>NC_045643.1:24494952-27335785 GCF_009829145.1 Chiroxiphia lanceolata | reverse complement strand
TGGGATTTGTGACGTATAAAAGTCAGCATAGAATTTTCTGATGAAAAATTCAGTTCTAAAGAAATCCATATTCTCCTCAAGGCTGAGAAAAATCAAATGGTCTTTCTGTCAGTGACATTTTCACTCTACACAAAGAAATCAGATAGGGTTTGGATATTGCATTACAAAAAGAACCCAGAGGTTCAATATACTTTACTAGTCTGAACACGGACTGGGAACCACAAAGTCCAATCACATCTCTGTCTTTAACTCACTGTGTGGTTTGGCAAGTAGCTTAACTACTTTGACTGCGTTTCTTCATCTGTACAATGTGGGAAAAAATACTTACTAACTTGATTGGAATTTTACAGGATATAATGTATGTAGCATGCTTCCAAATACTAAAGCCTCATATGAGTATTATCAGCTTAGCTTTGGTCCATTAAAGTGGAAATTACATGTCCTTTTTAACAGTGAAAAATCCACAAGGAGGAGATCCACTGGCAAAGATAAGACCAGAAAAATTATAATTATTTGTTTGTTTTAAAGAATACAACAGTACAATACATACATGAAAAATAGAAGCCCTATAAATACCAGAAAATTAATAAAGCATCTTGTACAATCACACAGACACTAAAATAAAATTTAAAAAAAGTACATCCTAGTCCTTAAGTTCAGGCCATCAGCCTAATACATTTTATATGCACCTGACTGAATTTTCATACTGGAAAATACATTGCAGTCTTAAGGCAGACTGAATGAACAACAACAAAAGGCAAATAGAAACCTAGATCTTATTAGCACTGTAAAGGTGATTAAGGCTCACCAAAACCATAAGTACTATGTAAAATCTATAGTTAGGGACGGGAGTTGCATGGTCAATTAAGCTAAATGCAGAGACAGTGTACACATTAAACAGCAGTAGTCATGCCTTTTTCCTACAGGTTCCTCAGGGGTCAGGAGCACTGTGGGCTTTATCACATAGTGACCCTCAACTGAACAGGTGCAGAGAGATTCATACCAAGGTTGCTGGCTTCTATATAGCTAGTGGCACACAGATCTACCATCTGCATTAGTTCATAAATCTCTCCATTGAATGTGCAACCCACATTGCCAAGCGTAAGAACCCAACCGAAAATTCATTCAAACTTACTCAGACAATACAATATTTAGTGCAAACCAGAAAAGTCTCAAGGCAAAAATGCTCTGCATCTTGTTTGCTTGTTCTCATCCATTCCCCATCCTGCCCATTTTCCAATCTTCACTCTTTCCAATTCTTTTCCTCAAGGTTTTAATTTGCCACCAGAAGACGAGAAGAAATGGACACAAATTATCTTTTTTAAAAATGCATAATATACGTATGGATCAACTGTGAACTTCTTTAACTCCTTTCATTTTTACTTTGTGTCTGTGTTTTCTGTTTAAGAAAGCTGAAGATGCACAAATACATACTTGTCTAAAAGCAAGTAGCTGATTTCAAATGGTTTGATTCCTCTCCTCCAGACTGAGAGAAAGCCTCTAGGTCATATAATAGTATAGGACATATGTCATACAAGCTGAGGCAGGCAGAAGGTCCCACCCATTCTTCCTGAACAATCCTCATTGTTATCACCTGCTCGGCACTGAGCTGCAACCAGCTCATTACCACCTCTGCCAAGAGCTAGGGAAGCAAAGGAACCACTGAACACAGCTCCAATGAGAAGACGATTAGAGATACAAGTATCAACCAAGCTTCAGCGATACTGCAACCCACATCATTTTCATAACCTCCCATCTTAAATACAGGGAAGGGACTGAGGAACTTGCAATCAGTCTTTATAATTTATACACAGCAAGACTAAACTCCATCCTTTACACATTGTCCTGTTAAACCTGAAAAAAACCCTCCTAATGAATGACATCAGCAGAGACCCTAGGGCAGATGGAATGAAGAAGGCTTCTGATGATCATGCTGTGCCAGACATTCATAGGAAAGATCACATGTGCAGACAGACACATTCCCAAAATTCGACTGATGCAAAAAGTGTCTGGGAATCTAGACAATTCACATCAGTTTCTGCAGATGTCTGACTTGTTATCTTAAACAAAACCATATCAAAAACCTTGGTGTGTTTAATTTGCAGTTGCCAATTTCAGCTTTGTCACTCTCAGCAAGTTATGGCTATGCTGCCAGTGCTGTCTGCTTAATTCAATCTACTACCAGTTCAGTACAAACTCACCCTTCTGTGTTTGTGAGAAATAAGTAATGTACATAACATGACAGTGCCTCTACTTCCTTATTCCTCTGGCCTGCCTACGGTTTTTACACTTCTAAAGGATTAAAAATAATATTGACATTCAACTCCCCCCTTCCAGGATTTTTATTATTTTTAAAAATGCACACTGTCACTCAATGGTTACTTTTCTGTCCTTCCTGGATATTGTCTCACTCACCTACGCAGTATTTCTATCTCAAAGGGACTTGGGCCCTCCAGTCACCTTTGACTGTAAGCATTGCCAAGCATGCCAGGAAGCGTGGGTGGACCATGCACAGATAACACTCAGTTCTGGAAAGGGACACATGAGCAATTCACACATAGCAATGAATCAATTGCACACCCAACTCCTCCTGGTAAAATCAAACAAGACATTTGTGATGCATTACATTAATTTACTATCCTTTCAAAATGCTCCTGTAACATTACATATAATAAGTGTGATGATACGAGAGAGGGATATGCCATTTGAAGGGTTTCAAAGAGATCCTGTTTGCTTTTACAGATGGAAGAAGAGTTTAGAATTTCTCTGCATCTTTTCTCAGACAGATTTTTCACTGTTACTGATAAAAAAGGGGATAGACAAGAGGAAGAGATGAAAGATTTTTAAGGAGTATTTTATATTTTCTGCAGAAGTTTAATGTAGAAAATTTCCAGCAAATAGAGTTCATATACTAGATCTAATTAAAACCAAAAATCTTTACTTTAAAAGAGAAACTTTTGGAAGAATAACTCTTTAATTCTACTGTCCAACCCAGCCTCTGTCTTATTTACTGTCTGCCTCTGGATAGCTCATTCCCACCCTTTGCTTTCAAATTTGATACGGTATTTCCCTTCATTTCCTAAACTGCTCTAAACCAGAAAAGAAAATCCACACAAATTTTCCTGCCCTGTTAACTAGCCTGAAGACTCTCTCCCAATTACCATCTCATCTAACCTTCCCACTGAACAACTCCCACCTGCCGCTCACAGAACATGCCAGCTCCTACTTTCATGCACCTGAAGCTATAAGAATCTTCTCCCAAGCTGCAGATTGAATGCCAGACAAAATGATGTGGTTGTAATGATGCAATTGCCTGTACGATTGGATGGCAGAGGGGGATGATGAAGAGGTAGAACACCTTACAGCTGGGGAGCATGGCTCCAAAACAGACTAGCCTTGCAGTGCCTGTAATTCTGCCATCCATGGGATGATTGTTTGGGGTGAATCGGAGAATGCAGCGCTGCCAGCGCAGCCAACTCGGTTGTGGCCATGCAAGCCACCAGCCGCCACGGTTGCCAGTATGGCCTGGGGATTCAGCAGAGACATCAAGGACTGAGCTACTCCTTCATTTTACAGATGGTTCATTAACTGGGTGGAAGCACATGAGAGCACTTGGAGAGCAATAGGAAGAGGCAAGGGGCAGGAGAATTAGACTAAAGTTGTTTGGCAGCAGCTTCCAGATGAACTAAAAATCACACACAGCAAAAATAGCAAGGGTGTATTTGCCAGCTGAGAGTGGCCACATGCCAAGTTTGAGGTCTTAAAAATTAACTGCTTTTGAACTATACAAGAACAACAACAACAAAGATCTCTTATTTAAGCTCAAAAGATTTTTCATGCCTATCTAAGCTACTAATGAGAAAAAAAAAGAAAAGAAAGAGACTATCTTCAGGCTGAGAATCAGAAGTCAACCCCTAAGCAATATGTTTGATTATATATTAATATTAGGGGCTTAATTACACTAAACAAAAATGAAGCATCCATTTCAACTTCCCTGATAAATAATTCCCACACATATAACACATATATACATACATACATACAAACAATTAAGGAGTTCTCACATATCCCTACTCAAAAAATTCCTCAAAACTAGATTTTAGGCAGATTCTCTCAGGTCCAAAAATACCAAGGATCAATGACAGCATTCCCCCAACAATTTACTATCTGAAAACCCCCTTGGAAATCAGCCCTCACAGAACTTCACATTTGCCAATTTTTGTGTACTGCGTATTACACATTTCTATTTAAAGCCAAAAAAGTACCTGTACAACATTCAGTGCCTTGCTTCCAAAGACTAAGGTGGGGTCAAAAGCTGATACCTCTTTTCAATGTAAGAACTTGCACACAGTCACACAGGAATTCCAAAACCAGCTTCAGAATCAGGAGCTGGGCTTTCTTTTTTCTGCCCCTTCTCCCCACTATTTTTTTCTTTTTTTAAAGCCACAAATTACTTATGCATATTTTTACATTTATATCATAAAATCATGACATTATGTTTATATATGTGCCCCTCAGAAACCTAAACTTCAGATAATGGATATTATAAATGCTCAATTTGAGGCAGCAGTGTGGCTTGAAATATGGAAAGCTACTGAAAATTCGCATTGTGAGATTTTTTCCTCCTATATGCACACACACAATATATCTACCGTGTATAAATAAAAAATTTTAACATGTTGAATTGCTGACCCAATACGAGAATTACTTGCAGCTTCTCATATGAAGGACATTGCACAGCCCTTTCCATCTCTACTTCCAGTAAATTTTTCAAGCATACAAGACAACATTTTGGATGCTCAGCTGTGATTACTTTGCTAAAATGTAATGCTACATACATTAACGAGTTTAATTCTTGGAATGCAAAAATGGTTTCTCTTTCTTTTTAGCCATAATTTGACAGTGAAAATTGTGAATTTACCTCCCTGCCAAAATAAGTTTACCTCCTAACCAAACAGGGCGTTTCTTCCACAGAAAACCATGAATGACTAAACTCTGAAAAATGAAAGTTGGCAGGTAGCCTTTCTGAACTTAAGTGCCTCCTGACCCTGCCAGAGAGAGTTAAGCTAGGTCAATATGCAAGTGGGTGAGGAAGGAAAGGACGGGGTGGTTCCAGAAGTGCAGTCTCCTTTCCCGGCAGCCAGCAGCAAAGCACTGTTCCTGCAACACATTTTTGAAGATCACTCTGTTGGAGCTGTTTGCGATAGTCAAATATTTCATTTTTCACTTTCATGAGCCCAGAGATGCAAGCGCGGGTGCCCAAGCCAGCTTCCACTCTGCCTGGATTTCTCTAGCACATAGTTGATATTCTGCTCAGAAATGATGTGCATGTTGCAACTGCACGACCTACCCCAGCACTGGCTGCATTTCAAAACTAAGCAACAGGAGACATCTTAAAAACCCAGTAATGTGAAGCTTCAGCAGTCCTTGACAGCTTCTGCTTTTGGACAGCTTTCAAATGCAGGGCTGCTGGTCATACGCTGGAGAGGAGAATGGATGAACTCTAGAAATAAAATCCTTTCCTTTCCTTTGCTTCCTCCCCTTGTTACAGAATGGACAGGGTGTCTTCTCTTCTCCCTTCCTATTTAAATTGAGATTTCTATCCCTTGAATATCTACTTCACAAACACACATGACTTTTCAGCACATCCCTGCCTCCCCCAGCTCCGACACCCACTTCATCACAAGCATGACACAAGTTTAAGGCAAGAGTATACGGGTGCGGTGGGGACAAGTGGCACACCCTGAATCTCTCAAGGAGGATGGAGACCTGTTCCTGAGATCCTCTTTCCCCTAACCATGACTGATTTCATCCAAGAAAGCTTTCAGAGCCTCTCAGAAAAGGCATAGGTCTGCCCACCATTCAGAAGTCAAAGGAACATTTTTCATTTCCCGAAAAAGTGACTTGACCCATGTTGCCCACAATCACAGGCTATGTCAGCTGATTTGGTTGTCTTTTTTAATTACAAATTTGCTGTGGAAAAGTAAACCAAAACTTTGTTCTCACACATCAGAGCACTTATCTCTTACCCTGTGCTTACCTAGGCTGCAAGCTAAATATTCGGAGTAATGTTTTGTTCAGGGTTGTACCTCCTCAAGAGCTCAGTATCTCCTAACAGCATACACTTCTAATGAAATTAATGAGATGGTTTGAAAGTTGCCTGTGAGAAAACTAAAGTCTCACCAATTAAAACTTGCTGAACTGGGACTCTGGTGAGTTACGACCAATGTGGAAACTGCCACTACTTGCAATGCAACCTTCTTTCATTAATGTAGATGCATACATTTGAACCATAGGTTTTATTACCAGGAACAATTGCATAAGCAGAACATTTTGATCTTATTCACTGCCTCAACTGAAACAACCTAAAGAAATAAGAAATTTTTTACAGCAGTTGAGCATCTAGAGAAGCTCCATACTCTCATCACGCAATAAAATATATGTTAGGGGAGAAGAAACAAGTAACAGGAAGATATCATTTTTGGCAGAGGATTATAAACCTTTCTCTTCACTATTCTCTCAAAGAGTGTTTCCATGTATCTACAAGCCATGAACCTCAAAATACTGTGGCAACTTGAAGGTCAACATCTCTGAGGCTTGGCCACCTCAGACAGAAGTTTAACCTTCTAAAAATCACCATCCATCACACTTGTTTTGTGTTAACCAAGTCCCTGGAAAGCCACCCTTATTATAACCACTACCTGGAACAGCCCTGTCTAAACATGGTTGTGAGCTGAGCTTGGGACAAGTTACCCAATATTTTCCCCCAACTCTGCTCCTGACTGCCATAAAAGAGCTGTATGTATATCATCTTCAGCATGACTGTGCCACTATGGTGACTCTTGCCTCCTCTATGACTCCTAGAGTCATTCTGACTTATAAGAAATGTAGGGTTTTCCTCTTCCCTACAAGCCACTTCCCACACAAATATTCTGGGGAGGTCTACCACTGGAAAAAAGGAGCAGCCACCCAAAAGCAATGCATAGCAAGTAGTGTTGCCTGGATGAGAAGACAACAAGAGAGACTAAAGCAGAACACTTCCATATAGCCTCCTGGACACCTTAGATGACAGCAGTGAAATTCCCCAGACTGCCATTATTTTAAGCACTACCAATCTCTGCAAACATCCCGGCAACCACCTGACGAAGAAATGTTCACATCTCGAGTATGCAGCTGCTCTCTACCACCAACTAAATGCACTTGTCCAAGTATTAACCTGATGACCACTTCCCCTTCTGCTTTAAGGAAAGGAAACTAATTAACATGCTTCCCAGGTATGGTAGGAGTTTTCTGGTATATCCTCGGTTTTTTCAAGCCTCTCTTTTGCAGACCTTTTTTTCTTAACTTAACCACGTAGCATCCATTAGTTGGAAACTGTTTCCTTGTTAGAGTGAAACACATAACTTACTGAGCAAGTTTTAGTCCATTGCAAGTTGTCTACAGTGATGTTTGTGGTTTTCTTCAAAGTCACTCAGCAAATTCTTTACGTGAAAAATACAGGCTGTAGGCAGCTTGTGCATAGATTGTTCAGCAACTGATACTTAAGTTTTGTTGGTCAGTTTGAGCAGACCGATTTTTGCCTTTTTATTTGGAAAGGAAATGTTTCTCAAAAAAAAAAAAAAAACACCAAACCAAACAACAAACAGATTAAAGGGGAATCATGCATATTCACAAGTTCACAGTTTGTTCATAATGAATATTTTATACCAAAAAAATTTGCTTCAACCATTCATCTAAACTTAATGATAAAATGAGCCCTTCTTTGAAGGAACAGACAAGGGCATTTTCAGGAGCAGGTGAGAACTGAAGCAGCAGGTCAATTATTTGGCAAAGGTAATTTATTCTCAAAACCACAAGAAGCCAGACTTCCAAAGGAACTTCAGTTTCCCCTGAACAACCTCATTTTATTTGCTATCAGCTTGCAGCTACGAGGTAAGAGCAGAAAGATGCACTCAGATTTTGAGATCACTTTGAAAGCTTGCTTTATTTTCCTAACACCACTTTTCATCTCAATTCCCACCTCAAATATGTAAGTGTTCTGCCATACATTCCCCTTATGCTCTGCATTCCACTTCTATAAAGAAGGTATTTCAGTTGTGGATTAAATGGTAATGCTACATGATCATTCATGTAGAATATGCACATATAAAAAAATATGTTGTTCATTTATCAGCAGGCAGTTAAGTCTGTAAAATATGAGGCAATCCCTTAAGGCTCCAGGAAAGTTCTGCTATGCTCTGATATGGCAACACAATGTTTTTGTTGTATCCTGGTAGACAGGGAAGATGTTTCATTGACAGCAAAAAGCTGGTAGTGGTTACACCTTTCAGCCGAAGGCTGATCAGAACGGAGTATCTACTCTTATCTGGAATCATCAGTTGTAAAGATTTCAAGTATACATGTAATTTTTATGCAATTTGAGCCTCAGCTTGTAGCTATTTTAACATTGCAAAAATATCCTTTTAAGTGGATTATTTGCAAGGTGGCAGCTGATCAGAAAGCTAGATGCATCCTACAGAAAAACAAAACAAACAAAAACCAGGGGCAAATAGTTCCTAACAAAGGTCAGCTTTCTGACCACATGAATGAGATACCCCACCACAGACAATTCCTATTGCATAAGTCAGTTTTAAGAAGATTGCCTTGCTGTTGTCAGGGGATGTGCGACAGATTCACGATTTTCTGTGCTTGACAGCCAGAGTACTTGTCACTTAGTTCCATCTGGTAGAGAGATAACATTTCATTAATGTTCATGCTTAACCTTACAGCTCAGAGCTTTGACTCTGCAAAGTCCTGAGTACCTCTGAAAAGGTGCTGAACACTCAGCACCCAACTAATTTAGCACGTTTCAGCTGCCTGCAGGATCAAACCCTGACTTTCCTTGGGAAAGATACGGTATTTCCTCCCACTGCCTCACTTCTGGATTCTTTCCATTTTAAAACTCTCTCACAGAATAGACTTAAAATCCATTGTAATTGTCCAGGTTGCCATTTTCAATGCAGATGGTGCAAAACAACTTTACAAAAATATGACTTGCTGAGCTGACTGGACAGGAGATTTCAGTGGACATAAAATAAATGCTTACAAGTCTCTTGGGCAGCAGGTTATATATTTTTGTGGCTTCAGCAAATCAAACCCTTCAGTCCTGTCACCGCATTTAGTATGGATTATCCTAGGCCTGGACATTTGGAAACAAATTCAGAAAACAGAGCCAGGATTCCCTGGTTCCCTCCCCATTCTGCCATAGGTTTTGGCTCTGCCTCCATGCACAGATCCCAAGTTGTCACAGAGAACCGATGCAGGACCAGCTGATCCACCCACGTACAAACTATCCCCTGAACAGTCTTTCCTCACAGGAATATGGTCTGATCCTGACCTTGGTCAAGTCACTTAACCTCTGCTAATCCACCTGTGAAATGGAACTAATGAAATACAGGGGTATTGTCAGGCTTAATTATTTAATACTCTTTCAGGTACCTAGAGATCCTTGTGGGAGAGACAGTGTACAGCTGCACAGCATTATTATTTTATTAAATGAAGTACCTATCAGTATTTCACCCTCAGCAGAATGACTGCTGAGACTGAATTGCCTCTTCACATTAGTTGTATGCCTTGATGAATAAAAACGCATTAAGAAGTGGTGCTCAGGGAAATGAACTTATGCTTCACCCAGCACTTCTGCAAAATGATGTCACCAAATCTTTGAAATGAAGCTTATTTGAGTTTCTGGGGAAGAGGCTGCAGTTAACCACCAGTTTGGGGGACAGCCTGGGTAGGAGAGGCTCACTGTTTCCTGTAAGCTAAGAGCAGATGAGCAGGCAAGAGTTTCCGGTAGTGTCTTGGCTGTGCTCAGGTTTTCCAATCTGATAGTGGTCCAAATCAACTCCTGGTCCATAAAAGCAAGGATACACACAGTCCAAAACTCAAATGTCATTAATGCACAGCATCTGAGAAAACAAAGACTTCTTGGACAATAAGTTACCCAAATTACAGCCACACATGCTACAGGGGGAAGGACAGATGGTACAAGAACTGGAGATACAAGAAACAGATTTGTGACCACAAGGAAAAAGAATCAGGAGACATTTTTACCAAGCTAGAAATATCAAATATTTAGCAAATCAAATACCAAGGAATTCTCCTTGAAGGGAACAGAAAAGAAAGATGCAGGGATCATAGGAAAAAAAAAAGGTATCTTATGATAGGAATTAAGCAGCTATGAAAGGAGGCCTTTCAGCTTTCCTAAAAGGGCAAGTAATCCTCAAGGACTCCACAGTAGGAAATAAGGAAAGAAAATTTAGTGACATGCACAAGGACAACAGGCTGGTATGCTCCCTCCCCGAAACACAACCGTGAGACAGAGGCAAAACTGAGTGGGAGGATGAAGTCACCTGGCAAATCTCCACTGGTGATGATACCTTTGGAATAAGTGACACAGCATCCCGTTGTATTACATGGCTTATATAAGACTTCAGGGAAATGTAAAGCCCAGGTGGGGGAATCTTAGTCCATGTTTGTTTTAGACCACCAAAACACATCAGGGAGCAGGATGATTTAATCCTTGAACACTTATTAAATGTGCAGAATTAAAAACTGCATTACACATGACTCCAGCTTGCTGGAAGCCCTCACACTTTCTAATGAGACATTTCTGAAAATTACAGATAATATTTAACACAACATTTATGCATTAAAACCTTCATACAAGGAATTTCTATTTTGTATTTACTATGACTTTTAGGGTTCAAAATAAACTAATTGCCAAACCCCATATCAGCAGTCACTAAAAGGACTATTTTGACCCAAACTCATTCACGTCAGTGCAGGCAGCACCACAGCCAGTAGTACTAGTACAGTTGTGTTTCAAAAGACAAGGTTAAGGATGAGTGGGAAGAAAGAGCTGGATGCAAATTGTTCAAAGGAAAGTTTGAGGGTTTTTACGAGGAGCTGATTAGGAGGCCACAAAGCCAATGCTTCTTCCTAAAAGAGGGTAAAACCACTTCTGCTGTTTCTGCACTGACTATTTAACCATCTCCTTGTAGCAACCAATGTGTAATTTTCTTACAGTTTATTCTTATGTATGTGAACTACACAGATGAAGTACATTCCATTAGTAATGAAGATTTCCAACTTTTTCTATTGACAGGGAAGTATTTTCTTTATTCAAAAACTGTTAAACAATATTTGTTAGTGAATAGGTAGAGATAACTTGTAACTAAAAATACCAAAGATAGTTATTTGAAAATATATCTTACTGATTTTTTTTGTTATTATTTTTTTAAAGAGTGGAACATCAGACCAGTTCCAGAAGATTCCAAAGATAAGGATAAGTAAGTATACAAAGTAATAAATATTCAAGTAGGGCAGCCAATAAACCTGTAGATTTTTCAGAATAATGGGGCCTGAATGAAAACAAACAAAAAGCCCAATGAAACTGATTCAGGTTCTGCTAATAAAAAAATATTAGGTTACTATTTGAACCAACACCTGTGAATATTATTTTACTGGCAACAATTATATATAACACAAATATAAAATTTTATACATACATACACATCTATATATAAAATATATAAATTCTTTGCAGAATTGACAAGATCACTATAGCCACTTGCAGAGAAATATGAGGTTTGCAGCATTTGGTCCAGCATGACATTTTGACATTAGAATGTTGTTAAAGTATGAGTAGCATACATTTCCCAACTAATGTATAATTAGCTACGGTACAGAAAGCAATCACAGAGGGGAGTTCTGAGCAGCTCTCTACATCTGAATGCACATCCAGCTTTCAAACTCTCACTGACATAAAATTATCATGTACAAGACAAACCACCATAAAATGCATGAGACACCCCCATAGGATTGACAGGGAGTAAATAACAGTAAATGCAGGGCTGCTATACAAAATAATTCACATCAATTGCTAATTTGGACTCATTTGAACAGTGCATTTCAGTACAGATATATAAAACTACAGGAACTCCAATAAAATAGAGAATCAGGTGCTTCTGAAGTTTTAAAGGTGATTTACTCACGGATGACTTCTCTAACATCATGTTGTTCTTGGGTTTGGGGGCAATGGTTTGGCATCTGTAATACTATGGTATGTCAAGTCAAAAAACAGAAAAAACTGGAACTGAGACAGGATCAGATTTTCAGGTGGTGTCAGCAAAACACTGCTATACCAGATGAAGACACTGCCCTTGAAGTGTGTAAAGGCCTTTGAGCCACTTGGACAGACAACACCATACCAATGCAAAGTGAGGTATTCCTGTATACTGGTGATGAATCACTGCTTTGTTCCTCTTCAGGACAAAAATAAACAAAGTGAGGGACTTAAGTCAATACAAAAGAAAGAAAAAATACATGCAGATACAGTAATATCCCATGGAAAAATACTTAAACAACCATTTTCCTCCTTCCTCTTACTTCTGAATAAAGTTTCTCCCTTGCCCCAAAAGTCTGCAATACTGATGTTGATCTCACTTGCAGTGGTAGGGAAGTCTGCTGAAGTCACGCACTTAGACATATTTTTGCACAAGGCGGCAAAAATCAGTCATCAGTTATTTGCTTGGTTGTTCCTTTCAGCAAATCAACAGTGCCATAAATGCAGAAACATTTTCAAGCTTTATCAAGTATAATCTGACAACCCCCTCTGGTAAAACCACAGATATAAATAAGCATGTTCTTCACACGCATTAGTCTGCTACTCATGACAAGACAGGGGTGACCTACAGGCTAAGAGATCCTATATATCCTTTTTCCTTGGGCCATCTCAAGGCTTTCACCACCACAAAAGTTGCATTTTCCTTGCCTTTTGAATCCATAACCAACCTCTACTGTGAGTGGAACATTGGGTATCCTGAAGGTTACCTTAGTCTATACAGAAAGTTTTCTGGTTCTAATTGCTTTTACTCATTAAAAAAAGAAAATCTGTTATTAAACCAGCTCCCACATAATATTTTCCCATCCCTCTTTGAGAAGTAATACTTCTCAATTTGAGAAGTAATGCTTTTCAAAGATAGCAAAGAATCATTTTCTTAGCTGTACATCAAGGATAAGTCATGTAGGTTATACAATGTTAAAGGAAGCCAGGGACTAAGCTCAAGCATAAGCATCCCAGTTGTCCACTGTACTCCACTGTTAGTTACATCTGTTTCAGGCCACATCCACAGGCCTTCTAAGACAATCCTGCAAAGAGGGAACCAGCTCTATGGCCAGAGAGGATCAGGCAGTGCTGCTTTAGCAATGCAGGCAGTAAGGCAGTGACCAACCCAAATCTGTGCAGGAACCCAGAAGAAAGGTCAACCACTAAGAACAAGAACCAAAAGCTGAAATACTTTTTTCAATTGAGTTAAATGATACAAAGAAATGGGGAGTGGAGAAGGGAAAGTCAATGAAATCTGTCTGCTGCTACCAGTCCAGTCATATTATTCTCTTTTCGGGATTGCCTGGATCACTGCCTATGAAAGCAGTCCAAAACCCAAAGATTTCATGACTTTACTATAAATTATCAAATGACACAGTTTAAGTGTGTGTGGCTCCATTATTCCTCTGTGCTCAAAAAGTTTAAGCCATTTACTCAGAAAGAATAAGAGTACAGTCAGTCAAGCACATCATGAACAAATACCAGCTAGTTACAGAGCAGAGCCCTCATGAGCAACTCATCAGCTGAAAATTGTTCAGAAGCAATTTGGCAAACACTAAAAAGTTGAAAACAGAAGAGAGGACTGGATTATGAAGGATTTAAAAATGGAAAAACCCAAAGCTATACTTTGCCATTAATTATTTGATCATCTCTAGCAATATGTGAAAAGATTTATCCATTTTGATGTCTGTTTATTCTTCTATTGTTCTAGAAAAGACATCTACGTGTTGCTACACGGTATTCAGTAATAGCATTACTCCTGTCTTAATGTGTGTTTTTCAGCCAAACTGTACCTTAATTAAGTTATGTTATCTAATCCCAACAGCTGATGAATTATCTGACATATTTTATACCCCCTGGTATTGAATCTGACAAGACAGGATCTATTACCCTACAAACTCCTGAACTCACATTTAAACTTTCCATTGTCCTGAAAACAAGTTCCCTGCATTTATTGCTTGGAATTCCATGAAGAAAATGTAACTTGAAGCAGTGCTCATTTCAGGACAGGAACCACCGGGAAAGGATAACATGCAGCCCAGCGTACAGGAGCCCATACACATCCCAGTAGTAGTAAAGCAGTTAGTCCAAGAAACAGCTTTCTACAGGGATGCAAGAATTTGAAATGTAACCTCTATGGTTACATGGGCAACACAACATACATTCCTAGTCAAACATTATTTGAGTTTTGACCTATGTAGGTCCACAGCTGAAGATGCACAAGCTGTTGTATGTGACATTCTTCCAGCCAGTACCACTACTAAATTACATTACTTGGGAAACTCTTTGTGAGGAGCAAAGAGAGTTATCTGCAATATCTAAAGTGTCCAGGTACTACGACAAAGCAGAGAGCTCTGGGAGGGGAGTGCAATGTATGTGGCTGCCACTACAAATGGATCTTGAAGTGTACAGATAGCATATCTTTCCTTTTCCCAAAGGGCTGTAAGACACTCCATTGCTCACGATAACACATTTTCACAGGCTACTTTAGCCCCTCAAGGAGGTACTTAATGAAGTAGAATAATACAATAACTGGTCTTCCGCTGGAATTTTGGCCTCCAGATGCTGATATAAAGCCCGGTTTCTCATAGCCCCTTGACTTCAGCAGGATTTCTAAAAGCATCAAAAAGAAAGAACGGCACAAACCCGAATGCACACCCAGATCCAGGCTTAGCTGTGTTTACTCTGGACAACTCTGTTATCAGCTGTGAGTTACCACAGGAGCCAAGGATATTGCATTACCATCCCCGCTTTACAGCAGTGAAGCTTAAGCACAGAGCAGTTAATGGATTTGCCCACGGTCCCACATGTGACCCGACCCACCCCCCAGCGAGTCCTGCAGCACTGACCTTGCATTCCCCTTCATTCCCTCATCACAGAGGCATTTCTGCACCATCTCCCACACCTTCTCTCATGCTTGGAACAGCTTTCTAAGCTCTAGTCAGCACACATCATCCCCTCACCTCATTCAAACTGCTCCTGAGAAATCCCTTTGCCTACAAACATCAAAGAGCAGACCCTGCACTGAGCTTGTCGTTCACACAGTATGAGAATCTGACCTCCCGTGTTGGTATAAACAGAGGACCCAATAAAATATTGGTGCATCCAAACTCAGAAACCACAAATCCACAAACTGTAATATGCTGCTCCCTCCTTTTCTGGTGTCTATTATAACTTCATTTGTCACATCTGTCATTTAGACCAGTAACCAATTAATGAAAGGGACCCTAGCCTCTGGCTATTTCCTAAGGTATACCTAGACCAAACATGGAGATTATACAGCAAGACAGAGAGTCTCGAGTTTTGTGCTGTAATAGCACAGTTATAGTTTCAGACAGCCTGACTAAAACTCCATGAATGCATGAAAGCAAATGGAAACTTTCTGTTTTGAAAATGTGATGTCTGGGTAGTTTCCCGTGGTTGAACTTATTTTTCTAAGGAGTATGTGTCAAGAGAGAAGCTAAGCCTGCTGAACCTTTTCCAAGACTAAAGAAAGCATATCAGTCCAGACATCAGTTGTCCCAGCGAACATTTTTTCTCCCTCTGTCCCCAGGCTGTCTGACCTCTCCCCTCAACCAGTGGAGCCATCCTGGGCTGAAGCTGTTCCAGCACCCCAGTCTGTAGAGGTCAGAGGTACCACACGATCAAAGCTGCTATCGCAAACACCTCCGTGGGATTACAGCATACTGAGAAAGCAGGGCAAGTTTCCTGGTACTCTCAGAGTTGCTACATATGCAAGGAACAATGCAAAGTCCTATCTCTTTCATTGCCCTTGGAATATGCCACAGCATGCAGCAATCCTTCATTCCCAGCTCCTGGGGATGGCCTCAGCAACTGCTGCTTGCTTTTCACAGAGATAAGTGAAGCACAAGTTAATCCCAGGTGTAATTCACTGAAATAACTAACAGGTTAGGGGCTTTGTTTATTTATCAATGGGAGAGTAGAAAAAGGAAGC
The DNA here is from genome assembly GCF_009829145.1 of Chiroxiphia lanceolata. Lineage (NCBI taxonomy): Eukaryota > Metazoa > Chordata > Aves > Passeriformes > Pipridae > Chiroxiphia > Chiroxiphia lanceolata. The sequence goes on along the minus strand of NC_045643.1, from coordinate 27,319,682 downwards.
AGCATCCCCCTATTTGCAAATGTGACCCTGAATCTTCCTGAAGCCAGCTGTGCCTCAGGCTGCCTCCAGCTGTGTCCCACCTTCTCTCCAGCTCAGCCAGATGATCTGCACGCACCAGCAACCCTGGTCCACCCACTGACTGCTCAAGTAAATGTTTTTGTCTAGCACAGCTTGCCTGGACTGAAATAGTTTTGGGAGCAACCCCACCAGCAGGTTGTTCCTCTAAGCGGTCACCCCCAGGCCACAGAAGTAGTCCAGGTCAGAGCTGGGAGTTAGGGACTGACCTCCTAGGTCCCTGCCCTGCTTTAATCACAGGGTGGTTTTCCCTCATCCAAAGGAGAGCAGGGCAGGCTGCTGGTGCTCCAGCCACCTAAGGAGCTGCATTCAACTCACCAGCAGAGCTGACAGTACCTTTGTTGCACCTGGCATGACTTCAGTGCAAAGTGCATGAGTTACTGACACACAAAGCACCTCATTTGCATCTTTCTAAAGTATAGATGTAAAAATACTTTAGAGAATAATCACAGGGTGAAAGGAATCATTTTGGCAGCGCTGATGAAAAATGTGATGTCCTAATCTACAGGCACTTTTGCTGCCAGGCCATCTCAGCTCGGCCCTGACCTGCAGGGCTAAATTTCTCACAGGAGACAAGAGTAGAAGTTGATGTCTGCAGCTTTGAGCTTTTCTGAGTCCCCCAGCTCACAGCAGTAAGTTTCATTTGCAGTGTGGATGCCACAACAGAGGTTCATGCAGTGAGCAGCCACTAAGCACACATTGACTTACTCTCTTACAGCTACTAGTAAACCGGGTTGGATTCATAAAGATATAAAAAGATATGAAGATTAATGTCATCCCATGAGGTATGCAGACCAAATAATCTGGATTTTGGAGAGAGATTTGCCTTTGGAAGGACACACATACATCAAGCAAGCTTCAACATTTTGGAGCTTACTTAAGCACAGTTGGCAATGCTGCACTTGCTGCACTCCCATGTCTCCACAGCCAGCATCTCCACCTCTCTCAACTTTCAGAGGTGGATTTAATTAACTATAGCAATTAATCTGGCATCTCAACTCCACCCAATTCAAATGTCACCTCACAGCACCTGTTTCACTCTAAAACAACCTTCATAATAGCAATTTTTCCAGGACCTCATAGGATTTTCAGTACACATGCCCCGAAGTGGACCATCCCATAGAAAATGCCATCATCACATCCACAGAATAAGTCTTTCCCACTGCAGCTCATAGAAGCCATGTATTTCTGGGTATACCAACCAACAGTGGCAGACCACAGAAATCCTGTTATTTGGAAACTACTGCACCACCACTGAATGTCAGGTTACCCTTCTGTCAGCTTCTTCTTGGATCTTGGCACACAGGATAATCTGCCATCCAAGGAAGACAGCCAGGTATGATAAAGCTCCATTGCTATCACCTTCAGGGATCACACATAGAGAGTCTCCCAAATACTGGAAGCACTGTCCATAGTAAGTTAAACTAAAGCGTTGTTGTTGCCTGTTTGCCTGAAAGAATACATTAAACATTTTCCTGCAGTTAAGTCATCACAGACACTTTGCTTCCTGAAAATAATGTGGAAGAGTGACTAAAATGTAGGTTTATCATAGCAGACACTTGGATTCCCAGATCCAGTCCTGGCTGCTGCTCCCTTCCCAATTTCTTATTTGTTATGATTATACGCAGAAGGATTAGTCTGAAAAGTCTCAAAGTGCACAAAGAGGTTACAAACAGTCAGTAAGGGAGCAGAGATTAGATCCCATGGGTTGTTAGGCACTAGTAGAGTGCATTTGCCCAAGGCTATTCTGTGTAGGAAAGGCTGTGTTGTGCATGACATTTTGCTAGTCGGGCAGGGACACATGACAGAATATCTGACAGGAATATGACAGCAGGGTCTTTATATGGCTCAACAATCTTCACACGGCTCAATGAAGAAGCACTGGTCCAACTTGGACTGAAAGAAGTGACAAAAAATATTAATTACAAGAGTGGGGTTTTTTTCTCCCCCTTTTTCTTTTTAAGAATCTTTAAATCCACAGATACATACTCTTCCTATTTTCAAACTCTTCCACAGCCCTTGAGGCTGATATTGCAGACACGCTAAATGCTGTACTTTGTGTTTTTCCTGCACCTACCCAGTAGGAAGGATAAGCACAACCTGAACCCTTCTGAACCCATGGCCAAACAGCTCAGGGATTCTCAGAAAAGGATGATCTGGTGGATGAAGAAGATGGACAGAGAGAGCAGCCTGCAGCTGGCTGCCCCACAGATCAACTCTGTTGCTGTCAACCACAAGCAGCTTCTTTCAGCATGAGCAGCACAGAGTGCTGACATACCTAGACTGTAGCACCAGCTCCCCTCTGAGCTCTCTGCAGCAGATGAGACTGTGCTGGAAAAACATTCATAATTCTGCAGGTGACTGTGGGTGCCAGTGGGGTTTCCAAAGACAATCACACTTGCTCAATCGAGCTCAGAATTCAAGAAACAATTCATATTACATATTTGGCAAATACAATGCTTTTTTGTCCAAACTAGCTGAGCACTTCGCCACTGGTATTTCCTCTTGCACTGTTTAACTTTTCACCTGAAACCATAAGGCATAGCTTGCGTGGTCTGGTCAAAAGATAGAATCACTTATGCCATGGTGCAAGTCTTGAAGATAAAACAGCACAGACATCCAGGATATTCTGCCACTCTCTCAGGTATTTCTTCAAATATAAGCAGTAGGACCAAAACAGAAAGCACGGCTTATGGGCTTCTTCTCTGGCTGTTGCACAAGAGCACTCCTCCGACCTCGTCCCCTTTGGAAAGGATTGTGGATATGGTAGTGGCACCATCATGACAGCTCCTGCTCTAAAGGAAGATTACCCACCCACCATGGGTTCCAAACACAATATAAAGTTTGGTAAGGTGACCTGCAGTAGCTTAGAAGTAAAATGCTTCCAATTAAATGGAATTCTGCTGGCCCACTTAGCTTCTCATTAGGAAAAGCAGAGCATCCTTGAAAATTTGGTTTGCTTAAGTTAATTAAAATTAATTGCAGTTATTTCATTATTCAAACACAGGAAAATGTATTGTTACATAAGTTAGTGACCTTGCAAATCCTGTCTTTTGGCCTAAGCTTCCAAGCAATGAAGATGTTGGTCTTCTAAATACCAGCCCTCAATTTTAGGACTCAAACCTGTTACAATATGGAGAAAGCCTAAAAATAAGAACCAAATGCAGCTGGTACTCAGAAGTCTACATGAGAAAGTTGTCAAGAACGTTGCCAAGCCTATTTTATTTATCAATTTATTTCAAATCAACAGGGTTTGATACTATAAGTCAAACTTGGATCTGTCTATTGAAAGAACAACTTCTACAAGTCAAACTGCTTCCCTCAGGCTTTCAAATAAGTTCTGGGTTTGGGGAGAAGAGTTAAACAACAAAATGGGGTTTAATTTATTTCGTTTTTTTTAATAAAACTTAATGAAGATTCGGATAACAAGAAATTAAAGACACTGGTTTGGCCAGAAGCAACTTTTCCTTGTTATGGATTTCTATTCAGAAGAAAAATTAGGTCCATTTCAATTGACTCAAAGCAAACTTTTACAGGGAGACATTCAATGAAGAAGTCAGGGGATCTCTGCTGCATTTAAATTGTCAGCATTGCTATCTACTTCATTTCCTATATCTAAAAAAAAGGAAAAAAGTAATTAAAACAATGAAGTGACTGAGCAAAACTGGACAGTCCCCAGGGACACCAGCAGAGATTGGTTGGACACAACCTAAGGCCAATCCCTGCTACAGGATGCAGAGGGCCCTGGACCCCACAGCAACCAAAGCCTGTCCTTGCTCTCTGCTCCTGCACCACCGTGGACAAACACATCTGTACCGAGTCAGCGCTGCAGGCAAAGCTTGGGCCTCACCACCATCAGTTCCCCTGCTTTTCCCCTGCCAGGGGCCCGTGGGAACATCAGTATCATGAAACCGGCCAGCTCAGAGAACCTGTGGAGCGAGCACGGCCACGTCCCACAGCTTCTCCTCAGGAAGGCAAGAGATCAGGTCACACAGCCCTTTACTTATTAGAAGACCATACACTTTGCGCAACAGAAACCATCTTACTTACGGAGGCTGATTTCCAGCATCCACAGCTACACCCCTCGCCTTGCCCAAGAGCAGCTGCTCCATTTCCCCGCTACAGAGAGCAGTGGTTTATTTTGGCAGGTTGCTCTTATTTTGTAAGAAGTATTTTGTATTTGTATAACCAAATAATTTTGTATCTGAAACTTTCCCTTCCTTACTTAGCAGGTGATGCCGTACAAGGGCAAATGGTAGCCGTAGGTTTGACATGTTGAGGCTCATCAGCTCTTTGCTGGGGAACAGTCTTTGTTTCCAAGGTCTAGACCAGAGAAAGACCCCCACGGCAATGTTAACTCAGGCCTCACTAAACAACAATGTAGAAAAAAAAGCCCCAATCTTCTGTGGGTTACAACTGTATCTCAGGTACTTGCTTAGCCTCTGGGCTCTTTCAGGGTCAGAGGCATGGAGCTGCATCTTTCTGGTTCCCTCTGCTCTAAATAAAAAAAAAAAAAAAAAAAAAAAAGCCGTATTTCCAGGCAGCCTGCAGCACACAGTGACGCCGAGGCTACTTCAGCTGATAAAAAGCCTTTAAGTGTATGCACATAGGGGTAGGCAAGAAGGTGGCAGATATCTGTGAAGAAAGCATGAAGACACAAATCATGCTTGGTTTTGAGAGCTAAAGCCATGTCAAAACTCAACTCATGAACAAACCTAAAGTGTCCTGCAGTCCCAGTGGGAACAACCACCAGTAAGAGATGTCTGTTCAGATAAATCAGGAGAAAATGTTCTCTTCTTCACAAGTCTCCGCTCTATCCACCCAGGATATGGTTCGGGCTCTTCTTAGGAGAGGCTCTAGTCACAGATCTCTGATTTTGCAGGCAATAGAAAGGCATAGGAGCTTGGTACTGTGACTCAGCCCATGCCAGCAAGAGCCCTGAGTCACCTACTCTCACCCACACCTGACCTTCCCCAGGAGTCAACAGTTCCAGAGCCAGTTATGGCACCACAGACTCACTCTACTTCCAGTTTCTTCAAGGAAGAGGACAGTTTCGATAAAATCAAATAAGCCTGTGCCTGATGTTAGTTTCTTTCATCATAGCTTTCAAACAATGCTCAGTTCAAAACAGTCTCATTTGTACTTGTTGCATAAAGCCACGTGTTTTACCTACATGCTACGGTGCAGATATGGTGCACCCAACACACATCTAGGAATCTCAGTTTCTGTCCAGCGCACAGATGTTGGAGAGTAAGCAGACATTATCGCTGCAAAAACACATTAGATCGGTTGACAAAGGAATGACTTAAATCACTCAAAGACCAAGGGGGAGAGTGACAGTCTTTCTAAATTTACATTTTTTACTCTTTAGCAGGAAACGAAACAAAATCTACATTAAGGACGCGATTGAGATTTACAAAGTGTAAGCACTTGGAGTTACAAACTGCCAGAATTTCAGATGTCAGTGTAATCTCAGTTCAACACTCTTGTGAATGCGCACTACGAGACAGGTTTTACTTATTCGTATCACCCACCAATGAATGCAGGCACCTCATGAGTGGAAAGCCGAGCTGCATTATCATAACACATTGACAGAAGTTTAGGAAGGGGAGAGGGGAGAAAAAAAAAAACGCCACTGAAAATCAACTGGGTAACATAGCACTGGAAAGAAACAAACTGAAAATGCATGAGGTGTTACTAGCCCAATAGCCCATATCAGACAGACACAGTCAGAAGTCACACTTCTGCATCCTATAAAGAGTGAACTTTAGCAATCAAAAGTAGAGTGGACCTTGGACATTTTTATTGAGGTTTTTTATATGCTTAAAAAAAAAACCCATAAAAACAACACAACCAACCCACAATATTTTCAGCATCCTTGCCCCCTTAATCTCAGGGAGCATTTCTTTCTGAGCACGTACTTCAAAGTAAATTACTTCACAGATAAAAAACAGCATTCAAAGCTGAGCAAAAATGTAAGTAGCCCGCAAGTATCTCCTATACAACTGCTTATCTTCATTTTGATCTTCTACATCGATGCAGATTTGTTGGGAAATAAAAAAGGTCATGCTATGTATTTTTAAAGCGCCAGACAAAACCACATTCAATTATTTAATATATTATCCAGCTAGTATGGCATTGCTTCTTACCTCTAGGACTGAGAAACAGAAGTTTTTCCCTAATTAAAGATGCAGCTCGGTTTAATTTTTAGGGCCAATCCTGGACATCCTTCTAAAACATACTGAAGAAAACGGCTGGTCTCAGACATGATCAACTACAACAATGGCTGAAGGAAAAGTCCTGAACCAACCAAAAAAAATAGAGTACAGCTCTAGGAAATAACTGTGTGTTCTTGGAACAAATTAAACAGAAATGTGAAAATGCCATTTTGGGCTTTTTATATATTTTTACATATTTTCTCTGTAACTGAAAAGCAAAACCCTATAAGATGCAGAGGTAAAATAGATTCTGTGGAGTTGCCCAGAAATGCACCCTCATTAAATGTCATTTTAAGCAGTGCTAGCTCTGCCAGCTCAAAGCATTTAAGTACCATCATGACTTTTCAAGCCCTGAGAATCTTGTTATTTGCCTTATGGCTTTTTCACACATTAAATGCACTCAGATCACAATTTAAGCTTGACTCCATAACCATCTCAGTAATATTGAGACTATAACATTTCATACTCAACATTTCAGAAACTCAAGAGTGAAAAATATGGAAAAGCAAAGGATTTTTATGTAACTATGATTCGATGGACCAAGGTGTGTGGGGACAATATTGCAGAGATAATAATTAAAATCACAGGAGCTGAAAGTGCCTAGGCAACCTCAAGAAATTTATTACATTTTCTAGAATGTATTCAGTCAAGCTCACATGCCTCCAAGGGCAGGGGTATCACAATTTTATCAAGGTATATTGCTGTCACCTTATCATCAACATTTTGTTTCAAGTCTATTTCTTTCCCACAATTCTAGTTCACACATGTCTGTTTACTTCCCTCCTCCAGCACTGCAGTCATTTAGACATTAAAAGAGGGGCTTCCTAACTCGCACTCCCTCTGCTGACTCTCCAGTGGTGCAGTGGATTTTTTTTTTAATTTTATTTTTAATGGGCTATACCAAATGGTTTTCATTCTAAAAGCACCCTGGCATAATCACACATGTTTTTCAAGCTGAAAATGAGAATCCAACTTAGTGATCTTTAATAGCATCAAGTCAGGTAGGTTTCTGGATTTTTTTGGTGGCTTGATGCAACTGGACAGTGTCACTGACTTGTCTCTGTGTTTAATTATGTGTTCTGAGCAAACCAGAGACCATTCACAGTTCCTGTAGTATCAGCATAACGTCTAAAAGCAGACAGCTGCTTGTTCTTCCCAGAGACCTTGATATCATCAGTAGCCCAGGATTGCACACACCACAGCCTTGTTATATATACATGGTGTTGCATAGTGCTTGACCTAATATTATACTGATGAGCTCACTCTGTACCTAAAAGATGCTGCAGAGAAGGAGAGGATGAGAGAAGAGTTTGGGCTTTGTGCCTAACACACTTGCATGGCTGTGGGCCTCAAACTCAGGAATGGAAGAGGACCACGAGGTCATGTCCTCCATCTTTCTTCACATGGTATGTGTGCACATATAGATAGATATAGATATAAATGCATGCATATGTACATGTTAACAGTCAGCAAGAGCCTTTGTTTTCCCCAGTTTACAATCACATATCCCACGTTCTTATGTAGCTGTTCTGAGGTCTTAAAAAGAAATGCAGCACCTGGAATTTTTTTCTTTTTTTATATACACCTCAAACCTGCACCACTTTATGGTACAACACCTCTCCTTGCTAAACTCCTTCTATACCACACTGGTCACAGCCTTTCCACTTGGTAACCAGGTTTGTGCTGCTCTTATCTACTTGTGGCCACAGTTTAACCTCTCCTGATAACTTCCACCTAGTCTTTTTCTATTGCTGTAACTTCCTGTTTCAAACCTCCTCCCCACCCCCCCCCAAGTTCATTTACAATGAAACTCATAATTCGACATTGCACCATAAATTCAGCAATTCGGTGAACAAAGGAATCTCCCAGTACTTTACAAAACATGCACAGGCCCATTCCTTAGTACAACAAAATTCTGATTCAGTAAGTGCTGTCAAGAGGATTTTACAAGAAGCTGAGCCAATATCAGGGAAAGAAAAGAGATTTTTTTTTCTTAGTAACATACCATGAACATTTGTTAAAATTGAAAGGCAAATTTCTGATTAACCAGACTTATGACCTCTTTAACGTTCAAGCATTTGCAAAAAGTGAGTGCAAAGTTCTGCGCTCATGAATATTCTCCTACATCACATGAGCAAACTGTCGCCCAAGGTAAATTCCAAATTGTTTGTGTTTGTAAAATCGGGAATGCTAATTAGTTATATAAGTCATAATGTATTGTTTCTGTTCCTTAACTTGATGACAAAACTACTTAACACGTCTTAAATTGCTAAGTGTGAAAATTACCGATATACAATTTATCACTCATTTTGGATTGGTTAATTACACAAGTTCCCACACAGATTGCCTATGGCATATTTGTCTAATGATCTAATTATTCCCTGAAGAAATTAGTGAATAACTTTACATGACAAACCTGACAATTTCACAATCTGCTCCTGGACAATTTGTAAATAGATAAGTTTGATGATATTTTGATTTTTATCTATTGGTGAACTAGTCAATCAGAATTGTGGGTCTTCATCACCTCCAGAAAAATCAGACTGTTTTTATTTAAAGTAACTATTTCTCCCACAGGCAAACTGGGTCTGCCCCAACCATTACACATTTGTCTGTTTGTTAAATGGGTTGAGAATATGATTAAAGGAAATGGAAAATAACCTAAATTAAGTGTGCTTTAGACAGCCAGTGCCTATGGTTGCTCTTTGAAGAAAGCCAAGCAGTGTGTGCAAAAATAATGTATCCAGAGACTCACAAAGACTGTACAGAGGTCAGCTGGAGTCTCTGTGCCTAGAAACTCAGTCCACTACAACGTCTACAAGAGTAATTTTTAGGTCCCAAACCAGCAAAGAATTGAGCATTAGGGTGATTTGCAAACAGCAAAATACCCAAACCCTTGTGCTATCAGAGCCCAGCTGTACCAAGGTTGATGCTTGGTATTGGGCTGTATTCAGCACTGGTACTCACAAAGTCTTTGTGGGTGGAGCACTGTAATGCTCATGTAGCTCTGCAATGCAAGATGTTGTACAAAGGGGTCCTGTAAAACCTTCCGAAAACTGATCCCTTCACCTTTGGAGGACTGGGCTGAGACACTCAATGTTACTGCCACCAGGCCTACTTGGAAATATCAGCACAGGATAGCCTTGCTATCAAGAACTTCTTGAAGCTAGGTGGAACTTCAAAGACACTGAGACTGCATCTCTTACAGTGCTACAAATAAGTCCCTTAAAAGGGACTTATGAAAGTTAGTAGCAATTCAGAAGTGTTCAGGGAATACTGGACACAACAACAACAACAAAAATGCAAAACACCCACTCCTGTGAGAGAACTACTGAGGCTTCTTTGTAAGACAAAACCCATTGACCACACCTACTGCAGCAAACGGACGTGAAGAACTGGCCTTTCGGAGTAAAACCAGCCCGCTTTGGTTGCTATAGCTAGAAAGAAAGCAGTTTACCCTGAGTTAGCACCGGGGCACTGACTTTGCATATAAAACCTATTTTTACCCAATATTGTACACTTTACATAACAAAGTCTGACAACAGTCCATTTCAGTGGCTAGGGGCATAAACAGCTTGCAATAAAGTACACATCTAGACACGTAATCTCTAGTCTACATTATCTTCACTCTGCTAGATATACGAAAAATGGTGTCAAAATACTAAAGGTCACCCTGAAATAAATCAGGGAAAGCATATTCTACCCATATGTAGCCTTGCTCAGTCACGAAACCGGTCCTGGCAACCACCATCACACGGAAGTTGTGCATCTTGAGAGTGGAGAGCAAGGACCAAGTGTGTCCCAAGGGGTTGCAATCCCTTACCTATTGTTTTCTGGGACCTTGTGAGAAGGGGATGTTTAAATTATAAGGAAAAGAAATAGCTGACAATTTTACTAGAGAAAGACCTCAGAAAAGCCAAGTGACACCAGGGTGACCTCATGGAGCTCTTGGATGCAAAGAGAAGAGGAGTGAAGTAGCTATGCCACTTTCTGATCACTGTAGTGCTGCTAACCATGAAACAGCAAAAAGTAACCCAAAGGCTAATTCCAGCTTGGCAGTAAGGTTAAATATTTTTCTGAGTGTAAGTGCTTGTCAATTTTTTAACTAAATTTTGGATTAGAAAGAAAAACATGCTATCAGAACCTGCATCTTTAAGGACTGAAACCCCGGGGGAGGAGAAGGCTGGAAAGCCTTGTTGTTATGCATTGCCAGTTGGAACCAGACCCAGATTAAAGCAGATTTCTCACAAGAATGTGAAGCATTGAGTGATGGCTGAATACCACATGTATCGCACCTTCACCACCAGATCCTTGCTTCTGTCAGTACCTCCACGGGCTACCACACTGCAGTCCCCACTGCAACCAGCCCCATTAGACACTGAAATGCACCAGGCAAGTCACTCAGCTGCACTTACTGCTTGGTTATGCAAAGTCCCTCTCTCCCTTCCAATTTCAACACTTCATATTTCAGACTGAAAACAGAGTCCAAGCCCGAACGTTTCTATATGTATAACACCTACTTTTTTCCGCGCTATCAAACCCGCCTGGCAGATCAATCACAAAAGACATATTCTATTCTTCGGCTTAGCACTCCCCTCCGATCACACGAACAGGTAGCACTCAGGCAGCAGCAGATTTTTCAAAGTGCATCCAGCTGTGCATTACATAGCTCTGTTTTTGTAAGGAGAATCAGATAAAACAGAAGAAAAAAAGATGACATAAGGCACAAGCAAACTAACAAAGGGTTGTGCTCATTCATATCAACCAAAGCTGAGAATAAGGTAATAACAGAGCTTAACAAGAAACACTTTGAGTGGCATGAAGTCCATTTCCGATGCACAGGAGGACAACACAGCCTCTGTTACCGGTCCTTCATCTGATACAGTTATCCACAGTGATGAACCATGGGCTTAAGAGACAAGTGACAATTCTTTCGAAGACTAGATTTTTAATATTTGCATCTGTAGCTTTGCTATAATGAAAACCTTCACAGCTGTGACAGGCAGAGCACAATGCTTGCACAGTGCACAGGTGTACTGTGAAAAATGGAGTCATCTTCACCTCAGAAGAATTGTACCTCAGGAGATCAGGCAGGCAGCTGTTTCCAGTATTGATAAGTCTTGGAAAAATAGAAAATTGTATAATACTGGGGCACATACCCATTCTAAGGAACTTAGAATTGTTTGATTGACTTAGTGAGATAAATCAGACAGTAGTTGAGAATTATAGATTAATCTTCTGCATTGAAAACTGTAGATAATAAAAAAAACCACGTTCCCAGACTAAAAAAAAAAAAAAAAAGCTACAGTTTTACGTTCTCATGTAACAGCATGTGAAGCACATCTGCAAGCCAGAAAACATGTAAATAGTTAATGCATTCTGCATTAACAGAGCACATAGTTAACCAATGGAACTCTCTGCCACAAGACATTATCTTCCAATTGCCTGGCTATCACTGAATGAAAGATTTTCAAATGGAAACTAATTGTTGGGGCTACAAAGACCCAACTGGTTTTTGTCTGTTATCTCCTCAGAGGCCTTTTTAAGTGGGTGTTGGTGCAAATGAGAGGTTGCAACAAGTGAACCTCTGGTTTTAGTCATCACAGCAGTTGCATTTATGAGTTTGTGCTACTCTACATTGAAATAGTATCTTTGGGAAAAAAAGCAAAGTGCATTAAAAAAAAAGATATCTTGGAATAAGATCTCAAGGCAAACATCTCAGCCTCTTTCTAGCTAATTCAAGTTACCTATAGCATATACGAGTAATTCTAACCACATGGTTATTTTCATAATTGCAAAGGTTGGAAGTTTAATTAGACAATCAGAAGGAAGCCCTCAAGCCAGCCCATTTTCTTAAACAGCTTTACCTAGGCAATGGGAGCAGCATTGTGTAATGCGGCGATTTACTCTGAATAGCATAATGCTTCCTTATCTTTTTTGCCCGATTAATTTCCTGACTGAAGTAGCACATAAAACCAAGCTGGTTAGACAACATGTGTCAGGAGCCACGTGTCCTGTTCAAACTGAAAAGGAGAGTCAGAACAAGGAGAGACTGGGTCTCTCCTCCTTTCCCTGCCTGTCTGTTCCAGGTAGGTGCACTGTGCTTCCACTAAGACACCACCAAGACCATCTTCAGACCACAGCTCCTGAGATCACTTACTATGTGTGATAGATTTTTATGGGGGTTTTTAAAGGTTTATGGTCTGCAGAGGCAGAGGAAGGCTCAAAAAGAGAAATACAGTGGAATTGGGTTTTGTGATGCAATTCCACAAAGCCTTGATGGCCTCACAAAGAACCACTGGTACAAGCAGGAGACCATCACGCCGGACCCTGGGCTGCCTTCCTTCACGACTGCTTCTCAGCTTCAGTTGCCTCCCTCCCTAAACATACCTGCATGCATGTACATGCTCACCCCTTTTCAGGAATTTTACTATTGTTTTCAAGATGGAAAAGAGAAAAAAAGTGAACCTGAACTCTGCCAGTGCCTCCAGAGCACAGAAAGGAGGGATGAGGGTTGTGCTGCTGACAACCCCCATGGCCCAGCCTATCCACGGACAGGGCAAGCAGTCTCAGCAGGAGGGCTCCCAACTGCCCCCATCCCTGCTGGCCTCCCCATGGACAACAGCCCACGGCTGACTTTCGGCAAGCCACAGTCCCTCTGTGTCTGCTTCCCTCCCGTGGAGCATAAACAGAAGCAGCTGGGCCCAGCTCGGCTCCGTCCCACATCTCGCCTTGCCATTTGCACCCACGCGCAGCGAGCGGTACCCAGCTACAACAGCGGCAATGTTTTCCACACACGTGACCGAGGTGCAAACGACAACCCGAGGCGCTGGCACATCCACCGCCTGCCAGGCTGGGCCCCGCTCACCCCACCTCCCCCTCCTCCTCCTCCAGACCCTCTCCTCTGCAGGCTTCTCCTCCTCTCCCTGCCTGGTCCCCGCAGAGGAAAACAACTTGTTTTATCCTGAGCAGCAACAGATCATTCCCGGCCCCTCCACTCCCCTCTCACACCAGCTCGGGAGCAGAGCTCACTTTCCACCCTCATTACCTGTTTTGCACCCTCTGGAGTCCCCCATTTCCCAGCAACAGTGTTTAACTTCAACATTTAAAATCCCTGGTGGCAGAGCCTGACATTCAGTGCACAGCCAGAAGTTTTCCCGACCTCAGCTCTGTGCGTCAGGCTCCCTAGCATCCCTAATCCGTAACACCCATTAGGGTCTCTGCCCCAAAGGTCCCAGCGGGAGCAGCTTCAGGGCTGAATTCAGTTGGGTTTCACATCTTTTTCTTTTGCGGAGGTGATACTACGTTGCCAGATACACTTTTTTACCATATGCAACACCAACACACTGGCAGTTAACAAGCTACAACACAGAACCACTTGGCAACACAGAGAAAATGGGCAGAAAATCCCCAAGCAAGAGGGAAGGGAAAAAAAAAAATGCAGTGAATCGACAGCATTAAGCATGCAAGAGAGAACTGTAAAGGAGAGGCTGCCAGAGAGCAAAGGTGCTCTCCCAGGCCTGTGCTCAGCACCAGGTGGGAAACCTCACCAGGGAAAGCAGCCACGGCTGAACAATCAAACAGATGAGGCACCTGAATAGTTTCTGGAGGGCAGAGGTGAGAAACCAGACCAATTTTCATGTCAGTACCCCCTCTTGAAGTCAACTGACGTGGTTGCCGGCCATAGCTGGGGAATCAGGAACACACAAAGTGTCACCCAACTCCATGGAACTTCTGAGTTTCACTGTTCCATATGTCAGAGGACAAGCAATACTCATTTGTAAAAATTGTGGTGTAACTTTACCAAAAGCATCTGCTCTGGGCAGTAATGCCCTGGAAGGAATTGGGCCCAGGCAGCTTGGTTCTACATTGGACAGCACATTGGGCCAATGGAGGTGAGCTCAGGCAGTGGTGTATTCAAGGTGGGGAAACACAGTTTTGCTCCTGCTGCAGGAATGAAGTTTGGAGCTGTCTTCACTTGTAACACCACATAATTCTAGGTGGCTGCAGATTTATTGCTGTATTTTCCCAAATTTGGAAGGCTTCCACTTCTGACCACATAAAAGAAAAAAACATTTTCCTTTTCTCAGTATGACCTCCATTTTCTGTTCTGAGACAAAATCCATTATAGCAATGCCTGGAAAAGCAAAACATCTAATCATTTTCCCTGAGAATTCCTTTGAATTCTGCAGTGGGTTTAGTTGGCCAGAGTCTTCCCATCCCCCAGCAAGAGAAACTGCTTGCAAGATTCTCAATTTTTAAAAGATATTGATGGCTGTGTTCACTGCAGTGATTTTTTGTATTATCAGCTTGATTTGCAATCACAGCTGAAGGCCTCTACCATGAATTACTTGCCAATTAAGTAGTGCTTGCGTGGAGGCTGCGTATTTTACACCTTGACAGCTATTATAGGGAGAAGTTACTGGAGCTTTGGTTTAAATGCAAATTATCAAACACTGAACAGTCTGAAGCAGAGACCCAAGCTGACTTGGACAGAAGACACAACAGAGATAAATTTACTGCTGACATTTTATCTTGGGTGGGAGTAACAATGGTAAAGACAAAATCAAAATATCCATATCTTCCTTGCTCTTTAACAGCAGACTTTTTAATCCTTCCTGAAGACACATAGAAAAATTATTTATGTCATAGAACAAGTATTGCAGAAGATAGGTGCCCTCTGTTACAACTAATATGATTAATATCCTTGTATAACCTTTTTTTCTTAGGGAGAGGAGAGAGGGATCTCACTGCTCCAATCACATTGCATTATTATGTACCTTTGAAACAGAAAAACAGATATTTAAAAAAAAAAGATGAAAATGAGAATTTACTATTTATTTCTGATTTGCGCCTCAAATACTTTTCAGTTCAGGATCCCCAGGGTATCCCCTGGGTATTGTTCATAACCACATTTAGGAGCCAAGAAGTTCTCTATCCCAACAGAGACAGAGGAGTTGGACTATTTGTTTTGCTGCAGTTAAACTCTTCAACAAGCATGATGTCACTGCACTCAGCAAGCACAGGGAAATGTTTCATTTTCACTTGTTTCCAAAAGTATAGTAGAAAAGGTCTTTAAAATATTTAGTAGATTCCCTTTACTTGTTTCATTTATTTCAAATGTAATATATGCAGATTTAGTTACTTTATCAGCTACATAAAGCCTATTATCTATTGGATTTCAAGTCTGGGGTAACTCCCAGCAACCAAATACATGATTTAATAATAATTCAGTCATCAAGTGAAATCTTTCCCTGAGATAGATACTGAAAGCAGCCTGCCCACATAGCAAGATCCTTATTCTTTCTCAAAGGCTTTTCAACAGGGGCAGAGCTGAAAATGGTTATCATGGTCCTTTTATTTCACCTAAAGTTTTGTTCAAGATTGGTTTTAGCAGAGGACTCTGTCCAGCTTCCTATTTTGTTCGTGCTCTTGCTCTACACTGTTCCACAGTCCTGTAGTCTTTCTGTAATCCCTATCTACAGAACAATATGAAAATATCAGCTTTTTCCAAAATGAATAGCAGGAGTTGTTGACCAGATGATAAAGATTTTAATATTCATAAAACCAGAATGTCAAAGAAGAACATCTTGTATGAGAACTAATGTTTCCAAGTCATAATCGTCATTCCCCAAATGTATGCAGTATTACTAGGAAAAGTCTTGCTCTCTCCTTCCACTGACATGTGGAAGCTTAATTAAGCACCCACCAAAGACTGGGAATTGCCTGCTGGAATTGTTCAGCTGTTCTTTTTTTATTCTTGTCTATGCTGGCCAGCAAGTCAAACCAGTTTTGATTTCCATATCTTTTATTTGTACATTGTTCAATGAGGCACGGGCCAATTTGACATTAAAAATAAACATACTTTGTCACCATCATAAACTGCACTGGCCAAGACCATAATGTGCTACTGATTAAGGCTGTGCAATTAGAGCATCCCCCAATGCAAGAAGAATGGGCACCTGCGCCCATGGGAACAGAGGGAGCAGCCAAAGCCTGGCACTCCAGCAGCTCTGATTACCATACAGAGGATTACTGACAGCTGACTTTGCAGTGGAAAGATCTGAGCCTCTGTAGCCTGCAAGGGTGGGAAAAAACCAATTCACAGATCCAGGTGATGTTTCTAGTCATGGTTTTTCACACTGTGAGGAAAGGAAAAAGACACGCAAATGTATCCATTTAAAGACCAATAATCTATAAGGTAGGGTGTCAAGAGGACGGAGCCAGGCTCTTGGTAGTGCCAAACAGTGGGACAGGAGGCAATGGGCAGAAACTGATGCACAGGAACTTCTTCCTGAATACAAGGAAGAACTTCCCTACCGTGTGAGTGACCAAGCACTGGAACAGGTTGCCCAGAGAGGCTGTGGAGTCTCCCTCACTGGAGATATTCAAGAACTATCTGGACACAATCCTGTGCAATGTGCTCTAGGATGATCCTGCTTCAGCAGGGAGGTTGGACCAGATGACCCACCATGGTCCCTTCCAACCTGACCCATTCTGTGAAAGCTCAGTTCCCCAACACTATAATGTAAATACTTCACCACTAACCTTCTACAGGCCAAGGGCTAGAGAGCCTTCTCTTGGTTCCCCTATCTTCAGTTCTTAGAGTAGGATATTGCACAGTAAGGATCAAAAAATTAACACCATCCTGTGCTGCTGTATCTTGCATCTGCCGCTGTTGCTCTGGTTATCATACCATAAGCAGTGCACTTGTGGTATATGTGCTCAAACAGAAGAGCAGAAGTCAGAGTTCAGTTTCCACTCTAACATACATCTTTTGATTATATCTAAAAGCTGCACTAATTTAAGTTTAAATTATTTTTTAAACTCTGGCAAGAGGTTTTGTACAGATGCATTTTTCTATTTAGGCTAAGCTTTTTCAGGTGTGGTTCAAACTTGAGAACTTGAAATAAACCCTATTTACACTGTAGTAGACTGCATTTGCAGATTTCACATCTGAATCCATTTGATTCATATTGAATTTATTTAATGTGCATTTTTAGTCTCCATTCCCTACTTTCTGTGCCTCTTAGTGTTAAGTTCTGTCCTGTTCATACGAAGAATTTCACATATTCACACTAAAACAAGAAATGCAGGTGGAGGATTTACAACTCTCCTGCAAATTCTGCTATAAAACAAATAGTTAAAATCATTACCAAATACATTGAACTATTTCTTTGCCTATTGAAATTGCTACTTTTTTCAACAATATCTTTCAAAATACTTTACAGTGCTTACAAAATCTCTGTGTAAAATCTAGGTGAGAAAAAAAATGCAAAATACAAAATATTTATTTTAATTTAGGCATCAACTGTGTTTTCTGCTTTAACTCCACGTCTTTTTTCTAGTCACACCTCCATTATATTCATTTCCTTAGGTGCTGGACACCTCCAAAGGCCTCCTGTCCACATTATCATGACAGATTTTAGTTTTTGTCCCCATACTTTCTCTCTTGTTTTGCCACTTCTTCTAGGGCCAGCTCTGCTCCCCCAAGGCAAGTGAACCTTACTTCCCACAATTTCATCTTTTATTATGTGAGTTTTAAATACTACTTCAACCTTGTCTCCATTCATTTCTTTCCATGCTATTGCACCATTTTTTCCCACTAAAAACAAGCAAAGATGCAGTATGGTTACATTATCTTGCAACAACCTTCTACACTCTGCTGGTCTAAAAGGTACAAGTGTGAGTCTTGGAGCACCCTTCCGTGGGAAACACAAGTTTCAGTCTTCACATCCTCAGCCTTGAGCAGTCATCAACCCCTGCACAATAGGAGATCTCTATTTGCTTCAGAAAGCCTTGTCCTCCCACAGTCCTCATGACACTAGACCTCTTTAATCACTTCCAATTCATCCTCTCATCCTCTTCTTTTTACCCTGCCTCTCCGCAGTTCCAGTTTCTACGAAGAAGGACTGTTAGGGGCCTTCGGTGCCTCTCCTGTGCCACAGAGTGATGGCACAACAGGTACACCCAGGCAACTTCCTCAGCAGTCTCTCTACTGCACCAAGCAGAAGTGTCAGCCTCTGGCTGGCTTGTCTTTATGTGTAAGGAACCTTACCATGGGTAGAAATACTCTTTTAGCCTTCTCTGAAGCAGTCCTTGCAAACTCTCACATTTTGGGTCATCCCTTCTGTCTGATCCATCGGCCTTTACCTAGACCTTAACTTCCTCCTTCTAAGTTCCCTTATTCATACTAAGTAGTATTTGCAGATTCTTCCTGAATAATCTAAACCACAGCCTCCCCTGAACCTCTGTGCAAGCATAGCTTGTCAGTAAGATAAACATGTGCCACTGTATGTGTCATCACTTTATGCAGCTTTGATCCACTGGTGCCCTACAGGATTCTGCTGCAAAGATCAGTCAGTCATTAACCACATTTTGTTCATAAGCTCTTTGGAAGGCACCATATTTTGTTGTCTGCCTGTGTAATGCCTGGAGCAATAAGGTCCCTTCACACCACAGCAATGTCGATAATATATACTCCCAACTGTGCTAGGTGTTATACATAAATAGTGACATGTAGTAGATTGGCACTACCACATTTTTTCTTTGTTGTCTGCTAGTCTAGGTAACAGATGATCACAAGGTAGAAGAATAAATGACCCTGCATTATATAGTATCATGTCCCAAACACAGTTAGAACCAACACATATTTGTAAGCAATTTGGCTGGAGAAAGCATGAGACACTCCTAATGGAGGTAATCTGAACTACAATAGAAAGTACAGTCATGATATCACCAAATCAATATCTAAAGTAATTTGCGATATTTCCCAGTAAAACAGAAAATTAGTCAATCTGTAGACTGTAGGCACCAAGATGTGGTAGGATACCCAAGACACAAAGTCAAAATAGATGGTTTTCATTAGGGCATATAGCAGCAACAGTAGCAATCAAGCGCTGTAAAAATATTTGACCTTCAGTTCAGCACCACTGGGAGATATATCATCAGGGCTGGTGTATTTGCTCCTACCTAGTTTCTCTCCATGGGCCTCTCCAGAACGGACTATGGAAATAATGCAAATACTCCTCTTTCCCTTATTAGAGAAGGATGGTTAGGCTGCTTTGGTTTTGCTGTGGAATAAACCTTAATAAACTGTACAGCTAGAGGTGCCATCCTAGCAGCACACATGGGTGTGTGTATGCACAAATTAATGCTACCTTCTCAGTGATAGCATCCCACTTGGGTGTCAGACACAACCAAACCTCAGCCTTCTTACAGGTTCGTCTAACACAGCCCATGTAGACCACAGACCAGGCTAGAGAGAGGCTCAGAGCTGTGCTCACGGCTGCACATGCAGCTTGAGAGAGCCCAGGAGCACTCCTAGTGTGCCCAGCATCACCTGCTGGAGGGATTAGCCAGCCCTGCCTGAAGCACAGCTGAGTAGCACATACTAGCTCTTCCCAAACTCCTCCCAAGCCTGAGATCAACTTTTTAGTCTTACCCAATGCAAAGATGTTTGCCAGAAGTTAAAATAAACATTGCTGTGGTTTCTGTTAGCATCAGATCAGGAGGATTGTCAGGTGCTAATGCCCAGTGTGGAAACCCTGTATGCAAGGCTAACTCTCCTCCCAGCTAGTCCTCATCTCAGGGTATTCTTCTTAGGGTTCTTCATATTTTTGTGCTGCTGCTGTTCTTTCATGGTGCCTTTCACCCAAAAGCATTACATTGCAGTCAAAGAAGCAGACCACCAAGAAACCTCTCTATTCAATAGTTCCATGCTTCAGGGTAGAGGTTGAAAGCAAACCCTCCTGGTACCCAACCCTTCTTAGTTGGCTGCATGACACCTGCCAAGCAGCCACAGAATGGGGATAAATTCTGTCACCAGTTACCACATTCTTATTACACCAACCCCGCCCATCCAGGAAGCAGGTACATGACAGGTCTCACATGCTAGCAAGTCCTGGTCCCCATCTCCAGCAGCCTGAAGTAGAGGGTGTGACAGCACACCTCTGCCATCATCAGTTCTCAAGAAACATCCCAATGGGAAAGGCACCTGAGCAAACGCAATTCTCTGTCTGATATCCTGATCACAGAAATAAAGCTTTCCCTCTTCTTCACACCACACTGGCTTTTTGCTGTGTGAAGGGGAAAAAAAAAAAAAAATCTTGTCTGAACTGAAGCAAATGCCAATTCCAGGATGCTGCTTTCCTCAAAATACCCCCATACACACCTCTTTTAGGCAGGCAAAGATGTTTCACAAACACACGGAGGTCTGCTTTTAAACATATTACATCAATGTTACAGGGGAATTACTCCAGCAGAAGCAAAACCAGCGTAAAACAAGCACAAGTGGGATAAGAATCACACCCTTCATTTTAGTCTGTGTAGCTTTTTTCTCCTCCTTACATAAGCTTCAACACTCCAAGTTCAAGGCAAATGCTTGCAATATTTCTATGTTATCCTCAGTAATGTGACAAGAGCAATTACAGAGTCCAGGGAAGCTAAGTAACACTGTGAAAACAGTGGGTGGTCTAAAGGCTTGAATAGCTCCTGTGCACTAACATTGCAGTGGGAGTCCCCCAGACCCCCACTTTGTACCCTAGGCAATTCAACCATGCTCTGCAACACTGGCCTTTTTGTCCGGGACATTCTGGCACCAGCATTGCTTGCTGACTTGAGACATACCCAACTTCTCTCAGGTGGTCTGCAAAGTTAACTCACCCTTAAAAAGTTCGTCCTTGGTACCCACCACACCTCCTTCATTCTCTGTTTCAGTCAAAAGCTCTAGGCAGAAGCATGCTGAACATTTTGCAAGGAAAATCTGCTCAGAGACAGCTATTCCAGGTGCACAGACCTTTGCTGAGTACAGCATTATTTGAGGTATTCTCTGAAAAAAATAAATCTACTTTTACAGTAAAAGAGCCATTTGCCATGTGCAATGCACTGAAATACTTTGCCACAGCAAAGTCTGGTCTAAACATGTTGTTGGCCAATAAAAGGGGGGAAACATGCTGCCAGTAAACATTTGCGTGGTATGTCTTTGAAGGCTTCAAGGCAGACTAAATGGAATAATTGTGAAGATGTATTATTTATAATACAACAAATCTTCCCCACAAGATATAGGTCTCCATTAACCTAGTACCCAACTGCTTTTAAGTGCATTTTTTAATGTGTTTACCCTGCTAAGGGAGTTATGTTTTATTATCTCCATTTTGCATTTGGGGAATTGAGGTACTGGGAGATTAATAGATTTGCTCGAGGTTACATAGCAAATCTCCAGCAAAGCACAAATGCAGACCAAGTGTCCCAGATTGTTCTTCTCCACTGGATGTATCCATCGATATGCCAGGACACATTAAAACATCAAAGGTCTCTTGTGAGGTGACTTTTTCCTTAATAATAAAAAAGACCGATCTCATGCGAGCAAGCAAGATTGTATTGGAGTCAACAGAAGTTCATCTGTTTACATGAAAACTGAAGCAAGGTCTGAAGGTGGTTTTGGAATATTCTCATTTTTCTAGCTATCCAGTGCATTCAACCCAAATTCACAAATACCTTTTCAACGATGACACTTTCTGCACCTGACAAACTAGCTGTTCACCGATAGTCTTTATATTTCACATACCACCGCTTCCAGTCAGGTGCTGCTTCGTGTCTTCCTCAAGCTTAGTGGAACTGCAAAGGGGTTCAGCTTTTTGAAGTCTACCCACATACTGAAGCTACTGAATGTGAGTGTCAGACCCCTTCTATGGGACAGTGGTGTTCTGGATTGTTTGGTTGATTTTCGTCTTGTCTTACATGAAGAATTGGTGGGAGACAGTATCTTAATCTTTCACAGTACTCTGCACCAAAGCCTTTGGGTTTTATGGGATTCAGTAGGAGACTTTACTCCCTATGTCCTCTTCACCAGTTATCCACTAAGTCAACCTCCTTGGAGATGAGACCTGTGCTGCTCTCCAGCCCATGGTAGAGTTTGTGGAACTGGGAATCTCACAAAATCACAGAATATTCCGAGTTGGATCCTGCAAATCCGCCTTGCCTACTCCCCAAACACCAGTTTAGTACCCGCACCCAGTCTTTCCTGGGAGGGAAAGACTCCAGCCAGTGCAACTACAATGTTGTATCTTCCAAGCAGATGACATTTCAACTAATTTCCAAGCTCATGTTATAGTCCAAGTAGAATTTGAATGAATAATAGGGCTGACAGCAATGCAAGCAGAATCCTTTGCGCCATGTGGGCCCTTGTCAGCACACAGATACCATGAAACATGCCAGTCCCACCACAAAAATATAAAAGAATCAATGGCTTTGCCTAAAGTGTCTAGGATAGGGAAGGCAGATGTAGGAGCTTAATCACTTCCAAGACTAAAAAAATCACTTTGGTGCAGCAAAGTGAGTTGCACCAAAGGAGTTCTGTGGAGAACATGTGAGACTGGCGAGCTGTTTCTCATCAGCATGGACAGTGGGTCCACTTCAGCTCACAAAATATCAGTGGAAGAGCCCAGTAAGTTTATTCCATGAGTCACCACATCTAAGTCAGCCTCATGACTAGAGCAAATGAGATTTAGTCCTCACTGCAAGTCTGCCACCAAAGAGCATGCAAGCCAGGTTCATTTGGCAAACAGACAGTACCTTCTCACTGCAGGGACAGATTTTATTATCCATTTAAGATCAGGGATACACACAGGTAAACAGCAATAATGCACCTCCAGGCTGCTCCATGCTTCAGCTCACTTTGAATAAGGCTACCCCAGGGAGGGGAGGTGGTTTTGAGGTGAAATACAAAACTGGCGTACTCAGATATCCTTATCCTTCTTCACGAAGGTAAACCCAACATGAAGAACATGATACTCCGCCTCCAGCACAGAGTCTGGGCTGCTCAAGACATGTTTGACATCCCCTGCCACTTAAAGATTATTCAGTATCAAATGTTCACCACTGTTTTGAGCAGCTAAACAATGAATTTTCCCACTGCCTCTCCTGCTAATGACGAGCGAATAAAGAATCCCCTAGGGAATTTCCCTTCATCTGCTCACGAGTGCCACTTCGCTAGTCACATTTATCTGACAAATCTTACAGATGGCTTGGCACGAGCTTGCAACAAGCACACCATCTTTGGAGCTGGGATTGGTCGCCCGAGCCACGCGATGCTTTCTATGGCAAACTGGGCAAGCCCACGGCAGAGCCCCATACCAGCTACTGGAGAAATATCCATAGCAAATTTACAGCTTCGTCCAGTGCTGTTTCAGCAGAAGACACTGATGATGGCATTTCCAACACTGCAGCCGCCTCAGGAGTGGAGTCTCTTGGCACAGAAGAAGTCGTTCTCTGACCCAGACAGAAAGATATCCTGGAAAATGACTCCCATTGAATCATTTTCCTGCTGTTATTGTGCCGAATGCCTTTCTGTTAAAGATGAATATTCCCTGTTAAAATAATGGGGAAGAGAATATAAAGACCCATCTGCAGACCACATTTTCAGAGGGGTTTTGTTTGTTTTCCAACATTGTCTGTGAAACGCTGGTTGAGTCTTTCGAGCTCTTTCCAGATGTGTACTCTCCTCGTGCTATGTACCCAACTCTAATTCTAGTTGGAAAGCTGTTTGACTCAGGCAAATGAATAGCAGGATTTTAAAACAGATACAAATAGTAAAACTAGGGCTTTGTACAATCCCATAGGTACTATAGATGGGACCGTCCAAACACAGATCCTTCTAATCCACCAAGAAAATGCCCTTAAGACCTGTTCAGAGTCAGACTTAAACCCATAAAATCCAGGAAATTCAGAGATAAGCCTGGATATCTGGACTGATATTCTGTCCTCAGTTCACCTTACTGGGTAAATGTTAATGAATGCATTTGTTTATTCCCTACAGTTCTATGCAGGGAATATCAACAATCTCATATTATGGGAGGAGGTGAAATTTTTTCTCCCGTATGTGTGTGTAGGAGTTGCTCAATATAATTTATTCTCTTTCACAATAAGACTATATAGCTCCTCGATCCTTTCAGAGCTATGCAGGGTCTGTCTTGTAAAGTTTTGGAGGAGAAGCCTCAAAGGAAAATCAGTTATTACAGGAAACAGGGCTGATTTTCAGTACTCCACAGTCTTGCCTCACCATTCATACTAAGATGGTATTCCAACGTAAAACATCATCCAGATGCATTTCACAGACAATCCAAACCCAGACTTTCACAGGCAACACAAGAACAAGTTCGCCAATCACAAATGGAGGAGAACTGGAGCACATAACACCTCTAGAGCAATGACCCACGTGTGCCTCCTGCAACAACCTGCATAGCATAGCAAGTACAAACAGAAGAATGGCCATACCAGTCCATCTAGCCCAGCATCAAGTCTCCTGAGCAGTCAGCCAGCCAGAAAACAGCAGAAGCAAGGGAACCATTTATGCTATTTCCCTCACATTTCTATTAGCCTCCAGCTATTTTCAGATCAAGGTATTTCCTAAGCCAGATGTGGTTTCTAGCTACTTAGTAATCCTCCATGCATTTCTTTACACAAACTTGTCCAGTCATCCTTTGAACTCTAATAAGCTTTTAGCCTCCACAGCCACCTTTGGCAGTGAATTCCTTGTGTCCACTACCAGTTGCATGGAGAACATCTCTTTTTGTTTGCTTTGAGTCTGGCTTCTTCTAGTTAATTTAATTACTTTAATTGATATACTGCCACAGAACAAACAACGCCTGCCCACCTTCTGATTTGCAGAATCTACTCCTACCCCTTCATCATCTCATCTTCTTCAGGCTAAGGGGTTTCAGTCTAATTGATTTTTCCTCACGTGGAAGGTAAGCAGCGAATACAGCTGAAGTACAAGCCAACTATTTTTCTTTCCTTCTAAGCTCCCAGTACACCCTTTCACTTCACACTGAGGAAACACTATCTTTCCCACATTAGAGGCAGTATAAAATAGGCTTTGTCCTTAGTTTTATAGGTAATCTGCAAAGTGGCAGACAAGTAGACCAAAAATCTGTAGGGCCTATTCTGACACTGGGGAATCCAGTGGTAGTGTTGAGCCTTAGCCTCGGTGACTTCACCAGGTATTGGACAAATTCACTTACAATTTATTTAATTGTATATAGCAGTCACTTCATTAGTGATGGATACCATGACCAATACATAATTCAGGGCCTGCTACAATCATGACCACACGTGAGAGCTCCAAGGTGTGCTCTGAACAACTCAAGTAGCAAAGTCCTGATACTCTCAATCCGGACCCTACAACTGTCAAATCAGCTTCCAGCAGAACTGTTAAACAGAACCCATGGTCACAGCCATCTTTACCCACTGAAAGAGCATCGTACATCTTCATTACTATCAGCTGTTCTTCTGCCCCCGTCCCAGCTGTTCTTCTGTCCCCGTCCCCAAGATACACAGTACAAATAAGATTAGCTTGAGAAAAGATTTCTGCAGGATAAGAAGACAGATGTGGCAGAGACTCTGAAGTCTGCTAAGAGTTTTGCAGTTGCCAGCTAAATTGATGTAAAAGGTATGGAGATACTATTGTGATGGGCAGCCCTACAAGCCCATAAGATAAAACTTCCATTTATGATAAAATTCATCCCTGGTAAAAATGGCACTATTCCATTGAAATCAATAAGGTTGCACCTGTGAATGCCAGCTGTGAATCGAGTCCATGGTTCTCAAATGATGTAAAGTGCTTCAGGAGGAAAGATGCTATATTTAGGTGCCATATTATTGCTATGTAGACATTTTCATAACCCCTAATTATGGGGCTTTTTTTGCAAGCTCTGTAGTATTAACTGGATTGGATAAATATATAATTACAGAGTGTTTCAACATGCACACTCTTGATGCTAGAAGCTTTATCAGCTCTTTCTTTTCTTCATGATCTGTTTTGCTTTTCTTTTAAAGCTGTTTCTATCAATTATGGCAAGATTTACTCAGAGCCCCAATAAAGGGTCACTGCAGACATCCCAGCAGAATACAAGAAAGCTACATTTTTGTTCCAGAAATCTTCTGTTTTCCAGAAAGACACCTCTGGTTTGTCATTGCATGACAACATTGCCAGAAGCTAAACCAATCAGACAAAGAAAAAAAACCCCAAACAACAACAAAACAACAGCAACAAAGAACTTTTCAGATGTTCCCTGACCCCAAATTGTTTATAGGCTAAGGGTTCCTACTCCAACAGCTTCAACAGAAGATCTGCTGCCCAAATATTTGCTGGATCCTGCTCCTCTCTTTTGCCAGTGGCCAGAAGGAAAGGACCCAAGGAGGTTCTTCACGGTGCCAGGGATACACAAATGGCTTCAAAGATCTTAGATAGGAGATAGATACAGCCCTGCCTAGAAGAACCACCACCCTAACAAATTACTAAATTGGTTGACAGGAAAAAGGCAAGCTACCTTTTTTTCATCATCTACCTTGTCAAATTGAAAGTTACCATTAACAATTAAATCCAACTAGTCCTACAGGATTAAAAAAAAAAAAAAAAAAAAAAAGAAAAAAGTAGCACCTGCATTTTCCTTTCTAGGTGCTGATGAAACCTTCATTACCATTTTTTGCATATGAAAAAAAAAGTCAAACAAATACACTTCTTGCTTTTCTGACAGGTATGGCCAGTAAAGTGTCAGATTCTTTCAGATGTGTTTACAAACCTTTTCCTCTTGCACCAGTTTACATCCAGTGAGAATTTGAAAAGGTAAATCACAAGTACAAACACTTCAAAACAGATGTTAATAATAGAAAGAATTAAGAACACTGCTAGAGTGACACGATTCGGATGCTGTATTATTAAACAAATGGCTCACAATGGTGTTATGACATGAGTCATAGTGCCTGATGCTGTGAATATATTGCATAAAAGAACAATAGCTGCTATCACCAGCTAGAGAGATACACAGAGCACAATACCAGGAGCACAACTGCTGACTGATCTAAGGCAAGGGGTTTGTCTACGAGACAACAGGATAAATTCACACCTGGTGCGAATGAGTGCAACTGAACGGAAGCTCATGGAGTCACAGCAACTTCAGCTAAGACTGATACCACACTGAAAGCACTATTGGCTTCACTCTGTACAATCTTGTAGCCTGTTTATGACTGTAATTGACTGGGGAATTCCGATTTGGTAGGATTTTGAACCTGCTTTCCACAGGTGTGAGTAACTGAATCTGGCCCCACATTAACACCGACGAATTTTTAAACCCAGCAAATCACAGAGCACATCTGAATTGTTTTAACATTGAACATCATCACAAGAAAGTCTGCCAGAGGCAGCAGACTGGGTTTGCCATTCCTGACTGGGTTGCCATTCTTTTTGTTTTTTAATCTGGTAACTATGGATGGTAACTGGTGATGCTGAAGAAAAAGATTACCATAAGAGCTGGCACATTCACGAGCTTGACAAAGGATGGAATCAAATTCTGGAGTGCACTTACAGCATGTGCTCCCCATAATTAAAAGTCTATTTGTGGCATGCAAAGTAGAAAAAGCTTTCATTTAGGGTAAAACTTAAACATATCATTACTTTCCCTGCTTGATGCAGTAACCCCATTCAAGGGGGTACAGTCTGGAAGCAATGTTCTCCAAGATACACATGTCTACAATTGTCAAAGGGAGGGGAGGAGAAAATGAGAACAAAGTAAGTGGAACCCACCCATAAAATGAAATATAGGGCTTGATTCATTGTCACGCACTGTTAATGTAATGATTCAACCACTGTGGTGCACGGCTAATAGGAACAGAGCTGGCTTAAATCCTACATCTCTGTGCCTATCATGTACTTAATAAGAAACAGCACAGAGAATTAGATGGGTTCCACTCTGCTCAAGTGCCACACAAAAGCTCCAATATAGCAAGTGTGGCCAAATACAAGGCATGTGATCAGGGCACTATGGTATTCTGGCCCTTTCTCAGCTTTTGGGGACTGAGACCCCAGCAGCAGCACTGGGGACCCCTGTCAGCTGCCTTAAAGGCAGCCTCGTGGGTGCTCCAAATTGTGCTAAAGACCAAACTAGCTTCTGAACACTCTCAAAACATGAGCTGAGCGAAAGTGGTTTCTGCACTCTCTTGGATGTGGAGCTGGCTGGAGCAGAGACACATCTGAGAACAGGCTGCCTCTCTTCAGCCATCACAGGGCACCTATGTACCACATGATTAATGCAAGACAGCTTACTTAACCAAGGATGAGGTACACAAGAGACAAGAAATCTACTCAAAACACCGTGTAGCTATAGTGCATTGCCTCCAATCTATCACCAGGATCCCCCAAAGTAAATTTTATTACAGGGGCATTAACAAATGGCAGAAGTCAATTTACTTAGATAAAGCCTTGTGTTTCTTGTCTGTGTGTTTACATGTGAAATGGTGCTCACCCATGCAAACATGCCACCCTGATCAAGCCAAACATACACAATGCACGTAAGACATAAATAAATACTTGTGAGTCACCGATAACCACCTCATAAATTACATGGTCTTATGAAGTATCACTGGTAAAGATAATTCATACAATTGGATACAAAATACACATACACAACTCTCATTCAGACAGATAAGCATTGTTTGTTTCCTTTCACAAGAGCCCAAGGCCCTTATTTACAAGGTCCTGAATTATTTTTTTAACCTTGGAGTCCCACAGCTGTGGATCAGTTCTAAAACCCGGCCCAAAAACAGGCCACGAGAGACGAAATGTGATCACAATGAATATAGTGAATAGGAGATAGGACACAGGGGTCCAAAAATCCAAGAGCCGAGTCTACTCCAGCTCACAGGAGCCACATCCAGTAGTATCTATAACCTTTTATCCTCAAACAGATACTACTTTCAGCACCCAACTCTCCTACCTTGCTCCTGCCGCACTGCCCAGGATTGGCTGCACCACCTCCGTGTGAGGAGCTGAGCTCCAGTAACCGGAAAGTGCAGGTGCTGCAGCTCTTCCACAGCTTCTCCTATGCTCTTCTGTGGGAATGGGCACAAGCTGCTCCATCCAACCAAGTGAAGAGGGACGAGCTCAGTCCAGCAGCCTCCGCTTGGGCAAAGCCTAAATGCCACTTTGGTACCACTTGACTGACACAGCCCAAACACAGCATGTTTGTTTTGCTGACACATAGGTTTAAGTTTGCTTCCCAGCCACATCTTCTTTCCCCTTGGATACAATAGTCATCTTCATAGCACTTATTATAACATATTGCAGCAATAATGTGTAATTATCCTCAAAAACAAAGCAAAAGCTCAAGATAAAAATAACAGGCACTGAGCACACTTACCAGCTGGAGGAAGGCAGTGAGGCAGCACGAGCTGCAGCGCTAAAATGGCTGTGCTGTAGTAGGCTACAGCTGCCTCTCCCAGCCTGATTTAAAGGCCAGACTGCAGGAGAGCACACTGAGAGGTGAACCCTCTCCAAAATCAGGTACAAAAGGAGAAGGAGCAGCAGCAGCCAGGCTCTGAGGAGCAGTGGTTAGGCAGAGCAGTGCGTCACTTGGGTCTGTGCACTGTGCAGCTGGGTTCAATGATTGCATTTGGGCCAGGGCAGAACTCCAAACACTCTGCACCTGGGAGAGCTGATCCTTCCATGAGGGCAGCCCCATCAGGTGGTTAGCAACCAGAGCTCTCATCCTGGTTCTCTTGATTTTTTGATGGGAAATCAATGCATCCCTTGAGTTTCCTTCTTGCCCTTTCTTTCTGTTTTGCTGGATGTGCTTACTTTGACTTTCATAGACTCATAGAATGGTTTGGGTTGGAAGGGACTTTAAAGATCATTTAGTTCCACCCCCCCTGACATGAGTAGGGACATCTTCCTGTAGACCAGGCTGCTCAAAGCCCCATCCAACCTAGTCTTGAACACTTCCAGGGGTGGGGCTTCCACAACTTCTCTGGGCAACCTGTTCCAGCACCTCACCACTTTTACAGTAAAGAATTTCTGCCTTATATATAGGTAGTCTAACCCTCCCCTCCTTCAGTTTAAAGCCATCACTCCTTGGCTATCACTACATGCCCTTGTAAAAAGTCCCTCTCCAGCTCTCTTGTAGGCCCTTTTAAATACCATAAGCCTTCTCTTCTCCAGCCTGAACAGCCCTAACTCTCTCAGCCTGTCTTCATAGAAGAGATGCTCCAGCCCACTTGATCATTTTCATGGTCCTTCTCTGGACTCTCTCTAATAGGTCCACATCCTTCTTAAACTGAGGGCCCTAGAGCTGGACACAGAACTCCAGGTGGTGTCTCATGAGAGTGGAGAATGGGAGCAGAATCACCTCCCTCACTTTGCCCACAAAAGATTCAGCAGAAACCCTCTATTTCCAAGCTTTCACAACAATGCATATCTCAGGTCTCTGATGGCTTCAGAGATCTCTCAGGTGTGTGTATAAAAACTTGACATCTTTGCTCTGTACAAGGAAGACTGGTTAGAGCTGCACACATTCCAGGAGGGCCTCTGTTGAATAGAATTGGCCAAATCAGATTAAAAACCCAGTATCTATGATGAAGGCTGCAAGCTGCCTGCTTATAGAGGTTCCACTGATGTGAACCAGAAGTTCCTTGCATGTGGTCGGGCCCTAAATTTGATACTGGAATTTAAAAACAAATTAAGATTCCCATGTAATATTGACTGCTTTTTTTTTTTTTTTTTTAGAGTAAAAGATTTTACAGCATGGAATGCTATATGCAGTGGTTACATGAGTCCAAGTAATTGTACCAATTATATAATTTGATATAATTGCACTAATTACATAAACACATAATAATGAAATATAAGTTATTCCAAGAGCTAAACTGGAAGAACATTAAAGAACCTAAATCTGCTCCCACTTATTCTAGTACAAATCAGAAATAATTCCCCTGAAATCAATGAAGTTGCCCAAATAAAATTGGCCCCTACTGTTACAAGCAGGCATGGAAATCTAGCTTTTGGTTCACGGGTACTGACTGGGCAAGCAAATGAAAACTACTGGGTTATTTTATACTGATGGCAATTGCTAATTCCTGGCCAAATTCCAATGTATCCAGTGTATACCTTTATAAAAGGTATTTTTTACTCCTGTTCTGATCTGTCATCCGGCATATGTGGGTTTTGCTAGATCTTTTAGCTGCTGATTCTAAAGGAAAAAAAAAAATTAGAAATACTGAGAATTGAGAGTGAGCTGGGCCCAGTCAGGAATTCCAGAAAACCAGATTTAGGTGTGTCTTTAGTTATATTGGTGCTAGCCTGAATTACATCTGCAGACTTTAGGAGAGCTACTGCAGACTGACATCAGCATTAACTGAAACAGACTCTCCTCTTAGGGAGAAATTTGTATTTCTGATCCATTTTGCAAAATGTTCTTCTACTCTTCACAGTAGAAACCACTTCATACAAAAATTATCCTTATGAACAATTCATTCAGTGAGGGGTTTCCCTCTTCTCCCATGGCAGGGCGAGTGCAGCAATTCATTTCAGCTGCCAACTTCATCCCTCACAAGTAACAAAGCAAAGAAGGTGAGAGCTGGCAATTTTGGAGCAGGTGTCTATTATGTATGGGAATAAGTGATGTATGCAGAGTTAATCCAACAGGTGCTCTGTCGCACCACATCGTGACAGTCACCCCGTTCACACCATTCTCATTAACACCAGTGGGAGGTCCAGGTACTGGGACTGGGGTTTTGCCTATGTTAGAATATTTTAAAGGATGAAGAATTTCCAGCTCTAGAGATTGATTATGTCACATGATAGAAGGCACTGATTTAGCATTTACAGAACCAAGTTCAAAGCCTCTCAGAGATGAGAGAGAGTCATCTAGTCACCTTTGGGGGGGTAGGGTATGGACCCGAGCCAGCTGGTTTTTGAGGTACAGTACCTAACCTGGCATAAGGCAGTGAAACTGGATGCTGAGTTTTATAGGGATGGGAATGACAGATGGGAAAATAAAACCCAAAATATTTGAAAAGCAGCCATCAAGTTTAGGCATCTCATTTTTCATTTTGCCTAATTTCAAAAATGCAGGAGGTGGAAGATGCAAAAAGAGGGATTCCTGTACCCCCCCCTGTAAAAATCTGGCAAGAGCAGTAGCTTTGTTAGATCTCTGAAAAATCAAGCCCAAACTGTCTTAGATTGGTCCCACAAAATTAAAGGTGTTTTTTTCATTTTAGCCTTAGAAATCTGTATGACAGGTTACTGTCAGCACCAGGACTCAAGAACACCTCACTGTCTGCAGAATGCCCAGAGCAGTGAGTGGCTCCACGCTGCAGAAACATCCATGCATGTTCAGATTGATTTCTAGAGACTCACACCAAACAGAAGGACCTGGCAACCTGGACTATGATCCAGCTGTTCCCACTCCCAGATGATGCCCTTCACACCATACTGATATCCAATGCTCTTGTGTTTCTGTTTCTACCCCATAAACATCATGACTGTGGCTACAAATGTGGGAGCAGAGAAGGCAGGGGCAGGGGAAAAAAGCTGTGAAAGACTTTTACCAAGAAACGAGTGCTTTCTGACAGCCTCCATGAAAGAGTTTAGGATCCTGAGCTTGCTTGTGGGCTTGCAGTGGGATGCAGAGCACAGCCCATTCCTGTCCCTCATTCCTGGCCAGCCCAAGCTCAAAGCATCCTGGCTGCCAGCAGTTCCTGTTCCCTGCAGGTCCAAATCCCACGCCGAGACACCCTCCTCTCCTCCTGGAAGAGCACAGGAGTCCCAGTGTCCAAAGAAGGGCTTGGCTTTGACCCCAGAAACCAAACACTTTCAATTAAGAACGAAACCTAACCAGACACAGCCTCCAGGGCCTTGCATTTCAATGGGCAAGATTTCTTAATATATGCCATTTTTTAAAGTGCAGCCCAGTCTTATTCATAATGATGGTGTCATATTAGGTCAAACATGCCTTCAGACTGAAAGGATGGGTATTTACACTGATTTCAAGGGGAATTCATTGTACTCATCAGTAGCACGGTCGACTCAAGAAACAAAGACCAGGGAGAAAGAAGGCTGCTAAGAGACAGAGCAGGAACAGTGAGTCGTGGTTTTGACAATGTGCAGCTCAAGGTGGTGAGAAAGCTATGAAATATTCAAAAAATTTGATCTGGAGGACAAAGTTCTGAGAAGCAGATTGTTGACACAGTCACAGCAAATTGTTCTTCCAGGTCTCCCGTTTAACCCCAGTGCCTGGCTCTGGGGAGAGCTGGCAGAGCTACACCTGAATGTGAATCGTAACTAGAACCCATCATTAGTTGCATGATCTTGCTTCTTCAACACTTTTCAGGTCTCAGGGTCAGATCTAAGATTTGCTAAGTCAACAGAAGTCCTTCTGTCAGCTTCAGCTGGCATTTGCTCAGGTCTCCAGGAGGAAGAATTTATCTGTGAAGATCAATTAAATCAATATCTGGATATATGTGCAGCTGACAAGAATTTCTATGAGTATTTGTCAACGTTTTTGGTGTTTGTTAGCAAAAGGGATATATTATACTATTAAAAAAAAACCCCCACAAAAAACAACAAACCAACCTCTCCTTGAGGCCAGCTAATTTTGAAAAAAAAAAAAAGTTAATCAAACTTAGCACTGAGCTTTTATTCCTGGAAGTACTTTCCACATTATTTTTTTTACTTCTTCTAAGCAGTCAGGGAGTGACCCAGAGAAGAAGTTACATTCTTACACAGCAGGTGAACCAGGAACTTGCTGTAAATGACCTGCAGGTATGCGGAACAGCGCCGTTCCTGCGCCCAGAGCCCCTGCGCTGCTGCAGATAGAAAGAAGCAGATGCTTACATGTATAGACAGCAATAAAACTGGAGTATAACATTTTTAGGATCGCAGCTGAGCTCTCAGACAAGGCTTTCTGCAATGACTAATACGACTACGGTCTAATGCGACAGTTCACCGTCTGCAGCCTAGTCAGTCCCGAAAGTAAGCAAGTTCCTCCAGATGTTACACACTGAAAAAAAAAAAAAGGCAAAAAAAAAGCATATCCAGTTTTCAACCTTTTTTATTTATTTAAACTGTACACAAATGTAAAATACTTCAACAGCAAATCTAAGTGAAAATTGTTTGGTTTAAATTATTATGGAACAGAACCTAAAAGGAACTTTATTAAATAAACATAAAAATTGGATTTAAAGGATGCACATATTGTAATGTATTCTACAATAGTCACTTTTTTTTCACTCTACATTCCATGTGCGTATGGTATAGAAAAGACACTGAATAGAACAAACAGAATCCATTTTGTACCCTGAAACAATTGGTAGGCCTCGTGAGGGATTGCTCAGTATGACTACATGATATATGATGGCTTTGCCATCTCATAAAAATTATAACTAATATGTTGGCCTCTTTGGTTCCAAAATTTATGTATAATACATTTAACTGTATTCATTTTTTGCTGCTATAAAAATAACATTTTTTTTCAAATGGCAGTTTTTTGACTAATCATGCAACTAAATCAGTGCAAACATTAAAAGCAATCATTCGCTTTAAAAAAGAAGCAAAAGATTTAATTTCAAGTATAAAAAAATATAAAAAAGTCATATCATAAGTCCAGTTTTGTCTAGTATGGGTCAACACTTTAAATTGCATAGCTCATGCGGCACCTGTTTACCTAGATAGTGAGCAAAGATAAGTGCACTATCAAGTACCACTTTTCAAGGCATTGAAATTTGCAAGTGCTATTATACGTGCATTCAAGCAGTTTGCAAGTGCTATGCTGTATCATTATTTTCTGATCTTTATGGCCATCCTTGACACCTCCTGGTAAGGAAATTGAAAGCACTCTCCTCTCTCCTCCTTTCTAAGACTTGTAAAAATGTTCCTCGCCTGTTATTAAATGCACTGCATTTCTCAGAACGTCTCCACTCTGTCGCCGTCACTCCTCTTTAGGGTTCATTGGTTTAACCGTGGTGGCGATTGCTTGTTTGCTCGTCCCCCGTGTGACGTAGCCTTGCCAAGTCCCCCATTGAAGAACACAGATTGCAACTTCGACTTTTTGTTCTTCAAACAGTGAGAGATGCCAACGGTCAACATAGTCCAGATACGGTATTGATTCCCTTTTCCAAGACACTGCAGGTGTAGCCAGCCACTGGTTGCTAGTGGGCAGTGAAAGCATCGGATCACGCCAGCCCAGCTTGTGACTTTGCAACGGCCGGGTGTTAGAAATACAGCAGTTGCTTATGTGTCTGTCTCCTTTTCTCTCTCCGATGGAACCACACAATTCCTTGCTGGAAGTGCTGTAGGAAGATGCGAGTATCTGTGATGTTTATGTTTACATAAATTTAAGAGGAAGTGATCGCCTCCCAAGGCAGGTGTCCTGCAGCTTCCTGTTAGACCTAAGAGGTGACAGTCAACTTTTTCCTTTTTTTCCTTTTTTTTTTTTTTTTTTTAATTTTCTAAGTTTGGTCATTTCGACACCTGCGTGCAAGAATACATTGTGTTCTCACAGTCCGTGCTTTTGCCTGAGCAAAGGGAGCTCATTTCGGTCTGGCTTCGCCAGCAGGCGGGGAAACAGCTGCTCAGCCGTTCACTCGTACTGGCAGGCATTTAGGTCCGTCGTCACTGGTCACTGACTTTCTGTGCTCATGTCCCTTTTCCGAGCTGCCTTGTGTCTGTGTGTGTGTGTGTTTGTGTCTGTGTGTGTGTCTGTGTGTATGAGCGCGTGTTTTGTGTGCGTGCCCACATTTCGTGTGTGTGTGTCTTTAAGATATTTCATAGCATTAACTTATAAGTGGTAGAATATATAAGTGTCCATGATCCACAAACTGCCACTGTCCTGACACCAAAGTGAAATGATTATTTTTTTCTTTTTTTTTTTTTTTTTTGTCAAACTTTTCCACAGTGACTTTCCAACACTGATGCCTGGATACACAGTGAAACTTCCTCCAACACCATCTTGTACGGGAATGTTTCTCTCTCTCTCTCTCCCCTCTCTCTCTCTCTCCCCCCCCAAAAACACACCTTAAATCAAGCACAACCACATTCTTCCACAATCATATTGGGAACGTCCCTTTTCACAATGTTGTATTCATCATCAAAGTACAGCATTGACATTGTGCTAAGTTTGGTTGGAATGCAACAGGAGTTCACGGTGCCCGGGTTCAGCCCCCGCATTCGGTACTGATTCACGACAGCGGTGTGAAAGGAGGAAGCCGACCCCGGGACACCAGCCAAGTAGGCCGGGCAGCTCCCTTCACAGTAATTCCCATAGTAACCTGATGGTGCTATGATCCAGTCATTCCACCCAATGAGTCTAAAGTCAATGTAAAACTGTTGCCTGCAACATAGATTGGTCCTGCCATCGCACTCCAGGCCTCTTTTCCGGATCCTGTGTTTGTTATCGGCGAGACGGGCTTGCACCACTAAAAAAGGCCGGTGGGATTCCTCCCCGGGGTCCACATAAATTGGCAGCACTGAATACTCTTCACAGCCCTCACATTGAACATCCAAGTTCAGTCTCCTTTCTCCTCTCTCAAACAGAGCCTGGATCGCCTCTGTCATGGGAAAAGTGTGCCAACCACTTCTTTTGAGATCAACTTTCTTTTCAACCACATTCCACTTGTTGCTAGTGTCCGGGTCTTGGAAATAGACTTTGACTCTTACTTTTCGCCTGCTGCCTTTCTCTAAGACATATGGAAGCAGCTTCAAGTAAAGCCACAGGCTGGCTTGAACGACAAACAAGTTCTGGTTCCCTTCATTCGAGATGAAGAAATAGAGGCGGACTCTAGATGAGGCCAGATCGTCTGCAAGATAAGGAGAGATCAGCAAGATTAAGTCAAAAAGGAAACATTAGCTTGTGTGCCTTTCTGGATTCAGGGACAACACTGGAGCACAGCAGATCAGGAGAACGGCAACGGGGCTGTGCCAGCCAGAAGGCACGCACTGCATCAAATAGCCCCAATTTGCAGTCAAAATTAATTGAAAAGGGGACTTCCCGCAGCAACCTTCAGGTTGCTGTAGTCGGATGTGTCGGATCTCTCAAAGCTCTCCAGAATATGTTTTCTTTTCCCAGCTGGCCAGCTTTAAAGATGCTACACCAGCACCTTGCAAAAGACCAGCACTAGGACTCTGCTATCTTGTCAGTTTTAGAATAGTTTTAACTTTCAGCTACCTGCCAATTCTCATGGGGAGAGCTCTTTCAATAATCACTGAAACACCAATGCCAAACCAGGG
This sequence comes from Chiroxiphia lanceolata, assembly GCF_009829145.1. Classification (NCBI taxonomy): domain Eukaryota; kingdom Metazoa; phylum Chordata; class Aves; order Passeriformes; family Pipridae; genus Chiroxiphia; species Chiroxiphia lanceolata. The sequence continues at coordinate 27,282,335 of NC_045643.1, read as the reverse complement.
ATTTTGTTTCGATTTGCACATATTCTCGCTGCGGTTTTAAAGGAAAGGATTCAGGAGACAGAAGGGAAAATATTTCAGCAATGTGCCGGCTTGTCCAACATATCAAGCTAACCCCCACTAAAGTCTGGTAGAATATCTGCTATTATTAATCATTTCAATCTCTGCCTTTTCTTCCCGAAATTATAAACTCCCATACGAAGAGAGGCAATGAAGCGGTTGTTCCCGCTGTAACGCTGTTATTGGCTGTTCTCAATTCGCTTTTCAGTAACACCAGAATTAAAGGAGAGAAATTGTCGCAGAAAACCAAATGTCACCAAATGTCTGACATAACCCCTTATTTGTAAACAGAAGAGCCTGCTGCATGAAATGTTTCAGAAATACCAGTGGCCCTCCTGCAATTTTGTACTACAAGTCCTAACTAAATTTGGCGTAGGTGATAAATGTGCAAGCTGGCCTTTATGGCGGAGACTAATTCTGGTCCCTGAATCAAAGCATCCCAATCGTTATTTAAAATTATTGCTGGAAAGGCATTTTCTCATCTGCCCTTATCTGTTTTGCTTCCTTCTGTACAGAGCTAAATGTAGATTTTTCTTCCTTTTCTTTTCCCAAGAATCTGTAGCATTTTTGTCAATCTCTGAATGGGATTTTTTGCGTAGTCGCTGTCTTCATTTGTTACCCTAGATGCCTTTCAAATGTGTCTCCAGAGCCCATTCAGTACCTTGTAATAGTTCAGTGACAAAAATTTTCACTGTGTTTGTCTACGTTTTACATAAAGTCAATTTCGGAAGTGTTACAAAAGACAGCGATTGACTGAATACCAAATGGAAGTACAAGCCCACCCCAGATCTCCCAACAACAGCCTATTAAAAAATAATAACCCCCTAAATGTACGCTAAGAAAGCCTTTCGCGTGTTAGTAAATACGCAACTTCTTCATAAACTGTGGTGGCAGTGACAGAAAAAGAACAGTACGGTGTTGCTGCACCGATCCACATCACTTGTGTTGTGTGAGATTGTGTGCGCTCATAAATTTTGTATGTGAATATAACAAGCATATGTATAATGCAACAGATCCCATAGATACTGTAAATGTATATGCTTTTGGTAAGTGGGAGGGTAGATAAAGAAGATGAGTGGGCAGCATACAGGATAGAAAGAGATTTATTTTGTGGACAAATGATACATAGATGCCACAGAAAGATAGAAAGAGAGAAAAATGAACTGAGCGATAGAGCGATGAAGGAAAGGAGAGATGGGCAGATAAATAGAAGAGAGGTAATTTGCAGAGTGATGGTGTTACAGCCAGATGTGCAAAGTTCACAGGGACAGTGGTTAAACTGCTGGAAAGCTATGCTGAAGGGATTCAGTGACACATAACTGCAATGGCTGGACAGGACTGAGATGGCTGGTACCAAGGGGATGGAGGGCACTGTTAGTAAACGGACTGACGGACAGAGAGGAGATAGACACACTTGGCAGGACCCTGCACGCAGTGGACAAACAGACAAGGCCAACACTGCAAATAAAAGCTAAATAAATGAGAAAGGGAAGACAGCGAATGCAAGCCTTAATAGACAGATGCAGGCAGTGAAGCAGATGAACGTGCAGGGCAGATAGAGAAGGCAAGGGATGCAAGAGATGGAGTGGGACAGGTGGAGGAGGGACAGTGGGACACGCAGGGACCGAGACAAGCCCCGGTGCAGCTGGAAGGACCACCGGAGGAGAGCCGGGGGCACGGAGGCTGCGGAGGGATGGAGGGACAAGCGAGGAGAGTTGCAGGGCACAACCCGGGGAGAATCCCGGGCACGGGGACACAAGCACGGAGGATGGGAAGGCACCGGCAGGGTCAGGGCGGGATGGTGCGGGGCAGAGGGGAGAGCGGATGAGGCGGAGGGCAAGCGGGTGAGCTCGGCAGCCAGGTGCCTGTAGCAGGCAGGACGACAGGCAGGAGGACAGGCAGGGTACGCAGGGGGCCAGGCAAGGGCGGTCGGGGAACTGCGAGGGGTCAGGCAGGCGGAAAGAGAAGGTGGGCAGGAGGACAGGCAGGGCGAGCGGTAGGACTGACAGGGGTCAAGCAGGGGGACTGACAGGGGTCGAGCAGGGGGAATGACAGACGGGGCGATGCAGGACAGGCGGGGAGCGCGGCAGGGCAGGGGCCGCGGCGGGTCGGGCAGGGGGACGCGGGCGACGGGGGCGCGCGGCCGGGCGGCGCCCACCTGTCTCGGCGAAGCTGATGATCTCGGAGACCGGGTCGTGGGCCGGGGGCCCCGCGCTCGCCTGCCCGTCCAGGCTGGGGATCTCCACGCGGCCGTCCTCCCGCACCTTGCCGGCGTGCAGCTTGCGCAGCGCCGTGACCATGGCCGCCTTGGGCACGGCGTGCGTGATGTTGGGCCGGTCCCGCATCTGCAGCCGGCTCAGGATGTGCCTCTTCACAGCCTCCAGGAAATCCCCGTCCACCTTTCCCGGCTCCTCGGGCCGCCGGAAGCCGCAGGAGGTGCATGTGTCCTGCGGGGAGCCGCCGGCGGGGGCCGGCGGGGTCGGGGTGGCCGCGGCGCCCAGCAGGAGCAGCCCGCAGGCCAGCAGCGCGGCCAGCACCCCCCGGCGAGCCGCCCCGTCCATGGCGGAGGAGCGGGGGGCCGAGCTGGGGGCCGCCCCGGAGCGCCGCAGGGAGCCCGTCTGCAGGCAGCGCCGCTCCGAGCGCTCCGCGGCGCGGAGGGGGCGGTGGCAGCCAAGCTGGGGGGCCGCAACCGCTCCGCGCAGGGGGGGAGCCGCGGCGGAGGGAGGGGGCGCCCGGGGAAGCGGCGTGTGCCGCCGGGGAGGCGGAGGGGGGAGGCTGCACGCGCAGGCACCGAGGGCGAAGTTGGGGAGGGAGGGGGGGGCAGCAGGCTTGGCGTGCACGGAGAGCCCGGCTCCACGGGGGAGGGGGACGGCAGCAGGTGAGGGGGTGGCTGCGGAGCCCGGGGAGGAGGGAGGGGGAGCGGGGAGCGAGCCGGAGGTGCAAGGGGATCCGGGGAGCAGGGGAGAGGCGGCGCCGCGCTGCCCCGGTGCCCCGCGTCGCTTCAGAGGGGCATCCCCGGGCGCAGTCGCTCGTGGTCCATCGCTCGCTTCGGCAGGTCCGGGCGGGCCGCGGAGAGGAGCTCTCTAGTCCAGCGTCATTGAGGGGGGTCAGGGAGATAAACGAAGCAGATTTATATACAATCCAATTTATAGCCTGGAAGGAGGGGGGGGGAGAAATGCCACTTGTACCCCCCCGCCCACTCCGCCCCCGCAGGACAATCCGTGGGTGCAGGTCTCTGAGCAGGTCGGCTCCGCGCCGCTCGGTTGTCCCCTTTCAGCGCCCGCTGCTTCTCAACGTGCCATCAAAGTTGACCCGGAGCATAGCTGGGGAGGGAGTCGGGGGCGGCGGGGAGGGGGTGCGCGGCTGGCAGCTCCACTGTTGCGAGTCTTCTCCCCCCACCGCCCCGCTTATTATTAGCGAGGTACTTTTATTTTTCAAAGCAGCGCGGAGGGTCCGGAGTCCGGCGCTGATGCGGCGGCGGCGCCCGGGGACCCCCGCCGCGGGAAGGGCACCGCACGCTGCGCGGCGCGGGGAAGCGGCGCGATCGCGGCGATCCCAGGAGAAGCTGCACGGATCCACTCAGTCAGACCAGCTCTTCGGCTCGCTCCCTCGCTCGCTCTTTTTAAACAATATCTCCCTTGTTGGTGGTTTGGGTTTTATTATTATTATTGTTATTATTATTTTAAGTGTGATTTTTGTTGTTGCTGCTGCTGCTGCTCCAGTTAATCTGTCTCCCTCTCTGCGTCTTTTTGATCTTTCGCTCGCCTTGTGCTGGCTTGAACGCTGTGTTTTGTTTTGTTTGGGGTTTTTTGTTTTGTTTGGATTTTTGGTTTTTGTTTTTGTTTTTCTTTTTTAACGCGTCTGATGTTCCCTCTCCGATCCGCAGTGAAAGGTCTCCGGGAAGCTGCTTGCTCCTCGCTTATCTTCCTCTGATGTTCTCCTTCTAATTTTTCCCCCTGCAAAATCACGACATTGTGGCACTTTCTACTGAAACTTTTATACAGGAGTTAAAACCACGTGGGAACTCCAACCTATAACAGAGACGCCATGGGTTCCTCACTATTTAGGAGATTAAGTTAAGTCTTTTGCCCCCTGGGCTATTACAGTAACTTCCTGATGTGGAAATATTAACTATGCTGTTTCTTTAACTCCCCCCGTCCTCTCCCTCCCTCCCGGTTCCTGCAAACACACCCACCGCACACCAGCTCGCGTCCCTGTCCCGTCGTCCGGCAGGACTGACGGACAGACGGACCGCGAGCGGCGGCAGCTCCGGCCCCCCTCCCGCCCCTGCCGGGAGATGGATACCCCCCTCTTCCCCCCACCCCCCGCGGTGTTCCTTGCCTTTTAAGCACTTGAAAGAAGAAGTCATTAGAAAGTTTACCGTCGGGTTGGCTTTGCGACGGGGCGGGTTTCTGTTTGTTTGTTTGAATGGGCCGAGTAATCGGGGCGGGTGCCGGGGACTGTGTGTATTTTCCGTGGGGCAGGAGGGACGCGGAGCCTGGCGGAGGCAGCGATGGGGCGGGGGGTTGGGGTGGGGGGACGACACAGGGCAGTGGCCGAGGGGAGCCGGGAGAGGAAATAACGGGACAGCCGCGCTCCCGCAGCCGTGGATAGGAGCCGCCGGGAGCGATGGCCCTGCCCGCGCCCGGGGAGCGGGTTTTCCTCCGCTCCTTCCCAGGGCAGCCCGGGGGGGCTCCGAGGCGAAGGAGATGGCTGTGACACTCCCTCGCAGAGGTCAGGAGAGATTCCCACCCGGCTCCCCCCCAGCAGCCCAGCCCGGGGGCGAGCGGCCAGGGACGGGGGGCCGAGGCGGGGGAGAGACGACCGCTGCACACGGGCGGCCGCGGCACCGAGGTGTGTCAGCGATCCGCGCCCCCCGCCCCGCTCCGCGCCCCGGGGCGGGGCCGCGCAGCCCCCGCGGGGTCGCGCCTCACCTGCGCGGGGCCCGCGCGCCGCCGCCGGGGAAGCCTGGGCCGAGAGCGCCCCCTCTGGGCCGCGCGGGGCAGCGGCGGCGGGGCCGGGCGGGGTCACCGAGCCGGGACCGGGGCAGCGGGACCGGGGCACCGGGGTAGGATATAGCGGGAGAGGCGACAGCGGGATAAGGGGACAACGGAATAAGGGGACAGCGAGGTAGGGGACAGCAGAATAAGGGGGCAGCGGGATAGGAGGGAAGCGGGCTAGGAGGGAAGCGGGCTAAGGGGCAGCCGGCACCACGGACAGGGGCCGGGCCGAAGCGTGGAGGACCGAGGGGTGGGGAGGTTTCGGCAGGCCCGGCCGAGTGTCGGGTTCCGCAGAGGCGGGAGCCGGAGCCCGAGCTCTGCTCTGGGCGAAGGAGCACCTTGGGCTGAGCCTCCCTCGGCCCCTGGCGGGCCCGGGCACCGCGGCCACCAGCCGTTCTAATCGCATTTTTTTTTTTCTTTTTTCTTTCCCCCCTTTTTTTTTTTTTTTTTTTTTTTTAGCAGGGAAAAATCTACCTTCAAGAATGAAAGCAATTCTCAAGACCCTCATCTTTGTCACCGAGCCAGATCGGTGTTTTTCAAGGGATGGATGCAGGACACATAAATTTCAAGCACAACAGCAAAGAAGTCCCTTCTGCTCATTTCATTTTGTAGAAGAAAAGAATGAAACTTCTCATATCTCCTTGGACTGCACACGCGAGAGCACTGTTAGTTGTCACTCACACAAGCAACTCAGGAGCGCAAAGAGGGTCAACTGGAGGATCAGCTCATTACTGTGACTTAAGAATAGAAAGGACAAATGCTTTTCTCATCATAAATATTTTCTTTCTTGTTCTGTACTGCAAAAAGAAAGACAATTAATGCTGTGCTTCAGAGTCACAATTGCAATCCCAATCTTATTGTTCATGTTGGGTTTAATATAAACAAAGTCTATTTGCATATACAGCTTTGTAAATCCTCAACATCAGTGGAGCTACCCTGGTGGGAGATCAGAATTAGGTACAGTATTTCCTCCCTGTCAGTAACAGGTTTTGAATGGAAAACCTGGAATGTAAAAAAAGAAATAATGCTAAAAATCCAATCACTCTGACATCCTGTGAGCTAATAAGAGCACGTGAATGCAACAAGCTTAGTACTTCACAGTAATTAATTTGACAGCAAAGAGCTAACAAGAAAACAACAGGCAGAGCAGTGATGACTGGTTCGTAGAGGTCACTGTCAAACAAGAAAGAGGTGCAAACACAGTCCCTCTCCCTTTGGAAACTATTTCATTGCCCCAATGAGAATGAAACACCAAAGAGGTAAAATATCATGGGTTTAGTGGAGATATCAGATCTGAGAAGGTATTTCTAGTAGTAAAACAAGGTAGAGGTTTTCTTTTTTACATATGGTGATTTTTAATCATCCCTGTTACTCACTGCAGTGGCATGTTTTGGCTTTTGCTTCCCCCCCCTCCCCCCCTTCTTGGTTAGCCAAAGCCATTTTGCATATTCAAATATTGGGAAGACTTATCTTCTCTCACAATTACTAGCAAACTAATACACTAATAACCTTTATTGTTATTTAAAGTGTGTCCAACACAGCATTCTGGAGGCAGTTCTCACACAGTGGACTCTCTCTGGCTTCCTCCTGAAGAAGAACTTAATCAAACCTCAGATGCTTTCAGGCAGAAGAGCCTTCAGGGAGAGCAAACAGGGTTAACAGAAAGCAATGTGCCATCTGATTTCTAATCTTGCTCAGGGAGCATGGCCTATTGATTGAGCCATAAAGCTCTGTTAATTTTAAGATATCCTCAGCTTTCAGTTCTTTCCCTTGGGCATAAACTTGTTGCTTGCACATAGTGGATGAACTATCAGGGAAAGGGTGGCTTCATCCTCCCCCTCTCCGCTCTCCTCCCCTCCTCCCCTCTATTCTGTTTGTTCTGAGCTCATCTGCGTGAGGATACATTTTCACACACACCTTCTCAAACCGGCTGCTATTCATCTGATTCAGGGTCATGCTTTTCCATACATTAAATGCAAGGGAAAACTGGGAAGGAAATGGCTGGGATTTGTGCTTGACGGGCAAGCACACGATTAGCCAGGAAGCCCTGCTGTGAGAAAGTACTGCGTCGGAGGGTATTTTCTGTGGAATCATCAAGTCTCATGACTGGAATCTGATGTTTATAAAAAGCTACTAGTATAATGAAAACAGTATACACTAAGATCCTCAGCCAGTGGGAATCGGCGTGTTTCAGAGACATCAAACCACTACAGAATCACAGAGCGGGTAAGGTTGGAAAGGACAACCTGTGGGGTCATCTGATCCAACCTCCCTGCTCAAGCAGGGTCTTCCTAGCTGTAATTCTTCCTCTATAACCTAGATATTTGCTTATGCAATTTTTTCTGGTGGATGCAGAAGTCACACTTTTGGAGAGGCCAGTTAGTGCAGCCCTGCACCTTCCTGAGTTGGTGGGAAGCTCTGGAAACTGAGCAGACAGTGATGACACAAGGCAGCTCCCTCACTGTTCTGTGTTTCCAAGATGCCCTCAGTGGGACCATGAACAATTTACATTAGCAAAGGATCTAGGCCCTTACCTATTGCTAAAGCACCTTTTATGCTCTTAAACCATTAATATTAGGTAACCCTACTAATCCCTTTGAGGAAGGATTTTCTTTACTGTACTGGTGGCTGAACTGAATAAAAGCTTCACGTATAAGAGGCCTGGTTTGCACTAGAAATGCTTCTCCTTTGATAACCAGCAAATACAAGTTTTACTAGCACAAGCATCTTTTTCTGCAAGCGTTTCCCAAATAAAATAGGCTATACTGGCAAAAGCACTTTTTTTTGCTCATATAGCTGCATCTATATGGGGGATTTTTGCACGTAGTGAAACGCAATCTGTTTTAAATGGCACTTCAGAAGAGCATTGCTATCCCACAGAAGTTTCAAGGCTAGACCTTGAAGTGTATACTTCTGCCTCATATCTGAAAGAGCTTTTTACAAGGTGGCCATTGTCATCTTTCAGGAAATATAGAGAAACTGAGACACAGTTACCCGGGCAGGCTGGGAACATTGTGCTCTATCTGGAATTTGTATTCATTACATTCTTTAGCTTCAGATGAAATTTTGTATCTATAATCAGGCTCATTCCTCACTACACAAAATTACTTCTTAAATGACTGTGATAAAAACAGTGACTGTTTCAAAAGCACCGTAATTCTGTAGAAAGGGAAGTCCTATTGAAAATCAAATAGGTAAATGCCATTCTAAATTACTTAGATGTTTTCTGAACTGGCAGAGGTAGACCTAACTCATGAAAAAAAGCCACTAAGAGGTTAATCTGGCTCCTTTGCTCCTGCCCATGCTTCTTTAACTGAAAACTGTCTGTTAACACAGATTTGCTCTCGCTAAAAAAAAAGGCCCTACTATGAAGAGCACTTGGAAAAAGAGGGTTTATCAGACAGAAACAAAGGACCTGACCAAACTGGGAACTCCTCATCTAAAGCAGCTACTACGAGAATCTGGAAGATGAGTCACAGAGAAGTAAAAGAGCCCATAACAAGTTTTGAAGAGCACCTATTGAATGCCAGCTCTCAGCCCAAGTGTCAGACAGAATGGGGGCATGGGGAAGACAGCAGGACAGGGTTGCAGGGATATACTCACAGCCTCAGCCTCCTGCTCTCACTGCACCTGCTTCAACACAGCTGTTGTCCCGTTCCCTTCAGCTCAGCTACCTTGTGTTGTTCCATGGGCAACATGTTGGCTGGTTGATCTTCAATGACCCCTCCATGCTCTGGGAAGGTTTGCAGCCAAGCTCCCAGGCTCGCTGTGGGGAGTGAAGCGCAGGTGAATCTCGTGTCCCGACGCAATGGGTCAGGTACCTCGCCTCAGGCAGGTCTCCACACAAAGCAGTGTGCCCTTTGGCAAAGGGGTTGAGTTCAGTGATCTGCTTCAACTTCCAAAGCAAAGGGACCAAACACCATCAGGTGGATACCCCATGTGATATTCAAAAACTATCCACTGCTTGTTGACAGCCCAGAAGTGTTCTTGTTTTCCTCACCCAGTCTGTCCTCTGCAGTCCAAAGCCGTAGCCTTATAACCAGGCAGTGACTTCCTCTGAAGTTGCTTGTATTGACCTAAATAAGTTGGGGCGGGTGAGGACACATAGAGAACATGAAAAAGCTGTGCTGGTTGCCCAACAAAGAAGTGTCTGCTTTGTGGTGAGCACTTTTAACATATAAGCACTTTTAACATACTGTTAAAGAACATGATTTTCATGTTTGTTTAAGTTCACACCAAAAGGTTTGCAAAGTAGCAAAGTGGGTAAAAATAAAATCTGCATTTAAGTGGTAAACAAAATAGTTAAAACTTGACTTCTTGTGACTTGAACAGTACTTACTGAGGCAATGTGTTTAGAAGACCAGAGGTGCATTTCTTCTGTATATCCACCTGTGATTGATCTATCTACTAGATCTAGAAAATGAACATTAGGATGGAGCAATGTTAAAATCAGCTGTCCTGAGAAAAGTAGTGATTATCAGGGAGTGGTGACAAGATGGAGAGGTTTCCCTCCGATTTTAAATGGAGGTCAGAAGCGGAAAAATGGCTGGTACATTTACAATGCTATGAGAGAAATGGAGTACAGAAGCTTGAGTCATCTCATGATTAGCAGTCAGTAGCACTTGATGAGTACCTGAACATAAGCTACCTTCTCTTTTCTACAAGCAAGTAGCACAATGTAGAGGAAGTGTCTACACTTACTGCCTGTGGGACAGGCTGCAGCCAGAAGACCTGTACTTAGACCTGAATTTCTTCCTCTTCATCCCATTTTCACTAGTAGTAAGTTGAGGATGACAGCATTCATTCCTCTGTAAGTTGCTTTGAAATGAAGAAAAGCAGCATACAGGAATTCATCTATTGCATGGAGCTTGACACAAACGGCATGGCCTTGGTGCTGTGTATCAAAAGTAATTTGCAATCTGTTTATGCTTAAATCGCCCAGTTTTGTTTCCATGAATTTTATTACATTAAACCAAGACTGTTGTTCCATTTGGCTGTTTGCACAAGAACATCAGAGTGAGATTTGAAAGGTGATTGTGATATGGTTGACTGATGCACTCACTACTAGGGCCAGGAGCGAGGGGCTCCTGTAATGCCACCGAAGTCCCGTAGTTCAAGCAAGGAGGATCTTCCACTGGGGCAGAACAGTAGCACTGTCAGTTAGTGGAGCTGAGAGCTGGCCCAGATATTCACAGTCTGCTCAGTGCTATTTAGCCATTGCAGCCATTTGCTTCTCAGGCATTAGCTATGAGCAAGGTCCTCTGCTACCACCCATTGCTGATGTTTCAGTACTACTAAATCATATGGGAGGGTTGTTACCAAAAATTTCTGAATCGCCCTCTGCCCTGCTCAGTATCTATCAGTTAAAAGTTGGCACTTGGATAACTTGAATATGTTGTGGGATTAAAATAAAATGGATCGCAGACTCTATACGACGTGGGTCTGACATCTGCCATTTCTTCCAAAACACCTGAAAAAGCACTTACACTGTGACAGCTTTTCACTCTCCAGGTTACAAGCAGGTCTTCTTGTTCTGTTATTTCCCTGCCACGATCTCCTCAGAAGTGTGGCAGTTTATTAACAAGGAATAACCCTGAAACTTCTCCAGAGCCCTTTGCCATATCTGAGTAAAAGTCTTGCCCCCACAACGTTTATTGCTTTGAGGTCGAGATCCTGACTGAGAATATTATTACAAATAAATCAAATTGTGTGGAAATATTACTGCAAAATATACTGGTACTATTATACAAGGATAAGAAAACAAACCACCAGTTCAGAGACAGCAAGAACATGGATCATGTTCAGCAGACATTGGGTCTACCAAACCTGCACAGGTACTGAAGCATTAGGAGGGTGCAGAGCTACAACAGGAAAGCACGTTGTTCTAGGTTTTTTTGCTTAAAAGATGAGAGAGAGGGCCTAGGGGAGGGGAACGCATGAAAAAGAAAAGGATGAACTTTTTTTTGGCTACTCCAGATGGGGTTTTCCTCTGTTTAAATGCTGAAGGACAGAAAGATTTTAAATTAAAATCTTAATAAATATAGCCCTGAGGCTAGTAACATTATTACATCCAAGATGATTACAGCAACCAAGCCACAATATATATATATATATATTTATTTGAAGCATAATAAGCCTCAGTATTTAGTTAGAAGAAGGCTAGGCAGCTGACTTCCAAACTAGTGAATTTTCCAGTCCACCCTACCAAAGGAATAAACCAACACAGCACATAGTTTGCAGAACTTAATTTAATTTCTGAACAAGATAACATTATCACTACTTATACTTTATGTTTATGTGTATATATGTATAAAAATTACTATTTCTCAGATCATGTGCATGGGAGTTGGTAGGAAGAACCTCAAGTTTGCAATAGGAGACATGGATAATTAATGAGCTTCATGGTGAAAGAGCAATCTAGGTCCCTGAGCCTGCTGAAGTGAGACCTGTTTTCCTTAAGACATTTGCCTTTTTCAGTTGATCCTAGTCTCAATACAAGATTCTGCACTCTACTTGTTTGTGTAAAGGGTTGGGGTCCTTTTTAATTATGGACATTTTTTAATAAAGGATACAGGGAAAATATGGGATACAAAGAAAAGAATACAAGCTGATAAAGATGATTAAATCATAGAGCGACTGCGGAGTGGGTCATGAAGTGTTATAATCCCCAACTCCCCTCTGCTTTCTGCCTCAATGTGTTAATGCATCACACTTTAGTACAGTGACACTTTCAGCCCTAGGTGGAAATTCACACATGATGAAGAGGTGGAGGAGGATTTCCAGATGGTCAGACCTCAGGGAGTGCGAAAAGGTGGGGGGAGGAAGGGAGAAACTGCTGAAAGGAATCGGACTTTGGTCACATCAGTAATTTCCAGCTGAAAATGGAATATTAAAAAACCCCACCCAAATCTCAAAAAACAATCACTAAGGATCCCATACCAGAGCCAGGTGCATTCAGGTTTGGACATTATGCATGATAAATCCCCACCAATGCTGGTTGTGAAAGATCCCCTGGAAATATTGGTTTATTTGTGTGCAATGGAAAGGTGTGAGCTTCATTTCCTTGGCCAAATTTTAACACTGGTACTAAAGCATACTGCTGCAGACTCAATTAGTTGTTTTATTCTCCACAATTCCTATTTACTAGAGGTTATTGTAAAATGGTAGTTGCTCTGAATTGTGCACAAATTTTCACTCCATCAGAGGCTGTATTTGGCTGCTGCATCCATTGGGACATTTTTCTATAGAGCCACCTCTACAAGAACAGTGAAGGGCACTGAGACAGAGAAAATGCAAAGCTTGCAGCCAGTTGGTCCCATCACACCTCAAAACAGGCCCCACTTTCCCTTTAGGGGAGCATAAGGCAGCAGCTGCTATCAGACAGCTGGACTTCCCTAAGACAACCTCATTTACTGTGGTCTTTCAGGGGAAATGGGAAGGCAGTCACCGTCCAGAGTTTGAGGGGTCTGGTCCTTCAGGGTGAGAGGTGCTAGAGCTGTATAAAGAATTCACAATAGACAGTATTTTGTACAGCCACAGCTTTTTCCAGATGTCAGGGTTAGGGAAAATTTAGGATAATCAGTTATTCAGGTATCACAGTACCCCTATATTGTGTGGGTGTGTTAAAGATAGTCTCTTCATAATGACATAAAAAGTGAACCTTAGGTATGATGGCTCAGACTGCCTTTCTAAGGGCTCTTGTTTCATTTTCTGAGGTGCTCCTTGGGTCAGAGGCATTTCCCCTACCACAAAATGGGCACTCAAGATGCCGATGGTGTGCAGTCACAATGGAAAGGAATATTTTGTTTAATATCACCAGTATGATTGCATGCTATTAAGTGTATTTCCTGGATAGCAACTAAGTAAATTGACCACAGCATGATGAACTACTTGAACAAATATCATGAGAAATAAGGCTGTCGCACAAATTTCACTTCAGGGAAACATTTGTTGTATGTCCACTCCCTGTCACTCCCAGTACAAGCCATGTTGTACATGCAGGTCAGGACAAAGCTCAAGGAGACAGAAGTCACTCCTTTGCCTTATTCAACTTCTGCTAGCGCAACTTCAAATTTGTAAAATGTGTGGGTTTAAATGATGTTGAATTCCTCCCCCCATTAATTGATTTTCTATGTTAAAATTACTTGTGTCATAGCCAAAATGCAAAATGCAAAGAAACCCTGAGCATCTGATGTGGTAGTGACTGCCATGATGATATATTCAAGATGCCCAGGTGCTTGTCACTGGCTTTAGCAGCAAACCAAAGGCCTCCGAGCCTTGTAAATCCTGCAGCATCCATTTCGGACTTCAGTCCCTTACAATGACTAGATGAACATCTCTGACTTTCTTCCCTAAGGACTCAGTGCAGCAGGTGTTTTCAGTCTGCCCACCTTCCAGATCAGGTGTCCAAAAATGCAGCAATAAATATAATTTTTTTCTTCCCTTTTTCTAAAAGAGCTCAAGGTGGGTGGAGGATATGGGCGTAGGCTATTTTTATTCATACCTTAATTTAGTCAGTAGTCCAACGGTTCATGAAGAAGAGCTGGGCTCAGTCTTCTTCCCTGCCTGACAGGAGTCCCAGAGAGGCAGATCAGGTCTTCTCATAAGGAGCAGCCTATGGGGTGATGCTGGGACAGGAGCACTCCCCAAGCCTCTAGTTGAGTCAGAGCGTGACCAAAGGGAACGTGAACCCACAACTCTTTAAATAAACAGTTCAGAGAGCCACAAGCCAGACCTGCCTTCTTCCCACCCTGCTAGCCAAAACATTTGGAACTGCCCAATTCACAAGACCATCTTCAAGAGGACAGAGGCAGTCCCCTCCCTGGCATGAAGCATACCCTGGTAAGTGTACTCTGCTGGGAGAGGAGACATCCACATTGCCTGGGGCAGAAGGGAATTGAGCCATGTGAAATTCCCCATGTTCGGCACTATCCTTTTGAGTGCTGAGTGTATACAAAACACTGCTGTGCTGCCAAACACCCTGCCTTTCCCTTGCAAAAACGGACCCACGCTGTGTTCCTGGAAGAAAGCCAAGAGAAAGCCTAAATTGTGAAGCCCAAGGGATTCTCAGCCCCCAAGCAAGGTAGATTTGAGAGGCTATGTTACCTGTTGCTTGCTCAGGCAGAGGAGCAGCCTCTTGGTTTTGGTGGCTGCCATTTTGAGGTAGAGCATGGCCCAGGAAGCATCCCTATGAAAGGCAAAGATCTGGAGTTTGCAGTGGCTGCCAGGAGTAGCACTGCTGCACTGCACAGCAAGACCTTTTCTAAGTCTGCTTCCCCCAGACCAAAATATCACTGCCACTGCCATGCTAGCAGTCCACAAAGCAACAGCAGAGGCAGCTCCCCCAGGGTCCGAACCACTCCACAAAAAGTGCTGTACAGATCCAGGTCTGCCCACAGAGCAGGCATCACAGGAGAGCAGAGAGATCACTAGAAAGTTGCCAAGTGACTCTCTCCCCTCTCTAATCAACAAGACACAAACTGGCAGGATTAAGCCTGTATCAAAATTACTCCTGCTGTAACTTATTTTCTGGTAGCAAGGCTGACGTTTGTTTAACAGTAGCTGTTAAAGAACAATGAAAGAATACAGGGATAAGTAAGGGTGGATTTAGACAAGGCAAACCATTAAGTGTATATATTCAGACTTGAAAGTAACCAAGTGATTGACAGCTGTCAATGAAGACAGTTCTTACAGCAGAAGTGGAAGAGCTGAACAAATAGAACAGTAAATTGATAGAAGCAGAGTATTTGCCCATAGCACGACTGACGCTGTGAACGATTACAGGCATGTAACAAGGAAGGAGTAAACAGGTTCCCATCCCCATGGCTCGGATGTTTTGTTGTTTAGCAGAGACCACCTGGTGCACACCAGAGAAGATTTCATCTTCTCACTGTGGACTTCCAGGCTTTAGAGGTTATACTATAGTTTGGGGCTTCTAACACAAAAACCCATGCAAAAGGCTTCCTAGCAGGAAATTCCTAGCTCCTTTATCTAGGAAGCCAAAATTAAGTCTTGCTAAGACACCTTTCCTACCCTCACCCCTTGGATTATCTCCCAAAACAAGAGGAACCGCAAAGGAGCCTGTGACGACAGAAAGGGAGAATCTGCCAGCAGCAGAGGGAAGCAGGGGTTGCTCTGTGCGTGCGTCACTTGCTGCAGCCTGTCTGGGGTGATGGTGCTGTCAGCAGGAAAGGGTTACCAGGAGAGGTGGGGCTGCAGAGCTTTTCACCTTTCACTTCCCTAGCTCTTACACAGCTAGGAACAGGCTGCAAGTCCATTCCCATTTCTGAGTTTAGGATAGGTCTTCATCGACTTTTTTAACCCCAAGTCCTGGGTTTTGGTTTTTTTTTTTTTTAGGAAGAAAGAAAGAAAAAGTAAAGCACACATCCTTTTGTCATAGACTTGCATTTCAAATACTCCAAACCTCTCTAATACCTTAGACTTTACACAATTTTTGTCTTATGGGGAAGACTGTTTCCCTGGAATCTATATCCCAATTTCTTTCCAAAAAAAGAAGAACAAAAGATAAGTTTTAACTTGGTGTTGATGCAATATTCACCCCACCCAGAACCAACTTTGAAAGCTCATGTAAAAAACATGAAGAGTAATTTTTACTTAGCTCTTGTTATGAACAATTCAGAGATAAGAAACAAGGCAAGACACGTCTCAGCTGCAAGTGTGAACGTGATCTCAACACTGCAACATTTTCCTTGCCTGGCTAGAGATGGGTTGGCAGCATGAGGTATATGAAGGTAGGTTACAGGTGACAAGAATGTAAAAAGCCTATTATTAAACTAGGTGTAAGCAGTCTTGGAACTTCATTAGGGACAGAGAACTCAGCCCTGGACATTGCACCTGCTTGATTATTCACTATTAAACAAATGCTGTAAACTTAGCTTCAAGTTGGAAAGGATTCAGATGCAGCTCTTCCTGCCCTCTGACTGGGCAGCGGGTGGAAAACAGTTTGTGTCATGGACAAACTCCATGTGCTTTCCTCTTTCAGGAGGAAACTTGTCTTCATCACAAGTTTTCACCAGGTGCAGAGGACAAGTCATTTGCTGTCCTCCAACTACAGTTCTAGAAGGGGAGTGAACAGCAGTGTGTTAAAGGTATGTTTGAGCACTGACCTATTTTTGTTCATCTGCCATGGGAGAGACATGTGGAAACATTGTGGTTTGATGGATTTGATTAAAAATATGCTAATGAATAAAGAAAATTAAGTGCATCCCTTGGGCTCCTGGCAAGCTGCCAAGACAGACACTGGGACCACCAACAGGGGATCCTTATGCTTCAGCTTTTGCAATCCTTCAGATTCCTGCTGTGAAGGATGGTGACCCAGCGGAAATGGGGCTTAAAGTTGAGTGGTTTGCATGTCCTGCCTCCACTCCTCTCCAAATGCCACAGTATTTTAAAATCTATGCCCCAGGTGCTGGAATCAGCATGCATAAGAATATCTTTGTTTTCATTGAAAAAAGTACTTCTGCCATCATTGTTGAAGAAAGTAAGCTTGCAAATGTGAAGCAAGGGTACTCAAAATGCTTGGAAACAAAAAGACTGTGAAAGAGAACTCCATTTTCTAAATCAAGTTCATTATTTCTAAACCAAATGCAGTTTTGGAGGCCTGACTTACGGTTTTTCAAGCTCCTGAGGCAAAGCTGCAAATGTGGCCTTTATTCCCACGCAGGAAAAGCTCTGCCTGCCCTCCTCCCTCCGTACCGTTCAGGGAGGGAAAGAGGAAAAAAAAAGGCAAATCAGAACGACAAGCAGGCAGTGTTACCTCTGCTCCACAAGTGTTTACTGCACTACTGTCATCATTCAAATGGATTTACTCAAGGTATCACATAAGAAAGCTCTAACCTGGCTGCAGGAATAGGTGAATCACAAACTCTGCTGCTATTCTTCAGATAGGAAGCAGTTTTGATTAGCAAAGTCTGAATCGTCCAGCTCTCCTAGTGCTCATAATCCTTCCGTGAATAGTTGTTCTTCCCACAGCGTGATTCATTCTCTGTTGTCCTGCAGTTTTCAGAGCTGGAATGGGGCAGCCAACCATAGCTGGGGATGCCTGTCACCCAGTGGCCCTGCTCAGCACCTGACTGGAACACAGTCACCAGGAGTGAAAGGAAAGAAGGGCTCATGTTTCATTAAGCTGCCTGAACCCAAGTAGAACCAGGAATATCTGAAATCTTTAAGCAGGCCTATACAGAAATGAAAACAGAGACCCCAGAGTGAAAGAGATTCTTCCACACCCATGACCAGGGCACTAACTAGAATATATTAAAACCAAACACCTAGTCCACCCTGCAGGCATTTTTTCAGCGACCTAGTAGGTTTTGGTTTTCATAGCACCAGCTTCCAAGCAGAAAACAGTTTTAACTTCTGGTTTCTGAAGCTTGTCACTCCTGGAAAGGATTCTTTTGTCAGGGAGGTCTGTGTCTGACGAGGACCATCTCTCTCATGTTCTCAGCAGCCTTTCTAAAACTGAAGAGCCAAACATTTAGGGGTAAAACTGCCAGATTTCTTGGGCAATATTGCCATGATGGTTTTCATTTAGAAGCAAGAAAGAATTTGGCTATTTTTTCATATAATTACTCCTTCCCCCAGTCCACAGTTGTTTTCCTTGTTTACAGGTATAGAATTGTAATGCCATCATTTTGTGGGGAGTAATCATGTTACAGAGCACTCTTAGAGACCACAGGTTGAAACACTCATCCAAACAGTAGGTTCAGTTTGTTGTATGTGTTTTCCTTTTTAAAACAAAAACAGAGCACTATTAAACAGTAGGGAGTAACTTTCCTTGTCTCTCCATGCTACATGTGTGCACAAGTTTGTCCTTGAATTCTGGTATTTGACCTATGAAGCCAACATGCATAAAACCTCCGATAGCCTGAACACTAGACTTTAAAAACAAACTCTATAAACTCTGATTATATCAAAAACATGATTCTGCCTCAAAGCCAAGTAACAAAGCTCATTGAAGGGAACTTACCGTAAACTCTGGAGATTAATCAGCTTTGTCAGGAAGGCAAGTGCAGAGCATATGATCCCAGTCTCACCTCAACATTTTACTTCCAAACCTCTTTGGAGTTACAATGCTTAAGGGGCCATTTAGTGGTATATTCCCAGTAGATCCTATTCCCATAACAGACACTGAGTAGTTTGGGGGTGGGGAGGAAAGACTGAGGGCTGCGGGGTGGGGGGGGGGGAAGGGGAGAAATCTCTGTCCCGCCCCCAAATTAAGCCTTTATGTTTCAAAGAAAGCCCAGCATCTGTAGTCACCCTTAGAAACAAAATGTTTTGTGAAGTACTCTACAGTTTCATAGAACAATAAGTATTCTTTCTGGCATGCAAATCAGTGCTCAGTGAGCAGAACAAACTTACACTTGCAATGCAAACTGGTTTAATGCCATAGAAAACGTAAATCCACCATCCTCATGAGAAACTGGGTGTTCTGCTGCACAGAAGAATGTTTAGGCAAGATTTAACATTAGCATTTGCATGCAAAAGGAAAATTTAAATTTAGAACAAGGTCTCATACTGCATTAGAGAATCACACAGTAGAGCAACAAAACCAGAATAATTTAGCTAGTGTGGATTTCTACATGTAAGTCAGGTGGCAGATAAATAGTAGTGACTTGTATGCTCGTCTGAGCATGTTCAACAGCCCCTCTCCGTGGCAGAGCTTCTAACTCCTAAATCCACAAGATGGAGCCAGCAGTTCTCAGGAAGAGTTGACTGTGCCATCCCAGGAACTGTCAGAGCACTTAGCTCCCAGAACTACACTGAAGTGTTCGAGTTGGGGCACAACACAGGCAAGCACGAAGGCAGAAGCCAAGCTATTTCGAGCAATCATTCTCCAGCTTCATCCTGCTGCATCTAAAGGCAAGCCTGTTGCTTACAAACATCCACAGAGTATCTGAAGAAAAAGGTGCCATTCTGGGCTTTGAGTACAGCTATATAACACAGCTGAGCTCAGACTCCTCTCCTGTCTGACACTTTTCATGCTACCCTTTCTCTGCCACAGAATATTTTCAAAGTTACTTCACTGGAAAGGAGAGCTACATAAACCACCGTGGCAATCTGAAACACAGGGCAAACGCCAGACAAGGACCATGTAAATAAGATTATGTAAATTGCTGTACTCCTTGGCCAGAAGTCATCAGCTAGGGAAGGTTCCACTTCCAACTTGTACAGCAGTGGCAGCAAAAACTGCACCCAAAGTTTACTGTGAATCCCATTTCTCTGCCACTGCAAATTAAGTGGTATTAGGTTGCAGTGAGTCTGTCCTGAGCTATTCTGCCTCAGAGACATCTCAGCTTCTCTGCTGCAGTTCATTCATCACAACCCTACATGGAGAATGGATCTGGCACACTCAGAAGATTAAGGACCAGTTTTCCCACACAGTGTTGCTTATTCTGTTATTTGAGCCACAAGACTGAAGGAAAGGGAAAGCAACTCCGTCATTTACACAGTTGATACAAGCTGTCTGATCTAATTAGATTGTGGAAAATTAACTGTGAATGAATCAAACTACTATGTCAGTTCAGACCCGAAAAACAGGCATAACATTTCCAGAAAACCAGTGATGAGGGTCTCAGTCACCTCCTCCTCCTCTCCCTTCCCACAGTCTGCAATACCATCTTGTACATATTTGATAGAAAGGTTAGTTCCAGACACTGAAAGTCAGTGGTTGGCTTGTTCAAGAATTTGGGGATTACATAAGAAAGCTCTAACCCGGCTGCAGGAATAGGTGAATCACAAACTCTGCTGCTATTCTTCAGATAGGAAGCAGTTTTGATTAGCAAAGTCTGAATCGTCCAGCTCTCCTAGTGCTCATAATCCTTCCGTGAATAGAATTAGAATGCTGTAAAAATCAATAACAAACAAATATGAAGCTCATTTTTTCTTTTTATTATCAATAGTAATACAAATCAGTTGTATTAGCATGATAATGAAAAGTGACCAGTTTTACAGACATTAAAAATGTTTGTGCAAGTTAGAGACGAAGCTCTGAAGCTATGTAAGGAAAAAAATAAGAATTTACATCGTACAGTATAGCATACATAGTTTAGAGGCAGTTTTATTAAGTCTTGTAATCACAATCACTTCCTCTACGCTAAACCTCTCACTTGGTGTTAGAGATAACACCTTCCCCTCCCAAGAGGAACACCTGCCATTTCCATGAAGTGTGGAGATTACAGTGAAAATCAAAGCTTTTTTTGTTCCTCTTCTCTCCTTCTCCCAACTACAAAGTCAACAGGAGGTGAACATTGCAACATATGCTTATAGCAATTAAGGAAAGCTTCTGTCTACATAAGCTCTGAGTTGAACTGATAAACAGTATCCTCTTTTTGAGCAAGAATTGATAGACCTGTTAGGCCCAAATACTGGGTTAATGCTTTGGAAAACTTTCAAAAAAGATCCGAGTGAGCTTTTAGTTAGACGCATTTCCCCCCTACACACCTCTTACTACATTCCAGATTGCAGCTTTGTACCTTAGACCTACAGTATTCTTAAGCATTATACTTCAGCCAGATAAGATTCAACTGGAACTTCAGATGGTTATAAACATGTTACTTAAGTTTAATGCCCAGTAAATGTATGCACACATCTTTCTC
Organism: Chiroxiphia lanceolata; assembly: GCF_009829145.1. Classification (NCBI taxonomy): domain Eukaryota; kingdom Metazoa; phylum Chordata; class Aves; order Passeriformes; family Pipridae; genus Chiroxiphia; species Chiroxiphia lanceolata. The sequence goes on along the minus strand of NC_045643.1, from coordinate 27,261,664 downwards.
TTCATCAAGTCAAGTGTTCACCTAGAAATTGCAGCAAAGGTGTATTAGTCTGTATAGAACACATGGCACACTTCATGCTGCATCTGCACTCCCACCTGGAGAGATGCTCCTCCAGAAAAAAGAAGAGTCAAGTCTGCCATTGCAATCCTGGAATTTAATCTGCTTTTTTCATATAATGACTTAGCCCTTGTCTCAGATGGGGGGCTTGTCTCAGATGTTTGCTCTGCTCAAACAAGAAGGAAAACTGGAGCACTTGAATATCCATAGCTAAGCCACATATGGATGATTGCACATAGCAGTAAACAGTTCCCTGACTTTATGTTAAGCCATTATGCAAGAATAATATTTGAATGCTTAAGTGCAAGTGCATAGTCAAGTCTTGCATGACCTCCAGCTTCAAATATCCAGTTACTTGCCTACAGCCATGCTCCAGAATGATTTAAGAGCACAGTATACCAATGAAGAGAAGTCTTGGTCTTTAACTACCCAACATGCAAAAGGTTGCTAGAATCTTCAGTACAGCCTACAGTTGCCTCAGCTACACATCATGGCTAGCAGGCAGCCACACACACCCCCTCTTGTCAAAGTCATCCTTATTTGAGGTACCTGATCTGCAGTTATTTATTTCGATTACAAGTGAAAGCTCCACTTACTCTGCTCACAGGAATCCCATTTTATCTCTGTGCCATTTTATATTCACTCCACTCAACCCACCTGATGCTGATGTCTACTGATGTCCAGTGAAGCACACCTGGAAGCCATTCAATGACCCTCAAGTCATATTGCCCCTATTTAGAAGGGCATACATTCAGGCACTTCCACTATAGGAGGTGGAGGCAACAGGACTCCAGACCAGGAGACCCTTCCTGGTACAAGTCAGAATGCTTGCTGCCCAGTTACAAAGTAGGCAAGGTAGCTGCCTCATTTATCCTGTTTTCAGCTGTAACTGGAAAGTTAAACTGAAGTTTATCACAAGTACAGAAGAGGAATACTGAAAAGCTGCTTTACTTTGTTTCCAGGCCTGGTTTTTCTGGAGCAGGTGACAAGCACAGAACACTGAAAAGATGCAGCACCAAGCCACAAAGCAGCAAGCACCTTCTCCCAAGTCCATCTCAGTGGTGTAGCTTTATCAGTTGGAACAAAAAAAAAAAAAAGAAAAATAACCTGAGTGAGAACAGCACATGGACTTTAAGAACACCAGTGGGAGACTTGCTGTTCTGAGAAGAAATTCATCTGTCCTATCAAATACTTTTAGGTACTTTAAGACTAAAGAGATCAAAGGTCAAGACATGCAAGTCTCTTGAGCCAATACAGCTGAGCTGCTCATTGTGAGCTTTGCTGAGTTCATTATTCATACAGCAAGGACAGTTTATTCAGTTTTGCTAAGACACGTTTTCCAATCTGCCTCAGAGGGGCTTGACCCAGATAAACTTGTAATATTAACTCAACTGTTGTTTATCCTTTGGGTCAATGAAGGACTTAACCTTTAAGTCTCAACTAAAACCAAACCTAAGTGAGTTGCCTTCCTCCAGAAGAAGACATTCATTTGCTGTATGCACGACATGCACTCAAAATGGACTTTTGTCCATGGAAGTTCAAGAGGAAACTTTGTTAAAGTGTTACAGCTCCCAGTTTCCTATGAGGTGCTTTGGCTTTAGACATCGGTGATACAGCTCAAGCACAAGTTCTGCAACCCAGCAGGTTTCCAGCTTTTGCTTCAGAACAGTATTGTCAAGTTGGCAATTAATTACACTGCTCAAAGAGAAGCATTTCCAGAATTGGTTAACCATTCTTTGTGCCCATACAACATAACAGTAACAGAGAAGGAATTTAATTTGACGAGAATGAAGATTACAGCACCTTTTATTTAGTACAGTTTCCCCAATCCAATGAGTTGCCTGACAAGTTGAACCAGTTATGGAAGACAATGAGTTTGTGATAAGTCCCTGTGAAACCTCAGGCCAACAGAGGTTCTGATATCTACCACATCTTACTTTTTTCAAAGTTCAGAGATGGAATGCACAAAAGCAATCTAGTACATGTTAAAAAATATTTTTCAACCTCAAATTACAACACTAAGTACTGAACAGTATTCACTACTTCTTCATTTCAGGAAGAAACACCATTTGTTAATTTAGTGCTGCAGCATGCTTCATTGAACAACTTAGATTACTTTCACCAAGCAACTGTGTTTTGAGAATCCAGTTACAAGCAAGATACAGTCTCTACTTAAAGTCTCTACTCCTTCAAAGCAGAAGACAGCCACAATTCAGTGAGACACCGCAATCAGAAGACTTACTTTTACATGGTGACAGAAGTGTTTTTTGGCAACTGCACTTAATTTAAACTGCATCAGAAAGCTCAGCTCAGTCAGCTGACAACAGGACCTACTAAGTACTGACTCTTCCATTTCTAGACTGTTTTTGATGAACAATATGTGACCACCATTGCATAACTGACAGCAAAACTCACCACGTGCTAGGTTGCTGTGCATCAAAAACACTACACATAAAATTAACAGTGAGTAATAGATGTGGCAGCTGTTTAACTTCATTTGCTTTTTGACACCATACAACTCACTAGCCAGCTAATCATTGAGAGGTAGCATGTATGCCTCACCTATTCCAAGATATGATTGTGTGATGGGACCCATCCTTACTCAACATTGTTATCTTCAGCAAGACAAGAGACAGATGTAGATGTTCTCACTTTCCAAAATTATCATCACAAGTGTTCCAATATAAACAAAACTGAATAAATCAACACTGATTTCTACTATTCCAGTACCAGGGAGGGGAAGGATGAGAGATGTAGAGCGTAATTGACTCTAGACACAATACATGAAAGAAACCAAGGACAGCATTTCAAGGAGATGGTGACATTATTCCTTTTGAAGAAAGGCTTACAGTCATTTTCTCACCCCATACCACTAATTTAAGGATGAGAAGACAGACTAGCAGGGAGTGCATATAGCCAGTATTTAAGTATCAATTTTTGCATTGCCTAAATAAGTCTGAATTGAGTCCATAGGCTTGATTCATGAATGCTGTATTGACTAAACAGAACACAGGAGAAAGTTTATTTTGAGTTGACTGTCAACTGTCAGTTGCTATTTCTTACATGGAGTGTGGGGAGGAAGTCAGCAGATTTCAGTGTAAGAAATACCAGTGACAAGAGAAGATGGGAGACTCAAACCCTTTATCAGGTGTCACATCTAGCCTTTCTGCAGTTTGCACCATCAAGGAGGGCAGCAACAGCGGGAAAGAGTGTTTGAACCTGAACAGCTGTGCTTGTTAAGGCCAGTAGAGGTTCAAGAGAAACACAGTCAGAGAAACATTAGAAGGAAGTTAATACAAAAGTACATTGTGTAACCAAGCAGGACTGTAGTTCTGAAACTGTTTCTAGTTTTGAAAGACACTGGGAAGAAGGAGCCCATTTCAGTTTAAGTAGGCAAAGGTTTTGTTGGATACCAGAAATGGTTTCAAAGTTCTGTTTTCACATTTTGAAGGTGTGATATGCAAAGCAAAAGATAAGGGAGTCAATACAGACTTCCTTTCATGAACCAGCCCTATATCCTTAGTGGTATATTATCCATGCCACCAGTAGATAGATATTTACAGTTCCCAAGCATCACAGTAAGCAACATCTTTCTTTAAAGCTTTTCTTGTTCTTGCCACTTTTCTTGCCGTTCTTGTCTTTGTTTTCTGACATTTTCTTTGCTCTTATTTCTCTCATTAAATCAAAGAATACCTAGAAGGAAAAATAAAGAAAGATTAAACAAGATCATCCACCAGAAAGCAAATAAAAACCACTGTATTCAGCAACAAATAAAGATCCGGCACCACACTGTACCCAATACAGCTGAAATGAGTCTAGACACAGATCCCAGTGACAAACTCAACATCAGAATTATGTACTATGTCAAACAGGGGCAAAAAAGTTGCACAATCTTACCAGGCTATCAAGAAAATTCAACAGGCCTGTTTTAAGAGCTTTTTATGGAATACCATTCTTGCACAAAAGTAGCATTCACAGCTCATGAGAACATTTGTCTGTGCCTAGCAAAAATTTACAGGCAAATCATTCTTGTTAACTATGTAAAGCATTTAGTCCAGTCCCTTCCATGTAGTTACACGTGCACTCTGCTTCATAGTATTCTACTTGGTTTATAATTACAAAGCCACAGCAGTAAAGTGACAGTGTCAGGCACAAAACATTTTCAGACTATGTTAGAAGAAAGATTCAGAGAAAGTCATGCTTTCTTTCCATGTTTCACTGTTGTTTTCTCCAAAATTCTAGCTGATTTCAGCCCTGTATGCCTGACATCTAGGTACATACCACTTGAGGTGCAACAGCTGTTTCACTGTAGAGTTATTGGGGAAAATGATTCTTAGGATTACAGAACAAAAGTTTAGTGTCACTCTATAGGATTAGGATGCTTTGTTTTGGTTTTTTTTTTTTCGAATGGGGAACTTTCAAGTCTTTGATACTTGGAAACAACACCATGCTACTGATCAGAAATAGATTAGTTTATCTTTCAAAACCCTCAAGTTTTTTTTATTCTGTCACTGTATCAATGCACAATCCTCACAAAGACCAATAACTTGTCTTACTATACACAAAACTGCTCATACAGAGGATAACCAGTATGTCACACCAGCTAGGTAGTGAAGACCTATTACAGCAAGCGCAGATCACCCTGCTAGTACACTGCAGACACACAGCTCCACTGCTGTTAATCCCAACTGAACAGAGAGTTTAAGTATAAAACAGGCTTGCCATTTGCTAGTAATATGAGATAGACTTGCTTTTGCCTGTGAGCTAAGTATTCATGTTTTACTACATCACTCAGTTTATGCAACTGACTGCGACTTTCTAGTAACATTCTGCAAGTCAAAATGGTTCTTTACCAAACTGAAATTTTGCCGTGCCCTTTATAACCAAAAGGTCTCAATTCAAGAGTTTCATATACATAGTTTTAATGAGAGAAGGAGTTCCTATTAGTAACTTATGCACCAACAGCATTTCCATTAGTGAACTAATATAGACTAGAAGAACAGGAAGCTGTTTAGGAGAACTTAAGAGTACAGCTAGCTGTAAGAGTTTTTTATCCAAAGAGAAAACTGCTTAAAATTTGTAATTTTTAAACAAATGCATATTAGCAAGACACCTTTGGAGTCCTCAGGGTGCACAACAGTAATTTCAGATTATCTTCTGTGGATGGGTTAAGTAAAAAGGCAAGCTTTTCTTCAAGAAGCCCTCACTACATACAAAATCAAGGGGATGACTGAAACTTATTTTTTCCCCTATACTGGACAAATACTCTATAGTTGTAAGTCATCTGTCCTCTGGAATAGCCCACCACCACTGTTTATGCAAGAAACCAGCCACAGAACAATGGGAAAATATTAATCCTATATCAGCAAGGACAAGTCAAAACAGGACAGGGACACAGCAAGAAGAGTTCTCACAATTCAAAGTAGTCTCAGCAGAAAACAAGAATAAAGTCTTTAAGATTAACCACACTACATGCAGCTTTACAGGGAAGTGGGGACAATTTCTAAGTGTCCATAGCTTGTTATTTATTGGTGTTATAAATGGGACACAGCCTATAAACAAAATAACCATACTTCAGGGAATCCTCAGAACTGTTTACCCCCTGTATTATTGAAAAGCTATTGGTTCAGGTACAAACAGCTAAAACAAGACAATAGCATTAACTTGTTCCAGGTCTCAGGTTCCTCCTCTAAGCTAGGTATTTGGTTAAGTGTACACATTCCAGTAAATTCATTGATTTTTTTTTCATAAACTAGGCTTTCAGAAGTCAAACTGTAGATTTGCTCTTGTCCCAGCAAGAATCAAATATTAAACCAGCAGCAATGATCTAATTGAGCAGATGTCATTTGTCTTACCTTATCTACATTCGCTCTAGTTTTGGCAGAGGTTTCTACATACTGCACCCCCCATTCCTCTGCCTTACTTCTGGCCTCTTCTACAGGCACTTGTCTGCGCTCCTCCAAGTCAGATTTGTTTCCCACTACCAGTAAAGGAATTTTATCCTCTTCAGCCTTCACACGCAGGATCTGTTCCCTAATGCAAAAGGTATTCAAAACAAAAATATCTGTGTCAGTAGTAGCAACAAAACTCCCATACCTACCAGGAGTGGCTCAAGTGGTCTGCACATTACTAGTGTCTACAATACAGCATTTCTCAACAGTTGGACACACACTTTAAAATTATTCCAAGGTTAACACACTAATGCTATGGGCTTTACACTACTGAAAGCCTAACACTTCCAGGAAGGCAGTTTTACCATTTAATTAGTGAGTAATCAGGCTCTAATAAAGAAGAACAGTGAGGCAGAAGAGCTATTGGCAACAGGAGTTCATATTTGAATGAGGAAAAGAGTATATAGGTGCCATGTTTGCCAAGTTCCACCTTGGCATCCAGTCACCATATTCAATTCACAGTCTGCATCACATCTCTATAGGTCTTGGCAACATAAAGTCTTTGCCAAGGCAATAGGTTGGGAACAGCCTAAGTAGCTGGCAGAGATCATTCCTAAAATGGTACCTTAAGCTCTACACAGAGTGTTACTATGTAGTGCTGAAATAAAGTATTAGCAAACCTTCCTGCTTCAAAGACTCTAAGAAGATATTTGAACCATCAGCATTAATCTTGCTATCCTCTGTCATGCTAAGAGGACCTATCAGCATCCAGGAAAGGAGATGGAGTGATGTTGCATACCAGTCTAAGTCTGTGCTATTACTGGAGTAAAACATAGGTTGAGATCAGACTGACATGTGCTGCTGTCCATCTAGGACACTGGGAAACTCTACCAGTCTGCAGCTATTTTTAGATGGCTTCATTTTGTTAAGAACAAGAGCCAAACTAGGCATGAGCATGGTGCTACACCCTCCAATCCTGCTGAGTTACCATACTGCTTCAGATGCCTGCATTTTCCATCCACAAAATAACAATGTATGGAGAGTACATGAGACTCTAAAAGAGCATTAATACTGGAGCAGACAATCTGGTATTGCACCTTCACACATTTTCAGATTACAGAGGCACTGAAGGCAAGCACTGAATGCACTGCATCAGCAGGAGAGCTGAGGTTTAAAAACAAGACCATAGCTTGTTCAGTATTCAATTTTTTCATAGTTTTAGATTTGTGGAAGTTAAAGGATCAATAACAGCAATCTGCAGTTTGGCCTGTGATGCTGGTGACTCATACTACCCATTCCCCACTCCTTCCTGGGCCAAGGAGCTGGTTCTTGCATGTCAGCCTAGCTAAGTATTCTATTTAACTAATTTCACTATTTAGTTACTTCTGAACCATTGAAAAGTATGAGATTTGCATCTCAAAGCTTTTAAGTCCTTCTTGCTCATCTTTAGGACTAGCATTGCTTTTCATTGTTCTGTTGTGCTGGAATTTTGAACTAATATACAGTTAATCTAGTTACGGAAGTCTGACAAAAAAACCAAACTGCCAAGATAAACACTCCTACTCTTTTTCATCCTAAGCCCTAAAGCTTGGGTTTAACCTTATATTTCACTTAGGCACACAAGCCAAAACCCAAGCTGGGTGCTTCCAAGTGTCTCATTTTCTTTCTCTTCTTTTTAGTGTTATCTGACCTTTTCCTCCATCTTATGCTGGGAAGAGTCCTAGTATTCAGTTTTGCAGTCCTACAACAGTTCAACTCTTGGCTTCTTTCAGTGCACCAGTTAGGCAAAGCAGTTCTGCTCAGTTTGCTCTGTGTGCCCCATGACTGTCAGCCTTCTGAAGCTGAGCAAAGTCACAGAAGTATTATGTGACGAAGGAACGCTATTTTTATACCTCTTAAAAGATTTTGTGGTCTTCTAGTGCTGTTAGAACAGTATAATATGCTAAGAACCTGGACCAAAGTCCTGGAGTGCAAGGGGAGATTGCCATCACTTTATGAAAAACCTAGATTTAGGTATCTACCTTAGTTCCATTGCATTACCAATTAGTATCTGTTAACCTTGTAGCACTGAAGCAAAGGGAACATAAGGCAGACAGACACAGAGCTTTTTTTCTGGTGAACTAAGGAACTCTTAACACTTTCCCTGTGTTTTGGGAAGTTTTCCTGCAAGTTATACAGCTGTCCTAGGTAATCTCCAGATTATCTTCTACAGTGAGGCAACAGCTATTATCAAATAACAGTTGGAACACTTGCCCTGAAAAACCTGGCTACATGAATTCTAAACCAGAACAATGATTTAAACCCTTTTTTTTTACCCCACACTACACAAGTAGTTTCTGTGCTCAATCTGGTGTCGACTTTTACATTAGAACTGCTAATCCCAAGAACAAAAATGGAAATGCCTACTACTACCGTGCGTCTTTCTAGGAATACGTCTGCCTACAATAGCACATCTTGGCTGCCAACCCTTGTCTGGCACCAATCCATACCTGAGAGTGGAGGCTAATCCTTCCTTTCCTTAGAGCACCTGCTTCTAACAGTAAGCAATACAGTGCCTGAAACCTGGCCAAAAGACAGACTTAATTCCAGAAGTACTGCTCTAAGATAATTAAACTTCACATCCATGAAGACTGAAAATTGGCTTGAATATGCCTGTTTTAGGAGTCCAAGAATCTGTTACTTGCCTGAAGTTGCTGCTGGCATAATGTACTCATAAGCTGTAGGCATGAAGACAACTAGAGCCAGAGGCTGAATACTGTGGTTTAGGTTACCAGTTACTGAGAATCAAATGGTCAGGTGTCACTTTTATTGACCAAACGGTAACAGAGAAAGGATAAAGAGCTGTAGCTTTTAAGCAGAGTTGTCAGAGCAACACAGGAACCAGATATTTTCCCCTGCCTGGGAGAGAAACTACTTACCGAAACTCTGCTGTTGCTGTGAAGGATTCATGCTCTGTTATTGAAAAGACTAGAAGAAACCCTTCCCCGCTGCGGAAATAGTTATCTCTGATAGCTGCATAATCCTCCTGTCCTGCTGTGTCCAGAATGTCTATCTGAACTTCTTCACCATCCAGAACTACTTTCTTTCTGTAGCTGTCAGCCTTGGTAGGTTCATAGTCTTCTACAAACTGAGGGTGACAAGAAAAGGATCAGTGTTTAGAATTACTGTCAAACAGTCTCTATATTTGTCCATATCCCCTCTTTCACTTCAGTGACACTTAAATTCCCCAAAACCTTCTCATAATTCAGCCAGATACTACGTTCCACTACTTTTTTCTTTTTTTAGTTTTAATATGAAAAGCCAATTATTTAAGCACTTAATACATTAAAGAGCCTGTTTGCCAAGTCAAGAGAGACTTGCTACACAAAACACTGTTCAGCAACTTTGGTACAATTTAAGAACAGAGATGCAGTATAAGTTACCAGCAACCTGCTGGCATTATCTAGATCTCACACTTCAAGAAAATGCATCTGAATGTACTTCAGGTACAGGTATCTGAAGCTTTAACAGGTGTAGATGAGAGCATCCAGCTGCTGAACATGAAAACCTGCTCCATAATTGCAGGAGGCACTTTAGAGCACTCAATTGATCGCTCTCACAGAGCCACTGCCAGTTCAGCTTGTAGTTCTGTGCTGATAGCACACATCCAACATAGGCTCTTTGCCTCTCCACCTCCTTTCTCTTAGCCTCAGAGTGTAAGAGACTGTACCACAAGCCCAATTAAGCTGGCTGGCCTTCATTAATGACTACATCACCTGTTCAGATACTCACATGGCTATACTATATGTGAACACCTATAGATAAATGCTAACTTTTGGATTACAGGATCATGTATTACTTCACATACTAGTCTGGACTGTCTAATCTAGCTTCCTGGATATCAGTATGGAAGAATTCATGCTATGAACATGCCTACTTCATCACTCGGCTCAGAATGAGCTACAATGTTTACTTCTGATTTCAGCCTTAACTGACCTAAAAGTAACGGCAACAAAATTAAAGTTCAACTCCAACTGGTAACAGCTTCTGCACACGCAGACAAGAACCTGCACATTATGCATGGCTTCTGTAGACTGCTCCTTCATTAATAAGCAAAAATTTTGTCACCTTTAGCCAAAGATTTTCCCAGAGGGCACACTTCCTACATTCCTACCTTCTGCTCCTGCCAGTCAGGTCATCAAGTCTTTTGCTAATTACATTTAGTTCCCCTTTCCCACCAAAAAAAAAAAAATTAATAAACTGTATGAATTTGTGCTTTATTGAAGCTGAACCAAAGTTACTTACCTCATCATACATAAATTGAAGTGTGAGTGCAGATTTGCCCACACCTCCACTGCCAACCATGATTACTTTATGGAGGGCCAAGGAACTCTGGTTCTTGCTCTTGCTGGCAGCCATTCTCCTGCTTGCCACAGATCAAGTGCCAGGCAACCAACTAGATCTGCAGACAGAAGAAACACAGTCACCATCCGTGACATTGGTGACATCATGGTAACATGCTGGTAAAGTGTCTCACCAGTGCTGAAAGACCAGATTAAAACCCTGCCCAGCAAGTTTGAAGAATGGGCCACTTCAATGCACTAGCAAGCAAAACATGTCTAAAGTATGAGTAGGACAAGGTAGTGGAACAAAAACCTTCTATTTGTGACAACAGTACTATTAATTAAAGTGTCAAAAGTTTCTAACAACCCATTCCTATTCGTAAGCCCATCCTACAAGGCTACTGTCTAGAGCAGTTTCCAAGGAAAACCCTACTTTCTAAAACAACATGAAATTAAGCGGTTTTTATTGTTCTTGTTTTAAGGCTTTACACCTTTCCAAAATATTTCTTTAATGTTGACACAGCTATACCTTAGATCTGCTTAGAGGTAGAAATCTGGCTTTTGATCTCCTCCCTACGTAGGCTCAGAAAAAAGCAGAGATACACAGTAAATTGGCAGCAACAAGTTGCAGAAAGTCTTATGACATGGCATTAGCATTTATTTTACACTCTTCCTGCCTTTTGATGCTGCAAATCTAATTTGCTTTGGGGGAAAAAAAAAAAAAATCCTGCTTTATTGCAAGAAAGTCCCAGTTCCTATTCTTCTCTTGATATTGCAAAGCCATGAAGGAGTAAGCTTCAATAAACAAGCCCTAGCTAACGAGCCTTTGTTTGTGAGTTATGCAAGCCCAGTCATTAAGTGCTGGAGACTTCTTAAAAATAATACTGCTTTTTCTGTTTGTTTTTTTTTAAGAGTAGCTGGACACAGTAGTTGTACCAGAAGCTCAAGCAGTAGCTGCCACACTGATTAGCACAGAGCAGCATCTCTAAGGACAGCACACTGAGGACAAAAGCAGAAGTAACCGATACAAAAAGATGTGACACTAGTCAGGATTTCCACATAGAAAAAAAAAAACCAATATGCATATTTCAGACACACCATGGTATAATGGAAATGCTTATAAGATATAAGGGGTAGCGGCCCTTCTGTCCTCAGAGCACAACGAAGGACTCCAGCTGTTCATATCCTGGTGGGGTGTTGCAAGGAGACCAGCAGACTGTTCAGAAAGCACTGCTGTAACAAGTGGCTATATTAGCCTTGATTTACAGCAGCATTCTTTAACCCAGAAGCACAGAAGCAATGGGCCTACCAAGAGTCTCAATTTTGCCTGGACACATCTACTCCAGAAAGACGCTGGAACTGCCACACCAACACCATCAAGTTCTACTGTATGGAAATACAAGGCCTACAGTAGAAGTTACTGAGTACTTCATTGGAAAAAACTTCACGGCAACCAGCTGCCCTAAACAAAATTAACCAGAGACTAAGGGATCATCAGCTACAAACACGACTATTTAGCCTGGAAAGGGACCTTTGGATGCTGTTCAGTCCAAACTTTCCCCTTAAAGCAGTTTGCTTCAAGCAACCAAATTCATGTGCCCTGTGTGTTGAGCCTGACAATTGCATGGCTAGCCTGGACAACTTCCCCTGGGGTACACTGATGGCGATGATTTATTCCCCCCTTGTCATGACTTCATGTTCTGAAAAGCAACAAATCAAACTAAGTTCTCATCGACTACTGCATACAAGAACAAACATGCCAACAATCAAGAATTGCCCTCAGGACAGCATTTTCAAACATCTGAGCAGCAGTGTTTTTCCATGCAGAGCTTTTTACTCACACCTCTTTGCTACATACATTTAGTACAGTAACGTAAATTAATCATCTTTAAAGGTTCATTCAGTGATAAACATTGGTAAGTGAAGACAGATATTTTCCCCTGGTAATCTTCTCTATTTTGTTATAAATCAGCTCCCTCATCCAGGACACTCCTTAGTACAGAAATGGGATGTGACAACTCCTACTTCTCCATAGGTTTTCCCCATACTGTGCAAAAACACATTTGTTGGGGACAGTGAATTCAGCCTTTGTACAGACATTCTAAATCAGAAGAAGATTGCAAGATTGGTTTTTAATTCTTAGTCACCAGAGAGGAAAAGAACAGAGCTCCCTGCCAGGGGAATGTGGAAAAACTGGGAGAAAACACATCAGGCAGCATCTGAACTCCAGAAGTTGTTGCTGAAAGGCCTGCTTTGCCTATGGTCCACATGGTAAACTAGAATTCGGCTTGCTTGCACATACACACTCAGGGCATAAAAGCTACAGATTGGCCACACAACGAGATAGTTTGGGGACTTTCTGTGTTCCCAAAATAACACAGCTTGCTCTTGGTAAGTTGCAGAGAATTCTGTTTCGTCTTAGTTCAAGAGTAGTCTGTCCTGACAGTAGTAGATAAGCTGCTTTCTGGAGAAGCCTAGTGACCCTTAGCTACTTTTCAGTGTAATTGTGACTGGTTTTAACCTGTGAGTATTCCTTCAACAAGAACCCTATTATTGTTGTAACTGTTGTGTTACCTAACACAAAGCTTTCAAGTTAAACATTTTTCTGTCATCACAAACTTAGGAATATATAATATACTAAGTCCACTGTGCTATGCAAGGGCAATAAAGAGACTATTTACTAACAGGCAAGAGAGAAGATAGCAAATTTCTCCCTCCTGTCAATACAAATACCATATCTTTATCTGGTCATAATAAAAGAATAGCTGCCTTTTAGGTAAAATACTGACAAACTTGATTCAGTACAAGATCATCATAGAGGTAAGTGAAGAGAATATTTAAATGCTTCCTTTGCCCCCCCGCCTCAACTGGCCAGTAGCAACTGCAAGGTCTGTCTTACAGTATTACTTGGCTTGTAATCAAAGTATACTATTAAACAAAACCCATCCAGTAGAATATAAATTTACAGTTCAATTGCATCTAAAGCTCTTAATGACCAAGGTACTTGATCTTCCCTGCAGAGCTGTTACAAGTGCCACTTGAATTTTTCAGAGCATCAGGACTGCATGAACCCTCTGAATGCAGGAGTACACTCACAACACAGCCCCGATGTTGTACACACTCAGTGAGGTCCCAGAAGCTTCACACAAAGCGTCTCTTCTTTGGTGGCAGCAGAGGGAGCGTGGCCCCCTCCAGCCCCAGCGCACCCAGGCAGTACAGAGGACAAGGCAAGGCTGGAGCAGTGTGACACAGGATTGATAGAGGCAGTGTCAGTGCAGAAGTACCAGTGCTTGCAGAACAACAGGCTGAAAGCACATCACTGGTTCAGAAAGGGGCACGGTGAGATTTTAATAGGAATAATCTAACAGAACAAGAGAAGGCATCGGAGCCAACTGTTTGTTTACTTGTATTTCCACCTCTGCAACCCAAGAAACAGTTTACACACCATGGTTCAAAGCTCACATCTAACAGTTCCTTGAGGTTAAAAAAAAAATAATCTGTTAACACAAGTGGAAGCTCTTTCCTCAGCCATCTCTGAGTAAGGAAGGACGAACTTTCTTCCTGTTCTGCAGATTAAATATCCTTGAGGCAATCAAGACACTGACAATAACTCATCTGTTCACAGAAAAGCAAATCTTGGGAAATCCAACCACCAAAAACTCAGCAGTGTCTAGAAGAATCTGTGACGGCTGCAGCTGCTTTAAAACATTACTCAATTACCTTCAGTTTAAGGCAATGTAAATTTAAAGCAAAGAGTCTTAATAGATCTGCTGAAGAGCTCACTCTGAATAAGTGTCCAGACAAGACACCTAATGCTGTGGTAAGTATCCCTCCTCTCCCACATTGCTTTTTAGTTGTTGTTTGGGTACGGTTTATTTCCAGCAGGATTTACCCTCCTCTGACAGGAAGCCAAGCAATCCAGTCTATGGCAGTAAGTCAATCTACTTAATTTCCATCTGTCATTTTACCCTCAAGTTTAATGACACCATGTTGAACTTCGTAAGCTAACTGTCATAAGCTCTAAAAAAATCAACAAAAAAAAGGCCCTGACCTTCTGAAAGGTTGGGATTTTTTTGGAGGAGGGAAAGGGAAGGGAGCAGAGGGTGGGCGGTTTCTTCTGGTTACGGTTCATCCTGCTTTGAAATAAAGTGTTAGACAGACACCATGTCAGAGAATAAACTTTTTCAGGTAGTCTTTCATCTTTAAGAAATCAGAAGTAATTACCTGCTTCATTTGTTTTAGAAGATAAGGATTAAGCCATTGACTTGATAACTACATTTATTTTATAATAGGTAACACAAAGCCCTATGCACAGTAGGAGCTTTGTGATGCTAGTGAAAGATGCTCTTCAGACCAAGAAAGGAAGATTACACCAGCCAGAGGCTGCCCACATGAAGCAGACCAGGATCTACAAATCAAACCACAGGAGTTACTAATCATCTGTTTTGATTTAGACTTCTGAAGATCTGTTCTTGGCCACAGGACTAATCAAACCATGCCATCTCCAATGTAAGATATCTAACCCTAAGCTCAGCAATTATTTCAGCCTTCCCTTGTCTTATTTGTTTAGATCATAACTTCTCCAGGTTAACTAAGGCCCCCTGCACAATGTTGTGTCATTCTTGGCTGGTCCCTCGAAACTGAGCACTTCAAGGCAATTGTTTATAAACATCTTAATAAACTCCTTTCAAACTGCTTTTTCTCCACCCTCTCCTCAACATAAACAGTTAAACTGCTCAGAACACAGTTTACAAACAGGACTGGTTTACCTAACACCAAGACTCAAAGGCTATAACTGAATAACTCCACAGATTTCAAAACAGACCACGCTTTTACATCCCTTTTTGCTTCACGTGCATTAAGACTCCACAGTTATACATCACTTAAAGGAAAAAGCACTTGTCACTTCACAAGAAAGGAGCCCATTCTGCAACAGCCCATGCAAATACACAGGAAAAAAACCATGAGAAGCTTCACTAAGGCTACGTGTTTTCAAATAAATATTCTAAATAAATAAAAAAAATTCTAGACCCCTCCAAAGGCTTTAATTGGAATTGCTTCCAGTTCTTCCATTCAGTGTGAGATTTAAAACTGAAATAAAGCTCTAATCTCAAAATTGCTGAGATCAGCCCTTGTTCTCTTGCTGTGCAGCTGATATCTTTGGACATTTCTTTTCACTGCTATCCTGCCACTGAAAGCAGCCATTCTTTGGATTTTAAACCAGGATTCTAGAAACTCTTAGCCCAATAGCTTGACAGAGAAGCTTTGTTAAACCCTTCAGATACCTACTTTTAAAGGAAAATCTGGGTATTCAACCTATTATAAAGACTTAAATATGATGTCATCAAAAGCAAGCACAGAAAGAACAAGGTTTTGCAACAGTATTTTAGTGATCCTCATTTATCAGAATACAAATTAGAGACTTTGAAGTGTTTGGTTCTGTGATATGCCCAAAAGAATGCAGTCACAGAAATTCCCTGAATCACAAAACTAATTAACAATCTCACTGAGCTATGAACTGTGAGAGCTCCTCAGTTGTTCTGAGGTTATCCAGAAAATACTGGAGTACTGAAATTTCATCAGCTTTCAATGCTCCAACTGGTAATTCAACTAAAAAAAAAAAAATTTTGAGATTAAGTGGCATATTTAATGCAACTGAAAATTTTAGGATATGCAGGCTGAAAAATTAAAAATGCTACTCTGTTCTCTTATGCTGTGCTAGTATCTTATCTCTTGGCATATATCCAGTTACTGGTTTTCAGGCGAAACAAAGACCATGATGCGCTTGGTAGAAATTCCTGCTTGGGATATCCTTGTATCCTTCCCCACTTACTGCTGGGTGCTTCTACCTTCTCAGTTGAGGTTTTAGATTTTTCTGGGCCATGTTTAATTAGATCAAGGAATTCATTCAGCCTGAGATGTCTTGCAGAGCACACTGGGACAGCAGTTTCATGGTCCCCATTTATATCACCCAGTGCTGCTCTCACCATCCCCTCTCCCTCAGTTCCCTCTCCCTTGCCCCCGGCTGTTCAGGCCCATCTCCTCCTGCAGGAGAGCACAGCTGACTGGGCCTGCCAGTCATATCTGCAAGGCCACGTTGCCTCAGTGGTGATGTGAAGGAAGAAAAACAGTTTCTACAGCTGAGGTCAAAGAAGATGGAACTACAGCACCCAAAAGGTTATTTATACTGTTGCAGAAATGGGGTGGTTCCCTAATCCTGTTCTCATTACACTCCTTTAAAAGGGTGCTGGTGCAGCCATCACCTACTGCAGCGTCCAGGCTGAACACAGGAGTGAAAGCCAAGCCTGAGATTTGCTTTTGGTAACTAGGCATTTTCTCTACCTAAGATCTACAAGTAGACTTGCAGTAGACACAGGAAAAAAACCATAGAATAATACATTTACTTTATACACTGAAAGTTACAATTCACAATGCAGCTGAAAGTTACATTACACTAGTTTCAAACAATTATTATTAGTTACTAATCCCACCTAACCCCCCCCGAATTCTGTGTACATTTAAAGACACTGGTTGTCACAGCTACACTCTAGGAGCAACTACTACACTGCTAGTTAACAGACACAAGAAGCAAGACTAGTAAGTTCACTGTGTTACAGCAGTTTAAGGTTAAACCAGAACCTGAAGCCAGATCAAGATTATTCTCCATCCCCTACAAGACTGGGAAAAGGATAAGCACAGATTGAGGAACCATTTTAATTCAGAATTGTATTCCATCAAATTAACCAGACTGGAGTATTAGTTTCCATAATAAGAAAGACTGCAGACTGTGAGATGAACTTGTAGTGAAGGAGAGTCCCAAAGACTTGGTCATCTGGAACACATCATAGGGAGTATAAAAGCAGTATTTCTAATATAATTGTGATTGGAAGTCCTCTCTGCGTGCACGAAGAGGACCCAGAAATCACACTAAAATACCCCAACACTATCAACAGCATCAGACACCAAGCCACTGGATGCCAGCCAATTCAGATTAAGAATACCTACTAGTGATCCTGGCCTCCACACCATATCTTACTTTTCACTATTCCACACATCTGCATGCAAAGCCATCTTCAGCTCTCTGCTTAGATTTAATTTGCTTAATAAGACCAAGTGATCTTTAGAAGAGTAGACTTACTATACAAAGTTATTTTTTTGACACCTACAGCTGTGTAGAACATGAAGAACCAGATATTCCCAGGTACATTGCTACTTAAAGTGATCATTATCCTAGTAACCTACAGAAGTCTAGCACACTCTACTTTGCAACAGGTTATAGCTGGACTTGGACAACCTCACCTTTCAAGGCTGTCTTCAGATCTGGTCACACAACAGTGATCTATTTTAAGTACGAAATACCTGTATATACTCAGCACATCTCCCACCTGCCCCTTGATCCTTGCCAAGCATCGCCCAACTCAGCATTCTGAGTTTTCAGAGACGGATCATTACAGCTTGGAAAGCAAATCTGACAGTATTTTACTTACATTTACTTGCTACATAAAATTCTTAAATATATGCCCTCTTGCATCATTCAGTACAGGACCATTCTAGATCACTCAATACAAATAGACAGACAATACCTTACACATTAGCAGTAACCTCATGCCAATAACCTTGCTAAGAATAATCTTGATGTCTAAGGAAAGCTGGAATTAAATCTTGTCCAAGTCTGTAGCAAGGTTGCAACCTTCAAAGATTTAGTCACAGGAAAGATTCAGTCTGGTTAGTCTGAGCATCACAAGAACAAGACTTTAAGACAACCCTTTAAAACTGAACTCAGATCTTAGCTGAAGTGAAATATAAGCAAGTGCATGCATATCCCTGTTCCTAAGGAACTTAAATATCTGAGTTTGTTTCATTTGGGGTTTTTTAGTTGGTTTTTTATTTTTAGAATTCCTTTAGAGTGAAAGTAACTTGTTTCTGGTCAGTAGCTGAGTGACAAAGAAAAACGACTTGCCTTAAACTGTGCTTTTAAGGCACTGGAGCACTCTTCCCCCCCCCCCCCCAAAAAAAATCACATATATCTATAAGTAAATAAGGTTGCAATGTCATGATAAAAGCTAATGCTCCTAAATGCCAGGTATCAATTGTATCAAGACATTATCCCTGCACGTAGGCAACACAAAGTTATTAGAATTGCCTCACTGTTGCACAGATAGCACACAGAATCTACAGTCACAGAGTTTTATGGGGGAAAAAAAAGGAAATCATGATCCCATTTTCCATATTATTCAGCGCAGAGCAACTAGCAGATTGTACATAGCACCAAGCAGAATATACTCTTTATTTCAGCAAGACAGTGTTACCTGAAGTGGAAGTCATATGACAGTAGTGCCATTACAGCTAAAACCAATTCTTCTGTAGAGATACCTAGCCAGACCTCTCCAAGTACTTTCAGGAAGCCTCCAGGTCTAATATTAACACCCAGAAGACATATTGCAGACAGATTATTGAAGAAAAGGATCTATCACATTGCCCTAATCCCAGTAAGAACTTGCTAGGAAACCTGATAGAAATCTTCTACAAGCACAAAGACTGAGTTAATATCATTAACCAGTATTACTATGCTAAGAGTTTGTCACTGTGGTGGTAACAGACTAGTTGCCTAAATACTTAGGGTGAATTATGACACCATTGTTCACACTAGTCAACTAGGCTCATACCAGAAAAGTGACACTTAGACAACAGGCTTCTTCAACAGCCTCCCACTGAATTGCAAAGTGTACTTCAACTATGCTTCCTTTGAAAGCTCATCCACGCAGAAGCACATTCACCTTTGATACACAGCATACACTAAGTCCACCAAACCACTGCTAAGAGATGCTTCAGATGTTAAACTAATACCGACTTTTAACTGGATCTCCAGGAGCACAACAAATACAGCAGACAAATCAAATATCTCATCTTACAATCAGTGTCTTAAGTGGCACTCCAGAGTTCAAAATAACCTAGATTAAAATCTTACTTCAGTACCACCTTACAACATGGTTTCAGTTACTTCAGTGAAAAATCTGCAACTATATAACCCACAAAGAAGTTGCCACTAACATTGATTTAGCAAATTCCAAAAAAGGCCAATTCAGGGAGAAGAATGCTACAGAGTTGCAGGAGCTGTCATGAATGTTGTTACCCAGTCAAATTTCCTCCCCAACTATGGGTCTGGCAGATCCAGCCAAGCCTTGGGAGTATAGCACCAAACACTGCAGACAGGCCACAATCTGCTACCATTTGCTCCCCCAGAGGATGTATCTCACTAGATCACACTTGCCTTCAGTTTTCCTAGCGAACCAGATGCTTGGGATAAATCACAAGTCTAAACATCATTTAGTTTGGTATAAGTAATACCAGCAGAAGCAACTGTATCTGCCCATACAATTACATTCCTTGCTCCTAAACTGAAGTCAGGTAATGTATCATCTTCATATCTCTATTTGGAAAATATAAGCCACTGTTGAGCTCACATTTGATGCAGACAGGCCAGTAGTAACCCTCTACCCTGAGTTTACTCTTAACCACAGAGTCCCACCTCCCCAGGGGCACTGGGGAATCATCTTCCTGTAGCCTCTGAAAGTACTTCCACTGTTTTAAGCACTTAACTGAGGGGTTCACAGATATATACCATAATATATACACTCAGTTCCCTCAATCAGGTGACTTAACACAAGTGCCAACCTTTCTCCCATCTTTCAGTCAATGCATTTGCAGCACACAAAGCAACAACAGTGTCATTTAGTACCTCAGATAATTATTAGTTATCCATAACCCAGTTGTTGTGTTGTCACCTTTAAACAGGTTTCTTCACTTCAGTTTCCCCAATCAGGCAGAGTGAATACCACACCAAAGGATTGTGCATATACAAGAAGATACCTTTGTACTGGACCGAGAGTAGATGTTTCCAACAACAAACAGACGTAGTTTTCCAGACTACTGCAATCATGTACTTTACAACAAAACCAAAAGCAGTATTTCTATCTTCAAATGGGAACTGTATTATTACACCAGTGCAGAGGTCACATCCTATTTCAGTACAGCTATTCAAAGTTAATAAAACTAAAAAGTTGTGGAGAGCTTCTCTTACGGGAGAAGTGTTATCCTTGGTCTCCCTCACAAAGCCTTTGCCTACCACTATAAAAATATTTACAGCCAAACATGATCTCCAACCAGAGCCTCCAGAGTGCTATAGGATGAAGAGTGGCACAATACAACATGCTTGTTCATAACTCTGAACAAGTTTTGGGTGGCAGAGTGTTAACTAAGAACCACTTCAACACAGAGAATTAGAACACACTTATTTCAGGACACTTCCCTTTATGACCTAACAAGTGACAGGTCACATGAAAATACAGAACCAATGCAGAATATAAGATATGCATTTATCCTTGTGTGCTCTTGGAGACATTTCCTCTCTCCACAGCGCACATAACCAGAAAAAAAATCTACTATTCTGATACACAGCTCATCACATAAGCTCTCGTGCCCCTGCTAGGAAATCAGCACAGCAGGCTGCTTCTGTACATTATTGCATGCAGCACAGGGATCAGGTGGGAGATGCTGGGGTTATAACCTCCCTGGGATCACAGAGATGAGCTGAGACAGCTCTCACAGTTGGAGTGCTGCTGTGGATGGCTACAGGCTCTCTAGGACAGATCAGCCAACAAGGCAAGGCAGGAGAGTTGCCCTTCCCCTGAGAAAAGCTGGAGTGCACAAAGCTCTACCTACAGATGATAACGAGCCAGTTCATGGGTCAAGAGTAGCACAGTCACCAGGGGGACTACACTAGATTGTCTCCAGAAGTGTCTTCCAGCCTCAGCAACTCCATAAGTCAAGTCTGTGCCCCAGCAACACATTGCTACAAATCTTATCTCTGAGGAGTCTTTGGAAGTGGAAGGCCTATTTGCCAACTTGCACAAGTAGTACAGCAGAGCTACAAGACTTACAGCCAGTCCATGATGACTAACATATAATTAGAAATCTTAACTAATATTTATTTACAAGAGTATAACAGGGGTCATTACTCTGCTATGACCCCTGTTATACAATCATACTATATGATAGCTACTATTAGAAGACAGTTGTGAATACTAAGGAAAGGAGTTGGACAAGAGCACTGCTTGATCCCTGTTTTACAAGCTAAATGAAGATAAAGATGTACAGTATCACCACCAGTCAACTTGTCTCATAATTTTAATTAGTTTCTTTTCATTATAACTTCAGAACAGATCCAACCCATAAAGCCTACTTTGAATTTAGTTTGCATTATAAGACAAACTTAAAATTCCTAATGTTTGCAGAATTGTTTAAAATATGAAATTGATTCCTAGACTGTGCTTTGAAACATGATAAAGTAGAAAGAAAAATAGCACCAGCTTCAAGCACACATTCCCGGCTTTTGAAAGACCATTTCCTTAAATTGCTTGGCTAGTCTGTTTTATGACATGGTAGATAAAAGCAGAAAGCTGCCATAAAAGTCAGTCAGTGAGACTTCTTGGTGAGTAAAGTAATGAGAATTCCTTACCTACCCAAAAAATCTCACAGTAAGCCAAGAACACTAAATAGCAGAAAAGCACCATCATGGAGAGGAGTTTCTTACCACAGCAGCAGTTTAGTGGAAAGGCTGTATTACAGATCACTATGTACTTTAGGACTGGCTCATTCTAAGCAGGGATCAGCTTCCTTAGTTAGCAAAACCACCTCTTTTCTGGAAAGCTGAGGCAACTGGCAAGCAACTTGATCTAAAACAACTTCACTTGCTAAATGTCTGCTTTAGAGTGGTGCCCAAGGCAGTGCCCTCCTGAGCACTAACCTTATAAAATATCTACTTTAAAAAAAAGCCACTTTAGTGTTCTGCAACATGGAGTCCAGAGTTCAGGTAGCTCCTACAAATAATCTTTTGAAGTGCTTCACCATGTTTTGAGTACAGTACTCTACAACAGCCTGTAAAGTGGGATTGTTTCCTTTGTTAAACCTGTGATTCAAGCCAATACCTTGCAAAAAAATCCCCAAACCCACCAATATTAAATCTAAGTTGGAAACATTCTTTAACATGTCCATCTACCATGCCCAAAATGGGGGCTTAAGTCTCAGTCTTCAGCATTCTTCTGAAGAATAATCTTTTTCACTACAGGTAAAGATACGTACAGAAAGAGCTAGAAATCAGGGATATCACAGCACCTGCTTAACTCAGCGTGCTCTCAGCTTTCCAGTTCTATGCTTTGACTTCGGATTAGTTTTGACACATTCCAAATTTAAGAGGAACACATTAAAAACTCCAGTTTCATTGCATTATTAGTGACCTGAAATATTTCACACTAATCACTTCAACTGACAGTAACACTAATTCACAAAGTAACAGCTGACAGGATTAAGACTTTAACAAATGCTAATAATCCTAGAACAAATTCTTTCAATTTTTGACTTGTGATCCTGCACAGATTCCTAGTCAAGACTGCACTTCCCTTAAGACTCATGCTCCTGTAATCAACCATTATTCCTTCGTCAACCGCTTCAGCAAGGAGGGCTATGGGCTCAGGGTCCCATAGAAAACAGTTCAAAGTGACTGTTCTACACAAGCACTTTGTCACCATAAAGATCCAAGTAGCTACTTACACATCAGCCTAAATAACATTCGCACATTACATGACTTCATGACTTTCATTTTGACAGGTCTTGAAAAACACATTTGCACATCTCAAGCACAAGAGACAAAACAGATCCTCTAATGCTGCTATTAAAGCAGTATTTGGAAGAACATGAAGAGATAAAGCATGAGTTATACACACTCATCTTGCTTAAATGACAAGACGACTTGATATTTCTGGGGCAGACATTGAGAAAAGTTGTTTAGTCTTGTTTATTGGGCTAAAAGAGCTACCAATAAAATGACTGCTCTTTAGCAGATATCAACAAGGACATTTAAAGTATCTGTTCTTTAGCCTCGTCAAGGGACAGGCAGCAACTGTATCATAGAACAAATGGCACAAAATTGATTAGTACCACTAGGAGAACAAAACAGACAAGATTGTTTGCTGACTTTGCTGCTTCACACAATAGCAGGTAACAAGCAATGGAACCTTATCACACTGCTTGACAGTGGTGAGAACTGTTAGCAGAGACCTGGGGGTGGAAGACAGATGAAGAGAGAGAAAAAAATCTAAAGAACTGCAGGTTTTTATCAGCAGGATAGCACTTCCAAGTGAAGACAGAATGAGTTTGAGAATACAGCTGCTATCTAACCTGGCTGATAATTAGGATCAGCACCAGTAAGTCAATCAGGCAAAAGTTACTTGAAGTCAGGCACACAGGGAATGAAAAGCAGCAAGCACCTATGTTTATATTCTTCAGTGGCCTCCCCAGCCACTACCTTTCACTCAAATCCCAGAGACCACTACTCCCATCCCAAGCTCTTTGCTACAGGCACAAGACACCTACTGACCTTAGGCACTGTTTGTCTTGATACCACTATGCACTTGCATTCCCATGAGTGCCCACTGCCTGCACAGCTGCCATGAGAAACAGGCTCCTTCAGTACCCCTGCTAAGAGAGGCTATTAATTCACATGAATTCATTGTGTAATGGAAAGCAATTCACTTAATCGGTCACATGGAATTTGAATTTAGTCAATAAGAAATTATAAAGTGCAATTATCCGCTGCATGGAAAGGAAACAGAGTTTACAAAGCAACAGGACAAGAACAAATTACAAACCAGATTCCCAAATCATGATCGTAGGGCTTGTTCTGCTGTACCACATGACCACTTCTGCTCTGTTCACAGGACAGTTTTGTTCCTTATGAAGTTTGGACACCAACACTTCCCAGAGAAGCAAGCTATTTTATCCAGCATTTGGTCAAATAACAGTAGGGCTCAATCAATTAAGCTGCTACTGAAAAAACTTTGAGTCTGAAAGAGGCATTAGATCACAGGAACTATAAACCATCCAAGATTTCAGTGCACCCTTCCAAGTTGTCTAGGCAGGGTCCCGTCATCACTGACTTGATTTCATCAAAATGTCTCAACTGCTCTTCTACCCAGATTTCCAGTACCACTGCACTGACAATTAGAGACAAGTTTGAGAGTTTAAAAGGAGGGCCAAGAAAGGGTATTGTCTGGTCAAATTAAGCTTTCAGTTAAAGAGTTTTTGCAAAGCATTCCAGCTAAATCTTCAAACTAGAAATTCCTCTGCAGCACATACATAATACCAGTGAAAATAGGTCACTTCACTTTTCTCGAGGCATGCAAAACAGAATCAAGTTGGCCTACTCCAAAAGAGGTGTAAAACAATTTACTACTAAAAGTCTAATATAGGAAACTGATTTACAGGAGCACTCTGAAGGCTTTTCTATTTCTCAAATTGAGTATTTAATACAGGAAATAAATGCAAAAAATGTCACCATGGTAAGTTGACATAACCTCATAGTAAGCAAAAACCTAAGTTCAGTGTACAGAAGTGACTGAAGCAGTAGGTAAAATTATTCTAAAAAGTCTGCTATATGTGAATAAGTGTAAAGATGCTATTGTCAAGTAAAATTGAGCTGTTGCTATTAAATTGCAGAATCACTGAATATACTGAGTTGGAAGGGACCCACAAGGATCAGCTCTCTGTAATAAAATTATTTTCAGCCTTCAAGCAAATCACTTCCAAGAACCACAAGTCTAGTTCCCAGTTGTTAGCTCCTACTGTCGCTTTAACGTCAATTGGGAGGAAGGTGTTTAAGGCATCTAAAAAAAGACAGCTTTTCCTGAAAATCACACCTCTGAGGATGCCCTTGAATAGACAGGCACTTCTTTGTCCCTCACAAGAGAAACCAGGATCTCAGAACTACAGAAGTAACATTTGGACAGTTAAAAAAAAAAAAAAAAAAAGCTACCTAGGCTGCAGGCTACAGCTTTGAAAAATGCAAGGCTGATCCTAGTGCAGGTATAGTCTCCTTGTTCTCTTCCACTATGAAAATACCCAGGGGTAGTCAAGACTAAGTCTCCTGTTCTCAGATCAGAATCGATTCAACAGGGCTCCAGGAGAACGACCTGGTTAGGCCTCCCCCAGCTGTTCAGGAAGCATGACTGGGCTGCTTTGTCTCACCTCTGTCCCTGCCCTTCTCCAGGTAAGGTCACACTCAGGCACCACCCTTCCCTTCCTACAAGATCTACACCCGTAAGGCTGCAAGGAGGATAAGGACCGGCACAGAGAGAACCTGCCCAGATAAAACAAGATCCTTCAGGAACTTCTGGTTCGGCTTAGACCGACAGCACCCAAACCCCCTCTGTTTATCTCGCACAGACAAAACGTTATCAGTTATCCTCGGGCAGCCCACGGAAGGCAGGGCAGCCTGCACGGGAGGAACCCGCCCGAGGAGCTGGGGCTCAAGGCCGGCTCCTCCTCGCCCTCTCCCTCCCCCAGTCCCACTTGTAGATACGAGTCACCGCCGTCCCCCGGCTCCACCTCAGCCCGGCGGCACCGGGAGCCGCAGGAGCGGGGCCTCCCGCCTCCCACTGCGGCCCCGCGCAGGCCCGGCGGTCACCGTCGCTTCCCCCGCCCGCACCCTGGGGCTCCCCCGCGGCTGAGGGGCCGCGTCCCGGGGCAGCACCCGCGGGCTCCCCTCGCCCCCCGCAAGGAGAGGTTGCCCCGCACCCCCGGTGACACCTCCCCTCGCCCTCCGCAGAGCGCGGACACAGGAGCGCTCAGCCCATCCCCGGGCAGCGCCAGAACCTGGCGGCTCCCGCCTCCCCTCACCGGGGCGCGGGGCCCGGACAGCCGAGCCCCCTCCCACAATCCCGGGGTTGGTATGGGGGGATCCCGGGGTTGCCCCTCGCTCTCACCTGGGGGCTCCGGCGCGGCTCGCGGCCCGGTTGTGCCCCTCGGCCCGGTTGTGCCCCTCGGCCCGGCTGTGCCCGGTGCTGCCGCCGCCCCCCGGCTCTCATTGAGGGGGCACCGCAGCCGCCCGCGCGCCCTCGCCGCGCACTTCCGCCCTCGCCGGCGCCGCTCCCACCGGGCCCGGCTCCCCGCGAGCGCGCGCCCGCCCGCCCCGCCGTCACGTGACGCTGCCCGGACCAATCGGCTCCGGGTACCGCGGCGGGGCGGGGCCGGGGGAGGGCGCGGGGCGGGGGCGGGGCCGAGCCCCGCGAGGACTGTCGGGGGCCTGTCTCGCCTAAGGAGCAGCCGAGAGCAGCGGGAAGGGTCTCCCTACTCCACTGCTACCTTTGTCTGTTCTCCCCGAGCCCTGTTTGGCTCGGTTTGACCCAAAGGAAACACAAAATCACAGAATCAGTCATTTTGGAAAAGACCTCTGAGATCATCAAGTCCAACCTGTGACCAAATAACACCATGTCAACAAGACCATGTCACCAAGCGCCACGTCCAGCCGTTCCTTAAACACCTCCAGGGACAGTGACTCCACCACCTCCCTGGGCAGCCCATTCCAATGTCTAATCACCCCTTTCTGTGAAGAAATTCCTGCTAATGTTGAACCTAAACCTTTCATGGTGCAGCTTAAGACCACATCCTCTCGTCCTGTCGCTGGTTGCCTGGGAAAAGAGATTGATCCCCACCTACAACCTTATTTTCAGGTGACTGTAGAGGGTGATAAGCCTGAGCCTCTTCCTCTCCAGGATAAATAACCCCAGTTCCTTCAGTCACTCCTCATAGGACTTGTGCCCCAGACCCTTCACCAACTCTGTTCCCTTCTCTGGACATGCTCCAGCACCTCAGTGTCCTTCCAGAATTGAGGAGCCAAGAACTGGACACAGGATTTGAGGTGTGGCCCCATCAGCGCCGAGTACAGGGGGAAGAAAAGAAGTTAGGAAGGGCTCTGTCTTAAATGCACCACACATTGTAGCGCAAATTCTACCAAGGGATGCAGAAATTAAATCTGAAGTTGGAAGGGAAAGGAATGGAAGTGTCCCTGATTTGCCTCATAAGGGTTGGGAGTGCTAAGTGCTTTATTAAATCATTGTGCTGCAATACTGTCACATATGTGCAGCCCAGAGCAGTTCTCACTGCTCAGGTAAAGAAAACAATGGCTATTGCTGTATTTACTGTGATTATTTTACAAATCTTTATCAGTTCCCAAATCCAAAATCTCTCTGGCCAATCCTAGTGCTGCTAATCACATGGCCAGGCACCGCTGTCTGGCAAGTTACGAAGTAAAATATACCTTCCATGTTGCTTTAATTCGGTTAATTTTTCTAGATATAAATGTTGATGTATTTGAATTCCACACAGTAAATTTAAGAATGAATATGTTGGGTAAAATTATTCCTTCTAAAAAACATGCTTTGCATGATAACACCCATCTTAGGCAATGATGGAAATGATGATTACCACTGATGTCTGGGGGGGGTCAGCTCCTCTGGGACAGAAGTAATGCGTTAAGTAACAGTGTTAACTCCTGCTTTCACACTGGACCTCTTTTTAGCCTCCTACAGAAAAGAAAGGGAAAGAATTAATTACATTCAACCTCTATCCATTGGTGGCTGAGAAAAATTGCATTTTCAAGTTGGAGAGCATAAAAAAGGTCTGTCACTTAAAATAAATGCAAAAAAAGAAAAAGTTCAACTTTATAAAAGTGATACGTGAAACAGCGCCCTATTGCCAAAGCAAAATAAGATGGAGGAGGAATTGGAAAGACATTTACTGTAATCTATAATTTCAGGCAAAAAATGCCAGGAATTGGAAAAAAGAAATTACAGAGACAGAAAAAAAAAGTAGGTGCGTGGCTCTGAGAAACAACTGAGGAGTTCAGGACTGCATAAAAAGGACGTATCTTCTGAATTTCTCCTGTCTTGAAGGAAACCACATTTTCTACATTGTTTGTAACTTAACAGGGTTTACATCATCCTTGTATCATCATCAGTTTCTCCTCCTAACTCAAAGAACTGCAAACCACCAGATTTTAGTTAACCCCTTAGGTGGAAAAGTGAAATTATGAAATTAATGAATTATGAAAGGTCCTGATTGCAGCAATTTTTTCCCTCTGATTTATAGATTGTATCAGACTAAGAACCACATCAATATTCATCCTGCATTAGAAACTGGCAGACTGAGAGCTCTTTCCTATTTGATGCCATCCATACAGAGAAGGAATAAGCAGAGAAAGAAATATTGCCAAATGTGAAGGAATGCTGTTTTATAGCTAACAAATTAGCCAAATCTTGGTATTTCTAGGATTAAACATAAATGGTTTTAATACAGATTTTGTACATTTGTATGTAGTCCTAAAACCAAACCAAACAAAAATTAATTAGAACTGTTTACTATTTATCCTTAACTATATGTCGCCATGGACATCTTTTATGCCACGTGGGCAATGTGGTGGGATTCATTGCTCTGATGTGACTATTCACAGGAGATAAATATTTTCAGCAAATCATATCTCTGACTCAAAACTCCCAAGAACCCGGGAAGCTGGGTCTTTTCAAACTGAACACAATACTACGCTGCTGCACTTGCCACAGTGCTGACACTTCCCCTTCCCCCTTGCAAAAAAGAGGGTTGAGAAATGAACCACATCTATCCTGCTTCTGAAAATTGTTTAGGCGAAACCTACTTCTTTGTAGTAATCCACTCATGACAAAGAACATTTGTGTGATGCCACACTTTGAATTATTATGCATGTTGCCTGGTATAATCTCCATGGTTACAGATATATTTTTTGCTTCAGTACTTTAGGAAGAAAAATTCTATAGAACAATTTAGGAGAAAAAATTCCTTTTCATTGTCATTTGTATTGCACTTATTTTATTCTATGTGGTTTGCAGACAATAAACATTCACTTTCTAAACAAGTAAAATTTCAGTAGAGATGGAAAAATTTGTCTACAGCTCTTGCTTTATCTTGCCATAACATGTTTTAAACTGCAAATTCCTAGAGATAGGAACGGTATTTTTCATGCATATATTTAGTTTCTAGCCCACTAAGAATGTAACGGGGCACTGTGTGTCACTGCCAGAGTCATAAACAACAGTAAGTGTGGTGGGAAGACTGAACAGTAAATATTATTTCTTTGCAAAGATCAGGACTCATACTTCCCTTCTGAGCAGTTCTATGTTATAAGTAGAAATGTATTCTAGAAAGATGGTTAGCTGGAACAAGAATTAGCCAAAATCAGTTCCAGAAACTGGTGATGGGAAAGATGTAAACCCCAGATACATAGCCCTATTCCCATCATTTTTGCACACCCAGTTCTTCTTTGAGAGTGTTTCAGCATCTCCGGCCTGTTTTTGTTTGGTTCTTTCTTTTTTTTCACACAAGTGACTACAAGAAGAACAGTGTAAGGAGCCCATTCAGGAAAAATTTATTTGAGGAACTATAAGGCCTAGCAGGCTGCAAATGATGGACAGGAGGAGTATCCCCTCTCCAGCACTGTTCCTGCAGGGAGCAGGTAATAGTAGTCCCAGGTAAAAAGAAAGGTATATACAGTGATGAAGAAACTGGAGGGAGGTTCTTGAATTGCAAGGGAATCAGTGCTACCTAGGATGTCAGTCTTTGCTGATTTAGTGATGTAATTTGGAATCTCTAGAAATAGGAGAAATAAGAGGCAGAGAATTCTGCCATCTGAATGCTGTCGAGGAACTATGGCACGACAGGTACCTGATTCACAGCTTTTACTCCAGTCTCAGTTTGCAAGGAACTGTGGCCAGTAATAACCACAAAGAAATCAGGGGTCACTGGAAAAAGAAGTGGTCCTGCTTCATCTCCTGCACTGAGGTTGTGCCAGTAATATAAGAACAGGCTAAACCAGCAGGAAGATTTTGCCCCTGTCTGAAGCAGTTCTTAGTTACACATGACCAGTTCCTTATAACACCTGGGCAGCACAAAGCAATGGTTCAGTGGAGGTAACCAGATCCATAAGTTTTTATTAATTTATTCAGTCCAAAGTTACTGTAATTTTTTTATCCTACTTTTAAAACCATTTTTCAATCAAAATGAATGTTAGGGTAAGACTGAGGAGAATAGAAGAAAGCTTGGGAAAACAGAAGAAAGACTGAGGAACACAGAAAAAAAACAACCCTATTGTGCTATCTAGAATGCTGTGATGTCTTTTTTGTTCTCAAAATACATAATTTTTTGTATGTGCAGAGTTCAGCTGCCAGAGTTAATCTAGGCTTAGATAACTTGTAAGAAGAGGTACATGTACACAATGTACACTCAAACAGAGTTTGTTCTAAAATAAAAATAATTTAGTCAAAGGTGATTTTCTCTTTGGGCATGGATAGTCTAACAAGAACTACATTTTACAGATTATTTGTATACCTAAGAGAATGCAGCTGACCTTATCATGATTTATGAATTTCAGCATTCAAGAACCATAAAGCAATAAACTAAAGTATATCTGAAACAAGTGATAGTAAATGAAATATGACTCTGGTTTTGGCCTTGTAGGAGATTACAGTGTTTTGACTATATCATTCCATTTATTTTTGTTACAGACAGCCGGAAGTCACCACACTAAAATAAAGTTCACTGTCAAATAACCTTTCCATTTCAGATACAGCTGGGATTTGTCAGGATCATATCACAGGGTCATTCTTAAAGGGATTCTCACTGACATTTTGTGAGGTAAGGGATTTCACATTCCAGTTTTACAAGTGTTACACTTCTGATCGTCATTACTATCAACACCATGACAGATTCAGGGCCTGATCTTGGAGCCTTTACAGAAGGAGTTAAGTTTATTGTAAATAACTTCATAGCCAAGAATCAAAAGAAAATAAAAGGTTAACAGAGAGCCATAAGAGGTCAAGTAGTCTCATTCCATGGCCCAAAGGCAAGGTCAGTTATAAATATATAATTTTTGGCATGTAATTTTTTTAACACAGTTAAAGTTGTGGTATCATTATAGCAGTTTGTTTAAAATACTAAGTTACTTTATCATAAGGAAAAAAACAACAACATTTACATTAAATGTCACTTTCTGCAGTTTCAGCATATTTGTTATTTGCATGCTGGACATAGCAATCAGATTTTTTTCCATTTTTTACATCAATATGCTAAATATTAAAAAATCCTTATCATTTTCACTTCTCAGAAATCTTTTCCTCCTTTAAATAACACCTGTTTTTGCAGTTGTTTTTTGTAGGTGATGTTTCCTAATTGCCAATCACTCTCTTTCTTCTTTGGTCTCCCTCCAGTTGGCCCACGTTTCCTGAAGTGTACTGCTGAAGCAGATACATTAAGTACAGCTTTGCCATTTATATGTAGGGTAGAAAGCATGCTTTAGTGTCTTACAGATCACACTGAAGGCAGTTTGGTAAAAACATGAATTATTACAGAAATAGATAAGGCAGAGGATTTTTCCAGAATAACAAGTAGCTAACATTGTTGAGGATTTACCTCCCTGTGTTGAAGAGTCCTACCCTGTAGAATAGAGGGTGATTTGAGCATGCTTAAAAAAAGTTCATGCTAACAGATCTTGCTCCCCTTATTTTTTAATCAAATTTTTTAGATTAAATTATTGACAAATATATTAAATTAATAATGAAAATTACTGGCTTTTATAGCAACCAGCATTCTAGAAGGGTAGAATAACACTTCAGAAAGAAGATTTCTGCATTAAAATTATATAATTTTTAAGTACCTACTTCTGTCCACAATCTCTAATTAAGTTGATGTAACTTAGAATGAGATTAAAGTGTCCTCCTGCAAACTTAACCAGAGCATTTTTATGCAAACATATTCTGAGGCCATGAAAGCCCTTCGTATTTAGTCTCTTATCTTCATTGTTATGAATGCAGTTTTTTCTTTTCCATATTTAATCACAGCATCTTTTGCAAACATTTGGGAGTTTTGATGCCCCTTCACCATTTAAATAGAAATAGATTTTTTTTTCAAGCACCTCACAGTTTAGGAGAGGGTCTTGGTAACTGAATTTTGTAATACAGTTTTTGCTATGATAGTATTTTACTTATTCATGAATGCCACACTTTTTAAAATAAATTCTGATATGACTTGGTGGCTCAAAATATTAGACTTTTCTTGCAATTACAGCATAATTCTGCACTATCATGCTGGCAAATGTTAAATCAAAGAAGGTCTGGATGTGAACTTGAATGGAAAATCTCTTCTGGAAGTTCTGTAGGAAGTGGTTTTGAAGGTGGAACAAATGGCTACAAATTTTGTCTACTAAAATTCCTCTTCAGCTGTGCTTTGCTACAGATACTACTCCCTAAACTTATACCACATAACACTTCATTGTTCATTAGTTGCTGTATTTCAATGCAGAGGTGAAAGCCTCAAAAAAGTGGATCAAGTGGGTATTGTAGGAAACTTGTAGGAACTTATTGCACCACTGAAGTTTATGAGGAAGTTTGTGTCTATGAATCTGTTAATGTAATTGTTATGACACTGTTATGACATTAGGTTATTCTCAATTACAGAGCTTGTTAAGCACTTAATGCAGTCATGGGATAATACTGCTGCATTAGAGAAAATTTTCACTTCTGAGCTGAGTGCTCGTGTGTTAGTTCACACAGCATTCTTCTCTAGAAAAGAAGATGTTACTCATGGTTGATAACCTAATACAGTCTACAAAGAGCCTTTTCTTTTTTTTCCATGTTAAATCAATAAGAGTACAATATGCTTTACATTACAGGATTAAGGAAAGTAATTTCAAAGTAAATTTGATTTGTATCCCGTAACATTCTGGCTTTTGCATTGTTTTTTATCTTTTCAGTGAACAGTAACACATACTTAGGATCTGTCAGAAGAGTAAGAGATTAGCTTTTCAGAAAAGACTATTTGCTAGAAGCTAATTATGTCACTAGTAGCAATTTAGTATTCAATATATTAGTATGTTTCATCAATATTCAACCTGTTAACTCATTCTTAAATACATTGTAAACAAATAAAACCCCACCACCTTTTATCTTCTGATGCAATTTACAGTAAACCTATTCCTTAGAAAAAGCTTGGGAGCAGCTGCACTGGTTTGTGGGGTCCTGAATCTGCAAAAGTAATGTACCTTGGCCAAAATATAAATCCAGGACTCCATCAGACACTTCAAGCCCACAGCCAAGCTTCTATTCAATCTCCAAGTTTTGTTATTTCATTATGATGTATTGCTGGAATACCATAAATATAAAACAGAAACGCTGCAGTAAAGTGAAGACTGAAATAATTACCAAGAGCCAGGAAGCTCTGAGTTGAGACTTCTGATACTGTGGGTAATGTGAACAAGCAAAGGTGAAATATAACCAGAAAGGAACCTTTGAGGGGAGAGAGAGGCATATATATGTGGGTACATATA
Organism: Chiroxiphia lanceolata; assembly: GCF_009829145.1. Lineage (NCBI taxonomy): Eukaryota > Metazoa > Chordata > Aves > Passeriformes > Pipridae > Chiroxiphia > Chiroxiphia lanceolata. Next base: position 27,228,152 of record NC_045643.1, on the reverse strand, counting down.
TATTTTTAATTTAACAGTTGAAGCTCTTGTGATTATACATATCTAAAATAGTGTTTAAGAGTCAGAAATTCTGCTTTTCTCCAAGTTTCATTGGAGCTACATTGATTTACAGCACAAGAGAACGGCATTATGTACTCACAAGCAAATCCACCCACCCTTCTACCGAGACTAATCTCCTCAAAATAAATAACTGAAATCCTAAATTCATCTAGTGTTCGCAGCCTAGATGTTGTTTGCTGAGAAGCAGTGAACATTTGCTCTAATTTAGTTTGTCTTTTCCCTTTCATTGCAGGGGCATGCTTTAAGACCTTGCAAGTTGTGTTACAGATTTTCTGTCCCAGAGCAGAATGGCCAAAGAATGGCTTTTTTCGACATTTTTTTATCAACTACAGTTTATTGAACTGTGTCGTATCTTGGGTTTCTCAAATCTCGTTTACTTGTTTTGACATTTTCATAAATGAGAGCAAGCTTATGTCTGTTTCTTCTAAGAGTTCTTGAGAACTATCATTGCCCTTAATCATACAAACCACCTTTGTGTAACTTTGAAATCTTTAGTAAGAAGCTTTACACAACCTTTCAGAGAACAATAAATCAAACTCTGACTTTTCCAAATGGCTTGTCTGCAGTCAGGCATAAATTTCATCCTCAAGCTGGATTTCTTGAAGGGTAACAACAAACCTTTAGCCTATTTTTCCTGATCAGACTTTGAGTAGCAGAAAATGAATTGGTTTGATCTGGCTCACATAACTACATTTATTCCCCTTATAACCCTTGTCATTTTTTTAGGCTTTCCTTTTTCAATGCAATAGTTCTCTAACATTTTAAATGGAATTACAACTAGGTCATAAGATGTACAAGGACTGCTTTCCCCCTACTTTTTTTTCTTCCATACCAATTCCCGTCTGTGAAAACATCTGCAAAAGGCTAAATGTCAATTGATACAGATTTAACCACTACAGAAATGGTCACATAATGGAGAGGTGGCCTATAATCATATTTTTCCATTCTCTGGAAGCAGTACACAATGCATCAAAATTATTGTGGAATCTTTCAAAACAGAAAACATAGAATTAGCCCTGACACTAGTGGTCTGATTTTAAGCAGCACCATCTGAGACATTGCTGTTTGTGAGCACTGGATTTTATGGTGATGTTTTTCATGCTGTTTTCAGTGTCACTTGATTATCTACTCTTTGCTCTTAGCTTTGGAGAGTAACAATTATACTGCTGGAATTAGAGAAGGGATGGAAACCGATTAGTTAGGGAGATTATTCTGAAAACTTACAGCGTCAGTTTAGAAATCTGAGTAGCTATATAGTGAGGTGTTTCCTGGCAAATGCCAAATTAATTTTTGGCCTCAGGACAGCTTGTATAGTGTAGAAATTAACTTCATACTGAAGCATTGTGATCATCATTATTTCAGCTGAAAAGAATAAGGAAGTAAACTCTTTTTGAGAACTGTTTTCTGCAGGCCATGTTTTTCCCTTCTGCAGATCAACAGAAGACTTTGGTCTGCAAATCTCAAGGTTAAACTCTAATGTGTGTCACTGTAAGTTAATTCGTTTTTGAGATTTTTGAGGTTAAAAACTAGCATTGTTAATTTATAGTGTCCCATAAACAATCCTGGTTCATAGAAATAGATGGACAATGCCAAGCAGACAATGTAAGCCCACCCATGGAAGCTAGAAAAGCTAAATTGCAAAGGCACAGACGCCACCAGCATAGTCAATATAAATTGTGACATCTTAATGAGAGCAGGGACCATTCAATGTGTGCTGTAACCCTTATCTAAGACAGATCACTCTTGCTTATACCATCTCTGGTTTAGAGAACAGTATTTCATGCAAAAATAGTTTTCCCAGCTTCAACCAGATTTAAGTACACTCCTTGACTAGCATAGTATAGTCTTTGGCTTATTATCTGGGGCACTGTCCTACTAAATATGGGCTCAGATTACCTCAGAAGAGAAGGTACTAATGTCTAGTTTACTACACACAAGATGTATTCCCTAAGACATTGCATACAAAGGATCAATCTTATTCCTCTGATTTGAAAGGAAAGGCTGCTACTCTCTCCTTTCTTCCCTCTTTCAATTTAAGGCGAAGAGCAGTATTTACAAGATACTCTCTTCTTAAGTCATTTCCTATAAGCTTCCCACTGAACTTGTTGGCTTGCATAGATTACATTCAGAGGAGGGTTAGATCTGGCAGAATCTGACAGGGTTAGATTACTGTAACAACTTCAGATGCTACTTTCCCCAAAGTCTCCCCATTCCTTTTGCCAAAGGTCTTAAGAGAGTGGTAGATGATGTTTGTCATCTTAGCTCTTCCACTTACTAGCAAGAATCAATTTAGGATGCAAGACAGCTAAAAGGTAGGTATATAGCTGGGAATTGGGCAAAGTAAATGGAAGATCCTAGATGTTTCACAATTTATCTTTTCTTGACAAATGTTTTAACCCAACGAGTTATTTCCTTGTAAATTTAGAAAAGATCTTTATATAGAGCAAGACTGAGACATTATTATAATCTTGTGGCAGCTGCCACATCTTTCCAAAAAAGAGCAGTCCTCCATGCTCTTTGGAAAGCAATAATGCTATGGATTTGCCCACTGTAGCTGGAGATATCCATTATGTCAAATGCAAAATGCAATAGTCATGTCACGTCCATGCTGGACTCAGCTTAATGCCTTTTCCATTTTTTTTCACAGAGCCTTCCTTAGCAATGTGACCACCTGCTGAATCTCTCTTTTTAGCATGTAAAGAATCCTTTATTTGGATCAGCTGGTCTTTGACTTCTCAGCTCAGAAAGTTTCCTTGTGGTTTTCCTTATACCTCTCCAAGGGTTTTCTGGGGATAACTTGGGAAATTTTCAATTGTGGAAAGGACGGTAAAACTCAGTTCCTTTGCCGCTTAGCTGATTTGCACTTCCTTACTTTGTTGTATGATACTAATGGAGACAGGTCTAAGCTGCCATTTCTAAACACAGTCTGAATCGTGGCAGAAAGAGTTGAAGCACTGCTCTGCTCATTTAACTCTGCCCTTAAACTTCAGGGCTCATCTTTTATAGTTTACTAAAAATGAGCTCATCTTTACAACTCTTATAATTCCTTGCCCAGAGAGAGCTGTGATTTTACAAACATTTTCAGTTTCACTAGGCCATAGCCAGCTTTTCCATCATTAAGGTTCTATGTATCTTATGGAACTTTTGTTTCTTAGTTCTTGTCATGCAAATAAGGCAGTTAAAAAGTAATCAGGTAAAGATTGCAGTATGCAAAAAAAAAAAAAAAATCAAAACTTCTGATGGGAGGGACTATTTTGCAAACAGAAATAAAGGGTTCAGCTAGGACTTTTACCTGTGTTAGATGAATTGATTATCTACATTAAAAGAGGGCCTTAAGAGACCTTGGACACATGAGTCTATTCTAGTTAAAAAAAATGAGACCTACTCAACAGCTGTGGGAAACACAGTCTCAGCCCCAGAGTTTTCCAGCTTGGTTTAAAGCAGTTCTCATGGAGTGACTCCACACACACATTCCTTCTGACATGTAGTTTAACTGAAGGTTGTTGACACAGCTGTTTCATGACACAGGTGAACCACCTGATAATTATCAGGTTTTGCTTCTCAGAAATAGGTATAAAGCAAAAGTAACCTTTCCTGTCAGTTCCCAAAAGCTGCAAGTGTAAAACCAAGGTGTGATTGTCATGCTTTGTCTTCGGTTGCTGCACCTGCAGCATCCATTTCACCAGCAACTTTTATCTCCTCCCTTCTAAAAGCTTTTAGTAAAGGGGCTGCCCCCTTACCACATTAGTTGTTATAAATGCAGCTGTCATAAAGGAGGATACTGCATAATTTTAGACATCTCAAGGTCGCAAATCAACAATGAAAAAAGCTGTAGAATTTATTTTTTTAAAAAAGATAGTTTCCATCTCCCTCAAGCTAAATATATATTTCTTTTGGCTATGGAAAAGATGAGGCTTTTTGTGCTTTTCCAGAAGGCTAATAGAAGACCATGCTCGCCTGTCTCTGTCAGAGACTTCATTCTGTGAAAAGCCATAATTGACGGGAAGACCAACCTGTAAAGCTGACCAATAAAACATCTGTCAGCTTTTTTTGATGCACATTCCTTCTTCATCTAGCAAATTTTAAACAACCAGGCTTGTTCTGTCACAGGTTTCAGTCATGGAGAGACTCTTGACCTGCTGCTGGAAGAGGTGTGAAAACATGCTAGCCCAGATTAGGAAGTGCTGAGCAGCAGACAGGACTATAATACATTAGAAGGCACCACACTTGTGGCTACTCCTGATCCTATTTTAGATCCACACCACAGAGCTATTTCCTTGTATTTTGGTCCATGTGCACTGTTAGCTCCCTCAGAAGCATGCTTTGTGTTCCAGCAGGAGAATTTGAGTCAGTTTTTATTCTTACTGACCAATATTAATTCTAACTTTATTTTTATTAATTCCAAACTTTTGACTACTCATTTGTCAGTAGAGTGTCCATGGCTTGTTGCTCCAGGAAGCAACTCATTTGTACTCTCAACTCACCTAAGGAGCTTTTTTCAGCATGCTGGAGACATGGCTCCAGTTAGTTGGGCAGCTACAGCTCTCATTCCAGCCCTAGGTTTTGAACTGAACCTTTGTCTCATATGCTCCTGATGTTTTCCAAATATACCAAACCACTTTGCTTTAGTTATAAAAAAAAATGTTTTGGTTCCAGTTCTTACTCTGTTCAATGCACAAATATTTCACTCTGATTTTGCCAAAACTTTGCCACTTCTGTTCCTGTTAATAAAATGCACAACTTCCTGGTCTGCATCCTGTTAGTGCTGACATGGGCTCCTCATATCCAGTACGGGTTCATCCCCACCCCAAGGACAGGAAGTGTTCTGCTTTGCTGATTCAAATATGACCAGAAATTAATGTGAACAAAGAAACTTTTAAGAGAGAAAGTTTAGGTAAGAACATGACAGTTGAGAATGTAACAGCCAGAGTTACAAACACAAAGGGGAGAAATATCAAAGCTAGGGAAAAATATCAGAACTGCTTTGAAAGTCCTTGATAAATGGTAACAGTAATAGTAGTAAAATGTAGCCTGAGAATTTAGCATAACATCATCTTTCTTCTTTTTACGTTTTTTCTATCCAAGGCTTTTGTTGTGGGTTTATTTGCTTTGTTTTTGGTTTTTTTTCTAATGCATTCTTGTCTGTATAAGTTGTTATTTACATTGGTTTGAGCATATACCAGTCTCAATTAAAATTATTTAACAAAGGGTTTACAAGCTTTTTTGCAATTTAATGTTTCTCGTAACTTCCGTATGGAGTCACTCCATGAGGCTGACAGCTTTAAATTTGTCATCTAAGCTGCCATTTTTGTCAAATTGTCTAAACCAAATACACTAATAAACAGTTAAAACAATAAACTATGGGGTTAATGTTGGTTGGCTCCTGAAAATATCAATATTACAAAAACTGCCTGTGGAACTGGCAATTGTTAGACAAGAAGCAAAAGACTATTAGGGCACAAGAGATTAAACTCTGATACCCCTTTCTGGATCAGAATGGAATCACCTTGGCTTAGGGGATTTGGCAGTTCTGTGTATAAAGACAGATCGTTGTTCTTTGAACTCTACTATTATTCACACTAAATGTATTTGAAATTCTCAAATTAACAAATGGTATGCAGTAGTTGTGCAGCTGAAAGGAGGAAAATTTTCAGCTGAGAATTTTAATGGTACATGGCACAAATATTTAAGTCAAGGCATAGCACAAAAGGTGAAAACTGACAAGTGTGCTTGATAAAGGGAGACAAAATAAAGACAGGTAAATCCTCAGGTTCTTCATTTCACAGCTCCCTTTAACAAATTGGGAAGTCACAGTACAGGAGAGTGAAGTTCAATGGGTGCTTTGCACAGCCACATACAAAATCACAGCTTCTCTTTCCTAACCAAATCAGAGTATCCTTCTGCTTAAACAAGGATGGGTAAGGGACTTGTTGTGTTAATAGGGACTCTTTAGCTGATTTAGCATGACTAGGCAGGATGCTCTCCTTCCTCTGAGATTGCTAAGAGTGTCAGGAAGTATTGCCTTCCTTCCTGGCTCCCAGCTTGCTACCTCTGCAACATCCTATGCCTCTACTGGCAGGGCTTCCTTGCCAGATTTCAGCACAGGTAGATATCCACAAACTGCTAAAAAAAGGGGGGTCCAGACATTGCTGGTGGATGTAATAATCTTATTTCTTTCTTCTCATTTGTTGTACACCATGCAGGAATAACCACCATGTTAATCTAGTGATGAGGGTCTTTGGTTGTGAAAGACTGATCTGTAACTTTGTCATGATCATTACACAGCAATGTAATATTTTGGATATATAGATTAACTACAATTGTGGAAAGCAATGATGTTGACACTTTTGGGTTTGAAATATGCTCTATCAACAGATCTGAATATGTTCAATATACCTACAAAAATTTGAGGTATTCTAAATACCTTCAGTTATAGCTATTTTTTCAATTCTAGCTGCCATGATCATGTGTTTCACCCCTGTAATAATGGATTTTTCCCAGTGATGACTCAGAGGAAATAGTCTCTCCAGCCAGTTTTTCACAGAATAAACCACAGCAGTTCCTCAAAGTTTTCACTGAAAAAAGTTGCTACTGTAGAGCAAGAATTTAATGCAACCTCAAACACTAGCATAAATATGTGATCAGATTTAATTTTATGTACCTTAATTTTAATGGTACGTGGCACAAATATTTAAGTCAAGGCATAGCACAAAAGGTGAAAACTGACAAGTGACCTCATTTGAAACTGTTGTGACCTCACTGCTATAGAGCCTGGTTTGGGAACCACTGCTTTATATGCTGTCACATGGCAGATATGCAATTCTGAGCTATATTAGCAGTCTATAGCACAAGGCAGCACAGTCAGCCTGTCCTGTAGAGGAGACTAGGCTTATTTAATGTTTGCATAGTCTAGGATAATGGGAATGTATCTAATAGGTGCAGCATTACTGGCCTCCTCTCCCCTTCAGTCTTCTCTGTTTCAAGAGCTATGACCATATTCCATTCCAGTGACTGTAGCACCAAAGCTGGATTTACATTGGGATGATAGAGTAGAATCTGATGGCTACTCAAGACAGAGAGAAGTTGTATTGAAAAATTACTTTTGTTTCCTTCTTGATCTTCACTAATTTGCATACAGTTACAGACACACATGATGCCTCAAAGGTGCATAAACACTCCTTCCCTATAGTGATTATAATCCACAAGAAGAATTAAAACCACAATATAAAGACCTACTTCCAGAAGGCAATAGATTCTTCCCAGGGACTAAGCTTTCCTATGGGACATGCATGAACTCAGTAATTCTTAATCTACAGTCAGTCCAGGTAGAGTACTCTGTTTCTTTTAAAGATGTAAAGAGCAACGCCTAGTGGATTAGCATAGAAACACCTTATGGAAGAAATGTATTTTAGGAAGGATTTGAATGAAGATAGCATTGTGAGTTCTTCCAGAAGTCTTATCAGAAAAGATTTTACAGCAGAGAAGAACAGTTCCTGCCTTTGCATCACAGTTGCTTTCTGAAAAACAAGAACTGAAGAGAGATAAGGAAACTTTCTTGTAGACTACTCCTATTATCAAACAGCAACTTCACTCCACCCTTCCCCTGTATTTGGCTTCTTACATAGTGCCTAGAGCTGCTGTTTTGTTCCAAGACTATGCTCGGAAAAATTCCCTGCCATTATCAGAGATGCTAACAAAAGAAAGAAATGTATACTTCTTCCAAAGAGGAAAAATGTAATTAACTGCTATCGATCAAAATCAGGAGAGGTACCCCTTTAGCTTGACTGAAAGTCAGCATAGCTTTCCCCTGTACTGTGACTGGCTGCATGTGCTGAAACCATGCCCTGGACACATCCAGTAGCGCTGTTCTTGAAGCAGAAGTTTCAGCTGATATTTACACTGATGTCAATTACTTAGAAAGTCCCCCTGAAGATAAAGAAATTGTTTCAACTTGTATTTAAGTGAGAGCTCTCAGTTTTGATAATTCATACTTATATTATGTTAAAATTATGCTGCTGTTCTTACCTGCCCAGCAAGGAGATAAGGCAACAGGCTATGTAGGAGTGTCCAAGCACTCACAAACTCATTCACACAGAAGTACAGCAGGAACTTCTCTGTATCAGGGTGCTCTTCTTGCCCACCTTTCAAAAGCAGGGGAAAGAATAATCTTCCCTCCCTTCCTTCTCTTTGGAATGAGGCAGCAGCTTGGTCTTTGAAATTTCCATAGTAAAGGTGCTGCAAAGCAGGCAGAAGATCCTGCAGACTAGATTTGGCCAGTGGGCTGCATTTTGCAATAGGACACTCTCCACTCATAGCAGGCCTATGCACTCCTATCTCTATAGTCTCAGGCACTGGGCAACATTATAAAGGAAGTTGTCACCACCCGAGAACTTAACACACAGTTCATGGCCTTTGGAGTCATCAGTCCTTACTAGAAACAAACAAGCTGAAGAATTACATTGAACTGGTAATCCTGACAATTGTAGCCAGTTTTATTTTTCCTTGGTTACCTCATTTGTTGTCACAACACTTCATTCTGGAACAGAAACCCAGTGGAAAAAGCATGTGATTAGGAATTTAGTGATTTAACTGCACCCTTAGCACTAGTTCCTATGTACTGTGGCAATGTGGAGATGCACAGTATTATGAAGGAAAGAGTTCTGTGCCACAGTGCTGAGGTGGAAAAAATACTGTTTATGATTGTAACTGATACTGTGTGGCTGCAGTGTAGTTTTAGTAAGAAAAATGCTGTAACATAAATGCTTCTTTCAGCTGGGAATATACCTTGTGTGTAAGACAACAAGAGTAGAGGGAATGTCCAACATTCAAGCTCATAAGATGCCTTTTAAGGGAAAACAGGGTCTTGGCTGAGACTGAGACAACCAGGACTGAAGGAGTTTGGCATTTAGATCACAGTTGTAGCAAAACCAGATGACAAAGCAGAGCTTTAAAAAGCCTCTTAGATGGAAAGGTTTGGGATTAAAAGGAAGTGAGAGGAATGGAAGGTGCCACTTACTAAGGGGAGGAGATAGAAAACAATGATGCTATTGTAGCAGCAGAGCTGGTGAAGGTCAGAGACGATAAGCTCTGATTTGCATTCTTTCAAAACACTCGTGCAAAGTTGGTGATTTTTTTAGTGAAAGATTAGGGCCAAGGGATATTGTGGCCAGGGAGTTTGCTGTACTCGTGTGAATTGTAATCTACAGTGCTTTAGTTTCTCAAGCAAAAACCAGTGCCTTCAGCAACTTCATGCAAAGGATATCTGCTTTGCATTAGACTTGCCATATGCCTTTTGAAGAATTAGCTATAAACCTCGAGATCTGCATTTTACAGGAAGCTCTGGGAAGGGTCAGTCCAAGTTATGGTATCTGGAGAAGTCACTGCAGGATGTGGAACAGGCAGTGAGGCTGTCAGGTCTAACTCTATCCAAGAGATACTAAGCAGAATATTTCTACCTTGAATACATGCTTTTGTGACCCTCAGTTGAAGAACTGTGCAGTCTTTAGCCAGACAAGAGAGACAAGTGTCCCAAGGACATGGGACCATAGCTGGATCTTGTGAAATTAATGAGAGATAGTCCTGCAGGGGGGAACCACATTAAATTTCTTTTACAGAAATTCCTTATACAAACCTATCTCCTAGGAAACAGTATTTAGCTACATTAACATTTTTTATCTATACTAGATATATAGAATGTGCCTAGGTTCCTGCTGTTTAGGTTTCCCTCCTTCAGCATTCCTACAGCTTGCCAGAATGTCTGCTTCTGCTTCTGCAGAAACAAAGGTTAATTAAACACATCCGCCCATTAGAGCAAGGAGTGAACATTACAATCTGGCCCCAAGCTACCTTCTTCTGTGCTGTCAGCACTGAAAGACACTTGGAACTACAAATTAGTCCTCAAGCAAAACTAGTTTCAGCAGAAACCTCTTGTTTTATTGAACAGAGAAGTCCTTCCCCATATTTACAGTTTCAGCTTCTACTTGTCTCGTACTTAGTTCCAGTGAGAAACACTCTGGTGGTATTTTGCAAGTTGTGTGATCCAAGGTTCTTGGATCGTTACAGTGCCATGAGTTACACATAATAAGGAATGCTGGAAAAAAGTACCTTCCCTGCATTGCTAACTCCACATTTTATAACTAATATAGTTTAAGTTAACTCCTATTGGATTTTTTTTCCACTTGCGGTATTGCTTAGCATTGTCCCTTTCACTGTGCTTGCACAATGGAAATAAACTGGCCAACTCTCTCATTATGTATTTCTTTTCACTTTCTTTTCCCTTTCATTATCTGGCTCTAATGTGTTACCTACCACAAATGCTTTCTCAGTTCTGTGAATCAAATCTGCAGAACTACAGAATCTACTAATTACATGAACTCTTCAGAGTAGCACTGTGGCTGTACCTCAGTTTCCGTCTTAAGGTCACTGAGAATGAAGTCAGACAAGCATATACCTTTCACAAACATGTACTGTTACCATGCCTATAATCCCCACTGCTTGAAGAACTGACATTCCTAAAATGCTTTATTTCTGTGCTGAATCAACAGAACAAGGCTGTGATAGACCTGTTAGAGCGGTGACCAGTAATGTGATCACTAAGGTAGGCAGGACACATTGAGGTCTTTGGTGAAAATAGGATCTTAAATAATGTTAACTATGTAAAAGAGCACAATATGTACTTAATCACAGAGGCAGATTGTTTTTGATTCTCTTCAGCAATAGATGAAGCAAGTATAACTCCCTGCATTCAAAATTCAAGGCCCCTATTTTGTCAGAGCTCTTCTCAAATGCAATCTTCTATTATGCATCCTCCATTCTCATTCAGATTATCCACAAGCAATTTCTGCTTTTCTCAAGCTGACTCATTCTTCACACCTATTAGCTGAATTGTTGCTGAAAATGTTCATGAGGTTCGTTTCTACCGGTTTGGCTATTTTTGATCAGACACAAAGACCACAAAGTCTTCTTCCTATTCCCAATATGGAAGAGAACACTTAGGCATAATACCATTTTAACCCGTTTTTCACAAATATTATCTAATGTAACTACCGTTATATCTGATAGGTTGATAGTAGGAACTATGGATAAAAGGAGACAGGAGTGAAGAGAGCTGAAAGAATTTCAGTTTTTTGCATTGCTTTCTTGGGTTCGGTTTCAAAGTGTATGAAAGACTCAGAAGTGCCTTCTTTGTCCAGTTTGTACTGGACTACTCCTCCTTGATTTTCAAAAACCCTTTGAAAGACAGCGTTTCTGTCCCTGATAGATGGGCACAGACACAGTGCTATCTTGCAAACTGCTCATCACTTGGCATTGAGCCATTTCCTGAAGTCTGTGAGAGAAACATCTTATTCTCTAGCAGAAACTGAAAGCAAAGTTGGAGTGATACTCTGACCAGTATTTCAGTATTGGACAGTTGATCACTGATGACAGAGCTCTAGTGGCCAAGTCTAAAATATGCTTGTAATTAACATTTTAAGGAGAAGATAAGCCCAAAAGAAAAACAAGATGGTAAACTAGAAGAATTGACCCCAAAGAGGAAAAAGAATGGCCTCCTTGGAACATCCCTCCCTGGCATCCTACCTGAAACATTCTGACTAGCCTGCAATTGGCAGGCAAGATGTGACTCCCTTCTTTACAAGTACAACCTGTTGAATTACTTTAGAGTTGTTTCCATAAAGACAGCATGCCAGTGCTTACTGTCTGATTTTGCCACCTAGGAGCTTTACTGGCAATGAAGCAGATGAATTTTGAAGGAATTTTGTTATTAAATTGTAATTAAGTTGGAAGGCTGCTTGCACAGCAACGTCCTATTCATTACACGTGGCAAAACTCTTTATAAAAATTTTGGAGCTGACCACAGCCTTCTGCTGCTTATCTCACCCACACTAAAAGTACTGTATGATACAAAGCATTGTATAAGGCTGTGTAACAGAGAGCTGTGTCGATACCCAGGTTGAACAGGGAGCAAGCCATGGTAATATTATTTCTTCATTCTCTCTCCTGGGCCTCTTCAGTCTTGCACCTACGTATATATTTTGTGGACCATTTATTCTATCCTATACTGAAGAACACTGTCAAACAGGTAAGACAGCAAGGATTGGAAAAATTTATATATGTCCTATCAGCATAAACAAATACATGGACTATGCTCAGGAAAGCTCTAAAGTTGCTGGAGCATATAATTAGCCTGAATGTGGGCACTATTCATTTAAGCAGGTTTGCAAGGATCACATCTCTTTCTGTACCAGTTTATTCAGAGAGGACACAGCATGCAATTCAGAACTGCACTTCTAAGCAGATATTTCTTAAGACGCTGTTGCTTTTTTGTGCTTTAGGATACATTTTCATTTAGCCATGACAGCGTAACCAGCTTTCTGTGGGGCAATAACTTTACTGTGCTCCATTAATTAAAACTATGAGTATTATTAAGTGGAATGACTGCTGAGAGTATGAAAAGAAGCACTGCTATATTGACAGCAAAGAGATTGCTGTGAGTTTTAACGTGTTCTTTTTTTTTCGGGGAGATCTGCTAGAGTGGATTTTTGAATTTCAGGATCACTGTAAACAAAATATATTCAGCTGATACCTGAAGAAATGTCTGAACAAGAAAGACAAAACAGGTAAGGAAAGTTTCCTGAGTAAGGAAAACTTTTACAAGTATTTCAGCTGCTTAGGTGATTAAAATATAATACTCCAACATGAAATTGAGAACAATTATTGTAATAGTTTAAGGAGTTCATTCAACTTTAGAGTTAAGTCTAGTTTGATGATTAAAATACAGGGCAAGGAACCAGAAGACATAAAGTCTATTTTCAGCATTAGCACTGACTCACTGTGTGATATTAAGCAAGTCGCTTAATTTAACTGTCTCACTCTCTGTCTCACCTGTAAAATGAGGGAACCTACCTCACAAGCTCTTTGTGGGATTAATTAATTAAACATTTGCTGTGTACCTAACATTTCTTGGATATAAGGTGCTGGAAAATTTATTTTTTAAGATATATATAAACAGGATAGAAGAGCACAGTTAGGTGGCTTCTATAAAGGAAACTCACATCTCTTTCATCTTTGGATCTTTTAAGCATGACAATGAAATAATTAACTACAGGACCAGTTGGTCACCAACCCAAGTGAGCTAATTGGTGACACCAATATTGGAGGCAGCCTGGGCTGCAGTGATCATGCACTGTTAGAGTTCGAAGTCCTCAGGGATATGTGTTAGTTTAAGAGCAAAGTCAGGACTCTGAATTTATGGAAAGCAAACTTCCAGCTCTTCAAGGAGTTAGCAGTAGGAAACTCTTGTCCCCTGGGAAGCTGCTGTTGGGGACAAGGGAGCAGAATAGAGCTGGCAGATCTGGATGCTTTCCATAGAGAGCAAGAGCTCTTAATACCCAGGTGTAAGAAATCGGGAAAAGGAAGGAAAGAGACCAGCATGGCAGAGTTGAGACCTGCTGGTCAAACTAAAGGGCAAGAAGGAAATGCACAGGCAGTGGAAGGAAGGACAAGTATCCTGGGAAGAGTATAGGCACTCTGCCCAGTTGTGTAGGGATGGGGTCAGGAAGGCCATGGCACAGCTGGAGATGAACTTGGCAAGGGATTCAAAGAATAATAACAAAGGCTTCTACAGGTATGTCAGCCAGAAAAGTAAGGTCAAAGAAACCATATTCCCCTGGTGATCAAGACTGGAAAACTGGTAACAATAAACGAGGAGAAGGCTGAGGTACTCGAGAAATTTTATTCCTTGGTCTTCACTGGCAAACTCTCCTCCCACACCTCTTGAGTGGATGGCCAGCAGGATGGGGACTGGAGAAGAAGTCCAGGTTTGTGAACTTCTGAGAAACCTGAACATTTAAGGGACTATGAAACCTGATGAGAAGTTGTCAAGTCACTCTCCATGATATTTGAAAAGTCACAGCAGTCAGGTGAAGTCCCTGGTGACTGGAAGAAGGGGAACAATGCACCCATTTCTAAGAAGGGTAGAAAGAAGGACCCTGGGAACTACTGACCTGTCAGTGCTTGGGAAAATCATGGAACATATACTCCTAGAAGCCATCCTAAGGCACATGGAGGACAGGGAGGTGATTTGGAACATTCAGCATGGCTTCACAAAGGGTAAGTCCTGCCTCACCAACCCAGTGGCCTGACTACATCACATATTCTAGGATTCTAAAACTGTGAGTGAAGCCCTTGAAATGAGTTTATAAATTGAAAAAAACCATAGCTACAAACTAGACAGACCAAACTATAAGTAAGAAAAAAAATACATCATCACTCTTCAGTACAGTACAGAATTGAAAGACTAAGTTGAGTTTTTTTCTATGATGTATAAGCAAATTTACATCTAATGGAAATGAAAGGAAACAATTTAAACATAGAGAAAGGGAAATAGAATTTATTTTTTTTTTATCCCATAGTTTTTACTCATGGCCACACAACATTGTTGGAACCAAGATTTAGTTGGAGCCTCACAATGCAGTTTAGCGGACAACAAAAGGCAATGTGTTCTACTAACACTGTGCTATGACCCTATGAAGGAGTTGATCAAAACCATAGTGAACAAAATAAAAATAGATAAAGTTGTGTGATCAATGAGATAACCAAAGGTTATGTATTTCCTGCACAGTTGCTCTCCTCAGCAAAGACTTTTTTGAGGAGCAAGGACAAAATTTATTTGCACTTTTTTGAAGCGAGTTATTTTTATCTTAAATATTCATAAAAATATCACTGCTGCTTTCTGTTGGTTCCATTCAAACTAGTTTGAGGCCTTTATGCAAAGCATGGTCATAAGATTTTACAACTTTGGAATGAAGTTGGTGTTTGGTATTCTGCCAGGACAACATGCACAATAAAATTCAGGTGTTCTATTTGTATACAAATAACTTCTGCAATATCAACTGGTGGATATAAATGCAAGTCATTTATTTACTTTCATTATAACATTTGTTATGCTGCAAATTCTGGATCATACAACATTATAAATATAACTGTATTACTGATATAGTTAACAAGTTACTACTAAACTAGCGTTTCAGTGACATCTAGACAAAACCTTAGGACCTCCATCAAGAATGGCAGAGCCTTTAGCTCTGCATTTCAGAGCTAAAGAACAAGATGGAAAAGTGCAGAAATAACACCACCGCCACCACAGGTTATGTAGTTATACTAAAAAGAGTCAATGACTCACTGTCAATGTTTACTTGGCCTCTATGCTTTAGGGCTGAGTGGAGATTAGTGAAGAAAACTACCTCTTTTATTCTCCTTTTATTTTGCTTATTACTACCTCGTACTACTGCATTCCTTAAATCAAACCAGATAAAGAATAAACTTGTCATCCAGCATTAATACAATGCCATGTGGTCACTCACAGCTGTTCGTGTCTACTTTTTAGCAGCTGTTTTTTTCCTGTCTGCCTGTCCACAACAAATGGGTATGTGGCCTGGCACAACACATGTACCTTGGCCCTTTTCTACACCAAACCCACACCTTTAATCCAATCTCTGCACCCCGAGAGCCTCCCATGTTGCTGCTATTCCTTTTCTCACCCCAGCTGGGCCAGGAAACTCCCTTCTCACTTCAGTGATTAATAATGACAGTGAATTCTCCTTTCACTTTTATTTGTGCCCCAAACTGCACGTACATGCCAATACATAGAGAAGTGATTGCTCTCTGATGCAACTTTACAAGCCAGAAAAATTGTTTGCTCTCTCAGCTGATACTCACTGTGCTTAAAGGGCCTTTCGTCCTACAGCAGCAATTCCTTAAGGAGTATGAATTAGGCAGGCAGGCAGACGGTGGCAGAGGTAGCTCCACTACAGTATTACAGACCAATTCACATGATGACTGTAGCTGGACTCCTCCTAGTGCCTCAGAAAGCTATAAGAAAAGGGAAGGGCTCAGGATATGATATCATGCACTCATTCTAAAAACAAGGAAACTGTTGTAGATGACTGGAAAAGTAACAGCTTAAAAATTGCTGAATGGCCAACAACAGAAAATTACTTTTCTGATTCATCTTCCCTCCCCATTCCAGCGAAAAGTTTCAATAAATACAAATTACAAACTTAGAAAACTATATTTACATGATTACTAGGACTAGCCTAAGATACCTATTATAGCTGAGTCACCTCAGAGCGTTGCTTAGTGTTGCCTGGCGTTGTCTGTGCTTGTGTCAGATCTCAAGCTCTGAGCTTGTTACCAGGTCTGTTCAGGCAAATGTGCCTGTCCCCGGCACAGCTGGGTTTGTGTAAGCAGGAGGGACCCACATGTATCCACTCCTTGTCAGTATCTTGACTTGTTTATTGCCTTTTTCAGTGAAAGTAAAGCACCTAAGTGATTTAAGAAACCAATTAATATTTTCTAAAGCAATGTAAGCAAACAGGTTTTTAAGTCTCATGGAAACTCCATGTGATTTTGTGCAGATTTGCGGGGGTAAGTTTTACTCCTTAGATCCTTTTCTAATTGCAAGCCTGCTTTCGAAATATAATCCATTTACAGGGCTATATTATTATAAATTTATTTCCCAAGACATTGTTTACAGCCTTTAAAAAAGAAATTAATAAACATTTGAAGCAAAGCAGATGTCCTAACTCAGCACAATTGTTCTTAACCTGGATTTAGCTTTGAAGTTTGCTGGTTTTATTTCAGATTCGAAGAAGCACCTGCATGCCTGGAAGCTTGTCTGTTCTTTCCAGCTTTATCAATTGGTCTAATAAGCCACTAATTTTTTCTTCCAAGTTGTCAGGATAATTTTGTTTCTGTTATAATCCCATAAAACACACTCAGAGGAAAATTTAGCCCAGCCTTCAAGCATGCTACATTTTTATGTTGTGTTAGGAATTGCTACATTCTCTGTTACAGCAGTCATTCTGCTTGCCTTTCAGATTTCTTTTTTTTGTGTTAAAAATTTCCTGGGATTATTTTTCATGTAATTTATCCCAGATTTAGCATTAAGGCCACCCATGAGTGATATATTATTGTTTATCGTCATTTTCAAGCTCCTGTATTGGTTTTAGTTTAATGGCTTGGATTTGGGGGAACTTTATCATATTATATCAGTTTAGTAACTGAGCATTTTATGATTCACTATTTGCCAGTATCCTTCTACTGAGCTGCATAACAGGGTGTTGCTCTTGCAACTCTATTGTTTAAAAAGAAATATTCTGCTGCCAGACTCCTTGTTCTGTTTGTGCCCTTTGTTAATGGACTTTCAATTTCAGGAACTTGTTCTATTTAAGAAGATAGTGGACAAACAATACTTTATAATATTTATTAAACAGATGCTGATATTATCAATGCTTGTTTATCTGGTGGTGATGCATCTCCCAAGTAAACCAGCTGTAGTAGTAAAATAAACTAGAGTGCAAAAGCATTTTCTTCATAAAGATTCTAGGGATTTTTACCTACTTGCACTTCAGGATCAAGGATCTTGAGTTTTTCTATGCAGTGAGGGGCAGTGACATCTCAAATTGAGCAAACAGAAATTCTTTGTGAGGTTGAGGAATGTGACTTAAGATCACTAATACCTTCACTTTTGTAGAATTTGGGAAGTCCTTCTCAAAAACCAAGATACAGTTTACATTTACGTTTCTGTTTCTCAGCATCTGGTAACCTGGATAGGGAAGTAGTATGGAGCTTGGGGGAGAGGTGGAAGGGATTTATAATATGGGGAAGTGAAGTAAAGCCAAGATTCTAGTTTTTATAGTAGGAGAGACAGTGGTGAGCAGGAGTAAAAGGGATCATGGCAGGTCAGGTAAGGTTGTGTGTGGGAGGATAACTTTGATGATGATAAGGCAGCAGGACCATAAGTACCTCCAGATTTGAGTACCTCTTACAACCCTAAATGAATCTTCAAGACTGTGTCATAGTTAAAAATATCTTGCCAGTTCTGGCTTGAAGTCAATTACAGGAGCTTCCAGATCATTTTGCTCTCTTAGGCTCCCTGTGGAATTTCAGTTGGATAGTACATTTCACATTTAAGACAGTGCTGATATTTTGGTCTGCTGCTGTTCTGTTCTAGAGAAAGTTGCCTTTTGGTAGAAAGAGCGACATGTCCTGCAGCATACAAACATAGGCAACACATAACATTTATACAGGGGTTTGTTCATAGATAAGTCCAGTTTCGATCACAATTAGTTCTCTTAAAGATCACTGGACTAAAATATGCTTTATAAATATATGCAAAAATTGTTCTTCATGACAATACCATGGAGTTGGTGCAGTGATGAGAAATTTTAGTAGTGAGCAGTATGAGGTAGAAAACGATTTCCAACACTGATAAAAAGGAAGAACAGAAATTGAAGATTTGCTGATTATTTAATTGCTCAGGAAAATACAGTGTGATTGTTAAAACTGCTGTCAGGTGTACAGGAGCAATGCTGGCAGCAATTGTGTTTTGCAGTAGCAGAATGCAAAGAGGAATATAAATGTGTGAAAAGAGGGAAAAGATTTGTAAGAAGGGTGAGATCAGTTTGTGTCCCTAAAGACTGAAGTCTAGGTGATTTAGAATAGGAAATCACTTTTAGGGATGTAAACTGACGATTCCTCACAATACCGTTGTGAAGCAGGGAAAGATTATGCCTTGTTTTGACAGATGGAGAAACACGGACAGAAAAGGCTGAGTTCTTACCAGGAACTTTGCCAGCTTCTTTCAAAGTAATTTCCAAGGAAGATCTTTCCCTTCAGAAAGCTTGAATCTACAGAAATCTCTCCGACTTTCCCTCCATTATTATGGGAGAGCAGAGATGGTCATAGGTGTTGAAACCACTGGCCTGGCCTTTTTTGGAGCTCTGACTAGATTATAATCTGAACAAAGAACAAGCAGAAACAACCTTTTCTCTGTGATGACTCACCCTGCCAGAGGAAGATTAGTCAATGGAAATTTGTGTCTGCCTGTACTAGCTAGTAAATATGCACCCATCCCTGCTTAGGGCCAGGGGAAAAGCACCAGGGCAGCAGGAGTGGAAGCCTGAGTTGAGTAGTCACAGCTTTTTTGCTGTTGGCACTCCAGCATCAACAGAAGTAAGAGCAGAGGAGTCCTAGGCTGATTTCCAGCATTGTAACAGACTTTACACTTGAAGGATGTCAGGTGCTCAGTATCAGCTCTCCCATTTACCCTTTCTGCTCACAGTCTGAGCAAGGTATATTCCAACCTTTCCCCAACACACTCTTGTCGCTTAATCTCGAGTGTAACAGGATTGTTAATTTTTCCTAGATCTTTTCACAAGAGAAATAATTCAGTCTAAACCTCATGTAACCTCATGTAAAGTTCATTTTGTACTGCTCTATTAATCAGTAAAGTGGTAATGTGGCAACCAGAACCTCACAGTGGCAAAGGTAAGTAGAGAAGCAAGAAGTCATTACCTTCTATATTTAATAAATATTTGTTAAAAAGCCAGTCTGCCTCTTTTTCTTCATTCTGGTCATTGACCACACTTGCATCAGGGTAGTTCATATGGCCAACTGTACTTTGGCTTTGCCATTCCTTCCCAGAAGTTTCTGAAATAGAGAGACTTGATTATTTGCCAGCTAAACCAACTTCAGCTCATTTTTTCCTCATACTGGCAAATCCAGTTTGAATGTTGCCAGCAACAGGCTTTTGGTATATCTATATTCACATCCTAAATGTAGCCTTCAGAAAAGGTCCAAACAGAAACATCCTTTGGAAGCTCTCATTGTGGCAACTTCTCTCTACAATGAACAATCTAAACAGGATCACAACAACATAACTTTGTGCCTGCTAGTGCACCTAAAACTTCAGGAGTTTAAAACCTTTAAATCTATCACATAAATAAAGGCTGCTAATACTTCTCTATAAAGAAGTATTTTAATTAATCTTAATGACCCACTCACTGGGTTCACTACTCATTAGTCATAGGACATTAATAAAGTTCCTGCTTCCGGTGTACCTTGTTTCATCAACCTCTATAAATTCAACCCCCCCCAACATCAGCCCAAACCACTGGACCCAGTCTCTGAGTTCCAAGCTCCTAATGCAACCTGAGTGGTGTTTAAATAACTCTTCCTATCTCATTTTAATGGCACACACACAGGCCAAGAATCCCTTTCTGAACCCTGGCATAGGGTCTTCAGAGGGTCTCCATATGGAGCTTGAAGTGGGGTGTCAGACTGGGAGAGGCCTGTGCTGGCTTATTCATGATTTCCTCAGCTTCAGCAAGGCCTACAAGCTTCTAGTTTAGCCTGTTCAGAAAGGAAAGGCAAGACAAAATCCACTCAGCTAGACAAACATTTTCTTTATCACCACTTCTTATTCTTAAAAAAACCCTCCCAAGATACACATCTTTGCAAAATAACAAGTGAATCGTCTTTTCTCAGTCTAATCTCACTCCTGTGGCTTCCAGGTTTTATCAGCATCTCAGGTGAGACAGAATGCCTCCTGTTGCTCTCTTCAGATTATCTGTCTTAATATTTGGCAATGGTTTTCTCTCATTTACAGAGAAGCCTCCCTCTTTATATGTAAGCTGCCTTCTTTAGTCATATGCTCCAGCCAAAATACTCCAGCTCTTGAATTTGTTGTTTTGTGGAGTTAGGACAGGAATGAGAGACATTCAGAGATAACAACTCTTGATTGCCTGATGTTGGTCTCTCAACTTTAGTTATTGCATGTTGAGAGGCCAAGCACTGTCCCTGGTCTGAGCAGCATAACAGACTTAGTCCATCCAGACTTTCAGTACGTACCAGAAAAAGACAGAATGGCAAACCTGATACAAACATGGGCTCACAACACAAAGCCAGCATATAATTCAGTGCAGATATTTTTGTTTCTCTTATGTGCGTCTCATCTTTTGTAATAAAAGCTATTACGATGACAAGCAGTTATTGGTTAGGATAAGAACAAAAGGAAGAGAGGAAAACATGACTCGGAGTGAGTTACTTGTTAAAGAAACTTATTATTTAAGTATTAAAATAGGAAACACATTGCAGAGAAAGAAAGGGCTCCATTTAACTGCTCTTCACAGTTTTCCTTCTCACTGTAATCTACCAGGTATCATCTAGTCTAATTAATCATATCCTGAATTGCCATGCATAAAATAAATGTGTTCATTTGGGGGAGAAAAATGTATAGGGATCTGTGGTGTGATTTGCTTCTGGTTTTTATTCATCTGTCCTGTACTCCAGCTTCTCCTAATGAAAGAGGATGTTCTGTCCCCCTGAAATTAGGTACCAAATACATATTAACTTTTGCAAGTTTCGAAGTCAGCTCACCTTTTCACAAGAAGACAGAAATACAAAAGTAGAATTCATTGCAGATTATTTGACTCTTATCTAAAGCAATTACATATATTTAAATTACATTTCAACCACTGAGAAAGTCTTTAATTTAGTTTAATCTTCATTGAACTCTGGACAACAACGTCCCTTGGGCAGAACATTTTCCTTAGCTATGTTCTATTAAGCCACTAGATGTCCCTCGTTCCTATGTAAAGCTCCAGGTAGTGGACAATCTAGGAGGAAACAGCAGGATTAAGGTGCAATTTAAGCAGTGCAGAAGCACGTTTGTGTTCACAGCATGCAGGGGTTTTCTGTAATAGGTGCTGGTCCTTTGAGTGTAATCCTGTAAATCAAGGCAATTCCAAATACTGGTGTGCCAAACCCATAACAAATGTAACTGTGTTTAGACAAATCACAGTCACCAAGGTTAGAAAAGACCTCCAAGATCATCAAGTCCATCCTTCAAACCAGAACCACCGTGCCCACTGAACTACATTGTTTAGTGCTATGTCTACTTGTTTTTTGAACACTTCCAGGGATAGTGACTCCAACACTTTCCTGGGCAGCCCGTTCCAACACAACCACTCTTTCAGGGAAGACATTTTTTAAAATATTCAACCTGAACCTCCCCTGGCACAACAAGTGCATATATGGCAAATACAAAAATCAGATGAGACTGAAGAAAGCAGATGAAGATGGCATTGAGGAAAATAGGCTACAAATCCAGGGATCAGAGAGTAAACTGCATCATTCCTTTTCCAGCTATCCATTGACAACTGCATTTTCCATATACATATGTGATTACTGACTTTTTTTGCCATTCATGAAGTAAAATGGCACAGCCTCTCTTCGCAGTCAGAGTAGATCTTACTTTATGAAAGCATGGATTTGACTGTAGTATATTTGGGGCATGGATGGACCTTATCACCACATGGATTGGGATAATTACAACTAGCCAGGGAATGGTCACTTCAGTATCAGACTGGGAATGTTGAGCAGTATAAGCCAGAGATTACATGAATAATGACATTTGACTTACACAGGTGATGATGAAAGCAAAGTCAAACACTTCTCTGGAGGAAACAAAATGTTTTACCAAGTAAATAGTGTCAGGAAACTGCTTGCAACTGTCTGTGAACTGCACAACTCCCTCTTCCCTTCCTGCATCCTATCTGCCTTTTGCAAATTTCCTGACCCCCATTAGTTAATTTATACCATCAGCACTTTGCAAGACCCTGCCACAGAAAGTGCTGCATCTCCAATTCTCTTTTGGAACCTCTTTCTCATATTAGGACTCACTTCCTTGCTATTTTAAATTCATGGAGTGGAAAGGTCACATCAAAGGAAAAAAAATGCAGAAATCCTTCCTCAAGATTAGTTTTGCTTTTTAAGTCATGTGACTGATGACAGATTATTTCTGCATAAGAAATAGGACTCAAATGCCCATTGGCTTTTTTTTATGTCACCAAAATGTTCATGACAGAAGGTCACAGCATGTCTTTTTCCAGTAGTTTTTGAAACATGGGTGCTGCCGTTCTTCAGTAAGGAAACATGCCAAGGGTTCTGCCACCTCAGTGTACTGGTTTCCTATTTTTAATGCCACTGACTGAATAATACAGATTTTCATTGCTTATTAAATATCAGATCATGGAGCATGCTCTCAATGTTAATTTATGCTTTTAATGCCTGATGATTTCAGGGGGAGTATAAGCAGCTAAATGCCTTTATGAATCTTCATCCTGTTCTCATAAGATGAAAGGAAAAAAATTACACAGTTCTCAAGAATATATTTGTTTGTCCAAAGCTTTGTCAAAGCTTTGGAGGGCTGGGAATGCAAAAACTGAAACCTACACAATATGCTTATGGTCTTCTCTACATGAGACCTTTGAATTCTTCCTCTGGTTCTCCCTCCTAGCTGTCCTCAGATTGACTCCACCTGAGTGAGAGGTGGTTGAAAAGACAATATATACAACCACTGCTGGCCCTCAGTTACTGAATCCAATCTGGAGCTGCTCAGGTCATAATTTACAAGTCTTGCAATTAATATATTGTGTACTGGTGACCAGTTTCTACCAGGCCATCTACCACAGAGGGTCAAATCCAGAGCCCGGTGGCCATCAATGTGACATTCCCATTGTCTTCAAAGGGATTTGTATCAGATTATTATTTCCACCGATGAAAGATAAACCATTTTGGGGCTAAAAAATCTTGCGGGCATTTGAGGGCTAATAAATCTTGCAGTTCCATACAGTCCCTGGTGTTCTTTCTAATGCTTAATAGCTCTCCTCTCACCAGTTACCTCACTCAGTTTGAAGCTAAATGGATTTTTTTTTTTCACAGGCTAATACACACATTACACAGAATCTCCTTTCCCTTCCTGCTTACTTGTGTTGTTTGCCATCTTTTTAACAGGAAACTGAGAACTATGAAATGGAGAGAACAGAATGACCTATTGAACCAATTTCGCTCCACAGCAGAGCTGACAGGAAAACGGCTGCCTCAGCTCCGGGTTCCAGGAACGGAAAAACAGATGTTTCTTGGCTACATTTAACAGATACTATTCCAGTTTGAAGCAACATTTTAAAATACAGATCCCAAGACCTTATGTATTTCCAAAGTATTCTAAGAATGGGAAAATGGAAATTTCTTGCAAGTCTTCAAGTAGTACCAAGCATGATTTTTCTTTTTTCCCCCCACCTCCTTTCATTTTTCCAAATTAACTTCTCCAGTTTAGCATTTCTGTGGCTAATACACGTATCAGAACATGCATTTGTGCCTAAATGACTTAGATAATCAGATCAGGTATATTAACACTGCCACAAATGTGGAGTGTTTCCTTGGGCAAATCCCTCAATTTCCCTGGATCCCACTTCTCCACTTGTGCTACCTACAGCTTGTATGCTCTCCTCAAGAGCATCTCTCTCAACTACCAATATCTGCAATAGCTGGTACACAGAAACTACAAATAAGAACATAGCCCTGGGGTGTTGCCATAAAACAGATTTTAAAAATTTAGTTAACTACCAGCTATTCAGTGAATGGCAACAGTACATAAAATGTGGCAGAGACTCAGGTTCTTTACAGGGTAATTGCAGACCATCCTGTCTGTGAATCCTGTAAGTCCCAGAATAAAGATGGAAGGGCAGAAATGTGGGAAGACAATAACTTCCATCCTATTCTCTGAATAGATTTAGGTTACTGTGTTATTCAGCCATTACAGTCAATGCTTAATTTAGAGCATCTTCCTTGGGTGACCAAGTTATGGTAGAGCCATGATGACCCTCAGAATAAGCCAAAACCAGGGAGGGAAGGAAAAGTGGGCTGAAGCATTCTCACCCTGAGCCTGCCAGGTCTGCCTCTGAGTGCATTTAGCACATGTACAGAAACTCTTTGTCAAGCATCACAGAATTAGTGGGATATTATTCTCATATACAAAAAGAGAACTGAAGTTACAGCATACAAGTGATAACCACAAATATACATTAAAGATCCCAAGTCCATGGAACTGTGAATTTCCCAAGAATAAGCTTTAGCCCATATTTACACAATTTCCTTCTTCCATATATGCCAAGTAAATCACAAGAGCTGGCTGTGATAAAACGTTCTGAGCACTTCCTTCCCTGGCTGAAACCAGAGATATGTTACCAGCCCCAAAATAGAAAATGCCTCAGCTTAAATTGACTACTAGTTCCCTTGATAGTTTTGGTGAAAGTGAAGGTGGACAAGACAACTTTGCTGGAGGAGTTCTTGAACTTGTCAGATATTCCTAACATTTAGAGTACTGTACAGTTTTGGGGTTGGAAGAACTGAAGATCTTTATGGTAGACAGGTGTCACCATCTATGCCAACAGAAAAGGAATAGAAGCACAAATTTAATGAAGATATTTCCCTGATGTTCAAATGCAGTTGCAGAAATTTCCCAGTACTCTCCCATACACCACATTGATACACAACACCTGTACAGAATGTTAAGCCAAACGGGTTGTCTTTAATAAAGAGTTATTGTGAATAGTATTCTATTCCACTAGGGAGCTAAGATAATCACCACTTTTTAAAATGCAGATTTAGTCCAAGATTGATTCTTTCTCAAAAAACCTCAATACTTTCTGAAAAAAAATGTTGACTTTCACAGAAGGATTATTCTATGTAAAAAGAATTGAGGCATTTTTCAAATATTTCAAAATAAATGCATAATGTTTGTGATTAGAAATTTCTGAAACTGAACATTTGAAATATATAGACTGGAAACCTTAAAATAAAGACTTCAAATGTTGACTTTTGAAATTAAGGTAACTTTCTGTTTTACAGCCAGTCATAGTAGAACTTACTTGTATCTTTAAAGAATAGTGTGTATAATACAGCAGCCTTAAGGGTAAAATCACTGCATACAACAAGGCATTAAAGGTCAATTTTTAGAATTTAGTGTGGACTGTTAACAACACAGGAGAATTGAAGCTCGGTGCTCTTGGTCTTTCGTGGCTACAGCCTCTGTGCTTGCTCCTTGTATTTAAGTTTCATAAATTGTTCAGAACTTTATCGATAGAATTAACAGTCAAAATAACACTTCTTAACATCTGGTTCATATTCTTGTCCCAGTTATGCTGGTGCAACTCTAAATTAAACTGAATGCCTTACATGAATTCACTCTAAATTTATGATGGTATTTGGAAGAAGTGGACTTGGTTCCTGGTCTTTAAAAAATGTTAGTGTTTGCAGCCAAATAAAATCACATGTGGTTACATCCTCTGTGGCACAAGATTGCCATCCAGCGGTAATTCCCAAACCTGTATTTACCAAAGGCATTCCCGGACAGTTGACCAGCAGCCGGTACTGGTTTTACCTCCCAGTCTGATAGCTTCAGATCCAAACTCCCGATAGCTATTGTTGGGCTGAGAGAAACATTTCTGTTTAAAATTCATAACTTATCTCTCTTCTTTTTTTTTTTTTTTTAACCAGTTTTCCATATTGAAATAGTTCAGACAATGAATGTAGATTGTTGCTTCCTTAAGAGCAAGAACACGCTGAAGGGGGCGGCCCCTGGCACAGCTACACTCAATACACACCACCATCGTAGGGCTGCAGCTCAGCTAAAACACTCAGCTGCTCCTCAGCCCTCTCTGACCGCGCGGCGTTAGTCAGATCTGAGAGGAACACACCAACACTAATTTAAGCATCCTTGTACAGAGCTTCACCACCTGCTCTGGAGTGCCCTGGGCAGGGGACGGAGCTGAGAGTGTGAGTGATCAAGCTTTGAGGCTGGTTTCATGTGAATACTTACGCACCCAGACATCAATGTGATACTGATATCTTTGATCTGCAAAGAACAGGCCCTGAACTCAGACCTTCCACTTCCTGCATAAATGCTTTACCTGCTCTAGTAGATCATAAAACTGTCTTTTAGAGGGAATGGGTACAGTTGCATTTGTGAAGACTCAGTCTGACTGGCATCCATTAGAGGGGTTTGAGGATTACCCCTTGAACTGAGCCACTCTGGAGAGCTGAATGGAGCGACACTAAGTTTTTAGTTCCTGATTGAGTTAAGATATGAAAGAATGCCAAGCTGCTTAGTCCTGTTGAACTGGTGCAGACCTAGGCACACAGAGAGGCTCTACGCAGCAGACTATAGCTTATGTGAAAATAGGAAAGGTGGTTTGGGAATCTAGGCATGATGCAAGGTTAGACACAGCTCACTGGGGGGTTTCCACCATCTCTGTTTTAGATTTAAAAGCTCAAATTCTGCCCTAAACCCTTATTTTTTTTACTTGGTCTGTAGCCAGTAAAATAAATTCTGGTTAAAACCTCATGTAAAACCCCAGGCTGATTGTACTGATCTACCTTATTCTCTGTCTTACCCTCCCCCCCATCTGTAGTGTTTTCCTTTGAAGTTAACTTGCTCTTGCAATGCGGATGTGTATGAATGACTATGAATGATTCATGGGTCTGTTCGGCCTGATTGCCCTCAGATTAAATCATTTCATACAATGTTCCCGTTGGTGTTCTACATGCATCTTACTTCTAAATAGAAATTAAGTTATCTGGGGTTGTGGAGGCACCATTGCAGTCAAAACTCACAAGGCCAAGCTCATCTCAGTGAACGGCCATTTCTGCCATGTTTCTTCAGGAGCTGCAGAAACAGGAAAACTGATACTTTAATTTCTAGGTACAGCTCCATTTTGATGCATCTCTTGCACTAGCATGTGAGATGAGATGCTGAAGGTCCAGGTTTCTCCTATGAGCTATACAACACTGCAGTTTCTCGCTCTAACTTCTGTAAGAGACCAGTGGGCTGCACGTAAAGAAAATGACAGTTTCCCATTATTTCTATGACCACATTCTACTTCACATTTCACTCTGTTCAAGAATGACCAAGTATACACTAAAATGGTACAAATAAATTATTTCACCTAGAATTGGTCTAGCCTAAGTAGTCATATCCAAAACTACCTGAATTATTAAGAAGCGTAGAAAAGAAATTAAGCACAAACATCTTGCATTGAAGGATAAATACTCAAATGCTGAAAATGAGAGTCATTGTTAAGGACTGAAATTAATATGAAACAATGAGCCTTTTATGTGTCTTAGTTCCACAGTAGGTAAGCCAAAAACAAAACAGTGTCCTAAGACATTTTCAAAGTAGTTTGATTAATTTTCTGCTAATGAAACCAATGCTGCAATCAGCAATTCATTCAAAATTTAAGAAAAAAAATGAAAAAAATTAAGAAGAAAAAACAATTAAGAAAAATTGTTTCAAAACAAAGCTTCAAAACAAAGCAGAATCCAAAATCTTATTACCAGAAACATAGGTACTACTTAGTGTCTTTGGGATTGACACGTGTCCTCACATTTGTCCCATAAAACGGGACAAATCTTTTGCCAGTCTTTTCTTGGGCAAGCTGCCTTCTTCTAGATAAAATTTTATTGCTGGCTCCTGTGCACAGGTAGAGCAGCCTTATCTTCTTGGAATGGGAGTGCTCTGTCATTGCAAAAGGCTGCAGTGGGCAGTTGAAGTGATAGGATTAATACTGGTTTGTTGTCCAAGGGAAGCTTTGGAGCAAAGGTGGGATTCAGAGACAATCACAATTTACATTTTCTGACACCTTTTTTTGAGGCTTGCTATTTCAGAAATAAAAAATATTGATTGAGGGGTGTTTAATTTAGTGAAACCTTGACAATTTTCATATTTGATCGGACTAGAAATGAAAGGACAACTGGCATAATCTCACCCTTTCAAAGGAAGAGTCAAAACAAAGTGCTCTCTGCACATACTAAAGATCTGCCACCTCCTATTTCTAGTGTGGACAATACAACACGGAAATAATTAGTTAATCTTTCGTTTAAATAAAGCGTTTGGGGGAAAGGCTAAAAATAAACACTGATTCATTCCTTGTCAGGGAAGTTTCTCCTGTCAATTATCACATTGTTACTGCTGTTTTTAATCTAGTCAGATGGTGAGATTGGCAATCCTTTCTGCAGGGGCTTCTGGGTGTTATTTCGTGGAGAATCTTGCTTGAAGGACTGATTACTGCTTTTATGGGAGCCAGTGGGAGTTTGGCCGCAGTCCTTCACGCATGTTAATTTGAGGGACTTCCAAATGTTAGCTAATGATCTCAGAGTTCTTTTTATGAAATATGTGTGGGTTTGTTTTGGGGTTTTGGTTTTGTTGTTTGTTTGGTTTTTTTCTTGAATTCCTAGGAGAATGCAATTAAGAGGGTCTGGAGAAAGTGCTACACTGTAGCTCTGGACTGACCTCTAAATAATGCCTGAGTCTAAGCATGAAAAATTCAGAAGTACATATTGCTACCATACTTGGATATATAATACATAATACACTAAACCCAAATGTATTTGTATTATTCATATAGTGCAGGCCACATGCTTTGCATTGCTATGGACTGGGTCTATCTGTTGGCCTCCACCTACAGTTACTGGAAAAAGCAATTACATTCGTTCTTTTTTTTTTTAGGAGCAATACTAAGGAAGAAGTAGTAGCCTCTGCCCCAAAGCAGAGAAACATGTCAACATGGAAAATAGAGGCACACGTGGGTGGGGGAGTTTCATTCCTGTTTTATAAAACCTTATGTACCTGTAAAGGAGAAACGAGGAAAAAAACGAGCCGGTGGCAGCTGAAGCAGCTGAGCAGAAAGCCAAGGACACAAGTCCAAGCAAGCGCTGGGGCTGGGGTTCAGAAAAGCATGCAGAGGGATCTTTGGGCTAAACGCTGACTTAAAAGGGCTTGGAACGGAGCGCACAAACAAACACCGCTGCCCGTGCTCCCCCTTCCCACCGCCGACAAAAAAAATATTTATATATATATATATATATATATGTTTGTTTCCGGCTGCATTCAGGCCAGAAACGAGATTTTATACGTTCTTCATGACTAACACGGCAGTGAACGACCACGGCACGTTCGTCCCGGCAAGGCACAGAGCCCGCAGGACCCCAGGCCTCCCGGGCACAGCCTCCCCCGCCGGGGACCCGCCGCCGGGCAGGTCCGGCCGTGTCCCAGCCCCGAGCGCGTCCCCGCCCGCGGGACCCGCGGCAGCATCACCGCCCGAGCGGCCCCAGCGCCGCGCAGGCTCCGGGCAGCGGCCGCGCCCCCGCTGGCCCCGCCGCCCGCGGGAGGGGACGGTGAGCCCGGGGAGGGTGAGCCCGGGGAGGGAGGAGGCGCCCGGCTGTGCCCCGGGGAGGGGGGTCATTGCCGGGGGCTCCCGGACCCTTGGGGTGGAGGGCCCGCGGCCGGGGATCCCCCCTCGCCCCCGGGGTGGGCTGAGCGCTTGGGGCGGGGGGTGCCCCGTGCGGGCAGAGCCGAGGGGCGGCCGCGGGCTGGGTGAGCTCCCGGCCGCACGCCGGCTCACGGGATTCTGTTTTTCTTCCTTTACTTCCCCTTCCGCACGTCCCTGTCAGGACGAGCCCAGCCGTGGTGGGGAGCAGAGGATCAGAGGCGAGGGCGGCGAGGCCTTGCCCGCGGGCGGTGGCCCCGGTGGCCCCCGCAGCATTCAGAGCCCGCCCGGTGCTCGCCGAGGAGCAGAAGCAGCGCCCGGGCGGCCGGAGCTCCGCCCGGAGGAGCAGGGGAAAGGCGGTGAGGGCTCTGAGAGCATCCATGCACGCCCAGCATCCCAGGGAGCACCGAGACAGCCCGCCAGTGCACACAGCGGCACTGCCGTGCAGCGGGGCACGGGCACAGCTGTGCGCAGCTGGGCACAAAGTCGTTTCCATCCTAAGGTACGAAAGGAAACAAAGCGCATGAAAGGAAGGAAGCGGCGTCAGCGCTCAGCGGCCACGACACCGCTCGGGAGAGGGACCTGCGACTTCCCCGGTGCTGCGCAGGAGGTCCGTGGTAGGGACAGCCAGAGCTCTATTCCTTGCTTCCAGTTTAGGAGATTCACCACCCTGCTTTTGCTCATTCCCTTTTCTACAATCAACGAGCATAAAGCACAAAATGCCTTCTACCGAGCAAAAGACAAACAAAGAAATGCAACCATCCAAAACCCAAGCCAATGTGCATCTGGCTTGGGATGAATACTGGACCATGTCATCTGGGAGTGAGAATTTTTCAGAAAGCCAGACTCCAGTCCAAAATGGACCCTGTCATTTGGAGTCTGAATATGAACACAGCTTGTAAAACATTTTTTCAGGCTTCTGACAAAAGAGTTGGTCCTTCTTTTGCTCTGGTATCTAGGCTACATTGTTCAGGCTCATGCATATCACTGGTTTTATTCACATGAGTAATTCCATTTGAATTTGGAGCGACAACGTGTATGTGTAAAGTTACTCATATGCTTTCTGACTCCTTTATATATTGAAATTATGTGGGTTTGGTTTTTTTCCATTTGCTGGTGCAGCCCAGTAACTGTTGGCATCAAGGTTATTGTGAGCCATCACGGTTATTATTACTGTTTGTCCATGACACCTTTGTTTTCCTTGCCAAACTAAAATCCAGCTATGCCTCTCTATGCAATCTATTCCAGCTATGCAATTGTATCATCTGTTTTTATGCAACCATCTTTCACCTGACTGTGTAAATTCATCTTCCCTATAAAAGATCTTTTTGTACTCAGCTTTTCCTCCAGTCATGACTGACAGTCATTCCAGTTGTGCCATCTGAGTCTTTCTCACACAAGTCTCTCATGACTTCTCCCATACAGTGTAATCTAAATTCATAGCTATTCTAACGTGATATCTGGATGTTTTAATATTTGCCAGCTGGAACATTTTATTATTCTTATTGCCAAATGCCCTCTCTTTCCTCCTTCATATTTCTTCAAGCTACAGCTTCTGCTATTCTCATAACCTTGTATGTCTTCTCTATCTCATTGATACATGTTTGTCTAAGGGCAAAATGTCTCAGGGACAAGAAAAACGAAAATGTTTATCTTCCACGAAGTGTGGCATTAAGTTTTAAGTGTGGGTGAATGTTTTATTAGATGCTTCTTTTCCTCAGTCAGGGAATAGAAAGAACAAATAAGTAAAATTCAGTGCAGACTTTTTGCTTTTAATGGAAGATAATAGCTTTTCACTGATATGCTCTCAGCTGTCAAGTATATACTCTAATATCCTAATTTGTGCTTGAGGAGAGAAGGCAGGCCGGGCAGCCACTGATTCCTTTTGTCAACCAGAGTCTTTCTTCCTAACCTAGAAAATATTGTGCATTACTATGAGTAGAGCCTCCCTTAGGAAATAAAGTATTTTGAAGTTGTTTCAGCAGCAGGTCACAAGCTGTCAAGAAGATGCATTCAGTCACACCTAAGGACAGATTTATTACATTTAATCTCCAGGGCATCTGCCTACTGGATCTTGAAAGAACCCAGCTGGTTAGTTTTTGTGAAAGCCCCAAATGATGCCTTCTAGGAACATTGAAAACTGCTATTTCCAGGGGAAGGGGTGATGACCCCTGTATTGAAATGACCTGTTCCAGTGGTGACAGGACAAATTACTTCCAAGGAAAGGGTAAAAGGCCAAATACATCTTGAGACTGTGCTATGATCATGGCAGGAGTTTCTCATTTCTTTTATCTTAAAATGTGAGAACCAGGAACTCTATTTCCTCCCTCTGTCATATCTAGAGCATGAAAAATCACCTGTTTGTCTCCAGTAACTCCTGAAGAGCCGTCTTCCTGCAGGAACACTTTACAGTCAGGGTGTCCATCCCAGCTATGTGGCAAGACCACAACAGAGACTGAGTTCTGCCTATGGATGGAGGATCCTAAACAGGATCCTAAATAAGATCTGAAAAGCAGATTAGATTCCTGAAGTAAATATTCTAATAAGGACCAACCCCCCCCTCCCATACAGTCTTTGATTATGAGCATGAACTTTTGATCAGGCATGGCTGGTGCCCTGGATTTATATATCCATCACATGCTATACTTGTGCCACCTATGGATGTGTATTTAGGGAAGCTCTTTCTCAGAAACTTCATTCAAAATTGAATTACAGTCAAATGATTATTGCAGTGCTGGAAATCATAATTAACAGATTACCTAAGGAGATCTATTAATCAAAACTGTATATTCTGATTTTTATTTATTAAAAAGCCTCATTCTAAAAAATGAAACAAAACAAACAAACAAACCAAACTCACCAACAACTGAAATTTTAAGTTACTAAGGAAATTAATGGTATAGATGTATCTATTTTTGTCTGTACCATAAAATATATTTCAATACTGTGGCAGAGGTAATTTTCTGATTCATATACTAGAGGTGTATATAAAAATGTAACAATCCCAGAAACATTTTAAACATTGAATTTCTTTTTTCCAGTTACTACCTCCTCCACCATATTTGGGAAATAGATGAAATATTTACTGTATTGCTCCAAGTTTGTATTTTTGTATTTGTTTCATTAAAAATTAGAAATATACTTAGCACATAGAAAATACAACTGGATATATTTATACTTCTTTATTTAATAAGTTAATTTATTATACTAAAGAACTCACTTGGTAGTAGAGATGAAGTAGTGCTACACAGCACTGCTGACTGCAAAAGATTTTCTTTTCTGGGTGAAAGCGTCTAGAAAAAACCCAAAGGACAATATATTAGCAATGTCAATTTGCAAAATTTCATTTTGGAATGATATGCAAACATATAAATTTATTATGAACTTTTAAAATTAGAGCTTTAATATTAATGTGATCTGAATTAAAGAAATGCAGTACCTTGCCTGCAGAGCTCCAGAAACAGGCAGCGAGCTTTTCTCAGGGCAAGATCCGTGATACTCTTGTCTGTTTTGCAGTGAAGATGCCCGTGCCCTAGGTAGGACTCCAGAAGTAGCAGTTACATGCAGAGGCTTACAGCATATAGAAACTGTAATTGTATGTGGCTGTTTCAGAAGAGTCACGCCCTTTAAAATACCTGCTCACTTCAGAAAGCATTTTGAAGCACTAGATAATGTTTGCGAATACTACCTTAAACTTGTTTAAAATTCAACTTAATTCAACATAAATGCCTCACAGTTTTTCTGTAAATTTTTAATATCTCCACTCTAAGCTTTAAACAGACAGCAGGGTTGTTACTGTTTTACTTGAAACTAACTGTAATTCTTCTGAGCCCTGAAATCGGGATGGAGCCATGTCCCCTGCTTTGATTTGTTATTTTACAAACCCTCTTTCTGTCCTTCAGCTTCTCCCTGTAAGGAGCAATACTGCTTTCCATCTCCTTCCTTTTGTCTTCAATGCTTCAGTTGTAAGCTCAGACACGTAGTAACTGCATTTTTTTACAACACAGAACAAAGCTGGGCCCTTATTTCAATTCAGAATCCTAATCATACAGAAATATAACAGATACCCTATGGTCTTAGAGCCATTCAGACTTCTAGGTTGAAACTCTAAAGCTGAGCTTCTCTGAAAATTAGTTCCTGTATTTTGGAAAAAAAAAACCCAACAAACCAAACCAAACCCAAACCAAAAAACCCCAGCCTAGAAACAGTTCATAGCATCTTGAGTTTAGGAAATAATAAAATAGCAAACCTGAGGATACTAAAATTTATCACACATATAGTAAAAGCATTGCAAGTAAACGTGATATACTGAAAAAAAAGCCTGGATTTTTTAAACTATTCTAAACAAGTTGGGTGTGTTTTTAAAACTTTGTAACTACCTTGCAAGTCCTCAGCCAAAGTTTCCTCATTCATGCAGCCAGTCCTAATGGAACAAGCATTACAATAAAAGCACCACAGGAAGGGTTTCTATGATAAGTACAAACAGGAAGATCTGTTATTGTTTTTGAAGAGCAGTAAGACATCAAGTTGCCCAGTAAGAAAATGCATGGAGAGGTTCAAGGTTTGAGTTCAGAAAACTGGGTCATTAACAAAAAATCCCCAAAACAGAACAAGATTTCCTTTTTTTTCCCCGCCCCAATATGAGTGGTTTCTTATCTCATTATATTTCAAAAGGCTCAATCATTTTAAAAATGAAACTTTTCTGAGTATATTGAAAACAGATGGAAATGAATCAGGGGACTGAGGCAGAAAAAAGCTTTAATGAAGATCTATTTAAGCAATACTTTAAATAAATAAATAATTTGTCTGAGAAACCACATCTTACAGAAATATAAATAATTATATAATGATCATATAAACTACATTTCCTGATGTAATTCCTGTCTTGCTACATTTCCTGAATTATTTGTATTATGAAACAGTAGTGGGGCGCCATTAATTGATACGCACTCAGTGCTATAGTTACTGTGCTAATTGCAGCTCTCCAGGCCCTCGACTCACAGCTCCTCCAGCCCTTTAACAATTGGGATTGATTGCACAGGAGCTATTTTTAGAATGAAATGGCAGAAGAGTTTGGAGAGCAGCAGACATCTTTGTGTGTGCTACAGCTGTTTCGGGGAAAAAAAATAGTTGGATAAAAATGTTCTGAGTTGTCTTTTTGTATATTTTTTTTTTTTTAATTCTGCTGAAGTTAGAGCTTCCTATTGGATAACTGATTTTGTAGCAAGTTGAAGCTGAGGTCAGTGTTGCATGACACACAGGACATCCCTGGTGACATTGTTCTTAGAAGAAGAGCAGTTTTCTTTTGGAAATGGCACTGTTAAGGCTGACAGTAAATGAACTCTGGTGAGCCTGGTTCTATAGAAAAGCAGTCCAGGAGTCACGTTTGCATTTTAAAATACCAGTGATGAAAGGCAAGATTCATGATTGACTTTGTGGGGTTTTTTCCTCAACTCTGAAATGAAGCAGTTTGTTAACTGAGTGTTAGTGAGTGTAGGTCTGCTTCCAGGAATGCTTCAGCTGAGAGTAAATGGCCATGATTCCCAAGGGTCAGTTGATGCTCAAAAGGTGCAACTGGGAGGAGACACACATTCAGTTCATCCAAGATCGGCCTTTTGTTACCCCATCCAGCATTCCTGCCTTACACAGAGTTCAGCTGGGGTAGATAAACAACTAGACAGGATTTTGTTGCTATTCTACTATAGGAAATCAGGGCTGTCTTCTTCTCTGAATGTTTGTATAATAGAAGGCAAGGTTTGTAGGAAGAATAACAGGCAGAAATATGTAGGAGGAGGGATAATGCTTTATAGCTGAGGAAAAAATCCCTCAAGGGGCAAGCCGATTTTACTTTTGTAAAGTATTAATAACCTATCACCTTTTTCACAGTAAATTATATCAATAATAGTAATATCTTGGCACTATCACACAGCACTGCATCAGCAAATTTGAAGTGCTGTACTAAGGAAGTGACCGTCCCCATTTAGCTGTGGAAGTAAATGAATTGGCTGTGGTTACACAGAAGCTTGGCAGAGTTAGGGAGAGAATCTGTGTTTCATGACTTCAGCTGCTTTTCCCTTTTCAATTTCATGCCAGAAAGCATTATGGACTTACACACCTGTAATGTGTCACTACTTCATAGCTGCTAATTCCCCTGGAAATGAGAAATGCACACGTTGGTAAATGCTGCCATCTTTGTATCCTTTCAGAGAAAATACAAAGAATAGACTTCAGTTTTTACTGTAATAGCTTACAATACTGGTTTGCATTGAAAAAAAAATAACAAAAATTGTGTAGTTAATCTTGCCAAAAAATGCTGCAAGAGATTTCCAGCATCTTTTTGTCGCTGAATACATTCCAGTCTTACAAATGATAAATTTCAGAGGTAAACTGGATGATGAATGAACTTAGATACATTAATTTCATATTAATATGAAATACGACTATCTTCTGCATTAGCTTGTTTTACTGCAATCTTTGTTTTTCCTCAAATTATGTACAACTTGCCCTGGACTTAAAAGTTACCATTAGATAAATTACCACTTAAGCAGGTAGACTGTGGTGTAAAGGTCTTCCTTCTTTCCCCTCAGATTTTGTGTTGGCACTTTGCTGACAGTTACTTCCCAAGTGGGAATGGCCACTGTACAGGGCAGCTGTGAACTGGAGCGGCTGAGTTTTGGATACACACCTTGCTTCTACACCTGGTGGAGCAGCAAATGGGGGCAGTCACATTGGGGTTGATCTGCCAGTGCTCATCTGCTACAGCCTCGAGGAAGGAGGTGGTGTGAAGGGACAACAGAGAGCCTCGTTGTTATGGATGGAGGGAATTTGCCTAGGACAAATCCAGGCTTTCAGGAACAAGGGAATACTTGAACACAGGAGAAAACATTTGAAGAAGGGGGTATGCTGTTGTGCTGCTTGATATATAATCCCTTCCAAACAAGGGATGTTGGCACAGAGGCAGAGTACTGAAAACTCTGTAAAATAAAAATGTTGCTTTCAGTGCAGCAGTGAAACAGAAGACATGCAGGATTCCAAGAGAAAAATAAAAAGGAAGGCTTATCATAGAAGTACATAGAAAAATAAATAAAGGGTTATATAGCTGTTACTCAGCATGTTTATGAACATATAAGCATATAAACTGTTCTACAGAACAGAAATATTTTATAGCTTTTTTTCTTTTGTATCTAACTGCTCATTTATCTTTGACTCCAAGAGAACATTGCTCATTCTTTTTTATAACACGGCAACTTTTGATGGAGATGTAAATACTTTGTATTCTCCACCCCCTTCCCTGAAATCAGACACACACAGGGCAAACAGGGCTTATGTTGGCCTTCCCTGGCATATGTGTGGCTAAATATAGTTTTACACGATGAACTTCAAGGCACAGTTCATATGTCTGAAGTCACACTGTGGCGAAGTGTCTAGTAAAAACACTTGCATATAGATCAGAAGAAGAGGGTTTCATTTTACCTCCTTGGACATTGCTGGATTTGCTGGGAAAATTTCCAGCCTTTGTCACTGCTTTGCTCTATAAGGCCATGGGCAGCAGCTGACATGAACGTTCTCTGTGGATGTAAATGGTTTTACTGCTGTATATCCAGGGCAAATTTGGTATTTCTGCTGTGTTGCTTGTTTGCATTTTTTAAATTAATTTATTTAGAAATAATTGTGCCAAGTAGGCATAGGTTTTTCACATTTACCCTGGAAATAGTCTTCAATCAAAAGCATGGATTTGCTGCATGATCATTATGGTGAGCTGTGACTTTATCTATGACTTTATCCACTGGGATTCTAAATACATGCCTACATAAACTGGAGAAGTTAAGTATGGAAAACACTGTAACTGTGGAAGAACAGGCATTACTTTGCAGTACTGAAGAGTTAACCGTGTGTCCATACTGACAGACTCTCACCTATCTATTTCCATCCTAGGTCCTCAATGCAGCTGGAATGTGGCTTTCACTGGAAGAGTCTTGGAATTGGGAGACTTTGTCACCTGATTTGGTGACATGTGTCTCCTCAGACACACTGCCAACACAAATCGCAGCATTTGCTCTAATGCTGATTTTTTTGTGTGTGTGTTTGCTTTGTAAAATAATCTACGTTAAAATATATCATAGCCACTCTTTTGAAGCAGATTATTAGAGGAATGTTTTCCTGGTATTTGTGTCTTCACAGAACACAGTGACATCTTGTGGCATGGGAAGGGCTAGTGTCATTTTTTCCAGATCCATCCTCATTTCAGCAGGTTTAGAGATAAAGGTCTACACAAATTCTGGACAACTGTTAATGCATTACTTTTATCTCTAATATTCACTCTTTCAATTATTTTTTTTTTAAGGACATGTTCATTTTAAATATTTTAGTAGTGAAAAAAGACCAAGTCTTGGTTTCTACCATATCACAAACCTAGGGTGTTGGAGTTTATCTCTTCAGCTCACTGATATTCTCTGGAAAACTTTCAGCTCCAGTAATATTCCTGTCCCAGCCTGACGGATATAAGATTCTGAGAGTCAGAATTTCAGATGCTTTACTTAAGTTAGTGTATTATCACAGATGGACAAAATTGTCATGTTGCTTTTGATGGGACTGAAAAGAAAGCATGGTAATATTTTATTGCAAGGCAGAGACTTTTCCTTTTTAGTATCTTTCTTTTTTCTTTTTTTTTTTAACCTTAAATTACTTTTTGTCTTTTTGCAGACCAAACAGGGTTTAAGCCCTGTCCCTGATGTTTTGGGAACCTCCTCTGACACGGCTGCCCTTTACAAGTTGATCCTTGGATAAGATCCTAGTTGTCAGCATGAAAGGAAAAACTGAACACTGTGGCTGGAAATCTGCCCCCCAGCAGAAGCCCTGTCCCTGCGATCGATATAAACACACCTGTGTCGTTTGCAGAGGGTTTGTTTATCTCCATGGAGGGCGGAACATGACCAGTCTGAGGGATTTTTGGCGCTACAACATCGGTGAGTTGGTCCCTTCACCTGTGTGTCAGGATTAGAGATTCTACATCCAGTCATCGTGAAATTGGGGATACTCCATAGTTATCAGATTATTCCCATTTAAAGTATCTCCATAAAAATAATGGATAAACTGCATTTTGTTCATTGGGCAGATGGTATGTGTTCGTTCCTGTTGCAAGTGTCTCAGAAAGTTTAGATTTTAGTTCAGTTCCTTTTGTTTTGTTGTTTTGTTTTTGTTGTTTTTTTTTTTTTTCTTGACCAGAAATAATGAGTCATTTAAAATATCCTGGTTCTAGCAAGGGATATCAAAGAGCTTTCCTGACTCTCTCGTGCAGGAATAGTTTATGCATGTAAAAGAGCACAAAGGCAACACATGAATACAATACCTTGTAGGTTTATATTAACAATGCACTATCAAGTATGACCCTTTGTTTTATTTGACTTAATATGTGGTCTGACTTGTACAGTTGTTGTTTCTGAAATAAACCAGAATTTTCCTGGAGTTCATTATCATAGACTTGTTGAGTTTTGATGTAATAACAATTAAAATACAAGCAGTAACAACATCAATTTCTATTACATTTAAGTTTGCTAAATAGAAAAATGCATATATTTAACTTTTGGGAACTTCTTCTGAACTAACAGAGAGGAAAGATGACAAACCACTTCATTTTCCTCATTGAACTGGCAGCACAGCCACATTCAAAGCTCATCTTTTCACCTTTTCTCAAATGTTTATGTTGAGGGCACCACTTAACTTCAGCTTTGGTTTATAGTGAAAAATGAATGGGAAATGCTGGATTGCTCAGGAGATGGTCCAGAAGAATTGGAAGAACATTCAATGGTGGCTTATAAGGTAGTAGACCAAGATTTATATTATCCGTTATTTCCTACTATACAATGCAATAAAATGCCATAGATTATTATGTACTGAAATACTATACCCAGAAAATATTTTTGTGTTGGTGCTGTACCAGTGTTTTGGAATCTTTCTGAATAAAGTGACAGTAATTTCCTCAGTCAGTGCTCAGTATGTAACAGTAATACAAGATAAAGACCT
Source organism: Chiroxiphia lanceolata (assembly GCF_009829145.1). Classification (NCBI taxonomy): domain Eukaryota; kingdom Metazoa; phylum Chordata; class Aves; order Passeriformes; family Pipridae; genus Chiroxiphia; species Chiroxiphia lanceolata. The sequence continues at coordinate 27,188,121 of NC_045643.1, read as the reverse complement.
TGGCAGCACATTCTTTGACTTAGCTGTACAGTTGTAACAGTTGCTCTGAATTCATTTGCATGATCAGCTATGGCATAAAAACATTCACTTAAGAGCTTGCATAGAAGAGGGACGGGGGAGTGAAGGCAAATAAGAATTACAGCCTTGTCTGTGAGGGGAAAACACAATTTAGGATATCAGGAGCTGCAATGCAATGAAATATTTCTATAAACATGCAAAATCTAGTATTACCTTAGCAGTGCCTCAGAGAGCTCCAGATCCACATCCTTGAAGCTGTCCCAGGCTGACAAGGAAGTAAGTGGTTCTGGAATGCTGTCCCCGTTAGAACAGCAGAATATTCATCAGGGTTTCCTACTGGGAGAGAATAAAGACATAATTAAAAGTTGGTGGCTTTTTGGGATTGCCTCTTTAATTGTTAACAGATCATCATACATATTATTGTTAATTATATTTTGGTGATAGCAGCCTTTTCATTTAGGAATTGTTTTTAAAATTCTTTTCGGTGACAAATATTTTTCATTTTGCAGGGCAACCTGTATATTTTTGGTGGGATGGTGGATTCTGCTTTCACACAAGCAAAAACTCCTCTCTGGACATATGACATTGGTATGATACACAATAACCAGTTTTTTCCGTGGGACATTCCAAGTCCATAGGTACTAATAAACAGTAAGAACCAAACTGTTTTCTGCTGCTTGTAGCATAGCCTTTCCCCAAGCTTTATAAGACATAACGTGTGTAATACTGTGTGCATATTTTCCCCCTAAAATTAGGCTGTTAAGCTATCAAAAAGTCACCTCTTACTTCAATTACAGAATTGAATGTGAAAGTTTTATGTATTTTAAGGTCTCAGAATTTCCATTCCTCCTGCCTCCTTCTGAAGTTTACAATTTGATCATAAAACCCAATAATTCATGTAGTATTTAATTTTTTAATGTTACATGAATTTTAAAAACCAGGCCCTTTGTTTTATTACGGAAGAAAGCAGTTTAGTAAAGTATATCTCATTTTGTAATTTTAAAGAAACACATAAGCTGGAGCAGGAAAAATCAAGTATAATTAAATAAGAAGGTGGGAAATTACCATCAACATTTTATAACACAGGTTTTCTTCTCATAAGAACAAACATTTGGGATGTCTTAAGTGTGTATTCTAATAAAAGCAGTGCAGCATTTGAATTTAATAGCAATGTCATACATGATTGTGTTCTCCCTTCGGAAATCCTGCGTATAGTAATGGCTGCTTATTTTGATGTCAGATAGAGGAGGAAAGAGAGAGATACTGAGCTCTTCTTGAGCTGGTAAATCTTGTGACCAGACCAAGATTTAAGTTTCCTGGCTTCTTTTGCTACTTCACTATGTAAACTTAAGTCAATGGGTTTTTTCAATCCTTCATTTGTGTTTTCCACCATTTTTCTGAGATACCTGCTGGAAAAACAGAGAGCCTCAGACAGAACATATTTTAAAGGAGAAAGCATCTCATTACTCACATTATTTATCAGTGAAAATTGGAAATGAGTTATTCAAAATGTGTTGTGCGTCTAGCTTTTTCATAGTTATTATTTAAAATCCTTTGGCAAGTATAGCTTGAAGTAATGCAAGCTTTCACTGCTTTCTCATTCTACCTCTGGTGCTGGGTACCTGATATTTCCTCTCCTTCATGGTGATCACAAATCTGTGATTTCTGACTGTTATTTGGGTGCTACCCTTAGGGGATCTATGAAAAAGAACAAGAAAGAATAATGCTGTTGTCATAAGGATAAGTAGAAGAAGCCATATGTTCATCAGGAAATCTGGGAGTCCTGCAAGTTCAGATAATGCTGAAAATCACAGGTTATTTCTGCATTCTGAAATTTAGCCTTAGGAAACAGGAATACAGTATGGTACCTCTATGATTCAATATCAGATAAGGATACAGGAAAATCATTCCAACTGTGTCTCCTGCGAGTCTCTTGGTGCTGCTGTCTTAGCAGGGAGCAGATTTCTTCAGCCTTGTCAGTAGAAAACGCCAGGATGAGACTTACTTGAAAATTAGATCTGTAATTTGAAAAATTACTGTTGGAGGAGTGTCCTCTTGTGGTCCAGGAACTAAACTGCGCTTTATTAAATCAATCCCCTAGATTCCACAAGATGGACAGAGTGCCGTAACGTACCAGCAGAGAAGGAGGTAAGGAGCCAGGAAGTGGGGAATGTGTGAATCAAATGCCTGTTGCTTTGTTGATTAAACAGATTGCTTTGAAATATGTTCCCCCAAACAGTTCCAATCTCATCTCTTCAGAGACATGTGGCTATACTTTATTTCTTTGCACTTTCAATAACTAAGGCTTTTTCCTTCTTCAAAACAGTGTTTAAAAATACTGCTCTTAAATTTTAAGTCGTATATGAGAAGTTAAGTCCTCTTCTCTGCTGCTGCTTCTGTTTTTCTGAAATCCTTATCAAGAATACTAATTTTAAATGGAATATTGCAACCATACGTGAAGCCTGTGCTTTTAAAAGTAGGGTTGTGAAAACAGATTGGCAGTCACACTAATACATTTTGGAATGTGAAGTGCTGCAGCATTTTTCATTTCTTCAGTCTGAACACGTGGACTCACCAAGTTACTGCCACTTCTAATTGAAACCTGAGTGGAAGCGTTTATGTCTTGGTCTTTTGAGATTGGTTTTATATCACTACATGTAAAGAATCACTCATTTTTTGCTACTGAAACTTTGTCCTCAAAATGTTTCTACACCTTGAAATTACACACAAAAAATTATTAAGACGTGACACAGTTACTGCTCTGGTTACCTGTGGTGGAGGAGTCAAGAGAAAGTTTGGGACTGCAGAGTCATTTGTGAGGGAAAAAAAAGGTGTATTTCCAAGACAGACATTGCTACTGATACGACTTAACAGGGTTTTGTCTTAAATTGTTTTAGAGCTTGGCACCAGCTAACAGAAAAGGTCACAGTGCAGTAGTGTACCATTCCAGCATGTATATCTTTGGAGGATACTTTGGCATCAAAGGCATTTCGCAGGAATTCTGGACTTTCCATTTTGGTAAGTTAAAAAACTAGGATAAGGTTTTGATCCAGTATAAAACAACAACTGCTGCAGGAGAGCATGGCCTTCCCTGTTAGGAAAATTCTTATCAGTAGAAATGCTGTAAATTAGTTTTGGCTGTTTGGCAGCATTTAATGATGAATTCTGTCAATTCAATTAATACCCGGCTGAAATTAGACTATTACACTGAAGAAGTTTTACAGTATTTTCCAGTTTTAGAGGGAAATCAGGGATAATGTTTTGTTCATTATTCACTGAATTCTTCAAGGATTACTAAAAACTTTCAGGAGCAGCAGAGACCCTGACTTCAGCCTGTTAATGCCATCTTTTGAGTCTCAAATCTCAGACTGACCGTGGGGAGCCCAGCCTTTCAGGAGATGCTTTCATTAGCATATTCATCACCAATCTGGTGTTGCAAACCAGATGATTCCCAGAGACTTCTTAAATGGATAACTTTTGTTATCTGGTGGCCATTTTGTCATTATTTTGAAACAAATGATGGGTTTATCTCATCCTTCGTTCCTTCACAGGGAGAATAAGCACAGACATTAATGAAGTTTTTGTTGACTGATTTTTCCTCTCTTACAGCCAGGAAAGTATCTTTCTGTGTCAGAGTTAATGAATTGAAAAAGCCATAGGAAAAACTGCTCTGTAAATAAAATTTCCATGGCATCTGTCATATAGCATCTGACATTTTCATTAAAAGTTTATTTCAAAACTGATTTTTTTAAATGCACTTTTTCAGTGTCAGAATTTAAGCTTTTAACTCATACTGAAATAAGCTCAGAGCAGAAACCTTTATTCTCCAATTGAATAGTCACTTTTTTCTTGAAATAAATCCCTTCTCAAATACTCAACTAAATCTGAACCATCTATAAATTAGTATTTTCTTTCAGATACAGGAAAGTGGTTGTGTGTTTCCAGCCCATCTCACAACACTGGTCCAGGACCTCGGCATGGCCATTCCGCAGTGGTTTATCGTACCGGAATGTACCTCTTCGGAGGACTGATGGGGCTGAGTGAACAGAAGGACTTGTGGAAGTGGGACTTTGTAAGCAGCAGCTGGTCCAACATCAGAACAAGGTAAACTATTTTATGTGTTACACTACATGAGTAGAGAAAGAAAGAATTTATCTTATCATTTGATACTGCACGCAGGTGGAGGGGGAGGCGGTGCCCTTCTGGCGGATGCAGGAATTGTTCAGATCAAGATATGGTGCTGCTGCCATCCCTGGGGCTCCAGTTGGCTTTGCTCAGAAGAGCTATTGGCAATGCGCTGATGCAGCTGTCAGCAGTGTAATTCTGATGTCCCAATGCAGCTGTTCAGCAGCCATTCTTCTGAGCCAAAAGGAAAATGGAGGCTAAAATCAGCGTTAAGTTTCTTGTTGGTCTCCTCTTAACTGCTGCTTTCTCTTATATTTAGCCAAGGACCTCCTCCAGCGGTAGGTCATGCTTCAATAGTCTGCAAAGACTCTATGCTGATTTTTGGTGGAGGGATTTCAAATTCCAGTCCTAATGATGACCTCTGGAAGTATCATTTCCATACACAGACATGGAAGAAGCTTAGTAGTACTGCAAACTTTCCTCCTAAAATGTATCACTGCATCTTAGGAATTGGTGTTGATTTCCAAACTACCTCAGATTTCACTAATACATCCCCCAGCCACTGGAAGAACGATCAGAAGGACCATGGCCAGCTGGTGCCCATGCCGAGGCACACTCGCTTTGGCAACTACTTCCGCCAGCGGCCCACAGACGGGGCATTTGGCAGCAAGGAGAGCAACGCCATTGAAATGAAAACCTTCAGCTTGCCTCTGGAGCCAGTGGGCTTCCGTGCATTTCAGACCACCTCAGAGGCAGAACTGGACCCAAACAGAGACACAAGCCTTTTGACGAAGGGCAAGTCTCTCCCTCTGTTTCCCTCTTCAGAGAGAGGGACTCTGGCTGCCGCTCAGGTTGTGGGTGAAGAGGAGGGAAGTGACTGTGGGTGTGCGACCGCCGGGGATGAACTCGGCAGCCACACCAACACCCTGCTGCTCATCGGGGGCAAACCCTTGTCCAGTTTCGCTGAGATCTCCTTCAGACAAATGGAGCTCGATAGCTTGTGATTGCTTTGATTACAAAGTGAAAGAATAAATTTCCACCACCGTGGCAGTAGGTGGAAAACCAACTGCTTGCAACTGTCTTCAGCTTCCTATCAGCATGCTTGGGAAAAAAATAATTAAACCTTCTCATACTTGCTGTGAACAGATTTTTTACAATGTTAACGAAACCCAACATATATTTAAGTCACAACTTGCATGTAAGTTGTGATTTCTGAGAAGAGCTTGTTGGAATGCTGCTCTTTTTGTTACTTTTCTTCTGGTCAGTTCATATCCTTTCAAATTGCAGTGGCTGATGCTGCCTTGAAAATCAGAACTACAAGTAACCCCTACTGGCTCCACAGCTGCCATTTCAGGGTCAAAGCTTGCTCATTTTGCACTTGCATTAAAGGGAAATACGGTCACATTTGAGGGATTTGATCAATCCTAATGGCAACATTCTCTAAGCTTTTTAAGATTTTGTTTTCTTGAGTGTTATTTGCATAATATATTTGCAACAAGAGATAGCCTTACAGCACCACAGAAACCAAATAAACAAGTTAGCGAATGAAATCTAGAAGATATTCAAGGATTGTATATAAACCATGAGTGCCCCCTGAAAATCATAATGTACTTCCTCTGGTCTAAGGCTGTAGATATCTGGAAGAACAAAGGAATTGCCAAGTGAGTGTTGGCTTTAATGACTGAGTACAGGATCAAAAGGGTTTGACTTCCCATAACGGGGTGGGGGGGACAGAAAGAGGAGGGCTTGACAGGAGTGGCACAAAGCATGGGCTGTTCTGACTGGTAACTCCTGTTTTAGCCACAAAGGGATTTCTGCTTTTCCAACTCCCATCTCTCTGTTTTGTCAACTCAGGTAGTGATCATTACACATTTCCCCTCTATCTGAGTAAATCTTGAGTTCATGTATAATTTTTCTTTACTGAAAAGAAAAAGTGGCTTTTTTTGAAAGATAATATTGTCCAGTGTTCCAAGCATTTATTTCCATAGAAGTTACTAAGATATGGCCTTCTGACAGAACTTCAGCCATCTGTAAGAAATGCTGCTGTCTGAAACGACTAGAAAGTGTAATGCTTCGGAATATTTGAAAGGATTGCTTTTTAAAATTTCATAGGAATAAAGAATTTCAAGTGAGAATGTTTACAGATACTTTTCATCATCTCTTCACAAGTAGCTGTCACATGAATTCAATGGGAAAATTATAGATGAATTCGCAAAAAGCTACAAGAGTTATTTGGACCATTCGTGACCCTTGTTTGGAAATAGAGAGGATTGTACTCTTCCACTTAAATAAAGCCTGCTCTGTTTCCTATCAGTGTGTGCTTATTTTCTCCACTTTCACAAATCTAGAATATGTATTTGTATTTTCAAACTGAACAAAGAACGTACCTTACTGAACAAGGAACATGATCCCACAAGCCCCAGTCATCTCCTAGCACTTCAGCCAGCCTTGAGGGTTGCCCAGGATTTGAATTTCTGCTCCAAGAACAACAATTTCCCAGTTTGAGGAGGTTTGTTCGGAAAGGACTTCAGTACAGCGACTGAGCTGAGCATGTACTGAGCACTGCAATCTTAAATCAGCAGCTTGTTTTCCTTTTGCTGGCTGACATGTGTGTTTTGGCATTATCCTGAGAGCTGCCATAACATACAGGCTTTTATCAAGGATTGACAAGGGAAGGAAATTTAACTGGAAAGGGCAACAATAAACCAGTGACTCTTCCAAGTCACGCGAAGGCCTCCCGGCAGGTAGAGGTATCCTGGGGATGTGCAAGAGCCCCAGGAAAATGCCATCCAGCCTCTGTCACTCCTTTCTTCCTCCCCCCTCAAACTCTCTTCCCTTTGGCAGCCCCACGAAGGGTTTAACATTTACTCAGAGCCAACGCAGATGGGACATGAGCCAGCCCAAAGGCAATGGCTTGGCACGAGGAGGAAAAAGCAGCTTGCAGAGTGTGCCCATCTCCCCATCTCCTCCCCTGGCCTCTGCCCGTGTGCCAAGTCAGGTGGCTGCACCAGCACCTTGGGCACCACTTCTTTACCGGAGATCCCAAACCTCTCAGGCTGACCTGATGCTGTAAGGGCCCTTCTGTTCCTGCCTCTGCACAGGGGCTCAGGGAGGGGCTGTGCCTGGAGAGATGTGGGGTCAGGCACAGCCCCAGGGTTTGCTTGTGGGAGGACGAGCCACAGTTGGCCCCAGTAGTGCTGTGGAAGGGAAGAGAGCTCTGATCCTGGAAGTGGGGTGCTCTGCTACAGCAGCTTTGCTGAAGCCACTGGAGGCTCTTTCTCCCCTTGCTGACCTGTTCCTATGTCTTTAAAAAACGAGGGTGACCTCAAGCTGGAAGGGAAGGGGTTTGAGATTTAAAGTGACTGCATCCCACATCTGCCCACAAGAGTGCCTGACATCTCAGTTCCTTCTCAGCACGCATGACCCATATTTCAGGTTCTCTCCGAAAAACCTGTATCAGGACCTAGGCACACAATCCTTGCTCATACTACTGTATGACATTTCCTGGGTCATTTCCCCTTTCAAAACTCAGCCAGTGCCATCAGCTACACCAACAGGGCTCTCAGAGCACCTCAGGTGGTTTCACTCCTGTTTGCACACCACAGTCACCTTTTCAGAGAGGAACAGAAGAATCTTCATGCACGTGCTGATGATATTTCTCCGTAACTGTAGCAGTTAATGAGAATTCATCCCAGGCCCAAGCAAGTGACTACAAGCTGCTGCCATCTGAAAGCTCGGTGGTGGCCTGCATGAAATAATGAATGGAGTTACTCTAGCTAGTGACAAATATCTAGAAACAAAACAGAACACACCATTTTTGGTTGGGCATGGACTGAAGGGGCTGCCACTGAAGCTTGATTGTTTTAGAATGTCTCTGAAAAACAGAGAAGCTTGCACATATCTAATATGCCCACAGTAATTCAATCCATGGAATAAAAGCAAAAGGATGCAGCATTCTTGGTAAGCTCATCTGAGACACAAGATGTGCTATTGTATCATAAATTACATATCTAAGAGAACAAATCAATCAGCATTAAACACCTCAACAAACTCATTATCTTTAACATTTGGTTTCTGAACATTAAAATGCATGAATGGCAGAAGGATTTTCTTCTAAAATGCAGATATTCAAAGAGTTTTTTTCCAATTAATAATAGAAAAAACCTAAACACTTCATTATTTTAAGTGAATTTAAAGAACCATTCAGCGATGTATCAGTGGGATTGCAGTTTGACCTACACAACCAAATGTGCCACGAGGGAAATTACTTCCCATGACCTTAGTCATTTGGATGGAATTTTTTCTCCTCCTTTTGATACTTTTATTAATTGTTGAGAAATGATCAAATGGTCTGGCTGTCCTTTGCTGCCTTCTTAAGTATTTCCCCAAATTCAGGGGTTGGAAATAAAAAGTTTCCTTTAAACAGTCATTAGCACTACTGTACTTCGAACACAAACCAGTCCCTTGTTGGAGATAAAAGTGGGTTTGCTCAGTTAACTGGCCTGCATGCTGTGGAACCACTCAGCAACTCAAGCTTCCTCTCTGGGCGCACGCCTCGGTACTTTGGTTTGCAAAACCACTGGACACCTGACATTCCTCCTGGCCAACCTCAGCTCTGTTGGAAAAAAGGCATTTCATTCTTTAGCATCTACCTGCAAGTTTAGGTGCCACCTTAAGTTATGCTTTAACTGACAACAAATTAAGTTTACAGTAGCAGCCCAGTGGCCCTCCCTGCACAGCCTGTGTCCCCAGCCCTGGGTGACCCACCTTTTACTGCCATAACAGTGTAATGCAGCCGTGCTTAAAGATGACTCTGCAAGACTTTTGCACTGATGTGGTATATTTAAGACAAAACTACAGTATAAACATTTGAAGATTGGGTTCAGTGGACTACAAATCTACTTGTTCCCATGTACAGTTTCAATACAGTTCTCAGTGCAGTGCCTAAGACAGTTCATACATCACCAGTGTTGTGAAACAGAAGCAAGAGGGTGTATTTCATTTTATAAAAAACCCAACAAATAAATTATACATTGAGAGCTATTGCCAAGCTTTACATATAAAAGGTAAAAATACAGTAGTTAGTGTGGCTTTAACAAAAAATATCTAGCTAAAAAAATATTCGTTCTTACATACTTTAAAAATAAGTTTGTCCAGTTATAGGTGGTGGTGGTGGGTGTTTATGAAACAGAGTGCTCAAGCCAAGCAGTCAGAAGGAGGTGAGTTTTTGTAGGAGAATCCTGCAGCTCCCTGCTGCGGGGGTCCAGCAGTGCTGCAGGGGCAGTGCCCCCCCCCTCACTGGCTTTCCCCAGGCTGTGTTGACCACCTGGATCAACCCCCTGAGCACTGGAGCCACTGCAGTACCCAGCGGGATCCCCCTGGCTCCGCCTCCGTGAGGGCACCCTGGGGAGGGCCCTGAACTCACATCTGCAATGCCAACACTCAGACCAAACACATGGATCACACCTGCATCACTGAAAGGCCATTAGCAAGGGTTGTTTCTATTTTTTGGTTTAAAAGTTATAATTGTCCAGCTGCATTTCAAAGTGGTGATGTTACCATGTCTAACAGCTATATATATACATATATATATATACATACTACAATTTTTTAAACTAATAAAAACTCTATGTGCCTAGATAGAGCTTTAAATGCTAGCTGGCCATGAAACAGAGGTGCTAACACTTCACTAGTAGATTTGGGGTGTACCAGAACATGTTCACAATGTGAAAAATACATCCAGTGCTGCTTGTGAAAGATATGCTCCTCCTAACGGTACTTCTCTGCTTCATGAAACAAGAATGAGCAGGGTGCAGACAAAGGCAGAGCAGGCAAGGACTGGAAACAGTTTGGAGAGAGAGACCCAAACATAGCTGTACTGTTCACCTGAGCTCCTCTAACAGGGCTGCAAATTTTCTTGCCAAAGTTGTGTGCCCAAAAAATTGCCCAAAACATAGCTGTTACACAGCTGTCTGTCTTTGACAATGTATGAGTGGAATTTAAATCAAACACATTCCTAATGTGTTATGGCTAATTCATTAACCATAACTGATTACCAGGTAAGTAGATATTTTATGTCATATAACATACCTGATATTCAATGCCTTTACCACTGAATCAATGAAGATATTCCCTTACTTCCAGTGTAAGAAGGCCTGAACTCCCACAATTTAACACTCAAAAGCCTGGAAACACACACAGACTGATGGACTAAATGGGTGAGACTGAAATGCATCTCCCTAAGGTTAATTAGTTTGAGATATGGGCTGGGGTGTTGTTACTATAAATGTTAAGATTTCTATAAAACCTTTTACTCCAATCACTTATGGAGTGTAACTGGAGTAAACTCACTTTTAGATCCAATCATTTAATATGCATTAATTCATTCTTGTCAACTCTTAGAGCTTTTAAGTGGTTGGCAGACCTGCCAACATCCTGATACCAGATTCACACAAAAGTTTTATTTATAAATCTCTTTAAATAAATACCAAAAAATAAACTTTAAGAGAATGCTTGGACCCTATAGCCAATCAATCAATAGTATAGCAATGGTAAGAAAATCCTTTTTTCTCAGTAGTATAAAAGCATTAATTAATACTTTGTAACACTAACTGTAGGAACAATTATCCCTATTTGTGTCTGATAAAATGCAGGTGCTGAGCAATGCTGTATTACCTGCTAGCTAGTCATGATACAACACAATACCTCTAGTTTCAAAGCAAAACAGTGATGCCAAACTGCAGGATGTTCAGATCACAAACCTGTGACCTTGGTCTTGCCAGGCTTCCTATACAAGCAATGATTCGGGTTAGCTAAGTAAGCTGCACTGACTTAAATGGAGTGAATATTTGCTCTGAGTATAATCAGATATCACTGAAAAGAGTTGCAAATCTATTAGAAATTGCAGGTTCCCAAATTAACAGTTGAAATTTTTGAATTTCTAAGTAAAAATTTTCAAATATGAGTCCTCTGAAAATTGAAGAAAGCCTCACCCTTTGAAACTTGTGAGTGAATATGTGTAATTACAACATTCCCCTCCAATCACCACTATCCCAACCATGCTGAAATAACAGTTGGCTACTTGGTACCATTTAGATTTTAGGGGGACACACTCACCACACGTTATTTACTTGTTATTTGCTGTATGTGATTGCCTGGGAGGAATCCAAGGCTGGTATTCAACACGCAGTGCTGTAAAACTGTAAACTTCTGTTATTCCACTTTTGGGAGGAATTCAAGCTGACAGTTCACAGAGCTCCTGAACCCAATGGGAAGAGTCAAATATCAAACATGCCTAAGAAAATGCTACTTCATTCTGTCTATTTACAAACCCAACACATGTAGCTGGTGAATGCCAGCTCAGCTGCTGAGCAAACAGATCAACAGCTAGTGCCAAGTTTCCCCACACAGTCCTGGCTTTGTGCAGGAGGCAGACTGTTGCAGCCATAGCTTCCCTTTTCCTGCAGGAACTTTGCTGGCAACTGCATTATTAATCCAGACTATGACATTTGATATTTGAATCGTAAATCTTCTACATTTTAATAAGCAGTAAGGCTCAAACTTAAAAGTGTAAGAAAAGCCAATATAAACTGGAAGTAGCAATGACAGAACTGAAGGGCTGGTGAGCAGGAACCCTGCGCCTGGTCCAGAACAGGGGCTCCTCTCTGGCAGAGCGGGGACCTGCCCATGCAGCACTTCAGGTGCTGACTAGAGGGGAACCTGCAGCACCTGCCACCCATTTTGACTCCTGATTCTTGAGCCAATGGCTACAAATCATTGTCTGCAGAGAGTCACTCTGGTATGTCAGTCCTAAGCGCTTTCTCTGGTTCCTACACTTCTCTATTAAGGCCTCGGGGGTTTTGAGGAGTGGCAGTGGGCCACGCAAAATCCAGATGGCTTCTCCCTTAACACTCTCAGCATCTTGCAAAGAAGAGCACAAGAGCAATAGCAGCAAGAATGCCTTGGTCTGAACAAAGCAGCCTCGCTGGGCACCAGCTTACTTGCACAATCCATAGTGGTTTGGTCCAAACCTTTGTTTATGTTGAGACACATGCATGCAGCCAGTGGGCAGAAATGAAGTTGTGCATACAGGTTCCAGAATCAACTTTCACATTAAGTTTGTTTCTAAGAACCACCTGCATATAAATATTTATAAACATATTTATAAATATTTATAAACAGCAGCACTATGCAGAAAACATCCTCCAACCACAGTCATATGTACAAACCTCTTCCTAAGAAAGAAAGATCCCAGTTGTTTCATCTGTGCTTCCCTGTTAGATGTGGAATTCATCATCATCTTTATTTCTCCTCCCCTCTGACTCTGCATTGACCTTTTTCACAGGCTGTATCCCCAAGGTCCACGTGCTCACCTCTCCATGTCCATGTGAGGATACTGCTGCCCAGGGCTCAAATGATCTCTTTCAACTGTACCCTCTACTTCACCTGAGCACCAAAAAGCCTTTGCCAGCTCTGTGGAGTGTGTGCTCTTACCTTCCTTCTAGCGAGATGTGAACTGCTTACAGGAATTTTTCATCTTTTTTTCCTGTTTTCACCCTATTCTTTCTATTCTTTGTTCCAAGATGACACTTTGTTTCACAAAGACACACTTGGTTTCAAGATGACACTTGAAACAGGATTCAAGGTGGTGTTAAGAACTGATCTAGTTGTACCCTCATGCCGCAAAAATACCTGGCAAGTATTCCTGAAGCACAGCATCTGGAAAAAACACCCAGAAATAGTATGAAGAGAAACAAAGAAATTCTTTTCCTTTCTAGTCCTACAAGACAACAAAACTAATCAATAAGCAGTTCCTGAAGCAAGCTGTACTTATACATTCCCTGCTTTGGCATTTAAAACACACACATCTCTAGCCTAAAACAGATGTATTTGAGTCATGTAGGAAATTAAATAATCAGTGCCAAATGTGAGACCTCTGCTGTAGTCTGCTAATGCTATAAGCTGTTTGGCAGGTCAATTTTCATTTTCCTGGTTGCAATGAGCAGCAGCTCAAATCCAGTCAATGTAGCTGGTCACTGATGGACGTACTGTAACAAGGGGTGCAAGGTGTTTAAGGCCAAAAAGGAGAGTATGTGTTGGTAAAATGAAGGAAAAACAGAGGGAATAATCACACAGAAGAACATGTCCTTGGCCGTATGAAACAGTCACCACTGCGAGTCCCTGTACAGAGCATGGCCACGAGGTGGCCCTACGAGTTCTCTTAATCTCTGTGATATTAATCACTCTACAGCGGTCACCGAGCTCACACCACACCCCACATCACAGTGAGAGCCTCCCACAGGGTAAGTAACAATAAACCCAGCATGAGCAGAACACAACTGTTTTCTGTTCCTCAGTTCAGAACTAGCTCCAGTGGGGCATTTTGCTCCTCCCAAGGGAGAAGATCAAACGTGTATGTGGTTTTACATCCCGGTTTAGACTGAAATTCCAGTTAGATTGCAATAAACGTAGGAGTCTCTTCCTGGATCCTAGCAAACCAGATGGTTGTTTGACTCCCATTCAACATGAGTTTGATCCCAAGGATCCCTTGGAGATGTGTTAGAAGATTTGAGTTTTTACAAGGTGAGAAGTTCAGAAACTCCTTCTTCTAGAGTTCAGTGGTGAGTAAACATTTTGTTCTTACTGTAGCATCTTCAGTAACTGGGCTAAAAGAGGAAAAAAAATGAGGCTCTGTAAATACATTCCTCCAAAAAGGTCTTCCATGATGCTTTAAAAAAGAAAAAGGTGAGTATTGCTCCAAAGAGCATTAATGGCTGTTCACCTTCTAATTTAATGAGACCAATGGACAAATCTTTCTAATGGACAATTACAGAAGAGTAAACAATCACATTCAAACAGTGCAGCAGTAGCATCACTGCCACTCTGATCATCACTGCCATCATTCTCCCTCATCAGTGGCAGAATAGCAAGGGGGAAGGCTTCTACCAATTTGGTTTTCTGACATCCTTACAGCTTGGAAATAAGTGGGAGACATCCCTCTCTACCCCCACCAATCCTCTGACAGGTACTGAAACACTGCAAAGAGATTTCTCAGAAAATTTATCTGTACCATAATTTTAATCCAATACTAGAACATGTTAGTACATAAGGAAAGAAACTGAAGTGAAATGATAATATACACATATTAGCTATTCTATTTATTTGTAATATTTCAAATGCTATAAAGTCAGACACAAACTACAGTTTATAAGTGCAGCAAAACAAGGCACTGTGTCTAAATGACCACTGGAAGCAGCAGGGGCACAAGTTTCCTTCCCACTCCATACAGATTTCTGGAGTGCTGAGGAGATCTTACCTTGCAAGGACTTCAGCTGTCTGCTGGGATGGTGTCAATCCAGCTGACAGCAGAGTCTCTGTGCTGCCTTTCGCTGCCTTCATGGATAAGGCAAAATCATTTCCCAAAGGCCCGTTGGAAATCAGTCCGGTCTGAATGGGGGAGAATGAAACAAAAAACTGAAATAAGCACCTGCCAGGACAAGACAAGCTAATTTTTCGATATGATTTATTTATAACTGGAAAAAATAAGATTCATCAACCTCCAGTTTGGGTTTCACTAATTTTGCTTTATTTTTGGTCTGGTACATTATTTTATAGGTTTTCATATTATTACAAATAATTGTATTTTACTATTTTACTTGAACTCCTGTTTCTTAATGAAGACAAAAGCTTTCTTTTTTATTTGATTGCTAAGGAATGGTCAAGCAACTCACTGGCACTAACCACCTCGGTGTTATGATGGGCTGGGAAGACACCTACAAAAAAAGTAAACAAAAGCTCAATGAAAAGGTTGGAAGTAGCAGAGAACATTCTCAAAATAATATTGCCTCCCTAAACAACACTTCTCCCTAAAACAATCTCAGATATTTGCCTCTTGTTAGTCCTTGCACCACACTAGTGATGAGCTGCACGTGTGGTACCCACTCAGCCAATCCCACTCACTCACAGACACACTGGGAGCAGCATCAGCTCAGCCTCCCTTCCCAAGGGACATGGAACCCATTATTTTTTTAGTGCTTTGTGGACAACATTAACTAAGAGCATACTTCTGTGAACAGTTTAAAGGTTCTTCTTCCCCCCTTCTTTTCTGGTGCATGCAATATAACTCCATTTTGCCAGCGCAGATTGTAAGAGATTTTTTTTTATCTACATAAAAGGGTTGACTTGTATTAAAAGCTTAATTTTTTAGTATTTATTTCATATGCATATATGTGTATATATATATATATATATGTACACATATATATGTGTATATACACATTTACATAAAATTTCTGAAGTGTTATGTATACCCAAAAGCCTGAGAAGCAGGCTGACACTTGCAGGTGTACTAAAATAAGATTAGAGGTTCCTGTGGCACAGATACAAGTTCACTCTTCAGGTTCCTTCACTTCTCTTACAAAGCTGTAAGGTCTAAACTCCTACATCAGCCACCCTACAAGTGGTGGGGGGCATATATGCAGTGATCCAGGTCTGTCACTTCATTCCACTGCAGCAGATCCAAGCCTGGCAGACAGAAACTAAAGCCAGAGGAGAGTTCACGAGTAAAAACCACTATATGTGTGAAGGAAGAAGTTTGGTTTTCAAAATACATTTACCCGAGGTGTGGCTTCTGTAAAGTCAATTAGATTCTCTGTCAGTGATGTTAAGGAAACGTCCTGGTCATCTGGAGTGCTCTATGGAATAAATCAGTTTTGAATTGAATTCCCAGTAGTAACCACATAGGTCTGCTGAATACTCTAGTGGTTTCCCAAGTTATAGACCAGTGTCTTTAATGAACACCACTGTTTTTCAGGCCTGTTTTCTCAAATCTTTCCATGTGAGCTTTTTTAATAGCCTTTTAATTTCAGTTATTCTCACCAATGTACTAGAAATGTCATTGCCATTGTCAGCAAGCAGTGAACTGTCCCATCCTCCTATCCAAAGGTGGGGTACTGTGCCATTCCACAAGGTCAGCAAGGTCTGTGAGCTGAGTGTTTGAACTCAGAAGATGAAATTGGTAATTCTTTAGTGGAATCAACTACATAATACCGGTTTAGAGGCAAAACAGCTACAGGTCATGGTGCTTTAGTCATCCAGAACAACCCATCAGTCTGCTGAAGTAATAGCAGAGTCCACTGTTGGACTCCACTTCTCTTTTGGAGAGGGACAAAGGAAAGCTGACCCCTGAATTACTCTGTGCGTTTCATGGAGTCCAGTTAAAAATTAGCTTATCCTTAAGGGAACCAGAATATAACAATTAAACATTTGAATTTAAACTTTTCCCTCTGTGGTTATTTTGATAGGAACTGCCTATGTCAGAATTTCATCCTTACAGTCTCTTTCCTGGAGCATCAAATCATTGGCATGTAAGAGGCTTCCCACCAGTGTGAGAAAATCAATCAGTTTGGAAAAAAAACAGTGTCAGGCCAAGAACCTGAAAGAACATGCAGAAATGGCCTTTGGAGAGATCTATGCAGTGTCCCTGCCTGCTCCAGAAAGCACTCTCTGGCATTCACTGGCGCCTGGTATTCACTGAGTTATGAGAGGCATGCGGCAAGGTCTGCTGGGCTTGCCTGGAGGCATCAGTAGCTCAGAATGTGACACAGAAACCTTCCAGGCTGGCAGGTGGTGATACCTTTGAAACAGCAGCCTCCTCAGCCGGAGCCAGATTAGCTGGAATTAGCAGGTCCTCGTGGTTAGAGGCAGCATTGTCCTCATTCAATGCATTACTGAAAGGAGAAAACATTCTCATTAGCACCCTGTGTGGGTAGTACAATAGCGCTGCTTCCCAGATAGCCCAGAAACTTAACACCAACTCCACTGAGGCGACAAAAGACTGATATCTGTATGTTAAGGTAAATGCCTTCCAACTACCTCCACAGATTACTGCTCTCTGTCATAGTTTCAGCTACAGCTGTGTATAGACCCAACAGTATCGATGTCTTCTATCTCAGAGGAGTTTCTTCAGCTCTCACGTCTAATTTGCCTGAAGCCTTTCCTGTCATCCTCTTATCTTCCTCTTTAGAGCCAGGGGCAGCAGGATGTCAGGCATTTCAGTCCTTTCAGAAGATGAAAGAGATTCTCTTCCTGCTTGCTAGGATACTCACCCCAAGGCCTGGCCTACACTGATTAACTGCTGCAACAGGAATTAAGGATGCATTGGTAAACCTGCTTAGTTAGATGTAGCCTAAATGCTCAGCAACTGTTCCTCATCTTTTCAGACCTGTTTATGATAATCTCCACATGGTCCCCTTACCCCAA
This sequence comes from Chiroxiphia lanceolata, assembly GCF_009829145.1. Classification (NCBI taxonomy): domain Eukaryota; kingdom Metazoa; phylum Chordata; class Aves; order Passeriformes; family Pipridae; genus Chiroxiphia; species Chiroxiphia lanceolata. The sequence goes on along the minus strand of NC_045643.1, from coordinate 27,170,718 downwards.
AAACATGTTTCTCCAGAATCACTTACGGAACAAAGGTGTTTGAAGCAGGGATTGCTTTCAGCAGCTCTCTCGGGTCTTGAAATACTGGACTCGTTGGTGGGGGGCTATGCTGTGATTTGCCTGACAGGAGAATATTCCTGGCACAAACCAACAAAAAACAAACAAACCAAAAAACAGGTATAACCTTCCACGGAAAGCTTTTCACGGACCACTTGTTACAGCATAGTTTGGGGATTGCTTCATGTATGTTTTGTTCAGTATGACCATGTGAGGTCTGAGATGTACATCTTCACAAATGGTCAAGATATTAGATGTTGTAACCCTTAGAATTTTTTCAATGCCTGCAATTCCACTGGACTCAGCAATCATTTGAGATTTAGTAATTCTCAGGAAAACAACTGTCAGTGTCAGAGGTTTGTACACAATCTTCTCCACTAGAAAACAGCTGCTGTAAGCAGACCCACCCCTCTCGCCACACTGAAGCTATGCACATGTCAGAAATAACTACAGTGATTGAAGTTGCTGTTGCAACCATGTTCATCAAATTAAAGCATGGGAGAATAAAGAGCATCTGCATTACCTTGTAAATAATAAAACTACAGTCTTTGTTTTCATTTTGAAAGCACTTCACACTCAGCAGTTAAGCTACACTATGCAAAGGTAAAATGCAGCTATCACCGAGCCACTGACAGACCCCACTGAACTGCAGGTTCTCAGCACTGTACTTGGGTAGCTACATCACCTGTTTCTTCCAAATCTGTTCAGTACCTGGCAGCAGCATCCTGAATATTAGAATTCTTGACACCTGTCATGCTGTCATCTTTTATAACCTAAGAGGAAGAAATGAACGCAGACATATATTTCTGATACCTGTTTCCATCTTTTATCTGTTCTGGGATTCACAGTAGAGCTGAGTGTCTCTGTCCCAGAACAAAAATGTCCTGTTCATCTACAGCTCAGGGACTTAAAACATCAGTTCTGTGTGAAAACTTCAGAGCAGACATAAAAATAATTCACCAAGATAACCAAATAAAATACCATTATTTGCTAAAGAATTTACTACAACATGCAAGAAGCACAGTCTTAGTCACAGAATCATGGAATAATTGCTTGGTTAGAAGACAACCCTTGGAGGTTATCCTGGCTCAGTGACCACTCAAACCAGGGCTTGCTGAAGGTCTTGTCCAGTTACTTATTAAGTATCATCAAAGATGGATATTCCTCCTTGGGCAACCATCACTGTGAAGAAAGGCTGAAAAGCTCTCTGACTCTACCTTGGACAAGGCTCTTGGAACACCCTTATCTGCAAGGCACCTTCTCCAACATCAGGCAATTGAAGAGAAATAAAACACTTGAGAGCTTCACAGTCCTACTCAGCTGAGCATTTACCTTGTGACCTGCTTCTGCCTGGGCCTTCAGGATATTGCTTTTGAGATCTGCTGGAAGCCACTTTGCTGCTACAATTGGGCTCTCGATTGCATTGTTAAGACATTTATCTGTCAACTTCACCACTTCATCCTAGACAGGAAAAGATCTTTATTAGAAGCAGTTCCAATATGAAAATCTCTAAATAACAGGGCTCTGAATGAAAGGAAAGTCAGCAGATTTATACTGAAAAGGAGGCAAATGTTTTCCTTTATTTTGGAACAATGCTTAAATGTGGAGATGAAAAATGCTGCGCTAAAAATACAGTGTGTGAGAAATTAAGTGCATCCTAAAACTGCAGCCTAGTTTACTGATAGGAGATCAACATAGCAGCCATTATATATCATATCACTATAGCCTAAGAGAAAGTTGATAATTTACTCTGGAATGCAAATTGGGGAAATTTTTACTTTAAAATCCACTTATAAATTAGAACAACAGTTTAATTAATGTGCTATTAGCTACCTCTCCAGCCACTGATTATATCAGAGCAAAATGGCAGCCACAGACATAATAAAGACAAATAAAAATGAGATACCTTTCACTACAGTATATTTCATTATGTGAATCGTATTTCTTAATTATAAAATGTTAATTAAGCATTCAATCTACTAATTGCTATTTGATTAGTGGCAGAACTTAATTAACTGAGTGAAAACTAAACCTTGTGACCTTCCTTCTCAGGGTATGACTCAGCAGGGGGAGACAGAGTCCTGCTTTCCTCACCATATGCCACTGTCTAGGCAGGTTCTTCCCTGGAGGTAAGTGCTGCATTTCTGCAGCACTCCCTGGAGCAGGGACAATCCTGCTGCACTCCTACTTGCACCAACTGCAGCATGTCCAGAAGGAACGAAGCCCATTGCATAGAGAGAGGGCAGGGGAGAGAAGTTAAAAATTTGAGATGAATACCTGTCCCCCCACAGCTCTCCATCCACTTTCAGCTTTTTTCATTCAATGGAAACACTGGTGAGAACTTGTAGGTATTTGGTCTCTAGAGAGGGGAAAAGCATTTCCTTCTCTTGTCTCCCTCTAATCTCATTTCAGAATATCCAAATAGGATCTTATGAGACTATCTAAAGGAGAATTCCTTTTAAAATTTTGACCCCAGTCAGCAATGAACTTCGCAAAATATTCAAGGGTCACTGTCAACATAAAAAGGTATGAGGACCAACAACCCACTGCTGCTGATGATTACTGCTGGCAGATATTAAGAGATGCATTCACATAATTTATGAAGATTAACAATTATTAAACATTTAAGTGTTTTTATTTTAGAGAAGCTGCTGGAATTGCCAAGTCTGGAATAACTACAACCAAATTAATATTTGTACAGTCACAGTAACCAGCTGTGATAACGCTGAAATCCCTACGTGGGACCTCACTGAACCAGATGCTGTAAGTAACAGTTCCTGCACAGAATTTCAAATGCATTATTCCACTAATACAGTAAATCTCATAATTTTAACTGAGTGCCTGAAGCACCATTTTGTCGTTTAACTTCCTCTCAGCTTTCTCCACCTCAACAACCAATTTCATTAGGTCACTCCAGTCTATTAACAATTAGATTCTCTACTTTTGAAAAGTTTAGTACTATTACAAAATATTTTAATGTAATTGAGTATAAATTTCATACCACTACAGAAATATTTGCATCAATATTAATGATCCATTTTTCTCAAGCCTTTCTATTTTGTGCTTGAAAAAGCATGTAGCTACAGGGAAAAGCATCCATCAACTGATAAAGCCTCAAGATGTCTAAATGACAAGACACTTCAGGTGTTCACACAAAACAGGAAAGCTGCTGGGGTTTGTCATTATTCTAGCTTGTTACAAATGTTTGTTGTTTCCATGGACTAGACAAATTACATTCTCCAAATCAAAATAGGGAGCTAGGCAGCGATGTAAAAAGGTAAGGAAAGATTAAAGGCAGCAGCAAGGCATGTGATCCCAATACTTTCTGCTTTTGAGCAGTGTTCCTAGTGCCACTGAAAATCACTTCATGCAGGAACATGAAGTCTAATACAGGCACGTTTTGGAGCAACTTCCATGTATTTACAGATCGCAACAAATTCAGAAAAAGCAAACACTCATGTTCTGGCATTTCTGACCCTGGAGCAGACTTCGAACACGGGCAAACAGGGTGAACTTTTTATTGTTCATTTCACTTCAGAAGCTGATGAAAGCAGTGCATTGGTGTATTTAAAACTATTTGCTCTCTTTTGTCAGATCTGGTCACTGCACTGGTGAAAGCTGGGAAAGGACAAAGTCGCATTCTTCCATCCCAACAGATTTTGGCAGTGAGCAGCAGTGAAGAATGAAGCTATTCATTCCCCCCTTCCCAGTTCTCATTCTGGAAAGATTTCTCTTTCTCCCTAGAAGAACAGGGATAGCTAGATAAATATTTCCCTACCAGAGCAATCAATCAAGACTGAATGACTACAAATACAGAATTACATAAAGATGACTATCAGGCTATCTCTGACCCCAGACAGAAGACAGTTAAAGATTTTTCATTAACACGATTTAAATGAGTACTTCATTGGCATATGAGTGTCATGAATTTCAGGATACAGCTCTGCCTTCATAAGCAGAAAGATAATGCTTTCCCCCAATGCATTTTACCAAACCTCTTACTGTTTGTTCTGTAACTGTTTTTACATAAGTCAGTATCTTATGCACTGGTAAATTTCTAGGGAGACGAAATATGCTGAAATTTGTAACCACACACTTTCAGAGAGAACACTGCATTCCTCTGAAGTAACAGCAAGCTCCAGGATCTAAGTTTATTGCAAGGCTTTAGTGCCTATACTGCAGTCCCATGCAGTTCAGTCTGAAGAGGATAGCACAAACACCTCTTTTACTAATAGATTAAGAATAAAAGTAAGTACAGGAGAAGAGTCAATAGGTACATTTTGTAACAAACATCATAAGTGGAAATTTATAGTTTTTTCTAAAGCAGCCTTCAAAGTCAGGAAGCAAAGTGTTTTTAATTGTTATTCTTAGGTCACTCTTTTGAGGACTCGTTTCCAAACCATTAACCTTCCTCTCTGAAGGGTGTGCTCATTTGGTGCTACTGTAACCTACATGTCTTTGCAATTTGAAACACAGAGAATTTAAAGTATGCGGAGAGTATCTAATTTGTGTCTATCTTTTTAAACAACCACTCTCAAATGACCTTTTGGTCAGCTACATCATAGTCTGAAAAATTTTATTCAATCTCCTCTACCCTAGAAAAAACACTGATGATCTACTCTTATATTTTCTTAATACAATTTGCACTTCCTTCTTGAAAGCTGAAGTCTCTTTTACCCAAGGAAAGAACCACATTGGCATACTGCTGATCCATACCTCATGTAATTCCCTGTTATGCAAATGTTCTTGCTCTCTAATCAGGTTACTACCACCCCAGTATCTGTAACCTCTAAAGTTACTCAGCACCTCGTATGACAGCAGCTGGATAACTGTGACTATACTGAATTGGCAGCTGTTTGTTAGATTAGCTCATTACAGGCATCTTAGCTTGCTTATTATATATCAGCCACAATTTAAAAACCATTGAGACATTTTTGCTCTGTTCTCTCCAATTAGCCAATTAATCATTTTTTTCCCTCTCTCTCTGAACTAAAGCAGAGGTCAGTGGGCCAAAATATTCCTAAATAAGCTGTGTTCATTTGCTTTAGTTTATGCAGAAGTGGTGTTTCAGCATAACAGGACCTACAGGCTACTGACTAATCTTCTTACAGACCTGGTAATCTTTGTAATGCACTCACCAAGCAGAGAGGTGCACAAGGCATCCCTGACAGCAGTCCTTAAAGGGGACATGAGCCAAAGAGCCTGCAGCACCACCCACAGCAGCCTTCTCTCACACCGAGGTGGAGGACAAGTGCTTCGGAATGGGCTTAGCTCAAACACATACTGCTAAACATCTCTCTTGGCACCTGGTTCCTTTTACTCTTGAGGGAGCAAGAAAAATCATTGCTGCTTCACTGAAAGTTAGATAAATCCTCAGGCTTCCCTGGAAGGGAGGGTAGCCCAAAGAGAGATAACAGTGCCAGGTGTTTTACTCTCTCTGCTTGCCCAGAACGCGATAAAGCATCTAAAGCTTTAACATCAGGGAAAGCAGAGTAAAGGAAATATAATTTCCATAATTTTTTAAAGCTCATTAAAAAAACCAGAAGAATATCTTGTATGGGTGCACTTGCCTGATAACCAGTAAATCTATCAAAGTTCACTGCTGTTGTAAAGGAGGATCCTGTCCTCTCCATCCCTTCTAGCAACACTACTTATTTTCACTATGGCTCTGGCATTCCTTTGACCCCTTCTGTGAACCTATTTTACTCACTATTTACCAACTTAAAAAACAAATCAAAAACCTAATGAAATCTAGCACCTTAACAAAAACTTCAAAACAAAGGCAGCTAAAAGAATATTGTTTGCCATTTTGTAGGCTACATTTGCTTACTGAAACATGCAGTGATTCCTGCATGTTTTCCTCCCCAGAGAGGGAGGCTGGGGAAAGAAGAACAAAGAGGAGGGAGGGAGGGAGGGAGGGAGAAGAGCGCCTTCACCTCGTTCAGGGCACTGAAGCTTGTACTTTGGCTCAGCTGCCTCTGAAAGTGCAGCCTGACTTGCTCAGAAGGATCTGAGAGCATTTAATCAAACCACATCACTCTTCTCTGTGTAAACACAGAGAGCACTAACACCTACTTCAGAGAGCAGGTACAAACTGGTTGCTTAACAGGAGGGATGGATCATCAGCAAACTTGACTCAAACCAACATCTCAAAAAAACCTTCTGGGAGGGTTACCTAGGGCAACAGAAAAATGCCAGGAAAGCAGCACACCCCCTCCAAAAAGAAGGTAGACTACACAACACCATACAGGTAGTAACCTACAGATAGAGACAACTGAGAAACATTTCAAGCATTTTTTTACTCCCATTGATTTCAGAAAATTTCACCAGGCTGCAGTCTGCATACATGCACCTCTGCCCCTGTCTTTATCTCACTGCCCTGTCACACATAGGTTTATATATAATAAAGCAGCTGCATTTCCTTTACTACCCCCCAGTATTACTCACTCATATTCTTAAAAATTCTGCAAACAGACCAAGGCAAGTGGAAGACTTTTCAGAATCATCTGAACAAAACTCGGTGACTGAGCCAGGGGGAATGAAGCCCATGAAGTACCTGTATGTTTATGTTTACGTTGGGACGCTCAGTTGGCACAGGGCTGCTGCGCTCTGTCTCCAGCTGTTTCAGTTTTAGGAATGTGTCTTCAAATGCTGAAAAAGATAGAAAAAAAATCATCTTCCTGATGTTATTGTGGAGTTATTTGCCTTGTAACTTGCATTCTTCCTGAATACTAATTACACAGGTTTGAAGTTGTGCAAAAAAGTACAGGGATGGGAGAATCTGCCTACTTGCTCAGGCTTCAGTGCAAGTTTCAATCTCACGGAGTGTGTGTACCTAATCACAGTGCTCTGCACTCCTGCGAGTTCATCCACTCAACAGGGAATGAGCAAGCACACAGACTTAATTGCTTTTATGGCTGCACTTCACTGTATTTGTGGCTAAAGTCAGATCCAACAAAGATCTGACTTCTCCTATGTACCTCTGTCCTTGTAAATAAGCTTTGTTGTCCCAGTGGTGGGTAAAACTGTCCTTATGCATATAACCTAAGGGAGCTTCTAAAACAGTTCTGCATTTTTGTAAGGAAACACTCTCATAGCAACCTAACTATTTAACTTTGACCCCACGCACCATAATATGAAAAAATCTGTAAATTTGCTTACGATCAGAGTCTGCTTTTTCAGCAGGAGTTTCCTTTGTGCCAGGATGAGGGCAACTAACAGCCTCTTCTGAATCTCCTGTTGCCAAGCCAACAACCGGACGGCCTATGGCATCATCAACACAAGTTTCTGGCAGCTCTGTGCTGTCTAGCAAATCAACAAGAGGGATGCTGCAAAGGCAGAAAGACGGGCAGAGATAGGCAGAATCATGTTACCACTCTTCCTGTAACAAGAAAAAGCTTTGACACATGCAACCTCTTTTTTCAAGCTGTCTTCTGCTAACCAGATACATTCTGTAAAAAGTATTTCAGGTAACTAAACAGACATTGGCTCTCAGTGAGCTTAAAAAACATGACAAAGGGAACATTTTACGTCTCTGTAAGTGACTTCAGGCCTGTGTTGCCTGCTCCATCATCACACAGCAGTGGAAAAAGTGAAGAGAGAAGAAGGGAAGTTTTTAAACCATTAAATACACTTTTTGGAACAAACATTTGAAGTTTTCCTAACAAACTCAAGGTACCCTTTAGGATTTTTACATGAGAAAAAGAAAAGTGAGAGGGAGGGAAGTTGGTATCAAAAAAGTTGTTTGTGCAGCACTTCACCCAACACTTGCAAGCAGAAGAGAGGGTAGAAGGGTGCACTGCACAGGTCTGCATTGATACTGTTATGGTCAGGTATACCTATAACTAGTTTCAGTTTCGTTAGCTTAGGCAGAGACGTGAACGAAACTTTAGCAGTCACAATATTTTAAGTGAACCACAGCACATATGCTGTACCCTGTAAGGATCACTTGTTTCACCTCCTTTGCCTTCTGATGGAAACATCTCCTTTTTATTTTGCCCTACGAGCTGTACTTACAATGAACAAAGAAAAACAATTATAAAAAGAAAAATTATATTATGATGCTTGTGTTGTGCAAGCATTCAGGAATCTCATACATCTCTTCCAAGTCTGGGAGCAGCTAAAGCTCTCCTAACAGCAAAGTAACAAACACAGGAACAACTGCTGCAGAACAAGAGGGTTAATCAGACATGGCCTGTGCACGTAACTGCACCTTGATTATTGCCCATTTTAGTCTACAATTACCCTTACAATCAGTTTGGTTGCAATATTAGTTTAAGAAGAAAAATCTATCACTTGAAAGTCCTGTCCCTAATATGAGAACAATGACACCAAGCAAGTATCCACAACAGAACTTACCCTTAAGCACAGACAAGAGACGTTTCCTGCTGGGCAGTTTAGACCAGTTTCTCCCTTACCACTACCAGTTTAATGCCCCATGCCTCTCTCCAGCCCCTGGAATCTGGAAGCAGTGCCCTGTTGTCACTAGAGGCTCCAGGAAAAAACTCTCCCCCTCCAGCACAAGCACCGAAAAGAATCCTTCCTACATTAAAAATATACCTCTGAAACAGATTACAGGATATCACTGTTTTAGTGCTAATAATGTACGAATCATCTTAAGACAATTAATTGTTGTGAGGCAAACTGAGGTCACTTGCTTGATTCTCTTAAAGCAGTGGAATAAGAAGCTACTAGCAAAGCAAATAATAGGAAACTCTTCAACCTACTGTGCAGCCTCTCTGCACCACTAATGGGGAAGCAGTAGATAGTCTTGCAAAGGGGGAATGATGGATACAGAGATTTTTGTTAGAAGTAACAGACAGGAGTAGATGCTTTTCCAACTAAGGCAACAAAGGAAGTGAGACTGAATCCCATACCTTACTGTCAGAGGATGATGATGTTTGAGAGTTTCCTAATCTTCACATGAAGACAACAATTTTCTTCCTATTTTCTGAGAGTTTTCTGCAAATAGCCTCCCAATTGTTTAATATGACAACCATTATAGAAAGTTCAGATTTCGCCTGCAGCACAGAGAGGTGCTGACACCATGTGTTGAAGAAACTTGGAATAAGTTCCCATGAACTCTACATCAGAGAGGTGATGTAGAGCATCAGTAACACTTCTTTGCGCTTAAGGCTTCTAATTCTCTTCTTAGCATTATAGCACAGTGGAGAGGAAATGAGTGAAAAATGAAATTTATCTTAATTAGAAAACTGCTAGGATAATTACACTGGCCTTTTCCTCCCCATGACAACTGCAGTAATATTTACCAGACAGACAAGAGAGCTGATTCAAGAACTTGTCTGCTACAGATCAGGGCAGTCTTAAAATGTGACAACATATTCAAATAGCACACTCAGTGTCTAGTGTGTTCCAAAAGCTGCTTACACTGAGGTGACCAAAGTTTGTATAAAAACTTATTGCCATTTGTGCCATGGGATGGAGAACTGGTTGAGGTAGCAAGGACAACCAGGGTGAGACCCTGCAGCTTCACCCCTGCATCATGGCAGGGCCTCAGGGAAACTAAATGAATTTTAGGTGGACTAAAGGAAGCCTCATAGGCCAAGATTCAAGTAGGAATTGACCCCATCTTGCCTTCAGACCCACTGAAACACCTACTCAGCTACCCTGAGATATGCAGTCAACAAGAGGAAAGTCATACTAGGGAGACTCTCAGCCACTGGAATTTGCAGGCACAAAAGACAAGCTCTCCAAACAGCATCAAATCATTTGAGGCCACCCAGACTCTTCACCCTCTTCAGAGCACCTGCAGGAGGACTGCCATGCTGGCTTCATAAACAGCCAAACTAAGTAAATAAAAAGCACAAGATACTACTTGCATCACTACACAGAATTTCTGACATCTCTTACAAACACACTGATGAACTGTCCCACCAATCAAAGGCTGCCCAGGAAAAGTAGGAAACAGTCAGCTTGCCCTTCTCAACAATGAAAAGGGCATTAACTTTCCACGTTCCTGTATTTACCCATGTACAAGGGGATATTTTGAACTTTGCACAGCAATAAGTGCCAGGCTTTCTGTCTCCAGAATCAACTTCTACCAGAATATTTTAAGAAATACTCTGAGGAGAAATGCTGATAAAAGATACCAGGAGTTCATGCCACGTAAATAATTATGCATATAGGAATAATGAAGACTTGTAGTACATGGAAAGGTTTAACCCAGTAATAAATCACACAGAAGTCATTATATGCTTAGGGATTTCACACAGTAAGGGGAGTAGCTACTGTATTCTCTCTTCTTTTTTCCTGACAAATATATTGATATTAGTATGTACCACACAGCATTCAATGCATAAAGTGACTGAGAAAGCTGTCAATTACAACTGGTGTGGTTTTAATTTCCTAGTTGAAAAGCAAAACCATACTTCATGCTAGTTTATAAAATACAATCTTCAAAATACAGTAACTGAGTCTGCTACAAAAGAGGTAATTCTCTTACAATCTAATTGCAAACAGCACGGTGTACCATGCAAGCTCATTTATTTTTTCAAACTGGTAGTGACACAGAATAGTCTCTGACACAGACTCTGCAAGTTAGTACAACAGTATGAAGTTCTTTGTTAATTTTCTTAATTTTGGTGCATCCAATGTTGTACCTGAAGGTAAGAAGAGCAGTGAATTTAAACCTTTTCAGATTTTTTTTTCCTAAATAAAAATGCAAAATATTCAGAAAAAAAAAAAGAGCTTCCTTTTCTATTAAAGTGTAGAAAGCAAAAGGAAAAATCCTGGGGATGTAAGATCAGACAAACAGAGACAGCTCATACACATTCTAATCAAGCAAGTCCCACATTTCAAGACTTCTGCTGTCTTCCATTTGTTTGAAGATAATTCCGAATACTGACATAGCACAATATGTGCAAGTCAACAACTACAGCAAAGGACAGAAAACACCCTTGGGAAAAGGTGCTGGCTGCAGAACATTCAGGGATACTAAGCAAAGCAAAAAAAATATTACCACCACGCTGTTTAGAAAGACATCCATGTGCTTCCTCATTGCAATTCCTAGAGCATGTGACTTGTCCCTGTAAAAATGCAGCTTGGTGCTGTTGGGATGAGCATCTGCTACTGAGAGCTGTCACTCACCCTAATGGATACTAAGATAGTAATTCTCAAGTCAATGAAGGCACATCAAAATAAGCCCAGCACAGAGGAAAATCTACCCTCAGGTCACATGCAAGATTCACAGCCACATGGCAAAAGCACGCAAGGTACACCACACTGAAACAATTTAATCCTAAAGGTAGATGGATTTTAGGCAACCAGGGCTGAATCTACCATGCAAAAAATCTACTACAAAAACCTGTGTCACAGCTTTAATTACCAAACTTACAGTTAATTCCAGAGCAGTCCACAACCATCAGGAGGGTCACCAGCCCTCTGCTCAGCACTGGAGAGACACCCTGGAGTGCTGTGCCCAGCTCTGGGCTTCCCAGGACAAGAGAAACATGGACATACTGGAGGGAGTGCAGCAAAGGGCCATGAATATAACAAAGGGGCTGGAGCATTTGAGACAGGAGGAGAGGTTGAGAAAGCTGGGATTGCTCAGCCTGGGGAAAAGAAAGCTCAGGAGGACCTCACCAATGTTTATAAAAACCTGATGGAGGGAGTAAAGACAATAGTCAAACTCTTCTCAAGAGAGCCCAAAGAAAGGACAAGAGGCAATGGGCACAAACTGAAACACAGGAAACTCCACTTAAAAACAAAAAAAACCCCTAACTTTTCTTCCTGTAAGGCTGGTGAAACATGTCTCTCATAGCAGGTGTGAAGTCTCCATCCTTGTAGATACTCAAAACCTGGCTGGCGTGGTCCTTGAGCAACCTGCTCTACTCAAACCTGCTCTTAGTATGGGGGTGGACTAATTATCTCCAGAGGCACCTTCCAGCCTCCACTGCTCTTTAATTCTTTGACAGCCTCACAAAACTTCTCTGATACCCAAGGAGTCAGCCTCTACTTGCAGTGGCCTGACCTCTACAAAAGCGTATCTAAACTTATAACTGCAATAGAACAGTGACTTGTTATTGCAACAGTGTTCTTGCATTTTAAATACAAAACTATCCCAAATTCCTCCATTCAAATTAGTGGTTTTTTCTCCCTCAACTACAGAGACATTTTATGATACTGTTAAGTTAAAACACCTGTTTTAATTTGCATATTCTTATGCAACTATAAATAATAAAGGAATACAGGAGGTTTGCTTCACTCCAGAAGTTTACAACATCCACCATGCATAATCTAAACCTAAGAATAACACAACAGATTGCTCCTATCACCTTGGTAGATCTCACAGATCTTTAATATACAGCTTGCACATCCTTTTTCTTTTTTTTTAAGCAGAATCATAAAATAGACTTTTCATTAGCAATCTCCTTCCCCCTCTCAGATACAGAGTTGAGGAGACAAAGTATCTCAGGCAATATAAAGTTATGTCCTGGCTGACACTTACTTTCTTGGTTCTTCTGGGCTGAATATCTGGAAACAATATTTTTGGGCTCTGTGGCAATTTGAAACATAGTGAAAGAATCTGAAAATCATTCAATCACCTTCTTTATCCTAAAACCCAAATATAAATGAATTTTAAAAACCCTCTATTACAGCTTTTCATCTTTTTTTCTTTATAACAGGTAAAGAATATTGCAATTTAAAAGAAGTTATCTTCAGAAAACACATGAAAACACAGTGTGTTCAAAGGTAAAGGTTTGTTCTTCATGTAGTTAAAGGCCCCCAAGAACACCAACGAGCCATGAAGCTGGAGTCTTAACCTCTGACTTAAAAATTAACCCTGTGAATCATATGGTTGAACTGGTGTCTGTCAGGAAATATTTCTGTTTCTTTTCAACTGAAGCACAGTAGCAAAAAAGAAAATTTTTTAGAAAGAAAAAAAAGATAATTACTCTTTGCCTTTTTGGGAATTCTGATCATTTTATTCTTAAAAAAATGAAAATAATTCTATTTCATTTCCAAACAATATGTTTCAGAAGAGGTTTTATTGAAAAAAAAAGGTTAGTTTTTAGATTAACCATGGCCCTAGATATTTTCACATGACCATGGTTCAAAAGGAGGGGCAGTTACATCCTCTATTTCTCTTCGATTTTTGAAAACACATTATAACCCACTAGTTTCATGTGTAGTTTTATAACAAATGTGACTTCCTGCATGGCTTTCAAACCCAGCTAAAAAAAAAAGTAAATCTTTCAATCTTAAGGAAAACCTTAACATAATTTAAAAGATCTATCTGGATATAAATATAGATAGATATATATTGTTTTTAATGTAAGAGTGACGTGTGGCTTCTGGTCTATATGTTCTTTTTTCTTTGAAGACTAAATACCAACAGCACAATATGCAGAGCCTTTGTCATAAAGCTTTTCTCCCCCTCTACAGTCAGCTTTGGGTCCGTTGTTCTTATCTCAGAGACAGCTCAAGGGGCAATTTCTCAGGCTCTGCTGGGAAGCAGTCCCAAGCTCCAGCAAGGCCCACATCTCAGAGGCTGGTCATGGTGGTTTGGACAGCATAGGCACCAGCACTGCTGTGCATTCCCGCGTTCTTCGCATTGCGCTCGTGGACGAACGCGGGGCACCGTCCGTCCGCGCCGCGGGTCCTCGGCGGGGCCCACGCGTCCCACGTGCTTCCACCACGGAGACACCGGTCGGCAGCGTCAAAGGGCCTGGAGTGTTGGGGAGCGGGAGGGGGCACAATTAGTAAACGGGCACGGAGGAGGAAGAGGGTGGAAAAGTAAAGCAAAGGTAAAGATAAGGAGACCGATGCGAAAAGATGAGGAAGAAGGGCACTGCTGGGAGGTAAACGCTGAAGGAAGAGGCATGCGATGTACGTGTACGTGAGGACACTGCCAAATAAACTCCTTTTCTGCAAAGTATCACGCACAGTTTTGCACAATTCTGAAATGACAAGTTAAGCTCTCTCATGTATACATTGCCTACACTTACCAAATGAAAAGCACTTTACATTTCAAAGTGCTTCACAAAACTGAGTAAGAGCTGTGTGCATTTTACAGATGGGAGGAAATAATGCAATGGAGGAACAGGCCTGCCAAGTATACAGCATGCTTTGTTTGCAGAAAACAAGTTTAAGTGGCAGGTCCAAATGTACAGCTGAAACCAACATCTGTAAGCAATACCAGTTTTCAAAGTCACTGGAAAATGCAGATTCTAATACAAGTTTCAAAAAGAAAAGGAGAAGAAAATAGAAACTCAGAAAAATGAGCACTACTATGCAGGAAAAAACAGTAGAGCAAACACAAAGAATTCACAATTTAGGTGACTAAGGGACTAATACTACTGAAGAAGTTGACTGCAGCTATGACTTGGATTAGTGTAAAAAATTTAGTTGGAAAAGGACCATTTTACAAAAGGTCACAATAAAAACTAAGATCTTGCTTTCTAATTTTGCATATGAAGGCATAACGGTTTGTAAATTTTAAATTTTGAATTACTAAAATCAAACCCACAGAAATGCCATGCACAGTTATGGCTAGTCTATACCACAGTTGGAATAAGGTCCTCCAAAAGCTAGAAAAAAGAGCAAGGGAGAACACTCACCACATTAAACAGTGTTTTGAAAAATATTTTTATGCAGGAGCCCTTAGCTAGAAAATTGAAAGGCTTTAGGCACAAGCATCTCCAAAGCAGCAGGATAAGCAATCTACTGAAACAGCTGAATTTTAAAATACTTAAAAAACGGGCGATGATCAGATGAACAGATAACAGATGTTATCTGTTGTCTGTGTAGCACTAGGATACTTCACTGGTACATTTTAGAAAGGTTGATGTGAAGGTACAGTCAGGTATCAAAAAAGTGCTTGGAACAAAGCACTTCATAAACTATTGAAGCAAGGACATTCCTAAAACAAAGGTATTCCTTCAGCTTAATGTAGAAGACTCTACTTAATGAGCCAAATCTAAACAAAGTGAAATGATTGTTGCTGTTCACATAGAGGGGTCAGACAGCCTTCAGCTCAAATTCCACCTTCTCATGTTCCAGAACAGCCAAGCAGCCAGAGCATGAGCTGGAAGATCACAGTGTTAAGGCAGGGAAGCAGGAAAGCATGCAGGATTCTCAACAGTGGTAAATGATTAATGTTCAGGGATAGTCCTCCTTTAGAAAAGAGACAGGTTTTATATAAAGGTCACCCATGGGTAAATTCAAAATTTTGGTTTTTGTGAAATATGCCAAGGGAGTGACCTGTACATACTGAGGGTTCCAATCCTCAACAGTTTGTTACATTGTTTTCCCATCTCTTTCATATATGCAATTAAGGGAAAGCTACATCCAACAGCAAGCAAAGAAAAAAAAAAGAAAAAAAAAAAGAAAAAAGAAAAAAATCCCCTACTTATTCCACAAAAGGACGAAAATATAAAATGGCACAGAAAAAGCTTCTTGGAAAAAGACTAAACTTGGAATGACACAGGTCATGTTTTAGGCTTCCCAGACTTGCAGCTAATATTCCAGAACACTTTCAGATCCTGCAGACCAGTACAGCTTTCCTGTACTGACAATTTTACAGAAATGGAGCAAAGTTAAAAAAAAAAAAAAAAAAAAAAAAAATCCCACACTAAAATCCTTCCTATCTGGCAAAGTACTTTCTACAATCTGGCACAATTGCTGTTGGCAGCTGCAGCATTAACATTTTAAATTAAAGGAAACATTGACATTAGGACGGATCTAAGCTGCAAGGTAGCCAGTACAGGCATCTGCCAAGCAGAGCACGGAAACTCATGAGGTCGGGACCTTACTTCTAAACTCCTTCAATCCAACTATCTACCAAATCCACAGTCCAAAAGATTTTGGTGTTCTCAACAATCCTTGGCAAGCTCTCTCTAAAAGAAGACTATTTTTCTGACAGAAAGCAAAGGTAATTCATGCAGAAACAGGCCAATTAAAGACAGTAGCAGCTGGAAGGAAATCTTGTTAGCAGCACCAAGACACCCTTGCAGGTGCAATAGCCAAGTCACAGCCCCCGGCAATAAATACATATGTTCTGGCAATTATATTAACCTAATCCCACTTCCCATCTAGGAAACCAGAATGTAGCTCAATTGCTGACTCAGCTTCAAACTGTTGTCTTCTTCCTACAGCTGGATTTGCCCTTTATTACAGGCAGTACGGTTTCCAGTGAATACACTAAAACCAGAAGACAACCACTTTCAGTAGTAATTATATGGCTCAAAGACACACAACACATTCGCAGTACAAGCACTGCACTCTCAATTAAAATGCATCAATTGCCAAGAAGCTTGTCTTCTTTACAACACACTGTTTTGGGTTACATGCAGGTGTATTCCACATTCACTCCCACTCTTCTATACAAAGGTTACATCTTGCAGCAGCTGGCATATAAGCTTAGACGCCTTGACGATGTTATGACAGACAGGTTTAAGTTCTTAATCCTAAAACAGGCATACCAAACCCAAAACTGAAACAGATTGGCTACAGAGCCTCTCTGCTTCAGAACAAAAGCAGTGAGATTTCAATAAGCAACAGCAGCCGTGCGAACACGAGCAGGAACAGTAGCACCAGTCAGATATCCGAGGAGAGCTGCTTGGAGCAGGAGTCAAACATCTCCACCAAAGGAAATACAGGTTTCTAGCACTCATCTTGCAATTAGGCCAAAAGAACAAAAATAAAACCATATTGAGAATGCTGAAGAATAAGGAGACCACCACCTTTCACCCACCACCATGGAAGGAATCGAGCGATCAACAGGATCCCACCATAGACAAGCACAGAGTTCAGATACTAGATAAATCAAGGGCAAAAGAAAGAAAAACAGCATTGATCATACGTTCTGATTGAAACTTCAATAAAATGCAACTCAAAGTAGAATTACCATCCCCCTTATCATCCCAAATCAGTAGTATGAAAAGTCTTTAAAAGAATACGGTTTATGAAATTAAAATACATCTGTCATCGTACTGTTAGAAACAGGTATCATCTACTTCTAAGAGATACTGAAGCAAAGCAGGTTCATATGCCTGACAATGGCAGACTTTTTCTCTTGAGGGCTGAAACTGCTTGGGATAAGAGCTTTTGTGTCACTCCATTCCACTGTTACTGCTCCTGAGGAGTCTGGCAAAAGCCAGAATTATCCTTCTAGGATAAGCCATATTGCCTCTGAAGGCACAAGAAGCTGAAGAAGTTGACATGTGCACAAGAACTGGGTTGATATATGTCAGTTTTGGTTTGAAAATAGCTTTGTAATATAGAATTAATTTAAGAAAAGTTAAATGATATGTACATTTATCTATCTTCAAACAAATCATCCTCGTTTTGAGATGCATCCAATCCATAAAACAAATACTCTGATTACACGAAATCAAAGCTCTTATCTTCAGTTTGTGTCATTTTCCTCAAGCTCCCATTCTTCCCAAGATCATGAGAAAAGTCGCCTATTTCAAAAGGTTCAAAAGTGATTCACAAAGATACAAGATTCTGTATTATCCTAAGGATCAAGGCAAGCCCCTGGGCCCATGATACCAAGCAAAAGGTTACAAAGGATATTGTGGCAAATGAGAAGGACATAGTTCTCTCCAAGACTTGAAAATGCTACTTCAGCCCGTGAAGAAATTTTCTTTTGGTTGGCAGTGACTAAGCCACACATAATTCATAGGAAAAAATCAGCTGCATGATCACTAACTCGATTGTCAACTTACATAAAGATACAAGGAGAGCAGCTTACTTAAGTACAGATAAAGGAACAGCTACTTGAATCATGCATAAGCAAACAAAATCCACTTCCCAGCAAAGCAGAACATACCACTTCTTGTCTTGCTGGCTGGCTCCTGGGCTCCTTGGGAGGTTTTCTATTTCCACTAAGACTGGGGTGGAAGGAACCGCTGTTAGGACAGGTAGGTTTGGTTTTGCATTCCAGCTCTTTGGAGACAGAATATAAACAAGTTATTATATACAATTAATGACATGATGACATGCTAAAGAGAACAAAACAGATCACCACTCCTTATGCATGAAACTAAAGCAAGGTCATTGTCTTCCCTTACTTCCATAGCACTGGATACCTATGCCCAGTCTTTTCCAGTACTGCACACAGTACTGGGATCATAGGGAATCCAAGGCTGCTCAAAGATTCTGATAAAGAGCTCTGGCCTGCTGTGTCCTTTTTAAGTTCATGCAGTAATGCTTTCCTTCTGGAGGAAACTTTTTAATAATGACTGGCACCTTTGTGTTGCATGCTTTGGGCTGCCATTTGAAGCATAACAGCTCCTGAAAAAAACCACTCCTTTTGTACAGAAGGCAAAAGGCTGGGCAGAGTAGCAATCTACCAGTGAAAATTGAGTATTTTAATATTAAAACAACCCAAAATCTCGTTTCCACCAATATGTGACCCCTGCTGGTGCACTCTTCATCTGAAATGCTCCAAAAAGCAAGACACTGTCTCTCCAAACTCCAAGTCTTTTTTTTTCTGATACACAGAGTTACTTTACACTAACATCATCCATTTTCAGTGAAACAGGATATTCTGTGCACAAGTACTGAGGAGACAGGTATCTCTGATTTCCTTCTCAATTTCAGAAAACAAAGAATTTTTGCTAACAATGTATTCTTTAATTTATATGCATTCCCCTCTTTCAGAGAAAAAAATACTGTCACCAGGAGCAACATAGGTGCTAATAAACTACACCCCCACCTTTTTTTTTTTTAATTTTAATTACCATATGGAATTAATGAGCTTTGGATAATAACAACTCTCACACAAAAGTACTTTGTGTACCTATGAAAATCTGTATCTATAAATAGTGTCATTTCTAGAGTACTGGGGCAGGGAATATCTTCCTTACTCCAGCTAAATTAACCAATTATCTTGCTTGTAAATTAGCAGTCATTTCTTGGTATGCAATTTAGTAAGTTAACTGTTTTAACTTTCAATTGGTCAATGACTGGATTTTAAGAGCAAATAACAAAATTCTCACATCTGTTGAAACACACTAAAACTACCTTTAAAACCAGTGAAAGAGAGTCCTTACTTGTGATCCATTAGTTTGGCTGATAACAGCATTATTTGCAGTACTGAAAGACAAGAACAATTTAAAACTGAGTCAGATCAACAAACTGCTTTTGCAGACTGATAGAACTGTAAAGATTTTCAGAAAGAAACAAGAAGACTAACAAAGATATTTTCAAAGTATTTAACTGTTCTCACAAAGAAAACTGAAAAACTTATGCTTTAGGTCAGCTGTCTCATTCTATGTAGCTAAGAGTACCACATTATTTTTTCTTTGTTCAAGATGTAGTTTATCTGTAACTCATCTGGTTTTTCCTCTTCCTTGCCTTAACTAGTTTGGTTTAAAAAGCCTTCCTAATTCAGCAGTAAAGTGGGGCACGTTTAAAGCAAAAATTATACAGTTTTAGTTAAAGTCCCAGGAAATATGACATTGTTTCAAGTTCACCTACATGCTGTAGACACTATGTTCCATAACTAGAACCCTTCTGATTTGAAGCTTCACATCATAAAGTTTATCACAAAAATTTATGAGTTTGTTCTGCATACAGAATGGACTCTAATGGACTTAAAAGCAGCTATTCAAGGTTTCGTGCACAGCAGCTCAGCACAGCATTAACAGTAATTCTATACTATTAAATATTTATTGTATTTGATAAATTAAATATCTATTCTTGATGATTTCTGAATCTGCAAGAGACATCTCACATTTTCAAGATATTTAAAAGCATTATACCTTATACAATAACTATGCATTATAAATCACGCAAAACAAACTTTCGCCCCAGACTTCTAATCTTCTAAAAAAAGGTTCCAATCTCCTACGATCCATTAATCTGCTGATTTATGGTCTGGACAATAATTATCCAATCTGGCAAGGTGACAATTCAAACAGATTTCTGTATCTACTTCAGTGACTCTTTAGAACTATTTTATTTAAAATACCACAACATCAACACTGAACAAGCTGTTCCTTGTCTGTTCCCTACTTTGCCCCTTCTCTATTCAGAGAATGTGGAAGCTACCACAGAATAGTCCACATTTAACAGAAATATTAAGGAATGTCTTCTGGGTAGTACCTTCCCCTATGGTGAGTTAATACAGAAGAATGGAACAACATACATCTTTCATGATGCATTTCGATTAGCAACACTGAAGGGTAGAGTTTCAGAAATGGCACAGCTTGCTGTGGAGACTAACAACAGTGCCACACCTAGGTGCAGATCAGGAGACTGCAGTCTTATCAGAAGAAACTGCTCATGAAGTTTCTCTTTCCACTCTCAGAATGACCTAAGCAGCCTGAAACTCGGAGAACGGCTTGACAACATAGCATGATGAGAGTAGTCATTAATCAAATAGTTGCATTTTGCAGCAGAGGATCTTTAAGCACTCTAATGACACCCAGTTTGGAAGAATACTTTCTCATTTTATAAAAATAAAAAACAATACAGTATGTCAAAGAGAGCAACTGTAGCTTTGTCCTCACACTTCTCAGACTTCTCCCCATCTCATGCAAGAATCAACCCCCCTGCTACAAACAGAAAACGTTCAGCTGTATTAAGCATTAACTTACACATCCAGGAAGACCTTCGGTACAGAAATAAAGAACCAAAAGGCCTCCCGCTTTAAATGCTGATCATGAATAAACATAAATATTTAAGTATATAAAAATAATGCAAATATTGTATAGAATATAAAATCACTACCCTATTTCAAATATTTACTTTACTATCTTTTCTCTGTGACCTTCACTTGATGATGTATTTCAGTCACACAGCCAGAGTAGGCAGATTCCAGAAGGAAGATATCCTCACACACTTTTACCTGATCTCTTTACATGGCAGCACACAGAACTACAACTCATATCCAGCAAGAATCATAGCTAGTCATAAACAAACTTTACTGTCTGCTAGTAAGCAAGTCTGGCAAAATTATCTATGTGACGACGACACAAGAGCTTTGCTTTGAACGGTGGTTTTTATGTAAAGCAAACAAACACAATACCCATGGCAAAACCACAGTTAAGAGGCTATCACTGTATATCCTCCTTCTGCAGACACATGCTCAAGTACAGGTGGCAAACATCAAAGAGAGAAACTCAAATACTGGAATGCACCTTACCTCGTTTCTTCCAGTTTAGCAGTATGTGCTGCAAAAATATAAAGCGTCAATTAAAATTTAATTTATAATTAGGTTATTAATTAAATATTAAGTATATGATTAATAAAAATAACCTACCACTGCCTAAAAGCAGGCAACCAAAAGAGTAAAAGTTATTATCATTAATATATCACTGCTTCCTAGACCCAAGTTTTCCATCTTCATACTGAGACCTACTGTGCAATCTTCATGGGTGTTTTACCTGCAGAGCAAGCTGGAATGACATGCTTTGGAAACAAGCTCTTTCTAATAAATACACATGGTCTCCTAAATAAGTAAAAGAAAATCTAATTTTGCAAATTCAAGAGAAGGGCAAACAGCTACAGAAAGATTCCTACACAGAACTTTAAAGGAGATGATTACTTGATTCTCACATTGGATTATACTTCTCAGAATGGAAGTTCTTTTACCTTTCATTTGTAGGGTTCGTCTTGAATATCTCTTGCTGGGCCGTCTTTCAAAGGATGCTGATCTCCTGGCTTTGTTGGTCTTGGTGGTTTGATATTCTGTTTTCCCACTAAAAATGCCATGCAAAAGTATAAAGCAATAAATCACTTATTTTTAATGATGAAATAGAGACACTGCCCATCAAAAACATCACACTACTTTCAATTAGTAGCCTAACATCTGATCTCAGTTCTATTAAAACACCCCAAAATTCACACCTCAAAGGGTCTTTCATAAAAGAGGGAAAGAGTTTTACAAACGTTCTAATATTCACCCCATTTTCCTAAGACAAATGGTTGTAGTAATGACTCCTTAAACCTTAAGCTGTTGATAAAACACGCTTGCCCTTTGCATATTTCTGTGGTCACAGTGCTTGATGTTTGGGAGAGCCTGAAAAATGCTAGGAGAGAGTACAGCTTAAGTAATGCTGCTGAAGGTCATAAAGAAAGATGATAACAGGACTAAAAAGCAGCATCTAGATGCTCATGTTCCCAGATAAGTATTTCTTTCCAAGTTTGGCCAGAATCTACCCCCAGGGCAGTGGCACCCTCATGTTCTGCTGACTCCTTGGTACCACCGATCTTTTTTGAAGAAGACTACGTGGTACTGCTACAGTCGCTGGAAATGGAATAAAAATATATGCACACTGCCTGGGGTCATGCCCCATCCCCTTCCACATGTTCTCACCAACTCTGGTGGGGAATCAACACCATCCTGCAGGCTACTCTGGAATCACAAGCCATTCCATAGACTGTTACCTGCACTAGTAGTGCCTTACACAGAACAGGCATTATCTGAGGCTTTTGAAGCATTACCACCCCTCAAACAGCTGGGAACTCAGGAGTCAAAAAACTTGCAATATCCTCAGCTGTGCAAGTTAATCATCCATTCTCTATGGTATGTTTAAAAAAGTGTGGCCTTCCAAGATAAAGTGATCTATAAAACACAATGTACTACATATAAGGAATATAAACCTTGAGAAATCTTTGGTTTCCAACTGCACAGACCAGAATCACCAAGATAAATCAGAAAATACAGGGGGGAAATCCATATGATTTAATAAAACCAATAATACAACTCACTCAGCTTGCAAGTTTCACTGCCCTAGATGAAAGAAAACCAAGTTCTCCCCTGTTTTCCTGCATAATCCAAGAAGAGCAGTAACTGACAGAAGAGATGTGCTAAATGACAGACAACACCGACCTGTATCGGAACCGAGACCCCAACCGGATGAAGCCTGATCGACTTGAGCTCTTTTGGACAGGACCTCGGAGCCGGAAGAAGGCATGATGTTCCACTGCACATTTCCACAAGTGTTTGCAGGCTTTGGGATGATCCAGTCTAAAGACAAAAGTGTGCTCCTGCTCCTTTCCCTTAAAACACATAAAGCACACTGACGACTTACAAAGGGACTAAATAAGTCAAAGCTACTATTCCATGCAACCCCAATAAAATTTGGGTCCTATGAATACTGAAATACATGTTTTAAAATATTTTAGGCAGAAATATCAAATTTTTCAGAAGCTTTAGTGAACAACTGCTTCGTTGTCTAAAGTTGGAAAGGGTTAGGGAGTCCATATATTTAAGAAGTCAAACCTCTGAATAACTACAAATTAAAGACACCATTACAATAGGAAGGTATTTCTCAATCAGGCTAACATGGTTTCACTTCCAGATTGGATCTCCTCAAATTACCAATGCTCATTTTTTTATTGTCTCCGCTCCATGCAATTTCTTTCCCATGGGAACAATTCTGGAACCTGCTTAAGGAATTAATTCCACTAAATGTGGTACATGGCCTTTTTCTAAACTTCTTTGTGCAATGTACACTCTTTCCAAAGTATCTGGTCTAGTTTCACAAGGCATTCCACTTTGAAAAACAGGTGAGAAAAAAAGTAATTAAGTCCATTTATTTTTTACTTAAGTCCCTTCATTTCCCGCCTCCCCCACCAAGTCACATTAAAAGATCTCGCAGGCATCCGCGTTAATTCTCAGAAATGAAATATAGAGATCAGAAGTATGTAAACTAGTGCTGTATAACCAAGACTGAGATACAACTAAAGAGATATTTATCCACCTGTTCATCATCTTCAACAACAACCAGAGTGAGTTTGTTTTTCTTGAAGTCAAGCCTTGTTATCTTTGGCCTGCAAGATGAACAGAAAGCGCAGGTTATGTCTAACTCTCTTAGGAACTCACTGAGAAGGTACCTAATATTCAGTGCTCTCATATCCCAAACATAAATTTTTCTTCTGTTATTGCAAAAAAACCACAAAAGAGTAAAAATCTAAAATACATTTTAACATACATCAGAGAGCTTACCAGAAAAACAAACCAATCTTTGTGTCTCCTTCAAAGACAAGAACTCCTGTAGGTGTCAGTCCCAGGCTGTAATCATTGCCGTCTCTTGCCTAATTGCCAGAAAATACAGATTATATTCATTTTGGTGTTCGACCCTTTATCCAATTTACTCCAGTGGATCATGTAGTTTATTTGCCCAGTGTTACAATTAAACACATATCTGCTAATAAAACAAAACCCTCGTGTTTCGATGATCTCATGCATTGAATTTCTCCTGTTTACAACTCTTCGATAAGGTTGACTAAAGTGGAAAATTAAAGTTTCTTGATTTGTCTGTGTAATAAGGACCTCCTTATGCAGTTCATTGCACTTCCTTCTCCACAGGAGATCTATTTTTACTTGTAGTTCTTCAACTGGCAGCTGACTGGACCCCAGCCAATTTTAATTACTAGGATTTTTCACAAAACTCTTAGTTAAATACAAACTGTAGCACATATTGCCACACCAATCACATATTTAACACAGAGCAGATATGCCTGGACTAGAGATACCCTCTAGAAATGTATACCAAAGAGTGTAATGTTGACACAAAGTCAGATCACTTGTTGCAGAGATTGCATGAGTACAATATTCCCTTTTTTCCCCCCTGTCAAAGTAAAAGCCGTGTTGAAATGCAGCATGAAGCCAACGTTATCATTTCCAAAGGTCACCACGCTGTGGCTAAACATACCTTGACTATGTGCATGTCTACACCATACATTTCCAGCCACTTAGCTTTGTTTAAGTAGTTAGTTTCAGCCTGCGCTGGTGTTTGTCCCCTGAAATAAAATTTTTGCTGTTAGGAAGGTGCCTGAAAAAGCCAGAAAGGAAAAACCGGTATATGAGAAAAGAGGAAAAGAACTTGGCAAAAGTTTGTGAAAAACCCAAACACTGCTGACACTTGTGTGCTGTCATGAACACCAAGGTCATTTCTGTAAGTTTTAATCTGGAACCACGGCTGCAAAAATTCCTGCATTTCAAGGTTTTGTACCTCATCATTTTACTCAGACCTTTGAAAAGCTTCATTTTTCACATTATATCCACTTACAAAATATGACAGAACCATACTAAAATTATATTTCTGAACAAAACCACATAAGAAAAGTCAGTAGCATCTTTTTAATACACTCTTTTCACAGAAAAATCAGTGCAAACAGCTGGGTATCATTCACTGGAAGATCTAGTACCTGCATTCCTTCCACTTCTCAAAAACAGCTAGTTCCATCTCTTCAGTCTGAGTGGGAACAAACCTGAACTCAGACACCAGTTCAGGGACATGTTCAGCAGGATCATAGTCTCCAAGTTCAGCTACAAAAGAACAGCATGGTTAAACACTGTTCCCAACAGACACAGTGGATATTTCTGCATACAGTGGAACTTCTCTAGTTAATCTAAAATACTAAATTTCTTCTTGCATTCCTCCTTCTCCTCCAGTTCTCCTTATTTTTGAAGTGTCACCTTCTTTGACAGGGAAATTATGGACACTGAACAAATGGCTGTGTGGTCTGCACAAAAGCTTTGTGTTAATTTTTACTAAGTGCTATTGACACATTCCTTAACAAGCTTCCTATAAAGAAAATTTATCACCATCCTTGAAACTCATCTTTAGTTGACTAAACCTGCAATGGAATTTTGCCTTAAATTATTAAAACAACAAATCTCTTGAGATTTATAAAATGCAAAACCAGTTCTGAGACTTTTCATAAAACTATGTCCATTCTAAAGATCAATTTCTGGTTTTATGATTCAATATCCCCCTGTCCTGCTAAAATTACTCTGTGTCAGGGCACAGTCACGCAGCTGTTATTTGTCGCTCTCCTTTTCATCTCAGAACATAATAAATGTCCTACAGGGTCAGTCAAATGGTTCATCTAGTCCACTGCTGCATGCTCAGAGGGGCAGTGAGAGATGCTATTTACAGAGCATATTGGAACATACTAGTCAGTGGGTGTGCCACATCAAAAGCACAACCTCCATTTTCCACAGATGTGGAAAGTCCAGCTTTTAAAGACAGATATGTGCCTAAATGCTGAAACTCACAGTTGGACCCCCATAAAAAAAGTCTTGATTTTCAGAGTCACTAAGCACTTGCTCCTCCACTGATTTCAAGTTGCTTCTTAATGTTCAGCTCATATCCAAAAAATTAGGAATAATTCTGTAATTTGAACCTTGGGAGTCTGATCCAGGTCAATAACTGCTCTCTCTGAAAAAAGGAACTACAGATGTCTGTGTAGGAAAAAAGCCAGACATCTTAGTGAAGACCTGGAGAAGTCAAATAAGTGCATACAGTATTCCATAGGCACAGAAGTGACAAACGATCTAAAAACCTGTTTCTTGGATTTCTGAACACTGCAAGCATAATAATAGTCTTTTCACCCCCTCCTTTTTTTTTTTTTTTTAATGCTGACTGAGGAAGCCTGTAGTTCTATAATAATTTACTCCCACTAAAATGCCTGCTTCTGTTGAAAGGAATGCTGTCAAAGCCAGCTTAGGTTCCAGCTGATTTAAATAAAAGTACACAGCTGTCAGACAGTAAGATTAAAGCCCTGCTACGGACCTCATTGTGGAGAGAGGAAAGAAAAGACCAGCAAAAAAAGCAATGGACATATGGCCTAATTAGATCACTTTGTTATTCAAAAAACTTCTTCACTGAACCTGTATCTTCAGGCTCTAACAATGCTAATATTTTTAACTATGGAATGTATTCTAACTGTTTTTCTTCCGCACAAAAGAGCAGGTTAAAAAGGCAAGTAGCTTCACAGTTTAGTCCCAGCCCTCTATACCTAAACATGATTAGGGTCATTAGGAGTTCCTGCCTGAAAAAAAAAAAAGTGTTTTGGAAAATATTTGTAACAGAAAGAATTTCAGTGATTTAGTTCTGTTACCTAACTCCTGCAGAGTAAGTACAACAGTGCATTGATTTATAAGATGAATGTGGTGTAGAGAATTTGTGCAGCACAAACACATGGCACATCTCCAAATTGCCTCTTCATCAGACAGGACTGTACGTCAGCTTTACAGCAGAGGTTCCAGGATTTTTTGCAGACTCAAACTGGGTTGAATAAGGCCATATATCTATATCCTCCAATAAGGACCCAAAAGCCTACTCTAGCAGACAGTTGTAAAACTTCAAGCCTCTTCCTTTTGTGAGCTTTCCTGCTTGAAACCACAGCAAACTTCATATTCGTTAAAATCACACCCTCATCCAAACAACAGAGGACACTGGCCAGGAAGATCAGTGATGTAGAACCTCTAAAAGCAACTTAGGGTCAGACACAGCTCTCAGCAAAGCCATGGATGCTGGATTCTCAGCTGGAATCAAAAGTTAAAGACAGTCATTGATAAAGTCTCAGCTGGCTTGAGCACGGTGCAGTACAGCTGAGAAAAAAGACAGTATGTCTTGTGGCTGAACAAGGATCTGAAATATCAACAAGCGCAGTTCAACCGTGAATGCTCAAGTATGAGCATGAGACACGTGGCACTAAGATGTTCCTACAAATAAGCTGAAGTCAAAATCTGATATTTTATATACAGGACTTTTCAGCCGAGTGCAGAACAAAACCAATTTTGTACCTCATTTGGACAACAAAAAATACAACAAAAAAAATCATACGATGAAATAAAAGTGAGCTGTGTTACTACAGCAAAGCAATTCAGGAAGACTGCAGACCTCATAACTCATGTGAAAGTGGACACGTTTGCACATAAGCACTCCAGAAAACAAGTTTAGGGCAAAGCTGTTTATTATCTGAACCTCCTTGTTCTGTTTCAGAGAAACTGAGTAATTTTCTGCATATGCTCTCAGCACAGCTACAATCCAAAAGAGCTGTGTTTCACACTGGATCACTATTGTCTGGGCGGAATCTGTTTTCTGTATATAACAAGGACAGATTAAAAGAGTTAATAAGAGCTGCTCATGAAACTTCATCCTTCCCCTCTTGTACCTACTCACCTTGCATGTTATAAGCTGCCAACTGGACGGCTGTGTCAAAAGGACATTCCAATCTGCCGTAAGAAAAATGCATTGTTAAAGCCCGAACTGACACTATTTAGCAGACAACTTATACAACTGACAGTAATGTTTGCGATAAGAAAATGAAAAAGAATTAGTAGATTTTCAACAAATTAACAGGAGACAAGCTTTACATTATTTAAGCATTCCTCTGCTGATATTCATGCATAGAAAAGTAGTATTTTAGAGAAAAAATAACATTACTAAGAAAAACTTACTAATTATCAAATAAAAGTTTAATAAATTCCATGCTAGACACACTGTATTGTTTAAAAGGCTGCTTACTTTCCACTAAGAATATCCAGTTTCAGCTGCAGAACAAATAAATACCTGTAGAATTAAATAAGAAATAAGTCATTGACTAATAGTTTTAATATGTCACTCAGCCAACAGGAGTAAGTTAGAGCTTGACAAATAAAAATGTTTTCTACTCTTTACATGGGTCAGGTTTCAAGACTAAAGAAACTGTACTATGACCTTTCAAGGCTCATCAGTTGGGTTTGTGTGTTTTGCATGGATTTCAAATGAAGGAAACCCAAAATGAGAAGTTGTCAAAAGCTGAACTACAGTGTTGCATCGAAAAAGAAACAGGATACCCAAGTAAATATTATTTTTTTTCTCTTTTGTTCCTACTTGGGCAAAACCCAACTTGCATCTTCCACATTTCCTTCATTATTCATAGACATACCAATCTCATAAGAGAATGGTTATTTTAAAGTCTCGCAAAAATAAATGCTTCTAATAGGGATTGCTTAGTTAAAATCTAACCCAAAAAGCTGACTGCAAAGTGAGAAAAAATAAAGAGTAGGCTGTGGCCTTTCCAACTTTTTACTGTTTAGAGCCAGCTTTCCTTCATTGCCTTGCTTATTCTGTACTCTTCTCACTTAAAAATTGGGCGAATATTGAATACAAATCCCTTTGGTGTGCAACACCAATTCTTCCAATCCAATACCCACAAAGAGCAGCTCCTTTGCTCCATTATAGTACCCAGCCTTCCTCTGACAAGAGAAGAACTCTCATCAAGGATAAAGCACTGGTATCTGTGACAGTATCCACTTTGAATTCTAGCACAGATGCCCAGAAGCCTTACACAACACCAAAGACAATGCTTCTCCTTCAACGTGTGCCTGTGTCTCCTCATACTTACACACACAGACACAAAACAGATGCAGGTGTTTTTCCTACAGGTCTCACAGAAATTCAAAAATACTTTGCCAAACCATTTATTATCCAAAGCCTTTCGAACACTAGCCCCCACATGTTTGGTCCTGACCCCAGATATCGAAAGAATGAGCACAGTGTACAGTGGGTGTGACCAGTATGTGCTTATCAGCCACATAACACTTGCAAACAATTCAAGCACTTCCCATGCTGTGTAACATGACCTCTGACTGGCAGCATCTGAAGGGAAGCTGCCACAGAACATGAGCAAGCTGCACCCTGGAAGCTGAAAACTGGCTCCAGTGGGTGTCCTGCTGCACAAGGGTGGAACCCTCAGGAAGGCCCCAGTGACACCGATACCCCATAGCAAAGCTCTGCTTCCCACTGCTTCTGCTTCTTTAAGGTGTCAAACTGTCTCAAGACAGAAGGAAGACTTGCTCTCCTGTTCTGGGGGGATTAGCTAAGCAGGCAGACAGGGTTTAAAAGCCCTCAGGTTTCAGGTCTGCCCTGGTAAAACCTGTATAGTAAAGTCTGACTGGCAGAACTCAGTCAAGGTGAATGAAAATATTTCATAGTGGTAGATACAGATGTAGGTCCAAATTTTGTTTACAGTTACTGTTTTTAAAGAGAGTTAAATGTTTATTCATTAACATGAATGGGGAAGTAAAACATTCTTCTCAGATCAGCAGGAAAGCATTAAAAAGCAGCAGTTATCACATTATGTTACCACATGTAAATATGAAGTTGCAAAGGGTACATATGGCTGTAAGGGGTAATGCTACTATAATCTTCCTGGTAGCACTCCCAGGGATTTGGCTAAAGTGCAGATCGAAGATCCACACAGACAAAAACCTGAACAACAAACAAATACACTTCATGCCCTTACAAATGGCTTAGGGTATTAAATGTCCACAGCTATCACAAAAACATAACTCAAGGGATCAGCAGCAGTGGCAATAATACAAGGATACATCACCTTTTATAACAGATTTATACTGCAGACAGTTTGTTGTATTCTCTTTCAAAATACCCCAAGTATGTCTCAGTCCAACAAGAAATGCAGTACTACGAATGGATCTGTAAAATGCTTTAATCAAGAGAAACTGCTGCTCACCTGATACTACAATCCTACACATAGAGTACTGTCAACTCACTTGTCAACATGGCAGTAAAACACTATTTTCCCTTTCCATAAACTCTACAAAGACCACACAAGCAATGAAATGCTCACTGAACTTCACTTTTGCCAAAGAGAAGCTCTAACTTGCAATTCAATGCTTTTCTGCCTAGAGACAGGATGACTGAATGCAGCTGAAACTAAATACAGCTTAAGAAGAATAAAGACAGAGCAGTAATGTCTGTTCTCTTCAGTAAAAACCTCTGTCCATTGTGTACAAGCTACTCAGATCAGCTGCCAGAACTGTCTAATGAAAAACAGTGTATTAAGTAATATATAAATATTTAGTGCTCTTTATGTCACAGCTCATTCATTTCAAGATAGGTACACTACAAAAAGAGGGCAGCATTTACAAAAAGCCAAGTTAGCAAGCAGCTCCAAGGAATTCTCTGAAACATCATACAACTGTTTCAATAAGTACCACAAAGCATTTCCCTGGCCTTATTTGGGTACCTCTCTCTCACATAAAATCCCTCTTACCTTGTTAGCTCTTCACGTAGATTATTGGGCTCTGATGAGTAAAACTTTACACGAAAATGCAGACAATACGGTGGGCCAACTGCGAAGCAGAATTCATTCAAGACAGCAGTAACAGTTACTGGATGAGACATGTCTTTATTACACACAATCACATCACAAAACCTGACTGAAATTGGTTGGCTATGTCCTACCACAAAGTCTTAAGGCAGGAATTCCTGTGTGACAGGGAAATCCATGAAGAACATCAGGGTGAAAGGACACAAATATGCACATGAAATAGTTTTAAAAGTTACAAGTCAACCCAACAGTCATATCACATTAACTTAACCTGCCAAGAGCACATGAATCTAGGTTAATCCCTATATTTAAGGACTATCCATCACCAAGAAAGCTGTGCATCTTGGCTCTGCAGTTGACTAAACCCTCAGGCATGCTGTTGGTCTCTGCAGCATCTTCCCAGGGCTCTGGAAAATACTCACTGCTGACATCTCAGGCCCTTCTATTCCACAAAAGTTTAGACATATTTTATGGGGACTTAAGAGATCCTTCTACTGAAGAATCATCTTTTCTGGAAAGCAAAGAGTTAATTCAGCAAAAGGATGGATTAACAGTTCTTTAAAAATGTGCAGCGCTCTGCTGATTCTTGCATTTGACAGGAGGAATTTCTCTCTCAGTGCTTCCAAAACCTCTGTTGTATTAACACAGCACCACAAGTCCCTGAAGACTTCCCACAGTGCAGAGCAAGGAAACTGCTGAACAACAATCAGCCGATGCCACAGCTTACCCAAGCCACACCACTGAAACAACCAGGCCAGGCTAAAGGCTTGTGCAGCAGGTAAGTACTTGGTGGACTGAACACAGATTCGGGCATTCAGGACTGCCCCAAGGGATGGAGGCTCCAAGACACATTTTCCTACAGTCAGGATAACAATCTCTAACACTAAAACATCTTCAGCTGTCTTGACTCCACTTTAACTATAATTAATGAGCCTATAACATGTTCAATTAAGAACATTAGAATAAAGTAATATGAGCTACAGAGGGAAGAGGTTAATAAACAATCAGTAGCACCATGCGGGGTTTTTGTCACCGGGTCTCATCACCCCTCACAGGACACTGCCCCCACCACCCATTCCAACTCTGTGCTTCCTGTACGTCAAGACCCCAAGAGAAAATGGAAAGGACACTTACTTTTAACTTGCTTTTTAATGCTTTTTGTGTTGTCCAGCCAATGCTGAAAAATAAATTAATTTCACTGAATTATCAATAAAGAATTCTCCCAGAAAGAACAAAAAAGAAAAAAACCCCTATTTGTTAGTGAAGACCATCTTGGAATAACAAGTAGTTTGTTAAAACAATCTAATCCAAATCTTTCACAATTCATGGCTCTCTCTGTGCTCACTGAAGATTCTTTCGCTCAAAGTTTATAATACAAAATGTCAGTTTTGAACAACATCCTGTACTACCTTATTTAAAGCCAGTCCTCAAGAATGTGTTTTCTACTTAAAAGAAAACCATTCTAACAAACCACTTCACTAAAATTTTCATCCTGTCCAAACAAACACTTAATTCACACGTTAGTAGGTCAGCCAGTGACAATGTGCAAGAGAGGAATAAATCATAGCTGGAGACTCTGGCACTCAGTTGTGGGTGATGTTTACTTGAGGCAGGAAGGGGAGAGACAAAATAAATATTGTTGGCTTCCAGGCATTTTCTTTAGATGACTCAAGTGCAGTAAAAGCAAAGCCATCTATGTCCCAACATAAGGCTCAGCTCTACCTAATTCTCAAAAATCTATTCACACGTGACATTTTAGCAACTATCACAAGAGGACAGAAGTTACTGCCTCACCTACTAATGCTAATTATAAGCTACACATGAAGCCAAAATAATGGCCTCACTTCTATTGTGTACAACAGCATGAGAAAAAGAAGCTATAGATGGCAGATTGAGAGAAACACCTACACATATACACTATGTTTCCCAAAATAATTGTATATTATCACAGTGCTGGAGAGTTTAGCCCAGAAGTTAAAGCTGGAAATCTAACACACGGCTAGTGGGAGAGATCTTCCCAGTGCTGTGCATGGCCAACAGCTCCTTTCTCCAAAGGAGGTGACTCAGTTAAACAGGAAACACGGCACCCTAATTCAACATAATTGCATTGACTCAAGAGCCAGAGCAAACTGCCTAACACACCATGTCCTGCATGGTTCACCATGCCCAGGGAACACCACCTCATCTGATCAATCCCAAATGTCACCTTGCAACTAATACAGATAAATTATATACTTAGCAACACTCCTTTTTTTAAACTATGTGCCATGAAGTTCACAGAGGGCCCCATAGAGGACAGAAAAGCAACAGTAGTATGAAAAAGAACCGGTATTTTCAGGTTGCAATGCCAAGTGCAAACACATTCCTGTCTTCAGAACAGCCCTGCCTTCTGCAGAGAGTGTGTGAAGTCAGCCTGTAATACAGCCGGGATGTGCAGTGATTGCTCTATTAGCTGCAGATCAGAACAACTGAACCATCTGCTGCTGCTGTGCACACAGTTGAAGATGCCCTCATTACCTATTAAAACAAAGTGGCTACAGAAAGCTATCTGAAATGTATCTAATAAATTTTTAAAATAAAGCAGGAAGCTAAAGGAAGAATGAAGTAAATATTTACATCTATTTTGCTTACACTACCAGGGAAACGAAGTCGAGTGATATTTCTCTCTTTCAGAAAATCATAATCTTTTTTCCTATTCCATAAACTCTCTGTAAGAGACAGCCTGCTTACTGCTTCCTCCACCACAAAAATATACAAACTACCAACTCAGAGGCCTGCAGGTGATTTAGATGCAGGAATGACAAAGAGAGCCCTTTCTAGGCTCCAGGACAGGCTGTGCCCGCCTGTTTCATCTCCCTCCCGTTTTCTCTCATCTCCTCCACATTCCATGGGAAGGCAACCAAGAGGCCCACGACAGGCACCGATAGCACTTCACTCTGCTCAGCTCCTACCACTGCTGCTCACAGGAGCTCTGTCTGAATGGTGAGGGTGTGCATGGAAGAAGGGAAACAGAACTGATTTAAAATGGGGGTGGGGGTGAAACAAAAAAAAACCAAACCACCAAACCAACACAAAAATGAACAGACACAGACGTCAAGAAATTTGAGATTTATTCTAAGTGATTAAAATGGAATTCAAGTGGACCTGGCAAAAAAGTTTACTTTTGATGAGAGTTTGCTCAGCACGGTCTACTGCTGAAATCCA
This sequence comes from Chiroxiphia lanceolata, assembly GCF_009829145.1. Lineage (NCBI taxonomy): Eukaryota > Metazoa > Chordata > Aves > Passeriformes > Pipridae > Chiroxiphia > Chiroxiphia lanceolata. Next base: position 27,136,629 of record NC_045643.1, on the reverse strand, counting down.
GAGATAAAGTTTGCTAAACAGAAGGCAATACAAACAACAGACTGCACAGGGTACTGGAAGTCCTTACTAAAATAGTTTGCTGCTGCAGAAATTGAAAAAAAAAAAACCACATTAAAAAAAAATAAAAAATCAAAATTTCAACCCAGCAAGGGTTTTCAAAAAGTTTCTGTAAATGAGGTTTGTTTAATAAGACAGTGAGGCTAAAACTGGTCCCATAATTTATGGAATTAATGGGTTCATACTTAGTGCAATGCTATGCAAATAATTTTCAGCATTAAGCACTACATCAAATAAAACTGCAAGAGTAACAAACCATTGTGTTGTAGAATTCCATTAGGAAAAGCAAGTACCTCATGCTTGCAACCTGTAGGTTTGCATTAGAAATTTGCTTGAATGTTCAGTGCCTCTTAAGCACTAGAACATCTCTCAAGCATTGCTGGAGGAAAAGTCCAATAGCCCAACAAGTTACCAGGAATCTTCATCTTTTGCATCACTGGACATGCTGCACTGTTCACTGTAACTCAAATTAACCTGTTCCCTTGGCTGCCAGACCAAGTCTGATATATGGTGGATAACCCTGCAAACAGCTCTTTTTGCCATCTCCTGCCCATTACTTGGAAGAGGGAATCCATTCCTAACCATCAGACTACAAAGAACACAGAAACCACAAGAAAACAACAATTCTTTCATTCAATTCAACTAACTGTTTCAAGAACTTCTTTAAAAAAGCTATTATTTGAATATTAAAATCCAAAAAGTCAGGAAGAGTTTATACTGTGTTACCCCCAAGCCCCAGTGCATCATAAACTCAAACTAGTGACCACTTCAGTAGCAGAAAAGAAAAAAAAACAACAATCCTTTAGTGTTCAAAATGGATCTATTGAAAACTCATTTGTAGTCAAAACAAGTGGGAAATTTCTCAAATTTTTGTTTAACTACATGTTCCTAGTTTATGTCAGCAAGTGTAACTATCTAGTTCAGTAATATACTTAGATTTAAATGGGGTAGCAGAAAGACTAACTCCTTCAGAGCTAGTGGACAATTCCACAGTAAGGACTTGATTCTTAGACTGTTTATTTAACAGGTCTCCTGAATAATCTTTGACAAGTCACTTGATTAGTCTCTGTCTTTGTTTCCAGCTGCAGATTGGGTTTCTGCTAGAACTCGCCAGCTCCTCTTTGCAGGAATGGCTGCTATTGCAACAGTTCTTCATTTCTCAAAGCAATTAATTATCTCTGGCTGTTGCATTCAGCTTTCCTGGCAAAATCCAGTCTTTTCTGCTTCGTTATACACAGTACATCATTAAGGTCCAGTTTAAACAGATTGTTATCTCTACTCTGCTGCTTTTCAGTCACAGATAGTTAAAAAAAGGAAGCAAACCAAGCTCAAAATCCCCTGTACCTGGTAGACTGTGCAGTATCAAATAATCAAGTGCTGTCAGGACTGGAAGTAACAATTTGCTGGACAAAAGCAAGCCAACAGCCACTGCTGAGGCAGAAAAGATTAACTCTTATTTCCCCACTTCAAGATGCAATGGCCTTATTTGCTAACATCAGCAGGAGAAAAACATTTATCATACAGATAGTTTCACCAGTTAAAACTAACCCACTCTATCAGATCCTAGAGACGTGGAAATACTTCAGAAGACAGGATACCTAAAACATAGGGGTACAAAAAGATAAATGCAATGAAGTCATTCACTATCAATACCCAACATCCTGGACTGTGCAGGCCTAACAAAATTAACATGATTTTTATAAATATAAAATGGTGTGCAATGAGCTGTTTTCTCATTTCTATTGGTATGCATGGTTCTGAATGCCATCCCTCCACTACTGTAGTGGTCTTTTCCTCCTTAGTGTTAAATGTCTCTGTTCTGCAAGAGGTTTAAGACCAGTTTACACTACTGGGAACTGCAGCCCAGCAACAGCTAATCCCACTAGCCATGAGGTTTGCTTCAGATCTTGATCACCAGTGATCTTCTCTAAAGAGAATGTTCTCTACAATTACAAGCTAAATATAAAATCTGATCGCTTCTTTGAAAAGAAGCCACCAAGTTATAAATGTGTTTTGGGGCAGTGTACTGTGTCCAAAGCTTCTTTCAAAGATTCAAGTCCGTGGAGTTTTCTGCCATTGTACAAAGCTGTAACACTTATGAGATCACCTTCAAATTGTTTTGGACATGGACCTTCACATAAGTAAAGGAATATAAGTCACTACTGCCATTTTCTATGCTGACCTTGAACAATTCAGATGTTTGGCTCAGCAGAAACTGCCTGTGCTTCCCCTTTGCCAACCTAATCATGAAATAATTCTGAAGTGTCTTTGAAAAACAGAAAATGTTAGGTCATAGACCTAACAAATAAGATTGACATATACAGTATGAAAACTCAGATCTCATTCTACCTGGGGATGCTGGGCTAAGTGAATACAGGTTTAACTTATAGGGATGCGGGACAGAGAAAAAACTGCTCCTTGCCTAACAGCTCACTTAACTTGGAGCTATCCTTGTGGGCAGGATTAAGTACTTGGCTCTAAGAAGAATCTATAGAAAACTGCACAGCCCCCAGGTGAAAGAACTGTGGTTGTTTCTGACAAACAATGCTCTGCTTCTGTTGTCAAAACCCTTCACATTTTTACAAACACACAATAAAACACAAACAAATGCGGGCTTGGAAGAACCCTCTACTCAAACTATCTGGTACATACAAACACACCTATATCCTCCCAACAGTTTCTAGCTGCAGGTCTGAGTAACAACTAATTTGAACAAATCAAAGGTATACCCCTCCTGCAAGCAAACATTAACAAGATGACTTTTGCTGACAAGAACGTTGATGGCACTGGCAAAGGAAACCTTTCTCCACTCTGTAGAACAACAAAGGGCCAAGTACACACTCTAGTTCTGCCCCTTTCTCTCTGCATCAGCAGCACCACGAGTTTCTAGATGATGCCAGAGTCTGGGGTCCTGCTGGACCAGCCTGCCCAGTGACAACAGGAGGTGTGACAGAAACACGCAAAAGACAAGAAAGGAAGAGACAACAGCGTTGTAATATGTTAGTGCTGAAGGTGGAATTAAACTCAGGGACACTTGAAACTAACACACCATAGAGCTTCTGCACAGAACTTAACTTGCAAAAGGCAGCTTTCTTATAGGATTTCTGTCAATATTAAGATTTAACTTTTAGACCGTCGCTTAAAAAAAGAGCATTGCTACTCACCGCCACTTGTGCAGAATCCATGAACCTTAATCCAAAGTAGTCGCTTTCTATAAGGTCCAGATGATACATGATCTGTTCAAACAGCAGCTGGCCTTTGGCTTTTTTCTGAAAATATAAAAGGTTTAAGTACTCATCAGGCAGGTTTATTGTGGTATCAACCTTCTTCTAGATATACTTCCTATTCTAATTCCAGTAGTAGGAGAATCACAAAATTTAGCATATGAAAATATAATATGGACCTTTTTTCCCCCTCATTTTTTGATGGCTGTTTTTCTTAAAGGTAAATGTACACCCCACAGGAAGCACAACAGTGTTAAAATGCCATTTTATCATTTTCCCTCTTAGGATCTCCTTACTCACTGAAATTCAACAGAACTGGAAACACTGCTAGTACAATTGCGATAACTAATGCACTGGAAAATTTTCAGAGCCAAGTACAGCAAATTGCTTATGAATTTACTACTGTTTGATATCTCGGCAATTCACCAGTTTTGAAGCCGGTAGCAAAGCCTATTGAATTAGGATATAGCATTCCATTAGCAAGTGCTTTTAACAGCTACCAGGAAATAGTTTGGGGCAAGCAACTTGAACAAATCATGGCTAGGCTTCGCGAACGAAGATTTGTGAAGGCACTATCCACATTTGCAGCAGGCACGCTGGTGGCTTATGAGGCCAATACGTGATAGACATATCCGATTGCAAAAGGCGCAGCAGAAAGACTCCTTAGATGGTGTATTTTGCAAGACACGGTTCTTTCTGCGTTGCCTTTTTTCCTCGAGAGTGATCCTGCGTGAGTTCTCAAAGGCTTCCGCAGCGTTATAGATGGTGTGTCTCCAGGCCTCCCGATTGGAGGCCAGAGTAGACCAGTTATGGTGATCAATATGGCCAAGGCTGAGATGTTGTTTCAGGGAGTCCTTGAATCTTTTCTTCGGGGCTCCTCTCATGCGGCAGCCAGTGGCAAGTTCACCATAAAGCAAGATCTTAGGGAGGCGGTGGTCCTTCATCCTCGAGACGTGCCCTGCCCATCGCAGCTGCGTTCTCAGTAACATGGCCTCAATACTTGTGACAGCTGCTTGCTCAAGTACAGATGATAACACATTTACAAAACTAAGTTCATAAAACTCACTTCTAGGTGCAAAAAGCCACCACATATGCTCATACATAATTTATGAAAAAACTTAGCCCTGGCCCTCAAGGAAACATCATTTTTACAGTGATGATCTAAAAAATTAAGCAGTTCTTTTTAAAGAGAAGGCATTTAAGTAGCACTGAGAAGTTTCTACACAGTATGCATTTTTCATGCTATGAACTCTTTTATAGTAATAAACAGAAAGAATAGTTTAACAGTTATACCTAAGAAGCCTAAATGTAATAAAATACATTAATAAATTAGTAAGTTGGAGTACAAGTCATGGTGTTGAAAAGAAATATTTTTAAATGCAAAGAAATGTAGAAAGGATTTATGCTTACTCTGCAAGAAGCTTAAGGATTCCTTTATTTCCATAATGCTATCATCTTGCAATCTTTTTATCATAATATTATACATTCACAACTTGAGAAATGGGCTTACTTTCTAAGCATATTTTAGTGAGCAACTAATTAGCAGATTTAGTCCAACTCTCAAAATTCTGGGTCAGCCAAATTCATATTCTCAGAAATAATCAGGTTTAATCAGCAAGTAATATCTAAGTAAGTAAAGTTGCATGTGTAATTTTTGCCACCTTCCTCTACCCTGATCTTCAAACATTTTATATTTAACTTTGCAATCCTAATCATTGGTTTACTTCATGCCTCACTGAAATCCAACGTGATATATCACAGTTCAAAGCAAAATATAAAAACTAGTCGGTAAACTGAGCCTGCCTAAGCAAGTTCTCACCCAGTTATTTATTTCCAAGTATTGGGGAGAACAGGGGGAATAGAAGGGAAGCATACACACAGAACCCAGAAACATTGTGTAATGAAAATACTGAGATTTTGGCCTAATCAAATTTGTTCAGGGCAAGTTTTTTCTGTTCACCTAAGGAAAAAAGTACTTTTCAGGCAATAACAGATTAATTAAACACCAGCAAGAGTCTCCTAACAGAAGCCCTAAGGCAAACCATAGATATATGTAAATCCATGCTTTTCTTCCACTATTTGAGTCTGTTGCCTGTCTTTACAGACCAAGACATTGAACTGTTCGTATTTTTCCTCAGCATAGGGTATCTTCTGCTTAAACAAGAATATATACTAATACAAAAGAAATAAATTCAGCACTTGCCACAGCAACACTAGAAAAACGCTGTTCTGCATGAAGCTCTCTGCAGCTTGTCTAAAACTAGTGGAAAATCTGCTCTTATTGAGCAGAATGTTTTAGATCCTTCTCAATTCCTCAATAGGTCATCTTTTAAAACTGTAATTAACCAGCTATCTCAGCCAAATTCCCTGTTGGTGACAGGAGCACTTTGACTCAAGCCTGGAATACTGCACATACTATCTCAGACTACCTACAACTAGAACCAAATTTCTGTAGCATCAAGTTAGTTTCACAGTGTGTTCACCATTTCAGTAATCTCAGCAGAGGACTCGAAGATTAAGTGGACCCAGAATAACTAATGTGGGAGAAAGTCCCTGAAGAAGCAGTGCATCGGCTGTGGAAAGATTTGCAGGGCTACTTGCTGTTTTCTGACTTAAATCACCAGGGCTGTCAACGTGGAGTTCATTAGGTACTACTCTGCATGTGAACTAAATCATCACCAACTGTATTTGGTGCAAGTCAGCAAAAGTGTCACACATTCTTTACTTACTGCAGTCCCTCCTCCTTATATTTAAACAAATGGCAGGCAAAAATATTATTGCTTTGTAACCAGTCAATTTTTAGGAATCAAAATTAGTTTCTTTGTATTCGATGAAACTGCGACATCAAGTGTTTTCAAAAAGCTACACTACAAAAAGATACACTTTTATTACATTTTCTTGTGAAAAATTGCCCTAATTTTTAACGGCAACATTCCATTTAAGTGACATTGTTATCCTGCCGCTAACCCCACGTGCTTCCCCCCCCGCCCCCCTCCTTTCTTTTCCTTGCAGCAGAGCTCAGGTTACTCTAAAAGAACAAATATTTTCAAACTGCTTAATGGTTACCGATGAACTATTAACGACTCCACTCACAAACAGTCCAGTCAGTGGCTGGTCCTCCCTCCTGGGCACAAATTAAACTCCTCACGGGTTTACAATTCAGTAAAACCTGACCACTTGATTTACACGCTTTGCTATTCTCTGTAGGAAGCAACAGCAACCACTTCACAACAACAGGAAAACTTCAATAAAATATATCATATATATATATATAAGGCTATGTATCTAGTGGTTTTGCCACACTATGGAATGAGATAAAAGCATCTTCTGATCACTTTGGTATGAATCGCATGGCCCCCGCCCCCCTTCCCTGAATGAAAGGGATGCTCCCAACTATGTCCTAATGACACCTCCTGCTGTTCTTAATAACTGCAATTGCTGGCTGAGTAGGTGTTACAAAGGCCGGGCTTAACCCCGGTAACTCAGCACCGAGGTTGAGTGTTCACCTCGGAGTGCTGGTTTGTCCCTTCATTGCCGGGATAAGGTGATTTGGAGACAACCTCCTCGAGTCAGGCACCTCAGTCACTGCCTAAAACTTGAAGAGTAGCATTTATACCCTCCTCTCACAACCTGCCTCACTGCAGCCAGTACAGACCACCACTGGTAAAGGAACACGGGCTTACAGCAGCTGGGGATGAGAGCTTGTGCTGGGTGGGCACCAGCTGAATAGCTCACTTCTTAAGGTTTTTATTAGGTTTTTAATCACAGAGAACTCTTTTTTTCTAAAACTTGAAAAAAACACAACAAACCAACCAAAAGGCCCACCTAATTAATTTACTAACTAAAATGCTTATCAGAAAAGGATTTTCTCCTACTTATTTCTTTGCTTTGTGAAGAAATAGAAGTCCCTATACAAGACAAACTCTGAAAAAAAGAGATCAATAGGCATTACCTTCATGGTGACTTAGTATCCCTCGTGGTTTTGGAGCATTCTTTTCATTCAGAAGATTTCTTTAAATGATTAAGTTAACATTTCTTATTAACAGTAGCCGTTGCATCCAGTAGCTCAAATAGCAAAACTCTCCCTTCCCAGTTTTTGTCAACTTATCAGGAGGGTTACCATTCATATGCATACCAGTTTCCTTAGAAATACACTGTTTACACACACCCAGGGCAGAGATGGATCCCCAGTCAGAATTTACAGCTACCCAGTTGCTAGGATGTCACCTACGCATGTTTGCAGAGCAGAGCAGTGCAGAAGCAGCAGATGAGCCTCTCCACTTTTTAAAGGAAGTAAATCCCCTTCTCCCAAACAACACGTTTCGAAACAAACAAAAAAAAGACATGAGAAAGCTCCAACAGTGAGCTCTAAAGGAAAAAGATTTCATCTCAATATCATGCAAACGGTGTCTATAGTTAACACCATTAAGGTTTGCTGGAGAACTGGAGGGTCAAAATCCCTTATCTTTACAAAGGCAGTGTTAGAAGTACACATTATTTGTATCACCCTGATCTTCTTAGGGTTTTAAGCACTGACCTACAAACGGAGCTGCTCTTCTCCTCAAACTCCAAGCACTAGTCTTGCAAATAACTTTTCCAAACTCCCCAGTCAATTTTCTCCTTCATCTAAAGATGCCACTGGCAGCAAAACACCAGTTCTGCTTCTCTCTCTGGTTTATCTCCCATCTTTGACAACATGTGCCATATACTCTTGTGAACATAAAGCCTTGCAGCCTGAAGGCTGCAGAGAATTTCTACCTCCAGAGGCACAGCTTACCAATTCTTCTGTTTACTCAATGTCTCACAAATACAGAAAGATAACCATTTGTGATTAAACATTTTATTCTGTTATTCTCTGGAGAAAGAAAAAGGCATTTCTCAAAAATCTTTATAAAGAATTGATTTCAATACCCATCATTACTGTACATTTATTAGAGTGCTACGTAGAAGGATTTTAATGTACTGTGCTCAGCCTTATTGAACCTATTACATAAAAAGACAAAGACTCAAAACATTCATACTTGTCAGTTTGTTTTGTGGAAGTCTCTGTTTCATCTCCCTGAAAGTTTATATCTTCCAGCTGTTTTACCCCATTTTTGAATTCTTTCTGATATATAATATATCCAAACTGCTTGTCCAGCATTAAGGTTTAAATGCCTCCCCGCAGTATAATGTCAAACATTTCAGTTTTATTTGGTGTTCCACCTGCAGGTTTCTCAGGAGCACTCTGATTAAGAGCACTCCAGAGCCTCAAGTCCTTGAGCTCTTTTGCAGGAGCAGTTCAGCAGGAAAGCAGGGCTTCAGACAAAATTCACTGTTACACTGTGAGTTAAGAATGCTGAACCTTGAGGCAACTACACTGGCCTGCAGCACCATCCCCAGAAACACTCTGGCAGCACACTGCAGGCCAAAGGATTCACTCTGGTAGCAACCACAGCTCGCTTCCAGCTGCTCCCTTCCTCCCTTTCCAACCGTGCCAGGGTATAGAGCATCGCAGCAAGGCTGAAATGCTCACCTGCCACCAACCCCAAAGGCCTGGACTCCCAGCAGGACCCGGGGCAGGCAGCCTGTGACTGCAGCTGCTCACATGTGCTCAAACAACTCAGCGTGTCCTGCCTATGTCTTACACTCAGTCTCACCGTGCATTTAAATCTGGCAGCTCAGGAAGCAAGGGATCACCCTGCACTACAGCTGGAGCCCCTCACAGCACACAGATGGGCACCTCTGCTTCAGAACACTTGGCTCAGGACTGGCTCAGGTTCAGTTCCCTAAAGGCCTTTCAGTAGTTTAAGCAAACCCTCAAAAGCACATCAATAGTTTCAGACAAAAGACCACATGGGAAACAAGTTTTAATCCAAAGCTTTATAGCCTTAACACACACACAGGGGCATGTTCAAAGGTTTGTGTCCTTACTACTTCTGTCTGCTGAGCTTTATTTTGAAAATTTAAAAGCCACCCTTGAACACTCAGAGTGCTCATTTTATTTGATGACTGATTTTCCAACATTTTTAGGAGTATTAGATTTTCTTGTTAATCAGCATCTGTGCCACAAACAGCACTATGTATTTCATATTTACAGCTTCAAATATTCATCAAGCGGTCATAAGTATTCAAAAAGCTCTTTAGAAAAACAGAGTGGATTACTGAGTAAAATCAAGTATCATAATACATCTCTGATCTTGTAGTCAGATCAACACAGATCATCTCTCTCCAAACAAAAAGCCATTGGCACTCATTAATGATTTTTGCATCCCAGATAGATTTCTTTTTTTAAAATAATCACTACAAATACAGACCTTTTTTATCTTATTCAGTACTCCACAACTCTAAACAGCTCATTTCCACTGTTCCAGAGAGCTCTTGGATTGGTTTGTACAAGACCTTGTTTTAATGATACTTCATTATAATAAGGACAAAACCATCTCGTTTTGCAATCTCCATATCAAATTTCACGCATGCATAAGTAAGGAATATTCCAAGATGAAAAGCTACTCAGGGAGCATCCATTCTCATAATTTGTTTCTTTCATCTTATACTACTAAGAAGCTTTTACCTAAAACTTAGGTTGCACTTGCAGAAACTGGAATACAATTAACATTCTATTATCCATGAGAAGATTATGTAAGTTGTGGGTTAAGCAGGGTCAGCTTCTTTTACCGAAACACCCCTGGCTTCCACCAAGTACAGTGCTGCTTCTATAAGACCCTGTACTTACTATCTGTCACTATCGTAAGGCTGACCTTGTTTCTCCACAGAAAGCAATCCACTAATTTTAAAAAAGGTGTATATTCCAAGTGTATGTATTTATTTATGTTACCTTTTCTCCCCTCTATCTAAGTTATCTTTTCCCTCTCCAAATTAGTGTTATGAATAGCATAGAATTGGCTATCTCTACAACAAATACTCAGTTTTTAGATATTTTGATTTAAAAATCCTCTGGAGATCCCTAGTACTCAAAACAGAACTTTATTTGAAATTCTTAACAAATATTTTTGTTCCCAAGTATTTCACAAGCTGTCAGTGACCCCAGTGAAAAACAGCTTTCAAGGAGAAACACTGCTATGAGCTTCCCCCCTAACCTGTCTTTCCCCACAAACCACGACCACCAGAATAACCAGTATTCCAGAGGCTGAGGGGTTTCCTTGGGAGACCAGATTGGTATGACTAAGCTGATGCACTCTTCAGGTGGCAAACCAGGGCTGTCCATGGCTTTTGAGATTTGGGAATTCCAGAGGTTCAGTGGGGAAAGATGAGTTTAGTTTCACATGGGAACAGGATTAAAAGTAAGATAAGGGATGTCAGCAAACGAGTTCTTGTCCTCTCACCACTCATATCACTCAGAAAACGTTCCACCCAAGGATCTTAAAAAATTGGAAGAAAAAGCATAACCCAACTTTTATCCAAGTTGAACAAGGCAAGTTAACAGTAAAGCAGAATGTATAATGAACAACATCAGCAGCAGCAGTTACAACCAACACCTATTGTATACAAACTTTTTCTAGATTAACAAAATAATAAGCTCCTTAGTGTTTCACTAAGCAGATAAGTCTGTCAAAATCACCGAATGCATTTGGACAAACATAAAGCTTCAAAAGAGTGGTAACAGATGAGGAAAATTACCAGGTCAAAACACAACTTTACATCTGAGAGGAAGGTGGGGAAAAAAACCTGACACCTTTCGATCTGCCCCAAAAGAACACTGATAACTCGTGTGAAGTTCATGCCTCCCACTTTGAACATACCAAAGTGTCAGTAAATAGTATACATGACACTGATATTCTTCAGTCTTTGACACAGCTATGAAATTAGTAGATTCTTAAAAAGAACCCAGTCTATGCATTGTGTACAACTGCTGTTTTGATGAACGGTTCAAGTCAGGCAGTTTTGTAATTAAAAAAAACGGAAGAAATAGAAAAGCAGACAGATTAAGTGGCTTGACAGACACCAGAGATAAGATCAGTGGACAAAAAGCAGAGTTACTACTCAAATCCTGGCTCAGTGTTTAATAAATTAAATCTCAATTGCATCCTTTACAATGTGTCCCTTCTGCCTCATTGTCAATATTCGTAAATCATCAGTCTTTGGTGCTTAAAACCTCTGAAGCCTGTTTGGCTTAAGTGTTCCTTGTGGTTGGGTTCTTTTTCCTTGCCGTTTTTTTTTTTCTAATTTAAACAGAAATTCAGCAATCTCAGATTCAATCATATGAATTGAATACTCTTCTCAGCAGCAAATTGACTGTAAGGATGCAGCTCAAGAGCATTTTAAGCAATCTTAAGCCTGGTATCACCTCTAAATGCTTCTTCACCACATTTGGGGAGGCACATGGGAAACCAGATTGGAGAATCACTCCAGCTGGAAACTAACATAACAAAATTATACCGATTATTTTCAGCCACAGCATTTTCTTGACTTAGCTTACTGCCTGGCTGCCAAAAAACTGTTTCTTCTGCCAAGGGGTACACGAAAACAAGGACAAACGCAATAACGAAAGCAACATCTTTTCTTCCTGTGGCAGCAACAACTTATGCCACTGTAAAGTATTTGTGTAGCCATGGATTTAAAAAGGTATGGCATTCATTCCTGCCAAGGCAACTCTTTCCCTGGCTGTGAACTAACCTGTTTGCTAAGTGACTCATTCTTAGGAAAAACTTTGTTATTTATTTTTTTTAATAAAACAACTTCACGCCACTTAGGTAGACAATGGGAGTGTGCACAACTGAACTGGCAGACCAGAGAGCACCTCTTTGAGATAAAGAGCTCATTTTAAAGCAAATCTACTGGCAAAAAAGTAGCAGAACCAGTCTTGGAAAAGGTCGTAGTTCAAAGAGGTCAAAGATTCCTAAAGAAAGTTTTTGTAAAGGAAAAAAATATATATACACGTGTATTTTTAATTTAAGCTTTGGATTTTAGAAAGCAATGTTGTTTTGCCAAGATTCTGTACCCCACACTTCATCTCCTGTTCCCCTACCTTTTCTTGCTTTCCCCTTTAAGAGTCAACCCCAAAATGTGAATGATGCAAGTGGAGAAACAAGAGTAAACACTTTAAGGAATCTGAAATTAAACATTTAATCTACTTTTATTTTAATCACCAAAGAAACTGGTACATATCAGCCACTGACGATGCACTGCAACTACAGCATCTGGCTACATTGATTCAGCATATTTGGTACTGTTACTCATAACTTAAGATTTCCACAGTCAAGGCTTTATATTGGTGTATAAAAGAAAAAACAAAAGTGAAAAAGTTTCCTGTAGAAATAAATAGTGACTACTGCACCCTGGTCTATGTTTTATAGTCCAGGTGGCAGGTCGTGACACCTCTTCGGGTTCAATTTATGCTCCTCAAAGCCTTAGAAATGTAGTTAGAGCCGCCAGGAATTTGCCTATAGAGCCAACTCCAGCTCCAAAGATTACTGCTCTGATTATGTAAAGACACCAATTTAAACTTGAGTACTTTTTAAATGTTAACTCTTGCTATAAAGTGTTTGTAGGCATTCCTGGCCTCAAATCAAACATCCTAGGCACTAAGCACCACTGGATATGTTCACTACACTGCTTCAGAGATGTACCAATTAGTTTTACTGCCCTCTATAAACACCTATCTCTATAGTCATTTTGCAAATAAAGATGCCATAGGGTTTCTCTAGCTCTAGATTACTTGGGGTTCTGGATAGCACAAGAGTAATTTCTGCTCACTACATCAAAAAGTTGACTTCCTCACACTATCGAAACACTCCAGAATTGCACTTAAAATAGGAAAGAGAAGAAAGAAAAGCCATTTCAAGACTGCCCATTCCGCATGTTCTTTTTCTAGTCAGCAGTTCCAACACCAGCACCCCTGTGATTGCAGCCAAAATCCCATGGAACTAGTCAGGTCTCGCAGATCCACAGTTTCCTAAGTTCCTAATGCTCAGCTCTTGGAGCTCAAAACAACTCGCTAACAACTACAACACATGGTAATGGAAAAACAGAGCACATGGCTTCTGTTGTTACTGTTCATCCTGTTGGCCAAAAACAGGTATATAATTAGGTAAGCAGAACAGGCACGTGCATATTAAGGAAGCTTTAGAAATGTAAAACAGTGGCTAACACCTCACTCCAATAAAACACAGTGCTATGAGACAATCTCTGCTTTATAATCTGCCCGGAGGAGGGGAAGGAAGTAGATTTTTTCCTCTTCCCCTCCCCTCTCAAGTTAGAGTTAAAAACTGCATCCATCTCTGACACAGAACCAAGACAAACAAAAGCCACACAGAAATTACTGCTCATACTTCTGCTCATCCCTGCTCTTCAACAGTTACACCAAGAGATTTACCCTCCTTCTCAAGACAGATAGCTCACCAAAAAGAAAATCCAATTCATCCCACATGTTACCCTCTCTCAGGTAAGCCTTGGCACAACAACTACATTAACACACTAGAAAGCGTTCAAAGGCTCGAAGGCATCTAACAAAACACTCTAGTTTCAGTGAAATGATAAGGTTAACTATTCTTTCAGCACCTTTTAGCGACCAGTAACTTGGCGAACACCAAGCCTGCAACGGCAAATAGCTGTGCTGTTTGTGCAAACAGCAAACACCACAACCACGTTGACACAAGACAACTGTATTTAACAAACAAACTCGCATCACTCGTACCGGCAGGTCCACGCTGACGTCCGTCCCGTCCAGCAGCGCTACTCGGCAGGTGATGATGGATTTTGCATCACCAGCCGCAGGGATGTGGGTGGCGGCCCTTTGGGCCTCTCTCAGCCGCTCCTTCTCCGCATGTTTCCGCATGGACCGCCGGCCCAGCGTGCGACGGAAAAAACTCAGCATCTTTGCTACGAAATCCAAGAGAGAAAGGGAACATGTTAGCTTTTTACAGGAAAAAGAAATAACCCGCATCAAAAGTTCTCAGAAAATACCAGACGTTAATAAAGAAGTGTCAGAGGGTCAAACAGATGTTCCACTCTGGTTTACACACCCCCAGTCTTCGGCTACTTTCGAAAAAAACAAAACAAAACAAAACAAAACAAAAAACAACCCAGCTCAAACCTTTAGCGGTGGCTGGGTGATTCTTTTGGGACGATCTAAAAGTACTTTTAGGAGAAAAACCAGCGATCGCGTAGATCTCCTGCAATTATCTGCGATCTTCCCCTAAAACAAACGCTCCCTCACACTCCAGCGAGGCGGGGATGTTCTCTGAGAGCTGGAAAGCAATTGAGCCCTACATTCCACCGGCTACTTTCCTGGCTGACACACTCCACCTCTCATGGAAAACAAGCGATAAGCGACCCCTTCCCGCCCCGGAGCGGCGCGTGCAGTTTTTCCCACAGGGAAGGCTCTGTCAGGACCGACGAGCGCCCCTCGGGCACAGCCGTTCCCGTCCCGCCAGGGCTGCGACCGGCGCCGGGCTGCTCCCTCCGGGTCGGGCAAACAAACACCTGGAGCCCGGCGGAGACTCAGCGCCGACCCCGCGGGCGGACCCAGCTGGGGCGCGGCCGCCCCTCAGCGCGGCCGCCGCCCCGCTCGGCTGCCCCTGCCCTTACATAACGCCCGCTCGGCGGCCCCGGGGGTCGGGCGGCCTCACCTGCCGAGCGGCCCCGCGGCGGGAGCGGCGCAGCCGGGGCAGCGGGAGCGTCCCCGCGGCGGCTCCTCCAGGCCCCGGGGGCGGGCGGGGGGCGGTGAGGGAGCCCCGGGAGGGGCCGGGCCGCCGGACGTGGCGGAGCGACGTGGGAGGCCCTTAAACGGGCGGCGACGCGCCGGCCATTCCCTTCCGCTCCGCGCTCACTCACCTGGCGGCTCCCGCGGCCGCGCTCTCCCGCTGAGCCGGGGCGCGCGGTTGGAGGAGGAGGGCGGCGGGGAGGGAAGGCGGCAGCCGGACGGGAGAGGGAACGCTGTGCTTGCCGCCGCGCCGGGCGGCCATCGCCCCTTTAACGGGGCGGAGCCCGGTGGCGAAGGGGCTCCCCCTTCCCGTGCCAGGTGGTTTCGCCCGGCGGAGGGGCCGCCGCGGGGGGCGGGGGGCGCGGCGCGGACCACGTGCTGCGCCGGGGGGGGAGCCTGGACCGGCCGGGAGCGGTGGGACAGGGCCGGGAACGGGGGCAGCCCCCCGGGAATTGAGGCTGGGACACGCGTTTCGTATCGAATTGTTTCGCTCAGTTTCTGTAGTTTTTGCAAACGTGTCGTAGAGGTTTGGCTCCGCGGCTCGGCCAGGACTGTGACCAGCCCTCGGCTTCCCAGCGGGGACTGGAACCTTCAGGCAAACGCGCGCCTAAACCATTAAGTTAAGAAGAAAAGCGCCTCTTCAAACACTGCCTGCAAGGACAGCGGGAGCAGTGTATTAAATAAAGCAGAGCCGTCTACCAACGAACACTGTTACTAATACACTGAAATACACTGAGATTCGCGACTACAAAATGCAGTTTGTATTCTAAGGTCCTTCAAAAGCACCAGCACAGCCTGTCTCCGTGATCCGCGGTACTTCTGTCACTTCTCTTACGTGTTACTCCAGTCCCGGGGACCAAGCCCTGCTCCTTGGCAGCAATTACAAAGGGCTGGACCTTACTGTGTTTTTCTTAGTACATAAATATTTGTGTCCAAGCCAGTATTTGAGATCTCCAAATGGAAAACTTTCGGAAAGGCAATATAAACTCTGCGTGCATAGTGCCAGATAACAGTGACAAAGCTCTGAGTAAAGGAGCTCCAAATTCCTTAAAAATCCCACGATAAATAACAGGCTGGGAAAGCAGAGACTTTGGCTAATGATAACACAGCATTTTCTACGCTCAGCTCTCAATCCCGGCCTGAGATAATCAGTCACTCACCTGCCATGCAGAGGAACTGGCATAACGAAACCCACATTAGGACCATGCCATGGCACAATCAGCTCCAGTTACCGTCATGTCAGCCGCTAAAATGGGGAAAAAAAAGCTTCCAGGTAATTGCCCACAATTTGCTGAGGAAGCAACAGGCTGATTTTCATGTTAAATGTCTGTGTTGACAACTGAGCAATTCTCCTGCTGCAAGCAGAAGCAAGGCAAACTTAGGGGAAAGGTGAGATTCAGGTTCGCGCCTGAATATTTATTCAAGAACATATATCACAAAACAGGAGGAATTTAGATACTTTTTATCAGTCTTTTGCTTGTTCCTGGCAGTCTGTCATGAAATACATGTGGGAGTTTGCAATAAAGTTCCCAAAGAAGCCATACAAAATCTTACTATATTTAATGTGGAAAAAATAATTTATAATTTATCTGATGAATTCTCAGAGCAGATCAATTAACTGATCATTTGGATGTCAACCTGCTTAGTTTGTAGTGGAAATCTGTGAGGTAAATACATAGGAGTCTCCGTGCTATTACAGCTATACAAATACAAATTTTCCTATTAGACAAAGAATTCTGGTGAAATCCCTGATTCTTGGAGGTCGTTCCTAAATTTTCTAACCACCTTCAACTATTTTCTCAAATTGAGCTTCTTTCACAAGCTCCCATGTTGCCACCAAGAACTCCCATTATTTCCTTCCTGTAGCTTCAGCAACACAAAAACTTCTGCTCATTTTTGTGCTTCATACTTCACATCAGCCTCTTGCTACTCTTCATGTAATTACAGTCTACTCCTTCCTCACTACTTCCTACTCAGATACAGTCCAAGTATATGCACATTCAGCTGTGGCATCTGTGACTTGTCTTCTATCCAGTCTTCCTATGCCAAGTTTAAACAAACCCCTTCCTACTGAATTCCTCTTTTCTGTTTTTCTCCTTGAAATGCTTTCCCATTAGTTTATCTTTTTGTACTTCAAATGCCTTGTCCTCACTTTAAAGTCCTACGTTAATCAGTGAAATTTAGAACACACAGCGATCTCTTAGATGCTCATCCTGAGATTTTTGTCTTGCCTTTTAAGTCCTCTCATCATCTTTTCCCACTTTTGCTTTGAACATCCCCCCACTTTTTGGCAGCAAGTATTTCATCACAAGCTTCCATCTGGGATTTTTGTTCTTTGCATCAGCATTCCTCATTACCATCAATTTTGGGATCAGACTATAATCTCTAATGAACACTGTCTCCAAATCACTCATTGTATAAAAGGTAATTAAAAACTTATTCTTCCATTAGAGAAAAACTTTCAGTATATAAATTCATGGAAAAAAATGTAGGCTGACACTGTAACCAAATAATTTAATTCCTGATAATTTAGCATCCTCTTCTAGTGCTCTATCCATAGGGATGTATTTATGTCATACAATGTCAAGAAGTAAAATACGATGTGAACATTATCTGGCATCAGACACGTTTAAATGTAGCACAGTAAAACCGTGTGTAGAGTAGCAAGAAAATCACACAAAAAATTAAACTTTAAATTACTAAAGCACATCTTTATTTTGCAATTAAACAATTAAGATCCACAAGTAAACTATATATATATTTTCAAGTTTGTACCTAGACAACTATTTGTCAACTGAAATTAAATATATCCACAAAATATGCATAACAGCATTTTTTCACATAATAGAATGAAATTTTACTTAAGACTAAAACAAGACTTGTTAAATGTTAATTAGCATATTCATCCTGGGAACTGCTGGTTTTCGGTAGAAATTAGTGTATCATTTTAATGGCAAGAAATTTCATTTTATCAAAATGAGGACAAATACATAAGGCCCTTTAAAGCATACAGTAGCTGCAGTGACAAAAGCTGAATTTATTTTCACATTGTCCAGTGTTGACCAATTTCAAGTTTCAATCATTTTCCATCAACACCCTGGCTGCTTAGCCAAGATGGTGCATTTAGGTTGTTGGCTTCTTTTTTTTTCCTCCCCCTCATGTGCTTTTAAACAAATTTATAGGCAAAAGTCTACTTATGGGAAGAACCTTTGCATCCCCCCAACGTTAATTAAGATACACAAGAGTTAGTCCAAACAACAAAAGAGCTATACAAGTCTGAGATGATTTACTCCACACTTGCAGTCCATCATTCAGCAGTATGAAACTGAGATGAAATCTGACAACTGAAAGCCGCAGCTGGAAATGCAAATTAATTACCAGAAGTAACTAGCAAAAATATTGCCACCATCTGATTGTTAATAATGATCTAAATAATATTCTTCCCTTTGTATTTATACATAGTATAGCACCTGTTACAGAAAAAAAACCCCAGACCTTACACAAACAGCCCTGCCAAATTGACTGGTTAAAATGGGATCACTGGTAAATGAAGCAAACCAAATGGAAAACAAATCTGGATACACTGGATAAGATAAAACCTTCACTCTCTTACCTTAATTTTCCTGTAAGATTATTATGGGTTGTTCCTGTGGTGCCCCAATGTACCGAGATAATCACGCTGGATCATTTATAGTCTAGTCTTTGTGGATATATTCTAGTTAAAGAAAACAACAGCTCAATGTAAACTGTTTAACCCTTTCACTCATGTCTCAGGCCCCGGCCTAGGTGTAAAAGGGTGACTTCTTTAAACTTCTTTGTGCATTATCTTTAGTTACCAAAATTCAAATAAGTTAAGTAAAAAAAAAAAATACTGATTTCCAGGTAATTGATCTAATGTTAAAAATAATGCTTAGCAGAAACACTTACAGTAAACATAGCTAATTTGCAGCTCACTGAGAGAGATCACAGAGATAGGTTTACAAGTACCCTGTAGGCTTCTATTTGCACCTTTTTGTTTCCTTCCCCCCCCCAAATGCAGGCTTCATATTCTTTTTAAGACAGGAAAATTGAGATGACAGAATTATCTTGCTAACATCTATTTTCTGAAAGTCCCTCAGAAACATGTGAACAATAAACAAGAAATGGCTGGAACAAGAGAAAGCATTCGTACCAAGGTGTAATCCAAATCATCTCTGCACAGAAACCCATTAAGCATCTCTCTCCAACCCCAGTTTATTTTGTCCAATAGTTCAGTCAGTAGTAAGCATGACATAAAGTGCTACTATTCAAACATCAAAACGCTTCAAGAAAAATTACCCTTTAAAATGTGTAAGCTTGCTAAATATGAAATACCACAACCAACAAGCTGTCAGCCAGTCCGTGGAAACTTAGTTGATGCTACAGCACACCAGAATCAGAGATATTTTAGTGACCTTTCTTTAGATGATGCTACTAATCGAAAAGTTTAAATTTTTTAAATTGAAAATTTCAGAATTTTTTTGGAAAGAGATTTATGTCTCCTTTTTTTCCATTGGGCACTCAATAAGCAATACATGCCAAAGTCAATAGCCAGAGCTTACAGCTTTAGGCACCAGATCTTGTAGCTGGAGAAGTCCTATGAACTGAAAAGATGGACACTTCTAGGAGCAACAAGCACAGAGATAAAATCCAGTGATATAGAACTGGCCTCCTTCGCAGACTGCTAAACAGAAAAGTGAGTTTCAATTTCTAACTGCAGTGGGATAACTGAGACTGGACAGAACAGTTACACTGAAACAAACCAACCATTTCCCCCTTCTAGCAGCTTCCCAATCACCACTAATTATAAATCCCTGCAAATTCATGCAAGATCCACAACTAATCAATAAATATGGTTTTACCAGATTTTAATACTGGATCCTCGTGCTAAAATTAGCAATGGAAAAGAGCTTTTCCAGTCTCGAGACAAAAGATGGGTACTAAAATTGGCAAATACACCCAACTCAGCCAACTGGGGGACCTGAGATGTGAGCTACCAAAAAGACTGCAACTGACCTTAGACAGCGCTATTCCTGTACTTGGTGGAAGTCTAAATAAGCAAAATTTTCATCTGGAGCACAACCAAATCTCTCCCTTTATCCTCAGGGCTGAGGGGCTTGAAGATTGCTTGCATAGTGGCTCTATAGTCAAAACTAGAGCATATGTATAGGACCACCCGCTTTCACTTGGAAACTGGTGGATCTGTCGAGTTTTTCATGCTCATGCGAATTCCCTGAGCCATCAAACATCCCCCACACACCTGCACACACACTGCATAAGCATAAAAAGATCACATAATTCAGCTCCACAGTGCACCTGGAGCTCCAACATCTCTATGCCACACTTTCCCTCCTTCCCATCTCCCTGGGCAGTGCAACTGCAGCAGGTCCGCTGCATTTTGGCCTGTCCATGGGTACCACGATGCTTTATGGAAGGTCTCCATGGAAAGTTGCCAGCTACACAAGTTCCATAACAAACTCCTCATGTTCCTTAATCTCCCAACTGCTTTCTCACCCTTTCTTTAATAGATAGCATGCCAGACTGTAATCAGATATTCTAAAAGAAGTGTTATTGCTTTATCTATATGGCATATAAGCTTTCAAGACTTAACAGAGAAATGTGGAAGAAATGTCAGCGAGTATTAAATGTAGTGAGAAAAAAAAAAAATCAGGCTTTCTCTTTTTCATAACTGGGAGAGAATAGATAAAAATAAAAGGCATAAAAGCAGTATTTTACTGCTTAAGACTTGCAAGTGATTGAAAATACCAAATGCTGCCAAATTCAGGATAAATTAATTCTTCAGCTCTCTGAGATGTCTAAAGGAGTATTTCTAAAAGTGGACTGGCTGACAATCTGTAGGTGGTTTATTAAAGAATACCTGCATCTTATTTCATATTTAGCAAAAATAAAAAATGCCCCCAAAACAATCAAAAGCCCCTCCCCCCAGAGCCCCGTATCTTTCTGCTAAAAAAAAAAAAAACACCTTCAAATCTGCTTTAAATAAGAGATGGTAGTGGTAGTTTTCAATCTGAATCTAAAAGGAAAAAAACAAAAGTCTTAACATTTTACATTGGCACAAAATTGTCATAATATTGCTCTTATTTACAATGAAAACTACTTTTTTTTTCTTTTTAACTGGATTTGTATCATGGAAGTGTTACAAACATACTCTTTCCCACACCCACCCAACATTTTTCCTAATCAAATGGTATGAAAATAATTATTCATAAAATCCAACAGTCATAACACCAATCACATATAGGTCTATAAGTCATTATGTCTGAAAGATACATTCATGTTTTGTACAGCATGAAACATACAAAAACTTCTTTAAAAAACTCTTAAGGATGATACAGATCTTCATAACCCAAAGTAAAATATTAAGCAGTTTTGCTTTTTTTGGCCATATAAAAATATTTTAAAGGCCATTTATACCACAACAGGTAGAAACATTTAAACACTTGATTTATGGTGCAGAAAGGCTTCAGTGCTATTCTCTTTCCTAATCAGTTTTTGGTTACCATTATCCTGGCTTTGGAGAAGCCAAAAAGCCACTGAGTCCACTGATGGCCAATTAACTAAGAATAGGTACTTTGTTCCAATTTTTTCCCCAGTGCAACTGTTAATACAATATAAGTCAGTGCAGAGGAAGATTTTGAAGAGACCTATTATTCCTGCCTGTGTCTGTAATTAAAACAGTAACGACAGATGACCAATACATATCCCACACTTAATTGTGGTATAAATGGGACTTTTGAACTTGAACTGCTTTGGCAACTTTACATAAGAATATTTAAATATGTGACATACCAACACTATATAATGTTGCTATAAACTCCATTTCTGATTTCCCTCAGAATAACAGGGCAAATGCTATTTTTGTTTACAACTTGACTAGGAAGAAAATTTCTTTCACTATAATGGATGAATTATTTTACTTCTTGGACATTAAGTGCTGAGTTTAATATAACCTTCTAACTAGCCAGCAACTCAGCTAATAACCTCATCACATGGAAGTTAAAGGAGAATTCTAAAGAAGAATTTTCTTTTGTTGGAAATGGCTTAAAATATAACTGAGATTAAAGCTACCATGTTACTCTTTTTCAGTTTATCAGATCCAGAGATTCTTGTAAATTTTATTTTTCACTGAGGGATAATATTGACTTAAGCATCAAATCTAGAAATATAAGTAACAGGGCTACAGCCCTCCTAATATTATTTTGTTTTCTAAAAATATTTAAAACTCTATCTTCCATTTGGCATTGTGGTTCATGTTTATTACTAAGTCATAAGCCAGGATTTCACTTTGCCTGAATCCCTTTTCACTGAATAGTTCATAGCTGATCTGTTTCAAATGTCCATAGAACACAGTATATTATACAATATAATTCTTCAATAGTTAAAAATTATTTAGCGTAGAACTTTCAATTTTAATTCTATGCTCTATATAGCTTACAACAAAATTTAATGGATAAACATTTTCAGGAAACCAGTACAATAAATTAAAACTTTTAAATAGAGGGCACAAAGTTATGCTGTCACAGGGCAGTCAAAGAAGTGACTGATTTTTTCCTTACAGTATATTACACTGGATACCTTGCTTCTGACTTGGTTTCTCCTATACTGGAAAAATATTAAAAAACAGGGACATTTATGCATCTTTAGAATGAGCTCAGATACTGTATCAGAGAGACATTTCTCACAAATCTTCTACCTACTTAAATAAGAAGCAACCCATACCAACTGGAACAATTTTGCACAAGCATAACAGAAGGCGACTGGGGTCTTCATGAAATCAAAATTAAGTTCTGGAATAACTTCATAGTGTTCTCCTCCTTCCCACCCCCAAAACAAATTAAAAAAAAAATAAAAGGCAGACCTGTACGAACATGGCTTGAAATCAACTATGAGGACTTAACAAGTTAGTTAGCAGAGAATGGAATTAAATCACATCTGATTTTAAGTTCAACTTAATTATCAGTGCTATTAAAGAGTTATGTCTAATTGACTAAGACAGCTATTATCAATAAAAGGATAAAACAAAGTATCAGCTTCTAATGACCTACCAGCATTTCATAGTCAGATGCTAGTAAGTTACAAGTTGGAAGGAATGAAGGAATGTGTCAGATTTTTCACATAATTACAACACAGCAGCATACAATGCTCATTCATTAAGTTGGCAGAGGTGCTTTGGCTATGGAGAGTAGCACATAGGTACTTGTATAAGGAAAGAGGGAATGGTATTTCCATGACCCCTTGTGGTAACACACTCCAAGCACCAAGGGCCGTTTTTAAAATCTGAACCCATTAAGATAAATATGACAGGACAATACCACCCCCATGGAATCATGAGTGCCTTTCACTGGATGTATGCTGTAAGTCTCAAGGCACTTAAGGGGTTAAGACATAATGCATGCACTAGTTCCCATCACGTAATCTTAAGTCACATGAACCAGAACACACCAGTGTATGACACACAAGCTGTGTCATAGAAATGCTGTTTATTTATATGTTGGAGTTTTTTTTAAACTTTTATTGTTATTATTTTGTACAAGATGCTGGTAAGTGGGCATTATGCAGCTACTGCTGGGTTAACACAAATGCCAGCTCTCCTCTAACAACCAGCTGGTCTCTAGTAAGGGTGTAGGACAACGTGTGCTGCATCAGTAGGCAGTGTGTATCTATCTAGTATTGGCAATATTGCTAATGTTGTAAAAAACAAAACAGTGAGAGTCTGTACATAGTAAATAAACCTAGCACTGCAAAAAGACCATGGCTTAGTGTATTTTTTCGTTTGTTTTTCATTTTAAGAGACATGGGTGTAAAACAGAGTGAAGTAATTCCAAGCCTTGTTTGTAGCAATTCAACCAGAAGCGCAGTATATGGCACTACAATGAAATATCGTAGATTACCCTGAACACAATTAGTTCTTTCAGTTCATGGTTTGTTCGGAGCAAATCACGAAAATAAAGTCTTCAAACAGATGAAAGTTAGAAGAGTTTCAGAGACTGATTTTGTTTCAACGTAAAGTGCAACAGTGCTGAAGTTTTCAAAGTCCTTTGTCAATTCTTTGCTGTACTTCACTATCATTTCCTGCAAGCAGTATTATGGCACAAAGAATGCTGCCAGTTCATTATAGAGGACAGGATTCCTCAATTGATATCATAGGTTTTTTGCTCTTTACTTATGCAGTGATGCTTGTAAAGGTTTAATAAACCCTTCTTCATACACCTTCAAAATAGCTTCACATACAAATCTGTACTGACTCTGAAAAGGAAAGTAGATTCAGTAAATAGGGAAGAAATGTAACTGAAAAATGTCATTTGGAAGAAGAAAAGGCCTCTAAGACTTCCCCATCCCATTCTCTTGACAGAACTTGAACTGTGCTTCAAAGTGAGTTTAGGAAACAATACAACAGGAACTTTTTATCAGAGTATTTTGTTTCTCAACAGAAGAACAGGACGAATGGCACTTTGAAATATATGCCAAAAGTCATACCTACAAACCCAGTGCTATTATTACAACATCACCTATTTAGTAATTTTCTGCTCTGTATTTCCTTGCTGAAGTTCCACTGACCTGACGTTTCCACGCCCTTGGATTTAGAAACTATAGTTTCAAAGTGCTTTTTCATACTTACATTGATTCTGGCATGTTACTGGAACCTCCCTCTTAGAATTTGATAAAAAAGAAAACTGTTTTATATTTTAGAAAGCCAGAACTCCTGTTTCTTAACATGATATAATGTCTAACTCTTCAGTGCATTCAAGTCTAGCACCTGCATATGCAGAGGCCGCTAACGGTTTGTTTTAAACAAATAGTAGTTAAAAAACTCAAGAGTAATCAAATGAGAACATAATGAAAACAAAAAATAAATGCAAAGCACCAAAACTAACTTAGAATCCTGCAAAACGTGTGGATTATTATATATACACATATATATATGTATGTATATGCTGGTCAGAACACCAGCACACCTGCCTTGTCAGAACAGCCCTCTCTATCCAGTAATTAGTGATGGCAGATCTTAAACGGGAACATTAACATATTTAATACTAGAATCATTATTCACTGTAATGTCGCATGTGTATTAAATAGTTAAATTTATATATACAGTTGTGTACAATCTGTGTGTTGCCCGCAGTGCTCCCGAAGGAGCCTGAGCTCGCCTCCCACAGCGCCCTCGTGCGGACACCGAGGGAATCCTGCAGGACACACGAACCCGGGACGACGAGAAATTGGAACAGCTCATGTTTATGAAATCTTAAAAAAAAACCCAATTCTTTTATTAGCCCTTCTCCCTCTGATGCACTAAACACTTGCTTTTCACTGAATCTTGAAAATTTTGGGCTGTCTAAGAAAAATGAGGAGACCAGATGAATTTTAGCATATCCTGCGAAAAAAATACATTTAAACCCCTTACCACTGCAACTCCTGCCTCTACTAATAAAACTTTCTTCCTCTCTACACATGCTACAGCCATAGCTATTCGTACAGCACAATTATCACAAACAGCAAGAGACATCCTTTATTATTTTTCATGTATGATCATCTTCCTCATCCTTCCTGTGCTACCTGAATAATACAACTTTTTTCTTAGGGAAACATGAATACTGGAACATGAATTCAGCAGGACTGAATGATTGATGACCTAGAAATGGAGACACATATATACTTTTTTTGAGCTTCAATACTCTCTGGAGAACACAGAAGGTTTATTCAAATTTGATTAGAGGAACAGCAGTAAGGACATGAAATTACTACAGTAACTACCTTCAGGTAATTGTGATTTGATACTGGATCTAGTGCCTTTTCTCCTTCAACATACTTCCTCTTTAAATACCATATATGAGAGTAAAACCATAAAATTGATTACTCATTTAAAAAGGAAACAAAAAACCAAAAAAACCCAAAAACCAAAACAAACAAAAAACCCCTGGAACTGGTCAAAGATTGAAACAATCAAGAGTCCAAATCTTTATTTTTTTCTTCTGCAAGGCAATACAACTCAACCTTTAGATCCTTCTTAGATATTTTCTAAAAATGTAAACACAAACTGCTCTCAGAGATGAGCAATATCTAATACAAATAAAAAAATTCTAAATCTGTCCTAAAACTTTTGCAGATCTGAAATATAATATATGAAAGCAACATCAATTATCTCAAAAAACTTAGATATAATAGATGCAAGAAAACTTCTGGTACCTTAAGATACATCAAACGTCAAGAAAGCCCCAAAGGAGTCCTGGTAGAAAGGTATTTTGTTTTTAGACTAAATACACTTGGAATTACTTTGATATATCTTGCATCAGATTTAATTACACTGATTTTTAAAAATATTATTTCTCTGATTATTTCCCTTTGAGTCAGTACAGGGCACAGTTTAGGCTTGTTTCCACTATAACTAAGGCAATATAATAATCACTGAATTTCATCACTGAAGGTTTTTCTTGCATGTCTTGGATCTTTCTGTGTTTAGCTTTTATACTACTGTCAGGCATTAGGCTCCTGCTTTCTCCACTGTGTGATTTCTACACTGCTGAAAATTGACCCTTTTTGTCATTAATTGCCAGGTATCCCTGAAACAGCTGCTGCTTTTTTTTTTTTCAGGTTTTTTCTATAGAAATTTAGATAATTGCTCCTTTCCAATAGCCTTAACAATTTATTTCTGCCTGGAGCTAAGGCTACAGCTACACTGGCTAAAGGCGATCTCTGCAATATGATCAAGAGCAAGTATATTAAAAATCCATCTAATACGACTAGATCATAGGAAATTATTGTTCTGCAACACAAAAGAGCAAGGATGATACTCACAGGTGTTTGGATCATCATGGCTCTTTGATCTCTCATGGTTCTCACAATGTCCAATGGATAAACAGGCTGGTTGCACTCGATGAGACACATGGCTGTCTCCATAGTGATCAGAACCCCTGTCCGTCCAATCCCAGCACTGAAAACAGCAACAACAAAACAGAATGGAAAATGAAACAAAGTGTGTCAAGTACAGTTGATACTTAAGGACCTTCCTTCTCATGGATTCTCAGGACTGATCACTGTGATAAAATCCTGTTCATTCCTATTTCAGAATAAGGAAAAGAACAATTATTAGAAAACTCTGTAGGATGACAATATTTCTTAGTATTAAAAAGTACAATAGAGATCTAACTTTTATAGATTGAAAAGGAATACGCAGTAGCAATCCCTTCAAGACAAGGAAGTACCATAACACATACATCTCAAAATGGCAAAACTGTTAAAGCAGCTTACAATCATATTTACATTAAAAATAAAACAAATCTAAAGATTTATCTGAATTATTTTATATACACATACACTTTTCCACAAGTAGCAAGCCTTAAAGACTGAATATTTAGCCTTAAACTTGATAATCAAATTCAAATTTTCGAAATTCATGTTGCACTTTTGAAATATTAAACCAGTGTTCCTCTACATTGGAATATAGGACCAAATATATATTTTCAAATGCCAGCATTATCTCAACTCATACAACTAATATTTCAGTCAATAAATGAAAGTATTTGCTTCTAAATTACTTAATATAAACATTCCAAACTTGGAAAGTTAATTGTTCTGATTTTGAAGCATAATTTCAAATTAAGTCTGGACAAACTACTATTCAAATCTTTGTCCAGGAGGTGGCATTAAAGCTACTGTATATTACAGTGATGTCATGAGAATTCTAGGACAATATGTAAATGTGCTGGTTATATAAAGTGATTCAAGAGTATTTTATATTCCTAGAATTTATACGTATAGAATTCATATGCAGAATGCTTTATCAAATCTGAACAGGAACAGTTATGTCAAAGAACCCAATGAGTCATTTTAGAACTTCAAAAGATTTCAAGAAGGGCAACAACAATGATGAAAAATGTGATAGTTTCCCTATGATAAATATAAGGTAAGATAACACTCTTCAGCTTGGAAAAGTAAATCATTGACTGATGGAGGGGAACATGAGACAGGACATGAAAATCATGAAGGGCACGGACAGGATGGGTGGCTTACCATCTCACCTAGACCAACAATTAGAAACTGTTCAACAAAACTAGTAAGATCCTGTAAAAATAAAAATAACCACATGACACAATCTAGAAACTAGTGTTTTATGTAGCTCAGTGTTACAAAAACCTTCCAGATCCCTTAAGGTTTTTGTTGCCTTACAATCTCTGTAGGTTTGGACTGTTTAGTTCTGAAATTATTACTGTACAAAAGCTACTCTCTACTGGCTACTTGGATTTCTCACACTAAAGCTGATGGTTTAGTTCTGAAAACAAATTTCATTGCACTAATGCCTTGTCCAATTATATTGAATAGATGCTAAAAATAGTGTGCATGCACCATATGGAGGAACACCTGGGCTCCTTCTGCTTGACTCTCTGCTGGAATTTGGTTATACTTCCCAAGAGCCATCAAGTTGGGACAATTAAGTAAATTATGCTGAACTGTGATATTCTATCTCTTTTCTTCTGTGAAACATAAAACCTTTATACAAGTTTCAATTATACACTGAAATTATCAGTGTGGAGCTGAACTGGTGCCTCCTTGACATGAATGAAACTGTTCCTACTCTCCAACGTTGTTGTTCCCGTTTCTCTGCAGATGGCACACTTTATATCATAGAAGTTGTATTTGGCTGCTACTTTCACTATTTTTTCACAACCATATTAACAAAAAGTGTATCAATAATGGAAGCTAAGAAACAACATCAACTGAGACAGTGTCATTCTGGTACTAGTTTCCCTAGTCAGTAAGATTCACCCTGAACCACCTAAAGCAGAAGAGAGCAAACGCAATGAAATACAATTTCTGGTACACAAAGTGTTAAAAAGAGAAAACCTTTTTCTCTCATCTTCTTCAAAAAATGTCTAGTTTACTTGTAGTCTTTAAATTAATTTTATCCCTTACACTTCTCAGCTTCTCTCTGAAAAAGGAACGATGCAATTCTGGCTCAGGAACACTGTCTGGGGAGTATTCAGGAATTTAGAGGTCAAATATTCATATAAATGTTTACCAAGAATTGTGATAGCACATGTTCATTTGAAAACAGTTGGCATTATGTATTATTCTAGTTCACTAATTAGGTATTTTAAAGTATTAAGATTTTGAAACTCACCATAGGAATGTAGAATGCTATCAAAAAATACTTCACAAAAGCAAACCTCATATTTCATGTGCACATAAAGATCTGAATAACAGTTATTTTAATCCATGACAAAATTAAATTGTTGAGAAAAACGGCTCAATGTATCAAAAGATCATGTAGTCTAAGAGCGAAGACTTGAGAGAAAATATCTTTTAATTGATCACTGCATAAACAACCCATGTTTTCCACTATGAATCATTTATACTGCTGTTTTGGCTCTTTGTAGAATAGAAACCTATTCCTCCTGGTTACCAAGTACCTTTTGCCATTTCTATTATGTAGACTGTTAACATAAGCATTTAAACTGTGAACAAAACAAAACACTTCAGCAAAATCCCTGCACAGATCAACGCATGTAGATATTCAAAATTTTGAAATGTGATTACCATGTTCAATATTTGTTTAATTTCAACGTTGAGTTTTCCTGTTATCCCCAAAACAGACACAATTTATTTCAACAACAAAGCATTTGATGATAAATGAGTTCAGTTTGATGATTTAATAAAGTTGGAAAAAAATTTGATACCTGCAGTGAACAACAACAGGTTCTTCTCTGCCAGCCCTCTTCTTTCGCACTAGACACACAAAATCTAGGAAGTCGCTGGAATCATCAGGAACCCCATGATCAGGCCATGCTATATATTGGATTTGGGTTAGCTGGCGGCTTTCCTCTTTCTAATCAGAAACAAAAAATTTATTCCAGGGTAATTCAGGTCCCATTTAAAAAAAAAAAAGCCAAACCCATTGATTAAAAAAAAAAAAAATCAATAGTACATTTATAGCAATTTTTACTCATAATAAAACTGGTTTCAGGCAACTAGCAGCACTTTATTAACCATTGGTCATCCTGGATTTTATAATTACTTTTTTTTTTTTTTTTTTTGCATAAAAACAAAAAAGGCAATCCACAAATGTTTACGTCTTCAAGGTTAAAAAATTACGTGCCATGTAATAGCAAAGTGGTTCAGGGATACCAACAATTTAACTGAACACTACAAGAAGGTGATCAAATTCTGAGCAAACCAAATTTAACAGAGAGAGGTACTATCTAGATCAAATAACAGAACAGGGGTGGGGAGGGAAGAGGCAGGTCTGTCAGATATAAAAGTTTTCCTTCAGACCCTGTGTGAACAGCAGCATTGTTTTGGCTGTATCTGCACCTCTTATTTTCACCCTGCATACTACATCTAAGATGCAGAATGACTTTGTTTTCCACTCCCTCCTGCCCTTGCTCTAATATCACAAATATAATCAGTAGGCCTCTCGTAAAGTGGAGGAGACAGGCTGGACAACCAGAGTAAGAGCAGCATTTCAAAGAGCAGGAGTTACTGCACTTTAAATAGCCTTTAGGCACTGACTCATTTACAGAGGTTCCACTGCTGATAACAGATGAGCAATTGTCTCAACAGGACACAGAGAAGGAATTTTAACTGCAAATCAACTAAAAGGCAGCTCTATAAAACTGTCCTCTCATCTGGTAACTCAAGCAGTCAGAAATGAGTATGTGAACTAAATTCCAGACACTCATTTCCAAACATTTCTGAGATTGAAATGCTAGCTGGGAAGTCTCTGAAAACTACACATGCTCTGAAAATCATGCAATGCATGTTAAGATTCTTGTTTACATGTAGTCACCAATTCCCATTCATCTTTCTCTCAGCAAGATTTATCTTCCATCTACTTTCACATATTCTTCAAGATAGAATTACTAAGACCTGTTTGCCTCTACAAAGACAGACTTTCAGTTGTGATGATGAAATACCTCTAGTGTCTCATGTTCTGAAAACATCCAGGGAATAACAAGGTTCTCAACTTCTTTAAATACTCTTTTTCTTTGGCCAGGGCATGAAAGACACCAGTAAAGACTTTTAAGACAAATAGTGTATCTTTTATGTGATTTAAAACCAATTAATATAATTAGGGAGAATGAGTCTGTGATATTTTTGCTTATGAAAGGTTTGTTATCATTCCAAGAGCAGAATTTATACTAGGTAAGTACATGACAATATGAGTAGTTTTCTAAAGGCTTCTAGAAATAAACAGTTCTATTTATATGGATATGCCATCAAGTTGAAAAGTCTGATTAAGCAGGTTTTAGCTAGTATGCAAGGATTCTGTAGATTAATACATAAAAATATAGTATGATTTTACCTCCAGATTAGTCAATGTCATTTCTCGAAAGACATAAGCAGGATTTCCTTCTTCTGAATGGCAGGTAATCTGGAAGTTCCCATATGATGAGCTTCCTGATGGCTCTGGCCAGTACTGATGGCATTTAACCTAAGGTCAACACATTTTTAAAGATGCCTGTGTTTAAATTCAGAGTATTATTTTCATCCTCTCTAGTTTTTATACCTGTGTTCATTAAAGATTACTTCGATCATTTTGTAATCACTATTAATTTACTTACCAAATAGACTGCTACCTAATTACTGTATAAAATAAAGTATCACAGAGATTTCCTGGTTCTCTTTCCAAGAGGACACATGCACCAGATCTTGCAGTTAGTTTAACTGAAGATAGATGCCTTTAACTTTCATTATAATTTTTAAAAAATTTATCTATAAATATTCCATCTTAACACTTGAGTGACAAAGATGCTGCTTTGTAAACATTTCTGACCTCCAAAATCCTGATCTGTCCTTCTCAAAGCACATTTATATGGGAAAAGAACAAATGACCAAAAAAAAAAAAAGAGATAAGCAACAAAAAAGTTGCTAAGCTAATGCAGAAATTAGGGGGATGAAGATGGTGGACTTCAAAGACTCTCGATCAAGTCATCAAATATGAATGAAAACTTCAAACACTACTATTTTCTGATAAATGGCTTAAATGCCTAATTACAGAGGTAATTTCAGCTCAAGTGTACTTTTGTGTTTCCAACCCACCTGGCGATTCTTTAAGAGCAGCCAGATTTGCAGACTTCCTGCTCCACTGAGACATCCCGGCATGCAGTGATAGTGATGTCAGTAGCCTCATGATCAGCTTTAGAGCAGGGAGTCTGCCTATGGGTATAAGACAGATAAGTCCTTTTATTTCATTATTAAGCAGCTCTCCAAAGAACTCCACAAATATCATTATTGAAGGGGTGGGGGAACCTCAGAGAACTGCTATTGCAAGTCTGTTCTTAGCAGATCTGCAAAGAAAACTCAAATTAAAAGGGCACTTGTACTGAAATTCCCTCTAATCATGTTTATCTGGGAGCAGGCAGCATCATCCAAACACTGAGTCACTGAAAAATGGTTTAAAAATGCTGCAACTCCCCTTCAATTATTTTAATTGTATTTATAGGCCTGGCCTCCCAGCAAATATATGGTTGTTAAAAACTCAGAATACATACAGACAGCTGAACTACAGTCTGAGTGGATCAGAACAACTACAACCTACTATAAATCTATCTTCAAAAGAAATCCTGAGTGTGGAGGAATTCCACTACACTGTTTTTCCAGAGTGTCATTTCTGTCCACACACTTAACCAGCCAGTGCTACTCTGAATGCTCCAGACTATAAACTCAATAACTGTGGAATTACACTGCATGTATTACCGGACTTGATTGTTTTGCCTGTCTCCAAAGGATAAAGCTGCATAAAAACCAAAGCTATTAAGGAGAAACTATAGTTTAAAACAAACCCAAACAAACCACAAAATACACCTGAGGCCTTTTACAGCATCATACACAATTATTTTTAGTAATTCATAACTCTAATTACTTTATTAGTAGTACTCTATTTTTACACATTTTATATGGAAATTAAAGGACAATGATTCTTTCATATGATTAAACAAATGTTTATAGCCACAGATTAACATTTTATGGAAAATCTTAGATTTCAAGTTTTAAGAGAATCCTTGATAAGACAGCCATCCAGCCATGGGATCTTAACATTAAAAGCTGTGTTAGGGTGTCATAAAAATTAATTTCACTACCTATCAAAGAATTAATCTATGAAAACATTAAACTTTTTGGAGTTCCTTCATGTGAAGTCTGGAGAAAAAATTCTATGAAGGTAAATTCTAGTTGCTTTTCACTTTACAACAAAGAATCAAACAAAGCAGCCTAAAGATATTTTACAAAATACATGAAGACTTCAATACATTTCAGAACTGAACAAAGTTTAAATATTAGCTTCATTAATAACATCCAAAGGTTTAAAATCTAAGAGTCATCATTGCAAAAGTACTAGGAATGCACTACCCTTATGAAAAAAGGTTATAGAATCCTAGAACAGCTTAGGTTGGATAGGACCTTCAAAGGCCATCCAGTCCAACCCCCCTGCAACGAGCAGGGGCATTTCCAGCCAGATCAGGTTGTTCAGAGCCCCATCTAATTCGACCTTCAGTGTTTCCAGGGAGGGGGCATCCACCACCTCTCTGGGCAACTTGTGCCAGTGTCTTACCATCATCATTGTAACATCTCTTCCTTACAGCTGGTCTAAATTTACACTTTTAGTTTAAAACCATTTCCCTTTATCCCCTTGTCACATTATATGCCATAATAGTATATTTGTCTAATCTTTTAAAGGCTAATCACAACAGTATTTTAAGATTATGCCAGTGGTATTTAAGGAAATGTTTTACTTACTCTGCCCCGTTCAACTTGAGTGGTTAACATTACAACCATAGATGAGCCTTGCTCCCAAGTCATCTGCCAAAAATCAGGACACGTGTTCGGTAATGGACCTTGACAAGCAATGTACTGGTTTATTATTGTGGAAGAAGGGATTTCCATCTAAGAGAAGACAAAGTCATTATTTCAATTCCTATAGCAAATGGAAGTCAGGCATCAAACATTTATTAATACAATAAAAAAGCATTCATGGCATTAATTCTCTTTCTTAAGGCTAGTAAATATGGACTGGCACAGATAAAAATTCTTTAAGTGTTTCACAGGCAAAATTACTACAAAGATTCAAGTATACTTAACATATTAACTGATAGTTATGTAGTTGCCATAATCAAGATTAACGGTTGAAAACAGAAATGACAGAGCAGTTGGCAAATAATTCAGGTGCAAACATTTCTTGCTCCGTGGGGTTTTGACACTAGCTTTTAAAACATTGATCTCAAAATTTAATTTCTGTAAAATAAGTAGCTGTAATTTTGTTGTTACTAACAATGAAAAAAAAAAAGATGCAAAAGAAAGTGCTGCCAGATTAGACTTTACTGATGTTGAACACTACTGTCACAAATGTAATCAGCAAAGAAGAACTAATTCCTCTAGAGAGGGCTTCTGTTAACATTTTTTCACATTCGAATGCAGGGCTAGACTTTAGCACTTATGAAAACACCTGCCACAAAATATTAGGAAGTAACTATATCTACAATAAAATTTCAAACCATTTGACTTACAGGTTTAGCAGCCATTCTAGGCTGAACTAGATTTATGAAGGAAAAAAAGGAATTATTTAATGAACTTTTTCAATGGAAAACTGCAAAATTAATGTCAGAAGTGCTTCTGAAATATACTACTCACGTTTATATAATTTGCATTGATGTAATCTTCATTACTTTTTAAAATAACCCGTGTAGCATCATCTGAAAAAAGTGTTAGAAATCCATTACTTAATTACCAACCACAGCAAAATACTTTCAGAGCACATACACGAACAGACATACTTACAAGGCGAAATGTCTCTGTATCTATTTTTGGAAATGTTTTGAGGTAATCTGGCACAAGACATTGTCATTCCAGGCTTTTTCCTATACAATTGCTAAAAGACAAAACTGATGGTCAGAACATCACAGATCAATATACCCATTATTATAATATTTGCCTAAAGAGAGT
This sequence comes from Chiroxiphia lanceolata, assembly GCF_009829145.1. Classification (NCBI taxonomy): domain Eukaryota; kingdom Metazoa; phylum Chordata; class Aves; order Passeriformes; family Pipridae; genus Chiroxiphia; species Chiroxiphia lanceolata. The sequence goes on along the minus strand of NC_045643.1, from coordinate 27,101,733 downwards.
TTTTTTCTAAAACCAGGTACTTATTAGAACATAAACCACTAAGTAACAGTAGCTTCAACTAACACTAAAATACTTTTAAAAAGAAAGCATTACAAATTTAGTTATGCTGTGAGATCACTGAAAATGATCAAGATGTAGCCACAAGTTGCTTAAAGACAAATTGAACAGTAAATTTCAAGTTTCCATAAGAACACCAATCCAGAGAAAAAATAATACTGTGTATTGGTAAGGGAATTGAATTCACTGATAATGACGCTCCACTTGGTAATTTGGGGCAAGTAGATTGTGCTGTGTTACAGGCATCTGCCCACATGGCAGTTGTCTAACTTGGGCTTCCCCCCCCCCCCCAGGATATCCTTCTATATTTCAATAACTGTAGAGCAAATCCTGGGTTACTCCGCGCTTTTCCTGCACAAAATCTCCTTTGAGAGGTTCTTGCCCTCTCATGCTCTAGTCATGCACTGCTACAACCCTTGTGCTACAAACAATATCAGTGAAATGATCCAGGTTCAATAAAAAGCACTTCAAAAACTTTTCAACCTGCTAGGGAGACTGAAAATGTATGTTTAAGGAGAATTTTAAATACCTTTGAAAAAATCTGTTCTTTCTATACATAAAAGTAAACTTTACCACAGCTCTTAATATAAATATATTTTATAAATATATGTCGCATAATAAAATGTTAGGTCTCCATTTGGTGAGGAATTCACAGAATTCACACTGCTGTGTTTTACAAACCTGCTTTCCTGCTTTAGGCCACTTGATCTCATGCATTAAAGATGGACTCTCTCCAAGGTACAAGTTGGTGCTAAAGAAAGACTACAGCAATCAGCCTTTTAGGGCCCCACAGGAAGTACACTACTATTCTGAAATAAGTCAATAAACCCCAACTATTTCTAAAAGACATAGTTATATCAACCCTTAAGATTAGGGTTGTATTTTCCATTGGTTATTTTACCTTCCCTCATTGAGAATGCCCATAAAATGTCAACAGCTCAGGCGTCATTCAGTTCCTACAGCAACTTAGAAAGTCTGAGTACAGAACACATATTTTGGTAGACATTCTTCAGTCTTTATCTCAATGAAAGTATTTTATTAGCATGTTCCTGATAACCACAAAAAGTGTAAGTAATCGATAAAGCTATTCATAACACTAAAAACTGGCATTAGGTATTTGTAAATTTGCACGTACAATACAGGATAGATTTTTTCTTTGGTTATTTTTCTCTTTGAGAGTGTAAGACAATTGTTTTCCTAAAATGCTGACACTACTGAAATTGAACTGAAATCTGCTCTGTTTAAAATAATTACTATTCCAAGAGACTTGGAACTTGCACACAGGTACAGGCAACACAGTACTCACATCAAACTGAGCCAAGACAGTTCCAGTGATAAGCCCCTCTGCTAACTGAATCATGGATTCCCTCAGAGCATTATCGTCCTGATGGACACCATCAAGTGGAGATTTCTCAGGGATGTACTGGAAGTCAGGCTCGCTCTCCAGCTTCTCTTCCACAACATCATAGACAGCTAGAACAAGCCAAGGTATGAATGCTCTGACTGAACATACTGTTTGACAAGTAACGTTAGCTCTAAGTAATTTATTTAAAAAAGCAAAATGCCCAAATTTCCTCCTGTAGAAAAATCCACATTTATTAGCACACTGATTTTAGTCCCAATCAGTAAGGACAAGGAGCCTTTGCTGATCATTAAAATCCATGATAAAACTATTTTCTTGGTTTAGTAATAATTTTAAGTGAAAGCACATCACTGAGAGCTAAAATTTTGATCAAAACTAACGTTATGCCCCTGCCTTGTCTGATAGAAATCCCTAATCTCAGTCTCACATCAGAAACAATATGCATCTTCTATTATATGAACAGAGACACACAATGTTTGAAAGCCTGTTTTTAAATTATATCCCATGACCACAAAGGAGGACACTGGTAACTCCTCACTTCTGTAACTCACATGCTTTTATCCAAAGTTAATCAACACATAAGGTGCAACTGTTTTAGTAAATTTGCAAACAAAGCTAGTAATTTTATCTGAGAAAGAAAGTAAGCACAAAAAAGCTGCAAGAGAACTTACGGAATGAGAGCACAAATAAGTGGGGAGTGCAAATAAGTGAATAAAAGAAATTTTTTTTTATGAGTTGGCTGAGGTATTCTGCTGAAGTAATTTCAGCTACTCCAATTAAACATCACTGTTTCTCATTTTGCTTTTTCCTCTCCAACTGTACTATAATTGGGATATGCAGCAGAATTAAATCCAGTGCCCATCTGCTGGGTACGGTCCAACAGTGTATTTTGTGAATATATTGTGCAAGCTTTTATTTAGACTGCATTTTAGCACTTCTATTAAGTCTCCTCAGGTAGAAATGTTACCACTGGTTTTGCATTATTTTAAAAAAGTATGGAAGGATTTTGCATATATTGACCTCCAAAGTCATCCAAACACTGAATATTTGGTGAGAGGTTTTTTGTTTGTTTGAGCTTGGTTTTTATTTTCCTTAAGGGAATAACAATAACCTCATGAAATACATTCAATATCCATATAGCTTTCTGGACATTTTTATCAATGAGAGTGAGAACAAAATTTAAATTAGCTCTCTGTTAGAAATATTTGATGTCTGACTTTTTGATTAGTTTTCAACACTTACCTACACACAGCTCCTTAGAGTATGGGATCAATACACTGTATTGATGCAATTTCTTTTCAAGGACAGGAGTTCTTTCTTACACACTAAGCATTCCATCCCAGGACACAAAATGGAGGTTAGGAAATGAGAGCAAGGTGTGGATTCTTTTTTTATTATGATGTACAAACTACTTACCATTGGGTCGAACTAGGAGCACAAGTTCCCCTGAGTGCCTCTCACAGCTCGCTTTAATAAACATTACAACTTGATCATGGGTATGTTCTGCTATATCCCTGCCGTTAATCAGTACAACCTGGTCGCCTTCATTCAAACGAGGGACACAGAGATCAGCCTGCAAGGAAGAGGGAATAAACCCAAACCATCTGTAACACAAGCCATTACCAGTTTCTTACCTTAAAGTACCAACTCCAAGTAACTATACTTGGGGTCCTGAACCCTAACAGCCTAGTTCCCATGGTTTGCTGCTCTGTATTCAAATGACAAACATGTTACACAATACATAGGCAGTACCATTCACATGGACAAACCCATTTGCAGCTGGCAGATGACTGTCATTGTAACACATCTTTCAGCAGCTGTTACTCTACTCCTCGCTGAAAGAGAAAGCTCCTCTGTTTGAATCACACTTTGTATAGGCACTTAAAGACCAGAATGTTCTTATCTTTGAAGGGAAGGCAGTAACATGGCAAACAAAACCTTGTCCACATCAATTTCACAGGCTTAAATGCTTCAGGTGTAAAATATCACAATGGTAATGGCAAGAGTAAGGCAAGGACTGAAGACAATGCACAGCTCCCAGTAATCCCACAGAGGAGAATCGGGTCATAAAAATTGTTATTGTAATCACACTCTAAAAACTGTTGCAGAAAAGAAAGAGGACAAGCCATTACCAAATATCTTCTCTCTACAGGGTGAATGTTTAAAGCCAAAATTATTCATGTTATGAAATATTTCAGGGATAATAATAGGAACGAGAACAATGATTTTGGCAAACATTTCAATAGTCAAAAAAAAAAAAAAAGAGAGAAAGTTGTACTTCTTAAATGTTAACAAATAAATGGTTCACTCTACTCTTACTCTAAAAGATACAAACAGAGCTGACTCCAATCAGTCGAACACCAGGTCAGTATTTCTGGCAATAAACTGACAAAATATTGTGCCTACTTTGAAGACAGTATTGATAGTCACTAAACATCAGTAACAACAGACAATCAGACCTGATGAATGATTCATGATGTCTGATTTTAATCTACATCTTGGCTTTACTCGGTTACATCTGTCACTAAAGTAAGAGATTTGCTATTTTAGTTATTTTTAACACTCTTTCAATATATAATTTATGTGAAATTACTGAATGTCTATATTTAAAAAAGTAAAGTAAATTTATTTTTAGGATGACACAGCTCAAGAAACAGTGCATACTGAGCATCTCTAATGCCCCATAATTGTCAGAAATTAAACTTTGTTTCAGTAGGAAAAAATTACTTTTGAGGATTGAAGAACTTTAAAAGTATGTTAAGCAGCCCCATCAAATTCTTACTGCACATAATTTGCTTTGTTATGATAATGTTATAGCAAAAGAAAATTTTCAGAGGCAGCTATGAAATAATTTAGCATTTTTAATACATCCTTCAAGATACACAGATATTGCTACCAAGTTTGCTTTTTGACAACTTACAGGTGTTCCTGGAGCTACCCTGGACACTATAACCGGCATCTTCTGATCATATCCACCCTTTAAAAACAAATTTAATTAGTAACAGATCATGAATGTAAAAAATATACCTTAATAAACATGAAGGGAACAAGGTACTGTTACCTTTACATTGAAGCCAAACCTTCCATTTTCGTCTGGTTTCATTCTGATCATAACAAGATTGTCATGGGGGACACCACCATTGGGCTAGTAAACAAAAATGATATTACATTAACATCTATTTTGTTCACAGTTAGACTTTGAGGATATTGTATCTAATAATTCTGCAGTTTCCTCATCAAATAATTGCTCTTGGACACTTGAGAAAACATCAAGTAATAGCACAAACATCTTGAGTTTTGCAGAAAAGGGAAAGGTTTCAGATTTAAAGGTCTTGGACATAACTAAGTTAAAGGTGTGTTCTGTCAAAGCATACTCAAAGTAAGAAACAGGATTAGAAAATTGGCTTCAAATAGTCTTAAGAAAAACAGCTTACTAAACTGAAACTCTTTAAATTTGTTTTAATTATGACTACAGTGAAGAGCTGCAATAAAAATGTAATACGATGAAAAATAACTGAAGGTGTCCCCTTTTTTCTATTAACACCAATATGCCAGTAGTAAGCAAGGGCAAGTTTGGCAACAAAATCTTGGTTCTGTATCCCTTATTCCATTTCCAAGGTAGTGGAGTATGAACTGTGACACATGCTGTGCACTGATTCAACTCTGACAACTTTAGATGCTTTCTTCTTGGTTTTATTCGGATCACAACAACACTGTTAAAGGAACTACCACTAAACTGAGGAATACTAGATACTTTTTTAATCTGTAAGACATCATTTCATGCAATTGCAGTGATTTGTAGTTTGTTCCCATCAATATTTACTTCACAGACTCAACATCAGCTAATATTTCTAGTTTCTACAGTGAGAATGTACAGTATTGAAGAAATCTGTTTCACAGAAGTTTTCAATGTTTCCAATTACAGCCAAAGAAGAAAACTCATATTGGGGAAAAAAGAAAAAAAACCACCCAGAACTTATTAAAGAGAACATTTTTAAACGTAAGAAAGTTTCAGATCTGCAGGTTCAATAGGTTAAACAAATCTGCACAACTTGGCTCATTAAAAGTTAACTCAACTCCAGGTTTTTTTAAGTTCTTGTTCTTGGTTAAAACAAAAAATCCCTCAAACACATTCATAGTAATGAAAAGATGAAAAATTTGGGGAAGGAGAGGAAAGTAACAGCATAAGCATAACGTTAATGAGAAGTAAGGGTGCTTAGGAAGCCTGATCATGTGCCAATCATTTCAGCCTGTGCTCATTGGCATGAGAGATCAGACACAATGAACATGCTCACCTGCAGCGTTTGGCAGCTTCTATGCCATTGTACTCCATAGACAGAAAGGAAATATGAATTTTCTGCTTTAACAGGCTCTTTTGAGCTACTGTTTATAATGAAAAATGCGAAAAGAGCACTGTATATCATCAACCTGTTTGACTGAAGGGACTTTTGGCTACACCTGTTTTCAAATACTTCTGACATTCTCAGACTGGACACTTGGGGACTGCAGATGGAGTAAAAAGTTGTCATTCCCACACCTGTCCTACTACCTTTCTAAACAGACTCTCCATACGTAAAACAGACAAAGGAAATTCCACAGCTATATGAAGTCAAAATGATAAGTTTTTTTTAACATATTTGAGATGGAGCAGAAAGCTCCAGTGGTGCAGGAACCTGAATTCTGGTCAGAAAAGCAACTTTGAAGCAAAACCACATTCCAAATCCTAAACTTCCACTTCCACAAAATTTCAGTCATGATGTGTTCCTTCTTCTCTAATTCCCAAAATAAAAAGTCATCAGCAGACCAAATTAGATCTTCAATTACAGCAGCTCACTGCCTTAAGTGAGGCAGCATAATATGGAGCACAGCAAACAATCACACTGACAATGCACAGAGAAAAAAGAATCTCATTCTCACACAGCTGTGTTGGTTTTTCAGAATGGAAAGGAGTTAAAAAAACAACTTAAAGTTATTTTTGTCAATTTGGTAAAATAACTGAATACAGGTCAGAAAAACTTGATGACTAAAGTAGTGTTATCATTCCAAGTCGTATTTAATAGATTCAGGTAAGCACTGGCTGAAGACAAACCTGTTACAAACCCTGTTTCATTATTTAATTAAAACAAAAATTTTTACAACATTCCTCAAATGCTCAAAATCTTAAAAGTTTTGCTTTTGGGTCTTTTAATAAAACCCCAGCTATGAAATTAAAGAGGGGTTTTATGGGAATCTTAACTTTTTTATAAGGCCTGAGAGAATACTCTAGGCTTACAGTTCAAAATGCAAACAAACTAAAGGCATTTCTAAATATCAGTTTGGGGAATTAACTCATTATTTTGAAAACCTGAGGTTGACAAAACTGTTTACACGGTATTGCCACTGTATCTGAATGTTAAAGAGTTTTCCCATCCTGCAAAACATTTCTTGTCCCACATCAGTATAAAACCAGGAAGCACTGGAAAACTTCCGGAAGGACAAAAATCACAAAAACGGTCAGTGAGATCTCACCTCAGCCAGATAGTAATCAACTGACTAGCTTACTCACCTCACACGTGCTTAAATGTGGGAAAGGAATGTTTGCTCATGTTTTGACATTTGTTGTCACAAGCCTCTTGCCAGAGTCTCTTTCTTGGAAATTTTGATAAGAAATGCAACCACAGAATCAAGAAGCTGCTCCTGATAAAACCACTCCAGAAGCTGGTAGGCACTTTCAGGTTTAGTTTTTTTGGTAAAACCTAGATTAAATACCAGTGGCAGTGCCTGCAACGTCTTCTTTAAAATTGATGGCAAACAAGTTTTCAAAGAAGAGGTTACTTAGAAATTTCCGCATCTGCTTAAAACCTAATGCTCAAAACCATCCCAGCGTAGTGATTTGCTGACAACTGACAAAGGACTACTCCAGCAGGTGGAAAAACCAGCAGGAGCTAGAAGGGACAGTATGTTTAATGAAAATGCTGCAAGGTAATGCACAAACACAGCAACTCTCTGAAATGCATCAGAACCAAGCTCATGGAAAACAGGACTATCATTCTGATTAAAAGCAGAATTGTTCAAATGGCTTCAAAAACTTACTGTGGATTTTTCTGGTGATGTAGGAACATCAAATGTTTCATTAATATGGTTATCCAGTTCTTGCTGTGAGTGTGAATGATGAATTTGGTTCCAACTGTTCTTTTTAAATTGTTTGGGTGGTAACGCAGGAGGCTGCCCATCTATAGGAGTCTCTTGAGATCTAAATACCAAAATAGAAGTATGAAGTGGAACAATCATGAAATATTGACAGTTCTTTCATGGTTCCAAATAAACTGGAAGAAGTTAGAAGAAACTCAAGAGTTTGAGAGATGTGTGCATATTTTTAGAATCTCAAAAATGTAGTCTGACAGAATATACTGGAAGTGTATGTTTGGACATGTTACTGCTTTTTTCTTGACAAGCAACTGTACACAGAACCAACAAGTTAATCTTTTACCCATGACTTTTTTAGAAAAGGTTTTAGCATGTGTAAGCCACTTAATATTTAACCTAGTTTATATTGGAATATTACAAAAATCACTGTATTTATACCTTGCACACATGCTAAAAAAAACTTCTCAAATTGATACGTCACTTAATATGTTTTCCTCAGTAATAAAATCAAATAGTTTGCATCTCAAATTAATGCCTGCAATTTTAATCATAAACAGACACAGGGAGCATAATACAGTGCTACCACAGTACTTTTTGGCTGTTGATCTTAAAAACAGGAGAAAACAGGAGGCCAAGTTGAACATAACTCAACTGCGCCCCTGTATTTATTGGAAAAGCCCACTGGAGATGACAGTGTTATCTTTTAATTTTTCAATTTAAAAGTATATGGATACATTGCAAGAGAACTCTGGTCTAGTCTCCCTCTTGAACACATTACCCTTTGAAACATGCAGCTCTGAAACACCTGTAAAAATGGCATTAATCGTATGCAGTTCTTAGTTGAATTACAACACCATTACTGAAGTGAAATAGCAGAAAGTTCTACTTCTGATTTAGATCTGCAAGCACTCTATTCTAGATTAATAAAAATGTTCACTGTGGTTTTTGTATAATATGGAGAATTTCCTTTATTAATCCTTTTGGAATAAAAGCTTAAGTGTCTAATTTGTATTACATAAATATATGATTCATCTTTCATTATACAGATTTATATTTAAGAATTAAGAACATTTGAAAAGGCCCAAAAGGGCACCTACCTCATAGTTCCCGTTAACTTGGTTTGAGTGCCAGTTTCTAAATACCAGCAAGGACACATGCCTTCTATCCCATTAAAAGGTGCTATTAAATAATTTAAGAACTTAAAACAACAGCCCACTGATACTAGTGGCAAACCCATAAACCACTGAGAATGAAGTTACAGGTTACAGCTAAATCTAAAGAAAATGCTACCACCAAAAATGGGTGCCTCTGTTTTTCCACCCACACACCCATGGTCGCTTCCTTGAAGAACTGGTGCTCCTCCCTTGGCCAAGGTAGCTCATACCAAGCAACCAAAAAATCACTGACTTTTTGGACAAGCCTGGGTTCTCTGCTGGTTAAACAAGGTGAACTGTTCATCACAGGGTTGACCACCATGCGGGGACGGAGGGACACTCCCAGAGCAAAAGCAGGACACGGCCCCTCTCGTTCTCAGGAAGCTGCAGAGGTAACTCATTGCACAACCTCCCTCCAAAGCACAGGTAACCACTGAGCAGCCCTACTGTACTCACTGGTCTTGCCTCAGTGAACTCTTAGCAGGGCAAGACTCTCAGTATGAGACTGCACAACATTTCAAGTTGCTGCAAGTTAAAGCCTAAGTCACGTATCAAATTCCATACCATGTAATTTGTCTCTACACAACTCGAGAAAGGCAGTTCCCAGGTATGTTTTAAAATAAAAACAAAAATATCTGAGCAAAATTGGCTACAGTGATTTCAAAAAAAAGGATGAACCTCTTTCAAAAAGCATGAAAAATGGGAAATAGAACACTTCACTTTGAAAGACCACACATTTTCTGTTTCAGTTTAAACAAAATTAGTCAATATTCTCAGAAAACAGAACTGTTAACATTTTTTGTCAGTATATGAAAACAACATATTTGAAAAGATCCTATTTTTCTCATTTTTTGCTTAATTTCAACTTTCAGAAAATATTTTTTTCCTTAAGTGTTAAAAGAAAAAAGAAAGTACTAATTATTCAGTCTAATGTCTCAAAAATGCCATGTTCAAAACACACTAGGGAATAAAGAAAAATATTTCTTAACACTTTTCAATGCAAGTAACAGACAAAAAGAGTACATTTTATTTTTCAGGATAAGCAGCTTTTCGAAATTCATTTTTGTGGAGAGAAAAATATGATGATTGTCAACATTTGCAAAACAAATCCTCAAGGCAGCTATAAACTACTTAGACATCGACTTACAAAGGTCACCCAGAGATTTTTAGCTGCCTATGTATTCATTCATTCATGTCTGGCCAGTACAGATTATTCAGCCTTTTAAGTAAAGGGCAACATAGTTATGTATTTTCCTGCAAACAATTACTCCTGAAAGTTTTAAACTGAATAAAAACAGGAATAGAAAACACAAGTAGAAGCACAAAAGAAGTGATTCCGATAAAAGTAAAGGATGGATCTTATGTTTGACAAGATGTCTGTACATATATGCCAACAAACACAAATAAATTCCTATCGAACACACAAACTTACAGAAAAGATTTGAAAAGTTACTTAAATGGGCATTTTGCAAGCAGCGATGGAAGTACTGTAATATATTAGCATAATGAATTGTGAGAACTAACAATCAAGCCTTGGGCAAAAACTTCACTGCTTTATATTTGCCCAGTCAGCTTTGAATTTCCTTATGAATACTCAGACAATGGCAGTGAAAGCAGCCTATTTTGCAGGCAAAGCAGCTCTCTGTTACTGAATTCAGCAATTTACATAATAATAAAATAACACACAACCCTGGCACTGACAAGCTTTGGGTATTTTTGTTACAGATATCCGGTCTGATCTTTTTAATATATTTAGCAAAGGTTTCATACACACCCGCATAAATTTATTAAATTAAACACTTATCACGTGCTTGTCAATTTAAGGTTATAATTACCTCGGGGAACTACAAGCACGAATCTCTCAATTTAGTTTTGAATAGCATATGAAATGAAGAAAAGATGTGCAATTAAAGCTTATATTAGCTAAGCTAAAATATCCTTCTGAACTGCACGGAAACTGTAATTTCTTTTGCTATGTTGACTCCAAATTCAAAAAGATGATTAAACCTATTGCCTATCAGGTTAGCCCCTCGGACTTTCTTACATATGTAAATTTGGCCAATAAATAAAACTGTCCTACAAATCAGCAGATGGACTCTTCAAATCTTTTCACTCAGAAAGACCAAATTGTTTAAGAAATAGCTTTTTGGACTGTAGAAAAGTATAACTTAAAATTATATAGCTTATATGAACTTCATGTCTACTACTTCCCCTCATAAATCTCAAATCTTGAATCAGTAACATCACCTCAAACCTTCAGAAGACCCAAACAGGGTTCATATATTTTTGACAGTCAGTGTCCTCACTCTCAAAAATCTCTTATTCTAGATATCTATACTGGGAGATTAAATTTCACTTTTAAGCTTCCAACAAGGAAAAAAAAGCAAAACCAGCCCCCCTAAAACTTAGTGGTGGAAGAGCAATACTTTTTCTGCTTAAGTGCAAAATCATGAAACAAAACAGCCATAGTTGCATAACTAATGTACAAAACCACTTCCCCTCTTTCTACGACTCATTTCTATGGTGACTTACACAAGAAATCAGGTAATAAATAAACAAATCCTAAGAACACTCAGGAAGTCTGTACAATTTAAGAGTAAAGGCATAAGAATATATAAAGAGAACATTTAAGAATTGTGCTTATTTCACCGTATCACTGCCATTCACTGAGTGTTTCTCATAAACTGACTTCAGTTGGAAATTTTGGAACAGAAGGAACCTGACCCTGTGTGGACTTTGAACAACAAAACTCTAATATGAGAAAAGACTCACAAGTGTTCCAGTTTTGAGAGTGCCTTGATGTGAATAGGTTAAAAAGCCCACCAAAAAAGGAGATTTTATATTATTAGGTCAAATTGCTATTATATAACCCTCAAAGTTGAATAACTAGCTGAGGGCGAAATTATAACTATTGCAGCCTATTATGAAAAGTGTCATGTGCTATTTTACAAAACTTCAAAACTTTTGCATTCTATTTCCCTCCCCAAACTTATGCATAGTTATTAAACTGAGAGTACAATCCAAGTAAGGTTTTAAAACGTGTTTAAATACCTTCCCAGATTCATTTTTCTTGAGACACACCATTTGTTTACAAATATGTGATTATGTATGTGCTATTTTACAGTTCTCAAATGGTTTTGAAACCATTTGCACTATTTCCCTGCTAAAGGAGCTTATACAAAATTATGAGGGCACATCTGGCATTACTAATAAGAAGGTACAGTGATAATAAGGTGTATATTGCATCTTTTTTTCCCCAACTCATCTGTACTCTAGACACAAGTTATTGAGCATTTCAAATCTTTGAACAACTCAACATTTGTTTGTCTTACTTCTGAACCTAACACACAGTAATAGTTTTTATTTTGCCCACCATAGCATAATAAGCTTACAGTATCAAGAATATTCAGCATAATTGGAAAAAAGAAAAAAAAGCTTGTGACTGCCATCTTAAAAACATAAAGATAAGCTCTGTAACAACATACAAAACATACTAGCAACCTCCAATTGCTGGGGTGTCAAAAAGGTATCTTGGCTAAATAGTTGCTAAAGCTTGCTCACACTTCTGTGCCTTAACAAAAAGCAACAGGTCTAGACTTATATCACAAACCAACAGACTTCAATCTATCAAAAAAACAACTTTTGCTTCCACATTCAGACACTGATGGTCAAATTACAGCAAACCCACAGCTTGAGTGGGTGGGGGTACTGAAATCCTGAACCTGGAGTATGTCAGATATAGGTCTTCAGTTCCATATCATTTAATTTTCACAACAAGACCTATTCTAGTACTCCCTAAACAACAGCCACCTTTTTTTTATGTTGCCTGGCTCTCCCTGACCCCAACATTTAACAGTAAATTCTTAAAGGCCAAGATTTCTGACTTATTTTCAGAAGCCCTGCACGTTACCAGACAGTAGCATGGAAAGAAGAGGACTTACGGTGATGTTTCCAGTATGATGCTGTTGGCCTGGGTGGAAGATGGAGATCTGTGATTTACAAATACTTCACTCGGGGACGTGTGAACTACGTGGTCCACTAAATGTCCAACTGACGAGGGTCGTAACCGGGCTCCTTCTTGAGTGAAGGCAGAGTTGCGACTAAGAGGGAAAGCAGAGCAGTGCAACATGACAAGAATATTACTGTTAATCTACGTTTCTGACACCACCCGCTAGAAAAGAATGCTTAAAAAATCATTTCCTCTCATTGTAAGCACATGTTCATACACATATTTTTATTAAATTATTAAGTTACTAAATTAATTAAGATTTCACTGAAACAATTATGTTGTCAGATCAACATGTTATATTTCATAATTTTATTTCTGAAAGTGTTCAAAAATTATTTTAATAAATGCTAAATGTCTACTTTTAAAATTTATTTATTTTTTATTAAAGAAGCCCGAAAGGAATATGGTCCAACCAACAGACTGACAGTCCAGTCAACAAGAAGAAAAATGGATTCCCAAGAAGACAAATCCTGGCTCTGTTCGCGTCAGAACTTGACCTGAATTCCTTAAGATGAACATTTTATCCCCAGCACCTTCTCCTACAAGAATCATAACCTTTACACTGAGAGTGTTATCATTTCTGTGACACAAAATTTTCCCATTTGAAAACCAGTACAGTGACACAGGCACCTCAAAAGACTTTTAAAGATGCATGACTAAGTTTGTTATGCTTTAAGCATCATTACTACTAATTTTTTTCAGCAATTTTTAAATGCTACAGATATTTACAATAATAATCTTGTGAGTAATATGCTGCAATAGAATCTTCAATTTTTCTGATTTATGCAATACAGAATTGGGTAATACCAATTCTTAAGCCAGTTTCAGCACACTGAGAAAACTGGTCACCTTCCAAAAGAAATCAGGAATGTTTTTTCACTAGCTGTAAACATAAAACAGAAAGCTCTATCATGTGAACAGTGAACATCAAAGGGAAATGCAGAAAAATTGAGAGGAATAAACCTGCAAGGATGTCCAATTAAGTAATTTCCTCCAATGTTTTAAGAAGTGATATTAAACCAAAATCAATTATTTTTAAAATATCACACAGATTTAATTATCAGGGTCTTTTTTAGCCAAATTAATAATTTAGTTTTAGTTGTGCTTGAGAAAACTTAAGCTCTCAAGTTTAGGTTAGTGTGATACATCTTACATTTTTTTTTTCTAGGTTGACTGAGAAGCACCTAAAATTCACCCCTAAATAATTTCTTTTACCTGAAGCTAAATGTTCCAGAGAATCACTCGGCACAGAATTATTGAAGCTATTTGTCTCCATCAATCCTTTTATTACACAAGTAGGTCACTCACATTAGAGGCAGACAGTTACTTCTAGGAAGAGAAGATTTGGTGCTACTTACTGATTTGGGGTTCCAGGTGGAGATCGTGATGGCAGGCTCTGTGTTTCCAACCTATCATCAGACAGTGAGTTCCTACTCATTACTTCCCAGTCCATCCCACTCATTAATTTCCGTGCCAAGGGTTTACTGGGGGATCTAGAAGAAGAAAGTAAAATGACTAACCAAAAATTACATGGTGTAAGAACAAAATTACACAAAATTCACCATAATTCAACTGATGTTCAATCATAGGAAATCGAACAATATGTAAGGAAATGTAATAATTGAAGGCTATATTTACACAGGCAGTTCTGTATTTTCTCCATCTATTGTACTTCATTTTTTCTACTTTGAAAAGAATGCCAATGAAACAGTCACAAACTATGGTAGGCTGTGAGGGAGACAGGCAAGATGGAATATGAACTCACTAAACTAATGCCTCAAAGACAATCTGACTCAAACAGAATAATCATTGAGAGGTCTGAAAAACAAAAACAAACAAAAAACTCCCTCTAGATAACACAACTATTTAGCCATCTCAGGAAAAATAAAGCACTGAAAAAATCAGTCCAGAAAAACTCCCAAAGACTTTGAAGAACTGAAAGTGGGGAATCATCAACATGGCAACCGAGCTACCAAATTTTGTTTACACATCAAGGATTTCCTCATGTGCTTTCTTCCAGAATATGTTTGGTCACTTCTAAGGCAGATACAATAATACTATATAAACTTCCTTGTAAGTAAATGAATTTCATTTGGTTTTGTGCCAGAAATGTCCTTCAGGTTAAAGGTTATTATCACCAATGTCTTAAAAGGAATTGTATTTTTTACTTGTTGCCCTTTCTTGAAATTAAGGAAACATTTGCTTCCCATTCTCCAGTCATGCTAGGATGCCTACAATCTCCTGCTGTTGCTTTCACGTATTTCTTAAGCACAAATAAAACCATACTTGCAATCTCTCACAAAATACTATAGTTCCCTTTTATACTGGAAATCATCAAATGAATCATCCAAGAACTGTGGTTGCTTTTTTTCTCAGCATCGTATTGGATGGATGGTTCAGTCATCCTGCAACTAAACATACCCAGACTTTTGCTGTTTGTTTTTTTTAAACTAGAATTCTTCAGCTAACAAAAAAAATACTTTTGAACGAGCCTTTTATGTCCTGTATATTTTGTGTTAGTGGGTTTTTACTTTACTTCTACTACTTTGATGGTGCTCTATAGTTCAAATTTCTCCTCTGTCATTACCCAACCCTCTCTTGTTCCAGTGATACTTCAGCAGTGATACTCCAGCATTTCATTTCCATTTGCCTTCATATTGTGTCACTGTACTCTCTAGGTTTGCACAATGAGGTGAAAACACATTAGTGTATCAGCAGTATAGCTCCATACACCCAGATCACAAAATAATTTCTGCCTTTACTGTCCTTGGGACACATAGTAATTGTTCTTTATCTTCATCATTATCACCTTACTGATTTACTGGAAGTGCAACTCCAGAAAGAAGGAACTTTGAGAAATTGAGGAACTACTTGCACACAAATTACATCTTCTGAAAATGAGAAACTTGGTTACGATGTATATTTTTGCTTCTGATGGAACTTAAAACTCAATGCAAGCCATCATCTTGAGCAGACTGTCCTCAATATTACCAAAAACATCTACAACAATAACCAGCCAAGCATTATATTGAATAATCTACCTTCACATGCAGAAATACATAAGATGGCAACACTGTTTGATACTGAAGGAGTGGGGGTCTGTGTGTGGAGGGTTTATTTTTATCTTTACCTCACCAAGCAGTTCTGAACATGTATTGCATTCTGCTTTGCTGCTCTAAACGCTTATTGAATAACAGCTGGCAAATTTCAGACAGGTGAGATGGGCTACTCTAAATACTACTGTTTCTGGTGTTACTCCACCTGAGGAAAAAAATCTAATAGCATATTGAGGGAAAATATCAGTTATTTAATTACTCAAGAGAAATATATCCCGTCTCTTAGCACGCTTCATGGTATTTAGGGAGTATTAATTTGATCCAAAAAGTAATTAGTTTGATATCATCACTTAAACCAACATTCCAGTTTCTGTAATTTGCTTCAAATGTGAGCAACTCTAACCACGTAGGTATTTTGCTTCCCAAACACGTAAATGTGAGCAGTTCTGAACACGTAACCAGCAGAAGAAACCAGCAGCATTGACAGGCATGTCTAGTTCTATCCTTTCCCTATTCTTTTGTTAGTCAAAGCCATGACTAGCTGGACCCTCCTGACAGCAGGTTTGCAGCCAGCAGATCAGCACCAAGAGCCAGCTCTGCCAAGAGGTAGATTCTACTATTCAAAGAAAGGGACCATAATACATCCAATGCTAAATTAGGTAAGTACAGGACTGCAGATACAGGATTTTCTGACAGACATAACTACTGAACCTTATTTACCTTCAGTGTAAAAGCGACAAGTGGAATACAGGAATATTGGTGATGAGCTTTTCTTTTTTTAACACACAACAACAGTAAAAGTATACCATTGCTCCCTTCTTCTGTGTAATAAGTTACACAGAAGTATATAGGATAGGGGGAAAGTCCAAGTTTTCCCAAAAATTACATTTTTGACTGCTTCAAAAAACCCCACTCATTGTATCTTAAGTCATAGTTTGTAACCCCGTTTATGCAAACTTCCTCATCAAACGAACACAACTCTAAAATAAGCAAAGCATCACCTTCTTCCCTCTCACAACATACAATGTCAATAAAACTCACCTTTTGCTGTGGATAGAGTCTGATCTTTCAGAAATAATACCTTACTACCATGATAAACAGCTGCAGCATTTATTAGCAAAGGCTTCTTTTGATTATTTTATTAACAGCTCTAACCTCAGAGTCCCACCCACTCTTGTTTGTTGCCTCAATTTCCTGTCTTTGCAGAAATTTCAAAGAAAAAATTACCACACTGCAGCACTGAACTTCTTAGTGCTGTGGCTTTTTGATTTTGATTCTCCTGTCAACACTTCTAAATCTAACAATAAGGGGTTTTTATTAACATTTAAGATATGCTGTGAAATATTCCTAAAAATTTCTCCTGTGTCACTAATTTCTTACAACCTTAAAATAATTTTCTCGTGCCAGAGTGCAGCTGAGGACACGAGAGGGGGGAAGTAAGATGTAAAAAACTTTGAAATTTTTTGATAAATGTTGAAATTCTAAATTCCACCTTTGCTCAGCCTGGATGCTTCTATTGCACCCAGCACAGGAAATTGACAGATAACAGAATAAGCCATTTTCAGATTTAATTTTTGGTGTATATGCAGAGACATTCCCAAAAAAGTTGGAAGCAGTCTCATCTATTTGAGTAGGGACACAAATGGAAAACTTTACCTGCCTCCCAAATCAAAAACAGTCTTCTGAGCTGTAATGGTACAGCAAATATAAAAAACCACCCCCCACAACTGAGTAGCAGGGATGAAATTACATAATACAAATAAAAAAATGCAGGACATTATAATTAGCTCAGCTACAGCACACAAAAGCTTTTGAAGACAAAATTTGTTTGGCACCCCACAGCTGAAGGGCTAAAGTCTTGGAGGAGTTGGGAGAGAATAAAGGTGTTGTTTGGGAATACAGGTGGGAATCTTTAAAATCATTTTTGTCCCTAAAAGAAATATAACCTGGAGCAACAGCCTTGCTTTATATTTTGACAAGGAGTACAGAGAACACATTTCTCAGCAAAATTGGCAACTACTGCTTCAGACCAAGAGGCTGACACTATATACAAATCTGCAAGGAACATCACAAATGATGTGTGCAATTTAAAGCACCTCAGAAATTATTTAAATAACCTGAATAAGTGCATAGTTGAAGCAAGACTGAACTTTGAAAAACAAGAGATTGCAACTTAATGATAAGGAGTTTGCAAATACAAGTGACTGACACCCACTCACTGTCACACAATGTGCACTAAGTACCCTCCCTCAGCCCCGGAGCAGACCAGCGGAACGGAACAGAAATAAAGCATTTTGCAGCCCTTTAAGAATTCTCTCAATTTATTACTTCATTGAACCTTTTTTACTCTTATTATCTACTTCTACTAAGTTTCTGGAAATTCTTGTGGGGTTTCGTGGGTTGTGAATATCCTGCAAGAAATGAGGCCAAGAGAACAGCTGTAATGAAAATGATAAAAAAACCCTGTCCAAAACCTAAACAACTGCAGCAGCAGTCTTCCAAATGCTGAATATGCTGCTGCATAAAGATTAAGAAGATTAAGAAAACAACATCTACATAATATATCAAATTTATTACAGAACATATCCTTTACAGTAATAATTCAATTTTTAAAAATTAAATTTAAATTTGGGAAAAAAACCCTTCAGCTAATTTTAAAGTAAAATCCTGAGGACAAACAGCTAAACCTGCTGACTGTAGGTTGTAATTACTTGTTTTATTCAAAAGGCTGTTAAGAAATTTTATTTCTATGTCTTGTGCTCTGTATCTACACTCCAGTGTACAAAGGCCAGACTAGCTGATCATTACTTGTGGCAATCACCATTTCCCAACTTAGAAAAAACAGATCACTCAAGTAACATCTCAGTGGACCTCTCAGAGTTATTTTCTTACTATGAAATGATTCAAAAGTTTGCTTAGATAGTATTTGCTCAAATAAAGCAGTTTCTAATTCGACACTGTTAAGAAAACTGAGTGTAAACCTGGATAACTCCACAAAAAAACCCTGGAAATATTTCTTTTAGTCGATCTTAAATAAATCTTCTGATGTAATAATAATAATAATAAAAGCAATTATTTAAATTTGTTTTATGTGCCCACTTAATTCTAACGAAAGACCTGACTGTACCTTGTTTCATAACTAAAGGCAACCAACACCTAGCAGAACTTCCAGGACCTACCAAAAGAAGCTCACTGCTTGAGAGCTTAAAAAGCTGTTCAACACCACCATGACTGTCTGAGAAAGACACACCAATAAAGAGAAAGACAAGTTCCAGGAACAAAACCCACATTTTACCTGGAAAATCTTAAAAAGCAGAATTCGTCCTCTATATGAGTACAAAAGGGATAACATCTACTCAGCACTTCAACTTGAAATGTAAATGTTTAGAAGACAAAGAACTGAAGATAATGTTCTTAGTTTAAACTTCTTGAACCACACGGTGTTCTAGAAATGTCTTCTATTTCAAGCTTTTTCACTCTTAAAAAAAGACTAAAGGTCTTTCAAATGGAAAATGCATTAATTTCACACTGTGATGAGGAGGACAGAGGAAGAAGCAGCTGATTTATTAAAAGCCTTCCATGGTGTATTTGTTACAACATGCCATTAATT
This sequence comes from Chiroxiphia lanceolata, assembly GCF_009829145.1. Classification (NCBI taxonomy): domain Eukaryota; kingdom Metazoa; phylum Chordata; class Aves; order Passeriformes; family Pipridae; genus Chiroxiphia; species Chiroxiphia lanceolata. The sequence continues at coordinate 27,082,358 of NC_045643.1, read as the reverse complement.
TCAGTTCGCTGATGTACCCATATATACCTCAGACATTTATCAGCCATCAACATTTCTAGGAAACTCAAAACACGTGGATGAATGTTCTATTCTTGATTCAAAAAGCAACAGTGGAAAATAAAATTACTGAGGACGGAAGAACCGAGTATTTCATTAACTAAAAAAGGCCAAGAAGATTCATGAAAATCAGAGCAGTTGTAGCCATGGCTTTCCATTTTATTGACTTTATCAATTTTATCCAACTATATATGACAAAATACAAGTGACCTCAGCAGCACTTGCTCGGTTTAGCTGCAAAGGGAAGAGTGCCATCTACTGCATTAGAGTTTCTGAAGTGACAAAAATACTCCTCAAAACCAAGTATCGGCTCTTCTCCATCCTAGTGATTTGTGGGGAATCACCAAGTTCAGAGTACAAGAAAAATAGTTTTTAACTGATTTACAACTCTAATTTAGAGAAATAAAACTTGGCTGTCACAGTGTTGAGTCTCCTGAGTACTACAAAAGTTGCCCCAAGTAAAAATCTAACCAGATTCCCAAAGTAAATTAAATAGAGCAAAAAATAATTTTACACAGAAAAAATTGGTTTTATAAAATCTAGCTGTTGAATCAACATGTCACAGCACTTCTGTACTCCAGTCCCTCTGATATGCAGCTGCCTATCTATGGTATGGCCCAGCTAAAAACTCAAATCATATTTCAATACACAGGGAAAAGAAGGGGTAGGGTGGTTGGAAGGGTGGAGACAGGGCTGGAAATCAAGGCAGAATTCAGCAATGCTCTAAAAAACAGCGTTTGCAGGCTCTTGGAAAGGTTGCCGGGCTTATTACTAAAGCCTGTGAGCATAAATTTTAATACTAGAGTTCCTTAAGGGGCAACTATGCAAAAAGACACCTCTGATCTCAGCAAAAGTAGAAGCATAAAAAAGGCACAGAGCATGCCCCCTCCCCATAAAGATTCTGTTAATGATCAGAGCAGATTGCCTGATGGATGCAACAGCCACTGACTTTTGAATGCTGTATCATAATTTCTGAAAGAAGAACTAAAACCACGCCTTCACTGTCTTATTGTAATCACTACACTCCCCGGGTGTCTGAAACGCAATTAAGTAATATATTCTTGATTAGCCAACTACCCTGTGACCAAATACCTTCAGAAGCAGCTCACTCACAGTCAACCTTTTCATGGAAAAATACCTACAGTGATAAAGCTGTTCTCACCAAATAAGACACTCACTGTAGCTTATTCTAAAGGAAATACACATGTATAGTTGTAGGTTGTTATTGCAGCTAAAATATACCCATTAACTCAATATTTTAATGGAGTATTTTAATAGCAAGAGACCATTCTTTGCAATAAAGACAGCACAAAAAGGGCTAATACACGTAACAACAAACTACACAGACTGAAGGCTATTCTGAATTTTGAAGATATTTAAAGGGGCAAATATCAAAGAGTATAAATTACTTACCTTGCAAATACCCTGTCTTTGTTTGCTCTTTCTTTACCATACTGCACAGATTGGACCTCTGTTCTCCCACTGGAAAACAAAACAAAATCAAACCACTGAATCCACCATAATTAAAGAACAATTTCTTGTTTAAAATTGAACCATCTCAACAGAAAAAGCCTAAAGTTTGTTTTCACTCATGCTTAAGCAATTGCACTAGCTTCAGTACAGTGTAACCTTAGAAAGCATTTGGTAGAAGTGTAGATCTTGTTTCCAATTAATTTTAAAAGTAGCAAATCTACTTTTGCTTTTATCTGAAGCAATAAGAAATTTCTCACTGGATCTTTGCATAACACTTAACAATATAACATTTCCTGTTATAGCCACTATCAAAAACTTAAAGCATCTCCTTCATACTCCTAAACTACTCCCTGAATTGCTAATAACTTAGTTGCTATTTAGTTCAGCAAAATATCACAAAGAAATTAAATAATAAGCACATCAGGATTGTATTCTTCTATGCAATTTGTCAAAATCAAGATTAGATCTTGGAACTTGCTGACTTTTCATGCAAGACCGGATATCTTGTGTCAAGTCAAAGATTCTTTATACTATTTCATAATTTCTCTTTTAGAAAAAAAAAAAACTACCATTTTTTTGAGTGTCTATCAGCAGTTAAGAACTGATGACAAGATACCAGCAACACTCCTTCTTGCAGCCACTTTCCGATTAATAACTTCAGATCAAGGCACAGAGTCCCTTACACGGACATTTACACTGAAATCAAAGAATAATTATGTATTTTCACATTCATATTACAGAACTACTGGATGTGTGAAGAGCTGAGAAACAGGCCAACTAAAATCTCACAAAATTCACTGAAGGGAAATGCAAAGACCCACATCTGAGGAGGAATGAGTGGCTGGAAAGCAGGTTTACCCAACACAACTGAGACCACATCTGGAGCGCTGTGTGGACTTCCAGGGTCCCCCAAGTCAAGCACAGGGTCACAAGGACTACTAAGAGTCTGGAGCATCTGATGTATTAGGAGAGGCTGAGAGAGCTGGGACTGTTCAGCCTCAGGAAGAGAAGGTTCAGGAGGATCAAATGAGCATGTATAAATGCCAGAAGGGGAAAGTAAAAAATACAGCCAGATGCTTTTTAAGGGAGCCCAGAGAAAGGACCAGAGGCAATGGGCACAAACAGAAATATGAGGTATCCTACTTAATCAGGGCCTGTAGCGAGGACGGAGCAACAAAACAACATCATCATAACCTACCAAAACAAAACAAAATGAAATTTTTACTGTGAAGACAGTCTAACACCAGATCAGGTTGCTCAGAGGTGGTGCAGAGTTTCCGTCCTTAGTAATAACCACAGTGATTCAGATTCAAAATCTTTATAGAAATTAAAAGATTTTCACTACAGCAACATTGAACCACATCTCAAACGCTGTTCAGGATCATAGAATGCTGTTTCTCAAATGGTTACTGTGAGTGCTGGTCACAAACCAGATGCTATAAACAGTTAGCCACTGAATTACTTTCCTTTTTATACATTTATGCAATTCACAAGTGTGACAGAAATAGCCTGTTATTGTGTTTTCTAGCTTTTCATCATCTCCCTTTGTACGTCACAGACACTGCTGCCATTCTAGATGGATGATTAGTAGTAGCTCTGTTATTCTCTACTTCAGTCCCAATTTAAACCATTGGCATCCTGCATTACTTGCAAAGACAGTTAACTCAGTCATTGAACTGAGATAAATTTCTTAAATAAAAAGCATAAAACAGCAAAATCCAACACCACCCACTTCAGCATTACGGGATTATAGTTATTCCAGAGTCATTCTGTGCACTTCCAAGCTGTTTGCCTGTACTGTTAAGTTCATCCTTAAAAGTTATGGAATTAATTTCATCCTTATTTTCTAAAGTTCTGGTTTTGATGTATGTCTTTTGTCTTTACCTAGTTCCTGTTTGTATACATCGAGCTCAAGTGGTTTTCACTCGTACAAACTTCTTTTCAGTGATTTCTATTTGATCTTTATTTAGGTCTGTTTCGTTGCTGTTGCTGCAAACAGTATCTGAGACTCAACAGGTTTCATCAAAAACACCAGGTCAAAGACTTTGAAGTTTTGAGACAACATTTTTAAGATAAACATAACCCAGCAGGTAAGCAGGCCAAGTAATGCAGCCTGAGAGACAATATCAGAGTACTAGTGCAATAACAACCACTAATAATACAATAATGATATTTTCAAGCTATCTTAGAAAATTACTGACATTTGAAGCTTAGGCCAACAGGGAAGGAGAAAAGCTGCAGGATTCAAAAGCTACTTGAATTATGGCACCTTTTAATACAGATTCTAAATAATTTCTTATGTTTATTGATGAGCTGCCTATTCTCTCATATTATTTCCCACATATTTCAAATCAGCACTTACCAGTACCGGAACTTGGAACCCAAAGTGAAATAATGTGCAAAAAAGTTCTTCTGAGGAGGGAGTGGTCTGTCCAAACGGAAGAACGTGTGATGTTCAACACAAGCTTTCCACAAATTCTTACATGCTCGGTAATTCACCATATTGAATCCCAGTAATGTTTCTCTAGATTCATGCTAAAAAATGAGAAAAATATATTTCAGATAAACATTACTCCAAGTTACTTTTGAAACTAATATAAATATTTTTGGCTTGGGGATATTTTTTTAAAATCATGCTTTTTGAAGTGGTTCTCTAATTTTACATTAACTTCATGTACAACAAACCCTTTGAAAATACCTTTACATTTTCTTTAAAGGATTTTTATGTTCCCTTGGGGTTTTTTTAAAAAGAGTCTGCTCAAAGGTTAACAGTCTGTTTTGTGATATTGAAACAAGTCTAGATAGGAAGACACTACATTAAAAAAAAATCCTGTGATTTGAGAGTTCAAAGACAACATGCCTCTGTTTCAAAATTGCTATAGTTAAGATCAAAAATTGTCATGCACATGTGGCACTTGGAGACTGGGAATAGGTATGATCTCAAGAGCAAGGGATGTGCCTACTTACAGGTGATTAATTAGGTTCCTGGTAAATTCAAGAAGCAAAATGGCAAAGCAAGCTCAGCTATTCTGCCCACTGAGCTTGATGACAGCCTTTGTAAGTCAGGAAACATCTGATTATGTTCAATCTTCTTTCTCTTTACACCTTAACTGATTTCACTAAGCAGTCAACTCCTTTTCCAAGTCAAGCTTTTGTTGGCCTGCTCGTCTTTAAATCTGCTCAGATACCAAGGCACAGACCTACAACTCTTCCCCTAGTGTTGTATTCAGAAAGTCATGACCAATGGCTAAGAATGACACTGCATTTTCAGCCACATGATGAATTCAGGGTAAAATAAAATGGATTTAAAAAGTAAACAGCGAAATCTGAGTACTTATTGATGCAATTTAAGAAATTATATTTCAGAAACTAAAAACTGGCATTTTAATTCAATTTAGAAAAATTACTTGTATTTCTGTTCTTAATTTCCAAGTATTGCCACTGTTCCCTGTATTTTCTAGACATGATAATATAGGTATTTAAAAATTGCAAGTCAGAAACAAGGTAACAGAAATCAAGTCCGTTACCTATGCACTTATAAAAAGCTTTGTCAACAATGTAAAAGTACAAAATAAACAAGATAAATTACTATTCTGCAAGAGAGCAACTATGCAAAATTATGGACTGCCCTCATCTGGATCCAGTAAAGGACAAACCAGCTAAGATTTTTGATTCCAAGAGAAAGTTCTTAGGATATAGCAAATTTTCATGTTCTGTCAGCCTTTTAAACAGCTGGAAAAGAGAATTTGATAAGTTATATGAGCTGATGATAATGCATTTTAATGTCATTCAAAGCATTATAATTATGGGTTGGAGAAAAAAAAATATATCCTGCTGTTTCTCCTAGTTTGTATTCCAAAAATCAAGCTGATCTGAATCTCAAGCCACCATCTGATCACTAGATTAGACATGAAGCATGAAGGAGGAGCTGCTATGGCAGGATGAGAAGGAGCTGCAGCTACATCAACTTAATTGTAATGCGAAACAGCACTTTCACAGGAACTTGGTGTGCTAGAGCTTTAAAGGTACCTTAACAATAGTTCTATTCATAGCTTTTAAGGCTTTCATTGCAGTGCAGAGAGAACCGGATTCTCAAACCCAACTCCTTCATCTCAATTACTGCTAGAAAACATTGTTTAAGGTAAAGAATAATATAGGATATTGCTTCCTAAATGCACCCATCCCTTCCCTATTCACCCCTATAGGTTCTGTAATATCCAAATGTAACTCAGGCACTTGAAATTCATCTTTGCTGATGATTCTGGGGTGCAAGATTTGGTTCTACTGCTGGATTTAGAATAAGATTGCCTCTGTATTGCCTGAAAATACTAGGCTTGAATCTATGTGGCCTCAGCAAAAGGCCCCAAGGCAGCACTTCCAATGTCCACAGTACTTCAGTCAAAAGCACATAAAGTAACAGGACAGTCACACTGCAGCCTATGGAATGTTTCTACAGCACAAGGCTCCAGGAAGATGCAGAATGTCCTATGGTATGACAGTGACATATAGGCATTTCAGGGATTTTCAGGCATCTCAGGTCTGCTGAGAGCAGTGTTAGAAGACTATCTCAGGGAGTCACAGCTGGATTCTTCTCCAAAATTATTATCTTACTAATTCTGCCCGTGGGTCCTGTTAGAGGGAGGAAAACAGGCTTCTTGCTATGGAGGGGAAGAATGAAGCAGTTGGGACGCAATTCTTGGAGCTCAAGCACAAAACTACAAGTTAAGACAAACAGGGATAGGGTAAAGTCAAGTCCAAGTCATCTTTGTGGTTCCTTTTATTAAAAAGACAAACGAAAAAAACCAGGCTAGATATGGGTGCCCCCTCTCACACAGAACAGCTCAGTGCTTGAACACACACCTTGGGTGGGGCCATTCATTCAATCCCACCTTTGCCTGACTTGAAACAGCGACCTCAGAGCAGATCTCACTGCTCAGGAAAGAAATTAGGTTGAAAAACTTATTCTCTAGTAAGTCTTTTTCACTTTGGCTAAACAATCCCAGAAGAAAGCATGAATTCCCTACCCCATCTCAGAGAAACAAAAAGACTTGTGCTTTTTAAGCGGCAGATGCTGCACAGACTCAATATATTCCACTAATAGTGGGCAAAAGCCCTGTGAAAGCTTAAATGCGACACAGATTCTGACAGCAGTATTTGCTATTCACAAAAAAATGCAACAGCAGAAACTTTGACAGGATTAGGCAGCAATCAATTAGGCATCTAATGAACATCAGTGTTACTTAAGATCACTGTGTGTACTCGGGCAGATAAGCCCATGTATCACCTTGTGATTTTAGACTAAGTTCTTTCTGAAAGTTAGTCAAAAAAAAGTCAGAAAAAATTCAAAGCACAAACTGCAGATACATAACCTATCATTAAAAAAGATAAAATCAATTATTTTGGCCACTCAGTTAAACCAGGTCTTGGTCATGGACAAAACCTGTAATATGTTTTGTTCCAGACTCAAGTAATTTTCCAGTGGACATCTGGTCTCTAAAAGCACAAAAGAACATGTTGAACAGCTTATTTGGCTGTCACAGAATCAAGACCACTAAAACTTGCTGGATGGCATTAAGAGCTTGATGCTGACTATTGATTTTACAACAGCCAAGGATGCAACTAACTAAAACCAGAGAAGCTTAGGGAAACATCTAGAAAAACAAAACTACTGAATTATTTGCAAAGAGCTGCAAAACATGTAAGGGAAGCAGCATATGGAACACAGGGAACAAACAAAGAGATGGTGGAAAAGCCTGCCACTGAAGTTATGGCTCAGGGGGCTTCTAATGTTGGGTGAAGAAGTCCTACACGTAACATTCTTTTCCCCCACAATCTCATAAAGAAACAACAGAAAGAAAATCTGCTCTACTGGATGCACACTCCAGCTATGTGATTGTTAGAATGATCAACCAGCTTCCATTCAAGATTATATTATACTGCAAGTAGAAAATGATTTTGACATTAAACTGCTTCATCTCACTTCCTTTAAGTGATTTATTTAAACACAGATATAATCTAATAAAAGTAGGCAAATAATTCTTTACTTATGTTGATGCCTTTAAGCAATGCCAAGTCAGGGAATAAATTTAACAGGCGATTAAAAGATAAGGCACTTGCACTTCTGAGGACAGTTGCAATTAAAAGCTCTCAACACTCATTAGCAGTATTTGAAATATATCTGTTTAGGACTACTTTAAAGCCTATGTAGCTCAGTTGGGAAAAAATAAAAACAGTGGAAAATTCCTTTCCCAAGTCATATTCCTTTCCCAACTTCATATTCTATAGCATGTCAGCTTTGCATCCAAATAAATACAGTTACTCAGATGTACAATTTGTTATATATTTACATACAAGTTTGAAACACATCATCAGCAACCATGAATGTATTTCCACTGCTGTATCGTAAATTGGTGATTTAAAATATGCACTCAAAGCACTAGGCAAGAGATATTTTACATACCAAATGTGCAATCACAGAGTCACTTCACCTAGTTTCTGCTGCCTTAAGAGAGTCATTTAGGCTCCCTTTATTGTTAAATGGGAGTGAAAGCAAAAGAAAGCATATACCACCAGAGAGCAACTTAATCCATCCTAAAAAGTATTTCCAATTCATGCAAGATGTTCCAGCCTTTGCACCTTTGTGTCTGATTACTACAGAGGAAGTCTAATGATTTTCTTTGGTGAGCTAATTATCATGAAACTGAAAATATGTTCTTTTAATCTAATTGATGCTGAATATAGTTGAGATGAATCTTTACTCCTACGAGTGCTACTCAGGAAAGGTAATTCTGGAAATAACAGTTTTAATATTAGATGTCATTAAAAAATTGGTTTAAGTATACCTTCTTTGGAAGCCAAATTTGAGCTTTGATCTTAAGATATTCAAGACTTAGAATGAATGAAAATCAACTTCTTGTCATCACTTTTCATCTGATACACAGAGTTTAAAGAAAAACAGTACAAGACTTTTTAATTTGTTGGTTTGGATGTCTCAGAAGAGAAATTACATTAATTATATATACTACATTCTGCTGCAAGTAACAATATGCAGAGTATTAAAAAGCAACACAAAAACCCAAGATGACAAAGCTATCTTTGTATTACCTTCTATTATAAGCAGGTTTTTTTTCTGCAGAAAATAGAGGAAACACTTGAGTACAGTACCCGACCCAATTTTATATTTAGGCATCTCAATCTTCAAGGTCCTGAACTCTGCTACCACAGATTTTCCTCAAGTTCTGACTTAGCAAACATAATTTCTGAATTTCAAATAAATCCCCAAATTCCCATTTCAAATCCAAATATAACATTCCTGCAACTGTAATTGAAGTTACACACACTGTTATCAAGACAAAAAATTTGACCTCTGGCCTGTCAGAGATCAGCTTGCTTTTTCAGAACTGTAGCTCCTGCAGGCTATTAAAAAAAAAATTCTGTGTCAACATAATGCAACATTTCCCCACCACCTTTTTTTGTATCATTACCATTTTTCTGCTTGTGTTGCATGATGTCTGCTCATGTTGACAGATACTCCTGTTTATTTCATGTAATAGCCAAAGTTCATTACTTTCTACACATAATTACTCCAAAATCTTCTAACTCTTGTTATGCTGCTTCTGAACTGATAGCTACTCACAGTGCTCCACGCACACGAGGTAAACTTCTCCTGACAACTAATGCACAACGAAGTGTCTGCATGTGGTCAGGTAGTTCTGTCTGTGAGAACTGCAAAGTCCTGGGCCTCATTTTAAAAGATCTACTTTAAAGACACACAGTTTGACTCCTGTTTTCAGTACTAGTCACCAGACATTGGCCTGATCTGACATAACAGGTGTTTCCTCCTTGTATTTTTCTTGTTTAAACATATTGTCTCTAAAAACTGGAACAGTCCTGTAGTACTCAAGATGCATTCTGTCTAGAATCATCTTTTATCTAGGTCTTCGGATCATAGAATGTTACATGTTGGAAGGGACCTTAAAGATCATGGAGTCCCAACCCACCTGCCACAGGCAGGGACACCTCTTCTCACTAGACCAGGTTGCTCAAGGCCTTATCCAGCCTGGCCTTGAACACTGCCAGGATTGGGGCATCCACAACCTCCCTGGGCAACCTGTTCCAGTGCATCACCATCCTCACAGGAAATCCTTTCAGCGGTAACAATTGCACAAAACCTTTTAACTAATCTGATGAGTTAATCACACAGTCATATTTTTAATTAATTCCTCCATCTTTCCCCAGTGATATGTCTGTGATGGAAGCTAATCTCTTGGAGGCATGGAACAATCCACTTCTCACTGAATTAAATGCACAGTGGTCCTGTGGTGCTTTGCGGGGCAGCAAACGCCCACCACAAGCACTGAAACACATTCAACTTCTGCCCCAAGAAATTTAGAAGTAGGCATAAAAAATTACCATGTGTAATTTAAAACTGCAAAGAAAATGTTACCTCTTTTAAGTAATAAAGTCAACTTGTATTACTAAATCTGAATAATACAAATCAGCATGTTTATCAAACTTTAACTTACAAGTATATACACAGCTGAAGGAACATTAGGCACTACCTTGAGTTTTAATTCGGTTTCTTGTGAAATTTAAATTTAATATGGATTTACCTTCAACCTTTAACACATTTATCTTACATAAGCAAATTACCTTTCCTGCATACAAATGTAAAACTAAACGTATCTAAAATATAAAGCAAAGCAAATGACAAAAAAATCTTATTTAAAGCATTGTAATGATCTATTTGAGACCCGAAATAGCCAGAATGTTGGTGAAACTGGACTTCTAATTGCAGACAAAGGCAAGATTCAACATAGCTTCAGGGAGTATAATGCAGATGTGCAGTAGGAGATATTTAATTGCTTTCATTTTTTGAGATGAAACTTAAGACAGTACTCACCAATTCTTTCCTAAGTTGAATAAAAAACTGTTTGCACTTAAAAGAAATTTTTACAATCTTCAACCTAAATGAAAAATAAAATCACAATATTTAAACACTTAGTATACTCAATCATGGTTAAAGGGTTAAATACATCTACTGAAAATATACCGAAAATATTCATTTTCATAGATAAAAAATAAAATGGCAAAGATTAGACAAAATAGCTTATGTAATTTGAAATGTATGAGCTGTATATTTAAGTTATCTATCAAATTAACTTGTTTCCATCTTAAACCCTAGGCAGTTGCTAATTTAAGTATCTTTTCCCCATTACAAATCCCAAAGAGCTCTTCTATCCCCAGGTCATTCCAGACAGATGTTCCCTTTTCTGAGGTCGCTTTCATTATGCCCTAGAATATGAACAAATACTCTGAACTTCACCTGATCTCCTAAAGACATTCTTTCTCCATGTTCTTACATGTCTTTAAATATAACCATAACTTGTTTTAGTAAAATAGCTAACATAAGATACAAGCATGGAGATAAGGACTCCCAACCTTGGGTTTCTTATCAAGTTAAAAAAATCACATTATGAAGAGGAAAAAGCATTTACAATATCACAACGTACAGATCTTTTCACCTTGCAAGTTATCTATAAAAAACCAAGACACTGACAGTAATTTCAGGCAATTTTGGATGGTAACTGTAATAGTAGTTATGGAAAATGGGAAAAGACAGGCCATATTTCCATCACAATCTAATTATATACTTTTTCAAAGAAATGCAAGATTAGGATAGTGCACATTCTTTATTAAATATAAAAGAGTATCACATTCTGGTCAAGGAAAAAAGTGAGGTTCTAATTGTAAAAAGAAAAACATCATAGTGTTTGTGACTTTAAAAAGGAACAACTGATAAAACACTGCAAACTGACTGGAATTACAGCTTGCATACTTATCACTTGTTGAATAAAAACCTCTATAGACTAGGGAAAATAAGAAGCAAACATCAACAGACACCTAAATTGGGTATCTATATACAGAAATTATCTTCTTAACTAAATCAAATGGAGACATTTTTCTCCAGGGGATTATTCAGAGCAGGAACCTAACTTGAAAGTCCTAATTTGTTGAGAGTTTCTATCTACAGTAACATAAAGGGATACTGTGAACATTAGCCTTTAAATCATGCTTATTTAAATCTTTTCCCATTTCGTTTTTCTTTCCTAGCTTGCCATTAGTTTAATAAAAAAACCAGCAGCAATAACTGTCCTGTTTGTTGTGTTTTTTTCATTTTTTAAAAAGTTCTTGCTAAGTTTTCAAAGTTAGTTTATCAAGGATTTGACACTATAAAGAGAGCTATATCTTGTCTACTGAAATCAGATTATTCCATTGCATCAATTTTCTTAGCACCTCCCGTGACAAACAATTGCTTAAGAATAATGTGGGATGGGTCCTAAATTTGCTGGATGGGATAGACACTAGTGATTATAGCACTCTGACTGTGGAAAAAAAAACAGAAAAAAAATTTAGGTTGCAGTTAATCAACAAGTATGTTATTATGAATTTTTTTAAATTTTGGCATACAGGGCAATTAAAAGAACATTTTAACACATACCTTTTCTAAAACCTGAACTGCACGCACTCTATAATGTATCGGATTTGCTTAGCATGTCAACAGAACACTTGAAAATAAATCACAATTACTCTGTTTATAAAAACATTCTACTATCTTTTATTCTTGAGGTTTCCTCTTCTACTGAAGAAACTACTGCCTTTGGTGATTTACAAATCCAAGGAGAATAAGAATTAAAGCTCTACATACCAGGTTTTATTCTCATTCCATACTTTAGGCAGAGTGAGGTCAGATGACTGTTAAGCCTGAAACCATTTGGAACAGACTCAAAGCTCTAACATTAGCCAATAAGGTCTAACATAACTTGAAAGAGTCACCTTTCAAGTACAAAGGAATGACTCAGCAAAGCTGATAAAAATACAGCACGTAAGAGAGAGTTCATATGTACTGCTAATACCTTGCTAGTCATGGAATAAGCACATCCACACTCAGCCAAAGGAAAAGGCACATCTGCCTGCATTCCCTTCCTCTGACTGCTGGCAATGGTGCATATCTGAGGAAAAGCACTGGGTACCCTAACTCCCAAACAAGAAAGGATTGTCCAGATTTAGTGGTCAAAGACAAACTTGGCTCCAGCAGCTGTGAGATGGAGAAGCTAAAGATGTTAAGGGAAGTGGGGGGATGCAGCAAACTAACCCACTAGTTCAGGAAAAGAAACTCCAGCTTGTTCAGAGCTCTGGTAGGCAAAAGCCCATGGAAGCTGCCCTTTGGGGCACAGGAACAGAGGATAGGTAGTCAGTCTTAAAGGACAAAATTCTCAATCAGAATAATCCTGATGTGCTAGAAAACATGTAAGCATGAGAAGAGGCCAAGCTAGGTAAACTCAGAACTGCTAACTGGGCTCAAACACAAAAAGAAGTGTACAAGATGTGGAAGCAGGATTAGATGACCAAGAAGGAACAGAGTACTACCCAGGCATTCAGGGATACAATTAGGAAATCCAAAGTGCAACTGCAGTTGCAACTGGCAGTGGATGCAAAAGGCAACAAAGCTTTCCAGAGGTATATCAACTGCAAAAGAGAGGCAAAGGAAAGCATGTCCAACTGCTGAACAGATGGTTTAGTAACAAAGAAAAGGCTGAGGTACTCCATGCTCTTTTCCTTTGGTCTCCTCAGATTCCCAGGTCTCTGTGCCTGGTAGCAATATCTGGGGAAAGGAGGAGTTACCCACAATACAGGAAGATCAAGTTAGGACACACAGGATAAAAGACATTCTCTTTTGTTTTGCCCAGTTCTTCACTTCTCTCCCTTCTGTTTCATTTCTCCCCATGATCATAAGGTTCCTAATAAGCAATTTAGATATAATATCAAATTAGGAGGGAGATGGCAAAGACATTTTACTTGACTCTTCTCTGAGCAACACAGTTAAATCTTTATTTCTTCCCACATACATGCATGTCTGTCCTCTCACTTGTCAACTCAGGAATACTGAAAAACAGGTATCTAAACATTCGCTGTAACCATAAAGGCTGGGAAGGCATTACACAGATGCAGTTGCACAGGAGCAAGAATAAGTGGAAGAAAGAAGAAAAAAGTGCCACTACCAGTGTCACTGGAAGAGCAGCATGACTCTGGATAAAAAGGAAAGGTAATAGGTCTACTGTTGAGTTGTATTGTGAAAACTGGCATTTCAAATTCTTACTCATAGTGAAAGGAAGCCTATAACAGGGTGGAATGCGTAAGGGTAGTTTTGGGTCTTTTTGGGTTTGTTTTGTGAAGACCAATTGTGTTGGTACTATAGTCTTCACAGGAAGAAATCAATATCCCTAATGTCAGCTGATATGGTTGAATACAAAGAGGAACTGTTCAGATAATTACACACATGCAAAAACCACACTAAGAATTTATATCAGCATCCCTGGCATGCAAACAATATGAAGCAGAACTCACAGAAACCTCCAACTTCCATTAGGGACATGTAGCTTAATTATGACCTACATTGTACGTACTCAGTAATTTACCAGTGTGTTTTACAGAACCTATTCCTACTATTGCTGTTTTCCCAAAATTGACAGCAGTAAAATCAGACTGAAATAAAGCCTTCCTGATTATTATAGCATTCCATACATAAACCAGTCTTAGCCCAGAAATCGCTATAACGTGGCAAAATTCTTACCACATGAAGGATATATTTCTTAGAACATGCCACTATTATAAAGGCAGGTCTAAGTGACCAATACAGTAGTTTCAGACCTTTCATTCCAAAATCACTTTTAATTTACCCAATAACCATTACGACTGGAAATTTACATGCTTTGTAATTGTCTCAGATTTACTTTTCTTTGAATGCTTACAGGCAAAATGTTTACCACATTCAATTGTATCTGGCTACAAATAACACCTATGTTATAATTTCGTTTTTTCTGTCTCTCTGAAAATCTACTAAAATTTGACCATTCACACTGTTTCTCAACATGGTAAACCACAAAATACATAACATCCTCCAATGAACCCAGAGACTAAGCTTAGCACAGAAAAACAGAATGTCTCAGAAATTCATTGGGTTGCAGAAAGACCAAGCGCACACATCAGCAGCAAACAAAAATGCAAAATCAGTAGCAAATGAACACTTTTCATCATTTTTCTAGAATGAACAGTGCCTGTGCCTGGTGAACTGATTGAACTCTTGTGACAATCTTATATGACTGATTCCAGCCACTCAGAATGCTGCTGTAGCAAACTCGGCGACACGTGTCATAAGGCTGTCAAAGTGGATTCCAAGCAGGCAAAGGAAACCAAGGGAAGGTTACTTCTGCAGGAGCTGAAAAAGGCATTGGGGAAGGTGACATAACTTCTGTAGAGCACTACAGAAGTTACAGAGCACTTCTAACAGGGCACTATAGAAGTCATAGTCGAAAACAGGATTTCTGTATATATATATATGTATGTATATTCTGTTCTTGTATGAATAAAGAACAGGATCCAGACTTAAGCAGAATGATAAACAGAGTAAGATACTTAATGGGGATAATTCCATCTCTAAAGAACTGCTTTAAAAACTATTTTAGTTAAGAAATAAATGACAGCATTTTTTGCAGTAAATGCACTTTTCTGATCCTATCATGAAAATAGTTATCTACGGATGAAGAGATGACAATATCCTGAACGTTCCACCTCAGTTATCCTCATAACTACATTAAATTGAAAACACACAGTGCAATTAATTTATACGTGACAAAACAGATAAGAGCAGTCATTCTCCAGGTTAGTACTTTTCAGTTCAGCTGTCTCTTTAAAGACTGTAAGCTACACCATCACATTGGCCTGGGTTACTTACTTAATTAAATGTAAAGTATGAGTACAAAGTCCTGAATAAAAAATGTATTAAAATCTATTACAGTTTCATTACAGTATCAAAATCATTTCACAGGACAGCATGCAGTTCAGGACAAAATCCCATCATGAAGTTACCTATAAGCAAAACATCAGATGAATAAGTTCAACTTGATATGCTACAACTAAGTTTCAGTCTTTTTTTAGAGTGTGTGACACAGTTAGTGGTAAAAATATTTTGAAATAGCAAACAAAACCATTAAACAGCTGTCCTTACCACTGAAAGGTGTTTATTCGTACTCTGTTCTTAAAAATTAGTATTCCACCTGACATCACTCCAATCATTATTTCATTGTTACTCTGATCCTTTAAAAGAAAAGAAAAAAATTACGTGAAGAACAATATAAATATCTTTTGAAACCTCATATATATTCATTCTCATCTCTCTCTAAATAGACAAATTAACATGGAAGGAAACATGTTTTAATCAGGCAAATAAGAAATTGTTCACTCCTATTTAGAACAAACCTGAATGTTTGCTCTGAGTTTTTTATAAGCCACCACAAAATTTTAATTTCCGAAGTTAGCTCCTCTGTCTTTCACCAACTTCGAAGAAATACATAACAGTATTGTGGCAGTTTATTACTAACAGCAACACTAATAGACTGGCTTGACATTTGCTACACTAAAAGCAACCAGCAACTTAAATTCCTACCTGAAAGGAAATTGCAATCTCAGAACACAGAGAGGAGAGATTCTAAAACAAACAATATTGTAAGCATATTTAAAAAGCACATTTTTCCTGAAATATCTTTGCACTCTATCAAACACCTGGATACAGTGAGCAGTGAAGAGGGGTACATTTCAAATTCTTTTCCAAGTTTCTCTAACCTTAGGGAATAAGACTAGAATATTTAAAAACTAGAGGTGTCTTAGTTGCTAAAAATAATTTTATTCAGAGGCTTTGTAGAAATTTTAGCACTGCACTGACAGGTTAAGATTGTTTCAGTCAAGACCTTGAGCTACTTGCTTTACCAGGTAAAACTGACACTGTATCAAATTACAGTACTCTCACCTTACATTAACAGTTCATTCTATATTATGATGATGATTTATAACATGGTTCTAATAGGAACCAAATTAAATATTTTCAAAGCTGATAGATCCTTAATTATCAAAGGCACATTCAACAAGCATATTCTTATTCATCAGTAGCCAACTGAACTGCCATTTAAGCCAACAAGGCTCAACGTGAATAACTAAACACAAATTCAAGCAAAGAAATATCCTCACTAGAGTGAAATAGTGGATATTCAATTTGTAAATCCCAGTTAGGCACCTAATAAGATGATATTGTTTTCATTTTTTTTCTCTTGTAAGCAGCTGCCAGGAAGGCCCACTAAAAAGGAAAGTATATTTTTCCATAAATCTCAGAGGAATCCATTTTTACATTACAATACTAGTTCATCCAAACTTACCCTTGCATAGTGCAATTCAACTCCATAAAGTTCTAAGGTACGTGCTGTATTGAGATAATTGAACTCTGCTTCTGCAGGAGACAACCCTCTGAAAGAAAGCAGCTAAATCAGAAATGTTCTAACACGACCTCCCACATCAGGCTCCCCAGCGAGCACAAACAGAAAATCTGCATTGTTTTACTACTTCTACCCCCACCCTGAAATCTGAATTTCCTTTCTCATAATAAATGGACTGTAACCCAAAAATTTTAACAGAAAAGAACTTGTGCTTCCACACAGACAGTCTTGACAAGAGGCCACAACACATTTTATTTCTAATGCACTGTTTCATTTAAATATCTATGGAGCCCCAGAATCTGGAAATTACTTTTACAATCCTGGATTTTCCTCTGGTAATTTAAAGTTAAACTACCATCGGCTCACTTAAATGTCTTTACCCTACCTAATAGAATTTGCTAAGCCTTTATCTGAAATGTAACATAACATTCAGTAATTTCTAAAGCAAACAACATGCCCCAATCAAGCAAATGTTTTGTAAATATCACTTAAATTTTGCTAAATTTAACTGTAACGAAAGGCACTTAAGTTCTAAAATATGAAGGAACCATCACTGAAAAGTATCACAGTGTTACATACTGAAAAAAAAATATTTTCCATTGCTTCACTGCCTTTTCCTCTTCAGTGAAAGGTCACAGACTCACACACAGGAAAGAGCAGATATTGAAGAAAAGGACTTTGTTACTTCTAAAGTAACTCTTTTAACTGCTGAAAGCACCATGAAAACAAAGCCTTTATGCTCAGAATATTCCTGAAGATTGAAAAAAAACTCTTAAAGAAAATATATCTGGCTGATGTCCTACATAATACACACAAATACTGTTTTCAGAGTACCTTTAACATGTTTATTATTTCACTAATTTTCCCTGTCATTCTGTCATAGATACTCTGTAGACCATCAGTGGTGTTACATACTCATTGTAAAAATAATCTAAAAAAAAATTACATTAAACATATTTTTAAAAACCCTAAAAAAACCCCAAACAAACAAACAAAAAACCCACCAAAAAGAAAACCCAAAAAACCCAGAAACCTTTAAAACAAAATACTCATTTTTTTAATATAATAGCACAGCATCAGCAGTCAGGATTTGACAAAGTCAGTCAGTATCTTCTGATGTAAATCCTTACATGTGCTGCTGATGTAATTTTGCTATTTCTTTTTCAAAGTCTTGAGGCTGGCTAGGGATGAAAGAATATTCTGAGAGGTAGCCTGGCAAGTTTTCTGAATGGTTGTAGTCTCCCAGCTCGGCTAAAATATTAAAAAGAGAGGTTATTGTTTATCACTGATGTACTTGGCATTGTGCAAGGCCCCCAAATTCACAAGGGTCTGCTCCCACATAATTTATGATCTACAGCAAACAAAAATAGAGAAGACATTTGAACTCCCCTTTTCCCTTTTGAATAAACAGTCGCATTCTCAGTGAATACCATGGAAATTATTTAGTGAGAGCTTTGATTATGTACTTATGAAGGAAGTTTGTAAAGTGTTTAATTTGTAATACACAAATTAATTCATAAATGCTGTCATAACGGCTAGCACTAAATAGGATATATTTATATAGATACAGATATATAGGATAGTATTAAATTTTTTCCTTTATTATTTTACCTTGCTTGTTTTCATGTGATTATACTTTTTTTTTTTAACACTACAACTGCTATTTCTTCATGAAGATCTGCAAAATCCACCAACTCATTCTGTACCAAGATATATTCAGAAGCATTAGAAAAATATTTTTTTGCATATTCAACTGGTATGTATGGAAAAAAGTACACATACATACACCTACATTGAAACTACTCTACTTGAAACTACTAAAAAGTGCATTTACATAATTACTAACCCTTTCTTAAAATTATAAGAAATAAATTAAAATCACATTTGTCAGAAAAAAACCATACAAGCAACATTTGCTAAAAATAGAGGCTTTGAGGTCTTCTAACTATAGTAAAAAAAAGCAGTTTTAAGTGTCTGCAATCTATGTAACAGATCTACAGTGAAAGGTAAGAAACATAACGTGAAAACTGGAAAGATCACAACAATATATCATGATGTGGGATTCTGGGCAGGCCTAGTGGCATTGACAAGAGGGATGAAGGCACTCATGGAGCGGGAGGACAAGGAAGGGAAAGCAGGAAAGAACTCTGGAGCACTTGCACTGCCAGAAATAGATCTTATTTTAAATAATTTAAAAATTAGGAAATGGGACTAGGTTTTATAATAGAATGCATTCCTTGCTAAAATCCACTATGAAGAATACAGGACTATGTCTGCTATTTACATATACTTATAAAGAATCCAGACAATTTACTATAGGCAGGCACAGAAATCATTAGACAGAGCTCTGCATACTGAAGAACTTAATGGCAGCAGGGTCTCATACATAAGTCTAAATGCAAGGCACTGTGCATATCCACCACTTCTACATACCACGCCTCTAACTTCTGTTATTTGAAAAATAAACATATTGCATTCTTAAAACCCTAAAATGTTATCAACTTTTCATAGTTCCTGTTTCATTATCAAATATTTTATATCTTCTAAGGCAAATCCCTATGGCATGACAGCACTTGTAGTGCATTTTTCCAAGCAGCTGGAGTGTGGAAGTTTTGTTTAAGAGAAATTGTTCTACTGATTGACCTAGAAAAAGGTGACCACTTAACAAAACTATGCATAAAACATTACAGTAACATTACTATGTTTTTTACCTGAAAATATTAACATTGACACTATTTGTCTTATATGTACAAAGTATACAAATGTGGATATAAGTACCTTTAGCAGTAGAAAACCACATGAGTACAGACAGATATATCAGGATTGCTTATAAAACAGAATTTCTGACAATGAGAAATTTCAAGAAGTAGGGGCTGAACAGTCTCTAGCTAGTTGGTTGCTAAGTTTTTTTTTTCCACTGAACAATGTAAGTTTATGAAGAAAAAATGAGTGGGGAAGAAAACTAAATCTCAAGTCTTCAAGACTCATCTATTCACTGCATGGCTTAAAATTGACAAGATAGGTATTGAACTTTTTGGTCAGATACCCCTTTCCACACCTATTTGGACGTTCACTGTATGATATGTTAAAAATGTTTAAGTGTCTTAATAAATACTTTTTAGTATCATTCTCAAGGAAAAAAACCACAACCCCACGCCTCAGAAAACACAGGAATAAATGAGTATTGATTTGGGGGTTTCTAATAGTACATCCTTAAGTATTTTTTTCATATTTAATTCAGCAAAACATGCTGGGGGAGGAAAACCAATCAAATATATTTCTTTAATCATGAGGAAATTAGCATCATGTCCACAAACATCACAATATAATGCTATACAAACTACATTCTTTAGAAACTAATCAATACTACTTTTTATTATTTCAGTACAAACATGTACACAAATACTAATTATACTTACATTGAACAGCATAGGAAGCCAGAAGAGCAGCAGTATTATAAGGACAGGGCAACCTGTTTTGTTGTGTTTTTAAAATGAGAAATAAATAAAATTAGATATTTCGAGTGAAATTTGGTTATTTTTAAAACCTTAGTCTTTTATAGTCTATGGACAAATTGGACAGGTAACTACTACAAAGACTTCTACTTGCACAGGTAGTGATTTATTCTTAATATATTTTTATTTTTGTAGGCAAAATCCCTCATCTCTCATTATTACATTTTTCTCAACCAAATTTGCATTCAGTGTTTAACACAACAAAAATGTCTTACCTTCCAGTAAGAATGTCGTGCTTAATTTGCAAAAAGTACTGGTACCTTATTTAAAGAAGTAAACAAAAAACACTAATTAAAAATAATTTTTTTCCATAATTTTCCATCAATTTAATTTAGCACAAAACTATACATTTTGCATGCTATTTCTTAAACTCTCATGGGAAAAAATGAAACTTTGCTTAGTAAAATAATATTACAACTTGGTAAATTCAACTACTTACAGGTTATGAAGTTATACATTGTATTTCCCTAGAAGGTCACAAATTTCACATTCTACCTGCTTTATACAGTAGCCACAAGCTGAAATTTGCATCTGTGTATGGAGGTATCCACATAAGAATGATCTGAACTCCAGGTAGAGAGAATTAATTCATTCTCACTGAGTATTTGATATTACTCTGTTTTAATTAAATTTTAATTTAATTATGCTTAGTATTTTGGAGTTACATCGTTGTTATAAAAGTTGTGGACTCTTATGTCAAATACCTTTCAATTGACTTCCCTCAAACTTCTAAAGTTTTCTTCAATTATGGTGTGAGAAAAGCTTGTTTTAGAAATTCATCTAGTTTTCCCATGCCCACACTTTCAAGTCAGGGAGGACATGGATACAGCAAAAGGAACAGACAAATACTTTAAAATAAGAACTATTTCCCACCAAACAATGGAAACAGAAACACCATGACTTAAAAACCTCAACAAGCCTGAAAGTGCAAACAGCTTTCCGTCTAAATTACTTCCTTTGTTTCTCCAACAAAACCAAAATATTTTGTTAATGTCTCAGAATGAATCTTTTGTTCATTCAATTTAGTTCCTTCATATTTCACTCCAAGGTTTTAGACAATTTCAAAGAAGTATAAATGTTTATATCAAGCAGCAAATTACACCTGCTACAAAGCTCCACCAAAACAGAGACCGGAGTAGGGTAACAAACAAGACTTACCAAGATGGCAGGATGTTAGCACAAGCTTAAACTTTCAGCAAAAAAACCCCTTATAACAGAGCATAAAAGCATCTGTAGAATTTGTCTATATTGCCTGTTTATTTTTTAGAAGAGGTTTCACTGTATGGCAAATTTAAACATCATTCCTGCTTCCTTATATATTTATTCTGGTTTGGGATCTCCCACATTAATGATATTATTATTATAACCATCTGGTTTGGTTTCCTTCTTGTAGCTCTGATTCAAAAGCTGGGAGTGACCTATACCCATTCATTGTAAACATTCGCCAAAATCACTTATCAAAACCACTAAATACTAAATATTTCCCAGTACTAACTTGCACTAAGAAATTAAAACCAAAATGCATTACTTAATTACACATATTATGACTTCTCATAATTGTGTAGTCTTCAGAAAGTGGATTAACTATCACTTTAAAGACTTCCACAAACATTTACAAATACACACAGAAATCCAATTATTTACAAGCTAAATATAATGGAAAGGTAAAACATTCCAAGTTTGAAAGAAAAAGAAGGAAAACACTTGTGAACTGACAAGCAAAGATATGAGTCCACATGCTCAACTCCTACAAAACCATCGAGAGGTTCTTGAACTGACCAGAAAGGCAGGAAGCTTAGTCTAAGGTATTAAACCTCAAGAAGTTAAAACTGAGACATTAGCCACGTTGTAGAGACCTCAAAATAACTTTTAGTTTTCCACATTAAAATGCACATTGAAACCAAAAAAGATAAAGCAAAATTTCTTTACCAGTTAAAAAATGCAATAAATGACAAGTTAATTTTATATATTATATGGATATGCTTCAGCTCAGCTTTGCTCGAGCATCTCTTCACAAATATACACCTCCATCTTATTTTACTTTTTCTGGTGTAATGTTTTATTAGAAATATTGCACAGTCCTTAAAGGACCTCATGATTAAGGGACACCAAGCAGAGTTCATTTTCTGCCCATTGTTTTCAGCGAACAGGGAAGTTGATGGCTTGTTAGCCAACCACCACAGTTTGAACACTGCAGCCTCACATACTATTTAGCAAAATGGGAAATCAACAGAAGTTTAGCAACGCAGATCTGCCCGAGCCTGCACAACACACCCAGCTAAAACAACGCAGGGAGCATCCCACCGCCACGTTTTCATCTTCCTTACACAGATATAGCTAGAAAAGGGTAAGACAGAATTACTGCTGACTGGAGTCAACGTTAATAAGGAAGTCTTCCTGCCATGAGGAGAACTAAAGAAGCTTCATTCCCTACCAAGACAAGTTCCCAAAGCCAAGCTCTCCAATGCACAGCTCCCGCTGACCCCTCCTGACCTGGGGCATTCAGAACCTGCCTCGCTCACATGAATTCGCAGCCGTCTAATCAGACACGAGCTTGCACTGGACCTTTCCCTGGCATCTATTCATACTGCCTCATGTGTCAAGCCATTCCTGTTTTCAGGGAATTGATAAAAACTGAGCAGTTTTGAACAATCTCAGCTTGAGCTGGAATTGTCAGAAGTTTGCACCTTCTTTTGATTTCTTTTTTTTGAGGTAGGAATACTGATTACACGAAAGGACCTGTATTTGTGATATGGCATCCTAACTTCATTCCATAAAAGCCCATGGAAAATAATACTCTCTCTTCGTAATAATTCCAAATACAAATGAGTTTTCTCAGGGGCAATTAGGCCTATTAGCAAAAAAGACAGAGCTGACCTAGATACAGGAATTCTACATTATTTCTCATTTAAAAGAATGCTGTATTTATAGCTTTGTATTTAGAGAATAGCACTTAAAGTAAACAGTTTTCTCCTTCTTTATGGTTTACATCATATTGATCAACATTTACCCATTTTTTCATCTCCTTAGGAATATTACATAATTTCCTTTAATTCAAATAAAACATTTTCCACACTTTTTTCATTATTCTGATGTAGTAAATTGCCAAATTTTCCTACAGTAAATATTTCAATAAAACAAAGTCTCATCCAGGCTCTCATGAGACTCATTTTAGTAAATTCTATCTGTGTAGATAGACGCAAAATTTTGTCCAAAATATGACAAATCAATAGAAATTATAAACAAATGTGGACTCAAATTTTCACAGTTTTGGTACTTAGGTTTCAAAAGCTGTCCTTAATAACTTAGATACTGTTTTTTGAATGGAGCTGACCTGTTTTCAGAATGGCTGACATCCAAAAATTCCAATCTGTCAAATCATGCCATTTATGTAGAGGACCAGAAGTAATTAAAAATACTGAAAATTTGAGGCATTTCTTCTGGGACTAATTGCAACTCACAAGTCTCCTATTTGATTCACACTGAGCATTTTCTTCAACAGATTTCAACACATTGCTATCAAAATAAGCTTATGAGATTCAAGCTATGGTTGTGTCAAGGAATAAACCATACAGAAATTAATTTTTTAGTGTTAAGCAGAAAACTGAGGGGGTGTCAAAAATGCAGAAAGCTTAGAAATTTTTTGGTTACAAAGGAGAACACAAGTAAGGATAAAATTAAATTTGCACTCATTGATGAATAGTGGGATTAAGCTTTTTCTCTCTTCTCTATTTCCCCTTTTCTGTTTCTACTTGGTAGTATTTTCTTCACGTAGTTACTTCACTTTGCATATAAATTTTTAAGTTTATTCACAGAGACTTCTTATATTGATTTGGTGCAACAGCACAGTTCATATCTGTAATCATTAGGCAAAAATTAGAAGCTTGTCCATATGACAAGAATGATTTATAAGAAAATTACCATGCTATACCTTAAAAAAATTAATGATCAGTCAATATTTTATTGACAAAGTAACCAGACCTACCTTGTATATTCTTCTTGGAGCTTGTTTGGGTCACTTACAAAAAACTTAACTCTGAAGTTCAGACTGTGAGGAGATCCTCCTATGGTCAAGAAAAGTTATTTCTAATTAATCAGGGCACCCTGGAAAAACAGCATAATAACAATAGATGAATTGATGAAATACATACATTACTCACTTTTTAATTGTTTCCTGATAGGTTTGTTTGGATCCAACCACCTCTGGAAAGAGACAAATTATAACACCAACTTCAGAGAAACAAAGAAGTACAAATCATATCCTTATACATCATGAAACTCTTGCTATTCTATTACTTTTTACTTGGTCTTTTACCAAAATGCCTCACTGGCATCTGTTGTCCAGATATCTGTCTCTCACAGTGCTAATTCTACGTTGACTTGCTTCTGTGATTGTCACAGGAGCCTGAGAGATGCTAGAACTCAACTATGCTGTGCTTAACAACCTTCAGCTACTCTAAGGTGAACTACCTGTAGCAGTGAAGAGCTATAGGCAGGCTAATTTACCCAACTCAGAAGTTAGTTTGCTTAAACTACTCCCAGTACTTCTGACTCTGTATTTGGCAGATCTGACAGAGCCAGTGAATGATCCTGCTGGCTCCCAGATTCTCTTCAAATTGTCAGCCTAAGTGTCAGCACTGGTACATCACTAACTGGGATCTTGGAAACCAGGCTCAATACTCAGCCTACTGGATTAAGGACTACAGAACAATTTTACCAAACAGTGTCCAATCTTGATCATCTCTACAGGAGAACACTGCTGTGTACAGACAGACCTTTATAAAAATCAACGTAGCAAATGTCAGATAAAAGTATGGCTCTCTGGAAAGCCCTGCAAGTTGTTTAAACCACTGCCCACCAGCAACCCAGTAGTCTCTGCACAGATAAACATAGCTCAGTTAGCTCATAAGTCTATCTTTGGTAGAAATACTGTTCAATTCCTCCTGCTGCCTTGCAAAGGAAGCCCACAAGCTTCAGGAAATCGTTATATGGGCACAGTTCCTATGAAGTGACAGAGATCTAACACTGTACAGAATGCAACTCCCTCACATCAATCACAGGGCGTTTTATTTTTTTCAGGTGAGGGAGGAGGAAGCAAACACACAGAGGTATCTGAGCTACCTGACACACACTATGGATCTGAAGCTAGGACTAAGTAATTTTATTCATTACGACCTACAAATAATGATGAATAGATCCACATCCGTGTAGCAGTTGATTTAAGAGGAACCAAAGAGACAGTTTGATACAGCTTCAAAAATGTGGCTATGTAAAAAAAGAAAACAAACCACCAAATCTTTATACAGAATCAATTAACTTTTAAGACTAAATGTAAAGGCTTAATAAAGGACACTCCAGCCAGGGATACACACGAATTTTATGTCAGAATCTTTCAAAACATGTTGAAAGGTACTTGACTTTTACTGTGGGATTAATATTATACATTATATATTATATACTATTATACATACATTATATTATTAAAAAGATAAAGCTTCTTCAGTTTATGAAATCCACGTTTAGACACAATGCTGGAGGTTTCACACTCAATTAGCAAAACCTCCTTCTCCCCATCATCTTTACCTCCTGCTGTATTAACCATATTTTAGTAATATTCTGCTGTGTTATTTCACAAGTAACTAGGATATTTGACAATCCAATAAGGTTTCTTTGTCCAAATGAACCAACTGTAAATGGACATAAACTGAAATCAGTCAAACCCATAAATTCTTCAAGCTTACATGACTAATATTGGTAACATTTCTATTTAGCTCTGACACATTGTTTTCATGGCAACTAGGTATGTGCTGAAAAGACAAAATATTTAGAAGCCAAAAGAATACCAAACCTTTAAAGCATGTGCTTATATCAAACAGCTGTGAAGTCATTCTTTCAGGCTAACTCCTAACCAGATCCTTCCATTACACTGTTGTGTTCATCTGCTTCCAGACAGGTAAACTAAAAAACAGAGAGCTTAGAGGTCTACGCTTTGGAAAGCCAGATAAATGAGAACTAGAACAGATTTCTGAATGTTGAGTAAAACCTTGAGTCATGATCAATTAAATACTTCTTAAACAAAGCTGAAAAATAATTCAGCCTTTTCTTCAGCACGCCTATGTCTTTTCAGTCTGGAAACAAAGTTCAGAATAAAAATATTAAATGAGGCCAGCCTGCCAATGTCTTAAGAGAGCTATTCACAAGTGAATGTGGATGACTTTTGACACACAAGTTGGGAGATAAATTTAGACCCCATCACTGTGCTGCACATATAGTAAGAATAAGGTAAAGAACTGTATTATAAGGAATAATACTCAGTTAAATTGCACTTTAAACCAAGTATTGAACATTTGATAACTATAAAAGAAAGTAGTCAAGAAGCAATCTTCAAGCAACATTAATCTCAGTGGTACTGCTGTAACTATTACAGTGAATGGTACAGCTGGACCTCTTTGTTTCTAGTGGTGATTTACAAAGTTCCAGCTGTACAGAATTCCCTTTCAATTAAAGCCCATGAAGTATTGTAAGCCCTGCTCAGAGAGTGGACTATCTGAAGCACTATTAGAAGACCACGAGGTATCTGAGCTAGAAACAGAAACATCATACAGGACAACCTAAAACCCCTTCGTTATTTTTTAAGTCGTATTGACAAAAACAACAACAAAACAAAATTAAAACATATTTAGTATTTCTGACAAGAATCATGCAGTCTAGTAAACAGATACAATAAAGCAAACAATATCCTTTTAAGGTATTATTTCATAAGCACAGATCTCAATATTTTACTCCAAATCTGTGTCTATTCATATGTACTTTTATCGTAACTACAGCAAGGTGATACTGACCCACTGAAATGACACAGTTGGAGAAGATGGCACAAAATTGCAATGGTTTCTATTTACTTCTCTTTAAATAACATAGTACAGTGATGACCATAATTATGATTTTTAAAATGGTACTTATAAAGCAGAGTCAACTTACAGGGTTATCAGTAGATTCATCAGCCAACTGTAAACCAAAGTAATCTCTCTCTGTCAAATCGAGATGCTTGAAGACTACATCCAATAGAACTTGGCCCTGATCATGTTTCTGTAGAGAACAAATATATACCTTTTTTTAATGAACAAATATATAATTGGACACAGAGACTTCAGGCAGGTAGAGAACATACACATTCTTTCAGATGCGCTGTAACAGTCTAAATTTTAAATATCACGAAGTGTATCCCAGGAGCACTATTTTTAAATGAGCTTCATCTCTCTTTTTGAAACATATGTAAGGAAATCATTTTTCTTCTCTGTCATTTTCTGACAGTAAGAATTTCTCACTTCTCAGCTAGCTACATGATTATTTCTGAAAGCCATTCATTAGCCAAATTGGATATTTAAAAGTAGTACTGAAAAATAGAAAAGAAAAAAGTTTAAGATTTAATAAAGAACTTGGTACAAGTAAGAGTCTTGTTTGGGTCACTGAATTCAAATGTACAGGTCTGTACGAGTTATTCTTCCTTATTTTATCTGAAAATCTATTCCTGACTCTAACTGAACCAGCACATCGAAAATGTTTCCAAAGTTTAATGGCACAGACAGCTGAAGCAGCCAGATATCTAACTGAGAAGCGTCATTTAAACACGTTCTCTCTAAAATACTACTTCACTCTAAATGAACTAATTCAAATGAAGTGGGTAATAGCAATATTGTTTTTCAGAGACAAGTGAACAAACTTGATTTCTACTCCAGGGACAAATCTTACTGTCAAATGATATAAAAAGAATCTGTAGTTAGTACCTAGCAATTTTTTGCCTAACCTGAAAATGCTGCCAACACAGTAACTGAAACACCAAGTGTGTCATTATGACAGGACTCAATAAACGCATTTGGTGAAATCTGAAGGGAGTTTCCCAAAGAAGTTAAAGTGTCATAGCTCCATGAAATACAAGAGACAAGCAAAATTCTGCAAGAACAACTGTCAAACAAAAAGAAATAAGAAAGTGATGATTGATACATTTTCCACCCAGATTTTCTACTCCTCTGGCACCCAAGCATAGAAGCTTCTAATAATCTCCTAGGTGCCAAGTATTATTGATGCTGCAGTGGATTTGTTTACTGTAGGTAGTAAGATATTTTTATAGTTTTAAAACAAAAAAACCTCCTGTTCTGCTCACAAATGACCTCACTTCACATAGAGATTATGTAACAGTTTATTTTACAGCTGTTACAACAGAAGTATGTAACTAAAAGATCAAAATAAGAATTTAATTGATATCCATATAAGAGAAAAATTTACAAATCTACAAATCCATAGTTAGATATTTGTTAACATCTAAGAGCATCCTATGAAAACTAATTTTTTTGTTCAGCTGAAATTACACTGAAGTTGAATAAACTGTCACTGGCAGTTATTTGGGGCTAAAAACTCCAAGAAGCTTGAAAATTTATTTCATAATAATTTTTTAAAAAAGTAGATAACAGTTATCCACAAATTATGCTTGGAAATAATCCCAAGAGGACAATCATAATCACAACTCTGCACATTCAAGTTGAAATTACATAAGGCATATATTTCAGGTCTCATATAAATTTGGCAAAGTTGAAGCAATCTATGATTTGCTATATTTACTTTGAAAAAAAGATCTTATTTAAAAAAAAATGCTACAGAGAAAATTTCTTGATGTTTAACAAAATACAGAAGCACCACTGTTAAAAAGGTCACTACTGGAAAAATTTACTTTCCAAATTACTAAAAAGAAACAAAGAAAAAAATCAGATGTTAATGTAATAAATGTACAACAGCATAAATGCATAAGGCACTTTTATATACAACCCAAAAAATAGTCACTTTCATTTTTACTAAATTAGGAGTTTCTGCTATATTTTGAAATAAACCAGTCATCAGTACAGTTTTAACAGCAAATAAAACTAATTTTAAAATTACATAGCAACACTAATTGCCTCTTGGCACTTTTCCCATGTAGATTTAAATAAGAACTCAAACTGGGAACTTCTGATGGTAACTACCAGAAAATGGGAGACGTTTGGAACCCAAGTTTAGGTTTACAATTACCACAGCTGACACGTGACCTCTTTAAGTAAGTTGCAGATACCATCTCCGTAGCTTTTTTCCAATCTAATCCTGACGATGTGTACTGTTTCTTAAATATCTGAATAGATGTTTCCTAATAAAAAAGCTTCGAACTCACCAAACGGTTTGAATTAAGAAACACAGAACATCAGTTCACGACCACAAGGAAGGTATTTCTGCTGCAACCGAGCAGCAAATTTGGTAAGAGAAGACTAATTTCAACATGAAGCATTTGTTTGGATCAGAATGTTTTACTCTCAGTGCAAAACAAAGATAAGCATCTAGTAAAACCAGACCTCAGTTTAACCCATCTCTGATATTTATATAATGATGTTGCAGCTTGCCAAAGCAGGTGAAGGTCACAATCCTGCCTGTTGAGAAAGGTCCAAAATATTTGTAATACTATCACAACACTGAATAGCTGCTCCAAAATATAAAAAAATATGATAGCAAGTTTAAACGTTTGATTTTTTTTTTACACAAAAGCAAAACCAATTAATGTAGATGAGCATAAAAAGAAACTTGCTTTGTTGCTAGAGATACAAAGTTAAACATTGTCATTTCCTTGTAAAACATGAAATAATGGAAACATATGAAAAATGGGAACTATCCATCACAAAACTGCAGTAGTTAGACACAAAAATATCAATATTTTTTCCAGACTGAAGTATTAAAAGGTTATATGTACTTATCAGTAATTACTGGAGGCAAAATGGTTCATAAATTTCGGTCTTTCAGGACAAATTTGACATAAACACTAGACATCAATATGTTAACTGCACTTTATGGACTATCTATCATCTAGTACCACTAGATACATACACACATTAATTTCTACTTGCAAAATGATTGTTACCTGTTCACAAACACCCGTGTTTGAAAATTTAGACAAACACCTGCAACTACACAGGTTTAATGCCTGGTTACCAACTACTACCACCTTCTCACTCTATATTTCTGATGTTCTGGTTTTGTCACTGGCCACATCAACTGCAAACATGAGATATCACTGTAGTGTCAGCCCAAACAAATTGAGACTTCGGATGACAGAGGAATGGGATGATGGGTTTTTCCGTTTTTTTTCTTTTTTTTTGGTCAAAGGAAAAAGTGCAAATAACTAAGTAATGCTCAAGATTAAATTACTGAAAATATTAACTTCTAAAATTACAGGGGGGGTGGTATGCGATTTTTAGGGGTCTTTTTTTCTTGTTTTGTTTGGGTTATTTCACAGGTTTTCAAATTTTACTTCTGCTAGAGTGTAAGTTCATTAAGTTTGAAGAGCATTCTGGGATAATAAAGGCTCCAAACTGAAACATTTGTCCATGACCACTAACCTTGCTCACAGAACAACCCATCCCATCTACCTTGATTTAGTTTTCCCTCAAGTTCAGTGTGATCTCTGTATCCACATACTGGCTTTCAGGGACTACAAGTAAGTCATCCTGCATGGAAAATATATAATTTGAGGTATTTAAACAAGTAATTAAAACCAATTAAAGTAATTTGATCTTGAAGAAGCAGTTTTACGGTAATGCAAATCATCCCGATCACGTTATTAACTTGTCAGCCTCATTTCTTCCAGCCACGTGCTCTACTGAAGCCTGCTTTTCAGGATCGAAGCAGGATTTCTTCATTTGGCAAGCAGAGCATTTTATAGAAAGGATTTCTACTCTTCAAACATATGCACAGGTTAGCTCCAACCGATTCTTCTGCCTGCAACCAATATAACCTTTGTCTGGCTACAGTCCACAGGGAGTATTTGGTTTGATTTGTTATGCTCTATACAAGGTAAAGCTTAGCACAAAGCTGCCTGTTTTGCAGATCAATGGAAAGAGCTGGTTAAAATGTGAACTTAGAACATGTCACATAAATTATCTAGAGACACTGTCTGTGATCAGTACTTTGCTGCTGGAGAAGAAACAGCACTTGAGTACATTTTCACTAATGCAGCACTGCATACTCCAGATGATTAAGTTTTACAATCATTAGCATACAGAATACCTATAGCAATCATCAGGAGGAAAAAACCACGCTAATTTATTTGATGATATCTTTGTTCTTCTTATTTTGAAAACAATTCCATAAATATTTATTGCTAAGTACAGTGTCAACCGCAATAAAGTAAAACAAAGCTATAAAACCCGAAAACCTGTATGCCATGTAGGTTGCATTTGCTACAGCTGAATACTTTATTACTCCTTATTTGTGAAAAAACAGATTGAGGCTAAGACATGAGATCAAAATATTCAGCACCAAGAAACTTTTTATTCCCGAGACTCAGTTTTAATAGTCAAACTTGCAGACTGATCTGTATAAGCAGTAATGCGTGATCCATGCAACTAAAATATTTAGCACACTAGGGAGGTGGTGAGAACATATTACATAAATTTTTCTTGGGAGAGACAGAATAGACATTTGAGTATTTATACCTGGTGATTCTGCTCTAGAGAGGCACTAAGCATCCTCTAAAAACATACAGCTTTTGAACAGCGAGATCAAAAAGAAGCACAATCTCCCATACCTATTGTACAACAATTATTCCTTACGTTACCCAATTCTTATAAACAAACAAAAAACTACAAGACAAATACCTTAATGGAGAACTTAGGCACCTAAAAGCAAAGATGAGAACATTTGCAATTTCTTATGCGCTTCTAATGCTTTGTATCAAACTACATTTTCCACATAATGCTTTTGGGGAGGCAGTATAGACTGGGAAACTGTTAGCAAGGATGAGAAGAGGGAAAAGGGATATAGGAAAAATTATCCCAGAAGGAAAATAGGCCTTGATGTTGACAAAGTCTTTGGGCATCCCTCCCCCAGCTCCATCATTCAAAATTCCCACACTTTACTACTCAGAAGTCCTGAAAAGTTAAATATTTTCTGAATGAACTACAAAAATGTCTCAAGAGAACATCCTAAACTCTTCTATCCTGATTGAAATATCTAAACCAAATAACCACCTGACCTACCTCTAAACCTTAAGTACTTGACAATGTATCCTTGCAAGTTTTTGCTAGATAACAGATTTCACTTCTCTGATAGGCAGCTATAGGCTGCACAGGCTCTAACCACTGATTACAGAATAGAGAAATGCAATCTCTCTCACCAATCTTCCCTAAAACATTCAAATGTATCAATATCCTTCCTGAATACTGAATATCAGAATTCAACATAATTACTGAGCACCAGAACTTTTTCAAATAGTCTGAATTAAACTTATCCCCATAGATTTGACAACAGCTTCAGTTTCTCCTTCATTTCCCATTTGAAGTCCCACAGCCTTGTATGATATTGAGCTACTCCTTCACTCCACTTGCTGAGATTTTCTCTTGAAAAATTTTAGTAATCATGCCACCTGTAACTTTCACCATCATATTATTCAACCTTTCTCCATGTAAGTCATCAATTCTATACCTTATAAAGTAAAGGCAGAGTTCTACTGCCCCAGGACAACCCTACAGCTTCTTTCCTCTTGAGTTCTGGTTCTTCTCATACAAAGATCCCTTTAAATGCTTTAATGTTTTCTTGTGAGGTCCTTGCCTATTTTTGAAAGCAAGGGTTGTGTTTGTGGCAACATACACACAAAACCATGAACATTTTCATTTTAACCCCTTATCAAGGATTACAGATTAGAAAATGGGAAGAATAACATATTTTAAATTCCAGGTTCATATACAAAAGTTATTAATTTTTTCCATTAACAGTCCTTAGTATTCAGCAACGAGTTTTGTATTTGCTTTCCTGCTATTCTCACCAGTGTAACAGAAGGTGGTGAGCTTAAGTGAGGGAAATCATAGAACAAGAATGTTAACTGAGAAAAGCAAAAAGCAGGGAAATACTTTAGGATGACAGCTGTGATCAAATATAACCAAACAGATGACTGAACACAGTCAGCTTACCATTATACCTTATTCATGCTCAAAATGCAAAAACCAGAACGCAGCAGAACAAAAGCTTTTCTTTCAACTCAATGTCAATACTGTCCTCCATTTACACTAAACAACTTTAATCCATAAAGAGAACTACTCGAAATAAATTATGCTCTGTATATTGGATTTTGAAATGATGATGGTGCCAGAATGACTAAGTCTACAGTAACACAGCATGCACATGTACAAGCACGTCTGCCTGAACACAACTTGCCCTTCTATCCTGTACCTAATACAGGAAGTCAAACTCTAGCCATACAAATCCAGCAAAGGAAAGCAAGCCTGGGATATTGATTTACAGTAAGCCAATTACTTACATTAACTCTGAAAGCTTGTACAGTGTTATCCAGGAGAAGAATGTTGCAGACCACCTCCGTATGCTGCCTGTCCCGTGCCAGCTCAGACGCTCGTACATTGTAGGTTCTGCCAGCAGGCAATCGGAAACGTGCGGTCATTACTGTCCACACAGGGTCTGCAGGCAAAACAAACACAAAATTTGAAAAGATCAAAAAAATGCAAATGCAAGAGTGTCATACTTCAAAGAAAGGTGAACAAACAGCAAGTCCATTATTTAAAAACTCCATTACAGACAAAAGAAGAATGAATGCTAAATTCATCGTAGCCAATAACGAAGCAATGTCTTCCAAGTTACAACACAGCCTTATACCAAAATACTCAGTCCTTTACTTTCTGTCCATTGTCCACACCCTCTCTATTTTAAGGTTGTTTTGTAGTTTTGCTGGGTTTTTTGGGGTTTTGGTTGGTTTTTTTTTAAAGATTCAGAACGGCATTTTCAATTCAAAAGGCACCGTAACTGTTGGGCATCATGGCTACTAGGTCCCAATGTTAGATGCAATTAAGTAACTAATTTCAGTGCAACACAGCAAAAAGAAATATGCTTACATAAAAAGATTTATAGAGGAAAAGCACAGAGAAAAGAAAGCAGCAAATACACAATACTTTGATGTGTTATTCTGCAAGGCCTGTGCATTCACAGTGTAATCATTAGACATAGAATGCAGAGTCGTAACAAAAACATTAGCATTGTTTTTTCCCCCTTTCTTTATAAATTACAACATGAATAGTTTAAGATTCATCAAACCACTGAATCTTCTGCCTATGTCAATTTGTCAGTTTGAGAGCACAAACAATTCTTATTCTCTAAGTAAGGAACTGTGAAGGTCACAAGTCCACACCCTGCACTGAGAGCTGATAAACGAAATGCAAGAATTGACTCTCACTTTTCAAATCTAAGATTCTGATGATTATCATCCAGCCCCGGACTAGCAAAGTACTCATGTCCCCACCTGAAACTATTAGCCCTGTCCAACGATACCAGCTACTTTCTCAAGTACCTCACAGGATCAGGGCCTGTGATTCACCTAATTACACAGTCAGCAAACTATTTCCACATCCTTTGACAAGGGCACAAGCAAATGAAGTTTCATAACTTAAGCAGAGAACATACTGAGACATAAAATTAAATACACCGAAGAGTAGTAAAAGAAAACAGGTATTCTCAAAACTGAATATAAACCAATTGATTTTTCCTTATTCTGTATAAAATTATGAAGACTTCAAAAACATTTACATTTGGGGGGGTGGGGTGTATCATGACAAAAAAAACAAAGGAGAATTTAGCAGAGGACAGCAAATATTCCAGCAGTGATTAGAGAGCTTGTATGGATTGTAAGAGGTATCTGTGCTCCAATATACACAAATGAATAGGGGTAAGAAGCGAAAGATCAGTCCCCTCCTAAATGGTTGATAATTTCAATACATAGGCTCTCGTGGGAAAGCGATCCAAACGGGGACTTGGCAGTTTAACCATCTTTCCACTGTACAGCCTGAGCAACTGCCCTAAAAATCCCTGAGGTAATTTGCTTTTCTAAATCACATCTTCTGCTCTTTAAGCATGACCACACACCTCAGACATAAAAAAATCTTCTTGATGATAATCCATCCTTGCAAAATGTTTCAGTTTTGACTTAACCAGCATTTTAGTCTAATAAGTACTTGCTTCCTTACCAGACAGCTTTTTTATTTTGGAAACTCAGTCACTGGCTTCAGAACTGCAATGCTGTATTCATGCAGAATTACAGCAAGTTTATTTTTATTTTGCTAAACCAACATGACAAACTGAAGGATACAGGCAACAGATAAACCCACCAGCTGCTAAACTCATGGTTTTCTCTTAATGATAAATTAATGAAAAATTGTGTTGCAAACATTAAAACTCTCAAGTAAAGCTACGAACAAAGTATGGGTCTGACAACTCCTCATGGAGAGGTTGCTTCTGCTATGCCTTCTACAGCTCTCAAAAGCAAAAGGCAGGAGAAAACGTTTAACAGAGAAGAGGAACTGAACCTCTATACCAGCGACCTGAGCCAATAAGGTAACGTTTCACAAATAGTATTTTGTCACATAGACACAATCTCAAGGCCAATTGCCCTACTAGTCAGAATAGCATAAAGATTGGCATCTCTATCAGTGCACCTACACAACCGATAAGGACAGCCAGGACTTTAGGATGGTATTTGCCTGTGAGCTAAATCAAAGAAGGTTTCAGAAAAGCATGACATTTGATTAAAAACAGTTTCTCCATACCACAGAAATAACCCTTTGATGGGCATATTTTACAAGGATTTGGAAAAGTAACAAATCAACCAAGAAACAGTAAGGGTTATCTTCAGAGTCCTTTTCCACAAATACAAACACCAGTGCACAAAGCGGGACTGTTTAGCTTCCAAATAAGTACTGCAGTCTTCACAAATCCATTTGGTAGGGAGCTAGGTGGGTCTAACTCAACAATCCACAATTTTGCAGAGGAAGGGAAAAAAAAAAAAAAAGACTTGCTAAAGGCCAAAAACCATCATGGCTTTAAGGGAAGAAAAAGGCATGTCTTGCCTTTTGCCCTGTTCTTTCCTCTATATTTGTCTTATTTGCTGACCAAGACAAGACCAAGGAAGTATTTCTTCCTTCCTCATCGCTAGACAGAAAACTTCTGGGTTTCAAACACAGCAACAAAACCATAAGAGTGAGCAAGGAGAAAATCTGCCCTCAGTGACCCTCTAAATCCTTTAACACCAAGCAACCTGTCACTCTGTTCCTTTGATAGACCAAACCTGCAGATCTATCTGCAGATCTGCGCTTTAACACAGATCATCTTTGTTCCCACCAAACAAAAACCAGCAAATAGTCACAGAGAGCAATATGGGTCTTTCTCAATGCACACAAATGAAATGGTCAAATTCAAAAAAGAAGTCACTGTATTATACGTTTGCTATGGAAACAGGACCACCTGTACTGGGTCAGAACAACAGTTCATCAAGTTCCCAGACTGGAAGGGCAACACTTTTTCTATTCTCTTTAAGAAAGAAACAAATAGGACACACATTTCTCTCATGCTGTTTCACAGTCTGGAGTTTAGCATCTTCCTGGTGTGAAGCTCATATTCCCACCATGCTGGACATGAATGTTTTCTTCATAGACTTATGAAACCATGTTTTGTATTTTCAGATTAGGCAGTGAAAAATTATATTCCCTGTCTCACATAAAATACATAGTAGCTTGAACCACCATCTCATAGCAGACAAGTTTCTTGCATGAAACTAAGAGACTTTTGCAACTAGGGAACATAGTTTTACAGCTAAGTACAATGATTCAAATCCTGAAATACTTCTACAAAATGGAAATATATCAGTCATGAACATAATAGAGAGGAAGGTGACAAAAGAATGACTATTTTTCTGCAAACCACATTCAAAGTTATTCTTTCCACACGTCAGCAAAGAAACTATGGAAGCATGTAGGGAATAAGCTAAAAAGCCTTCACCATGACACGCTCTCTCAAAAATACTCCTCCTTCTAAGATCTGCCAGGGTTATTACATGTAACTGCTTTGTGGCCAATCTGCACATACAACCTGTATTTAAACCTCTATCAGCACACATCCATTTTACAAAAAGGACGCAGTTGCTACGTACAGACAGACTCTGCAATTAGTGGACTTACTCTGATACATTTGTTTTACAAAATATTTGGCCCCAAATTGTATCCATATCATCTTTACTACTCCTTTCTTTCAGACATAAATGCACCAAGAACACAGACAGTATAATTTCTCCTGACCACATATTGCAAATCTTGCTATACATTTTGAAAACTTACTAACAACATAGTAGGATGGCTAGCTATTGCTTATAAGGTTATAAATCATAGCTATCTGATTTCCCAACACATATTGATATTTAAAATGACAAAAACTGATAAAAATTCAGCTACAGCGGTTGCATACTTCTGCAACAAAAATACGTTATAGCTGAAGTTCGTATGGAACAAAAAGAGGACTTATTTAAGCTCCAAAGTAAAATCTGCATCCCCAAAAGAAGTAAGAGTAAAGACGAAAGCTGAGATTCAACCAAAATAAAAGTTTGAAAACAACTGGTTTAAACAGCAGGCTAACTTCAGCAAGGTACTACCATGTGTGCACATCCACGTCATAGGCAGTGCCATGGCCACTTACTCTACATTATTTTTATACATGCAAGTATGTTATATAAATTGGACTCAGATTAATCTTCACATATGAAGAAGGTTTCTGCTAATAATTTTTCAGTGTCTTCTGCTGAGCATGTGATATTTAGATACGTGAATTAACAATCCAAAGCACGTGCTGCTCCAGCAACTGGAGAAGGACAGAACTTGTGCAATGAAGCTCCACTCACCTCTCGGGTCTGTGGAGGGAGTAAGTTGTACATTTCCTGCCTGAGCTCAGGTTTCAAGTGATGAAGCAATTCAAGGGAGTGTTCCCTATCAAAGGGTAGAACATTCCTGCAATACTGGCTTGGTTAGGGCACTGAAGAGCATATAGAAGCTTCAAGTGAATTTTCGGCATCCTTTATTCTTTTATGTAAATGTCTACAGCAAAATGACAATTTGATTTGGCTTACAATAAACTAACCGATTTTAAGCAGCTTAATAAATAAGCAGTTGGTTAAGCATGTAATTAACTGAAATTTAACCACTTTGCTGACTTGATGCAAACTGTCTTTAAAAGAACTTCTCATTACTGTATAGAAAAGCAACCACCTTAACACACTGCCCTATGCACACGTGCATGAGAGGACAAGAGAAATTTAATTTTTCATGGCTCCTCTGAAGCAGATAAGAAGTTAATGCACTGTCAGATTTCCATTTGTTCATAAGCTCGTATTTTAGCAACCCAGAAGGCATATATTTCCACCGTGGCCCACCTGTTCATTTGGGGACAACACAATACATGAATTTGCTACAAGAGGTGGAAAAGTAGGCCAGATTCATAGAAGACCTTGCCACATGGTGGTAAGTTTGAATATATTCAGTAAAATGTAGACCCCATTGTTACTAAAATTAGCCAGACAATCTAATTATGAGGAAAAAAAAATCTATTAAAAATACAAAGACAATTTTTAAGGTTTAAACAGAGTAATACAACAAACTGTACTTCAAACCAACACTGAGTTATATCTAGAGCCCATCTTCATACACGTTTATTGAAAAAATGTTAGTGAAACTACATTAAATGTTTTAATCCAACTAGTCAGAAAATGCTAAAGATTAGTTGGTTGTGCATTATTTGAGTGAATTCCACATCAGTCCAACACAAAAGCTCAAATTTTTTTCTTTCAAAAATCTGTTTTGAAAGCTTTCAGCAATTCTGATGTAGTCCACAGCTTCAGGACATTCCTTAAAAATAAAACCAGAGTAGAAATGCATTTTCATTTAAGTGAATCGACCCATGCAGTACAATCCTGAACTCGATCCAACAATTCATACTTCATTCATTTCTTCCTGCTTTCTGCTCACCAAACAATGGAAAGTATCCATCAATCTTTAAAGCTGATATGTAAACATTGCTTCATTTCACTTTGCAGTCACCAGGTGCAAAGGTTTCAGCAAGACTTCTAGTCAGACAACAGCATCATTAT
Organism: Chiroxiphia lanceolata; assembly: GCF_009829145.1. Classification (NCBI taxonomy): domain Eukaryota; kingdom Metazoa; phylum Chordata; class Aves; order Passeriformes; family Pipridae; genus Chiroxiphia; species Chiroxiphia lanceolata. The sequence continues at coordinate 27,043,008 of NC_045643.1, read as the reverse complement.
TGATTCTGGGCTCTATCAAAAGTTTCTGTTTAATTTCTAAATTTATTATCTTTAATATATAAATTAATCAAATTCATTCTGCTCAAGGAAAACAATATACGCCTGAAAAGTTATTATACTGCCACTTATTAAACTTTTCCTAAAACTTCACTGGAAAAGAGGGATGTCACATTTTTGCTGTTGATGAACGGAAACAGTTACTGTGACTGTGCAATGTAACTACAAGCACGAGTCCTTCAGTGCTACTACGTTCCCAGACGGTTGTCAAAAGAGAGAAGGAGATACGGGCTTTGGAAGTCAGGAAGGCAAAGTTTCCAAAACCTCAGCAACTTCTCTTCACTGGTGGGTAACCAGACTGTGCTGTCTTTAGCCCTGGTATCTGCAGAGAGCTGGCAGCTCCAAACTCTGCTGCTCTCTTTGTTACAGCCTGGCCCTGAGCAGCCTCCAGACTTTCTACTGAAAATGTTGCACAAGCTCACCTAATTTCCAGCTGCTTCTACATGTTCCTCCAAGACCTCTATTACCAGTAGACACTCTGAGATGCTTGATTAAATTCTTCACAGATGCCAGAAGCATAGAACAGCAAACAAAATTCCTATCTGCAAGTACTTCACTTTTGAAAGCAATAAAGAACAACATACTCATATGCCCCTCAAAACATCCATCATCTCACCTGCACTTTAATGAATGAGTTCTCTTACATCCTCCTTTTCTATATCCTCAATCAACGACATGAAGAGCGAAATCTAACACAACAAGTGTTCATTCTTAAAGTATATCTGACAGTTTCTGAAAATTCTGGGCCCTAACTTCAACAGCTGAGAGAAAAGAAACTCAGTTTAGCCTCTCTCCTCCACCATCAGCTTCTCCTATACACATGCCAGTAGCAGAGAATTAATTTAATATTCTAGCTGCTTGGATAAGTTTCTAAGATTGTTAATTCATCTCATTTTATGAACATGGGATTTCATGGGGTTTGGCTGTGGATTTCAGTACAGGTTTGATGCCTAAATTAATAAGTACTCTCAGTTAAACAAATTACTTGAGGACTTCTTTTTAAATTAAGACCTCCTTGGATAATGCTTTTTATTGACTTCTTTGGAAAGGGGTTTCAAATTTGAACTGCTGTGTGATATCAAACAAGATATTCACTGTTATAATCACATAATTACTAAAAGAGACAAAGGTTAAAGATAAAACACCTTGCTCTGTCACTCCCAGAATCTCATACTTTCTAACATAAGAATAATAATTAATGAGTGTTCAGTCCTACTACACAGGATAGTGGTGAATTTGTTAGAGACACCTGGAGCAGAACACAGCAAATTAGTGAGATAATACTGCAGCAAGCTACTATTTCATCTAAAAAATAAACTATTTTGACAATTTGACAATTTCCTCCCTTGCTCCTCCCTGACCCCAAGAATAAGGGTACAGCTAACAGAGAAGCCTATAATAAGTGAAACTTCTTTCTAATTAAATGTCAATACTCATTATGCTTGAACTGCATGCACCATGCTCACAAAAAAAAGCCTCTCAAATTCAGCTGCTCCCTTTCGCTGCTTTGGGTCAGAAATAGGACAGTGCAGGAAGACTGGGATCTTTGCTTCACTCCTGTACTCAGCATTTCAGGAAACACAAAACAGAAACATGAAATTCATTAGTTTGAGATCACAATACCTACTGGCACAGTTTAGAAGCAATATTAATTAAAAAAATAAGAGTCCTTAGAAACCACACCATCAACACTGCCAATTACTTTGAACCTCAAAGTTTATGTCCTCCCTTTCTATGCTCAGTCATGTTTCATGTGGAAAAAGTAATCCCTCCATCTTCACTATCCAGGACTATTGATGAAACAGAACTTGAGAAGATATTAATTTTTTTTTGGTGAGAAAAAAAAAACCAACCAAACCAAAACAAAGACCAATGGACTTATAGATTCCAAACCGCTCAATATGGTTCATTAAGTTTCAAATTTACTCTTAGCAAACACCTGTCCAAACCACATTGCAACCTGAGAGCTTCAGAGAGGCTGAAGAAATACACCCAATACACTAAAAGTCTGCAGTTAACAAAGATTTAGAATTAAAGCAATCAGACCTTCTCTCCCTCAACCCTCGCTTTTCTACTGCAGCAGGGCACCTGTTTCCCTTTTCACTGCAACAGTCTTACAGGTCAGAGTGTGAACGAATGCAAAGACAACAGAAAATCTCCTTCCAGCTTGTTCCTGCCAACTCCTGGCTCAGTACTCACTGACCTGACGCTAACAGAACTCCAGAAGATACAGGACCTTTGCATCACTTCCAAATGATGCAAGAAAAATGTCCAGAGTGCACATGCCTCTAGGCAAAGGCTTCATAGCAAGTACCTATGGTTATTCACAACAAATACAAACTCATCTCTCCTGCAGGTGACACACTGAAACTACAGACTGGAAACATCATAGGAATTTGTGCTGCTACATTGTTTCTGACCCAGAGACCTTTCACTTCCAAATGTTACTCAGGAGTTAGGGAAGTTTTATGAAAACAACAGTCACACACACATTTGAACAAGATGTGTGAAGGAGATCACAGGAGGTTTCAGAGATTACTTTGAGCACAAATGTAGAAAATTTCTCTATGATAGCAATCTACCCATACACACCTTAACAAACCAGAAAAACCCTCACAGTTATCCCTCTCTTAAGCAATGGACTGTAACTGATCTTCAGGAGTCACCGGGATCACAGTGTGACCACTTAACAGAATGGTTTAGGAAAACCATGCCATGATGTGAAGAAGCAGCAGGCAGTGAGCAGGCAGCTGAGGCTAGAAATGTCTTTAAGTAACGATATTGGTATCATTTAAGGCCTGTCATATGAAAACAGAAGTTGAAGGCAACCACCAGCTGCAGCAGCACCAGCCTGTGAGCCAGCAAGGGCACATAGAGGGAAGAGGCCCTGGCATGACAGGCAGCCAACACACACGTGAACTGATTCGAGTTAGCAGCTGCCCACACTCCTTGAATAAGCAATTTAGGATGGAAATGGCAAAGCTAGCAGAGGAAAAAGTGAAATCTAACTTTACTTTAAAAAAAGCCAACCAATGCGTGTGGAAGGGCAGATAGCTGAAGCAGTGAGTAAAGCTGCCAGGAAAAAAAAAAATCAGGAAGAGAAGCACCATTTAAATATCACTAAATGGTGACTTTTAACTATTCTACTGTATTTAAAAAATATTGTAAATTAAACTAATATGCAAATGCATTTTTAAGACCTTGTTTCCTAGTGCACAGCTGTCACCTCATGATATTTGGAGTTGTTTGTCATGTGTAAAGATTACTAGGAATAAATAGAAAAGTTTTGCAAGCGAGTTTGACCTCCATTATTTTAAACTCAGTTCTATCCATAACCTGCCCCTGTTTGAAAATAGTGTTAAAATGGCAATCCATGATCCTCACACAGATGATTACTACATCTAACTCTTCCCATTCCAGGAGCTGGATATCTTATTCTTGCTTTTATGACTCAATGCTATAATAAGAGGAAATAAATGGAGACTATAACGAAATATTACTAAAATATCTTGATAGAAGCATCTCAAAATAAATGCACAGTACTTTTTAAAATGCGTTCTTAAACTAGGTTAAATAGATTTAAATAGATCTTTCATTAAAAGGAAATTCTGGCTCTGATACAATTCTAAGATCAGGAAGTCTAAATATTTACTTATCAAAAGAAAAAATGCTTGAAATCAGTGCAAGTCCAGACAAACTACAACCAGAAACACCAGGTGACAACAAGTTAGTATGTTATATCTTGCTGAAAAAAGGGGGGGAGGGGGCAGGATGGGAAACCACCACCAAACGCCAAAAATCCAAATTTCTTCCAACAGTTTTTCTCAAAAGTATCAAGGGGTAACTAAATTTGATTCCCCTTTGCTATACAACTTAAAAAAAGATTTCTTCACCTATTAAAAAGGGAGTTTACAATTCTCTACAGATCCAGTAGAACCCAAAAGCTCTTTAGTATTAAAAAGGAGTCTGTTAAATTCTCAAGTTTTTAATGACAATGCACAACTGCCTGTAGCTAGAATAACCTTGTACAGTCCTTTCATGATACTAATTATTAACAGCTCTAAACTTCAGGAAATTCAGCAAGTGAGAATTAAGTTTTGATTCGAACTCTTCCATCTACACATAGGAGAGGTGTTTCCTAACACAATTTACGAATTCAAAGAGAGAAAGAAGTTACACGCAAGTAATAACTGCTGGTCTTCAACAGTTGTACACAACTAAGCAGATAAAACAAAGGTGAAACACCAAATGTGCAAAGTTACGTGTTCTAACTTGGTGTCACTGTAAATAAACCCAAGTCCCACATCCTGTACAGTGAACAAGCCTCAACCACAATTACCTGAACACAACATGGACAGAAAACATACCAATGGAGAAAATCTGTGGGCTAGCTACTAGCCACTTGAGTACCCACAAATCAATACTGCTGCACACAGCAGGACCCTCAAACCCAGAGCAGCCAGTGGAATTGGCAACTGTAGTTCCAGCCACGGCATCTGTGTTGTGAAGCCTTTGAAGTCAAAGGCAGTTTGAATTGAAAACAAACTGCAAAATTCAGAAAAAGCTTTTATTCTACTCATAGCCAACTTCAAGTTGAATTTTGGCTGGCACTAGAACTGAGGTATTAGACAGAGGAAGGAAAAGTTGTCTGTGTATATTTTGTTCAGAGTTGCTAAACCTAAGCCAAATTATCTTCAATAGACTTAAACATAGCAGATGCTAATTCCAAGGCTCAGTATAACCAACTGGACATTTTCCATCAAAATTAATTTTTAATCAGAAATGCTATTTCCACAGAATAGAAATTTTCACATGGAAAATTTCATTTTTTCCAAAACCCACCGATTTTCTGCTGGAAACACTAAAATAATGCCTGTCTGGCTACCTGCCTGGAAAACGCTTGTCAACTCCGCTTCTTCCTCCAACAGAAAACAAACCAAGGGAAGTCTTCTGGCAGTGCTGCCCAGAGAAGTGACCTCACTCCATCCGTGCCCCTGGCTTTCAGCCACCCTGCCTTGCACTCCTTTCCTGAGCACCCAGACACTCAGCCTCTCCCCAGCATTTTGGCCATGAGGTGTGAGATCAGAGCAAGTTGCTTCCTTGGTTGGTTTTAGGGTGTGCACTAGAAAGACCCCAAAGCACATGTGGGCACTAGAACAACAGCTCTCCACGTGAGGTAAGATCAGTTTTCCTGGTGGACCTGCCCAGTAGCAAAACAACCATCCTCTTTCATATCATCCCAAATTTTAAGGCCTCCTTTCACTTATTTCTTTATTTACTACTAAGAGCTCTCACAATTTTACAATTTCAGTGCAGCTTAAGTAAGTATTTTTCTGACTTGCCTCTGCCTCCTCTCTGAAATTTTGTTTACAGAAAACAATTTCCATTTTCAAGCCAGCTCAACACTAGAAATTCAAAATTATTTGAGTGAACCTGACAATGCAAATATCACTCATGTTGAAATGAAATCTGATAATCATTCACTGGCAGTAAAATTAAAAAAAAAAAAAAAAAAAAGAAACAAAACCAAAACCAAACAAAAACCCACAGTTTTGTGGGTTTAGCTTCTTTAGCAAAGTATCTCAAAGAGGTCTACATTCCCCAGATTTATAAATTGTACAAACCTTCCTTGTACCAATTCTATATGTACTTCTTACACAGTGAAACTCAAAGTCAAATGAAAAGTTTTCCAAAATTGAGGTATATCCTGACTTCAACAATAACACCCTGTCAGGGGTTATTAAATGTCAAGGCCAGACCTCAGCCCCCCTGCACGTATCTTCACACATTCCGAGTTTTGTACATTGCTAAACTATAACTAAATTTGTACATAAATAAGAGGATAAATTATCTTCATGCGTATCTAAAAATGGTTTTCCTCTTGGGATATGTTTCCCTCTTCTGAAAATAAACTGACAAACTTACAGAAGCATCAGTAAAAAAATGTAGGGGAAGAAAACATAATGCAAGAGGACAGACAAGATCCAAACTTACATAAAGGTTTATAATTCTTACAAGGGTTCATCAAACCTTACTTTTGAAAAAGCCCTGAAGTTTTATTTTTTTGTTTCTGCATATGATTGTTTTCTTCCTTTCAGTTTTTGTTCTTTATAGAATTACTCAGTAATACTGGGAATTTTCCACAATATTAACATAACAAAAATAGCAGATGCTATTAATGGTGTGAAAAGCAACATAACACTGTCAAGGTTAAGTATGGATATACTGGGGAGGGGCGTAGGGAGCAGAAATCCCTATATTCGTGCATCCAAAAAGTAAAGGCACAAAGGTGCGGGTATACAACTGGAAAAGGCACAAAACCCAAAACCAGAATTTTTTAATGTACTACAGCACCAAAATGAAGTCACCATGTTACCCAGGTAAAACTAAAATTCACTGACAAATTCTGTATTTATGTACTATTCATCTCATCTATTATATCTCAACCCTTTAATTAGAAGTTAGATTCCTTTTATTAACATAATAGCAAATCAATTTCCAGGTACAAGGTATACATTTTTTGTACAAAACCCCCACTAGTTTCCTTGCATTTAATAAAAGATCAACTGAGAAAAATTAACCGACCATTTTGCTTGGAGACGAAAACTTCAAAAATCAGCTGCCATTCAGAAGCAGCAAGAAACTTTCAATACTGATGGTTTGAGATCAATTAATTAAATTATTCTATTATTTTACAGAGTTGATTTTTAGTAGGAAAACAACTTCTACCATCTCCTGTAAAGCATTCACATTCAGGAAGACACAGAGGCTTTAATGCTTGTTTATCATATTGGCTCAGTTCAGTATCAAGTTTCACATCCGCTGAAAAAACAGGCACATAACCATGTTACAAGCCAGTTACTCACCTGGCTAAAAAAGCTGTAAAGGCAATAAAAGAAACATCACAACCCCAGTAGAATAAAACACTGCCAAGAGCGACAAACGAACCCACACATCCAGAGTTCACGTGTGCAGAAGTTAAAGAGCAAAAGGCTGTTAAATGGAGAAAGAAATACAAAATTGTAAAAGGCTATTTATAGGCTTTGTGTCACACTACTATTTATCACACTGCTATTTATGCTTTCTCTCATGTATTTACCACTTTTAAGCAAGAACAAAACCCCGACTGCAGTTTAATCATCTGCATATCACAGGTTCTTCAGTTTCATTTACTTACTTCTCTGCTGCTCCCAAGAACTTTCATCTGGCCAAATCCCTGGTAGGAAGCCAGCACCTCCTGCCACCAACCAGCACGGAAAGCGCCCACTGCCCCTGACAACACTTTCACAGCATCAAATTACCTCTTATTCTTCTTTGAAAGAAGTACCCTCTAAAAATATGTTCTCTGTCACTAAAACCATAAGATAGTTCAAATCCCCACCCTGAGCCTCTTCACTGTGCTTCAGCTTAGAGCACACAGTTCTGCCTCAGGCAGGGGACAAGGTTGGTTTTTGATTTTTTTCCCCTAGCAGAACTATAAATGCCAACTTGGTTGTAGCCACAGCCCAATACAGAAGTTCACACATCATCACAGCAAACCTTCTCCAACTTGTGGTATGAAAGAACAGACCAATTTCCCCCCCCCACCTCCCCCCAGTCTAATTCTAAAATCATGCTGCAAGGGACAGTTATATATCTAATCACTAAACTCTGAGTAAGTGTAACACAAATCACCTTTTCCACTACATTGCCTATAACTGGCATCTACTACTCTATAATAAAATAATCCAACCATAATAGTTGTTCTCAAAAGAAGTCTTAACCCAAACATTAATTTAGCTTTCTGTGCCACAGAAGTTCACACCACTTGCATAAAAAAATACTGTTAAAAATGAACTTAAGCTATTTTACTGTTCAACTGAATACAGTAGAGACTGCGACATCCTAGCCTTGAACAATCTTTGCTCACTACATTAAAAAACTAAGGACACAGCAGTCTGTTACTCTTTGAGCCAAAGGACTGAAGCTGCAGACTTAAAAGCCTATATGCAAACTAATTCACCTTTCAACACACAACAGCTTTACAAAATGCTTAGCAAAAAAACCATTTTGCATTGTTTCTTCCACTGTACTGTAGTTAACAGATACTATTGTAAGAGAACAAAACCAGTTCTAATTCCCAGGCTGTTAGAAACCAGAAGTTTGCAAGGCTGCCTCATTTTCACTGCAGTCACTTCTCTCTGCTCCTCCAGGCAAGTGCTCAGCTCCCAAGCCCCACCTCTGCTGTGCCGGGGCCATGCAAGCCAGCAGGTCTGAATGACAGATTTGAACCAATTCCTTCAGCGCTCTCAGTTCTCCTTTCATTCTACTGAAAAAGTACTCTAAATAATAATGAATGATTATGTTGAACATCTATCTGTTTCAAATTTGTAACAAGCATTGGAAGCATGACAGCAGAGACCTAACACAAGGCTTAGTGAGCACGTCAGCAGCAAAACTGGCATGCTACAAATGCCAGAAAGGGATTTCAAAGTCAAAATAAAAAGGTAATGTACATCTGCAAGAAAAAACAAACATACCATGGTTTCCAAAAGCATGAAAGGAGCACACATTTTAAGTAGCTGATCTGCTAAGACAGCGTAAGCAACAGTCACAGTGTGAAACTCACCCTGCTCCATAATCATTATTTCCATACAAGGGACGACATTCCGTCTCCAGAGATACCTGATGAGCATCTCAGTAAGACAAAAAGTCAACATATTTTTATAATAGTAGACCTTTAATATTTGGAGATTCATACAAGCTATTATGTAGACAGCGATATTACACCCTTATCAAAGACAGGGCAGTAACTCCTCAGTCAAAACTAAGCACGGAAACGATGCTGCAGTCCTTAAATCTAGGACAGAACTACTTCTGGAGGTGTAACTGTGGCTCATGCCAAACTCAATAGAGGACTTAGTAAGTCGGCAAATTTGCATCCAGCATTTCAGTTCTCAAGGATCTGTGTGACCCACTCTTCCCATGTGCACTGGTAGGGGAGACGTGAATCTCTCACAAATGAACTCTGAAATTCCTCCAAACCTGTAGAGCCAAAAAACTCCAAGTCTTTTGACAGAAATTATAAATTTATGTGTCCCTATAGAAAAAAAAAGACTTACAGAATGAAACCAAGTTTCCCATCTTCTTACCCTTTTGGTAAAGATCAGAATCAGATTTTTTTGCTGTTTTCTATAAAAGCAGTGGAAGGGAAGCTGCCAGCAAGTAAAATCATCACTTCCTTAAATACCTTTCCTTTAAAGCCATCATTAAACACTTTTTTTCTGCTCAACTACCAAGCAGTCAACATTCTGGGACAGATTCATTTCCCTTTTCTGAAAGGGAACAGAAGCTACTGTGGAAGAAAAAAAAAAAAGCCACAACCTCTCAAAATACAGAGTACAAATGACTATCTGTCCAGTGTCTCCCTCCAAATAATGCCACGTGCAGAGACAGCAGAAGGAATGTCTAGACTTCAACCTGGTGTCAGCCATCCCAAAAGTACAGGCAGTCCTCAGAGGGAAATTCATAGACCAGGTGTGATTAATCTCCACTAGTGCTAACTTGCACAAATGAGAAAGATCAATTCAGTAAGCAAACCTCAAAAATAATGTATGAGGCAAGTTCTATGAAAAATCTAGCTTAGTTTTCCAAGAGCTTACTCAAGACACTTATGTTTTATTTAGAAAATGAAGTTCTAAAATTTCCCACTACAATTCTTGCTTACATTCAGAGTTCATTAAATCACAATTAAAGGCTCAAAGGTATCAGCACGGACTAGCAGAGAAATAAACACAAGGCACAATAATGAATATTTGAGTTACTTTTATGAATATCATTATGGACAAAAAAAGCTTTAACAACTTGGTAATATAAACAATACTATTTTCTCAATATACGTTCTCATTTTATAAAGACAAATGTGGTCTCTCTTGGGAGAATCGTTCTTCTATGAATATTTGACATCAAATGTAAGAGCTTTTGTCTTAGCAAGGATGTTATGGTTTCTTACAGAAATAACAGATAACAGTGGACAGTGGAGATAGCACACTGTTAAGTTTAGCATAAAACATAAAATTGTTAAGTTTATATGTTCAGACACTTAAATATGGCCCATTTATTAGTCATTAGGCATCATTAAGCAATTTAAATAATATACTAATTAAGCAATCTTAAAATAGCCTGGCTCTTGTTCCTGCTGTTTTCCCTAGAAAGGCAGGTACAAACGTCGGTCAGATTCACAAGCTGATGGCTACAGATTGACAGGTTGATGCAGTTCCCATGCTGAAATTACAAAGATAATTATTCATTACTGAAATCATCAGTTCCGTACCATTCCCTTCCTTCATGTATTCCATGTACCTTCTTTGCTTCTCAAGGCTCTAACAGTCCCCCTTCTAACTGTTCAGTTGACTCCACTACTCAAATCTTTCCCCGCATTTTGTCTGTTTCTCTAATTACATTTCAACTTCCCTCTGGTTTACTCCATCCTTGGTTTTACCACTTCATGCCTTACTCCTTTGGAGTGGGTAAAGAAGATGGAACAGAAACAAAAATCACAAAAATGTCCCCTAAACTCACAGAAAATCAAACGGGTTCCACCTGGAGGCAAGAAGAAAAACAGACAAGAACGATGCCCAAGCCTGCTCCCAAGCTTAAAACAGAGATGCCAGGTACATCCATAGTCAGAGTAACAGCACAGGTGTAAGGTGCCTGGTGCACTCTACTGAGATGCTTTCCACATGCTTATGAATGGAAGGGATAGATGGCAACATATCATCTACACAGCATTACCAAAAATTATTAAGAGGCTTTTAAATTTCACAGATTTTTACAATGAGGTAGAGAAAGATTTCTACACCACTAGAAAAATCCATAAAGGACCTGCATAGTCAAGCTACTTCCCCCTAACAGTCTCCCAGATGCATAAATTTTGAGTTAAAGCTGTGTTTCAGAACTTTGCCCTGACTCATTTTTGTATCATCTTCACTGACAGAATTAATTCAGTGCCCATAATGCTTAGGGACAACCTCCTTCAAAAAAAGACTTTCAGAGACCCAGCAGGAAAACTGATTAAGTAGAAGTTTATTCTCAACATGCACAAACATGTTGACAGTGACACGATAAAGCTTTCCAGTAACTGAGTTTTCTGAAATGTAAAAAAAGAAGAAAACTTTGTCTCTATCAACCTGGACTTGGATATCTCATGGTTGGACTCAATTATTTAAAGAGGCCTTTTCCAACCTAAACGATTCTACAGCTCTAAGTGTGAAAAGACACTCAGAAAATAAAAGATTACATTCATTTTTTTCTTTGAAGTGAAAATACAGTACCAAGTGCATTGAGAAGGAACAGTCTAACACACAAATGAAGATGGCATTAAAAGGCGCTGAGCTCTCTGATTCAGCACACCTGCACTGTTCCCTTGGGCACTGTTTAAAAACTCCATTCATGTGCCCCTGCAGTCAGGCCCAAACACTTCCTTACATCCTCTTCTTTACGAACTCTTTTGTAATTAAACTCGGCTTCCCCAAAGTATTTACATTTTTAACATCCCAGAATTAAAAGGCTAAAGGGGAGGGACATATGGCAGGATATGGAACGTGCACATTAACAAAGAAGCCAACCAACCGGCTTCTTCTATTTTCCAACGTCTATCCAGATGCACTTTTCTCTGTTGGCAGCTCTGCAGCACAGCCCAGTTCCCCTGGAAGCAGCTGCAGGAGCCAGGGGTCGAAGGAACAGGAGTGTTGTTCTGCAGAGAGGGCCTTTCTGCATGGTGGTGTCGTGCTCAGCTGAGGGTACAAAGCTCTTCCCATGGTTCCAGAGATGCTCAGAAGAGTTATTTTCCCAAAATGCAGACACTTGTATCACACAAGCAATGGCCACGTTCGCCGATGAGATGCAGTAACTTTCTCTCTAAAGAGTAAGATGTTCTCAGAGTATCACAGGTCAGATTCAGTTCTTCTGGGGGACCAGGTCTTTCACTACAAGAAGTACTTTAAATAAGGACTTTAGGAAATACAGTATTTTCAAAACTGCACTGGTAAATTGAGTTAGCAACAAGCTTCATCTTAAAAAAGATGTACAAGACAGCCCAGAATAGTAAGGCTCATGAAGATGCAGAGTGCCAAACCAAAACACCAGACACTTAGTTCAGTTTTCCCAGTTATGTCCTTTCTGAAATAATTAGCAGATCTGCAACAAAGATGAATATTATGAAGAGGCAAAAAACTTCAACCCATAAAATGGAAAGGATCCTTTTCCCATTACAGAACAATAAACCTGGGGACAGATACAGAAACTATATTCTTTAGCAGCATACAAAGGAGATCTGAATACATTACTTTTCCATTATGATTATGCAGAGCAGTCCAGCTGACAAAGTCCAGATTGAATTGAATTGATCCTTCTGAATTCCAGCCATCACACTGGCATTAGAAATACTGACTTCAGAACAGGCGTCACTTCAGCAAGTGTCTGTCACTGTAGGTTGACAAATACTAACTGCTCATCCAAGTACAATCATGCAGTTGTTGAAATGGGCTGCCAGTAACAGAGTTCAGAACTGTCAGCGCACTAACACTGATGAAAACATCCTGGCCTACCATGAAATTGTTGATACCTTCTTCGGAAAGATAACGGCATACAATTTATTCCCTAGATCACAGGAAAGAGATCCTGGTGACCCAGGACTGGAAGTGTTTCGGTGGCTCCAGGAAGTTGCAAAGAGAGTGGTAACGCACAGATTAATGGATCTCTTTACATTCCAGTAAAGGTTGGTCAACTCTTGGCTTTGTCCAGTGCTGGAAAACATCCTCTGCTACAAACTCAGTGTTAGCATGAGACTGGAGTCTGTGAAAACAGAGAACAAAAGAGATGCAGTTCCAGATGGATCACACAATTACTGAACTGAGGCTTCCAGGAATATTAGCCACTACTCATGGGACAGTGGGTAGCCAGTGCTATGCACCATGACACTCCTTCAGCGTTAGTCAATGGTGGGGTGTCTCAGAAGACAAGACAAAGAATATCTGAAGTGTTCTTCACCTCTGACTGTTCAGAGGAGAGGAATGTAACAAGGCCTGTCCTTTCCAGCTCCAGTACAAGAGCTGGTGCCAGGATGCTCTGGAAACTTCTTAAAAATAATGAGCATGATGTTATGTACATCAGAATGAGAGGCAATGGTAAAGAGTTTATTACCACCACGACCTTTTAAAAAGTAGCTCCCACACTCCAAGAACCAGCACAGCATGCTTATTTACCAGAAGGTCACCCAAAATTCTCTCAAAGAGAACTTCTCAGCAGTCAAGAGCATGAAGGATCTACAACGCCCATCTGAGAATGTGCCGTTCTCAAACTCCTAAAGCTGGAGCCCAGAGAGCAGAAATCCCTGTTATTTAACACAAATCAGCAAGAAGCTTGTGTCTGCTACTGACAGGCAGGCAGACTGCTAGGAGCTATTCTGATTCTTTATGAAAGATGTAACATGAGCATTATTAAATAACAGACGTGTCCATCTGTCCTCTGGAAGTATATAAAGAGAAACACAAATTAGAATTTCTTCACAGTGTTAGATCATCCGCCTTTCTGTAAGAAAATCTGCTGAAAAAAACTGAGAGAAATGAAGAGGTGCCAACTAGACTGAACAAGTGCTGACAGAGCTCATGAAAGTGCAGAAAAATCTCATCTAGCTCTCAAGAAGTCCAAAATAAGTAATTCAAGAGCACACACCCCCAAACCTACAGCTTATGCATACTTTGTGGTTGGCTTTGTTTTTTAACAGATACATAGGCTACGCTACATGAACACCTCTGTCACGTGGTGGTCACTATGGCAAAATAACTCAAAATACCTACAACCAACCATTAATATTTTTGCCACTACATGTTCTATTAAGCCATTTTGTAAAGTTACTGCAACATTCCTCTGAAACACAAAATGGAAAGATATTGGTAGCTGAATTAGGAGTACCCATGCCACTTGGAAAGTTTTAATATTTCTACAAATCTAATTCTTACATCTCCTGTTTCAGTTCCATGGAGTGATACATTTTTAGTCTCAACCACAAGGGACAAGAAAGGTGTTAAAACTGTAGATGTTTGAACATTTATCTAAAATTCACTTTTGTAGTTTGCTTCTCTCCTGTTTTGTTGGCTTCACTAAGAAGTTCCTTTCAGTTTTCTATTGAATATGATTAGAATTTAAGAGCATAAACAGAGTAACTATATCAGAGTCAAGGATGATCAGAGAGCCATTACTTAAATGCCTGTTTTCAGAACACTTACAGATAAAAACACATCATCTATGGAAAGTATATGAAATGTAGGTAAGGCAACAGGGGACAAACAGAAAGCTGAGTATTCGTCAGCAACATTTAGGTTAAGAGAACACAACCACTATCTCTGCTGGCAGCAGTTCAAGAAAAATATTATACCTCAGATATCCAAGAGCAACTCCTGAATGAGGATCATGCCTTCCTTTCAATTTCAGCAGGGAAAGAAGAACAGCATTCAAGGGTTTATGGAAAAGAGCAGGCAGTAGAGTCCATGATATCAGCAGATACCAGTAACACAGAACAGATACAGGCTAAAAAGAAATCATACAACTACTGAGAAAAGGAGAAAGGCAACAGTAAGAACTCTCAGCCAGAACAGTGCTGCCCAGCCTGATGACATGGGTATCAGATCCCCAAATGCACACATAATAAGGCTGTATGATATTTTGAGACAAGGTCTGGAGAAAAACCCACAAAAAGTCATATTTATTTACACCTTATGTGCCATAGAACACTTTGCTTTCCATTTTCAGTTTGGGGTTATACTTCAAGAGATTGGAATTTGGTGGTTCACATCCATTAGGGCAGTGCATCAATTCCTGGTATTAAACCTTGGAAAACAACTTATTTACTGAAAAAAACCATCATCTGTAGCCTGAGTGAGCTCACACTTCTTTCAGTGCATTAAGCTCAGAGTCTTGTTTTATTTCATGGTTTGATCCTTGAAAGAACCAAAGATTGATCCTTTTGGTCTAAAAACAAATGGAAATTTGGGAAGTCAGTAATTAGGACAATGATAGCCAGAAAGAAGGCAAAGACAAGACAGTGAACTACAGTCACATGACTGACCAGAGGGTAATTACTATCATTCCTATCTGAAAGGATGTACATGGCTGAATATCAATGTCAAGCTGCAGAAGTTGTCTCAACGGTGCGAAATCACACTGTTAAACAATGCCACTTTTCCTGTTCCTTTTTTCCTCCCAAGTAAATACAGGAATAGAGGGAATATAATTTACATTAACTTTTAAAACCAACAAAAAGATATTCTTACATTAGCTAATACATTCTGAGACTTAAACACATGCAGACACACCGTTAGATACAGGTTTGGATCAAGTCTATTCACATGGGAGCGTGCAAAGTTGGATTTAGAAGTGACTTCATATTCTTTGAGGGCCTTAACCTATGCTCAGATTTGAAAACTATCTTTGCAGGTAACAAATTCAGATGTGTATTTCACCATTTCAGAATTCGTTTAGTATCTGTAAAATAAATATACCCCACCAAAAAAAAAACAGCAGCAAAGTAAAAAAAAACCCCACCAAACACTTTTATGCTACTGCTAATAACTTGACTGCAAACTAATGAAGTGTATCTCTGCAGACTTAGGAAAAGGATGAGATTATTTAGTGCATTTGTTTACAAAGAGTACCTTGTGATTTCAGGGACATAAAAGACAAATTGTTTATTGTGAAGATATCCAGTCACTGCTGTAAAGACGCTATGAAAGCAGGTAAGGTTGCACTACATCTTTTTTTTTGCCAATGATTCTACCAAAATGTCTTAAGTCTTTAAAATTTCACACTAAGCAGGTGTGATTTGGAAAACTACTAATTTAAATAATTTTTTTGAAACTTATACATATCTGAATCCAACATCAGTCTAAACCCCACTGTAACTATTTTATGGGTATTTCCAAATGATGGTACAGGCTTGACTAATGATGCCCACCCAAATGATTTAATAGGAGGTTTCCAGCATATCCTGAGGACAACAGGCTCCACCTCCAGTGCACACTGAGAAATGGAGGCTTCTGCTGATGTTGTTATTGATCACTTATTATAAGAGATAAACAAGCAGCTTCGGAAAATATGCCAAACAAAAAGAGGGAGAGGGAGAGAGGTTAAGGAAAAAAAGCAACAGAGATCAGGATTTCCAGAAGTAGGATGTGACAACATCACAGACAACTAGACTTTACTCTGATGAACTCTTTTATTTTGACATGACCTGGCAGCACTACCTAACACAGCATTCCTGACCCACTCCTGAGTCTGGCCTCTCACTTCCAGCCTTGCATCATCCTCTCCCTACTGCTGACACAGCCATTTGTACAGCCATATGGTAAACCTGAGCGGGGAAATAAGAAGCAACACAATTTTGGCAAAATTATTTTTCAGTCAGACCAATTCCCCAATATGATTCACTCACTGTGCAGTGGCACAAGCACTACAGCAGCACAAGGACAGCAGGTGGCCATGAAGAGAGAAGCTGCTTCTTCCATGCTCAAAACAAGTTAAATGGAGTAAAGGTATTAGCATCCAGCCAAGTGAAGATCATTCATTTTGTTAAAAGCCATTTCAACAGAAGAATGAAAGAGTGGAAAATGGTGCAAAAGTGAGGAAAATGTAAAGATAAATTCAAAACTGAAGTTTTAGACTGTGTATTTACTGAATTTGGGGCAGAACACAACAAGATAAAACGGGGTGATGGCCAGAATCATTGATGGGATGATTTTTTTTTTTAATGATGAAGGTAAAGCTGGCAATTCATGTGAAGAAAAAAACTTAAGAAAGTCAGCAAATTAAAAAAGGATGAAGAATGATGATAAATGGAATGGAAGGAGATGAAGATGCAAAAACAGAGGGGCAATCACTTAAAAAAAGAAACAACAGCATATCCCTTCCTTGAAGCACCAGAGACCAGAAATTTCATGTACCCTCCACCACCTCCATAGCTATTTCTGGACTATCAAAATAAAAGTATGACATTATTAAAAAGCCAAAGCATACATGAAACCTGTTTACTTCCATGTGTCACTGCTGAAATAATGCCATTCTTTTTATGTTTATCCAAATCATCTTATATATGTACACACACACACATATATACCTGAAATGGTTGCATCAAGTCCCTACTTACCTGCTACAAACCTTCCTTAAAATTTCCTTCATTATTTAGGTCCCTTTCACCAGAGAACACACAAGGACTTGCATACAATAGAGCAAACAATGACAATGAAGAATCGTTGGGAAGAAACAAATGGCATGTGATTTGTTTTGTGGTGTCTGAATCATTAATTTGTATTTTGTTTCAGGAGCTGCCAGGGAAAAGATTAAGACTATAGTGTTAATAATTCTGAAAAGGTCAAATTCCCCAAAACATTACGAAAATTCAGTGATAAAACACAGCCAAAGACATAATGTGAAAGAGGTGATGGGAGAGTGACAGAAAACTAATCTAAAGGGTTCCCTGTACTATTTCATCTGAAGGTGGTGCAATGTCTGGCATATCAAACAAAATGGAATGGTAGTTATCAGTGCAGACATCAGAGAAGTTTTACTGAAACTGTACTTAACTAAAAAAAAAACCTGAACAGAATACACACTGAAGTGCCAAGTCTGACCTAAACCCCTATTTTTGCTTGTGCATTACAGAGGTCTTCAAAGTACTACATGGTTTAATACAATCCATAATGAGCACAGGACTCATCGTACTGTGTCTGTATTGGTAAAAGACTTGTACAGAACCTGGTATTTGCTGCACTTTCTAACTTCAAATTTATATACTCAGTAGGCGTACCAAAAAAAATAATCTCCTTTTATCCAATGATCTCAGAGTTTTACTGGGAAACAATATTTCTCATTTATAAAGGAGTAGAACAAGATGCAGAAAACCGAGTAATTTGCCTGTCATTACATAGTGAGTCAGTGGCAGCAGCCCACACTGGTCATACATCTCTTGCTGTTCTTATCAGGTACTGGCATTAGAATCAGGTCTTTTATAATAGTTACACGCCATATGTATTAACAACATGATTCTCACAATTTCAGATTTATGCTTGTTCTTTCTTTTGCTCTGAAAATGAACACTAAGCTTATACAATGCACTCTATATAAAAGATAACACATTAGTGCCTTCCTTTTTCAGCCCAGTATTTCTTCGCCTGAAAGACACCAGAAATGCTTTTGGGTTTATCATGAATACTTAAAAATAGTTACGTATTCTACAGAAAAAAATTTATAGCTATCAGTACCTATATGTTAAAACCAAACAAACCTAGGAATGGATTTATAATCAGTTTGTATGTGGCTACATCAAGGAATGTTCACTGCATACAGGAGCTGAGTCTTACACTTCTCCATGTTATTCATCACTGTCAGGATTACTGAGTTCTGGATCTTTTATCTGATCCAACACAGTACTCGCGTTCTTATCTGCAGCGTGTGCTGTGCCAGCCCTTTTGATGCAGAATTTTTCCCCCTGTGGTATGAAAAGTGACTAGTGCATGGGGGGTGGGGGGAGAATGATGATGACAGTACAAATGAACAAGGAACAGTAACACATAAACAAAAGATAAATTGTTAGAAGAAAGGTTAATTTATGCAACTCAAAGAAAAAATTTCCTCTAGTTAACAAGCAATGCTTAAATCCCACAGAACTTGGCGTAAAGTCTACAATTCCTTTAGCATATCATCTTTGGCACACAATCACACAAAGCAGCTCAGGAAAGATTGGATTTTATCTTCATCAATGACTTTGGCAGACCTTTCCAGAAAGACAGACTTCACTGTTGTAATTGGTGCTGATACACTTTCCTACAATTAGTTTCTCTAGAAGAACTCTCACATAAGTTTCTTATTGTGTGCTCCGTTTCACTATTTGCCAAATACTGTCGGAGTCTAGACTTTTAATTCACAATTATTTTTCTTATCCTGCAGACATCCAAGTCCAAATAGATAAACATATGTTGGAAGTAATCATTGCCACTTTTGCCAATAAAAGACAAAGTATGATATTCTGATGTATGGAAATACAGAAGTTGTGCAATAGGAGTTTCACACCACTGCACCCAATACAATCGGCACAACACTTTCAGCTCAGGCAGCAGGGGGTGGGTAGGCAAGGCCAAGTTGATTTTGTAACTTCTTGGTGATACATCATCTCCTACCTGAAAATGCCACGTAGCTGTGCAGGGATGGACTCCAAAGACCTGTACTGATGCCCACTTGTGGGGAAAGCAGAAAAGCATAAGCAGTTGAAGGAAGAGAGAAAGCAGGATCTCCTCCTTCCCTTCCAAACATGTCATTATCAGCTGTTTCTAACAGTTATTTGCATGCAGCATCCTGGATCTTGACCCCCTGTGCTGTTGCTTCTCTGCTGCACCAGCTAATCAAAAACCTATCAACCCACAGCAGCCATGACCACACACCCCCTCACACCCTGGCTACAGCAGAAGGTATGAGATGTACTGAGATGGTGGAATTAAAAAGGCAAGGCAGTTGAATGAAACAATGTGCCTTTAGGAACCGGTGCAGATTCCGTACAGGTTTGGGGAAGAGCATCACCTATACATATACGCTTAAGTTTCTCTTTTCAACAGCAAAAGCCAAAACCTTTTTTAACCATAAGATTTAACACGTTAATATCACAATTCAGAAAGCTTCTGATGCATGAACACAACTCTTAAGTTGCTCAGGAATATATACATTCCTCTGAAAATGCAAAGTATTAATAACACGTAGAATAATTATATCTTAAAAATGCACTTTGGAATCTACACAGCCCTAGATAACATCACTTCAGAGGGTCTGCAGAGCTCACAGGATGTATCACTGCTATAGTCAACACAGGAATGAGGGGACGTGAGCTTAACTATGTGTGGCTGAGTTAACATCTGTAAAATGACTACCAGCATCGCTGTAGGTCTTGGAACAGTAATTGGTACAGAAGAAAAAATATTTACACACAGTAACCAACATTTAATTGGGCACAGGGAAAGGAGAAGATCCCTGCACATTTTTAGCTGCACCTATCTATTATACAGCGTAGTTAGCTTTAGGTTACGAGTTGAAAGATGACTTTCAGAAAGAAAATGAACTTCTCAAAAACAATTTAACTGATTTACAAATCAATGTTTTCTTTCTAAAACAGAGATTGACACTGAAGTAATATCTTACATTTACTTTTCATAACCTGAGTTGTAAATGCTTATGAGTCCAAGTCATGGAAAATTTTTTAATTATCACATGAAATGTATTCACTTCTTACCTGTTCTAATTTTATGTTCCATATATATTGATATTTTATGCTTCCCTGTATTTTGATACTTAAGATGTTTAAGATGCATAAAATGACTCCACAAAATCTTTTTCCTCAAGAAAGAAAAATAAAAATGTCTCCCCCAAAAGATCAAGACAAATTACTTCAGATGTTCAGGTTTCAATCCAGGTTAATAAAAATATAACACAACTTTTTCTTTCTCTTTTTTTTTCTTTTCTTCTCTAATGTCCTTCAAAACAACATCCATTTATTCAACTGTAAGGCTGCCTTTATTTCACTTCAGAAAAGAATTCAACCAAAAGTCAATCAGATTAGTCAACCAATTAGATACTCAATAGGGAATAAGAATCTCCACAAGAACAGGTTTGAAATAATGATTTTACTTGTTAGCAGAATTTTATTTTACAAGAAATTCCTATGAAGACAAATCCTGTACCTTTTTTTTTTTTTTGTATTGTATTGTAATAGGTTTGATCTGAGAAGGTCACATGAGACTAAACACAAGTAGGAATGGAAATTCTGAAGGAAAGACAGTTCAGCATTTTACTAAAATGATAAACTAAACCAAAAAATTAAAAGAATACTTTATGAGAATTCATATTGGTATATGCCACATACAAGACATACAAACCACCAAAAGCATTCCAAATATCCTTAAGGTTTAAAACACAGGTGATCAACTCATCCTGGCACACTTGTCAGCATCGAAAAAACTGCTTAAGACAGTCAAACCAGTCCGCAGAGTAGATGTACTAAAGCCTCTAAAGCACATTATCTACTCCTCAAAATTAATAAATTACATCAATTGCTCAGAAACAAATATTTTTCCCCCTTTCTATTTTCCCTCCAAATTTTAAATACATATATAAATCATAGTAGACTGATAATCTTACTGCAAATGCTGTGAATCTGAACTAGGACACAAATGTTAAGAGTGAGCTGCAATTAGTGATATTGCCACACCAGGTCATTTGACAGTCAGATCCAGATGCTCCTGTTGATCAGCCTTTTGTCTGTCCTAATAAGGCATTAAGTAGCAGCATTCTTTTCCAGAGGAACAGGAACAGAACTAGAACTTCTTTTATAATCTCAGCTAGTTTCAGCACAAACATCCTGAAGTAAGAAGCCATTATTTCAGTTTGTTGTCATAAGATATTTACATGCAATATACTGTTAAAATTGAATTTCTGATATTGATACTAAAATTGTAAATGTGTCTCATCAGCAGAAATACAATTTGTGTAATTTCTTTTTAAAACTAAGACCTTTCAAAGCTTTCACAGAATGCTCTTTCCTTCTAGGTGTATTCTTCCATAAAAAGCAAAGAGAGTCTGGACAAAAACTGCACAAGAGAAACTGTCTTAAAAGACTATTTCTTAGAAAACAGCTTTACAAACGCATTTTTAAAAACATACTCCATGTTCTATAGTCACTAATGCATTTGATTCTACCTTACCTTGACAACCTTGTCAACAAAAATTTAAAAATTCTGCACTGAAACTGTTTTCCCCAACATATTTACAGTCACCCCTAATTTGTGCTGTGGGTAAAAGTTCAGACACACTGCCCTCAATTCTCCTCTGCTACCAAGGCCAGCAATAAAGATCATTAGCCAAGGCAGACCAGGTGCAGAAACTGTTTGACACATTCTGCTCTTACAGTGAACCACAGATAACTATTAGGTGGGTTGTCCCTGCCTGTGCCTCGTATTGTGAGCTGTTACTTACATTACTGTCAGCATTTCCAAATTCCTCTCCTACTTATCAATTCCTGATTCCTAAAAGCAAAGAAATGTTCTTATGCCTTAAAACCTCAATTTTATATAACTAAATTGTATCTATTCTTTTAGTACTCAAATCTATGAGTTTATCTTATTTTCCTTACAGGACAATCTAGTCCTCTGATTACTAAAAAATTTTCTGAACTCTTTGTAATCTACAGCTTTTAATAAGAGGAGACATAATTCTTGCACCAAGATTATTAATTAATGTAATGAGACAGGATTAATTTCAAGACTGATTTTTGAAGAGCACGACTAATAATGCTTTTGTAGTATAGGTGTTTACAGTGTTGTTCTTGGTCAGCTTCTGATACAACTTATGCTTTCTCTTCTGATCCCAGTAGTTTTCACAACCTCTCATGGACACTGTATCCAGTCATTTACAGAAAGTTACATAAGATCTCCTTCATTCCCAGAATGCACTCTTAAATGTAGGAAAAACCCACATTCTTAAAGTGCCATTAGTGTCTTCGGAACATAAGAACAACATTTATTCTTAAAAATTAAGTAGAAAACTATTTCCTGAAAACATACATTTCTTTTGGACAATTTTTATATTCTATCAAGCAGCATGATCCACTGCAAAAATACAGAAATTGAATACAACGAAATTGAATTGGTTATACACCAATTCTGCTGAAGAGGATCTTAGAAGGTAAGTGGGAAGGAAAGAGAATATTTTTAGCAGGTCATAAGATACAAACATAAACCAACTATGTCATGCTGTTGTAGAGAGGGAATTCCTCATATGAGGATGCTTAGTCAGGCGCCACAGCCCACGGGACAGATGAAGGTCCTCTCATGATGCTCAGTATTGCAAAAGCTCAAACAGATTCATTTTTAAGCTTTCAAAATCGGAGGCAGGTCAAATCAGAACAGTCAAGAGACTGTTCCCAGTACCAAGCAGTACCAAAATGAAACACCTGAAAAAGCACAGTAATGATAAACCAGAAAGAATTCAGATTACTTCACTCAAGACTGCAAAAACTGAATGTATTACAGTTTGCAAGCACTTTGAAACACAATTTTTTATCCATATATTAGATTCAGTTTTAAGAAATGGTAGGGACATACACTGCCTTGGAAGAAGAAAGCATTTCTGGAAAAGGAATGATGGGTACAAAACCCAGTAAAGTGCTAAGGGAAGGATTTAGTCCAAATTTAGGACTATATTATTGTCTCGGAGGTGAATTTCTAACTACCTGTTCTACAAACAGGGTACATATATACTGCAAAACAATGTTCAATAAAAGGCATTACATGACAGTGTGGAGCTATGAAACACAGTGTGCTGTATCAAGCAATAACAGCTTTGTTGCTCCACACCAATAATATATTTTAATACCTCCATGCTTCAGGTTTTCTGCCACCTACTTGCAAGAGCTGGAAAGACCGTTTCTCTCCCAGTCTTCCCCATCTCCTATCTGTTTGGGGTTTTTTTCCCCTCTTCTGTTTCTTCTTTCTGCATTCAAAACAAATTACAAATGTTTTTCTCCTTTCTGCTGATACATTTGGGGTTGGCTATGCAACACCAGGAGTTCAAGATAGGATGGACAATACACACAACATTTTCAGAAGTACCATGAGATGTCTGGTTTGTCTTCCTTCTGGTCATAAGCTGTGCTTCACAAAGAAGCAGAAGACACACAAACCTAAAAATACAGAGGAATGCTTGCTTGCAGACAAATTTAAAATCCTTTTTGCCATTCAGAAGATCCAAGTTACCCTAACAAAACCATTTTTAGATGCCCCTTATTATTATTTCTTCCACTCTGGCTTATAAACTTGTTAAATTCCAAGCACCTACAAGAATGGAGGAAGGGCAAGAGTGTGTTTCAGGAAGAAAACCTTGTTTAATAAACTTCAGACATTAGGTTTACAAATTGTGCCAGCAACATTCCATTATCTTGTTCGGTAAATGCTGAACAACCTGGGAAATTAAAAGAAGCTTCATGTTGCAGTGACAAAATTAAGATAGGTTTTGGTGTACCTATCAGTCAGCTGAAATGCAGATATTAACATGCTAACTTTGGGGATGCTTGAATGACATAAGTGTCAAATGAAAGCAGCTGACTCAAATGAAATCTGAATTACACAGAAGAGGAAAAGGAAACGGGGAAGAACTTTGAGGAAGAACCAGCAGAATTCAGACTTCATTTTCTTAACCTTCTTTTTACCTTTTTTTTTTTTTTTTTTTTAAGATAACACCACAACAGCACTCAAATCCTAAATGCATATAATTCCAAGTGACAACACTGAACACTAATGGATCTGCAGTTATGACAGTGTTACTAGCTTTGCTTTTCACTATGCTCTACCCTGCCTCTCTTTCCCTTATCACCATTAAAACACTTCTTCTCAAGGTGCAGTATAAGTTTTATCTGAATAATCTTTCCACTCCAAAGGTTAGGACAGGGAAAGACTAGAGACAGGTCATGCTCCCCTATCTCTCCACCTAGTTGAAATATTTCTCAAGTGCCATAACATGCATCCACAAAAAGCAACTGTTCATGCGACAAGGTAGGTGAGGACGGACTGTGGTTCTCCATCTCAAGAGAACTGGACTGTTGGGTGACAAGTCTCAGCACCAGTTGGTTCACAAGATGAAGTTCCATAAAAAAGTGCTTAACACCACTTCATTCTCCTCACACAGAACCAGATTGGCTGGAATTAGGAGGTTGGGAGGGTGGGGGAAGGCTACTGTCATCTAAAATATCCTCCTAGTAGCTTGACTTGTTTCTTTGAACTCTCTGCAACAGTGAAAAGTAACACTTGAATGCAGAAAAGTCCATTATTCTCAGTACTCTCCTGACAACCAGAACAAAACTCTGTTTCCTTCTGGATGTGCTCTCCACCCAAGGTGACAACACTGTTCTATCACCTGACAGAAACTGTGTGCAAGGGTTGTCTAAAAACTGCAGCACTCAAGGGGGTTCACTGGCAAGGCCGTGAGCATGACTGACACAGAGTCCTGTATTTCATGTCACGTCATCTTTGGGCTACTTAAAAAAGCAGCAACAATTTTCTAAAGCTTCTGGAGTGCTCAAACCACCTCCTTGGAGATCATCTCACTTTCTACAACCCACCTGAAAACTTCAGGATGAAAAGGACTATTCCAGATGACATGGCCTGAGTTGTAATTTGAACACTAAAGGCTGGAATTACCTCCAAGACAACCCTGCCCCATCACAGGGTGGTTGTTAGTGCCAGGAAATTGAACACTTCAGAGGAGAGGATATGCTTTACACTGTAGGAACTGAACAGACAAAAATGAACCCAACAACTCCATTCTTTAAAGATTTTTTTTGTATTTTCATCACCATACAGGCATAAGAGACTATGCTTAATATTTGGTTGACCTCTAAGGAGAAACCCACCAGTGAATATTTCACTGACAACCTTTGCACAGAGCTGAACATGCAAATTAACATGAACAGAGCTTCAGAGAAAAGATAAAAATTACACTGTTTTGGAATGCTCAATGTAAATACATCATTTTCAAATGAAACTGTCAAACATCTTGTTGTGGTGGTAAAAACCAAATCACTATGCAAAATGATAATATAAGAAAAGTCAATTGTATGTTTCTAATAATAAATGCTCTTGTGGCTTTTGAAGTCACAAAAAAACTCTTGGCTGAATTGAAGCATTGATTTCTGTAGTTATTTATGTGCAGTTCCTATTAGAATTCCATTGAATTCCTTGAATGGTGAATGGAAGTGCTTTTGAAAACACACACAAAAACTGTTAAACAAGCGACAAAATAAATGGAAAGTGTCATGTTGCCAAAAAAAAGTTTCAAGAAGTCAACAGAACATTTCAACATTTTTTTGAAGTGCAAGCATATATGACATGGTTTGACAGAAATTAAGTGTAATATAAAAACAATATACAAAATACATTTCCTCATCACTCCTGAAGAGGAACTGTAAACATTGGTATTTGCTTCTCTAACATTATTTCAAAAAATCTTGCAATACTCTTCAAATATATTCTGTAGTAAAACATGGGTTTATTGCTACAGAATTTTAAAATCTATAACTCCATCTTTTTGTCCACTACACACCCAATATGATGATATTTTATGTGTACAGATATGTCTGACACGTACAATATATGTTAATTATATTACGCTATGAAAATAAGGATATCTATACGTTGCCAAAAAGTTTCACTGGGCATTTTTCTGAGAAGTAACAATAAACATTAAAGTCTGGAAAGCAGATTTTTAGAATGTGGCTTTCTGTTTACAGCAGAAAAATAACATTAATAAGTTTACCTTCAGAACTACTGTATCAGCCTATCTTTATTTTATCTGAGACCACATCTGTTTTCTCGTGGTAAGTAATGAACACTTCTAAAAAAAAAAAAATCTAATCATAGAGTGCTCTTATCTTTAATGACTTAAGTAGTATCTTATTTTGAAGCAACCTAAAATTATTATAATAGCACTACTTGATACATATAAGGATTAATTTTTTCTATCTTTCTTTCTTTTTCCTAATTACTTGTGGGACACTAATTCTGCTGAACTATGGCAACTACTTCAATTTTGGGAAATCCAGTGCCAATCTGCAGTTACATATCTTTCTCCCTAACACAATTACTTGATTTGCTACAACACACTGCCCTCACATGAGGGAAAGTGGTCATATAGACATTCCAGTTTATTATATACAACTACACACAATTATTTGGTACACCAGAACACAAAATATATTCAGAATGAATATGAAAGACTTCAGCGGGAAATGTCTTTTGCAGATACCAGAGTAACTACAACCGTTTCCCAGAACAGTTAGAATTAATCTGTTTGTCTGAAAGACAAATGGGAAAAAAATACTGTAAAGAGGTGGATTGGAAAATGCTTACAACAATGTAACTTAGAAATAGAAACCAGAGATTTGACAAAGTAGCTTTATTGGCAACATAAGTTCTATTCAAAGGTAGATGAATGTTAGCTGAAGTTTCAGATGTTAATCAGGTTTCTCTTTCAAGCTACTCTCTCACACACATTTCATTAGTATAATTTCTACAAAGCACTTTTATTTCTGTTTTCTCAGGACTGTCTGTGTGCTTTCAATGATAAAGAAGTTATTATCTGCATCACCCTTATTCAGAGAAGGATGCTTTTTATGAAGATGGTTCTGCAGAAAGCATCTAGCATCAATGAGCTCCCATATAGCTTTCCTGTAAAATGAGGGAGAATATATGTAACAGGGAGGGGGGACAGCAGCAGGATCATTAAAGGAGGCAATGCCTCTGCTAGTAACTACAACCGAGTCTTTTAATTGCTTACTTCAGTTTTATTAAATAGCTTACAGCTATCTAGAGAATTTCTAATCTTTCATTTAATTAATCTCAAGAATGAAGTTCTCCTGCAGGAATTTCCATTTGGAGGACTTTCTGTCAGATGTTCATTTTCAACCTATTTTCTAGTCCTCTACTGAGCAATTCTAAGTGTAACTGTGTATATACATAACCTTAGTGCTTACTCACGCCTCATTTTCTTACTGTATGTCTCTCAACCTTTTAAGTGGCATATTTTTGAAAGCAGAGATATTTTAATTAATATCTTTATTAAATCTGTTATTCAATTCTATAAAAATTACTTAACTATTGCAGAGTTTGAAAATAATCCAGTTTCTGCAAGCAGAGGGACTGTGGAAAGTCACAGCTTTACAAAAAGAACCCAGAGAGCATCCACTGCATTCTATGCCTCCCTAGACACACACTCACACCAAGTCACTTCCCTCAGTAGATCTAAGAGCTGAAGAACAAAGGACTCAAATCTATCTTATCTAGGAGATAAGGGAAGAGATAGTACCACCAATGCCTTAAGTCTCTGAAGCAACAGCAAACATAGTAAGTGAAGATGCCCAAAAATTGTAGGCAGATCAAACCATGTAGAAAAACAAAGCAAAAAAAAAAGTTTTCCCAAAAACAATCTCCAAAACAACAATTATTTCCTTAGTCTGATATATGAATATCTGAAGGTTTAAAAAACACAAGCCACTTCCAAGCTAAGTGGTTTACAAATTTGACTTATATGGTATATGTCAATATATCACAAAATGAAAAGAGAAGCAAAGTTTTAATTAGTGAAGGGTTCAAAACAGTTTAAAAAGATATAAAACTTATACCACCATTAATGTTCTGTGCCTCCTCACCTATTTACACATATAGCAAACTTGAGAAGAGATGACAGAGCACAAACAGAAGCAATGCTATTAGCCCTGTACTGAAACATCTAAATCAGTAATCTAATGTAAGCTCATAGGAAACAAGTAAGCCAAAATAATATTCAAGTAATTTGGACACCAGACCCCACAGTACAGCCTTCTGGTCTACTTGTTCCATTGTAATGCCACTTCTGTACTTCAGTTTCCCCCTCCTGTGGCTGTGTGAACCAGTCATTCCAGCAGAAGCTTCCCATGAGGTCATGAGATTTGTTGACATTAAACAAAAATCATATTCACCTTTCCTTTTTATTATGTTTATCAAAACCCTATAAATTTTATAATCACTGCAGGGCAGCTGTCCTTTTCTCTTTCCCCTTTTCTCCATCCAAACTTAAACAAAGATGATACATCCCCTCAGTTTTAGTGGCAGACACATTTCAACCTTTCAAAACCCTTTTTCACAGACATTACATCTGGAAAGGTCCTTCCAAATATTAAAGAGGTCAGCTCCATGGAAAGCAGGTGCATTTGGATGAGCTAACAGGAGGCAGTATCTTCTTACAGAGTCAATACACAAGCCTAAAACACAGTAAGTGGGGAATTACTTGCAGATTAGGATTCCCAAGACTCACCCATAGCCTCATTTGCACTCAAGTACTAAAAACAGACTGCAGCATCAATCCTAACAACAGCCTGCCTCCTAAAAAAAAAAAAAAAGAGTCTCTTCCAAGGGAAGTCTTAATAGCAGCTCATAGTTTGGAGGATACAGGCCATAGATTTGAAACTCAAATGCCAAGTTCTATAAATTTTATTTTTAGTAAGTCAAACTAATTGATACACATCTCTTCTCCTAAAGTACAGCTTTTCTAAATAGGGGCACTCTGTAAATTCTGTAAAACATTTTAAGAACAGTACTGAGCCTCTGTGCACTTTGGAGACACAACACAAAGCTGCCATATGCAGTGCACATACACAATCCCTATGGGAAAAAACAACTTACAATGCAACACATCGCTGGTCATCAGCACTGGTCATCTTTAACCCCATTCATACATCAAAAGACAAAAATATGTCTCACTTTTTCAGATGACACAAAAAGCTTGTTGCAAGTATCAAGACAGACAAATGCAAAGTGACATATGTTAATTTTAACTCTGTCCAAAGCCAATTTTTCATGGGAAGACTGCAGGTTTTTTCCCCAAAAACACCTCTGAATTCACTGACAAGGTTAGCAGAAACAAAACAAAACCACAGTTCTACTATGTGATTTTCCTTCTAAATTATTTTATCATCTTGTTAAGCAAAAGCATTGAATCACAGCTGTAAAATCTGGGAAGCATCTTTTTCTTTCAAGAGAAATACATCCCATTTTGGATTATTCTTTTGTTCAAATCAGTTATGGCAAGAGCTTTAATTACAATTAACATGTTTTGCAACTTACAACTATATGGCTTAAGAAAATTTATGGGAAAGTATATTTTAGCCATGAAGAAATTATCTGTTCATGCAGACAAAACTGCGCTAACTTGGAATTTCAGAGAGCATTAACAGTAATAACTGTCCTTCCACTAACAGGTATATTTTCTATGTACTTTGACTGACCAGGTGGTAATTTCTCTACCTGAAGGACAGAGGAATCAACAACATTTCTAGTTCTATTCAAGGCTGAACTAACAATGAAGTTACTTCAGCACTGCCACTCTGTTGGCACATGAGAGTACAAGCTCTGGTATGTCACACTTGAATCTCTTCTTTTAAAAACCCAGCTTTGCAGTGTATCAAATCGACTTGCTTGACTCTTGCAAATACCACCTTCCTCTGAGAAAACACAGGAATCTCGCTTGTTAACCTTCCTCCAGGACAAAGTATGACAGCACATCTCTGAGACAAAGGAGCCACAGCAGGCTCTTTCACCAGCTGCTGCTCTGGTTTACATGGAGAGTGATCTGCTGCAGATATAGTTTCAATTTCTGGTTTTAAATCTGACAGATGCCATAAAAAATATAAAATTATAAGACTTACCTAGGAATAGTTTTCTTATCTAAGAAAACATCTTTTATGTAACTTCCATTGCACTCAATAGACTCTTAAGTTTCAGAGCAGTATTGATATAATTTGTTTCTCATTTCTGTCCTTTGCAACAAACAGAAAACACTGTTTGGAGGTTTGCTTAGTGTTTTGGATTTGTTTGTTTCTTTTCTGGGTTTTTTTTTTGTAGGTCAGAGAGATGTTGGTACACAAATGCAATAAACTGGCCAAAGGACCCAGGAAAAGCTAAAGTACACTCAACTATCTTAAAAGTTAGTATCCTTTTACAGAAAAAAACCAGGATAGTTTGTTTAACCTAAGCACAGTTAACAGCACAATACCAAAACAATTAAAATTGTTACTCCTAGCAAACACCGAAAAAGAGCTTACATTTAAATTATTTTTTTTCAATTAGTTTATGAAAGCTATCAAACAAAATAGCAAAATGACTTGGAACTAAGGCCTCCAAACTAGAACATCACCCTAAAAAAAAAGCACCAGTTTGAACAAGGTTTTCACCATTTAGTAGCAGACATTTAGCTATTTTCAATTTAAAATCTAAAACCCAGGTTAACAGGAGAACGGACTACATCCTCCTTCAATCTAATCCACACCATTCTAATTAAAAAAAAAAAAAATCCAACTATGAAAATGTTAATCTTTAGCAGCACTACATTTGATTTTCATTTGAAGATTTGGGATTTTGGTCATGCAGAATAATTCAGTCATTATTCCCTAATCTAGTTACTCTGAAAAAAAAAGATAAGAAATAGCCAGAAAGGCAATGTAAGAATGCACATGCCATAGGAAGTGGATTATCAATTTCATCCTCTTCAACCTTAGGGACGGCCTGAAAACTCTTAAGTGGCAATGAAGAGTTCACTTCACTGCCCAATCAGTGAAAGTATTTCCCAGAGCGTTCTTCATTACAGATCATAAGTACTCATAATTAAAAGACTGTTTGTTTTTAAAAGGATATTGGCCATTTCCCCCTTTCCTCGTGTAACTGTAGAGATGGCAGAGTCTCATGAACCACACAAATGGAACTGCAGTTCTCATCCCACAGCCACCTTAACCGTGTCCAAGAAGTAATTGCAGTGTGAGACAAAGTTGCCAAGAGAGGTCTCACTGTATCACTCTATCAAGTCTTTTTTTGAAGGTGCATAAACTGAGAGAGGAGATGGTTCAATCCTCACACTTAAAACAGAAATTCACCTAGTTATGCTTGTCTGATCTACCCCAGAAACTGAGTGACTACCAGCTGGAACAGTCTGGGACATGCACCAGCACACTGTGTGTACAGCCAGCACACTTCAGGATGCTGTAACACCATAGGCTTGTAACTTATATCTGGACATCTAACACTGTTATGTCAACACATCAATAAAACTTTTGTGAACACATTAACTGCTGTAAACTTATTCTGCAAGTGACAAAGAGCAACAGTTTTCTAATGATTCTGAAATTCTCCAAAATAAGGATGGAGATTTTAAATAGGTACCTGCATATATAATTCATGACACACCAGAGAAAACTTATCAAAATTTTAGAAATTAAAGGTTTTCAAAAGACTACAGAAAATTATTTTTGTGCTTTTTCAGTGGATTTCAAATCCTCAGGGAAAACCAGCCTCTGTTCCCAAACAAGCATATATGAACAGCTGGCTCGGACAGCAAAGACCTACTGTTATATTACCAGGCCACTGCTGAGCTCTTCGGGTTTTATCTCCTGCTCAGGCCATTCTCCCCTCCCTTTTCTTTTCCACCTTCATAGTTCCTTCTCTCCACCACAAACAAGTCCATATTATATAGATATACATGACAGTTTTACAGTTGTTTAGGCTGGAGTACAATAAAACCCATGAGAATTTTGTCTGGCCATTTTATGAGAAGTGACAGCATCAGAGTGAAAGTGTGGTATTTAAAAAACAAAACAAAAAACCCCAGTCAACCATCTGCTGAAAGATTCTCTTGTTTGACCATTTTTATAACTGGTGAGAATGGAAGTGAGGTGATACAGAAACAGGATGTGAAGGCATGGGATTCATGTGATCTTGTACCAAATTTAAACCCAGACAGGAGGGGGGGATGGGACAGGGGGACAAGGAAGAATGGTAGGATGAAGACCCAAGAAGACAGACCACAGAAATGGGCTACTCATGAATTTAAGAAAAATAATCTACCAGTGACTTCAACAACAAAAAACCATGCACATGCCTACTATTCATTTTAATGAAAGTTCTGATCAGCTGAAAAGTTAAAACTGAATATTTAATCCACCATAATTTTCAGAAGACGTTTACTCAACCCATTTACTACACCCAAAGTCTAAACTGCCAAAAGCAAGCTTTGTTTCCCAAGTACAGGTGAGCTTAAGGGTGAACCACCCTGAGTATCCTCCCCTCCAGTATATTCAAATTTGTAACTTCCACTCAGCTCTCCAGAACACAGTTTGGAGAGTGTTCATTCCACTTTCTATATGTGACCATAAATCAATGCACAAAACTCCCACGTGCATTCAACAAAATATTCATAAAATAACCCATTATAAATAATAATCCAAGTGAAATGCAAGCCCCGAGTGCTGATCGGGACCTTTCAGCAGCACTGTTACAATGTAAAACAATTCTTTTAAAAAACCCTTTATCACAAAGTAATTATGTCACACACTACTGTGCTACTCTGGGCACCAACCCTGGAGCTCTTTGCACTCTCAGAAGCCTCTGTGACACACCACACAAACACAACCAAACACTCACACACAGCAAATGTCCATGATAAACATCGGCCCTGTGCCTACAGAGCCAGAATGAATATCTGAGCTCCAGTTACTGCAGCCAGTTTTGTGTAGGTGGATCCCTCTGCCCAAACAGGGGGCACTGCAGGATCTGAGCCAAAATGATACACCCTGGACATTAACCTACCATATATTCCAAATATGCTAATGGTAAATAGTACTACATGAACTCTGCTTGTTAATAGAGAGCTAATGCACTCCACAGAGCCAGAAGCATTACATCTAAGATTGCAGGATTTTGGTCTTATTTATGTTTTACAAATGGAGCTGCTAATAATAAATTAATTCTAGTCACAGAAAAACAGTATAGGCTGAACTTTCGTGCTGCTACAGTCTAAGTGTACCCAACCCCGAAAGTATTTTTAGCAAGTGTGTTCAATCAATACTGCTGTGTACAACCTAAATTAGACATTAACAAGACAACAGAATTGTAAAGCATGACAATAAACAATACACTTCATGGAAAATTTTGCTGAAAAAGAAGTAACCATCAAACTAAACTCTAAGTAGGTAGACCTGATGCCAAACAAACTTCACTGCAAACATAAGGAAAACATATCAAAACACCAAAATATTAATACATTTCTGTTTGCAAGGAAAATGTATTTGTATTTCAATGTTTAATCTGACTTTTAAAAACTACAATATACACATAATCTAAAAATACACAAAAAATTGTAATGACAACAGAATTATACCAAAAAAATCAGATCAACAGTTACATTCCTGAGTTTATAAAGCATAAACTTGCCTGGGAAACATATTGACACACGTGCACGTTTTTGTAAGCTTATCACCCAGAATCGTATTTTATCAACATGGTGCAAGCCAGAGTCATGCCAATATGTAAAAACAACTTTTTAGGTCAGTGAAGCAAGAAATCCATTGTCAAGAAAATGGCATCCATAAGATTATAATACTGAATATATTATGTTTAGGCAATGAACTGGAAAACTTTCTTACAATATACATACCTAACAAAAAAATGGTTTTATCAATTCTAATCCAACTCATTCCTATGTTCCTGCAACGCACACTCACAATGTGACGAGCTCATAAATGTCTGCATACATGTGAACATGCTGGTGGCTCCCAACCTTACAGGGCAGTTATTTGCCAAAACAAGCAGGCAAACGTGCACTCACAAAACCCCCTCACCATTCAACACAGAGTTTAGCTCAGGGCAAGAGAAATGCCCCACGGGTGAGCAAATGTATGTGCACACTGCAGTCTAACAATTATTCTTCAGCTGAGAGCCATTAGCACTTCTGTAACACACAAATCACGAAAATATTTTCTGTCTCACAGTTAAAAAAATTGTAACAGCTTGGCCACGCTGACGTCCTGGAAGGGTGTAAGTGGCAGCACAAAGTTCATTCACGTGTATTTTACATCTGAGCGATGTATATTCTTTGAACAGACCAGAGGTGGGAACATTTCACGTACGCTGGCAGCTATCTAGTTTTAGCAATTAGCTCTTGGAGGTTTTTAAAAGAAAAAAGACGTTATTCCTCTCCCAGCCGGTGCTGCAACAGCACGCACGAGTTAACCCATCATCAGGTACACCCAAAGCCTCTGTCGCATATAGACACAGTGATTATACAAGCCTTCTGCTCGAGAGAGACACTAAAAATGTACCAGAGGAATGCAACGACAGCACTCAAACCTATTTTCTCTGCCCATAACCAGGGCAACGCGCACATGTGCCTAGAAAGCACAGGATCGCAAAGTTTTATATTAAACACACTAAAATAAAAACCCGTTTCATGCGCTGGGCAGAGTTCACCGCGTTCGAGAGACCCCGACCTGCCCCCGCAGCTCGATCCCCCCGAGGCTGTTCACGAGCCCCCCACCCCGAGCACCGCACAACCCCCACAACCCCCTCGCCAGAGGGGAGCCGGGTCTCTGGGTTTTTCGGAGGGGGAAAGCGAATGGAACAGCACACACACACACACACTCCCCCCCTCCACCGAGAGGGCTCCCGGCAGAGCCGCTCTCCGCCCGCGGCGACCTGAGCGCCAAAGTTGCGGGGCGGGGGAGCGGCGAGGGGGGGTCACAGCACAAGAGACGCGGTTCGCGGCACCCCCCGCTCCCCCCCGCGCGGGGCTCCGAGCGCGGCGGCGGCCGCCGTTACCTTCATGTAACATCCAGGTCCTGGTTCCCGATGGAGCGGGGCGCGCGGAGGGAAGAGGCGCGGGGGCTGCGCGCTCGCGCCGCTGCCGCCCCGCGCGACCCCCCCACCCTCCGCGGGCGCGCGCACGGGCACGCGCGCCGCAGACACTCGGGCACGCGCAGCTCCCGCACTTCCCCGCCCCCCGGGATCGGGACCGGGAGCGGAGGCGCCGCTCACCGCCCCTCTCAGTTCCCCCGCAGCGTCCGCCGGGGCCGCAGCCCCGGGAGCAGCGACAGCAGACGCCCCGCGCCCCGCCGCAGCGGCGAGCGCCGCATCGTACTGCGGCGGCCGGGCCGAGGGAACGGGAGCGGAGCGGGGGTGGGGGGAGAAGAGCTGCGGGAGAAAGGGACGGGGGAGCCTCGGGGGAAAGGCGGCAGATTCCCCCCCCCCCCCTCCGGCCTCTCCTTCCCCCCTCTCCTCGCAGCGACCGGAGGGGCCGCGCGGGCCGGGGCTCTCCCTCACGGGGCGCGGCGCCGCCTCACACGGACCGGCGGCCACCCCGCGCGTAGCCCCGGCCGGCAGGCAGAGGGGACCGGGGGGAGGAGGAAGAACAGCGGGGCGCTGCGGAGGCGCCTTCCCTGCCGGCGAGCGAGCGAATGAGCGATCGGAGGTGGGGGAGGAGGGGGGGAGGACCCGCAGCCTCCTCCCCTTATCGCCGCCCGCCCTCCTGCCCGCCTCACGCGGGCAGCATAGCAACCAACATGGCGGCTGCGCAGTCACCTCGCGGTGGGGGCGGCCCGCAGAGCTCGCGAGAGCCCAAAGGGAAGCAGGCGAGGTGCCTTCGCTTTTATTGGTTCAGCGGCCTGTCCGTAAAAGGGAGAGGGTGGGACCAGGAGCCATCTGGCGGTCTGGTTGGCTGGTTATACCATCAATCAAGGCGGCGGTGAGCACGGATTGGTCACCTGATCTGTCCCTGACGCCTGTGGCTGTGCTGAGGCGGTGGGGCCTCAGTGACCGCAGTTCTCTCTCCGCTCTCCCGTCCCTCGCTCTCCCTATTCCCCTTCCTACGGAGGGAGGAAGTGAGCAAGAGAGGGGCAATGGGCCTTACTTAATGTGATAACCTTCATGTCCACCCAGCCTCACCCTGCAAATGTCCCAGAGAGTCCTTTCTGCCTGTAGCTCTTTTTCAGAACTCTCCAAGGTGTGAAATGTATTGTGCCTCTTGGCTACATAGAGATTTTCATATGTGGCCTATGGGAAGATTGGTGTTCAAAGACGTGGTTTAACACAGCTCCGTGCTTTGATATATTTGTACAGTGTGTGAAAGAGTTTGGTTAAAAATGTCTTTAATGTCCATTTATTAAAATACAACCTCTTGCAACCAAGATCTTTACCTAAAATACATAGAATATATATACCTAAAACACATAGAATATTTAGAATCTTGGGAAAGACCCTTACTATTACCAAGTCCAAATGTTTGGGAATGAGTTCTTGGATTTCACAATTAAATTCCTAACCATAGCAAGATGCAGAGTAACAGGGAGTTTGCATGTACTCTTCCAATTAGGAAGATTTCTAAAACCTCATTCATTTGATGTTTGTAAACCTTATGTACATTTCCAGCCTAAATTGTTCTTTTGCTTAAATAGCCCTTCCCTCTTAGTGGTATTTTACCTCAATTACTTTTAAGAAAGCAGTCGTGCCCCCTTCATTTTACTAGGCTAAATAATCCAAGGTCTTTTAACCTTCTCTCCCTTTTCCTGAGTATTAGGACATACAGGATTCTCCATGTCTCATCTTTTTTCAGGAAGAAGTTGAATCAGGTGTTAGAAGACTGAATTTAGGGAAGGCAATCAAGCAGAAATTTCACATAATGCACAGTCTCTGAATCACTTTTAAATAATAGAATTCTTAATGATTATGAATAGAAAACAATTAAAATTGCTTGGATTTAAAGATTTTTAATGAAAGTCCATAAAATGACAAAGCTTGAAATGTGAATGATTCCCCTGGATGGAACAATTCCTAGGCTGATGATTTCATAAAGCCCCCAAATAATATGGACAGCATCAGTAATGCCACTCCTTATTGCATTCATGTTGCTCCAGCTTTTCTCGAACATCTTCATAGTTATATTGACGAACTGTCTCTATTTGGTGCATGTAGGGACATCCAACAAGTGGATCCTGCATTTCTGAGCTGCTGCCAGCCTCTCAAGCAGGGAAGATGTTCTTCTGTGCATTAAAGGGATCCTTAGCTGCAGAGTTGTCTTGGTTTCCTGATAATTCTCTTTCATATCGTTGTAAATTTAGCAAAAATTGCATTGATACATTTTAATCCCTTTGCACTTAAACTTCAAAGTCTGCCTCTCACATTTTCATATCATTTTCTTTACCTGTGCACAGTTTATGTTAAACATACAGTTATGTTCAATTTGAGAAGAACAATAATTAATACATTACCTTGTCCAAAGTGTGTGATAGAGAATCAATCCAAACCACTCAACGTGACTGTAAATGACACAACATTTTTTTGGCAAATGTGACCTTGCACTGTTATGAAAGGATATGTTCTGCTAATGTAACACAAAATTGGTGACACATACTGGTATTAAAGGCTGGACATCCCAAAGTTATTTCCTCACAATACATTGTTATTCCTGCATTTTGTTGTTTACAGAAGACTTGATTCAAAGCCCTAAATAAAGGCAGTGGAAGATTCCCACCATGTGCAAAGTACTTCAGGTCAGGCCTATGTTGCAAGAACACTAAATGTTTTAAAAACAGATATTGAGACAAAGTTCTCCAGCTCATGCTCTTAAAAAAGCAATAGAGCAAAACTGCACTGCAGGGTGTTTGAGTACAGACGTTGCTCAGACCTTACAATGAGGAGTTCAGCAAAGAACTTACTTTGCAGAATTCTGAGTTACGTGTTATATACCCTCAGCCATGACTTCCCAAAATTATGAATGAGAGAAAGTGAACTGAAATGTGACTCTGTCATTATTTACTCAAAAGAGAGCACATTTCTTTCACATGTAAAAAGCACATTCAGCTAATTTCTCTTTCAGTAGCATGGCTCTTTCATATAACAGCAAGTTTTTGGCTGCAGTCTGCCTGTGTACATAAGCAATGAAAGCTGCCTTTTGCTAAGATATTTTGCATAGCAAGAGTTTAATTTTCAAACTGGTGCATGGGGATTTTTCTGTACTGTGCTGTGCATTTTGAGGAGGATGTGTTATCTCATGGCTCGTTGTGTCCTGCTAGTAAAACACCAGTACCTTAAACTGTTTTGTACAAGTTAAACCTCATAGAGCTCATGTAAATGTAGGAACAAACAAAAGCTTCTCCTTTACTTAATAGATCTGTGGTATGTGTTTGTGCCAACAACCTTATTACTCATGCAAGACCTGCCAACCAAGCTGTGATAATTTATGTGAGAGAAATGTATATTAAAAATGTGAATGGGATTTTAAGCCTCTCACTGAAATACCCTGCAAACTGCTTTGTGGCCAAGAAGACATACTTAAACACTGCATTACAGCAATTCAAGATAAATGACTCTCACCACAGGTGGAGTTTAGCTATGAGAAGAGGAGACAAGGCACTTAATCTTAACACTAAGCTTAATCAAGCATAATGTATGTTTATTAGCAGATACATTTTCTATAAAGTAGCATCCTGATTCAGCAAAGCCCGTGGACCATACATGCCTTGCTCACGGAGACTTCAGGGGCACAGGCACAACCTTAGAGTTGGCTGAATGCCATGTGAAGTGTGCCGCTGATCAGCATGAATGGCAGGCAAGTTTGTGCTGGCTTTGGGCTCCCTGTTAACTTGTCCATAGTATGGACATAAATACTGAACATTTGTGTTCAGCGGTGTCCTAAGCTACGAGGAGAGAATCATTTCGCTGTTTGGGGCAGGGACTCACTTTCTTTTTAAGTTTGTGCAATACCTGGTGCCGTAGGGCTCCACAGTACTAGTTGTTAGACTACTGTGAAATAATAATTTGTGCTAATAAGCTTGCTGCAGCTATCATCTAGTCTGGAGGCTGGCTGTATTTCTCTTATAATCATATTTAAAAGACAATGCTCTAGGAATATATTGAGAATGAAAGATGGTAGAAACACCAGTACGACATTTCACTACGTCCTTTTTTCTCCATCCACTCTTTGACAAACTCCTTTGCCTTTAACAAACATCAAAGTACCTCAAGGTCAAACTTTTAGATACCCACTGCAAATACCCCAGCCTTTTTGTGAATGCCACATGTGCATTCATTTGTGGAACACTGTTATTTTCTGCTTCTATCCAAAAGAAATAGCATAAACTCTGGCAAGTTAAATTTAAAACTGTAATAAAGCAGGTCAAAAAAATATTTTGAAGCATAAAAACTTTTCCAAACACATCAAGAACTGGAGATCTGCCAGAGAATGTGAGGAACTAGACAGAAACAGAGATATAACAGAAGCATCCAAGGAAACCAGAGGAGAAAACTAAGTACTTTTTTCCCACCACAGTTCTTTTTGACAGATTTTGAGGTGATTGCTACAACAAAACCTTTTTTAGGGGCATGGTCAGAAGAAACATGTTCACAAAACTGAATATTTGTGGTTTTGGAGCCAGTCAGCAAACTGTACAGTACCTGCCTGCCAGGACATCATGTTTCTCACCCCAGGGTTCAAAAGGAACTTGGATCTGAAATCGCCAAACTATTAAATGTGCTTTGTAATTTATGGTTTGGAATGAACTCAGTTCTGGAGGAATAGAAAGTGGCATATGACATTCCAATTTTTAGACAAGACTTCAGGGAAAACACGGGAACAACAAACTGATCAGTCTAACACATGGCTATCATCATGTAATGGGAAGAGGTGGAAACTCCAAACCTGACAGTGCTTTGAAAATGTCAGCAAAGTCAGCACATATTAATAAAGAGGAGCTGGCTTATACAGACTGTGTATAAACACTGGGGCACTGGAGTCTTCAGCCATAATCAACTCCCCGTTGGAGGAAGACCACATTCATACCATCTTCTGATGTCTCCTGCCTGCTCTGCTTCTCTTCCCAGCTTGGTTTTACTCTTAGTCTAATTTCCACAGGAAGAAAATCCAAATGCATGGGACAGAGGGAGACAGAGCATGTTCTAGGTGTCTTCCCAGTCTGACCAATAAGGTGTAGACATGATGTGAAGAAAATTTAACATGCAGCCTGGCTGAAGCAATCACATACACAGATTTTCCCAAACAATTTTACAAAATGCAGGAGGGGAACTCCTTTTGTGATTGATAAGTGCTTCAAAGGGAAGATGGATGGGTAAATTATCACAAAGAAGGGAGACCAGTGAGATTCCAAAGGGACCTGTGCTTTAAAACATGTTCACAAGCAGTAAGTGAAACAGGATTAAGCAGTGAGATGACAGTGTTTTCTAGGATTCACAATTATTCAGGAAAAAAACCCCAAGACTGCTGGAACAACATAGCAAAAAAAAAAAAAAAGAAATCATAAAGACAGAGTAGATAATAAAATAACAGCTAAAATGCAACAAGCACAGATGTCCAGAAAAAAAACCAAAAAATCTCTATCTGTGCAATGTAGTAGGCTCTAAATTAGTTAATATCAGCAAAGATATTTTGGAGTCACTGTGGATAGTTTTCTGAAATTGTTATCTCAGTGCTCAGAGAGGCAGTTAGGACTGATAAGGGCAGAAAAAAATGAAAAAGCAACCATAAAACACAATGGTCAGGAATTCATGTTCTTTCCTTTAATACAACACAAAATTCTGCTTATAGCACCTTGACATGTGTGATAGCATCTTAAGGGTTGGAATAACACGAAAAAAACAGGAAAAAGAGTGACCAGATTGATCAGAAAGATGGAATGCCCTCTAAGTAAGACAGATCAAGTACTCTTGAACTACCTAGAAAATGCATGACAATTGGGAGATATAATATAGCTATTGAAAATCACATCTGACATGTGAAAGGTGAACAGAGAATAATTATATTTCTTATGAGAACTACGATAAATCTAATAATATTTTTTTCAGATGGAAGTGTAAAACAAGCAAAAGGAAGTACTATTTAAACAACATCTGCTTAATTTGAGTAGTTCATCATCATGAGATCCTTTAGATGTCAAAAATACTAAAGGCTGCAAGTTAACAGAAGAACAGGCTGCTTTTCAGAGAAATGGACAGAGACTCCAATTCTGTCCTTAGATAGCCAGAACTTGAGATGAAAAATAGGAGGAGAAATTAAGCTATAACTGCTCTGTCCTTATATTTCTACTGTAGGCAATTGCAGGGTGCCAGGTTATCTGGACCTTTGGTGGGACTTGGTTCAGCCTTTCTTTCATTACAGCCATAGCAGAGAGACGTCTGTCTCAGACATTTTGTTTCCTCTGGGTTCTGAACTTGAGAAATCCCAGTAAAACATTTAAATGAATGAAACATCTAATGAACATTTTTAGAACCTTAAAAGGGATGTGATCAACGTTTTGAGATGAGATCCATGAGTGATCTTATTTTAAGCAAACCAGTTGCATAGACACAAAGCCAAAAATGACCATTTAGACCTTCACTTTGACTTAGCCCAAAGAACCTCACCCAATAATTTCTGCAGCAAGCCTATAACTTTGGTTTGAGCTATGTTGCATGTTTTAAAATAGTTTTTTCCTTTCCTAAGTCCATCATTAAGCAACCCAGCACTAACAGCTGCCACTAAAACCTCCTGGATTTGCAACTTGTCAGAAAATTTCTGGAGTATTTGGGAGGAAAGAAAGATACATGCAAAAAGCAAAACAGTATCAGTGGGCTCCATTTGTGAGGAATTAGTTCAATTCTACTATTGATTCCTTTCTACAGGGATAAAAAGATCCAATTAATATTTGAAATCAGCAGTTCAGACTTACAGGTTTTATTCTTTGTCCCCCTAACTTTATGTTGACCTGTATCTGGCTGAACTGTAGGTAATTATCAGGAAGGTAGACATTTTCCTTCAAAACTAAAAGTCAGATAGCACCGATTCTAACAAGAACAATGTAAGTGCACAGGTTGCTGTGTTTTGCACTCAGTGCTATTTACATTTCTGTTGCTAAGATCTCTACGTCTGAGTAGAGGCCACAGCACTTTATTCTCTTAAGGTGACAGCAACTTGTGTAGATAAGTTGTACACATTGTACATCTGTAAAGAAGTTGCTTGTTTTGGTTTTGTTTCCTTGATCTGCAAGGCAAGCACTGGAATGAGCTCAGGCTTTCAAGATGGGCAGTTTTCACATTTCAGTCTGTTTCAAGGAAAACATTTGGAAACCTTTTGAAAAATACAAATATATATAGAAGAGGGGAGGAGAAAATGACTTCTCTGTCATCCCTTCCCTTTTTTCTTGCTCCAGATTTTAAAAAAAGTACTGTAGTGTTTGGTTACTTTGGCCTTTGACAGGCTTCTTTACAAAAGTTTGCACAGAACTACTCACTCATCTGAAACACAGCAGAGACCATATGTCACCTCTCACTGCTCCACAGTTTCACAGTTGAGGTTTTGAGGTCGACATTGTCTGCCAACAGCAGCAGTGAAAGGCTTTTCCCACTCTGGTAAGCCATAGCCAGAAATGCAACTCCAGTCCTGAAAATGCCTTTCTCCATTGCAGTATAACATGAAGTGTTTAAAAAGTAAATGTTCTTTACAAGCATCTCTCAAGAGAAAAATAAAGGAGTGTTTATTGATTGTTGTGGTTTGCTTTGACCTTGCATTAACTATCTACTTGAGTGTGCAGTACAGAAAACTGCCAAATTCAGCCTTTCCTAAGAAAAAGACAAAAGAAGGCACAGCAGCAACCCAGCTAAACAAAACATATGTGCAAACTACTTTCTGGTACACCCACATTCCAGCCTCCCTGCAAAGTAATTAAAATTGTCAAGAGAGATTTTTGACCGGTTAAGTTCTTCCAGGAACTGTACAACTCATTCCGCGTTTTTTTGATTCATAGAACGTTCACTTTTTAGCTTCCTGAAGTGATTCCAAAGTTCATGTTATAAATAGCAAAGAACATTAGAAGGCTTGGGTTGATCATGTAGAAATTAGCCAGATTAATTATAATAAAAAGCATCAGCATTTACAGAAAATTCAGCTCACTGCATTTTCTAATAGGATGAAAAAATTATTTTCAGATCAAGACTGTGAAAAGGTTGTATGTGTTCTTTTTACTTAAAAATATCTGTACCCTAAAAATAGTATGGATAGAGTGTACCAGATGACGTATGAAACAACCAGCAAAGACAACAAGACCAGGGAGCCAATGAAACCTTTCAAACTATTTGCTGTCCAGTGGATAGAGCCCTGGAAAGATGCTTTCACAGACACAATATTGGCTTCTGGGTTAGCAGGGACACAGGAAAAGAGAGGAGCCAGTAAAGGGTGAGTTGTGAGCCCTATGGACTGTTCTCTGCATTGAAACCAACACAGCTCTGTATTGCATTTGCACCACTATCCTACCTGCACCTTTCTTACCCAACTACAAAGGGACCACACATTGAGGACAGGATGGATCAGTGCTTCATCTCACTGGTGACACCACCACCAAGGCTACCATTCAGTTGCAGATTTAATGTGGCTTTTATCTGATCTGTAGCAAGTCTGTAATGTTGCCCACAGCTTGTAAAATTTGCTTATTATCTAAGAATCTTAGCTTTCATGTACTAGTGTTATAAACAGCCATGGTACTGATAATAAGAATGATAATGACAATGTTTCTAGTCATAATAGTGTGGGGACTTTGAAATAAGAAAGTAGAAAAAGC
Source organism: Chiroxiphia lanceolata (assembly GCF_009829145.1). Lineage (NCBI taxonomy): Eukaryota > Metazoa > Chordata > Aves > Passeriformes > Pipridae > Chiroxiphia > Chiroxiphia lanceolata. The sequence goes on along the minus strand of NC_045643.1, from coordinate 26,998,931 downwards.
CAGAAAATACTCCAGAACGCACATTAAAATGCACCTGTATTTTGTATTTCACAATCTTGTAAACAAGCTCTTTTTTGAATACTTGGCTTTACCAATAATGTTGCTTTTAGGACACTAGAAAGTATTCATAAAGTAATTCTTCCCTGTGTAAAATGGTAAAAATCCAGAGATCCTTCTCTCCAGCTCCAGGCTCTCCCACTTACTGGACTGCTCTGAGAGTATTTTTTAGCGATGTCTGCTGCCCTTCTTTAAGTACTCAAAAACCAGGGTAGTTACCCTGATTCCAGTGGACTTTTGTTTTGGGATTACTGGACAAGACCCCCACTAGTTCAGAGGAACAGGAAAACATCAAGTAATGAGGGATTGGACTGAGATTAGGACTGAGTTTAAAGGCACTTCAGGAGATGAGCTGGGCAGCCCCACTGCTCGTAGTCAGCTCTACTCTTTGCACCAAGGTAGGGAAATGAGAATCCCCTACTTTACACCTTCTGGTGTGCTAATGGGGGTGAAGGAGTAAGCAGATCTGGTCTCTGTCTTGCTTTGGAGATTTAGCAAGGACAAATACAGGATGGGTGACCCTTGAATCTTCTGCTACATGTTGGTTAGTGCCACCAGGCTCATGCAGATCCTTCTGTAAGTGCTTGCTGCATTTATGTGGCAACATACAGAGTCCTCATGAATTGCAAAGAAACTGTATCTCAGAAAATTTTGGATTAACCATAGTGTTCTCTAGAGGTGCTGTTAATGAGGGACATACTTACCCTCTATTTTGTATTCCTGCCCAAGGCAACACATTTCCATGCCATATGATGAGGAACTGGCTTTGCAACCCCATCAATAATTCCATAGCTGTCTCCCTCCTGTTAACAGTGGAAGACTCTCCACTATGAACCGTGCCTAGAGGCAGATGCTGGTGTATGGATTTGTGCTTCTTTGTTCACCTCCCCATAAAATCCTAAAGATACGATGCACTGGAAAAGTCACAATAAAGTTTGAAGAAAATAATTATAAAACAAGCCTTCTGTTCTTTACTCTGTTAAATTCATGGTTCTTGAAAATTAAACTTTCTTCTCCTTTACCATGGTTATACTACTCTGTTTATAAACAGGATAGAATAATGACATTAAGAAAAAATTATGTTATAAATGTTATGCTAAGCTTTTTTTGCTGCTGTTAAATAATTACACAGGGGCTCCATTTTTCAGGACCTGCTGAGATTTGAAATGTCTCAAAAGCTAAGCCCTTGAATCCCACATTAAGTATGCAGAAAGGCAGCAGGAACAATTCCTGCTTTGCTTGTGCATTCACAACTTCCCTGAGCCCTGCGAGGTCTGGCTGCACCATGGTCCTGGACTAGTCCTGAGCCAAGTCCCCCCGAGCCAGATCTGGCTGTGGTGTTTCCAGCGTGACCAGCTGCTGCAGTAACACCGACATCATTTGGGTGGTGCAGAGGCTAAGTCAGGACAGAATTTGGGGAACAGCAGCTCTGGCTCTGTAGTTAAATTGGAGACAGCATTAGCATGAACTCAAGAAACTGAAGTCAGGCCAGTGATACCATCCTGCTCTGCCAGGATTACAAACCCCACATTGTACCCAGTTTACTGCAGCCACTTCGCAGAAACCCTCGAAGTGTTCTGCTGAATGATTTGTGGAAGTGAGTATTCCCAGTATTCCCTCTCCTCAACAGGGCACATTTTCTTCCCTGCTGTGCACCAGGGTTAATGGCACAGTTCTGCTTTGCATTTTTTCTGTTATTTACCCTTTCTCCACTAGATGCTACACTGAGACCATCAAACATTTATTGAGTCAAATAACATAAATTTGAAGACTCAGCACAGAATAGAGTGTTTAAAACAAAACAGTGACGGCATCGCTCTGTCTGTGTGTCTGTGTGGTGCGAAGGTGAGACTCATGCATCTCACATTGGAGTAACTGCACTGACTTCATCAGAGCTTCTCACTTGGCACCGCATGGAAGAGGGATAAAGCAAGTCTGTGTTTCCTGGCATTATTGCTCACATGCAATTGTATGAGGAAATTACCTAAATGTGTGAAATGGTTTGCCAATAGAGTGCCACAGAATCTAAAATTAACTGAACAATATATGTCAACAGAATTAGCTAGGCCTTTTTTCTCTTTATATTTTAGAAATCCAAAATCGCATATGTATACTGAGCTGAAAAATTACACCAGATGATATTTTTAATGAAGCTTACACTTCAAATAATATCACAGATACACATTACTTTTCTTAATGTTATGCAAGCCTTTGACCCAAGCAGCTGGGGAAGTGCTATGCAGTGTGGCTCCCACAAAGCCTGCCAGCCTGGTTTTAACTTGTGAATTGTGCAATACCTTCTGGTAAACAACCTGAGATCCTCTTAGCTTTCAGCAAAGGCAGGCCCAACCAAGCACTGCTGCACAGCCTTTCTCCTGTGACAAGTTTATTGGATAAATGCATTACAGCCTGTCTTGGAGGCTCTACTTGGACAAAGCGAAGCCAAGGTCAGAGAGTGTTTCAGCTAATTAAGGTCTTCAGGGCTGTGCCTCTGTCAGGTCTTTGGTTACCCCATGTTCCTAGAGGTCTGCTTATTATGCATAACTGGCCATTTGTCACACTATTCCAAATGCACTGTATGTTACGGTCCAACTAGTAGCATTTTATTGTTTTGGGAAAGGGGCAAATATAATTTGGGGAAACTTCAAAATGACCTGGTTAAGGCACAGCATCAGTGACATACTTCCTTTCCAGCAAAATCAAAACATGGCTTCAAAACCCTGCTATGTTGGCTTATCTTGCTGTGACATGCTTTAATTTGTTTATCTGGACTTAATCTGAGAAAAGAGCTGCAATAGAAAATGACGGTTTGTTGAAGCTTAATAGGGCCTTATAACAGTCAGTATTTACTGTTCAGGAACCCAATCTGCTGCTGGTGTAATGAACTTCAAAATATACATATATACATATACATCAGCTAAGGATCTACAAAATATACATATGCATCAGCTAGAGATCTAGGCCAGATGCTCAGCAAACTGCCATTGGGCCCTGGCTTCCTTATTGACCATTTACAAGCTCATCTTCAGATTAATATAGAGAAAGGTGGATTAGGAGAATGGGGAGGGGGGAAATCTCCTTTTTATTTTTCCTGTATTCCAGCAGACATGGTAACGCTTAGATCAATTTAGCCAGTGGCAAGATGAAACATTATTCTAAGCTATGGATTCTACTGTGTTTCAGGCTGGATATTTCATTTTGGCAAAATTTTATGTAATAATTTTTTTTTTGCAGTGAGATATAGGAGACTTAACCAGGGGTAGGAGTAAAAGCAGCAGATTCAGAACTAGTAGTTACCAGATTTACAAGGAAGGGCCCTAAATATTTTTCTGTTACACCAGTTACATTGAGAAGCTAGTATTAAAAATACATGGTTGTGCTCTGGTAATTAACTTACCTACTATTTACTCCATCTGAAGAGTTAAAAACAAGCACAAAGGCGAGCCACAAAGTAGGTCATAATTCTCTGAAAAATCAAACAAAAGGTCATGACCTAAATGAAATGGAGTTTGCTTCATAATGATCCTGGGAAAGAAGGGATCGGCCAGTGGTAGGGAATCAGCATGCCAAAGGGAATTGTAAATGGGAGCTCTGAAGAGCTTCTTGTCTCCTGTGGATGGGTTCATCTCCAGCTTAGGTCAGTATTGATTGAAAACTGTTATTCTGCACAGTCTGTTCAGAGCCCAGTGACGGTATCTGGGAATGGAATCATGTTCCCAGCAGACAAGCAGTCGCATCACTTAAAACCACCGCTAGACCTGAAATTAATTTCTAATTTCGCTGGCAGCCTTCCAACACAGGTCAGGCTGAGGAGTAACTGTAAGGATGAGAATACCTCCCAGCAAATCTGCAGGTGTACTGGGAGCACAGATCATGGGGAAGGGTGGATGTGGCAGGACAGCAGATGGTTTGCATGTCTACTTTTCAGGCAAAGGACTCCAGTCTTCTGGGTGCTGGCGGAGCAGCACATCCAAGGACTGCTCCCTGCTCTCCCCTGTGAGATGGGATCCATGGCAAGTGATGACAGCCCTGGCGAGGGACTGTTAAAGCCAGAGATGAGCTGGGCTGCCTCTCCCACAGCTCTGCCTGCCGAGTGCCTCCGAGTAGCTGCGGGTAACTCCAGGCAGGACCAGACAGGTGACTCCCATGGAGTCAGACCAACAGAGGCACACGGGTCGACAGAGGGGGACTTACAGAATTAATTTTGTGGCATGTCATTGCCAGCAGGGGAGGTAGGAATAATACAAATTTGATGGGGTACTGCAAAAGTTTAAATGATCTCGTGCACACAGATAAATATTACTGTTTATCTGCTTGCACTAGGAAACAAAGCAAAATATTCCCATGTTCCTTTCCTCTTCTGCTGGCTTCTGTGTTTGGACAGAGTCAGAGCATTTTTGGTGGGGAAATTTTACTTGCTAAGGAATACCAGGGAAGAGGCATTTAGTTTCCAAAGTCCCTGGGCTGGAGCTTGTTCTTGTCACTTGTAAGGAGAAACACAAACATTATGTTAACCATACAACGAACAGCAACAAAGCCAGGAAGTGTTGCAACATTAGAAAGTTTGCTTAAAAAGGAATAGTAATTGGAGTTACTGAAAGCAAGGAAGTAATTTCTGGGGGCCAATTACTTTAGCACATTTTATATTCCTATAAGATTAGTTAATATTCTTGCCGGAGATTCTTGCATGTGATGGATCACACTGCCCTGAAACCATGTAGAATGATGCACTGCTGATACTGAATAAATTTAACTTACCTTCAAATCGCAGCTGCTGAGTGCCTCACTGTCATTTTATGGTAAAACTAATCACAGGAAAGCCTGGATGAGTGATATCACTTTCAGGTTCCAAGGACAGGAAAATGCTTGCTCACATATGCCTGACCCTAGGATATAAAATCCCAATAGGTTATCACTTTCTTATTTAGCACATTAGAGAAACACTGCTTTTGTGCTGTGCTGGTTTGGGCTGGGGTAGAGCTCATTGTCTTCATAATAACTATTATAGGGCTGTGTTTTGGGTTTGTGCTGCAACCGGTGTTGATAATTCACGGATTTTTTCATTATTGCTGAGCAGTGCTTGCACAGAGTCAAGACCTCTTCAGCAAGGAGGCTTGGGGTGCACAAGGAACTGGGAGGGAACATAGCCAGGACAGCTGACCCCAACTGACCACGGGGACATCCCATCCCATATGGTGTCATGTCAGTCCATAGAGCTGGGAGAAAGGTTGGTGGGGGGCTGCTGCTCAGGAACAGGCTGAGCATTGGTCTGTTGGTGTTGAGCAATTGGGTTTTTCTGTATCACTTGTCTTTCTTGGGTTCTATTTCTTTCTCTTTCATAATCTTCTTTTCATTACAAGTTATTATTATTTTATTTCAATTATTGAACTGTACTTATCTCAACCCAGGAGTTTTCTCACTGTTACCCTTCCAGTTCTCTTCCTCCCATTCCACTGGGGGCAGTGAATGAGCAGCTGTGGGGGGCTGAGATGCCAGCTGGGGTTCAACCACAACATGCAACAACTTACCTCATTATCCCACTCACTCCCCCAGTCCTCCCCGCTTCTCTCCCAATTCCACTCTAACTTTTGCTTATTATCTTCTTGCCTTCTTGCCTGCAACCTCTTGAACTTGAATCAGTTTTTCCACACTGATCATATGTAGGGCTGGTACAAGATCATTATTTCTGGATTCATCTAAAAGCTATGTTGATCTTGATGCACTCCCTCACCTCCTCTTAGCACCCCTCCAACCACAGCATCTGACAGAAGGTATCTGGCTCTTGTTACACTTTGTTCCTTCCGAAAACTTCCACCTTTTGAAAGGTGGAGGGTCCAGTGTGCCATTTCTGACTCCTTTTGCTGTCCTTTTTTGTGGCCCTGAGCATGCTAGTAAGACACTTCATCCACATCTTAGGAAAAGTAAAGAATCTCTAAGGGTGGGGCAGAGAGAGGGAATTAAGGCTTTGTGCAGGATGGTGATGCCACATGGAGCAACCACTTAGCAAGTGGGTTTGAAAAGCAAATTTGCTGGCTGGTGGACCAAGTGGGTAACACTTGGTTGTACCTTGGGGATTTGGAATATATCCTTACATAGAACTAGGAGCTGTGGGAATTTTCAAAACAGAAGGGCTCCTTTTCCTGTCTACCTTGGATCAGTGGTTTAATGTGAGAATGAGACAAAGTGCTTCACCCAACCCCAAGGGAAGGAGGTTGCACTGGCTCTCCCTGCAGCACTGGGATGCACTGTCACACCTGCACAGGCACAGCTGCCCTTCTCGGGACAAAAATTAGTCTTTTCATTTCTGCCCTCTTCTCAAAACCCTGGCTCCCTTCCCTGCACCACTCAGGGTGCTGTGGCAGGTGCAATCTTGCAGAAGGGATGTGCTGCCATCTCCCCTCTCACTGTCTGGTTCTCGGCTGTCAAGAGTGATTGTTTCTCACGCCACTGAAATAGCCCCCTGTGGGGGACACAGGACAGGTTTTGAGGCTGTTAGAGAGCAGGCACTGAAGCAGCTGTAGCAAGTGAAGGATTTTCATATACAGCCACTGAAGCACTGTTAATGCATCATACATGGAGTTTGATGCAGTAATGGAAAAATCAATGCTAGGATCCCACTTTCACCACAAGTGCAATAGCTGGTTGAGCACATCTGTAATTATGCTTCTTGGTGTTTTATCCAAGCCTCATGACGGTTTTTTTGTGGAGCTTTTTGTATAGTAGTGATTTGCAAAAGCTGAGCACAAAGAAAGAGGGAAATACAGTGCTCAGTTAAAGGCAGCCTGGATGCATTAATCTGATTTGTATGAGGCAAATTTACCACCTACAATGGGTGCAATTCTCTAGATGGATGGTCAGATTGACTGGTCCCTGTAGCCTCCTCTGGCCTAAAATCCTAGATCTAATCCTGGAGTAAGCTACACACAGAGAGATGCCCAGAGCCCACTTGGAGGCTCATCACTTATGATTTCTAACTTCACACCCCACCTTAGGAGCAGGATACAGCAGCCCAGCTCTGGGATATCAGCTCTAACACACCAGCAGTACTGCCAAGGAGCTGTGTGTCTCAGAGCAGCCCGGGGGTCTGCCCTGCCAAACTAAGTGAACAAGTTTGGCCCAACGTGCCTCAAATCTATTAACTTAATTTGACAACTGAAGGTCAGTTTTGGTAATACTTATAACACATCTTGCTATATCTGGTAAAAGTAAAGAAGTCTTGGCTAATGCATTATTTAATGCTTTTAAATTTTTGCTGAAACTGCCAAGCTGTGGGGTTTTTTTGTTGTTTGTTTTTAAGAGCCTGAACATCTTGGATTTGTTTGAGTAAAATAAAGAATTAGATCCTGCTAGAATATAGTTTAAACATATTTTCTGAAGCTGAAAAATGGCATTAATTTAGGTCTTTTCGGTACAAGCCAGTTCAGGTAATTATTGCGTGAATGCCCTTTCAAGAAAAAATATAAATGGAAAATATATATTTAAAATACAACTGCTTAGACATTCAGCAAAACAGATGTATTCCTGCTTTTACATCACACAGCCTACAGCTGTTAGGTCTGAAGTGACTAAAACACCACACGGAACCATGACTTGGCCAATGTAACCTTGTGCCAAAGTCTTAGGCCTGCTCAGATACACAGTGTGAGCTACCCTGGAACTTGGCCTGAATGCATTCTGCCCAGTCTCAGCATGGAGGCTGCAGATATTTATTCCTGAGAGTTGCCAATAGCACCTAATTTTCTTCTAGAGTGGCCTTCAGAGGAAGCCAGGTACTTACCAAGCAAAACTTTCCAGAATGAAGTGTGCTGAAGGAAGGGAGGCAGCACGAGGAGCCAGAATACATCAGCCAGAGGCCACATATCAAGGATGTAAAGGAAAATAGAAAAGTGAAGAGGATTCTGCCTGTTTGAAACAGTTGGTCCTTAATGGACGTGCTAAGATTTGATACAGCAGAGATCAATGACTTCTTAAAAGTGCAGACCACTCGTGTAGACAACATCAGGTATAATACAGGGAAAAAAAAAACACCCAAGAAGGCATCTCTCAGAGTGTGTTTAAGGGTAACTCTTGTCTGGAACAGCACTGTAACACTAGCTCCCAAAAATTAAAGGAAGGAAAAAGCAGGTCAAATCTGAAAACTCCCTACAAATAAAAAATGTAGGCTCAAAATTTATCCTTACAGGATATCCACTAAGTGGATTCATGGCTGATCATTCACATTTATCACTGTCTCCTGGGGGATGCTGTTTAACAAGCTCACCGGATGGCACGGCTAATTTGTGAGTCAGTATTTCAGCTTTGTCACTTACAGCATGCAGCATCTTTTTATGCACCAGAAACATCTTTAATTTACATACTCAACATCATCAAGCTGTTCAGGTGTGACCATGTTACAAAACCTACATGATTCTAGTACAGCTTTGTGTAAACATTATTTATTTATTTGCTCTATCAGCCTACGTCAGCACAAAATAAAAGCAGGCAGAAAAGGCACATCAGTTTTCTTTAGCTTAAAAATCAGTCACAAGATCATAATCCTGTTCCTGAAAAGACAGTATAGGCTGTAAGCCCATATTTTATGTCTAAACATATCTGCTTCTTGAAGTCTTTTCCAGTGATTTACAATGCCAATTATGCTAGAATTGGACATATGGAATGGCATCATCTGGGATGATAAGGGTCTGCAAGCTTTGTATAAAAAAAAATGTTTTAAGCAACACAGCAGTTAGTGTTGATGTTTCTTTTCCAAGAAAACTGAAATGTAGAGCCTTCTGCATGTTACACCCAAATTAAACCAAAGCCTCAAACCAAACACAAGCAATACAACACTGGAGCAAATATAATGATGAAATAATTTTATACATGCATCCATACATGATATCACAGTGATCAATTCACATACCCAATTCTGAAATAAGATTCCTGTGTGACTAGTTGGTTTTGTTGCAATCTTGTGTTCCATCTAAAGGAGTCTCCACCTGTGCTGCCAGCCAGGTGCAATAGGCTGTTACACAACTCAACACATGTCCCAGTTAGACCCTAAAACTGGTTTCACCCCGCTCTAAAGATTGCATTTCTCTTGGAAACAGTAATTTACTACCTGTGATTTGTAGTTAAGGCTCCTGGTAATGTCCTGTGCTTCCAAGGCCCTGCTGTTATGGTTTTCCTGTGCTATAATGCCCTGCTTTTCTTCAGTGAACTTCAAGGCATGGCTTCCTGATAAAATAACTAATGTTTCATTAGCATAATCTTGTCATGTGTACATCCCTACTCTGGGGTCACTGGGTAGTTCAATGTACAGAAATAATGGTCTGTTAGGATGTGTATAAAGATAAGCAGAGAGATATAAATAGATATAATGCTTTTGTAATAATCTGTTATTAATACTCTTGGTTATGGCAATATTACTTCTGTGTTATCAAAACTGCTTTACAACAGATGCGAACTTTAAACCAGGCATATGGGTTGATACAGTCTAGAGAGCTCTTTGAAGTCAGAGGGTGAATAACTGAACCAGCTTAACTTTAAATCCCCTGAGAAACCACACATTTTTTGGAATCAAGCAACTGCAGTTTGCTTTAGAATGACAAGCTTTTTAAAAAGCTAAATCTAAAGAAAATGTTATTACTGTTACACAATCTATTTTTCTCTCTTCTCTTACACATACCTCATATGCATCTCTGTGGCTTGGAACACGGGTTTGTTCACTGCCTGTCCAGAGCTTAACAACGGGATGCCAGATTCACAGCTATTTACATTGCTTGACTCCCTCTGCCTGCCTAAATGTCAATTATAATGAAACAGAAGTAGAAACATGGCAGGGAGATCTTCTTGAGTGCGCTTTTTAGATTATTGTGCCTTGCTTTTCACAAGGGTTTGTCATCTTTCATTGCAGTGTCCAGTAATCAGTCTCATCCATCTTTTGGTATTTGCCATCAGCAATCTGTTCAGATTCTAATCAGCTTTTAAACACTTAATTGTATCCATTTTAAACATGCCTTTTGTATTGAGAAGAAAAGAGTATTTAGAGTGAAATGAATACACAGCAGAGCCCTACAGAACATGTCCCTATTTCGGGCTGCTGTGTTATCCTTCCATGCCAGCCCCAGAAATCCTCCCTGTGAGTAACATTGCCATGGCCTGATTTACACACAGACTTAGTATCTGCAACTCATTATCATATTTAAACTTCTGGGTGGCTCAGCTCCTTTGAGAAATTGGACCTAACAGCATTCTACACAGAAAAGCTGTAAGTACCTATTAACCTGTAGCAATTTACCACAGCATTTATAAAGATATGAATAATGTGCAGAGTCACGCGCATCTCACTAATGCAGACTGAATTATTCATTGCAAAGCTGGGCAATATTTTTATCAAATACTTATTATAGATAAATGTTTTCCTTATTCAGTACCTCAATATATGTTTGAATAACACTTTGCAAATAAAGCTTCATGCAAATGTTGCACTGAAATACTGGCAGTTTTCTCCTTTGAATAATTATTTCCAAATCAATTTTCTTTGTGTTATTTATTCGTTATAAATGAATAATGTTTTTCACTGAGCTTGGTTCTGCCTAGGCTAATAAACAGACTTGGTGTTAGCATCAAAGTACTTGAAATCTTAGCTTAAGATGTTCAAGCTCTTGCACACAAGTGGATTTCTATGCTATCACAGTATTTCTGGCATCAACATGGAGATAAAAGAAACATGGGAAAGCAAGAAAGTGAGTCAAAAGCTTGAAATATGAAATCACTGGATATGTATTGATTGATATGTCCTTGTTCCATTAACTGTCATTCTTTCTGTTGGTTTTGATCTTTCTCTGCCCTTTTCATCTTTTAATGCCCAAATACACTCTTTTATTATTTTCTTGTCTTTCTGTTTAAGATTGACCAATTTATATTCGCTTGCAATTAGTCCCCAATCCCCGACAAATGCTGCTCTTGCAGGACTGCAAACACACAAATGCTATAAATAATTCTCCAGCCATACAAATATTCTCCAAGACTTAACCCCAAGGCATGCAGGTGCTGCTTTTGTCTCATTCTAATTTCAATTGTCTACACACCATCACTGTGAACAAAATTCACCATTATCACCCGTGGTCAAAACATGACAGCCCTGGCATTTTGTGGTGCAAAACCTTATGGATAGCCTGTACTTCCTAAGTTTCAGGGAAAGTATTTCTTCTAAATTATAGACTAGATGTACATACTGTGAAATAAAATGTGGGCAGTGATTCCCAGGTCCTGGAGGCACAGGTCGGCTTGTGTCCATAATTTTCAGGGCTCCCTCCCCTTTTAGAAAGATCATGCCCAGACTTTATGGTGGCCCTTCTTGTTGCGAGACACCATCATTACTATCATTATTACTACTATTACTGTTATTATGGTTATGACAACAAGAGGGACCTGGCTGTTTTTCAATGCACTGTGTGAAATAACGTCATGGCTGTGCTGCAGCCTTCCAGAGCAAGGCTTGATCATGCTGTTGGCCTGATGTGTGGTCTGCAGGAACGTGTGGGCTCTAGGGGTGGACAACCAGCCAAGGTGACAGGAGCCACACCTGGAAGAGTTGGGAAAGACATTTCAAAATCACACTCCTGAGCTGACCTGCTGGTGCAGGTGCTCCCTACAATGCTGCGCACAGCTGTTACCCTCCTGCAGCAGATCAAACTGCCTTCTGCTAGAATGAACTGGTACTTTAAAAAGAGCTTCTAGGTGCAAATTGACATTATTGCTTCCTCCCAGTAATGAGGCTTTAGCAAACCATTTACTAGCATTACAATATACCTGTACTCAGCTTTGCACTTGCATTTGCTGATCACTGCAGCTGAAGATAAAGAAAATAAACACATCGAACACATGCACGTGTTGCTTAAAAAATAATGCAGACTACAACCTTGTCCTCAAAATAAATCAGAAAAACAGAAAGCAAATTTATAAAACAGGGCCTCTGTTTACCCTGCCAGCTACTTAAAGTTTCTCTGTCATGGTCTCTGATCAGATACCGAGTCAGATATTTATGAGTGTAATTTTTGAACATAGAAAAATCTAACTTGTAGCTACTTTTAAAAGAAAATGATGGTGTGTTGAGAAGGAAAAGATAATAGTAGCACAGTCCTGGCCAGAGATAATTCCCAGGTGATTCTGTTGCAAAGATAGTGGATTAGGATATGATCCTATGATCCAGTGAGAGCCAAGATAAATGGTTGTTATCCACTTCTAGTTTAGGCAATTTTGCATTCACCTATGTAGTGTCTTTTAGAATAATAACCATTTCTTCACATTTTTATTTATTGCCACTCTTCTGCTATTGCCTTACTCATGAAGGATGCAGCAGCTGCAGGAGGACCATATGGCTTCAAGATCAGAAACAAATCTGCTAAACCCTGACTTTATTATTTTAATTCCTATCTTGATAATGAAACACCAAAATGAGAACAGAATTCAGCCTAAGAGATGAGATGTCAGAATAATTTTATATCTTGTCACTAAGTAATGATTCTAATGGTATCTCTTAGCTTCCTTCGTTAATGACTTGATGGTGAGAGCATGTTTTAGCAATTGTGAACATGTGGAATATTCTATGTTCTGGGGCAAAAGATTAGCTTAATGAGGAGAAAGCCAATTTCCTGAAGAAGTGCCTTATATAGTTCCTGCTTTTAAAATAAGATTTGTAACATGGACAGTTTGTCATTACAAGGTATAAAACCACTTAACTTCATGGTTTGGTGCATTTATAGCACTTCTGCAGAGGGAAGAGAGTTTAATAGATTTTTTCTTACCCAGTAAAATAGGTGAAAATCTGTCCTTCCAAGTCCTTTTGCTCAGCAGAGAAACAGTCATTATCAAGAGAACGGGTTCAAAGGGCAGCTTCTCAGTCACTTCACAAATTTCACTAGATGTTTAATATGTTATTTAGGTACCTTTGAAAAGGTGGCCCACAGACACCCAAACCCTGTGGTAGAGCTTTGATAAATGCTCATGTCTTTCAATACAACACATTTTATTTCTGTTATGGGCAAGTAGCTTTAATTTCAGTAGTCAAGAAATAATAGCAACAGGATTTCAGTAAGTTGAAACGACGGTGCTGCAGTCTTTAGCAGAAGTAAAGAAGCTACAGAAAGGAACGACTATGAACATTAGGTCATCTAGTCCATCCTGCCAGGAAAGGATGTTTCTCCACAGCCTTGGCAAGCAAACCTGGTAATTGGGCTTGCCAAAATAAAAACTGGCAAGAGCTTTGATACCTGATGTGCAAAGAAAAGAAATGAGCACAAACCTAATATTTACTTTGTCTGCATCTTTTTCAGAATTGAAGCAGAAAGGCTGGAATGTCCTTGAATGTTCATCCTCAGGAGAAAGCTGTACTAAATTTGCTGTGTCTTGGTGCTTGACAGTTTATGCCATCTTGCATTTTTCCAGAAAGTTTAAGTACCATAGTGTAAAAAATTCTATAGGGAAGGTTTAAATATTTTTTCCTATTTACTAAATATAAGATACATTATTTACCAGCCTACATCTGCAAGTTATGACAAGCTTACCGTAATATAAAAAGACTGTGAGTTTAGGGAACAGCGATTTAGCACATTAAAACATTATAGTTTTAGACAGTCTAAGCTCTCTTACTGTTCTGCAGCAAAACCCTTCTGTCTCCAAGCTCTCAAGCTAACAACCCTTTTCCAGTGCAACCATTCTATTTCTTGTTAAGGTGACTCAGAATAACACTTACATAAAGAAAGTGGATTCTGTCTGCCTATGAAATTATACCACGTTCACAGTCCACTGTGATACAAGAAAGATTAAATAAACTGAACAGACGTCAGAGAAACATTCCCAAACAGAAGATATCCTCATCCTCACATAGGAATGAAGTTACATGTGATACTTTGAAGTTTGGATGGCAGTAACCAGTTTGGTGATGAATACTTAACTGGGCAAAATGGTTTTCCCTGTAACATTTATTTTTGTTAGTGCCAGTCACCAAACAAACAGACCAAATACAAGATCTTTAGGCTGATGTGAACAAAAAAACATTATGCTCTGAGGTTAAGGGGACTATACTGGTGATTCCCACTCTCCATGCCAGGCTGGCACAAACTCTGAAAATCCAAGTAGGAACCATGGCCAGGATGTGGCAACTGCTCCCCTGCTATGCTGGTGTGACAGCCACTGCTGTGCTGCTCTGAAAAGAAAACAGGACATCTACTGGAAGAGTTCCTGTATTGAATATAAAGCTGCCAGGCACCTTATGTAATAACACACCAAATGCAAGGAACAGGAAGGGATATATAAAATATTCATTATTTGTTCCTTGTCACCTAGTAGACCTTTCTGTCTAAATTAGCTTAGCTTTCAGGGCAGCCAAACTGACTACCATTTGGGGTTCTATTTAAAATAGACTGGTCCAGAATTATGGTGGGTTAAATTCATATAACTCCACAGATTTGAGAGGAGCTGTTGCAGTTTAGATGAGCGGAATTTCTATTCCATAATTAAAAATCATGACTTGCTTTTAACATACACACATGTGGAAATGTTGTAATTTCAGCATTTTACTGGAAAATAAATAGTATGGGTGATTTCTGTCCTAGAGACACACATAAATGTGTAAAATAAGTGAGTAGATATTACATTCTTTTCAACTAAGTCTTCCTTTTCATACCTAAGTTTACATGAGTTGTGGCATCACATATTGTGACTTCACTCCTACCATATCACTTTTGCTTACGAAATAACAGAGTTCCCAAATACTGAATAATTAATTGATTTGGGGAAACTGTGAGCAGAAAAATTTATTTCCCCAGTATGAAGATGCTGTTCTCACAGAATCAACAGGAAACAGAAAATGTTAAATTTATGTCCATAGAAGAAAACTTTCAAAAAAGAATGCATATGTTCTATTTTACAATGCACCAGAACCACTTGTCCCCATTTATGCCTGTCTCACATCTTAGCTAACTCCTGTCCACTCATAGGAGTCAGTGCCAATAAAAATGGAGATTCTCACACATCAACATTATTCCACCACAAATAGTGCAACCATGCTAATTTTAATCACCTAAAGATCTCAAAAACATAGTGCTCGTGGCTGGGGTTACAAAATAAGGCTTCTCTACAGAAGGTGATGGTTTTTCACTCTGTGATTCCTTGAATTAGTAAGCAAAAGAGTGATTAGAAAGAAAATCAATATGATCATTGTAAGGGAAATTGATATTCTTCTAGCAAAAAGGTGCTTTTGGAGAATAAGTGGTCAAGGGATGTCAGTAAATGAGAAGCTGGCTCAGAGACAGAAAATAAAAAATAGAAATATTTGGTAATTTTTCTATGTCAGATAAGGTTGATTGGAAAATATTCCTGTGTACCATAATAAAAATCAATCTGATTTGCTCAACTTATTAACAATGAGTAATGAGAGAGTAGTGAAAGCATTTTGTAGACAGGAAAAGGTAGTTGACCATAAAAAAACCCCTCATAGAACTTGACAAAATGAGAGAGTGGGTCTGCTGATGAAAATCTCCATGAAGATGTGTATTAAAACACACTGCAGAACTGAAAGGAGGTATTCACCCACAATATAGGTTTACAAAAACTTATAGGATTGCATTTGTATCTGATCTGATTTTTACTACAAGTTAGTCTTAGCCTGACATGACTGTTCTAAGTGGAACCCAACCTCAGATCCTGCAGTTTTCATTTGGCCACCAGTCACACCTTATGCATAAGCCTTTCCTTTTCCTGACTACTTAAACCCAGCTCCCTCTACCTTTCATCACAGGTCTTGTGCTCTATGTCTCTGATAACCCTGGTAGCTCCTGCTGGACCCTCCCAGTTTCTCATCATCCCTTTTGGACTGAGAGGTCCCACAATGGGTAACCTCTGTTGAGGGACAATCGCCAAAATACATGGGCAGCTGTCCTGTAACTGCCCCCATCAATATGCCTCCCTTCCCACTCCACCTCCACTCAAAAGCAGAAAGAAAATGAAATCTTACAAAACTTCAAGTCAATAATTACTAACAGAATTAAAACTTCAACCTCTGAACTCTAAGATGAGCTGAGAGAGAAAATAGCCAACAAGGTAAGTGCAGGTGGAAGGAAATTTCATTCTAAATATGTTCCTGAGGATCCTCTCATAAAAGGTCTTCACTAAAGGTGTGGTTCAAAAGGAGTTCTGGTAAAATATGTATCATCTCTTGTGTAACTTCAGTGAAAATTACACCTGACAAAACCAGTCAGCCTGCCCCCCTTCACATGACAACCTCCATTATTCTATCCATGACAGTGACAGCGGCTTATGCCCTATAAAGGACAGAAATCACTTTGTTATCATTAAAACAGACTCTCCTATGGCAACACCAGGTGATTCTTAATGGTCACTCCACAACATTTGAGCCCAGGAGGACAAATAACATCTTCAGTTGAGACTACCTGGAGAGACTCTGCCTATTTAGATTAAAAATAGTAGCATCCAGGTGAGAGTCGCCCAAAGTGATGCTGAAAGGGCAGAGAAGCTACCAACAGCTTTTCTGTGGACACTACCTTCAGCAGTGACAGAAATCTGTTTCAACGGTAGTTTTCAAACTTTTCAGATTACACCCTATTTGTTTTCTCTGACAGCTCAAGCCTCCTCCTGGGACCTCTACACTCATTCAACAGCAATGAGAAAAGCTAACAGGCAGCTCTCATTAGACACTGAAAAGTCTGAGGCATACTGTGCCCACCAAATTCCTGGACTGCATCCATAGAAATTATAATCGTGACATTTCTTCTGTCTCTATACATAGAGGGTAGAAGGAGAATAATTAGTACTTGAGGTGAAGAAGATTCTTAAGCCAGCTGGATTGAATTTTATATTGTAAAATTGTTTGAGTCAGAGGTTGGGTCTCACTGGTTCAGGAGTGCCACAATGTTGATGCCAATAATCCTTGACTGGTTGTTATAGATGATCACTGCAACTGTGCAGTTTTTCTTCTGAACTCAACCAAAAACCCAACCCAAATCAAACAAACTGCACGACCAAAGCAGCAGAGGATTCAAAGTTCAAACTCTAGTGATTTTAACTGAGGACAAAATGTCAAAACAGTGACTTTCCATCTCTATTTCAAAGACCCATCTTGCAGCTGCATATTCTCCTCTCATCCTACACTTTGCACATTTTCTGCTTTTGCCCTTCCTCAAGTACAGGGATAGAGGTTTTCTGCCAGTCTGCACAGAGCTCAGCCAGGGAAATCAGCATGCTCTGCTCTCCAGAGGCTGCAGATGCACCCACCCACAGTCTGGATGAAGGCTTTGGGTCAACCTAAGTATGACTGTATTGGTCAAGATGTGAGGTAGCTCAAATAGTCTCTCCTCTTTCTTATGTCCTTCTCACCAAAACCATAAAACACCAAGATCTCCTGTGCTATAGCTAATTTCTATGGCAAGTGGTTAAAATCCCCTTTTTTTCAAAATGACGCAAGGTAAACACAACCTGAGAGCTGCCTGAAAATAATATACACATCCAGCCTACAGTACCATTTGCTTGGCCAACAGATACCACAGAGCAATAGCAATGCTGTGCTGATCATTTTTTCCATTATTGACCAGATACAAATTTTAGTCTTGGTTTGAGCCACATTTTCCATCTCAGTCTGCCCCATCATACGCTCCTCCTCCTATACCAGCAGGATTCCAGTGCTATTCCTCCACCAGTATAAAGCTGTTGTAGCTGGCTCCTGGTCCACTGGTCTCCATCAGCTACTGGTGTGAGCTGTGTAGGATGGAGGGGATGCTGTGAAGGAGCTATACTTACCTCAAGGAGGATTCTCTAGAATGGATGCCACTTGGCACAAATTAAGAGCACTTTTCAGGTGCTTTTCCCCTCAGCTAGGGACAGAACATGGTAGAAACCTTGAAATTACAGTCAGCTGTCTGATGCTATTTGTTGAGTGGCAAACATGGCACAAATAAAGATTGCGCTTCTTAGGAGAGGGACACTCAGTTCTTTCCGAGGGACCAGGATGCTGTTAAAGGACCAAAGCTCACCAGGGAAAAGAAAGGGGCTCAGTTGGCAAGAGACCTGCTGTGCATGCCTTACACCAGGCTATAGACAAAGCCAGAGCTCTGATGGCAGGTTCTAGCCAAACCCTCTTGACTCAAATGGCATCTGTCCATCTGTGGTCACTAAATAATTCATAGTGGCCACAGTGTGGAGATTTCATTCTGGTCTTATTAATAGATGACAGCAACCTTGGGCCAGTCTCCCTTCCTCTTGGTTTGACTCTCATTAATCAAGGCCTCCAGCTAAACACTACTTTTCCTTACAGTGTGGCCTTGGCACTTAAATATCCAGTATTATGCATGGCAGATGTAACGTTAGCTGAAGCAAAGAATCTCAGCATGCAACTCAACTCAGCCTGCTAATTCCAGGAAAAGCAGCCATATCCTCAAAGTCTTTGTGTTTTGCTGAATTCCTGAAAAAAGTTATCTTTCAGAGAGAATGTCAAGCGTTATCCCCACTGGGCAGGAGTTACTCAAGCACATATGCTCAGTGATTTGCTGCCAGTGCTCGTGTGAGTGACTGCCTACCAAGAGGTACACCGAGTTCACATCTGACACACAGAAGCTTACCTCGGATGTTCTCTGCCTGGCAGATCACTGCTCTTTGCTCCACAGTGTTATTTATTATAATAAGAAAGGGGGCAGGGAAAAACTTCTGAATTTGTGATCTTACTTAAATTATTTATAGGGACACTGAACAGAGCAGACTAATTTTTAAATTAGGGAATCACTGTTTCATAGCTGACAGCCTGTGAACCCATCCGCCAACTAGGGGGGAGGGAACTTTTAATAGCTGAGGTACAAAGCACATGATGAGTTTATGATGGGGCGATGGATGCACACATTAAATGACGCAAATAAAACAGCTACAACATGATCTGAATTTTACACGTTGCTTTTCATGGAACCTATTTGTGCAATAAGAAATTTATATTGCATGCTCTTTGATAGCCTGGATACACACTAACTTAAAGGAAATTACAAAGTGCTAACAAATACTGTTGTAAAGATGAAAAATTGTAAAAGACATTAGGTGATAATACTTTTGTGCCACAGTCTACAGAAAGTTGTTTTTGGATCATAATGAAAAAATTTAGCAGTCTTTTTGCTCTCTTTAGCCTATTTTAGTAGCAATGAAGTTGGTTTTATATGTTTGTTTGTTTGGTTTTTTTTCTTTTCTTTTCTAGCAAGCCAACATTAAAAGAAAATCAAAGGTGAAATAAGACTTGGGAAGGAGGCAGAGGGGACACTGTTCCACACTGCTGAAAATAATCTGTCAAGGACAACCCCGTTAGTGCTTTGTGGTTGGGTCATTCACCTTGTGGGATTACTTTGTTTCAGTTTTTTATTTCCCAAGAAATTAAACACTTTCCACATATACTGAGTATATGATGCAAATGCTCCTCGGATTGCATGAGACAAACAGCCCAGTCTCCATCCTGTTTAACCTACCAGAATACTCCCTTTGCCTCTTCCTCTTCCAGAGCCACAATTCCAACATTTCCTCCTTCACCATGACACAGTTTACAAGCACAGGGATCCCCTTCATCCATTCGTGCCTGCAATACCCTCCTTCATATAATCTCAAAGAGATTATAGTTTAAATCTACAAATCATAAGCCTGAAGAGACGATTTAGCACTGGTCTATATCCTCGACATGCACGCTAGGGTGTTACACAACACAGTGGACACAATGTCACCTCCTCCAGCCAAGTGTTAAAAGGACATCCCAGATCCCAGTGGTGATGGGTTTGATTGGGTGGCTCAGAGCTCACAAAGTGTCTGATCCCCTCCCCAGATCCAGCAGTGGTGAGCCTGTGGCTAAGCAGGATTCATCCCTGGTCTGCACCGAGCAGCACGACTGGGTCACTTCCAGACCCTTGCTGAATTTTGCCTGCCAAGTAACCAGAGGTGACAGGCTCGGGTGATGCATGTTTTGTAACTGCTAATTTGTATCATAACACCAGTCATGCCTCCTGCTGGTTTTAGGCAAGCACCTCTATTGGATTTGGCCATCAATATTGCCTCTCTTTATACCATTCAAAGCAAAACTCAGTAGAAAATCTGTAAGATTAAAACCAGAGCAACACCATGAAACAAAAATAGAATGCTGTACATCTGGGTTTTTTCCAGAGCCTTTCATACTCACAGTTTCAGCTGCACCCAACACCCATAAAATGCCAGCTAAGGAACAATTATTTCACACCAGATATCAGCCTTGAAAGTCCAAGGTGAAAATGTTCAGTGAAAGGAGAAAAAATTTGGACACATCTGATCCTGCAACACACACACAGAGTATTATGCAGAGTTCAAAGCTGCATCAAATCTGTTTTCAGTCTCAGAACAAAAGAAACTTCAGAGACAGCCATGGCATAATGTGGGAAATCTGTGCTATAGGAAAACTTACCTGTGGTATTTCCACATAGCACTTCTCACAAAATGCAAGCAATTTTGTTATCTGGATCAAGGAAACTGTAAGTGTGTGTGACAGCTGAACTGCTTGTTCAGAACATGGCACCACATTTGGTTTGTTTCTTTCTGCTCACTGCATAAGCAGACAAAAAATCTCATAACCACATGACTAGAATAAAATGGACCTTTTCTAATCCATCTATTGTGAGGTTTCAGCACAGACTTTTTCTTTTATACTAACTGAAAGAAATCCCTAATATGTAGAAAATCCCAATTACTCTCATTCTTATTCTATTCTTAGACTGAAACTTTTGCATTTTCATGGCTCTGCATATCCAGCTCTGCTGCTGGAAAGTTAGAAAAAAATGGAACATAAATATGTTCTGGACAGGAAAGTAAGAAAAAACTTTTGCCTTTTCACTTGCTTCATAGGTATAAAGTCAACATACACATAAGAAGCTTTCATCTAGCCACCTGCAATTATGCCATAGCTGTCTTCAAATAAGATACAAGCAAACACTATTAAGGTCTCAAAATTGTGATTGCAAAAAGCTGCCTGGATTTATAACCTCCATAAAATTATGGATTCAGCATTTCTTTTTATAAGGTGCTGACATACTTAATGAAAACTTCATCAATAAAAAGTTTGTCTTGTTCCTGATTTGACTTTTTCAATATTCACAATGATATCTTTAGATTAAGTGGAAGAATGCAGAAGCCGAAGGGAAATAACTGTTAGGGAATGAACACAATTTTCCAAATTGCTTAAAAGAATATATAAAAAAATAACCTTTGGGATCACTGCCTTTTATTTTCCTATGGCAACTTCTAACCATCACAGGCATATAATGAATGTCTGAACATTAAGAATTTATGTGTGCTGCCTTAGATGAACATAATTCTCAACTATTATTAATGAGGAACTATAAAATACACTTCAAGTTTTATGCCTAAATTACATGAAGTTTCCAAAAACCATAAATATATCTGTCTGTGGGTATCTACAGAGAATTATATAACATGCTTTTAAAACACAGTCACCAAGGCAGTGAAACTCATCCCATATGAGAAAAGAACAAGGAAAACTTTCCACAGAGTAACTTTTCCTCTGCTCTGTTTTCTGAAATATTTATATAGATGCCTCCAGTTTAGTTAGAAAATGAAGGAGAAAAAAAAAAAAAAAGAAAAAGAAAAGTTTTTTGCAAAACCAGCATTATTATTTACAACATGGCTTGATGTTAATTTTCAATCTCCCCAGAGAAACAGATCCAGTGTTTCATTGTACGGTAATTCATTTAAGAATCAATATAGCTTAAAAATAGTAACACAAGTTATAGTTTTATCTTTTTTTCCACATATATTAAATCTCTTACTAGTTACAGTGGTGTAATTTACTAGTTTTCACTTCTGAAAATTCCACTTCTAATTTTTATATCACAAATTATGGCTTCAGTCTTAGCTGATTCACAATATTGACAGTTATGTTTGTTGTAACAGAGCTCTGCAAAATTCCATTTTCTCTGGAAATTAGTAGCATGGACTTTTTGGATCAGCATGCCTGATAGAGCCAGCATGGTACTGAATAGCCACATGTTGCTCAGTCAAAGCTAGAGAGGGAACCATCACATTCATTTCTCAACTCTTTTAAATCAGGGGCTACTTCCCTGAAATCTGCAGTGGCAGTGCAGTAGCTGCTCCAGGGCAAAGGAGAACTGAAGAGGAATTGGTCTGGGTAAGGGGACTGAAGTAGAAGCTTTTGTGTGAGCTGCATGTGTGTTACCTGGAGCACCTGGAATGTGGAAGTGGGAATTGATGGAAAAGGTGGCTACTTGAGGATGCACTGAGCAGATGGAATTTTACTGTAGTAGACATGGTCACAAAGACTACTCGAGGGCAGGCAAGTGTCTGTGCTACTGACAGGAGTGCAAAGCTTAGCACTATTAAATAGATAACCCAGAAATCAGATGCAAATGGTTACAGAGGTCTATTGCAATTCTTGTGCAGTATACAGCTCTGTAACAACATCAAGACCTAGAAAATTTGGGATCATTTTCCTTGGTTTTGCCTACACTTTTCTCCCTCATTCCAAACCCTTCACCCTTGCACGAGTCATTCAAAATATTTTGTCAAAAGTGAGTAAGTGTTCTTTTCATCAGACAATACCCAATAGACCCTTCTGCTTCTGCTCAGTGGCAGGTGATTAAAATCTGTCTATAAACTCCTGAGTGGAACTGCAATATAAGCAACTTAAGAAGCCACAGTTCTCAAAGCCAGCACATGGATGTGCCTGAGCTAAGTCAACATCAGTACAAGCAGCTAACAGCACTACATCAGTTATTATTTCTCAGCTCTCAATACATCACCTAGCCAGAAGCATATGAAATTCCATGCAATTTTCAGGAACAGGAAACAAAGTTTCTAAGGGCTTTAAGGTAATAGCAGCATCTTAAAAGTGGCAGAGGCAAATTAAGATCAAAAGTGAACTGCACACCTTTGATACCAAATAAGAAATACCTCTTTCAAAAAGTAATGCTAACTGGAAAATTCAAAAGCAACATTAAATTCTTTTCTCGTGGCAAAACAAGAAGGTTTTTAACCATAATGCCTATTTTTTATTTAGTCAAAAGCATACTTCACTGCAAAAACTTGTAGACTACATGTAGCAAAAACAAAGAAGTTCAAGCTGCAGTGGTCTTTGGCTAGTAAGTACTGTAGGAGCAAGTAGTTAGTGCAAATGAAAGTGCAAGCAGCAAGTGAGCACTTACAGTTCTCAAGTCTTGTTTGAGCGAGCTGAAGCAGCTTGCAAGATGAGTCAGCAGGCAGAAGAGGCAATTAGAGTAGCAGAGCAAGGGGAAATGAAAAGGAACAGAGAATGAAGAAACAACAACATTCCCACTAGGAAATTTTCAGCAAATCATAGAAACAAAGCTACCAGAGGTCAGCAGGTCTGCACTTAACTGTTACTGGATAAAAGTTGTTTGGATACTGCATATCTTCATGTTCCCTCTGCAAGAACTGCTGGAACTGTGAACCTGGGATGGGGCTCACATTGTCTTATGTTTTCTACATACTGTTAGTCATCCTAAAGAGCTCTGCTGTTTTGCAAGACATCTACAGCAGAATTAGATTTGCCACACAGGAAGGAGGACACAGATTCACCTGTTGCTCATTTACATTGAAAGAAGCTGTTAACACCTTGACTACATTAACACAGTAATGCTCCTGGAGACCAAAATAGCTACCGATCCTGAGTAACCAGATCAGGACTGGAAAAGGGACCAACTTTCTAGATGATAGAAGTTGAGCCATGGGAAAAAAATAAATTAAAAGGAAGTTCTCTAGGAAGCATGATTTGGGGGACAATTATTTTTTCAAAACTTAGGCCAGATATACTTAATCACTGCCATATACAGGGAGCTTGTTGTTACACTATTAGGCAGAGGTCACATTCCAGTAAGTACAGCACAGGCACAGAGCACCACAAATGCTTCATGCAGTAAATACAGAAAAACTACGGTGGGGGGCAAAAAAACATACACCTGTGCTGGCTGTGTTTTCTAAAGAGCATTTTTGGGCACAAACTGAGTTTTTAAAAGCACTCTTTCTCTCGAGATTCAAGACTAGGATAGATTTTGGCAAACTTGGTCTAACTGAGGAGAGTAAAAACTCCCAATTGCAGGGACATTTCAGCGATCATTTCTGGCTATGAAGCTTAAGAGTTTGGCTTGTACTTTTCCAGATGGGAAAGACAGACTGGTTTCTAGCCAAATTTCAGTAATTTTCTCCACTTTATGGATTTGGGAGTCTGAGCAGCTTGAATATACTCACTTTGGCTTAACAAACCAATATATTCCCAGTGAAAAAGATGCCCAGCAAAACACCAATAAGCCATTTTTCAGCTCCTTCAGATTTAATAACATACCAATTCCCAGAGAATAGTTACATTGTTCTTCTGTTCTTAAGTCTGGTTTTGATAACAACCAAACTTTTGATAACAACACCTGAAGGTGTTCTCCTTATTCTGAGATCTTAATTATGTCTTCCTACGTCACATTCCTCTGCTTTGTGGTGCATTCTCCCTTTCAATAATATACACTTCCAGCTGAGATGAATTAGATCAAAGAGGAACTGGATGCACGTTTTGCATTGAGTTGCAAACCAAACCAACCAACTTGCAGGTTGTCTGCAAGTTAATAATTTTAGTATTAATGTAATCACAGCTGCTACATGAAGCTTGTAATGAACACAAGCAGTAAAAGTTGCAGGATATGGCCCACATAGTTGTCTCAGTGTCTGCAGCTTGCCAGGAACTGCATTTCCAGGAATTGCATTTCCAAGTAGTGGAGATGCCTACAGTTGCCTTGATGCCCACAATGGCTGCATACAGCAGTACTCACTCCAGGATGGATTCCGGGCATTTGTTCCGTTCGTGAAAGCCGCCTGTGATTCAGTCATGGTGATTTGATTCATACATTTTAATTCACTCCCAGCCAAGCCACACTTTGTCACCGTGGTTGTTTCACAGCTGCTATGGCCAAGGGCAAATTGAGAGCAGCAGGCTCCTTTCCCAGTGTCACCTCTCCCAACACCAGCAGCTTACCCTGCAGGGCCAAAGGCTCCACAGCTCCGCAGTCAGCGCTCTCACCACCTTACCTGTCACTTTCTGGAAACCACTTTAATGTGAAAAGGGGCGAAAGCAGTGCTCTACTGCAATAAAAAGGGCTGTTTATTATAAAGGACCACTACACTTCAACTGAACCCCTCTGGGCATCACCACAGGTGACATTCTTTACTCACATGCCACCTGAGTGGAGATTTCCCTCTTGGAAGCCACCTCTGAAGCTCCTGCTTCCTGTAAAATGCAAGAGAAGCCAGACACCCATAGTAGCTGATTCAGAAATTGCTGTAAATCGGATGAATTTCACAGCTTGTTTGTCTTCAAGAAAATTGTCTAGCTCTCAAGTCTTCCTCTTTCATGACAATTTTATGGTTTTGACCACTAAACAAGCAGAAGGTATCTTCATGACAAGAAACCACAATTTTTAGGATAGAGAAAGAAACATGTGAGCCAGACCTTGGAACACATTTCTTGCACTCCAGTGGGAATTCTGAGCAAAGCATCTAGGTGGCTGTCATCTCTTGCAACATTACCCACTAAAGCTTTACGTAGCAGCAAGCATAGCATTTATATATAAAGAAAAAAGTTACAAGGATCATTTTCTTTTCAGTTATCTAAAACACTTAGGATAATAATGTAAATAAATCAGTAGAGCAAATCTCTCTTTAAGCTAGATTCTGTACAAATTTAAAATAGCAATTCATTTTGGTCATTTGCTACTCATACTCCTTCATCATTTGATCACTTTACCAGACAGTGAGCTTCATTTTTATAGACAATATCCATTTTTATGAGAGCTCATTATTTCATTCATACCTTTGCTTTTGCAGTTTCTTGGCTTAGACTTCTTATATCCACATTGCCTAGCTATTCCCTTTGCTTAACATTCTCTGTTGCTTTTCTACACAAAAATTTGCATGAAGTCTGCCTCATCTGAGCAGTGCAAGACAAGCCAGTTACAACTGCAACAAGTTTTCCGAAGTCCTCAGAGTTTCAGCTTCAGAGCTGGGGGAGACTACAAGGCTGTTCACTGACACTATTTACAAACTGATTCACTTGGGCTCTTCTGGCCACTGAACTTGCTTTTCCATGTCAGACCATTCTTAGCATGGAACATTTCCACCTTGCATTCTGGGGTGCTTTCTTCTAGCGTACTCTCAAACCCAGACCATTTCTATCACCAGCATGTGGAACTCATATTTGATTTCCTTGATAGTTCTACCTACAGAAAAACATTTGCAATATAATAAGGGCTTTGCAAAAGTATTGTCATGGCCATGTAGTTGAGCTGTGCTTTTCGTACTTGCCAGTCTTGTAAGCAATAATTACCCAGCAACAAACACACATGATAAAAATCTTTTCCAGGACAACTGGCACCTTCCCAAAGTTCAGGGAAATCTTACTTAGCAGTAGTGATTTCAACTCCCATTTCCCTTATATTGACAGTATGGCACTGTGCTTCCAGATTACACAGATGGTGACAGAATAGGAGCTTGACTATACAGAGATGGAGGTCTGTAAGTCCTTCGTAAGAATCTCTCTTTGGAAAGAAAGGGTATATGTCTTAATACTAGCTAGCCCTTCCTTACTGACACCAATATGCCACAGCAAGTTCAAAGAAGGGTAAATGGGACGCAGCATTTATAAATATGTGGAGCTTCTTGGAGAATCCAGCTGTAAGACTCAAGCAAAGTGCACAACTGCAAAACCCATTAGCATCAATGGGGCTTAACAACATGAGAATGTTAAATAACAGCAGTAGCTGCAGGCATCTTGATGAAAAGCAACAGTAAGGAGCAGTAAGACACAACTAGATTTCTTTAATTTAATGTCTTTTAAACTGCTACTTGTTGTAAATCTCCAAGGCAGCCTCGGTTTCCTCTCTGCACTCTTTATGGAGTAGCAGCGCCTTAAACCACATGAACCAAGTGGGCCAAGGTCTCTCTGAGAACATTGCATAGAGTTCAGACTTGTCTGAAAGAGCGTGAACTCACAGGCTTTATAAACCAGGAGTTAGATTTCAGTCTTGAGTCATGATGTCACTCTACCAGTAAACTTCTATGACCTCTTATATTGGATTTACCTGGAAGACAAGTCAAATAAAATTTAGCCCAAAGTTTTTAAAGACTCCTGCTGAAAGATAAAGTCTCTTTTTATTCCGTAGACCGGGAAATTTTGTCAAACTCTTTCACAAAGGTCACAAGAACAATAAACTTATGTCCTACAGCCAGAAAAGCACCTAAGAGGCATCTCATGACTTGACACTTCAAAGACAAGTGCAAGTGATAGGTGATAGTCCAGAAACATAACACAGATTACTTCATCAGAAACTCAAATATCTTATACGTAATGTAAGCAACACCAGTGCTCCAACAGCCAGAATATCAACTTTATGTCACCCCATGATTCAAAAGGAAAACAGAACTCAGTAATGCTTTGAGCAAACACAGGCGTGACAGTTCTTATTGCAGCAGATGAAGAAAGGACAAAGCCAGGGCAGAGAGGACACTCAGAGAGCCACACATCTGTGACTGAGAAGACACAAAATAGTAGAAGTTTCTGGTAGGAATGACAACAGAGGTGAGAAGAGGAGAACTGCTCTGATGTCACCAGGGAGGGCTATTGGAACAGCTGCAATACAAACACAGAAAAGAGGGAACCACAAAGTTTGAGAACTATCATCTTGAAAATCACATAAAAGCTTCAAGGTGAGGCTATAATGGAAAATTTACTGTCCATACACTAAAAACCTTTTGAGAAGATTAGTAATCCGGGGCAAAGCCTGGTTCTACCAGACAAAATCTTAAACTAGTCTGAAACAGGGGAATGATCTCCTTTGGCAAATCTTCATCACAGACCTCACCAGTTTCTGCACCAAATGCCAGACTTGTGTCTTGTACCTTGCCTTCTTTGACATAAGAGGTGACATACATCTACATGTATTTCTTAATTAAACAAAACCTATACCAAAGCAAGCAGAAAAACCTCTCCTGAACGTGCTTATCTTACTTGTGAGAAAACAACCAACTCATGACAGTCATGTTACAAACTACCACTCCTGGAAAACATTCAAGATATACACACTGCAGTCATCATGTCCTGGAGAGAGCAGAGTTAGATTTAAGCAAATGGTGCAGGTGCTGGTAATAATCTATCTGTACTGGTATGAGCTGCATCATAACTATTGTGTCCTACTGAAGATTGATGATTGCAGCATAAGAATTTACGTGGCACAAGAAACTTACACAGAACAGAAATATTGTGCCTTGGTATTTATGCAACTGCATAATATAGGCTGCCCAGTTTTTTTAAACATCTTCATGTTGTTCCATACAAGGAAGAGCAAACACACACACAAACACCCAGTTTAAATGATTATGCTCCCAAAACTCTCCATTGGACCTGCCCCTCTCCATTTTTCAGACTGAACTGGCAGGAAGGCAGCGCAGCACAGCAGAACTTCCATATCAGTGTCTGAGAAGTTCCCCTCCTCAGCAGTCTTGTGATTTGAGATGCACACAGAACAGAGCACTTCTGAAGCAACTCTTTAATATTTTAAGAGAGAATTCTTTATTAAGGGAATGTGCAAGAACTCCTTCCAAACTATATGCAAAAATAAACCCCGAAATTCTAATGAAGATACAGAAGGAAAAAAAAAAAAAAGAGGCAGCACAGCAGTGCTTCAAAATACATAATTCACAAGCTTAAAATTCAAGCATTCCCATCCTATGCCGGGAGCTCTCTTAAAATATTAACAATCAAATTTCTCCGGTAAGTGTATGGCGTATACTTTATTCTGAACCAGTGCTTTGGGAAAAGGTTACCACTGGGGGCGTACATTTTCATCCCTTCTGTGCCCATCAGACCACGAAGAATCCTGTTGCGGGACAAGATTTTATCATAAAATTCCACCCCACCTCTGGCATAGTCTTTGGAAACCATGGCTGCCCTTCTGTCAGCCTTGCAGTCCAGGTGATAGGTCAGAGCTTCACAAGAGAGGTAATAGCAGAGCAGGCCACCAGCTGCAGTTACGATGTTACAGAGGCTGCGAAGTATCACAGGGCCATGAGATAAACCCAGAAGGAGCTTTATACCTCTTGTACAGAGAAATGTACCAGCTAAGCAAGTTGGAGCCACAACTGCACTTTTTAAAGGGCTGCCATTCTGCAAATACATAACTTCTCTGGCAATGGCAAACTTCTGAGCTTGGAGTGAAAACGTGAGAGCTTCCCTCAAAGCAACACCTTCGCTGCTTTCCCAGTCTACTTCCTTGCCATTGATCACAACAACATGGTTGACTATTCCTTTTTTGTCCTCATCTGTGCTATCAAAGTTAGGTGGGATGCCCACCAAAGAGCCTGCAGGCAGCCAGGGAATTCCAGCACTCACAGGGTGGAAGCCAGAAGCTTCGAAGGCTCTGTAGGAGTCAGTGGACTTCACAGCAGTATCTTGAAGGACATCCTGAAACACACCACAGAGCCTCTCTGAAAGCTCAGCTGGCTGCCCCTCTGACCAGCACTCGTGCAACAGTTTGAACGTCTGCTCAGGAAACACATGATAGGAAAGGTTTGTGCCAAACAGTCCCACGCAAGAAACGGCCAACACAGTGATCCTGTGCTTCTTTAACCACACAGATGTCTTCTGCAGGAACCGCACTGCCATAGTCAAATCCTAACCTGCTTATAACACAAAATCAGGAATTAAAGTGTGCATAAATAGCTCTCTCAACTCTCTAGTACTTAAAAAAAATAAAAATATAAACTAACAAAAAAAAACCCCAAAGCAAAAAACATGAGAAGAAACAGAGCACAATAACCAAAGAAACATTCTTTTACACTAACAAAACGCAAAACACCTTTACAGAGAAAGTGGTTCGCGTTAATTTTTGGGCCTTGGAACACAGGATGATTGATATGAAGAATTAACTTCTCCCTCTCCTCCAGTAAATCAATTTACCGCAATAAAGACAATACTAAAGCCACGACACTTCCTCTTCCCCAGCAATCAATACGCACTCTGTATTTACCCAACATACTTGTCTAGTCCTCGCTAGCACAATCTACTCTTGCTCTCCACTACACAGTCTACAGATATTGAGGTCAGAATGAGCCAATAATTAGATCCATCTACACTAACATCCTCTACAGTAGAGTTCCAAAAGTTTTAATCAGTAGCCTGAGCACTAAATTCTTGAGTTTAACTACAACTTCCAAAACAGGATCACATTTTGATTTGAAAAGTTTCAGGAGACAGAATTTTCCTTTAGGAGTTTGTTCTAATTGATAGTCAACCTCATTATTAAAAAAACCCAAGAAACCAAAACCAAGAACCAACAATAAAACCAAACCTAAAACAAAGTATGTGTTTTTTTCTAGGTTTTTTTTTTTCAGACTTCAACTTCCAGGCAGTGGTTCTAGCTTACTCAGCAAAAAGCTATTTTCAGAAAGCAGCATGCTTTCAGTAGCTACTTTAAAAAATTTGTCTCTGAAATACACATTCTGACAAATAGAATGTGCAATCCAGAGCATAAACTGGAACAGAAATTGTTTCAGGGCAGACTTGTTGTGACTCTTTAAATAAGCAAATAAACTTAAAAACTTTCAAACCTGCCAACTCCTTCAGTTCAAGAGTCTTGCTTCCCTTGGGGATCATCAGTTCTTTTTATGGTCCAAGCCATATGACGTGCTCTGGAAAGCTCCAATCCTTTTTTTTAAAAAAAATTCCATTGGCTACAGAATTCCACCCTAAAATGATGCTACTGTGAAGATACAGAAGTGAATTGGGTGCCTAAACTCACCAGAAATCAGTGAAAACTGGATGCCCCTGTTTGCATCTGTAGAGTCTCCTCTCTCAGGGCTTTTGCACACGAGCTTCATAGAATCTTGCTGCAGCTGTTAAAGACATGACTATTTCCAGCTGTCCTTACAGGAAGCCAAGGTGGCAGAAGGAAATTGCGCTTTGATACCACAACCAAAGTCTTACTGTGGAGTACCATCAAAGGTGGGTTTCAGCTATGCTGCTGGGCTTTGTACGGCAGCAGCTGAAACAGAGACATATGCTCTCTTCTTCCACTCACACTGAACAAGAACGTCTCACAGAGCGGTAGAGTGGACAACTGGGGTCTGTAACAGCATCAAACAGCACTATATGAGATGCCAGGATACACCAGTCATGATCAACAGCAAATGAGTACTGACCACAGGGAAACAAAAAGGGATTAATTTAAAGGTGGTGTTTTAATGATGGGTTATTACTGCTCCTTCCTATGAAGATCTTTCAGACTGTAAACTCACCAGGGGAAAAATAATCTTATTTAATGTTTATGCTGCACTGAATACAAACTGAGTGCTTAATAAAAACAATGATGTATGTAAGCACACAATAATTTAATATGTATTTCTTAGTGTAATAACTGGCGGTATTCTTACATTCAGCTGAGGACCGGAGGTGGTGATTTGTTTGACAATATTATTTAAGAAAAACATGCTAAAGAGCCAAGAGCTTGGATGAAACCCAATTTCAGCAGAAAGTCTCCTTGATAAGAGAGCTAAAAACCAGAAAATGGTAATACTAAACCCAAATGACCTCTTTGAAATTTTATGATCTCTTTGAC
The DNA here is from genome assembly GCF_009829145.1 of Chiroxiphia lanceolata. Lineage (NCBI taxonomy): Eukaryota > Metazoa > Chordata > Aves > Passeriformes > Pipridae > Chiroxiphia > Chiroxiphia lanceolata. Next base: position 26,967,183 of record NC_045643.1, on the reverse strand, counting down.
AAACCTGGTAGTCTAGATCTGTTTTAAAAGGTCATGCCATTTACTGTGGGGGGGGCAGCACTTCTACGAGGATGACTGTACAGAGACTATCACTTGATCCACATGTGAAGCTGAGGCAAGCACTTTCCAAGTCTCTGCTGTTAGAGTGCCCTCTCATTAAAGCGGGCCAACATCCTTTTAAGATTAGGAATGCTTCAAGAAGAAAATTCGCCCCTCAGCTTACGTCCACACCAGTGTGGGGAAGGACAGACCACAGTGAAAACTCTACTCTCCTTTCTTGCATGACCAAATGGTGCTTGCCAAGCACACGGGTCACTGAATACTCTTCCTGGTCAACGGGATGCTGGGAAGCACATCTGGACAGGCGGGCAGCCCACGGGTGAACCACAGGAAAGCAGGGCAAGAAACCATGTGCTTATCTATACACTTCTCCTAAACAGCCATAATGGCAGGATACACCTCAATGCATTAACACTATTTTCCTGCTTCAGTCATAGAAATTCTAACAGTTGCTAAGTATCTGTTTTTATTATTTTGTAATTAAATTATCCTTTGTGCAGACATGGTTTTGAACCTTTGTGGATAGACCCCTTGAAGGCCAGGCTATGTGCTTGACTGGATTATGCCTAACAGTCCTGCCACACACCTAATGCAAGAGTAAGCAGGATATGCCAGACAGTATTTGTTTTCTCATAATAGTCAATACTCAGGAAAATAGAAGGAAAATTGCCCTCGATACCTTATAGCATTTGTGCTTTCAAACCTTCCCTGAGGGTCAGAGCAGCCACTCAGCTCCTGAAGAAATCCCACCGCAGCCCTAAATGCATATGGCAGCTTTATTTTTATTCATGAACTTTGTGCTATTTATATATGAGGAGGCAACCGGAAACTACAAGGCAATTTATACGGTCCATATCCTGCAAATTTAATCATTTAGTTCCCATGAAGCCACCACAACGTTTACAAGGCATCCTCCCCCAACTGCTGAAGTATTATTTATCTCTGTGGTGTTATGGGCACTTAAATTCTCACTGAACTGGAATAGCTGCAGCTTAAACCGGGGATAGCTAAGCATGTTTTGCTATAACACGTGTGCGTTATTATGCCATTTATTGTTTTATAATCACACGTTAGCCGAGGGGAAAGCCCAGCTTAAAACACTATCACTCAGGACACAGGGCGCCTCCAGGGCTGGGGATGTCACGAAAAATAAAAATATAGCAGAGAGGGGCGGCTGAAATCGGCTGTAGAATCCCGGGGCCCCGCTGAGGAGAAACACCCACCCCTCCCCACGCCGCGGCCGCACCTACCGAGTGTCCCGGGGCCGAGGCGGAGCCGCCGGGCGGAAGGGGCCGGGAAGGGCCGGGAAGGGGCGGGCGGCGGCGCCATGGCCGGGAGGGGGTGGTTCCCTCTGAGGGCCCTTGGGGTTGTGCTGCGGACAGAGGTTGAGCCGCCGCGTTGACCAAATGTGCGGGTCAGGAGTTTCGATGGAGGACTTAAGATCGCTCGATGGGGAGGTCCGACCTGCTGCCTGTGCCCCGCAGGCGAGCAGCAAGGAGGCAGCGCCAAGGGCAGCCGCTCTCCCCGAGTCATAAATTAACTGTGTCCTTGTGCTCTGTGCTGTAACAAATACTCATAGTATCAATTCATGGGTGAGACTTTAACCCACTAATTCCACCAACAGTTTAGTAGCATAATAAGAGGATTATCTCCATCAGCTCTCGTTCCTGTTCCCCAAACTCATTCCTCATCAGTCCAAAGTTTTCTAATTATTTTCTAGGACTTCTGACTTTTGTCCAATTCAGCATTAACTTGACCAGTTGTCTCTGACAACATTTCAGGTCTATTTAAATCCAGCATAATTCAGTCTTTCTCTTTTGCTATGTAATTCTTGATTCCTTTTCTTTGTCCAGACAAATATCAGGACACAGGCCTCTAACGCGATCCCTTTTCTTATGAATTGTTAGGATCCAGTTTGTGGGCATTGGGAGGTGGGTGGCAGAGCAAGTTTTGTGTGCAAGATGAGGACCAGAGCTGAAAAAACAAGACCATATATTTCTACAGGGTGTAGACCAAAAGCAACTGGAAGGTTTGGGATGTCACTAGTGTATTAGGTGGGAAATACCCACTACATTTAACTACATTTTACATCTGTATTATTGGTACTGCCCTCCCCGTGCGGGGCAGGAGTGCTTGCCGGCAGGGCGGCAAAGTGGCATCCATCATGCAGGATTTGTTTTCTCTGTTATTTGTAATGGGGGAAAATAGCACGTGCAGGGATTTTTATTTGCTTTGCAGTAACTATTTGCTCAAAGCAGGTGGCCGGTGTAGTTTCTCAATAATCCCGTGTGCATTTGTTCCACAATCTGGGCACTAAGAGAGCCCTGGAAAGGTCTGCTGGAGCGAAGAGGTGGTGGGTGGCAGAGCAGCACCCTTCGGAAGCGCCGGCCTCCAAGGGTGGGGCTCTGTTAAATCCAGCCTTGCCCCCGGGTTGTGTAGTCCTTACAAAACAAGGACACAAAATAGCTTTTGGCCAAGTTAGGATTTTATTTGGGTAGGGGATGGTTCACCTCATCTATAGGAGAAGTATGCGCTGGTGCTTGATGTTGGTTTTAGATGCCCCTTCACACCAGGCAGTCATGAGGGAACCATGTTTCACAATCCAAATGCCTTGTAGTGCAGCAGAATAGAAATAAAAGTCAGCCATGGTTATTTTTTAGTTATGATTTAATTTCGACAGATCTTTCTTTGTAGCAGCTGCTGATTGAAGCATTTCTAACCAGTAAAGGTTTAGTTCCTAGACATTTTAGCTCAAGATTTGAGTTCACAGGAAAGGATTAAGATTATAACTCCTAAGTATTCAGTTTTTCTCATTCAAATTCGGGTTTTTTTTCTTTAGGACTTTCATGAGAGTATCCTAATGAAGATATTTATCCTATCTTTTTTTCTACTAGATGATCTCCTGCATTTTGGAAATGCTAGTGCTAAACAGACGTGGCTAGGCATAGCCAGTATCCCTCCCTGTTGTGAACAGAGGCTGGTAATGACAACCTTGGTTTTAACTTCCAATAAACAAGTTGCTAATTGCTAAGAAAACACACTCCTTCATGAGAGGGCACAGTTCTATCCTTAGGTTATGGTTTTATGCAGCATGGCAAGGCAGAGGAATAGTTTGCTGCCACCCAAAGGGAGTAGTCAGAGGAAAGATCCCCCATTCTTCACCTTCTGAGCCAGTTACTTTTTGCCAGGTCTGTCATCCATCAGCCCTTCTTGTGCACCACTTCTGCCTCACTATCAGCAGAAAACATAGTAACAGACAAAAAGGGGTCATTTTCTATCAGGTTATCAAGCCAAATGGGAGCATTGAAAAGTCTGAGAAGTGCCAAGGCTTTAACAAGATAAGAGGCAACCACAGGAAAAAGAAACCAAAAAAAACACCAGAGGAGAGCTTCACCTTCCACTTTGTATCAGCAGAGAGCTGTTGTAGCCATGGCTCTGCAGCCTCAGCATGGAGCTTCATCATCTCCCCAAAACTTACAATTTGTAAATTGGCATTAATAGTAATACTTCATGCAAATATACAAAGAAGAAATGCGTGCAGGTGATGATAGATAACTGGAGACCAGACTCCTCACTAACCAAAATACACAGTGTGATGAAGGGTTTTAAAAGCCTGAGAGTCACTAAGTTACATATCCGCCTGGTGAATATGGAGGGAGGGTTGGGTAGGTTTGTGAAGCCTTTCTGATTAGTACTTCTGCCTTCTGTACCAGCTGGACAGGTCTAGAAAACAATGGTTTCTTACACAAGGAGTCAAGAATCTGGCACAGCGTTGCATTTTTACTGTGGTTTCTCTTAAGAGATTTATAATAAATGACTGAAAAGCAGAGACCCCAACTTTACTAATCACCATGTTGGCAGGATTCTGGCTTCAAGAAGCAGCTGTTACAACAAGGAAAGTGAAAGAAGACTGAAGTGCACCCTGTTTGTGTTGCACAAGCACATCATTATAGTCAGGGATTCAGGGATATGGATTTTAAATTAGCCTGCTAGGTGGTGCTATAGGACATGCTCTACATTACTGACCCAGGAATATGGTAAGAGTTCTCTCAAATGTTTTACCATAAGACATATGGGTGCCTACCATCACCTGCCTCTATTACTTAATCTCTGTATATGAAGTCTTGCTGCTACATTAGGAAAAAGGTTGACATTTAAGTACAGAACTCAAAGTCATTCATTTTGCTTAATGATTTCTGTGTTCTCACAGTCTATTTCGCTTACGTGATTTCCAAAGTAAATGTGGTCAGTCAGTGAGCATCCACCAGTCTAAGATATATATATTTCTCCTCCCGACATCTCCTTCCTCTATGGAGTCCATTTACCTGATTTATCTGCCCTTTTAGGCGAGTTTTACCATAATCCAGCCTCTAGAAATGAGCTTTAATGGAGAGTACCATGAAGAGCCTTGTAATTCTGGCCCAGGTTTATGCAACGTTGCATGTTCCAGGTGTCAGATGGAAGAAACACTGCAAGAGTCAGGGACTAGGAAAATGCACTGTATGAGTGTATGACTATAGAGTAAGCTTGATAGCAGGAAGAGAGATATTTTAAAGTCTGCAGGACCCAGATCATCAGCCAATTACCTATGGAAGCAATCATGATAAACAGGGGACTGGACAGTGTAGACATTAGGGGTTTTTACAAGGCATGAGGACAGAGAAGTCTGATGAATAACGGAGGAAACATTAGAGAGCAAAAAGATCCTGGAGCGATACGTGTTGGCAGATCTGGGGAAAATCTTGTTGTGGAGAAAGGGCATGACATGTCAACCTGCTGTTTGGTGCAGCTCCCTGGCCCAGTTTTCAGTATTGCTGACTTAGTGCTTCAGTAATGAGCGGTGAGCATGTGCAGGAGCAGTGCAATGCTCTTAAGCAAAACATATGCCTTGAAAATACCTCTGTTAAGGTGACTTACAGTGGCCTGTTCTGGAAGTACTTGCAACTCAGCAGAAGGCAGCAGACAATGCATTGAAAAATTATGGATTCAGTGACCAAATATGTTCTTGACAGGTATGAAAGGTCAAGCCTGTTCGTACTTAAATGTTATCTTACTGCACTGAAGGGAAAGAAAAGCTTATGGCAAAATGGCTTTCCAGCCTGTCACTCTGAACAAGTTGCACATCTCCAAATTGCAGCTAATAGCCCAGCGACAGTGGGATTGAAGTGTGCACAGCATTGAGCAAAAGCTCAAAGCTGTTGCCATCTCAGCAATTTCAGTCGCTGAAAAGGGAAGATATTGGCCAATATGGATAACATATCCTTGCATGTCCCATTCCCACTTCTCGTTTTACAGTTTCATCCCAGACAGAACATTCACATCTTCCAGCTGATGTGGGATAGAACTGTAAATTTTGCCTGTACCCTAGGATTTTGCTACAGGCTCAGATAGCACAGGTTAGAAACCACATTTTCCTTTGTGTAGTGGGTTTTCGTGACATGATTTGGCTGGAATGCCAGTCTTATGCTGATAATCAAAGCCATGTGTAAGAAGTAGTAGAATAAAAATCTTCACGGTTCCTTGTTAAACCTCTTCTGCTGAAGAAGATGATCTCTTTGCAACAATTTATCTTATTCCTGGGGTATGCATATGTTCTTAAAGATAAATACATACCTTGTGCTGCCTGCTCAAGATGGGTGATATAGACAAGCATAATAAAGGATGAACATTCAGAAACACAGCTGTGGGAATAAGGAATTCTATTTCTGGCCTCAAATCAAACCTTCAAACATCAGTATTCAAAAAGGACTGAAAAGATAAGCAATTTTGTTGTTGGTATTGGCAGGTATATAGATCAAAGTAAAGCAGAATCTTTAGAGGATCTGGGAAGATATTTTCTTCCTAATGTAGCACAGCTTAGAACTGGTCAGGGATGAAAAGCTTGTGTTTTAGAAGGCAGCAAAGAGGCTGTAAGGCATTTGGTTGGCTGCACAACTCTGTGGGACTGACTTCTGTTTCCAGAGTTTTTGAAATATTCATCTGCTGGTCTAGATCTACTTAAAACTTAGGCAGCCTGTTTGTGGTGGCAGATGTGGAAAAGGGAAAATATGCAGGGTTTTATCATTTTGCTGTTGCATTTTCAGTTCCAGGGACTGATTGTACAAGCTCCCTCAGCTCTATCTGGGTGTAGCAGAAGTTGATGATAAAAGACTGAGCATCCTGTGAAGTAAAAGAGAAAATCTTTCCCTCAAGCAGGACTCCTTAAAGTGTAATCATCGAAAAATCCTTGATCTGAAAGTACTTTGCAACCTTTGATGAGACTAACAAACACATATCCATTTTGGGGATATGGTTTAGGGTTGACAGTGGTGGTGCTAGGTTGACTGTTGGACTAGAGGATCTTGAAGATCTCTTCCAACCTTGATGATTCTGTGATATCCAGGTGAACATGGATGCTAGTGGAAAAATCTGGATACCAGCAGCAGAGATTCGAGAAGCAAAAGCACTTAGAGATTCTGGTCAAATCAATTCATGCTGAACTCCATGGTCCTGCAAGTAGTCTACAGCTATTTAAACTGCTTCAGGTCTATCCACACTGTGCAGAGAGACCCTATACCACATTGCATTTTACACTGCATTAGGGTCTACTTGTATTACAGATGCCATTTGGTGAAATCAAAGTCACAAACATAAGTTCATTGTCTAGCCCAGGATTTCTTGCCAGTGCATATGAGCCAAGCTTTCTATCAGAACAATTGTTCATCATCTATAACTAATATAGCCTTTATTTTTAAGAGCTTTGGTCCTGCAATTAGCTGGCTCTCCTAAAAGAAAGGTAGCTTTAGTGAGTTAAGATGTCACATTTCTTCATAATACAGTTAATTAGCACCATTTCCCTTCAGAATTGGAAGCAGTGTGTCTTGGGAGGGAGAAGAAGCCAATTCTTAGAGGCAATGCTGTAATATTTAACAGACTTAATCATACTGTCTAACTTGGGAATATTTAAAATTACTGGTATCATTACTGCAAAGGCAATGATATTTGACAGCAAGCAGAAATTGGGGCTGTTTTGCTGAGTCAGCCTAGGTGGTCACTGCTCCACGGTGAGAGTACTTTGCAAATGCTGTGACCTTCCAAGGAGGTCCTTAGTACTGATGTGACCTTCCAAGGAGGTCCTTAGTACTGCAGATAAGGGTAAATGTTCCTATCTCAGTAGTAGTTGTGGAAGGTACAAACAGAACATAGGCTACTCTAAAAAAACAGTACATACTCCAGGAAAAAAACAACAGACCAGAGATTCCACTGTCCCTCAAGTCAGTTGAAAAGATACCTCAGTTCTAAGGAAGGGTTATCAATAGAAATAACTGAATTAAATGAAGAGAAAATGCCAGATGAATGTTAAAGTGAGATCTCTTTGGACCATTGAATTCACAGGAACCCAATCTGTTTAAGACTTGCCTTATTCAGTGTTATTACCAGTGCTCAGATCCACACCTTTACTGTCTAGGAAAAGAAGACTTATGCTGGTAATAGTAATGAAAGATAGATTCTGCTGATGCAGGGATCATTTTCTATTGCCACTGCAAATCCAGCATTTTCTTTATGTTTTCCTACTGATTACCAGTTTGCCCAGTGCTTCACTGGGGAGCTGGAGACTCCCAGGCCCAACCTGTGGAGTTTCTAGTTCAAAAATAAAATCTGCCTGGCTACAGATTCTCCTCCCCCCCCCCCCCCCCCCCCCCCCAAATGTGTCATCTGGTTTTTTTTTTAGTTAAAAAGATCATACTTAAAAATACTTTAAGAAAAGGTCATAATAAGAAGATAGGATCATGCATAGCTCTAACACACAGCGTTTCTTTCCTTGGACAACATGTTTAACAGGAGAAAAATAACAGCTTCTGTGTGGGAGCTGATCAAGTCTTATTTGGAGTGTGAAGCAGAGAGTAGCTACAGTAAACCAAAGCCATTCTCCATAAACCAACTGCTCTGCCAAACCAGGTGAAATATGTCTGCTTTGGCACTATGGTATGTCTCTCTTCTCAGGGAAAAGAAGAACGTGTTTGGCCACTGAACAGTTGGTGTTTCTATTGCATCAATCACTTAAGGATCTTACAGTACTTTAAGAAACATTATTAAGCTGTTCTTCACAGATCTGAGACCGAACATCTTGCAGCTTTAAATGACTGGATCAACTCTGTGTGCTGCATCCTTGCTTATAAATTAAGTTTTGAAGAGATCCCGTCTCAGCTAAAATGTCTAAAGAGAGCAGTATCACCCAGAGAGACTCATTCCTTTTTAAGAGGGAAATTTGATCTGGAACAGACAGGCTTGTTTACATGGCTTACTAGCATCTCTTTAATTAAGTACTAGCTTTCCATGCCAATAGTTTTTCAGGATAGTTTCTAAAGTGAAATCTCGATACCACAAAACCAGGTTCATTTATACATCTACTGCCACTCCAATTTTATGTTCCTGGTGATGCCTGATGAAGTTTATACTGTATACAGTTTCCTACAGCTGGCTTGAAGCGTAAGTATCCCAATCTGTGAAGGTAAGCTCTAGAGAAAAATGCTGTGAGTACCTTTCAAAATAAGCATTGGAGACCTACATAGCTGATGTAATTGCCATCTACAGTCACACCAGAACAAATATTTATGTTGTCCTCCAAGAGCTGCCTAAAACTACAATCATATTCTGGCTCTCAGTACTGAAAAGTAAAGGACCACAGGTTCGGCATAATTTAAAATGATAAAGCATATCATAGTATAAAGCAATAACAGTTCTGCATTTTTTATATCCTACAAGTAATTTTACACAAGGAGGAACAACCATGAAAATCCAGAGACAAACTTCAGGCTAACTAGCATCCTACAGAGGGGAATGTATGTTGGTTTACAGAAACCAGCTTTGTTTCAGAAAGTCTGTTGTTTGTATGAGTCTCCTCTTCGAGTCTCTCTCCAGCAAGGGACTGAGAAAGTCTGTGGATTATGAAAAGAATAAAACACTTCGTGGAGATGAACAAGGATGAAACACTACAACAAAGAATAAGCAAGGCGGGGACCTGTGATTGTTGGACCGCACCTGCAAAAGCCCATTATCACCAAAGGTTACATTTGTATATCTCAAGTCATAAGGGAAAACACAGGGATAATGCTTCAGAAGACTGTTAAACTGATAATCCATGTTCTGAAACAGAAGTTGTTAAATGCCAAGAATGGTTTGCCTTCATCGGAACTAATCTCCCTGCTAGTTTGGAGTTGATAATAGCGACTGATCTCACATGTTACATTTGGAGAATCACATGGGAGCCAACAAAATGGAAAGTCAGTCAAAAAGCTGGAGGCTGTGTTTGGAGGATCAGTCCATATTATCCATAAAACCAAAGAAAAACATATCATATATTATGGTGACTACTTATTGCGTACTTGCCATAGATAATTTAGTGCTAAAAACAAAGTCAGGAGCAGCCATATCAAGTGCAACAGATAGCCAAGTGGCTTTCAGAAAGCAACTTCACAGATGAGGGATAACATCTAAGAACCAGGTGAGAATGAGTCATGATGTCCTCAGCTCAAAGACAGAATACATTTTTAATAAATATATCTATTTCTGTCACGTGATTCTTCATACAAAGTTTAAGATAAGATTTAAGCTTAGAAACTTCCAAAACTGCACTGTAACCAGCAAGAGCTGGCCATGCTTACAGATCCCTCTGATATCGTGATTTACTGCACACACATATCAACATTCCATCAGGAAGACTGTTCCTGAGTACTCTTGCAAACAATTCAGTTGCTTGTTTTTGCTTTGCGCAAAAGAACAACAGAAGTTAGCAGTTTACATTGGAACACACACACAGACAGAAACTGTAGCCCAGGGAAAAGAAAAACAGTGTAAAAAAATCAACAAACCTGTTCATGGTCCAAGCCTATCCGAGGTAATATAAGTCAGGAGCAGTGAGAAAAGCTTCATTTACACAACGCAGTAAAATGGGAAAAAAATAAAACAAAAACCCAACATACAATGTCTTCTCTCTTCCTCTCCCCCTTTCTTCCAAAATAGAAATTTGATTCACCTGCAACTTCTCTCACTCCCTTACATCTCCCCCGGGTTAATTAAGTGATTCCCCTCATGATCCAGGCCACCTGAGTCTTGTTTTCTTTCTAACCTGCATATTTGATAAACATTAAGGGCCATTTCTGAGGATGTCACCAGTGGCTAGTTAGTAATTTTATATAAAAATCAAGACCTCAATTGTTTGTTTACTGTTGTTAACGTAGGGAAAAGACTCTAATAAAAACTCTGAACCTAAAACCCCTGTTCTGTTAATAATGACCACAAAGTCCTGGCTGACCTTCCACCCAAAAAACCCCAGTGCCTGAAAGGCTCGACCTGGTCCTTTCATATTTTATTTGGCCGCTATATATCTTGCTTTATTCTGTAAAGCTGTTTATGGTGCAAAATGTAGGCTATGTGCAATCTGAAATAAAGCTGCTTATTGCATAGAGGATGCCAAAATTAATAGGTCTGAATTTTAATGAGGAGATGCTTGATTTCTGTTCCACTGGGATTGCAGGGAGTAAGTTAATACACATGAAAACAGAGGGAAAAATAAATAGAGCAACCAACTTTGTCTGTGTAGGAGTTAATCCATTTTAATGGCTGTAACAAAACCTGGCTGCAGGTTTATGTTTTTCAGAGACTGCATGCCTCAGCTCTAACAAGCTGCATTCACAAGTTATTGTACATCCAGGCAAGGAATATCAGCATCGTGGTTTGTTAGGGGACAGTTTGCTTCATTCAGGTCATTTTAGAATCAATCTGTCTGGGCAAATCATGCCAGATGGACAACACCATTTGCGCACTCATGCCACTAGTCTTTACCCTGCCAAATTACCTCAGGAGTGACCTAGAGAGCCTCTTTCTCCAGCATTAAAGTCTGTGCTGAGCCCCTGCTGCCCACAAATACTGTTAAGCATCTAGTTGCAAGACTTGTTTTCATTACATATGCTAGCAGTCAGGCTGTGACTAAATGGCTTCTGGCAAAGGTATTGAACTAAAGCCTAAAGAAATGGAAACTTTCATTTGGACTCCAGTGGGCTTTGGATCAAGCATAAAAAGAATAAATGCTCTAAAGCAAATAAGGCAAAACTTCTGTTTTCCCACCCTGATAGTCTCTTGTAATCAGAGGTGCTGATCAGGGTTGGTCAGCTGTTAGATGCTATCAAATGCTATCTCAAACCAAGGTAATTAAAAGAGATCTTTAGAAAAGCAGCATATAAAAATAAGTGCATTTGTGTTGACATAATCACTTCTGGATAAACACATAGACAAGTTTCAATTCACAGTCTTTCCCGGGAGGTCACTAGGGCTGCATGTGTGCTTTGGTGCTTTAAACTGGGTTTTGCTCTCCTTCTCTAAGCAGAAGGGTGATCTGCATAGACTTGTCTAAGATATTTTTCTTTGAAAAACAGACTGACCTCAGTTCTTCTTCATGCTGGTCTTGAATTAATACTAGTGTAAAGTAGCTGGGGACTTTATGCAACAACTGGATGTGTTCAGAGCCCTAAACACCTTCCAGGCAATGTTAGACACAAGGCTCCAAACAGATGGGCCAAGTAAGATCACCGTGGGGACAAGCACAAGAAGAAATAGGATTCCCTCATTATTGTTGCATTGTTCTGGACAAGAATGGTTTAAAAATTCATCCTGAATCCCATCTCCATTTCCTCTGCTCAATAAAGAACTTCTGTTCAATGGGAAATGCCTTATGATGCTTTAAAAAGTTCTCCCACTTCACTCACCCTTAATGCACACATACAACCTCGCTCTTCCAACCAACCTGTTGGCACTTTACCTGTCCCCTGCACAAGTGGCTCCTTCCCTGCAGCATCCACTGCTGGGTCTATACAACACATTCCCATTTCCATCAGCTGCCAGCCAGCCCTGGGCACCAACCTTCCAGAAACAGGGAGGAGTTGCAAGATGTCCTTCTAACATTCCGGCTTTTGGAGGTTCTTGTATGGCACTGCTGGAAGAGATATCAGCAGACCAGATCTTCCTTGACAGATTTCCTGGTGCTTTATGGTCTAAGCAACAGGAAAAGGTATCCCAGCATTTCCCAGTTAGTGATTAAGAGACCTTTGTCTGCTTGTGGCATGGCCATTGACTAGTGCATGTGATGAGATAGCAGGGTAGAGAACAGGCTGGCCAAAACCAGCAGTGGGCTAAGCCCTGTCAATTCTCCAGGGGTGGTTTCATCTTGTCACCCCCAGTAATGGCACCTTGTGCACTTCTGTAAGTGAGGGACCTGCTTAGTTGTAGTTGAGGAATTGGGAACAGTCCATAGGGTTTTCTACCTGATAATTATTCTTAGGAAAAAAGCTTAAATTTGGTACTAGAGAATCCTCTGATGGCAGGGAGGGAGAAAGGGCAGCTGGCAGAACATCCATCCCTTGCTATTTTTCACCACCAAAGCTGAATCTGGTCCAGTTTCCTGTGAAGGGCTGTGGGACAGATACTCTTGACTAATTTTCATTCACCTCTTCCCGAGTGACCTTCTCCTTCCAAAGATGATGAGGAAATCATTTGCCTCAGCAGCTTTGTCTGGAAAGTGTTATCTTTTACAAACTTTAATTTGTTGAAATGAATTGCTTTTCATTTGAATTTAGCTTTAAACTTGGCTGTGCGACTGGGAAGAGCTTCACTGCAGTGCTCAATAAACACCGTATTCTTGCCTCTTCCATTCTTTAATATCTGCACAATAGCAAGACCTGGAAAGCAGAAACACCGAACCATTTTTGTCCAGGAGTGTCACTTTTCTAAGAGCAGCCTGTGGCGTTGCACATATCATGTAAGAAGTGATCCCATTCTTGAATGCACAGATCATACAACACAGCTCATTTAACTTGCAGGCTCAGTGATTCATAAATGATACTTTCCTCCAGGGACTGTTACAGGAAGACATCAGGGCAGAGAGCTGTGTTTCAGTCCTCTGTTTTCTAAAGCTTTGTGCTAACCCAGAAAGTCTCCTCCCCAAGCAGGAACAACAGTTCACTATCAGTCTGTTCTATCCAGATCCGTACCCCTTCAGATTTTGTGGAAAATACCTCTATTTGACAGATGATGGCAAATGGTTTGGAGGGAATTTTGATTTTACACAGTATGCTGGGAGTCATTATTCTTACTCTTGGGTAATTACTGGAAACCAAAAGAAGGCAGGTTTAGATTAGATATAAGGAAGAAATTCTTCACTGTGAGAGTGGCGAGGCATAGGAACAGATTGCTCAGAGAAGCTGTCAATGCCACTTCCTGGAAAGTGTTCAAGCCCAGGTTGCATGGGGCTTTGAGCAATCTGATCTAGTGGAAAGCAGAGGGGTTGGAAATAGATGATCTTTAAGGTCCCTTCTAACCCAAACCATTCTATGATTCTATGATCAGAGAGTTCATTCAAGTACTGGTGTTGAAAGCATCGAAATAGGATATTAGCAGATCCTAAAAATGCCCTCTGGGTTTAAGAGAGCAAAACATCAGCACATTCTGTCCAAACACAACTGTACAAAGTATTTCAATTAGCTGTATGGGTTGTTAACAGGTCAAGAATTAAAAACACCTCTTCCTTATGCCATCCTGCTGCTCTGTGTTACAGTCCCTTGCTTGCACAGTAAGCCTGCAAAGCTGAGAGTAGGTAACATTATCCATTTTAAAGGACCTTTAGTAACTATGAGTAGGAGCAGAGTTAAACGCAGGTAGGAATCCCCAGTTCTCTTTACCTGAAGGTACTGGACATTTTAAGGACAAATTCTGAGGCAGGGAGTGCCATGTTCTCTCTCAGAGGTCACCACGTCATGCTTTTGTATGTACTCTGTATAACTGAACTTTCCTGGAAAGTCTAATAATTATTTGGAGAAAGTCCTGGGTACAGAAAGTCCTTCTGTAAACTGTCACCCTGGGAGTTGCTTATGAAACACCACAGTGCCTACTGACCTTTAGTGTCAGCCCCCTTAGGTCCTCCAGCCTTCTGCCCCCCAAGGGAATGACTGACACAAAAATGTAATTTTGAGAGACATACTTGAAAGTGCACTTCCCATTCTGATTGTCACCATCCAGAAAACTTCTTGATCCTGAAAAATTTGCACTGCTGTAACCTGAGTAGTGCACACAGGATGATGTGCCCTACCTCTAGTATGTAGGATCAGGACAACTCCGCTGTCTTCTTGGCCTTAAATCTGGATCCTTCTGGGCTTCTTTTAGTTTCTTTTGGGTGTTGCTAATAACTGAACTGGATTTAGCTCTCATCCATCAGTCTGGGAAGTTGTATGACTCCTTAAGTGTGTCTATCTAATTTAAAATTCCCCAATCTCATCAAGAGTCCAAGTTAGTGTACAGACAAATATTTCTCTAATAGAAAAAGGACTGAAGTTCTTATAAAATAGCAGTGCAAAGAGAGAACAAAGTGATCTCCCTTCTATTTTTCCTTGTAGCTTAGAGTGTAATGCATAGATTTCATCCCACTTAATACTGAGAACCTCCCTCATGGACCAGCCACTTGGTCACACCATGTCCCACATGCATGAAACCCGCTCGCAGGCCTGTCAGAGGAGGAGAAACACACCCAGCATTTCTTTACCAGCCTATTTCCAATCCCAAATTAATCTTGCCTGGACATCCCGCCGACTAATCGGGTTTACTGACTCAGCTTTAGCAAAACCTCGAGTAGATGAGTATCCACTTCATTAATCCTCTGTCTGATCTTTGAGTGCACAGTCCTTATGAGCGAGAAAGGGCAGACACAGTTTGAAGATATTAAGCTACAAGCCATTTGCAAACAGATTTTCTCTCTTCCTGCAAACAGACAAGCGCTCAGTGCCGCTCAGCATCCATGTTCAGGATAATTATAGTGACCTCCCAGCTGTCACTGACAGAAGTGCGGGAAGGCGGATTATGCACATGAAGTTCTCTGCAGCTAAAGCCACCATATGTCCAGGTTTCACTGGGCATGTTTCACAAAGCCAACTTTCTCCAGGCTGAAAAAAGACTTTGGCCATTTGTCCTGAACTTGTTTGTGGCTGGAACCCCTCCCAGGCTGGCTGACACTTGGACTGGAGCCATGCAGTACGCTCAAATCCCCTGCATATGCTGGCTCCAGATACACCAGAATCACCACGTTTGTGCTGCCCATCTGCTGGAGCAGAGCCTGAGGGGCCTTGAAAAGTCAGAAAGAAAAGGAGCTTCAACCTTAGTGCTGGCAGCTTTCATCAAGAGAGGGCACTGAGAGCTTTCTCTTGCCTGCAGCTCCTGCAGGCAGCTCCCAGCATGGGCAGGAGTGGTTTGGGGCAAGAGGTAAGAGCCTGAGCTCTTTGGCAGGAGGCTGCTTCTCCAGGCAGTAGCTGATATCCTGCATCACTGCTCTGAGGTGCTTGTGGCGAGGTGGGGGAGGCAGCCCTGCACAGTCTCTCTGCACAGCTGCTCTGTACTGAATGCCCTGTGCAAGGGCCTGGCAGCCACAGAGATGTCATGAACCACAGTTTATTACAGCATCAGCTAAGTTTTGATTAGAAAATGCTTTCTGCAGTTGTCTGGAGCTCAGCTACAGGTTCAAGAAGGTTTTTGACTGCAACTCTTCTCATTTAAAAAGCAAACTGTATTCTTCCACTTCCAGAGATTCATAGATGTCCTGCCATAAAATAGCGCCATAGATGCCTTGCCATAAAATTAAATCACCTCCCCTCATCAGATTTGTTATTCTCAACTGCTTTAGTTCACCAGGAACTTTTTGAATGCTGAGTCTGGAGAAATGTTTGCTTAAGCTTATATATATAAAAGAAGAACCCTATGCCAAGGAAACTGAGAAGAAAACAAACAGTTAGAACACACAGAGCTTGACTTTTTCCCTCCAGTGAAACAACACAGACATTTTAATAATTAAGCAGTTTCATAATGTTTGTAGAGGGAAATGAAAGTTTATTACTTTTGCTATTTCTATAAAGGCACAGGGCAAAGTGTGGGGGATTTCAGAGGAGAAGACTTTGGGAAGGGATGGAAAAAAAAAGATGGTGCCATAGGGGTGAAAGAACAAATTTCTAACTCCCTAGGTAATATTTACAGTACTGCAGCAGGAGCTCAGTTAAGGAAGGAGAGAGTCAGAGTTTGGAGCCTCATTTGGTAAACGAATATTTTTGCACAGGAGAAACTTGGGTGAGTATATATTAGACTGTGGTTTAAGAAAGACCCTTCAAGCCTGACCCAATGAAAGCTGGGTTGTGCAGTTCTGACTCATATTTTAGGATCACTCATTCTCTAATTTAAACCAATAGGAATTTTTTTACTGACACATTGGGAACAAGATTGAGCCTTTACTACATTGTGATTCCCTTGGGTAATGTGGAACTAGGGTAAAGTTAGCTGATAGTCACTAGAAGTATCAAAATTTGGCCTCCAAAAGCAAGCAGTCACATCTTCCCCCTTCCTCAGAAAACATGAATTGGGAGCAACACATTTATTCAGTCTCTTTAGACAGATGCATACTTGAATTAAACTCCCTCAAAGTTAGGAAGATTATTCTGCCTTTATGTCTGTACAAGAGAAAGGCAGAGTTGATTCAAGATGTACAAACCTAAGAGATTTAAACTCTGCCAGTTCCTACATAGTGTTGAAATTGATACAATATGTCTGGAATTGATTTTTCGGTGGATGCTGGAGACAGATTTCCAAGATGTGTCGGTGCCTGCTCTGTAAATGAAGGAATAGGTTGTAAGTTTGCAGATACCTGTTTTGTACTTGCAGTGTTTGGGAACAAAGAGGGGGAAAGAAATCCAAAGCACATGCAGGAGATAATATGAAAAGCAAGAAAATCACTGACAACTATATAGCAAATGTAAGAGCTTGCTCCTACCCCTTAGTGGGAATACCACACTGCTCAACACCCAATTTACTGAAACAAGACACAGCATGGCTGGGGAAGATGAAGGAAATAAAATCAGCCAAATCCCAAGAGAGACTGGTAATGGAGGAAATTTAAGATTTATTTAGCTTTGTTTTTCTGATATAATTTCGAGGGTTTTTTGTTTTTTTGTTGGCTTTTTTTTTTTCTTCATACAATGTGATAGAGCAGTTATTGCTGAAATAACTATTTCATTTTTAACAAAAGGTGTGGTAGATCACAACAAGTCACCTGTGAGATACAGAACTTCTTTTACACTTGTTCTCATTCTCCCACTGACTTTCTTGTATTTCTGTCAACATCTGTCTGGGGGCACTGACCAGGAGAGCTCCTGAGGCAGGGTCAGATATGGATGTGCTAGTGGACAACTGTGTCTTCTGCCACTTAATGGGCACAGTGGGAAGAGTTGAGCTTAGTCCTTGTTAGATCCTCTCCTGTCCCTCTCGTTCATTCTGTGCTTGGCAGAGTAAGTTCCCGTGTGTGCATTCTGGTCTGGAAATAAATATACCTTAGTAGGAAGCATAGGAATAAACCCTAATTTAGTAGAAGCTGGATCAGCCTCTCTTCTGTCCAAAAAATACAAAATGACACATCACATTTCTTTTTTTGGGGGGGGAGAGTAGGGAGGGGTAATCAGTTTTAAAGTCCAGGATTCACTGTATTCTTTAGTATTTTATAGCATGGTATTAGAGGTATTCTTATTTGTTTGGCAAGAGTAGTTGAATCTCTATGACACGCTACATTACAGTTTCCCAGAAGCAAATCCACTTAAAAAAAGTTTGGGGGCATAACCACAGAAAAAAACTAAGTTAACACACCTGAATGGGATGAAGCATCTGTAGGTGGGGGTTTCAGCTTGGGCAAACCTCTGAGACTGGCTTTGCAGCCAAGGCAGTCCTCATGTGAAACCACCCCCCCCCAGTAGCAGAAGAGCCTTGTCACAGGGGCAGCAATGAACTTTCTGCTGTGAAACATGATGAGGTGACAAAGCCGTAAGGAAACACAGATTTGCTTGCCTTGCAGCCTCTGTAAGTGAGATTCTGCTTTGATTGTACTGCCAGATGTCAAAGCAATGGTGAATTACCAACCCAAGCTAACTAATGTGGAGGGCTGGGGGGAGGAAGTGTGAAGTGCTGACATGTGTAAGCATCATATAAAATGTACTTGCTCTGTAAATGATAGGTCCCCAAAGGCCCATAACATATGCATGTACCTGCTTGGACAACGTGGTCTGTGCAGGGATGTGCACACTAGTTCAGATACTTTGTCTTGTAAGAGGGGCCTTACAGTGAAAGAGTATTTGGAGTATTTCTGCTGTAAGCACAGAAATATATCTGGGATTGGAGTGAACAGAGGTGGTAAATGAGAGTTGCTCACAATGTTAACAGTGTTTATGCTTCTCATAGCTCTGGGGTAGCAAAGGGAGGAAGGGGCTATTAATGCTGCTCTGAAGGGGGAGGAAAGTGGGCAAATAAAGACCCAGATGAATGGACTCACCCATGGTCCCACTGGTGACCTGTGGAAATGATAGAGATAATAGCCCACATTAGGAGGATGCCTTCTCAACTAATAAGTTAGACGGGATGGGAAGAAAGCCATGCACAGAGATGTCAAAGCTCGAGTGATGAAACCACAGACATGTTGTTCCCAAGGGTTCACATACGGGCAGAGTTTCAGCATGGGCTCTTCTAGGTTTAGGAAGGGTCATCCCACCCTTCCCTTCACTCTGTGCAGTAAGCTGAGGTCCTTAGAAGCATTTATCTTCTCCACTCATTTAATGAAATATGCGGGCATTCAGTACACTTCAGGTCTCTATTTCCCTCCCCTGTCAATGGGTTTAAATTTGGGTGATACAGCCAATGGTGATAGGACTGGGAGAAAAAGGATGTGGGTGAAAGACTGTTGTTGCATAAGCCTTTTTTCAAATGGTAAGTCTGCTATTTTGTGTTGTTAGTTATCAGAAGACACCATCAAACCTCTGTCAATGATTAGCACTACAAGGTGTTCAAATAGACCATGATTTTATCAGCACAAATATCAGTGTAACAAAGTAGCCACCCTAAGAATGACTTTGGTTCTTTAATTTAGGTATTGGCATAGCTTTTACATAGGGATCTTGCTTTTAGTTAATTATTAAAGTGGGTTCCCTTGCTGCATGCTTGCCTCTGCAGAGAGATTATTGCAAAAATGTTGGAAGAAAATTTTGAAGCCTCATGACCACTGTATTTTTTATGCCCTAATTACTTGGTCAAAAATCCTACTCTCCACTGAGTCAGTCTTTGCTGAGATTAGTGGAAATGCTTTTGGTTTACAGTGAGATATGAATTATCCAGAATGTACCCTGAGGAGAGAGAGAATGCTATTTAATATCATTAAAAAATGAGAAAGAGAAGCTAAAATAGCTTTTGTCAGTGGCATAATACTGTTCCCAAAGAGTTGTGACATCTCTGTATCTCCCAGGGCTAGAAAGGCATGATGTTTTGATATTTTCTCCTTCAACTCTCCTTTCCTGCTAACAACCTTTTTTCTGGGCTATAATAGCTCCATATCCACTTCAAATTACTTGAGAGATACTGGAAGGCAAAGCACTCAGTAGGGACATGGAGTCTTTAGAGCTCCTCTTTCATTAGCAATCTAGGGATTGTGGCAGTGCAGGGGTTAACCTGAGGCTGTGGAGAGTGCTGGGGGAGTCTTGAATACACGGAAAGGCACAAGCATAAAGGAGATGGGGAAAGCAGCAGCAGTGTGGACAGGGTAAGGATGCTTCACCACAATACTAAGGCTAATTGAGAGCAGCAATAGCCTTACTCCTGCAGCAGAGTCCTGCAGCTCCGACAGATGCTCCCCAGACTCCCACTTACTTGCAGCTGGGTCAGCTGCTAAGTGCTCCTACCCACAAGGGCCAGTGTCACATTCCCATGTGGCCCTGACCTGTCCTGATAGCCCAGATCAGCACCAAGTTGCCAGCAGGCAGTATTGCAGGTGTGCTGGAGGATCTCAAAGCCCCAAACCTGACCCTCCATACACACTTCGTCCCTCCTGTCGTACATCATGCACAGTTTGCACAGCTGTGAGCAGAGTGGCAGCTGCTGCAACTACAGGATGGAATGAGTGTTGTGCAATACTCTGAAATGCACCCAGTTGCTTGCCCAAAAATAGGAGGCAGTGAAGAACTGGGGCCAGAACCTGTTTCTCAGAAGAGCTTGCAATTGGTGCAGCAATTAAAGACAGTATTGATTTCATCAAGAGCTTCTCTTGGTATGCTTGACCTGGATGTGGGTGCTGCACACATCATTACTCACGTGGGCCACCCTACATTCTCTATAAAATCATGCTCCAGTAAAGGGTATATTCCTAAAGGAATCCATGATGTAGTGTGGAATTGTGCATGGAGTATGTTACAGAAAGCAGGCAAGTACAGATGTCAGGGTATTAAATCAACAGTATGGGAGAGAGATGGGGAGAAGAGGAGGATGAGCATGTGGAAGAAGAGCTGGTTCGAGTAGGAATGGTGGAGGATCATGCTCTTTCTTTGCTGTTCCTCCCTTATCCTGTAGGTTTGCCTACAGAATGATGGAGATGGGAGGGAGAGGGTTGGTGCATGGAGTGTTTGCTAGGAAACTTGTGTGGAGGCCTTTTTTGGCCAGTACATGTAGCCTTAGCAGGAATTCACGTGTATCATGGAGCACAAATGTTACTTACAGAGAGAGCAGATTGGTGCTACTGGCCCTGACAATGTATTTATTGCCCAACCTCTACTGAAGGTTTTATCATGCCACTTCACGGGGACATCACAATTCCCACAGCCTCAAGCCCCTGCCTTCCACTTCGTGTGCAAGACTGGGAAGGTAGGGAGGCACCAGGTTTGTTACAGGTCCCCTTTGCCCTGGTGCTTGCAGCTATGTTTCTCTCACCTGCATTTCTGAAAGGTGTTGGCAGTGTGATGCTGTCCCAGGGCCACTTGGTCAAGAATCCCTGTGACACCCAAGTTGTTTAACAGTGTTACCAGCATTTGTGCAATTAAATAGTGAGAAATTCAAGCACAGAAACAAGGTCTCCCCATTTCCTGTGCCAACTGCTAGGACATGCTACCTCCTTTCAAGCAAATGGCAAATGAAGAAATCATAAATCTGAATGTCATGGCTGAAAGAGAAACATGGATTCCTAGAAAAATTCCCAAGGCTTTTCTGCTTCACCTTTGCTTGGGTCTGCTCCCCTCATAAATGAGCAACAGCTGAGCAATCGGGGAACAGAATGGAAACTTAGATTACATGAGAATGTGCCTCGAGGACTCTGATTTGAGACCTGTTTTAACCTAACCCCTCCCTTTGCTTCATTTGCTTCCCCTAGTTCATTCAAGTGTGTTGCCTTACCAATGCAGCCATAACAAGAGACTTGCAGTGGGTTGGGAGGTTTTTGGTTTTTCCCTCTTTTGGAAATATTTCAGAGCAACCATCTGTCAGTTCCCACCAGCCGGGAGAGCTGCTCTGACAGCAGATATATGCAGCATCTCCCTGCTCAGCACCAGTACTGCGAGAGGAGGGGAAAAGGGAAGAGCTATGCAGGGCTCAGGAGCGGAGCTGAGAGTTGCAGCTGCTGTGAAAGCTTTTTGCTGAAGCAAAAGAGCACGCCAAATGGCTTTTCTCTTTCACACACACCTGAAATTGCTTGTTTGCTACAGTCAATAAAGTAGAGATTTCATTTATTGCTTTCTGTAAAGAAGGAAAAGACAGTGTGGCTGTCTGACAGCCACCTGTCCAGACTTGGTGAGATCTCCAGGGTTAATTGGAAAACCTCTCAAGTGAGCAGCATGTTGTAGGAAAGGGGCTGTTGGTGGTGAAGTGACAAGAGATGAGAATCATAACTTAATAATTTTGTGCATCTTAGTTGTCCTTAAGTGGGAGTTTGCCAGAGCAATGGATAAATAACAGAATCCAGTACCAAAACCAATAAGCACCAAAACGTAATGAGTTTCTGCTGTGTTTGTAAGGCACATGAATATGGACACTGTTGTGCAGGAGTGAATGCCACTGTTGCACGTGAAATGTCAGAAATCAAATCCTTTATTCATCCATCCAAGCATTTGTTCTGGAGAATTTGGCACAGTTATTCACTAAAGAAGTGGAAATCTATCTTGCATTTTCTTGCTACCTCATAAAGCTGCTTTTGAAGGGCTTGTAGCAATATGCTAATAGAATATCATACTTCCCAATATTTGGTTACCAATAATTTACCAACTTACCAAACCATACCACAGCTTTACCTAAAGCCTACAATAGGTTGGACATCAAAAAAGCTCATAATGTTCTATATTTCCAAGTTTGCCCCCCAGGGTTTTATCCAAGCTCTAGACTCCAATGATTACACCAAGCCTTTGTACGTTTTCCCTTTAGCCTGGTAGGTGATACCCATATTCCTCCCTGACTTCACTTTCCCCAGGGCTGTCATACCTTTTTCTTGCTACAACTGCTGTGTGAACAAGTGCAGACTACAACTCATCATTTAACATAGTCCAAGCTCAGCATCCAGACTAACAAAATTATCCTGAACTACCTGTGGCTCAAGGGTGCAAACAGCCAGCTAGTGCTGGCTACCAGTTGCTGATGCTTTTGACCTAGGGCTAGTACAGGTGGAGCCAGAGCAGATACTGCTGTACCCAGGTGCTATAGCTGCCACAACTGAAGTCCAAATAGCTTTGTTTCCAATAGGAGCTGAGAATACACATGCTTTTAATGTGGCATATGGTCAAAGGCCCTAGGTAAATGCAATTTTAAATCACTTTCTTTTTAATGAAACTTTAATGCTGTGGAAATCCATAGAGGAAATAGAGGGAAAAGATCTTACTAGATACAAGAAAAGCTTGCTTGTGTTTGATCTGTCTCTCGTACCCTTTGGAAGCAGATATATTTATTTACAGCACAATCTCAGCTCCACTGAAGTCAGCGGGAAGTCTGCCACCAGCTTCACAGGCAGCAGGCTGGTGCCTCTGAGGGGTGATCCGCTGAGCATGCTCCCCTCCTCTGCTGCAGAAGGAGCCACTAATGTGTGCCCTCGGCTGCTCGCTGTGCTAAACCCATTTATCTAAACCATGACAGCATAAGAAGCAGTTTTAGCGATTAACCCACTTTTGCTGCCATAAAACTAATCAAGCTGCTTGTTTTTATTTACTAGGGGAGTTCGTTTTGAAGTTCCCAGATGCTCAATTGTAGTGGGGGAAGGTAAGTTTTGCACGTTTAAAATGGAGTATTGTATTCATTTAAGGAACAGGAGGGGAAGGAACCAGTGAGCGATCCTTTCTCTGCCCAAAGATTGACAGCCTGGCAACCTCTGAAACAGAAAAGCCTTTGTTTTACACCATCATGGCCACGGTGCCCACAGCTGTCAGGTCTGGTGCTCCCTTACTGGCCAGCTCCCAATATTAGGAAGAACCACTGTATCCAAGCCATTGGGGACAAGCTGAACAGATCCATCAAAACAGGGTACAGGAGTCAAGCAGCAGGTCAGGCTGTGTTTCAGGCAGCTGATAGCTGAAGACTGAGAGACCCTGGAAATCCAGGAGGTTTAAGATGCTCAGCACATCTATAAAGCTGTAGAACAAATCTCCAGGGAAAATAACAGTGCAAGAAAACTGTCAGATGTTATGGAGGAGGGTGGTTGGAAAGTACCGCTTCTCTTTGAAGTGGGTTAGCAGCATTAAATGTGCACTTTAAAGATCAATTATAATCTGGAACTGTAACTTATCCCACCTCCAACTGTCCTTTGCTGGCTGTGGGGGCACAGCCGTGGCTCCCACCAGCAAACCGTGTGTGGATGGATGGAGAGGTTGGTACTTAAGGAAGTCTTAAACCATGGGCTGAACATTCACATGGAAAAGTCCTGAGAGGTGCCAGCCTGAGTTGTCCCTGCTGCACTGGGAGAGCAGTGGTGGGCAAAAGGGACAAACAGGAAATGCTGCTCTTCAAGTTTCAGTAATAACAGGCCCTTAAAGCACAATGCATCCTATCCTCTTGATTTCTAGCAAGAGCGGTTCAGATTAATACACATGGGAATTAACAGCTCCCTTGGGGCCACAGAGCTCACCTTGCCCCTGCTTTATAGTGCTGAAGAGCAGGGGTGATTCCTGTCGGCCCTAGGTTGTGGCCTGACAGAGGGGTTAAAGGCTGCCCAGCTTCCCCGGCCAGCTCTTTCCTCTGCCCAGGTCCAGGCAGACCTTGAGCCAGCATCTCAACAAAAGAGCTTTGCCCACAGCTTCCCTCTGCCAACTTCACACTGCAACTTATACAAACAGTCCCTGGCTGTGATTCAGAGCAGTGCTGCTCCCAGGCACCCAACCAGGACCTACCCTGCACCTCGACAGCTGCCATTTCAGCTACCTGTGAAGTCCCCATCCTTGCTCCTCATGTTTTCTAACCCAGAGGATGCTTCTCCTGCCTCCTTTACCTCCTAGGAACCACGACAAGCATCTACTAGAAATATTAGTGACACTTATCACAGAGCCACCCCACTGCACTTTATGCCCCTTTCACCACAGCATTTGTATCAGCCCTGCTGCTCCTGTATTCCAGCTGGGGAACTATGGGCAAAACTTGCCTATGAAATATTGTCTTGAAAGCATTAAGGTTATTCCCAAGATTGGGACCTTTCAGAGATGCTACAGCAAGCAAGCTGAGGGCAAAGATCTGCCTTGCAGGAGGCCGGTGGACAAGAGCTCAGGCAGTAAGGCCCCGAGTGAGCCTTTGTAGTGGTTGCTAATAAAAAAATAAAATAAAATAATCATTTAAGTACACAAAGGAGCAGTTTATAGCCCTCCTATATTTTAAACTCTGGAAATATGGAAGACAACTGATTTAGACCCTTTGTTGTTCTGTCCCTGGTAGCTGCAAATGCCAGCAAAACTAATGAAGATGGCAGTGGGAAAGCAGCTTTATGTGTAACAGTAATTGGTTCGGAATTGCTTGACAATTCTAATAGCTTTCAGCTGGCTTGGACAAAGGGGCAAGCTATGGACATTACAGAAACACTGGAGTGAGATATGGGAGTATGAAAAGGAGACAAATATATAAACATTCTGAATGCAAAAAAACCCCACCATCATTTTCACAACTGTTTTCAGATGCCAAGAAGGTGCCCACAGCAGGGGAGAGGAGTCTGAGGAGCACTGGTAGCACCCAGGAATTCCTCCCAGGAGCCATGGACAGGGCTACAGAAACAGTTTGTCTAAAAGCAGCTGGGACATGGATAGCTTTTGGGCTTTGAACTCAGGTAGAAGCTAATGAGGCAATGGAAATGGGTACACCACCACTGAAATAAGTGTTCCATGAGGAGCAGGGGATTTGTGGCCCGTACCCCTGCACAGTCCCACTGCAATAGTCCATCTCCTTGTTGCTGTTCCCTGGTACATCCCAGAGAGCACACACTGCTCCTCATACCTCTCTGTAATTTCTTTCCCATGTTTTTCTCACTCCTTTTTTCCCCTTATTTGGGTCCTTCATTCCATGATATGGCTTCTAAGCCAACTTCCCAGCTGCCTCCTTGCCCTCCATCACCTTTTTTACCTCTTGGCATGTCAGAAGGCATTATGGGATGTGGCTGATCTGAAGCTACACAGGGCTAGCTGGCAATCAGCTGCCACCAAGCAGTAAGATGGCCCTCAATTTTCCCTCAGTAGAGGCCTTAATAATTTTATCTTCTCTCCAGCCATAGATTTCTACACTGAGCTTATGAAAGTTTTTCTCTTGGAAGCCTCCATTTGTCTGCCTAATGTATTTATATGGACAAGAAATTCAGATTACCATGGGCAGACAGAGAAACAGGCAGAGGGACCTCATAGATACAGTTGTCTTAGGGAGCTATGTTAAAAAGCTGAAATGCTATATTTATATATGATTGAAAAAAAAAGAAATCTGTAATAAAAGAAAGAGGTCTTTATTAGCTTCAAAAGAAAGATTTCTGGGGAGGTGACAGATAGCAAATAGCTTTATGTATATCATCTGATGCCTAGCAGGTGCCTCCAGAGAAACAAAGGCTGTATTTCTGCATGTTCTGTTCACTCTTTGGGAGACAATTCTTCCTCAGACTGACATTTTGGTTACATTCATTCCCTGAGGCATTTTACAGGAAAACACAGCAACGCATTTGATTGTTCAGGAGGTACTGAACTTTACATAGATGACATTAGAAAACACAGAGAACTCACGCCTGGGAGCTGCAACTGCTCTGAAAGAAGCAACACTGCTGGGCTCAATTATATAAAAATGTAAATTTAGAGTGGCGGTAATGCCAAAACAGGGAGAGAAGTTAGCACTGCTGCATTGCACTAACCACTAACCTCAGCTGCAAAGTATACTGGAAGTTCACAGTGAAGTTGCTAAAAATGAAGATTAGAGAAGACTTTTTTTGTGGCGAAAGCCTGTGCGAGGAGAGCCACCTTCCTCTGGTGTCTGAAGCCAAACTCCGAGAGTGCCATTGGGAAAACATCCTAATGAATGTGAAATGTAAATGTTTTAAGAAACCCAGGATGTTTCCAAGGTCCCAGTCCCAACAATGCAAATTAAATAATCAATCATGCCTCGGTTTAACTGGCTGAGCTTTAGCAGTGTGTGAGGGAAGCACAGGCGCAGATATTTTACTCCTTGTTAGCCCCTGCAGAGGAGTCGGTGCAGAGGAGAGCAGGTCCAAATAACAATATACCACATATGAGAAAATGTGCCGAGTCAGCCTCTGCCGTGTGTTTTTGCATTGTCAAACCACAGAAGAGCACTAGGGAAATAATCTGTCTCATGCTGACAACAGAAAAGACAAGTGTGTGCACTGCCAAATGCAGTCGTGGGAGAGCTACAGTGACACAGGGAGCTGGGTAAGCCAAAAAGCCAAACCTGCCACCCTGAAAGCAGCCCCTGGGAGATGCTTCATGTTGTGAATGCAATGATGAGTGGCCTTGGGAGGGGCATAGGGGTTACAAATGCCAGGCAGCTCTGGGGTGACAGGAAGATGAGCCTGTCCTGGGGAGATGTATCTTCCAATGCCCAGAGGAGAAGGAGCAGATGACCAAGTTGGCCAACTTCATCCAGAAAGCGGGCCATAAACTAGCCAAAATACAGGATCATCCATCCCTGCACTTGCAATGGCCACTTGGCTTTCAGCTGCTGCTGACAGAAGCTGGCATGCAAAGCTGCAGCCTGAAAGAGGAGACGGGCTCCTGGCCAGCGTGAAATGTTTTATTTGAGTCCAGTTTGCTCCAGTGACCAGCAAAAGCTGAGCATTTGGCCCCATCACCTGCATTTACCCCGTCAGACCCAGGAGCAATCAGGAAGGTATAACACAGTGCCATGGATTTACAGAAACTGAGTCCAGTTTGGTTTATACCCAAGTATAAGTCAAGATATGACAGTCTGTGTAAAGTATCCATTTCTCACTCGTGCACACACTCAGGGTCTCTCTCATTGCCGAGTGCATCTTCCAGTATATTCTCTGCCCTGGTAAAATCTCACCTACCTTCTTCCCAGCCAGAGAGTGCAAATGGGTTTGTGAACCTTAGTACATCATTTACAGCTGCCACAAATCTGGAGCAATGCACACTATCAGATGTGCAGGTTTCATTTATAAAGCAGGATTTATGATTTCACCCCTTAGATCTGCAGATGGGTTTTATTGTGATTTATGCCTGTGTCATGAAGGACCACATATAAGAATTACCTGATATTATCGAGGGACCTATTCTTTTTTGCCCTTATCTTTCTTCTGAAAGCAGAGACTACTTAATCATTGTTAGCTATATACAGAGTACAGTGTCCTCTGTGAATTACCCATTTCCCTGTTTTCAGTATTATTAGCTTGTGATGTTAGGATAAACCCAATGAAATAGTCACAAGCACATGCTGAATTGCAACTATATAGACAATTTATAAATGGCTCTTTGGTGACTGTGTTGGCAAATTTAATTACAGTGTTTTTAAAGGAGACATTGCATCAACATTAACTGAATGCCAGCCTCAAACTGAGGTATGAAAAAGGCTCTTTGGGTCCTCTGAGTAAAATATTTAGGTTTCTACTATTATTGTTAGAGGCTACACCTCAATAGCATAAATCATAGGGAAAAATTCCCATTTCTGAGAAAGGTGGAGGCCAGTATTCTGAAAGCATTAAGCCATCTCACCACCACTGATTTGAAAAGGCATTGTAACACTCCAGAGGATCTTGCTTGGAGAAGGAGAGTGACACCTAGTACAGTGTCACAGCATCCCATTCACTAGGCTTCCACGGTTTTCACTAGTCCTGGGTACCTAAGAGCTTGTCAGAGTGCCACTTAGGTCTCCCTATGCCTCTCCCAGTGCTGACATGCTCTCAGAAATCAGACTGACAACCTGTTTTTCTCTGAAAGCTAGTAAGTCATAGGGTCCTGGAGAGGTTTTGGTATCTTACAGTCATTAGAATCACCTTTGATGGCTTGAGTCTAACTGCATAAAAAATATAACCTGTGCCCCTTAGATGGGTTTGAAACATCTGCAGCAATTGCTAGGAGATGCTGCAGTGCTTCAATAGATCTGTTTACTCTCAATTATACTAACAGGTGAAGCTCCAAAACATGAAGCTCCAGCATTGTACCCTATTCTGCAAGTTCTCCTTGGCCATATAGGTCTGATAGTGCTTTTTTCTGCTTTTCTTCAGGAGAGATGGGAAATTTCTGTACTCAAAAACTCATACAAGCCTGCAGTGAGACACCTCTTTTGGTGAAAGAGGTCTTTGAATCTCCTTTGGATCCTGCTTCTTGCTGATCCCAGTATTAGGAAACTCTACAAAATGAGGCATTGCTTCTGGCTTTCTAGCAACTGCAGCTACGCATTACAAGAGAAGGGCACAGGCATGTTTTTGGCTCCACCTGTATGAACAGGTTTCAGCAGGGATTGGACTCGAGCCCAGTCTTGGTCTCAAGCACCAGAGACCCACCGTAAGGGCAAACCTCACATCTAATCATACATTCATCTAGATGAGAGGATAATTGTAGCAACAGCCCTCTTCCCCCTTCCATTTCTACCTCAGCAATAAGTGCTTCCTGGGAAGAGGCTGGGGCCGTCAGAGTACCAATTCCTCAGAAAGCACCAGCCTGTGAGGTACGACTGATGAACATCCTTCCACATGCTGTCTGTTGGCCCTTCTGCCTGGTGAGAGCAGCAGCTCTTTGCAGTGCTGTCCCATTTCAGGGAGGGTGTTAAAGTGCTTTCAAGAAGCATTTTCCTCTCTCTGTCCCCCAGGATGTTTGTGAGAGCAGTGAGATAGGGATTGCAGGGAGAACTTTTTGTCTTGTAGAAGAGGAACTTACCATCATGGCAGGCAAGACAAGAACCTGGTGTCTCCTTCCTCTCTCATGGAGAAAAAGCCCCAGTAGATTTCTGGAAACAAAGTTGGGAATTTGGGTCAATCTAAAAGATTGCAGAGAGGATGTCAGGGCTTGGTGGAATGGTTCAGTTTAATTAATTTGGCTTCAGGAAATGACTCTCATGATTTGAGTGCTTAATGTTTTTTACATCCACATGAAACTATGTGATGCGCCAAGACTTTGATCTTGACTGCTGGCACAGAACCTGCAGAGGGTGAGACATAAAGTGCTGGACTTGCTGCAAACCACGTGGGGATGCAAGCTCTAGGAACTCCTTTTTTAGGAGCTCAAGAGTGGCCTAAGCTGCCTGGATAGGCACAGCCCTTTTGTCTGAGGTATTCTTAGTGCATGCCTACCAGGCTGAGCCTATGAGGGGAATTAGGGAAAGAAATGCTAAATTTTTGTATCCCAAAGAGCTGCAGATGCACGTGACACACTGGGCAGCTCAGCCTGGATGAGAAGGGAACACTTCTGCGACCCAAAGATCAAAATGACTGTTAACATCTGGGGAGCACCTTTGGAGTTTGCATATGCTGAAAGTCTGTCAAAGGCTGAATAGGGGTTTTGCAGCATCACAGTATTAGATTTAGGCGCATCCATCCCACTTTAGGTTTAAGTCCTTAAGTAGATCTAGTTCATAACACTGAAATTTAATTCAAGAATTTTTGTATTCTATTTTCTTATTCCCACTGACTGTTCCATTTGCTTTCAGGCTGACAACCTAAAGCACTCTTGTTTAGATCCTTAGTTGCTAAGTAATATATATTTTTCATCTAATCAAGTAGAAAATTTAAATGAGGTCTATAGGCTCTTACCAAAATTCCAACTTTCAGCAGTTCTTGTTACATCCATTTAAAAAAACCTATAGGCAAAAGTTTTTTGAAAGTGCAGAAACGAATTTCTTCTTCAGGTTCCTATAACTCAAACAGCAATTTAAGAACTACATGACCCATTCCTAGTGCTTTCCATTACACGTCCCTGTTTTCTCTCACATACGAAAAGAACAAAAGTCTCAGCCCCAGAGGAGCATCCTACATAGCACAAGTGTATGAAAATGAAAGGCTGTGATGCTTGGTGTTTTGTAGCTTTCTAAGTGGGCCTAGAAACATTTACAGCCTTAGCTAATCACATTACATTTGCTTAATTAATGGGAAGAGCCTATACTCTCAAGCTGACAGGCTTTGATAGATGAGGACAGCTCCCCTGGCTTTCAGCAGCATGTGGGACTGCTTGGTGGAAATAGGGCAGGGGACAGTAGGGGATGCAAAGCAATGAAATAAATGCATATGCAACTCCTATTCATGCTTACTCTGCACCTGAGAAGGAGAGGTAGCTCCAATCCCCTTCTGTGTTAGCTGCACCTGAGGCTGTGCATGGATCTGACCCACCACCACTGCCTGTGGGGCAGCCCTTTCCCTGGCACAGCCCAGACCCATCACCCTGTCCTGGGTCACCAGTCCATGAGGGTGCTCCTACACAATTAGCATTGCTTTAGGCAGCTTGAGAGAACCTAAATGTAAGAAAGAGATAAAGAGATTGCTATAAATGAGAGCTAGAGATGGGGAGAACATCAGTAGTTCCCTAAGCAGAGAAAGAGAAATCCTGCTCTAGACAGCAGAGAAAATCACCTGCATTTTTAAGAGCTTCTTCTGCACTTAAATCAGAAAAACAGCCTTGTCTTGAATTATCTACTCTGTTCTTGTCCAAATGACTCCTCGTGTGCTTGCATTACAGTACACGAGTCTGAAACTCATGATGTAGGCAGCTGCCAGGCCAACTGCTCAGATGATAATGGAGCCAGTTGTACATACTTTTGTACATCATACCCCATAGCATCCGACTCTTACTCACCCTGTTACCAACTGCTTCTTGTCTGTTTTCTCCAGGAAACAGACTTTATCAGTGTAATTTGCAAGAAAACCTCCCAGACCCAGCTGGAAAGTCACACTCTCCCCCATCTCCCTTCTACCACTTTCTTCAGGGCTTTAAGTTGCTCAGCAGGGCCAATTAGGAATTTCAACCAGGTAGAAAGTGAATAAACAGTAGCAATAAGAGTCAGTGGCATGATTGATGATGCTTATACAAATGCTTCTGGCTTGAAAAGCAGTGTCTGGGTTGATTCCAGGAGCTGTGGCTAATTTCAAAAGGATTTTCTGAAAGAAAAAAAATGGATAGCAGCACTCACTGCAGAAAGCAACTTCCACAGATTATTCCATCCCTAAAATATCAACCAATTACTAAGAACAAAGCGTGAGAGAACTAACAAGAGCTTTTACTCATACTGATCCTCCTGCACATTTACTGAAATAGGGCTGAGACTGTTTTTTCCTGTGGATTTCCCAACAGTCAGAGTTGCACTGGTCCAAGTATGGTTTTAAACTTACTTTGTTACATATATTAGGAATAATGGATTAAAATTATGAAAACCTGAGTAGCTATTAACGACAGTAAAAAAGCAAACACTGAATTTCCCACTGATTCAAATGGATGTGTGCGATTTTTGGAGACAGCAAGAGATTTTCCTACATCAGCCTCTGATTTTTACTGACATTTGCTAGCAATGCCTGTCTGTGGGTCTGTGTATTTGTGCACAGCTTCGAAGTGGTTAAACCAAAAACCCTCATTCCCTGTCTTGTCTTTCTTCATCAATCAATGGCCCTTCAGTACTGTCCTGGCATATCCCCTTCTGCCAGCCATGGCAGGAAGGGAACAGAAATCCTACGGAAAGATGTTGACCCAGATTTACCCTGGAAGCTGCCAAGCCCAGGAGCAACAGAAGATGAATGCGGGGCGGAGGTCAGGGAAGCGTGTGGACCTGCCAGCTCCAAGTGGTGTGGGCAATGAGTTAGTGGGCATCTGAATATCTGCCAGCTGGGCTGCTGGGCATCTGCAAATCCTGGGAAAATGCAGAGGGACACTGTGTCCCATGCACAGCAAGCCACTTGCATTGGGATGCATTAGCCTTCTATATGTGGAGGGTCTATTCAGAGCAATCTAGTTTGGGATGCTAAAAAACATACTTTTTGACCCAAAGGAGTTGTTAGGGTTGTGTATACAGGATGTAACAGGATGGGGAGAGCCCTGGGTGGTGTAGGGTGAGTGCACAGGCATTGGAAGAGTGGTTAAGATGGACAGGGGAGCTGGAGGGACTGTGAGGTGTATTTGTACAACCCAAGGTGAGGCATTTGAATGAGGTGTCTAAGTTTGGACTGTGGTCTCCAGAAGCCATGGTACATTCATTGGAGAGAGGCAGACTTTCCTGTAGCATGATCTGCAGCAGAGCCTTTATTACATGGGAGAGGAGCCCACGTCATCCAGCAACTGCAGAGGGAGCCATGGTAGTTTGGACTCTTCCCTTGCACACCTAAGCCAAATGCTGAGTTAAATGCCGTGACCAGCATGTCTGTCCAAGAGGGAAAAGCCACAGTGTTTATGTGTTTAAACAGATATCTGGATGGGACAGGGCATCCTTGAGCCTGGGTGTAAGACCTGTAACCCTCACTGAACTGTATCTTCACGGTTCAACAAGAACTACTTTCCTCTGGGTCACACCAGCAGGACCGCTGCTCCTGGCCTTTTTCTAGCTCTTGCCAGAAATGTAAAACGTGATTTTCCTTCATTCAGGTGTCTCAATAATCCTGGGATCTGACTGGCACCTGCTGCTCTCAGTCTGTGTGTGGTGCAACTGGCTCAGAGGTGGGTGTATCGTCTCACTGAGCAACATTAACCATGGTAAGACGTTCCACCTCTCTAAAAGTTTTTGCTCCTTTGGTGACCTCTACTTCTTTGCCTTTAAGAAGGTGGGCTATCCTTAGCATCAGTAGAGCTCTTCAAGTAGGTTTAGGGTTTTCAGGGTGCTGCATGTTCTTTTATGTTATAATCACTGAGTGAGCTGCCATCAGATGGATAATCACTGATGCTTCGTTTAAGGCATTGTTGCATGTGGCAATTCATTAAAAAGCCCCAGGGAATGAGAATGAGGTTTTTATTTTAAAAGCTATAATCTCTGGGACACACACAATGTTCTCTCCCAACCCAGATTTGTCACAGCCGGCTGCTATAAAGCGCCATTCTCTGCTGTAAGACATCTTCAATGTATTGTCATTATAATTCACTACAGATTTTTTCCTTCAAGTGACACTCAAAGAGGATTGGAGGATGACAGCACATGGCAGAGTAAATGTAGTTTGGGAAACATAGGAAGAGCACACTCTTCCCAGAGAGCCTGTAGCTGTCAGGAAGAGGTTTCTTTTTTGTGTCTGAAATGGGATTAGGCCAAAGGGCTCATGAGTTTACTGCCATTCGTTTTCTGTTTCTTTATAAAAACAAGTAAAACAGTGTCTATTTTGAATACACTAGATTAAGATCTGAGCTCACATTTTGCAGGTTTTGGGCATCAGAGTGAGTCCCTGGCAGGGCCTGTTGCTACTCTGCGCTTTCTGGTGTGGTCATGGAAGAGCCCCTTTGGCCCCTTCCAGGCTGCTGAATGACATGAACAGAGGGACCTCCAGATTTGGTTTTGTGGTTTAAACAATCTCTCTCCCCCACTTACATATCAGGCAAGTGGTGTTAAGTTCTTCTGTCTAATTACTGCCTCCCCTCCACCTGTCAACTGATTGAGACCCCTCCTCTTTCATTCAGAAGAAACCCCTGCTCTGGTGCCACCTTAGAGGCACAGCCCTGAGCAGCAGGACTGCAGTTTAGATCCTACATTCAAAAGGCCTCAGCAAAGAAAAAGCATTAAATGCCAGTAAGTCTTAAACAAATGGAGAGTTCGTGGCAAAAACTACACAGAGAATATCCCAGAAATGTGATGCAATGAAGAAAGGCTCTCATACCTGCTATGGTGGATGACATGGACAGAAGATGGAAAGGTAACAGCTGGAAGAGTAAAAGGAAAAATTAAGAGAATGAAAGGCAGTTAAGGAGAAGGAAAATACGAAAGGAAAATTATCTGAGTGCTGATTTGTAGAGGCTCCTCTCTGCTTCTGGGTACCCTGCACCAGCAATGCCAAGCATTTTCTGTGTAATGCATGCATTTGGTGAGCACTCTGGATTATGTTGGAATGGCCTGCCGTAAGTCTCTTAAGTATAACTGAGTGCACATTTAACTGCAAAGGTTTTATGAGGGTAGCAGGTCAGGTAGACTACAGCCCCTCTGCAAACCAAGCCTCTTACTGTTCTCAGCAGATACGACTTCTCCCGGGTGTTAGAGATTAAATGCATCTCTATTCAGTTTTTTATGGCACAAATATAGAAAACACTTGTTAATAGGCTACCTCTGCATGTCACTGTCATTTGTATGTGGTCTTGTATTGCTAACCCCAGTGAAAACAGGCTCCTTGACTGAGCAGGGCACTGCACAAAGCAAACAGAAAAGTGATTCTCAAAGCGTGAGGACTAGCAAGATTCAGAGTGCAGGCAAATAATAATACACCTCCCCCCCTTCTGTTTAAAAAGCTCACACCCATAAAGAGACAAGTGATCGATTTACCTGCTTTTCAGGAAGATGTTACCAGATGAAGACAGGAATAAATCATGTAGTAGAATGGAATATTTTATGCAGAGGTCATTTCTTAATTGAAATTGTCCAGTAAGAAGGATGGCTATGAGTTAAGGTGTAATTGCAGGGCCACGTGCCTTTTGTATGAATAAAGAAGCTAGTCACAGCTTTTCTGTCAAAATGATTACTGACTTGAAAATTATTGGTGAAGTTGGCATTTTTTGTGGAGTGTGTCTCCTTACACAGAAGCATTCTCCATTTCTCTTTCCAGAAGCCTAAACCAATGCTAGGTCTCAGCCACTTCTTCCCCTCATAGTGTCTAACCAAATCATGTCTGATTTATATTTTGTCCTGATGAAAAGTCGATATTTTTTCTGCATTTCTTTCCATTGCTCTCCTCTGCCCACTGCTTGTGAAGGCAGAAACAAAGAAATAAAGCAGCTACAGAATAAATCCTCCCAGTACCTCTGAATGGACAATGTGCTTTAGCAGTGACTGAGGGCTCCTTTGAAACCAACAATAAAAGCATCTTTTCTGTCGAGGAGCACAAGGCTCACGGGGGCAAGAGACTTTAATGACACCATTATCTTTCAGGCAATTAGGACTCGCTGGCACAATCCAGGATTGGTACAGGCACTGTTCTGATTGCACTGCAATGGCTTAGTGAAATGTAGACTGCTGAGACTTAGCAACATCATAAATTGCTTTTAATCTCAAACCACCATGGATCAAAATGTACTAACACAGACATAATCAGAATTCACAGGCATATTTTCTCTTTTAAAAACATATGCCCAGGAACAGAGGTCTCCCCTCCTCCCACCCGCTCCCCACGTACCCGGGCTGTGTAACGCTGAGCCTCCTGCTTCTCTCTAACACGCTTGCAAAAATGGGTCTGAGCCTGCCAGCTGTGTGTATGTTTGTTGTCCGTTGTGGATTATGTTTTAATGACATACCCTAAGCCTCTTATGCTCGAACAAATGTGCATTTAACTGTCTGTGCATTTGTGCCCGTTTGTAAGGTAGAGGGTCAGCCAGCTTATCCCCTGGCTTCTCTGTGAGGGCACTGTCCAAGAATTTTAATGGAGCTTTCAAAAGCCTCCCGTTATGCAAGGTGCCTTAATGGAGAGTCTGCCTGCCTCCAAAAGTTCCCTCTTGTTGCTAGACACAATGAAAGGCAAACCATAATCTCTGCAGAGAGTGCCCAGATTTTTTCATGTCGCAGCGTGTAGCTGGGCTGCAAAGCACGGCTCCCTCTGCTCCCCTGCCACAACCAGGGGGATTCATTTCATTAGTTTGGAAAGCTATTTCAGAGGGAAAGGAGGTTATGTAGGTCATCAATTCATCCCTGCTGCCTTGAAAAAAGAATTCATTATGAAATTTCACTTTAATTAATGCAATGCACCGGCTAGTAATAGTATTTCATCAGGACATCTGGTAAAAGCACATTAGCTACAGTTTAATGTTAAGACATAATTGAACAGGACTCCTGTTGGAGCTTGGTTTTTGCAATATGTTTCACTTCTGCTTCTCCTGAAAGCTGCCAAATGAAGGAATTGTGGGATTCCAATCAGAAGGTGATGGAGCCTGATCCAAAGCCTGTTTGGCATAACAGAAAGGCTCCAGTTAACATTCACAGGCTCTAAGGTAGATCTTTAAGGAAGAAACCCAACATCCATCCTGTATTTACATATCAGGTACTACTGGTACCACCACTAATCTATAATCCTGAATATAAATTAACAGCCTTGGTGTTTTATTCCAGTTATGTCTGAGAGGCCATGTTTTTTATAAACCACTTTCTTTTGGCTTAACTTAGAACCTTTTCATGTTCTAATTTTATCTCTGCATAATTGTTTGTTTTAATACTTATTTGATTATCTTTCCAAATTAATGTCAGTGCAGCAGCTTTTCAAACAGCCGTATTAAATATTCACATCCAAATGGGATTTCTTTCTGCCCTTTGTTTTACAGTGATCTGAAGTATAAATGTGAATTCTCAAAAGATTTTAGTTATTCAGCAAGTACTAGGTCATGATTATTTAAGTCTATCTAACAGGCTAAAGAGTCTTTGGAAGATTAATATATTTAGAAGAATTGTGAATTGTTTGAAATCTTCTGTTTGATTTGAGGCTGCTGTCTCCACTTCTCCTTTTCTGTTTTTTTTGGGTAAGTGTTTGAATAGCCAATAACAGTAATAAAAAACATCCACCACTAGTGCAAGTCCAGACTGTAGTTTCCCTTTTACACTCTCCTCCCTTCAGCATTTTTTTAACCATTGTTTCTGGGGCAGTTTTACTCCCAGCCCTCACTGAGAAGGGACACAAAGACTAAGGTGTTAGAGAAGATTTTTCTGCTGTTTAGTTGTTATTTTGGTTATTTTCTGCACCAATAGGCAAGAGAGGGGGACAGGAGAGATCTGGAAAAGCCTAGTATGTCCTTATTTAAAACCTCAGTGCATTCCCAGCAGTCCTGCTGCCAGCACCTACCCTGCACACACATCAAAGGGTCCTGGGTGTGTGTTGACCTCCCTGGTCATGCCAGATGCTGTACAGCAGGCTGTGCCCGAAGGACTCTGTGCCACCTGCCCTGTCTGTGTTTGCTGCTGGACATTGTTACAAAGGGCAGGTGGGACTGAAGGAGATTCCTGGGATAAGGCCACTCCACGTGGCAGGTAAGGCCATCTCTCACCACAGATGCTCTCCTGGGTCTGATCTGTATATTAAACAGCTAATTCTGATACCACCTGAAAACACAGACAAATTATTCCTGCCCTCAACTAGTCAATGGAGATAATTCATTTTTTGGGAACCACCTCATTGCCCTAAACAGGTGCTAAGACCCCCTTAATGATACAAGAGTGCAGCAGACACAAACCTAAGCCCACACTATCAAACTCACGACACCTACCTCTCTCCAGGGAGCAGCACCAGCTCTGTCCCACCTTTACAGAGCCTGTGGTAAAAGGTTGTTGCAGAGAAGAGGCAGCTGGGCAGTAGCAAGTTGCTGTGCCGTAGCCAGACTGGCTCTCTGGCAATTTGTCAATGCTACAAGTCCCGTACTGGTCAAAGTGAGAGAAAATCCAACTAAGACTATTACTAGGGCTGAATAAGCCTGCAGTTTGGCATTAGTTGGCTATAAAACATAAGAAACATATAGGCAGCTTTCCTCCCTGTACCACTGGTCAGCTGATGCTAATTCTTGTCTCAAGAAGCAGAAGTAGTTTATTCCACACAGGCATCAGTGCCATTATTTACATGGCCAGGTCTGAAGGTCCTCTGGATGCTGAGAGGAACAGCTCCACTGGCATTAGATAGTGTCATTTCTTTGTTGTTGCCTTAGGACAACATTGCCAAAGGACCTGTCATTGTAAAAATAAGTATTAGCCTCTGCCTCTTGGAAACTTAAAAAAGCAAGTGGGCTAGCTGTGGGCTCACATGGCTTACACTTGGTGCTCATAGGTTTGTTTTCCTTAGGCAGCCCATCACTGATCCAGTCACTAGTTTTGAAGGCTCCATGGGACAAGGAGGATTCAGGCCTTTGTTCTGTAAGAAAAACAAAGGCAGTCATGTAAATAAGTCCAAAGGCATTTTACAAAGAGTAATTCTTTTTCCCTAAGTAAAGTAGAACTTGTGACCTTTTCCATTTTTATTTTATTTCTATGATGTGATAAGCTGAATCCTAAATTAGGAAGGAGATAGATTGTTTAGGGAAAAAAATCAATTGAAAATACTGAGAAAATGCCACTTCTGGAAGCAGCCTATATC
The DNA here is from genome assembly GCF_009829145.1 of Chiroxiphia lanceolata. Taxonomy (NCBI): domain Eukaryota; kingdom Metazoa; phylum Chordata; class Aves; order Passeriformes; family Pipridae; genus Chiroxiphia; species Chiroxiphia lanceolata. Next base: position 26,928,596 of record NC_045643.1, on the reverse strand, counting down.
TAGTAGGTATTTACAGTTTTTGTCAGGGACTGAACCTCTCAGCTGGCCTAAGACCTCTTTTTTTGCATTTAATATTTATCTTCAGCTAAGTCTATGCTCATTATAGTTTCACAGCTCGAAGCAAATTGATCACAAGTCCCAGCAGTGCTTGGTTTCGGGCATCTCACCAGCTTCAGCTCTTTCTTTCTCTGTTTTCAAATGTCTGTGCTTCTGTTTCTGCAGTCTGTGAAACAAGATCTGCCATCTATGAGTGTCCTAATTGCAAGTGGTTGGATTGTTTCATGAATGCTTTAAGATCCTGAAATGAAAAATCATTAGTTCTACTTCTCTATTTTTATGATAGCAGGTGTCAAGTGAATTTTCCCAGAGCAATTGTGGAAAATTGTGCTGAAGTAAAACCAACAAGAACCTATCAGAGCACCACCTCTGCCTTTAAGTGTTTTATGCTGGTGGTGTGACTGCTTTTCTTTCCCCATCTCTTGCTGCACCTCCTCTTCCCCATGAAGCACCTTCTGCCAAAGGCTGCCCAGACACCCCCCATCACCACACTCACCCTGCTGGCCAAAGAGTGCTGGAGGAGACAAAGAGACTTCACCAAGCCGAGCAAAAACACGTGGGAATGAAACTCTGTGACCAGCTATGTGGGAAACTCAATGCCAGAAACCAGCTTAAGCTCTTGTGAAGCTTTGGAGACTGGGATGAGGGCAGGGCAAGGCAAGGCAGGAAGCTCCCAGGGAGGGTGAGCAGCACCCTGTCTCCAGCTCAAATAATTGTGCTTTGTTCACCCTTAACAACTGTACAAGCAAAGGCCTGACCATCAGCCTTAACTTCAAATTTCCTGCTTTCTGTCGGCTCACATCCCAGGGCTGTTGTTTGAAACCTGCCTCTTATTATAGAGCTTGCAGAAAAGAACCCCCTGCCCCATAAGCATGTGCCTACACCTTTAAGTGGGTTCCCAGTGCTGGGGATCCTGCTTTAAGGGAATTTGGGCTACTGAGTTACAAAGAGGCATGCCTGATATTGGTCTAGGTCTGTGCTGGTTGGGCTTGACTACTGTAGTTGAGTGGAGCTGTTGTCACAGGAGCCACGTGATGTGTGTGGCAGCCCAAGGACCAGCTCGTGACTTGTTCAGCTGGGCTGACTTCTCAGCAGAGATTGTCTTAATCACAGACCGTACAATGTCTCTTGCCCAGACTTGCAGAGGATTTGGCTTTATAGAACAGGGTCCCAATTCACAAAGCTCCTTCCTCCTCCTCTTGCTCCTGCTCTTATTGACCAAATCCAGGATTTTCCCTGAGTCCCTCTCTTTGGTGCCTGGACCTGACCACATGCCCAGTCTGAGCTCTCAGACAATGTTGTACATGCCCTGGTCTTCAGGAGAGAGACTTGGGAGGAGGTGGGAAACCAGAGAAGTAGTAATGCCTGTGGCAAGTCAGACTGCTGTATTTGTCTTGTTGTCGGTGCCCAGGACTTGGCAAAGGGATCCCTAAAAAGGGATCCCTCCGTTCAAAAGAAATAGAAAAGCTGTCCCAGAACTGCCAGGATTAGGGAATTTTGCCTGTCTGTAGTCCACATTCAGCACTGCTGAACATCCCCATCACTGTCATTAGCACTAACCCTTGCACTCACAGACCTGGCAGGTCTCGTGTACTGAGTGTGAGTCTTCCTTCACTGGCACCCTCCCTTTGGCACAGCAGTGACACAGTACCTGCACATTTCTCCTGCCTCGGGAAGTTTTGATCTGCTGGCCACTTATGTGTGACTTCTTGGAGCTGGAGGGAAGCACCAGTTATTTGCCACAATGGTGGGAAACCCCCCCAAACCAGAGCCTACCTCTGTGCTGCAACATCTTGTGTCTCTCCCTAGTGGGATCCAGCACACAGAGAGTCATCTAGTTCCCTGCTCTGTTCTGCTGCAAGCAAGTCCCATGTCATCCCAGAAACTGTCTGTGAGATCATCTATGAAATATTTATTCCTATTGCATGCAAGAAAAAAGAAGCAAAAAGCCTGCATAATATTGATGGAATCCCTGATAGCCAAATATTGAATTATTTAGAGCCTAATTGTGCAAGTGATACTCAGGAGATCGCTTAGGCTGCAAGATGCAATTAATACATTTTGTGAAATTGGTGACTTCTACTTCAGACTTTTTGATGCATCAGTGAGCCTCTAAAACACAAGTGACATCACTTTGCAGGAGAACAACTAGGATATCCACAGACACTGGAAATACCCACAGACTTTTCTCTGAGCTCTGCTGTGAAATAGGAAAGGGCTCTCAAAGCACATGTGAGCTGCCTGAAGGCACATGTCTGGAGCCGATTCAGATGCTCAGGTGAATCTGGCCTGGCTCATGGCTGTTGCTTCAGAAGGGCACTGATCTCCTATAATTCTTGTGTTACAGCTGAAACTCCCAGGCAAATGCCCTGGATACTCTCAGATGGCATTAAATACATATATCCAAGACACAGAATTTAGCCTATGTGACTGCTGTCCCCAGCAGACCTTCCAATACAGGGAGCAGTGACTAAGAATGGCAACACTCTCCATGCTGCAGCATCCTTCCTCTTCCTTTTACTGTCATGTTTGCTGTGTAGCTCTAATGCAGTCCTTAATGCATGCACTAGAAATCCTCCTTTCTGCCCAGCTTACAGCAGATAGAGTACATTGGCCACTGAACCCCAGCTCACAGAAGATGGATTTCCAAACACAGAGCTCTTCTGTCCATTCCAAGGTACACAGGTTGTCACAGGGGCTTGGCTATTTCTCTAATGCCAAACTGCTCTCAAGCCCTCCGTCTCCCTCCTTAGTAAATATGTATCTGAACCCTGACATCTGGAGTAAACCGCAAGTTGCGTCTCAAAACTCTCTTATCTTCTGTATTTCTCTTTATATTCTACTCTTAGCAGAGCTTTGAGGGGATAGCCTCCTTACCAAGCACTTCAGTAGCATTTAGGACCATCCCTTGAAATCACTGGAGCTGAACAAGGCTCTGGGCAGTCTGTTTTGGTCAAAGGATGGTAACAAGCCAAAAGAAAAAGTCTGAACTAGCATTACAAAGCTGTCCTCTCTGTGCCTAATAATGCTCATTTCCTCTTGAGACGAGACACATCATGTATGTCTAAACCCCTCAGCCTGTCCTAATTTGCAAACTCTAGTACAGCTGTAGGTTAAAAGAGCCAGCCAAAATTAATCATGACAGATTAAGGAACCAAGCAACATACAGCAATGGCCTCTTGTTAAATTGAAACATCTGATCCAAACCAAGCAATTTAAGCCCCTCGTTAAAGTCTTGCTTCTCTAGTCCACCATCTACAATGTTTTGCTGCTGAGTACCATCATCTGAACGTGGTTTACTCAGATGTACCCAGGCTGTCACTGAGCAGCTTTGCCAGTGACAGCACTGGCCTGGGCTGAGACAGCCAAAAAGCAGGTTTGTAGGTGGCCGCCACCTGCAGGCCTGCTCAGGTGTGGGGGGGTTGTTTGTTTTTGCTGTTATCAGGCTTTTGTACCATTTAGAGTTGGCTGGCAGAGGAATAATTAAACTCTGCTCATGCCAGAGGAAAATTTATGTATTTTAACCAGGTACTTTTCCTTCTTTTCCTTTCCACCCCCCTTTTCCTTTAAACATGAGACAAAGGTAGCCAGACAAGCAGGTGGACTTTGCTTGTACGATAAATGTCATGCACCTCAAAAGCTGGTAAAAAACCAAGCCAGTGGCTCCTTTATAGGCAGAAGGACTTAAGGGAGGAAACAGCAATATGATTTACCTGAAGGCAGTGGTACACCTGTGATGCAATCCCAGACTGGGGAGGTGATGACACCTTTGCAAAGCCAAAACTTATGCAGCTTAATATTTTTTTATTGTTGTTCTACAAGTATTATTCAATGTCTAAAATGGAAAAAGGACGTTATTTGGTTATTAAATGACAATAAATCTACATAGTTTTACCCCTCTTCTCTTTTCATTTTGTTTGAAAGTGCATCCTGAAAACAAGGCAAGGCTATGGCCAGCTCCACCTTGTCAATTCCTATTTAACCAAAGAGAAACCACATTGCTCTGAGACAAGGGAATGCAGACTTACCCAGGGGCTGAAGATGACATTAGGTCACTTGGACCATCAGGTCCTTGGAAATGTGCCCCATGTGCACCCTTACAGGATCCTTCTCCAGACTCTGACTACAGCAAAAATGTTGCTATCCACCGGATGCTCCATGGAAAAATATAAGTCACACATCAGCACAGTTGGCACTCTCTGTAGCATAAATGCCACCAATCAGTGTCTCACCACCCAGGTCTTGAGGTGCTGTGCATAGCAGAGAAGGTGCTCTTGAATTCCTAACAGCCCTGAACATGAAAGGGTGAGTTAGGTGGCAGTAGGCTTTGTATATCTTGCTATTTTCAGCTCCCTAGGATTGTTAGAGATACAATCCCTGCTCGAAAACACTCCCTGCTATAAACAAGCTGATGAACATAGAAGAAAATGGGCATGCTTTCCCTGTTTGCCACTATTCCATATTCAGCTGTTAATCTGCTCCTTTCCCTTCCTCCTCTCCTCTGTTATTCTGCAATAGCTGTTAGTTGCTAAAGAAAATGAAGAAACAACTAAGAAGCTTCAGAAAAAGATAATTTCTCACATGCAGGGCTGAGTACGCAGCAGATGTGACTCAAGAGACACACATGCTCTTTTCAGACAAGTATTCCCAAGGGTTTAGATAAAAATAATAAGGATGAGGGGTTTCAGCAGAAATCAAGTTATTTTTAAGTGGAAGGGCTCTAGGGCAGTATTAAAAGGGCTCCCTGAAAATGCCACCGTCTTCTTGCGTGTGGGATTCCATAGCATTCGTTGTGTATAATTAAAACTATTAAGCCAGCAGTCAGGCTAGACAGGGATTCTGACAGGAAAGTTGTTAGAGGGGTTACAGCAAAATGCGTTGGTTGCAAAGATCAGACTCCTCCTGATTTACTAGAGGTTTTCACGGCAGAACAAAATGAGATGCCTACAGACAGATCTTTCTCCAGAAGACAGTGGCAAGTCTCAAGGACTAGAATTTGAACCAGGTGGTTTTGGTCGCCATAGTTCAGCCAACACTGGGAGAAGCGCTGTGATGGTTGGGAGCCACATCTCGACTGACACAGCATGCTGCAGCTTTACTAAGTGTATGGTCTACATCCAACACAGAAGTCCATGAGAGACACATCTTTCCAATATCTCTCTCCTTAATCCACCCGCAGCGTCCGTCATCGCACAAACTGAGACAGAGGCAGCGGAGCCAGCATTACAGTAAGCAGCTTGCTGAGCCAGCCGCAGGCATTTGCCATCTTCTGGCTGTGATCAAGACTGGACAAATTAGGAAAAGTGTCCATTAGCCTCATTCACCTGAAAAATGCCAACTCGGATTTTAAAAACTGGCCAGGCAAAGGGTCAAGAAATGAAATCTGGTGGCAAATAGACAAGTTTGTGATGATCCACCATCTTGAATGGATCTTCAATATCCAATACCAGGATTTCCTGTGCTCAGACACATAAATCTCAGGCATTCATACTCTGCCAATATTTTAAGTCATGCCCACAAAGTGTATTTGAATAGGATTCAAGCTGATGAAAAGCAAGTTGCTACTTTTAAAGAGGCCTGGTGCCCATGTGAATGCAGCTGATGGCTTCAATCCAGCAGATGACATTCCATTAAATTAAAGACAAATTTGACACCGCCATTCTTAGTGCCAGGAAAGGTGTGAAAGAACACGTAGCCCCTCCAGGATGTGCACAGCCACATTTCTGGTGCCACAGATGGCAGTTTGAATGGCTGCAGGTTTTTTGCCTTGCCTTTTCATAAGGCACACTTAGCCTTTGCTGTTTTCAGGAGACATTTTAGATATAGTAAGCTTAAGAAGAGACGCATCCCGCTTGAATCATTTTCAAAACACCTCTTCTTTTCAAGTCACCAGCTCTCAGAGAAGGAGGGAAAAGAAGAAACATTGAGACAAAGCCCATAAGCAGATTTTTTTTCCTGTGTGTGTCAGATGAGCCTGGGAAAAGCAAAACAATTCATCTACCCAAGAGTGGCTTTGCAGGGAAAGGTTAAGGAATAATAAACAGGGATTTAGATCGCACCAGTTTACATGCATTTATGAGGGAGAAATTCAACACCCAGATAACAAATTCAGTTCAGGTTTTACTTCCTCTCTCCCTTCCTCTCCCCCCCCCCATCTTAAAGATGACATACCCTTCCATTTGTAAATTACTTTAATTTAAATACTTCCAGGTTAACAAAACACCTTAAGTTTGACATGGCCCAAGTTACAAAACAGAAACAAAACCTCTTGACAAAGGGTAAGAAAAAAAAATATAATCCGAGTCCAAACCTCCTTTCCTAAGCTGGAGTTTATGGTCTGTGAGCTGGCAGCCCTCCAGAGTCTGACACAATGTCTGGAGCACCCAGAGCAGCTGGAATTAATTTTCTTCCTCCAAATCTATGCACTTTCATATGAAGTTGTGTTTTGGCACTGCCGCCCAAGAGAGAGTTCAGTGCAAAAAATCTAACCCTGGCCATTGTTTCTTTGCAACCCAACACTCACTGAGCAAAAAACGAGAAAGAAGAAGAGGACAAAAAAAAATTAGAGAAAGAAAAGCCCTTTCCCTTCCCCCACACATACACAGATGACTGTACCAAACAGGGGGGCTATTCATGGCTGTTCAGAAATGGGTCACAAGGAGAAATGTTTTGCAGATAAAACCAACACTTTTTTTTTCTTTTTTTTTTCTTCTTCCTTTTTTTTTTTTTTTTTTTTTTTAATAAACATCATGGAGGCCCCTGGAAGGCGCTGGGGATGTTCGACAGTCGAGGTCCTGCTGATCCCTTCCGCCTCCCATTCGTGCGGCTCCCACACTGGCCCTGAGGTGCAGCCCCCTCGGGGGGATGTCCGGACCCTCCGAGCCGCCTCCTCCAAGTCTGAGCTGCCGTAGGGACCCCGAGGGGGTGATGGGGCCGCGCTGGCACCACACTGCTGCTCCTCGCCTGGGCTGGCGGTGGGTCAAGGGGGGAGGAGGGAGGTGTCCAAGGCACTCACAGGGTGTCCCGTCACAAAATCACACACTGGAGTTTGTGGGAGCCCGTGGCTCTATCCCCTCGCCATTTGGTCTTTTTCTTCTTCTTCTGGCTTTTCTCTGGGATCTGTTGCCTGTTTTGGGAGACAGAGAGGAAAATAAGCAGGTGAGACGTAAGGGTAGCCTGCAAAACAGCACCTTGGTGTGCACAAGGATATTTGTGTATATATCTCCATATACCCTTCCACCACTGCATGGCTTTTCTTGCCACACAGCTGACAACCGCCTGCATCCTTAAGGAAAGAAGAAAGAGCCGTAAGCAAAAATTAAGGCTAATAGCAGGGATGTATGTCTTGCCAGGGCAATATGCCTCCAATTGCCCTGGGAGAACTGCTGCCTCTTCCCTTGCTATGAGAAATACGGATGCTCTAAGCCATGCAATGCTCAGTAGTTAACATGAGAGATATGAGAGAGATACAGAGAAAGAACATTTTTTGGAAAGATGTTCTTTCAGCTGGCATTGCCCTTGGCCAGATGTACTGCTGAGGACTTGGTTATGGAGAGGGGCTAAAAATAACACAGAAAAAAAAAAAAGAGTTTGCTGCCAATGGGTCTCTGGTCTCCCCTTGAAGCTGGGAAGAGCACCTCAGCACAGAGAATGAGCTGAGCCCAGAAAGATGTCCTGGCGGTCTGAATTCACAGTCACCACAAACATGCAGCTGAGAGCCTTCCTGCACTACGGCACAGCATTGCCTAAATGCCTGTTTGTAACTGTATCTGATTGCAGCAGCCACTCAGCCAGCCCAGTGGTGCAAATTCAACAGAATTGTTTGTGGCTCAAACACCTGATAGGCAGCCTGTAGACTTAGATTTTGTTGCAAGATAAAACGTACAAACACTAGCAGCTTCTGTAGATTCAAACCTGAGAGTCTGAATAGTTCAAACCCAGCCTGACTGTGATGTAATATGGCAGGCATTAAACCTAGTGTTCATACCAAGTTATCCAGACCAGGATGACACATAGCTGGGGCACAAATCACTATGGCTTTAGCTGGTGATTTTCTTACAGCTGCAGCTTCCAGATTCTTGCAACCATCTGAAAAAGTCAGCTTTGGCTAATAAGATTTTTTTTTTCAGTGAATATGAAGGATGGAGGCATGAAAAACCTAAAACCTTAAAGCTCAAAACTAGAAAGATGAAATTAAAAAAATTCTTTAAAGTGAATGTGGATTAACACTAAGCGACCACAAGCTGTTCAGACTGTTCTGGATCTGTTTCAGAGATCCAAAAAACCACATACTGTGCCCACTCAAGGTTTCTGCTGTGACAGTCTCTGTGCATGCACTGCATAAAAGGGGCACCAGGAAATTGAAAAGATCTATTGGGTGGACTCAATCACCCCACTCCTTTCTGGATTACTTCCAGACAACAGTTTCTTGCATGAAGCTAAATAAATCAAGCCAAATACAAAGAGCACAAACAGTGCCAGCCTTGAATGAGCATCCTCACCCTGAGAACTCAGAGGGACTCTGAGGAGGCCTTTCATTTGCAAAGCACTCCAGGAATGACACAGTTATCAGGGTACTGAAATTTACATTTTATTTGGAAAAGCTGACTTAAAAACCAGAAAAGCAATACTTGATGGGTGATGCTATCCTATGATGTCCAAAGACCAAGTGAAGCTGCTTAGCGGCCAGTGACCAGCCAGATCACACAACATCTCCCTGCTTCCTGATTTAACCCGAGTTTCAGCTCTTGTGAACATCTCTGGTGCCCTTGATGTCACGGGGGGTTTTACCTGGTTGGCAATGACTTTCACAGTGGCTACTCAGGAAACTGAGGTATACCACCTATTTTTGAGGTTATGGAGTACATTTTCAGAGTTTAAATTTAGTGATGCCTCATTACAATTCTCCTTTCAGCCTGCCTGGAGTTGTGTTAGGGAAAGAAAGCAAACAGAGCCTTCTCATCTTATTTTGGCTATGTTTTTCTTTCCTGCAGAGCAGAATAGATGGTGGTAAGAGTTTGCTGCAACGCAAAAGTAATATCTAGCCAGCTAATGCTGAGCTACAGAACAGTTGGGAAAGAGCTTGGGACATTTCCAACTCAGTTCTCCAAAGACTTTCTGCCCCCTGCTTTTGAGACATGTGGGAAGAGTGGGCAGTACCATCTGCTTTTGATGGAGGCTGACTTGAGGCTGTGCTAGGATATTCACAAGTACAGATATGCTGTGAATAAATGCCTTGTGGTTTAACTGCCGAGCGAGGCACGGCGGGGAGGAGCATGATTTCAGCTCAGCACCCTCCCAAAACATGAAAAATGAAGGTCCAGAAAATCTGCCAGACAACTGGTGCCAGAAAAACAAATCTTCTCAAAGAGAATTGAGGTTATCAGTCAAGAGAGATGCTGAGATGTGCATGCAGCTCTTTTCCTGCAGGGGAGCCAGGATTTTGGAAGGCAGCCCCTCCCTGCTGGCAGCCAGAGCAGGGGTTCGCCCGGAGAGCGGGCGTTTGCCAAAACGAGCAAAGGCAGCTCATGACAAAACTGGGAACAAACCTCTGCAGTCTGAGGAGGAAACCTGTGGCTTAGCCATTAGGTCATGCTGTTTCTTATACAAAGCGGCTTAATTTTTTCCATTTAGTGAGCAGAAAATGTTAGAAGTCACCTACAACATTAGAATTTTGTAGATTTTTTTGCAAGTCCTTTTTAACCTCTGGCAATATGAGACCCTCAGAGGACAAAAGTATGAAAACCCAAATTACTGGTCCAGAGCTTTCAACACCGTCCCTTTACAGCTCATCATTAGAGTAGGCTTTGCACTGTTCATTGAATAATATATTTTCATTATGGCCACAGCTAGTTCCTCATGTGCCTGGCACTGATGTCCTGCAAGGGTAACTAAGTACTTGTAACATACCTATGCAGATACAGGACAAGAAAGTTAATAAACCCCAGAAATCTCCCACTGCAAGCAAACCTAGCTGCTGCTCCCCATTAGCTCTCTGAGCCAGGACTCTTGCACATCCCATCCATGAGCAGTAACCAAGTGAAGAGTTTGCAGCTTACCTTATAACCCTCACGAGATCATGGAAGGCCTTGTCAACGTTCAGAGGTGGGTCCTTGGCACTAGTTTCTATATAGGGAATCTGGAGGAGAGGAGAGTGTCATGAAAGAGATTAGTAACAGCCTACATGTTGGAAGCAAACCAGTTTCAAAATGAAAGGCCTAAAGGCTGAAGAAATTGGGTCCCTAAGAGACCAGGGAAATACAGGTAAACACAATGTTGCCATGACACCACTATCAACACCTTCACCCTTGCAGCAAGGTCAGGGAGCGCTTACAAAAGGTCCGGAGTGAGCACCAGGCAAACCAGCTGCTATCAGAGCTCTGGGTTTGGGGAACAATAATCGGAGACTTCATGTCGTCAGATGTTCTCTCCCCCTTAGCTGTACTTGCAGACATGAAAATAGCCAAAGGTTGTTGAAAGACCAGCACTTGCCAAAAATTCTTGCTTGCCACATTTTATTAGGACTACTGCATGAATATTTCATGACTACAATTCCCCTCCAGTGTAAAATGATCTTCCCCTTCAAAGTCTGACAGCCAGATGGGGCCTCCTAGAGTGCTTGTCCAGCACACTGGCAGATTTATAAAACTGCCTCTGATAAGGTATTTTCATGCCTAGTCTTTTCCAAAGTGTGCATCTACAGATGGATGCAACATGCTGTGCTTCACTTTAGGAGTCCTGGCTCCTACAGAAGCCAGCTTCCTTGGGGAGGGGAAGGAGTGAACCTGCCCTGCCAAACTGCCATCGTGGCTTGTTCAGAAGCAGCACACAGCTTGCCGTTTAGGCACAGCAAGCTGCCAAGAGGTCTCAGGCTTGTTTGCCTTTAACTTTTCCATTCTGTTCCTCCTAAGGGAGTTGTTGTCTCCCTCTGGGTATTCAGGGCTGCTGGCATTTAGAGGTGATTAGTGGAGCAGCATGTGATCTGCACCCATCTAAGACCAATTTCTCAGGCTAAACTAACAGCATGAATAATGCAGAGCTAAGATATCAGGCCAGATTTATACAGGCTTAACAACCCTGTAACTTCATTATCTTTAACAAGCTCACTTCCTACAGACACCTGGGTATATCTCACAATGCCCGACTGCCTTTTCACTCCAGGAGAGTGCACTTTCTTCCCTCATTCTGAACATTTCATGTTCTTCACTGCTTGCAGACACCTTGTACATGTGGCTTTGTGATGGCCACAGCTTTGCTACAGCCTACTGCACAGCAGAGTTTCTTGTTTCAATGATGAACTGGCCCTACTGAAAGGAAACTGCATAGCTGCTACTTTGTAGTAGTCGAAAATGCAATTGCAAATGTTTAATTGTAAGCTTTAATTCAGCTCCAAATGAGCACAGATTTCAATTCTGAATGTCTGTAATAGGACTTACAATAACCCATTAAATAATCCCACAAACTTACATTATGTTTTGTTGCCATTTCTCTTCCCTGTTCTCTTGTAATTTTCCGTAAATGCATTAGATCAACTTTGTTTGCCACCAAAATCATTGGAAAGGACTCTCTGGAAAAAAAAAAAAATCAAACCCATCACCCAATTATTAGCAGGCTACAATAAAAAATGCTGAGCATAAGTTTCACTTTCTGATGCTGACATCATCTAGTATTTTCAGCTACAGACACACCACACACGCGTAAAGAAACAACGAAAAAACCCCAGACTCTGCTATACATATGTTCATATTGTAAAAATTTACTTAACAAGTTTCATGCATGAACACATTCATTGTTATTTCTAGGGACTTCGGGAACTTACTGTCACCGTTTTTGCATCCCTGATAATAGCTAAGCATGAAGATCCAACTAGGTGAAAAAAGATCTATAGAATTAGCCAGGAAATTAACTGAGACATAGAGACAGATCTTGGACAGGAGACCAGGACTCTTTTGTAACATTTAAGGCATCTCAGTAACTGCATATCTTGGCAGCTGCTCATCATTGCAAGATATTGAGAGATGATGGAAGAACTGGAGTCCTGGTCATCCACTGTGGGGGAAGAAAAGATGGACTCTGGAAGGTGGTGCTTAGAGTAGCATCAAATGGGGGAGAAAATGACTGGGAGCAAAAAGATGCCCATCAGCTGTTACCCCAAGGCAAACTGAAAGACTGGCAGTGGTAGGTCGAAGGAGGCTGGAGGGAACCAAAGAGAATTGCTAAGTTTCCAAAGCTATTACCTACCATCTCCTGTTTCTAATTCCAGAAAAGAATACCAAAACCTCTCACTAATACTGAGTATTTCTCTAACTTTACCAGACATGTAAGTGACTGTCTGCAGCCACCACCTGAGAAGAGATCCATCTATCCATACTATGTCCTGTGCAAGGCTCCCCCCTTGCAGAAATCTCCACAGCTCCAGTGATAAACAGAATAAAGACAGCTCATGCCATGGGAGGTGCTGGCAGTGCCTCTCTCTCCTCCAGCTTCATGACACAGAGCAAGGAACTGTAGGGGAGGGCCTTTTAGCCACTGCTGGGAGGGAGGAGGTCCCTCCTGATCACCGACAGTTACTGCAGTATTGTTTTATATTTAACTTTAAACCCTCTTAAATGATCCTGGTGTTCTTTGCTGTAACAGAGCCGATTTTATTGGGGTAAGGAGCAGCTGGCCACACTCATTTCTGCATAAAACACTTCCCTGAGTAACTCTGGATTTTCAAACAGCATTTCTGGGTCATTTTTCATCGAGATGATAAGGGCTCCAACTTCCCTCTGGCATGTTGCCTCATTGCTCTGGCTGGAAAAATACAGTACTGCACTCTGCATTTTAACTGAGTCTTAGAGTTATTCATTCTGATAATGTGACTGTGATTTAATGTTAATACCTGAGCACTAACAAATCTTTACTCTGATCATTCTGGAGCAAAACACTTGCTTGTCTGGATTATTTGATTCCTTTTTGGCTTGCAGCACATTGATTAGAAAGGGATTACGTATGGACAGTATCTCATTTTTCTTGTTTACATCAGGCATAAAACTCTATGGGGACTTTGTTCCCTATTGTAAGCTGTACAATTGCTAGTTGGACAAAGCTGCTATAGTCGGAAATTTTACTATAATGAAAGTTGTGGAAAGAAAGGGGAGGCAGGCTTTGAACAGCTCTGCTAACACAGCAGCCTGCAATTCTTTTGGATTTTAAGTTGCCAAAACTGCCTGCTAGCTTGAAAACTGGGGTGTCTCTCTGCTCCCAGGTACCTGTGGGTTTGGCAGGACAGTTTTTTAACTCATGCTGCTCCCATTGCTGCAATTTTCTGACCCAGCTCAGGTTTTGGATGAAGCATTAATAAGCTCCTCACGCTCTGTGCTTCAGCGGCGCTGAGCAGGGAAACTCAAACAACCTCACCAGCCTGTTTCACTTCCTGCCTCTCACACACCGCTGCGGCGTTTGCACGGCCTATGGAGGCTAAAAGTTTCAGTCCAGAGCAGAGCAAAACAATGAATACCACATCTTATTTTCACAAAGTTAATTTAGATAAAGCCAGCATCAGATTGGGGCATGTTACAGGAAGTTCTGTCCCATCTTCTTCAGCTTTCAGAAACAGATTTACTTTGCCCCAAGTAAAGGTAAGCCGGCAGTGAAGAAAATACTGCTGTGATGCGAGAGGCTGACTGAGAGACTGACATTTTTCTTCATTTAGATGAAATCAAAGGGTGTTTTTTCCTTTACTTTTCACTCTTGTGGGCTATGCTTTGGATGCTTTACTGGAAGAGCTGTCAGCTGTGAACCTCACATGATACGAGTCCACCCTTCCTGTGGGGAAGTTATTCAGAGCTGTGAAAGGAAGCCAGCAATGAGGCCTGAACCCTCTGGTGACTTTTCTTGATGACTTCCATAATTAAAAGCCATTATGAACGGAAAAACTAAGTGTTTCAAAGCTGCAGACATATGGGGCAGCTTAATTCACACCCCACCCAATGAGGATTGATCTATCACCTCTTGGACTGGGGTGGGAAGAGGGAGTTATCTTGGAGATAAACCGGCAGCTTCCCCTTGCTCTGCCAGGACACATTTACTTACCACGATTAAACTCAGTGGTACCCTCTCCCATGCACATGGGAGGGGAGCAGATGACCTCTCTGGCTTTCTCCCCAGTCACACGGAGATGTTTTATTCTGTGAAAATGGTTGCTGCAGAGCACGATGCATTAACTGCACTACAAGCCTTGTAAGAAATACAGTTCCTTCCAGCATGAGAAGCATGAGTTTTTTCCCCTTCAAGACACTTGTTCACACTACCAAATTATGCAAGACCTTCTACGGTTTGTTTGGCAGAAGATGAAGCCAGGGAAAAGGAGGATGCTGTCAGGCCACACAAAACAATTAGGGCTGAATGTTTGCTGACTCCCTGCTGGTGTTTCCAAAGTGTCTGTACTGTGCACAGAGCATCCTTCCTCCCTCTTCAGAGCCAAGCTTCAAAGGTGTCTGTTCTGCCAGACCATTCTGGCAGAACTTTCTTTCTCCCAGACCCATTTTCACACCATCATACCACCACTGAACCTTTCCACGTTGATAGCACTACATGCTTATAGTATCTTCACATTTAGGCCCACAAACTCCCACATAAGGATTTCTCTCAGGAGATCTGGAGGGCAAAAGTTGGGGCGAGATGTGCAAGCACCCCCACAGCATGGTCTGCAGGACGGGAGCCTGGCAGGTCAGGCAGTGATTCTATGGCACCCACCTGTCCTTGACTCGGAGGATCAGCTGGTGGAACCGGTCCACGTGCTCGAAGCTCGCCTTGTCTGTCACCGAGTAGACTATGAGGAAACCATCTCCAGTCCTCATGTACTGCTCCCGCATTGCACTGAACTCCTCCTGGCCCGCAGTGTCCAGGACTAGGACAGAAGAGACAGGGGTTTTTAGTTACCATGAGGAACAGTAGCTGCTGTCACCACTATGCGTCCTATGGCCTTTCTGCCTCTGCTACGCTTGCAGTCCTCTCACAGGCTGTAAGATTTGATGAAATCAAGCTGAACAGACAAAGTGGTTTCTAGTTACGAAACAAAAAACAGTCCCAGACCCCACTCATTCCTGTGTGCCTAAGCTGGAAGTGGATGCAGGGGAAGATGACCATGTGGATTTCACTTTCCTTTTCTTGTACCAAATGCTGACCACTGAATTTGGGGATTTGCTCCTCTGGCAAGATATGGCTCAAGGTATTTCACAGCCCTCAAACTTTTCCCTCTCCCAGCATAGAAAAATGCTATACTGGAAGATTATTAAAAGCCTGTTTAAATATCAGGGACAACTTACAAACTGCACAGTGAAGTAGAGCTGGGAGACAACCCACAGTAATAGCTACAAGCACTTTCCTTTTCTCAACACCTGGATGTTATTTCTACACAATTATGAGCTCTCAGAGCAAGACGGCACAGCTCTGGGGAATTCCCCTTAAACAGTTAGTCCCAAGTGGTGTGCTGAGGAGCTAAGGAGCTAACTAAAACAGGTGGAAAAGCTCTAAGTGCCTTGCATATCCTATACAGTGATCATGCTTCTGTGAATAAATCTATGCTTAAATCCCCTAAAACACCTCAGTTGTGACAGCAATCCAGATGTTGTTCCCCACTAGATTAACCTCCTCCAATGGAACCATAACTCACTGGTTCTCCACCGCTGTCTTGCAGGGGGTCCCATCAGCTACATCATGTAGAGCAAGCTACACCAGCCTCCTGGGCAAACACCAAATACTGATACACACCTCAGTGTTAATTCCTGTACATGGCCAGGATTTTGCTGGAGGAGGAGGGTACAAAAGGAGTTTAGGCTATGCCAGTCAGACATGGTGTGAGCTCAAAGTGCATCAGCTCCTCAGAACTAATATTCCTAATGCATCGTTGCATCCCAGAGGCAAATGTGGGACCTTCATAGTGACTGGGAACATTTTCACATTCCAATACACTGGGCTGGGTGAGAAAACTGTTTTGCCTCTGCTGTACAGCCACAGCATAAGCATCTGCTGCACACAGGTGGTGGGGAAAGCCCAGGGCACCAGTGGATGGAGACTGTGGCAGGAGCATACTGCTGACAGAGCAGCAGGGCTTGATACAGGTTTTTCTAGTCTGAACAGGCACACAGTCTCAGCAAGATGTTCCCTGTAGGGGTAAGTACTCAGGCTTACCCCAGATTTCCAGATGGGGCCACAGTAAAGACCACTTTGCTGAACCAGCACAGGGGGCCACAGACAGACATGCTGCATGTCACACTGCACCCCACGAGCCAGCCCACACCCCCTCACTGCATGTCTGGAGGAAAGGCAGCTGTACTGGTAGACTGGGAGATCTAAGGAAGGTGATGGTAAGCCTTCAGCCTCATTTGTTTGCCTGCCCTAAATGGTCTTGAATGTCTGTTTCCATGAGCCTTTAAGGTAAAAAGAGCTTCTAGGCCCTTGCAGAGACCCTGAGACTTAGGCTTGTTTGCTAAGCTTGCTGAAAAGTCACCTGTGTCTCTTCATAGCCTTTTATCCTGCTTCTCCCCTCAGTCTAGGAAACAAGTGTCTCAGCTCAAAGGTATCCAGGTTATTCTTAACAACTGTACGAAAGAAAAAAGAAAAACAAAAGAGAAAAGCAACCCAAAGAGATTGCATGTGCCGGTGAATTTCTATGCCCTGGGCAGAATTGCTACCATGGAGTAAGGCCAGGACTGTGTAGCTAGGATGGAAGCGGAAATTAATCCTACTTGCCCAACCTGTATGGAGAGGCTGGGCTGCCCTCATCTGACTCCTGCACCAGCTAAATGCGATGTCAGGGCAGGGCTGAGAGCTGACAACCACCACACACACAAACCCACTCCTTTCCCCTCTCCAATACACATACCCAATTTGTGGTGGAGTGCGATAGCTTCTCTCTAGGAGCTGGCCCTTCCTGCCCTTCCTCCCCCTGAGACAGGGCAGGTGTCCGAGCACAAACTGTGGGCAGGAAGGTGGAGATGGATGTGCTGTATCCCGCATGTTAATTTGCTTAGAGGATTCCCCTTGCTCTGGCACATTTGCAAATCTTCCATGAAACGCACGAGGAGCATCCAGCTCTGCTCTTGCACCCATCAACCCATCCACAGCTGCTGTCCCTCCAAAGCGCTGCATCCCTTTAGAGAGGGGGCAAGCCCTGGTGGGGGCTGTGGGGATACCCAAGGGACTGCATGGGGCTCAGCTCAGTTGCTCCTACAACACCTGGATCTTGGCCATGGCATCACACTAAACACAGGCAGAGCTGCTGTGGCAGCAGCTGCTATTTAAAGGGAATTCACTTGCAGCTTTGATAGAAAGGTGAGCAAGTCCAGGTAGCATTTAAAATGGCAATTTGAAAGTGCAAGTAAAAGACACACAGCAGAGAAGGTTAAGGGTAATCTCAGACAGGTTATTCATGCAAAGTTAAGCATCTTGTGGATGGCCAGAGAGGGCCCTTGTTTTAACTTTAAATGTGCTCTTCATAAAGACAACCCTCCAGTAAACAACAGAGGAGAGCGCAATCTGGATCCTTTGTAAGCATGACAGGACCACAACAGCACTGAAAAAGGGCCCGATGTAAGCAGCTTTGCTTGTGGTGTAATCTTGTGGCACAAAAGCTTCAAGAAGACGCCTACCTACAGAAATTAGAAAGTGCAAGGAGAAAACTTGGGAAGGTAGAACTGGGAAGGTGACTGGCTTCCCTAAGGGGTGAGGAGGTTTAGCATGTTAGCCAGCATTCACCTTCATTTAAACTTCCCTTTTCTGCAGACGGGATGCCAGAAGACACAGAAATAACCATGACTAGAGAACTGTGAGTTGGTACACTTTAAACCAGCAGTTGCCTCACTGGTAGTATAGAAACAAGGCTGAAGCAAAACACAGTAGGTTTCTCCTACATCATTCTTCCAAGAACTGAAATCAGATTTGTAGGCTGCACAGCACATGGTCAGGGACTTCCAACAGAAAACTTGGTAAAATTCCCACAAACTTGACCAAAGAAGGAGCAAGGAGGAGAATTAATGAAAGCACTTGGGTAAAGATGAAGGAGAGAGAAACCAAGGACTATGTCTGATGTAGGAACAGATATCCAAAGAGGGCAAAGCCATTTACAGCTATCATGAAGCCAGCTGGAGACTAAACTAAGAGCAATTACATTGTGAGAGCCCAGCAGGGAGGTCTTCTGTGTTGCAGGAAAGAGGCTGCTTAGCAAAGAGATGGCCTTTTCCTCTTTCCAGTGGATGTGACCCCCAACCGCTGTGATGAACTCCTTGCTAATTGATTCCTGCCCCCTTAGAGCTCTACACACCCTTTTCCTGTGAATCCTGATGGGTTATACAAGAGTGCAGCTGCCTAGAGAGCTCTTCTGAGCAGGTACAGGAGCCCAGGAATACACACAAATTTGTCCAAAATAGAAGCTCTTGGTGCTTCAAGGTATATTACGTGCCAATGTCTCTGCAACCGACAGTGCTCCGAGTGCCTGTCCAGAGACAAAGGAATGTAAATCTAAACCAAGGGCAGAGACATACTATGAACTCATGGCATTGCTTTTTCTGGAGCCGAGGCTGGATTCAGTTCAGATTCAATTACAGCCTTCCCAGCCTTCAGGGAGCTCAGATGTAGTTGTGCAGGTGAGTTCCTCACTCTTTTCATACCTCGGCAAAATCTCCTCCTACGTCTTTATCTTTACATTGCTAGGCAGCTGGGTGTGTAGGTCACCTCAAGAGAGTTTCTTCACTGCCCATGGCATCTAGGGGGACAAAGATGAAGAGACAGGCAGATTAACCCATTTTCTGTCCTTCAGCCTTTGGGTTTCACTGCCCTGCAGCTTTGAACCTAAGCTCAAGGGAAAACTTGACTTGACAAGTCAAACTAAAGAGTCTCAGGCTGAAGAAAGCCACCTCCACAGTCTCTGTCTTCCTTCCATCAGCAGCAAGAGGGCATCCCCATCAGCCAATGGCTTCAGCTGAGGAGTTGGTATTCTGGGCACTGTGCAGAGTACTGGGGTCACTCAGCTCATATTCTGTATTCGGACACCCCCAGACACCCTGAAGAGGTATAAGGGGCCCTTGTTGTGCACAAGGCAAGGCAGATTCTTCACTTTGTCACTGATGCTTCTGCTCCTTCTCAGATACAGCCACACCGCCTCTGGCATGACAGCTTTCCTCAGCAGAAAACCCGTGATGGGGAAACACTCAGGCTTTTATGAGCTCTTCTTCTGTGCCTTAACTAAATACACAGATGTTATAACATGGAAAACCCAAGTACTTGAGTCCTTGTCCTTTTTTTAAGGAAAAAGAAGAGGGGGCCTTTAGAAGAAAGACTTGCACATCAATAAACAGAATAAAGATGCAAGCCTTTAAAGGAGCTCTTTCTCTAACAAAGGGCAAATATTCAAAGCCTTGTGTTTTCCATGTTGCAACATCAAAATTTTCCTGGCAGGAAAAACTCCTCATAACCCAAGACAAAAACCCCTCTTTCAAGGTTGCAAAATCCTAGCAATTAAGGGAGGGGAAATACTGTACACACGAATAAAAGAATGAAAGTACAAATTTAATTTGAATTTTAAGGCTCTCAATGATGCTACTGAAAGTTTAAATAAAAACAAAAGAGAGTGAGCCACAAACCAAGCCTTCTGCCTGAAAGCCTGAAGTGACCTTTGATCTCCCTCTGGCCTCCTGGTTGACTTATTCCCAAGTTTCCTGAGGAGAAAAGCAGACAAGCAGCAGCCTGCCCAGGGATGATTAGCAGCAAAACTCCTCGACAAAAAGGGATGCATAGGATACACAGGTGGGAAGGACAGAGAGAGAGCTTGGGGGAAGGAACAGAGCTTGGTGTGACTGCACAGGGGTGCAGACCAGGGCTGTGCAGGTCTAGCCCAACACAAGGGTACTCAGGGATTTAGAGGGGGTCTTGGGAAGAGGAGATATAGAAGGGAAAACTGAAGCTCAGGAGTAGGAAGACAACTTCTAGGCAGTGAAAGTTTCATCTAAATCATACCAGAGGAAGGAAAGGGAAGAGGAGGGAGACCACAGCCTCCTTTCACCCAAGACACAGGCACAATTCCTTGCTTTGCTGGTATCAATTGGCACAGCCCTACTGACAGCCAAGAGTTCAGCTCAATTCACCAACATGCCCAAACCATGTACTTGTGGTCTTCTCTTCATCTCCCTCTGTGTGGTTTATGAGCCAAAAGGAATTTTGAACCATTGGGTATTTTTTTCCATATTAAGGTATTCCACTTTTGGCTTCACTCCCAGATTAATAATTCCAGACTGGCAGTTTGCAGCCACACCACAAGGAATCCTCTGCTACTTGCTAAGTTAGCCTGCGCACAGAAAGGAACGTACAAAATTAATCATCACAACTCAACTGGAGCAAAAGCTAAGCAAAGCAGATTAGCCCTGGCCCCCACTTAATTCTGACCTGATGTGTCTGTACACACCTGCGTGCGGATGCATTTCACTGAGCACATCAGTGATATCAGTGTGACCAGCAGGGAATAAATAGAGAGAGATAACATATGCTGAGAAAAATGGAGGCTGCTCTTAAAGTTTGTTAGAGTGGCAGCAAGCAAAAAACGGGCGAGTCACCAATTGCCTGTGCATCTCTGATTTGGGTTAAGTGCCCTCTTCCACTCTACAGCACTTGTCCTCCAACTACTGCATTGACGGTCTTCTAAAGCTGGCATAAGGTCAACAAAAAAGTGTTTTCACATAGTGCTGGACCTGACTACAACAAGCACAGGTCCCACAATCATCTGGGAGGCAGGGAACTATCACAGACTCTTCTTTGGTGAGAAAAATAGGTACAGAGACATTCCCAAACCAGAAAGCAAACATGTAAAATAGGAGTTTGAATGTAGGTTTGGCTCCAAGATCTAAAATCTGAAATAAAAGCCTATTTCATTTCAGCCTACTTTCAGTGAGAAATTTCAGCAAAGGAAAGAAATGCTAGTCAAACATTTCATCACACTGCCAGTTACTGCTATTGAATAAATGTGGGTGGAGGTCTTCGTGGAGGGAAGCCAAATGCTTTATGCAAGCTGGCTAGCAGAAGGGTTTTTTACAACATAATGCTGGTACAGTTACAAAATGCTCAAGTTGCTTTGTACAGAACTGCTCAGGCAACAGCCTGGAAAAGGGTGGCTGTTTTCCTTTTTTTTTTTTTAATTTTTTTTAAAGTTGTTGGATGTCAATGTATTTTGCCTTTTTTTAATAATAACTCTTTTCATTTGAAAACTTAGAAACTTACGCATCCCCTCATGTTATATCCTCATTTGGTAGTCTCATATTCTAAACCTATTTTGGGGGTGGGCAGCTGCTTCTCCCTACCAAGCACTGCATGAAACATCAGCTTGTAAAGGATTTGGTCATAAAGGACAACTGGAAAGTCTAGAATTCACCATGATGCATCTTTACCCTTCCTATCATGTTTGTCCCTAATTTTATACCATGAGTGATTCATGTAACCACAACAAGAGCAGCTGTCCCAGTAGATGGTGCCCTCTGAGAATAGCCTAGATCCAAATCTTATGACAGAGAGCTGTGGCAGGAGACGTGTGATAGTCAGTCTTTATGCCCTGTGCCTACTGAGCTGAGAGTAAAGGCTCATATGCTTTTCAAAGTGAGAATATTGCCTTCTTACCAAATTTTGATTGTTCAGAATCTCAAGTGGTAGGAAAGAGAAGGAGAAGCTGCAGTTTCTCTTCTCTGGCTACGAGGCATCTGTGGGCACGCTAACTCTGAAAGTCAGGGATTCCCAGCATGCCACTCAAGGCCATGGCTGAATTCAGTTCAGGCTGAGTACAGCCACTGAACTCCATTTGAGTAAAAGAAAGGCTTTTTCATTAAAAGAAAGGGTAAGTTTCTCCTTGTTGAAAAACAATTTCTTTCTCCACTCCCACCCAGGTCAGATTTGTGTTTTGGGGTTTTTTTTTTATTTAAACAAAAATTCCAAATATTCAGTGAAAGATGCCTTTTCTACTTTTAAATAATTTACAAAGCCAAGACTGTTTCAGCCAATGCCAATGTGTACAGCAGCTGGTACTGTTATACCAGAACACGGGGCATACCAGCAGAGGTAAAGATTCCTCATTTTAGAGGGCTGGATTCTGGACTAAAAACAATGGATTTAATTTACAGAAGGATTGGATTTTTCTTTTGTACAGCACTAGCATTTTAAAAATAAAGGTGCACCGGTACATTATGTGATGGTTAATTGGGAGCAGGTATCGCTGATGCAGATGACAATGACAGACACATTTCAGCACCAATTTCACAAATACTCCCTCACATCAACTATTAACATATTCAAATGAACAAGTGTTGGCAAAATTACGTTTTTTGGTTGTTTATTGATTTTGGTTTTTAATACTGAGTAAAGGCTGTTCTTGTAAGGACTTTGCAGCCATTTATACTCACTTGTATCTGATAAATCCTTAAAAGTGTGACTAGGATCTCAAGTTTCCAGACCAAGCCAACAGTCTTCACAGCAAATCCCACCGGCATCCACATTCCAATACTCATGACAATCTCCCAGCTTTCTGTTCCCACACAGCAACGACACATATGCAGAGACACCTAAGATCTTGAGCACCTTCTTGACAAGAGGGTGGAGGTAGGAACTTGGCACAAGTGAGGCTAAATTTGGTTCAGTTATGTTAATGGCCACATCCATGCACTTTCATAATTAAGGCACAAAATATTTGCTTGCTTTTATGTACTACCTAATTCTTGCATAAAGCAAAACAAAATTTACAACATTTAACAGACAAATTCCCCTTATAGCTGTGTTTAGTCTGACTCATGCAGCACAAACAAAAAAGTTGCAGCTTTAGGTAATATAGGGCTTTCTCCACATCTGCTAATCAAGAAACTTTGGTTTTGGTTTTTTTAAGAGCGTGGCAGGTTTTTTTGTTCCAGTTTGTTTCTTTGTGTTTTGTGTTTCATTGCTGTTTGTTTTGTTAGAAAAAACAAACAAAAAGGCAGTTTTTCTTCAAAGAACTGAAAACTCTTGCTTACAACAGATCTCTAGGCTGGTTCCCTACCAGTATTTAAATGAAACAGGTAATTAGATATGAAAACATCACACCTGAATGATGAGAGTTAAGAGGTGTAACAATTCTTCACTGTCAGTGGACAATAGTTTTGATTAAATGTTCTTTCTGGTTATAACTCTCACTCAGTTACCCACTCACTGTTATTTCCCAGGGGATGAGCTCAACCACAATGAAGTATCAGTAGCAATAGCCACCTGACAGTGTTATAATTCACTCTTTGTAGAAGCCTGCTCTAAATGTCAATGATTATCTGTACGTTTTTACAGTCCTGCAAGAAACATTTCTGTGCAGAACTGGAAACAACGCAACTGGAAGCAGAAGCTTTGCTGAAGACCAGCTGCAGACCATGCACCACAGCTCACAGGCCAGCCTGTGCTCAAATTTGCCAGCCCACAGCAGAGCAGGAGGGACACAAGGACACAACATGCTGTGGGAGGTCTATTTGCACTTATGCTCAGCTAGAATGAAAAGTACAAGAGTAGCTTGCTTACCATCAAGAATTGCCCACTGCCCATCTATTTCTGTGTGCTTCAGGTAGGAGTCTTCAATAGTTGGGTCGTAATCCGGCACGAAAATCTTCTGGAAAAACTGAATGGTGAGAGCACTCTTCCCCACACCACCATCTCCAACAACCACCAGCTTGTATGTGGGGAGGTTTTCGCTGGGAACAGCACTTGTAGCCATGCTTCCAGTGTGCTAAACCTGCTGGAGAAAGAGATCATCTCCAATCACTCGTCAGCAATGAAAACAGGGCAATATGCATAAGACAGCTTTTACCTGCTGCCTAAGAAGTGAGAATGAAGGCAGCCCTTACATCCAAAATCGTTTTAGACAGGAGCTGCTGCACTGACCCTTCCCAAGAGCTCTACCCCAACTCAAACCCAGCACTTAGAAGTGCAGACAACTCCACTGCTGTGGCTTGTTTACTCCTGACTTGTCTACAAGGATTGCTAATTGCCACCAAATGCACATGCAAAACTTATGACTGCAAACCTACTGAATACCTTTCCTATAGGGGCTGGATCCACACGACCATGACAAAAATCACCCTGGCTGACTGCAGCTGTCAATCTCCAGATAGTTTCCCATTGCCAGTGACCAAATCTCGTTGGTAAGACAGAGCTGTGCTATTCTTCACTGCTTAACCCAAGGTACAGGAAACATTAGATGGTGTGTTACATCCTGGGGCCAGATCTGCAGGCAGAACTGGCAGTGATGGATGAAACCAGAGTTAAAGGTCCCATCCTGGCTCCACCAGCAGACAAAAATGCACTTAGCTATTTTCTTCCCCCTCATTTTCAAGTTTGAGAAATAAAAATGAGAAGGCAGCAGGCCAGGAATGATAGGTGGTTTTTGGTTTGCCCTTTTTTTTTTAAAAAAACCCAACCCTCCACCCTGCCATGGCAGGAAAGCTGGTGTCTGTGGCTGTGAAACAGGCAGGAAAGCAGCCTCCCTGCTGCATGGTCACACCGCTCCCCTCACCTCAGAACTGACTCAAAAGAAAGAAGAAAAAAATTCACTGGCTGTAACTGGGCAGTGGCACATGTGTGTGGAGAAAAGAGAAGAGGCAGCCATTGCTGAACAGCCCTTTCCAACACTCAGCAGCAGTGACTGCTCATTTAAGTAGAAGCCAGGCAGGAGGTTCTGTACACATGCTGTGGAGGGCAGTGACCTCCACCCACCCGTGGGAAGCAGTGATCACTCAAATCACAAAGGAAATGGGTGGCCATCTCCCAGATCTGAATGACCACTGCATTTTCTGAGAGGTCTTTCACATAGTTAAAAAGAAAATAGTAATAATAATAATAATAAAAAAATCCATTGTAATGATAAGGCTCAAGAGAAGGCAGCTGATTTCCTTGGTACTGGTTTTCCCGAAAAAAGCTATTCAGAGCAGGAGCAGCTGTGGTGACAATTTCTGCAGCCACCTGCTCCCATCCATTCTGGTTTTGCTGGTGCCCTTTGGGCTGCAGGTGCTGGTTGGGGTCAGCACTGAGGGGGGATGAGGAATGCTCAGAGGGAACCTCCATACTGTTGGCTCCCAATCTATATCCCTACCACCCCACACAAGCTTTTGGAGGCCTTCCCACTAACTCTAGAGTTTTCTTGTTCATTCGGAAGACAACTTCAACATTTCCATTCTCAGAAACCACCAAGCAAGGCTGGTGTGCTCAGTGCCACAGCTGTGCCAGGTGTTGTACAGAAGCTGAGACTGCCACACACACAGTGCAAATTGAATGCTGACTAATGTGATTTTTTTCAGCCTATAGTATAAACTGGCCCCCCATTCTTCCCAAAATTCTTTCATTTGCTCTATTTTCCAAACAAAACACTTTGACTCTTCACTTCTGAAGAGGCCCCAAAGCCAACTTGGACTACTTTTCAAACAGACAAGAACATAATCCCCTAATCCAAGTTTAGTTTCTGGTTTCTCTAGTCCCTTTCTCCAAAATCATTATTTGAGTTTAATCCAAAATATTGAACCATAAAAGGCACTTTTGAGCTGGCAAGCTTGGGGGTCCCATGTTCTTTCTGTACACTGAAAACCCCATACCTTGAGAGAGGGCTTAGTTTCTCCTCCAAAAAGAAAAGCCCATAAGGAGGAAACAGAGGATGAGATTGCTGAGCCTGAGAACTGCAAAGGCCTCTTGTCCAAGCTGAGACGAGCCAACATTTTCAGAGCAAGAAGAAGCATGATCAAGTCTGCTTGTTTCTAAACTACCTTTGGAGCAACAGCTGCTGGATGGGGAGAAGGAGGCCAAGCACCAGCTGAGGTTTCAGTCTTACTGCAGTTCGTCACTACAATTCCAAAGAAAAGTTTCTTACTCCTATTTTTGAATAAGAAACTTTCTCATATTTACAAGACCACACATCAGTACATAGCAGGCTTGGCTGCAGAAAAACCTATGAATTTCAACTGTCTCATTTTTGTTGGAGGACCAACTTTTATTTCTGCATAATCCTGCTTGGGTCAGATGATTCTCACAGGCTCTTTGAGACACAGACCCTGGCTAAAACTCTGTCCCCCCTTCCAACACATTTGACGACAATTCTTTGCTTTGCCCATGGCCAAGGTTTCACCCCATCCTCCTCTGCCCAGGCAGTATGAAAGACTGATTGTTACTGACATGGTGGGGACAGTCTGGGGATGTAAAAAACATACTCCGTTTGTACACGATTTTTGACCTCATGACAAAACCACATGCTGTTGCTCGGCAGACAAGCATTACATTTTCATTGACATTTTGTACCAGCCCCTTTAAATCGCTCCTAAGAAGCCTTAAGCTTATCTTGCATGAAATGCTCCCTAAAGTCCTAGAATAATGTTTAGCCCATTGTACAAACTTTGTCTCTGCCCCACACACTTATCGGTTGAATCAGGGCATTTGCTTCCCATCATTTCCAGAAGTTTGGTCATACTGTGTGCCTCAGCTACCAGACTGAGTATTATGTAGCCTGGGGAGAACAGCAGGAACCGAACTAAAAAAAAAAAAAATTAAACAAAGAAGTCAAGAAGCGCAGTCTGATTTGTTGAGCACAACCCCCTGTATTTCAGGTGATGCTAGCAGGAATAGACAAAAACTTCCATTGAGTGTCAAAAGGTAGCAAGTCTAGATGTTTCTGCAGGATTGTTTCTACCGGTTGTGGAAACCCTCCTCTTTCTACGGAGATAGCAAGTCCCATGCTCCCATCATGCAAGTACATAACGAAAACCCTCTGAAAGCCAAGTACTTCAGTCCCTCTACCCCTCCACCTGCCCTGATAAGCAAGGCAAGAAGACAACTCGTGCCTTGACAAGATTATCATCTTAACCAGCCAGTGAATTAAACCTTTAAAACAACATGTATCACCTCCTGGAAAACACTAAGCACTCCCAAAGGTGCGCAGAGCTGGTTATGTCACTACAGGCAACTGCACAAGACTTGGGCTGATTTTCATCTGTTTTTGGCAAGAGTACTGACACAGTCCTCCTCAGATGGGAGCAAGAATAATCGTGTTTGCTGTAGATCTGACTGGGAAAAACAAAACACAAATGTTTTTATCTATTGTCTGAATACAAAGCAGCATGTGGTAATATGCTAATAAGCTCTGATGATAATCATACAATTTATATAGTTGTTTATTTTGAAGGAGCCAAGAGAAGGATCCATACCCTACGCTGACAATGCCATCAGGGCTCTGGGTAAGTCACTGGAAGGAGGCTGATTTATACAACCATCTTCATACTCACTGGCAAGATCAGTGTCCTGACAGCACAAGCCAGTAATGCTGAGACAGTCAGAAATGTGGCTACTTCTGGGGTAGATGGCAAGGAAAAAAGAGAAACACTGATCCAAGAGTATCACTGAGGCTGAGCCTCCTCAGCAAAAATGATATTTTTATGGAGACAGAATAAACTGCATAAAAACCCATTTACCTGTCTGGGCATGGGGATGGAGTGGAAGGGCTGAGCTATCCCCTTGGAGCAGCCAAGTAACATAAAAACCCCAAATTCAGCTTAGTTTGTGACTGGACCACCAAGCCCAAATAGGTACCCACAAAATATATACAGTATATCTAATCCCTATTCTCCTTGCAAAACTTCCCCTGAATGCAAGTGGGTCAGATCTCAGCTTCTGTAAATCACTGCAATTTCTGTTCATTGGAGCAGAGTTGTGGCCACATATGACAATAATAAAATGGACCCCAGATAGTTGATATTCTCTGTGTTGGCACCCCTCTCCCTGGTTCCAGCTGTGCTGTCCTGGAGGAAGAGCTCTCAGGGCAAAGCCATTAGAGAAGGTCAACAAGCTCAGAACCAAGCCCTGGATTTGCAGGGGAGGTTAGTGCAATTAAAGACGCTGGCTCCCTGACTGAGAAGCCCAGCACGACAGTGATTTACGGTCTCCATGGCAACATGCAACACAAATTGCTTAATTCTGTTATGAAACCTCCAGAAAAAGCTACAGCAGGGTCTGTGTGGGAACTACCAGCTCCCTCCTCCTCTGCTGCAGCTCTCCAAAGCAGACAACTTCAGGGAGCCCACGAACACTTCAGCAATAGGCTGAGATTTAGCACATAATAATATGTAAGTATGTATGCTGACCAGTTCCATCAGCCCATGGCCAAGGGAATCTTCCTATCATCAGCTTGCTTTGGTTCATGGCTCTTCACACATGCCCTGCCAGAGCTCTGCATACCTGAGGACACCAACCTCACCTGAGGCTGAGGAAGACTATCAGCCACCTACGGTTGCAATTAATAACTCTTCCTCTAGCCACAGCTCACTCGATTACACCCTTTTACCCAGGCACTTTGTAAGCATTAGCAGCTCCATGCAATGCCTCCAGGGCTGAAACTCTGCATGATCTGAACACTTCCCTCTCTGTTCCTCTTGCAGACTGCTGGCTAGAGCCACACAACCACCATGACACACCCAGAGACGCTCGCCAGGTACCAAAATAGTTCAGCCCAATGTGTTGTAGGCAATCCCTTGGGCTGGGAGCTACTGAGAATCCTTGAAACACAGGACATGCCCTTTCAGAAGGCAGCTGCCTCCCTTGAGTCATGCTGATCAGGACTGAATGAACTTCAGGAATTTCTCCCTCAAGTAGGCATTGACCGTGTCCCAAGCCTTCAAGATCCAAAGGACTTGTAGGTGTATGAACAACCACGGACAATTATTATTAAATAAAGATTATTAACTCTTAGCCAGGTTTCCTCCAGTCTGTCAGATTTCCTTCCTGGTCCATGCCTTAAAAAGGACACACTGAGCAAAAGTTGGACTCTGTGCCAGTCTTCAGTGGGAAGTCTGCATGGAAGAGATCTGTCATGTGGGGAGCCAGAGTCTGACGCCCTTTGTAGTTGTGGCATTAAGTTTTTCAACTTAATTGAAAACGTGAAATTTCAGCTTTCTGAGGTTTTCTAATAAGAAGGAACCTGACAGGTGAGAGTACTCTCAACTCCCATCAGCTTCCAGGAGATCTGATGGAGCCCAGCACCTGGTAAGACCTGCACAGGAAATTACAGGCATTTCCTTTTGGAGCAGTGATCAAAGCACTATCGGACTGCTACTAAAAACGATGGGGAAAAAAAGCCATAAACCAACTGTTGCTTAAAAATAAAATCCTCTACCCAGCAATAAAGAGCTGCAATCAATTGGGTTTTGAATTTGGGGGATGTAGCTGTGGGTCCTGGAAGTGGCCTCATGAATTCTCCTCTGGGCAAAAAGATGCTGTATCCCAAGGGCTGTGTTCCCTAAGCTCCTCACTGGCATCCTGTGCCAGCCAGACCTTTTCTCCTTTTCAACCTAAAATTGCATCACCTCCCCCATCACACAGATGCTGCTCAGATTTACTGTAAGAGAAAGCAAACACACCGGGGGAGTAATGAAGCACTTGAGATTCACACAAAAGGCAGCTAAAGGCAGTAGCTGCCTGATGAATACTTGGTGGTTATTTCAGGAAACACAGAATTATAGCCTGAACAAATAATAATAATAAAAGCCACGTCACTGGAAATTGCTTAGGTGGTAGGCGGCCCCCCATCTCCCTCCACTGCAAATCCCTAAGCCATGTAAGAAGGAGCACTTGCTGCAGCACCGAGTAGCAGCTTTCCCAAGGCCAGGCTGGGTTTAGGGACTCACTCATTTTTACTTGGAAGCACGTTCTTGCCAGTGTCCCCATCTGTATGTAAATGCAGCACAGCACAAGTCAATCTTATTGACAAATGTAATCTAAAACGAACTCTGCTTCCCTCTTGCAGCTCCTCCTACACCTCCCACAACAACTCCATTAATCTTCAGCCTGTTTCTCTTGCTGATTTAGTGCCCTTTTCAAAATACGTAAGATTCCTGTCACTCTGACAAGCCAACAGTCAGATGCAGAAGCCAGATTATTTTTTTTTTTCATTATTAAAAACAACACTTCAGTCAGATTTGGGTCATTTGTCGTTACAGCACTGCCGATAGCAGTTTTGTAAGAGAATCCAGATACGCAACCAGAAAGCAGCTATGCAAGATCCATTCCTATATCTCTTAGACCTCAAATAAAATTGTATGGTTGCCAGTTTAGGGGTGTCCACTGGAGGCTGATCCAAGTCTTTTGCCAAGGTACAAAATGAGAATATCCTTGCACAGTAACTGGGCCTGAGAAAGTGGATAGCTCAGCTACTTTTACTTCCATCGCTTCTTGTGCTTTAAATCCACCATCCTTTCCTTACTCATTTATTTCCAAAGCTCTCAGGAGACATTAGGGGATGACAGATTCCTGTATTACTCTTGCAAATTCTTCATTAGTGAGGCCAGGAATGCCTCTCCTATGTTATCATGGAACTGATGAAGCTGACCTAAACATACAAAAAATCAGATAGCCAAGATGTTCCCCTGCCCTGCCCAACCACAGATAACACAGCAAGAACAAATTTACAGTGGAGGAAGCAGCTTCAAATTCCAATAGCTGCCCTTCCTGCTCACACAATCCCTGGAAATGGGCAGCTTCCCTCCTACACATCCCAGCCTGCTGACACGCCAATAAAAAGACCCCAAATTCACTGCCCTGGATGGTTTTTCTGCTCTTACATGGCTCAGTAAGGTTTCCAAACCAACAGACCAAGTGCTCCAGCAATGCTCTGTGCAGCCCAAATGTTCTGCTACCTGCATACAGCCCTGACACTGGTGATGCAGCCAGACGTGCATGGCACAGCCAGATGTGCAGCCTTCCCAGAACAGCCCTCCCAGCCTCATCCAGCTTCACCTTGGGCAGGAGGAAGTGGTCCAGGCAATGAATTCATGTACCCCAGCACAGAGCTGCGAGAGGATTCTAAGTAGCACCAAGAACTGCCCAGCATGGAATGTCCTCTTAGCTCCACCCTGCCTTGCTCACCACAGCCCCACTTCCCCCTGCCAAAACAAGGGGTCCATCCACCCCTCCATCCAGCTCCTGGATGGCTTGTTGCACTGCAATCTTATGGGCACTGTGCTGTCTGTGCATAGGGCAGGCATGGCTGAGCCAACGCACAGACTTCATGGCACCTATGGATGTTTTGGAGATGGTTAACGGATAGAAAGGGTACAGGGCCATCTCATTCCAGTCACCCTCCTGCAAATCAATCAATGTATTTGGCTCCAAGTTTGTCTTCCAGTCAGGCTCAATTCAGTATTTAATGCTTTTTACATCTCCAGTGTTGCTACCGGATGTCCTTCAGGATATAAATGGCTTTTTAAAGACTCCCTGCCCTCCTGGCAAACACACTTTGAGTCTCTTAGACAGCTGCAAAGAGCTGAAGACCGTGAAGTTCCATGGTAATAGCATTTTCATGAGGGAATGGGTGAACCCTGTCAAGTCCCAGCAGCAGATGGAAGAAGGTGAGGAGAATGGGGATCTCCAGGCCATTTCCAAAAATCTGTCCTCCATCTGCAAATCTTCTCTAAAACTCGACTCATGATTGTGTCCTTCCTAGGCAAAAAGACTGTTATTGTCCATATCCTATGGAAAAAACAGACACATTGCCTGTCCACTCTTTGCATTGCAGTGTTCCCTGAAATTATCTGCGAGTTGTGGGGCAACACTGATGTTTCAGCAACACTTCTACACCCCGGGTCACAGGGCAGGCTTGTAGGGCTCTCTGTAAATTTTCCCAGGCTCCTGGGTTGAGGACAGTCCTCTTGGTTCCCCCCACAACCCATCTAATACTCATTTACAGGTAAAGGAGAGCACAGAGTATGCTAGTCTGTAATGCCAGAGCTTTAGTACAGCTTCACCAGCATGGACTTCAGAAGATGAAGGAATAGCCCTCTCCTAAGCTTACCCAAATGGGCACTTGGCCTGTTTGACTCAAAACTGAATGAATCTAAATCCAAGAACTGCATGGAAGGCTATTCAAGGCATTTCCCATGTCCATGTCATTATTCTGTCACTTGGAAGACTCCAAAATCTCATCACTGGCCCAGGACCAGTAACAGTAATTTTTTCCAGGCTTGTTACAGTGTCTGCCAAGAGCATAAGCCTCTTATTTACGTACAGCATGCTGAGGAGTTGACTCTGTATTTGGCAAATCTAACAGCCTTGTCTCAAAGGGGAGTGTGGGTAGAATTTGGGGCTGGCTACTGGGATGAAGAGGAGGGTGAGGGGTGGCTGTGCCCTCCTCTGCCCTACATTTGGTATGCACTGTTTTGTGAAGCCACAGCATCCCAGTGAACCTGCCTGAGGACAGGGTGCACTGCCAGCATCCCAGCCATATGCCAGGCCAGCCCTGGTGCCTCTTCTCAGCCCTTCTCTTTGGCAAACTCCTCGGCTGTCAGTTCTCTCCCTACTCTCTGCCAGCCTGGACAAGGCCTTACAGTGGCAAACACATACCTTGACACTCACACCAGTGGGCAACTGGCCAAACCACCCTTGAGGAACAAAGTTTACCCTTGCATGACTCAAGTCCTCCATCCTGTCAAGTGCATTCACTCTGCCAGCACTGGAGAGAAGCATCCCACAAGGAAACCCCTTTTGAAAAGAGGTATTGGGGTCCCAGCTGGTGTTGCTCAGCACCTGCACTTTGCTGTTGAACGCCCAAGTTTCTTCTCAGGTGTCATGAGTGGATGAATCCATAGAGAAGCACTTGAAAAATCAACACATCTTTGAAAGGACCCTATAGGTCAGTTGACCCAACTTCAGACCTCTGTGCCTGCCCCTCACCCTCCAGTTTCAGCACAGACCTGCACCAGGATACCCTAAGCCTGGTTCTTTCTATGCTCAGCCTAAACTCTCAGCCTTGACTTTTTAAGTCATTCGACTTGCAGCCGTGTGGGAGGGTATATATGTACATTCATTAACACTTCCATTATGCCCTGTGGTTTGGCAGGTGGTGCTGCATTATGGATTTAAACAGTGCCAGCAAGAGAGTCTACAGCACTTCACTAGATTAGCATGCTATGGGAAATCATACCTCAGAAGTGTTTTGCACTCTAGTGAAGCACCTCCAATGAATGAGGCAACAGCAGGGCTCCAACAACCACTGCCTCTATGCAATCACATCAGAAATTCACTCACAACTCCAGGGAAAGATAAACTCCCTCAAAACCCACATTACCATTTGGTGAGGGAAAAAAAAGGAAAAAAAAAAGCAACAGCAGACTCTCTTGTCAGTTAAAGGAAAAGAGAGAGGCACACCCTCCACTGTCACCGCCATAAAGCATCTTTCATATACACCAAACAATAACATCCTCTGCTTTTGCCCTATAAACTGGATCTAGCATTCACATGGGAGAAACACACCACACATGGTTATACCCATTTCAGAGGTCAGCTTTCAAGGTACTTAGGCTCCCAGCGCCCCATGCCAAAGATGATGCCTTCTGTCTTATCATCAGGCTGGCACTGACAGATTTGCAGAAACTTCAGTAAAACTCCCTGAGAGGATGCTATCCTGGAAGGATGAGGAGATGTGCTGGGCTATAGCTGACCCTCTGAGGACCTCCCTCCCCAGAGAAATGCAGACAATGAACACACCACCCAGTCTTCGCAAAGGGGAAGGTAAGGACCTTTGATGGGATGAGAGGATAAAGCACCAGTTAAACACTGCTATCACCACATTGCTCATCATTTACTCGGGCTGGACACACTAATTTTTCTTTAGCTGTGAGTGGTACTACAGTGCCACTGTCCATTGCAGCTGTACCTACAGTGGTACAGAGCACTGGCTCCCACAACAGTACAGGGCTTGTGCTTTACCTGGGCAATGGGAAGGGTCGATTCAGAGGTAAGATTGCACGTGAACCAAATAAAGCAAAGTAACTGGACAAAGTTTCTGAGTCTAGACTGTTGAGTTAAATCAAGAGCTACCTTCAAAGGAGAATCCTTGGTCCTTGATTAGCTCTTCCAGAGTACTGCTCTGGTTTAATTACTCTGCTCTTCTGTTTGAACACATTTCCTTGCTCAGATTCCTCTAAGTTTCAATCTCCTACAGACCTTAACTGAGAAGTTCCAAAGAAATGTTTGGGTTCTGCCATAAGAGCCCAGGAAGATCCATTTTGAACTGCCATCCACCACACAGCTCTGAAGTACAGCTATCCTGCTGCAAAGTTGCAACTGAGTCAAGATATCAAGGTCTTTCCTTAAAAATAGCCAGATGCAGCATTCTGTTTCTCTAACCTTAGGGTAGATCTCATGTCATTCCTCTGCATGCCGTTATTTTTTAAACACCAAGCAAAGAGATGTTTGCCTTAGTCTTGGCAATTCAGGTAAATCTCTCATTTGCATCATAGATTACATACCAGACTCACAAAAAGACCAAGAAATTTGGATTTGGCCCTTCTTTGTACTACTGGGTTATCCACAAGGGACATGATCTCCACATAAGAGACTTTCTCTTACGCTTCATCACCTTCAACAACACTTCAAACATGAAATTTTAACTGAAACATAACTACAGATATTGTTACTTTATCTTGACCTGGTGAGTTATAATACAACATGGGGATGGTTTACCCCAATGGCATCTTGACATGTCTGTGCATATAAAGAAATCTCTATTAAAAGCACAGATAGAAACAGCATGGATCACAGCCACTTGAAAAAAAAATAAAATAAAGCCCCAAAGCATTAAGGGCTGGTAAGGGACAAGATTACTTTCATCCTGCCACAGCATGTTTCAATTTAACCACTGCATCTCTCAGCACTTTTGGTTCATATTCTTTTACCACACAGAGAGACAAGTTTGGTATACGCCCAGCCTTAGGAAGGGGAAATGGTATTTTGGGTCACCAGTTCCACCCACAGTGTCCACCCACCCCTCCAATCAACAAGGCTTTTGAAGTGCACCGGTCCCAAACAGAAGCCAGAATGCATTAGCCTGGGGTCAGGAGGGCTTGGGGAGCTGGAGTGCTCCTGAGGTTAGGAGACGTTTTAGGAGTTTGTTGGGGCCAAGAGGCTTTGTCAGCAAGTCCCTCACCTCCTGCTGCCCATGAGGGCCCCCTGCAGTTCTGCTCCAACCATGGACACTGGCAGGCACTTCCTCAGCTCTTTCATCACTGCCTTGAAGGTGACACCTCCATTCACTGCCAGAGTTCAGCAGTCCTTCACTGCTATGGCTGAGGTGACTCCTCTTTGTCCCTTCCCACCTCTCAGCTAGGCCAGTCCACCTCTTCACCAGTCTTTCCAAGCCCACATGAACTGCAACTACTGTTACTTTGTTCCATTCGCTTTTACCCCAAACCAGAGGAGGGAATCTGACCTCCAAACCATCCAACTGCTCCCAGTGTTTTGTGCAGCAGAAGGATTTATTTTCATGCTGTACAAAACCAAACAGATGCTTCGATGCAGGATATGCCCGAAAATGCAATTTTTCTCCTTGCTTTGAGAGCCTAGCATTTATTTCCATATTCTTGTGAGATTGGTATGTAAACAACAGGGAGAGACTTACTGTGCTCAGGAGACCTTAAAATATGAGTCTTATTTCTCTGTCCTCCTGGATCCAGTAAGTCATCCTCCTGAGGTTTGAAATGTTTCTGAAACTCATAATTTAAAAGACCAAGGAATAAAATGGGGTTGTTGGAGATCTTTCCCAACAGAAAAGTAGATTGAAACTATTGTGTTATTAAATAATTCAAATCCCAGATGCTTAATTAAACAGAATTTCTACATTGCAAAAAGAATAAGGAATTATATATTCTCTTAGCTAACTTTGCTGATTAACATGAAAGTCTTTTCATGCTCCACAGTCATTTGGTCCAAGTCAAACTTTTGAAGACAGACTTAATACTTCACAGGTAAATCTCACGTAACAAAACCCTTGCTGTTCACAGGACTGAGGTGATGCAGCAGCTTGTCAGCATCTTTGTGCTTTGTAGAGCCATTCTGCAGGATGTGCAGAGGAAGTGATGCTCAGCAGAGCATCTTAACAGAACATTCAGTATCTCTTCAGACCAGCCCAAACCTCCAGAAAAGCAAATGGTCTGCTCAGTTCCTCATGCCTGTCATTTCACCTGTTTGCAGATTAGATCTGAAAGTATCCACAGCATGTGGAGGAAACAGAGAAGTCTCTCTCAAAGTGCTCTGCCCTTGAGCTACAAAATATTTTCTGAGAGAAGAGCTGCAAGCACTCATTCAAGTCCACCTCATTGCTACAACTCATCATGACCTTTGGACTTAAATTCAGAGCCATGATCCTTCACCACCAAGGTCTCTTCAGGTGGAAGTGAAGTGCACAGGCTGGGCAATACCTGCCTTGGTCAGCTATATCAGACACAGGCAGGTGCCTTAATACTGAGATCACACACTACTTTGAGAGCTACAATGGCAGTACTTGACATTGCACTGTTGTTTCACAAAAACAATTCACAACAGCTTAGGATTTTTCCCAGAGCACTGGGGTGTGACTCCTCCTGCTCCAAGGTTAGTTAGGGATTTTTGTCCTCGTGAAACACCAGCAGCCATCAAACCAGACTCTGTCTGCAACTGCAGCTCGGCAGGAAGAACTACTGAGACAAAAGGATTCCTTCAGTGACCTCCCCTCTCCCAGTTCATCACCACACAGCACAAGCTCTGTGAACATCCTTCGTGACTCTTTCTGGGATTGAGAGTTTGGTACTGAACAATTTCTTCCGAAGTCCTACTTGGCAAGTGTTGCACTTTGGTGGCACTAATACTTTGATACCAAGTATTACACAAGACATCAGCTACATATTTTCTGAAGATCACAATCTTTACTAAATTGCCAGCTGTCTATGCAGACCACTCATGAGCTATCTGGGTATGCTAAGTACAGATGACAGACCCGATAACAGTGTCTGGATGTGTCGAGAGATTAAATTTCATCTGCATCCTGTTACTTTTTGTCATTTCATACTCTTTCAGAGTCATTCTGTGTCCCAACAACCAACTGGCAAAGAGCTTTTATCACATCCTCTAAATGCTTTTCTGGAGTTCCCATGCCTGGAGACATGCTACAGGGGGTGTATCTCTTTAAGTGGGATGGCCAGTTCAAGTAAAAAAGTGGATGGGATTCTCACTAGCCAATGTCCATTAACATCCTTTTAACTTGAGCTGGGTGGGTCTTTGTTCCAGCTGTTGTCTATCAGACTCATCATTAGGCTATGTGCTTCCAGCAATGCAAATAGCAGATCCCTATTCAAGCCCTCTTACATTTGCAAGATGAGCAAGAATTTGTTTCCACTAACCAGAGCACCCCTTACACTGAAAAACAGAACAGGTTGCAATAGTGTACCACTGAAAAATACATCAAAGGAAGCTTAAACACGCTCATTTTCATACTGATATGACCAAGTCTTAAAAAAATCCAAATCCTAAGAAAACACCCAAAAAGAGTCCAATAAAGCTGAAGATTTCACTTTAATAATTATTTTCTGCTCACTTCAGAAACTCCTCCTTTCAATAAGTGGACAAAACAGAGGAGCTGCAGAGCCCCTTGCTGTTACCAAATCTGCGTTTTTTGGGCACATGGTGCTATCAGGGTTTGTTCACAGAGTCCATCTCCATACTCTGTTGTTGGCTCACCCAGCAGTGAAATTCTAGTTCCAGTCCTTCCTCTACCTGTGACAGGAGCTGAGCCATGCTGACGCTTGGAAAGCTGAATTCACTGGCACTCTCAAATGGATCACTATTTCATTAAGGAACTTTTAAATAAAACAAGCACCAACTGAATCAGTGTCAAGACATGCCATAAGTGAAAGTATCTGAACCCTGATATCCCTGTGTCCCTGGCTCTGAAAGAAAAGCTCCATCAGCTTGTGCCACAGCAGACCCCAATGTTACATCTCCTTGGGACTGTAGCTCTTGTGGAGGAGCACAAGAAGTAAGACATGCCCAGGCTCTGCCTGCTCCCACTCAGGATGCAGGTATCCATTCCTGCAGTGCTGCAGGCATGGCCCAAGAGGAGCAGTGACATCCCTCCCCTGGCTGCGACCCAGGTGTGACTTTCCAGCAGCAGCGCAGTAACCACTGGGAGATAGTCAAGCTTCTGCCCAAGCCCAGGGAATTTAACAGCACTGAGCACTCCCAAGTTTTCCAAGAAGAATACTTCACTGTACCCAACACACAGTACATGATATGGGCCCCGAGCAAGGCACAGCAGGACTTACAGCTGACTTCAGTGGGCTTTACTTTGATCCATAAATCCTCTAGACACTTCCCAAGAATGTTGCTCAACTCCTGCTGCCTTCAGCCTCACAAGAGGTAGACATAAATACTTAGCATTAGCATAGCTCCCCATGACTCATTTTTTCTCCCTTTTAAATATAGCATCCTATAAACTTGGATACATTCTGAGCACTAAAACTCATATTGTTACTATTCACCATGCACTCAAAACACAAAATTCCTCTTGCCAGCTTTGGACAGCTTCCTTCCCCCAAACCAAAACACTGGTGCCCCTCACAAGGCAGAGATGGAGTAGCGGTGGCTCTCCTCCCTCTGGGAGCCCAGGCAGCACAGAGACACAGCAAAGTGACAGCAGAAGACTGTGGAGCTGGGCAGAAGGCTCCATCATCGGGCCAGCCACTCATATCAACTTTATTAAGAAGAGCAGAGCTGGCTCTGGGCACAGGAAAAGCAGGGATTTGCCCAGAGGAATGTAGTTTCACTAGCTGGGAAGCAGCCCGTGCCAGCTTTGGGGAAGCCAGACTCACTGAAGAAGTGGGGGTGGCGGCGACATCTCTAGCTGGGAGATGCTCCCCATTCCTCATCTTCCTCCAGACATACATCATCTTCCTCCTTCCATCACCAGGCTTGAGCTTTCTTCCTTAGAAAAGCCTAAGTCCACATTGTCTAGCCAAACAAATGCCCCCTTGGTGCCTCAGAAACACCAAGGAAGAACCTGATGGGAAAAACATGGACCAGAGCTTGTTGGTTTCCATGGAAATTGAGACCCTGTTTTAGCACCCTCCTGCCTGTCCTGCTGCAGACTTTCCTGTGTGATCAATCCTGTGTGCTGTGTTTAGCTTTAGTGAATACTTCAGTTCCCCAGCTGTACAAGTGAGACAAATCACAGGTCCCTATCTCACAGGTATGTTGCAAAATAAATATGTTTTGCATTACAAGTGTTACAGGAATGCTTTAAAAATTTCACAAGTATCAAGACTAATCCATCACTGCTCAAAAAGAACCCTAGGATTAATAGCAAATTGAAGCCTTACCTATACAAACAGAGCATGCAAGACTGTTTTCTTAGTTTATCTGTTTCTTCTGATAACCATGTTTGCCCTGGTTCCAGTCACAAGTTGTTAGAATTCAGTGCACCAAATCCTGCCTAGAGAAATGTATGTTTTGCTACAGCGATAGCTGAGACATCAGTCATCCTCTCAGCTGTCCTAAAGACAGAGCTGAAAATGCATGCTCATATCCATCCTGCTGTCAGATGACTGAAAAGTACATTTTTACCTCCTGGACCTCTCTATTAAGATTATCCAAGAGACTCTACTTACCACAGTATTTTTCTAATTGTTTCTTCAACATTCTTATTTAATATCTGAAATGAGTTGAGTGGCAGAGCTGCTACTCTCATTCTGGAAACTGGCATTTTTAAAAGACAAGATAAACAGAAGCCTTTTCTTAAAACTTTCAGGAGTATGTGTAGCTTAAAAAGCTGATTCTTGTTTAAAATGATGACTAAGACACTTAGAAATCTAACTCCCAAAGTCACACAGGTAGTTTTGAATATATTATCCTTTTAGAGTAATTATGCCATCAAAGTTCCAGTAAAAAGCTGATGAGCGTTACTAATATATGCTGGTGAGAGAGCCTGTACATGAAAGACCTTCTTGGTTTATTTCCACTACAGTAAGTCAGAAAGCACACCAAGACTTATTTTCACATACAAGAGTAACAGACTTGACTGCAGGAGACACTTAACCAGGTTAGCCCACAGCTCAAGGAGTAGGTTTACTGTAAAATGGCTGCAAGCTGATGCAGCTGTACCTGTTTTCACTGGAGGTGATGGAAACTTGGAGCAGCTGTTTGGTCTTCAGTGGACTAACACCACTCACTATATAAACCAGTTTGGCCCATCACCTGAATCCTTACAAGTCACCATTCAGACACAGAATAGTCCCCAGGAAATCGTCAGTGACATTCATGTCTAGACCAAGAACCAGGAAGATACAGTCAAGAGAAGCGACCCAGATACAATAAGCCATTTTTACCACCCCACATAAAGTTATATATTTGGTACAACATTCTTTCCAGAAGCAGACCTTCTTAAAGAGAAGGCAGGACAGGCATCATGTTACCTATGAGAAGGGTGAAGGAGCGTCACCAACTTCTTAAGCTGCTCTATAGTAGAAGACGAAAGTACAAACAAGTAGTTCAAGACTTTAATCTATCAATAGCAAACAAATTCTGAGGCAAATGAGATTTAGTTAAAAGTTAATAAAAGGTTATGGAAGCACTGAGCATTTCTGCTGGTCAGTTCTGGCCACAAGAGAAGAAGGA
Source organism: Chiroxiphia lanceolata (assembly GCF_009829145.1). Classification (NCBI taxonomy): domain Eukaryota; kingdom Metazoa; phylum Chordata; class Aves; order Passeriformes; family Pipridae; genus Chiroxiphia; species Chiroxiphia lanceolata. The sequence continues at coordinate 26,888,066 of NC_045643.1, read as the reverse complement.
AGGGGAATCCCATCCCAGCATGTCTCAGATACTAGATGCCTTCTGAAGTACCTCAGCATTTGCTATATTTATGCCCCCAACACACTCCACAAAGAACTAACTTCTACTAACTCATTTTAGAAAGAAGAAAAGTAGATTCTGTGAGAGGTAGATTCATTGTTATCTATAAGAATTGCTGACCTTAGCCTACCCACCTCAGGCCAGTCTGTGACAGAGAAGGTACTTGGGGGCAGGTTTCCCATCTCTTCAGCTAGCTCCAGCAATTGGACTGGTCTCTCAGATGAAACCCATATGCCTGAGCAGCACTAAGCATCACTTACTGAAAAACTAGTGTCTGAAGCAGTAAAATTGCAGGAGAGTAAGTAACCACAAGTAGTATAAGTACAGCAAACTACTTATAAATATTAACTTCTCCCACCCCTGCCCCTACCTCTTCCCTCAATCATTATTTCAGGAGACATATTTTTGTACAATTATTTCATCATCTAAGAACAGGTGGCCAGCCTGCCATATCTCTATGCAAGATTTCCATACATATTACTCTTCCATTGACATTTTCTCACATAGACACATGCATGGATCAGCAATTGCTCCACTACGTTCTCAAACAGAGAATAAGAGAGTTATAAATCTCAAAAGAATGTGTATGCCAAAAAAAAATCAGCATCTGAAGTAACAGCTGTTCATTTCTCCCCTGTTCAGGAAGAGCCAGTTGTGGCTTATTGCAGATGTTATTGAAGTTGATGGACTTGCTCTAGATTTACTTTGGATACAAATACTCAGGATGTGACCCACTGGAGCGCTGGAACTTTGTTTCCCCATGGAGAAAAATACAGCCAGCGACACTGAAGTAGAAGAGGAAGGTTATTCTCCCCTCCCCAGTAAGTATCTTCTGTCAAATACCTCTGTAAACAACAACAGGAGAAAGAAGCAGCAACTCCATCAAGGAGTGGGCTAACATTCCTCACATCTAACAGTCCTACGCTCATTCTGTTTTCACTGGGACCAAATCCTCCCAATCCTTCATTAAACTTGAGTGCCTTATACACCAAGAATAACATCACTGATCTTTAAAAGGTCACTTTCAAGGGACATTTCCATATCTATATCTTTTAGCACCACTTTTCTTCAGCCCTGTCTTGGAAGCCTGAAAATTAATTCCCTGTTTTTCATATAGAATCTGTCCCCTCAACCCTGATCTACTTATTTATGACAGTAAAAGCTCATGCAAACACCACCACCATACAAAAACACTCCCCTTTTCATTCCTGTGGATTCATGTTAATATTCTCCACCTCCACAGTCTGAAGTACTCTCTGCACTGAGGGCTGCACATTCCCAGGCTGAGGTGCAATCCCTCCTGCCTCCACCTCTGCAGGTAAGAGAGGTAAAGGGAGGAGTAGTCATGGAGAAGTTACAATGCTGAGGCAAAAGCAGCTACACAAGGTGTAAGGGCACTGCACTCCAGAAGAGGCCCCACTGTAAAGGCTGAGTGAGTCTGAAGTGAGGAGCCACTGGGAGTGACAGCCTGGCTGAAGCAGTGACAACCAAACCAGGTAAAACCAAATTATTAAGACTGGTCCAGCTGAAGTCTGGAGCCTAAAACTTTCATAGGGCAGAGTGATTCATCCTAATGAACTGACTCACCTGGAGCCAGCAGGTCAGTAGGGATGCCAGGGTTGGCAGCTGTGGGTAGAGGTTCTTGGCTTGAATCCAGCCACAAAAAAATATTTCCCATCCAAAGAAGGAAGATAAAAATGAAAGGGCAGAAATGAATGAAGCCAAACAGCTTTCCTCAAGGAGCTGTCCAGAATTAAGAGCAGGAGGGAGCAGAGTTTCTGCCCCAGTGGTCTCAACACCACCAGGAGCACATGATGTGAGCTAAAGGGCCATGGAGGTCTCAGGTACAGGCACTGCTTCTGTTTGCAGTTAAAGAAGAGCCCACAGAAGAAACCACAGCATAATGTCAGCAATAATGAATCATCACATCCATTTTTCCTATATGCACCTGCCCTTACGCTGCCATCATGTACTACTTTGCCAATGACAACACACAGGACTCATCCTCCTCCTTCCAGTCCCCAAATTCCAAGTCTCTGCCAGTGCCAAAAAAATGTGTGGGGAGATGGAAGGAAGTCCTCTCTAACCACCAGATGATAGAGTTTTATTCCTCCTTAGGGTTAGCCTCAGGCCCAGTTTAAGAAAAAACACCCTATGCAACACACACAAAAAACTCCCCCCATGAAGAAGACAAGTTTAGTTTCTGTAATTCTTAGTTCCAGCTTATGGAAACACCCATCAAAAACAATAAGTAGAACTGCCTCTCACATCATTTCTGAAAACTGGTGCTGGACCAGCTCCGACCCTGGTGCAGCTGCTGGTTCGGGAGTCATGCTGGTGAGGTGTCTGACCCTCTGCAATCTGGGCTATGTGCTCTATCATACAGGATATCTCCCGGAATGGAGGAGCAAAATCAAAGAAAGACAAATTGATGCAGAACTATAATATGAAACCCACCTGTTTTTCTATATACACTATTACTTTTAAGGAGATGCTGTCAGCTTTATATTTTCAGACTCAAATACACTGAAAGAGAGATTCTACCTCTCTTAGGCAGTCCAAGCCTATACTAGAGAGAGGTGGTTTTTTTAAAAGCTATTACTTCATAATTTCCTTGTCACACCCCTTGTTCTCTCTTATCTTTCTCATAGCCTTCTTAATTTAATAGACCTTGTTCTTGCAAAGCTCTTTACAAATTCAGAGCAACAGAAAGAACCTTTCATAAAGAAAAGTGACAGGTTTAGGCCTTTGAAATGCATTTCTCGCATGCAGAAAGAGCCTGAGCTAACTAGATAATTTCACAGTGAAAATTCAGAAAGTAGATCTATAGCCAGGTATGACCACAAAGTTGGTGTGCTTTTCTTAGTACCAGCTACTGCATGAACAACAGTTTCCAGATAAGACATACATAGAACATTTCCAGTCAACAGCATCCCTTTAAGCCTGCAACCAAACTCCGAACTTAGATGACTTAAGCTACCTGAGGAGTTGGTGGCTTAGATTTTCATATTTCTGTAACATTACTATAGAACAGTGCCAGCTGACAGTGCTGAAGGGCTGCAGTTCCCTGTGCTGGGAAAAAGCCTCACACTGGGGTTAGGACTCCACTGTGTGCTTTGCTCTTTAACAAAAGCCCAGTCCGACCTGCCGGTGTGAAGTCCCAATTTGTTGCCTAACGTGATCAGCTCGACAGGGAAGCTCACTAGAGCACCGAAATGCAGGATGCTTGAGACTGGTCCACCCGACGTCTAACACTTAACTTGCTCCTCAGCTTGCAGCCAGCGTGGCTGCATGTTAGTTTCTCTGCCTAGGAAGCAGCTCTTTCTACACTGTTTCTAGGGCTCTTGAGCCGTTGATTAAAACAAATAAACAAAAAAGCTACAAGTTTTCTTTCTAATCCCCAGCAATCCCAGTCACAAGAACTGAAAAATCCTTGTCCTTCAACTGTGGTTCAGTTTGTTTTCTTAAAGCAGAGAGAAAAAAATAAAGTAAAAGTAAAGTAAAACCAGAAAAAAACCCAGTACCTCCTTCTCTCCTTGTTTCTTCGTAATTGAAGACAGCATCTCTATCTTTCTTCTAAAAGTCTAGCTAACAAATCAAACGTGAATATGGAAGCTTTCACTAAGTACTCAGTTGTCCAAGAGCAGTTTTAATGCAAGATAAGAAACCTCGCCATACCCAGATCAGATCAGGAAAGTAAAACGTTATCGTAGCTCTGAATCCGTGGCGGGGGGGGGGGGGGGGGGGGGGGAAACACCCCGATACAAGCAAAATCCTAACCCTCAACTTACAAAAGACCTTCCATTACACAGAGTAACTCAGAGCGACCCCTCTTCTCATCGCGCATACCCAGAAGACACGGACCCCACAGCATTCCGAGCACTGCGCCATACACTCCCTTTTCTTCCCAGCGTTCGACAGGGAAGGGAAGCCCCCCGGGGCCCGCAGCCCACCCGCAGCACGGAGCCCCCGTACCGTCCGTCCCGCGTCCGGCGCTGCTGCGAGCGGCGGCTCCGCGGCCACGGCCGGCGACAGCCCTTCCTTCGCGACACCGAGCCCTGGCCAGGGAAAGCGGCGGTGCCCGGGGCGCGCTCTTCCCGGCCCGGGGGCTCATGCCAGCGCGGGGCGCCGCATTTCGGCAGGAACCGCTGTGGGGAGAGGAGAGGAGACGAGAAGAGGCGAGGGGGAAGCCCCGCCGCGGTCACCGCCGGGTGTCACGGCGGTCCCGCCCCTCCCGCGGGCTTGTCACGCGTGGAGCGCTGCGAGTGCCGCGGCGCTGTCCCGCACCCCGCGGGGCACGGGCGGAACGAACCGCGGGTTATTGTTCGCCGGGCCGTGTCCGCCCCGCGCCGCTCACAGAACAGAACAGAACAGAACAGTCCCACACCGAGCCCGCTCCCCGCCCGCTCACCCGGGCTGCGGGACGCGCCCTCAGCGCCCTCCCCTGCCCGCCGAGAGGCGCCCGCGGCCGGGCAGCGCCGCCGGCCCCCGCCCGCTCTCGCCCCGGCGGCCGCGGCAGCGCAGCCCGCGCCGGCCATCCCTTATATCGCCGCGGCGGCTGCTATAAATAGCCCGGCCCCGCCGCCGGGGGCCGGGCCGGGCGCCGCCGGAGGGGGTTTCGCGGCGGTGCGAGGACCCGCCATCACCTGCGGCTCGGCGGCAAGGACGTGTCTGTCACTTTGGACCCGTGTCGGTGCCGCTCTCCGGCGGGCGCGGGCGGCGGGGCGGCTCCCGGGGGCCCGGGCCCGCCGACCCCCGGCGCGGCAATGGGCCCGTCCGCCGCCGCCGCCGCGTTAAGGTGGAACCGCGGGGCGGGAGCGGCCGCGGCACCTTAAGCCGCTGGGGCCGGTCCTCGGCGCGGCTCTCCCCGCCCGGCACCCCTGGCCCCGCGGGGCTGTGGCTGAGGGGGAGCGGAGCGACCCGCCGGGCCGTGGGGGTTTGTGCTGCCGCCAGGAAACGAGGAGGAGGAGGAGGAGGACGAGGAGGAGGAGGAGAGTGAACAGCCGGTTCTCTGCCTGATGGACGGGGCAGCAGCCGGAGGGCACGGGATGATACAAACGCCGTTCATGCCACATGAGCACAGCACACACTGAGCCTTTGAGAACCAGCTGCTATACGCACACCAGCCCTACTCCCACCACATTTCCCCCTCCCACCAAGCCTCATCGACTTTTATAGCAATAACAGAATTTGCATTTAATACACCGGAGCTCATCCTAGATGGGATTCTGGGAACACGTGTACAGTGGTTACTTTTCCTACTTCTCCTTTGTGCTTTTGGCTGGCACTGGGAGACAGAACCAAAGCATCACTTCACATCTCACCTGTGGGCTCCTTTGCCACCTCACACCTTGCATCAGAGACGAGCAAAAGTCCTGCTCCCGCATTGGCATGCACTCACTGACACATGTTGCCCTCACAGAGGAGGCTGGCAATGCCCATGTGGGATGGAGTAAGGATGGGCCAGGCTGGCTGTGCCCATGTCCTACCACGGAATTATCTTGGGCACAACCCTACAGGGTGCTCAGGGACATGCCAAGTGGCCAGAGCATCTCAGAGAGCTACATTTAGGCACCTGCTGATTTACCTTGCTGGGTCAGGGCCTGCCTCCTTGCTGGTGTGCAAAGAAAATGTACATTTGATATGGTTCTTAAACACAAGTAAACAGCCCCAGCTCCCCTCCTGTGCCAAATTAGCATTAAGTACACTCCACTGCTCCCCCAAAAGGTACTACCCGAGGCAGTCTGGTCCCACACTGCAGCATGCATGAAACAAGACAGCCTCCATGCTATCTTTCCCACATAAGTAAGAGGCAGAGAGAAGCACGCTGCTATTTCACAAACAAGATACACAAGTGTCTGCCTCAAAATCTGCACTGGTCCAGCAGCATGGAGGAGGTGTGAGGGAGCAGACCCACAGCAAGCTGCCATAGCACACCTGGCTGTGGCCCCCATGACTGCTGACCCTGCATATTCTCCACTAATCTCACCCCATCCGGAGACACAGGAGACATGTCCAGGAGGACTCCCACAGGCTTTCCCAACCAAAGTGTGGGATAGAGGTGTTTTGTTCACATAAATCAACAGCTGGGTCTGTAAGACGTGTTTGTCAACAAGAGTCAGATATTTACACCTGAATTTGGTGTGAAACTCAGCTTCTCTGTTGGCTACAAATTTTCCTTCTAGTACAAAAGAGTCTCCTCAGTTTGCCAGGGCAGATTGGGATGGAGGGGGATTTCCCAGGGCAGTGCAGCGATGGAGGTGACTGGCTACGAGGAATCTGGTTTTTGCTATCAGCACATCTTGCCACCAGTGGGGGCAGAACTGGCAAAGCTGCACACAGGTTATTTATACACCCTTGAAGTGTGGAAATGTTGTCACTAACTGCTGCAGGGACATCAGTCTGGGACTGGTAGGCCAAAGATTTCAGATTTAGATCTTTAAATCTGAGCATCTTTGTATTTGGGCATCTTAAACAGATTGCCCTTCGGAGCAGGCACATTTCTGCTTCTGAGGAGATAACTGCATTTGCAAACCAAGCCCAATATTTAGACACCCAAACCCCCAAACCTGAAGATCTCTGATGCATTTCATACCAAAGTCTGTAACATTTGAGAGGAGAAGCCCATGGCCTAGTTCCTGTATATCGGGTATCCAGGCTATTCGTCAGTTCTCAGTAGCCTTCCTATCCATAAGAAATACTACAGTTATGTAAGGAGGAAAGCCAAAAAGTCCTCTTTCAATTCCAGCCAGTATCTGGAGCAGCATTAAATTTCTTGTAGTGTGTATTCATTAACAACATTGCTAAAGGGGAATTGCTGCTGTGGTTGAGCGCTTATACAATACAACCCCTATTTAAGTGCATTTTTGTATCCTGCTGAGTCACCCCAAGGAGCCCTCAGACAAAACATCACGTTCAGTTTGACAGCAGAGGCAGAGGCATGAAGAACTTCCCCTTTACCAGCCCTCCCTGGGGGGATGTGAGTGCAGGATGGGCGACGCTTCAAACTGTGGAACCAAATGCAAAGCTAAAAGAAAAGAGTGTCTTAAAATTTCAGCCAACATTTCCCCCCATACAAATTTAAGCACATGACATTTCCAGTCTGTTTCAGCTTCAGTGAATAGATTAAAGTGACCATACAGTCTCTGAACTGCTCAGGTCACATTGTACTTCAGGCAAGCTCCCTCTAAATCAGAGGACACATTATTTATATAGCATAATATTTCACTATTAGGTCTAAATGAATGTGGCTGTTTATTATCCCACATTAAAGCTGAGTGGGTTAGTGCAGCATAAGCCTTTTAGCTTGTTTTGCTGCCAGCTGCCTTTTGGGCTGCTGGGGACACTTCCCTTGCCCCAAGTCTTTAGCAGGCAGCTGCAAGCACAAGGGCTTGCACAGCACTACAGCAAGGCAGGGATTGTTTGCACCAAAAAAAAAAAAAAGTAATGTTTTCTCTGCAGGAACAGTGCAAGAGGTAGGATTTTTGTCTGCGCAGTTCCTGCCAGTGCCACGTCCCTGCAGGGAAATTAGAAGATGGAGATGGGGTTGAGAGGATGCAGTGGTTGTCTCATGAGCTAATCCAAGGTGCTGCTGGCATCACTGCCTGGAGGGCAGCTGGGCTGTGCTAGAGAAGGGAGCTCTACCTGGCTGCACCCTGCAGAGGTGTATGCACCATTCTACATTGTGTCAGATCCTGCTAGAGCACAGCCCCATAGGCTTGACCCTTGGTGTTGGATTTGGAGAAGAGCGCAAGGAGACCAAAGCCTGAATGCTGTCTGATGGTTCAGCCTCAAATGAGCGGCAGAGAAAAAAGTTGAGGTGCTCCTACCACTGCCAGTTGGCTCCAAATCTGAAAGAAACCAATATAGTAGCTTTGCTGTCACTGTAAGTACAGTTGGACAGAGGTAGCAGATCACTGCTTCCAGCTATGGATGAGCAATTGCTGTGCATCTATGGACTAGGAACGATGAAGCTATAAAATAGACATCTTTAACAGCTGAGATTGATTTCACTGAGTTTCTCTGGTGCTTGGCACAAACCACGGTAAAGCTACTTAGCAGTAGAGGACATCTAGTGATATTCACATGCAACTACAGAAACATGACAAAAGTTCACATGTGACTGCTTCAGAGCCAGCGTGGCTAGAGATGGGACATGGTGTAGCTTTAACAGCTGCAGGAGGGCTGGGACAGTCTGACCATGAGCACCCTCTATAAACAGGTCACAAAGAAAAAACCTCCTGAAAGGCTTTATGCATAGAGAACATACAGTGAGGGCACAGAGAGGAAGCTCGGGGAGCTGGTGGTGCTGCACATTTTAAGAAGGAGACATTATAGGGAAGTTCAGTGCTTTTACTTCTACAGCAAAGACCATGTAAGCAGGGATACAGAGATTAACATCAGTCATTTTCTTTCAGGAGTCTTTTCTCTTATCTCAATTTGCCTTTCATGTGACTCATCCTGAGCACACACTGCAAACAGCTTCAAAATCAAGATATTTTTTCTCCTCTAGTACAGGAGATCAACCCTTTCTTCATACCCTTTTGCAGCCTACTGTTCTCTGTTCTAGGAAGGATGCATAGAATACTTCCCTCCTTCAGGTTATTTATAACAGGGGATTCTCTAGAAATATTTTTCAGGACATATTCCAGGCCTAGGATGAGGAATTTGGCTGCAAAACAAAGAGACTGCCAATTTGGTTTCTAGAAAGGCAAGGTTCAGCAGAGCTTTATAAAAGAACACGCTCTCCTAGGGAAATAGACTCATTTTATCTGACACTTCCCTTGAATGGAATTATTCCCATTAAGATCACCATTGATTTAGGAGTACAGGCTTCACATTTGAGGTCTCACCATCTTGCACTTACTTCCATGTCAGATGCACTCAGTCTACACGTTTTGAGGAAAGGTGAGACTTTATTAGTCCTAATAAAACACAAGGAAATTAAGTTTCTGCTGGCTAGATTAGAGCCTTGGAAATAGCTGTGCAAAACCCTGTGGCTTAGCTGCCCAAACTGGCTTTAACTCAGCAAATAGGGCTATTAAACGATGGCAGCAGACCAGACAACATTGATGGGTGCAAGCAGAGAGTGACCACAGCATCAGTTGCCAGACAAGAATTTATTTCTTACAGAATCATTTCTCTGGGCTGAATTACATGCTAAAGGCCTGATCCTGGTCACTCTTGCAATGAGAACTGAGTATGAATCTGGTGTGCAGAGATATCTACTCAAAATGCAAAGGATGATGTTGAAAGGCCACAGAGACACAGGCAAAAGAAAAGAGGAAAAAGCTGTATTAGCTAACTGCAATAACTGTTGGTTCTTGTGCCCTTCATGCATTTATGTTATTTATCAATGGACTCTATATTTAGCAATCATAAGACCAGAGTGTGGAGTAGCCCCAGCTCTTTGCTGGCAAAGGGGCTCTCCAGAGGGCAGCTGGTGGCTAGCAGAGACTGGCACAGCTCTGAGAGCTGCACAGTAGCTGCTCATACAAGGCAGGAGTCATTTCTCCAGCACACTGAGTCATTGTAGGAAGGAGACCGAATCTTACCCAATTTCCGAAAGCAGATCAGTTCTAAGCTCTCTTGTGATGAAACAAAAGCTGGCAGAGCACATGCTGTTATGTAGCAGGCAGGGAGGCCACTTGAGACACATTCAGGAGATCTTCATGTGAGCAGCAGTTGAAGGACACTTCAGAGGCTGAAAGCTGCTGGTGTTGAACAGGGACGGCACAGTGCAGCTGCTTCAGTACTGGAGAGCCACAAATTAATGTATGATGTGAGTTTTAAGGCAGAGGAGAGGAGGAAATCAATGATGAGACAAAAGGGGAGATAGTGCCAGATGAAGCCCGATGACGACATTTCCAGGCAATTTGTTCACACTGCTGGGTGAGCTGCTTGGGGAGAGATGGAACAGATTAGAGATGACTCCATGTACTTTGCCCAAGAGCAAGAGGGCCTTGGTGACTGTGCAACTTCCATGCAGAAATATTAATAACTGTTTCTCCTAACTATCAAAGCATTAGCTCCAGCAGATTTTACCATTTGTGCATGTGAAAAGGCAATTACTTTCCCTCTTAGGGTTTTCATGTGAGGATGTACAATGTTAGTCAATTACATGTTCACTCACCAGCACAGTTTGATGAAAAAGGCAGGCTCTTGGGGGAATATGAACCTGACGGGTTCATATGTCAATCAGAACTGTAGCAAAATTTAGTATGAAAATCATATTCGAAAAGATACTGTGAATTCCATTTTACTGAAAAAAGAATTACGAGGGCTCCTTATGTTGCACCGACAGCCCAAAAGCAGTTGTGTGGCATTAACCTGCAGAAATATGAGAGTGAACAGGAAGAAAAACTACCTAATTTGTCTAGTTAATATCTGGTTATTGCTCAGGTTTCTGGTTGGACATTCACCATGCATCAAGAGCTAAGGCAACAGAATTAAAGCACAGGAGAAAGACAGATGGCCTGGACTGCTGCAAGGCATGAAGACAGGACATGACAAGTGGAAAGCGATGTAACTTTTAGCATTGTTTCAGTTTTAATGATCTCAGTTTCAAATGTAGAAGAGAGCTGATCTTCTTGGAGAGCTTGAGCTTTGGGCAGGTCTGTTCGTCACCCCATCTGAGATGCAGCACCAGGGTGCTCTGGAGCATGCCATGTCTTAGTCTGTGACTCCAAATACAAATCAGGGAACACACATTGAGAAATTATACTGGGAGAACTGTAGCAGCTGCAGTTGGTGGTGGCTCTGTCCTGCTATTCTCTAGAACCTCCCTACAAGTTATTTATAGGCTCATTTCAACCATCTTATCCAGTGACCTCCTGCATCTTTTGGGCTGCTTCAATATGGTTAGAACATAGGACAGATGATCCCCAGGAGAAGATGCAAGACAGGCTTCGTATGGAGACTAAGAAACACAGGCCCAGGATTTCCTAGATCTCTGTCCTTGCACCTGGAGCTTATTTCTGCTCTGCAGCAGTCAGGCCATAGATGTATGCACAAGTGCTGTGTGTGGGTGACTCTGCCCACAAGCTCTGGAGTCGGCAGGGCTGTTCTGCCCTCCCAGTTACTGAGGGCAATACCTTAATAAAGAAGTTGAGCTTGTAATGGCTGTCGAACCTACACTGAGACAGGGAACCTGCTCTTTACTTGTCCTTATTCACTTGTATACAGAGCAGAATGTTGTAAACAGAGCTATAAATACTCCTGTGCCCACTGCATGCTCGAGGTCAGAGCAGATCAGCATACCAATTCCTTCTGGCTTTGAAAATAAGCTATGAATCAATGCATTCATTGCAGGCGGGGTATCCCTGGAATGAGGCTGATGGTGTTGCTCCAAAACATTGGCATTCTGGGCAGGAGCACTGTAGAAAACAAGGTATATGGTAGTGAACAGCACAAAGGAGGACACAAAGCAGGTAGGTCCCTAAAGCCCACCTTTGGACAGAAGTAATTCATCAGGGCACCTGGATGCCAAATCTGGAAATACCTGGTGGCTCAAGGAAATATTTATAACCCTCTGAATGGCACTGACCTGTCAGGTTATGTTTCGGATCTCTCTGCTACATCTCAGCCTCCATGCTCTCCCTGTGAAACTCATTTTATAAGCAGCAAAGATGAGAGGATGGGAACTGATCTGGAGGTGGAAAGCCAGACCTCAGCCCTAGGCAGGACAGCCTGATCTCACTGCCAGCACATCAGTTACCACCCTACAAGCACAGAGAACTCAGTCAGGAGGGCAGAATGATTCCTACTTAATATTGCCAAGAGAAAAACCTAATGCTCTTCAAATTCCTTCAAGCCCAAACTCCCCCCATAGGGAAAAGACTTTGGATCCAGAATCCAGCTTTGGATTAATCCAGCCTTAGTGAAGCATGTGGATGATGGTTCACCCTCCCTACATCCTTTGTTGGAAAACCCTGTAGTTACAGATAGAAGGGATGTACCCTCTGAACCCACCTTGGATGTCCCCTGAGGGGAGACAGTTCTCTGATTTCTGAAAGATAGTTTTATGTGGAAAGAACAACCATCTCCAATAAATTCTTGACACTACTGTCCCAAAGACTACAGTAGCCAATGAAGCTGATAAAGGATCTATAGCACAAGTCTTATGGGGAGTGGCTGAGGGAGCTGGGGTTGTTTAGCCTGGAGAAAAGGAGGCTCAGGGGTGACCAAATCACTCTCTACAAACTACCTGAAAGGAGGTTGCAGCAAGGTGAGGGTTGGCCTCTTCTCCCACGTAACAAGTGACTGGATGAGAGTAAATGCCCGCGAGTTGCACCAGGGGAGTTTAAGACTGGATGTTAGGAAAAATTTCTTCACTGCTAGGGTGGTCATGATGCTCATGAAGTGGTGGAATCACCATCCTTGGAGGTATTTAAAAGAGGTATAGATGTGGCACTTAGGAACACAGTTTAATGGTGGTCTTGGCAGTGCTGAGTTAGTGGTTTGACTCAATGATCTTAAGACATCTTTTCCAATCTAAACAATTCTATGATTTTTGTAGAAAAGCATTTCAGAGAGGCTCTCCCTTGGAGTTTCCTTCTGATTAGTATTGTTCTTCTACTCCTCCTTACCAACTTTACAAAGATTTCTGTGTCTGAATAACATTTTTGGTCCACTGCCTGTTGCAATCAAAAAACCCTTTCTATTGACTTCTGGGACAGTCAGGCCAAGCTATTAGTGAAACATAAAAGCATTTGAACCCCACACTACTGGGACTGTGTGTGTAAATGGCATTACTTGCCTCCTCCTGTGGTTGTTCATAGGATCAGGACACAAAGACAGCCTGTCTTTTGGAAGCCGCCTTTCCTTCAGAAGCCTGTTTACCTTTCTATCTCATAATGACAGTGAGAAATCCTTAAGGGTTTTCTAACTCCCATTGCCAGCAGAGAGCCCCAGCAGGCAAAGGCTTTGTCAGACAGCATATTAATGAAACAGAAAACATGACCTGAATTTTTATAGCTTGTACTTAGCAGGTCATTTACTTGTCATGAAAAGGGACATTTTGCATTGGTTGCCAGTAATAGCTTCAGAAAAGCAAGCACTTAGCTCTCATGTTTAATTCTCCTGAGGATGAAGGGTGAGAGGAGGAGCCCTGGAGCTGCTCCCTTATCCCCACCCCACACTGGAATATCCCAACTATGCTGAGCACTCTTCTAAAATTTTCTTGAAGGAAGAGAGATGGTTGTGTGACCTTGGTAGTGAAACCCACACACAGGGCCAAGCTGTGTCCTGGATCACGACTCAGAGGTGTTTCTCAGCCTCGCATCCCATAAAACAGCAGTGTAGCTGAGCAGCTCTTTGCACAGCTGAGCTTGCCATTTTCTGGCTGGTCAAGTTAGCTCTCCCGGTCAGGGCTGAGTCACTAGATCCAGACTAAAATTATAATGCCATAGCTGTGGGGTGGTTTTCACAAGCTGGAAGGTCAGGCTTTCCTCACTATGCAACGAGAACAATGAGGCAAGCTAATGCCCTCAGAGATTAGGAAGATGTTCTTAAATGGTGTCTGTATCCAAACTAGTTATGTACCAGCTAAAAGGTACATGAGCTGGGCACAAGAGCAGTCTAGACCTGTGCCAAACTCAAATCATTAGCTGAAGTGTTGGTAAGTATCTTCAGTCTCTGCAGAAGGGACACAAGGGACACATAGTTCTCTCCTCATCTCTCCCAATAACAAGTGACAGGAAGAGAGGAAATGTCCTCAAATTGCAATAGGGAAGGTTTAGATTGGATATTAGGAAAAATTTCTTCACTAAAAGGGTTGTCAAGCACTGGAAAAGGCTGCCCAAGGGAGTGGTTGAGTCAGCATCCCTGGAGGTATTTAAAGGAGGTGTAGATGCGACACTTAGGGACATGATTTAGTGGTGACCTTGGCTGTGCTGGGTTAATGGTTGGACTCAATGATCTTAAAGGTCTTTTTTGACCTAAAAAATCCTATGATGATATAAGCTTCAAATAATAAAAAGGGTTAGGATGAACCTCCTCATAGGACCCTTGAGCACCTTTAGCAGCTCCTGTACTGTCTGAGACACGACACTTCCTCAGCGATTTCAAGTACTGCATTTTGAGTGTGCAATATTCTTTGTGTCTCATGGAGAGACTTTAAATCTAAGGCTAGAAATGTTTGTGATTTCCTTAAATGGGAAAACTTCAGACTTCCATGGAAAACCCTAGGGACTAGGTAATCTCTGTGGTTGATAGAGATTGCTTTGCTCTTCACCCAGTATCTCAGTGTTTTGTCTCAGCCTTGCATTTCTTGTTGTCCCTGTTGCCATAAACCTCTTCAGCACCTCCTTCTTGATGCCTTCAATTGGCTGAGTCCTTTCCAAAGAAGCATACTAAAGACTGCTGAAGAAAAAGAAAGCAGCACTGTGATATTGTTTCCAGCTCTCTAATGATTCCCTGTATGTATATCCAATATCTTCTCCCTGTCCTTAGACCCCTTTCCTTGACACTACGGTGTGAACATTTGTACATTGTGCAACAGAACAGGACAAAGTCACAGGCTCCTGGAAAGGCTTGTTGGAAGGGACCTGTGGAGGTCTGTAGTCCAGCTTCCTGCTCAAACTGGAAGTTATTGCCAACACTAGAGCAGTCAGCTGTGGTTTTGAGCCTGGATACAGCTGTAGTGTGTTAATTACTGCCTGCTGCACTCTCACATACATGAGCTATGTGACTGTTGGTCAATGGCAACAAAATTGGATCACAATATTATTCCATTCATTCCTTCTGTTCCTACAGCTTACTTCTAAGTCTTGCTGTCATCTGTGATCAATCATCTATTAATGAACTAAGATCATATGCCCATTTTTTCGGAGGGCAATGAAGCTAAGGGCTGGTGGTTTCATGCCCTCACCAATTAGTAACACTAATCACTGATTAGTAGTTCATCACTGATTGCTGAAGAGCCCTTTGCTCCGAAAGAGCCAGGTGTCAGAAAACCATCCTCACCAAGAGGTTGACTCTACCCTCAGGAGCTGAAGCAGACCAAGCACTGGTTAGGACACATGACTGTGTGAGGTAGGAGACAGGAGTGCTGACACTGCTCTAACTCATGTAGTTCCACATGCTTCATCACACATTTTTGTCTCGATGAAAAAATCCACAAATTGGTCAGGCTGGTCTGACCGATGCCTTTCACACACAAGCCATCAAACTGCCAGACCTGACCCTCTGCAGGGTCTTTAAGACCCTGGTATCAAATTTTATTCACCAGGAGAATCATTGAATTACTGAATACACTCAGTACAGAAGATTTAATAAGGGCACGAAAAAGCTACCAAGAAACAGAGATCATGACCCTGCTTCTGCTAAACCAGTTTAATTTAAAAATAAAATTCTCTAAAGAAAAATTTGAAGGGACTTGTAAACAAGACTAGCATGGCTCATCAGATTAATTACAGGACAGAGTGCATTTCAGATATTGATCTGGGTCTGGAAGGGATTTAATAAGATTAGTAAGGAGTTACTAGCACAAGATGGAGATATTCATCTAGTTCATAGCTTTGCTGAAGTCAGGGTACTTAAACTAGACAGAACTGCAGACCTTTAAAATCCCCAAGCATAACCTACCATCTGTTTTACCGACATCAGTAAATCAAGCCTCACTGGGAAATGGGAAAAAAAAGGCTCTTTGCTCCATTGTTTTACAGATAGTTGATGGAAAACCTTCAAACAAAGCAAATTTAAGAAGGAGACAACCTACTTGCAGCTCAGTGAATCTGGCAGGCATTAGATCAGGTCACAAACAAACTGAAGCCCCTTACTCAAAAAACTACTGTCTTGAAATGGAAAGTCACTAAAATTGCCATCATGGTTGGTACAAGTTTGCTCCTTCTTCAGTGCTTCCCGGAGAGGAGCTGAGTTTGGAACAGCTTCAAAGGCAGACTAATAATTTCAGCCTGAAGAGTTACTGCTTGACCAGCATCCATGCACCACATGGAGACCTTATGGGGATGCTGCTGGGATTGTGCTGCTCTTCATACTTCTTCTGCTTGCTGCCAAGTTTCAGTAAAAGTGGACTATTTCTTTTCTGAAGGAAATCAATGATATTGATTTAGGGTTAGTGATATTGATTTAGGGTTCCTGCCTTAGTGAGGAAGGACTAAGCCCTTCACTCCCCATCCCCTCACTCACCAGGAGTGGGTGGTGTTTATGGAAGGCCAAATATTTTTGCAAATACCTCTTTATAAGAAGCAAAGCTGATGGTCTCAGATTTCAGTGGAAACCTGCTGAAGCATGCTGCAGTAATTCAGATTGCATGTTAATTCCATCCTTGGCCTCTTCTCTGTTGAAAGCGTTTGCCCAAAATTTCCAGTATTCTATATCAACCATGTACCTTTAGAAAATAGAAACTGCCAGTTCATTTCAAAAACAGCTGTCAGGTAATGTAAGGTTTTACACAGGCCTCAGCCAAGATCCAAATCAGCAAGATTAGCAATAAAAGGTTCTGAAGTGGGCTACTAGCTGGGACCCACTCATCTGTTCCCCCTCAGCTGTGCAAAGAAGTTACATAACTTGAGCACCTGAGCGGTGTTTCTTTAGCAGGGAAGCCACAGAAAAGAGCAGTCCAAGTGCCATACTTGAAACATTTAAGAACTTATCATAAAAGACTATGAGGACAATACAGTCACTTGCAGAAAGAAAATAAATCCCTGTCACAGGGACAGGGGGACCTAGTTCAACCACGGATTGTGGAAAGTGGCCTGGGCTATTCATGAGAGATTTTCCCTTCTTTCACTGCTGGAAGATGGCATAAGCAATCAAGTGCATTGGTCATTGCCTAGAAGTGGAAATCCACTAACAGGAGTGGAAAATCTAAGACTTAAGAAAAGCTGATGTTGATGTGTGATGGTATGTGGGTACTGAGTTTTAAAATGCTGCGATTAGAAGGAAAACCTCTGAGGAAAGCAGAAAGTGACACAGTAGACTGAAAATAAAATACTTGGAAGAGTTCAGACTCAGACACAGAATAAAGGGATTTCAGGAGCTGACACACCATGTGTACTTCAGTGATCAGAAAAAAGCTACAAACAAAAGTAATCATTCCTTTGTAACTTGTACTTTTCTTCGGAAGTGAAGACAAAAAAGAAGCCTGACTCTCAATCGTATTGGGGAAAAAACCATCTGATTGTATTCCCCTCTTAAGAAACTAAGCTAACAAGGGATTTAGATTTTAAAGGAAGAAAGATGATCCTCTTTACGTTCAGATTAAATACCTAACAATGGCACTTCTCCTCGTAGTGCTTAAAATCTATGGAAGTGCTCACATGTACACTAAATTCACAGAAGTCAGACCTCAGAGGGAGAGACTGCACAGGCTGGGTAAACACCAGCAGTCAGGTTCCCCCTCCTCCCCAAAATCTCCTCTCTCCACCTCCCAGTTTCCTTTTCAGCTTTGATGTGAAATCACCATTTTCCGGATGTGTTCTTGGAAGCTCACAATCTGATTTTGGGGGAAATCCTCCATCCATGATAAGCTGTTTCCATGGGGATTAAATATTTCAGTTTCATTTTTGTGCTGGGAGCTTCTATAGAAGATTTACTTGCCAGTTTTCATGCTGCTAAAAAGATAAGGAAAATATCACCATGACAGAGGTCAATCTATACTCTCTCTTCTATACCCTACCCTACTGGGTAAGGTAAAGTATGGCATATCAAAGCTGCTTGATTCTGTATGACAAATCCAAACATTTTATCATTATGGAATAATCTCAATACAGAAATGAATGAGAAATATGAAGAGGTCAATTTGAATAGTTTCAAGTTTCCCAGTCCCTACTAACATTCCAGAAGAGGTAACAGAAAAAACAACCCCCTAAACCCAATCAGTCTGGAAAGCAATCTGGCAAAACAAGTACTAGGGACATTTCTAACCAGGGATTTCCCATTTGCTTTTTATTTTATTAATGATAACTAGCCCCAACCTGAATTTTATAGGTATGCAAGATGCCCAGTGAAGCTCCGAAGAGTTTACCAGGGCAGGGAGGAGGGAAGCCTCTCAGCTGCACCTTTTATACCTGGAGTCACTCCACCTGTGCCTGGAAAGGCTGAACAGTCTGGGCCATATCCTTTTATATTGACAGAAGAGCTCCTAAGTTGTGCATAACTTTGCAGTGTCATATTATTGTTAAAACACATCTCTTTGATGCAGTTTTTCCTCTGCTTCCTAGAATACAAAATCATTTATAAAAGCAGCGTGTCCCATTTCAGTACGAACTACATATCTCCTGATTGCAAAACAGATATTTGCGTAGCTTGGCAGGGTTGTAGTCTTGCTCCACACTTGCCTATTTGCACAAGTCTGAATTGAGACTAAATTCTCACATCTTGGGCATCTCCTTCACATGTTCCCAAACTTGGTCACTGAAAACAGTTGTGACGTCTGTGGGTCAAACTCTCCTTTGCTCTTGTCTCCTCAGATGGGCCATCTGAGAAGTCTAACTATCATTCCACTCTTGGAGCAGTGTCCCATCAGGAAGCATGGATCCAAACTATTCAACAGCAGAGATAGAGCAGACACAAGCCAGCACAGTAAGAGCAGGCAACTGAGCCGTGCAACAGCCTGAAGCTGAACAGTCATGTGGCACAGACGATGCCCATATGTGTCCTTCTTCAGGGCAACTCTGCAATGCAACTGCCGTTGCTTGTGCCATATCTGGAAGGACCCTACTTAAAAATGATGATGTGGGACACCATCGGATTATAATCAGAACCTAAAGGATTTGTGATAGTCCTGGAGCTGATCAAACAGTGGTCAGAGAAGTTATTTCCTACAGAAATACCATTTTCTGTTGAAAAAGCGTGTGTGTATGCTTTGGGGGGAAACCTCAAAGAAGGTTTCATCCAGAATTCTCATGCTTTCACTAGCTACCTCCAACAATTTTAACCTCAACGTTTTCCAGGAGTAAAAAAACCACAAAAGTTGACAACAACAAATATTAAAGAGATCCTCCTGTCTGTCTTTCTCCCCTCTTTCACATTAAGAATGGGAAAAGAGTGAAAGGTGCTTTCCTGACACCTGTGACGGTGAGTAACCTGCAAGGGATATGGGACTTTAAGCAAACAGAGAAAAGACTTATCTTATCCCTTCCCTACATCTACCTCTCCGAGAAGCCAGCTGCAAAGTCTGTTCACCTTTTTGTTGTCAGATAACTCTAGCCTTTAAGGTACTCAGATGCTGGGTTTGGACACTGAAGAGTAAGCAAGCGCTGCATGAGCTAATTGGAGCAGTGAGGAAAACGGAAGGGAAAATCCTTGCTTCCAGCTGTTTTGTTGTGTGTTGGCTCATTCGTTTAGTGATTTATAATTTGTTGCTGGTGAAGCAAACCAGAGCTGCTGCCCATTGCTACCACATGAAGAGCAATGGGGAAAAGCTCCCTCTGTAGTCTGACTCTGACACAGACCTTCCCGTTGCTGCTTCTTGGGCCCAAGAACATTTGCAACACACTGCCTAAAGGCTGAATTTGACACTGTTTTTCCTTTTAAAGAAGCTTTAAAGCCACTTCTTTCTATTTAGCAAGTATTCTTCGAAGAAATCTGGTTCTCAAATTCAGCTTGTAAAATTAATGTCACCATTTCCCTCAATCCCTGTTACCAGCTGGAGTAAAATATCCAGGCTGTTTTCTTGATTAAAAGGTTGTTGCAATCAGCAATGAATGAACAACTGTTCATGAGGGTAAAATTGAAAAGATTCCTGATGGGAGCACATGAGCTGTTACAAATTTTTCCATGCTGAGCTTTCAAAATAATTATAGTAACCCTGCATAATTTGGCCTAGTCTTTATTGTATTCCACATCAAACTAAAGCCAATAATGGTTATTTTTGAAATAGCACTATTCCTTCAGTACAAGTCACCCAAATAGAATCAGTTGTCTCAGTGCATTTTCTGCAAAGATGTACAGTGTTATTTACAGCTACACAGAAAATTGGCCCATTGATGAAGTTCTCTCTCTGGTGCCATGAATATCAGGCTTTGCTGTAAGAGATTTGCTTAGTTAAATGTAGTGGGTATTTCCCACCTAATACACTAGTGACATCCCAAACCTTCCAGTTGCTTTTGGTCTACACCCTGTAGAAATATATGGTCTTGTTTTTTCAGCTCTGGTCCTCATCTTGCACACAAAACTTGCTCTGCCACCCACCTCCCAATGCCCAC
The DNA here is from genome assembly GCF_009829145.1 of Chiroxiphia lanceolata. Classification (NCBI taxonomy): domain Eukaryota; kingdom Metazoa; phylum Chordata; class Aves; order Passeriformes; family Pipridae; genus Chiroxiphia; species Chiroxiphia lanceolata. The sequence continues at coordinate 26,867,835 of NC_045643.1, read as the reverse complement.
AAACTGGATCCTAACAATTCATAAGAAAAGGGATCGCGTTAGAGGCCTGTGTCCTGATATTTGTCTGGACAAAGAAAAGGAATCAAGAATTACATAGCAAAAGAGAAAGACTGAATTATGCTGGATTTAAATAGACCTGAAATGTCAGAGACAATTGGTCAAGTTAATGCTGAATTGGACAAAAGTCAGAAGTCCTAGAAAATAATTAGAAAACTTTGGACTGATGAGGAATGAGTTTGGGGAACAGGAACGAGAGCTGATGGAGATAATCCTCTTATTATGCTACTAAACTGTTGGTGGAATTAGTGGGTTAAAGTCTCACTCATGAATTGATCCCATGAGTATTTGCCATTAACAGGAAATTTTATCCCTTGGGAGTTTACCTCGCAGTGAACGGCATTGCTTGAACGATTTGCTGCAAACTTAAGTTAGAAAAGTTTCACAAAAGAAATAAGGCAAAATAGTTTTTATCATTGGAACAAACCCCTGGTGGAAGGGCTGGATTTTCTCCCTTTTGTACTTTTGTGTGGAGAACATATCCGAAAAAACTCACAAGTTTTGACCCTAAAGTAGGAGAACTTGGTAAAAGTAGAATCATTTTAAATATAATGTTGTTCCTTCACAAAAGACTTCAGTTTTGAAATAGGTTACAGCTACATACCAGCTACAGAATTAAAGCTCCCAGGGCTCCAATCTCCCAAGGACAGAAAAGAAAGATTCCTGAAGTAATTAGTATGGCAAAGCCCAGGGCTGCTCAGCAACATGGTTCAATCCTCCTCTGTCCACGCTGGTGAAAACTTTTGGAGCAGGTACATTGCTCTGTGCACTCCTTGTTTGCATAATATAAATGCTGCAAAGTTATTTCCTTAAGCTGAGCAATAGTTACCACAATGAAGTTATCAAATTAGTAATAAATTCTTTCATTACATTTATTAAAATAATTTCCATTATGAATAGACCCATTTCAGATTTGAAGAACTGGGCAAAGAGGAAGTGTGAAGTGCAATTCCACATGGCATTAAGTGGCCTGTGATGTGCAGATGATTGCAATGAATGAGTTAGTTTGCACAGACCTTATTCTTGCAAGCTTTAGACAAATAGAGAATAAGATTTTATTAATGAGCTAGTTAGATACTAATTAGATAATTAGACACTAGTTAGATAATTTAAAGTTAGATACTTAACAGGGACAGTGGTGAAAACTCAGTCAGGTTTTCCCTCCATTCTGAAACAGACACAGGGATCTACGTGAGCTTTCCCAGCTGGACTATTTAGTTATCAGTGAACATGCAAGGAAAGAATTACCTCTAGCATGAAGCACACACTGATGCTTTACAGAATCAGGACTCGAAATAAGACCAATACAGTCTGTCCAGTAACTCATTAGCAGATATGGTGTGAAAGCATTCACACTTGCTTATCCATGATGAGACAGGCATGCTCTTTGGATCAGGAGGGATTCCTGGGGATTTTCAATTCTGTATCAGGCCCCCTGGTCAGTCTGCCATGCTCCACAGGCTTCGAGGAGCTAAGGCAAGCCCCTGAACGTGGATTACAATGTCTACAAAGTGTGAGTCCCATCTTGAAGCCATTCAAACCCGAGGCATCAGCAAAGATGCTGCAACCCCAAGGTACTCAGTCAGAGCCTGGAAAGGACTGAATTTTTCAGATTAATTCCTGTCGTAAATAATGCGGGTACCTAGTTCTTCTTGCTTTTCAGCCACTGTCCTTCCTGAAACTTGAGCCCTCCCTTTTCCTAGCTGATCCAAAAAGCAGGCAAGCGAGGACACGAAGTGGAGAGTCCTGTAACAGCACACACTGCTGCCTGCAGCAGCTTGTGGGCGGCTGCCGGCACAGGGGAGATCCCCATTCTAGGAGGCCAGGACAATACTTAGGTTTTAGTGGTCATTGGAGATGCCTGGGGCCCGACCAAGTAGCAAAATGTTCACACAAGTGTTCACACACGCAACAGTGGCACCACTGACCTTCAGACGTGCACACTAAGATACTTCTCAAGTTCTGTACAGAATAAATGATACAAGCTGGTCCCTGTGCCAGGCAGAGTGAACATCACAACCCTTGTTCTTCCATGCTCCCAGACTTGTTTCTTCATGCTAGCTTCGGTGCTCTGGCCAGCTCAACCTTTTAGTTTATTCAGTGTGATATTGAAGACTCTGCTGGTTTTGACTGGGATAGAGTTAATTTTCTTCATAGTAGCTGGTATGGGGCTACGGTTTTGATGGGTGCTGCAAGCAGTGTTGATAATTCATGGATGTTTTCATAGAATCATAGAATAATCAAAGTTGGAAGAGACCTTTAAGATCAAATATCCAACCATCAACCCAGCACTATCACTGTAACTTCTAAAGCACTAAACCATATCTCCCGACGCCAGATCCAGATGCCTCTTAAACACCTTTCAACACTTCTTGCATCACTGTTGAGCAGTGCTTAAACAGTCAAGGCCTTTTCTGCTCCCCATCTCACCAGTAAGAAGCTAGAAGGGGACACCGCTGGAACAGATGACCCCAACTGACCACAGGGATATCCCAGACCACATGGCAACATGCTCAGCATATAAAGCTGTGGGGAGAAGGAAGGGGGGAAAGTTCAGTATGATGGCATTTGTTTTCCCAAGTCACTGTAATACATGAGGGAGCCTGACTTTCCTGGGCCTGCTCATGGGAAGTGGTGAATGAATTCCTTGGTTTACTTTGATTGTAGAGTATCATCATTTATAAATGGTAAGGATCATTATACTGTTATGAGGGGAAAGATATTTTTTCAGCACCTTTTGATGGTGGGACTGTAGAAGTACCTTAGAACTTGCAACAGCTGGGGCAAAAGATGCCTTGTTGTTCTCTGGTAACTGAAGCAAAGGGATTTTGTAGAAGAATGTGGAGTAATTTACTTAGTTACTGAAAAAAAAACCCATCTGACATCTGTATTAGATGCCAGAAAGCTGATGCCTGACATTTTTTTAAGAATTGGCCAAAGTATCTTAGGGATATATCTCCTCTATTTTCTTACCCCTGTTTTTGACTCCTTTGTTGCACCATCTGTTTTCACTGCAAGCTGTGTAACAAACTTCTCTGCAATCTGTCCTGCTGCCATAGAGCTGAGATAAGCATAAGATATAGAATAATAACAGTTGTAGACTAAACCAAAGGTTCTTCTCTCATAGAAACAGTTTTCCCAAGGTTATTATCATGTTTGCAAACTCTGCTAATCATGTTGAAATTAGGTTGCAAACGACATTTTTTTTTTCCAGAGAGAGATCTCTGTAGCCCATAGTGGTGCTGTCCTGCAGGTATGAGCTAGAAAGTCAAGAAATCCAGCTTTACCCTGTTATATATAAAAGGTAATTTAAGGTATTTAAAGAGTAAGACTGATATGATTAGTAGCAGTCAAACTTGTTCACTTTTCGGAATTAAGCATTTTTTCCCCCAACCAGTTTCTAACCAGTAGTTCATTAACTGTTTGGGACTATCAAGTGCTAATTTATGTGCAACTTAACACTTATTTCACTGTTAATGATTATAGTGCTATTGCAGCTCTCTTGACTCATGAACACAAACTAAAAGCAAAAACCAAAAGGCTAAGGAGCTTAGGACTGCTTGAGAAACATCTCCCCCCTCCTCCCGCGGAATATATAACATCTTTAAAATAGCCACAGCAAAACTTCCTGAGAGCTGTGATGGTGAAACAATAGATTCAGCTCCTACTTTGAAAAGCACTGTCTGCAGTACAGACTGCAGCTGACTGAACTCATTTGGTGGAGTGGTACTCAGGAGGGTTGGGTGGTAGGGTGGGATGACAGCTTAGACTCCTCAATCGGATTTGTTGAGGTGGAAGTGATCCGGTCATGTTTTGTGTCAAGGAATCTGCAATTCAAACAGGAAGGAAAATTCTCTTTCATCACAAACTTCAAAGTGGTTTCCAGTAGTCTCATTGACTGGCTTATTGATTCTGCCTTTTGTTCTCAGAGAGGAAAAGAAGTCCAAGAGAGGTAGGTTGCCTTAAGAAACAAAAGGCTGTACTGTGAGTCTCATTTAAGTTCTCTGTGATTATTCATTACTCGACAGCTTGTTTCAAAGCACCTCTTCAGCTATTTTACATGCCTTCATTTCTAATATTGTCCACGATTATCCTGTAATGTCCTGATCTCCTAACTCAAATCCTCCCCCACGCAGAAGAACTCAAAGGAACATTTCTGTGTTTTTTAAATGTTTTAACAGCAAACTCTGATAGGTGTCTGCAGCGACAGACTCTCACTGCATCCCACCACCTTTCATGCAGCCTGTAGCTGTGTGCAGAGCATGAAAAAATTGTGCTCAGCAGTGTACAGGGAAAACCATGGACATCTTCCTTCCTGTCCTCATACTCTGCAGAATGGTCTCAAGCTCTACGAGATACCCAGCTACAGATTCACTATTATGTTGCCCCTCAAATGCAACAGAGATGTAGCGAGGAACAGAAAAGTCCCAAAACATTAAATTCAGGTTCCTAATATAATATAATATAATATAATATAATATAATGATGATATTTGGTGTAGTTTTTTGAAAAAGAAAACAAGTACTCAGGAAAGTTTTTATCTAGAATTATTTGATGGCAGGTTTAGTTACAAACTGGCAAGCCTCTGAACTGGCTATCGGTGCTGTGCAGGGCAACATTCAGAGCATGAAGACGAGTGTGGAGCCTTGCCAAGTGGCAGCAAGCGAGATGGGTAACACCTCCAGAGATCACTTTGCTTGCATTTATTAGAGTTTAGCACCACCTAATGTGTGAGTGCTTCACATTCAAGCGCTTCTCAGCCAGGATGGAAACAGCCTGTCTGGAGCTAGAGAAAACTTCTGGCATCAGAAAGCACTAAAATTTAATCCCTTGTCTACTCAGCTCCCTATTCTTCCCTTAAGAGGGGAGAAGAAACTAGGAAGAGGAGCAGGCAACTCTGCTGTGAGCACACCTGGGACGGCTGAGAGGCAGAAGAGCCAGAAGAACAGGGAGTCCAAGGACACCACAGATAAGAAAAGTAGGAAAAGGTCATTTTTCACTCAGGCAACAGATACAGCTGGGAAGAGTTAACAGCCTTTTCCCCGTTGTTTTCATTTTGCCTATTTGACATTTGAAGGCTTAAAAATGACAGATGGCCACTCCAGTCATTTTGGGAGCAGCAGATGTCGAGGAGACCTGTAAAGGATTTCAAGACTGCTCTGAGTCTGGGTCAATTTGGACTGTCCAAAAGCTGCAGGAATTGCCTTAGAAACAACTTTGCAGGGCTTGAGGGATGAAAAAAGTAGTTGCACTTCTAAATTAAAGCTGCAAGTGTAATGATTCACAATAGCCTGCAGGAGCATGGGGCTATTTTAGCACAAGTAATTCAGTTGAGCTCAGTTGAGTGATATTTCTATGCTTCTAACTTTTCTTTAGCCTCTGAAGGGCTATGATTGGGAAAATATTGTCTACAGTAATACTTCGGGGAAATCAAAATGAACGAGCTGATAAACTGTGTACTTCTTCCTCCAATTTTAAAAAATTACTGTCACAATTAGGATACACAGAGTAGGAGGCCAACTGATAAATTCAGCAAAAGAAGAAAATAGAAAGGGTTTGAGTTTCTGACACATTTGGATCTAAATATAAGTAAGAAGAGAGGGACTGAAGTGCTGCCCTGATTTGCCAAGGGTCTCTGTGTCGTACCTGGGGAGAAGCAAGCACTGAAGAGCCACCTATAGCAGCCTGCTCTCACCACCTCCTCTTACACGCAGGCCCTACCTGCAGCTGAACATCTTACCACACCTTTCTCACAGATTACAGACAAACTCTTCATACATCCCTACTTTGAAGTGTTAGACATTTCTTAAAGCTTAGCACTTGGCTCACATATGGTGCAAACAAGTGTTTTGTCCTCTGGCCTGGCTAGGAGCCACTCTTGGCTACAGAAGCCATTATGTTCTTAACATACTATATCTAAAAAGTGAAGAAGCCCAAAGCTTCCATCTGCTTCTCCCCTGTGTCTGAGAGAGGACACAAAATAGGCCAAGATGACAGCTGCTTTTCAAAAGACCCCGCAATAAGTGATGTTAGGATCAGGAAATACATCCTTGAGGTGAAAATCCACCAGGGTGTCAGGAAAATGGTGAGACCACATCCTGTCCAACCTGAGTTGATTTTTGAGAACAACCCATTCAGAAGGCAGGCCTAGCAATACCCAGGCACACTTGCAGTTTTACCCTGGGCAGGCATTCCTCAGAACACCAGAATGCTGTTTTCAGTTGCAAAAGCCACATTATGAAAGCAGGCAAACCTCAGCATCTGCCCTGCCCAGGGTCATTTGTCTTCACTTGTTGCTGTTTCACACAGGAGCCTGGGCATCCTTGGAGCATCTGGAGGTGGTGTCCTACCCAGACCCTCTTCCAGCAAGAGGGATTCCCCAGTTCCCTCTGAAAAAGTAATCTTTGGGCTCCCCGAAGTGACACAAGTCAGCCTTCTTATGATCAAATATGCTCTGGGTTTATCTGTGGGTTGAGCCAGGATAAAGAATGGGGTTTCAAATAAATATAGAAAGTCTCAGCCATACCGTTCTAAGTCAGCTTAACAAACAGAGCCTGAATAACCCCCCTGAGAGCACCATCTTCCCTTCACCAAGTGCACCTGCTAGCAAGGTGACTCAGACATAAAATGTAAGCTTCAAAAGAATTTTAAATTAAGGGCTTAGAAGACTGTGACTTGTAGCATCTGTATTACTTGGTAAGATTCATTGACCCAAACTTGAGAGATTTTTCTCCCCAGAATCATTATATTTGGAGTCATCAGAAACTTTAAAATTAGATGACCTCCTAGAGTATATGCTGAAAAAACAAAACATGTCTATTATATTAGTGCTAACGCTGCGGAATATATGGTGTTGTAACAAATGAAAGTTTTATCTTTGTTAAGTCCAAAGTCAAGTGATTTTTAGCAGGCAGAAATTAATTAAAATCTCTAGAGATAATGATCTGTGTGCAGTTATGGTTTCCTGTATTCCTACCTCTTAAAAAAGTTTGATCCAATCTAGGACAATTCAGAAGTCCCACAGCCCTTTAGATCTTGACGGCTCATGATTTTCAGCTAGATTCTTATAAATATTTTGGTGTTTAAAGCAGCTAATCAGTTATGATTCACGGCAAAATCGTGACTTTGTAAACCTCTTTCAGGGACATGGCTCTTCTGAGATACAATGCTCCAGACTTTTTAAGTCATTGATTTTGATCACCTTGCCAAAGTACATGAGAAAAATATATGTGTCCATGTAGATCTTGTCCTAATTATAAATAATTTTCAGGGACTAGTAATACATAGGACAAGGCTTCAGCATTTATTGTTTATGTGACAGAGAAAGCATTGTGAAGTTTCACCCTGGCTGATTTTTCTCCCCCTCTTGTAAAACAAAACAAAAAAGTACATGGTTCTACTTATTAAAAACCCTTTTTTAGCCTAGATCCTTTACAAAAGTTTGACTGCCCATAAACAAACCACTGCAGTTTTTTAGTCTTTTCAATCAACTCTTTAATTACTATTCTTAAAAACCAGGACTGTGAAACACCACTCATCAAGTCAATATTACAGCCAGAACCAAATCAATTAATGGATTTATAATACAGTACTAGAAAAGCAGTTAATAAAACTACCAGACTGAAAAACATTGGGAAAATTCAAGCAGCACGAGACCAGTTTTTACAAATCACCTCAGCATCCCAGAGCACATTCTGCTCACCAGCTTAAGACAGCAGGCAAGTCTTTCTGAAATTTAATGAAGTTTCACCTTGTCAAAGCTTTTAGTGAAATATTAAACAAGCTCTCAAGAAGTACGTTAAAGCTAAGGTGTTACAGGGCACATCAATAGTCTGGGGCGCAGCATTTACATACCAACTCTGCCTGCATTTCCCAGCTGACAAGCTCCAAACCAGCTCTGGCTCAAAGTCCTGTAAAATACAGCATTCCCTGATAGAACAGTCTGCAATTTTTCTTTATCTTACTATAAAAAGGGGCACCCATCTTTGTCCAGGAGTACGTACACTCCCTGTAGATGCCATTATAAGTCTTTTTTACCTCAGCCCAATAGCAATCCCAATAGCACTGCCTCTTGCTTCAACAGAATCCTCTAAAGCTCAGGGCCTTCTGACATGTTCTGCCAACATTATCTCCCAACAAAGCTAAAACCAAAAAGGGAAAAACAATAAGACAAGCATAATCTGTGTACTAAGGATTGTGAGCATATAACATGCACCTTTGTCCTCAAACACTGTCTCCTACAGATACACAGGGCCATTTGCCTCCTGAAGATTGTTTGCCCCCATAGAGCTCCTTTCTGTGAAGTTCTCCCTGTGTATGACATCCCTCAAGAGGAACACAAGGTGATGCTAATGGAGATGTAATGGTCTATTAAGACCTCTTTAATTAGTGTGGGATTACACAGCTCGGGAAAATAATTTCATTAGATGGTGCAAATGAGAGAAGCATTATGGACAAGCATATGACCTCACTATATTGCTGCTTTGAGGAAAAAAAAAAAAAGAGAGTGGAATAGCATAAGGCCTGGATTAATATTTCCTTTACCCAGAGCATATTGTCAGTTCTTCAGAGGCAGAGCCCTAGAGTGAAGGGGAAGGTCATGCCAAGTGTACATCTGTACAAGAGCAGGATTATCATTGTGTATCTTCTCCTACAATTTAAACGTATTCCAGATCAACTTCCCAAAAGTTTGAAATTCAAGCTTCAACACACTGAAACCCAAGTATTCTCCTTAAAAAAACCCTCATGTGATCTTTTGTGTAAGACTTTTATTCTTGTCTTGCATCAAAACAGAGCCTGGAATGGAGATGAATCAAAGAAACACTTTCCATTTATACTATTGCTGTAGATGCATTTGGAGATGAAATTATGCAAGTACAAAATTGTGCTCATTTCAGTCTCTGTACAAGAGAATGGGATGTAAAATTAGGATAACAACCTTTAAGAACAGCTACTGTGAATGCAGTTCAACTCAACTGATCTTTGAAATAGAAGTTTTTTCTTCAGAAACTACCAAATCAGAAGGACTTGAAACTTTACAATAATCCTAAGGAAATTGAAGCAGTGTGTTGCAGAACACCATTGCCTTTAATAACAGCTTGGTGGATTTGCTTATTGCTGGCAGTGGCTGGAAACTGGAAATCTTGTTAGTTCTCTGCATTGCTACAGCCTGGTTTGTAGCGAAAGAAACCTGCCCATTGCTGCCCCTTTGGTCTGACCAGGTGGAAAGCAAATGCTGATGGGCTTTGTCAATTAATTCCTTGGCATTATGGCTTACGTTACTTGTAATTGTTGTGATTAATATATGTGGCACATGGAAAATTGTACCAGAATAAACTGATCCTAGTGTTGCCTTCAGTCTAACCTCATATCACTTTGATTTTTGGGGCTGGAAGGTTTAACAGCAGGCAGAAGTTGGCTTTGTTTTTATGTCAGTGAATAGTTCAAGAGCTTATTTTCCCCTCCATGTTTTTTTTCTTTTTGCTTGTACTACCACCTTTAAAAAAAACAAGCTAATAGAGATTTTGTTTTTCATGGTTAATTCTGTATTCAAAACTCATAATTCCAGTAAAATGTAAACTTCCCCCGCTCAAGAAGACTGTGAACTCAAATCCTCTATAAACACAAGACATTTTGAGTCATTAATATCCACCTTTTTTTTTTTTTTGGTAATGCACTTCTCATGTAATGCACTTTTAATTTTGATTTAGTAACTCCATTGTTGCACCTCCTGTAATGAGGCAGAACCACACTATGCCAGATGCTGTATAAAGAGAAAATAATTCCTAGTTTAAATAAGTATGTAGTGCAATTCGGGTAAAATACTGCATGTCCCTGTCCCTGATTGTTGCCATAAGATGCCAGGATTCAGCAGCAGAGCCTGAAACAGCCCCAGCAGCCCCCACTCCCCCTCTGCCAACTGCTGCAGCAAATGCTCCTTTTGCCTGAAAGGGCTCTTGTCTTTTCCGGGCTGCTGTTCCCTCACTGCTCAGCAGTGACAACGATGGTGCATTTTACAGTATAAACCAGAGGATTGTTCTGTGCCGAATATTAACATATGATGATGGTGCATTTTAAAGCATAAACCAGAGGATTGTTCTGTGCTGAATATTAGCATATGGCTTTTGACATCTGGTCCTCTAAGAGCAATAAACTGCCAATCAGGAGGCATATTGGATACAAGCATATTTTTTATCACTACCCTTACTAATCACCAAGATTACTCCCGGCTTGGCAATTGTGACTGACAAACACACTGAACCTATTCAAATATCCTCATCCATATTCATTTCCTTTTAAACAAATTAAATTCTCATGTAAAATAATCCTCAAATTCTCAAAAAAGCTGTTTGTTTTTTACGTAGGTGGCATGAGTTCAAAGACATCTGGTTAAATATGCATAATTTCTTAAGAGCAAAAATTACAGCTTTTAATGGTGTTTGCCTTTCACTTCATGAAAATCTCTTTTAATGTCACTAGAGACCTTTGGAGCCTGGACAAAAGTTTCCTTTTCTAGCCCAGGGGGGTAGAAATGTCATCATTTTCAGAGCACAGCTGCTTTGTCAAGACACAGTGGCACACAGAGTTTGAATAACAAACACTGAATTCCTGCAAGCATTTCTAAATCTCCTTTGATTAAAAAAATCCCAAACCCTCAAACTTAAAATAACAAGCTATCAAGGAGGAGGACAGGATATGGATTATCATCCATCCATCCTGAATCTTTACACTTTTGGGGAAGGAAATGGGTTTTTCAGAAAGTGACCTTCAGCAGCCAGTAAATACACATCAGAGGAGGCTGCTTTTCAGTGGTTGTCTCTCAGAGGTGAGAGCGAAGGACATGAATTTTAAGCAGAGATTAATCTAATGGCCATTGTATTAATAATAAGAAAAAATCTTCAAGCTAAACTGAATTGTTTCAGGGAGCCAAAGGCAGATGAAATTGAGAAGATGAAATAAAACAAAAGTGAAAAGTAGTTAAGGTGGATTTGATTGAATTGCTATTTGGCATGAAAACCTTAGCCCCTTGTCACTTGGAAAAATAAAAAGAGAACAGAGACTCTAAGAAAAACTTCATAAGGAAGAGTTGAAAGTAACCAAGAGGAATAGGTATGGCTGTATAGTTGTAACATATTTTGGCTTGCATATAGTATGGGCACATTCTTGCTGTTATATCATGGTTCACAAACCAATGGTTCAAAAGAGCTGAATATGAATAAAGAGCAATCAAAGCAATGCAGAATGATTTGATACAGTTGGCTCCTTTTCCATCTTTTGGTAATGTGTCACCTCTTTCTGGTATGTGGGTTTCTTCATGCCCTTGCTTTTGGATTTTTTTTTCTGAATTGATTTAAAAATTCCTCTACTACCTATAGGTAATAGGTAATTTTGTTCTAAAATTGTTTTGCTGGCTTGACTGTGGCAACTCACTCAGAAGACTGTTCTTCATTAGGAACATGGATATCTGTATTTGGCCTTACACAAAATAATTTTATAGTACAAATTAATTGTCTGGAAGAGTTCCTTCTTTGTATGTTTATAAGATTATAAATATTCCTGAGAAACAAATATTGGATTATAGATTTTCAGGGTCTATGCTTTCTTGCTACAATAAGCTGTAAAAGGAATGATAACGGAATCCTGTAGATCAAAAAGGCAGCCCAGATGCCATTTTAACAATTTCAGAGCATTGTCATGACCTTATAAAATGACTCGTTAGGAAATTGCACCAGTGTGAGAACCACCTGTGATGTTCACTTTATGTTGCTTTGTCTGTTATGTTCCTATACTCTAGCATGCATAGGGAAGAAAAACTTGTCATTTTGCAAGTAGCACATCAAAAGGAGATGATGATTCTGTGGACTTATGTCTTCCAGCTGCTTTCCCAAGTGCATACTTTGATGTCTAATCAAGGGTCAGTTTATGCTCCACTCCTTATTCTGGGTAAAAGCTCTACTAGACTCTCTCTGATCTTTTCTTATTTTTGCAAAATGTATGGGAATTTCAGGTCTTTGAAACTCCTAGTGTGTCAAACAAATTCAGACTGAAGGAAATAATGGTAGAGATATTTGCAGTCCTGCAAACTTCACTTCTACAGAAAACCGAGACAAACTGTGCAGGTTCAAGTCTATGAGACAGATTATTCCCTGGTGGAGTCTACTGGAAAACATGATGCAATTCAAAAAATATCTTAGAATACCATTAGACACATATTTTCTACAGTCTTTATCCTCACTAACATTGCCATTACTTAAACAGTAAGAATCAGTAGATGAAGTTTTCCAGAGCTCAGCATGAGCCAGAGCACACGAGACAACTGTGCAAAATATTGCCCTACATCCCTGAGAGCTGTCAATGGACCTGACAAAAGCTGATCACTGACAGTGCTAATGAATATTTAAAAACCAATGCTGTTTCCTTGTTTCTTTCCCAAATCAAGACAGCTCTGTAGAACAAAAATGAATCCCCATTTGTTGTTTTTGTTTCCTCTGGGACTCAGAACAGGCACAAGACTTTAAGCAAGTCTTCCTTGGCCCGTAGCTAATTTCTCTGGAAGAGCTTTTAATGCGGCGGTCCATGGGAAACTTTGGAGGCTGCAGCCGCTCTCAGGGCTGCAGGCAGGCTCGAAGGCACTACTGATGGGTGATTAGCTGTTTGGCCGGGCTGGGATCAGCGCAGGTTCCAGGGATGCGGAGCCGCTGGCAGTGCGGCAGCATCACCGCACGATGGCACAACACACACAGGAATGCGACTGCAGCCTCCTGCCGAGCAGCAAAGGCAGAGGAAACAGCCTGCTTCCCTCCCCTGATTCAGCTGCAGAGTTTATTAGGCTACTGAGGGGATAAAGCTAATAAAAAACAGAAAGAAATTCAATCTTCCTAGCTGGGAAAGGAAGAATACCACTAAGCCTGTTGGAGAGGTGGGGAGCATTGGCTGCTGTGTACTGCACATCACAAGTGGCCAACAGGGATATTCTGGATTTAAAAGTAGGACTTCAATCAGAAATAACAATTTTGTCCCCTCTTCCATAAGGACAAATCCTTGGAGGCTGAATTGTTACACCTCCTACTTATGAGAGAATTTGCTACCCAGATGACTGGTGGTTAAAGCAGCAAGGTTTGATTGACAACCAGCAGTCAATCAAGCATTACACTAATCCTATCATTCTATTAATAGGTAGACAGACAAAAAGGCAGAATGAAGAAGGGAATGAAGGGTGGGTATTTTTCATGGTTTTAATTCCTGTTGATAACTAAGCACCACAGTGGGATGGGGGACAGAACTGGAAAAGTGAGAAAGCTACTGGGTTGACAGTTTATTAGGTAAAGCAAAAGCCAAACACACAAGCACAGCAAAACAAGAAATTCATTCTCCACTTCCTATGGACAGGCAGGTGTTCAGCCATCCCCAGGAAAGCTGGGCTCCATCGCACTTATGACTTCAGAAACTTTCCTAGCCCCAAAGCAAAGCCACTACTACTTTTGGTCCTGATGAATGATCAAGGCACCATGAAGTGACACAGCAAGGGCTGCTGTTTGTAGGTGCATCATTTTTCAAAAAGTATTCAAAGACTCAAAAATCTTCCATGTTCCTCAGGATTTACTGAGAGATCAGTTAGGAACAGCATGCAACTTCTACAACTGGCACTGTGACAGCAGGGAAGTCAACTCTGTTGTTGCTGCTAATCTCAAAGCCCTTGTGTGTACCCAGCTCACTGCTCCACTACCACTTTTCATATGTGAAGAGCCGTGGTGCTGCATGCTCTCTCCCTGGGAAATGAGACTTGTTACTCATGGTAACCTTTATCTCTGTGTGACATTTGAGCTGTGAGGAATGGATGGCAACCCTTTCATTGCTGTGCTTGCGCCTTTCCTTGGCAAAGTGTCAATCAATTCTGGGTTGTGCTGCTTCTGCTGCCATTCTGGCATACTTCACAGGAGGCACAGAATTACAAGGTTTACAGGATGCTTTATCCCTGCAGACAATCTTTCCCTATACCACCTCCTCTATTCCTCTCCAGTTAGTATAAAAGAGAGCAGAAGCTCCTATCTGCTTCTGCTGGGCATGCGACTGATCTGCTCACCTTGCTCTCCTTCAATACTTCTGTGACCTTGTTTTCACACAGAAGATCACTAAGGCTGTTTTTTCCTGTTTTAAGGCTTGTCTGTCTATCTGTGCCAGTACCTAAAAGCTTTCAGTCTTTTCCTTTTTACTAAGCACCAATCTAATTTTTAATAAAAGTCCCTTTAAAGTAATTTTTTTTTTTATTGTATCATGCAGGTATTAGCAGGGGACTAAACTTTGTCATCCAGGAATTTCCTTTTAGTCTTACATTTCTGTTCAGATGAAAAATTTTTGTCAAGCTATATTGGAATTGTAGCCACATCCTGAATCTGAAATTTGCTTCATCCTAAGTACAGTGAACTAATTTTAAGTTCTTGAGCCCCTCACATTATACTCAAGTTTTCATTCTATTAAAAGGGGTGAAAACTCATCTGAATCTCTCTGAAAGCTAATGTGGCTGGCTCAGATTCTGAAATGGGAAAACATCCTACAATTTTGTATTGATAAGAAAGCTTTAAATACAGTTACAGTAAATGGATAGCATACTTCTTTTACACCGCATCCCTCCAATGTCTGTCTGCACACAGAGTGAAAACTACCTTTGGTAGGAAAGGCAAGAACTTTTTTTCTCCCCAGAAAGTTCTAAGAACAGTAAATATGGTAAAAATATACACATTCTGGTTTGTTCTTTCTGACACATGCCATAGACCTGTCCCTGGAAATTATGTTTCATTTAAAAATTCACATTTTTTTAAGGTAAAATTTAAATTCAAGTACTTGATACAATGAATGCTCCTGAGCAAACCCATTATGAGAAAGAAAGAGCATTAGATATCCAGCTCAGCTGGTACTACTCACATTCTGGATTTTGTGTCTTGAAACACTTTTATTTTAAAGCCCCCACTCTTGAGCCAAAAAAGCTTTGATTTTCACTTATTTTTAAAGTTCATTTTTTCAGCTGTAAAAAGAAGCTGTAAGAATGTCATCAAATACAATAAAAGTTACAAGTCAAAGTAAAATGCAAATGAAAGGAAGCCAGAAAGGATTTGCTTTCAGAAGCTACTTGTGTGTTTTTTGTATGGCTGGAATTGGCAAAACAATTTCAAACACAGAAATGCCAGCCAAGGCACTATGTGTTCAAATAATTGCGCCTTGGAGTGACAATCCCCCAGGGACAGGCACAGGAGGGCTCTGCTTGGAAGGGAAAAGCTCTGGTGGAAAGCTGATGTCTTGGCAAGCAAGGGGGCAATCTAGTCCAATTTCCACATCTCCAGAGGCCTCCCATGGATTTACTATGGCCCCACCAAGTGAAGGAACAAGTGGGCTTTTCAATTCTACATATGCAGCAACAGGACTCCAAGGACCAACCACAGAGGTCCCGCTCAGTACATTTCCTTCCTTCCAACCCACATGGGTAAAGGTTTTTTCTCTCCTTCTATGCCTCTCCCAGAACAGACTCCCTGGAATAAAACAAAAATTAGTATGAGAGTGCTGTGCTCTGGCTACCAAAGAAAATACCACAAGCAGGGGAAGTTCTTTCATGTCTCCTCAGACCATATTGACCGTCATTTCTAGAAAGTTCTGGTGACATAGAAAGAGCAAAGCAGGAACAAAAAACACCCATCTGCCAGAGAGAATCCGAGAAAGGATAATCATTTAGTGATCTTAGCAGGAAAAAGGGGTGAACTTCCTGTACAAGATGACCTTGTTGGTGGGTTAGAAAGGACCACTATTTTATTTGACACTGCAGGCTTATTTTCTGTGTTAGCTCAACAGGAGGCCTGTCAGAACCGTTAAGCAAATAAAAATACCCAATCTTATTTCAAAACCTCATGATTTTCGGGACCTGATTCATGGTATGTACTTGCCTGCAGCTGGTCAGGCTTTATTCTGGCACATCCCTAGGTCTGATCTTCTGCTCACTTTGGAAGTTGGGTCTCTGCTCTCTGCCTGCAAGAAGGGCTCAGTTGCCCTCAGTCCTATCTTTATGCTTCCTTTCCTTACCACGAAATTGTCCACCCTAGTCCTGGAGACTGTGAGATATGGCAAGTGTCTGCATCACCAATCTTAAAAGTTTAAATAAGCAGGTGTCTCCATTGCAGCACATGGCAACCTGGCACCTAGTCAGAGCAGGAGCAAGGTGTACAAGTAGGGCTGAAAACAGCCCCCAGATACTGGTGCACACTGAATCTCTGTACCTGGAAATCTTTCAGGCCATTGCTGTAATAGTATGCCTTCTTCCCACCTCCTGCAGTGTGAAATATCTCTTCAGAGCTTTACTGGCGATGAATGTTACCATGTTGTTGTGAGCCTCAGGCCAGGGCTGTAAAGGTCAAAGTAAATAGCTTCTTAGTTACCCCTCAAAGACTTCAATAAAGCACTCCAATAATGAAGTTGCTCTCATATAGCCTCTTCCCTTAGCAATTCAGGCCAATGTACCAGACTGCCATACAACAGAAATGTCACTGACATCTGGCAAAACTGATGAGTTCACGATTCTAAAATAATTCTAGGTCATTCCAATGACCTGCACTGATAGCCTCAGCCCTGCTCCCCCTTCCTTCCGATAAAAAAAAGGGAAATAGAATTTGTCTTAAGATATTATAACATCTGGATTTCCTGAGGGAATAACCACCCTTTTCAGCATAGGGGAAATGCAGCAAGGTCAGGAAAGGCTCTCTCGGTAAGGGAAAGCCAAGGGAAACACACTATGTTGTGTTGCTGTGCTGAGTTTTAGCTTCCTCTTGAATAGCTCCGAGGATTTTTTTAAGCATCAGTGATGAGATTGCTGTATTTACGATCCAATCAGTGACTGTGACCCATTAAACTAACATCCAGCACTAGTCACTGAAAGCAATTTGGGAAGTTAACCACAGAGCAGTTAAAAGGAACTGATGTAAAGGCTCAAACAATTCACTACTCAGAGTTCTAAAGTGTCTTTCCCCCCCTACTTTTTTTCCTGAATCTTTCTGCCAGATAATTATGTAAGAACAAAAGTGTCTTATTTTGCAAAGCATGAGGAGTAAGGAAGGGATTTAAGGCTACCTGACTGAAGGAATGCCACACTGGAGGTAGTATCTAATGGCATTTGATGTGTGCAAAGTGCTTAAAAAACTTTTGAAATATCTTTTAAGGAAGGAAGAGAAGATGAATGATCCAGTTTATGTAAAGAGGAAGTAAATGAGAACAAATAAGTGGAGCTGAGTAAATAATTCAGAACTAATACTTTATTTCATCTATTCAGCCCTACTTCTTTTGCTCATGGGATCCACTGAAATGAAGAGATTTCCTCAAACCTATTTATCATATGAACTTGATAGCTTAAAGAAAGCCTACACAGCAGTGGGACCAGGAGCATTAGAAGCACAGGCTTCACTGAGAAGGTGTGAATGGCTGGGGAAATCAGATTGTGTTACTTCTGTTCTCTCATTAACTAAACAGACAAAGAGTCCAGCACCAGTAATTCTCAATTTGGCAGATAAATGCCAAGTATTATCAATATGTATTGTCAACCCTAAAAACCCCCTTGGCTGTGACTAGAGTCTACTGCTCCAGGGTATTTGCAAACACACAGAAATACTGTTTGTCCTCAAGGCTGTCTACACTGTTGGGGTCAATCCCAGGATGCTATCAAATCCTATATCCTGGTCCACTGAAATACATCCAGTAAATCGCTTACTCTGTAGCTCAATCCCTCTTTTGAATTCTTGTTCTGCTTAGTTGTTGAACGATGTATGTGGCAGCATATCCAGGGCTTTCACCCATTCTTCAAGCCTCCAGCTCAAGCAGGACACTGCCAACAATGCCAGAACTCCCTGTTCTGACTTCTGTTTTACAGCTCATTTTCTAAATCTGCTACAACTAAATTAAAGGGCTTCTACAAGAAAAAGCAAATAAATATGCAGGCTGATACTCTGAACAGCTCTTCAGTACTTAAGAGCTGAGATACACCTCTGCAGTACTTTAGGAAAGAAAAAGAAAAATCCCTAAAACCCTAGAAAGAATAACCTCTAACCCAACACTAAATACCAATACAAGCTCAGAGTCTACATGCTAAAGCACTAACCCTCTGCTTCAGGTTGACCCTAGTGATAGCCCTTATGACTATGGCAGTTTTCTTGGATGAAATATGTTTCAGAAACAAAATTTTGGGGAAAAAAAAAGGTGATGCTGAGCAGTTTCATTTGCCAGTGATGTTTGTGAATGCTGATGCTCTTGGCACCAGGCTTGGGCACCAGGCTCAAATAGATGTACAAAGAGTAAGGGTAAACAAGGAAGCTCCTGTAAATACTCATCCACACAAACTTTGGAAATTCACTTGTTAAAAGTGCATGTGGGCATAAAACTGGACACATATGGCATGAAGATATAAGAAGTACACAGGGAGAGTGAAAGTGAGTAATGGAAAAGGAATACTGCATTTGCTGCAAGGACTATACTTACAGCTGCAATTCATGATTACCAGGAAATGATGGTCTATTTGGAGAAAAGGAACTACAACAAATGCAAATAGAACAACAACAATAAAACAAACAAACAAAAGAATTCAAGGCTTAGTTGCATCAAATTTTTTCTTCCTCTGGCTCACTCTACTCTAAACTCTTACCTTCCAAGGAGTCAGACATGTTTAACTTTAGTCTGAATTGAGCAACTGCACTCAATTGCCTGAGATGGGTACTTTCCTTATCATATAAATCAGAACACATTGAAAACAATGGAAGAATTCCCTTGGCTTCAAAGAAGACAGGGCTGATTGCCTGTTGTTAAAGAAACTGCTTCATTTGCTCTGCACAGCTAAGCCTACCCCATCTCTGCACTGTGGGAACATTGGTCAATTGACCTCAGATGCCAGGCTGCTTTCTTCCTTGTACATGACATATCTTCCTTGTCAAGGGATTGTGCAAATCAATCATTTCTTCAGGTCATGTCACAAACTTCTGAAATTGTCCTGGTAGCTACCAGTTCCCCCTAAATCCTATTAGTTGTTGCCTGGAGCACAATCAGCCTAAATATCAAAGGAGGTGGTAAAAACCATGAATTTCCTCTCACTATGGACAACTGAGTTTTGAATCAAATTCAGTCATAATGAAAAGTGTTTCTTTTTTTTTACGTGTGTGAAAATCTAAAAAATATTCCTATAGGGTAACTTCTGAATTTGTATTTTGAGGTAGCTTTCATAGTAAACTAAAATGTAATTACAAATTTCAAAATCAAGAGTTTGCTTCCCAAGTTTCAATGAGACTTTTTTCCCTGCTTGATGAGTTTCATGGGTTTCCCAGGAATATTAATGCTGTCAAGGAGCTCAGTGTCTGCTAGGAGCTTGGTAACATACCTGAAAAACCATAGGTGGGACTAATGGGGAGCTTGTGCGCAGACAAATGATTCAGCCTCCCAGAGAGAGGCACCTACATTTGGTTTCTACATGCAAGTCTCCAGATGTGTGCTAGGTGTCTGAGCCCTCCCTGCAATCAGTAAGAATAGGATTCAAGTGCCTAAAATGTCACTGGAGGTCTCCTAGTTACCACCCTCCTGCGCTCCACACACCACTTCTGAAGGATTTGGGTAGCCTTGTGTCCTGGGTCACATCTTCCAGGCCCACAAGGATGTCTTAGACACCCTGGGGCATTTCAAAGAACCCTAAGTGGTAGGACTTTTGAACTCAGGCTGCAAGTAAACAGAGTGAAGATGATAAAATAGACATCCTACATTACACACATTGCTTCAGTTTGTAAGAATAGGTAAAACAGATCAACATTACCAAATGCAAAACATATCTCCATCCCCAGCTGCAGCCTGGGACTCTCAGACCTACATGTGATAGAAGTGTTTGGCAGGGTTGTAGGAAGAATCCACATTTCTAGAGGCTTGCTGTGAAGTTTCTGCAGTAATCCAGAATCGCACTGAACCAGTCTGTGATAAACCAGTTACAGTATGGTGGTACCCGAAGAAACAAAGTACAGGGAAGCTAAGTTGTGATTTTCCTCCCTTTTTGATCCCTTTGGGATGCATTCACTTCTAATCCACACAAAGCATTATCAGATCTCCACTAACAGGTGTTTTTGACACATTCCTGGGCCACTCTGATGTCTCTTGCACTGTCTGGAGGCCTTGCCATTCTCTGTAGCCTGTTTACTTGTAAGGCATTTTTTTAAAGGTCCCTGGCACTGTGCCCATTCTCCTTTTATAGCTTCTCCAGCAAAACAATGTTGGAGGTCATTGTGAAAGGAACTGGTCAGAACAGGGCATGCTTAATAACAGATTTCAGGAAAACAGGCTGAAGTTTTAAAAAAGCAATCCAAGATCTGATTGATTTATCAGGGTCTGTCATCAAGCTTCTGCCCTCCACGAATCTTTACTAAAATAGGGCTCTCACGATTTAAGGGACAGAGGCTGAAGGTAGCTCTTCAGACAGAAATGAAATTTCTTGGTCAGTATGGGCAACTTTTTTCTTTCTCTCTCTATCTCTTTTTATTTTTGACAAGGTTAAAGTAGAAGTTTCTTGCTCTCTGCTGATGGCAAAGACCTACAGCAAAACCACTTATGCCTATCCTTGCAGAATACCCTTGCCATGTGGAATAAGGCTTCCCACCATCGTTCCCCAGTAGGATGTCTGGTGCTCCTAGCACTGTCAGCTCTGTTGTTTTCATGGGTACTTGAACAATGTTTAATACTGAAATGCAACACTTAATCTGGTGAAATGTGCAGCAAAACCTCAGTGTGGGTTGTGCAGATACTTCTCAAGGAATTTACATTAACTTAATCTTACTAAACTCTTACAAGATCCTACAAACTGCACCATAGGGGACTTCTCTGCTGGCAGTCTTTTATATTAAAAATGCATCTTTACAGAAAGCCTTTAATTTGAATCCTTAATCTCATGAATGGGCTAGCTTTTTTTTTGTTTTCTCCTTAGCACTGTCAGACAGTATAGCAGCCTCTTGTCCATCCTTAACCTTGGGGACAATGCAGATCAGTAGAGGTACAGTGCAGCCTGTGCATCTGTGTCATTCTTGTTGGAGGATGGGTTTCATGGCTGTGACAGTTTGTTGCAAGGAGTCAAAGGGACAGCACAGATTTCAGGAGCTAGCAAAGTTCTTATGATGGCCCTTGAAATCCCCAGCAACGTGGATGAAAGTCTTGTCCTCTTTATTGACCTTGTCACTTAACTTTTCTACCTGCTACAGTTCAACAGAAGAGTAAAAACTGCAATAAAAAGGATTTTCTAATTGAATAGGAAAATGATATCACTTTACATTAAGTGAAGCCCTGGGTACAACTTCTTGCTCATTTTGGAAAGGGTGAAATGAATCCTTCTGGTGCATTTCAGTAGTACAGTGGAGCCTTGAAAGGTTTGGGAACTACACCTGCATGTAGTTTTCAGAGAGACTTGGATAAGCAGCTCCCTTGTAGATGCTTTTAGGCAATTACTCAGAAGAGCACAGTTTGCTGGGCTGCATCCAAACCATATTAATTTGGCAGTATGGCTGTGGGATACATTTTGAGCTGGCTCTGGTGGTTGATACCGAGCTCTTGAAAATTTGGCTTTCTGCGACTTGCCCAAGGTCACAGTGGAGGTCAGTGCCAGAGATGAAAAGTGGACTCAGACCTTGAAAGAATTTGATTCTGGCTATTAACCAAAAACCACACTCTCTTCCATTAGGAACATAGTACTGAGCCCACAGAAAGCACCTAAGACCTAAGAACCCTATTTGGATCTGGTCATCTCTACTGGAAAATGAAATGGGCATATATATACAGCATGTCCTATTTCCTCTTAAGGTTTCAGCTGATTAAATGAAAGCAATGTGAGAAAACCTGCCGTAGGCCACAACGTCTTTTAGGGCTGTGCAAGGAAAAAACCCTTATAGCTTTTAATAAGCTCATGAGATTTTACCCTCTGTAACCACTAAATCCATCACTTTGCAACATTGAAGATAATTTATGATTGCCTCAATTGTTTCTTTTATTTATGGGACATTTTTAGTATGGAATTTAATCAAAGAGATTAAATGTCATACTACCTATTACCTTGCTGTTAAGATATTAGTCCTATAGAAAGACATATCAAACTCTGGATTAATCATACAAGAAAAGTAGTATGATGGCAATGCAATTGCTTTAAGATTCATGATTTTTTAACTTATTTAATGGGGGCAGAAGTTGAGATGTCACTACCTCTTGTAGCATACTTGTTGTTTTTCAGAATTAGGAGGGGATATGAAAATAACCAGAGTTAGGTTTTGATTTAACAAAGTGCTTGGCATACACTTAGCTTTAATGTGCTTGCCTTGACTCCAGTGAGACTTATGCCTGTGTTTAAGAGCTGTGTAAGGCAGGATTAAATCACATGCTTAATTTTAAGCATCCACTTAAGTGCCTCTTGGTAGGTAGGGCTTCAGTAAGTTAAGTTACATATTTGACAGGTTTGCCAGCTTAATAGGATAATTTCAAAACTAAGAAAAGGGAATGAATATGGTGCCTATATTTATCTTACACTTTCTATACAAAATGGTTTCCCAAAGCCCTTTATGAACCATAAACTGAGCTACATTTCAGCGATTGATTTCAAAGTCTTTTCTACTGTTAGAACATAGCATTTAGAAACCTGGTGAGAGAGCACAAAGACAAAAAGTTCAATATACATTTGCAGGAGCTATTGTGTGTATATTGAGGGGGAAATCTGAGACCACAGGAACATAGGAACATGGTGTTAATTTGTAGTTTTAATCTATTGATGCACTTTTGAAAAGACATGGGTCAAGTAAGCACTGTTCCTGCAGAAGCTATTTACCATCAGAGAAAGTAATGGTCATATCTGTTTTATTAGGAATAAAAACTCATTGGTGACCTTATCAGAGATGCACTTCCATTACAGGTACCATGTTTTCTTTACTGAGTAAACACTGTACTGTCCAAGCCAGGCATGAGTTATCCCAGTTCACAGGCATTTACTGTTTATTACATCAGTGATGTACTTTCTGCGTAGATCTAGTTTTCAAGTACTCAGATCAGCCAACTTACTGCAGTTTCCCACAGCTGGCCAGCCCTTCCTTTCAGAAGTTGTTGGGTAGGTCAGTTTTCACCGGGACTCCCCTCAGTTATATGCTTTGCTTCTCCCCACATAAGCCCTACTCATTCATGCTGACCTAGACTTGGGCCAATCTGACCTCTGAGGGACCATGCACATAGAGTTTTCAATAGCACCTTCAGAAAATAACTAATCTGAAAACTTCTTGAACTGTAACCTATGAATTAATACTTTCCTGAAAGAATAAGTATCCAAAGTAAGCTTTGTATGTGTATAAGTTGGTTTTATGAAACCAGCTAGCCAAGTTTGACAATGCCAGCCAAGAACTCCACTAACAAAACTAGAAGCCCCTCTCCACACCACACCAGTAGATTGACCTTGTGCTGAGCCCTTCTAGTTAATGGGATCAGAGCATACCGCTTAAGTGAAGGCCAAGAAGAATTATCAGTACCTGCCTGTGATATGTATTAATTAGTGAATCTCCCAAACTAAGAGAGCAGGCAGCAGGATTTGAAATGTTTTCAGATAAAAACAAGACTCTTATATATCTCATCTGTAAGTGCTCCTGCCACTGTCTGCTGAATGTCTGGCTATTGAGGATGACCTCGACATTGCTCTGACCACTCTTAGCATCAACTGGGTTGAATCTGACCAGACTGGAGCCAAACAAGCAGTGAATAAGGGCTCCCTGTCTCCCTGTTTGCAGCTACCTTTGTTCCTCCCTGCATAGACTACAGAGAAAAGGTTTCTAGGATACAGCCCCAGTCACTGTCTGGCTTTACCTTGGTCTTCCAGCTTCATTAAGGCAAGGACTACAGGGATTATATTGCCATGTCATCCAGAAAATACACAAAAAAACCCTCAACAAAAAGCATCATCTGGTAACAATGAAATATTCAAACAGGTTTGCAGATGACAGTGCCTGTTTCTGACAGGAGACTATTGTTTGGGAGAAGTTATTTGCACAAGCCGGTGAATGATTGATACCAGGCCAATGAAAGATTGATGTGTGAAAACACAAAGCACATCTGCCCTAATTGAAAGTCCTGGGTTACCCAGGATTACGGGAGGGGAAAAAAATTCCTGCCTGTGAGATTCACCCTGTCATCCCATCCTCCAGAAATTTTCTAACCACTCATCCTACTTGTTTTTTTTTCATTCTGGTATTTCCTTGATGCCTCCATCAAGATTATCATGGAGTGACAAACTGTGCATACATAGAGGACTTGGTAAGAAGTCAGGTTGGAAGCAGAGTAGTTGTGGAGAAGAAAAACAGCAAAGTGAGGGGAACTGACAGGGAAAACCAGAGCTTCTCGTCTGTCCTTTAGCACCCAGCTTACTAGACAGTGTCATAGATGTCATAAAGTTCCATTCTGCTGTTTTGGTTTATGACCAACAATCCATTACATAGAGTCAGGAGAAAATCTTATTATAACCATTTATGGTCCTTGCTTCCCCTGTAGTTAATGCTTAGAAAACTTAGAAAATTCTAATAAATATCTTGAAAATCATGTCTATGCATGTGCAACCCAGACACACAAAAATGGCATCAGACAGGTTTTTCCTGTGAAATACTTTTCAAGGACAGAAACATACAATGCATGGACTTATCAAATAACAAAAGGCTAGTCTGGGTGTCCATTTGAATATTAGAAGACATCAGTGTTTTGGAGTTTTAGTTGTACAGAGCTTGTAAGTCAAATTTCACTGACAATATAGCCAGGATATGTTCAATTGAACCCCCCTCTGAACCCCCTCCTTCTTGTACACATTGGCACATATCAGCATATTAAACCATGGCATATTTTCAGTCTCCTTCTCTTGCCACAGTCTGAACTTCTCCCTTCAGTGCTTTCACTCACTGACCTACTCTAACAGACACCATCAGTGCCCTTTTCACTGCATGGATTATCCAGCATCTTCAAGTCCAGGAGCACCATTAGGAAACACCAGGGAACCTGCCCAAAAGCATGAAATGACAGGCATTAACTTTCAGACAGGGTTCACTGGTAGTTCACAGCGTTTCTTGCAGCTGGGGCTAACTAAAGAGAGTAGAATGTATTTAAAATATCTCATTGTTTTCTCTCTACCACCAGCAACTATATAGTTAATGACACCACAACAGTGGGCACCAGCTGAATTGTTGGAAAGTTTCAGTCTCACCCTACACTGCATTTCTTTGCTAATATTATCAACACTATCCTCTCCTCAGAGTTATAAGAGGGTAGATGGCAAGAGATATAGTTCTGAAGGCTGGAAAGGATCTACAGAGCCACAAAGATGTGGTGCAAGGAGACTGGTCTTCCCTCAACCTTGTAGACTTTAAGACAGACAGCAACAAAAAATAAAGACACAAATAATCACATGCGTGATTTTCTGTAGTCAGTAATCTCATAAAACCTGTTCTTGGAAAATTACTGGGAGACTTTCCTGATATCATTATTTGATTTCCAGTAATGTCTGGGAGCTCTGTGTTTGAATTCTCCCTCCCCACAGCAGACTCTGCACAAGCACGGAACAAAAAAACCATCTGGTTCCAATGATCTTTCACAGGACAAACTCTGCCAGATTGGATCCAACCTTTAATATTTATTAGTTTTTCCCAAAGGAGCCCATACACAACATCCAAGGTTTAAAATAAAGTGATTTTATAGTTATTAAATTGCCTTAAAGCAGTTGCCTTAAAGCAACTGCTCACTTTTGTTCTACTAGCAAAGTAAAAAGAAAGTGGGTGGAAGGTTGCAAGGAGACAATTTATCTGTTACATGCACGTTGTACTGTGATCCAGGGAAAAGTTCTCTATTCAGGTAACATGAGGGTGACATATTTGTCATTGAACTGGTTGATTTGGGCACTGAGCAGGCACCGCAATATTCTTGCGGATTAACAGAGGTATAACTTATTTGCATGCTCCAATTATAAAAACTGACTTTATTCCTCTGCTGGCCCTGCTTTGAGCAGAATGTTAGAGTAGACTACTCCCTTTCCAACCTCAGTGATCCCACCCATGGCAAATGCCCCATCTATAATCTCTAAAATAGGCTTCTTCCCATGGGCTTCTTGAGCCCCCATAGCTTGATCTCTGTCTCAAGAGAGCTCAGCCTTTGATTTTCTTGTGCTTCTAGTCTCTAATTCCACAGGTTAAAATCAGAGGATTTACTGTCAATGGCACTGTATTTGATGGGGCTTGAGGGTATCTGAGGTGTTGCTGTTGCAAAGGCTATGCTTGTAAAAATACTTCTGGGAAACATGAGTTACCCTGCTCTCCCATTAAGAAAACAGCAGCTCTGTTTTAGGACCATATTATTTGTTGTTTTTACACAGCAACAAAAAAGGATGGACTGTCATTGTAACATCTGCTCCTGATATTGTACTGTGATGAAGTGTAAATCCAAGCTGAGCAGGCTATAAATTGCATTATACCATTGCTCCTCCTGACCCTATAGTCAGGCAAGTTTTCTATTACAAAGACCCTATATTCAGGAGTTTATATCCTGTCTATAAAAGTTTAGTCTAAGCTGAAAGTTGGCATAAAATACCATAACTTCAGAGTGAATATTTTTTGTAAACTTGATAACAGCTTGTAATACATTTCAACAGCATCTTTCACAGAAAGAGGATGGAGTGTTTAAAATTCACTACACCCCCCCATGGAAGCTGTTACTAGTGGAATCACCTTTGGAATAGGCAGAGTGAAATATTGCTTCTAGTTAGTTTAATCTGCAGAGGAAAGGCTGAGTTTTGATGCCTGTTTCGGTAAACTGGGAGGAAAGAACAGATAGTCTTTTGCAAAAAAAAAAAAAATTAAAAAAAAAATTAAAAAAAAAAATCAGTCATTATAAACTACTTTACTCCATTTAAAGATTTTTATGTTCTAAGCTAGCTCTAACTTTAGTTATCAATAGTATAAAAAACCAGAAGCTTAAAATTTTGAACCCCCCTATTTTTATTTTTCAAACACACCAGGTAAGAAATAGAGAAAGATTGTACTTGAGTATTTCCCCTACTTTCCTACTTCCACATTTCCAGTCTTTAAGTTTTATCTTAGTTCAAACTTTTAAATCAAATCTGTTTCCTCCCCAGTCTTTATTTTTACTTTAGTTGATTTGATCCCTTAAATCCCATATGATTTTCCCAGTTCTCTGTACAGATGAACATCACTTGAAGCACCAGCAGATGAATAAAAGAATTTAACAGTTAACCCATAAAAAGCAGCCACCACCCAATCTCTTTTCAACAGAAATAGATCCTCAGGAGCATTTGCCACGAAAAAGAATTAAAATCTGATCAATATATGACTGAGGGTGAATCACAGCCTCTTACTCTGCATGGGAAGGTCCAGTCCCTAACAGTTTCACAGTAAATAACTCCAGACACAAAGCGTGCCCAGACTGGAATAAACCCAATCCGGGTCAGCCGCGGGGGCTTTGAACTGGAGTGAGACATTATTTCAACACTAATCACCTCAGTTTGGATGAACTAATTTTGAAATTCTCACCCTAAAGCTGTTATGGAAATTCTCCTTGAAGGAAGCAGTTCGGGACATAAAGCTGAGATCACTCAAGTCAGAGGAATGCCAAGGGACACCAGTTTTCAAGTGGAAGCAAGGACGACCTGTATCTACAGCTGTAAGATAATCATCCATAAAAGCCTCCTAACTTGATAAATATCCTCCTTTCCCAGAAGGATGCATTGTTTCTGCTGTTTTGGACTAATGAGTGTTGATTGTGATACAGATATTAACATGACCTAGTTGCCAGTCAAGTAAAACGCTTGTCAATTTTTGTCATGTACACATAGAATTAAAACCTTCCTGAGACCTAATGAACCTCGAGGTAAGTGGGAGGAAAGGGGAGGAGGAGTGATTAATCTCCCATTGTTTAGAATCACCTCATTCTTTACAGAGAAACACCTCTTTGCATGAGAGTTTTATAGATTACATCATCATCCAACACCTCGGTATGCACATCCCTGGTCCCCTATGGCGAAATATAAGGTTTCTGGCTCAGTAAAACTCTCAAGTTTTACTCCCCACAGCATGCAGAGCTGTTTCACACAGCATTCCACCTGGGCTGATGCAACTCTGTGCAGGCTCCAGGTTGGCAACACAGCAAGATGAGCTTGAGAAACCTCCACGGGGGATTTGAACTCCCTTCTCCGGGCTTTGTTGGGGGGGCTCCAGCTTGGCTTTCAAAACCCGCTATTCATGCTGGGGTATGTAGATGGCTCAGCAGCTCCGAAGAAAGGCACTGCCTTATGGGGCAGCCCAGCTGGCTCTCCGTATGTCTGAAGCATACAGTCTGCTACAGTCCCTGATACTCGGCAAGGCTGACAAGCACTGGTAGTCATTTGGCATACAAAGTATGCAAAGGGAGGTGATATCACTGTTTCCTGACTCTTCAGTGTCTGTAGATACTTATTTTACTGACTACTTCTGTCTTTATTCCCATCCCAAGACAAAAAAAAATAAAAGAAACAGAATCTGCAGCAAGTGGCATCTCCTCTCTGCAGCATAAGCTTTAAAACACCCAGGGAACAAACTGCCTCCAAATATTAGAATACTTTGTTATTTACTTCAAAAAAACTCCTTGCTCTGGTGTTTTTCCTCCTCCATTAATCAGAATTATTTCTGAATGCCATCACAACCTTAAGGGTATACCTATACTGCTAAAGATAACACAGTGCAGCCTTCTACCAGGCAGGTAGGAATGACTCCAAGGAAACCAGGAGCATGTTCCTAGTCTCTCAGGCTGGGCAGAATGAGATATTAAATCATCTAAACTGCTGTTAGCACTCTTACTGCAAAAGTGGCCCTGGATACACCCAGAGACGGACCCCTAGGTCAGATATTTCAAAGTTCCTGCCTGGGACTCTCCTGCATCCTTAGACAAGAATCAAAGATGGATCCATAG
Organism: Chiroxiphia lanceolata; assembly: GCF_009829145.1. NCBI lineage: Eukaryota > Metazoa > Chordata > Aves > Passeriformes > Pipridae > Chiroxiphia > Chiroxiphia lanceolata. Next base: position 26,838,774 of record NC_045643.1, on the reverse strand, counting down.
TACAAACCACTGCTGTCCTTGGCTAGCCCTGACTGCATCCAACTGACTGCTGAAGTAAGAGGTAGGTGTGGACATCCTTTCTTCTGCTGGGATGCTTACCTGAGGGATACGAAAGCCACATGTAGTTCCACAATTTCCTCCTGCCCATCCTGTGCAATGAAGACTGCCAAATACATCTCATCCTTGCTGCTGGCACAGAAGGATAGGTTTTTTTCCTTGCTCTCTCACTCCTTCGTGGCAGCTTCTCCAGTGTTCCTTGTGATGTTTTAGTCATTCCTTCCTCCCTACTTCTCTCTGTTTTGCTATCAGGGAGCAGCAAGAGCAGAAGGCAACAGAATGCAAGCTGGGAGCTGAGAAAGACCACAGCATTAGTGGGGTCTATCACAGTCCCAGATAAAGAAAGGCAATACATAAGTCCAGAGGCCATAGAAGGAATCTGCACAAGAACAAAAGAAGACAGAGACAAGGCTGTAGCATGGGTCCACACACAGCATATCTTGGAGATAGGCTGAAACCACTGGTGTGTGCTTAAATGGAGCACTCAGACCCAGAAGAGTGTGGCTGTGGGTCCCCAGGTGAGGCTGGTCATGGTCATTGAGGCCTATTAATGCCATCACACCTAATTACATTTTCTACACTGCTGGGAGTGCTTTTTCCTCTTCCATGTGCTGGGGTCCGAGAGCTACCTGGATGGTGTTTTTGCAATGCTAAAAACAAAGGAGTTAATCTGTGATACGAATTAAATTCATGTCAAGTGCTCCTTGAAGGGTGCCCACACAACCTGCCAGGAGGAGTGTAGCTGCTAATTAGCACCCATGTTGGCTGTCAGGGTAAGGACATGAAACCTGTGAATGGAATACAGAGAATAAACTACCCATGCTGGGAAACTGCAAGTTGACACAGTCTTTTCCATGCCAGGTTTTCTGTGGTCTAATTACAGATAGCATCAAAAGAGATGGCAGCTCACAGGGCTGTAGCATTTTGGATGCAGGGGACTGTGAACCAACATTTGAGATGAAAATAAGATTAAACTTCACAGGCAAAGGTACCTTAAGAGATAGGTGCAAACTACACTGAAACATTTAGAATTATTTAAAAAATAAGCAAAAAAAAAAAAAAAAAGGAAATGAAACTGTTTTGGTCACTCACATTGGTTTCTTCGTGGCTTTGCAGCCTCACTCTGCTGACAATGTGGGTACTTTCCAAGCTAACTGTATTGATTATTTTAGCAGAAAAAGCCTAAGGTTATCTAAACAGTTTAGTTTCTTGCTTCTTTGTGTGGAATTCATTATTTTCTTTCTACCTGAATATACTACTCAATGTTGCACATGCAGCGTCAATCTATAACTTGAGCAGAAATTGTCCACAGAATCATCTAACAATTGAGGCCTGGTGTATGCTCTGGTAATTAACAGATCAACACTCCCACTACTAGCCAAGATTTCCATTAGAACTACTCAGAAGGACAATACGCCAGTTATTGGCGGTGGCAATGGGTGCAGTTCCTGAATTTGACCAAGATTCTTTATTTCCTGAGCTGTCTTCAGCCTTGCAGCACCAGCAAAAGGGACCCTTTAAAGGTATTTCCCACCAGGGTAGGTTGTACTGACTCTGCTGAAATGCTTTCATTGTTTTCATCCCAAATGCAGAACAAAGGAGAAACAAGAGGAGTTTCCAGGTCAGGAATGTAATCATTTGCATACTAGGTCATCCCATCAGTGTCGAATCCCTCTTGTACCTGAGATTTCAGAGGCAGGTGAAAATCTCCTACTAGGGCTGGTACACACAGAAAACCTGGTTCACTGCACATAACACAGGAATGAGATGTGATTCCCCTCAACTCAAGGCCACCATACATCATCAGCCAAACTACTGCCTTGGCGAAGTCATTCAGGGCAAAGTAAAGCCATCTCTCTGGGGTGGAGGTGTCCTGGAACAGCAGAGGACAGGGCATTACTGAAGGCAGAAGTGTTTCAGACTCCCTGAACTCTGCACAACAGCTCCATCCCTGTATCCCTTTGGCATAGCAGGTCTTGGAGCTGAAGATCTCATGGTAAAGAACACAAGTAGGATTTGGCTGCCAAGCAGGGCACATAGCCCTGAGAAACTCTTCTTTGAACCAGGAGGAGGCTGAGACCTTTCCAAGTCAGCTCCCAATAATCCATTCAGCTTCCTTATCCACTGCAAACCCTTCTGCTCCTCCCACTGACCAGACAGACTGTTGCATGGCTTATGCCAAAGTATAAATGGAGGGGAATGATCATACTTGGGTGCTGCTTGCCAGCCTACATCATGACCTATGACCTGTGCCTGCTTAAACACCAGCAAGCAGCCCCCATTTCAACACGGCCCAGCCACCTCTGCACTGGTGCTAGTGCCTGCTGTAATGTCATGGAAAAGGCCCTTGGAGGCAGCTTTTTATGGACTGACAAGTGGATTCTAGATTAATGACCAGAGTCCTGCAAGGCTGGGTTGTGCAGGGTGTGCTGGGGCAGGCTGTACCCTCGCTGCTGGTGGGCAAGTTACTCTGCTTTGTGCATGTGTTATATTCAAGGAGATAGTAAACCAGCTCTCTTCTAGCAGTGTCACGGATACAGCTCTGATCTGCTGCATTAAGTAATTTGTGCTTCTCCCTCAGAAAAGAATTTATTTCCTCTCTGTGCTGGTGTCAGTGCTAATATTAACGAGTGTTACTGAACCGTTTTACATCTGCTCTAACAGCAGCTGCTCCACGGGAGGGTGACTTGACAAGAGGACAGGGCAGAGGAGAAAAGTCACACTAGGTGCTTAATCGAAGGGGCAGGAGGGAAGGGCTGGAGACTGTGGGCAGCTGGAGGGGGCCACAAGGCACTCAGAAGCACAGGGATGCAGAGAAGGCTATAAATGCAATATGAACAGACCTCTTCCTCTATGCATGTCTGAGCAGTGTGAAACGGCCCACATATGGGAGGGGTCTGGTTGCTTAATTGTCAGACAGGAGGCCCGTGGGGGTGAGTCAAATTAGCTCTGCTCAAAACCTGCCTGGGAAGCAGTCTGGCAAAAAAAAGAACAATTTGTGAATTTTCTTTTCTCTTATGCTTGGAAAAAGCAAACTCAGACCATCCTGATTCTGAGGCAAATAGGTCAAAGTTCATGTTTGCACTTCAGCAAAAATAAAGGGGCTCGCTGTCAGCCGGCATCTCTGCAACCAGGTCGTCCTGCTCCTAGAGGGGCACAAACGAAGCTGTGGAGCATCTCTGCTGGGCATCAGGGCGAAACAGCCTGAGTGGTACAGAGCAGTACAGCTCTGCACACTTTGTGAGTTACACACTTTTGCACTCAGGACAGTTGCCACATTGACATTTTTCTGCACAGGCTACCTGGTGTTGTGTGGCTGACTGTGGGACCTTGGCTAGTAACTTATTTTAACGGAATATTCTGAGTTGGAAGGGACCCATAAAGATCATATGGGGATCAAACCCACAAACTTGGCGCTATTAGCACCATACCCTAATCAACTGAGCTAATTTTAGTGAACTTAAAAGTGTTATGATTCCTGTTTTACATTGTTACTGCATTTCAATTAGGTAGGCAGGTGGATGCTGGATGAGTGGAGGTGAAATGGAAAGCCACTTGGTCAATGCATCCAGGATTAAATTGGGAAATTCAAGAGCTTAAGAGTGTAACTATATTTTTTTTGGTCCACCCTATAGAGCCAGTCAGGACTGGGGGCTGTAGCAGCATCTCCAGTGCGGGGGGGAGGCAGATCAATGGAAAGCAATGTGATAGTCTCTCTGCATTCAACCTTGGGAAGAGCTTCAGGTTTCTTAAAAGCTCTAGAATTTTTTTCTTCCCAAATATTAGGGGTTTGCAAACCTTCTCTCTCCTTGCAGAGCTATGGCCTCTCCCACAGGCCACTCACGCTGTAGCTACCGGGAGCTGAACGACCCCACTGGGGAAAATGGGATCACACAGAAAGTGCATTTCCCACTCCACAAATCTTAGTGATTTCAAAACAAGTTTTCCTTCCATGCGGGGATGAAACCAAGAGACAGTAAGAAACTCGTAGTATTAAACCCTGAATGCAAGTGCATTTTACTGTTTTAAATGTCACAGAAATTCCACGCCAGAGCTGGATTTGTGGTCCCCTTTGCTGCGGGCTCCAGCTCGTCCTTTGGCCACGGTGCTGCAGGGGGTGCTGGAGATCGCAGTTTCCCACACATTCGGCAGCTCCATCACCAACCGCAGCGCTGTGTGCTGGAGACTTGTTTACATCTGAAAAGATTTATTTGTGTTGTAAAACTATCTGCTCGTGAATAGATGAAAAGAAATATGTGAGGGAAACCATAATCATTTAATACTTATTCCGTTTATTTTCTATTCATTTAGCAATGTTGGCATTCTCATTATAATTAAAGGGAGCTGGGTGGCCTTCTAATGCTTTTCCACATGTGTTTCTTCCTTCCTTTTGAAGGTGCTTGGCAGATTTAGGTCATATATTTTCTTCCTATCGTGCAGCAAGGGAAAGAGGGGAAAAAAATTCCCAGCACCAATCTTTTCTAATACTTTTACATTATTTCAATCCAGCAGAGGTTTGCTGTGCCTCAAGCTGAAGAAAATCTATTAGGCTCTTTACAGAAGTAAGTCAAAGGGGATGCATCCAGGATAAGGTCAGGCAAAGATGTGTACAGCAGAGAATGATAGTGCTCAATATCATTGCTTTGGCTGCCAGGAAAAGTTCACCCCATGGGATGCCCAACTCCACTTAAACTTGCCTCATCTTCAAATGCCTCTGCAAGCTGGAGACAAGCACTTTACACTTTTTCCTGGCTTTTGCCTGAGGTAGGTGGGAAACAAAAATTCAGAGGGCAGGACCAGATGCCCTGTCCCAGCAATGCACACGGAGAAGGGGTTGAAACTGGAGCTGCTGTCTTCTGGGCCATTTTAAAGCGTGCTTAATAATGCTCATATTTAACAGCTAATGCTTGTTAAAATTATTATAGGTAGCTTTTTACTTAAAAAGCAGCACATGCAGCTCAAAAGGGGACATGTTTAATTTTAAACAGGTGATTTATAGTTAAAATGGGTAGTTAGACTTGTGTCTTTGAACCTACTACTACAGATTTTTGTTAAGAATCTGAGATAGGGGCAGAGTCACTGGAGGTTTCTGCTACACTCACAGACTGTAGCATCCAGAACAGTTTCAGAAATTAGGATCCTTTGGAGTGTGACTCAGCCCACACAAGACACCACCGCTCTGTGGAAGGTCCCATCTGTGCCTGCTGATGGCAGCAGGGCGTGAGGGTGACAGCTCAGTTAGACACCTCATGTCAGAGGGAACGAATACAGAAAGTGCTGCTGACTGCATCCTGCCTGCTTTTTTTGGAACCTGGCAGTTGACGCAGTTGCGAGTTCAGCATCAACCTCGGCACATCTCTGATGCTGTCACAGTTAGATACCAGTAGCTGCTCCTGCTTCGGTTTTGGTAGATCCCCAAGCAGTCTTTTTTCCTATCTGGAGAAGGAAGACAAGGAAGAAGGGAGAGATGGCTATGTGTAACTTTCTGCCATTTCTCCCTGGTGCGCTCTGATCCAGCTCCACAGCAGTTTCAAAATACCCTCAGCTTTGGCAAGTGGTGCCTTTGCTCCTACTCCTTTCCTGTGGCTGTCCCTTTCCTCTCCAAATCTTGGAACCCTCACACAGCTTCTTGTTGAATCTTTAACCTCTTCTGTATTGCAGGTGTTGTCTATGCACTTCTAAAGCACTGCAGCCAGAGAGGAAAGGGGAAAATTTGTTTCATTTTGAAATCCTGGTCTGTAAAACCTTTTATACAGCAGCATGCTGTAGAGAGAGAGAATAAAACTCTGAAGAGGCAGGATATGTTTTAGAAGTGATTTCACTTTTCCTACTTCAGCAGCTCTGGAGTGCTGGAGCAAGAGCATGTGGCAGGAAGGAGAATAACCCTGGGCGCCGTGCTGCTGCCTGGCACTTTACCATCAGCATCAGTTTGGACATGAGCTTGGAGTGTACAGTGAACTCTGCATGGCCACTGTGGACCGACAAATTAAAGGCAATGGCCAAGAATACTATAAGCAGTGGTGACTGAGGGGGTCTGGCACCAGTAATTTAAAATGTCACAAACTGGAATTTCCAAAACCTTAATCCCTGAAGCACTGAAGCTGCCAGGAAGAGTTTGCAGTGGTTGTTGGTTGGCTAGCCTTGACAGACTCCTCTAAATACCCTGCCAACTCCTGCTTCCACCAGAGTCCCCAGCCATGGCTTGGGGAGCTGCAGAGAGCAGCTCTTAGAAGAACACATGGTCCGTTCCTCAGCCTGACTGCAGCCCCGCTGCCAGTGCCCTGCAATCCTTATTTCAGCTGCTAATTGTTCTCCAGAGGAGTCCGATAAAAATGGGGTGTGCTTTGCTAAGATAACGGCACTTACACTGGCTGGGAGCAAATGACAAGGGCTATCAATCCTCCTGCTTCAGGGCTCAAACTGAATAGCATTTCAGGCTAGGGATAAGCCTGTGCAAACTTTTCTCCACAAAAACAAAGGCATGCAAAAAGTCACTTGCTTCTTCACAAATTCTCAAACCCAGATTTGGCCTATTAAGGTGTTTGCAGTTTTAGGGCATGGGAAGGAGGTTAAGCCAAATCCTATCACAGCAGAATCCCCAGAGTCCCCAGTTTCCCTATTTCCTGTGCTGAGGCTTCAGGAGTGGCTATGGAGTAGAATGGGATTTGTTTTGCAACACTGGCCTTGCCTGGGGATGAAATGGGTGTGAGGGAGGAGATCTCTTCAGAATGCAATGGAATAGTTAAAATATGTCTACTGGTAGCACTTCTACCTCTCTCACCTCTCCATCCTGCTCATAAAATAAAAAATTTCCATTGAATCATGTCAACAGCGGAGGGTGTCCTAATTGCCTCTGCTTCCACCCAGCAGTTCTTATTCCAACCCGACATCTCCCAGCAGCTAATTCCAGTTTTGCTTTATCTAATAAACTACAGACAAATCCCAGTACCTTTTAAAAATCCTTTCTTTGGAGATAGCTGTATCTGATTCTCTAATAAGGATTCTATTAAGAGAAGCCTCTGCTGTGCTTTGTCAAGGAATTGATGCAATTTGATTTTTATTACATGAACAGAGTAACATGGATACTAGCTGTCTCTGATACAAAGAGTCAGTGCAAAAAGTATTGTGCTTCCTCATGCAAACTAAGATAAAGTAATTAACTTTATATTAAAAAAAAATCTCTATTGAGATCTGTTCTGCATAATTCAACACCTTGTGCCAATTAAAGAGAACTTTGGAAAGTGATTTAGGCTGTAATTTTATAAGTCTTCAGATTTGTGTGCAATTATATGTGGCTTTGTGACTGTTTTGATGAGTGTAATTTTGCTAGCAGAGTTTACACATTTGTTTGCTTTATTCATAAAGTGAGACCATATAGAAGAGCTCCTGGAGCAGGTCTGAGTCTCAGACTTGATGTCCCTGTAAGGGGCAGGTGAATTCCTTTCCAAGCTAAGAAAACTCCACCCCATTATTCCCTTCTTTATGTCCTGCCACCCCTCCGGCCCTTCCCAGCCCCTGAACAGTGACATGGAGTTGGGATGGCAAGTCCAGGGTGGATAAATTGGCGCAGGCCCTGTAGTGATTCACTGGTATGTTCCTCGGTACCTTTCTGAATTGCAGGGAAAATTTTATGAGAAATTGGGAAACACCAAAATGAGCTGAGGACCAGTTGGAAACTGGCTGAGAACCACTGCCGGCAGCACAGACCCCCTCTCTGGTGGATAGTCCCTGTGTGCTATTGCCTCTGGGAAGATGATTTCTTCAGGCCCATTGAGGCGCCAGACTACATCCTGCACCGTGTGTGCCTGGCCAAACTGCTCCCCAGCCCTGTGGGGAACAGAGCCTGGATGAGTGCAAAAAGTCCTGAGAGAAACATTCAGGGCAGGTAGAAGTAGTCTGTCACCACTGAAAGCCCATCTTAGTGCTGTGAGCAGCTCATGCTGCTCCCCTGTAAGGCAGAGAACTATCACAGTTAGTGCTCCTTTGACTTTAATTTATGGCAGGGCTCAAAATATCTTAAAAACATACCGTCAGAACAAAGCATTTCTTGTTATCCTGGGATGCAGCAAATCAGAATGTTTACTTGATTGTTGTGGCTTTCTTAGAAGATGTAGTGAGGATGACTGTGATAAATACAGACAGTTTGCTATTGGCAACAGTAAAAAAAAAAAAATCCATAGTATGGATGGATTAGGCCAACACCAAGAGATTAGGTGGTGTTCAATCAATTATTAAATAGGATAAATACCATAAACATTAGGGTTAAGTTTTTAAAGAAGAAATTGTTAAATGAAGGTCGAAGTGAGAAGTAAAGACAGTTTCTTCTCTCAACAGCCTGTCTACTTACCTGGGCTGATAAGCTGTACACGAGGGTGACTCAGTTAAGGGGATAATAATTAACAATCCTCCAAAGCAGGCAAACTCTGTAACTGAGCCAGTCAGGAGTCTCATTCCTGCTTTCATATCCTCAGCTATGTAAGTGCTACAAGTCACTTACGCCAGCGTTAGGAAGTTAAGATAGAACAGCAGCTGATGCATTTTACCTGACTTTTTCTGAAGCAGCTCGGTTTGACTCAACTGACATCTGGAGACTGCCCTACTGGACTTGAGTGTGATGGCTCCCTGTGCCACAGGTGGAGACCTGAGACTCGCAACTTTATCCCAGTATTTGGGCTTCCAGCACTTAGAAATGTTCTTCCTATTCTATCTATATATCTATCATCTGTGTCTAATCTATATCCATATCTTTATCCATATCTCTTTATCCATATCCTATGTCTGTTTAGATATAGCTAGACTTTGCTTAAGGTTTTTCCTAGTATTAATGTTTCTATTATAATAAACCTAAGCAACCCTAATTAAATAAGATCCAAGTAATACACTAATTTCCATTAGAGTCATCTACTATTTCTTTGGGTGTTTCTCTCAGACATTCATGTTTCACTCAGTAAATTTTACTTTGAGCCTATGACCATGTGATTAATCCAGGGTGCATCTTCTTACTTTACTTCCAAACTGCTTTGAAGATGTTAAATGGGGTGGTGGCCATTATATCCCTTCATCAGCATTTCCTCAGCAGTTGTCACTGTACCAGGATGCTCAGCACAGAGGATATGTATATACACACAAGCTCACTTTAAGTAAAAGACTTTGACCTAAAGGAATTATATATTTAGACAAGTAAGACATAGAGTGGGTGGAAGAAAATTGGACTCTTCTTCCCTCTGAGTGGGAGAAAAGAGGGAAAGATCTGACTCAGAAGTATTAAATAATATTAGAAGATCTTTTTATAGCACAAAAAAATGAAGTTGCTTTCAAAACTCTAGTATAATAAAAATGGTACAACATCGTAAGAGTAGAGTCGTGTATATCTGTATTGGGGCATCTATAGTAATAGATCTTATATCTGTCCTGAAAGAGCAATACAGTACCTAGCTACAAAGAACTTTTACACTGATACAATTTATAAAATGGTATTGATTTACTCTTGCAGTAGAAAAGCATGTCCCTGGCCAGTGAAACAATGAACTGGTAAAAATATTCTGGGTAGTGGTCTGTAGGAGAGCTTGAAACTACATTTAGCTCTTCCATAGATACAAGAAAGGGATAATTTTTCACTTTCATTTCTGTTTTTTTCTCTAGATTTTAATATTTAGGAAGGAATCTGCAGAAAAATCAACCCACCAGTGAGTTCATTTGAGAAACAATAAGGATTTTGAAAACTAATGTTGTATGTTCTGTTAAGTCATCTATATGGTACAAAGACTACTGTAAATCTCACACATAGAGGCTTCTTACCAGAATGTCATTATTTTCTCTTCCTCTTATTATTCAGTTTAGCAATCCCACAAAACCAGCATGTTTCAGTTAGGCAGAGTCAATAAAAGAAAATCATTGCTTATAAAACAGATGCAAGTTCACCCCTGCCCCACCAAGCTGTCTGATTTTTATCTATTATTTGCTATTTGGATTGGGCCCAATAGATTTATTAAATATGTTTTTTTCTGTTTTCCGAACCAACCTGTCGCTACTCATTAGACAAGAGGGTGAACTTTTGGTTATAACTATAGCTTGCAAGTCAGTAAAACTAAGTGTTGCCTCTGACTCTGCAACAGTATATTTGCACTCTGAATTTTTACTATATTTGTTAAATACTTTTATTTTCGTTAATATGGAATAATCATTTTGCTACAGCCTCTAGTAAGAATTAAGATAAAGGTACAATTGCTTCAATGTTATTGTACTATTAGTCCTACATATTTCTCCCTGTCTGTGTTGGAATTTGAATTCCTTTATCTGTCCCAGTATAATAGCCTGGTCCATGAGCATCCTGGCTAATGAAGAGAGTCTGTTGTGGATTTGTGTCTTACATCCCTAGAGCTCTGCCACAGTAATAGACTGAGTGCTGAGACCTACAAATTTTTTTTTCCATAAAATTCGTTGGACTATCTGTGAGGTCTCTTTTGCTATGTCGAAATTGCTTAGAATTCTTCATAGATTCAGAGGTGCTTGTTGCAAAGTCACACCATGGACTGTATAGACAGTATGATCACACTGCCTTTTCCTTCTTTGAAATCTGAGCTAACAACATCTGCGTGCAAATGCATGCAGAAAGGCTGAATCTTGAGGCCATATCCATGGGATTATGAGATTAGAGATTCACTGGGAAAAATCCTTTACTGTTGTGAAGGTCAGCCAATGTGCCCATGGAAGGTCCTTCAGCCCTAACAATACCAAACAATCTATCAAATCCATCAGTAATCTATCAAAAAATCCTTCACATGAGTAGGAATCAAAGCATTGAATTGATTGCCTGTGCATGCTAGCTTTGTGACCTCTTCTAGCAAGAATGTGGTGTAAACAATTCTGTATTGCAGAGGGATGTTTGTAGGGATACATATTAGAATTATGCTAATTATCCAAAGCACCTGGAGATTCTAAGAGGGAAACTGTTGAAGAAATATAAAGCATCATTTTTACACTGAGAATTAGGGAACTGCCAAGGTTTTCTTGTCAAACAGGAATAGCAAGGTTTTGATTCTGAACTTTTTAAAGTAGCCTTTAATGAGCAAATACTTTAAAATGTGAAGGCTATTGACTTACGAACATTTGTAATCCGCTCTCTGTCTGGGGAGAGCTGTAAGCTTCTTCATGCAAATGATGTGAAGAATAGTTTAAACCATCAATGGAATGCACCAGGGTAAGCTTTTTAATACGAGAAGCACCAATGAGCTTTTGAAACACATCTTCAATATTTTTTTTTTTTGGATTAGTTGTCTTTTGTTATTTTTAAGCCTTTTCTAGAGATCAGCTGGTGGCACTGATAAATTATCCGTTGAGCTAGACAATCTCTGCTAATTCAAAGCACCCTTTTCCATCAGGGAGATTGGTCTGAATGGAATCTGTTACTTCCCATTGACATGATTTTATGAAAGATTTCCTGGTGGCAACACTTGCTTCACTTACAGTGCATTACTTTAACATAGCATGTCATGGTGATGGAAAAGAGCATATCCAGGGATGTCAGACCAGGGATGTAATGCAGGGGAAAAAAAAAATACGCATGACTTCCTACCTAATGTGCACCCTGATATGGTGGACTCTCCACGCTCATATAAAGATGAGAAGTGGTGTATTTTGAATGTTAGTACTGAGACAGAACTGGGTCTACCTTCTATCCTGTTACAGAAGTCAGATGGATTACCTCAAGTATTCCATCTTTGCTAGCAAACTTAGCACACAATGCTAAGAGAGTTATCAAACCATCATGATTATTTTAAGCGTATTAGAATTAATTTTGACATTCCAGTTAAATATACCTCTAATTTTACGAAGGGTGACAATTTCTATTGTAAAGTTAGTATTGCCAGAGAAGACTGTAATCCCAGATTGTTCATAAATTCAGCAATGGCTGATGCAACCTGCAAACACAGTGCAGGAAACCCCACAGTATTTAATTATGGAGAAGGTTGCCCACAAGAGCTGCTCTAACCTCTGATAGTTAGAGGCTGTGTTAAAGCCTGAGGTGTGTGGGTTTGTGCATTTATATCCCTTTCAAGAATTCTGTGTTTTATAAAATCCTTCTTGGAGGATTTTCTGGAGACTGTTGATTTTCTTACCCAATGAATGTCCATTCTTTTCCCAATACAGGGACATTATTGACTTCTGGGAAGAAGCTTCCCAGGATACCGATGCATCAATAAGAAAATTCCTTCTTTTGTGTAAACAGTTAATAAAATTGTCTTGCTTCCACTGAAACAAAACATGAATATATATATGGTGCATATATAGATCACTCATGAAATGTTTATTTTTAAGTTGAGAGAACAGTAAAGATAACTCGCTTTCATTTAAATTTACATGTGTCAGAAAATATGATATATTATATGGTGATCAATGAAATATTTTTTTTTGATGCTAAAAGGTTCTAGATTATTTTGACTGATGCTGTTATTATCTGATATCCTCCTCAGGGAAAATTTTGAGCTCTGAGCAATCTTGTATTTTTGTTTTCCTCTTAGGGAGTTCAGCTGAGTTGAAGCAGTAAAGATGAGCACTGACTCAAGAAGTAATTTTGCAGTGTTGTACAGCAGAAAGGGTAAGTCATGTTTCCAAAGGTTATACTCAGATAACTCAGATTTGGCTTTGGATTCTCATCAGCCACTTCACAGCCCAGTTGTATCTTGGTTTAATTAGCCCAGGAATCAGTTATATAGGAACATTTTTGTCATTATAACCAAGCTTTCAAACTAGATGTCCTGCCACAAAAAAAGGGGATGATCTATGGCAAGCTGTGAGGAAGAGCAGCAGCTCTGCATCTTACTTTTCTTAGCAGGGAAAGTAGAAAAAAAAATCTATGCAAAAGATAGGGGTGAAAGCATGTCCCCATTAACATGCAGTGATCCATCTTCCTATGGGCTCAAAGCAAGAAATACCATTTTAAGAATGGGGAAAGAAATCTAGATAAATTCCTGCTACCAGTTTCTTGATCTGTATTCACACTTTTTTCATATTTAACACTTCCCATAATTCTTGAAACCAAGCAAACAAATGCATAGGTGCTACAAATAATCTTGTGGCAACTTGAATTGCAAACACGTAGGGAATCTAGCAAGTAGAGGAAAGAGTTAAGCCTGCAAGGATTTGATATTCAGCAAAACAGCAGTAGCAAATTGCACCTGGGTTTTCTTTCATTATTCTGAACCCTTTAACCTGAAGGGCAATAATCCACTAGTCTGATAAAGCACAACGTGCTTTAACACCACTGTTATTCTCTTATCCACAGAGTATATTGCCAATGTAAAGCAAGGCATGAGTGCTAATTACTTTTGTTAAAGCTTATATTTTCATGGTAACTTAATAGAGCTAATATCCAGGGTAATTCACCATGTTCCAAATATTTAAGGTCAGATTTTACATTTTTCTTTGTAGTGCTAAAGGTACTGGAATTATGTAAGGACAAACAATACCCACAGTGGCATTTAGACTCTTCCTCGAATGACTTACACAGCATCTCTTTGAAGTCCCTAATACAAACAGTGTCTGAGTGGGCTGCAAGTTTAGCTCCCTGGTGCACACAGTTCTCTCTAAGAGCTGGGACAATATTTACTCTTTCTGTCTTTTCCTGATTTTTTAATATTGGGATGACTATAAAATAGGATTTTTCCTTCCCTTTATAGTATAATTTTTGGCATTTCAGGGAACAATGAAGAAACATCTCCCAAATCATGAAATGTCAATATTTTGCTTTGCGAGGACAGTGCTCAGGAGTTGCAATTCACATCCATCTTGTTTCTCCTTGTGTCTCATGGTCAGGCTCCCATGTAGGATTTCATTTTCCAGGGAGACTGGACCCACTGTGGGAGGCAATTCACCATGGGAACCACATTGCTGTGATAACATGGTTTCACCTCCCTCCAGGAACAAATGGACCAGTTAAAGGGAGCCCAGGAAAGTGGACAGAGAATGACCAGAGTTTTTAAAGATATGAGCTATGGGGGCATAACCTGACTTGGGTAGTCAGAAGGAAAAGAGAGTGAAGATGAAGGCACAAGAATAGCCACTGTATTTCATTTCAATTTTTTTTCTACATGTGCATAAAGCAGAAAGTGTCATGCTGCCAGGCCCATCAGGGATGTATGTCAGTTAGACCTCCAGGGACAAAAATTATTATAGAGTAACAATTAGGAGAGGTCTCATAGTTTTTACTGCTGGGGTCTCTTAAGAACAGCTTGGTTGAATATAGGCTGGTTCAAAGCAAAAATGCACTGAAACTGCTTTAGGATGGGTGAATGGACTTCTTGGGGTCCATTACTATTAACCTTTTGAGAAAAATTGACGGTTTAACATGTAACTACCTTGGAAATACCTGGGCCAACAGACATGTGAAAAAAATAAAAAAGAGAAGAGGAGCTGCTTTCCAGCCTGTTTGGGTGGCAGAAGCAGTTCCCGGGTCTGTCCTTCTGAGCAGACCTCTTTATGAAATCTATGTACATTTGTACCACTTTATATTTAGCTTAATAATTTATCAATGGTTAATATTTCAAAAGAGTAAAGTAGAAAATCAGATAAAATTTTTATACCTGCTATTAAAAGTTGAATTGAGCATTGAGAGACAATCCAAGCAATCATCCCCCCAAATCTATGTACTGAATCAGCCTGGCTCCAAGTAAAAAGGAACCCTTACACTTTATTTTGTGCTGGGCATGAGTGTTTGTGTGTTAGCCTCACAGAAATGATGGCCTCTCCCAGATGTAAACTTTCAACTGGTCTCCAGCTCCTGCCAGGTCACTGTTAAAAAGACCCCAAAACCTGCCACATGATTACTTAATGGCTTTTGTTACTGCTGGGGTGCATGAAATATCGAAGGTGTGATCTTTCAGCTAGTGTAATGCTGACTCATGCAGTTTAAAGTCTCTGCTGCTACTAATATCAATGGCACTGAAGTGATTTGCAATATTTTGCTTCTTTGATGTGTCATGGGATAATTGACTGAAAATCTCTAACCTATCTGGCCATCACCTTATGTGGAAACTGTTGCTCCTGACATAAAAAATAGTAATACAAAAATAATTTTAAAAGAAAGGAAGGAAAACAGATAGAAACACCAGAAGCTGCTTAAATGTTAACTCAGGCAATATTAAAATAGATTTTAAGAAGTTTTAGAGGCTTTTTTGGGGGGTATTTTTTTGCTTATTCAATAAAAATGACAGGAGTAATATAATAAGCTGTATGGTATTTTATAGCAGGTTTAATGCAGTCTAAGTCCATTAAGGGACCTTTCCTCTGCTTTTTTGAAAAAGGTCTTTCAATTTTCTTTTTCAAGGGAAACACTGTTCACTTTTTTTTCAATTTAATGGCTTAATGCACTGAGTCAAGCACAAGGTGGAGAGTATCTTTCTTAGGAAGTCAATAAACTCTTACTACAATAAGTCAGAGCAATTTTGTCGATTTTGGTGGTAACAGAAGCTAGGCAAAGACAAGACTACTGCTTCATGTGCCTGTGGCTGAAGAAGAGCACAGACCTGTGATCTGGTAAGCAACTCACAGTCATGGTCAAACATTTTAGATAAGGGAGCAACAAAAAATAGAGTAACCAAAGAAGATAACTGAGGGAATTGTGTTTAAAAAACTGAAGCAAAGCTAAAAGGTGTTTGGGTTTTTTTGCAAAAGGTAGTGCTTTTGTACTGTGCAGGGCTTTTGAGAACCTTTTTGTGGTGTGCTGAAGCAAGCTTACAGTGTTGTGGATGGATGCACATGTAAATGGATATTCACACCGTCTGACTTCAGGAATATTTGCTATGTCACTAGTGGAGCCTGGCATTGTACAACTCCCTACACCCAAGTTAGATTTCTCCATGAGCAACAGAAGCAGCCACGACCTGGCACTGGCAGATTAAGTGAGATGGTGTGACTGTGGTCTGCTCTCTAATACAGTGTGTGCATAATGGAAAAACATGTCTTCTCTTTTCTTCTATCCAAAAAAAGTTCGTTACATGTTAATTTCTGGACTTAAAACTGCCATCTGAGGCTTTTTCTAAATAGCGAGTATGAAAACTCATGGCCTTGTTATATCACATGAGAGCGTCCTCACTCATTTTCATGGGAAGGAAAAGAGAAGAAACCAAACAGTACCTATCCTGAGTCTTTGAGAAGCTTTTGTGCCTCTTAACATCCATGCAACCAAAGGTAATGCATCCTGCAAGAATAACAAAGGAGATGGCTGAATTGCTGTCTTACCAGTAGTGACTCATTCCATTTGTCCCTAACCATTCCAATAATACAAGCACTTATTCAGTAGAGAGATGATCTAAACCTCTTTGATGTTAATAGGTCTGTTTCTATTGACTGCAGCAAGTTTTGGATTAGGCTGTGAAGAATTTATTTCTGCATGCTGCTTGCTTAACTGGTCAAACAGCGTTTCTTATTACGTGCTTGTGAGGGAAAATGTGCCATCTTCTCACTAGAGCATTTGCTAAGTTCAACCTTTCGTCTTTAGTTATTTACTAGGGATGTGTGTTAATACTCAAAACCCAAAGCTACCAAAAAGCTCTATCTGAAATATTGTATCACATGGAGGATATTTGCTTAAAAGAATCAGATTCTGTAAACTTTAGAATAGCAGTCAAAACTTATAGCTCTCAGAAAGAAAACAAGAATTATAAGTACACCAATTTCATATTGATTTAACATTCATAATTATTTTGTATTGTTAACATCTCTAAAATTATTTTAAAAAATAAAACTAATTTAGTAATCATTAATTCCCACCGTGCCATTAAAAGTATTTGTGATCTGAATGAACTTCTTTTACTGAAGCTTTACCGATATCTTCCAGTCTACTTACTTAAAATATTTATGCATTATAGACTATGGAGAAAAAGAGGTTCTCATATTCTTTTAGGATTAAGAAATATTTCACAAATGTACAATAAGAAAGGCTTAATTTTTTCTAGACTTAGCTAAGAATAATATAAAAATATTACAGTGTCAAATCCCCAAATGATAAAGTAGTATGAGATTATATTGCTGTCCTTAAGAAATGGGATTAGTGCCTGGGATATTGTTGAGTTTGAACAACAAGATAGAGTAGTATTTCTCATTCCCCAGAAAGGAAAAGAGCGTGTGTGTATGTGTGGATGGTTGGTGCCCACAGCCAGCTGGTATCTATTGATTCCATTGGACTCAATGTCCCAGCGCTGGGGTAAGAAACTCAGTGAGGTCTCGTCTCATACTGATGTACCCAAGGGTGGAAAGGTGAAACAGAAGGACCCTGGAGGTTTTATCAGTGTTAAGAGTGGGAGTTCAGGTCCATCTACCTGCCTATACTGGATCCTGAGGATGAAAGGGCTCCCTTCACTGAGAAAAGCCACTCAAGAAAGGTGTCAGACACAGCAGAGGACCCTTATGACCCCCCAGTGTAAATACCTTGAGAGTAAAGGTCCCCAAAGGGGGACCGATCAGGAGAAGGCATAGCAGTGGGGTCACTTGCAGGGTAGAGAGCACAGGTTTGCAAGAGCCCTCTTGCCTGTGGCTCCTGTCACAGCCCACAGCTGATGGGGCTTCAGGCTTGTCCTTGCCTGGAGACTTTACAGTTGTGGGTAAAATGCATAATCAACCTCCACAATGCCGCCTGAGGATGAAAGTATCCTTGTAACTGGTGATGTTTGGGGTCAATACAAGATCCTCTGCCTCCTCCTCACATGTATCAGTGAACAACTCAACGAGGGGACAGGTCAGCCTTGTCACAGGGACCAGGAAAGAAGATAAAGCCAGGCCAAAAAGAGTTCTTCTCAGGGATTTTCTTTTGCCTGTTGGGTACTTTCCAATTCTTGACACACACAGTTTAACTTACTTGTAGTTAAAGATTCATTTTTTTTCTCTTGATAAGACTTCCAGTTCAATTCTCCATTTAGACATTTTGTATAATTAATGTTTTTGCTGCTGGGTTTAAATTTTTTTTTTTAATAAACTCTGCAACTGTTGACATAATTTAGGAATGTACAAACTGAATGTAAGAAATTGTCCTAGGACAGACACATGACAGAAGACCTCTTTTGAAGGAATGACCTTTCTGCAGTAAATAACTGCAGAAACTTTCTTTCCTAACCTTAGCACTAATTTA
The DNA here is from genome assembly GCF_009829145.1 of Chiroxiphia lanceolata. Taxonomy (NCBI): domain Eukaryota; kingdom Metazoa; phylum Chordata; class Aves; order Passeriformes; family Pipridae; genus Chiroxiphia; species Chiroxiphia lanceolata. The sequence goes on along the minus strand of NC_045643.1, from coordinate 26,820,593 downwards.
CTGTTCATGTAGCAATAAGTTGCAATTATAAATGTCTAAACTTTTTAGGGAGCAACTCTGGAATGATGAAAAGTCAGACTGTTGGCTGTATGTATTGATCACTATTTCTTGAGGTGTAGAGTACCACTTAGTCATGCTGTATACAGTGATACCAAAGACCAAGACTATTCAATGTATAAATGTGTAACAAGCAGCACTGCATGGTGTTCAGAGAATATTAAACTCCACAATTTTGGAGAGAGGAGAGCAGCGAACTTTCTCCCTTCCTGGTGTTTTTGTCTCACCTTCTTTTGCCTATGGCATTTATTTCTCCCTAGTGAAACTAAGCCACAGCTAGAAACACTCTTGCAATACTGATTCTCAGGCAGGTACTTGAAATACCTGACTTTATTCTCATTTATATATTGAAGCTCTGTTGCACTGCCAGAAGCATGTAAATCACAGCAAGACTCATCTTTGACTACTAGTTTTGATGTAAATTGCTGTACAATAAGCAAGAAATGAACTAAAGGCTACAAAGCAGGTTCAAAGAAAGTTCTCCAAGAGGCATTTTAAATTTTATGTTATCCAGAAAACACATGTCCCTTTTACCAAATCCCCAGCTGTGACAACTGATATGGTAGTCTGAGAAAGAAGGCAGACAGTTTCTATGCTATTAATATCCTTAGGTATTTAGAAGTTGGCAAAGAAATTTGCATGTGAGACTGGCATTGTCTGCATTTCAAGCTGGTTGACTGTATGAACATTTGATTTCACCACATTGCTGGGGTTGGAGGTGACAATGAGGGAGATAATGATTAGATCAGGGAACTTGAATGTCTTCTTCTGATCACTGTTTTGTGGGAGGAGGATGGGGAAAGGAACTTCAGTAGATGATGGTCTCTCTAGAGTTCTGCATACACAGATTCATCCTTTACATACTGTACTGGTAGCAATTTGTCTGCAGTTTCTTCCATTGTAGCCAGTGGAAAAAAACTGACAGGCTTTTCAGAAACCTGGGGAAGCTATTAGTGCAATTTGGAAGAGTTTGCTAGGACACACTGCTCAGAGCCAGATTTAGTCCTTGGTATCTTTGCAGCACTGGCTGTGAAGAATAAGAAACCAAAATTAGAGACAACAGGGGAGAAGGAAATGTTAGCTGTAAGCTAAAGAGACAAAGAACTTCTTCCAAACAGTGGAAGAAAACAGAGTAGCAAAAAGGAAAACTTTTCTGCTGGCTGCCCTGTGACAGTCGGAAGAGGCAAAGATGAGGTCTTACAAGTTCATCCACTTCACAGAGAGAATCTTTGTTTCTGCCAATGTGCATTCAGCTGATTGCAGGTTTTCTACACACAAATGAAAACTTTCTCTGTCCTATGCTCATGAATACATCCTAGCTGTAGTGCCTTCTCCCCCACTCCCTTTACAGGCCTCCAAGTGCTACCCATTAGCATCCTTCCCTAGGGCCTTATAATGGTGATTTCTTGCTGCTGGCCTCATGTCAGCTGGTTTTTTTTCTGGCTCTTCACAGCCCTGTGCACTTTATAAGAAGAGATTATCATCACTATGTATGATTAGAAGCTAACAGCAATATTCTTAACATGTGTCACTGTAAAACATAAAGAAGACTAAACCCCAAAGACTATATAGTTTAGCTAATAGTAGACACAGTGTTTACATTGTGAATGAAATCAGTTCTGAACAGTGGTAAAAATGTTAGACATTAATGCCCTCACATTGTGCAAACCCCAGTCAGCAAGTGCAGGAAGGACAGGAGAAGGTCAGGGCAAGTGGCCTTTTTGGGAATCTGGGACAGTGTAATTTAATGTCTTCAGCTATGTGTTGGACCCATTACCTAAAACTGTGATTACAAGTCTAGTGATATTAACAGAGCTAACATCTCCACTACCAGAATTTTCCCTCGGGAAAAAAGCTTGAACCTTTCAATCCAGAACTGTAGGAGCCCTAATTGCTGAAGTAATCAAACTTGAGTTCAATATGAATCTCTGGTACAATTAAGTTTTGCATTTGGTCTGAACTTTTTGGCAGTTGTCAGACTAACCTGGCAGGTCCCTTAGCTTGAATTTGTTCACATTTGGTTTGTCTGGAGGTATCAAATGGTTCATGCAGGTATCCATTAAATCCTTTCTTGTCCAGATCTGGTTTGCCAAGGTCCTAAATTAGGTTCCACTGCCAATTTCTTCTCCCCCTCCTCCATTTTCTGCAGTGTTGAGGTGGTGCAGCTATTTAGTATTAAACTTAAAGGCAAACAATTTGTATTCATCTCTCAAAGGAGAAGGAAGAATAAGCAAATGCTCTATTACGATTGTGTGCATTTATATTTGATAAAAATGGTTGCAATTTATATGCAAATTAAGCGTGACTCAGCCTCCTGACAATTTGTCAGTAGGACCCTCAGCATCACAAACCATTTATGCCCCTACCTAAGCAGACCTGGGACCTTCTGGAGGCATTTTAGTGAAAGGAAGCCAAATTCTGCTTTTAGGGGTTGTAAACACATTCAAACAATGTGTTTACACAGGTACAAGCCTGGCTTGCAACCTCTCTCCGAATGACTGGATCAACTTTGCTCATTCCTAAAGATGTCTTGTACAGTGCTGCTTTTCATAACCTCTCCTTTCCCACAGAGGCTCAGTGTAAATGTGTCTTGGCTTTAAAGCACAGCTTCTTTGGTATACTCACAGTGAGCTTGGGACAGAAACCTCTTCTTGGGCCACATAAGACTACTTATTACTACCTTTTCACTACCACATATTACTGCTACATATTACTACTACGTATTACTACTTCTCTCAACACTCTATAGCCTTGGAAGATGGCACCAAAAGCATGAGTACCATTTCTCAGATTTACTGGAATATGCACTTAGTCACCATCCTGACTTACTTTCTCTTTCTTCATTTTTTTCACAATGGTTTCCTACCATTACCCTACTACTTCCTTTATCTCTCCCATTTTCCTATCTTCCTTCAACAACAAAAACTGAGGAGCACAGAATATGTCTTGTGTCTTTTCTCCCTGACCTTCCTGCCATGTTAGGTGGACGTTTCATAATTTCTCCGGGGAAAGAACCATTTCTTGTGTCTGCATGCCCTTCCTTAACACTCAGTTTGGAGAGGTACATTTAGAAGTATAAAAACAGGACATCACATACTTCCATGACCCTCTCCCTGCTGCTGATGTGCATCAATGTGTGGACACCACGAAGAGGAGCAGACCACCCTACTGGCAAAACGGAGACTTGTGCTAGACAGATGACCCACACGTGGGCTCGGGAAGGGCTCTCGAGAGGTATCACAGAGAAAAATGTAGTCATGGCAGCCAAAAAAAACAATCAAGGAGGAGAGACAGACAAGACCAGCTCCAGGGAAGCCTCAACATGAGAGTCTGTAATGCAATACTGTCAGTAACAAATGACCCATCTAAACAACCCAAGAAGCAGATGTACAAGGAGAAGTAATAACAGAGCTCTTCTCTATACTAGATTTAATTTTGTTAAAGGATGGCTGGAATTAACTGTGGTTAGATAATGCATTTGTAAATGCTAGTATAGGCAGTCTGCAAACATTTATTCCCGAAGATGAATGTTTGTGGCTTACTGAACTGGCTGGCTAACACAAGTTAACTGGCAATCAATTATAGCAGCGATATACCACTATAGGCGAACCTAAACCACCCGTGACTTGGTTTGCTGTTTCAGATTGTTAATGGATTAAAAAGTGAGCTCTTAAAGAGAAGATGAAAAAATATGCATATGTTTTAGATCAGTTGTTTGATGGCCTTTGTATTCCCAACAGCTTTCAAGCACAGGCAGAAGCAATCTTTCTTTTGTACACATGAGGAAATCAGAGGAGGAAATTAGTTTTTATTATTGGCATTGTTGTGCCAAAAAAACAGGGTCACTGAAAAAGCCAATGCGCATTTTTCAGATCACCTTATCTTCCCAAGGAAGAAAAAGGCTTTTAATGAAAGAGAAATTAAAAAATATAAATCATCATATATAGAGAACCCTGTAAAAATATAATTATAACATGTCATTTATGATGAGAATGAAAGTTTGCAGCTGTAGAATTCAGTAGCACTGGTGCAAACATTTCAAAGTCAGCTGCAAGGTATTATTTATTAGATAGTTTCATTTGAATTAAACTCACTTTAAAGTTCCAGAAAGAATACTCACACCTACATTTTTCATTCAGAATTTTGCAGTTCTGGGTGACATTCCCCTTCTCCTCTCCCCTTCTCTCCACCCTCCCAGAGATGAGAGACCAATCCTATATAGAGCCACCGTAGATATAATTGAACCCCAGGGTGCTTGAACAGTACTGCTTTGACATGAATTCCATATAAACGTGTTTCTGTTACTCTACATTTATGCTGTCTGTGGATTTTAGTGGTGATTTACAATATTGATTGATTACTATCTATCTTCCTTGATATTCTGCTTTGCATTCCACTTCAGAGAGGCTGAATTAATCACTGACAAGGCTAGCAGTCTTAAAAGTATATCATGAAGCCACATTGTTTTATTAGGCACATGTTCTGGTAACACATTGTTTATAAAAATGGAATTTCTCCTAGGATCCAAGCAGTAAAGCTCATGGACCCCTGGCCAAAGAAAAAACAAAACAAAACCAAACCAAAAGAAAAAAATTCACATTAAAATTTAGTTAATGTGAATTAATTTCTTTCTCTCATAAATTATTAAAAAAAAAATCCCTTCAGGTGTACCTTAAATGAAGCCTCTTCTATTCTGAAACTCTCCTCTGTAATTTTAAAAATCGAAATACTTTATCTAAAAATCCCGGGAAAAAAACCCCTTATAATTACAATTTTTTTCACTTTTTTTTTTTTTTTCCCAGCTGAAAATATTCATTATGATTTATGAGTAGCTTCAGCCTTACACATGCATTTTAGGCATATTTTGACAATCTCGTTTGAAGGAACTCAAGCCATTAGAAATAATTTAAGAATTTTTTACAGATAACACGCTGGTTCTTTGAAAAGGCATGTCACATGGATTTGCTTTGTCCTTGTGAAATCACCTTGGCTGATTAGTGGCACTCACTTGTTCTACAAAACCTGCATAAATTACAGAAATGCTTGTGTTACTACTACACATACTGGTGGTAACTGAAAGGTTCCACTGAGCTCAGTGACATTCGGATCAGAGAAACTGCTTGCACTCGTGTAGTGATATCAAGAAAGGTGAGTTTATGGGCTGCTAGGCACCACTAATAACAAAATGCTCCAATGTCCTGCTCTTCATCTTTCTCTCACGTATTATGTGCTCTAGTTTCTTGTCCCCCTGTGGAAAGTTTCTGGTCTGGAGCGAATGGTGATAACAGGCAGGCTGCTTCTCAACATGAGGAAACTCCCTTTTCTAAACTGTCCCATTACATTTCTCCCTCCATTTAATTTGTACAGGCTGTAAGGGGTCTATGAAAAGTGGCCCTTGATTTCAGCAGAGGTGGGGTTTTACCCTTTGATGCTGGAACAATTCTTTCTCCTTATGCATTCCCATGACGAAGGCCGTGTTTGTGAGACAGAGTAACACAAGACTTTGGAATAAAGTGTGTGATAAAAGCAGCAAATAACTCTCCTTTACCAGGCAATGTCTGAACCCCGAATTCCTTACAAGGTCTTGTTCTAACACACCGATCTGCAAATAAACAGGATACTCCAAATGAAGTTAATAAGCAAAGCTTGGGGAGGCAGGAGAGCTCTGGGGTTATTGTCCTTTATGTTGAAAATTGGTCAACTGCTATGATGTTTAGCTGCCAAACACTTCAAGTATATTCCTGAAAAGTGGTGGGCTGTAAGCTGTGACTTGCAGTTCTGTCAGAGCAGTAGGATTTCCTCGTATACTTTATCCCTGAAAAAGCAGGTAAACATCTCTGAAGTGTGCATTCTGCAACAGTGAGTGGTTAAGAGGAAATGATGGGCATAATTACAGTATGTGCTTTGTGCTATTAAGCCAGACAGCCAGTTAGTTGACTGTGTGCCCCAGGGCCAGTTTCTAAGTTATCTCTACCAAAGTGGAAACCAAACTTCAGTTTAATTTTATTTGACTTGTAGGATCTGGTGTGCACATAATTTGGCAAGAGCTAATTTACTGGTAAGCAGCTTTTAACATTTCACATTAGATTAGAACAAGATATGCTCTAGAGGTTTTGGATGATTATTCACTAAACAAACAAGCAAACAAACAAAAATCAGTAGCATCTAGAGCTGAACTGCTGCAAAGAATATTAGATTTAAGAGAAAGGAAACACAGAATTAGAGAGAAGACAAGACTGCTGGGGAGGTGAAACATACGTGGGGCATATAAGTAAATGCAATTTCATCTATTTTTGTATTGATTCTCTATACAGTTTGGCAGGCAGACCTGTAATATAAATATTTCAGTTTGTACTCTTTGTGGTGTGTGTCAACATTTATCCCAAGAGTTGAAGACGTGGGAGGGAATTTGGAAAGCACCTACCAAACACAGGAACACATTTTGCATTGTCTTAAGTGAGACTGTGTTCCTGAGTGTCTTGTGTTAAAATTTAATATGTCAAAGTAATTTATGATATGACCTGAAGTTATTGAAGTGCCACAGGCTCCAAAGTCACCTGTGGATTGGTCATTGAACTAGTCTATTATTCCTCTAGTCCTCTAGTCCATTCCCACTGTGTTCAACACCTCCACTTGTGATCCTTAATTCTTTTTATGGCTCTTTGTGATCTCACTATAGGAAATATTTTACTCAATGGCCATTCTCCACAAAGCCCCTTGTCAATCTCACCCCCACGCTGCCTCCAGCTCCTATCACTGCCTGATTTCTGTCTCAGTTATTTCCATCTAAGTGGTTCATTTTTGTAAATTCAATATTTCCGTTTTTATTGTGCTGAAATGGCTATTCCCAAAGTCTCAAATATCTTTTTGGCCACATTTCAGACCTTCCGGTCATCTTAATCCTCTTTATCCTCTCAACTGTTTTTGCTAGTCCCCCGTAATGATACATTTCCAAGTCTTTTGAGGTTCCTCCAACCTCTTAAGGTGCCCCTCCTTTTCCCCAGCCTCAGAGTTCTCTCACTTGCTCAAATTTGTTCAATTGCCATTTTCTTGGAAATGAATCCAGTCTCTTCTCACTCCTAGTCTGTCTGCAACCGTACCTCCTTTCTTTTGCATTGCAGGTTGCCCCTGTAAAATGGATTGTCATCAAATGAAATGACCAACCCCAATTTTTCATGGAAACCTCCTTTCCCTCTCTATGACCTTAACCAAACACTGTTGTTGCCCAGTTCCTACTTCAGTTTTCCCATTAATAAGTCAGACCAAAGAGTATGTGCATGTGTGTGCACACTTGAGCTTCCTCTCACGTGGGCGAGAACTAGACGACAATATCTGTGAAGCAACTGAGACACTATTTTTATGCTGTTGTTTTCAAATATGGATTTACTAACTCTGGAAAATATAAAAGAAAATTTCAAAAGGAAGAGACAGATCAACAACTCAGGGGAGTATAACTGATTACATAAACAATTTAGACTTTTCTTTTCCCTTTGATTTTTGCAAGCTTATTTTTACCTGTGTTTTATTACAAAAGCCTTTCCCATTACTTGACTATTTGTAAAGCTTAGATTCAATATATGAAATCTGCAGCCTCTCTTCATAGATAACATCACTGACAGCTCAATATATTTTTCCCCTTTGGTGGAAAAATGAAATCAGGCAAACGTTGGAGTTAATGAAGAAAACACAATGAGTATTGAACAACGAACCACTCTTATAAATTAAAAGTTTTTCTTGCAGGAAAGAGAATAGCATACACACAGTTCTTAACTCATTTTAAATGGTCATAGGACTTTTGTGAGGACTCTCATAAGCTGTTATTCATAGTCCTAGCAGCAGTGATTTAATGTGCTTTTATGAAGTCAGGCTGCCTATGCTGAGGCAGTGAGGTCTGATCAGATCATTGTACCTTATTGTTACAGTAAGTAAAGGCCATATATATATATATATATATATATATATATATATATACACACGTATATATATATACATATATGAAAATTATTTTCCCACCATGGATTAATACCAGGTTATCTGTGCTTGAGAAATTACAGTGAACTTTGGGTCAATGGGATCTTTAGTAAGTCACAATGGCAGGATAATTACATTATCCCTACATTGTTTCTCATAGATGAACATCATTTAGTTGCATGTCTACCAGAAAAGGTGAACACACAAAGCTGTCACCAAGTGTCTCAGTTGTTGCTGGTATGGAAAATGGTGGTCCTAGGCATGCTGAGCAATTTTTAAGACTTGTTTTTTTCTCCCAGCATAAGTTATCTCTCCTCCATTGCATACTTCCACTTTAAGATAGACTCTGTTATATTTTCATTTTTCCCTTTGGACTCATCCTGTCTTGCTGATCAGCCCTCATGACTTTTGGCAGGTGAGAACTGCAAGATTCAGTGCAGGAACTGTGACAGCTTTTGGAGGACATTCTAAGGAGATGTGAACTGAGGTGCTGATGACATAATTTTCCAGTGCTATTAATGCAGCTTTTCAGGATCTGAGCTTTTGGCAAGACTTGAACTAACTTCTCCAGTTAGTCAACTTGTACAGTTGAGATTTTCTCCAGAGGTTCTCTGGTGTTTGGAAATATCCTCAGGAAAGCATAATTATGTTATGGAAATACTGAAATTATTGTGTTTGATTATAAGAAATGCTTTAAAGACTGGACATAGACTACCATGTACATTCGCAATCTCAGGTAACTACTCTCAGACAGATAAAACGAACTACAGTTTTGAGATCATGCTGAGTTTGTCATTTGATCCTTGTTCAGGGTCTGCAGTCACAAAGACCACCTCTTCTTGCTCCTTGGATCTACATTTTTTGCACAAAACCATGGTCACAGAAATTAGTGCAGCTGTTGTTCAGACTCTGGCTATTTTTGATGCTCAGTCTAACTCATTGTTAAAGAAACGCATAAAGCAACACATAGATCTGTAAGCCTTCCTCCAGACTACAGGCAAAGGCTAATCTCTCTTTGCAGCAAGACAATTTACTACTCCCTAGCCAGAAAATCCTCAGCATAAGTGGCTTTGCGCTGGCAGAGTCCTGTAAAGAGATGTTACAGTAAAAACAATCAGTCCCAAAGTGTACTAAAAATCAGTGTGGCAAGCTGTCACAAGAAGCCCCTCATAGTGAGAAACAAATACTACTACTCTGAAAAAAAAAGTCAAACCCCTGAAATGCTATGACTTCTTGAGCATACTTGCTGTAACTTTATCCATTAACTCATATCCAGTTATACAGCATGGTGCAGCACTAACCAGGACACCTCTGACATTTCTGGTGTCCTGCTTAGTGTTCTTCTCAAGATTATGGTCATGATGATCAGTTTTTTTGTTGGATGTTTATTCATGGCTATACCATCCTTAGATTTAATATTCCTTTCCAAGCACTGGCAGCAACATTAGCCAGGACTGAATGAAACGGGCTCAGTAAGTGCCCAAATCTTTGGGATGCTCTTTGGACCCTCCCAGTCCCAAATGGATCAAGAAATCCCTTGGGCACTTATCCATTGTCTCCTGTTGTTTGGCTTGCTGCAGACATGGCTTTACTAGCTATTTCTGCTTGTGTCCCTGCATGGACCTGAAAAATAAGTGCATGGTCATTATTGTTACCAATGAACCTGGTATTGAAGTAATGAGGGCACACTGTTGGCATGGATTCTTCAGTTTAAGCTCTTACTGAGCAGAGATTACATTTTCTGAAAAAGGTACAGGCAGAGGCATGTGGTTAGTCTGCATAAGAAGTGGTTGAAATGTTGGCTGTTTTCACTCCTTGCTTCTAGGACAGCAATTTAGAAGAAGGATACTGAAGCTGAAATGCTTATGAGTGTAGAGAGCCTGGGGCTTCGTGCCTGCATCTTAACTTTGCTATGGGCAGAATTTTAAAGAAAAATTGCTAAGGGCTATTGGCCATATAGCTACATAAGGAGAGAGAGAAAGCAAGAAAGTGAGAAAAAGTGCAGTCAACCATGTACCTTTCCTTTACAGAAGAATTTTTATGGCGAATTTCTGAAGCAAAAGCTAAATTCTAAAGGTACTCTTGTGATTCTTAAGTGACCCAGTACAGTAAATGGACCTCCCAGAAGCATTTACCTTTGCTAATTCTGTCAAAATATACACAGAAAGCAGTTTCTCTATTGACTGATACCTCAAGACACTTATTTTTTCCCCCAAGACTTTCAGCCATTTTCATCTTTCTTATTTTCTTCTTGTGGTTTTAATCGGAAAGATCAGTCCCATGAGAGGATGCTTAATTGAGAATAGTAGTGAGATAATGAAAGAGGCCATTTGTCACATCTCTTGTTGCATGGTTGTTACTTCCCTTGACATGCTTGCCTAGGGAGGAGACAGTCTGCCCTTCTTCCATGATCTTCCAGCTCTGCTCATGAGGAAAACAACAGTTTTACATTGTCAAGAAGCAGGACAACCTCTTGCTGCTGCCTGAAGTCACACAGAATCACAGAATCAACCAGGTTGGAAAAGACCTCTGAGATCATCGAGTTCAACCCAAGACCCAACACCACCCTGTCAACTAGACAATGGCACTAAGTGCCATAGCCAGTTTCTTCTTAAATATCTCCAGGGACAGTGACTCCACCACCTACCTGGGCAGCCCATTCCAGTGTCTGATCACTCTCTCTGTAAAGAATTTCTTTCTAATGTCTAACCTAAACCTCCCCTGGCACAGCTTAAGATTGTGCTGTCTTATCCGACTGCTGGTTGCCTGGGAGAAGAGACCAACCCCCCCCCCCTCTCTCCAGCCTCCTCTCAGGTAGTTGTAGAGAGCAGTAAGGTCTCCCCTGAGCCTTCTCTTCTCCAGGCTAAACAGTTCAGTTCCCTCAGCCTCTTGTCATAGGGCCTGTGCTCCTGTCCCTTAACCAGCCTTGTTGCCCTTCTTTGGACGCCCTCCAGCACCTCAGTGTCCTTCCTAAACTGACGGGCCCAGAACTGGACACAGTAGTTGAGGTGCAGCCTAACCAGTGCCAAGCATAGGGGAAGAATCACTTCCCTGGTCCTGCTGGCCACACTATCCCTGATACAGGCCAGGATGCCATTGGCCTTCTTGGCTACCTGGGCACACTGCTGGCTCATGTTCCGCCTGCTGTCAATCAGTACTCCCACATCCCTTTCTGCCTGGCTGCTCTCCAGCCACTCTGTCCCCAGCCTATAGTGCTGCAGGGGGTTGTTGTGGCCAAAGTGCAGGATCTAGCACTTGGTCTTGTTAAACATCACCCCATTGGATTCAGCCCATTTATTCAGCCTGTCCAGATCCCTCTGAAGAGCCCTCCTACCCTCCAGCAGATTGACACTGCCCCCCAACTTGGTATCATCTGCAAATTTGCTGATGGTGGACTCAATCTCCTCATCCAGATCATCAATAACAATGTTAAACAGAACTGGGCCCAACACTGATCCCTGGGGGACACCACTAGTGACCGGCCACCAACTGGATGCAGCCCCGTTCACCACCACTCTCTGGGCCCGGCCCTCCAGCCAGTTCCTGACCCAGCACAGGGTGCCCCTGTCCAAGCCGTGGGCTGCCAGCTTTTTCAGGAGTGTGCTATGGGAGATGGTGTCAAAGGCTTTGCTGAAGTCCAGATCCACACCCACAGCCTTCCCCTCATCTAGTCATGCCCAAGCCCGAGCAGTGCATCACACTGCAAGTTCCTTTTGTGTAGGGACTAGCAGCAGCACTGCCACAGCAGGCAATGGGTCTGGGGGGTGAGTTATTTAAACACAGATAACTCTGGCTGTGATATTCTCCCAGATATTCTGTTTCCTCTCCAAAACCAGAGGTTGTCCTGATATTAGAATCTAAATGTGGTTGCTGTTCATGAGACAAGAGAAAGGAGTATTCTTGGGTAGCAAAATAAATGTAGGACAAAAGAAGGTCAAAGTCAAGTTTGCATTGCATTATTTACATCAGTGCTGGGAAAAAGCCTTGTGAGCTGAGAAGGGGTAAGTGGAGATCAAAGGTGGGCATTAAAGTTTCTTGAAATCAATGAGTAGAATTCCATTGACTTCTGAGAGCTGCAGAGCAGATCTGAACAGCCTCGAATAGCCACTTTGCCTATGTGGATTCTCTTTTTCTTTAAAAAACATCCCACAGTGTGAAATACAACACTTCTGGAAGAAATGTCAGAAATTTTACAATTCTTCTCCACATTTCCTGCATAAATTGTTTTGGGTTTTGTTTTTTTTCCTTCCCTTGATAGTGAATTTTTCTCAATATGTCCAAAAGACTATGGATTTCATCACAAGGTTTTATCAGGTGGACAAAATAACAGGCATCCAAAACAGGAAAGATCTGTGAAGTGCAGTGCGTGGTGGGACAGAAATACACAGAGTTATTTGGAGGACATATTATTAGGCTGAAGAAGACTTGAGCATGAATATCTTCATTTTCCTATAAGTTCTATACAGCTTAACTGTGCAGTATCTGGTACCAGTGCTGCTTAGCTGAAAACCCACTCTTAACTGGAAGGGTTCATGCCAGGGTTAGGGATGAGAGCAGCAGCTAGAGGTGCTGAACTTTTGGCAAAAAAAAGAGTCAAATTATCTTTCTACACAGGGAATAGCAGAAACTAATAACAAGACAAATCACTTGATGCTAGACAGAATTTTTAATAAGTTTTGGGTCCCTCCCTACAAGAAAGACAGTGAGGTGCTGGAGTGAGTCCACAGAAGGGCAATGGAGGTGGGGAAGGGTCTGGAGAGTAAGTCATATGAGGAGCAGCTGAGGGAGCTGAAGTCAGTAAGAGAAACCACATTCCATTCTCACTTTACAACCAGAGACTATCAGTTGGTGTCTCTAGTACAGCAGCTAAGAGAAAGCACTATATATAAGTGCATACAATGTATCTTTCCTTTTCCTGAAAAGCTGAATATGGAAAAAGTAACAGTAGGCAATGGGTTAATGAATCATAAACTAATTCTTGACACTTCCACTGACAGAACAAATGAAGATTAAGTTTCTTTGGAGAATCATGATTTTCATTAAATTTATGAACTTCAGGATCGATAAATTCTAATCTCTAATGTCTTTACATTATTCCAAAGCTTCTTGATGGGATAGAGCTCTTATAGGAAGGCAATGAAGTGATTACATTAGATAAATTGGGAATAGGACAATGATTTCCTGCACACCAGCTATAGCAGGGCTCTTGTGGACTGGATTATCCTCTGGATGCTCAAAAGGAGTGAGTAGCAGGTAAATTAAATGATGGGCTGCCAGAGGAGTTAATAACTGTAACTCCCAGACCAGATGCAAGGTCCTGTAAAGGAGCAGCCTGGTGCATTTATTAGTTACTTGACTTCATTCCAAAATCCTCAGCAGAGACAGTGTCACCACAAGGTCAAAAGAAGGGCAAAAGGGTGAGGGGGGAGATTGGCTTAGATCACTTTAGCAGCTGCATTTCTCTGAAAATCCTGAAAACCAATAATTAACTGCAAACCTCTTGGGCCTTTTAAAACTGAATTCTCCTGCATTGCTGCCTGCAGCAGTTCAGGAAAACCCCCACGCCTCCTAAAAACTGTGATGTGGGTAGCTCCCCGTGTGGAGCCTGTCTCAGGATGGAACTACAGAAGGATGTTTGCAAAGCTTTCCCAAAAACTCAGAGCAGAGGATGTGTAAATGAAGAGAAATAATCCATTGTTTTGTTGATCTGGTGAAATATGAGTTAATTGCTCGTATCAACCCTCTCATTCTCTACAATCAATTTCTATAAAAAATGACTGCTGAAATTCCAGCTTTTTTTTCCTTCTTTTTTGCCTTATTTCTACCTCAATAAAAATAAAGGATTGTTTTACTTGCTTTGACTGTGTATCCGTTGCTTTGACTGTGTATCCATTTATGCACTTTAAGATCTTGATCCTGAAGCCAGTAAGACTTTATTTATAAGTGAAAACTCTTAGACTGATAGCTGTAGCTTTTAATAATTTATTCTGTCATTTTCTTGGGCACTGCTGTTTTTCCTTGGCCTTGCCACAAAAAAAAGCTGTGCTTTCAGGGATCTCACCCAAACTCCTTCAGGCTAGGTGAGCAGAGAGGCATGTACAAAGTTGAGCTAAGCCTGAGTGACTGGAGAAGGCAAGGGGCAGAATGGAGCTGGACAAACGTCTCTGCAAATGCAAAGAAATAGTGACTCTGCAATCAGTGCTGCATGAGAGGCTTGGAAATGGAGAGTTTCTACTCCAGAGCCATAGGTGTGTCTTTTTCAGTCCTCATGATCTGATGAAAGCTTTCCATTAAAAAGCAGCTGGAGAAAACAGCAAGTAACCTGGGGAGAAAGGGTGATAGCATCAAAGACAGCATCATGCTATAAGGCAGCATATCGCATTTGGGGCTCTAAGCCACAAACACACTGAAAGTCCTACCTTGGACACAGCAGTACAGTGAAGTAGCACGTCTATATTGGCAGGGATATGAGAGTCTTTCTGTTGCTCCTTTAGTTGCATAGCTTGAAGCAGCAAAGTAACATGAATTTGCTTGGGCATTGCTGATTCAGAAAGAAAGCCATTCTGTATCAAATAAGGCTTCCTGCAACGCTTTGGATTTTCTCTAGCGGTGCCTCATTTAATCACTACCCAAAGCCAACTTCAATTGCTTCAAGAGGGATTTGCCTGCTGGATCAAAGCAGTGGTCCACCTAATCCTGTGTTCTGTCTCTAACAGTGACTGGCTTCTTTGGAGAATAGAGGGGAGAACTCCTCAATAGGCAGTTGCAGGAATACTTTCCCCAGGGAGCTGATAAGATCACAGCCAGAGGTTATATGAATGCTGGTGAGGTGAAAATAAATGTGATTAAAAAGACATCAGGATTATCAAAGTAAAAGGAAGAATGTTAAGTTATAGATGGTATGAGAGAAAGGATATGGAGAGAAAGAACCATACTGGAGAAACACATGGGGAGAGATGTGCTACCAGGGGGCATTTCAGTAGTGTGAATACTCCCTTTAGCATTGTTATCAGGACAACAGATGGTAAACCATCAGCAGAACATGAAGAAGTCAAATAACCTTCACAGCTCAGTTGAGGCTGTGTCTGTAGTATTTGGTTTTTACCAAGTAATGAAAATTAACAGTGCCAGAGCATACTGAAATATAATTTCCTTCTCCCCTTTCTCCTTTGTGTTGACTGTTATTACAGGCAAGATGATGTCACTCAGGTGAGTATCACTACCCATAGGAGACGGAAAGATCAAGGCCTGTTCTAAACTGGAATTACTGGAGAGGACCAGCCAAAAAAACAAACACATGAGTTTGTTTTTGTAGATAAACAAATTACTGAGACATGAAAATGTCTGCATTTTGTTTGGATTGCTCTTTAGCCCATCATCTGTGACTAGCACAGGCTGAAGACTGCAGGCAATCTTGGTTGCAGTGAGAAACTCATGATTCAGTGCACACCCTGGATCAGGTTTTCAGTTCACATGTGGATATGATCTCATCTATCTTGCCCTACGAAGGATCATGGCAGTCTCCCTACATTTCTGTCATGTTGGTGTGTGGTTGAAACATGGTCCACATAAGAAGTGTTTTTCATTTTTGAATACGTGGCTCTAGAGCAGTTGAATTTTTTATGGTTCTTTCTATATGACATGGAAGTTTAAGAATAATCTATAAAGCCCCCTAAATAATTAGGCATAGCAATTTTAGGTCTATTATATTTTTATAACAGGAATGCCAAGTCTATATGTATTTTAAATTGGACTTGACAGGATTCGTGTTTACACCAGAATTTAATTTTTTCTGCATTGTGAGGTACCCTGAAGGTATTTTGACAGAAATTACTGTGATTGTGTAATGATAATCTTATATGGTTGAAAGGTAGATGAAAGGTCATCTAGTTCCTCCCTCTCACAAAGCAAGGATGTATACTTATGGTGTTCCTACCAGCTGCCTCTTAAAACCTTCAATAATGAACTCTCCCTTCCCTTTCCTGGGGAGTCCACTCCAGGACAGAGCACTCCGTACATTTACAAACATTTCCCTAACATCTGAAATCCCACCAGACACACTGTGCCTAATGATTTCTCCTGGCTAGACACCACTGAAGCCACAGGGACGTAGATGAAATTAGGCTGTCTGGAGATGTCTATGTGCAGTCAAAATTATCTTGCAAAATAGCTGAAAAACTCAAATAGATCAATGGAGTTTTTAATGGTAATTTACATGCATAGAGACTGTTCTGTCTGGACTTAGAGGACATAACTCCAGATTCAATATCTTGTGAACTCTGGGAGCAGTTCAAATTACATCTGATGTGACCACATAACAATATTTGGAGAATTCTATATGGAGGTTAATATACGAACAGCTCTGGTTCAACACATAATTAAAACGAAGTACATTTAAAAGTGATTATTCACCCTACAATCAACATTTACTTCACGCAGGGAAAAATGCCCCAAAATTCAGCCCTTCTCAGTGTAGATTCTTAGCATTTCCTATTGCCATTCCAGAATTTTCTTCACTGGCTGTCAATGCTCTGAGATAAGCTGGGTTCCAAAAGGTGTGGGAAATGTTGTACCCATAGTTTCTTTTTGGTGTTTCAAGGAAGTATGTTAGCACCACTGCTATTGCTAGTAAAAAGTCAGCTGCAGCCCCAAGGAGCATCTCAGAAGCTGGCTTGGAGATGCAAGGCAGTTATTGTTACTGCAGGAGGAAAACCAGGGAGAAGCACATGGTGCAGTTGTGTCCTCCAACCTTCAGAAAAAATTTTTTGTATATTCATTCCAGCCCAGCCCCATTTCTTCTCTCTAAGCTTGAATAGTTCACATGCATTTCAGGGTATGCTACAAATTGTGCTGGGGAAAGGTTTTCCAAACTAAATAACCACTACACTCCAAAAGTTTAAGAACAGCATTGGAATATATGGCTCTTTCTAATCTAAGGTTTCATGCTCTTTATCCAGTGATACTCAAACATACCATTAAATAAATGAAGGTCCCATCACATCAACTTCTATTTTGGAAACCCTGAATCTAACTGCCTGATTTCTAAATCTGACTGTGAACCTTTCAAATGCACCTATAGCAGTCACTGCATCATTTGTTGGCATTATTAAAAGAATCTTCTCAAAATAGAAAAGCAAGCAATGGGGCATCGTGTTTCATCGAACTGATCTTTATCTCAGAGATTTTACAATCCAATTTACTTTGTGCATTCTCTGCTCCATTGGGGCCTTTTATGTGAGGCATTCACTAGAATAACAGTGCATTTCCATTTGTATCTCTTTTGTTGCACATAAAAGCTCAATTAGTATTCCAATTCACCATCAGCCTGTACCTATTTAATGAACTTTTATCCACTTCCATGTTCCTTAAGTTTAATTAACTAAGACAGAGCTAGTATCTTAACATTTATTAAGTGCTTTTGGAATGAATATATTCTTTCCTTGAAAGTTTTTATCAAAAGTCAGTAAGCAAAAATCTCTGAGTTCAGTCTGGATAGTCTAGCACTTTATCATTGCTTTGCACGTTGGTGTGGGACTCAGTAAGACATTGTGGCATAGTTTTAAGTTGTTCTGAAACTGGATTTTAATCCATGTGATATTTTCCTTGGTGTTGAATCCCAATGAATATTCCATTTAAACATCTCAGCTATTTAACAAGAATGATAACAGAAAAAATGATTCAGATATATCAGTGGGGAATTTGTAGGAACCTCATCCAAATGGAATGACTGAATCTTACTTCACTATTCTGCCTTTGAGCTCAGGAAATGAGATGAACATACAAATACATTTTTCTTAGTCTCAGCCTATGCACAACTTTATGTTCAGCATAGGGTAGTTTGTGAATTTTTCTGCTAGCATCTTGTGAGACATTTCAGCATGATGATGCCTTTTCTGAACATTTTGCCGAGATCTCAGCATTTGTGTCTTGCTTCAACCCGTCATGGCCTTTTGCAAAGTTCCAGCTGGTATGTGGAGACCTCAGGTGAGATACTTTCTCTCAAGGCTCACTTCTGCCTGTTACAATGCAGTATTTTGTCTGACACTGGTCCCTACTTTTTAGATGAATGAGCTTATCTTCTACTTTGATCTTCCTTGAGATCAAACTGTGTGCCCACTGCTGTGCAGTCACAACATTTACCCTGAAGTGCTCCAGAAATTTTAACTGCCTAACCCAAGAGGATCATTTCTATCAACCCCCTGTACAATCACTGTATATGGAAAGATTCCTCTGGAGAGTTATTCAGAGGAGCAGCCTAGCTTAAACATTGTGACTTTCCTCCTGGAGGAGGGAGAATCTCTCTTCACAGTTGGTACAAGAAGGTTTGGCCATCTCATTGCAAAGGCAGGATATTTATCTAGGTAGGTAGTTTGTGGAGCTGCATAAGGTGCTTTTCAGCTCATACGGATCAGGGCAGAAATAAAGGGGCAGCTATTGAAGTTTTCTTATGAGTTATTGGTAGAGGTTCAACCAACAGCTAACGAGGGAGAGTGGGACTGACGGGAGTGGTGGAAAAGCCCAGCTATTGTGTTGGTTCTCTTACATGGCAGTAACTTTCTATTTTGCATCTTAGTTTTGCAACACAAGCTGTCCCATGGCTTTCTGTTCTCTCTGCTCCAAATCCATTTCTTACAGTATAAGGCCATAAATGAACACGAAATAGGCTTGAAGCCACATGAATAGAAATATTTTTTTGAACATGCCCCAGGAATTTTTTATAATTTTTTTTTCAGGTAGCAATATCAAATGCCCAACCACTATTTCCACAAGGAAAGAAAATGGTGATATGTCTGTTGCATTCGCTGTCTGGAACCTGTGGGATGTGCACTGGAAAGACAATTTGCTCCTCGCTGTGTGCCTGGTTCCTGCCCCACTGGTAGCTGCAGTTAATTGGCAGTTCTTTTCTGTAGATGGGTTGATATTTTCAAAAGCTGTTCAGTAGAAACTAGGTGCCTAAAACTTCCAGCAGTTTCCAGTTCTGTAATTAAATATACAAGTTGTTTTTAAATTTACTCGTTTTAGAAGCACATGACACTGTGCTTCTGTTCTCTTCCCCTGAAGGACCTCTGCAGCCAGCATGTTATAGCAAAATCTGAGAAAAAAGGGATGATATTTACACCTCTGGCAGTGAAAGAGAAGATGCTTTTTGCTGTGATTTATAGAAACCAACATTAATCTCTATTGCTTTTATAGTATACTTGCAATAAACAGCTTTTGAGATTGATTAAAGACTCTATCTGCTGCTTTCACTCAATTTCAACAGCTCTTCTTACTCCATAAACTCAAAAGTAATAGAGATTATGCCTTAAACAAAGCCCATGATATCCATCTCTAGGAGGATTTACTATTTTCAGTGCTCTGAATTAAAAGTTATATACATGTATATATGCATGTGTAATTTCAGATTTTTATTATAAAGTTTCTTCCACAACAAATGGAACAACAAAATTGGCCAAATGCACAGTTCTGGATGTCGTTTCTTTCCTTCATCTTCCCTATTCCTTTGCTCCAAACTGGATTGCTGATAATGGACATATTACCCATTGTATGAACTTTTAAAAATCACATATGAAAGAAAAAGCAAGTCTCTTCAGCCTCAGCAACATTTCCCTTACCTCCAAATGCAGCAAGGAATGATTTTATTACTTGATACTTACTATGCCAACATCACTAACTACATTATTATTTTTAGAAATTTTTGCCTTGATGTTCTTTTCCTTTCTCTATTACTAACTTGATCCTTAACATCCCTCTTCTTTGTATTTAGCCCCTTTTAAAAAGGCACCACTCTACTCATTTTGAGAATTAACTCACCTCCTGTTTCTATTGTCTTCAGCCACACAACCTGCTCCTGATCCCTGCTCTCCATTCAATCCCACATCTGCCCTGTGTTCTTGTCTTCTCCTGGTCAAATTCAATTTATTTTTGGACTCTAGCACTTTATTCTTTTTTGTTATCACAAACTCTGGCTTCCAAATTTCTCTGGCTCTACATGAGAATGGTTTTCAGCTTTGATCCTACCTTTTTAGCTCCTATCCACACTTCTCAAAATCCTACTCTGCAGTTTTCCAGTGTAATCTTGTCACATGCACCTGGATAACTATAATCCCTTCTTTTCTGGCCTTTTACCTGCAGCTCTTTGATCCTTCAATGAATAGTTACAATGATGAATATACAAGCCTTGGTTGCAATGTTAATCTATTCACATCCTCCTTTGCCTTCCTGTCACATCCTATTGACTCATCTCATCTCATTGACTCTGTCTCTGTCCCAGCATCATGAAGGTGCTTAGTGACTCTGCTTGTAGCTATTTATCTGATGAGGTGCTCCCTTCTCAACCATGACTGCTGTGCTAGGCTTCCTACAGTCCCACAAACCTCTTTAAACACTCCTAGAGGCCCTGGTAGGAATATTCCTCTCCTGAGCTGATATATAGTTAGCATCCTTTTAATTTCTTCTCTTAAATCTGCTTCCATCTTTTACCAACTCCAAATTAGCCAGGCTAGCAAGAGAAATTCAAGCCTAGGTTACACAGCTGCCCTTACTGAAGGACTATTAGTGTTACCTCATCACTGGTTACATGGTACTGACTACCCTGAAAACTCTTGAGCACTGATTAGGGCTACCTGGACTTGCCTAGAATAGATTTCAGTGCTGATAAAAATAGTAAAAAAGCAGAACAAGACAGAATGAGGAAAATTCAAAGTTGAAGCAAAGGAAATCTAAAAGTTTATTTCAAACCAGCTATGAGGTTTGAAGAAATAAGCATTTTTAATTCACATCTGGACCTTATCTCCATTAAAGAATGAGTGAAAACTTAACACTTGAATAACCTTGTCTTGGAGAAATTCGTGGCATATTTGTCAAGTTTGAGGCTAGGATCTTTCTTTAGAGCAAATCACTAATAAAAAATATAAACCCGAGTTTTATATCTTGAACATTCTCCTCCTAGTTTTTTTAAATGGAAGCTGTTGGAGTTACAAATTTATGACTCTGTTGTAAGAAATTTCAGTGCGGTGATGCCCCTTGAGCAGGGGTAACTTGAAAACAACTGCTACTGTTTGAACTGACTTTTGTATAAAATGTCTACTGCTCTTCTTCCTCACTTGCCTTTCTTCTGAAGGACAATATAAAACAGAAAGATCTTTTCTGTCACGTCTGTTGACCAACTTCCCTCTTACATATATGGCACAGGCAGGCCGATGCAACTCTGAGCAGCTGCACCAACTCCTTCAATGCATAACATAAAAGTACAGAAGAACAGTTGCATCACCACTATTGACTTCTGCTACTAGGTGGGTCTCTAGAGCTGGATGCTAGCAAAAGGCATGATCATGCCTGTGAAGCTGCTGTATTACATAAAGGTAGTCAAGGAGTAAGATGTTTCTATCTATTAAATATTAAAGCCACAGATAATAAGAAAAAGCCAATTTCAATCAGGCAGTTGTGAGATACGAAGATGTACTACAGTTAAAAGTAGCAGGAGGCAGCATTCCCAACACTACTTTGTGGGTACATATTGGAAGGAAGCCTTTTCCACTGTGCTTTTCAAAGCAATCTATTCTATTAAATGTGATCTGTGTTCTTGGATGTGAGCAAGAATATAACATTCTGCAGAAAGAGAATACGTGATTAAAAAAGGCAAGTAGGAGCCACCTCCTCTCCAGAGCAAACCCAGGCAAAGGAAGCTGAAGACACTTTGCATTTGAGCTTTCCAGGGATGTGAGTGACAGCTTGCACGGATGAGCACAGTGCCTGCGTCCTGCTCATACCTGAAAAAGGACATTTGTTAATTAAATAAACCCCCATTGCACACAGCTCTGTTTGATTATTATCAATGTGCTAATTTTGTCATTAGGAAAAATAAACAGCACATCTTTGCCACCTGCCAGATTTTGCACATTCAGACTGGTCCTTTCTAGCTACAGTGGCTGCCTGGCAGGTGGGCTCCCACTTGGCACTTCCTCCCACAGCTTGCTCCATTCCAAAAGCAAACCAGGGTCACGCAGCTGCAGCAAATTCGGTTACAGCCATCCAATAAAGCCCTAGTTAAAGAGTAACCATCTAGAAAGATGCTGGCAAGGTTGATGAATTTGGATGAACTTGTATGTGTGGTGCAGAGCATGGAAGATGTCCAGGTTTTGCAGTTTGTTTACAATGAAAGTGTATGGACCACATTCCTCAACTGGAATAAATCTGTCCTTTATTATTTCGGTGGTGCTCTGAAAGAAACATCCCTTGGAGACTTCAGCCCTGTCACAAAATTAAGTGTAGCTAAGTAGATAAAACTTGAGCTTAGATCTCCAGAGATCTGGGCTTTGTTTCTGGATCTAGCACTGACCTGTTGTGTGGTCCCAGCCTGAGCAGTGCTTGTTTGTTGTTTGTGCTGAGGCAGTATGGTACCGAGGCTCATGGCCCATTTGGCTATGCACGTGCAAGCATCCGATGAAATGCTTCCCCTGCCAAATGTGCAGAGGGAAAATCAACCAGCAGCGATCTCTGTGCTGCTGTGTGTGCAAGCTCTGTGAGTCAGACTTTGTGTGGTGCAGGAAGCCTATTTGTGGTGTAGTACATCCTGTCCTACACTCAATCTGGATTACCTTCAGGCACTAGACACTTGGATTTTGAGAGAGCTGCATCTTTCCATTTGAGTGTACCACTTGGAGTCACATGAAGGGCTAAAGTAACGTATTCCGTGTAGGCACCTGAAGTAATAGGCTTCTCCCCTTGGTGAATACAAATAATTAACATTAATTAGAGCTGCACACATGCATTAAGAGCAGACTCCAGCACTCTGGGGAAATTTTATTTTCAATTAAGTGAAAAAATACTGATAGCTCTGAAAACAAAGGGTTCTTCTGTGCCAAGATACCTGACTTTGTTTTAAGCAAGTCTGCTCAGAAATTAAAGGCAAGATCATCACGTTTAGATGGTGTTTCCCACTGAGCCAGATCTTTCAACAGCATTAATTAGTCTTGGTACAGCTTACAGCTATGAAGAAATGGCCAAGGACACCAGCGGTTTCAATGGCTGACAAAATGCTGGGAGGTCAACTTTTCCAGGTACAGAAACTAGATTGTATTAAACTTCTGTTCCTAGAAGCTCTCCCTAGTGGGGCAGCATAAACTTCATATATTAACTGCCACACCTCAAACTCACATTAAATTTTTTTCATTACAAAGTCCTGCATTTAGAGATTAGGAAATACCGGAGAGGGGCAGCCTTGTAACCTGAACTCAGCTACTAGTGCTTTTGCATTTTGATTGGCTCTTCTTGTTCATAGTTAGATTCTCTTATTTCTCTGAGCACCTGCCTATTTGGCAAGCAGGATGGATGAGGCTCAGAGGACATGCAGATGTTTGATGTTTTTTATTAGATTTGTCATTCAGCATGTGGCCCTATGCATTATTTACTATGGCTCCACTGGAGCTCTTAAGGCAGAATCTTCCTCTTCCTTATGGACACTTTCATCATGTTCATGCTGTACAAGCTTCTTCCAGAGAGTCTGGTGTTCCCAAGACGGTGGGGAGGTACTCAGATTCTTTGTTTATATCGTATCCTGAATGCCATTTATCTTCCTCATGAAGTGCCTTGAGGTTGTGTTGCTCAGTGGTGTGACTTGGCCATAGCCCATTTCAGCAGAGCCTCAGCCATCCCACAACCCACTCCCGGGGCTGGTTAACTGGGTTATATTGCTTGGCAGAAGTAGTTGCCCAGGCAAACTATAGGAAGTCTATTGGTCAGAAGTAAAACAAACCCTTTCCCAGTAGACACAAGACTTGCTTTTGGGAGTGGGGAGAACTGGAAAGCAAATTAAATGGAAATTGTAATCTGCCAAAACCATCATTTTACATTAAGTCAATATTTGGAGAGAGGATTTCCAGATGCCTGGGTTAGTCTCTGCTTAAGGTGGTGCCCTTATTTCTTTTGCCTTTCTCTTACAGCAATTCATCTGCAGCACTGAGTCAAAGAGAGACTTCGCAGAAAAAGGCACTTGTTAGTGATGAAGGGAAGAATTAGGTGTTTTGTGCTTTTGGTTACTCTGGATGGGAAGGAATCTGTGATGCCTGAGCATGGCTGGCATGGTTGCACATGCTGGGGGTGTGGTGCCAGGGTGACGGGCTGTCCTGCCTCGCTGGCTGGCAGTGGTTATGCACCACCGGCTCTCCCGGAGCTGTTTCACCTTGGCACGCCACATCCCGCTGGAGCTGGCGTGCCGCCTGGAATGCCGGCAGCCGGCCACCACCACAGATGGGCAGGAGTGGTAGTGGGCCAGGGCACGTCACATCGCCTTCCCTCCCACCATGCTACAGAGCCTGACGAACAGGGTTGTCAGTAATGAAAGCTGTTGCTGCTGAAGATTTCCCCTCATTATTCGCAGTTCATGGTGTTGGTAAGGTTATTTTCAAGTCAAGCAGTTTTTCAACAATGTATGTTTATGCAGATCATTTAAAACAGTAGCTTGTCACATGCTTTATATTCATGGAAACTTCAGAGAGCAGTTTTTAAAGCCCATGCAATCTGGATTTAATTTGCATTTTAATTAATATTTCAAATGAATTCCTTGGCCTCGTTTATTTATTTATTTTAGCCTTTGAGAGCAAAGACTCTATCAAAGTCCTGAAATTAGGAGAATTGGGATTTCTTTGAGCATAGCTTTTATTTGGTCATGCTGTCCAAGACACCTCTGACAAATTATTGGTATTGAATGGAACAAGTTGCTCTGTAGCTTAGAGTCAAGTTTGTCATTTGCTTTATGGCAGAGGCTGCAAAAACTCACTTTTCAAGAAAGAGAAAAATAAATTTGAATTGCCTGTTAAAAGGGATACAGTTTAAAATGGAGTTTTAGATACATGAAATTTAAAAAAAAAGAAAAAAATCTCAATTTTGTAGAAGGAAAGAGGTTAAATGTAGATATTGAGGAAAAATTGGAGGCTGCATTTCAGGAAAGCATTTAAATGCATGCTTAGCCTTTTATTGGGCAAAGTGCTTAAACACGTAATTCAGATTAGACACTGTTTATCTTTTAGAAGGTAAACAAAACAAGCCAAACTAAAAATGAAATAAAATTCTATTCAAGCAATAAACATTACAAATAGGTTTGGAATCAATTTCAAAAATCCATATTTTTTCACCTATCCCAAATTGATTTGTTGGTTGTTAACATCTAGTAAGAAATACTCTGGGTCAATTCTGGGTTCTTTATATCAGAAACCTTAAAGTTATGTTGGTTGGATGTACACCTGTTATAAATGGTGAAACAGTAAATAGCATTGCATAGCATTGCATACTGCCTTCATGTATTCAGTGCAGAAATAACAGCACTGAAGTCTAGCAGTTCTTACTGGCTGAAGATTTCAAGGCAAATAAGCATGAAATTAGCAATTAGGGAAATTAAGTTTATTACCTCCTTATCAGAGTCAGAGAAACTGAGGCAGGAGACAAAGCTCTTTTAAAATCAGTAGCCATCTAGTGGAAAAGGTGGAAAGAAGACAACCATCAGTTCAGCACCAATAAGCACATCCCTGGCAGAAAGCCAGTACCTTTTCTTGACTGAGAGAGATACAGGGTGATGAGGAAACAGCTGAATCTTCACTGATGTTGGGGTAGGCAGCTCTGGTCTCTTCTTCTCATACAGATGTGTGTCTCCAGCATTTGTGGCTGCTGCCAAACACTCCAAGTGCCATGAAACCTTTCCCTTGTTGTATATTTGGATTTTAGTGAATACATTTCACATGGTTTTACTTTTTGACACCTTTGGCTTTCCAAACTTAAATATATTTATGAAGAATAACATTCAAACTTTCACCCAAATTCCTATTCTCAAAATGAGTTCATGAACCTCTGCTCCAATCTTTCCACTTCATACTTCTGAAAGTGTCACAATACAGATGTGTAGCTCTTAGAATAATCCACTGTAAATTAGATGGTGAGAAATATATTCAAGTATCATAGACTTTATTTTTGCTAAGCTGATAAAACTCAACTGAGTTTTAAACTGTTTTCCCTGACCAAAGCAAACCAATCAACTAACTGAACCATCCCCTCAACTGCTGATTGAATTTAACCTGAATTCTTCTTCAGAAGATTTAATTTGCTCAGCTATTGTTTGTCATCAAAGGATCAAGCTTGCTGTCAAAATCTGCTAAGAACAGTGGCAGGTAGCTGACTCTGACGAGCACATGCCATTTACACCCTCAAAGTGGGAATACTTTCAGGGATGGTGATGAAGAACAGGACTCCAACGTATTTTTTAGAATCCATGCTACCAACAAAGCACCAAATTCAGACTTCTGTAGTTGCAAAAGATGCTGCATTGGAACTAAGCAAGAGATTATGACATTGGAAGATTTTATTCTGAAATCAATCCAGTTGTGCTGCGTTTATTCAGTGTCTTTCTCTTTTTCTTTCTTTTTCTGTTCCTCCATGCACATGCACAAAAATATTTATGATTTAGTTAACAACACAGAAGAAAATGTGTTCAGAACCTTCCTGTATTATGAAAATAATCAGATTATTATCTGATGTTGAAATTGCACTAATAGATTCTTGGCAGGCAGTTATATTTTCCCATACAGATTTTTTTTCCCTCAATGTTTCCCCAACATGTCACTCATTTCTCATATTCATTTATATTTAAATGTAAACAAAGTGCCATAAATTAATTCTGTGTTCAGTTAATTTTTCTGGTAAAATATGGATGAATGAATAAGTTGTCTTAGCTCATTTCAATTAAGAGCCTTCAATTAGTTTTAAAACCCCTGGCATTTCTCATGCTTCACCGTTTCCATTCAGCACTGAGGAAATCCCATCAAATTATGGGCCTGAGGCTGCTGAACCTGGGTCCTAACAGACCCTGCTCCTTCAGATAGCCCCAGTGGGACTTCGGAGGCATATGTGCAGCTGAGGACCTTCAGGCAGTAACATTGTGGGATAGAAAAGCAAGGTCTGAAGTCATTTGGGATTGAAACTGTCTTTTAGTGTGTGGCAATATATGCCCCACAGTACAACAGAGTTCTTGCATCTGCGAGGGTCCTCATGTAATACATATAATGTTAATTTGTAATAGCATGTATTCCTGAAAGTTATAGGAGGAGGAATTTTCTCTCTGAAAATCCCATGAAGAATTATACTTACTAATATAGAGAATGAGGCAAACCTCTACCAGTGACTTTTATGGAAATGGAGTTGGGCCCCAAACCTCTTAGTTGAAAGACTGTTTATAAATTTTCATTATTGTGTGTGATAGATAACAGTATAGCAGCAAGGAACGATGGACCACTACTGCAGGGATCTGTATACTTGCTTTTGTTTACAAAACTTCCTTGAGTTTTGTGCAAAAGGCAAGAACTGAAGGAGAACCAATATGTGAATTGGGGGATATTTTCAGAGAACTGCTTCAAAGCTTGAGACACCACCTGATAGGAAGCATGAAGGTGCTGGTGTCATCATTGAACACCAATGGTGTCATCATTGAACAAGCAGCTATGGAGCACTAGCATTAGGAGCTGGTTGGAAGCTGGAAATTATATTTTAGGAGGGAAGGAGAGACTCAATAGGAAAGGGATAAGTGAGGAAAGACTTTGAACGTAGAGAGAAGCAGCTTTCTGTGACAGAGTAGAGGAAAGCAGCTATGTCAAATAAAGTTGTCACCCTTTCTGGATATCTAGCTTTGGTTCTCACAGGTCAAAGATCCATAAATACAGGCACAACAAGTAGCACAATAAAAATCTTACTTTTTTGTTTGGAAGTCTATTGTTGCTGAAAAACAGTAGCATCTAGAAATGCTTAGTGAGCCCAGCCTCACTATGATAGACATGGTATAATTATTTAGTCTTGGCGTTTCAGAGACCTGGCATTATTTCTTTGGTGACTGTTGCAGTGAAATTATTGGATGTTTTTGTCTTTTATTTTTTTCACCTCTAAACTGCAGAAGAACTTTCATTCCATCTTTCCCTATTCCCAGTTTTACTTATATGTTCTGTAGTGCCTTTCTGTTTGTGGGTGCGGTGTCATACAGCTGAATTTTGACAACTACAGAGATATCTGTAAAACAGTAAAACTGTGAAAATTAGAGGGTATATTTAAAGACATCAGAAAGATCACCCAGGCTGAGAGAATTTCTATCTCATAAAGAATAATAATCATAATCAACTTGGCAATATTGAGACAAGTAACATTAGGAGTTCTGAAAGAAAATGAGGAAAAGGTTTTTTTTAAGCTATCAGGCTAGAAAAGACAAGATGAAAGTGGAAGAGAAATGTCCTGCTTTTCTTTCATTAACTTTGTTCCTATTCAACTGATGGATGCTTTCTGGTACAAACAAATAGGATGATGCACCCTGTGCAAAGTTTTGCATGCAAGAATAATTAAAGATAATTTAAATAGTAAAATAACTAATTAATGTCATTTACAAAGTGCTTAAGCAATGTGCCTATGCAAATCAGCCATCTTCTCAGCAAACAGCTTCTGCAGCTCCCAGATTTTCACCAATTAATGCTCACCTGTAATAGGTCCCCTTGGGTACATGGGCTTTCTAGCACAGAGGGATCAAATGTTCTTCCATTTTGTACTACACCAGTTTTGAAGGATTACCATTCTGAGCATGTTCCCTTTTAAATGGTCAAATTCCCTCCAAAAGATGACTCTTCATTTAATATATGTTACTCATGTTAGTCTATTTTTTGTGTGAGCAAGTTGACTTCCAAAGAGATAAGTTGTTGTACTTATCTCTTACAAATAAAAGTAAACAAATTTTCTATCAAGTACACCAACAATGCTGACCCTGTGCTGAGACATGCTTGTTATGGTGGCATCTGAAAGACATATTTAGGGGATTTTCTCAAAAAAAAAAAAAAAAAGGTCTAAATAGTGTCCAAGGGACTTTCTCATCAGGGCTAAAAACTACATGTCCCAAGAGGATATGGAAGGAGTGAAGAAGAAGTAATGAACTGAGGTGTAGTCACAACTTAGTTTATTTCCTGCATTCTGTCAGTGTTGTGGGTCAGGGAAATGCACCCAGTCTATAGATACAATGATGGCTTTATGTCATTGATTCTATCTAGATACATAGTTGTTTTATTACTATGACTATATTGTTATTCTTTATTTATATTGTTATTATTAAGTGTTATTATTAATTTAACATGTGGCTACTGTGAAAAGAGGAGCTATTCCAAGTTTGTTTTCTGTGAGATGGAAGCACAGCAGCATTCCCTTGTACAGCAGGCTGGCCAAAGCTTTGTTCCTTTAATTCACTGATTTTACCTCTGAAGTTCAGGCTCCTAATTATTATCCTTAAAGGGAATGCTGCCAGGAAGGATTCAATTTGGAGATGTCTTGCTTTATTGGCAAGACAACTAAACCTGACAGTGAAGGCTGTCAGGAGGAGTGTGGTGTGATTTTACTGAGTAGGAAGAGATGACAGGAGGAGTCCACTGTGCATAATGTTGCCTGAGAAAGGCCACGATAGAGAGATGCTCACATAAAGGAGAGGATTTGCAGTGGAATGCAAGAGAAGATCAACAAGGAGGTGAGGGCACGGAGTGGGGGTGAGGGTAGGGATGACAGCACAGCACGAGCAGTTGTGAAAGAGAGGAGGCTGATCTGATTATGCAAAAAAGACAGCTCCTGTGCATTTTTATTCTCTTCTGTGTTAAAAATTAATGAAAATTCCATATGTGAGATTTTCTTTAGGCTACCAGCAAAAGTCTTAGCCATTTGTTTGCAGCAATTGTACCATCTATTCTAGTCCAAATTCCTTGCGTCCATGTCTGAAACCCAAAGAGAGTTGGGTGGTGGGAAAAGCAGAGGAGTCAAAGATGCAAAAAAAGGGCAATGCTACAGATGTAAAACTCATAAAATGATGGTGAGTGAAGAGAGAAGGATTTTGAAAAAAGAATACTTAAAGTCATGAAGAAGAGTGACCATTACCACCTAACACTGTCAGGAAATCTTTCCAGGTAAAGAGCTACAAGTAACAGTCCATCTCAACCATTTCAATCTTTACAACAGAAAAGAGAAATTAATCCATTTGGTCAAAAAGTAAGGTATTTTTCTGCTCTAATTAATGCTTCATTGAAAAGCAGAATAGAAAACATTAAAGAAACAAAACTTCAGAAATTATCAAAGTCCTAAGAAGCTCTTCCAAGTATTAAATGCTTATATGTACTTCAGTAAAACGAGAACAGAATTTAAATGCAATGCATATCAGCTTTCATGACAGTAATACCTGAGCAGATAAGGCTCTTATCCCTGCACTCTTCTATTTCACAGCTGGGCAACTGAGGCATGGAGAGACAATGACTTAGGTCTTTCAGATCTTAACTTCCCCTGAAAACAGCAGGTGTTGAATTCTGCAACACTTCAAAGAGACTGTCATTAAATGATTCATTGGAGATCACACAGCAGAAACCCATGAGGAAATAAAGGTTTCAAGCTGGAAACCTCAAGTCCTGGGTTACTACCTTAAATACGAGAGCATTCAAGTCTTCTACTGAAGCTGAATTTCAGGTGTTGTGCCAACTCTCAGTTTAGATTTTTCAACAAACATAATTTCTAATGTGTAATTACAGGGGAAGAACCTTTGCTCTGTACCATCAGTGGAATTCAATATCCTTTGATAGGATTGCTCATCTGTAACTGGTGTCAAAATGTGGGTGTCTCTCAGATATATTTTACTTTGGTTTAATTAAAATGTACCTCTTTTATTGGTTTAGAAGTAATTTTATACAGAAAACCCAATGAGTATATTTATTCATCTTACCAAAAAATGGATGAAGCAGTCAGTAATGGTGATATAAATCTGTAGTAATTTTACAGAGCTGTGCTATATTTTTAGATGTGTTACTGAGACCTTAAAATTTTTCTTATAATAGAAAATATGCATAACAATTAC
The DNA here is from genome assembly GCF_009829145.1 of Chiroxiphia lanceolata. Classification (NCBI taxonomy): domain Eukaryota; kingdom Metazoa; phylum Chordata; class Aves; order Passeriformes; family Pipridae; genus Chiroxiphia; species Chiroxiphia lanceolata. The sequence goes on along the minus strand of NC_045643.1, from coordinate 26,789,668 downwards.
TGGCATTTTCTGTTAAGTAGAATAGTGAAGGAACGGAGAAGCAGCTTGAGTTAAAAAGTAAATGTTCAGCAGGCAGTGTAAGAATATACGTATTTGTTCAGTTTCATATGCATTATAAAATATTCGGGCCCAAAAAATATGTGTGAAATTCAGAAACTAGAGGACTGTCAGGAAAGTTCAGCAAGAAGGAAATTGAAAAATTGTATGGAAAGAACCACATTGTAATTAGGTATTCAGAAGCTGTGAAGAGGGACTATATTAGCCAAGCACACATATTGCAAAGGAATTATAAGAAGAACTGATAATTCCGATAATTTGTTGTCGCTTATTGTTGCTTTGATTTGGTGGTATTGCACTTCCAGAACTAACTTATTTGTTTTATAAAAGCAATACTATTATATCTAGAAAAGCTTCCCCCCCCGCCCAGTTTACTTTAAACTGTGAAAAGAAGAGTCTTTTCCAGGTGTTTGCATTGGAAGCAGGATGGTAAGAGGCAACACCCATGATCTAGACCCTGCAACAATTAGTTCACATTACTATAAGCTCTGGGGGGCTGGCATACAGCTCCTGAAGGACGGACTTTGTGCCAATGGGCTGAAATATTATCATATATTTCCACTTGAGAAATAGCAACCAAAAATAAATATGCCAGAAGGTAGGGGGCTCTTTCATATATCTTAGCTGGATTAGAAATCTTTTGAATTTTCATCAGGCTTGCAGTCATTTTGCTTGTTACATTAAAAGTGTCCCCAATACCCTTCAGAGATGCTATTTCTTCTCTCCAGATATTACCTTGAAATTATGACTAGGCAAGAAAACTACATGGGGAAAACTCACTTCTTCCTCTCTGGGTATTTTATACAGTTAAATTTCCACTTAAGATTTTTGGAGCCCATTCAGACAGCTTGTTAGTTCTCACCACTGAAGTCTTTTGCAGCATGGAAGGTATCTCATTCTGCAGGACAAAGCAAAATGGTGGAGAGCTCTGGCAGCTACCACCAGACTGGGTCTGTTGTCTCAGGCAGCAGGGATGGGTGGGCATGCAACATTGTTTTGGGCAAGGAGAAAGAACCTCAGCTGCTAGATAGTAAACTGCAGCTGAGGAGATGGCAAAGTACATTTCCTCAACAGGCAGCAGGATCTCATGTCTGGAAGACGAGAAAACTGTAATTTTCCACTTGCTCTCCTGTCCTAAGATACACTGGATTTTTATGGAGTAATGTTCTGAAGTCAGTGCAGGGTCACTAGCATATTGTTTTGAATCTGCTTAAAAGAGCGTGGCTCGGTGGCTTGTGTCAGTAAGGATTTGCATCCAGGAGGTGGCACCAGCATGTGGTTCCATAGCTATTGGAGAAGGCAGGATGTTTCAATCAAGGAGCCTAAGTAGACAGTGCATTGCTGTCTGAATAAAGAGCTTCTCTCCAGCAGGAAAGCTGAAGGGCTTCCACCCCCTCACAGCCCCTCTGAGCTGGGCTAGGGTCCTCAAAGTGCATGGCAGATGCACCTCTCCATGGGACAGGGGGAAATAAAGCAGCTGGCAGTGGTGGATTTCAGCAGGGACAAGACATCCTCCTTGGTGGCTGCTCCTCTTTGGATCCTTCCTGTTCCTTTCATCTTGTGTGTGGGGTTGTGGAGATGAAGATGAACAATGGTGCTGTACTAGAAATATGTGAGGTTCCAGCACCAGAAACAGAAGGTCAGAGGGAGCTGGGCTATCAGGGAGCTTAAACTACCCACGTAAGGAAAGGAGAAGAAACCCACAGCCTTCTCTAGCTTTCTGCATAAAGCTGAGCAAAATAAATACTACTAATAGGAATAGTAAAACCTCCATACTGAGAGTATTTCCTGGTTTACAGTCTTCCCAAGTGGAGATGCCCTTAAAGCCTCTTAGTTGAGATTTATTTAATCTTGGATTCTCATGTAAATTTGCACTTGGTGACCTGGCAGCAATCAAGGAAAAGAGGCGCTAACTGGGAAAAGATCCTTCTTCGGTTTGTTTAAATGTTCAACTTGCGCTGTGAAATTGCATTTGTAAGAGAGAAATAAACTCTGAAGCCCTTCAGCAGAAATGGATTTCACATATTTAGTGGATGCCTCAAGGCAATTTCTTTTCTTAATGGGATCTGAGCACAGCTTTAATTTTTCACATTTTATAAGGCTTTTCCTTGAAATTACTTTTTATGTGGTTCCTCTGTTAATGGATCCTCCACACTGGGGCATGAGTAAGAGAAAAAAAATCTTTAGAGAAAGAAAAAATAGAATCATACTGGGAAAAAGTCACATAATAAATTGGAGATCAGAGGCAATAAAACTGTCTTTCATATTTTCCTTTGATAAACGCTGGTCTCATCTCCTTTAGATTTTGAAGACAATAAAATATTGAGCCAAACTTTTGGGTTTTTTTTAAAGAATATTTTACCAGATGGATGGAGAGTCACAGGAACTATTCGGGCACAATATTAAATTGTCCCTGGCAACTGTGGCAGGTCTGATGTGTTATAATGTCATGCTCCTAGGCAGGAATAGTGATCTCACCCGAAAAAAACCCCCCATATATGCAGATCCTTCACTTAAAATAAGACACAAACAGATTAACCAGTCTTTCAGAGAGTTTTTAGGTGTCTACTTTCTAACATCAGAGTAATTATGGTGTATAGCACACATAAAGAAGGATATTTTTTGTTTTCTAAGAGGTTATGCACAATGGTTGAATTTAATATAACTTTGGGTAAAAAATTCCTAGTTATTACTGAAGTCGTTAGTCTTTTCTGGTTTTGCCACTGGCATTTTACAATACTGGTGCCATTTGATCTCAGAAAGCTTGTTTGTTTTAATGCAACTGAGAGATGATTTTACAAATAACAAGAATATAGATAACTCTGTTATAATAATGAGGGATATTTCTGAGATGCTTAATATGACAAAGGCACTTTTTGTTTTTCTTAGATCTCAATTTTCCTTTAAAAAGTAAAAATGTGCAAAAGGAGTTCCATTATTGATCTGGAATCCAAAAGACTTAGTTTTGAGTCACTATAATTGACAAAGGCTTTTACAGCTCATTAACTGCAAGATTATGTGGCACAATTCATTAAAATTCTGTTTCACTGAATGCATTTGTAAACACCTTCTGAGAAGTTTATCACTCTTTGCATAATGCTGAGCTTTCTTTCAGCAGATGCATTTCTCTGCTGCTGTTTAATGATATAGGAGTCTGGAGTAAGTTATGGTAAAAAAGTCCTATCTTCTCACAGCAAAGGGAAAAAAAGGAATTGTGTTGACTCTGAAGCATTACAGATACTAATTAAACATTGTTGTATTATTTTCTTTAGACCACTGTATTTATTAAACTTCTCATTCCACTACTTTGGTGCATTTTTTGCAAGAAGAGTTTGAATTTAGTACAAGTATGAAACAAAATTTACAGGACAAGTCATATTTATTTTTTCTTTCTCTGCAGCAGAACAAATCACTGCATCCTGGCCATCATACCCACAAATAATCTTTCTCCCCCTCTTGTCAGAGAGATTTAAATTCTTTTTCATCTAGAAGCATTTATCCAGGGGATTATCTAACCTATTCCTTGCAGCTCTATGAGTAAATAAGTGTTGTGCTCACAATACAAGCTGGAGAAGTGCTTACAAAAATGATGAGAGATACAATATAGTGTGAGAGCAGAGAACATTGAAGAGTAGACAGGTTTCCCTCTCCCATTCTCGTTTTAGTACCAGGGGCCTCAAATCATCACTACTGCAAATGTAAAACATTTAACCTTAATTACAGCTTAAATATTTCAAGTATGAGCAGAACAGATGCTTATATGGCTGATATGTTTTGTGAATCTCAATAGATATGGCCTGCCAAAGCATGGAGTAGATGATATGCATGTGCATTGTTCATTTTATAACATCAGCAAGACACAGGGGGGCTTCTTCTAACCAAGAGTATGTGCCCATATTAGTCATATAAGGATCCCTTTTGTCTCTGCAGAGAATTGGTCATCACAATCTGCAGAGGCAAGTGGGAATTTATTTTTAATCAGACATCTATGGATAAATGTACTCTAAACTCCATTAATTATACTGACTAAATATTGCTTGACTACAAAGTCAACCCAGCATGCTTGTTTCAGAAACCCTCATCTACTTCATGGACACATAAAATGGACTAAACAGTAAGGGAACAGGTCTAATGCAGTGAATCTAAGACAACAGTCTTGTGCCATTTCACCAGAATTTTTGATGCAACTATGATAAGACACCAGAAGACAAAGACCGTACCTGGTACCTGTATTTACTCCCACTAACTGTGGCTGGGGTGATGTTTTTATGTTGGCAGTTTTACTGTTGAAATCCTTAGTGCTGAGAAGGCCAGTTTAGGTATTGATATGAAAATTATGCTTTTCTTACATACCTGTAGGATTTCTTTAATTCGGTACATGAAAAGAAACCAATTGGGCTGTTGTCTGAGCTCAGCTGTGGCACCAAGGTAGCTATTGAGATATAAATGTCTATTTTGTGTAGCTAACACTACTGTCACACAAGTAATAAGTCTTAGGTTTGTTCTGGTACATTTTGTGTTTTGGAAATAGTAGATGGTACAAACTCTTACAAACAAGTGACTGAATTTTCTATTTCGATGCCATGAGAATACTTTTCTTTTTTCCCAGGATAAACTGCATCTTTTTCTCTGTACTTTGGGCAAGGACCATCCTTGCATTGGTAGACTAATTCTCTTCAAAGAAACTAAACATCTATATTTGTCTGTGTGTGTATGCACACATGCATACATGTGTACATGTTTATATATATAGGCTACATTAATAAATAAGCACTATTGTATGTGCACATCTGTTACACAGTAAACTAACAGCTCTGGATACTTTTAAAAGAAATTGTGGGTGCTCAGGTCTGCTCACCATGGTGTTCAGAGTTTCAAAAATATATCACTGAGTTGGTAGAATTGGCAGGGCTGTCAGAATATGTGAGCACAGCTGCTTAGAAAACTTAAAATGCCTGCAAAGAAAGTAAAATCAAAGCACATGATCATGAAACTGAAGACAAGTGCATCTTCTGGTTCCTGTTTTATCTTGGCTGCATGTTCTTCTCTTTCATGTTTGTTTGATTTACTCCACAGGTTGGTGGAACTGTTATAATTGACTTGACTGAAGGGGTTTACTGCCAGCAGATTAAAACAATCTTTCCTTCTTTAACCTCCTCTCTTCTACTCTAAGGAAAGGAAAAATGATTCATGAAAACAAGAATCACCCAAGGAACGCAAAAGCACCTAAACTGTAGGAATGAGGTAGACTCTGCCCTTGGGCTTTCTGCTGTCATGGGGTTTATGCAGAAAGCATGAGTTTGGAAAGCAGCAACCTGTGACTGTTTTCCTGCCTGCTTACAGAAAGCAAGTGATCAGGCTGGAGGGAGAGCGGCAAGACTTCACGGTGCCTTCTCTGCTGCTGGCTGAAATCACAGGACAATAAGGGGAGCATGCACATGCCAAAAATTGAAGGTGATACGGGCTGATGCTGAAAACTAGGTTGAGAAAATGATTTAGATACCTAATCCCTTTGACATCACTTTTCATTCTCTGGGTTGTAAATTACTATGTGCTGCAGTAAAGGGAAAGCTGAAGGAAAACAGGCATTGAAGTTTCTGTGTTGATTTTATCTGATAACTGTGTGATGATCCAGTCCAGGCTGGGTAACTATTTCTCTGTCTTTCAGTGCAGCAGCAGACTTGCACAGCCAAATTGCAAGGAACCATAATTAAGATCATGTGGATACACTTATCCAAGATTTTCCTGGATAAATGCTACTTTTGTTCCACACAGAAAAAGCATGATGTTTTAAGAAGCCTGCAAGGTAACTGGTACTGCTTAAGAGATAAAAATTGAAGTTCAAGTCCCAAGACAGGATCATGCAGAGAAGGAATTTGAACTGAGATCCTTTACAACCCAATAGACTATCCTATTTATCATGGTATTCTGGTCATGCTTTCTGTATGGACAACATTGCGAAGCTTTTATTAAGTGCTGAGGCAGAAGAAATATTGTAAAAAGAAAAAAAATCATGCACTGGGAAAATCTTTTTCAACATGAATATAAAGGTTTTAATTTCGAATACTTGGAAGAAGAGACAGAATCTAGTTGATAAAGCTAAACAAGAGTATGAACTCTGAGTTTTGTCTTCTAGGAGCATGAAGACAGAGATTTAAAATTCCCTGCAGAAAATATTTTGGCTTTGATACCTTTTTTCTAATGTTTTAAGTTACAGCATCTGAAGAAGATTACAGTGTTGAAGCGTCTCCATTCCACTGGTATTTTATTTTCCTCAAAATTGGTGCACTACTGAAACAGCTCAGGCACGATGCACTATGGAAGGGGACTTTAGAGACAACAAAAAGCTTCACACTAAACACTTCAACATGACATTTCCAAGCAAAGTTCTTTTATTTTAAGTATGTATATTTCAAGCTCCAAATAATGCTTTGTTTTCATTTTGATGAAAGTGAAAATGAGAGGAAACAATCAAATTGTGGACAGCTTTACATTCTAAAGACTTTCTTACCACTTTAATACTGTTGAAACTGAGGAAGCTGAGAGTTATCATGATGAAAATAAAAATACTGCTAGTGAAATACTTATCAGACTCCTTTTCTGCTGGGAACTGAAGAGGTGGTTGAAAGAGCTGATTGAAATCCAGCTAGTTTTCCATTCACATTCACCTGAGATTTCATGAGTTCCACTTTAGTTCTCCATCAATGCTTGCTTGAAACTTAAAAAATGTCAAGCTTTGCGAAAACACAGCTCAGAGGCAGGACCCTTGATGCTTGTAATTTTCAACATGTCAAAGTAAATATGGTTTGTATTGTATTTATTTCCTGAAATCTGAGTAGACAAAATTCATTCCTTCTCGGGGGGACATAAAGCAGTTGGACAATTGCTTTAGAAATGTGTCTTTTGAGGGTAGATCACTTTTATTTGTAGGGTTCCTCTCCTCATATTTTTTATATGCACCTTCTGTGCATAATTTTAGGGACTGATTCTCCTCTCCAACAATGTTTTGCACCCATTTGTCTCCATTGCTGAAGAAGAGATGCCATTATCAGCAACACCATAAGCTAAAGGAGTCCAGAGGCTTTCACCATGTCATTGGTAAAAGCAGCTTTGAACTACATTGCTTGTCTTTGGTTGCATTTTCTTGCTTTCAACAGCAGTCTTTGCTTTTGTAACTTGTCTTCATCTAATACTGATTGGGAATATATTTAGTTTGTTTATAGTACATTGGAAACCTTCAACAAGATCACTGGCCAGCTGAAGGGGTGTGGTGCACTGAACATCTCTGCCTCTGCCTTAAGTTTTCCAAAGTCAACTTCCCATACAGCAAGATCCAAGGCTATGGTGCCATATTCCAACTCCCTTCTTTCTCTCCATATGTCTCTCTATATGACTGTCTCCACAGTCTCTAGATATAGAGATTTACAAAATAGATAACAACAAGACTTTGGATTTGGCCATAATGACACTTCTGCTGTTCTTAACTGAACAATTTTCTTCTGGGCAAATACTGAATTCATGAGCTGGTAAGAATTTTGTCTTTTCCTTCCCCATTCACAGTACTGAGAAAGAAAGACACTCACTTTGCCAGTTTCTGTGAGGGCCAGGCACTTTCTAGCATAATACTTAGGTGAGAGAATTATCTTGGATGTGTGCCTGGTCCCACCTACTCAAAAGTTCTTCTGCCTTATCTAAAATAATTAAAGGTTTACATACTAGAGATTTTGTGCTGGAGTCTTCCTTCCTCTCAGGAAGGCAGGTATTAGACTATAGTGTCTCATTCCTTTAGTGAATACTAGATCATTAGAAATTGTTCCACTTGATATAAAATACTTTAAAAAGTCTTAGCTCAAAAAAAGGAGAGAAAAAGAATCAATATTCCAGCACTGAACACTCTTCTGGAAGTCAGTGGGTTTAGTTTCAAATCTGGCTCTCCTGGGAAACCTGTTGCAGAATCAAGAGCTGAACCTCGGTTTCTGAGGGCACAAACTAGTAGACACAACAAAGTTCAGTACACTTTACTTTACAGTCATCTTGTAGATAGGCTTGCAACAGTGCGGGTTCCTGGTAGAAAGTAAGGGTCACTGTAAAAACATTTATTCCTGTAAAAAAAAAAAAAAAGAAATTTTTCTAAATGTCTTGGATTAACTTGCCTAGCTTGTAACTTATTGATAAATCACAAGAGGTACCAAAAAATAAATTAGTGGAAAATATGGCATTTGGGCATGAAAAGTGTTTTCTTATCATAGTGATTCTAGTCTGCTTTATTTACAGTATGGATGGCAGGCACTGAGTGTGCTATTTTTTTAATTCAGCTGCAAAACCGAAATCTTTATAAATCAAGTGGGTTTATAGTCAAGCTGACATTATCATGAGCAAGAACTGATTGTCTTGGTTAGTTTAAGATTCTTGCTTCAGAGTCTGCCATGTATTTAACACTTATCAACAAAATTAATGAGCAGACACTGGTGGCCTCTGTGGAACAAAGTGGCACTGGTGGTAGTTCTTTCAAAAAAGAATCCCCCTAAAATAATACCTAATGTCTTTCTCAGTGAAATAAGAGGAGGATCTGAAACCTTTAAAAATAAAATAGCTTTATCTTTAAGGTTTAAAAGCTTCAAATCCTTCATACTGATGTCCGGGCCCATACAGAAAAGACTGCCTGGGTGAAACATTCTTCTTGGAATGAGAAATTTTAGGCCTGATCCACTGAAAAATATAAGCTGGGCTTAATCTGGTACAAAACCTGCGGTGGGAATAAACCTATCTTTTCCTAAACAGATGTATTTCCTTTCAACTCTTTAATCAGCTGTTAAAAAAAAAAAAAAAGATGAAGCACAAGTGTGTTCCCCAGGAATGTTAGGAAATAACTACACTTACGCTGTTTAGTAAGCAGAGGAAACACAGAGTTTCTGGTGGTGCACATCTGCCCTGCTTTCCAATGCCAGGTTAATGCTCTTTATTTAAGCACCTGACACAAAGTTCCAGACAAGAACATGTGGTACACAGGCATGGTGTTCTGTAGTCTTAATATTAGACATGGATCAATACTATTCTCACCACTGTATGAATGTTTTAATGGGAAGATGGGGGCCTGTTGCTGTTCAGCTATGTTAAGTGGCTATCCTTAGAAAGGGATGTAATGTCTGTGACTTGGTGATCAGACCTCAACTCTGATTTCCCTTACAGACAAAGGTCTGTCCTTATCAATAAGATTACTAGAATATTGCAAACATTTAAAAAAAAATTAATCTTTTTTCTTCATTTCTCCAGCACTGCTCCAAGGAGGACCCACTCTTTGGCTTTGTGGATATCCTGCAAGAGGTTTGACATGAAACAAATACACTTTTGAATCTTGGAATCAGGGTGGAAGAATTTATTGCCCTACCCCATGTTGTAATTTGCTACTATTGTGACAGATCCAGCAGAGGGCAATTTACACCTGTTCTTCAGCTGTTCAGTTTGCAGTTTACGATCTTAACATAAACTCACACATTCATCAGCAGGTTAAACTGAGATGCCAGAATGAAAACTGGAGCAGTTGAAATACAAACACATGCTCTCTTCCTGAAAACCCACTTTCTTCCTACTCTCAGCCCTTCCAAAGCATTTCATCAGTCCTTTACAATTCCTACAATTTCTTACTGGTTTCACAGTACTGGGGAAATGGAGTTGAATGCAGTGCTTGATAACTGCACCCAAATTTTACAAAGAGATGTTATTTTTCTTTGAAAGACTTAAAAAATCCCTCCCTTTTCCCTTGATGTCTCAGAGGTACAGTCTACCTGCTCAAGGTGGGGCTCATTGAGTAACTGATTAAATAAAAATGGAAAATCTTAAGCAATAGATTTGGATTCCCTTTTCCACTGCACTGATTTTTTAAAGATGTAGTTCCAAGAGAAGAAAACCTCTTTGAGAAACAGGTGTTGGACCTGTAACACTCCAGCACTATGGTCAGGGCTATTTCTGATGCCTGTGGCCAATGTAGAACTGAAAGATGACAGGTTTCTAGGCTGCCTTGACCATGATCAGATTTTCAGAGTAAACAAGACAGAAGTGTCCCAACAAGGCTTTTAACTGAATCTCCAGAGCATTACATACCTGGAAAGAACCCAGGTTGGTCTTCAAGTGTGACTGTCATGCCTAATTTCCAAATTCTTACACAATGTATGGTCCTCTTCGGAATTCTCTTGTGGAATAGTGGAAAAGAAAAGAAGAAGAGAACTGCTAAGAAGAACTCATGTATTATCTTTTACATGAGTTTCATTTACTCGGGCTCCACAACTACTTTAAAGTCACTGTAGGATAATTTGATGGAAGAGACCAGGCTTCTGCCATCCATCCCTAGAGCATCCAAATCCTATTATAAATTTGGGGTGTTGCAAACCTTTAGCAAATTCTCTCTGAAATATATGATGAAATGTATAATGAAAATTAAATGGACAGTAGCCAGCAAGTAAAAAGCAATCTGTCATTATAAGACATTTCTACACAAACCTAGAATGTTGCACACAAAAGGTGTACTATCAGTCAAAAGCAGAGAAGCTTGAATGTAAAGCAGCCCTGAGTTTCTTTGTACGATGGGTCTTTAATTAGACCTAACAAATGAATATGAATCTGGAGGAGGAGAATTGGCAGGAGACCACTGCTGACTGCACTCATCACAATGAACAGCGGTGTTTTGACTCTATAGTGCAGATAAAAGCAAATATGTGTCCTTTGTTACTATAATAGGATGCAACACACATTACACAGACAAAGAAAAAAAAAAATCAATGTCTGGGACTTCCAAGGCTCAGTTTCTAGAGGGCACAATGTACAAATGAAAAGTTCATGGGAGACAATGATCCAACACTTAGCCCCAAGTCTGTTTGCTTTAGAATTAGAAAATGCTGTTTCAAAAAACGATACGGGAGAGCCCACATACAGAAATGAGGACACACATGAAGAAATGGGAGACTGGGAAAGATTAATATTAATTTTGTTCCAGTTTTGCATTCATGCTAGCATTTTTTCCTGAAGACCTCACTCCCCAAAGTAAGGTTGATTTGAACTCAGTAGCAGACCCTTTCTACACCAGGAAGAGGAATAGGTAGTGTTTCAAAACATGTGAGATGGTCACATTATGATTATTTGCTCAAGGGACATGGAATATGAAGTTTGAGCTCTTGTCACAACAGTCCCCAGGGAACTGAGGGCCCCTGACTAGCTGGAACTTGGATGTGACAGAGTAGGGAAGCAGCATCGCTCCTGTTTATGGTATCTATAACATCCTGAGTTTCTGCTCTCCTGTCATGTCACAGGATGAATGAGGGTTCTGCAGGGGGAAGATCCTGTTGGACCACAACCTCTCTCATCTCTGGGGGAGAAGGAAGTTTGAGAGCAGCTGGCTATAATTTAACAGCAAGAGGTAGCAACTAAAAACTGAGGCTTGATGAACTTGCAAGTTTCTTGAACCAGGAGTGAGACAACAGTATAGTTTGCCTTTTGACCTCTTTATTACTGGGAGTCTTTAGATTAAAAAATCTTGTATTCTTTGGTAGAAGTTCTTTGGTAGAACTTCAAATCTGGTTGGAAAGTTTTGTTTTAAAAAATGGTCCTATGTCATCCTAAATGTATAGGCTTAATATAAAATACAGCATGAATTTCTCCAACTTTCACTGTGCACTGTGAATTTTAATGACTGTAACAGACTTTTGGCCTTAGGAATGGGTTGGTTAAACTATTAACTCTGCTGTCTTCTATAGTTGATCTAATTTGTTCCAGATGAGCAAGATGTTTAAATAACAAGATTCTTTATTGCCAGAATTTCAAATATCGAGTTCTTACTTGAAAGATCTTTAAAATAAAATATTTTCCTAACAGTTTTGAAGATGCTGTATTTTGAAGTTGTAATGAAAACTTTTCTTAAAAGATGAAATTCTCACTCCCTAAGAGGTAATGAAAAATTAATTTTTAATCTACATTTTTTTGGGGGTGAGGGGGGGTAGGGAGAATATCACAGACTCATAGAATCAGTCAGGTTGGAAAACACCTCCGAGATGATCGAGTCCAACCCTTGATACAAGACTGTCGTGGTTACTAGACCATGGCACTAAGTGCCACATCCAGTCTCATCTTAAAAACCTCCAGGGATGGTGAATGAAAATGTTTTTTTTTTTTTCTGACTCCACAAATGTATTTGCAACGTGTTGTGGAAATGAATTAAATTCATGATTTGTTGTGGGTAGAAAATGTATTTATCTTTTCCAAGAACAAGATCTGCTCACTTCACCTCACTTCAACCTGGCAGACTGAAGTTACAACTCTTACTCAGAATGCTTACTTCAAGACTTTTGGATCTCAATTTAGGCACAGACCAAACAGTAAACCTGACTTCAATAATTCTTATAAGAAAACAGGGCTCTGGGAAGCATGAAGAGTATATGAAGATGAAAAAACCTCCACATTAAAAGTTGTCACAAAGTGAATATTGGTTTTTTGCATCTTCAAGGGATTCCATCCCAGATAGAGGAAGACTTGAATTGTCACTCCTTTCTTTCTGCTTACATGAACTCAGTCCTCCTGCTGACCATCTCACAGAGTTTCATGCTTGCTGTGAGAGGTTAAAAGAAAACGAAGGGGAGGACCAAGCATTTTAAAAGTACAAAATTTATGGACTGCCCAAAGTGCGAGGGCCATGGGCTCACTGAAAGTCAGTGGTACTCAGGAAGGAACCAGCTTTCTGTGAAAGTCTGTGATTGACAGAGTTTCTCTTTCAGGAGAGAGATGCGATGGAAAGACAAAGAGCATGGGGTGCAGAAGGTAAGGCAGTGCCACAGATCTGGAGAGCCCTGAAGTGTGGCCAGATGTCTCCTGAGTTACCTGATTGGAGGTAGGAACACTAACATTAGAAAGAATACCTCAAGGAAATATTCATGGAGAGAGAATTCAAGAATAAAGATTTTACCTAATTTTCCTTGCTATGTATACAAAATGAAGAGAGAAAGCAGTTAGGGAAGTGTTGATAAAGCTGTAGGCCTCAAGGAAAAACTAAACTTAAATTTTTTTTTATGGCACTTGAAGGAAAAAAATGCTGTTCTAAATATACCATGATCTAAGATAGACTTGGTTGTGCAACTAATTTTTGTTCTCTGGATGAATGCAGCCTGTTTGCTGCCTCTGGGTACTGCATAGGCTGCAGTCTTGTGCATCCTCCTTGAAGACTCCTGTCTGTCTCCATTGAGTTTCTGGGGCCCTGGAGGTACATTTAGCTCTTCGAGTGTGCCCTGTGTGCCTTCCCATGCCTCTGTCCTGTCGTCAGTTAAAGGGCCTGCTGAAAAGAGCTGGTAAATAATGCTTCTCTTCTGTGTTCATCTTTGACAGAAAGGAAGGAAACTATGATTAAATCCCAACTAAACTGTTTCAACACATTTTAATGAAAAAAAGGTCTATGAAAAAGCCTCTTCACAAAACCAAAAAGCTGGTTGGGAATCACTTTAGGCAGGTGATAAAAACAGGGTGTGTAAAAAAAAAAAAAAGAGAACCACACAGGGCCAAATGTTAAGGCAGAGAGAAAGCTCTCACTGCTGTGTGTTCTTTTGAGCAGAGATGGGTCAAATCAAAAAATTAAATTCAGACCTCACAAGACACTCACCTCTCTTCAGGTATTAAAGATCAAGTTCATTTCTGGATGCAGTGTCATCTTCCTCTGCACTTGAAGGCAGAGGTGAGAAGCAGGATTGAACCACAGTTTCATATCACATTAGTCAAGGTGATGCCACCCCTCAAGATGAGAGAGAAAAGTTGCAGGTCACAGCAGTGTCAGCACAGTGCTGCCCAGCAGCCACACCAAAGCAGGATGAATGATGCTGCCCACCCTTCTGCACAGCAAAAGGCAAGGCAAGTTGGGATGTAGGTTTTACTTGTCAGGCGTGTGGCTGAAGGGAAAAAAGGTTTGGTTATTATGAAAGAATTTAGAAATTCCCCAGCCACTGATTTCACAGGAAAAAAAAGAAAAAGGAAGAAAAATGGAAATGCCTCTGTTTTACAGTTGTTCCTTCTCTTTTACTGCCCAGCAGTGGAGCTTAGTGAGAAAATAAGATCTTTCCATAAGCATTTTTGGGCTTGAAATGAGACGGTAGCTCACATGTTGATGCCTCACATGTTGATGCCTCACAGCAGCAGGTAACATTCCAGTGTACTCATTTATAACCAATGGGAGAAAGCAGAGAGATAAGAACAAGCTCTAATATTTTATTACCATTTCCAATCTGATTAATCCAATTTAGTCTGATGAATGTAAAGAGGGAAAATAGCAATTCTTTGTACTTTGCTCTTACATTTCATTACCAGTGCCTAATGAATGTTAATAAATTAATTTTCAGACACCTTTCTGAAGCAAAGTACTTTTGCACCTGACCTACTCACACTGAGAAAGGGAGAGTTAAATGACTAGATAGTATGGATTTTGCACAGTAATCATTTATATATACATATTATTCATTTTGCAGGCAGCTTAAAAGATTTTTGAGTTAAAAATTAAAACAGTTAATTTTTTGTCAGAAATCATGGAAATTGAAATCATGGGAAATAAGAGAGAAAGCTGTGTCCTAGTCCTTTAAACACAAGAATAAACCTTACCTAACTGTGCATTATACTGTCCTCCATCCAGCTTCAGGAAGTATAAGTAGAGGGTTTTTTCCTTTGATATTTGGAAACTTCTAATTAGTACTATGTTCTACATTATAGGGACACTTATAAAATAACATGGGCTGGAAATATTAGTATTTCAAAAATAAGCCTACACTGGAAAATTGCTAGAGTTAGTGTAGCAAATCTGTGGCATGAAATGTTCATTTTTTCTCATGCTTCATGAGTATGGCTAGTATATACACACATATATATATTAAAAAATATATGTATATACTTACAGCATTGGAACTTGGGGTGGCATCTGACTGACTGAATCTCCTTCCTCTTATATTTCACTCATTGCTTTAAGATAGGAATGCATAAAATACCATACACCTCTGGATTGAGTTAATAATAGAAATAGTTTACAGACATGACAGGTAAAGAATTTTAAACTAATAAAAATAATTAATAACTTCAAAACCCCACAGTAAACATATTCCCCTAATTAACAGAATAAGCCAAGAGTCCTTATATAACTACAAAGCTCTGGAGATATAATGTAATTTTGTGCTAGCTCCTCTTGCACTGCTTATTGCTTTAAAGTAACTGTATCACCTAAAGTGTTTAAGAGAGCAATTGCTCTTGGGGATGTAAAAATCCTTAGATGCTTGCATCTAAATAAACTGGTAGCCCCATTAAAATAGAGATAAAGGCACATTATCAAACAAGTGGTAATTAGAGCTGTGATACTTTCTGCATGAACAAAACCCCCAAAAAGTATTAATTAGTGATTAATATCACCTGAGATTAAGCTGAGCCGATATTAAATTTAAATACTCAAGTTCATTAAACAGCTTAGACTGGTGCAAGAATTTATGGTCAGGCACTATAATGATTTTGCACCAGTGCGATGTGGTTTATCTATTTTAAACCACTGGGCTACATTTTATTGCTTTTCTGAACAGAAAATTAGAGTAAAACAGATTTATGATTCCGGAAAGATTATTAGGCTTCATTTCACTCTTGTTTAAGCCCAGATGTAGAAAAACAGCCAGTTCACAAGGACTCAGCAATGCTTGGGATCTTTATGGTGTTTCCTTTCCACACTGACACACGCTGATGGTGCTCAGTACTCCAGCTGTGGGAATCATACAGATCTCTTGAATGGCTGGAAGCTATTCCTAAAATCACCGGCATTGTTTTTTTCCTATTCCTTATGAAAATATTTTGCTTCAGATTGTCCAGTTTTTCTTGGCAAAACCATTAGACTGGGAAAAAAAATTGTATTTGCAAGAGTCACACCATTTCCAGTTCTCCAAACTCATAAAACAATTGCTGAAGATCAGAGGCGACATGGGGGAATTACCTGAGCTGGCTGTGGTATCTCATGCTGATGGCCATGTGTTTGTGGTGCTGGTTATTCTTGTTAGCAATATGATTATTTTCCCAGTTTGAACATTCCAGTATTTTGATCAGGGAAATAAATCCTGCAAAGCATCTGCACTAATTTCTGCTGATCCCCAGTGCTTCTTTCATCCAGCTTGGATCACACTTGACTGGTCATCTTCCCTCTGAGCTTCTGGGCATCCTTCTTTTGGCCTTGCCTGGAGCCAGGGGAAGGAGGAACATGAAAACAAACAACAGTCAGGCCAGAAATATCCAACTGGTGCACACTGTCATCTTTGCTCACTGGAGTCATCTCTGGATTAAGGACTGCAGAGAAAGCAACTATTTGGTTTTATGTCTGGGTTTATTTAATCTACATTTTTCTTCAACTCTACCATTACTACAATGGCCCCTGGCTGCCTTATCTCTGGGCACTGATCCAGGGACTGTATTTGGTGCCTGAGGCACAGATTGCCTGTAGAGCTCAAGGGCAGCAGCAGCCTCAAGACTGCAGTGTCATCCCACTGATGAAGGAAGATGGAAATCCGTGCCATGCCTGCATGGATTATTTCCTTGTGCTGAAAGAATGCTGCACAATAAATCTGAATCTTGGCACATTTAATTTTGCCTGACAATCTTTGAAGTCTGTTCAGTCAAAGGAGCTCTCAGATGGTTCAGCTGATAACTGAATCTCTCCTACTTAGGTGGCAGTGACTGTTCATGGGGGTATTGCAGTGACACACTTGAAAAGGCTGTCCTGGCTCTTTGCTCAAATGGAAATGAGACCAGTTAAATTGCAAAGTGGGCCCGAATGGTGCAGATTTTGACAAATTAAAAAAAGGCTTTTGCCTACAAATCATTATTGCTCCTAATTCTTAGAGAAGACATGACCATGGGAACATATTTCTGCTGGAAACTGCCAGTCAGGTGCTACAGAGAGACTGACCACCACAGCAAACACATTAAGGAAAGCCTGTGTCACCTTATAAAGTGATTTCAAAGGAAAAGGACTGCTGGCTGTGCACACTCACCTCTCCCTCCTCTTGGCACTTGAGAGCTCCTTACATGAATACAGGATGCTTCAAGAGAGCCTGAGGCCATGCAGACAGATGGGCAGGAGGGTTGACATGCCAAAGAAATGGGATGTGATTCAGAGGTTGAGTAACTGGGCCTGAATACTTATCTAGGGATGTCAGAACAGTAGTTTGGGCTGGATGCTTGCAAAGGAGATCAAAGGGATACCCTGTTGCCTCCCACTGCAGCGCTGGATGTAAGGAACTAGTCATTTAGCATTTAGAGGGTGTTTATACGATCAGAGCACTGTCCTGACATTACCTAATTAAACAGTACACCACCCTTCTGAGAGAAGTACAGCCTTCATTTCGTTGATGGGCCAACAGATAGAGAAAATTGTGTGGTTTGGCCATTTGTGGCCAAAGAAGCACAATTGTGTGCTTCTGCCCAGCTCCCTTTCCAGTGCTTGTTTCTTTAAGCCCATCTATGAAAAAGGCAGTGTGTGCTAGGCTGCAGTTGCCGAAGGGGAAATTTTGTTTCAAGGGACTTGTTTCTTTGCAAGTTGATTTCCTTTGCCTGTAAGAAACATTTATTGACCTCAATGAAAGACAAAATTTTCCCTGAATTCTCTGGCTGTACCCCCATCTGTGACTCCTGTCGTGCACAGATTTGTATGTGATCACCACATAACAGAGGCACTGATTTTCTTCCATGCTCAGTTTACAGAAGAAGCAAACATCTAAACATTTCTCCCTCTTTGGTACTGCGATACTGAACAATTCAGTACACTTCTATATTTTTTGGTTATAGTACATATAGAAAGACATGAAAGCAGTTTTTAATGGAAAAGTTTCTTCTTTTGGGAAAACTCTGGAGGCAAAAGTGCAGTCTTCCAGTTGGGCTCTCTCAATGAGATGTCTGGCTGAGCTGACAGAACCACTTCATGCTGCAAAAGCTTCACAGCAAGGCCGTATCTATGTATTACTGCACCTCTTTGGGAATGTCTTATAACTTAGCAGTTCTTAAGAAGAATGCATTTGAGGGGAATTTCTGTCCCTCTGGTCTTTTTATCTATCAGTACAAGAAAGCAGTTGCAAGAGAAAAAGTGCACAAACTTTTCATAAACTACTCCTCCCACCCACAGACTCCTTCCTATGGAGTAAGTGAGCACAGACTGGTCTTTAATGTGGGAGTTAATGATCGATATTTAGCTAGGAGGATTGATGAATATCATATTTATTATGCAAGTCTGGAAAGGCATTTCAGTCCCCGTATTTAACTTCTCACTTTTAATACAGCAGGAATAAAGAAGCCTCCTCACACTCTGTTCTTTTCTTTAGTAGGAAAACGATAATGTTCTTTGCTCTCATGCTGCTTCATTTTCAAACACAGTGCATGTAAACAAATTTGGCAATAAATTATGTATAAGTATAATAGCAACAAATATTACAGAGACCTAACTGGCAAGTTTATTCTCTGAATATGAATGATAAATAATTGCCTTATTTGCTTAAACGAGCTTGTATGTATATTTAAAATGCTTGGCATTCCACTCCTTTTCAAGTCAATGACAAAATTCTTTCCACTATCAGTGGGGCTCAGATTTTATCCATGGATATAACAAACCAGCCATATTTTAATTTTTATTCCCTGAATAAATTAATAGCAATTGATCTTTACTTTCCATGTGATATAAATATTCCACTAATGAGAAATGGTTCAGGTTTTTCTGCTATATGGCTTCACTAAGACTTCTGCATCCCATGTTTGATTTAGAATTTCTCATCATTATGTAATGCAAGACCCTAAACTAGACAGATTTTTTTTTTCTGAGAGACTCCTTAAATTTTAATTATCTACAATTCAAGCACTAGAACACTCCAATAAAAACAATTTGTTTTTCCTATGTGAAACCATTTGTCCCTTTTTCATCCATAACATATATCTGCTGCTGGACTGCAGAGACATCATGAAATGCTGTTGTGGAATGGGTCTATAATGGGGATTTGTTTACTGTCTTCCACCCTGAGATTTGCACCTCACTTAGCTGGAAGAGGCAGGCTACTGCTCATGGCCACACATACATCCTGGGCTGGAGAACAGCCAGGGATCCATCTTCTGCTCCTGTAGACTATGAGCAACTTAACTCCCTCTTGCACTAAAGGTCAGCAACCACTTTATCAGAGCTGAACAGACTCTCAGCCTGGGATCCAGGTTTTATTCCATCTTTCTGACACACACAGACCGTGTAATGCCATCAAAAAAAGCACCATCCATTCAAAACCTTTTTCTTCCCCAAACAGAATTTCCTTTTGATGAAGTGCCAATACAGGTACACAGCAACTGACCTATTGTTACTGGTGAGTGACAGCATTAAAAATCTCATGCTTATTAGTAGATTACCTAATCAGGTGGCTTAAAAGACCCATCTCAGCTCACGGAATAACCATAATTTCTTGGAAGTGAAAGAATTGACATCCATATCTCTCCCAAAAAGGAGGGACTGAATGTATGGTTGAGGAAAAAAGTTAATAAGGATGATTGTGTTTTGCTGCCAGGAGGGACTTTCTCTGATCAAGTCCACAGTCATTTTTTTTAGTGGGTTCTTGAAACAGTTAACAGTGTAGCCCCACTTTTATGCGCTTCACAGCTGGGAAAAAAGAGCACAATCTTTTTCTAGCACCGCTGAGCTTAATGGAAGCTTGGTTTTATCTCAGCACTGACTAGAAAAGCCTTTCACCACAGGAAAAAATGAAATTCCTCTACTAGGGAAGTATTCATCCCTTTCTACTTGGCACTCATGAGGCCACACCCCAAATCCTATGTTCAGGATTTGGGCCCCTCAATGTGAGAAAGACAATTAGGTGCTGGAGCAAGCCCAGAGAAGAGCAATGGAGCTGGGAAAGAGGCTGGAAGAAGTCTTATGAGGGCAGCTGAGGGAGCTAGGGGTGTTTAGCCTGGAGAAAAGAAGAACCAGTGGAGACCATACAGCTCTCTACAGCTACCTGAAAGGAGGTGTGGGGCTCAGTCTCTTCTTCCAGGTAAGAAGTGACAAGATGAGAGGAAATGGCATTCAGTTGCACCAGGGGAGGCTTAGATTGGATATTAGGAAAAATTTCTTCACAGAAAGGGTTGTGAAGCTTTGGAACAACCTGCCCAAGAAGGCAGTGGGCTTTCCATATCTGGAAGTATTTAAAAGATGTGTAGATGTGGTACTTAGGGACATGGTTTAGTGGTGGACTTAGCAGTGCTGGGCTTAGGGTTAGACTCAATGGCCTTAAAGGTCTTTTCTAACCTAAACCATTCTATGAAGAATGGAGATTTTCTTCCCTTAAGATTTTAATGGGCATAGGAAGGCACTGATTTACCTCCAGACCTGATTGCCATAAGAAATGGCACAGTTGCAGACATCTTTTTTAGGGACTTAATGGGGAAAAATACTTCACATGAAAGCATATCAATTTGTGTTCCTCCTGTTGCATGGTAAAGGAAAAACTTTCTTAAAAAGTGCTTCACAGCTGTTTTGATGAAAGAGGTAGGGAAGAAAGTATTTGAATAAAAGCCAGAGAGCACATGAATAAAACCCCCTCCTGTTTGAGTTCCTGAGCTTGAAGAGCCAGAACACCTCTCTACCATCTTCACCTTGGGGGGAAGGAAGGTGAAAGGCTGTAGTCTCCTACTTATTATGGGATCAGTCCCCAAATTTTCATTCTGAGTTCTCCTACTGAAGCAAAGAAACATTCTCAACATGGAAATGCTTTTTAGATTGCTAGATTTCCATGAAAATGATTCTTTTGAACAGGTGCTGTGCTGCAGCAAAAGCATTTGCTAGAACCTTCCCAGTGAACACAACTGATTAACTGGCAAAATACCAAGCTTGCTTTTTAAGAGAGGAACGTACTGATTAACATGTAATTTTACTGTTTAAATTTTTTTTTTTTCCGAAAGAGTTGCATTATCAACTTCAGCTCCTACTATACTGAAATTATAAACTTCAAATGATTGCATTTCAGTTGCTGTCATATCTTTTCACTTCTTTCTGAAGGGTAAGAGTAAAGCAGAGACTTTCAGACAATGTTTCACTCAGCTGTAGTTGAGACAAAGGAGCTACAACAATAGTTGGCAAAGGAAGGATATCACTTGCTCCAGCCCGGATTGCTGGTAGCCCGGATATCCATGTGTCTTATTCTTCAAACGTAGGAAGAATTCCTCTAGTTGCTGAACAGTTTTATGTCCACTAACTTAATGATATTACTTTGCTTTTTTTCAACTCCGAGCTACACAGTGATCATTAGCTCAGTCCAGAAACATAATGTATGCATAGGGAGAACGTAAAGTTAGTTGTAGCAGCTTTTAAGCTGAGAGATGTTCTATTCTGTCTGTGAGTGCTTCAAACTCCCATAGAGGATCTTTATAAGAACCTTAACCATTCTGGTATTTTTTTTTAAACCAAAAGAGAAAACAATCCTTTCTGAGATGACTGTAGGAAAAATGAAGGCAGGTAGTTATTTTTGTGAAGGGCCTAAACTAAGAGGAAAATACTTTTGCAACTCAAACCATCTGTCAGAGAGCTTCACCTGCATGTAGGACACTTGTTTGTGGGTAAGGCTTAGTGCAACCTGGCGTTTTGTGCCAAGAAAAGAGAAAAAGTAGAGAGATAGCAGAACCACTTAGCTTTTGATCTAAACCCCTGAACTACATGCTTAGTATTAGCACTCCCTTGACTCAAAACAAACCCTGATACTCCTTGCTCATTTTCTAGACCCTGCTCTGGCCTAGAAACCTGATATAGAGAGCGAATGAACCCTCATAAGTTTCCCCAACTACTTCTGCCCCTTCTGCCTGCCTACATTGCCAGTCTTCCCACCCACCTAAGAGCCCCCACAGGCTGTCAGTCTCTTACACCGTATTGTTGCTCCAGCTGCATCTTTTATAGCAGCGGCTTTGTGCCTGCAGCTGGTTTCGCACCTGAGGGCAGTAATGAACTGCTTCTGGCTACCAGTGAGTTGGTACAATCCCACATCACTCTGCTGAAGTGGCAAGATGTTATTAACTTATTTTATAGGTGAGGAACAGCTTGAGGGACTTAAACCCAGCTGTCCCAAAGTATGTAGGCATTTTGTATATAGCACAGCGAGACACTTTGCACTTTTAAGGACCTGAGTTTAGTTGTTTGTGAAAAATTGTAAGCTGTTGTGTGACAAAAGAAAAACTGTGTCTGTTCTCCCCACTGAGGAATTTTTTTTAAAATTGCTTGAGTCCTTCCTTCCAGGCTTGTGTTCTTAGGCTAACTATAATATTGAGTAATACAGAAAAAGCGCACACAATCACTGAATTTGCAATAGCATTTCTCCTATAAATGAGACAGATGGGTTTTAAATAAGAGTGGCCTTGCAAATTATGAGCAGCCTCAGGAACTCATCTAATTCTGAAGGAACCAGGCTTATGCTAGGTCAGAATAATTCTGAGAGTTCCAATCCCAAACATTTTCTTCCAACCTAAGCAGTATTGCAGCACCTTACAGAGAGACAAGGAAGGCAGGGAGTGGCACACTTTGCTTACGGAGAGAAACTAAGCAACCAGTTGAAGGTCACTGCTTATTAGAGCAATTGACTGAACATTAAATCAGCAGGGTGTTAATGTCCAAGGATTTTGGCTCCAGTCCTATAAAGTCCTTCTGCCAATTCCACGTAGGTTTTCTGTACCTGCCACTTGTTTCTTCCTTCCTGTTATTTCTTTGCAAGGGAGCTAAAAATGTGGACTTTGCTGAGCCCACATTTTCTTTTTGGCCAGAACTGTTTTTTATAGAAGTTCATGTTGAAGACACATCCAGGGTGCTTCCATTGTCAGGCCTTCCCCAGAGGGTACTTATTACCCTTTGGAGATCCACTTTATGAACAGGCTCTCAGACACAAGGTCTTCAGTCTGAAGTCATCTCTCCCCAGATTCTAATCAATTAAAAAAACTAACCAACCACAAACCAAACAATTTGATGTCTTTATGACTGGTAGTAATCCACACTGCCTGACTCAGGCCTGGCTTTCCTTCAAGGTGGGAGAGCGCAAAGATTCATCATGTGCTTTTTTGTGCTCTTCACCAGGCGAGTTCTTGAAAGGGGAGCTCCAATCATTCAGCCCTGATGCTTATTGCTGTGTGTCCAAACAGCTGAGACGGACAAAAATGTCAATGCTTGTGTAAGGTGACATGTGAAAGAAGAATGACCAGACTTGAGATACCTGGCTGTCAGTTTCCACAGGACAATACCACCAAGAACAATTCTAATTTTTGTTACATTTTTATAACCTCAGCTACCAAACCCACCTTTATTTCTCTTTCTTAATTTTCTCTATTACAAAAGGTACCAGGCCACAGTTACCCAAACATTTGCCTGACCAAGGAATTTTCTGATCCTGTAGGAGTCAGTCATAAAAGAAGACTGGCCTTCATCCTCATCAGTTCTGGCTCTCTTCCGTAGCTGTAGAAATTGCAGCTGTTATCGTAGTTCTGCTACTATTAGTACTTCCACTGTGCTAACAGCTGAAATATCCCATTGCTCCTACATGGACCTGCTGCCTCGGACTCTGAGCACACACAGTGAGTGACAGTCACAGTTCTAAAGCACTTGTGATCTATGTAGATGAAACATTCTAGGAGTGAAAGATAAACTTAATTTGGCTGAGGAACCATAGAGTTAAATCACCATTTAAAGATGTTCAGTGCTTTACCAAATCATCCAAATAGTTTAGGTCTGAGGAAGCAAAACCAAACAGGTAGATTCTTCACAGGGTCCTCTGATGATGGATGTATATGTATGTGCCTTAGGTGGAAAGTGTGAAATCACAACTGACTGTCTTAAAGGCTAAATGAAAGTTGCCTAAGGATCAGACAGAGAACTACCAACAGAAATTAATCATGTTTCTCAAGTATTTTCCTGGTGCTTCATTTGTTTACATGGTAAAAGATAACATCAACAACAAATTTGATCAGTGGAAAGACATTATTTTCGGTTCTTCATCTGTGATAATTTTCATTTTGGTGTTTTTAGTATAGAAAAGAGAAAGTAGCAACCTGATCTCATGAGAAGTACAGCATTTGCCACGAGGAATTTTGTAAAGCTTTTTCCATGTCATCCTACTATTTAATAGTACTTTGGCACTCAGGCTTTCACTTTGGCTCAACTTCAGACTTGAGTTATAGTTCAGACATAATGTAGTTTCCAACTGTGACCATTTCAACTCCTGTAAAAAAAAGTCATTATTTTTTTTAATATATTAAAAAAGGTTATTTTTAGGCATCCACTTGCCTCTAAAATTGCTTTTGGTGACAACTATTTCAGGACATGAGTGCTTAGGTGTCTGCAAACATTTTAGTGCCTGTCAGGCTAACTTGCTTTCACCGTCTCAGGAGAACAGCTTGAATTCTAACGAAGAGTAATAGGAACAAAATAAAAATGCTTGTAGAATAGAGGATAAGGCTTCTACAGGTAAACAAGTTAAGTTTTGTCTTTGGTAGACCTAATTAACTGTATTAAAAAAAATCAGAACAAATAAGGAAATAAATAAATAAACTAACCCTCCAAAATCCAGCAGCAGGTTGCTACCATTAGTGTGAATATTTCATGTCTGATCTGAGGATGCCCACACAGAATTTTATTTTGCTCTGGGGTTTGCTCCTTTTCTTAAGTAGAAATTAAAAAACACCCAGAAATTCTACAAAGTCTTACCTACATGTCTGTGTTCCTGGTATTTCATGCAGAGACTGGTACCCCTTTGCCCATTTAGACCAGCTGTGTGCAGTGTGGAGTATTAAAAAACAACTAGGAAAAAAAGTGCCATTTTCATTTGCACAAGAAGACTAAAAAAAGATCAAACAAAGCTCAGCCCTGTCAAGCATTATCAATGATAAGAGGATCTGACAGCATTTGGCTTAAACTTGTCCATTTTGGGCAAGGGTAGTCTGTTGTTTCAACGTTTCTGAAAGGGAGAAAATGGCATGTGTGATCCTCAAAGGGCTGCACCACTGCTCCTGTGCCCGTCATATGTCAACATACATTAGCTTTCCTTTTCTGCTGGGAAACTGCTGTCAGTCTGATGGTTCAGTGTGCTGATGTTTATGATGTTAATAGTGCTTCTGGGGGACCTGGAATCCTGAAACACTTTGTTGTCTGTGGTGATCTGGGGGACAGAGTGGAGGTTAATGATCATAGGGGTTTGGATCCGATGTTGTGGTGATGGCATCTTGGTTGTCAGGCTCCTTTCACACTCCCAGTCCTTGCAATTCAATTAGAGTCAGGTAGAGTTAATTGCCCTTCAGCCATGCTGTTGTTGCAGGACCACAGTATCATGCAAAGGTGACACTGGTAGGGAAATTAAAGATGCAGGTGAAAGGCTGTGATCACTGTCACTGTAGCATTTGCTTTCCAACTTTCTCTTACGCTGAATGTCATAACCGTGACCCGAGCATGGATTATCCTTGTGAAGCCACAGCTTCCCCATCCAGAAATTTGATTCTGCACATTTGCCTGTTGGAACAAGAACAATACTAGATGTGTTAGAAGACTTGTTTCCTTTCTTATTTTTTCTTTTTTTCTTTTGTTCCTTTTTTTTTCCCCTAATCTAACCTGCTCTTCTTTTCCATGCTGTCTCCAGGAGCACATATTGCCTTCTCTTCTCTACCCACTAACTGGAGTGATGTTCAATAGCAATACTGTTATTAACAACAGGACTGCAGAAGTCCTTTGAGGCTCGAGTCTGGGTGAAGCTTTAATGTTTTGTTAGGTTTAGTATAAATGTGCAAAGGTCACATATTTCAAGAGGAGCTAATGATTCCACATTCCCCTTTAAAACTCTTTAGCACCAATATAATGAACCTGCAGGTCACAGAGAGTTTGATCACAACTTTTTCATCCTCAAGCTGTTTTTTTTCCCAGCACCTCAAGTAAAAGAGAATGACTGACAAAGCATCACACACAGTCTTACATTAGTAAATGACAGTGCCAACACTTGAAAAGAAAAAATATATCTTCTTTGCATGTTGGAGGCAGAAAGTCTGCCAATTTTAACCAGGACTTGTATGCTTAGGATTTGAAAAATAAAATTATGAATATGAATTACGTAGACCTTATGCTCAGCGCACTCTATACATGCAACTACACCACACCTTATAATACTCCCAAGCCTCTGAGGGCAGATTTTAAAAGCGCAAGTAAGAGGCAGATATCGAACCACCCTTCTTTTTCGGTGATATTTTGGCACGTAGTCATGCTTTCTGTTTTGGAAGATGTCATATCAAGTGACTTGATTTTGCTAGAGAGAGTATCCTTGGTGTTTAAGATAAGTTATTAACTTGCAAACTACTAAGATACAGTAAAACAAAGAAGAGAAGATTTAGAGCAGGAGTAAAGAGCAAAATGAGCACAAATAGATAACTATCATTCAGGCATTTTATATGGAGAAAAGGAGATCACACAGAAAGGTTCTTTGATGAAACATCCACAAAACAAAATAATGATATAAAATTGTAATAAATTGCAGGAACAAAAGATACACCAGGAGAGAAATAGCTTAAAAAATCTGATGACTACCCTGAAGAATAATGGAGACAAATCTCATTACAGATTTCATGTGATTTTATCTGCTATATCATATATAGTGCAAGCAGGAACACAGAATAACTTTCACCAGCTGTACTTGCATATTGTTATGTTTGACAAAGTATAGTATTAGGCAGCTATAGCCTGAGTTGGTGAAATAACTTGGTAGCTGTGTTCACTCACACAGGATGTTTTAATTTAAAAAAATTAATAGCAAAGTTACAAATCATAAAAGTGTAGAATAATTTGTTTGGAAAGGACTTTTGTAGGTCAGCTAGTTCCAATTCTCACTTCCCCAGTGCAAAGCAGAACTAACTTCAAATGAAAGGATGAAAAAAAAGAACATTCTGTTTTATTCTAGAGAATACCTGACATGTTTTTCATGTGAATTTTTCTATGACCTCTATTTATAGCTCATTTACTACCATTTTCTGAGGTTTCCTTGCTGGAAGCCCTTGTATTTCAGACACAAATCAGGTAGACTGTACCTGAGCGTTAATATTTAACACAGACTTATGGGAAAGGCAGTGACTAAAAGTGACAACTGTATTTTATGAGAATGAAGGTTGTGAAATGGCGCCAAGGACTGTTTTTTTCCTTCTCTTAGTCCTAGTTGACAATTTGCTCTGCATTTTTTTTTGGTGTAATTTCTCTGAAGAAGGGTAGTCCTTGAAGCAAGAAGCAAACTGGAATTGCATTTAAAGTGGCATGAAAATGGCATTGCATGAGAAGCAAAGGGATTTTTTTATTGAAACAGGAAGTATTTTGTGTGTCTGGTCTAATTGTGGCTTTGATCAACAGGAAGCTAGAAGCCATTTGGTGGCAAAGTCATGTCACAAACTCTCCAAACTTCTTGATTCTCAACAGATATGGAGAACTCGATCCTTTGAGATGCATCAATCTTAGGATACTCTTGAGAACTACATTTGCACATTCAATGTGCCTTGGTAGAAGCTGTGAATTCAGGTTGTTTTTATTCTGTGTCCTTGTTGAATCCCAGGGCCCTTTCAGGAAAGATTTCTGGATCTCCTCTCTTCCAGCCTTGTCTGAGTGTTGCAAGAGGAGACTTAGGCAGATGGCTGAGTCAGAAAACACCTGTACTGCAGGTGTGTCCACAGCAAGAAGTACCTGGGGTTCCCCCATTTCTGGCCTTAAGTCTTGCCCTGAGAATGTTCCTGCAAACCAGTCTGGCTGGCTGGCAACTTTTTTACTGCAGTGGCCTCCTCAGATGCAGAGTGTCTACCTAACTCTGTCATTACTTCATTTTAACTTTTAATCTTTTTTTCTTGTTTTACAGATAGACCAGGTTTATTATCCATGCAGAGAAATGAGGCAAAGCATAGGTTAAGTGACTTATTCAAAGTCATACACCAAAAGTGTAACTGAGCAAGATATTGAATTTTCATCCTTGTATTTCTATTCCAGCACTTTACAATCAGATCACCATTTAAATTCAGTTTCAAGTTGGAAGAGAAAAGGGCTGAAGATTTTCAAATATTTTCTTATTATCAATCATTCACATGTTTTCAAGCCTGAGAAAATAATATGTGGAAGAAAATTCAGATTGGCAGGCATATTTCAAAACTGGTTACCTGATCTGTAAACTCTGACTTGCATGAAAATACACCCTTACTATAAAATTTTGATACAGGCTTTTACCCTCCAGAGGCAGGTTTTGATCTCAGACCATTCCTGAGCAGGTATGGCAACATCTCACCCTCTGTCAGCTTCAGGTTTGCTGCACATCTGCAGTTTCTCAGGCTAGGAAATTCAAACCATTGCTGTATGTGTAAATCCAAAAGTTAGCAAACAGAATAATGAAGTACAGCATATAGTAAATGATTTTGACCATTAATTCTGATATATGTTTGATTTGCTACAGAGATGATGGGCTTAGATCAGTGACTTGGAGGAGGCATTTGAGAGCTAGATTTTCACTGCAGAAGATAATAAATGGGAACAAAGTATGAATAGTAAGGAGCAGAGCAAACACATTCAGAAGGATTTGGATAATTCATTAGGCTAGGCCTAAGAATAACAAATATATTTCAATGAAGACAATTATAATGGAATCCAGAAACTTCAAATATGACCCAAGAGATATCTTACAAAGTTGGCGAAAAAACCGCCATTCAACTCTCACCGGAAATTATCCCTTTATTTGTTATTTCATCCATAAATCAAATGCATAACATGACATCCATGAGCTCCTTTCCTTGTGGGCTTTACACAGTGCTCAGGCTTTTCAGAAATATGCAGCACTACAGGCAAGTTTATACTTTTGGAGAGAGTCTTCTCCCATTCAGTTGTGTGAAAAGCAAACATTGGGCTAAACTCAACATCAGCTCGGAGAAGGCATTGACTTTCTCTGCATGTGTAACTTGCTTCAGTCCTCTGCTGAAACAAGGCCAAAGGTATTAATATTCTTGCCCGTGGTGTACTGGCAGAGACTGCTTGCTTTGAGTTCCAGCGTGTTTTTAGCCAAAAAGCCAATGTCTTCTTTCCTTGTAAGGAGAGATAAATGATAATTTCCTTTCTTCGAAACAGATCACCTCTTTCCAGACTGTGGGAATGTTCTTACAGGAGGCTACTGGGAGAAGAATCTTATCATACTTCAAGAAAATATCTTGCATCCAGTGAGAATTGCCAGTGTAATTACAATAAGTCAACAAAACTACATTCAAGCCAATAATTCCAGCAAACATCTGTGCTAAAACCAGTGTTCAAAGAGGCAGGCAAACACCCACTGAATACAGCAGAGCTGAATTTCAGCAGGATAAGAGTAGCAGCAAATTATAGCCTTCTGTGAAAAAGAGAGAGAGAGAGACAATCTGAATAACTGAATCTGAAAATGATAAGGACAGTGCTGTTTTGCAATAAAAATATTTGTCATAATGGTACATAATTTTAACTTGGAGTCCAAACACTGTTCTTTTAAATTGGCATAAATCAAACACATTGTCTGTACAATTGGTTGCCACCTGGCATGGTTCTATCTCCTTTTCTTATTTACAGATTTTCCTTGACTAGGTATCTGCTTCTGACATATTATAAAGGAAAAACTGCTCCTTGGGTCACTCCTGTTGACATACAGCCCTTCTGAATAGCTGACACATGCCTGCCTCTGTGTAGTCACCAAAGCTTTATTTTCTAGAAGACCACTGCTTCCCAATGCCAATCGGCATTTTGCGATTTACTTCTGGATAGAGAACAAGGTTTTGACTGGGCTTCCTCCTGATTTATGTGCTTCTGACCATTTAACTTGCAAAGTTTGTTGTCAGTGAATCTTCCTCCTCACATTATGGCTTTCATAACTGGTAAATTCATTGCTTTCACCAAAACCTCACAATGTACGAGAATAATCAGTGTGACCTCCAGCTGGCTTTAGATGTAGGAGAGGCATAGGGGAACAGCCAGAATGAACTGGGTTTGGAAGTGCCCAGACAGTCAGCGAAGCCTAAGCGCTCCTGCTTTGCTGCCCTCAGGGAAGCTTTCTGCATGGATGTCTTTGACAGTATCTCTCTCCTTTACCATTTGCAACTTGATACATTTCTGTCAGCATGAACTTTAATAATCCACTTAGCATTCCCTGCTTGCTTTATTTTTTTCCCGAATGTTCTCACCAAGCTGTTGCAACAAGAAAAATAAATTATCGTACCCTATTCATTTGTTCTTTAAAAAAATACATTTTTAGCTGGACTATTCTCAGTTTGTTAGCTCTGCTGGCGTGGATTCTCCAGAAGGCTGCAGCTGTGTTTCAGGAGCCCCAAACCAGATATTATATTATCTTCTTCTGAGGTGATTCATGAGGAAGGGCTACTGTGAGATTGCTACAATTAGGTGGGGGCATTGTAGACATAGCACTGAAAAAAGAGTAATACTTTATCTATGGCATAATAAATAAAGGAAAACTGAATCTTGCTTTAGAAGGAATTTAAATGTAGACTTTATCCCACCATTCTTTTGTGGGTACTCTGCTAATTTGAATATGAAAAAAAAAATCTGACTTTAGAGATCAGTTTTAGGTTTGACACTAGGAAGCTTTCTTCCCACACATTTTTCTTTTTTTTAGCAAGACCTGACCACATATGATAAGGCAACAGGAAACAGTGAAGCAAAATTCTGACCACTACTGTGGCATTTGCTTACAAACAATTAATGGTCAGCAGATCAAAATCTTATTTTTCTGTATATATGCCAGCAAGTTTTTTAACAGACAGGTCATCTTGAAGAAAAAAAAAAGAAAAGAAAAAAGTAAAGGAATTCATGTTCACTAGGAGCCCAACAGCACTATTATGGCTGAATGGTATCACAAAATATGGTGATTATTGTTGGTGAGAAAATTGTTGGTAGAGGTCAGAGCAATGTGGTGCTGAAGCACAGACTTTAATGAGGAGGGATATGGAAACAGGTGTCTAATTTCATTTTAGGCACTCTAAGGTATTCTTACCTGGCATCCAGCAATCACACTGTAGTAACATGGCTCTCTTAAGTCCTGCAGCATTTGTGAAAACTCTATGTAGATGTGCCACATCCACTAGGGCATCTCAAATGGCATTACAGGCCTAGTTTAGATCCCTGAATTCCTCTCTTGGAATCTTACCCTAGGTCACACAGGAAAACTCTGACAGACACTCGAACCCACGTGTTTCAAATCCATGTGAATGTTTCTGAGCAGACAAACTTTGTACTGAAACAAGCTATTTATGAGCACCTGATTTGTCAGCTGGTAATGTTCTTTAACTGGATCTTGTTACTCATCACACGTACACACACGCATAGATATATATATGTATATATATATATACACACACACATGTAAGTATATGTATATATATGCACATGTATTTTTAAAGCAAGCTGAATAAAGACAGCAAGCTGCCATCCGTCAGTCAAGAAACTTTCCATCCTCCACACAGATCTCTGCTGTCACTTTCACAAATTGAGTGACTGATAACAGAAGCAGGTTGGTAACTTCTCCATTCAGCTAACGCTAGAGAGGGAAGTGTCCCTTTGTTTTATTGCCTTGTAGATAAACTATTGTTAGCTTTTGGCAGCTGAGGTGGTATTGAAAGTCTCCTTTGAAACACACTTTATGTTTTTTTTTCTGCTTTGATTAGGAAGTATTTTTTCCAAAGGAAACTTGTGCAGGTTGTTGCCCATTCTTTTGCTGTTTCTGCAGCCCAAAATTCTGTTTTTTATTTTCACAAGGTTATTTTCCTCTCTACTTTTGCTTTGAGGTGTTTAGTCCTTTCTTTGTAGGGAGATCTAGCTTTTGCGCCACTGCCTGCTGCTTTGCTGAGGCTGATGCCCAGAATTTTACTTCCTTTCTTGCCTTTCCCTGCACTTGAATTCCAAATGCATACATGTTTTCCCTGATGGGAATGGAGAAAACAAGACCTCCCAGAAAGCATGACATGAGCAATATCTGATTCCAGTCCCACTCCCATCTAATGGTGAAACAATCTGTATTCTAAGCTTAATTGTAATTGTTTTTGTGAGTGTCTAGCTGAGAGGCAAATGCAAACCATTATATCAATGAAATATAAAAGCAATTGTCGCCAGTGTAATCAGCAGTTCAGATAGGGATTGTTCTGCTTTGTCCTTCTGCCACATTTCTGATGATTCTGCAAAGATTCAGAGTACCCAGGGCTCTGTTTCAGACTGCCCAGCAACAAGGCATGCAAGCTCTTCTATTCCCTTTGTTTTACTTCCTTTTTATAAATGAACATTTGCATGACAGATAGAAAAAAATAACAGATATATGGTTTAATTTTGAAGGAAGAAACTACAGCTATAAGACCAAATGCTCTTGAGTATAGCATCCATCAGGTTCTGCCGTCATCTGCCATGAGAACCAAATGCTGTCAGAGACCTATATATTCCTTGATTTTGGCAATGCCAGTTAAAGCCTTTCCCATTCGTAGTTCTGAATGACAAAGCCATTCTTCCTGCTTATCTTGCTCCGTTGGTCTGAATCTACTGATGCCAGACTTTGTTTCTACAGCTTGTTCAATTTTTTGGTACTTGATTACATTTATGATGCTTTTGTGTAGTCTAAATTTCCTAAAAGAAAAATTGTCATCTGTTCACAGAATGTAAACAAAAAAGAGAAAATGTGGTAATTTGGGTGGATCTATCACAGGCTGTTAGCTTTGATTTGGGGGCATCTGTGTTAAGCTCAATAACATGTGATTGAAGTGTAATTTTTAGATACCAAAAATAAACTAAACCTATAAACCAGTAAGGCACACAGGTCTGATGCAGAGATATTTGGAGGGAAATACCTTCATCCTTATGAAAGTTATTTGGTCTTACTATTAAAAATGTACCTCTCTCCCATGTGAATTTCTCTCATTTCTTCTTCCAGCTATGAGTTTGTCTTATGTATTCCTCCATTAACATAAAAGCCTTTTAGGTATCCAGTATTTTCTGACAGTGAAAGCACAGTTTATCAAGTTACCTTTTCCCCTTTGCTTAAATAATTAGATTGAAGTTTTAAACTTCTTTTTACTGTGAAGGTTTTTCCATCCCTCAGCTAGTTTTTGTGGTTCATTTTTGCCTTTTTGAAAGAGAGAAATATTTTTTAATGCCATCACGAAATAGTTGGTATTTTTCAAAATGTCACAAACTACTTTGAGGGTATATCACATTTTTGGAAAAAAAATGAAAAAGAGGCTAAAATTACTATGAAAACAACATACATTCTTTTCCCCAAAACATACCATGTGCGTCCAGCATAGTGAATAAGTTGAAAATATGTTTAAGTGAGGAGGTTGCTTTATAGGCAGAGTATGATCCTGATATTTCAAAATGGCTGTAAAGAAGCCAAAATGAATTCACAAGCTGAGTTTTCTAAAATGAGATAATGGTAATCACAAGTCTTAAAATTGCAAAGGATATTTCTGAACAAATTTCTGGAAAGTGGTAAATGATGATGGTAAATGACAGAGACTTCTCCAGCAACGACAAAGTGATTTTATGTCTGTAATATGAACATTTATAAAGTGTTCATCAATTTGTGCAATGTAGAGTTTATCTTAGTAGAGTTATCATAGCAATAAGGATAGACTATTGCTTCCTAAGTTGCAGATGGACCACTGCACATGGGAAATGTTTGAAAGACTTCCTAATATGACAGCTTTAATATCAGGCAAAGTAACTATGAAACCTAATCTCTGAAAATATGTTTATATGTATTGTCATGGCTATGCTTTGAATTTGGCATAGATAATATATTAAAAATAATATAATTTGAAGAAATATTCTTAAATCTGTTTGTAAAAATAAATGCATTTAGAAAAAAAAATTACCTAGAAAAGTCACTGTCTTTCAGGTCAAAAGACAAAATAAGTGGCACAGGGTACCACCAGCCCTCTGTATCCCTGGCCCTTTGCAGTGATACTATTTTAATTCAACAGTCTCAGCTGCTGAGAGTC
Source organism: Chiroxiphia lanceolata (assembly GCF_009829145.1). Classification (NCBI taxonomy): domain Eukaryota; kingdom Metazoa; phylum Chordata; class Aves; order Passeriformes; family Pipridae; genus Chiroxiphia; species Chiroxiphia lanceolata. Next base: position 26,755,564 of record NC_045643.1, on the reverse strand, counting down.
ACCTTGCGCAGCCCCGATGCCTGTCCAGGAGACTCAGTAAGTGAGCCTGAACTGGGAGCTTGAACTGGTTGGGATGACAGCATCAAGGGGAACAGGGAATTTTGCTGCTGAAATAGGCCAAAAAGTCCTGCATATCAGTCAGCCTGTGGCTTTGAAAGAGCCTGAGGAACAAATGGATTCTTTTTTTGAAAAAAAAAAAAAGAAGTGCAATTAGTACAATTTGATCTCTCTGATACAATTGAAATCAAGAAACAGTACTGGGAGAAAGGCCACCTGTAAAGCTTTAAGCTGAGCTTCTCAGGAAAACACAAATAGGAACAGGGAACCTGAACTACCCAAATACAGTGCAGACTATTTGTAAATCCATTTATCCAAAGCAATTATTTTATAGTGCCAGTACTCCTTTGAGATTAGAGCAGAAATGCTTCCAAATTATATCTCTAGAAGATATTGCTGCAACCATAACATAAAGCTGAGGTGAGAATTTTGTTTCAGGTGCCAGCTTCAATCATGATTAACTGCTAAGTTTCATCTATTGCAGATGTACTACGAGGTCATTAAAGTCAGTTCAGAAATGTCTCCATCCACTCAGCCATGCCAAATGCCAGCTGTTTATGAGATAGGAGAAGTGGATCAAAATGATTTTGATAGTGTGTTCAACCTGTGATAGGAGTGCAGTTTCAGAGCTCTTTATCATATTAAAGCCTGGCTTAGACTGACAGTGTAGAAAATCACCCATGACTTTGAGAAGTTGCAGAATAATGTTTCACTTCAACAAACATGAGGTGTTTGTCTAGTCACACATTACCTAAGGGTTTGGAAAATATTTAACTCTTCACAAGACACTAGCTGCTTATGCCATATTAAAATCCAAATTTTATCCAGGTCTAGGAAAAATGGAATATAATAACTCAGTGTGGAGATGGATAAATCAATCTGTTCAAGTTCCCCACTTAAAAGAGAGGATGAAACCCACTGGACAAAGAAAAGGCAAAAGCAGTTTTTTCCTCCCAGTGTAGCACTGTATATTGAAAAGCAGGAAGGTATGTTGAAGGTCGTCTGATGACTGCTTAACAGTACTATCCCATTTTTCAACTTACTGCCACCTCTTCTGGTCTACATGCTCAGGTTGAAATAGGAGAGGGATTACCGAAAAGAGGGTAATAAAATTAAAACATAGCAAGACACCTGTTCACTTTCAGAGACAGCCTTAGTAGATATCCTCGGCTTGTAAAACCAAATGTTCTCACAGATTTTTCCTCACTATACTGTACCTGGCAGGGGTCATTTTCCTGAACTGTCATCTTTAAAGTTTTGCGAGCCACTAAGGGTTTGTCAGGTTAGACACTAATACACAAGAAAGCTGTTGCATAGTGCTACATCCAGGCTCTCTATTTTCCTTCAGCAAAATGATGCGTTTGTGATGGAAATGACAGCCCCTCAATTTTCTGTTCAGCACAGTGACACATTGTAAAGAACCCCCCATAATAATGCATGCTGAAGTACCCAAAGTACTCAGAAAAGGTGAAACTTGTTTTTCTTTTTATTACTGAAGGAAATAGGCCTCACTGTTTTGCTCTATATAATAGTATCTTTCCAACTGACAGGGCCTCTCAGCGCTACAGGTTACAATATTATCTTAGAGAACCAGATGGGATACGTTCAAAAGATATTTTTTCCCAGTATATTTATCAGGATTTTTCATTACATGAAACAGCTCTCTGTCTTTCTCATTTGGCTCCTTTAACCTGTGCAGGCACAATACATTTAAAGGGTAAAGCAATAGCACATGTTTCTTTCATTCCTGTGACATGGATGTTTGTACCATAGACCAGTTCTTTGGAGGAGAATAAAGAAAAAAAATGCTGGTACCTCACTTGCCTCTGCAGTAGAATACGTCACACCATATCTCAGCTGCACAATAAAAAAGACAAATTTAGTCATTCGCAGGAAACTCAGGTATTCTATGATGCGTTTGCTTTTGGCAAGAGAAAAGAAGTGAGAAATTAAATACTTCTCTGACCATTTTGCTCCAAAGTGTGAGTCTACGGAGCAAGATGATTCTGCCAACACTTTCATCTAACATAGGCATAGAAAATGGCTTGCTAGACTTTCTACTTTTTTGCTTGTTAGGAAGAGGTTGTTTAATGATTTTTGACAATTAGTGTTAAGGATTTGGAGGGTTATATCCGCAGCTGGTGTAAATTGTCCGTGCTCTTCTGAAGTCAATGAGTTCTGAAATGTATGTGTAGGTTCTATCTCCTATCCCCCTCTGAGCCAGATTTTACTTGGAAAAGACTGTAATTAACTTGTTTGGGAAAAATATTAGATTTTGTTTTTCCACCTCTAAAATTTACCTAAACTTGCTTGCCTGCATCTCCAGGGCATTGTAAGGTTGAATTAGTTAAGCAATATGTGCTTCGAGTTCCTTGAATAAAAAATGCAGTAGGAATGCAAAACAGTGAGGATCCAGTCCTCCTAAATTCTGCTTACTTTGTTATAACAATTCTGGATAAACTAGACCAGAGAGCAACGTACTGGCAATAACTCCCCATAATCCTGTGTGAACTATTATTGGTCAGGGTATAATAGATGATATCCTGCAATTCACAGAGGTACTGTGTTGAGTACTATCATATTTATAGATATTAATGTATCCATAGAGATAGGCAGTTAGGTTTAGAAGTCCTTGATTAGTTCCCCAGTGTTAGCCCTGGCTGTAGCCCTGAAATAAACAACTTGTTCCAGGTGACATTATAGCACAGTAATGAACTTTAGATGGTAGCTGCAGCAGCTATGGTTGCCCTTGTTTCATTCTTCTGATTAACATATACAGATTATTATAGCTAAGGTGATTTGGGCCCTTATTTGTCTCTTACACTTTCCTAGATTATTTTACTGTGGGATGAGAGACCTGTCTGCAAAAATCTAGACTGAAGATCATTATCACTCTTTCTTTTTTTTTCCCTTTTTTTTTTGGTCTTGTTTCCAAAAAATAAGATGAACCAGGATGTGACTTTAAAGCTCCAAGTCAGCTGATATTGCTACAAGTTTATGAGAAGAACCAACATGGCTAGCTTGGCTAATTGCAACCTTTGATGTATATCTCTGTTGGAGCAGGCCGTCATCTGGCATAATTTGACTAGACTGGTCCCTCTGATGCCAGTTTGCTTTTATGCACTGTAATGCAAGTTTCTTTGCCTCTTTTGTTACCCTCTTCTACCATTGTATCACTTCCATTTGTGGTCTGGCACTGTGGTTTTTCTCCCATCACAGCTGAAGATATGATTATCTGTGCTCAGGGGGTAAAATTGGGTTGCATAGACGGAAAGAGCAGGCATGATATAGAGATGCTTGTAGGTGGGATGGGGGAAGAATGATATTCCAACACCGAAGATGCGAGTCTACTACATAACATAAATTATGTGTCCTGCTAAGACTCATGTGTGATACTTTTAGTGGTTTGCAATTTATTGATTATTAGGGTAGGGCTCAGAGAGGAGTAGAGGTAAAACCATGGTCCTGTACTAATCATGGTTTCTTGCTCAGAAGCTATTAGGCCTCCACTAATTGGGCAGCCATTGCACAGTTAGGCAATGAGAAATAGGAACTGATGATTGATAGACACAGACCTTTGAGCAAAAGTTCCAGATTCAATTGCTTTCTCTTTTGGAGGGAGAATCTAAAAAGTTACGCAGCTGCTCCTCCACTTGTTGTATAAATCAATCCAACCAAAACCAAATTAGACAATATTGTGTGATGGATACTTATTGAATTTATTTATTCTAGGAAAAAAATTATCAGAAAGGTTGGTTGTTATGCATTGAAGTTGCCTTTGTAATCATTTTCCCTTGTATACTTGAGGCATTGTGAAGAGTTAAACATCGTTGCATTTCAAAATATAGTGAAGACTTGATAAATACTATATAAATAATAGGATTGTCTTCAAAGATAAATAGGCTGTTAGCTTTCCACTGTTGAAGAAAAAGCACACTTTAGGTGCATATGAAGAATGGGCAATGTTTGAGATTTGCTCTCTTGCAGCTATTTATCTTCCTGCCATGCAGCAGTTAACGGTAGAAACCAGAGAATGGTTTCATAACCAGGGTTATGAAATTTGGTATGGGAATGGGACACCAAAATCTTACACGTGTTCTAAAATGCCAAGAATTTATAATCTCAATACTTTACTAAGAATTGCACACAATAAGGTCGATTGTTAGAGTATTTTGTCTCCTCTTTGGATCCGAAAATTTGTATTTTCTCTAGATGATCATTCTACATGCAGAAGGAAATTAGATCAAGTGGAGGAAATTAGATTAGAACTTGCAACAGAGAATGAGAATAATGTTCTTGGAAGAAAGGATTGTGTAGCTGGACTCACTTCCAAGGGATGTGGTCAAGACACCATTGCTATACACATTCAAGAATTAGTTAGATGAGACAGTAATGGAGATTCTAAATTGAATTGTCTGTAATAGCTGTAGGCTCTGTCTGCAGGAAGCAAGTATTTTGCTTGTTTGACTTCACTGACAGCAGACAGTCTGTTTAGGTGACAAGTAGAGATTGACAAGGGATTTGTTGTTTTTTTGGTATCATAAATTTTAACATCAGGCAATTTGAAATAACTACACTGGGAGTAAACTTATGTTTGACTGAAGCAGGAGGAAGACTCCTTAGCATAGCAGTGATAAAAGAACTTTAAGCACAAATAGGTCAAAGTCAACTGATTTTCAGTTTAGGGGAAGGTATGTGCTCTCTATAGCCAAACCAAGAAGAAATCAATTCTGAAAACAAACCACCATGGATGGAAAGCAGGATTCTTTTACATCTTTCAGAAGGATGTTGGCATAAAGGTAAAATGGAAATGTCTTCATTTTAGCTTTATGCATTTACACTTATGTGAAAGTGGAAACAAAATGCACATAAATATCCAGAGATAGCTAGGAAATAATATATTTTTGCATGTGGATAATGAAGGAATATAAGTTACTAGGTACCACTTTCCTTCTTCATCTGCAGCTTAAGAACATAGCAAAACAAGTAATTAGAAACAGAGGTGGTTCTGACCTAGAAATGCTTCCTTTCAAAAAAAAAAAAAAAAGAGATTATTTTGCTCTCCAAGGATGAAAACAGATTTGTTAGAGTTTGAGGAAAGTGTGACAGGTTTTGTCTTGTTTCATTTCACACCTCACAGTTGATTTAACTATAGCATATAGGAAAATGTTGTATCTGGCTGAGATAATATACAATCCATGCAGAATCACAGCACCGAGAATAACTGGTCATCTGAAAATACCTTTTCAACTTATCTTACATATTGATTACTCAGTTAGCAGGGGAGGTAGATTCCATTTGTTATTTACTTACAAGAAAATTCATGCTCAAATTAAACTTTTGACAGTCTGAAGCCTTTACTTGAAGAAAGCGCTGACCGTAGGAATAATTCCTGTGTTTAATGTTACAGACTAGTACAGAGCCCTGTGTAAAGCTTTATGCTCATGTCAGTGGCTCGAGCACGGGCAGAACTTGGAGGAGGTCTGTCTACACCCTCGAGACAGCCCAGTTCTCAGCTCGTGCTTGAGCCCAGACTGATCTGTTATCATCATAAAGGCTACACTCAAATTTGACCAAGCCTCAGTGCACTCAAGCACATCCTAGCGTTGAACATGCTGACCACATGAACTGTGCTTGTTTGAGTTACCCAGCTAAAGGGATCATGATCCTGGCATCACAGTGCAGTTGCTGTGAGCCTAATCTACAGTTAGGCCAGTGGTGAATACAGAAAGGAAATGGGCAGAGACCATAAAAATATTTAACTCTCTCTTTAACTCTGTCTTTTGCCCCGTGGTAGAGATATATTGCAAATGGGAGAGGATCATTTCAGAAGCCTCTGTTTATGCTCTGCTCTCAAAACAGGGCAAGGTAGGAAGATGAAAATCCTCTGTCCAGGACAGGTCTTCTGTTGCAGTGCTATCTGGTAAGGAGGCAGTAATGGACACATCTCCCACCTCCTACTCAAAGTTTATCTTCTTTCCTTTTGGAAAGCTAATTACCTTTTCACTGATCATCCTTTTGCAAGACTGAAACATGCCAGCAAAATGCCTAAATAATATCTATCGTCCCTAAGTCTGAGCTCATGACCCCACTTCAATCTTGTTGTGTTGTCTGTTCCTTTAATCCCATTCCTCGGAGGTGTTTTCTGAGGGGTTTCCCAGCAATACATTCCCCTTTCTTCTACCGCAGGCAGCAAAAAAGATTGCCCCCCTATGAATTTAGGAGAGCTGGTTACCCTGTGTCACAGACAAAGATAGGGTCTGAGAGAGAATTAACTTCACCGAAGAAAACAGTGAAGCCTGGGGCAGATGCAAGAATAGATTTATGGTCCTTCAGTATTTTAAGTAGAACAGGAACTGTGCGTATTATGTGGAGCAAGAGAGCAATGTTAACCAGCAGTATTAGAGAAGAAATATTGGTTAATAAAAATGGCTACAGCTACATGCAGGCAAATTAGATGCATTTCAGTTAATCTGAATTCTTAGTAGCTCAGCCATTGAAGTCTACTGCTAACATTTATCAATAATAACTACAATAATAATAATTATTAATCAGAGTAGTTCTGATTAATTATATGCTCTGACTGTATTTTAAATGCTTTTTTTCTCTTTTCCTCATTCTTCTGACTAAAGTAATTTACCTACCCCTTTCATTACTGCTGGTTATTCACATACACACACACACACACATACACGCACACACATATATATGTATGAAATAATAATAAAAAAAATTGTCCTTAATTTTAAACTACTTATATTTTTCTAAATATGCTACATAGCAAGGTGCTTTACTGTGGCTTTCACTTAATGTATATTTCTCCACTTGGCTCTTAATTTCCTGCACTTTATTCGCTGTACATACCCACTCCCTGCCAAAATCATCATTTTGCATTTTAGTCTGAATGGTTTCAAGCTGGTTAGGTTTCATTGCCCTGCTTTCTGGGAAGTAGCGGGGGAGAAAGCTTCTTTTCTTTTAATACTGAGAGAATAACTACAGTACTTGAAGCCTATAGTGAACCAAGTGGGCAGAGTCATCATTATCACACTGAGTCCCAATTTTAACATCTTGTGATTTGTGTGAAATTCAAGATATGTAGCAATCAACCTTCTGTAGTTAAGCAGTTTCAGCAAGCTTTCCACAGTGCAAAATGTGAAGGAATTACAACTCCTTGGGCTGAGCATTTTCACAAAGAGTTCTTAGGGGTTTTGTCCAATTCCTCAGGAAGCTCAAATCCAAAATAACACAGTCGACACTGACAGCTTTGAACTACTTCAAAAGGCTGAAATTTAACACGACAAATCTTAAGGTCCTTGACTTAGTTCTTGCTCAGACAAACTCTTCCACACCCCTTGGTGGACGGCTGTAGCTGAGTGAGGACTGAGCCTGAGCTGTGCTCTTTGTATGAAGCCTGGTTACACTGCTGCCCTCGGGACCTGGTCAGATGCTCCGAAATCCTGGATGCACGGCTGCACAGCTGCACTTTTCTGTGTAATAAGGCAGGAAGGGCAACCCAGTGGTTGTCTCAGCTGATGTCAGTGATGTGCGTCCCAGGCCACTGCTTCCCTCCCTCTGCCCATCTCCCGTGGCCTTGTGGCTGCCAACACTATAGGACTATAGGGCAGATGTTTGCTGATGGCCCTTTGAGAGGCCCAGCCTTCTGTTCCTGAGGTTAAATTCCAGCCAAAGGAAAGCCCCAGACAATATTATGGCACTGGGGACACTCTGCTCGCCTCTTGTTTGCCTCACGCTCTTCTCATTACTCTCATATGGGCACAGTCTGCAAGCTGCTCCCACACCTTACCCTGGGTCACCGGGCCCCAAGGTCCTAAAACATTACCCAGCTCCTCTCCTTACTCCTCATGAGGAGCAGGAACCTTTATGATGCCCTCCAATGTCCATCCCTTCAGAAACACCAGTGAGCGCTGGTTTGTTCTCTCTGTTCATCTTTACCATTTTTAGCAACTTGTCCCTAGTTTGATACCCTAGTTTGATGTCTGTGATGGAGGAAGGGGGCTCAGGAAGGGGAGGAAGGCCTGAAACCTTCTTTTCTAGGTGTTTCAGTATGTTCTGTGCCGCAGAAATACAAAAAGACTTGTTTGATACTTGTGTCTGCTTTTGCTTCCTGAAACTTGCTACCCTGTGGTTAGATGTGAACAGCCTGGAGCAAAGGGCAGGGTTTTGTGGTGGAGAAGAAGGCATTTAAGTGCTGTGAAATTCTGGGAGAAGGAATTTCTGAAAGAGCAAGTTGGTGTTGGCCACATGGCCAGAGCCACTCTCAGAGCCACAGGGCAGGAGCCCAAAACATGGAGTGCTGAGTGGAGCCCATGAAGCACAGCTGACCAATGTGGGCAAACCTCCCTCACCTCCCATGGAAGCAGGTGCCACCAGAGGACTTCATGAGAGGCAGCTGACAGAATTCTCCATGATGGGGACTACACCAAGTGCCAGATTGGCCCGCATATCCAGGAGTGCCACTGGCCTTTCAGTGCAGAGAAAATTGAGGCTTATTTCAGAAATGTCTTTTTCCTGATTCCCTGGCTGGAAGTGATCACCAAATTTGACTCTGCAGACAAATGATTTCTGCCTCTCTCAAATCCTCAATGTTGGGCTAGTTACAAAAACATTTTTACCAGCTCTAGCTGTAGAACAATCAGAGCTACAAAGACTAAATGGCTTTTCAGACCAAATGCCTGGATTAACAGCAGATGAACTGTAACACAAGTTACTGAGTCTCTTGCTGTGCTGCTTGTTCCATTTTCTGAAGCAAGCAGACTTCACCCCATTGATTTCACAAGCCAGTCCTAAAAATTTCACTTCACTCAAGTAAAAGACATTTTTTTTTAAATTTTGTGTGTGGATATTAGAAAGTAAGACCTGCAATTGTAAATCTGAGACAACTGCTAATGGTCACTTCCTTATAAGGCAATTTTCATTTGATGAAGGAGCTCTCTGTCTAGTCTGGCCTTTCTTTTTATTCTCAGGGTGACTGCCTGATACAGGGACAGGCTATTTGGGTATGTATTACACAGGCTATTTGGGTATGTATGTATTTGGGTATGTAATTCCTCCAACAACAGAGGAATTAAGATATCTCACTGTAAAACCAAAGTATGAACTCAGAGCTCACTCTGGCTGTGCACCACACACTACCCTCAGTGCACCCAGCTGTAAAGAAGTGTCCAGGCATCTGAGCTGTGCAGTCATGGGTGGCTGGACGTGCTGCCAGTCCTATCAGTCCCTTTTGTGCTGTTGGCTGAGATATTGGCATGCCCTGGCCATAATGATAGAGGGAATTTTGATGAACTTGATGTCAAATGTTTCTGCTCTGGTATAGAAAATATTAACTTTCAACTGACTTTCTACTTGTTAAAGTGATGGGGTTTTTTTTAATAAATATTTTCCTTTGAAGGCAAATTTGTATCAGCTATAAGGTTCTTGATAGATTAAACTTCTCTCTCTTGTTTTTCAACATCAATTAGGGCATTAAGAGTAATGGTTGCACTGATTTATAACTGTAGGTTTTTGAGGATGCAAAGCAGCACAAGGCTGTGAAATCAGGAAGGTTAAAGCTATTGGCTTCAGTGGGTTTTCACTATACAAAAATAAAAGTGAATAATTTTGTCATAAGGAAGTAAATGCAGGTGTCAGTACCTTTTCTATGCTATCGGGACATTTATATTCATAGGAAAGAAAGATTAAGGAAATACACCCTAATACACCCTACCAGCAGCTTGTTGCACTGGATATAAGTTACATTCAATTAAAAAGCTTTTTTTTTTTTTTTTTTAAGAAAAAATAAAGAGAACTTGCATAATTTCTTTTCAGAATCCAGAAAGAAGGCATGGGATCCTTAAGAAAACAATTTGCTGAAGACTCATTAGGTCAAAGCAGCTGTTGGAATTCTGCCTCTGGCTCTCTAATGATCCATGAAACTTGAATTCAATAAAAAATGATTTAACTGTAAAGTAGTTGAACTGAGCCGACTTTTGCTTACTTGGGTATTTTTTTAAGCCCCTTGATGTGTAAATAATATTTGTTTCTCTTGGAGTTAAAGGTTTTCCATAGAAGTATTACTGAGATGCTCTGAGATAGTTTGCAACCATATTGACCTTTGTGCTTTTTTTCCACTGATGGTATCACGTACACCCCAAACCCAATAGCAGTAACTTACGGGATATGCACAATGAGGCTGCTGGTCTTGAGAGACTTTTGAAAGCTCATACATTAGGCTCTCACTTTCCAATCCATTAATTCTGCTGTTCTCTGCCTGTTGGGAGCTTTGTTGTGTCTTGTAAGAATAACAGATCATTGTTGAAGCTTTTAAGATTTGTTACCAGGAGAAGCTGCTGTGCAGACAGTGTGTCTCCACTAGCCTGGCACTTTTGGCTGCCAAATTTTCTTTTTTTTCTGCCCCCCCCTTTTTTTTTTCTGCCCCTTTTGTTTCTTTTTTTTTTTTTTTCCTAATAAAATATTGTTTTCCAGAAGGAGCATTGAAGATTTCTCTTTTTCTCTTCGACTTGAATTGCATATTTTATACACTGACCTGCCAGAGGATGGCACAATGTGTTGGAACACTGCAGCTGCCACTGGAGAACTCGGGCTGATTAAACTTGCATGACTGGGGTTGCCCGGCAGACCCCTCTAGGCAGATGGCTGGCATCAGCTGACTTAGCATAACTTTGCACAAACTCCTTTACCCTTAGGAAAACTCTTTCTGGAAGAGAACCACTGTGAAATTTCCTGGGGCAGATTTACCTTAGGGCAAAGTATTATGTCTTGTGGCTGCTTTGCCTTTCCTCCTGGGTGGCAGCTGTGCTGCTTATGACATTTGATGTATAAAAAGCTACTGCTATAGGTTCTCAAATTTGCACACTATGCAGACCTTTTGCCTAGAAAACTGCAGGATGCTTGGAGACTGTGCAGAGCTATGGTGACCATATCATGGTAACCAGGTCAAATTTGCTGCAGATCTGAATTTCTGGACCTGCCTTGTCTTCTAGGGAAGCATTCCAGCTTACGGCTGAGGGGAATTGGATTCATATGCTTGCACTGCCAGCATGACTATGTATTTGGTGAATATAAAGAGACCTAAGTGTAGCTTATTCAGACATTTTTACAGGATTTATTGTTACAGAAAAGGTAATGTGTAGAAATTGGCGTGTCAGCTGGTGTAAAAAACCTATCTAATAGAGAACAAGTGCTAAATAGTTTATTAGACTATTGCACACAAAGGCATTCTCAGTGTAGCCTAAGAAAACCCTCATGACATGTTATTGCAGAATACCTGGAGGACTGTAAATCCACACCTATCTGCACACTAACTTTCCCATCCATCTGCATGAGCTCCTTGCCCATGACACTGATTTTAGTGCAGAACTCCCTACTGGCTCTTATAAACACAAAAATCAGTTGCCTGATTTTCCTTCTTTGGAGACCATTCTCCAGATATGGCATATACCTGTACCTTATTCTGATTTATTTTTCACCTTAGTATGCTATAAACTATCTCCCATCCAGGGATTGCTAAGCACCTTGTAATATTCAGTTAATAAAATCTCAAAACACAGGTAAATAGTCACACACCAAAAAAATGTACTAGGTTTGTGATTACTCAAAAGACTCTAATGTGTTTGTATTTTTCACTTCCCTTCAAATTCTGAGATTCACAAAAGTAGTAAAAATTCAGATTAAATATTCAAATATATAATTGTTTTTAAGTGAAAGGGGGCCTAGAGAAATGAAGTGCAGGCTAAGTGAAGAGCTGCAAGGGAGCCTGCTAACATGCAATAAACTGTTCTCATGTTTGACCCGAAATCAGTGCAAATCATTCTTTGTATCTTAGAAGCCAAGGTGATGGCATAAGTATGTTCATAGTAAATACATTCCCAGATACCTCATGCCATTGTCATTTTTCAGTTAAAATAAAAAAAACAAACCAACCAGCCTAGCTCCTTTTGAATTACACCGCAAGTAGAAGAAATACAGGTTGTGGATTTTCTATTAAATCAAGGAGAATGGATGTAATGAAGTTTAATACTCAAAAATTTGAGAACAGGGAGGTGACCTGATTTATATCTATCTAAACTTATACTTGCTGAAGGCCTGGATGAGGTAAACTTCTGACATAAACACTGACCTTAGCCTTGTCTTGCAACTGCTGTGTTTATCCTGAGAGAGACAGGGTGAGATTTCAAAAACATCACCCGACCCCTTTCACCTGTTCAAAATTGAGAATTTCTTCCATTTCCATCTTAAAGGTCTGTCTATATTAAGTTGGTGATGCTGTAATGGTTTAACAACCAGCTACTCTGTCCATTAGGGCTGTACATAGGCACCTTGGTTGCTTTACAAAGTAAATTTCTTCTGTTTCTGCTCTGAAAAATAATGCTGGATGCTGGACTCAGGAAGTGAAATGTTTTTATGTGGCTGTGTCTACACACAGGACTAGAAGTCTAGTCATGGGTGGATTTCCCATCCTGGTTTGAGAATTGAGAAATTCTGCAAGGTCCTGCAATTTAGCTGTGCTCTTTCTTTTCTGCTCTACTACCTTCACCTTGCAATGAATTTTGTGTGCTAACTTACATCTTTCAAACACTAATAGGTTTCATTCACTGCTAAATTAGTTTGTAGCTGAGCAAAAAAGAAAAAAAAAACCCAAAGGTATAATTCTCAGTTATCAGTGGTTTAATAGAGCAGTTATATTAAGGCATTAAATATCTTCCACCTTCCATAAATACATTTTACCCTGCACACTGCTGTAGATGAAAAAAAAAATGGTCAGATTATAAAGTCTGCAGTGTTCATTATACTCCTAGTATTTTATTTTCTATCTGGAGCTGCTCCTTGCCCTCCTTAATATCTTCACTCACTGCCCATGAGGAAACAACTCATTTTGGGCCTTTGCCTGTTTTTTCACAGCATCCTAACCGTGTTGGTATCTTTCTGCCTTTTCTTTACATGACTCTCCAGGGACCAGGATAGGGGAAGGAAAGAAATTCAGGCAGAAAAAACATATTTATTGAGCTTGTACCCTGTGATAGATTGGAGCTGCCTCAGAGATCATCAAAGTCTATTATTCATGTGCATTTCTCATGGGATTAATTTAGATCTGGAGGACAGCAACTCATTAGGTAGGTCTTTACTGAAGCTTTAGTCTTGACTCTAGCTCAGGCATTGATCCTTGCTAAACTTTCACACTGTACAAATCCCTTTTTTAAGTTCACTTGCTTTAATTAAGGGTGTATAGGCTGGTGCTTAAATGGTGGTTTAAACTTGGCTGGTAACGTGTACTAATATAAAAAGCCTGCAGTATCTGCTAGTTTTTTGGGTGGTTTCCAACAGTCTCCCTGAAGATATCCATCTGCTTGACTAGAAGACTTACAGAATGTTTAGAAACTGAAGATCCAGGAGATTTTATCCTTGGCCTCTTAACATGTACACAAACAAGATCAGTAAGTTTCTGTACCTTTACAGTTTGGCTGATCAGATCTCATTTGACCAAATCTAAGATGTAACAATTATGCATATATTCTAGAAGAGGGACATAACCATAAGTGATACCTACTCTTCACCTACAAGAATTTTCCTATGGAAACAGAACTCATCTCTGAGGAAAACCAGAGCAATCTCTTACAGAGATATGATAACACTGCATCTGGCTATATGAAGTCTCTTAATTTCAAATAGATTGCCAGACTTACAGTTTATGTGCAGGGTGTCTGAGGGTTTTAGCTTTGGTCCAAGTCATGGAATGGGGTGCCAGATATAAAACTATTAATTACATGATCACGAGCACTCAGGATTGCTGGTATTATGAAGATAACAGTATTGAAGGTGGTGGAAACTCTATGTGGTAGAATTGAGTTATCCTTATTTTAGAGACTGCATGATCTTGTTTTAGTTTCTGCAGGGTGTTGATGGGTTACAGGTTTAAGTTTTAATCCTCCACTTGTGAAGGTACTTTGAGAAGGTCTTGTAATTTAACCAAGCATAAATTTTGCAACACTTTTCCACCACACTTCATTTTATATTATATAACCTTTTTATTTATTTATTTATTTCATAAATAAAGGGAAGTACAAGTTATGATGCACTATTTGTTTTGGTAGAAACATATCCTCATAATCTTTTTCCACATACCCCCTTTTTATTTGTTTACAAAAATGTTTAAAAGATGGCCCTTTCCTCTCCTTTCTTTTTTTGTTGTTCACAGAATATTAGCTTATTTACTCACTTAGCTTTTTAGTATGTTTTAGTAAGGACTACAAGGAGCATATTCATAACATCAAGTTTTGGGTATCCTGCTTTATTCTTTATCTGTGTGGTGATTAGGTTGATTTTAGATATATGCAGTTGTGTGCTGTGAATACCTCTTTTGAGTATTGCTGACTGTGTATTCCTGTCTGTAACTTCTTTTTGCCACTGACAGGTTAGATCTTCACACACAGGACAGAGTCCTGCCTCAAGGAGCAGAAAGGGGCATGCTGTGAACAAAACATCTACATGGAATTCCATCCTATCAACTTCAGCTCACAGAAATTGCATGTAAAACACAAATACCAAACCTTTCCTAGGTCTGGCTGTATCTTCGGGGGTAACTGGAGGAAAGAGAAAACATTTGAAGAAGGTAACACAGTATCTGTCTCCCATCCCTTATGTGATACTGCGTAGGTGATGCATTAGTGATACTCTCTCAGACCTTTCTGCTCACAGGAAAATACCCTGTGATCAGGATATCTGACTTTCAGAGTCATTTTGCATGAATAAGTTTTACAGAGTTGGGCCGTAGTTTACAGATCCTGAAGGCTGGCAACTGCAGCAAACACTCCTTAAAGAATGTTTTGTCATCTTTTGGAAGTCACTTGCCTAAGACGGCAGGAGCATTTATGTTTGCAGGACCAGAGAACCAGAGAATGGGCAGCATTAGGACTGTACAAGATGGCAAGAAGTGTCTTTACCAGCTGTACCTTGTGCAGTTCTCAAGTTTGGTGGAAATTGCAAATATTCCCAAGTTTTTATTTGCCCTGCATTTATTTCTTTGTTTGATTGTTTATTTATTTAGGTTTTTTTTTCTCTGCTGATTATTTGATTTTAAAAAAGAATTATGTTGTCGTTAAAAAGCTTCATCATTCATAGGCAGTCAAAAGAGCTGTGAAAGCACATCACAGCACCGCTGTCTGATTGCACCGGTACTGGGGTGAGCTGATCCAAAAGAAGAAGTCTGCTTCTTATCACTGGAGGTGAAAAATCACTGTTTCAGCTTTCTGTACAAGACAGGATTTTTTCAATTACTTCATCCTGTGATACTCCTCTTCTTAGCAATGCTAAAGGGAAATAACGAGTTAATGATGTTTAGGAGAAGAAACTTTCTTATGTTTGTGTTAACTAGTGGATGTCATAGGTCTGCTGAAAGAATGCAAATTGTTTTAGAGGAGGAATCTGAAAGGGACTTCTTTTTTTCTTTTATAATCGTTACTGGGTGACAAAAATAAATGGAGGAGTCGTATGTGAGATCTCAGTCCAGCATAAGGTGTTGAATGTCTTCTCAGATTTGCAACAGCAATAAAACATTCTTTTGTAGCACATTTCATCTAAGGCTCTCAGAGCACTTTACTCAGAGCACTTTACTCAGAAGTTCAATATTGGTACCTGTGTTTTAATAGGATTAAAAGAAAGATGCAGAAAGATCATAAAGGGTAGAGCTGGAAGTAATCTCATGAGCCCAGAATAAATGATCTTGATTTAATTATGGTGAGATACTAAAAAAAATTGACCAGTTTGGAATCTAAATTTCATATTCTTGCTGCAATGCCATCAATCTAGAGTAAAAGAAGGGAAAAGGAAAATGACTACAATTCTTCTGCGTCCTTATGGGCTTTCTGATTATGTTTTGCCTGTAGGATCAATGCGAATTCAGTTGTGCTCTAGTGAGACACTTCAGTGCCTAAAGTCCTGGGTTCTTGTCCAGGTTTAACTTTGCAAACATGTTTTAACATATATGGAGATCCTTTTCCAAAGAATCACACTAATTACACTATGGGAGACTGAAGTGGAAATAAAATTTAAGAGCTTCTCCAGGCATTCAAATGTTTGTCTCTCCCTTGCACTTGACAAAACCAGGCATTGTAAAAGGCCAAACAAGCATAAAACCCTATAACATTTTTTTCAGTCTCAAAAACTCTTCTCATGGGTGATCAGTAGAAGCTGCTACAAATTCTCCCAGTATTCATCATTGTCTCATTTAAAATCTCTAAGAGAAAATGTTATGTCTCCTTAATTTACTGTTCTCTAAATATGCTGAGCAAGTAGCTCTAGATTGCTCTTCACCCTCAAAAAAAGTGAAAAGATAAAATAAAAAAAAGGTATGAGAGTGTGTTACTGGTTGTTGGGAGCTGAACACCTACAGCTGTCAGGATCAACACTGATTAGCATTCCCATGGTACCTAGAAGCTTCCAATCTGGAGCTATCATATCTGCAGTCTCCTTTTTAGCTTCATTTTAGTCTCACATATTTCCTTCAACGGATGATTTCTTGGCAGGAAACATCATATTCCTTAAAGCAACATTAATACCTCAGTTATGGGAGTGGTATAATATTTGTTTAATTATTTAATTCTCTATAGAGAGGCATAAAATGCTGTTCTGTGGTGGATAAGTGAAACTTTTTCCAAAACTGGAGTCAGCTGTACAGTTCAAGCAGAGCTACAAGCATTTTTCACTGCTGTGCAATTGGTATGAAAAATCAGATGGGTAGGTTTAATGGAGAGAAATCTGTCTTTTAATTCCAGAAGGCCTAAGGGAGTGAAGTTGTCTGTCAGTGGCATTGTTTGTGGTAAGAAACTCTGATGCCCTGTACACTTATTTTCAAATGCAAATAATAAAAGTAAAAATCTTTGGTCCATATGTAGTTTCCCCTCATCCCTTTTAAAGGTCATTATGTGAGACAGCACAGAAAGACAGCTGAAGGAAGTTGTCAGCTTTCAGCATGGTTTTGAAAGCACTTGTGAACTTTTTTGCACATCAGAGAGATGATGCCGTGCAGATTATGTATCTGGGTCTGTTTGGACTTTCGGTCTCTCAATTCCTCAAGCATTGAATGCTTCCATAGTCTCAAGGTCCCTGGTCTTGTTTAGAAGCAAGAACTCACAGAAATGTGTTGTAGAATGAATGTTTGGCACCATGGAAATAAGTCTCTTCTCAAAAGTTCCCATTGACTCTGATAGTACAAGTCCTCCCTACTCTCTAAGGAAGTAGCAGGGCTGGGGGATACCTGGAAGGGTCACAGTGTCTTTCTGCCTTTAATATAACTCTCCACGAGAACTTTGAGGCCTGAGCATGGCAAGCATCACTTACAAAATATTTCTTTGTCCTTGTGTGCTCTACCACCACATACCTGCAGAAGCTGGATGTGATTTCCAGAATGTTTTTTTCATTATGTTGATGGTCTTGATGTATGGCTAGGCTAATTCTGTTTGCATTTAAATTTATAAATTACCAATGCAATTTATATATGTACAGAACTGATTTATGTAGCAGAATCATGTTTATGGTCAGGTTTGTGCTATCATTCCCTAAAAGTTAACAGGAAGTGTTTGGCTGTTTTATGAGGTCCCATATAAATACTGAAACAAAGGCTGGCAATGCATGAGCGCTGACATTGCTTAAATATATATATATGGCCATTGTTAAATTAAAAACCTTTTTATTTATAATACTATTATAAGACTGATATATTTATATCCATACTGTCAATGATAACCTTCCTGCCTTTATTTCAGCCTTGGCTGGTAATGTTTATATTAGGCTTTTATGTCAATGTGTTTTCAATGGCATTAATGTCACACACAAAGCAACATTAGGCCTGCAATATAATTCATAGCATTTTGATATGGATTTTGCATCTCTCCCTTTACTGTAAATACAAGTGTAATTTACACCTTTTTTTCACTGGAAGGTTTTTCTGATGCTTCAGAACCTCAACATCTGTCTCTCAAGACACAAAAGTTACACTTGATAAAAGCCTAGCTTTCAGATTAAAAAATGTATTGTTATCAGGCTTCTCCAGGTTGACAAGAAATAGAAATTCCCTTTCTCTCTTCAAACAGACATGAGAGAGACAGTCTCTTCATAATTTAGCATACTTCTAGTCTAACAAGGTAATAGCTTAAGTATGTGATGTCCTCTACTGAAATAGGACTGGGAATCAATTATTATTATTATTGTTGGTATTTCAATGGAGCTTAGAAGAGCTAGCTAGTCTTGTCTGAATGATTGACTGTTTGATTTGCTGTTCAGACTGAGGAAAGAGGAAATTTCAAACAAAGGAAAAAATATGATCTGAGTGTTTCTATGAAAGAGTAAAAAACCCCAATCAACAATAAATTGCCAACTCAAACTAAACTAAGCAAATAAAAAGAACCCCACAGCTTTTTTCTTAATTGAATGAAAATACTTGTCTGATCCCAAAATTATTCCCAGATCAGGACCTGATTGTGCAAGATGCTATTTAAACCTATGCTACAACATCACCTTAATAAATTTAGTCCATATAGACGTAAACAGTTGTGATAGATTTTGAAGGCCCAGAGCTATACTTTAGATATTTAGTAGCGCTGAAAAAAGAACAGAAGAGGATTTAATTAGCTGGTTACCTTCACCACCAGTCTATGCTTCATGATTATTAGGTATCGTACAGGAATGTAGGCTGAAGAGTCAAGCCTCTAATGTACTATGGATTCAGAGTCTTACGGTGAAGTGGAAAAATAGAAAGGATTTTGGGACAAAGAAAGGTGTTGTACAGAGAGGACATTAGCAAGAATTCACACAGAAGCATGAATAGAAGGTGATGATGATTACGAGGTTGGTTCCTATGCCGAGATCTAGACTTATGGGTATGGAAACCTCATGCAGAAGTCACAGAGGGAGACACAGAGAGATGGGAAATATCACTCAGTAGGGTCCTGATACTGTGGATACTGTAGACATATGGATGTGGGAATAAAACAGGACCTTGAAGAACAGGTGAAGTGTCTCAGGGAATATGAAAGAAGGATGGAAACTTATGAGGTGCTCTTGAACATGTTAAGGTTCTACATGGGTGGGTTGTGAGAGGTGTGTGCAGAGATACGTCTGGGTCCCAGTGCTTGATCCACTAATTTTATCATATGTATATACCCGCAGGTTTGACCCAGAGAAAATGATGATTTCTAATTACAGAAGGGCTAA
The DNA here is from genome assembly GCF_009829145.1 of Chiroxiphia lanceolata. Lineage (NCBI taxonomy): Eukaryota > Metazoa > Chordata > Aves > Passeriformes > Pipridae > Chiroxiphia > Chiroxiphia lanceolata. The sequence goes on along the minus strand of NC_045643.1, from coordinate 26,736,280 downwards.
AGAGAGGTATTTAAGGAAGCCAGTGACTTTTATAAAGAAGACAAATAAAAGTAAGGAGATGCTCTGAGTCACCACTAGATTTACACTGAAATACTTTTGGATGGTTTTCCCAAAAGTTATTTCATGTTTGTCCAACCTTTCTTTCACTCCTTCTTTTGTCTAGTCAACAAATTCATGTTTTAGTGCTGACCTCTAGCAGACTTCACAGGATGAATGTTATACCTCTAACTAAGACATCATACATTCTCCTGACTGCACGACCTTCTGCTGAGGAGGGTCTCTATGTACCAAGCATATACATTGAAGTGATTTCTTTCCTGAAGACAATGGGAGCTTTGCCAACGATGTCAAAGGGGATAGGATTTCAGCCAAACCATTGCAGTAATGTAATTTGGCATAAGTCCACTAAAATCTGTGGAGCCACTTGAATATACATCAGCTAAGAATGAAGCCAATAAAAAACATATTAGTCAGCATAGTCACGTAGGTGTTTAAGAAAGGTTATGAGGAAAAGAAACAGCATATGATACCTGTAGTTTTGATTCATACACATACATATAAGTCGTAAGGGAATTTGGATGGTTACAGATTGTAACAGAACTTAAACTAAAATGACACCAAGGCTGTGCTGAGTTTTCATAGAGCTGTGCTTACCCTGAAGGCTTAGATTGAGACAGAAGGAAAAGCCAAGGAAATAAAATATTTTAAAAACTGTTTATTGCTAAATCTCTCTTTTTTCAGTTATTAGAGTGTGATATTTGAGGGGTAAATAGTAAAAGAGAGGGTAAATATGCCTGGTGCTTTACAATCAGGTGACTATCAGGCTATTTCAGTAGGTTATGGAAAACTAGACTTCTTAGTTTTCAATATTTAGCAGGGCATCCAAGGATATGGACAAGGTAATATCAGATTCCATTAGTCGATGCTTGCAAAATGCAAAGTGGTAGTTTCACACAGGAAGAAGCTGATGAGAACAAAAGGATTTCAGATGAAGTGGAACATACGGCTGCAAAACAGATTTCTATAATGAATTCTGAGGGGCGCATCTGTTATTATCTACGTGATATAAAATTGCTCTTTTTGTCTCATTTCGCTCAGTTGCGCAAGATGCAATCACATCAAACAGGCACGTTCAATAAAACTGTGATCTGACTGATTAAAATGAACAGCAATCTGTTTTCTTCTGACAGTCACACAGCAACTCGAATAACAAGGACTGTGAACATGGAATTGAATAGCCACTTGGAATTGGAATTAATGTCTGTGAGTGCTGTTAAGGCATTTGACCAAATCTGTCCATCCAATGAAATAAAACCCTGTATCCTTAAATCATTTAAACCACAAGTCATTTGTGAGGCATATTTGATAACATACTGCTGCTCCTCTTCACTTCCAAAGCCTTCTCCTGAGCCATTGCACTGCTTTCCTATGCAGCATAAATACTAGCAAAGGAAGTGTTCCAGGAAGGAGGGCACAGGCATCTGTTAGTGAGACTGTAAGAACTTTCCATTCACAGTTGCAGAAAGAGAGTTTGCATGGAAAAAGACATCTTGATGGAGTAATTTCACCTAATTCCAGCATCTAGTCTAAGCTTTCTGCTCACTCCCTATATAGATAAGAGAGGACAGATAACCCTTCCCTTCCAGGGAAAAATTCATTCTACTTGTGGTGGGAGACTAAATTGTCTTTCGAGATATCTCCTGCTGAAAATATTAAACCATTTGCCATTTTCCTACAAAATCCATCCTAAGTGATTAGTACTACTGAAAGATTTCATTCTTCTGTCTTGGAGCAGGGGGTCTTTTAATATGATGAAGTCTAACATAGCAATCAAGTGGCCATATAAATCTATCTGCTCTGATGTTAATGTGATATAGCTGGCATTTCTATTGATTCTAGTATTCAATCTCATAAAGTAGTATATTTGATGCTTGTTTTGTTGTCTAATCCAGATGGTATTATTTCTTTTCCGTAAGTGTCTCAAACCCACAAAGATCTCTCAAAAGGGCTTCAGAAGGCTTCTAGCCTGAACACAGTAAATATTTCCATTTACACTTCCTTTTCTTGTGGTTTTGAAAATCAATGTTATCTTGCACAATATGTTAAAATATGGAAGTAAATTGAAGGGAGATGGGAAAAAGCAGAGTGAATTCATTCATCTTCATACTCTTGTTTTCTGGCAGTATCTCTTTGGTTCTCTATAAAGATCTAAAATATTAAACAATGAGGAGAAAATTTCAGGTAAGATGTTTAAGGCACAAGCAGTACATAGCCCCCATGTCATACAGTCATTTTATACGTAGCATTTTGCTCTTTTTTTAGTAGGCATCAATGTTCCATTGAGGGAAAAAAGAAAACCACTTAAAGGGGCAACTTAAATGTAACATGTCTGTAGATTATACAAATTTATACAAATTTCCACAAATTTCCTGTGATGCAGAAAAAACTTTCTTTTTTCCTCTGTAATGGGAATAAGACCTTCAAAGGGCTTCACATCACTGTACACCTTTAACCCACAGTGACCTTTGTTAAGCTCTTAAAAGACAAAATTCTCAGAAGAGCAAATATCTCTCCATGTGTACCTTTCTCACAACAATTTTAGGCTTGCATTTCAGCATGGAGGAAGAAAAATTTTTGAGTTGTGTTTTATGTGGTCAAAGACCCCAGTTTTCTCATTTCTCTCTCTTTTCTCTTGACAGAAACTTCAAGGCTGTGAAAATTGCTTGGCAAGTATTGTGAAGATCCATGTAAAAACTGTCATGGCACATCGAGGGACTTTTAGAGTTTCTTGCCTGCCAGAGCAATTAGATTATGAATGAGCCAATTGTCGGAAATGTTTCTGTGATGGCTTCTCATCTTGACAAGCCTTTCATGAAAAATAAGCAATACAAGTTTCTCAGGAACAAGGGAGTAAAGAGGAGAGCTACAGGTGAAATATTTATATCCACTAAGGATTTTGTTTATAAAATTAATGAAAAAATATATATTTTCCTGTAAAAAGAGAGGAGTCTACTTACTACTTCTTGCAGATAGGATAAGATAACACTGTGAAGCATCTGAAAAGTCTGTGTTCTCTGTAAATTAGTAATAGGCTATAACAGAACATAATTGTCTGGCATGCTGTGATGGTTTTGGCTGGAGCAAAGCTAATTTTCCTCATAGTAGTTACTATGGAGCTGTTTTGGATTTGTGCTGGGAAGAGTGTTGATAATTCAGGGATGTTTTCATTATTACTGAGCAGTTCTTGCACAGAGAGAGCCAAGGTCTTTTCTGCTTCCTGCACCACCCCACCAGTGAGGCATCTGGGGGTGCACAGGCAGTTGGGAGGGCAGCTAGGACAGCTGACCCCAACAGATTACAGCAATATCTCATCCCATATGGCATCATGCTCAGCATATAAAGACCGAGGAAGAAGAAGGAAGGGGTGAACATTTGGAATGCCCGTGTTTGTCTTCCCAAGTCACCATTATGTGTGATGGAGCCCTTCTGTCCTGGGAACGGCTGAACACCTGCCTGCCCATGGGAAGTTTTGCTTTGCTTGCACATGAGGGTTTTGCTTTACCTATTAAACTGTCTTCATCTCAAACCATGGGTTTTCTCATTTTTACTCTTCCAGTTCTCTCCCCTGTCCCACTGGAGTGGAGTGGTGAGGAGGACAGGCAGTAAGCAAATAGCTGTGTGGGTCTGTGTTGCTGGCTGGGATTAAACCACGACATATGCCTAAATCCATGGAAAAGTAGTGGATTGACACCTCTGAAAATGAGAGGTAGAGATTTTTGTTCCCTATATGGATTTAAATTACCTGTGTTTCTGTCCTTGTGTGGAAGGAAGGGTAATATGAAAACATAAGAATGGACTGCATATGTGTTTTAGACCTGTATATCAATGGCTTATATCAGGTTTCCTTAGCATTATTATGCAGATGTTGAAAATTGTGCAGCTGGTGAAAATTGATCATGGACAGAGAAGAGAGGCTTGCATCCTCACTCCAGTTGAGGGAACAGTTACAGAGCAAGTTCATCACACCATATCTGCCTGCTAGCTCACCAGTACACAAAACCAGTTCAGAAATAGTCTTAAGGTGTGGAGCTTCACATCCATAAGAGAAAGATAAGGGCACTAAGTGAGGACTTATTGAACAGTTATGTGTGTGTGTGGACAGAAACAGAGATGTTCAGGAGAAGCTGTGAAGTCTGTCCAATGAGATTGTTCAGGAGATGACCTTGGAAGTGCTGAGGATTCAAAAGGAACAGGTGATTGCAGTAGGTAGTGACATAGGTACAGCAGTGCATGGGAAATCTACCACCAATAGTTCCATTGCTCATGGAGTGGTCCCTTCCTTTTCCAGTTTTTATTTTTGTGATTTGCTTTGGCTATTTATGCATCATTAAAATGGTATTGTTTCTTGCATTTCCAATATCTCATTAAGAGTTGTGTTGCAGAGCATCTTCTGCTGCCATTTTTAGGGATATCTCTAATACACTTTTTTTTTGTCCTCCATGATATGTGATGCCACATCCATTTGTCCTAGCAAGAAGGCATTGGAAAGAATTATTGCAATTGCAAGAAAATTGGATGGTTTTTAGTCATTTTCCTTAGCTATAGTTTATTACATGGGGAGGCTCACAAAAGGAATTTCAAAAATGCGTTAAATCAGGTAAATTTAGACAAGTAGAATTAGTGTAGAAGGTATTCTTATGGATCTGTTCTGTCTACAGTGCCAATGATACTATCATATTCTCATAAGCTTCTGCAGTGGGAAGTAAAATCACACTAGAGATGGTTAAAGTCAATGATGGCAGTTTAAAAAAATAGAGAAGAGACTTGTCCAGAAAATTTCAAACTCCTTTCCAGATTGTCAAAAACCATCTGAGAAAAATAATCAAATACTGAACACACTTTATTCATAAGCCAAAGTCAGGTCTTGTGAAGAGACTTTGTCTATATGAATTTGGCAGACTTGCCTTTTACTCTTGGTGTCAATCAGGGACAGCTCTATCCAGATGATGGTCTCCCTTGAGTCCCTCAGTGAGAGTATTGTTACCTTCTCTGAAGTCATCTGTAAATGTTATCTTGTTGTGATATTTAAAGCTCTTACAGACAGGCAGCCCACATGGCAGACATACTCATCATTGCGCCCAACTGAGCTGATAGTATTCTACCATTTCCTTGAACTGTGTCTCCACTCCTCTGCTATCTTAGAGATTTTTGTTGCAGTTTTCTGCAATGCCTAGCATCAAAAAGCTTGTCTAAGGATCTACCTGTCATCAATAATAAACAATAACAAAGATGAGAGTAGGACTATTTTGACATCTCTCTGATTGTCTTTGTGTCAGTGCAAAAGAAAGTCTTGAAGGAATATCTGTTTCCCAAGGAGGTGGCAGGCACTTCAAGGTGGGAGAAGAGCATATTTAATCACTCAATGATTGTTAATCCTGATGTAAATATCCTCAAGTCAAATTCTAATTTTGCAATTCCACTGAAATCAGTAGGCAGAGGTGGATTTGTTATGTGGTTTCTTTTTCTCTTCTTGTCTTAATAGCTTTGACAAATAATATAAATAATATAAAAAACCCATAGTGTTTTACAGACACCAGTCTCCACTTTAGTTTGTATCTGCTCCCTAACCTATATGCTGTGTAAGCTAAGTGTTTTCCATAGCAACCTTCAGACTAATCAATTACCAGACACAGATTCTGGGAGAAACACTACAATTATTCAGAAAGGATTATCAAACATTGTGTGTTCTTGTTCCAAACACAGTAATTATTCAGATATTTAAACTGCAATCTTTTGTCTGTTGGATGGTACAGCATACTCCTTTTGGTTAGTTTTATTTTTTAAGTCTCAGATCATTAATCATTTCATTTTGTCTTGACCATGGTCATACTTCTCTTTCTCCCACCCACTCCCTGGCAAGGATTTTTTTCTGATTTCACACTAAGAATTACATTTGCAGAATAATACATTAAATGGAGTGTGGAGATCAGATAACTTCCTTTGAAAATGGTACATCCTAATTAGATACATCTCTTTTGTACCCATTTATTCATAGATTAGTGTGTAGATGAGTAAAATGTTTAGTGGAACTGAGAATTTCTGGTTTATGTTCATATAGATATTATTTCCTAACATAAATGTAGAGCGAGGCATTTATAGGGTAAACTTACAATAAATGAGGCCTGTCTTGTTCTGTTTGTTGACACCTTCTGAGCAATTATAACGGGAATAGCAGGTTTCCAAGATTTCAGTGGCTAGCAATGAATATACTGTTACTTGGCCAAAGCTAAGCATATGCCTTTCAGTGCATGGAAGAAAGCAACCACTGAACACAATTTCCGTAACAGTCCTTTCTACATTTCTCTGCTAGCCATTTTCACTGCCTTTGAGTGGGTTAAAATTGGAGTTCTTAGATAATTTCTGTTTCATCTCAGCAGCACACCTCTTCAGCAAACCCCTTAACCTTCAAATATGTTCAACTGCAAGTTGTCTGAAAGCTAAAAGGGAAATTTGGCTTTTGTTTTAGCTGTTGAAATGAAACAGCCAAGTAAACTTCTGTGAGTTTGTCACTTTCAAACTCAGAGTTTGAATCCAGACGATGTGCCTGACTCATCTGGTATCACTTGTGTCTACATTTGGGTTAGCTAAATCAAGAATAGCGTGAAGACAATTTGGCATGTTGAATTTCTCAGGAGGTGAGGACCCATGCTCCAGCTTGGAATCAATGTCATTGCTTTGTTGCCATTTTGCTGTTGTCTTTTCTTTTCCCAACTGTGATTGCTACTAGCTCATTTACTAGTTTGCCTTGATAAGCAGTGGTGGGATTGACAGATTTTTTTCTAATATGTAAATAGATCTTTGATGGGAGATCAACCCTCTCTGTAGACCCACGAAATTTCAGTGTAGAGAACATTATCTCACCTTAAGCTTTGCCATAAATAGAAGGCTGCATATTTAGTGCTTTTCATCAGAAGATTTCAAAACATTTTACAAGAGAAGATAAGTGTATTTATAGTGCAAGTGTATTTATAGTCAGGAAAGACATCAGATTCTGAGGCATCAAAACCAGATGTAAATGTAAAGTCTTTTTAGAGAGCTGTTGGGAAAACTTGTCTTGCTTTCTAAACCACTGATGTCCAGTTCTCTGTGTGATTTTCTAAACCAAGAATTCTTTGCCTCTTTCCTGCAGCTGACAGCTCACTAGAGCTGTTAGTCTTATTCTCTTTTGTGCTTTGTTTATGCTGAATTTTCAGTTGATTGACCAGCAATGTGCAATTGTGGCCTCTCCAATAATGTGAATAGTCCCAATGGCTTGTGTAGATTAAAAGGTTCTGTATAGGGCATGAAATGCTCTAATGACATGCCCTTCAGTTCAACAGGCTATGGGAGAATCTGGAGAGCCTGAATCCGGACTTGGAGGTACAAAGGAAATATTAAAAGTTGGCTAAATTTTTTGTGTTCCTTAATTTTGGACCTCCAGTTTGGGAGTCTTTAAAAACCACAGTCAGAGTCTAGCATGGCCAGTCTTCTGAAAAACGAGGTCACTCCAAAATGTCTTTGGTCAACAGTTTTTGACCTTCCTACACTGCACCTCCCCTCCTAATACTTACTAGTAGGAAATTTTGCAAATAATGGCAAATACCAACTTTGGCTTTTGAACTTCTTTGTTCTATTTGGACAACCTTACTTTGCAATGGCATTATTAAATAAAAAAACAAAACAAAAGACCAACAAGCAGCAAAAAAACCCCTTAGTCACTTCAGAAAGAAATAATACAGGGAAGACTGTTTATGCAGTCTCATGCATGAAAATAATAAATTAAAATACTTAAAAGCTTGGTCATCATGGTTTTTAAATTAAAGCTTTTCTCTCAAAACATCTTAAGGCAGAGGAGTGATTTCAGGTAATAATTTTCACTGTCTGTGCTGCTGACTTACATAATTTGGATGCTAATCAGAACAGAATGTGTCAATATACTTCTAGAGAGTCTTTATTTTGAACTTTTTCTTTGCAACTAGGCAGCTGGAATATTCGTTAAAAAGTTTTAATTTCTATTCATTTCTTTCTGTTCTGTTAGCTTCTCTACTGCTGTGATGATTGTAGCTGTGAGGCATAAGTATTACCTGAACTTTCTATGACCTAATCAAGCTCAGGTAAAGATAAAAACCAGGCCTAATTTCTCTTTCTTTCTGCTCTTAGAATTCAAATGATATTTTCAAGGTAAAGGGATCATAATCTCTTTTCTGCTAGGTGTACTTTTCTCTCTCATTCGGGTTGTGAATGTATTGTGAAAACCGAGCAGAATCAGATTCATGTTAAGGACATGTGCTTGGTCTTTACTTTCTAATCAGATAACACCTATTTGTGTATAGTGTTTAGAAATCTGAGTCATGGTTCATAGCTCTATTGTATCATTGTATCCAAAGACAAAGAACGAAGACAAGTCCGTGGCACAGAGGATGGTTTCACTTTTTATTGGATTCAAGGTGACAGAAAATATAGCTGACACTTTAAACTCACTAGATTTGCTAGATTGTTATTGGCAGTAGTTATGAAACAGCAGAGCTTTCATCACCTCTCTGTAATTCTCCTTGTGAGGAACATTGGTTTTCTGGCCGTGATCACAGTAATATATCTGTTAAGGTAGTGATTATCAATGATTAGATAATTAGGTATTGGAATCAAAGACTGTTCTCTTTTTTTTTTTTGCCTAGGAAAATATGAGACAAAGACAAGAGAACTGTTAATGTTAGCTCAATATTTCCTTCATCCCAACCACCCGAAAAATCTGAGGGAAGACATTTCAGGGGAGGCCCTCCCTATATTAGGCCTGTCAAGTTTCATGCCAAGTCTCTGAGATACACAGTTGTGCATGTGCAAACTGCCACCTCACCCCCTTGGTACAGCTGGGGGGAGGGACATTTATTTTGGGTGTGAAGCCGGGGCAGGTCCTGCAGCAGCAGCTGGTTGCCTGGTGGGAGCACTGGTTGGGTACCAGAGTGGGGGGGACCAAGGACCAGAGTGGTGCTTTGGTGCCTATCCAGAGACTCTAGTGGACAAAATAGGATGTTATACAATAAATTTAAATGATAAGCAACATAACCACTTTGAAGAAGATGAAGATATTAATCCTAGCTGTACCCATGGGGATGAAAAAATGTCTTCTTTGCTTTCCTTTGGCTCTACCCTCATACTTCTTCTCAAAAAGGAATCTATTTCTATCAGCTGCTACCCAGCCAAAGTCTTATTTTAGTTTTAAAGGTTTGATCTAATTTGGATAAAGCTCACTAATGCCGGTTTGTTTTTAATTTTATTAATCTTGCGATCATCCTTGGTAGAACCTTTTTTATTATTTTATTATTTCAAGGAAGTTTTAAGGAAGAACTACAGAAGGACATGTGGGCTTCACCTAAGTCAGAATTTGGGTTGAGGACAACCTGCCTATGACATTCTGTATCAGTGGCAAATATAACCTCCCCTACATATGTTTCCATAAAACTAAAACTTCAAAGTATTTTTCTTACATTCCTAAATCTTTATCCCTTTGTGTAGGCTGTATGTTTTGATTACTTCATTTTAGAAACAGATGAACTAGCAACCTAAGTGCTCTTATGGATTTTTAACCTCAAGGGGAATCTTTACAGTATTTATCTTCAGTTACCTTAGATGCCATTCAAAAGCTGAAAGTCAGGATTTTGTTATAGAATTTTGTTATTTTGTGAAGAGAGGCAGGCACCTTTGGTGCTGACAGTGAAATTTCAGAATACTGAAATTAGCTGTCTGAAGTGCAGAACGTAGATATTATCAAGTATTTGAATAATTTGTAACATGTTATTTATAGAAAGTTTTTCCTAAGGTCACCCAAGGAGCCTGTGGTATTGTACAAAAAAAAAAAAGCCTGTCTCACAAGTCCCATGATTGCACTTTAACATCTGGACAATTCATCTTCTGTGATATTTTTCAAGAAGAGTAATAATAATAGTGCATTGCACTTGGTGCTTTTTCTTTTGTCTGTCAAAAAATTCATCATTATTCAGCTTTCTAGCACTTCCATGCTGTTGAGGGTAAAGCTCACCAGTTTACAGCAGACAGAGGGCTGTTTTCTAATCCACTTTCCCACTGCATTAGGTTATCTCAAGGCAGAGAGGAAACTATTTTCCTTAATGAGCACAAAGGGTTGCAATTTAGTAATACCATGCTGTTTGTCCTGTGCTTATGCTATATTTCAGTGACTCAGAAGAGCCCTTTTCTTTACCCCTTGGACTTATTCATTATGCTGAAGATGTACTATTAAGAGAAAATCAGTTTATGTTAGTTATCAAGTTAGTTATGTTATTAGAGACATGTTTGTCTAAGATAAACACATACTCTTGAAAGCTTTTGGAAAGCTATTATTCTCTTCATATTCACTCCAGGTTAGAAGTGTAGGACTCCAGTCTGAGGCAGAGGACTCTGCCTGAATTGAGGGCTGCACCTGAACCAAGGGCTGAATTGACTGTTCTTTCCTCAGACACATACAAGCTCACGCACAAGATCTTGGACACATATAAAGATTCCAGTCAAAAGTATTCATATGAAGAAGTAGCTGATAAATGCACAAAATTTGGAAGTCAGTGGAGCTCTGCAATCCAGCCTGTGGACTGTACTCTGTTTCCCTGGACCATGACCTGTGTTTTCAGTATGTTCTCTTGTGCCACATTGTCCTTGTTTTGCCTGGGGTAGATTAATTTTCTTCCTAGGAGCTGGTACAGTGCTGTGGTTTGGATTTCATATGAGAATAATGCTGATAACACACTGATGTTTTAGTTGTTGCTAAGCAGTACTTACACTAAATCAAGGACCTTTTAGTTTCCCCTGCTCTGCCAGCAAGCAGGTGCACAAGAAGCTGAGAGCAAGCTTGTCCAGGACAGCTGATCCAAACTGGCCAGAGGGTTATAGAACATTATGCTTAGTGTGTATGAACTAGGGGGCATTGGCTGGGAGGGGCTGATTGCTGCTCTGGAATGAGCTGGGTGTGAGTTGGCAACTGGTGAGTGTACTGTGCATCACTTGTCTTTCTTGGGTTTTATTCCTCTCTCTCTTTTCACTACAATTATTATTATTGTTATATTTTATTTTATTTCAATTATTGAACTGTTCTTATGTTAAACCATGAGTTTTCCCTTTTCTCCAATTCTCCTTCCCATCCCATTGAGTGGAAGGAATGAACAGCTGTGCTATGTTCTGTGTTACTGGCTGGGGTTAAACCATAAACCACAAGTACAACTGTATTTGGAATGGTGTTTGAATGGATTGAGCTGATGGGACCCGAGGGACATCAAGTGCTTTCTCATAACCTCATCCTGCAGCACTTGGTAAGATGTCACTTTATCTAATGCCTGTCCAGGCAGTGCTGCAGCCTCCTGGAGAGGGCAGGACAGACAGCTCTTTCTGGGACTTCTTGGTGCTGCAGGCATGGTGGGGTCTGTGCCCTCCAAGAGCAAGTGTGACCAACGTGCTACTCCTTGAGAGCCCACTGAGGCTGTGTCTACATCTTCCTTGTCCCAGACACAGCTGTAGGAGGGTTCCCCACACAAACCTGCCCAGAGTCCAGTGCCCAGCACACGTCTCCCACCTTGCTTTGAACTTTCAGGACTGAAAAGTTGCTACTTTTCAGTCTCTGCAGAGCTACACTCAAAGCTTTGAGCAAGAGCATAGGATATCTAAATGCAAAGATGAAAGGGACAGAGAGACTGTGATTCACACACTAAGACCAGTCCCTTATTTTCTTGCACAGGCTAAGATCTGGGAGATTTCCAAGGAAGAGCTGGACTTTGAGGCTTTTCTGAGGAGATTCTAATGCAATTCAAATTATTTTCTATTAAGTCCATGGCAAATACCTCTTTGGTTAAAATGCTGGAATTCTACCTACACACTCCTCTGCTGAATAAATCCCTGGATAGTCTGCTCCAAACAGGCAACTAATCTTTGGATAATTCAGCTGTATGAGTGTGCTAAACTAATTCCCAATTATTCTCATTAGGTTCCTGTGCTCTCCTGCCCACTTCATCTGGGCTGGAATCCAGCTGATGAGGGCTCAGCAAGGCTGAAGGTGGAATCCAGGTCTGATGACAATTGTTAAAAACTCATTTATTTTCCAGACAGTAGTATTTATTTAATTTGCATTTTAATAGACTGTGATTTCAAATAATAATCAACCTCCCAGATACCTTTGGGTGTCTCTCATTCCATGCACAAAATATTAAGAAAATTATTTGCTGTCATTTGATCTTGGATTTGAATCAGTGTTTAGCAAAGCAGTTAAGCTTGTGCTTAAATTTCTGCATGTTCATAATTTAATTTTGCATTAAAAATTGAATATTAGTTGAGCATGATTCTGTTAATAATTTTTTCAGATATAAGTAATATCATCCTTCTCAGTCTTCCTTCAACTTATTAATTTAGCAAACTGACTAACAGTATTAATAATTTGTATAGGGATGTCTGAACTTTTCCCCAATCTGTGGTCTTTATGAAAATATAATCTTTCAACTGAAATATTTTTTAAGATAAAGAGGTTTTAATTAAAAAAAATATAATTTTTTTCAGTATATTAAATTCTAATTTTAGAAACTTATATTTGTTTTTTATGAAAACCAAATATTTTTGGAAAACTTCTCACCCCTATAATGTTATAACTGTAAGAAAATTTCCTTATAAATAAAGATTGATATTTTTCCCATGGCCTGAATAAAGCTAGTGATAAAATCCTATTTTACAACACTACAAACCTTCCAATTCTAATCATGTATTTTCTCTAAGAGACAAGAAGTGAGCAAAAGAGAGTACAGTTGTCCCTGCACCACAGATGAGAACTGAGGGAGACAATTATAAAACAAGCTGTTCAGGATGTCTGGAAAAAAAGAGAGTAACAAAAGCAAGCAACTGAGTTATTTCTCAAGCCTCTTTTTTTCCACCAGGGAACTTGTTAATCTCTCCAGCATTAACCTTAAATTTCTCTGTCATATTTAAATTTGTATTTGTTTTGTCAGCTTCTGGATCCAAGTAAGCAGGATTAATTGCACTTGGAAAGGTTTTCTTGAGTGATTTTTTTTGAATATGAGGGGCAAAAAAAAGTGCTGCTGAACAATGTGCAGTAAGACTCTAACCAAGTTAAGAGAATTAGGAATGTCTATTTTTTTTCCTCTGGGAACAGACTTCTATGGTCTGCCACCTGCTTGAGCCTGACAGAACAGCTGAGGTTCATCAGGCAGCCACAGAGTAGTGTGACTAGCAGCTCACTGGGTTGCATGGGATTTATCAGCAGGAAATCAATTGTAAACAGTATAAACTATACAGAATACCAGGGCTGGAGGAGATGGAAAATAGGAGGTTCTTATATTACCAGTGTGGAGCAGTACAAACCTCTGAGGAGGTAAAAGAAATGGAAATAATCTGACTATCTAGTTTGTGCAAGTGGTATTGCAGGGAAAAAAAAAGATAAACCATAAAATTTACTTTGACCCTTGACAGGAAATTCTTAACAATAAAAGACATGAACACGGAAATTTTTCTTTCACATATGTAAAATACTAACAAACTTTATACAGATTCCCTGGTTCCTATATATTATTCAGCAGAAAAATCATAATCAGCTCTTACTGGATTCTTTACAGGAAAGAATGTCTTTGTAATATTAACATTGTTATAATAAGACTCATCATATGTAGCCTTCCAATTTGAATTTGGCAGGCCAGACCAGCTGCTTTTTCACTGAAAAATAAAAAGGTCATTTTAATCTTTTTTTTTTTTCCAGTGCAAATCGGAAATAGGAAATATTTTCATTAAAGGGTACATTCTATTAAAAATGGTTTAAAAATTAACCTATTCCTCCTCATTATTTTTGTTTTCACTGCTACCATTTTAGTAAATAAACCAGAGGCAGTTCACTCCCTCAGCCAAGTATTATTTCCCTGGGAATGAAACAAAATCAAATAGAGACACCCTTATAAAATTAGAGATACCTACAAGCCTAGGTCCATGTGTATTCAAGGAGGGATGAGGAGATGAATATTCCCTGCTGAGCTCAGTGGAACTGCTCATCTGCACAAACCTTGCAGTAAAGTACCATGTTCTTCTGAAACAGTGTCTGAAAATATCTAATAGTTATTTGCCTTTCACTGACCTTAGTTTTAGAAATTTCCTCTTCATATCTTAATTTGAATATAAATTGCAAATTATTCACATCTTTTTCACAGAAAATGTCTAAAGCAGATCTATTGTCTGTCTATTTATTGCTTCCTTTTCTTATCACTGTAAAGATATTATTAGCACAACTGAGAATTACCCCAAAAAACATTGTGATTTAAGTGAGCGTGTAGAATACGTTTCATAGCGAGCTATGGCTATAATAAAAATGATTCTCTGTTGTTAAAGTTGATTCTGCCTTTTAATGTTTCCTCATAATCTGATGCTTTAAAATAGTCTGTCTTTGGAACTTGCAGCAGCTTTGCTTATCTAAGTAAGTTTTCTTCTCTGAATTTTGGCGAGCAGTCCAATGTTATTTCTATAGGCCTGCCTATAAAAGACTTTTTGTAACAGAATCTCTCTAAGACCAACAAATATAATGTCGGGAATTCTTCAAAAATTCATCTAAACTGAAACAAAAGTGAAAAATATTGAACTATACTTGTGTCAACCTTTATTGACTTGTCAATATATGAGTTTATTGAATACATTGACTTTCAGGAATAATACCAGTTGCAGTTTAACTAGGATTAATAACCACACTTATTCTAGGGGTATAAAAGCTCATGAGAAGACTCAGTATAAGTCAATATCCAGCAAACATTTGAAGGTTATAAAGGGATAATCATAAAGACGATGATTATGTCTACAGCATTGAAAATAAATAAAGGATGATCACATTTCATAGAAATGGAAATGCGTGAGCCTACCGGGGGTGTTTGCTAAAGACATGATATTAGGGTTATAAGGAGGTGAGTATAGTCTATGTGCTGGTTTAAATCCTTTTTTTCCTAATGTTACTTTTTTTTCCCCCGACATGAACAGTTCTCAGGTCACTGTTAAAACATTTTGCTGAGAAAAAGAAACTCACAGCCCTTGTGACTCACATAGTGAGAACACCTAGACTACAAGGATAATAAGAAAGCAGGTTTGCAAGATTTGTTCGTCGTAAAGAATGGAAAGCCAGAATGTGCATTTAGATTTGTAATTATTGTTGTTATCACATAGGTAAGTGATATCTATACAATCTTAGAAGTGATATAGTCATCATGGAAGGTTAATTTTCCAGTTGTGTCCATCAGGATTGGTCAGAAATGAGACAACTTTATTTTCTTCGGTTTCCTCGCAGTTGCATCCCTAATGTCTAAACACGATGATAATAGAATTGGGTCTTAGACAGAAAAGATTTTTTTCACAAAATCTGTCTCTTTCCCAGGGTATCTCTCATCTTCCCCTGCTGTAGTGATTTATATCTCAGATTACATACAGTGGTCTTTCTCTAAAAGTTTTCCTGACTATAATAATAGAGAGGACTATGGTTTGGTAAAGGTTTAAAGTCTGTGAAGGAGAACATTAGCATGGGGAGTGAAATAGTAAACTTCATCATCCATTAGGGAGAAGAGTTATGTTTAGTTTTTTACTTTATATTAAACATGTAGAAGTGCCCATACAAATCAACATTTCCTACCAATGGAATTTATTGTTTTGTTTTAATAAAAGAGATAGCTCCAGACTTGTGCTAGTATTTGGTGCCAAACTTTGGTTAACCACAGAAAATTCATTTGAATTTATGATGCTCTACTTCAGAGGTCCTGCAAAACTGAGTGTGCCACATCAATGACCAATGACACTCCTGACAACTTTCCTTCCTATCACAGGTATGTGTCATACTTTAGGCATTTGGAAGAGAGAGAGGCTAAATGAGTATTGTTGTGCAAATTGGTTTTATTAGGGATAGTTATCATGTTTTGTATAATTTTCTATATTAATATTGTGTATCCAATGATTTATCTAGCTGTAATTTAAAACACATATAAAATTAATACATACAAACCACATATAAAATTAATTAAAACTATGTTAGGTTGGTGATGCTGGGTAATGAGAGCAATAAAATTCATAGTCATATTCCAGTCCTTGAAGGTGATCAGCAGTTGTAAGGACCTAAGTACTCTCACTGTTACAAGGATCCTGAAGGAGCAAAGCATCTCACAGGGTGAGATGTCTGGTGCAGGAAGAGTCCAGAGGTCTGTGACTTGCTGTGCTTCCTTAGCAAATGCTATTGCCTGCACTGTGAATCTCCCTATATTTGTGAATTCACCTTAGCATTCTTTTAACCTAGTTTTTTGTTCTCTGATTAAGGAGATTATGTGTAATGCAATGCTACTGAGCTAAGCTCAGGAGACCAGAGGCTTTAACAAAGGAGCAGATCATGCAAAACGCATTAACTTTGTCAGTGTCATCTGATGGGAGCTGTTGGTGTCTTGTGAGACACCACACCACTTGTGAGATTTGGACAGTAACTAAGAGAAGTACAGGTTTTGTCCATATTCAGTGACTGTGAATGCATAGTGGAATGGGGATGAATAAGTCAAGGCCTGTTTCCCTCTTCTTAAAATATGTGATGTGTATCAGGGGTTGTAGATTGACGAACATATTTGGCAGCAGTGCTGACATAGTCACCACCTACCTTTCACTCCCTGCTACTTATTGTTGTCTCTGCAATTGCCCACTGTGCCACTGTGGGGCAAATAAGTGATGTGACCAAGGGGAAACCTCTTTTCTGTAAAGAAAATACCGTGCTTTTTTGAGTTGGATAAGTTCCAGTAAAGGTTACCATAGAAATTCTTGTAGAATAATGCAGAAGAAAATGGGCACATGTGAGGGTAAAGTACAGTTTCATGCAGGCAGGAATGGTGTGTAAGGGAATATGGTGACTACGTGAGTGTAACATAATTACAAATGAGGGAATCCTATAAATACAATATCATTGTTTATAGAGGAATTCACTTCCCAATACAGCTAAATATTTTAAGGACTGTGTGTTCTTTGAAAAGGTTACCTAGTTACCCACTCCAGAGTCCCCAGAGTTAATGTGGGTATGGATGAAAGCAGATGAAAGCACTCGAAGAGGGAGAGAGTAAGAACGTACAATATGCATCAAACCGAAGCTCCATTTTTTCTTCTGCACTCAGTGAGAGATACATAGGAAAATACTGTAAGGATACAGGAGATACATACACTGATCCTTCCACTTGTACAACTTTTAATCTCTCAATATTTTGCTCATTTATGGACATTCTGACCAAAAAATTTCATCTGTATATCATATTTAATAGCTGTTCTTTTACTTTACTATGGCACTTCCTCTTTGAAACCGTGTCCAAATGTAATCTGTCTTAATTATTTGTTTTAATTCTGTGTGATTATTTCATTAGATGTCTTCTAGCTCCTATTGTATGAGAAATAAAGAATAGCTATTTCTCTGCTCAACAGCTCTATTCCATTAATGCTTTTATAGCTCTTTTTTGCATTTCTCTCACAATCACTTTTACCTAGGACAGTGGTTCCTAATTTTGTTGTGTAACTTCCATATGGATACTGCCCAGTGTCTCCAATCATGGTCATTCTTCTCTAAATTGCTTTTAATTCTGTAATATCTTTATTGAGATTGGATGACCAGAATTCCTCTTAATATTCTTGCAAGTTAAGGTACCCTATAGCTTTAATAGAGACATCATTGTGATGATGTCTCTATTAATTTCCCCATAGTCACTAATAGTCATCTGCTTTGATGCCTAAGCACTGATAAGTTACTTTCATAGCACTTTCCCCTGTGAATTCAAGGTCCTTTTTGGAGCTAATTTAGCACTTATCCATTTCTATTTATTCTTACGTTTATTTTTTTGACTGCATTGATTTGCATATATTAATATTGCATGTCTCCTATTTTAGTAGCCAGTCACATACTCTTGTGAGGTCCTTCTGCAACATCTCACAAAGAAATAATTTTATATTGGAAAACTTTACCCCCTTACTATTTACTTCCTTTCCATATCATTAATGGGTAGCTTGAACAGCCTAAACCCTTTGGGACTCTACTGAGGACTATGTGCTTATCCCTACCCTTTGCTTCTAATCTTATGCACAGTTATTAATTCACAGTGGGACTTGGTCTTGTAGTCCATGGCAGCTTCTTCTCCTGACAAGCTTTTGTTGTTCATGTTAAAAGTATTGGGAAATTCGGGTGCCCCATTGTATCTTCTGAACAGTGATCCATGTCATTGTTCGTGACTGGTAAACTGGGAAGCACTACTGAAGAATGACATTCATCTGTCATTTGGATTCATTCTCATTTTATCACTTTTATTCACATGTCTATTAACTATTTTTCATGTAATTTCAGGTAATTTGCTCTATATCCCAGTCCAGTTTATGGGCATGTAGCTCTTTGAATCCCAATAGCTTTTTTTCTAAAATTTAGATCCCATTTTCTGCCTTTTACTCCTTTGGTACTATGGCTGATTTAAACATTGGCAACATACTACATATTTTACATTTTATTTCATTTAAAGCTGTTGCATGAGTAGCATCTGGTCCCACACATTTGTTACTATTTATTTTACCACCTCTTTCAAAACCTTTTCAACTAACATTTGAATTTGAAACAGTTACTCTGACTCATTCCCTCTACAAAAAGGTGCAGGTGTGAGTTCAGGCCTTAAATATGTTATTTCTTTTTATACCTCTTTTCCACATTAAAAGTAAATTATAAATCAATCACTTATCTGAGCATTCTCAAGAGATTCTATATTTGAGCCCGAGCATTTTTGTCATGTTTTTCCAGGGAGCAGGCATTTAAGAAGATAGCTATGTATAGCCATCTTTTCTGAATCCATTTTAATTGAGTGTCCTGCTGGTTTTTTTTTTTTTTTTTTTCCCTGCTATTCCATCATCTTCCTTCTTTGAAGGAGTTTCTTTTAGGTGAAATATCTTCTTCAGTCTAAGGAATTATACCAGGCAATATCTGAGGGTTTGACTTTTCTCAGTGCCTCTCATGTGCTTGCTCGAGTACTATCAGTATTTTCAAAGCTGCAGCCTAACAGTGGCCAAAATCCTTTCTTCACCAATATTATTTTTCCAAATTGGATTTCAAAAGCTTCCTGTGCTTTTTAGCTCCTAGTAACCTTAATAGAAACTTGAAACCAGAGACCTCAAGTCTACCTCAACAACACTAAACACTCAGAAGAATCAGGGCAAGGTCCTTGGAAGTGCTCAATCAAAATGAGAGAACTATGTGAGAAAACCCAGCACTTCAAAATTTAAAGAAGAGGGAAAAGAGGTCAGGAGAGAGCTTTTAAATACCTACTGGAGAGGGAAAGATGTTCAGAAGCTGTAGAATACCTAAGCAGCTCAACTATACAAGACAGTTGTTGGTCTCAGGTCAGTTACAAAGATCAAATCTTTGGCTTAATAGTCTGATTTATCAGGATTAGGGTTATGACTGACTGCATTCTGGGAATCCTTTTATTAGGCATGTAATTTCAGTCATTTCTTCTAAAGAAACTACCCCCAGGTTGAAAAATCCATCCAGAAGGTCTTCTAGTAAAGAAAACATCCCTAGGATGTGAACAATAGTTGCAGAGCTTGCAAAATAAAGCTTTGTCAGTCCTTGCAGTCCTTGGGATTCTCATGTTCTCAGCTGTGCTATGTTCAAGGAAGCTCATCCAGGGACACCCAGTCCTTTGCAGAAGCATCTTTTCTGTGAGTTTGTTTTGCTACCCTTAACTAACATTCTCCTATCTCTGTTACAGTTCCCTGTTGTTTCTCATCGTGTCCTCTGATCCTGAAGAGGATCAGAGGCTGGTGGAGCTGGTGCAATGAATTTCTGTTGTTTAGGGGAGCTTTCAGTTGTGATCACAGTTGGAGTAAATGATTCATTTCAGCAGTGTTTTTTTGCACACTGGTGTTCTGAGCGTGACTGGAGAGAGCAAAATGCAGTACTCAGCTAGAAATGGAAAATAGTCAGATGCCCCTCATGAATTTTAAACTGCTTTTATTTCTAGCATCAGTAGCAGTCAGAGGAAACCTGGTTATAAAACTGAATAATTCCTACTAGATCTAGGATGAGAAACTAAAAGCCTTCTCTTCTCAGAAGCCCGTTTGACAGGGGCATGTTTGATGTTTCCGAAGTCTGGAAAACCTTTCAGGCTTGAAGCTCCTTCTGCATACACCTTTCCCCTAAAAATATCTTTAACATGGGAAGAAAGAAGGGGAGAGAAAAATTAAAGAATAGTGAACCCATGCTGAAGGACTAAAACAGAACTGAAATTGAATGGCTATTCAAGATTAATACAATCTTTTCCCCAAAACAGTCCCATTAATTCTCACTGAGCTGGTCACTGCATGGGTTAATGTGGTAGAAGATGATTATGTGCTATGAAGAATTTGGGAATGCAAAATTTTCTGTTCGGTTTCTGTTTTGTTTGAGTTTCATTTTTAAATGAAAGCTGTGTTAATATTAATGCTTTCTTTGGCTTGTTTATTTTGGGTACTGTGGAGTCCTTCCCAAATCTCTTGACAGATGCATCTTTTCTGCAGCGTGAACAAAGTTTATTGCTAGTACAATATTAGCTTTTCTAATCAGAAACTGACGTTATTACCTAATAGTTATTGCTCTGCATTACTAGCCAGATGTTGGAAATAATGGGATGATAAAGCTGCTATTAATTTCAACAGGTTGACAATTTCAGGCTTTTGAAGCACAACATCAGGAGACCCAAAAAGGAACAGAAAAATAATTTGAGTAGCGAAGGTAATCAAAAGCTTGTAAACTCTAGATTTAACATCCATGTTCAGTACCCTTCCTCAGACTGTTTGCTATGGAGTCACACAGTGTATGCTCCAGTCCAGAGACCAGAGACTGACCAGACCTCAGGCAAACAAAAAGTATGAGACTATGCCACTGTCATTCTGAATCTGAGCTGATATGTTTTGCCTCTTCACGTAAGATATTTTGTCTTCTAACATTGAGATAGTCCGGAGGCTTTTGGACAGCTGGAATTGTGGACAGAATGGGATCGTGTTTCTGGCAGCTTTCCTTTGGTGAGATGTAAAGCTATGTGGTTGTGCATATTTAGAAACCAGTTGGGGAAACTTTTCCCTCTGCTGATAGAAGAGGAAAATAGAAGCTCATTTTATTGTAACTTCCATCTTTTTCTGCTACAAAAAAATGCTTCACTTAGCCTGAAAATGCATCTTTGGGGCTTGCAGATCTAGAATGGGAATAAGGAACAAAACTTTGATACCCTACCAAGTACCATTCTTTGATCTTCCATTCTACATTTAGAATATAGAGTACCTCAATGTAACACAATGGAACAAACCCAAATAATCAGTAGATAACATTCCAGTGCATGCCTGTCTGTCTTTGGAGAAAGAGTAGAAAGCAAATAGGTTTCAGATAATAATATTTAATAAACATGTTGAAGGTGTTTAGATGCAGTGAGGAAAAGAGAACATCTATTGGTATTCTAAAACAGAGTACTTAATAGAGCACAATCCTTTTGGAGCAAGAAAGGTTTTCCACAAAGGATATACTGATGTTTCAATGTCCAAGAAAGTCAAAAGGAATTTGCTATCTGTACATCAGCAGTAGTGCTTCCTCTGCTTGATTTTAACCTCAGTTCAAACTTCATAACTGTCTAGAGCAACTTTCAGTAAAGGTAGGCACAGATTGATTCAGTTTACTGAGCTTAGCCCTAATTCTGTGAAGGGAGAGAAAAAATGCAAAAGTTAACCCTCACTGCTAGATTTACTTGTAACTGTTATTGCTGAATTTGAATAACTGGGATAAAATATATCTACTTATATATATCTGATCTATTTAATATAGAGAATATGTACAGCATGCCCTTTTAGGTTAATTGGCTAATCCTAGTTATACTGTCTAGGAGAGGAGGAGCAAGAATAGGGAAAACAGAACAGTAATTTAAATTAATGGTATTTAACTTTTGAAATCTCACATTAAGAGGTTTGCATTTTTCTGTTATTTTATAAACCTAGAATAGCACCATGAGAAAACACCAATGCTTCTTTCAAGCCTTTTTGTTTGAAAATACAGCTAGTTTTATATTTATGTCTTTAATTAACTATTTTTATTGTAGTCTAAAATTTCCCTTGAGGAATGAATACATATTTAATAGAAACCTTATTAAATATTTGTTAAATATTTGTGGACATTTACCTTAGCCTTCAAGCTTTTTCAGAATCTTGACATAAAAAAATTATGATCTCAATTTGGATCTCACAATGTCTTTATTTTTTTTCTTTTTTTTTAACAAGCTGATAGAATAAATGGAAATGCCGCATTGATAACTGAAACTTACACTTAGAAATCATTTCTATGACAAAATTCTTCTCATTTTGGTTGATTGGCATTCACAATGCCTTACAGGTGGTGACTTTTGTTCATCAGTGACTATCAAGGTACCAGTGCTTTTCTGTAAAAATGGCATCGTTGATTCTCTTCCTGGTCAGAAGTATTTTCATCCAAATATAGCGGACCAGATACAAGGAGAACACTTAAGTACCTATTGTAGTACTGGTGTAGATGAGTTGTCTAAATAAAAAATAGTTAATTAAATTAAATTTAAAATAGAAATAGAAAATCCCTATGACCTGTCACTTAATACTGGAAATACCTAGATTCACTACTTTAAAACGTATATTTACTTACAGAGTTAATATCCGTTCCAATGATTTTTTAATCATATTTTTTAAATATGATTCCAAGCCAAAGAAGGGCAACAAAGCTGGTGAAGTGTCTAGAGCACAAGTCTTGTGAGGAATGGCTGAGGGAGCTGGGGGTGGTCAGCCTGAAGGAAATAAAAAACCAAAATATTTTGCCCTTTTAATCTTTTCAGAATCTGAGTAATGTTATTGCAAAAGAAAAAAATTGGTTAGAGGCATGCTGGATTTTTAAAATTATTAATCTCAGAAGCTGAGAAGTGGCCTCGAGCATCTATACAGTGTTTATTTGTTGGCAGACTGGATACCCGGAGGAAGTCACAGAACAATTACATTATTAAGAAGCATTTCCAAAGGGGGATCATTTAAAAATATTCCTTTTGAGAAAGTTGGTATATATTTATCACAAATAGTTTAGTGCTAAAATAAATTGTGCCAGTGTTTTGTGTTAAATGAAGTGAAAAAAGATAATTAGAATTAAAATTGTGAAATTGCAGTCAGAGCCTAAATAAAAGCCTCTAGCCTTCATTCATAAGGAATGGTTAACAATGCCTTTGTAATGCAGAATTACTTACTGTAAGTTTTACATTTCATGAATTGAATTATTCAGAAGATACTCAAAACAGGACTGAAAAGCAGCACTGTGTTCACTGACGTGGGGTCAGCAATTACAGTACAGTTATTTTCATGTTGCACTGTACTCATGTAAAGTGGACAGAGTTGAATTTCATATGCCAGCATGGATCAGGTTTTCATGGATGAACTGAAGGAGGAGGATTGCGTTGCTCTTAACACACATGTATCTGAGTTCAAATTCTATTTGAAATGTGCCTCGTATACCTGTTTCTTTCCTCTAAAGAAATTAAATCATGATATGTTCCATGGAAAGTGCTATGATGTAACATGTCTACACAAAAAGTTAAAGAATTCATTGTGGCTTTTCATTATAACAAGCACTGAAAGAGGGTATAATTTGCCTCTTGCTATAAAGCACAGACTACTTCATCTTAAGAAGGAGGAATGTTCAAGAGTGCAGCTAATGGTATGTGGGTGTTTTGAAATTCTCTTTACTACACAACAGTTTTATATGAAGGAGATAGCTTTCCTTCAGTGGCTGAAATGTCTGGTACATGACAGGCCCTGGTGCTGAGTTTTTAAATCTGCTCTTCCAATAAACTTGCAGAGGACAAGCAGTCAGACAGCTTCTCACTTCCAGGTTCTTTGCTTAGCAAACAAACAGCAGCACACACTTTTGCTATTTAAACAAGACAGCTTCATTTCAAATGCATGTACAACTCCCATTGAAGTCAAGGAGAGCAGGACATGTCTGAAAACAGGGTTTTTCTTTTACTTTCCTTTGGCCTTCTGATCGACACAGCAGAAGGAACAGCATCTTGTTTGGGAAATTCAGTGTTTCAAAGCATTTCAAAGGGAATAGTGAATAATAAACAAAGAGACAGGATTGAAAAAAGGAGATATGAGAGAAAGAAAAGAAAGAAAATAAAAAAAAAAAATCCCTGTTACAGTAGTATTGAGGAATGGATAATGAAGGGTGCTGCTGACATTCTCCCATAAGGTACTCTTCTCCTGGTAATACCATACACAGAGGATGCTGCTCTGTCCAGCACTGTGCTTGAAGCATGGGAAGCATTCTGCTTCTCCCTCTTAAAAGGCCAAGGTCTTTTGAAATTTTTCCTCTCCATTGGCTCTTTCAGCATATTTTAATTGGTTTGAAAGTCTTCCAGGTGAGGCAGAGAAAAATGGAGAATAGTAATAAGAAGGACCTCACGTGATCCAGCTCCATTTTTCAAGGTAGGACAATCATATTCGTAAAATTGGTGATGATTTTCTGATTTGTTTTTGATGACTTCCACAACAATCTAGTCAAGGATTTCACTAGTCTTTCTAATGTCAATTTCCTTGATATTTAATCTACACATTGCTGCAGTTTCAAATCTATTGCTCCTTATTCCCTCCTTATCCCACAGGCTACGGGTATGAAAAATAGATTATTTTTATCATCATCCTTTCATTGTTGGAGATTTCGTGAAAGAAACCCTGTTTCTGGTTTCTTTA
The DNA here is from genome assembly GCF_009829145.1 of Chiroxiphia lanceolata. Lineage (NCBI taxonomy): Eukaryota > Metazoa > Chordata > Aves > Passeriformes > Pipridae > Chiroxiphia > Chiroxiphia lanceolata. The sequence goes on along the minus strand of NC_045643.1, from coordinate 26,711,449 downwards.
GGCTAAGCAATCCCAATTCTCTCAGATAATTGACATCCGTTGAACATTCTTCATATATTTTTTGACACAATGATCCTAAAACATGACATTCCAGGTGAATCTATACCAGCACTGTGTGGGAGAACTACTAATATGATTTTCTGGTTACAATCCATCTCTTATTAAAATTTCTGGGGGTTTGTAACAGCTTGGCTTTGGTGATACATGATCAGTTTGTCTCAGCGTTCAGCGCTTTTAAAAGATACTCCAATATTAGCATCCTAAACATTTTAAAACAGATCTCAATCATTAAAATTATTATGAAATAATAATCCAAGCAACTTTTGGCATAAATACATGCTTTTTTTCTATTTCAGTGTTGGATTCCTTTTGAACATCTCATTTCCAGAATTAAGAAACTCTATTATTTTGCAAATGTCTGCTGAAATTATCAAAGATTATCACCATTCTCAGAAGATGAGGGTTTCTAGGACAGCACATAAAAAAACCCTTATAACTGGCAACAGAATTGTGAAATTTGATAGCACAAGGCTCAAGGAGACCACCACCGAGAACAGATTGCTAAAATCACCTCGGAGTGGTTTTACAAAGCATTAAATTACTGAAAATTGATCATGATTTTATCTTGGGATCCCAAAATTGAGTTTTCAATTCCCAGTTTTTTTCCACTGTGACCTTGGCTGTGAGGTTGAATTTCTGCAACTGCTTCCCTTAGTTGGATCTAAAAGAGTCCATAGCTAAATAGACAGTCCCTTACTGTGAATTTATAATGTACCATGACATTGACCCCAATCTTATATTGCAGTGTTGCAAACCGAAGGGAAATACCTGGATATTGAAAACTGTTGATCGCAGCCTCTGTTCATTATCAGAGGAATAATAAAAAATGGGCTGGAGATTGAGAAGGAAAATACACAATTCGAGGTGAGAGCAACACTGATGGGAAAACTTAGGGAATTAATTTGAAATACTTTGATAGAAGGAGGTACAAAGGCGAAAGTGGAAAAGAATACATCTCGTTCATTACCCAGCAGAAACGTCACCGAAAAGGCCCCCTAAATCACAGGCACGGTAGTTCCTACAGTTCTGGGCCAGGAGCACGTGTCTAGATTTTAGCAAAGACATTTTGTTTGGATGAGGAGCTGTACAATCAGTCTTTTACTGCAGGACTGAGTGTTTTACTCAACCAGCCCTTCTAATTGCAGGGAAATCTCATCCCAGACAAGGTCTACTGAACAGGGAAGAAACATAAATAAAAGAGAGGGAAAGGAAAGCTTTAAAAACAGAAAACAAGTTGCACCAGCATATTTCTGCTGCAAACAATTCAGAAGAACTGAGGCATATCTCTGCATATTAACAGCAGAAAACAGAAAAGAGCACTGGTATTGACCTGCATGACAGGTAAAACACAATCTGATCTTCCTCATAGGTGAAAAGCACCAGAAATCAGGTGGAACCAGGGCAGTCTCAGCCTGACATCAGGAGCACAGGTGGGGGGACTTCCATGTGCCTCCACCCCATGGCTCTGGTTCTGGCACATCTTGGCTCTCAGCCTGGCTTTGTTAGTTCTCTCTAGTTGCCTGTAGGGCCTGGGACTTTGTGTGTCCTGATGTCCTCTGCCTTTGAGGGACAGTACTCGAGTTAAAGTACTGACTTGAGTTAAAGCTGGTAAGACCCACCTGATCTTGCTGTCAATCAGCATGAGTCAGCAGCAGTTTTATGTAGTGTCCTACCACCAGACAACTTGGTACTGTTATAAGTGATTTTTCCTGTAATAAAGCTAAGCTTATAATATTCTGAGCTGATTATTAACTTGCAGTATTTTCCCACTGTAAACTACTTTGTAAAAAATATCAGTCTTGCATATTAGATTACAATCAGGATAGGTGATCTTTTCTATGTGTGTGAAAATGAAATGATTACTCTCTTCTTAGTAGTTCCTGTTTAGCAGCTAAAAAGCCCCCAATGAGGGGTAATTGTGAAATTTATGTACGCTTTCTGAGGGGTACTATAGACCTTATTGATGGCACTGTTTTCACGTGATGACAGGAATGCTGACAGATACATCTCTATTTCTGATTTTAAACAGAACATTTACAATCTATGAAAGAATTAATTTAGTAGAAAAGAGAAATAAATCACTAGACAAAGGCTGGGTGTACTGGAAACAAAAGTTAAAAACTTAGAAAACAAATGAATATAAAATGTTTTGGTCCAAATGATTAACTAACATTTTGCTTGCTTTGGAGGAGTGGTTTGACTCTAGTCTTGAGGCTTGAAGAAAGCAGCATATGAATTTGAAATGAAATGTTAGTGATTTGGGGTCTGTGTGTGCACGGGAGTCTTGGCTCAAAATATACTTAATGTTTTTTGTAATGGGTATGGGTGCCCACATTGTAAATACCTCTGTTAAAATTATATGTCACATGGGACAATTAAATTTATGGATTAGTGCATTTTGATTTTCAGACCCAGGCCAGCGTCACCACTGTGCCTTAAGATCCTTGATGTTCTCTGTTGCATTGGGTCTCAGTGTAGAATGTATTCATTATTGCTTCTGCAATGTAATTTACACTCACTAATTTGCTACCGATCGACCTTTTAAGACACCAGAAGATAAATAACAGGCTCAGTGAATCCCTGGAGCATCTTCATAGAGGTTCAGCAAAATAGCCCTAATGATCCATACTTTTATAAGCCATGGATTTGCATAACATTAGGATGATGCTGATGTCCAGTAAATGATGAGCACTAAAGATATCTAATAATCAAACAGTCCAGAGGAGCACCTTTTCCCATGCACCCACATCATCTGCTTTGTAATAGTAACTGTTTGCATAGAGGAGTGAGTACTTCTGAAATTCTTAGAAAGAGCCATTAAATAAAAAGGAACTGCCTGACTTCAACAGCCTGTACAGCTATAAATAGCAGCACAAAACTGGTCTATAATTCTAGTCAATGGCAGGGCTCATTTCTAAAGTTGTGCTTTCCTGGATACTTTGAATGAGAATGATGCTTCTAATAGCGATCTAACATGATAGTAAATTTCCACTTAAATCATCATTTAAGGATTTAGTACCTGGGTTTGGGAAAGTAAATCTTTCTCTGTATGAAAAAAGGCCAAGTTGTGAAGGCGTCTGGATCAAGCCCAAAACATTACCAAAGGGAAAAAAAATCATAGAGTGATAAAAATCTCCTTAAACAGTATAGATATTAACACATATATTCTTGTAATGAGAAAGGAGAATAAAACGTTAATTCACCCAAGATTTAACGGATTTATTAGCTTTGAGACTTACTAAGGAAATCCCGAGTCGCTCTGGATGGATTTGGAAGGGTCACTTCTGATCCAGTTTTTGACTGTGAATGTATATGTATGAGAACAATCCACTGTTCTCTCCATGGCCCCAATTCCCCCTGCTGTGGTCACAAGTGTGGAAGGTATGGGAGACACCTAAAAAATAGGAAAGCCTGTAGACCTTCTCCTTGCTGTGTGGGAAAGTTTACAGGCATTTTCAGTACACCTGAGTAAAGTTCTTGGGAGAAATAATCTTTAGCTATTTTTTACATTTTACTCTGTCATTAAATTGTTCTCTAATTTTTGGTAAAGGGGGGTGTTATGGAACATCAAAAATTAGTCAATATACATGCTGTCTTTGGAAACAGTGCACCACTAATCATTATAAAGCTGGTTATAGTGATAGTATGGAACTCATAGAGCCATAAAATTCCTCTAAGTTGAATGATGTGGGTTTTAAAAATACGGTCAAGGCAACCCTGCCTCTGCACAAGCAATCCTACACCCAAGCAGCCCAAGTGGCCCATGAAAACACCATACACCTTGTGCAGAAGGTTGGTTTTGCCTGGGTCAAAAGTGCTGGAAAACTGAGGCTATGGAAAAAAATTTTTATACTTGGAAGACATTTGAGAAAAGACTATCTATCTGAAATAAAAGGAAAAGAGTAAATAGCCAAGGGTGGGGATAAACGATGAGAAATTCATTTGGAAATTAGATTACATAACTGAGGGATTTGCATGCAGAAAGGAAGCTGGTGGAGAAAATGTGTAAAGAGAGTTTTTGGAATCTGTATTTCTATTTCTTCTTTATCCTTTCCCCATTCCTTTTTTTATTTTTTCCACACATTTTCCTTTTTTTTGCCATTCCTCCCTTTTCCTTTTTTTTCTTTTTCATTCCTCCCATGGAGGCTTCTGAGACCAGTTTTAAGGCTAAGAAAATTAACAAAGCCCAAGAGACAGAGAAAATGTTATGAAGGAGAGTGGTACCGTGGAAGTTATTATGAAAGGTCAGGGAAACAGACCAAGATACCTGAGTGCCACGGAACTTATGAAGGAAAAGACGATTGGATGTTATAATATGATGGAGGAAAATGAATGAGATAAAAAGAGAAATGGAAGTGAAGATTATGATGGATGGATTTAATATCAATAAGGCACAGTGCATATGACAGGTAGGCAAAAATGGCATGCAAGACTTCCTCTCTTAGCTTCCACCTTGAAGACTAGATATATGGTTAACACTATCAGTAGGGAATACTAAGAATATTAAGAAGCTAGGATTTGTAGGACAGAACAAGCTAGCATATCAAGCACTTAATTATATATCTGGTCTCAAAATATTGCCTTTTTATTTCATACTAACCACAGGTTTCTGTAGAAATTAAACAGTATCAAGTATGAGTAAAATTTTCTGGATAGGATATGATGTTTTAATTTTGTTTGCAAAATGCTATCTTTTACCAAACAAAAGCTTTGAGTAGAACTAGGCAGCAATGATTTTATTTTTTGAGAGAACATGCAGAGTAAAAAAATTCCACCTCAAAAGAGATTGAAAAATCAGAATCTTAAAAATATGAATAAACAGATGAGTCAAAGGAAAATGAGACCAGACTCAAAACAGTGGAAATAGTTTGATAACATCAATAGGTAGCATTTTGACATTTGTCTAATTTGTAGATACTGGTATTGACTAGACAACAAATTTGTAGATACTGATATTGACTAGATAACAAAAAAACCTTTGTGCTTTGAAAACACTGTGAGGACTCAATCCAGCAACTCCAGAGCTTACTCAGCCATTTAAACTGAGTGGTGAATTCCACTGCTTATTGAACAACTTGGACTGATTCACAGTCCCCAACTGATGTTTCTTTGGCTTCAGTTTTTGTAGTCATGTAATCCTTTCCATTCAGTTGCTCTCATCTCCAAGGAGGAGAACAGGCTGAAACCTCTCTTTCTGCTTTTCTTTCCTTCCTTAAGAAAATATATTGGATTTTTCATTTGAGAAAAAAATCCCTCTGAAAAGTTTTGGTGAGTCTTGGCATTTCTGTTGGTATCAGGGCTGGGAATCCTCTGCTCTGTGGGCCGTGGCAGATTTGATCTCCTCTGCTTCTCACCATCCTACCTACTCTGGCTGCCCAATGTATTTACACAGAAATTTGGGCACTTCTCTGCCACTCAGAAAGCTGACTCTATTTCTCCAGCTCTTGTTAACATAACTGAAATGAGAAGAGCCCTGGGATGGTGGACACAGAGTTATACTAGTGAAAAAGTAAGAATGTCAGGTGTTTGGGCATAATTCAATCTACACAAAGAAGTAGTTTACAGCAGAAGAGCCTTTTCCACTTAGATAGTTTCTGTGCTCTAGACTTTTGGGGTCCAATATGGCAGCAAACCTAGCACAAGGCTACCTTTTGCATTTGCTGAATATCTAGTACAACAAAGCCAGAATCTTTACTACGGTATTTAGGGGCTGCTTTAATACTGCTCATAACAAGAGAGAAAAAGATAGAGGTAAAATAGCACACAGCAATTTGCTGAAGTAGATATCTACATTCCTTTTATGTTACCTGCACTCACATCCTCTATATTTATTACTAACCTTTTCCACTACACTCTGCAATCATTAGTCTGCCTAGCTGGTATTTATAATGGTGGGACAGACACTGGTGCCCCAAACGCATTATAACTTTCAGAGACACCTCTAACCAACAGCTAAACGTATGCAGTAAAAGCTGACCAAGCACATGAAAGGTTTCTATAATTGCTATAATTATGTAGAAGCTTTAGAATAAAACACCATTTCTCCCTGCCCCCGTTTTAACTTTGAAAATTCATTGTCAAAGAAAATGAAAAGCAATTGTTCAATAGTGGGGTCACTGTCTTCAGACTTTGATGCTTTTGATTGGAAATTAAAGCCATAGTGATTACAAAGTGGATACAGTACCTAATTATAATGTTGGTTCTTTGGTAATATATAATAATAATGTACCTCATTTATATCCGTTCTTTTGTGGTAGAGGATTACAGGAGCTGGGGAAACACGGCCTAGTTATAATTCTTTAAAAGTTACTGCTGGAATAAAGCTATGGCTGATAAAACTGCAGTCCTATCACAGCACTGAAATAAAAGCTTTGTGAAGATGTGGGCAAGAGCAAGGACCATTTAAGAACCTTTTATAACCACGTAGCATATTGAGGCTTTGAAGGTCACAAAGAGAGATGTCTGCAGAAGCAAAACGTAAGATGGTTCTGCTCTGCGGTGATGTAGCTCCCGTGGACAACAGCTCCTGCCACTCAGTCTCAGCAGACAATTTGGTATGTGAGAGGCCATCAATTCATTGCAATATATGGAACATAAGTCCATTTTTCACTTTCTGATGTTAAAATTCATGTCACAAAGTCTACTGGAGAATTTCAGGCTTGAAAATTATGTCCGATGCCTTTGGCCTGCCCGCAGTTAGGGAGATGAAACTCCATCTGTAGCAATGTGGGGCAGGAGATGACTTTGCTTTAAAGACTTCTCAGGGGGTGCATTGCTTCCCCAGCGTACGAGCTAAGGTCTGTTCCTTGTTACAGCCAGAATCACATCTCTATGCAGAGTTGTTTTGGTTGAATGGGAAAAAATCCAGCACACAGCCTGAGCCATGCAACATCCTTCTCTTCTGCTTACATAGCAAGCATCTAGAGTGAGAGTGGAAGAGTTTCAGTATTTAGATGTCTTTGGTGGTGAAAAACCTGGCAAAGAGCCTCCAAGTATTTACAAATGTCGAAGGGAATATACCTAGTGAAATTAGTTGCTTAAATTCTGTCACATCTTGAGAAGAAATCTGTAAATTATATCCATATGCTTAGATACAAAAACAGTATAGAAAATTCATTCCTAGTGTGTTCACAATACAGCTGTGGATCAATTAAACATACTTAACCTCCATAGAAACAGCCAAATTTTTCTCTCAGAGGGGTCAGTATCAATCCAAGTTTCAGAATTTTTTCCAGTTTGGGAAGGAAAGAAAGCAGAATTTTACCAATACTGGTTCATAAATAAGCAAAACAAATAAAGCAAATCAGATATGAGAAGAAATCTAATAAGAAATAGACGTTAAGAAATATGTAATCATACACAATACTATAGACAGGAAGCTTCTGAAAAATGTTCAAAAATATGGAAACAACTCCATTTTTATTTAACATGCTATCAGCAGAATGAAGAATCTACCAGAAAAACAGGAGTTATTGACACTTATTAGGACCCAATAGTTCCAGAGTTACTATATTGTGCAAAGAGTGAGTTTTGCAATTAGATTTTATACATACAATATAAAATGTAGAAGGGATCTACATTTATCCCTTCTGGTATCATTGTCAGCAGTAGTGTCACAAACCCCCACAAAACTGGTAGGCATTTTAAATCTGTAGATCCAGGAATACAGTAGCTTTTGCTTGTAGTCTTTGCACGTGTCTTTACTCTTCTCTTCTAAGTGATCTGTGGTTAAGCCGATTATCCTGCCTCTTCAAGCCAGGCGGAGAAATCCCAGTGATTTCACTGCCTTAGAAATCTCCCTGAGCCATAGAGAAGTGCAGTAGCAGCACAGCAACAGGATGGTTGCAAATGGGATTTAATCAAGTGACATGACTAACAATGCAGAGCATGTCTGTGGCCATCAAGGCCATCGTTAAAAAAAATATTATCTATTCTGTTCTGTTATGTTTGCTTCTTACATTGCAGCTGTCGATTTTGCATCAGAGTCCTAGTGATTTCCATGACAGTCTGTGCAACACCAAAAGACTTGCTTTTTAAGCTGTTTCTAATGCATTCTTGCACATTTTGTTCTGTCTCCAGGGTAGTATATTTTCAGCTTTATCCTGCAATCATTCAGCAGGTAATTATTACCCTAGAACAATGAACAACTCATCCAGCAACACTCAGAAGTTTGCTGGTGGTAACAAGAGAGTTTTGTTAGCTATGCTTACCTGCAGGTGCCTACTGAGCCTTGGAGCTGTGGTGCTCTTTCAAAGCCTTATAATTATATAGGTATATGAGAGAATAGAAATTTTCCTCCTCTGGAAATTTTTTATTAACATCTTTAATAGGCATTGATTACAGCTTTTTTCCAGCTTTTAGAAGGAACTACTTATTGCTCCATGAGCTGAATGATCTCAGATGACCTGCCTAGTCAAAAGCTTTCATGTAGTCAATATACTATATCTAATGTCTCTGGTTTGGGTCCTTTGTCAATTCTATAATTGTCTTTCAGCTGAAAGATTCCATCCTATATTGCTTCACCTGCTGTCTTCTGGTACCATTTCACCAGCCAGGATCTCCTGACCCATAGTGGTACTTTTCTTGCAGGATAAATGAATGGGACTTTAAAGGTTAACTATAAGTGAGAAAAATATCCTATTTTTTTCTCCATTGCCTACTTTCAGGAACAAACAAACGAGCCTTATTAAAAGTATTATGATTCTCAGTCATCATTTTGTCTTGTCATTTCATCTTCACAGAATCACAGACTATGCTGAGTTGAAAGGGATCCACAAGGATCAACAAGTCCAGCTCCTGGCCCTGCACAGGACTATCCCCAAGAGTCACACTGTGTGCCTGAGAGTATTGAGTCTTATTGGTCTGCCTATGGGACATCCTATCCTGATCATAAAGTTCCTTCTATTAAAGTATTTTCTTTTAAAGGAATTTAGGTTGGGTACTGTGATAGCTGCCTAGCTATAATTGAGATTTTTTCCCCCACATTTTGAAGGTAGACACCCCAGTTTCCTTATTATACAGTTCTTCAGCTCTGCAGACTGTTGGTAAGTTTAGCCAGAGACTGCACAGGTAAGACTGACCCTCCTGGACTATTATTGTCAATGATAAATTTAAGTGTCTCAGCCTTCCCACTTGCCCAGTAAATGAGGCATGGCTGGGGGTGTTTAGCCTGGAGAAAAGAAGGTTCAGGGGGGACCTAAAAGGAGGTTGTAGCGAAATGGGAGTCAATCTCTTCTCCTGGGTAACCAGTGAGAGGATGAGAGGAAACGGCTTCAAGTAGTACCAGTGGAGGTTTGGATTGGATATTAGGAAAAATTGCTTCTTTGAAAGGGTTGCCAAGCATTGGAACAGGCTGCCCAGGGAAGTGATGGAGTCACCATCCCTGAAGATATTTTGAAGATGTGTAGATGCGACACTTAGGGACATGGTTTAGTGATGGACTTGATAGTATTAGGCTTGTGGTTGGACTCTATGACCTTAGGGGTCTTTTCCAACCTAAAAGATTAAATGATTCTATGATTCTAAATCTTGTCTGGTGTAGAGATATCACTATATCTACATCAGTGTTTTGTTATGGAGTTATATTAATTTTTTGAAGTTAATTCCTTGAACGTCATTATGATGCCCTGATTCTGTTTGCAGAATGGTTTTGTTGAATGCAAACTTGGTTACCTTCAAAGGAAACTAGTCACAGATCTTTTCAAAAACAGATCCAGACCTTTTTTGTCAGATATCACCAAATGTGTTTCAAACCCAGTGGAGATAGAAAGTCAAAAACAAGGATGTTTTGAAGCTATTTGAATGGCACACGCACAGTGGGAACATTTTATTCCAAGACACAGCAATGAACTTGGCTTGACATTCCACCCCAAAATGCACAATGTGGATGCAGGGGCTTGAACACCAACTGTTTTGCTCTATGGAAATGTTGCTCTTATGTTAAATTACTTGCACTCCCCTATTACTCTATTGTAGACTCACTCCTGATTCCAGTTAAGTCAGTGAGAGTATTAACCTCTGGGTTTAAAAACTGCTTTTTGTACCCTCCTGCAGAAAGCACAGATTTTCTAACTTTAAGCAAGAAAGTGCAATTCAGATTGAGGATGTCTTAGTTTCAGTAATCCAGACTTGGGTAGAGTTGCTTCTGAAAATTAATTTTTTGAATTCAGGTAGGAACTGAGTTGAGCTGAAGAGAGAAAGAGACATTCAAGGAAAGTTCTGTGCTTTCATGAAAACTTTGTTAAACCAATTTTAACTTTAAATCAATTGAAGTTTCACGAAAAGAATGTTACACTTAGAATAATCTGAAATTTTCTTCAACATTCAAACTATGGGCTGTATTTTCATTGTCTAGTGTCCATCATCTGTCAAGATAGCAGCTTTTAATTTGATTGTTAATTATCCTTTTTTATACATAAGACATTTGAGCCATTTTAGAGCTTTATTGCTCTTGGAAATTAGATGTGGTGATTAGAATGTCTTTTTTATCCTGTTAGAATATTCTTTTAACATTACTTGACTACAAAATCATTCTTGCCTCCAAGTATTTGGCAAGTTCTCTCACTGGGCATTGAACATCTCTAGGTATGTTCCTGTTTTTCCATTCCAGTCTCAAACTGTTCTGTGATGTAGCTGATGACTCCTTATCACATCTCAGCAGAGAGTTCACAGTTTGATTTTCTCTAACTATTCCTTCTTAGCTTTCTTATTTGGAGTTCTTTTTTTTCCATTTTTGAATTTTCTTGTGTGCTCCATTGACTCAACTGAAATTCAAGTTTTCAATTAGACAAATCTATTAAAAAAAATTATCAGTTTTTTAATTCAAGAACCCATTACTTATTTCCAGTAATCTATAATTTCATTTTGTGTCATCTTCTATTTTTGAAAGACTGATGGTTTCTTATGGCAACCATAAAAGTTTTGTGATACACTTGTGCTCATGACAAGAGTCTCATATTTAGAGTAAAGCATGTTGGTGTTCTGTCTCCTCAATAATATATGCAATTAATCTGACACCTACCGTGAGATCAATCTCACTGCAGGTCTAAGCAAACTATTTGCGCTGCTGCTGACATGACCTCCATCAGTTTAACATTCTAATTATACCCTTTTTAATTCCTTTCTCTTCAGATACTAAATGGATCTTGCTCTAGATAGACATTGTTCTTTCTTAAGATTAGTTGTGACCTCAACTTCCAAACCCTGTTTACAAGTGCCTGTGAATGTAGGGACAAACACCGTCCATCAATTTCCTATGTTGCCTTTTTTCCTCTATGCTCCTTTGATCAGAATTATAGTCACTTCAGATGGATTAAAATTCATATGAATCTCAAAGGTTTCTTCCTCTTAAGCCAAAACCTCCCTGTACCATATCTACAATCATTGTAAGTAGGAGTAAATATTTTTTTGGGTTTTTTTTTGTGTGTCTGTGATTTTGAAAAAAGTGATGCACCTTAGACAAAGTGTCTGATTTAGTAATAGAAAATCTGAAAAACTCTGAATATACCAAAATGAACTTTGATTTCAGAGGATTTTTTTTAAGTCCCTGTTTTTCTGAAATTTTGATGAGACATCATCTGGAAAGCATTCTCCCTGAAAATGTTTCAAAGATTGACATTCAAAACTTCAGAGTTTAAAGACTGCTTTGAAAATTTATTATGACATTTTCTCAAATTAGTACCTGTTTGGCTCTGCTCTGGCAAAGACAGCTTTCTCAGGTCGTTTTAGTCTTCAGTCTTTTGTTACCCAGGAGTACAAGCAGGGATTTGCTAAAATGTTTCTGTCACTTTCTGATCAAAAGGAAGTGATCAGTGCTCAAAGGGAGACAGCCATGGTATTAATGTTTTCTTCTCTTTTAGACAGATTAGCGGTGAAATCTGTCTTTCCATAGAAGGCAGTTTAGCAAACTGCAATTATTCCATCATACAAACAATCAAGAAGGATTAGAGAAAAACTCTACTATCCAATTTCTCTTAATTAGAAAGTGAACTAGATACAAATTCTTTCCATGTAATCCTATATTTTATATTCAATCTTAAACAATTTTAATCAACAATACTTGATATTTCTGTGGGATCTATTAGTAATGTTTCTAAACACCACATGTAGTCACGTAAAATGGAAAAAATGTGAGTTTCTTCATGCTATAAAGATAGTATGTTTTATGCTTTGGAATAAGGCTAAAATATTTGATAAGAATACATATTATATGTTGTAAATTATTTCTATCTTTCAATTTATGCTTCAATTAAAATGGTTTTTGTTGACGTGTACTAGTGTTGATGGTTACTCTGCCATACCGTTGTAAATATTGTAAAGGCAGAGCTTTCTTCCTTCAGTCTTTCCTTTCATGACAGTGCTGCTTGACGACAAAGCACTTTGCTTCATTTCTAGTTATTTGAGACGCCTACTATTTGTTTCATGCTTTAAGAACAGCCAGGTGTCTTTTTAATGAGAGGAGATTATTGCAATGCAAGCTAACACAATATGATCAAGTCTGGTTTGCTACTGTGTCTGTGAGTTTCCAAAATGTTTTGAAACCTAGTAGAACTCTGTTAACTTTACTTTTACATTAAAACTTTTTATATTCATAGAACAAACACTCCAAACAAAGAAATTTATCATTTTTTTTCCCTTAAATAAGTAATTTTGTTAGGTGAACAACCATAGGTCTGCCACTGTCTTTAAATCAACAGGGATTACTTTATAGGCTTATGTGGTGAAAGAAGAATGCAATAAAAACACTGTTGGGATGAAACGAGAAGGAAAGACATCCAACTGTTTTTTGCTCCATAAGTCATACAACCCAAACAAGTAAATCATGAAATCTAGGATACAGGATTTTTAGAACTTAATTAATGCACTGCATTAAACAATAATTTTCAAGACTATTTCCTCAGCAAGGGTGTGCTTTAATAAATAAAGCAAACATGTAATCTCTTAATATTTCATATCAAGAGTTATTACAGATATTTCAGATGCTGAAACTGTAATGGTTGGCTATTCTTTATTGCCAACTTCTTTCTGTATAAATAACCTGCTGCCAAGAAGCTAGAATTACTCTATGCCAAGAGATTTGATTTAATGGGCAGATAATCATCTGTTGATTCTTCCTAATTTAAACAGAGTGTTTTGAATAAAAGGTAGAATATGAGAGGTAGGTGGCAAAGCCCATGAAGTTTTTACAAAATGGTAAAAATTGAAAATCTAAATCAATGATTAAAGGATAGGTTTTCAAAAGGCCATTTAAATGCAGAGTTCTGAAAAATTAACTTTTACTTTGGTGCCAAAAATCCTGTGTAAATGATCATTTCAGTTTCATTTTGCACATGCAGTAAATTTTTTAAGTGATTTTAACAACTTGTTGCTCTTTTAAACAATTATGTAGCTAACAACAAACAAATATGTATTTCTTGTCTTTTTGGTGCCTGGCCAATTTAACAGCTCTTTTGGAGATAGTGCCTTCAGTTTAAAGACTATTCAGTCTAGATACATTCATTACAAAGCATTTATGTGACAAGAAATATTTCAGCATCCAGCTTCTCCTGAAATGGACACATTAAAAAATTTGGCCAACACTTCTGCTTAATACTGAAATATTGATGTTACCCCAAGCAGTTATGATAGGGTTCAGGGGAAAGTTCCCTGAAACTTTGAGATGTGTGATCTTTTTACAAATAAACGTATCTTAGTCTATTGGACACCAAAGTCATAAAGGGTTGCTGAGAAATTTTGTTCACATTGTATTTATTCAAATATAGGCACTACATAAACTCTGTAGAATAGTCTCAAGGAATGAGATGGCATTTCTTCCATCAGGTTTCAGCTTATTTCATTTAACATTTAACTTGAAATACTAAGATAGAAGTGGGTGGTGTTGGGAAGCATTCAGGATCCAGATGGAAGCCTAGTGGAACCACTGTAGTCAATAATGAACTTAACAAAAAAGATTTTCTGTCAAGTTGCAGACCCTTCTGTTTCCAGTCAAGCACAGAGAGGGGACAAGCAGCCTGGTGGCACATACATATTCTGATTCAAGCTGCCAGCTGAAGACCAAACTATAGCTGATTCCTCTGATGCCTAAATAGCATTTACAGTTAAAATGTCTAGAGAGGTTATTTTGGAAATGATGTTAGCCAAGGGAAGCTGAAAGAGTTTAACTGCTACATTGATATATTTGGGTAAATTTGTATCAGCTGAGGAAGCAAATGGCCATTTTTGAAGGACTTTATTTCATGGAAGAAGCAATCCAGTAACATGGATGACGCATTCTATTTTCCTTACACATTCACTGTGGTATTATACAAGGATAACTTTATAGTATTGTACAAAATCCCCTTGTGCAGACATAATCCATTTGTGAGTTCTAATTTTAAATGCTAAGTGAAGTTTGCATACTACAGGTGACAAGTTTCATCATCCAGGGTTACTAAGAAATTCTTATCAGGGAGCTGTATGCATCAGCAGTATAGGGTCCATTTGGGACACTAATAATTATGGTTCTCTGCCAAGTATCATCGTATTTGGCCTTACTCCTTGCTTACTGCATGGTATTGATATAATTGAAATTTCGTATTAACTGTAATTTCAATGCAATTTATGACAAATGGCTGTCAAACACTGCATCTTTTTCTACATGTAAAATAAAGAAGCAGAGAATTTTTGACTCCTTGAGGGGTTGTAATTATACGGTGCATTCAAACTTTTTATTAACAATTTGATCATCTCCCAAGGGTTTTCTCTTTTCCTTTCTTGTTCTTTTCCAGAATTAAATGCAACTGAAAGAAATAAACTCAGCTTAGTATTGACACAGTGAAAAAGATACAGGTCATTAATTTTCCTGCAGTAGATGTTTGATATTTTTTTACAGATGTCATGTTCTTTGTGAATTTTATGCAGAGTATTTTGATAAATAAGCTAGCATTTTATTCATTATTTCCTTGAGCACATTGTTTCTGGAAGGGCAGATAAGTAGTTTGATGCTTTGCATATTAATTAAAATTATAGTAGTGCACAGTCTTTGTTCTTGTGCTTGAAAATGTCTTCCTCTTCCCTTAATTCCACAGAATACCCTTGGCCCTTGCTATAATATGCCTGCAGATTTGCTGTCATCTCTAGGAAATACATAGACAGAAATATAAATACTTCTTTTAGTTTCTCCATTTAGGATTCATCAGGCCTCTATTGATCTTTGTTATTTTCCTCAAAGGATTTTCTGAAGAGGCATATTAACTGTATAATAAATATTAAAGGCACTTTAACTTCTGGCAATGAAAGCTTTCCTGGTTTAGGGCCTCTTTGGTATGCAGAAAATGTACCTAACCATTGAAGTAACTACACTTATGCACCCACACCGCCTTCTTGAATGGATGTTGCCTCACTGGATCCCAACCACGGTGAGAACACAGATGGGAATCAGTGAAACTACAAAAGTGTCAGGAGTTGACCTTTGGTTGAATGAGCTTGGAATTTTTTTAATCTCCATTATAATATAAATCTTATCTAATATGAATGCAAAAAACTACGCTTCCTCACATCCTGAGCATGGGTTACTCCTGGGACAGAGCAGAATAAGGAAATTGTGTGCAATCCATATGATCCTGCAGTGAGGAGATACACTCTTCTCTGAAGAGTTCATATACTAAGTTCTGCATTTCATTTTATCGCAGTTAGGATCCAAACCCCAGTATCTCTCAGCCTTGTAATGAAAGCCTGCTTATTTCTTGAGTAGGACTTTTCTTCTGATTTTTTACCCTGTGCATCAGCCAAAGACAGTGAAGAGCTGCTCTACAGATGTGTCAGAGAATACTTCCAGTTCAGAGTCAGATAGTACAGGTTACTGCAGTCCTTAATGCCAGCTTGGTCATGCCTGAGTACAAGCAGGCAGACAGTGACACAGTAGGCATGAGCATCCTCAAAGTCTTTCTGGCTGACATTTCCAGTATAAAGCAAACCATATGGTTGCATTGCTTATTGGCATACAGCCTTTTGCACTACTCAAACAGCAGAAGAGATAAGAAGCTAGTCTCAAATAGTTAGAAAATAACTTTTTTTTCTGCAGAAAACCACTGTCAGAAATTGAAAATGTGCCAGCCACAGATCCTTGACTTCCCTCTGCATCCACCAAAAACAAAGGTAGTTGCTAAGCATCGTTGATCTGGTCTGACCAACCATCATGACACTGCAAGTCCCATTTGTATATTCATTATACATACCTCACATAGCTTGGAGAAACAAGGGAAAAGAAAGATCCTGAAACAGTAGCAAGTATTAGAGCTCCCCAGGTTCCTGCTTTTGGGAATTGCCTTATTTTACAAGCTGACCATGCAATGCTGGTCACAACTGGTCTGCTGGTTGACACATTTCCCACAGCTAGACATTAGATTACCTGGCCAGCCCCTGTACAGGCACAGGATCCACACCTCTCAATAGCAAGGCAGGGCATTCCTCTTTAAGTCAAGACCAGACCTCAGAGCCAGTCAAGGTATGCAAGTTATCCACATCTAAAGAACTGGGACAGTGATTTTGTCTCTCTCATATATTCACCCTTTGCTGTACCAGAGCAAAAATTGGTGATAGGATAGAGGGGAGGAGAGAGACTTTGTTGGCTATGATTAATATAATGTGCTTGTTATAATGCTCATAAAATCCTAGCTAATAGTGGAACAGATTACACAAGTAAATAGGTACTGTAAAATATGACAAAGTTTACAACACTAAGTGGATTTCCCTTCAAATCAAGACAAATACAACACAACAGTCGTGTTAACTAGCTTTTGTAGTACGGGATAAAACTGCACTTGTTGGGATCATCGCTCACCAGTGATTCTTTTTGAAGTACACCCAAATGCCTTTTTGAAGGAGTCTTCTTGGATTCCTTAGAGAAGAAACGTTTTGATAAAGAGTTCTGTTCATCAAGTAATATTTAGCGTGTCAGCCTAGAGAGCAAGGTTTATTCTCTGTTTGACCTGGCTTTACTAATTTTGTTACTCCAGCTCTCTGCATTTTAGAGACTGCCTTTACAATAATACTAAAGATTATGGAATAAAACCTGGTGAAAAAAAAAATGTACCTCCCATAAAGCAAGCTAGCTGGGAATAAGTTTCTGAATTACCTATGTATAGAAATGGAACAGCAGATTTTATTGATTTTATACAATGCGGGCACTTAAAACTTTTTACTTTTCTCTATGAAAATGTTAGGATGGGTCTGAACTACAGATTTGGTGACTGTTTCAATTATTCATAGTAGCTGAGTAGATTTGTAGGTGATTGTTTCAGTTTGCTTGAGGGATAAATTATATTGCAGGCAGTTATAGAGCAAAAAGCAGTGCAACATTTTTTTATTACTTATTTACTGCACACCCCAGGTTGTGAAATGACTTTAAGTAGCATGTATTATGCAGGTTGACCATTGTCTGCTGCAGGAGAAAATCAGAACTTTCTGTTTGCATCTCAAAAGCCCCTGCAGTAACGCTTGTGAATGGCTCATACATTTTAAGCAGTGGAAGACTTGGTATTTTATTCTAGTGTTCTCACTTATATTTTTCCTAGTCCTTCCCTTAAAATGACAATTTTTCTGACTCCTAAATTTCAATAAACTCTGGGCAGAAAAAAACCCCACCTTTCTCTTAGGTGTTTTAGGTGTTTAGGAAATCCTATCCTAGATAGGATTTCCAGTCAAAACCAGAACAGAGGGTGCAAGAGAGCAAGGACTGCTCTGTGCAGCAGTGACCGGTGACACAGCTGTCAGCAAGCTCATCACTAACACAGCACCAGTTATCCTCAAGTGCGGTGGCAGTGATGATGTACATACACTATTCATTATCCCGCATTAGCTCATGACATTCAGCCCATCCAAAACCCAGGAAGAAGGAAAAAGCAAGTGTTTGTCTTCTCATCAATCATTGTATTCACAGTCTTTCATTGGGCAGTAGAGTTGAGGTAGTAAAGCAGTGCAGATTTTTAGCTGATTTACAAAAAAGATCTAGGAAAAATGTGAGAAAGGACCAACATGACAAAATACCTGATAGACATGAGACTAGATCTTAATGAGCAAATGTTGCCTCGCTGTTTCCCGTGCTTTGTGTCCCATGTATTTAGAAAGTCTGGTCATAATCCATTCCATACTTACTATCTGAACGAGTGCTAAATATTTAGATGGTAAAGCTTTCCCTACACGTCAGTTTTCAAATACTCTAGAAATGTGGGAAAGTTAATGAAATATTCAGTTCCCATACACTAACAACATCTGCAGCCTTTGGGAAATACAGTTCTTTCTAAGCAAGTGGTTTGACCATGGAAGCTCTTTCTTCTGCATTAACACATCTGTCACATTTTCACAATCATCTAGGATTTCATATCTTAGTAACACTGCCAAAAAGAATGGTTCCATCTTATCTTTCTCTCTTTCTTTTCACTGATGATAGAAGTTACATGGAAACACAGGAGATCAGAGTGGGAAAACTTAAAAACCATTTATATATATTTGTCACCATGGTATTTTTTGAACCAAAGTTACCCATGTGCCAGAAGAGAAAGTGGGGTTGTGGGGGAAAACAGCTGGCAGATGGGGGACTGAAAAGCATTATAACCCTTCCAAGCAATACTGCTGATTTCTATGAGACTAAAGAATTTGTGAAATGACAGTATACTATTAGGTTAGTATGAAAGTTGCTTTCTAATCCTGAGAAATAGGGTTTAATGTAGTTTAATGTAATTTCTAAGTTTTAATTGCAATAATTTCTTGTTTTATTAAATTAAATAGACTGCATAACATACCTGAATATTGAAAATAGGATGCCTTTGCCAGTATCACATTCATTAAATATAACTCAGTGATTTTTTTTCCTTTCACTCGCCTGACAGTTATTGAATGTGTACTAGATGTGCTTGTATCCTCATGGCTTTGCAGCAGTACTGTATTAAAGAATGATCTTTTAAATGGGAGCTGGCATGGAAGCATCCCAGAAAGTGCAATTTTTCAGAGCTGATCCTGCAGAATTCTTACAAGCAATGAAATAAGTATCTGAATATCAGATTAATAATTGGAGTTTGGCAAGTTTGCAATTCATTACCTTATATTGTCAGAAAGTTGTTTATTCAGCACTCACCTTAAAAAAAAAAAGGAAGGAATATTTTTTTATGCGAGACATTTTCCAAGTCAAAACACTCCCTTTGTCTTTTCATGTGGGCTTGACAGGCCACATGTATGCAACAGGGAAGTGGTGAAGTGACCTAAGTATAATTTGAAATTAAGATTACTCACAAGTGAATGTGCTGAAAGTCAATATATAACTTGGGTTGATCTATAACTTGGGTAGTTTTTCTATTAATTTGAAAAGAAACAAGATTGCATTCCCACAAATATGTCATATAGCATACTAGAAATATTAAGTTTTATGATAAAACTTAGTTTCTTTAATTTTTTTTTCCCATATGAAGAACTGGGGTGAAAAGTAGCAGGTACCCATCTTGGGGCATTCATACAAAAAATATCCTTTCTTAAGGAAAAATTCAATGTCAGCTTATAACAAACTGAAACATAAAGATCTGCTTAACTCCTTTCCCTAGTCAGGACCTGGGTTCTAAAATAATAACTACTTCCTTCTTTAAGATCACACAGTATTTAGACTTAAAACTGGAAAATACTACTTAGATGCCTGTCTTCCATTGAAATGAAAGGGAACACGTGCATCAGAGGATTTAGGATGTGAATGTTCTCATATTCAATAAAAAGTCACAAAAATAAGAGAGACAAAATTCCTTCTCTGTAGAAAATACTGGACAATATATTACGAATAAAAATACACTATGAATAACAGGTGTTTCAGAGATTTTGATTAGTTAATGGCTGGTTAATCCATATTTATTTTATTCTTTTATACTTGTTATGCATATATTTTTTTAATTTTTAACAAGTACGTGTCTGAGTTTTATTAGACATTTTTCTTTTGTGTATAATTTTTTACACAGAGTTTCAGTCTCCAATTTCACATGTGATCCAACCATGTGAAATTAGAAATCCTGTTTAAGTCAATTATTCAGTTCTTCTCTATCATCTATACAGAGATATTACTTCATCTCTAGAAAGCATCTCCACCCTAAACTGAGAAAAATCTCTCATCCAGGTATGGACCAGTCCTTTCTTCCCTCCAACAACTATTGTGAAAGATTAAAAGGTCAGTGAAGATGGAACACTTAGGTCTTACCTGAACTTATCTAAGAAAGTTTAATTCTATCTGTAGAATTAAATGCAATGCTATAGATAGAATTCCTTACGGAATTCTTTGAAAGGACTGGGAAACAATAAATAATAAAATATGTGTATTAATCACTTATAAATTTGAGAATTATATTTTAACTTAAGAGGATTTGTATATTTTTTTTTCCATGAATATATATTGCCTGTCATGTACAAAGTGATACATTCATGTTACACTGAGTTTACCCCTTTTGCTTCCAAAAACAACATTAAAAATGTGCTTTACTTTTTATTTCTATCATTTGACATACTCTGCCATAAATCCTTGGTTTCTGGGTGTGCAGTAAACCCGGTATTTTTATAAAAAGTTATATATGGAGCCCTCCAGGGGTGTGTTGCTAAGCAAAGCAACCATAAATTCTGAGTTCAGTAAATCATATCCCATCACATACAATGTCTCTCACCATCCCTTATCACACCCTGCTTTAGCTTAGTCTGAAATCCTAGATGATATTGCTTGTAGAAGCTAAGTTCAGGTATCGATGACATGACTTCTAGAGTATGTTCCTTCAATCAGAGGGCTCATGGAGGTACTTTTAATCACTCTTGTTGAAGCTGTTTCAGTTTGTGTGGAGTCGTTCTCTATTCACTGAACTGGAGAAGAGAGATTGATTTGGGCAAGACTGTTGTCAGGGCACTTGGTCTAGAGGCAGTAGTACAGCTTTCCTGCCACATTGTCCGCTGACTAGCTGGTACAGCATAGCAAAACATGGATCAGGAGGCCAGCTGCATGGATTTCACTCTCAGTATGAAAAGCACAAAGAGCTGCCTTACATGCTTGCAAAGCTGAACTGCTGACAAGCTGAGCAGCTCCACTGTGATTAGATAGCTACCGGGTAAGGTTCAGCAACTGAAGGTGAACAATTTATTGTGTCTCATGAGCACAAATTTATGACTAGATCTGTGTGTCTGAGGATACTGCAGCAGACCTTGAAGAAAGTGCCATCTAATCCATGTATACAGTATAGCACTGATAAAATTTAGCCAAGGAGTACAGGCTGCATCCCTTGTTTGTTTGCAGAGTTGCCACAAGCCCATTTAAAATTTGATATAAATAAAAGATAACATTGAGTAATGACTGCAGGCAAGGCTACAGCAGTGTGCTGGTTCAGCCATGAAAATATGATAGTGCCAATAAAATAATAAGAAAACCATAATTAGGTTAAAGACTTTTCCAAGTTACTTATTTTCTATCTCTTGTATAATAGTCTTTTGGCTACATCTTCTCAAGTTCCTTCTGGTACGCAAATTCATACTAATTATGTTTTTTTTCAGTGTTTTTTTTTTATTGTGCCTACATTTTTTTTCCTTCACTTTGCTTTAGAGTGAAAGAAAAATACTTGTTTAGAAATTATATATATGTAACAGGATTTTGGTTAAAAGACCAGGATCAGAAAGTGATTATTCCAAAGAGTCAATATGTTCTTTAAAAAAATATGTACAGGTGGATATTTTAAGCACAGAGGAGCCACACACTACAGTGTTTTTAACTGGAAATATGAAATGGATGTAATCTTAGGTTACAGGTCCAATCCTGATTTTTCCTGTCCTTATCAAAGCACGATAGGTTATGGATAAATGAGGCATAAAACGCATATGGATGGGCAGGTTTCACACCCAGAACAACCTTTTTTTTTTGATAAGTTATCTAGGACACAATTCTAGCTATAATTTACTGCTGGTGTTAGTTTATATTGAATTTTTTTTTTTGTCAAAGATATTAGTTCATAATGGAAACACCTTTCTGCTGTTCCTTAATTTTTATTGATACTTTCAGCCCAGCATTTTGTACAGCCCTGTTCAGAAAATTCTGTACTATTCAATTCTCCTTGGTGAAGGTAGGAAGACTCAAATCAATTCCTGCTGAGTTTCGTGATTGTGGCAGGCATAAACAGTGCTTATGTCTATGTCAAGTAATTAGAAGTAAGCCTTCAAGGTGAAATCACAAGCTGATGAACACAAACTCTGTAACACATGGCATTGTGTCCATGGATTCATCTAGAGCTGAGAGAAGAGCTTTTTCTGCAGAACTCTCCTTATGACAGCAGGTTTCATTCATTCTCCCCTTTGTGCACAGCCAAATGATCAAACAAAAGCCATGTGAAACAAAGAGAATGAAAACCTTAGCCAGGGATTCATTCACACAGTGTGTTTTGTCATTGTGGACAATATATCCTGAAATTTCTCTCTGTCCACTCAGACCTTGTCCACAACCATCCCCAAAACAGGTGAACTGGACGGTTTCCCACTACAGCATCCTGGATCCCTCTCCTTTTTTCTTAAAAGCTTCCCTGAAGATATGGTAGGCAAGGAACAGTGGGTGATGGCCACTGCTGGGTGTTACCAATTTGTCCACTACTGTCCTGAAATGAAATAGAAATAATGGAAGCAATCTTTGTTTCACTCTGCAGAACCAGATGAGAGAGCTTGGTACTCCTCTATGCACAATGTGCGTGATATAAAATAAAATATTAAGGGTTCCCTCAAAGTTGCAGCAGTCTGCTTCTCTCTCAGTGCTGTGCAAGCATGAAGAAGAGAATTGAATGAAAAGGCTGAAAGGAGACAGTTATAGAACCGGTTAACAAGGTTGCAAACTTTCACTCCTTTTATTCTCTGAATATGGCTGCACAAAAATAAATAAATTAAATTAATCACAAAAGCATATTTAGGTCATTTGTCCATTAGATTTTAGGATAAGAAATGCCCTTTAAAATAATTATGAGATAGGTTAAAGAAAGCAATAAAGAAGTAAAGGAGAATAACCTCTTTTTACCAAAGCCCTGGGGTAATTTAGGGGACTGCTAAGGAAAGCATTGATGCTAGAGTAGATTAGGCTGTGATCAGTAAAAGGCGAGTCCTGTAAAGGATGCAGATGTTACACAACATATTATTAAAAAGACATTAGCTGACCCCTCATCTCCAAAGCATGTCTCTTCTTCACTTAAACTAACACAAAGTCTGTTAGCAGCTGTAGTTGTGGGTGAAGTACCTCTGTGTGTTCCAGGTACTGTGAGGGAGTAAAGCAGGCAGCTATTGATTTATTTTACAGCATGAAGCTGGTAGGAGTACAAGTATGACTTACTGAAGCCTTGGCCTTCAGAGAGCATCAGCAGAACTGGGACATCCCTCAGGTTTTGGAGCACACATTGACACCAAGAAGGTGTCAGTCACAGGGACAGCTCTCTGTGAGGGTCGTGTTTCAGGGCAGTACCTCAGAATGGGCTTCCACAGGGACTGAGGGCTCTCCTGGATGGAAACCTCTGTCCTGACATACGTGGGTTTGAGCAGGGCTGAATTTAAAGCTGTCTGGCAAATACTGGCCATGCTATTACTTTGGTTCTCTCCAGGTCCTCATTCCTCTTGGCTACCTGAAATTAGCTGGGGTTAAACACCTACCATTTATAATTATAGTGATCCTGTTCATTGACCTCTAAGAAAAATTGAAACTTGTGAATTGTACATGCAGAAATTCTTCTGCCAAGCAATCTCACCTCCAGATGACAAACTCTCCTTTTCTGCAGTGTGGCAGATTAGATATAATTAAGGCTCTGTAGAATAGTTCATGTACCACATTGATTTTAATAAAATACATATTGATTACAATAAAATGTCAGTCTTTCTGCTCTGAACATAATATCTAGCTGTCATTAGGTAATGTTAAATTTTTATTAAATCAATATTATGTGCCCCCTTTAATTAAGAAGAGATTGTCTTTGACCCTATTTGTGCTGCTTGAATGAAACTCTACTCAGAGTCAGCAGAAGGCTGGTCTCTTTTCAAGAAAAAAAAGTTAATATTAATATATGCACACATTCATATGTCATAAGTGGACATATTATCACATATATCAAGTCAGTTTAGAATTTTATTCATTAGAAAGAAAGGTAATATTAAAAGCAATATTTTGAACTTTTCTGGAGCTTCTCAGCATCTTACAATATCGGGCCTGCGAGAATACAGCAGTCCTGTAAATGATGGAAAAGAAAACTCTACAGCTGGAGTTCAGAATGGTTAAAATTGGAGACAGGCAGCAGGATTTAAAATGGCTACATTTGGGCTACCCCAAAATCCTTGTTTTAAGTGCCTAAACCCTAAAAAAATATGAGAATAAAAATGCATTCTCTGGGATAACAAAACTGAATGGTTAAAAATCTCTAAATAGCAGAATGCCATTAAAGAAAAAAATGATCCCCAAAGGGAAGAGGTTTTTATTCGCTAACAATTGAGTTATACAAAAATAAAACAAAAAACCATTTGTGAGATAAAGGGACACCAATATGCATCACTCTGAAATACCCTCAGATTTATCATTTCATGTTTATGGGATATTTCTGACCCTCCAGTAGTTTCTGAACACAGTTGTAACCTGGTTTGATGGGTGCCTGTAGGAAGTGAAGTACCAGCACAGCCAGTGCGTCTGATCCAGAAGAAGTTTTTATTCAGGAATGCTTATTAGTACTATTTGATCACATACAGGCCTGCAACAGCTCCTCTGGTAATTTGGGAAAGTATGAGAGGTACAGCAAAGGGCAAAATTATGAGCTTGATATTTGAATCTTATGCCTTGCAAGTAGGATGTCTGCTGTCCTTATTTGTAACCTGATGTCATGCTTAGAAGTTTTATTATTCATATATACAGATAATGTCCGGGTAGTTGTGATTATTATTGTATATGATTAGTGGTTATAGTAGTTGTACAGCCTTGAAAAATTATATATACCAGAAAAAAAAGTCTTTTTAAAGCCTACAGTTTTTACTGAAAAACCTTGGGCAGACAGATGACATCACCTTCATCTAACAAAATGCCCATTTTATATTCTTCTGTATAATCTAATAATTAAACTACACAATTAGCCCCATTATAACAGCCTAATTTATAATATTTTCAGCTTAGTCAGAATTCTACCTGGAATGTATTTTCTTTCAAATTTAAATGAACAGAAACTGAGTATTTTAACTGAAAAACCACATGAAGAAAAACAATTATATCTTTGCTTTAGTTAATTTTTCTCTCATAAGAGGTATTTACTTAATCATGAAGAGTGAAATTAATACAAGGCTGGGAGTTCAAACATAACAAAGTGGCTGAAAACCAGCTTCATGTGCCTCAAAGAGCTGCCTAAATGGCATGTGCTATGGCACAAGAAGCTGGAGAAGGAAATAGCAACGAGGTAGCAAAATGTCAGTCACCTGGAGGCAAAAACATCGTAGGACTTCTGGAAACTTATGATTAACATAATTATCTTATTGATTAATGCAGAAACTGAGTAAATGTTTTCCTGAATTTATAGATTACTGTTTTAATATATATCACAGTTACAAACTGGTAAAGCTAGAACCTGTTTTTTTTGGGAGGGAATAAACCCACTCTGTTTAGCACTCTCTTGCTCTGTCCGCTTGTAGTGGATTCCTTGTTCTGTATGAGCATCTATTCAGCTTCTTATTCACTCTGCAATGTCTCTCAGCTATGTTAGGGAGCTGTAGGCTCAGATGTCTGTACACACTTATATAGTTTACTATTAATAATATATATAATTGCAATAATATAGTTTCTGGAGGAATTATGAGTTTTTGGGGAGAATATGAAAAGACATTTTTCCAAACAGACCCGAGAGAAGGAGAAAGACAAATTAAGAGCAGTCATTAGTGGTGTCAAACACTATCACGTGAGCAGCAGCAGGTAAGTTACATTTCCCTCTGAGCATGAGACACAAAGCATGAAACCAAAATGAATCAGAGAAGTGATGAGACTATTTTATGTTGGTGGGGAAGGAGGAGGAATTAGGAACAAAATCATGGTTTAACAGGGATGGGGAAGAGGTGAGAAGCAACACAAAGGTAATGAACACTCCAGAGGTAGGGGACAAAGATACAACTGTATATTTGCAAAGAATGATTCCCCCCTCTGTGTAGTTTGATTTCAAGTGTGAGTTTTCATGCATTTTTTAATAACCAGCGTTGAGATGTTGTCCATGCTGACATAAGCCTGTAATAGTATCTCCACTTGGCACAGTGGGGTGGTTTCAGAGACAGGACTTGATATTCCGTAAGTAGAAAGGGTGCTGCAATAGCAACCAAACTCCTGCAACTTGTACTGAGCCTCACAGGTATCACAGGTAGGTCCATTCAGCTGCTGTGTGCAGCACAGTGGTAAAGATCTACCCCCTGCTTCAGTTCCAGTACTTGAAAGTCTTTCAGTATCTAACCCCCACATCCCAACTTTGCACAGCACCTGACATTTTCCTACAGCTCCAGTCAAGACCTATGTGCAGTCATTTTGTGTATGAATTGACAAAGGTTTATGAGCAGTGGGGTGCAGGTTCAACCTTTCTCCATTGCAGTTCACCTGGGCTGTGAGCCTGCTGCTGTGTGTCCTGCCTGAGGCTTTGTCCCTTGGTCCCAGCTTCTCACGGGCAGAGCAGCTCAGCCCATGCAGGGGGCTTTAGGCTCAACAATGTAGCTTTTGGGGCATGGAATTCTGTGCAAACACCAGGGTGAGAGAGAGTGAACTGTGAGCATGCAAAGGGCCTGTGAATTTGCAGAACAGGTAGAAGATCCATAAAGTGGAGACAAAACACACGACAAACATGGATTTTGAATGGCATATGGCTGTGACCACATGAAATGTAAAACACTAAATCAAGTGCATGCAGGCATATTTAGGAAAAAAAATAGGGAAAATAATTTAGGGGGTTTGTTTGTTTTTCCAGATGGAAAGCATCAAATTGTCCTGTTTGTATCAGCTGAAATTCTGTATTTGGTTACTCAGTCTATAAGCATCAATAATTATATGTTCTCTAGAAAAGACACAATAACACCTATTACCTGTGATAATTTCCTGCATCAAGGTTTTTACTTCTTCAAGTAAAAGCATTGAATTAAAACCTCTCAAGCTGTCCCCAAACTCCTTCCCAAGTTACCTTATTACTACACCTTTCCCTTCACTTGCCCAGTAGTGTTCACCATGAAACTTTCAGTTTTACTGGCGGTTTGAAGTGGCTTTGTGAAACCAGACATGAGTACAGAGGGACTCTACTTGTGCAGTATCAAGTTGCAGCAATTCAGCATAAAGGGTTTATATGACAGTGTGTATGGGCCACGCTTGAATGAGCTGACTGTTCTTGCTGTGTTCAGTGGGATATTTGATGAAGTTACCTTTTTGTTAAAGCTCTAGAAGAAGGACTTTTTGAGCACAGCTGTTGCATAAGTGGCACTGAGCTGATGAGGTCTATGTTATCCATCCTCTTTGTTTTCTACATTTAAATTGATTTCCCTTTACAGTTCTACTCTGGGCTGCTGCTTACATGCAATATTTTTCCTCTTTGAATTCTCCAAGCAGCTTGGTGATTTGCAGTCCTGGCTTTCATCACACAGTCTGTGAAGGAAGCTTAGGCTGAGTTTTAGTGTTGAAATTTTCTTGCAATTTTAAATAGGGTAAATAGCCTTAAGAAAGGCAATTTTCTTCAAGGGCTGTAAAGCAGGGATCAGAAAGAGGAAGATTTGACCAGATCTCAAAAGAATGAAAGAAACTGCAACTAAACTTCAGAGGAATAAAGAGCAAATCTTAGGCCAGAGGTACTGTGATAAAGGTGAGGAGAACAACAGAGAAGAGGGGAGTCAAGTCCTCCTCAACCTGTAAAGCTGCTGAATTTGCATTCCTGGCTGATAACTAGAGTTAACAAAAGAGGCATGCAGCAGAGAGAGGAACTGAAGGGACTCGGAATCCCAAGAAACTGCCTTGTGTTCCCTTATCACATAATCACAGAATCATTAGGGTTGGAAGGGACCTCTGGAGATCATCAGGTCCACCTCTCTGGCCAAGGCAAGGTCACCTAGAGCAGGTGACACAGTAATGTGTCCAGGTGGGTTTAGAACATCTCCAGTTAGGGAGGCTCCATGACCTCCCTGGGCAGCCTGTTCCAGCACTCTGTCACCCTTAATGTAAACAAGTTCTTCCTCATGTTGAGGTGGAACTTCCTGTATTTTAGTTTATGGCCATTATTCCTTGTTCTGTTACTGGGCACCACTGAAAAGAGTTTGGTACCATTCTCTTGGCACCTGCCTTTCAGATATTTATGTGTTAATGAGACCCCCTCTTAGTCTTTTCTCCTCTAGACTAAATGGGCTCAGACTTTCCTCATAAGAGAGATGCTCCAGACCCTTCATCATCTTTGTGACCTATACTGGGTGTCTCCAGTAGCTCCTTGTCTTGTACTGAGGAACCCAAAACTGGACACAGCACTCCAGATGTGGCCCCAATAAGGCTGAGTAGAGGGGGAGGATCACCTCTCCCGACCTGCTGGCCAAACTCTTCCCAATTCACCCCAGGATACCATTGGCTCTCCCAGATGCCAGGACACACTTCTGGCTCATGGTCGACTTGTCATCCATGCAGACTCCCAGATCTTTCTCTGCAGAGCTGCTCTCTAGTAGATCAGCCCCCAATCTAAACTGGTACTTAGGGTTTTGCTCCCCAGGTACAGTACCCTATACTTGCCCTTGTTGAACTTCATTAGGTTTCTCTCTGCCTAATTCTCCAGCCTATCAAGGTCTGCCTGCCTGGCAGCACAGCTTTCAAGTGTATCAGCCACTCCCCTGAGTTTCGTATCATCAACAAACTTGCTGAGGGTACATTTTATGCCTTTGTCCAGGAAGGGACAAAGGGAAGGGTTTCCTTCGTCCCGTTCAGCAACCAAGGTCATTCCCATTTGCTTCATTTTCCTCGTCTTTAACAGACTTTCTCTTTGGTAATAAATTAGCTAAAGCTGTCAAGTGTGTTGAATATGCATCATAAGCATCAGGTGGAAGGGAAGGAGATTATTTCCAAACATATTTCACAGTTTATGCGAAACATCTCTTACCATATAATCTTGTTGATTGCCAGACATTGAAACAGTGCAATTTTTCTTTAAACCATGAGATTTGAATGGAGTTGCTGAGGACTTGGTAATTTTAGATTTCTTTTCATAATCTACTTGTACTCACTTCTGCTAGCCACTGTTATCTGTGGAAAATCTAGCTGGCTTTCTCCCTATGTTAGTATGGTCCCAAATAAACAGTTTCATCACCACTAAAAAGTGATATTTCCATGCAACCAACTTAATGATACAGATTAAAGATGACAGGTGTGACAGATACTTTAATTTCTGTGTATTGGAAAACCTGAAGTGTTCCTGGTTTGTTTGCAAAGCAGAGCTGCTTCAGAAACAGGAACAAAAGGTTTTTAATAGCATTCTGTCCTTGGAAAAACTCCACTTCTGCACAGCCACACAGTTCCTGCTTTTATTTAATTGAAACTATTTGTTATTACATGAAGGTTTTTATTTGAGCACCTCTTGTATCAAAAGAGTCCCAGCAAGACTGTACTTGCTTCTGGCCAGTAAAATAGGCTAAGCCCTGAAAAACCGAGGATACAGGAAGTCTGGAGAGCAATAGAAAAGACAAACTGCAGAGCAAAACAAGTCCCTGCAGCTTATTGGCAGTGCTCAACTTGCAAGAATCTCCCCATTTCAGTGCTGCTTTTATGACAGTTTCTGAGCACATTGCAAGTGGTGTTTTAGGCTGGCTTTTAGGAAGAGAGACCCCAGAGCTGGGCTGAGATATTATCTCTGTGATATCTGTGAAAAAAGTGATAGAGAATCCCAGCAGCTGTCCAGCCCTCAACTCCTCACTGCAGTGCTCGTTATTGTCAGATGAAACGTCGGAGAATTTACAGTTGTCTGACCGTGCTGAGCCTTTTACCTCATCAGGGACGGAGATGGGCCATACAGTAATGCATATTGATCCAGGCCCCTAAATGTAGTTTATGTCTTACATTTCTGGGCTGAACTATATCAAGGGGAAAGCAGACCATTACAGCCCAGTCTCCTATGTGCAGATACAGCATGAGTGATGACAAGCCTTTCAGGCTGAATGGATGTAGGCATACATAGGATGATAGCTCAGATGTAGTAACTGCCCATAACTGAGTGGATGTGCATGCTTAAGCCTGCCACAAATCTAAGGTAAAATGAGTTAGCTTGAAAATCAATAAAATATCTTAAGAGCACTCATTTGATCGTTTGCGATAGCTCAGCCGACCTGGGGTACATCACTAAGTAACATCATCTTGTGACTATACCTAAACCTTTCTTTTCTATGCCTAAACCACTGCCTATGCTTGGGACAGTAGTGAATCACCAAAAAGACATTCCCCTGGCCATGTCCTGAGAAGTGCAAAGGCAGCTGGTGGTGCAAAGGAGGCATTGCCTCTCGTCTCAGTTGCATGCGTTATCATATGCGAGTTCAGAAGAGCAGTGGGAAGAAGAGAGCTGGTTTTTGAAAAGACCAAGAAGGCATTCTCTGGGAATTTACCCAAGATTTTTTTTTTTTTGTCAGAAAAGAAGCCCACTGTACTCCTGTAACTGAACAGGGAGAGCTTTTTGTACTCAGATGGTGGGCAAGATTAAAATCAGAGGATTTCAAATGCACATATACAATTTTTAATCATTTAAAAATCATATAATTCTACTAAATGTTGGTCTTCATCACTGCTGTTTTTCTTTCTCCCAATAAGACAGGACATAGGTGTCCAAACCCTCTGTCAGGTGACAGAAACCCTCTGTCAGGTGACCCAAGAACTATTCTACATGCGCAAGAGCTGAGGATTTCACCTTCTCACAGTTTACATTTCTTAGTAAGGGCACCATCACACAGTCCACAGCTGGCTAATTGCTGGGACAAAGTCAGTTTGAGAGGTCTCAGCTCAAGTTTTCACACAGAGTTAAACATGTATCTAGTATCTGAGTGCCCACAGACATACTGGGATACTGGTGTGTCAGGACTACAGGTGCACCCCATCACTTGGACTACGGGAAATACCCAAAGACATCCAAAGTGGGCTATCAGGGTTTCTTTTTTGCTTCTTCTCCATCTTGGAGAGATCCAGCTTCAGCTGTATTGGAAGTTAGTAATTCTCTTAATGCTGGCAAATATAAGATATATTTTATGAAGTGTCTTATGGAACTGATGGGGGAAATAAATAATAGCAATATTAATAAAAAAAGAGTATTATCCAAAATGAAAGTGTTGAAAGGATAAACAAATCAGTAAAAGGTGCAGTTTGCTTATGATACAGTAATTTTATGAGCAATAATTTTTCAGATGAACTGAAGCTATCATCATTATCAACTAATAACTCTAGGAATGACTTATCTAACTTGCTGCTGCCTATGGTATTTCTGGAGTGTAAAAGAATTTTAAATTGTCTGTAAGGAACTGGTGCTGCCTAAAGGACATTAGAATAAACGAACCACAGAATTTGAAGTGTTATCCTTTCAGAAGAAAAGAAACAAACATCCATCACGAAATGCACAGGGGTGTATGTATTCTACAACTTCTGAAATATCTGTGCTGTTCTTCAACAGAAGGGCAGCACTAATGCTGGATCAGATCCTCCTTTCTTGCACCAAAGAACCACCAGGAATATCAAAGAGCTTGTGGCCCTGGGTGAGCCGAGCTTCACTGCAAAGGGGTTGGGGAAAAGTACAGCAGTATCCAAAGAGATATGAGAATAACAGAATTTTCTGCACTGTTTAATGAAAGTGAGTGAAAAGATGCCATTTAAGCTCGTAATAAAAATTTGCATTTAATTTTGGAGAAAGTAAAATACTTTTTTCTGCTTTTTCTTTATTTTTTCCTTTTTTTCCCTCTAATTTTAGAGCAGCTGCTAAGTAAACAATTTAAAGAGCAACAACAAAGAATGTCAAGCATTCATCTAAGAAGAATTAACCTTTTAAAAGCAGAATTGGATATCAAAACAAAGCTGGATGGTTTAGAATGAAAAGTTAATATATTTAATTTTGAAAATGTCACCACTAATCTCCTGGATCTTCCTCAAAGCCACTCCTGTTGTCCTACGTCCAGTGAAATGGACTCAAGTGGTCACAGGTTTTTATTCAATGCAAATCTGCTTGGTGAATTTGCTATTTGCTGAAGAAATCAAACAAACAGAAGAAAAGCAAATTTCTTTTTGATCACCTCTCTTTCTGTTTAGCTAGGGCAGAGGTGGTAGCAATTATTTTGAGAGGAAGATAAATCAGTCACTGCAGGACTGTTGACATTCATGATCATCTGACAAGATTTCTAAAGGACTGTTATTTCAGCTGGAGATTTCTCAGTTCCTTCAGTGCCCTGCCTCTGCTTCGGGCAAACCTGAGGGAGGAGGTGGCAAAAGTCAGCTATACCGAGGGATGTGGGGCTCCTTGGCTGTCCCAGGAGGAGGATGTAAGCCTTTTTTGTGAAGGTGGTGAAGCTGCTTCTATAAAGAACAGTGCATCTGGGTGAGGTTTAACTGTGCCTGAATGAGAACTAGTTTGATTTACAGATAATTAACATGTACAGGACTCTGCTCCCATAAAAGACAATGAAAACCTGTCAAGTACAGTTACAATGTGTTTATTTTGTTGGGCTTTTTGCCAGTTAGTTTTGCAAAATTAAACAAAAAGGAAAAGGTAATGCGCGAGAGTGAATTGTATAAATTGGGAAGCTGAAAATTGTTCAGGAAAAAAATGCTTGGCTTATTGAAGCATGGCAACTTGACAAAATAATAGTATTTTTCTCTTTAATAGTTGAACCAGGCAAATATATTTCATTTTGTATTGTTTGGAAAAGACTAATTTTTCATTTCAATTTTGTTAACTCAAAATAGTTATCATTTAGCAGGGGATCTTCCCATGTTTTCTTTTACCTTTATAATTTTTTAAATGCCAATATTCTAAAATAAAGTTGTAATCAATGATCATGCATATTTAAAAAAATATTCATAATTTAAAGTGATATTCTTACATCACAGTTAAAATATTTCAAATGATGCAGAACAATTTTTTATCTTTATTTAAAAGGGACATTTGATTAAGAATAAATCATATTTGAAGTGTCGAACAGTGTGTGTGCTGAAAGTTTTGCATTTCCAGTAATCCTGTGTTTTTATAACTAAAAATCAGGTGATCATGTCATTCTTTTTCTATATCTTATTCTGAGCAATATATTTGACTTCAAATATAGTATTATTGCTGCAAACAGGAAGAGCATAAAATACACATATAATTTTCACAGAGAGGAGAATGCTAATTAGTTACTCCAATGTTTAGTTACTATTGAAACCCTGAGCATGATTCCAACAATCTCAGTGGAAAATAAAGAAAATAATTTTTTCCGCTTCAGAGGTCAAAAGCTGACTGCATCCTAAAGAGCACAGCTGGGCTGAGCACAGAGGTGTCCTGGTGCTTTGCAACACGACTGGGGATAATGCCTGCAAGAAACTCTTGGGAGTATGTGCCAAATCTCCAGCATTTCTTTAGCAAAGAAAGGACGATACTCAAGGCCTCAGTCAGAAACAATCCCACAGACACAGACGATGACTACAGCTGAACTTCTCACTGGATCACTTGCTACCCTTTGTCAGGCAGGGCATTTTGACTTCACTTTTAATGTAGAGAGTCCTCAGCACTGAGCAAGGATATCACGGCAGTTGTGGGTGTCATTAACAGCAAAGCAGAATAAAAGCAGTTTACCCCTCGGTGCTTCCCCCCTCCTCTCCCTGCTGTTTCAAACTCAAAAAATGGGAATTGCATGATGGAGTGAGTGCATCCACCACAACTCATTCCACCACACTGGAGGGCTTTAACACATGGTCGTTGCTGCAAGACAAGCTGGATTGCAGGTTTTAAATCCAGGATGATTGATTGCTCTCTCAGTAGATCTTCTAAAACTCTGAAAACCAAGTGATTTGTTCTCACTTATGAATGAGAAGATGAGCCCCTTCTGCAGCATTACTCATCGATTGATCCTCAAGTGCTTTGTAATGGAAGTCAACCTTAGCTGTGTTCGACAGTTGGGGAAGGAGCGATGGTTTTCCCAAAGGCACTTGTGGTAAGGCAAAGACCTGAGATTCCTGCTAGCCTATCTCCCTAGCAGTAGTCACCCAGCATCCTGTGCACTGTTATTTCTGTTTCCTAAAAATTACCTCCTAAAAACTGAGGCCACATATTTCTGGGCATCATCTCTCATCTCCTTGTTCATGTACATGCCTCCAGACTTGTTGGCTGGCACCGTGCCCCATGGATATGAGTGTCCATGTGATTTCTGGTTCACTGTTGCTGACTCCAGAAATTCCAAGATGGACTCCACTGGTGTTTACCCAATCTGTAATGTTCTGAAACAAAAATGCCAGGTTTAAAGAAGTGGCATTTCACCAATACATTACTTAGTCCATTTCTGATCTCTATTTAGTTAGGGAAACATACTGAGAGGCGTTCATTCCAAATATGACTAATTACTGTGCCCAAAGATGGTAAATTATTAAAAAAGACATTGTATATGGACACAAAGCATGATAGGATAAATTAACTAGTTTACAACTGTGTAACAACCCAACATAAATGTCCTCGGAGTGCAATGCTGCCAGGCAATGCAGCACATAGAAAAGGGTTCTTCAGTGGGACTGAAAATTTATTCTGTGTGATATAGAGATATTTCAGAGCTCCTTTAAAGGATCGTTCTGTAAAGAGGTAGGAAAACTGTAACTTCTACATGCAATTTGTTTATGAAATATAGTAGCTGGGAGCATCTTAGAGAAAAAATATCTATGCAAATGGATTAGGATGTTGGAGATGCTTCACATAAATGTCTTTTTTCCTATTCAGCTTAATTAACTTCAGAGTAGATGAATTCTTATTGGTGTAGTGGAAAGAAAATGAAACCAGTGCCAAGAGACAATCTCCTGCACGCAACTGCTTGGTATATCCTGATTTTGGATGTTGTAAAAGCATCAAATTTTTGCTCATTAAATTTTAAAAGCTTTCTGACTTCCTAGAATTATAGCATGGAGTTGTAAATGTTATGTGAAATGAAATATACTTCCCTACACAAACAACGTACAGTGGGAGAGCTTTGGAATTACTATTATGGTCTACTATTTGCAGTAATACTTAGATCAGTCAGCCATTAAGATAAATAAATAAAAATACCCACCAGGACAAAAAATTTTAGTGAATATAAGAAAGGATGGAGATATTTTAAAGCACTCTGCTTGTGTGTGGAGAAAATCTGTAGCAAATTTGTATACTTAATAAAACATTTTCAGTGGTTTTGCCTCATTCTTCCATTCTCTATTCCTGTAGACAGAAATTCTTCCTGGACCGAAGGACTCTTATTGCCAGATCAAAATTCCCTTTTTACACATTCCTGCATTCAGTAGAAGAAAAGGGTTTACAAAGACATGCCAGGCTGAATCCAAACTTCACCTAAACACACTACTCTCAAATCTGTGTGACCAGATGTCCTCTGACTACTCATTACAGGTGGATATAAAATCTGAAGTCTGATTTATGATTCCCAGCTGACCTTCACTGGTAGGGCCTTCTTCCAACTTGTTATTAAAAACTTATAATAACCACATTTTAATAGCCGTTAAAGAGCTTCCCTCAAGTATACTATCTTGGCCATTTCCTTAGAGGAAAACTACTCATTATACAAATATGCAATAATATGGCGAAGAAATACAACAGCATTATTAAAATCCAGATTACTTGCTCAGAGACTTCTCTGGGGCCTGAGGCTGCTATTTAAACTAATTTTCATGTAAACAGCACCGTGAAGATACAATGCTACATACACAAAAAAAACATTTCCGCAGATTGGAAGCTACCACCCAAGTTTCACTCCAAATTCAGTTTTTACCAGTTGGTGATTTCTTTTGTTTAAAATTACTTGGAAGAGGTCAAAGTTATTTTGCCTTGATTCTATTCTATTCTATTCTATTCTATTCTATTCTATTCTATTCTATTCTATTCTATTCTATTCTATTCCTTACTCTGAATGTCAGTGATCCCTTAAGCAACACGTGTAATGTATCATATGCTTGTTCTCTAAATCCTCTCTCCATTGGGAAAAGTGTATGAATAATGTTTTGTTCTGGAATTTTTCAAAGACGATTCAGACATACTGACATAGTATTATACTAGTGAAGTGCAAAGCCAAGAAATGCTCTTAAGCTAGTAAGTCTTTCTCCCTTCACTTTGGACTTGTTGCCATTATCGGTGTCCACCATGCTTGTAGGAGACATAGACTGAGGTCATTACACTTGGTGGAAAAGACATAAAGGTATATTTTTCTTCTTCTTGGAGTAGAGACCTAACACCATGATGTTGTGGGAAAGGGAACAGAAATGGTGATTTGGTACAGTGTGCCTGGGGGGCTTTGTTTCCTGGAACTCATGGGATTGCCAACCCTGAAGCAATTTAGTGATGGCAGTGCTGAGGAACTGAGAGGTGATCTGGCAGCAAACTAGGAAAACTTCCCAAAGAGCAGAACAGAATACCACTCCCAATGAGTCTGGTCTGCAGCTCCAGTTTTGAAATCAAGCCGAGTCTGTGTTTTGTCACAAAGTTGTCAAAATCAAAATGGTTCCACAAAAACGTAATGTCACCTTTAGAACTATTGGTTGGATATGGGAATGGAATAAGGACCAATGCAGGAGTAATATTAGCATGCCTTGATATGCAAAATGCCCTGTGGTTTCCTCCAAGGTCTTAGTGGCTCCCGTGGCTCATCCTTAGACTGTTTCTGTGTTAAGGAAACTTCCCTGACTGACCATCCAGGAGCCACTCTGGCAGTCACTCTTGCACCACCTGAGCTGGGACCGAAAACCCTTTGCAGCTACACCCCCCCCCCCCCACTCACACAGTCAGATCAGGTTTCCTTACTGGTTCAACCCCAGGTTTCCCATAGCGAAGTCTCAGACATCCAAATCCTTAAAATAATTTAACCATGGTGCAATAACTAAATAACAAATAACAACTTGTGCTGGTGCTTCTGAGGAGAGGCCTTGAACAAAGGAAACCTAGGGCTTTTATACCCTCACAGTTTAAGTGCAGGAAAGTTTGGGGGTCATCAGCTCCTGCTGTGTCTCTGAGTGTCCAGTCCCCTGGCTGGGCCACAAGTCCCCGTCCCCTTTGTAATGCAAGGGCTCAGCATTTCGGAGCCTCTTTCCTCAGGCTCCTGCCCCCCAGAGCTCAACCTGCAGCTTGCACTGCAGCTGCGCACCAAAATGCCTTCACTGAATGTATTCTTCAACCCCTGAATCTGTACCTGCAGGTGAATCAGGCTGAAGTGTTAGCAAAATTAACCTCAGTGATCAAACACATGCAGACATATGTCTTTCTGCCGCTGACTTCACCTCTGCTTGAGCAAGTGCTAATGCTCCATCAACTTTTGATGGACAGCTGTGAAAACTTATGAAAAGTTTCTTGAGACTTTTGATTGTCTTTGAAGGGCAAAACATTCACATTAAAATTTCTACCATGCCTATAGACCACAGAGAATGGCTTGTGGTGAGAGAAGATCAAGAATTTAGGTAACTTAGTTAAGTTTCATAGGAATACTAAAACCTTTCACAGATGAGTACAGACATTTTAGGATCTGATAGGGTGTGCAAGACAGATGTCACAATCCTTGACTCCTGTAACTTACAAATATTGTGTAATGGTTCAGATGCCTTTGGATTCTTATGCACAAGGCAGTTGATCTATAAAACATATGGTATTTTGAAATATTGATCTCTTCTGTGCCAGTGAGTAAGAGATATTAGTGTAGCATGGGATTCCATTTGTAACACTGGGATTAAAGGCAGGGAAGTGGAAAATTGGAATAGACCCGAATTCATGTGAAGTGGAAAGTACAGCTGGCAGTATTACTAAAGCAGGAGAATAACAAATAAAAGCATGTATTTTTTTAAATAGTTTTAAAAAGTCACATAACAGCTACTGAGGAAGAGAGTGAATGTATCCAAATGAATATTAGGTTATGTTTAATTTTACTGGTAATGTAAAGTCACAATATATCCAACCAGAATGTGACAAAATAAAGAGCAACACCAAACAGAAAATTAACAAGCTTTTTCTCTAAAAAGTAAACAATTATCTGTATTTCAAAGTGCCATTAGATCTGAGTCTGCACTCAGTCCCATGAAATATATGTTTCTGAATTAAATAAAACAAAGCAAAACCAAAACCCCAACATTTGCTCAATTCCTGCAGGTTGTTACCTGGATCCTCAGCTGTTCAGGCTATTCACATTGGGAGTACATTATTCTCTCTTTTCTTTTTTAGATCCCACTTTCTATTTTCCTCTGTTTTCTTTGTTGGAAGTGTGGGAAAATTGGGAAGAAATTCCAGAAATTAGAAATGTTAAGTATTCTTAGTGTTCTGTATACACCCACTATTTTTTTCTTCCTTTTTCCTTTCTGTTCCTAGTTAGCCTGTTAATGAGACTAATAACCTGTGTTTGAGCATCATGTCAGTTTTAGGACAACAGCTTCAGCCCTTTTTCTGAAGATGTTAAAATGTGGAAAGTTAATGAACACATTTTATTTAAACAAACAAAAAAAAATCTCCAAGCAAATAAAACCCCCAAACTTAATTTCTGTGGATTTTACCTGGTGTAATGTGAAGGCAGTGGTTCTTGTGCTTTTCCATGATAGATTGAGTCCTTTACTATATGGTATTTTCTCTGCATGAAGGCACTTCTACACTGCAATTAAGTAACTATTGATCTTTTTTGATGAGCAGATTGAGCTTTTTAAGTGTCTTTTATTATGAGCATTTTTCAGTCCTAAAATCACTTTAATTTTTAAAAGTGATCAAAGGTTAGCTGAACCCTGATGACAAGTCATTTATCTCTTCAGCATTCTATCTCATAGTACTTTCTTCCTTTATTTCCATAATAGTGCAAGATGAACTGCTTTTAAAAATTTTTTTAGCCATTATCATTAACATGCCACATTGACACAATGGATGATGTAGTTTTTACATTGAGTTTAATGTTGTTCTATTGAAATTAATGGAAATCTTATGAACAGTTTCAACGGCAGTAGAATTAAACAATATTGAGCAATTCTGAAACTCTCAGATATATTTCTATTCTAAGGTCCTAGGGGAAACGTGGCAGAGCAGATGTGGTTTCACAGTGATTGGTGTTACGTATTGACATTTTAATGGCAATCATTGTATTGGAAACCTCAGACAATGCGACCTTCCACACACTCTCTAGCCCTGTCTCCTGACTCAAATGCCATTATAACAATGAAAAATATTCCCCTGATTTTATTTGAGTTTGAATCTGAACCTGGTTTTGAGAATTAAGTGTCTGAAGAACCAAAAAGACCACAAAGGACTTGGTATCTCAGATGGCACCTAATGTATCCTGTGGGTAAGCCAGGGATATATACCCAGGGATATCAGGATTCAGTCTCTCTGCTGCTAGCAGCTTTGTGAATTGGGGAAGTCAGTGGAGGTGCTCTTTATATTTGAATAGGCGTGTGACTGAGCCCTATAGCTTTTCAGTTTTAAAAAACATCTTAGAGGTTTTTGTGAAGGAAATTTTTTAAGAAAAAAGTAAATAATATAGATACCCCCTGATTTTCCAAAAATAACACAAAGAACAGAGACAGGTTTTCGTTTTAGAGGAAGGATGCCAAAGAAACTGGAGCACTTGAGTAGTGTGTGTGGGACAGCTCTCTGTGCCTGCGTCTCTGCTGAGCCTGAAGAGTCATTCACTTGCATGTGATAAGTGGTGTCAGCTCTCAAAAGGAACAGTTTTGAATTTGCTATAAAGCATATTGGGGAGTTAGGGAAATTTGTCAACGAGACTTTGTGCATGTGTTTGTGCTTGTGTGTGTGTGTATGCGTGTCTGTCAGTGACTGGGTTGAGGTAGCAAGTGAGAAAGATAAATCACTCAGAGGCATTCAGGAAGAGACAAAATGAAG
Organism: Chiroxiphia lanceolata; assembly: GCF_009829145.1. Classification (NCBI taxonomy): domain Eukaryota; kingdom Metazoa; phylum Chordata; class Aves; order Passeriformes; family Pipridae; genus Chiroxiphia; species Chiroxiphia lanceolata. Next base: position 26,671,322 of record NC_045643.1, on the reverse strand, counting down.
AAATTTTTGTCAGTAGCACTTTGAACCATATGGTGATGACAGGGGCCTGGGGTTAAACTGTGAAATGCTCTGCAATGAGTGCAATGTGGTAGTAACACTGGGAAAGATGCGGAGGATGTGCCTGTCAGGGCAAAAGAAGTGGGTAGGGATTAGAGATGATTCAAGGGAAAATCACATAAGCACAAACTTACAGAATCATTAGGTTGGAAAAGACCTCTGAGATCAACAAGTCCAACTTTTGACTGATCACCACCCTGTCAAATAGACCATGGCACTAAGTGCCACATCCAGCCATTTCTTGAACACCTCCAGAGACCTCCATCACCTCCCCAGGCAGTTCATTCCAGTGTTTAACAATCCTTTCCATGAAAAGATTCCTCCTGATGTCTATCCTGAACCTCTGCTGGCACTGCTTGAGTCTATGTCCTCTCATCCTGTCACTGGTTGCCTTAGAGAAGAGGTTGACCCCCACCTGGTTACAACCTCCTGTCATGTAGTTGTAGAGAGTGATAAGGTCACCCCTGATCCTCCTTTTCTCCAGGTTAAACATTCCCAGCTCCCTCAGCTGCTCCTCATAGGACTTGTGCTCCAGACCCTTCACCAGCTTTGTTGCCCTTCTCTGGATACACTCCAGCACCTCAATATCTTTCTTGAATTGAGAGGTCCAGAACTGGACACTCACCATTGCTGAGTACAGGGGGACAGTCACTTCCCTGGTCCAGCTGGCCACACTGTTTTTGGTAGAAACCAGGAATGCCATTGGCCTTCTTGCTCAACTGGGCACACACTGGCTCATGGTCAGCCGCTGTTGACTGGCAACCCGAGGTCATTTTCTGCTGGGCAGCTTTCTAGACACTCTTCCCCCAGCCTGTAGCACTGCACGGACTTGTCGTGACCCAAGAGCAGGGCCTGGCATTTGGTCTTGTTGAACCTTGTACCACTGGTCTTGGCCCATCGATCCAGCCTGTCCAGATCCCTCTGCAGAGCCTTCCTGTCCTCCAGTAGATCTACATTCTCACACAATTTGGTGTCGTCCACAAATTTGCTGAGGGTACACTCAATCCCTTCATCCAGATCATGAATAAAGATGCTAAACAGGATTGGGCCCAACACTGATCCCTGGGGAACACCCCCAGTGACCGGCTGCCAACTGGATGCAGCACCATTCACCATCACTCTCTGAGCCCGGCCATCCAGCCAGTTCCTAACCCAGTGAAGAGTGCACCTGTCATGAAGGGTGCATCTGTCAATGTGTCAGCATTTAGATGGGGTTTAGCTACAAAGGGAAAAGGTGGAGGTTAGCCATGTACCACAAGCCTGGATGGTGTGGGAAACATCAAACACAACTATGGTGCAAATATCAGGCAAAAAGCTGGTAGGCCACATCTTACTTTCTCTACAGTTCTTAATAAATTCATGTGTCCCACAATCCTGAAAGAGTTTTGAATAGGAATAAGGAAGGAAATGTCTTACACTTCCAGTTTGGCTTTGTTTACTTGCTTTGTTCTGTTCAGGTAATAAATTATAATGACCTTGGCATAGGATGTCCCTGGAGAAATTAAGGACTAATTCAGATGAAGGCTTGCTCGTCTTCTTCTACTGACATAGGAATGATGGAAGTAAAAATAACTGTATTCATTTCAGAAAGGAATTTAAAGAATGTCTTTCCCAACAGCTGAACAATAGATACAAACTTAGAAAGGAGTCTGGAGACAGATGTGAATCTGTAGTAATTTAACTAAATCTTGCTAAAATCCCCATCTTCCTTTGAAGGTCACCATGTATTTAAAAGTACACTTAGCCAGTCCATATTTTAAATAGACTTTTTAATTATTGTCTTAATAATTTAGTGTACTAGCAGAAGAAAGGATAATAAAGTGAAAGATTTTTTAAATGAAATTGCTTTTAATTTACTTTTTAGAGGGACAATACACATCCATGGATAACTGTTATTTTTAAACCACTTATTAAACTTACTAACGTTATAGCCTTGTCAAGAAAATGATGCCACCTTTTTTGCAAAGAAGCTGAAAATAACTAACCTTTGGGTTTGTAGACTTCTGAATACATTTTGGAAAGACTTTAAAGTGCTTTTCATAGGTTTTATAGATAAGGTAAACATTTTCAGAAAGCTATTATTATTATTACTACTACTACCATTATTATTTTTCTGTTAAGCAGGTTTTAGGCATTGGTGGGTTTATGAGTGAGTTTCCTCCCCATGTAAGACTTTCAATATATTTTGTGCTAACAAGGTTTTAAAGTTTATAAGTGTTTGTGTTTCTATCCCTGCTTTAATGGCTCTTGGAAATTTAGTGAAGGCTTTAGCAGATACAGACACACATAGATTGTGCGGGCTTAGTTTGTGCTGGTTATATGTTATAAACACTCCTAAAAGTGCAGCAAGCACTTTATAAGCAGTTTTAATTTATAAGCTATTTAAATTGTTTATAATGAGTAAACTATTTGAGTTAACAATACATTTGACTGCAACTGTTGAAAGTGGTCCATAAACTGTTGAACATTTGGAGCTCTTGCTTTAAGCGCTGGTTTTTTTATTTCAAATTCTGGTTTTCCTGTTCTTAGATAAAATTGTTTTTCTGCTTCTTCATGAAACCATCTCCTACCTAAAAAGAATTGCCAAAGGCTTCTCATTCCCCTACTCAACCCTTCAAGAACCTGAAAGCTGAAAATATTTCATATTTCAGCCATAAATGGTTTTGGTCTATCTGTATGTCCTGTAATTTTCTTTCATATTTTTCTTTTAAATTGGACTCAGAATAGAGTAAGTAGGTAAACACATACATGAGAAAGCAATCACTCTCGTGTTACTACAGTGAAATGAACACTGACAGTTTTCCTTTGACTGTATGTGATAACACAGAGGAAGAGATTTGGTTTACATAATTTATGTACTTAATTATTTAAATGTCACTAAAAGCAAGGTATGAGGGCCAAACACCTGAGAATCTCTAGAAGTGCCCTCCTGGTAGAAGAATTAATACTCATAGTAAAAAATCCACATAATAAACTGAATTACAAACATCAATAAAAGTCCCCATTTAAATATTTTCCAGTAACATATTGATCACAAAATTTCCCTTTGCTCAGTGCTTCTAATGATAACATACTGAAAAAAACTTTATCTGGAAGCACTGCGACTCAAGTTTTACTAGTTAGAGGAGAAATAGCAAGCATTAGAGAAAGCACACCTTAACCTCCTGTCTTCAGTATAGTGTTTTGCATCTGGACTTGTAAGTCATCACCTCTGATGACTAATAAATGAGGTGCTTCTGCTTGTGTGACTGGGCTGAGACTGCTCACTTTAGTGCAGTGCTGGAAGGTTTGAGTTTCCATGACATCCAAGGTGAGCAGTAACAAATGTTATTTGTGAGGGATTCCTCAAAAACTGTTTATGTAACCCTCACCTCACCACTGAGCAGCAACAACACACACTGGAGGTGCAGGAGCACTGTCATCTAGAAATAAAAGTGCTCAGGAGAAACTGAGATGTTTTCTCTCAACCAGATAAAGGTGAAAAGAAACATAAGTTTTGCTACCTCAGTCTGTAATCACCAGTTTCAAAAAGCATCTCAGTCTCCTTTTAAAAGGCATACTGCAGGAAATGAAAAGAAAGGCTTAAGGAGAAGAGAGGAAAGAAAGTTTCCCTTCATGGAGAAAGGGAACTCTTTTGCTATATTCAGATATGGCAATGTAAAACCTGGGAGAACAGGCATTGAAGTACCAGTTTCAAGTTGGATACAACTTTTATCTCTCTCTAAAGACGTTTGAACGTCTCATCTTGTGCATCTGTACTATGGAGCCACCATTCGGCTTTTGTTCTAGGGCTGTAAGACTCACATTGATCAGACTGACAAGTTTAAGGAAGGTTCAGTAAGTTGACAGCAACAGGATGTTACAGTTAGGAACCTGCTTAGAGCAGCTGAGGTCTGATAGATGGAAGAACATGATATTTGTGCTAACATAAGTTCAAGTTTTTCATTCTATTTAAAATATATTTTTTATAGTTTTAATATTGGGGAGACTGGATGAAGGACAAATGAAGTGGCTCAAGCAGACATTATTCTAAGAGATCATAGTGGCCTCTTCCCATCTTAAAATTTTTGAAGCTGGACTTTGTTAGAGGCTGTTCCAAAATGCATGGAAGCCCATGGAATGGATGTCTTTCACTTTGTCATCATAGTTGCATGAGTATGCTGCTAAACAGAACTACCACAAAGGTATCTGAGCTTTAGGAGATGTTACTGCCTGAGATTTTATAAAAGCCACATGGCATATGGAAACAGCATATGGAAACTTGTTACACTGAAAGGTAAGGAGAAAAGTGGCAATGAGTGATGAACTTCCTGGAAATGTTTAAAAAGCTGAATGACAGTCATCTGCAGAATTCCTGATGGAGCAAATCGAGACTGATATGAAGTCAAGAGTTTTCCAAAGCTCTCCATCACCTGAATGATGGCAAAGGGCTAGACACTAACCATATGTCACTTACACATTGCAGAAAGATCTGCCTCCTGAGAAAAGAGGGTATGAAATCATTAGCACAGCCTAGAACTGTGGAAAGTGAGGGATTGTCATGTAACCACACAAAGAAAGCTACCTATAAAGATTATATCAGCTAATGAGTTTTTCACACTTCTGCCTACAACAAGGGAAAGTTTTGCATTTTTATCTCAAATAGGATCAGAGGGGTAGCTGAAAAAAACATCTGTAACATCAGCAGGAGTGAATTTGGCACCTCTGTGTGGAGAAGATACTTTTACTTGAGCAATATATCATGCGATGGCAGATCTGAATCCAATAGTAATTAGTGTTTAATTGACTTTACTGGCACATTCAATGCTTTGTACCTTCCCTAATTATAGAACATCCTTTGTGTATATGCATTTTCATCAAAGTTGATTTTTCCAAGAATATTGTCTGTATTTGAATGGCTTGAGGTCCTATGTAATGAGTGATGGACTAGTTTAGGAGTCAACCCTGGCATTGTCACTCACAAAGTAATAAACAGACAATAACCTCTTTCATCTTAGTAAATCCCAAAGCTCTGTACAGAATAAATAATAATTAAACAAATGAACATTTACTGAAAATATATACGTCAAAGAATATGCATATCACATTAAAAATATATTTAGCTTCAAAACATCCCCACCATCTAACCATTGCTTATCAAGTTTTAACTGCATATAAGGATGAAAGAGTTGTCTGATTTCACAGCCCTTGTATTTACAGATTCTCTTCCAATTACCTTCAAATTTGGCTGCCTGTGTTACTATTATCCTGACTGTATGTTTTTCTAGGATGTTGTGTTGCTATTGCACTTCACTTCTCTGCCCATTAGGGAGGTAGTTTTGAGGCCTTGATTCAATTCCCACCGAATCCAACGGGAATCTTTCCAGTTAGTTCAACAGTTGCTGGATCAAGATTGTTGTAAATTCTAGCTTGTTTCTTTATTTTTGCTTCATTTGCCTGTGTACCTGGCCCAGGCCAGTACATTCTCTCCTTCAGACTAGTGTTTGGTGTCTATTCATTTCTAGTTGCTGTTTGGACGGAGTCAAAAATGCAGATTCTTGCACGAAGCAATAAAACTGTCAGGCTTCAGCATAGTCTGGAATAATGAGAAACAGCTGATTTTACATGAGATAATTCACAATCTGCCAACAGACATGGCAACATGTGGAAAAGGGACTCCAGCCAGCTGTGGTGAAAAAAGGGATTGTCCCCTGTGCATTTTTCTGTATCACACTGAAGCATGAAATCCATGGGTGTTAATCCCACAGCGACTGGCAAAATTTATTCTGTTATTATTTTGTTGTCCCCAGTTAGTTTGCGGCTTTAGGGAATCTCACTTCCTGTTTGTTTTTCTGTTTTGTTTTTCCCCCCCATTTTCTCCATGAAACTGTTTATTCCTGCATGCAAGGATGATCTCTGTTGTTGTGTGTAGCAAAGAGCATGGTGATGGCGGGAAACCACTCTTCTACAGTCAGAAAGTCTCAAAATCTGCCTACATCTCTGTCTGTTCATGTATTCACATTCTCTGTTTTTCTAGAAAATACTGTGTGAAACAAGTACTGATCAGATATTTGGAATTATATATGAACAACTCCACAGACTAGTTCCTCTGGTACCCAGAAGAATCAATAGCTTTAGGTACAGGCAGATCTGCCAGAGACAGTAAGGGCAGTGAGAACACCTATTCTTTCTGAAGGAATTGATTCAATTTCTAAGCAATTGCCAAGAAATCAATTCAAGCAAATCAGAATGTGGCTGCTAATTATGCCTTTTCTCATTTGGGAAGCGGTGTGAATTTATGCCAGAAAACCAGGGGCAATTTTTCCAGGTAGAGCCAGGCAAAAGTCACCAAAAGTCTCTGAAAGCTCCTTCTTTTCACTGAAACTTGGAAAAACAAATAAAAAGAGTTTTTAAAAATCATGGATTTCTGTGTTGTATGTATATTCTTTTGTTCTGAATAAATTTTTGCATTCCTTCAGAAAGTTTTGCAACTTCAGCAAATTTTAGCCCCCTAAGTTGCAATTTGCTGTCCCTAATAGTATTAAGTGGACTGAAATTCACATCATTTTAAGGGGAACTCCCAGTTACATCTCAAGTATAATTAAAGTTCCACTTTGGCTCCATGCTTTCTGCCCGCCTACTTGTTCAGTAGATGATGACAGTCTTCAAGAGGCGGTATTTTAGAAAAAGGGCAGACTGTTCTCAGAGGCAGAGAAAGCACCATCACTTATTTTCCTTTCTCTGTCAAGGCTTCTCTTTCTAAGCTGCCTGCATCCAGCCCAGTTTAATAATGTTCAGCAAATAATTTTACCAGCACTTACTCTCTGGCTTCACAAAGCCTTTGCCCACTATGCTGACCTATCCTAAAGCTGTGCTGTTATGTTGGCCTCACAAAAACCCCTAGGAGCTGAAGTAGCTGTAATTAAGGTTTTTCAGCTACAGGGCTGTCAAACCCTTTTGTGTATCTGTTTTGGCAAGTGCTTCAAACCCTACAGCAATATTAAATAGACCATCTGTTAGCCTTCATTAGGCTCTCACTCATCAACAGGGCTATTAAATATAACTGAGGATGCTAAAGGAAACCTTGACATCTGGGCTTTCAATTGGAACAGTGATCAATATTAATAACAAAACTATTTCACACGAATTTATTATTAATAGAAAGTTAAATACAACATAAATATGGATGTTTTGCCCTACAACACAGCTTTAATATAACTAATCTAAATGATAGAGTGAAACCCAACTTTATTAGTATCACTATCTGCAATGAAGCTCCATGGCAAAGGCACTGTCCTGAAAACATGTGAAGGACTGATCATTACTTTCATCTTTGCTAAATGACAGAGCAGATAGGATCATGCTAAACACGAGGGATGTTACAGAAAAAGACCTGCAATTACAAAATACCCAGTGGACCTGGCTTATTCTCTTCTTCTTTGCAACAACTTCTTATGCATTTAAGGATAAGGTATAATGTCTTCCTCTGTTGTCTCTTGTCTACAGTAAAGCAAGTTCCCAAAACACTCCCTAGAGAAAATGCTTTCTGTACCATCTCGCCCTTCTCATTGTTCTCCTTTGGGCTCTATCCACTTACTCCATGCCTGTAATTAAAAGATAGAAGTATTCAGTAGTTCCTTGATATTCCAGCTGAGGGATGTTGGAAAAATTCCTTCACAAGTTTCACACACACAAATCCCATTTATATATATATATAGAGAGAGAGAGAGAGAGGAAGAGAGATATGATCCTTGTCTGGGTTTTTTGCTTTCGTTTGAAGAAGGTCTAGTCTTTCCATATTTTATATAAGTACAGCTGATTCTTCCCACATACATACAATATTTTCTGTGTTTCTCCATGGCACTACACCTTACTGTCATTTTGAACACTAACCCTGTCTTCCAATGTTCTCATACACTCAATCAGAAAGGCATTTTCCCTCAGAACTTTCATTAGAAAAAATATTGATCAATATGGGAATCAAGAAATGCTACTGAATAACTTCCTCTGACACATCCTAATACTAAACAATCCCTACAGAGACAGAGAGTCATAATCAAAAGCCTTACTAGAGTAATGGTGTACCACTCCCCCTTTCTCCACCCCTGTGAAAAGACCATTCACATCTTGCGTAGAAAAACAATAGTTTGGCTCATCTGAGAATAAGGCTGCTTCATCCAGGTGACTGCTTCTGTAACACCTGTACAACATAACCTTACTCATAAACTTGTTTGACCTCATCCTAAAGTCATTCTGTCTCCATCTTCTTGGAATAACTGCATCACAATGACTAGTTTCTGATCCTGATTTTACAGTTTTGGTAGCTGGGTAGGGATATGAAAAAATATGCTCATATCAACCCCTGTGCCTTGATGATAAGTATAGAACCAAGAATGGATGTGAAACCCTTACTCTAGTGCAAATACCCAAAACACTGGGAAATAAACCATATCTGAAAACTATTCCTCAATTTCTTAGGGGCTGGATTGAAAAACCCTTCAGCTTCAAATCTCTGCTTTGCAGAAAATGCTGACACTGAAACAAAGCAAGATTTTGAGACTAACGGAGAACAATATAGCCTGCCAATAGTCTGGCACACACACATCGTGAGCAGAGCTGTCAAACTTTGCACTGTGAATGATCAGAGTTTAAACTCACTCATGAAAATTTCTAACTCCATGTCCTCTGGCTGCATCACATACATCTCACTGGGATCCTTTGAATCACAGTTTGTTTTACCATAAAACGGAGGAAATGAATTCCAACTGGAAACTGATTAACGTTGATGAGAAACTTGATCTGTTGATATAGAATCCAGTTCTGATTGTATGAAGTTCACATTCTGAAAGCAGTCTTTTTGAAATTTTCAGGTGAGTTGTTTGTGAATTAGATTTTCTACCTAAAGGAGACATAATTAAGGCAAACTCAGGGTACCACATCTGAAGCACAATCTACCTGATATTAACACACTCCTTATCAATAAAGTGAAAAGATACTCAAGTGATCTTAGGAGGTGGCACCAGTACATATCTATTTGGAGGTTGTTTTCAATAGTTTTTTACAGTACTTGCCACGTGCTGGAATTCTGTATTCACACTAATGTATCAATACCTAGCAAAAAAATTATTTCCCAGAATATATAACTGAGAACTATAACTGAGACAAGTTTTTCCTCTGTGTTGAACTGATCATATTGAAGAAAACTCTAAAACTTTATCCCATTTTTGCATAATAAGCTGTGGTGAGATGCTAGTTAGATTTGTTTATTTACATTGATGCAGTTTTGAGCATAGACATTCATCAGAATTTACGTATGAATGGCCAAATGTTCAGCTGAATCTCATATACCACACGTTAGCCTGCCCTGCTTTTTTTGTTTGTTTTCTCTAATATTGAAAGCAAACAAAGTGAACTCTGTTCAACTGTTGCTTTCCCAAAATCTTTCTGAAAGCTCCCCAGGCATAATTTGTGTCTTTGTACTTCAGAGATTATTTGGTTCTTATTTTATAGCAATGTAACTTGTAACTTTCACTGATAGTGGGTTCCCAGAATTAATAAATGTGGACCCTTCTAGTAGAAAGCCTTACTTGAGCTTGAAAGAATGTATTCTCATTGATAGAAACCTCTTTCTAAGAAATGGAGCAGCTGCTTTTTTTTGCAGAGAGGAACAGTACTTATGGGAGTGGTCAAAGGGGGAGTAATTTCAGTTCAAAGAAGCCAAACTGCGGTGTGTCAGTAAAAGAACTAGGCATGAAAGTCTTAACTATGGTTGTAGAATGGTAGCATGTAGAGATAGTGAAAACTGGTTAAGTCCTTCACTGTGACTATGTCACTTGAAAATTATATAAATGCCAGTTCTTAGTGAAAGGGAAGATTGTTCTTCCTCTCCAGTCAAAGGCATGAATTTCTGCTGGTCTGTCTGTGCTAGTCTGTGTGATTTTTGTGGCACGTGATGGATTGGATCAAAAACTGATTTGTCTGAAAGTCTGAAGAATAACCCTATGTACCCGTAAAGGCTGAGGGCTGAACTGATGAAAAGCAGCTCCCTGAAGAAGGACCTGGGTGTCCTGGTGGACAACAGCCAGGTGTGTGCCCCGGGGGTCAAAAAGACCAATGGTATCCTGGGGTGCATCAGGAAGCAGGTCAAGCAAGGTGATCCTGACCCTCTACTCAGCCCTATTGAAGCTGCACCTGGAGTGCTGTGTCCAGTTCTGGGCTCCTCAGTAGAAGAGACATGATGCTCCTGGAGCAGGTTCAGTGGAGGGCAACAAAAATGATGATGGGACTGGAGCATCTCTCTTATAGGGACAGGCTGAAAGAGCTGGGCCTGTTCAGCCTTAAGAAACGACAACTGAGAGGGGAACTCATCAATGTCTACAAGTGTCTGAAGAGGGGTTGCCAAGAGGATGGAGCCAGGGTCTTCTAGGTGGTGCCAAGAAATAGGACAAGAGGCAACAGGCAGAAACTGAGGCACATGAAGTTCCACCTGAACATGAGGAAGAACTTCACTGTTCAGTGACCGAGCACTGGAACAAGTTGCTCAGAGAGGTTGTGGAATCTCCCTCACTGGTGATATTCAAGAACTCTCTAGATGCAATCCTGTGCCATGTGCTCTGGGATGACCCTACTTGAGCAGGGAGGTTGGACCAGATGACCCACGGTGGTCCCTTCCAACCTTACCCATTCTGTGATTCTGTGAAATTTAACTTTCTTTGTTTTTAACAAGTTACTTTGTGCCAGGATCTGTTTTCTGGATCACTGAATGACTTTACGGATGCTGATGTCTTCACAAGAGCAAGAATAAACAGCAAGACTTCGCAAAAACCTAGTTTTGTGTCAAAGTAAAATGATCTTTATCTGTGGTCCAATTCAATGAATCTGCTTTTGGGAACTAAGTTAGTTTGGCTGTGTGCCATGCTGACAGGAGTGCTTGCCCTGAGCTAGCTAGGATACCTGTTGGTGGAGTTGTAATTTTTTTGCTTTTTATTCTGTGCCCAATGACACTTGGAGAGAAATGTCACCCTGTATTTCCAGCTGTTGTCACTCTTTAAATACTTCAGGACTGATATGTGTGGGTATAAATGCCTTAATTTCACTATTTTCAGTGCTGGGAGAAAAGAGGGCAACTGCTTTATTTAGAAGGAAATCTCTCAAGTTCTAGGAAAAGATGGGTATCATATTAGAAGTTACTGAGAGATTTCATTTCTGCTGAGACTTCCGGAGTTCTGTATATTTGCTTTGAGACACTCCATAATTTCTTAATAACTGAAAACAACGAAACAAAAAAGTGTCTGAACATAATTAAATCAATCCTAATTGTTTATATAGCATTTACAGTTTTCATGACCCAAACATATAAACAAGCACTGGAGCACCTATTTACGCAGTATTGACCTTCACACAATATTGTGTGTGGCTTGGCATACTCAATGAAGTTTGTGACTTTCCTATACCTATCTGCCTTCTGCATTACATAAATGAAATAAAAACTACACTGGGAAAGACATTGAGATGAGTGGCAAATGGGTCATGGGAAGATGTTTAAAAGGTTGCTATCTGGGAAAAATTACAGTGCTACCGTAACTTTCCAGGCTACTATGTGTCAACGAAGCCACAATAACTGATAGTTGTGCATTCAATTCCACCAGAATTGCAAACCAAGAATGAATTATTCCTGTGCCTTTTACTTTTCAATTGGACAGACCAAAAACATGCATATCACTACTTCTTTTGATCAAATGACCTGTGGTAACTCCTCTGTCTGTTGTACGTTAATTTATAATAGACCAGATCCAAATTATCCACAGTAGCTTGCGTTATTCAAAAATATTATTTAAAGACATTTCTAACCGTTAGCAAAAACTCACCTCACTTTCATTTTTCCTGAATTGTTCCCATTTCCTACTGGATTATAACTGAAAAAATTCTGTATTGTCTAGATGAATAGTTGTCTCTGAGGCTGTGCTAGTAGCTACGGGTGCGTGAATTAAATGACCCCGTCGTTCTCTTGTGTCTTCGTTCTGTGATTGTTCTGAGTCTGTGCAATGTTTCTCTGACCTTCACTACAGGATTAATGGGAGTTATTTCCTCTATTGGTGCAAAGCAATTATGCATGCCATCTTGCTCTGAGATGGTTTAAATGAAAGTAGCCAATAGAAATGTTAACCTTCACCTGTCATAATGCTATTATGTTATCTTGGGCTAATGGTGGAAAGAAGTCATGATTTCATTTTATTTAAATTTCAGCTGGGTATTTGACCATAAAATTATTTATAAAAGGAAACATAATAAAGACGGTAGATCAAGAGTTCAGCAGTGAAAGAGAAAAGTGTTATGCTATTGTCTGGAATGTAATTATAGAAACTGCTTCTGTGTAAACCAGAACAGATGAGGCTTAGGTACTTCAAAGATTCTATACATGTGAAGGGGCTGACTTCATCCTTGTCCTTTGAAAATTCCAATATTTTATTATTTTATTATTGTGACATTATTAAATGCTCATGACAATGGCTGACAAAAGATCACAAAGTTTTCAGTCTAAATATCCACTGTCAAATCAAAAGTCAGGGCTAACCTAAAACTGAAGACTGCCTAGAAGCCAGTTTTAATTTTGTTCTTATATTCTCTATAAGCACAGTTTGGTGAAAATGAAGGCAAGATAATATGGATCCTTCAAGAGTAGCATTAAATGTAGAATACTAATACTACATCTGATCATTTCCACATGCGTGCGATTGAGAGAAGTGTAAAAAATAATGTAAGGAAATCGGTCAGAGAGAGTGGGCTGAAGTGAATGTAGGTTGTTATATAAATATATATATATGTCAAATAGGTTGAGATTCAAAAATAATTTTAATTGTAATTGCTTGAAGATATGTGAATAATAAGATATTATTTCTGGCAGAGTGTAACGGAAGCAGGCTTCAGAGTCCAGCATTATGTGGCTGATGATCAGATCCCTGCTTTAAATTGCTAAAGCACTGTGTGTTCTAGAATAGGCTTCTCCTCTTCTCAGAATGTGAGAAATTTTTCCTAACAATTATAATCTTCCCATATCATTATATGTAGTTGATATGAAGAAATTAAGTTTTGGCAAATCAACATTTTCAACAGAAAAAGGTTTCTTCCAGAATTTTCTGACCAGCTTTAATACAAAAAGATGAACCACAGGCTCAGCATTGCATTCTGTGAACTCTGAATTCATGTAAATTTCCCTTGTTCGGTGGAACTACTTGGACAAAACTTGCTCTTTTTCAAGAGGTAGGATCAAACTGCTCATGTCAGAATTTTGTATATAGGAATATAAAGACAAAAGTACCACCATCCATGTAAATTCTGGCATATCTCAACTGACTTTAATTTACTTCTTCTGAGGTGTTTTGATTTTGTTTCTCTGTTTCTTTGATGGGTTTTTCTTTTTTTTTGTGTGTGTGTGTTTTGTTTGTTTGAGTTTTTGTTTGTTTGGTTGGTTTTTGTTGTTTTGGTTTTTTTTGTTTGGTTTGTTTTTTTTAAATTTTATTTTTCTGGGCAGTGGTCAGTGGTGTTTGTCCCATTTCTTTATTATAGAACCTATTAAGTCTAGAAGTACATGATGGTCAAGGTATAGAAACAGAAAATTGAATCCAACTGCTCTGACCAGAGGAGGATTTCACCCTGATAAACTTGTTCCATTATTACCGACCCCAGGCAATGAGCCAATCTACTGCATCCTGCTGGGAAACCTGCATAAACACATCTGCAGTGAAGAAAAGCATAAGGGGATAAAAATTCTTGTGATAGAAATTATAGAAATGGACATAGTTTTAAGCTTTTGCACTGATAATGCCCACTCAATTTAAATTTTTGCAGTCTGTTCAAATTATACCAACAACATTTTTTTGCCTCTCCTTTACTACGAGGATAGGGAGAATGTGATCTCAGCAAACACATCAGTGAGACTTCCCATAGCATAACTATTAATAACCATACAATACTCGGGTCAAATGCAAGGTACAATCTGTCTAGGAAACATAGAGACAGTTAAATTGCATCTTGGCATCTATGTGGAATATCTTGTACCAATATAATTACGTTATCAAGGTGAAAGATAGGCAAATATGAAACAGTCATTGAAATTAATAGCATGAAGTGTAGCATTTACAAAAGAATATATTATTTTCTTGGTACCCTTTAATATCTTCCAGTTGTAAAGGATCTTTTGTTTAATGTCATCTCAGCAGGAGATTAGCAAACATGTAACTACCGTTTTTAATGAGGTCACTTAATGAAGATCGTTCTTCTCTTATTCTGATTTACATCCCATATTTCCTTCCCTGATACTTCTTGCCACATTTTCATAAGCTTTTAGAGAGTACAATTCTGTAAGCCTTCTCCCCTTTTCATGGCTAATCTTTACACGGTTTGAAGCTGCAGCACTCAAATATAAGTACTTAAAAGTCAAGTTCATGATATCGTCAGTGTGGAGAGTACACTCTTCCACTGAACTGTTCTGCAGTTGTATCGTAAATATGATGATGACATAATCTGGCTGTTTTCCAAGTCTGTAATAAGAGCAATGGAGACAGTTATCAGTTCTATCAGCTGTATACAAAATTTCAGTAATGAGTGAGAAAGAGGTTGGTGTTGGGTTTTGATCATGCTTCTAAACTGAACAATGACCTGTGCAAATGAATATTATTTGTTTGCCTCAAAGACCTTATTACTTAAAATGGCAACATGGGTAAAGGGAATACTACTCATGTTTTAATGCAGAAGACAAAATTGCAGACAGATAAAATTAATTGCCTTGGGTCAAGCAGAGAGATTGCTGGGGACCCAGGACTTGACCTGCAAACCAGTGTCTTCAGCCACCACTGTACTGCAAATCCACCTGGCCTCTTCATCTGTCATCCAGACCTGTAAGCTCAATTTCTCATGTGTACTCTCTCTGTGAAGAGATTGAAATCAAATAAAATGTGTCAGTCTTGTGTCTTCTGAAACAATGTGAAAACTCTGTGGATTCAGTCATCTTCTGCACTAAAAAGAGCCATGAACTCTGTACAGCTCACAAAGTTCAATCCTACATGGATGAAACTAAGTTGAAGGGACCCGTGAAAGATTCTTTGAGTGCACACCACTGGGCTTGAATTTACTGAGAGAAATTAACATTTGACACCATTAGGGATAATAGCTGAACTAGGATGGAGGAAATTAAGAACAGACCCTTAAACTGGATCTATCTGCTCTGATTTAGAATCACAGTGTATGTTTCTACTCAAGTAAAGATCTTTAACCTAATGAGCAACTCCAGTTTACAGGAGCAGTATATATGAACAGATAAGGACTTCGAAACTGATATATACCTTGAAGGGTGTAGAGCTGACTATTTCTATGATATTGGATGAGAATTAAAGATACTTTAGAAGTCATGTGATGATGGAAAAAGAAAATTAAAAGATTAATTACTTCATGGAAAGCAATTTCTTAGAGCATTCTTCCTGGTTCATCACGTTTAGAATTATTAAGCAGTTGCCAGTTCTTTTCCATTTCTCACACTGTGTGGAAACCAGATCAATACAACTCTTTTTACAGTCACCCTGGTACTTATCTATTCTACACTGGAGAAAAATATCTAGCTCTTTTGATTCAAGAAGAAAGCATAGGTGCAAGATGAGCAGACACTTGACTTACACTCTGTCAGTGTCTCTCCTTTGGACTGCCTGCCTGACAAGATGAAAGACAATTTTATGTTCAGGGCTTTTCTAGAGAGAAGGAAAAAAACTGTCCAGCCTGTGATGCATGATTGGTTACTATTTATAAAGTGCTTTAAGACTTTCTCCTGAAAAACATTCTAGAGAGGTCCTTCAGAGTTACCACATTACAAATAACAAAGGACAATGCTTATTGTTTAGTTAAGCTACCACCAGCTGATACATCAACTTCTCACTCCTTGTGTTACCCTGACACTAATGGCTACCTTAAAGCACAAAAGCTGCACATTACTGGAAAAAGTGCTTGAAAGAGTCAGAAAGTGTATGCAAGAGTAGATAATGTTTTTATCAGCCTAATGTCTGCCTTATCTCAATAAATTTTCCACTATTGATGCACACTGCATACAGAGAGGTGGACTCCTGCTATACACACTAGCTAATACCTGCTGCTGTCTTGCTTCTCAAGCACTGACACAAGCAACTGGAATTATTGCTATGAAGGAAGACCAGTATGAGGTGATACCAATTTATTTATGTCCTGATTTCAGTTGGGACAGAGTTATTTTTCTTCCTAGTAGCTGGTCCAGTGCTGTGTGTTGGCTTTTGTATGAGAATAATGTTGATAACACACTGATGTTTTAGTTGTTGCTAAGCAGTGCTTACACTAAGTCAAGGACTTTTTAGTTTCCCATGCTCTGCCATTTAGCAGGTGCACAAGAAGCTGGGAGGGAACGTGGCCAGGACAGCTGGCCCAAACTGGCCAGCAGCTTATTCCATGCCACAGAACATCATGCTCAGCGTATAAACTAGGAGGGATTGTCTGGGAGGGACTGATCACTGCTCAGGAACAGGCTGGGCATCGGTCAGCGAGAGGTGAGCAATTGTACTGTGCATCACTTGACTTTCTTGGGCTTTATTCCTCTCTTGTAGTTGTCTCCCTTTTCATTATTATATTTCTATAATATCTAATGTCAATTATTAAACTGTTTTTATCTCAGCCCAGGAGCTTCTGATACCTTTGGTTTTGTGTAGAGAGAGGATGGAACTGGATGACCTGTAAGGTCCCTTTCAGGCCAAACCATTTGGAGTCTATGATACTGCTCTAAATGGCATTGAGCTAATGGGGATATTACTCCTCCCCATCCCACCACAGGGGCGCATAGTAGGGGAGCAGCTGTGTGGAGCTTAGTTATTGGCTGGGTTTGAGGAACCCAAATACAGCTTTAGTTGGAGCATGAGGCATCCAGGTTAGGTTTCAGGAGGATGCTTTTTATGAGAAAGAAGCAGAAGTTCAGACTGACAGAGGCTTGTGCCAAGTCCTCAGCTCTGGGTCCTTTTGGAGCAGCAGATGAACTTCTGTGAGGAATAATTTAGTTGTAGATTTTCTGGCTTCAAGAACAGATACAGAGAATGTGCCTTCTGGAGATATCTTCCAAATCAATTTGTCTAGTATGCTTCTTTTCTGTCTGGGCTTAAAGGTGAAGCTCTACCAGGCTGAAGATGCCTGTGGAGGGTTAGAATTCAGATACTCAGTAACTGATTCATCCTATCTTATGGGATTCATGCTTTAATGACTGAGCTTTAAGGACTCCTAGCAGGCATTTCAACAATACTACCTGGCTCCAGAGATTGGACATGGATCATGGGATGCAAAAGATCTGTGTACCTGACAGAACAGTGAGGTTAAGAACAAATTTTCATGAAACAGAGAACTTGGGGAAAAATACATCAACTAAAGCATTTAATTTTTATTTTAAGCTTTAAACATTTAAAATGCAATTAAAGGAAATTTTGGAGAGTTATTTCAGATTTCAATTAAAAAAGTGTTTAATACTGAACAACGTGTATTGGATCATCATAATTACTAAGGCCATATAGTGACAATGAATGACTCATTTTCCACTTTTGAGTACATCCTACAAATCCTCAGTCACACTGTAGTTTGATGTGTCTTTCTGCAGAAAAATAAGTATAACATGCAAACAAGGACTCCGAGATCCTTCAAAAACCAAGAGAAATATACAGGGATTTAAGAAAAGAACAAGGAGATGATTATGACCTTTAATTAAGTAGCTAGACTACACTAAAGATGCTGATTTCATCCGTTCTCTTAATTTCTTAAATGGATGCTTGGATACTTCATACCTTTAGACTGTATTTACTGTCCCCTCACACTACTCTTTTTGTTATACAACTTCAAATACTTTTAAAAACCCCAAAACTTGTAATGCAAAGTGATTAGAAACTTTTGTTTCAGTGTCAAATTTACAAAAATATTAGTTCAAAAGTTGAGTAAATATAGAAGACAACATAAAAAACCTATTTTGTATCATGATTCTTAGAAATTCTTGCATCTTTTCAGTTGCTGGCTCATGTTTATCATAACACAAAATTAAATTTTAAGGGGCCCACAGAGTTGATTTCCCTGAAATAATCCCTCAAAGTAATGGTTACGTTGATTCAGACACATTGTATCAGCACATTTGCATATTAAATAAAGGTCTTTCTTCCCCCAAGATGTTAACATAGCCTTTTTAATGAATTCCCAATTAATTTTATCAAACATATTTGAATAAATAAGAGATGAACAGAGAGATGAGGGGGAACTCTGCCCTCTAATGTAGAAAGCAAGAGGAAACAAAGGTGAGAATTTTTTTCATTTTTTTGTTAATTAACTTGGTCTTCCGGGAATAAGAATGAGTCTTAAATTGAAAAGATGTAAGAAAGAACAAAATGTGTATAAATAAAGATTCTCAAAGGAATAAATGGGAAGGGTAAAGAAAAGCACACTTTTTAAAAGATCCCTATCGTATTATTATTTTTTAAATTAAATTTATAGTTAAGGCTGACATCTGTTCTAGAAGAGCTACAAACTACAGCTCTTAAAGAGCAAGTAAAAAAGTTAAGGCAAAATATTTTCACAGAACAACCATCCCATGTCAGCTTACTGCAGGGTGACATTCATCTGCTTTTGAAGGTATCATTACTGGTCATTATCTTCATGCTGGACTACAGGTATGACTTAGCAGAGACATTCCTGACTTCCCATTTTTTAGATGCGCTGTCCGAAAGAAAAAAAGGGAAGAGTGTACTTCAGAACTGATGAAGAATGTTCTGGTGATTTATTTGGGTTAACATAGAGTAAAAAAAATAAATTGTTCTACTCTTGAAATACACTTGAAAACCTTTAGCTTGATTTTCTGTAGAATGTTAATACAGGGATGTTACAATTATGAAGTCTGAAGAATACATACATGCAAAGGTTTTTTCAAACTTGTCTTTATTTTCTCAACTATATCCTGTACTGAAAAACCCATGCAGGCCATAAAAACTTCATCTCATGCCACTAGTTGAGGCTTATTACAGATATGGTTTGTTGCACACAGGAAACACTGCTTCTGTGTGATTTCTGATCAGCTCAGAGCACGAATCAGATGAACACATCTCCCTGCAACTGTTTATTTGGATACCCCCTCAAGGCTAGCTCTGTGTTCAATTACTCCCACTAATGAAATAAGGGAAGATGGCCAAATGGTAATCTATTTGAATGACTAGATCTTATCTCTTTATAAAATAATAGAATGGAAGAGAAATAATACAAGAATACCATAATTCTCAAAATAGTGTACTAGGCAAACCAAGGTTTGCTGGACAGAGACATGTTCAAAATTATCCTTAAGTCAAGTTTATACAATCAGAGCTTATCTAACACTCCTCTACCATATTCCCAGATCTCCTCCTCCGTGTTCCTCCTGTTTTCTATCATTTCCCAATAGCTGTGCTCTCAAAGCCTCTGAGAATTGTGAATTCCAGCCAAGATGGGTCATCATTTTATGTACAGAAAACACTTCTATTGCTCTGTCTCTGCATTACCCCATCTGGAGCCTTTTCCCACCTAGAAATTTCTATTTTTATTGCATAGTATAATATCATTTCTTGGTTCTGCAGGCTTACAGATATGATAAAAGGCACAATAGCAGGACATTAAAATAGACCCTACTGCAAACCTACCCACGGATCTCATAGCCACATGAATTGTTTCAACACCTCATTCAAAAGTTTCAAATTAAATTTACATTTCAGTTTTTGTAGAAATTGGGGATGATGAGGTTGCAGAGAGCACCTTAATAAAGTTGGCACAGTGGCATTAATTGTCATTCTTTTCCAGCTAAATATTCGCTAATGATAATGACTTATTTTGCCTCATTATTTTTTCTAGTTAAGAACTTTATATTGTCAAGGGTTTTAATCTTCCTTCTTTGCCTATATTTCTAATCCACCGAGGTCTTCCTCTTCGCCCTTCCTACCTTATTCAATGGTAGCAAAGTTTTCGTTACCCTTGTTCTCTCAGGAACAAGCTATTTGCGATTTGGCCCAGCATTTTTGTGTTCAATCATCTTTCTTTTCTTTGTTGTCAACCCTTTAAAGATGTTCCTCTTGCTTTCCTGTAATTTATAGCTTCTCAAAAACTCTAATCAATTTATACCTTCCCCACAGGTTCAGATCTGACTTACAGTGCTGGCTGTTTGAAATTCACAGTAATAGGTGTTGCATTTTTGATAACACATTTACTGGTATGTTAGCCAGGATGATTTATAAAGGGTGCGTGGGAGGGTTTGATTTTTTGCCATCCTTAACACAGATGAATTAGGTGAAATATTTCTCAATCAAAAGCTGCCACACAAAGCTTGACTCTCAGCATAAGCTCAGTTAAATGGGATCTCTGAGCTTGAGGTATGCCACAAAATACAGCACTGCAGCAGACTACAGCTACTTCCAAGGTAGCTTGTAGCCATGCAGTGGGTGAAGACTTTTCAGAGTACTTGAAATTGCTGACACATTAAGCTCTCTGCAATGAGAGCAAGAAATCTATGCTGCTCTCAGTAGACATTGATTTGCTTAGGTTAGATCCTACATGGAGGGTTTGTGGGCAAAATATTTTCTCATTTAGTTCTACTGGGAGTAAAACTCCTCCATGCAATATCATTCAGTTAGCCCTTGATTTTTCAGGCACACTTTGTGCCTCAAATCCAGCAACTCCTGTAAGACATGAATCTGAAAGGGTTATTCATGTAAAAACAATTTGATAGGCAAGTTCAATTTCCCCTTCTAAAGAAAGATTCCCTTGATATGAGATGTTAAGGTCAGTTCTTCAGGACCCACAGAACTTACCGACACTTCAAGTTCGCCCAGAGGTGCCGTTTCACTACTCCTGCACTTCCACCTGCTCTCCACTGAACTCCAACATTTCATTTCCCTTGCTTATAAGAGCATTTGGCCTTTGAGGTAGTAGTAATTGTCAACACTTTAAGGTAACAGTAAGAGAACACTGCCTTTTTTCCCTACATTTCTAGTATCTGTTCAGGGACCCCAGGAGATGCAGACACGGAGAGACGAGAACAGAGAAGCAGGAGCAGCAGTAAAGACGAATTTCCAGCAGAGGTCATGAGAACTCCCATATCTTCTATGATCTTTTATTAGAGAGAAATTATGTCTATAAGGTCTTTTCCTTGTGCAGAATCAGCACCAGCTAATAATGCTCCTGAAATCAGAAGGTAGAAAGGCCCAAAATAAAATCCTTATCCCTACCAATAAGCACTTATACAGAAGCTCCAGTGACTTCCCAGCCCACATAATCTCATAGTCAGAGCCATATAAGATTGACAGGACTCAGAAAAAAATGCCCTCACTCAGGATGTAGACTAACACCCAAGCCCTGAATCAGATGAAAAAAACCCTTTAACATGCAATCAGCAATGAATACTCATACCACAAGCTCCACCACCCAATGATCTTTGCTAAACCTGGCCAGCCCAGTTGTAAGTGATTATTGCTGAATTGGTTAATGCTACTCCTTCCCTGAAAGCAGAACAAATGAACAAAGGTGTTTCTATTTCAACTAATGTCTGAACCAGAGTGTGTCTAGGCATTTTTCAGCTTCTGCAGGTGGAAACTATGGTATGGTATTCCAGGCAACCATCTGTCCGTAGTCAACTCACATAAGATATCTCATTGCCCTTATATTTCAATATTTGGAAAAATATCCATCAGAGTGTCTTTCCACAATATTGCCAAGACTAAGAAACACTTATTAGATAGAAATAAATTTCTTTTTATTATATGACAATGTAATAATTGATTAGTTGTTAATGTGGAGATACATCAGACGACTGATTTATTTTGTAAAAAATTGTTCTGTTCTATCTCTTAGTTAGGAATGCTTCCATTTCTCCGCCCTATCTCACAGTGAAACTTCAGTGAAATGATTGCAATGGTCTACTTTTATAAAGACTGAAGTTATCCATCCTTGAATGTGGGGAACTGGCTAGGATCTGAAATTCCTTGGCCTTGAGGATCTATTTTTTGTTACCATTTATTAGAATGAGCATACCCAGTTTCACTGTAGCACCTGGAGCTACTCAAGTGCAGAAAGTCTAATGTAACCCCAGAGGAAAAGACTTATTGCAGGTGCACACAATCAGAAAATTTCTTACTAGGATTCTTGGATAGAAATATAGGAATCCTACTGAGAACCCTAAGGGAAATTAAGACAGTACAGTCTGAAGCAGAAAAGACATTTCTTCTTTGTAGAGGTAATTGATATTTAATTTTTTATTTTTATTTTTTCTTAGTTTTGTTAAGAAAAAAAGCTGTCATAATTGTCAGGTATCTGTGAAAGACAATGAATTTCTGGACATAAATAGAGTTTTCCCTACAGTCATCTGTTGATGGGGACTGCCCTAAACTCCTTCTTGGACTAGTACTCTGAGACAATGTATCCGGAAGCTTACTTTAGAATTAAAAATAATGACAGATCAGATTTACAAAGCAAATGGTTACGTGATTCTGGAACCTGTTGCTTACCAAATCTATTGCCTAGGAATCAGGACATAGGAAATTTTATATTTCCTACCTCCATACTGTTTACATGATGGAGTGCTCTCCATCACTGAGATCAAGCTTTTTAGCTGGCTAAGGAAATGAGATGGCAGGAAAGTACCTGAGTGTAGGAGCCATGCCCAAGTTTTGTGACAGCTTTGGTAAAACTAATAATTCTTTGTCACATATGCTTGCAAATCAGCATTTATGGTACTGAAATGTAAACATTTCTTGGTAAACCTAGCATTCCTAATTGTCTTGCTGCAAAAGCCCCCAATAAACAGCTTTCCAAAGGCCAGCAAAAAATGCTTTTCAAGAATTCAATCATCTAAGAACCACTCTCACAAAAATCATCCTTCCCTTCAGTTGGGCCTTCCTAAAGCATGAATATAAGAAGAAAATATGAATACAGCCAGGAGGGAAGTACAATACCTAGTAATGCAAGACTCAGGTAAGAACCCAGCAAAGTTCCATAGTTATTCCTCAACCAATTTGAGAGCTTTAATTTGTTTTCATGAAGCTTCCCACCTCGTTGATTACATTTATTGCCACTTCACTCCCAAATGAAAATGTCACTCAGTTTTGGGTATAGATAACCAGTAATCACTGGTCACTGTTCCTACCAGGGTTTACTTAGGTATGTTAGAATTAATGTCTCTCTGGTAATTAGTTTTAAATCATATTAATTCATATTCATATAAAATTCATTAAAAATCATCTACATAATGGGAATAATTCTTTCCTCTCTTTTCCCCCCAGAGTTCTTAATTATGCGTCATATTTTCTGGTGAATGGTCACTGGAGAGGAGATAAAGCATCCATTACAGCTTTTTGAACTGAGAATAATTATCCAGTGAAACCAAGTGAGTAAGAGAGAGGGAAATGGTTTGATGGTCTGCTTGTTAAGGAGTGAGAAAAGTTGATGGCCTAGGAGAAAATGGCCCAGAATTGATCCTTAGAATCATGGGAAAACACTGTTGCAGATGAAATCTCTGATAAGTTATGGATGTGAGTGGATATCAGTTTCACTGGCTTGTGAAGTGCATAGTGAGTATTTGAAAATTTACATTTTCAAATAAAAAGAAAGCAGTTTTCAAATAATAAAAAAAAAAGCTGCTTTTCACTAGGCCTACATATCTTTCTTGATACTGGCTCAAGGGCAAGAGCTCTTCCTTTAACTTGCTCTCCTCTCTCCTTATGGCATATTGCTGGGTTGGATTTTGAGGCTTCTCCTATAAGCTGTAGCTAGAGAGTGTTGAGTAAAGTCTTATGGAATAAATATCCTCTAGGCAAATCTTAACTAGACAACTGTTACATAGTGTCATTTTTTCATAATCTTGATCTTCTAGAAAAAAGGGCTATCCTCAATGCTTAGAAAGACCCTAGCAAGTTACAGATGCTCTGCTAAAGAAACAGGAGGCCAATGAATGCAGTGAAGGCACAATCTAGCTTTTTTTTTGATTCAGTATTTTTCTATATTAAAAAATGAGACAGAATGGAGAAATTTTCAGCAAACCAAAAAGAGTCAAATGGCAAAATGTCTTGTAACACCACCCTATGTATCTTGTCAGGAACTTGACTTTACTTTAATTGATGGATAAAATATATTGTTTGCCGTGCCCCTTGATTTGTTAAACCATAATCATGAAATTGAATTACAGGACAGGAATGATAATAATAGATGAAACTATTATGTGTCATAGAGAGGCAATTATGCTGCAGCTAATGATCTTTACTAATAGGATAAGATATACTGCCACATGTGCCTTGAAGACCATCGTCAGATAAAACAGAGTAATCCATCAAGTAAACCTTTAAGGCAGTGTTTAATTTGAGAGGTGAAAGAAATAAAATTGGACTTTGGAGGACACTGTGAATTCCATCCATGTAATGAGACAGAATATTGATCTAATGAACTACATGAAGTCTAGACTCTATCATTTACCTGGAGCCTAGGGCAATTGGATGCACACACATGAATAACCAAAAGGTTGGTGGAGTATAAATTAACTTTTCTTACTGAAAGGCAATATGGTATTCTGTGTAAGTTGGAGTATGATTATGTCCTGGTCACAGATTAAACCATCACACATTAATAGCAAGACTTCTATATGGCTTAATCAAAGAACCGGGGCAATGGTGCCTTGGGTTTATCTCTACCACTCAACAACATTAGCAAATAGAGCAATGCAATAGAAAGAGGTGTTTCTGGCCAGAAGATAAAGTAAATTGCAATACAATGACTGAGTGTAGCCCCAGCCCTGCCTGGATGGGAAATGAGATATAAGATTCTAGAAAATTTTGCTAGTGGGGTGGAGGAAAAAGAAACTGGGCTGTTTTGGCTGATGCTTATTTAGGAGACAATTTGGGTGGGGTGGATTGTTACACTGTGGGGATGCTGAAGGAGAACAGACTGTTCAAAGGGCTTGTCTTGTCTGCGCAGTCTTCAGAAATCAGGGCTGGAAATATAAATCTTTTACAGGAGGCGAGAGAAAAAAAAAAGTGTTTAGACAACAATCGGGGCTTTTTTTGTTGTTATGTTTCTCTTTATTTTTCCCTATTTATATTTCCCTATTATTAAAGGAACTCATCCTTCACTCTCTACTATGCTCATTTTGAAGTATCCTTTGGGCAGCTCTGTCCAACAGCAGCAGAGGTTACTCTTGGGCCACTCACACCTATCGAGCCATCTGGTTACGGCTGATAGCAAAGAGTGGACAGGATTATTTTCATGACGAATATCCTTGTGCATCAAGACAAGGAGGTATTTAATTTTGTATCCAAAAGAGAAATACTTATGCCTAATTGTGTGTGGGATATATATATATTTTTATTCCTGAAGTCTCTCATTAAACTGAATGGCATCTAAAACAATTGCAATTCATTTGCAGCAGCTTGAGAGAAGAAAATGCCAATAGACAGAAATGACATTTGTAAATACTGACTAAATGAACAATGTAAACCAGAATAAACCCCAAATCCCCATGCCTTCCCTCTCCCTCTGAAAAGAACTCCTTCACTTCCTTCAACCTTTAAAAGGAAGACAGCAAAACCAAGTGGGAATAATCTGCTCTTGAAATTTTTACTGACTGTATTACTGAGTTTTCTGCATGACAAGTATTGACGTATATTTAAGACCTATGTATAAATCTGAGTAAAAAGGGCTAATAATGATTATATGTTGTGTTGTGTGTGCTTTTTTCCCCTCACCCCCTATTATTCCATATGTTCCCTGTATTTTGAGTATTGATGAAAACAGTATTGATTGAGGAGGTTTAAGAAGCAGGCTTTCACAGAATAATGTTAAGTCTCATGTAGACTCTTTGCAAATTTCAGAGGATTTGCATGAGACTGAGCCAATTATCTAAGATTCAGCCAGAAGAATGTCAGAAAAAGACAATCTGAGTTAATACAGACAGTTCAGTTTGAGTCAGAGACTGTGAAGTCTCAGAGAGGTATGAACATAATTCTATCTCTGATTAAACACAATGTGATGTGCAAAGAGATTCAAGAGAAATTACTGAATTAGTCAAGAAACTGCTGATATTGTAGTAATCCTGGGGGTTTTTGTGCATTTTGGCCAGGTTTTCTGTACATTGTAAGAAGCATGGTGTTAATTTAGAGAAAATCCTTAGCTTGTTATGGATTTCCGTTTTAACATTGCTATCTAGCATAAATGTTATCTTAAACCAATTATGTCTTACACTTGGATTTAATGTAGTAAAAAACATGAGATAATTCAATAAATTACTTCTTGCACTGCTTTTATTGTATGTGTGAGAGAAAGAGCAATACGGGCAGGTACCTATTTTAAATTTTTGTAAAATCCAATTCATTCTGGTAGGGGAACCTGTGAAATTTCACTTTAAACAAACTTTAAATGCTCTTGTCTTCTCTGTCAATCTGATGATGTAATATGAATAAATATTCAACCATTTCAAGTGAAAATAGAAAACTCTGTTTGAGAGCAGTGCATGGTTGATGACATGGATAAAAATATGAGGTCTAAACCAAAGGCAGGTGCTTCAAAAAGGAAGTAATCTGGATATAAAATTAGCTCTGCTGGAACCAATATTGATAGGTATTTTAGAGAAGCTGAGTCTTCTACCTAAAATAGAAATAAATGCAGCAGGGAATCTCCCCCACAGAGGAAGTTCAAAACCTGAAGTGTCAGATCTGCCATGAAGCACCTTGGCAGCATATCTAAATCTCACTTCTCATAATAAAAAATAACAAAAGAAACTCCAACAAAAACTGGAAGAAACACTTTCTTATTAAAAAAATAAAAGGCAAAGAGATATAATAGAAAGTTTTCAACCAGCCTGATTTTCATTGCCAAATATATAAACACTACTCAGCTGCTAGTTTCATTTTAGGACCTAAACAGCATTAATTAAGTCATTGGGAAATACCCATAACAGACATACTGGTAACAATTGCATGTTGTAAGAGGAAACCACCAGGGAACTTGGATGTTTTACTTCATTCGCGTCCAACCAATGGAGGTAGCACACACATTTTAAGGTTTTATTTAAGCTGTTGGACACTGTACTCTGTATGCATCTTGCATGTAAAAACAGAGCTGACAGAAATGTACTTACTCAGTTTAATGAAATTTTCATGACTTCCTCCCTTTTTTTGGATACTGAGAGAATCATTTTCTTCATAAAGACTATCTGAAAGAGGGTAACTTCAGACTCAGTTGGTCAGCTCTGAGTCATTGCCAGATCCCCAAGCAAGTGAATGTTGCATCTTGTTGACTTTTCTAGGCTTGGAGTTCTTCATCAGGATTACATTTTTCACTGTCCACCATAGATCAAAATTCTACTATCAATTGATTGCTTCAAAAATGAGAATCAAGCTCATAAAACTATAAGTAAATTTAGGAGCTTAATGAAACACTTAGGTATGACTGAGTACATTCATAGCAGCTGAAGCTCTGAAGAAGGCTGTCCCAACAGATGCTTGAGCAATCTCTCCAAAATCATCTCTACTCAATCTGTATAATCTAGCCTGGGGTGACCATGGTATGAAACAGAGATATAAAGAAATTCTTACTTTTCTCCAAGATATTATGCAATAATACTGCACTGCTTTGGGGCAGCCAACACTTTCAGCCTCGCCCTAAGGAATTTCTTTTTCTAGACACATGATTTTAGTATAAAATTTGGTGTAATTTTAAAAAATTTTACTGTGAAAGATTCCTTTAAATTACAAAATACTTTTTACATAATTTTGTTTTCTTCCTGCATTTTTCCATTCAAACATACAGAACATATAACTTCAAGAGTCTAAAAATTTAGAAAACTATCCTATTAATTCCTTTTTTCAAAAAATTCTACCTTTCCTCTTATGTCAGGATTGTTATGCTAAGATTCTGTGGGCTGTCTATTGTACCATTTTGAAACTTTGTGAGGGGCTCTACTATGGCAACTTGAGTAATATATGACAAGATCAATCCATGTAAAACAGTTCTGCAAGTTTTTAGGCTGCAGTTCAATGCACAAGGGACAGGAGTTCTAAAGAAATTTTGCCCCATAGGGAAGATGTGTGAAAGCCTACTGATATGAGTGAAGCATTCTGTTTGTTCCTCTGTGAAGGGGACATCTAATTAGTGTGCTGTCATGAAGAATATCAGAGGTTACACTGTCTCCTCAGGGAGCTCCTCTGTGATTAAATACATGCTCTCATTTAGGTTGCTTCAGTCAAGAGGTCAAGAAGCCAAAAGAGGCAAATTCGTTCACTCACAGCATTTGCATGTTAATTGTCAAGCCTCTGAGATCTTCAAATATGAGGTAAGCACCCAACCTACATGTGTATGGGCAAGAAATGTTAAGTCTTTGAGCTGACTTCTTTCTTTTTTTAAGATAATATAAGACCAATGTGGTACTGTTGACCATGGGAGGGCTGCTGCAGAACTGTACTGGAGAGGAATGTGGCCTCTTGGGACAGCCACAAACCAAGAAGTGATCAAAACAGCAAAATCAGCTGATGCCAATTTGTGCCCCAAAGAAGGCGCGGAAGAACTGCTCAGAGACAGAATTTTCAGTCTACAAGGAGGAGGTATTTATTTTACAGCCGGGGAGCAACCAGGTCGCCCTGGACAAACTGCTCCGCTTGAGAAACTTACAATTGAGCTTTTTATACACTTTTTGCCAAGCAATTACATCACATATTATGAATATTCATTATCTTGCAACATCTACTTTTAATATTCATAACAGGCGGAGTCGAGGAGGAGTTTGAGGCGTGGTCTCTAATCTGGGGAGAACTTCGGTGGTCTTTCCTGTCTTGCTTCATCATGAACCCAGTGTCCTTTCATCATCATCTTCATAAACTTTTGAACCTTCCCAAATTTGGGTAGTTTCCTTGTGCATTTGGCAGGGATTTTCAGTATCTGGCAAGAGTATCTGATTTCTTGGCTTGTCCCTTTTCTTATCTCCCTTTGTGTTTCTTCCATATGTCCTTTTTTGTATGTGCTAGCATTTTTAGTTCTTTCTGTTCATGCTTGTGTTCTCTTATGTCAGAGTGTCCTGTATTCTAGTGAATTTATTGCCTCCGCTATTTCTTAATAATAAGTTCTCTATGCCTTGCTTAAAACCTGCATTTGTGTTTAACTCTCTCTAATCCTTACATTGCTCTACTAAATTCGCTTTCCAGGTTTTACCTGGCTTCACAGCTTTGCTTATTTTTCCACTTGCTGACAATGCCTTTGGGCATATAGGAGATAAAATATCATGAAAAGTCACAAAGAATAGATTTCCTCAATACGTAAATATTTCTTAAGCTTGACTTGGAGTTTTTCACCTCTACAGCTGATTTACAGAGTGTGTACACCCCCACT
This sequence comes from Chiroxiphia lanceolata, assembly GCF_009829145.1. NCBI lineage: Eukaryota > Metazoa > Chordata > Aves > Passeriformes > Pipridae > Chiroxiphia > Chiroxiphia lanceolata. The sequence continues at coordinate 26,641,874 of NC_045643.1, read as the reverse complement.
AAGTTTAGTTACTAGATTCTATATGAGAAGGTGGAACTTATTCACTGAACTGAAAATTTGATGCAAAGCAGAAAATGAGAGGGATTTTATCAAGCATCTCCCTTAAGGACAAAAATTGCTTAAAGGTGACTTTCCAGTGATTTTGGAAACATTAAGAATGTTGTCCTTTCTTTTCCCTACATAAAGTACTTAAACATGTTGATCCGAGTGGAAGAGGCAAAACCATTTCTCTTCCCACTTGCTTTAAAATATTAGGCACGTGAAAAAATATTCTCTTCCGGGCAACTTGGAACATTATTTGCCCTGTGACACTTCAAGTGAGGGTTTGATAGGATTAAATCTTTCAATGCAACCCTACTCTGGAGTTGTTGTACACCATTAGAGACACGGTTTGTACAAACCGACAAAAAAAAATGCTTAGGCCTCTAGCTGAGTGTCTCATGGCATTTGGACATTTTTACAATAACTGCAGATTTTTCTAGAGTAAGGCAAGAATATTACCACTGTTTAGCCTGCTGCATTGTCATTTGGTTCCAATGTACTCCTCTCCATAGTACAGAATGATGACTGCCAAATTTGATAGATTAGGATGAGAATTGTCAGTGATTTTCTGACTGCAGTTGTTTTGTGATCATGGGTAGCTTTTAATGGGATTTCTGAACCAAGGGAACAGGGGAAAGAAAAAGACAAACTTGGATACACAGTCCTGGCTACCATAACTATTCAGCAGAAATCTGAGTTCAGAAGGCCCATGGCACACACCACCACGCATGCCAGGCCATAAAGAATTTCCTAGTGTTTGAGTCTGAGACTGAAAGAAAAGCATTGCAAGAATTCTGAGTAAACAGTGGGGAAGAATAACCTAGATCACAAGTTTTGCTAGCTTCTACAGTCTCTTGTACAATAATGGATTAGCAGAGTGATACTGCTAGAGAGTCAACAAAGCAAGTGTAATTTCACACTGCAGAACAAAGGAGAGAAAAGGCCTGTGGGGTTTCTTGCTAATATTAGTTTTCTGTAAATTGCCACCTTAGAGTTTTGAAGGAATGTGAACATCAAGAACTGATGTCTTTGGATCAACTTCAATGCATAGAAAAGTTCCAAGACTTTCACATTCTCAGTCATATACCTTGTTCGTTTTTTCCTTTTCATTTTTTTCTCCTTTTTTAAAAAAAACTCACAGCTCTGGGTTGATGGTTTAGTTTTATAGGATATCTATTTATAAATAAGAGGATATAAAGATAAAATAGTAGAATAAGAACATCTGAATTTTTTTGCTAAATCTACAGAAAAGTTTGATTAAGATACATCTCTAAGAGAAAAAGTGAAATCAGTTCTTGATTCTTCTATTCTTCAGAACCTCATCTATGGGATTCTTATTTTACATAGGGACTTCAGGGTACACCAGTACACCAGCATATAATAACTAATTAATGTGTAAAGAGCTGGTATTAAATGGGGAATGGAAACTATTGCACTCACATAACTTGATGGGAGATTCTGTCCATCTCACAACATAAACAAACAAAATGAAATTAAATAAATGCAACACAAAATAACACAAAAAGGAAGCCAACAGAGGGTGGAAGCAAGGACAGGTAGCCTGGAAAGAATACAGAGAAAGTGTCCAAGTGTCCAGATGCTGAAGAAGGTACTACCACTGTCACTGATGGGTTTAGTCTTGGCCAGTGGTGGGTCCGTCTTGGAGCAGCTGGCATTGGCTCTGTTGGACATGGGGGAAACTTCTGGCAGCTGCTCACAGAAGCTGCTCTTGTAGCCTCCTGTTACCAAAACCTTGCCATGCAAACCCAATACAACATTGCTTTATATATATATACATACACAATTTTGTTTTATATAGCAGACCATTGCTATTAGAAAAGCACACTGAATAATATCAAAGCCCACGTTTCTCTTTTCCTGTGATTTGTCTCAGTTAGGCTACTATTCCAAGACATTTTTTCGCTTTTTTGGTAGCAACAATGTCCAACACAGGTCATGGAAATATGCTTCTACAGTTTCCCACTGTAAAGAAGGGTCTGCTATGGTGAAGTTGCCCGTGTGCCACTTGAGCAATGTCACTTGTGGGATCATCACTGTTACTAAAATGTAAAGTGTTAAGTGAAAAATATTCTGGATTTTAGGACAAAATTAAATTTTAGGACAAAAAAATAGAAAAAATACAAGAAAAGTCAAAACAAAGCTGTATAACTGAAAGTCTACTAGAAAAAAGACAACAATTTTTTAGACATGCACAGATGTGTGAAAGGAAAATTAAATTAGACAGTCAAGTGCAAAGCTTATGTTGAGAAAAGAGAGCTTAAGACTTAAACAGCATATATACAGACACAGTTGAAACTGAGTTGAGTGTCCCTCTAGGCTTTAGTGCAAATTGAATAGACATTGATGGATTTGTTTTCCTTTCAGATTAAATTGAACTTTTGATTTGGAACTAGTTTACCTGCTCCTGTGCTTGAAAGCTACATTTTTCCTTAACTAATTTTCTCTTGTTAAGGCACTTTAGTTTCATAGTGGTTTATGGTGGTTTACAAATTGTCACTGTAATCCTCTGGAAGGAGTAGGGAAAGAAAAATATAAATAATACTTTTCTGTATTGCTTTACCCCCATAGTGCCCTGTTCTGTTTTTAAGAAGTCCATTTCGTGCTGCTGTGCTTTTAAATACACTTGAACTGCTTTCTAAAGTCAGGTATTACAGCTTCCATGGAGTACAAACCTTTCTGACCATTTTTAAGGTGCTGCTGCAATAAAGGTTGTAAATAATTGTCTTCGTCTCAAAAGGGGATGGTATTTACTATCAGCCTAGATCCTGCAGCCGTGCAAACTGTAGAGTATGGTCTTTGTACTTTTGGCTCTTCTAGCCCTTGCAGAGGTCTTAGATATGATCTTATATCAGTTCTGCCTACTCTGGAGCTTGGGCATCTCTCCATCCCAACTCTGGATGACCTTACTCAGCACGATTCAGGAAAACATTTTGCTCTGTCCTGAATCTTACCTCAGACTTAAGATCCTGTTATGTATTGTGAGAATGAGTTATTATGCCCTGTGTTTAGTCTGAATGTCTAACATGTCCCACATACTCTGTGGCAGCATCACGTGGTTAACACTGGAAGGCAGAAGGCAGAATTTTTCCCACTATGGCTTCACTGTTGCTTATCTGAAGGGCAGAGGAGTTTAGGCTAGCCAGTAGAAAACATTACTGCATCCCAGGAAACATGAAAAGAGAAATCTTTATACTTGTTTTGTCATTTTTATCTTGAGTAGAATGACATCAAGGAAATCCAGCCAGGACTGAGATGCTGTTTAGACACAGAGCAAGATATTTTCCTTTCTAGAAAAAACAAAGCAAACAAAAAGCTGTCTTCCAGTCTAAATACACAAATAGAGAAATAATTATTATATCCTACTGGCATGCAGGGAAACTAAAGCACAGAGACCTTGTTTAGCTTGGCTGTAGTAATACAATGGGTCTGTGGGAGAACTAAAGATCGGATTTCCCAAGCCTATTTCAGTGGTCAAACCACAGATACTGGGCATCAGAATTATCAGACTAAATGCTATGACCCTGCAAGTTCAGGCCACTCTGTCACTAAATTCCACAGCAATATTCACATACAGGAAACTGAGGTTTAAACTCCACTCCAACAAAATAACAACTAAAGCTCTGCTGAGTAGTCTTGTGACTATGCTGAGAATATGATCCTAACATACAGGTGATCTATTATATGTGGATTGGTTGGACCAATCATTCAGGAACATTAGGAATTTTATCTTAGCCCTTCAGGAAAGGCAGCAGCTTGCCTTTGTTTTGCACAATGCATCTCTTTGGTACTTGGCATTTAGAACATCTGTTCCAGGGAAATATCAATCAGTGGGTTTTCTGTTTCATGCACAAATTGATCTCAAAGCATCAAAAATTAATGACTTATGTTCAGTGTAAAGGGAAAAAATTCTTTGTTTACCTTAGCATCCTGCCCCAATCCCTGCCATGTGTTTCTCTCCAGGTCTTTTCTTCATGATATAGGGGAATGAAGGTGGAAAGAGAAAGTTGAGGTAGCCCAGTATGAACTTCTGAAGTATTAAAAAATAAGCTTAAGAGAGAGAGAAAGAGAGATGACATATGTGTGGGTGAGAATTGGTGCTGTTTTGCATCTATGTTGCTAGATGTACCACAAGCAGAGGCAGAATCTTTTCATTTCCCTTGTCATATTACTGCGCTCCTTAACGGGTTACAAATTGTGCCCATAAAATACTGGATTCTGCTAGAAATCTCCCTTTGCTTATTTCACTTCTATATACACAGAAATAATGAACACAGGAGCATAGTCTGTGTTTTCAAATATGGTTTACAAAGCAAATTATTTTCTTCTGCATCAGATGCCCAGAACCCAGACATTCAGTCACAGTGAAGTAGGTACCTGTACTGGCAGCACTTGAGCTCTGATGGTTAAGACAAACCAGGCATCTTTCACTGTGCATTTCATTCTCTCACAGAAAGGATGTCTCCTTGTATAGACACAGAGGCAATTAGTGCTTGAGAGATACATGAAACAGAGTCATTAAGGATGATTGGGTTATCATGATCCTTTCAGTATGGGAGTTGCTGCAGAAGCCTCTATCTCTAGTGTCAGGGTTTAGGCAGATATTTGTCCCCAAAATTCGGCCTTGCTACTCAAGCCATCAAATCTATTTCAGCTGGTAGCAATTTTTTGATTTAACTAAGGTGGGTATGAGACTGTAAGTTAGACTTTACAGATAATTCAGCATCTACACTGGAGTGTAGAAATTAGTACAGTTAAAAGCCCTGACAAGCAGAGATGAGAAACCTTCGTGGTATTTTGTTGCATTTGCAGGACAATGTTTATAGCTAGGGTTGGTATCCTTATTAGACAGAAAAACCTCACAGGGGGGAGTTTAGTTTTATGTCTGAAGCATTAGACTGGAAGGTATTTCTCAACTTTTGGTCTTCCATGACATAGAAGAACTCCAGTTTTCCTCTATTCAAAAGAAATAAATCAGGTGGGTAACAGTGGTGGGCTTAAAGTCTCCTCCTGATTTTTTAACACTTAATTATCTTGACCTCTTGAACAGTCCAGCCAAAGAAAAATATTCAGGGAAATAACTGTTGTAGAATACCAATTGTATGCAGTTTATCCCATTCTCAGAACTGTGGGATCCCACTCTGGGCTCCTCATCTTTGAGCTGCAAAGAAATATTCAGAAAGACAGCTGTTCCCTACCTAAAAAGAGCAGGTGGAAAAACTCAGGTTTCACATTTTCCAGAAGAAAATTCAATACATCTTTTTCCAAGCTGTACAGAAACTTAATGATAGAGAATGTGAAAATTTACCTTCAGTATCTGCTTTAGTTTGATTTGAATTGTGTTTGAGATATAATTTAAGGTTTCAATAGCAGCAGAGACTTTCTTCTTTCTTCCCAGCCAGCTAACTCACCCTTAGTTATTTCCCTGTTCTAATATGAAAGAAATTCATTTAATGGAAGAATCGGTAAGTGCCAGGCTGTGTTTCCCATGACAACCCCCTGAAGTGTTTATGTAGCACTCTTAACTTCTGCTGTAAGTTTTTGCACAATGTTTCTTCCCTCTCCCAGTAGCTCTGGGGAAGGATGCACAAACAATGAGTGTAACAGCATGAACAGTGGCCCAAATTCAACCCTGAGGGGGCTGAAATGCTGTACAAATCATCAGAGTTGTATCAGGAATTAATGTGACCATTTATGTGAGTAAGGGAACTGGGAAGTGTTGACTGCATATTCAGCCAATGTGCTCATGTGATCCAAGTACAGGAGTATTCAGAGTGAAGTAAACTTTTTAATTTCTGTTTGAGAGGTTGTCATGTAGGATCATGATGTTGCATAACATGATGTATCATATCCTATATAAAAGAGGAAGATAAGCCTTTTTATTTAAAAGCTATGACAATACCCAGTGTTGTTGTTGACTGAATTCCTATTACCTGGGAAACATTCAGCGCATCACATTTCAACATGTCATCTTTCCTAAATGGAACCAATTGCATTAAAACAGTCATGAAACTTCAGGCCCCCACACTTCAGTAAAAATGTAATCATAAAAATTTAAAATGCATATATTCATTTTTCCAGTTCTGCAACAATGTCAGGCAAATACACCTCATTGGGATTCACCACAGGCACAATTATGAATGCTCTGTCTGCAGAATTGTTAATGGAAAAATTACATACACAAATTCTTGATAAGCTGTGCATCTGATTTCACTGTTTGTGAAGCACAGAGATATTAATTATTACTGGTGTCACTCTTCTGGTTACTGCAAAGAAATGGTGAAAGTTTTCCTTGAAGCATATCTCAGTCTTTCTTAAGCACACTGTAGCTTCATCTAAGACAAAATCACCAAAAAGGCAGTGTCATGACCTTTAATCAAATGGTGATTAATCGGAGAACTTGCAGAAAATTTCAGTGCTACATTGCTTGTAGCTTCAGTTAGGACTGAAAGTACTTCAGAAAGCCTCAGTTTATACCTCTTTGAACTCCATTGTTCTCTAATATTTTGATAGCTTACATTAGTTGTATATAAATAGGAACCTGAGATAGGCCAGCAAAAGTCAATGCCTTGATTTAAAAAAAACAAAACAAACCAAGATTTTTCTTAACATTTTGCTTTGCCTTTGCAAAGTAGCCTGGAAAGTGTGAGGTTATGCTTTGGGTAGTGAGGATGTGTTAAGTAGTTAGCAGCGAACCCCAGCACTTATTACTTGAGCTATTGCTAATATATCCAACAATATTCAAATCCAAATATTTAAGGCTCTGAAAGGTCTGGATAATTCTTTTTCCCCATTGTTTTTGGAGTAAGATCTATTTTATTATTTTCAGAGATTTTGAGCTTAGGCTTTTCAGGCTTTTTATTTTTCTTTTTTTAGATTCAGTATGTCTTGGGCTGCATTTTTCTAGGTTTGCGTGAATTAAGATTGTTAAAGCCAGAGTGTGATCTTCCTCTGTTCTGGTTTGGCTGACCCCAATTTCAGGCTGAACAAGATCTTCAGCATAGGAAGTCATCTGCTATTAAATGGTAGAAACCACTCAACTTTTATAATTGGCTCTTCCAGGTGCACACAGGCATACAAGGCCCCTCTGCTGAATAGGCATTCTCTATTCTCTGAACATGGCATTCAGATTGACTGGTCACAGGTCAGGTGCCACTCCAGGCTCATGTACATAAAGCCCTCACTGAAGCCTTCCTCTAGAAATCTGTTGTAACAGTTTTACTCATCCTCTACCTTTATCGACTTTTAACAGTAGAAGCCAGGCCTGATACACTGATGACATATGCTTTTACATTTCAGTTATTAGTTTAAATTTATAAGTCACTATCTTAGTTCACACCATGTTTTAACTTCTATGCGGGCAGCTTTAGGGTAGTGTGTGAATGTTCTGAATGCATGTGACTCAACCTGTATGACATCATCTCCAAAATGGCTCAGGGGAATATACTATTTCATCACTTGCTTTTTCGTTAATTGCTCTTTTCTTTTTTTATTCATTTATTTCTCACTTGAACAGCAAACCATAAAGATATTATTATCCTGATATGCCTATAAATATACTGTGTCTGGGAATCACTAGGAAGGAATTACAGAAGGTTTACCAAAATAATTTCAGAAGGAAACTGAGAGAAGTGAGCACTAGAAATAAACAAAGTAAAGAAAAAATTCTGAACTGCTTTGGTCATCCTCGAAGGGAGAATACTGCAGGGAGAAAGTTGTTTGGCAAGTGACTGTAATTTGTGAGAGTGGATTTGAGGATTATGATTCACCTCAGGTGATAGTAGTAAGTGAAATCTGAGTGAGAACTTTTAAGAATGGCACTTCAGTGTAGGGCAGTTGCATTGTAAGAGTCAGAAGGGTAAAGTGATACTTGCGATTTAGTAAGTGACTTCCTCATTTTTATTTTGTGTGTGTATGAAATGCTCTTTTCTCTTCTAAATCTTCCTGAAAACCCTCTAAAAGCTGATGCAGGAGAATTGGTAATAAAGAGCAAATGAAGACGGTCTGTTCACCTGAGATTTTTCTTCCTTTAACTTCTATTTTCTCTGAGAAACAAACTGAAAAGATTTTCTTTTACCAAATGTTTTCTCTGATGGCAGTGGTTTGGAGTAAATGTGTGATAAGAATATCTGCAACATAAAGATAGCTGGGAACTTTAAATCAGTCTCTTGGCTGACAGTGGGCAGCCCAGAATGTTACAGAGGAGAGTATGAGAAATCCTATGCTTGGCAGAAGTAGAATAGTTTGCAGCCATCCTAATCAGTATTGCCTTGGAACTGATTTAACCCTGAAACATGAGGTAAGTATTTTTGTTTTTTTCTTATTTGTTGTTGTTTTCGTTGTTTGTTTTTGTTTTGTAGGATTTTTTCCCTCTCTCTCCAGTAGCTCTGTATATTTTTATCTGAGTAAATGCCCATTCTTCCTGTGTTTGATACCAATGAAAACTTATAGTGTTGAGAGAAGAAGGGTGCAGAACTTTCCTTTGAACTTTACTTCTTACTAATCTCCTGAAATTAATCAAACTTGTTTTCCATTCTTTGTAGGTGAGTTTTCATGATAATTCTAGCTAACATTCTTGGGACCTCCTTTAATTCCATAGAGGTTCTTTTGATCTGGGATATTACACATAGCAGTATTTTTGATTTATACCATTGCATTATATTTTTCATATTCTATTTATCCACTGAAGCACAGAGAGGGTAGATCTTCACTAGGACACCACTGTTGGACCATCCCTAATACCACAGATTGACTGTTAGCAACCAAAATGATTATCGAAAAATAATTTTTAAAGTCCCAACAACAAAAACACTGAAATACCTCGTTCATTAAGGCAAGTATTATAAAACACAGTATTTTGAGGATATGATGTTAAAACCACAGAACTATAAGACACTGATTTTTAATTACAATAGCACTCTGTGTAGATCAAGGTTCCACTGTTTGCTGACATAGCTTTTTCTGCATACATTTTTCCTGACTTAATACTGGTTACTGTTACAGTTGAGACAAATGTAGTAGTTGTGATGTTCAGCAACTCAATTATTTCCATTACTTTTACAGGCAGAGAAATTGATTTATATGCAAGGACCCATATCTTACAATCACTTATGTAGTTATTTAAAAACAGATGAATAATCAGACTGATTACAATATGACAGTTTACATGCCAAAGAATAATTAAGACTGAATGGATATGGTTATGGGGTTGAGACATTTTTGTATAATCAAAAAGGTATTAGATGGGGGGAAAACCACATGAATGGCATTATTAACTGTTTAAGTCTTTGCAGAGTATGGATGCACAATTGTCTTCACTGGGCACTCTGTGAGAAAAGACATAAGATAAATGAGAAGAAGCCAGAAGTGTAAGTAGCACAGTGATGTGAAGCTCCTGCATATTACCGCATTGCATATTTGTGGAGGTTTCACTGCAGGTGATCATTAAGGAAAGTCAAACATGCCACATGGTAAGGTTTGAGGAGTCTTTGGGAAACTCAGAGAGATCTTCAATCAGATCCCAACTTGGAAACCTGAATAAAGACATTAGTTAATAAAATCCACATATGTGCCCTAAGCAACAGATTGATGTGAGGTTTTTGCTGCAGAATGAGGTGTTCTTAAAACGCTCCTTATACCACCTTGGAAATATGATGTTTATAGGTAGGAAATCTGCTTGCAGTTTATTTGCTGCTTGGAAGAAGTGACAAATTAGAACAGATATTTTTACTTTTTTCTACTTGTGTGGAAATTCCAGAGAAATTTGGAAAGCAGTGATGGAATCTAAAGTCTTCAAATGTTGCTAAAGTTTGCCTTCCCTTGAAAAGAAAGAGGTTTCCAGGTGAATTAAATAAAGCAAAGAATTGCTCAAAGGTTTCAGAGGAGAAAGAGGTGAATGATTTGAATCTCAAATGGGTATTTGTAACTAGGAGGGAAGAGCTAAGGCCTGTGTGGAAGAAAGACCTCCAGAGAATGAGTAGATGTGGTGCAAACATGCAGGAGCAAGAAGGCCAAGAACAAGTTGGGTTTACTGTGGGGTTAGGAAGAGATTGGGAAATGTGTGTGCCCCCAAAGAGTAAAATTTCCCACTGATGGGGCTATGGTCATCTTTTGACAGAGTTATCAATGTGAGATGGTGGAAGGGGTTTATTTTGACCATGTTAAGTCCCCTTTGGTCAGCTTCTTGTCTCTACATGTCTATTGTTTTGCTCACAAAGAATTCTTTACTGAACAGAGCATTGCCTATGACATTTGCTAGGCAAGTTCCAAAATCCAATGCCGTATGTTATAAGTAATGATAAGTTTTTTGCGAAGAGAAGACACCAGAGGTGGAATCGTGTTCAAGCATTATATGTCAAGTGTTCATTCTATGGCAAATACAATTATGCATTTTTGATATTAAAGATGCCTATGTCATGGATAATGTGAATACATATTGCAAAGTGGTAATGAAATTGGAAATATCTGATTAGTCATAGGAAAATGTAAAAGTATTTTATCTACAATTCTAACATAATTTTTTTCACTGAATGACCAATTACACTTTTATTAAAAACCATTTGTTTTGCATATTTTAATATCTAGTTACTGATAAGTTGATGATTAAGATGACATTGATCCATTAATGCCCACTGAATGTTTAATTTGAGGATACCTTAAAATGCACTCTGTTGTACAGGATTCTGTTAGGTTTTGGCTAGAACTCCAAAGGAGTGACATATCCTGGGCTCAGAGGCTGGAAATATCTACCAGCAAATTGAAGTGTCAATGTCACTTGATTGAAGCATCAATGTCATAGCACCATCCACAAAATATTCCTTTTAAATTATTAAGATCTTAAGCTGAAATTCAGCCCTGAAGAGAGCCAACCTAACGCTACAAATGCTCAACTGGAGCCAGCAACCATTTACAGGCTTCTCTCATGGAAAGCATGTTTCAGTTCTAATGTGCCACTAAACAGCTAATCAGCAAGTGATGGGCACTATTTTAATGTGTTTGATGTAAGCTGGTGATTCTTTATGAAAATGGAAGAAAGAAAGAGGAACACCAACAAATATATATGACTCTGCACTTCAGGAACTAGAAATGAGTGCAGCTGAAAGAGTCAATGCTAGTACAAAAAAATTTGACAATCCCGCTGCTGAATATTTTGTGGCTATCATTGTTTTTATCAGACAACCTCTTTTATTAGAAAATATGATTTCTATTTACCCCAACATGTTTAAAACATGTGGTGCTCTTTGTCCAGAGCAAGCTGTGAAAAACACCTTTACAGGCCTCAAGAGCATCTTGTGCTCACAAAGATGGATCCAGGAGCAATGGAGGCTCCATAAGTACCAGGCTTTGTAGGAACGTAAATGCAAAAACTGCAAGGCAAACACCTATGGCTGTAAGCCCATTTTCTATGAGCAGAGGTGTTGACAACTATCATTTTTGAAAATCCTAGTTATCTTTTCTCTGACTTCCTCTCATTTCAGCCTCGCTGGAGGAGGAAGAGGTGTGCTGTGTTGACTGCTGTTTAACAATGGTGCCTTTCTACCAGAGACAGGAACGTTGTTAGGGAGGGCAGAGTGATCCCTGTGGTTTGTTTCTATTGAGTAATAATAAGAGGCTTAATTAATTAACATTCATGCTAAATAGCTGGCTGAAATTCTCTCATGAAAAGGCAGGCAGGGTGTTGCCTTTTCAGAGAGGCCTGTGACTGAAGGTTTCAGAAGTCATCACACTCAGTTGCTGTTAATAGTGAAAAATTTTGGGTGGTTGTGAGGTGGTGTTGGAGAGAAAAGAAAAGAGATGCAGTTGGATGAAACTAGAAAGCATTTTGTGTGCCAGTGTTCTATAGAAATAGATATTTATTTTTTTTTTACATTGAGAACCTGCTGCACGTACATTAAGCTTTGCTCTCAGCTGTAACTGATGTCCTTGCCAGATTACCATGGTGGATGCTTGGAAGATTAGGGAGTCCATTTCCCTAGGAGAAAATAAATTTGGAAAACTTATGTTTTCACATCATTTTGCTTCTCTTGTGCACATTATCTAATGACCACAGCAATTGCTCAGCCTCAGTGCCGAGGTCAGAGTGGTGTAAACCTTCAAGATAGGAGAGAGACTGCTCTGTTCAGTGGAAGTGCCAGTGCTGATGAGGTAGCTTTCTGGAACTGCTCTGCTCCTGCTTGCAGCAGACAGCATACACCACTTCTCTGTGAGGCACACAGCTTCTCTCTCCCATGAGTTATCAGAAGAAATCAGATGACTAGTCAGGAAGACTAGAATGAGTGAACAGAGCCCTTTTGAAGATCTGAAAGCACAGGTACAATAGCGCCAGTGATGAGCCAATGGAGCTCATAAAACCTAGGAGTTAATTATTAATCAAAGCCAGCAAAAATATGTTCTGCTTTAATATGTCAATGCCAGTACATAAACTTTTGAGCTAACAGACACTCTAAAAAATGAATGCTGATTACTGTTCTAGCAGCTGTTTCATCAGCCACTTTAGAATCAGCAATATGTTAGTCAGCTATACATTAGCAGGCAACATAAGGGCAGTTCAGAGTTGAGGCTTTCCATACTGCAAGCTCCACTTAGAAATTAACATTTAGAGAAATGTCCTGTTGAAAATCCCAACAGAGAAGCTGGGGGCAGGTAACTGTAAGAGGACATCCCTATACCAGAAGGTGAGGAACTGGAGACCACGTATTTGAATTCCATTGGATATTGCAGGTAAGAATAATTAAAAACAGCTTCACAGAGAAACAAAACAAGTTGGAAGAAACCTTCATCTCCCTTCCCTAAAACAACCAACCAGTCATTAATGGGCAGAGCAAATTCATAGACACACGGCTGTGTTAATTCCATAGGCTTTGTGCAGTCCAGTGTTTGTGTCAGTGTTTGAGGGACACTGCTACAGCAAAGTTCAGATTAGTGTAAACTGACTCGAAAATAGCCTGCAATGAAGCCTGTTGTAAAGTATCATTAGGACTTCCTTTTCCCCACTCTTTTTTTTTTTTTTTGTCATTCGGTATCTTAGTAAAAAGAACCCCAAAACCAAAAAACAAACAAACCCCCCAAAAAATAACACAAATAGCCAAACCCATAAACCATTCCCTTAAGCCTCTAAAGACTTTTAAAGCACTGGTAGAACATCAGAGAGCAGGACTGACCAGAAAATTTACATTGATTTTTAGTAAACGTTGCTGACTTGGGTGGCTTAGATGGGGATATCAGTTTGCATTTGTCGAGTTTTGCCCAGTACCACAGAATGAGAAAAGAAATTAAAATACCCAGACATTAAGTTTTTCCTGTGAAATGTGTTCTGTAATTCTGTGCTTTAATGTGTGTGTGCTGAGTATTTCTGGTATTTGCCAATTATGCTAATTATTTTTTAAATTTCAAGGAAGCTAGAATCCACGGGAAAGGAGGAAAGAAAAAAAAATCCAACTCTGCAGTATTTTTGTGCTTCACTGACTTTTTTCTTTCCCCTATGGTACTTCAGAAAGAAAGGGGTAAATATGTTGCCTTTGTAATTGATCTGCTCAACAATGAAACAACTGAGCAACCTCTAACTTCACAGTCTAATGAGTTTCCTTGAAGGCCCAGATGACTTCAGCACTCTGCTGTGGTGTCTTCCAAAGCACTGCCAGCAAAACCTTAAGAGGACCAGAGAGAACAGGGCTTTGATGCAGCAACAGTACCAAGGGAAATGGCGCAGAGCAGAGGGAAGACTGCTGGGTTGTAGCCAGAAATAGAGCCCAGTGTGGCCAATCTGAGTATTGTTCAAAAGCCTATTCTTACTCCCTGCTCTACCTGTTGCTGCACACAACTGGTGAGAGGCATCAAATGCTTTTTCTGTCAACTTCAGTTGTTCAGGGGATCTTGCCAATGCCTCTGCTCCAAATCAGTCCTGTACTGTACTCTGGCTTTTGAAATTAATTGTGTGCCCTCTGTTTTTTTTTTTTGGTTTGTTTGTTTTTGTTTTGTTTGTTTTTTTTGTTTTTGTGTTTTTTTTTTTTTTTTTTTTTTTACCTAAAACTCCTGCTGGTTTACGATGCCAGGCTCACTGATTTAATAAAGACAGGCTTTGCGTTACGTACTTATAGTGCTGAATTAGTCATAGTGGCAGCTTTGAGGGCATATTTATTTCTAGAATCTCTTGTTTTATTTATGATTCTGTCTTGTCTTTCACTGCTCACATTTTTTCTCAGTAATGCTTCCAATTCCACAGGTTTACCCATCCAAGGAATTTCCCTGACAACAAAAATATGAACCTGTGTTCTCTCATAAGGATGCATGCTGATATTGATTCACCTTTGCTTTTAGAGCACTGATTTCTCTGGATGGTATGCAGCAGGTGGTTCTCAAATTCTTATCTTCCCTCCTCTGGTACAGATGAATACTGCCAGCATCGATTCAGCGCAGAATTTATCTTAGTGCACTTCTTGTCCTTTCGATCATTATTTCATGGGTACTCTTTCTTCCAGCTTATGTTTTGCTAGCTGCAGTGATTGTTCATAGACTGACTAACAAGGCAAAGAATGGACCTCATTTCCACTGCTGAGCAAGGAGCCAGCAGACCTACTTTCTAGTCTTTACCTTTGAGCTGCTAGGTAGTGACTACTTCAGCTCTCCTCCCTATTAAGGTGTATTGTATTCTTCACATGAAAAGCCGACTGGAATCTGCCTGGAATACCTAAAAACAAGTTATACAGGAATTTAGAAGTTCCTTTGTTATGGAGAAAGATCCTGTTCACTAGAGGGGATTTCACCAGATTCTGTTGGTGGCATTTGAGTTGTGCAGGATGACTATGTCTGTGGCTGTGCTTCTAGACACTAGGGGCGAGCATGTCATATCCTTGCAATAGAAACATCAGTGTTGCTTTGTTTCAGAAATATCGTGAGAAATTTCTTGAGGGCCTTCCACATTATTTCTTTTCCATACCTCTTTTCTGATGCCGTAATTTGTCCTGCAGTTTCTATTAAAGGCTCTGGTGCTTGATCCTTCCTGTCAGTACTCCTCGTATTGTCAGCTCTTCCATGGTGTACTGTAAGGTTTCAAGTGCTGAAGTGAACCATTTCCTTGGTTATCCTACTCTATATACACTCTAAGCATGAGTTTAGATTACTTTGCCTAATGGAAGGATCCCACTTAATTATAGGAACAAAAAAGGGATAACATTTAACTTTAGAGAAAAAGAAAGCTTAGTTCCATTAATTTTTCCAATTATGATTCTTGTTCTTATGGAATTTTATCAATCTCAGTGTTTTCCAATGTTTTACTTTTGATATACCTGTGTACTCTATAATAAAGCATTACTCTTATTAAGACTGCAGTTTAGCAATAGTATTTCCCGTGTGTCAGCTTGAGCCACCATTCACATCTAATCTATATAGCTGGTTTTTAGCAGGTGAATAGTCCCCCCTGTAAATTCCTTATAGCTAGATGCATATGTAAGTGCTTTGATTGAAGTAGTGAGGGACAGATACATATTCCTCTCTCAGTGGATAACCAGAGGGAGAATTTTGCTTGTGCAAATAATTAAGAAATGCTATGGCAAAGGGAACAAAATGGCTTCCCAGGACTCAGCAGGTCTCTGTTCACTCTGTCATTTCAGATTTGCTGCCTTGCAGAGAGGATGGCTGGTTGCCGTCAGTCAGAGGGGTAACACACGTTAACAAGCTGAATGGTTAGTGTTTGAGCAGTGTCTCGTGTGCTGACAGCGCTTCATGTGAAGTGCACTTGCTCACCTAGGAAGAAGAAATCTCTAGGAACTTCTGCACCCAATTCTATTCAAAATCAATTGGAGTTTTGTCATTGACTTTAATAGGCATCAGATTAGTCCTTTAGTGTTGCATAAGTGGCAGACAGACGAGAAATTGAGACTAAATGGGCTATTGTCTTTGTTTATTTTTCTTTGCCAATGAATAGGTGTTGATAAATTTAACTCAGTCTCATTGTGGGAGTGGGAACTCTTAAAATAAGGTTCTATTACAAAATTTTTTATGCATGTTAAAACTACAGTCTTATTACTCTGAAAAATAGCAAATCTGTTTGCAAAGTTCATTGCAGTTTCAAACTACAATTTAATATCGTGGTTTATTCTACTAGCCCTTAGACACATGACTTTTCAAGTGGAAGTGAGGTAGAATTTAGACATCTAAATATAAAATTGCTATCTTGAAAAGCCTTGCTTAGATAATAACTTTTATTCCATAGAAAACTGCAAAAGACTGCACATAGCCCAAGACCCATCTCACAGAAACACTTGGCTGGCCATCCATGCATCCAAGGGTGCTACTCTGGTGCTACTCATGCCACTCATGCCATTCCTTTGGTGCAGTAGGTATTGTCAGGACATGCTGGGCTTGGCTCCGTCAAAAAAGGGGAATGGTAGGTGGTTTCATTTAGCCTTGGCTTCTTAGGGTGCAGGAATTATCTGATCTACCTACTTAAGTGGCTTCTCTGGGGATAAATGAACATGCTCAGCCAGGAAAGGTACTTTCCAAAGCATTTAATTGTTGGTACTGATCACCTCTTTGATACCCATAGTGATAGTTATTCAGATTAGTTGGTAGTAAGTGAAATTCAGTAAAATCTCCCCAGTCACAATAGTTTTGCCTTTGGCAACAGGGTGACTACTTACAGAACAGTGTGAACTAGTAATTGCTCTTCTTACTAGGGATTCCTAATTCTTCACTGTATGAAGACGTTGTCACAATATTGGCTAAAAAGTATAGCTAGATAAAAGTTTTCAGGGCCAGAAGGTTCACAGGTTGTCACTGCAGAATACACTGTTAAGTGGCCATATGTCTTGATCTTAGCATGCCTAAACTATTGTTCCTCAATGGTCCTTATTACACATGTGATAATTTGATTTTGGGTCAGCTAGATAACTGTAAAATGCTGTCAATGAGTGTACCATGGGGACTAAGAAAGCTCGACCTTTCTCTTTTCTCTGACTTAAAGTGATTTGGCATGAAGTTTACATTAACTGGAGAGTCCACTGTGTCTTAATGGCAGAGGGGAAGCTCTATATTTTCTGGTTACTTCTTATAAAAACATGGAGAAAAGCTTATTTTGCATTCCTTTGGAAGAAATGCCAGTTACTGCTGTTATTCTAAGCTTTGTGCTCTTAGTAAATGCTACACTGGTATTCCCACAAGGAAAAAAAGCATTTTGTTTACAGTGAAAAGTAAAATGCAGAGGGTAAGCAAATATTTGCATGTGTATCCAGCTGCCCCAAGGCTTAACACGATTATTAGTAACAATGATATCTGTGCAGCTCCTTCTCGTTAAAAAAAAAAAAAAAAGGATAAAACCCAAATATTTCACTTTGTTGGAATTAATTCTTGCTGAAGCACCAGAGTGATGAAATCTGGCTTTTTGCCATTTCAGGGTGACAATAATTTCTAGTCCAGCAAGTGTGACTTTTAGAAAAAGTCTGTCGTCTGGAAGGCAAGGGAGCCCTGTTAGTTGGGAGATTAAAAAAAATATTATCCAGCTGCAACAGATCATTGGAAACATGTTTTGAAAAGCATCTTAGCCTGATGTCCCTGGACACATGCACAGAGTCTGGCCCAAGTCTTAAAGGAATGTGAAGAGGAGTATGTTGGAGCACAAAAAGTAACCATTGTAGGGGAATACACTGCTGGAATGTGTTGGCCACAAAGGGATACGACAGAGATTACTGGTGTTCGGTTACCACTGGATTCCTCTGAGGAGGTCCACACTCTGAAGTGTGAAGGACAAGGTGTCACTGAACACTTTCAAAAAGAAACGTTGCAGTTCCTTTAGGTAGGACGGCTTTATGTGACAGACTGAAAGGCAGACCAGCTGTTGCTAATCCAGACAGCCCATTCCAGATGATCCATAGGAAAAGATCTCAAGACTTGGTAACTTCAGCAGGAGGCAGAAGCCTGAGCTATGAGATGTCCCTGTTGTACTGGCCTTGCTCCCACGTTTGCCCCCACTTGCTCCAAGTAGCCTTTCCCAGCTGCTGGTGCTCTAGTCTCCCTGAGCATGCATCTCCAGCTATGTCTTTGCATCACCTGCTCTGGGAGGCTTCACTTCTACTGCCTGCAAGGTGGGTTTTAGGCTGGATTTTTGTATTCCTTAGCTGGTACTTTAAAGCTGACAGAGGATGCGGAAATGGATTAGTGATTCTTCACAAGTGTGGTTGCTTTACCTCCAGTTAATGGAGCACAAAAAGCACTATCCAGTCAGAAAAGATCGGAAGACTCTACTTCTGGACATAGACCTGTCTACCTCTACCTTGCAGGTATGTTTTCTCTGAAATAAAAGGTGCTGGTCACTATCAAAAGCAGTGCACTAGACTAGTGAGATTACATTTTTCACTATAATGGTATTTCCTAGGAGTGATATAACCTTTGTTTAACAGAAGAAAAGTGGATGCTGGAGCAGCAGCATATTAATAGGGTAGAGTAATTAAGCTTATAAAAATCCAATTTTTTGTTAATAAGAAAATTAATTTGATTCTTTCTGTGTGTGTTAAACATCTGGAACACTTGTAATACCAGTGTAGAGATTTGGTCTGGAAAATTAGAGTATGGATAACAAGATGACAGAGTTAGTTGCTGATGTGAGAGGAAAGGTAAATAGCAGGAAAAGCGTGGGTAGATAAGGAAAGGCTTAGAATATTTAAAGACTAATAGATGAAAAAGACAGTTCAGTGTAGATAAATGATGAATAATGAGTCATGGCGAAGTATTGCCAGCATTCTTAGGTGCTTCATACTCTTAGAGAAATAAAAAGCAAGGGAACAGATCATGCTATAAATTAGCATAACTGCGCTGAAGCCAGTGGAGCTTTGCTGATTTACACCTCTGAAGGACTGGACCCTTCAAGAGTGAGTATTAATGATGAATGGAGAGAAACAAGGGAATAAATCATAGTTTCCTTAGCCAGTGTGGATGGTGTGGGGGGCAGGGGGCTGTTACCTTATTTACTTTTTCTTTAGTATTTAATTTCCTCCATTTGTTAAGGCATTTGTTAACCATAGTAGACATTCTGTATGTTACTTTAAAAACTTACAAAATAAATGTCAGAGGCCATCTGAAACACTTCAGTCAAATAAAGAAAAAGTCTTTTCAAGTTTATAAAGATCTGTTAAACTCTAAACTGTGAAAGAGATTTACTTGACAGTGTTATTAGTTACTGATAGCCATGGTTTGAAGGCACTTGAGGTCTGTGCATAGACCTGCCATGTTTATTTTGGCAGTTAATGTTTTAATCAATAGTTAGATTGTTTAATTTAAGCTGTAACTACTTTGGGGATTTACAGATAAAAAAGATATCTACGTTTTTTCTCTACTTTTAAATGTGCTAGAAATTAAAACCTTGCACCTAGAAATAACAAATTGTTTACAAAGCTAGAATGGATAATATTAAAACTCTGCCAGTAAAGAGCAATAATTTTGAAAGTTCAGTAAATGATGAGGTCTCAATTTGTCTCTTATGAATGTGGTGTAGCCAAATGTTGCAGCACAGTATTTCTCTCTGCTTGTTGATAACATCATTAACCTCATTGTCACTGTTTGTTTTAGATTATCTTATTTGGAGCTAAACAGAATTCTTCAAGGAAATTTTTGAAGCCCACAACATCAACTTAAATGAAGAAGCTAAAAATTTATAGTGACCTTACCCTGCACAGATCTCAGAGAAATTTATTATAGTCTTGACATTCCTAATCTCCCTCCTCCTTTTGAGTCCATCAGTTGTACCCTAGACTTGACAGTTCTTCATTGGTGTTTCTGCTGATTTCATCACCTCCTGTTACTGTGGTTGCATCTTCAATGTCTTATCAATATGTTCTTCTGTTTCTCTCCTCTGGTCTTGGGGGCAGTTGCAAAAGGCAATCTTGGGTGTACTGTCAAACTTTTACAGTAAGGTTGTCTCTAACATAGTTTCACTGCAATTTTTGTATCAAATTTAACACCATTTGATCACTTTTGGAGTACTGTGATCTGTGAGTTTATTTCAAATGAGGCCATATTGAATTAAGACACTCATGAGAATCAATCCTGAAAAGGTTTTTTTTTTTTTTGACTGTTTTAAAACTTACATCAATTAAAAATCTTCCATTAATCTCAAACGTCTATAATACTCTTATAATTACAGTTTATGATTTGGCCCTTACATTCCTAAGACTGTTAAAATTTGCTCCAGGATGAGGACAGGAAAGAGACCCTTTAATTCTTTCAGTTCTGTTGGTGGGGAAAGTCATTACTATTATGTTTCACTTCAAAACTGAAAAGAATTTCCATATCCAACACCCATACTTTGTCCTAATGAACTCCAAAGAGTGTGTTCTTTTCTTGTTAATACCAAATAGATTCTTAACATTCAGTTGTATATGCTCTGCATGTAGGAGAGCACAGATGAGAAGCTTCAGAAACTATTTCAGTTTCTCATGTGAAGGGCATTTCCACAGAGGGTGCCTGCGTGCTCATAATGGAAGCTTTCACCTTTACCTATTGTGTATCAGCCCAGTCCTCAATACGATATAAAGGATTTACACCTAAAAATGAATGTTGTTTATATATGGATGTAGCATGGGTTGATAACATTGAGAAAGGCAAAGCCAAACAAAATCACTTTTTTGTTTCCCAGATTGGAAGTTTTCCTGACAAAGTTGTTTTCTATGAGTTGAACATCTATCCCTGCTGTGTTCATTAGTCAGCTACATAAGTATGAAGCAAATATTGAACAAGGAGTGAGATTGTGATGAAGAAAATAAATACTCCAGAAGGAAACATCTGAAACCTGAAACAGGTTTTGCACTGCCCTTATAAATTAGAATTGACTTCACTGCAGGGAGCATATTTGACTGAGATAGGACATTCTAACTCGGTATCATATAAGTGTGTTGCTATGGATTCTGGATTGGAATAATCTAATTAACTGTGACAATTTAAACCCAACACACACAAGTGAGATAACATCCAGCCTTTTGCCTACTTTCTTCTTCATTTGAGATGAACTTGACCTCCTTCTTTCCACAGACCCAGTGGCATTTCTTTTTCCTTTCTAAAATTATTTTGCATAGTCCTTGGCTGTGACAAGGAGAGATTAATAGCTGGTGTTCATCCTTCTGTCATTACATGAGGGATTGTCATGTGTGTGGATTGATTTCACACGTTATTCTGTCCTGTAAAAAAAATATTTGTCAATAAAAGGGAGGCAAGGAAAATCCTTTGGCACTGACATTATGAGTTGATTTATCTTCACCACCATGAAGCTGGCTGGAAAGGATATGAGGCAAAACAATCTATTCTCATGATAAACCTGAGTTGCATTTAGGATAAATACTACCCTAACTAATCTGCTGAAGGCACTGCACATTATAGTGAGACATGGAAGCTGAATAAGATAAACTTATTATTCTGATGCCATTTATTTTCAGATTCATTTCAAAGTTGCTCTCTTATTTGAAAAAATCAACACCTAAGGTTGAATAGGAAGAATCCTATTTTTCTCACTCTTACTATGCTGTTGGCTCGTTATATCTTCATCTCACCATCGTAGCACCGAAAGTGTGAAATCATTTTCTTTTCTTCTTCTTACTAAGTTGTTATTTGTCTCCTGTAGGCAATTATGTCTCATGCTGATGTGTCAGCCATTTAAAGTACCATGAGACTGGTTTATAACCAGTAAAGCTTTTGTAAAATTATAAATCTTGAACATACTTTATCTTTCCATCCAGATTTCACAGTTCTTTAGAAATACTTGTTTCGAACTTTTAAAACACCTTTGCATTTGTGGATACAAGTTACTTTTTATTAAAACCAAACCAAAACAAGAGAGAGAAAAAAAAAAGATATAATACCAGAACCCCCCCAAGCTTTTTAGTGGAAGTAGTACACATCCTCGATTTTCATCAGAAGTCTTCTCTGTGCCAGAAAATAAAGGGGTTTTCTGTCTTTAGGAAGATTAAAATGATGTCTTTCTCTAGGTCTTCATCCAGCAGTACATGGAATTTGGGTAGAAAGAGAAGAAATCAGAACTTGTTCATTAGAACAAGACACAAGTAATTCTTCAAGCATTAGAATCACTGATCTCAGCAGATAGAGTGAGTAGATGTGAACTATTAACCTCAGCCTTCAGAAAACTCCCCAAACTAAGCAGCCAACTAAGCTACCTTTATACTCAGTGGAGAATCATAACAAATTTGCATCATCCAAAGACAAGTTTCTAAGTTGAGGGAGTTGCTCTTTGGAGAAGTAAATTCTTGAGTCTACAAAACTGCTGACTTTTAATAGTTGGAAAATGTAACAGTGCTAATAATGAAGAGAAAAGGCAAAAGTTGTCCGTATTTGAGCAAAGAGGAAGAGTCTGGACCTCTTTCCCCCCATGGCGTGGCGTGACCCAGTTCTAGTTCCATTTCCATCTGAGGAGCCATTTCTGACGGCTTGAGTGGATGGGGGGGGGGGGACTCCAGCGCCAGGGGTTTCTTCAGGTCCTGAGCCTGGAGGGGAGAGGTGCTCTCCCCTCCTCCCACCCATGTGGCTTCATGACAGGCACAGAGACAGCACACCGGCGTGGAGAGGAGGCAAAAGAGAGTTTATTGTTGGGGGGGTTACATTTATAGGGTTAGGAAGATTCACAGAATAACCAATTAGAAGTCTCAAGGGGCTTACAGGAACACCCAATCACAGGAAGGGGTTAACAAGGTCCAATGAGAACACCTTAGGACATCTTCCCAGGACATTCCTGCATGGGATAACACTTGTTGTGGGGGGTCTTGGGAAGAAGAAAGCATGAGTTAGCAAAGAGACTACAAAAAGCCATTTTGAAACATGTTTAAACCACAGTTTTCTCATATACTGCAGATTTCCTGCCACAGAAGAGTTGTGTTAGTATTGCATAAGGGTGATAAAATATTTTGAAGTCTATTTGAAACTGTGAGGGATGCTAGACAACGTTTAATTGAGCAAGTCTAGACAAATTGCATGTAAGAGCCCTCCAAGAACTGTTGGGAGAGAGCTGTACTCCTACCTTGTGCTTCTCTGAGTACTATTTAGTGAATTGTTGAGTTTATCAGCAATTACTAGTAAGGTAAGTTATTGGTAGCAGTGACAGCACTCTTCAAGAGATACACACTCTTCAAACTTCACAAGACAAGTTAAAAATTGAAAAGAAACTTTTATTTTACATCTGTTTGCGTAAATATCTGTAATCTTTTTCAGTAAAATTATAGACTTGTGGATAAAGAGGCTCAGGAGATTAATGTTCAGTCTAAATCTGTTTGTGCCTCAGTTCTTCACTTGTAGGAAATAGATAATAAAAGTTTATCTCTTCTTTCTGTGATCTTAGGATTTCAAAGTAAAGATCCCATGTTGTGAAAGGGCCCAGGACAATGGCCATTTCACTTCTAACATGGACTATCAGATCACTACAAAGTAAGAAGAATGAAGTATGTTTTACTATTCATAAAACTTCTGGAAGATTTTTTTCTCAAGGAGAGATTAATTTCCGCATATCTACTTACATTTTCATCTTAAACATAACCATCTCCTTCAGTGTCTCTAAATTCCTTTAAGCAAAAAGACTTCTTTGTTAGTGTTACTATAGCAATGAAACATATGAAACTGTCACTTCACCAAATCCAGAACAGTAGCAGTGAAATGGGATCGGAACAGAGAACGGAAGTTTTCTGAAAAATATTGTTTAGAGCCCTACCTTCCAATTTCTACTGCAAAGAAGAGTGCAGTGCAGACCCTGAAAGATGTTTTGTTCTCCTGTCGTTTGAGAAGGACTTTTGACATGCAGTGTATGTCGCTGGAGTATAGGCATCAGTTAGAGGAATGGATTGGCCCAGGCAGTATTGAAACTAAGCATAGAAAAAAAAATGCAGATTAAAAAAATGAAGAAGGAAATGTACTCCACTGTAAGAACATTTAATTGTAGCTCTTGCAGGAGGACTTTAAATTGTTATAATCAGTAACGTACAACTATTTTGCAGAACCTTTTGCTGGTCTGCCAGGTCCTATGGTGTTTCATATTTCTAATTTAAAAGCCAAACAAGCAACATTTATCCAGTTAAAGGCACTTGAGTGATTAACCACACAGTTGTATAACAGCCTTTGGACCATAGGACAGAATTTCTTTGAAATAACCAGGCATTCTAGGTTAGATTCCCGGATGCTACTTCTAGATCTATGAGGCAAACATCTACACAGCTCAGATAGGACAAAAGCATCCTCATGCTAGGGTTGACCATGAGAGAAGAATCAAAAGTTTCCTTGGGCGAATGTCATGCAGTAGCTCATATTCCAGACCCCAAAAGGGGCAAAGGTTGCAGTCAAGAGGGATTTTTCGTGATCCATCTGTTCCCATGCAAGCTGAAGCAGCCTAAGGATTGCTTAAAGCCTGCGGCTGCTGTGCTGAATTTGCTCAAGTGCTGCCACTGCAGAGAGGGCTTTTCCGTGCATCAAGAAGTTTGTGCTGACCACAGCTTGAGCTTCCAGCTCTGTGTCCTCCTGCTTGTGTACACAAGCAAAAGTGTTCCTGTGTTCTTCCTTCATCCCCTAACCTGGAAATAGCAGTGTTAGCAGTTTCTGTGAAAGCCACCAGAGGACACAGTGCCATGTGAAATGGGAGTGGGTTGGGATCTCTGCTTCCCAGAATGTAGCTTTGGTATTACACTGGGTGTTTTTTCTAAAGGCAGTGGGGAAATGCTTCACAACTCCCAATATTTCTACTGAAAGTGCTGCCCAAACAACCTTGGTATTATCAGAAAATTGTCATAACTTAAGGAATACTGTGTCCAGCTCTGAAGTTCTCATTATGGAAAAGACACGAAGTTGTTGGAACAAATCCAGAGGAGGACCATGAAAATGATCCAAAAAATGGAACACCTCTTCTGTAAGGAAGGGCTGAGAGAGTTGAGGCTGTTCTGCCTGTAGAAGAGAAAGCTCCAAGGAGACCTTTCAGTGCTTAAAGGAGGCTTGTAAGAAAGATGGGGACAGAGTTTTAGTACGGCCTCTTGCAAAGGACAAAGGGTAATGATTTTAAAGTAAAAGAGGAAGGATTTGGACTAGATATAAGGAAAAAATTTATGATGATGAACGTGGTGAAACTGGAGCAGAGAGGTGGTGGATGCCACATCCCTGGAAACACTGAAGGTGAGATGGGATGGAACTCTAAGCAACCTGATCTAGTTGAGGATGGCCCTGCTCATTGCAGAGTGGTTGGATTAAATGGCCTTTAAAGGCCCCTTCCCACACAAGTAATTCTATGATTCTATGAATAGCAGAGCCCAATGCTCATTGTGTAAGGTAATTTTAATAAATTTCATTGTTCCCTCGTCCTAACCTTTCCAACAATCTGCTTTCCTCTATCCACAAAAGTTCATCTCCTTTTCTTTTGTCAAACACACTTTTCTGTTTGTACTTAATTCCGTATCTGCCAAATAATAGATAATAGATTCATATGGATGTATATTAAAATAGTGCTTTCCATCTAGATGATTACCAAGACCTATGTACTTTGAATTGTAAATTATGAATCAGTTCTTCAGCCAGTGCTGAGCTTGCTTTAGATCAACCTGCTTGTTCATCTACTTCACTTGAGGTTCATTCTCTGTTTTATGGAATAATTCTCCTCTTCTGATAGTGCAGATAGCTATTGCCAGAATACATTATGGCAGCAATGTAATAGTTTCTAATTTTAAATAAGGTTTCTCACTAATATATATCATGATAAAAAATGATTTGTTGCATTCTAGGTACAGCTTATTCTATCTTGAGGAAGAGTAGTGAACTGAATCACTTCTGAGAGACTTTCTAGGCCTATTTTGTACATTTACATCTTTTAAACTGTGAAACTGTACTGACTTGTAGTTCTGTGCTAATAACATAAGGCATATGCAAATTTAGCAAAAGATTTCAATCTGTAAGAAACCCCAACAAAACAGAAAAAAGTTGCTGAAAAAATCTTCATCAGTACAAGTGGTCAGAAGTTGGTTTTTATTTCAGCTGAGTGATGAGGAGCACAGCACTGTTGTGTGCTCCAGAGTGGGGACATTGATTGACTGCTGAGTTACAGTGATGCAACCAACTGTTAAAGCGTCACTTGATCACTTAGTCTTCCTCTAGGGCTAGAATGCCTTTGTGTTCAGCAGCAACAGAGTGGGAGGGTAGCCTTAAAGCAGAAGGGTCTATGATCCTGATAATCAGGAAACCACTGAAATTACCATGTTTTTCTTTGCTCCATTTTCTTTGCTCAGATAGTTTCAAGAGCAGTGATTGATTCCCAGCTCATGCAGAAGTATTCTAAGCCCCTAACGCTATCCTTGTTCAATCTCATGTTATGGTAGCCATACATGAATTACATAGCTGCCTATCCTGAGTCCTAATAATGAGAGATTTCCCAAGGGTTGTTCCAGTGAACCGTTGATCAGTTCTCTTTCATGAAAACTGGACCGACGATGGGAGTCAGTATCAATAGTATTCAAGAGGCCTGAAGGCCACACCCAATATTTTGTGAGAAAAATTAATCACCAAACCACTGAAAGTACATATTCTCCATCTAAGGAAATTTTAATTTTAGTTGTGAAGTCTTACAGAGGCAAGTGTTATTTGCATAGGCTTTGACTTTTGGATATAACCTGCAGAAGGATAACTTTGATAATGACAACTCACAAATCACTCATCACTCATCAATTCTAACCAATTTCAAAATCTGAAGCTTGTAAGAGTCCTAACAAATTTTCACTGTAACTATAGATAAGCTTCTTTTAACCTGATAATACAATTTAATCTTAACTATAATTTTAGATTACTTCATAATTTGCCAATAATACATAGAAAATATGTAAGGAAATCAGTTAAAAATGTTTATTGTGACTTGGAACATGAATTCTCTCACAGTTTTTTTGATGGATAAACAGATTATCTCTGATTTAGGAGGACTTCAGGATTGTCTCTTCTGCAGATAGGTAGCATGAGAAATACAGAGCAAAGCTTCTAGGGTATAAAGAGGAGACATAATAATTTTGGATGTAATACCCATATAGAGAAGAATGGTGTAGTTCATACCTTCCTAGCATCAACCTCATTTACCCACTAGGAGAATGAGAAAAAGATCTAAGGTATATGGCCTTTTTTTCTATCACCTCCTTACTGAAAAACTGTCTTTCACTCCCTTCAAGGCTATACTTAGTGCTGATGTCTCACCTGAGCTAGATACAGGAGTTGATGTGCAATGGAGAAACACATCTCAGTTCCATATGCGGCTTAGCACTGCTACTGGCAGAGAGAATTTGGGCTTTGAAAGCTGCTTAAAATAGAGAAAAATATCCAAATGGTCTTTTAAATCTGCAGAAGGAGCCACAGTGTCATGATTATTCTGAAGTGATCACCAAATCCATTGTGTTGTTATGGCTTAAGAAACACTTGAGCTCTGTTAAAGTACGAAAAATTCATTTTTAGTAATTCCTGCATAATTTAAGTGATGGATTGGAATGCAAAGCACTTCAGCTTGTCATTCTTTCCTACTCATATTAAGGTGCTTTATTGCAGAGAAGGGGACAAAATGCTAAATATATTAAGCTCGGCATTTTTATAGACTGTTTAATAAATGTACAAAAGAGTATTCATAAAGACTGCTAATTGTGCATACATTGTACTAACTAGTGGTTGTAAAAAATGTTGTTTATGTTTTATATCAACTCATCGTAAAACTAGGATCGTTAGTGTGAAAGCAATGTGCTTAATATATAAAACTATTTTCTGTCAGTTCTGTGGAGGAGACTTCAGAGTGAGTTAGGTTGTGTTGTGCCCTTTAAAGTAAAGTAGGCAAATTCATGTCCTAGTTACTTTGTGGTAACTTGTGGCAATTCTGACGCAGATATGGATCATCGGTCACAGGTTATGTATCCCATGGGGAAATGTCCATCCCATCATCCTTCTATAATACTGGATTATTTTGTTGTTATGAAGCAGTGGCCAATGGGGATCAGCAGAATTCTGAAGTGCATAAAACCACATTTATTTGTGATTTATGATTCCTTCTGGCCTGTTCCTGTATTTCTCACTTGAACAGAAAATGTGGAAACAGGTTTTTCTTAATAACAGCCACTGAACTGAATGTTATGTTCATCTTACATTTAAACAAAAGCATGTGTTAATCTCATTTGGATATAAGAAACATGAAATGAGCCTATACAATCTATTATACTTGAAAGAACGGATTTACAGGCGCATACTGGTTGTTCAACAGCATTTCAATAATGCCATTAAAACCATATTTAAAGCTATTCAATGTCACTGGAATGGCATGAAGTGGGTAGAGCACATTAGTCAGTTTGTCATTAATCCAGCAAAAAGACATTACTGATGTTTTTCTTTTTTCCTGTACAACTCTTTAAGTGAATGTGATTTTCAGAAGAAATGTTAGCAGAAAGACCATATTTGTATGATTTTTTTCAGCTTAATTCCTGAGTGTTTGTCCCCTATACATTATTTGTATGAACAATGGAGTCGTCTGGCAATTAAAGAAAAAAAATAAATAAATCTATTCATTGTGACTGGCACTGAAAACAAAACAAATTTTATGAGTTCTGATCTCTGAACCTCTAGCAGAGGTTATATTGTTCAAAACAGACTTTCCATAAGCTTATCTTCTCCAAAACTGGTCTCTATTTTTACATGGTACTTAGTGCCATGGTCTAGTAACCACGGCGGTGTTGGATCGAGGGTTGGACTTCATGATCTCAGAGGTCTTTTCCAACCTGTCTGATTCTACGATTCCATGATTCTATGATCTGCATCAGTCGGTTTAATGAAAAGTATCTCTCCAAATCAACACTGTTCCATACAAAACTGTTTACACTGCAGAATGGAGCGATCACAAAATTCTCTCATGAAAACAATAGCTGATTTTTTTCTTTTTTCTTAACGAGATTGGGGTAATTTATTTTTCACCCTGTTCCCAAACTGATAAATGAGATTACAAATAGACACGGGTTAAAAACTCCAGTAACTCTGAAGTCTCTAACGAATTACTGGTAATGGTTTACTCCTTATCTGTGAAGAGTCAACGGCTGAATTTGAGCTGTTTATCTGCTACAGTTTCTAAGTTGATGAAAACATTATGGAAGGACATATGGTTTTCCACCACAGTAATAGCAAACTTGAGACTCAAAGCTGAATAGTACAACACATCTGCAGGCTAGAGTGGAAAGCAAGAACATGGTGAGACTTACAAAGAATGATTTTATATATTTTATTATTTTGAGCCTGTTTGTCACCAGAATGACAGTAATATAAGTGGCACTGTACTCCCTTCTGGCAAGACGAGAGGTTCTAGACGAGATTAATTTTAAAAATACCTTTCACAATTTTCTATTACTGAGCATCCATTGTGAAGATGGTCTTCTTTAAAAACTATGCCAGTTAGAAAGAATAAAGGAATTTTTCTTTTTTTGTCAGAGTCTAATCAGAAGAGTAACCCTTTCCTCTCTCAGCAGAAAAAAATTCCTGTAATACCAGTTCAGAAAAAATTTGGTGGTAAGTGCAACTCAAGTGGATAATGAGACAGAGACCAGGAGGCTACTCATAGAAGAGTTTTACCTCTGTGTCTCTGTTGCGGGAACACTGAAGACTGGTCAAGAGGAACTGACAAGCAGAGAAGGAGAATATCTCACTGAAGAAAGAAAAGAAAATATTTTACCATTTCCAAACATATTCATCATACATTAAGAAAGAAGAAAGATTAAATAACTAAGAGAAAAGTCTGTGATATTCTTATTTTAAATGAAACACAGATTAATATCTGTCCATAGAAAGTGAAAAAAAAACCCTCTTGATAGTAAAAAAAAATTGGCCACATTTTTTCCACTGATATAAAACCCTCAAACACTACAGAATCCTCCATTATCATTAATTTAAAAATAAATAAAGCATATAACCCCACGGGTGAAACTAGGTCGAGGAAAATGAGCCAAACTAGTCAACTTTCTCTGCATGAAGTCCTCATTAAAAAAAGTCAGCCCAAGTGGGAACCAAGTTCATCAACGACTTCTTTACTTAATGCAAAAATATGCCATGCTTAGCGTGTGCTGCATTTGCTATTTTGGCAGTGAGTTAGCACATGTACAGGAATTGTGGCAGTGAGGTTGGTATATTTGTATATCTGGTTTGCTGAAGTTTCTTTTTTGTTAAACAAACAAACAAGCAAAACCCAAACAGCAAAACTATGACAAAAAGGAATCTTTTGTCTGTTTCCACAGTTGGCATTTCTGAAATTCATCCAACCCAAATGGAAAACCTCTACCCACCTTTTCTGAGATAGAAATGATGTAAAAGATTAATGTACCCCAATCAAATTCCTTTCCCTCCATGAAACTTCCTCTTCAATATGGCACCTGAACTCTCTTCCATGATTGTTCCCTGCATTACCCTAGTGTGATGAGTTGGAGGAACAGCCAAGGTTGTGATAAATAAGAAATTCCAACATTTGAGCTACTCAGTCCCCTTAACCTGCTCCAAGGAAGATCTTTGCAGAAAATTAGCCAAGTTTAGTTCTACATAGTTCTGCATCACAAGGATGGTGAAGGATTTGGAGGGAAAGCCTTACAAGGAACAGCTGAGGTCACTTGGTTTGTTCAGACTGGAGGAGAGGAGTCTGAAGGGAGACCTCATTGTGGTCTTCAACATCCTTACATGGAGAGGCAGGTACAGATCTCTTCACTCTTGAGACCAGTGACAGGACTTGAGGAAATGGTATGAAACTGAGTCAGGGGAGGTTTAGGTTAAATATCAGGAAAAGGTTTTTCGCCCAGAGAGTGGTTGCGCACTGGGACAGGCTCCCCAGGGATGTGGTCACAGTACCAATCTGAGCTCAGGAGGCATTTGGACAACACTCTCAGGCACATGTTGTGACTCCTGGGGTGTCCTGCACAGGGCCAGGAGTTGGACTGGGTGATCCTGATTAGTCCCTTCCAACTCAGTATGTTATATACATAACTGCATTGAAGACCTAGAAAGGGCATGTATGAATAGACATGCTAGAGCTGGATCCTGAGGGTAATTAATTCAGACAAAATAATACCTTTCCCTAGAAACTGTGCTGGCTTTTTTCCCCTTTCAAGAAATCATACAGCAAAATCATGGGTCTCCCAATGCATACCAAACTGAAAAATTAGAGAATGTCATAAATATGCTAATATTATCACAAGAATTATGGCTAATATCATCACAAGAATGACTACTAATGTGATTCACACTTATTATATAGCTGAATATTGTAAAAAGAAAAAAAGCACAAAACCAAAGTTTTCATCACCAATATGTTACACCTGAAAGTATATTTGCCTAGTCACCATTGCTGGAAAGATTTTCCCAATGTGCTTTGATGCTGGAGAAACCATATCCTTTACCTGCTAGCCATGCAAGTTTTTCTTGTTCAGCTGGCAGGATGGTATATGATTCACTGTGTGCACAAGAAGTCTCACAGCTCTGACACAGTGTGGATATCTTTAAAAAGCAGCAGGTGAAATACTCCATAGATCTCATTACCATTAATTAGTTCTGTTATAGCACTGTCTAGAAGTTCCAGCTGAGCATGGGCTCATTATTGTTCCATGCATTGTGTGAGCATGAAAGACACAGTCCATGCTTTAAGAAGCTTAGTGTCTAGGTAGAACAGGCAGACAAAAGGAGAAAGAGGAAGGAATGGCACAAACAGTTTAAGTAACTTAACCACAGTGTCACTCATATTTGGAGGGCTGGATCTGGTATTAGAGCCTACAACTACTGCCTTAATGTAATGCTCTATTTGCATGCATTCCTTCTTGTAAATTATCCTCGGTGCATTACTTCATAATCTTTCACGCTGGTGTTCTCTATATGAATACATGCTCCATTCATTGCTCAGCCACTTCTCTAATGAAGAAAGAACTAGCTTCCTCACACATTAAATATTTAAGGTCAGATTCCTCCATCTCAGCTGACATCATTAGGACTTGTATTTCTTTTTCTTTTCAGGGTATATCACGCACATCAGCGTGTCTCTCTGCCAACCAATATTCCACGATTATTTTAAAAGCCTGACCCACAAAGCAGCTGTTTTCTGTGCTGCTGAAAAGCAATTTAGAAGCTTGAGTGCCACAGATAGTGTGTGGGAATTGGCCACCTGAAAGTCTGACCCAGAGGTGCTTCCATAGCATTAAATTCATGTCTATGCAAATGGCCAACAGAAAGCTGTGTGTCTATAAAACGGGCTAATAAATAATTTTCTGAATAGCGTGGGTATTTTAAGACTTAGTACATCAATGTTCATAAAGTATTAGGGCTTTGAGGAGCAGATGGTAATGACAAATTTATATTTTATTGCAACTTTTGTTTTGCTGGCAAATACCCAGTCAGCTGTAACTGTAAGTATGAAATAATTATTCCTCTTTTTATCAATATTTTTTCCTGTTTCTGCCAACATTTTAAAGTTAATTAGTTTGCCCTGGTAGCTGATTTCTGAAAAAAATGCATTTATATCTATCATGCTAACGCAGAAGTCTCGTTGCCAGTATAGTGCAAAACGCCTTGAATTTTTGCCTTTGTAACAAGCAAGACTTTCTTCTGCAAACTTTTTTACTAGATGGACTTCTGAATGTATTTTGAAGAGGACGTGGAGAGGAACATTCTTCTGGCAATGAACTCATGCTGGTTGGGCTGGTTAGGCAATCTGGAATCATTTTTCTCGGTGGCTCGGAACTGGCAGAACCAAAAAAAAATGAAGTTTAACTGAAATATTTTGGAACATTGTAGATTGATATGACTTGGATGGGTCAGGACAGCCTAGTTTTACTTGCAATGTACTTGAATACAGACAGCCTGCTTGTAATTTTATTTCCTAAGGAGAAGTACTAAATGCTCCCAGATTTAAATAAATGTTGTAAGTAACTGCATGCCTAATTCCTCGCACAATTGACTCAAAATGCGCCCCTTAGGAGTTGAATTGATACGTACCTGTCAAATACTGCTTTGGTGTTGTTTTTTCATGCAAATAGAATCCTAGGCAATAAATCAGATCCTTGGTGTGCAATTTTCTTAAGTACATGTCTGGTGTCATTAAACAAACAAAGAAGTAATGTACCAGGTTAGAGGAAAGAAGAAAATAGCGGTACATTGTTTCAAGAACAGCACAGAATCTGAAACAACAGTTAACAGTCTTCTTTCTTTTAATGATTGCCCTTAATGATATTGTTGACTTGACTGGTATCCTCTTTCGTCTGCCTCCTTGTCCTTTAACTCTTTTGTTAGAACATTCTAAGTCATTTGTCCCATATTTCTTGGATAGATGTCTTTAAATAATGGCTTAGTGAATAAGGGCATGTCCAGCTTTATGGTCCATTCTGACAATGATGAGATTCTCTCATACTCCCTATATTTTCCCTCCTACAGTTTGCTTGTCTTGCGTAATTGTAATGCCTCTGGAGCAGAAAGAGCCTCTTACAATTGTTGAAGTAAGGCTGGACCTGGCTTTACCTGAAGCCAATAGGTGCTGATGCAATACCAAAGCTTGAGGTCTTAGGGAAGAATCATAACAGTATTTAAAGCTGAAGCTGGAAAGTACAGTGCACGAGATTTAATGATTTCTCACATGTGGAATCACTATGAAATTGGTGGCAAAAACATCAGAGAAGGGAGTTTAAATTAACCTAGCCAGGCTCTTTGATATTAACAGCAGAAACTTGGATATTCGGAAAAGCTTGAGAGCATTGTTTGCTCATTTCAGTATATTTCAGTGGGAGAGATCTAATGTGAATTCAGGATGTCAAAATCTTTCATTGCTAGGTATACCAGTCAGGGCTGTGCCCACCTATTAACTTTTATAAATGTTGTTATATAACAATGCTTAATGAAATAATTCAATTTTTTCGATTAAAGGCTTTGTCAAATATTCTGCAGCAAAAGCAGTACTTCTACAGTCTCAGCAACCTTGGGTTAGGCATTGGGTGAGTACATCACGGGTCAGGCTGCTAAATCTCCTATCTATTGGCTCACAAAATGTCCCAAATATCTGAGAGGTGGACCACTGAACAGCATTATACAATACAATGTACAAGCTAAATTTTAAATTGTAAACTGCAGAATCTTCTAGGTCAGAATACATATGCTGACATCATCAAAAGCTGTCAACAAAATAGAACACTGTGTGATGCAAGTCAGGACAATGCACTACAGTGCACTCAGAAAGTTGCCATTTTGAAGTACGCAGACTGTTGTAATGATGAACCTCAATCATCACCAATGAAGATAAATCAGTTGGATCTTTATGCACAGAACAATATGGAAACTGCCTTTTGAAGTGTTACTTTTGTGATCTTTGTCTGAGCTCGTACCAAATTTGCCTAAATGTGTCTTCTATTGTTTAACCAAAAGGTAGAATAGGGACTTCAGGTTTGCATACAATTTTACCCACAGATCTAGCTAACAAATAGAATTTTCAAGCACAAGTGCTAACATTATTCCATGATCAATTTTTATCAAGTTTGTGCTATGTTGTTTGCAGCCACTATTTTTATGTGCATGTGCTGTAGCTTCCACGTTTGACACAGACAAAAGGACTGTAATTTTCATTTCTGTCCTATCTTCACCACCACCATATTTGAGAGCATTCCTGAAATACGACCCCAGGGGTAGAAACCTGTTCAGTTGCCTGTTTGGAGATCACCTAGTCCACCTTCCTTGAAATGGTACTGCTGGCAATACTGTTGTTTTGTTTGCTTGAAGTTTTGAAAACCTCCAAGGAGGGAGATTTCACAGCCTGTCCACTAAGCTACTTGAAGGTAAGAACTCCAGATTTAAGAGGGGGAGAGACCAAAATTTAGGAAGGGAAGAGACCCTTACTTGCTGCAAAAAACCCAAACTCCATAGAGTTCAGTGTCTACCCTCTGATTTACCATGTAAATAGAAGTTATTACCAGGTTTCCTTTTAGAATATGAGAACTTTCAGTAAAATATGAAACCCAAGTATTTTTAATCAGTTTTTTTCAGGATGCCCTATTGCATATGCCTTGTTAGCATGCACAAAGTAATGGTAGTAGCAACAAAAAACAGAATAAAGTACCTCCAGGAAAGCATCTGGGTGTAGGAGGTAATACTGGAAAAATTATAATCTGCAAATATTGCAATATACAGAATGTGTTTTCGTGTTTGCAATTTCTTGTGTTCTCTCATGGTTCAAAGTTTGTATAGTGAAGAACTGTAGCTGTGGATGAGACAAGGGTATTTGACCTTACTGGGTGCATTGTCTCCCCCTCTGGACTTCTCATTCTGTTTTTAGCTTACAGCTCTTTTAATACCTGGGTTTGAATTCTATTTATTGGAGAAACAGCAAGGCTAGGTTAGTTCTGCCATCTGTAGTATAGCAGGTTCAACACTATTACACATAATAAGATGACCAAGGAGATTTGGAAAGAAAAAAAATTCCCCTCCTTCTCTGCTCCCATCACACATGGTAACATTAAATAGAGAACCTTTCAGGAGAGATCATTGCTTGTTTGATGCAGTAGATGGAAATTCTCATTTCAATCAGGTAGTGAACCTTCAAAGGAAAGGATTATCAGTAGGAGTGGGAGAGACCTTGATACATCAAAACAAGCCTTTAAATAATAAACACACTTCAAACCCAGGGCTTATCCTGCATATAAAGCATGAAGGCTATGAGCAATTCAATGTAAGATATATTTATGAGGCTATTTTCTATGCAACACAAAACTGGCTACTTTTATACTCATATATAAGGTATATTTTCATCATGAATCACAAATAAATAGTTGCTGTTCTCATGAATCCAAAAGAGGATTTCTAGTTTTAGTCCTATATTTTGACACAGAAAATTGACACCTTTTTGAAACTGCCAGCATGATAATGGGTAGAAAGAATCTAAACACCATGAATCTTCCTCAATACACTTAATAGGTTTTGTCTGTCCTCTCTGTATCTCCAGCCCAGCTAGTTCAGAATGAAGAAAGGTGAAGCATTCTAATACCTGCTCTCTCTCCCTCTGGGTGAAAGTTTGCTTTTAAACAAGTCAAGGAGAGACTTTCTGCCGACTTTTGGATTGTGTCCAGTCCAACTGGGTTATCTCTTTGGACAGTCTTTAGAGAATACAGATACAGGTTGTCCTGTGCGCCACTTTAAGCAGAAAGGCGTTGACTGGCCAAGCAAAATCAGATCTTGTTTCCTATATTTTTTAAAATTTCCACAGCTGCCTTCAAGCTATACAAAAGAAAAACAAGTCAAATGTACCCAACTTGTGGTCCAGGACCTTTTAAAAGACTTTTTACACGTAAGAAAAAGCTGCTGTGTGCCCCATATAGAATGAGTGTCTTGAGAAAAGAAACAGCTGAAATGTGATGGTAAAACTGTTATGGTAAGTCACAGAAAAATAGATACTTAGTTAATGTTAAGTGGGCTTCAAATGCAGAATAAGTACAGCTTTGGAGAAGATTTAAAGGTTTATAAAGAGTGAATATGTCCCAAGCAAAGATACTGGATTGATCTGGGGAACTCCTCCCATGGAATGAAGAAAGCACATGTTGGATGTAAAGGTCAGCATTAATGGAAGTGTGTAAGTGCAGGGCATCCATAGCTTCATAGATTATTCATGCATAAAAAGAATAAAGAAACATCAAGCATAGACTTTGAAAGTAAATATGGGAAGATTTTTACTATATGAAATGGAAAGAGGGATCTCTGACATGAGGTACCATGACAGAGATGATTGATCAAAGCCCATTTTGCACTTGCCTGAAAGGTAGAGGAAAATGGGATTCTCAAGGCCCATATAAAAAAGATTCCTTTCTATCCCTCCATTTTCTGTTGGCTGTGGGTCAGTTTTTATCATCCATATGAAGCTATGGCTATTGGATGCACTCCATGTTGGTGCTTCTGTGATTTCAGCAGAACAGTAAAAATAGAATGAAAGAAAGAAAAATTGATTACAGCTTGACGGTTGGATATATAAAGCTGATAGAATATTCAAGAATATTCACACTGCCTAACTTTTAGACTAGTAAGTCTAAGTTCCATCTAGGAAATGAGGCTCTTGGAGGGTCAGTAGATCTCTCTTTGTTTTTTAAATGATGATTCACAGAACCTGAGTCAGGTTCCTGTTTGTTTTGCCTTTATGAAAGATCTTTGACTGGCTAGAAGTCTACTGGTTTTATAGTAGCAGTCTAAGGTGGATGATGTGAACTCTTTACTTCATGCAGCATCCATAAGTAAGTGGTTTTCATTCAGCTCAGATGCTACTTATTGCATTTTCTTCTCCCTTAGTGAAGAAAGAGAGGAATTTGTAGTATGCATTTCCATCTACTACATTAAATTAGTAGATTAGCTGCAAAACCAAGTTTTGTTGAGAGATTCAGACATATTGGCTAGACTGAACAGAAAACCACACAGATTAATGTATGAACAACATACAGTGGAAAGTGAAAATAAGCACAGAAGATGTTTTCTTCTTGTCTGTTTTTGTAGACTTTTTTCTGTTACTCCAGACTGTATTGTACAGGATGCATCCTTCTTAACATGACATGAAGTGCTACATTGGCATAAGCTATTTCACTTTATTAGTCCAGCTCTGCACCAAAATAAATGAGAGATGTTGGATCTATATTATCTTGAATTTTATTAATTAAAATTTAATGAATAGCAACCTCCCTGCCTTCCTGCAACCCTAACCCCAAATTACAATTACATAGAAAATCATGAGACCACCATCTTTCTCCCTCTTTTTCTCACACTAAGTATTAAATTAGTTACACAAAGAAAAATTGTCCAGTAAGAAAGTCTGAGAAAGGCATTAGGATCCTTTTTTTCTGGTGTGTAAACCCCACATTTGAATTCCTAGCATGCACAAAGCAAAACAAGACTTCAGCAGATGCTACTTCCTTTTAAAATGCTCAGATTTATACCAAGTATGAAACAGGTCGATTTAAAAACAGCTTTTTGAGCGAAAGGGAATATTTGATGGACCCAAACTCCACTACACAGACTTTTTTTCCCTGAGAAGATCTACAAGTTATATAAAAATAATGATGGTTTGTTTTTGACATGGCACTAGGAAAAGGAGTTTCTTCTTGTTTCTAAATTACACCAGGTCTGAGTTGAACTAGCTTTCACCCCTAGAAGTCAGCTAAGAGCTATAGAACAAAGGCGATTTTCCTATAACATCATATTGTAGGACACATTACCAGATTTTTTTGAGAGGAAAAGGCATGGGGAGACTCAGCTGAGCATTTTACTGCATATGAGCCTTAGAAAAAATGGATTTTCAGTACTAAAAGGAAAGCTGAGTGCATTGGGCTTGCAAGTCTCAGAAAAGCCCTTTTTATTAAGAAAAATAATCCCTTTTTATTGTATTGCAGAATCCTATCATCCCACACAGTTTCCTATCTTGTCCTCTTTATAAGCATTCCCATGAAATTACAACACTGAAAACAATGAACTGCTTTATTGAGGTTAGGGTGATAATTTCACCAGAACAGACAACTGTGGAAGGGTACTGAGTCTCAGGGTAAAGCAGACAGATTCAGTTCCACAGCAAGAGGGACACTGGCTTCTAGGACAGACTTTGGTGTGGCTCTCTGCAGCCTGGTAGCATGTTGAAAAGACCAGGAATACCAGAAAGAGACAGGATTGCTGTCCCATGACATGCAGTTGGCTGCACATGCAATAGCCTGACACAAGGGAAGAGGGTGTAGCTCCCTCAAGCGCTGTTGACTGTACTGGTGGCACCCAGGCTGCTGGCAATGATGTGTCACACAGCTGTTTCAGAAGACACTTGAAAATAGGGCATCCTTGCTGCCCCCTTACATCCCCAGACAAGCCCTTGCTGGTCACCTGGTTGCAGGTGATCTATCATATTTGAACACGAACAGATGGGAACTGGTCGCCAAAAGGATTCAGCTGTCTTGAGACCCACTCCTGACTCAGGTGTGACAGACTGTCAAGGATTTAATGTCCCTTCAGAGATACATTGAACACTCCCACTGTCCCTTAATAGCACAGATGGCAAAGCATCTTCTGCCTACCTATATTGCCTTAGGACAGAAGCCAGCAATTCAGACATGAATCAATGCAATCCAATGGGTTTGCTGAATAATTCCAAGGAGCTCCTTCCCTGCTCTATCCACAAGGTCTTCTGCAGGTAGACCTGAAACTGTTCCATGGGTCACAAATGGTATGGCTCATCTCTTAAACAAAGCATTTTTGAGCTGAACAGAGTGCTTTGCATGGATGTGGCTCAAGTTTAGCCACTTAAGCCCAGCAACACTGAAGGACATCTATCTGTGAAAGACAGAGTAGACATGGCCCTTTCAATGCCAGCTGCAGAAACCCCAAGACTTCAGTGTTTGCAATTTCTATACTACATCTTTTACTTGTGCCCCTATACTCATCTGAGCATACCACCCCATCATTTCTGCCATTGTCCAACTTCACTACCCATTCCAAAACTGACCAGGAGCAATGTCAAGCTTTGCTCGAGAGGAGAGGAGAGGAAAGGAGAGGACAGGAGAGGACAGGACAAGACAGGAAAGGAGAGAGTTTCTCCTATTTTTCTTTTTTTATGGATCTGTATTTATTCAAAAAATTTGTATTTTCTCTCATTAATATTATTTGAAACTCAGAAGCCAGAACACTCCACATTAATGCAGCAACAAAGAAAATCTCCAAAAAACAAATCAAACCCAAAACAGAATAAAAATGTGAAGAGCATTAGTTAGTTCAGGGAATAGGAAATATGACACCATTATTCTGAAGGTGTAAAAAACATACAAAAGAATAATGAATGCAAACCCCCAGTTTTTCAGAACTAAAATATGCTCGCTGTTCTAGCATCAGGCAATAAGACAGTGTGTTGTAAGATGCTTTGCAAAAGCTCATATTCAGAATATGTACAATACTCACACTGTGGTTTTAAATATGAGATTAATATCAGCATCCTTCTTTAGCGGAAGGTTTCTAATTAAAAATCAGACTGTTAAAGAAAAAAATGCAAATGTAAATAATTATTAAACATTGATCATACAAATCTACAGCTGAACAGGAAGAAATTATGATTTTAAAAATAATTTTAAATCTTATTTTAGTATTTAAGATATTTTTTTGTGTGTTTACATTTCTTTCATGAAAAATGGTAAAAAGATACCTAATCTACTTTCTCAGGCAATCAGTGAACAAAGTTCCTTTTGCACTGCACCCACATAAGCACAGAACCACAAAAGCTGTACTATAAAATAAATTCTAATTCCAGGAAACAGAAAATGAAATTGAGGAATTCCATTAGATCATTTCATTAATTAAACTTAAAACAACCCTGCAACAAAAATGTGGGATCAGGGTTTGTACGCAGCAGACACAGCTTACCCAACTCTGTCAACTGAGCTGGTAGTAATTACTAAAGGTAATCTCTCCACTTACAGTCAGACAAATACTTCTCATTCAGATGCATGTTAGTTCATATATAGGGACAGAAATAACTTTGATTTAAATTCCAGTATCATGAAGAACATTTCCTATGTGATTTTAGTTTGTTCAGTGAATTAATGATTGTGTTGAAACAAAACCTGCTTCTGTTAAATTGATAAGAACAGTTTTGGTATTTTTCTCCTAACTTTCTCAGTAAAACATTTTAATGAAACACACAATGTGTCTTGTAATTTCCTACCAGTGCACATCCACCACAAAGCTTTGCTCTGAGGCTTGTGCTCTCCTTTTCTGTTCTACTCTGCTGCTTGTTGTATTGTTGGAGTTCAGCAAATGTCTACTTGAGCAGATCAAAGCATAATTTTGGCTTTCATTGCTTCTCTGTGGTTTCTGGTGCTTATGTTAATCCTGCTTAAACTAAGTGGTCAGAGATTTGGGAGATTTGAAATACAAAATAGATTCTAACCTTGAGATGGATTAGGGTTGTCAGATGACACAGAACTGTCATGTAGGACTCACGTTATGAAAACAAGAGCTGAAAATACTGTTATAGTGTAGCTGACAACAGGGATTTATTCTAAAAGAGACATGGATGTGTTTGATTAAAGCAGCTCCTTAGTGAATATGTAGCCTGAATGCCTTGCAAGGTTATTGATTATGTATCTTAAGTCAAAGATACGGTTTTTCCCTGGGAGATTTGTTTTTTTTATCCGCTAAACACAATAGTCTTCAGAACATGGAAACAGTGTTTCACAAATGCACTTTATTTTGTATGATAAGAAGGGGATTAACTTGTATTATAATTACATATCTATGACTTTTTGTCCAGAAAGCCTGTTTGTCTTGCAGGTTGTTTTTCAGACAATGAAAAACTCATTTACCAGGATCCGATGGGGCAAAGTAAGCCTCACAAAGGGGAGATGACACTGGATTTGCTCTTGTTGACTCATTCAGAGGGCAGGGACACCTTGACAGTATGGGCTATGGGTCTAATTGATGGTTGAATGAGTGATCAGAGGGTGGTTTGCTAACAGATGTTATTGTGCACCTGGCCAGCAGAGACCACACTCAGGAAAAACAGTTTGTGAATGTTTAAAAAATATTTCTGGGCCTCTTCTACTTTTATTTATAAAAATTTTTTCAGTGTTTTTTAACACAGCTTTGGTTTTTTGTTTGGTTGGGGTTTTTTTAATTTGTTTTTTTGGGGGGGGAGTTTTTTTGTCTTTTTTTTTAAGTTTTGCTTTGCTTTTTTTTTGTTTGTTTGATTTTTGTTTGGTTGGTTTGGATTTATTTTGTTTTGGTTTTGTGGGTTTGTTTTTTTTTTGTAGTAACATGCCATTTTGAAACAGAAATGTTTTCCACAACCAGCAGTTGAAAGGTCCTGTTCTTTAGAGCAGAACCCAGTATGATTTTGTCATCAACAAGTAGAAATCTGTATCCAGCACTGACTTAAGCCTTTTCTAGAAGCTTGGGCTGTTGTCACTTTCCTTGCAGTCCTTTTCATAAATGACAAGGCATGTGGCAGCTAACACACTGGTCCTGATCTTTCCCACCCCCAGTTTGTACTGCAGTGGCACCCATGACCCTGCCAAACCTCACAAACAAGGGACAGGAGAGCAGTTACCCTCCCAAAGACCTTCAATAGGCAGAACTGTCCCTCCTACAACAACACTTAACCCATGTCTAGCCTTG
The DNA here is from genome assembly GCF_009829145.1 of Chiroxiphia lanceolata. Lineage (NCBI taxonomy): Eukaryota > Metazoa > Chordata > Aves > Passeriformes > Pipridae > Chiroxiphia > Chiroxiphia lanceolata. Next base: position 26,599,673 of record NC_045643.1, on the reverse strand, counting down.
GATTCATGGGTTCAGAAAGGGGTAAACCGGGAGAAAGGTAAGGCAAGAAATGTTTGACCCTAAATTAGGCGTCTCAGTACATATTTGTTATCAGACAAACAAGCGTTTACCAAGTCTTCCTTTTGCTTTTAAATGTGGTGTAAGGAATGACCAAGCTATGCTGGAATGCCCACCTTATCCCTGCTCTTTTTTTTTGGTGGACTGTGAATTCAGTTCTTAGAAGAGAGAACCATTATCTATGACTGAAGCACATTTTTGTCCAAGTTACTTACTTGTTTCCTGAGAAGTCGAATTCAAGCATAGGTGTTTCTTGATATAAAAAAGTAGAAACCCATCCAAAAGTGACCTTTGGTACTGGCAGCATTATTACAGTGGAGAGCAAAAATCCATTCTCTGTTTTTTTAATCTGACTTTCCCTTCAGGAAGCAGATCTAATAAAATGCATCAGACCAATATCTGCAGCAGGGGTTCCCATCCTCCTTACCCTCTGCAGTCTTTTTCAGCCCTACTGCTATTGCATAGCTAGTTTGGGAAGCAGAGGGATAAAGAGGTATCAAAGTAAAGAAAGGAGCTACTAACAGGAACCAAAAGTGCAAACTGCCTAGAATAGAGAATATTTATGATGGTGTGTCTCCAGTCTGCAGACAACAATTATTTATTATTGTAAGTAACCTCTATTCTTGGCAAAGGAACAGCCTGCAGACAAGACAGGGACCCTGAACACATACCAGTTCTGTACCTGAGGCAGCACATTACCTTTCCCAAACATGGGCACAAGCTCTTCCAGCTCATGCTTTCGGATAGCAGCTGCTGTCTGCCCACTGTCCACCTCTAAGAGTGAAGGTAGGGGATGGGCCAAAGCTGGGGACCTCACATCGTCACACCAGAGCTGCCACATCACATCTACAGCATGGGAGCACAAGGGCTAAGGAATCACCCTGTGTGGATGGTGTGCACATCACTAGATTTGGCTAAGTTTGGTGGGGGAGCAAAGAACTGAAAAGAAAAAACAAAGTAAAATACTTCAGAATACATGGGAAATTATTTTAAAATATATTTGTATATATATTCTTACTCTCAAAATACACTTTGAGAATGAACTAGGTAAGCATTTTTTTTAAACTTTTGTCATCCCCTGAGTATTCTTCATTGAAACTCTCTTTTGGATGAATAAACAGTCAGTTGGAAATATTTCACCTAAAAGTATTTATTCATCCTTAGTTCCTGGTACAAAATCTGATGGATGAATTATCAAACCATAACAGCTAAGTGGCAATGCTAAAAAGTCAACTGCTTTTATTGATCCCACTGTTCTTCTTCTCCAGACTAAGGGAACAAAAATGATTTAAATCATGTTTGCTAGCACATTAATATCCTTTAAGCAGCTGTTATAACCTCACGTAGGCAAAGAAAATCATATTGGAAAAGATGTAATGCGGTCATGATCAATTAGGCAACAGATTTACAGTCTGAAGGTTCAGGGCCAGACGCTTCCTAATTTAACGTAACTCTCACAATTTCACAGAGAAAAGAACATCATAGTAAGAAGTATCAACACAGTGAAACAAATTTATTTGATGATGACAAAGTCCCTTTTATGTCATCTAAACTGACAATCATGTTAGTCAGAGATGCAGGACCAAAGATAACATTCCTCTGAATATCTGGGCACTCTGTCAATACTTTCAGCCTTAATGTCTCTGCTTTAGAATGTAAACAGTATAAGCTTTCAAATGTGACAGTACTAGACAAATACTACTTTCTATTCATACACTTGGCAACTAGACCAACAATTAGGGATGTTTTCCAAAGATCACATAAGTCAGCGACGATTCCTAATGGTCATCTGGAAGAAAAACTAACCCTACGTTATGAGTCAGACCTCATTAAGAATGAACACGATTTGAACTATACATGTAAATCACATTCCCTTTCCCTACATTAGGAAATATGGCAAGCAATTCTTGGAAAAAAAGATGATAATGCACTTTCAAATAATTTATTTAAAACAGATTCTTCAAATAGCTTTACTTATAAGGATTAATTGCTAACTTACTTTGAGGATGAAAAGTTTGGTAGAAGGTATGAATAATTGCTGCAGCTAAAAATTTATTGTCTTATTCATGTAATACAGCATGTCTATTTTTAGTTCTTAGTAGAAGAAAAACATTATTTATACTATGATAGATACAAGCAAGCTGTAATTCAGGGCATATTGTAAAATACAAGGCACGCCTCCTTCCTTTAATTTGAGGGTAAGGCTTTCACTGATTTTAGCTGTGTAGGTATAAGTTATAATGAAAATAGCTTTCCACTGTGAAATTTCATATGATGTTAGATTTCAGACTTTCTGAATTATCTGTGCAGCTTTTATTTCATGTCCTTTTATACATTTTTAAAAGGGAGTCTTTGAAGCATGTACATGGCTGAAATCTTTGTATCTCTCAGCTTGTTTTTGTCATTTGTTATCTCTTAGAATAGGGTGGTTTGGGTTTGGTTTTTTTGTTTGTTTGGTTGGTTGGTTTTTTAAAGAAAGAGTCTTCCAATCTAATCTTAGCAAAAAAAAAAGTAATAAAAGGGGAATAAAGTAAACTCTACAGTCCACATTAGGCTGCCACTACCACTAACTTTTCTGTTTCATCTCACCTTCACTCCCTTATTTAGGTATATGGAAACATGCAAGTGTTTTGGTTTTTAAATATTCAGCTGTTAGGTGGGCCATCCTGTGGTATGTTATGGATCACCAGTAATTTGTATTTTATATCTGATTACCTTCCCTTTAGAAATGTTGGTTAAAAAGTGGAACATAAATCTCTCTTATGCAATGGGCAGATGATACTGAAATTGAGATAAAAGAAAAATATCAGTGACAATATGTCAGTAGTGGCTTAGATACTTCCATCAACAAGAAAACACAATTTTGTTTCTACTTGTTAGTATTTTTATCTCATAGGCTGGCAAAGAACAAGTTCTACTACTGCAATTTTTACTCCCACTTGTAATATTAATCTTTCATTATGCTCTTTGAGGAACTTCCTTTTTTGTCACAATGGACTGCCATGCAAGATGCAGACAAATACTTATTCTGGGAAGAAATTTATGATTAGAAGATGTGGGCAGGTTTAAAATCCTAAAGGGAAGCTTTGTGTATTGTAGTGTGTGAACTATTGATCTGTGGAAATAATAAGATACAAAACCTTTTGACAAATCAGTTAAACTAAGAATCGTTCAGCTCAACTTCGATTTGCTCTTCCACGCTACTGTAACTGTTCAGGAAAAAAAATCTTCCACCACATGAAGCATAAAAATCAGAAATTTTTCATTCAGAAATGCAGGAAAACCCTCTCAGAAATGTTAAAATAACCTGCAAATAAAAATGACAGCATTTATTTTTTGGAAAACCACCCCATTCTTTACGATATAAACATATTTTATTGAAAATCATGTTTCAATTCAAGTTTGTCAAGATATTTTTGATTGTATTATAATCTGAATGCTGAATAACCTTAGCAAATCAGGAACATATATATGGCATTCAATATGTACAATAACTATAAAGAGAGAATAGAAATTCTTTTGAATTCATATCTATAAAATAATACAATATATGAGATATACAAACATAAATACGAACCAATTTGAACCATATTTGAACCAATTTGTATTTTTTATATAAACATTTAAACTAATTTTAAATAAATTAGCTTAAAATGATACCTTTATTTTTATTTGTATGTAGCACACATTATATTCTTATCTATAAATTTGTATAAATGAATTAGTCATGAGAATACCTCTTTTTTATATAGATACCATAATATTGCCTTATTTTTGGATCTCATCCAACATAATAAGCAGTTTTTTCACATGTTGTCTTCTTGGTTTTTCAGCTCAGTGTTTTAATGGATACAAATGTGGCATTAATAGCTCACAAATGATTAATGGATAATATTTCAAGATATAAATAACAAAAGCTATTAAAAAAGCCATGATAGATTGTCTTTTTCATAAATGAAACCACTTTTGCTTTATGCCCTATGCATTACCAATTAAGAAGGTTATTGTACATTGAGAAAAAATGGATACAAACTAATATATATCAGAAAAAAATCAACTGAAATAACACAATTGACAATAAAACCTATTTGAAAGCATTTTAAAACACACAGAGGATTCCGTACAGAAGGGTTAATAAATCTAATTTCATGATATGAACCTTACTGACATTAGAATTAAGTCAATAAACGAACTGCAAGGATTTTAGGAAAAACTATTGACTCTGAAGTTGTGAAGTCTCTGGATTCTCTTTGTTATATCCTGAAGGGTGCAGTGAAGGGCATTGCTGAAGGTATCAAACCACTCTCTCCATTCTAAGCAATCCTTGGCCATCTTACATCAAGTCTGGGCCTGCCTGGTAGAGTCATAGCCAATTTCTTTATTGTAAAAACAAGTCAGAATAAGGTTCATAAAATTCTGACATCCTCAAGAAGCTCTCAAACTTGAAGTTGAAAGGAAGATTTCAGCAAATAAGTACTGTGATCTTTTCTATACCTTTGAATTTGCTCAACACTGTAAGTCACTATGCCTTATGACTGACATCTGGGTAACGGGACAATTAGTTACACACAGTTTCCCAAATATTTTTATATAGCAAGAAAGTCTGATACACAGATAGAAAGTTATTGTTATTCTTTGAGCCATACACAGTTAGTGAGAGTCACCCATAGATTGCTAGAAGTGTTGCGCTGCCATTATATGAACCGTGTGCTCCCATGGGCAGGCAAGCCAAACATGTTTTGGGCTCTGACCCTGAAAAAAATGCCCAGTCATCCCTTCAGTGAGATTTGTAATTTGCTTGATGCAAATTAGCTGAAAAGTGTCATAAGGGTGAGAGGAAGCAGCAGTGGCAGGTGGCTTCTAGGAAGGGATTTACATGGAAAATGCAAATTGGTGCATGTCAGTGAATTTAAAGGCAAGAAGTTTCTTTCCTTTCTGAGGCGGTGTAGTTATCCCACTGAAACTAAGGTAGCTTGCCTTCCCAAACTGCCCCTTCGTTAAGAGGCCTCCTTGCCTTCTTCGGAGGTTGAAAGTGATGCCCATCATACTAAGCCACCACTTCTTGACAGGGCTTTAAGGAAGAGACTGACAATCTGGTCATCCACGTGAGGATAGATGTATGATTCCCAACTTGTCCCTCTCCCTTGGCATCCTTCCAGAGCAAACCAGGATTTGTGGGGGCTGCAACTGGGTTAGATCCACTGTGGTCCAAGTGAGGGAGCAAGTCATATTTGCCAGATGCCCAGCTTAAAAAGGTACATCATTTCTTCCCTGCTGGGTGTCAGCCCAAACTGGGACACCGTTCCTGAAGAAGGGGGGATTTGCAGATACTAGTTTCTCCAATGCTTTACACAGTGGGGCCCTAGAGCTCTGTGAAAGCTAATAAAGAAGTGTTCTGGTCCTTTAAATCCTTCATGATTTAGATGTGTTTTGTTGCTCTGCTTTCAAAAACGTAGCAACCTGATACTTCTGTGGTAGATTGTACAGCTAAAAACTCTCCCTAGCTTTTGATGAATGATCTTCTTTATAGCCATTTCCTCATCTTTTGATGAAAGCTTTCATGAGAATAGATAAATATTGTACTATTTCATTTTCTTGACACAATCTTTGTTACATGAATGAGGCAGTAACTTTTAGTGTCTTGTGCCTCCTGTGAATTATAGAAATCTGCTGTTAAGTTTCTGACCTTTTCTGTGGGCTGTGTTTCTAATAGAGGCCATTCCACTCTATGTTATCAGCTTCACTTAATTTGTGGAGAAGGGACATGTTCAAGTGCAAACAATTGGAAGTACTTACTCTTTTGTGCTTACAGGATGGTATTTCATGAGTGATATTCAGCATTAACACCCTGATGCTTTAGCATATGAGAAAATAGAAGATCCCAAAAGCAGAACTGTATTCCCACAGCAACAACAGGATGCTGCACATACCTACTGTAGGTCTGTTAATAAGCTGACACAGGTAATCCGGCACTACTTTCTAGATGAAAACACAAATATATCCAAATGTCTTCTCATAGAAATATAACCCGTGCTTGCGTTATATTTGTGTATCTTTAAATAGCAACAGCAACAACATAAATAACAAACAACACAACCTGGTCCTCAGAGTCCCTTACCTTAACCAAAGAATGACATTACTGATTTAAATGAGTAACTTCAAAAATGATGAGTGCTTTTCTCGAGAATCATACCCTTAATAACAATATTAATTAAGGGCTTAATTTAGTGTAGTTTTCTCAGATCTAAACCTGAAACACAAGTTGAGATAGAAAATACTGGATGGTGATCCTCAGATTTGAGTCTCATAGTTTGTATTTCAACATGGATTGGGGGCTGAACCAGCTGATCTCCAGAGGTCCCTTTCAACCCCAAGCATTCTGTGATTCCGTGAAAGTTCTTCCCTAACACTAAAAGGAATTTCCTATCTATTGATTGTCATTAGAATAGGGATTAATGTTAACAATTGAAGTGCTAATAAACTAATTATTTAATTAATTCAAAGTACTTTTGCCTTTTTTCTTGAAATAATCCAATTCATCATTTAACAGAAGTTCAATTCATGTTGAATATAAGATATGAGGTTTAGAGATTCAGAGGTGGTTCATATTCATAAACACTAGAGTAAATAGTAGCTAAACTACCAGAAACCACAGCCTGGAGCTTCTTATCCTCTTCAGCATGTGTTTGATAAGAGTTTGCACAGAGAAGTTCACCTAACTCCTAAAACAAGCCATGACACAGACAAGTGAGCTCATAATTTTTAAATCTAATTATAGAACTTAGCACTTGAAATCAACCGCTCACACAAAAAAACCCTCTGTGTTGCCTATTTATTTTTAGCCACTACACAATTAACACTCCATTAAATATTACACCTGCAGTGCTTTTTCCTTTCAGTCTGTTGCTGGGTCTCTCAGTCTCTGTGCATATTAAACAAGTGTGCTCCAGGATCTCTTTATCTCTTTTTTTTTTTCCTTATTCAAGTTTTTGATAAGAGTTATTGACAACTGTCTAAGGCTAAAGACTACACTTTATTTTCAAAATGGGTGCTAGAAAAGAACAAGCGTACAATAATATTTTGCTTGGTGTATTTTCCCTTACTTCAGATATCTATGGATAGAAAAGCTGCACCTGATTCGTGTATACTTTCTGGATTTTTCTTCAGTAAAATACAGGTAATATTTTTTGGCACTGATTCTCGGTTTTCCGTAGGAAATCTAAAGCATTAGCAATCTTACTCTATGTTGTTACCTTCACGTGGCTCTTCTGTGGTTAATCCCATAGAGGTGGAATGTAGGTTTATGCACAGTACTACCAAACATACAGTTCAAGTATTTTATTTAGATAACCCACCACATACCCTACTTTCTCGATTCTCTTTCATCCCTCTTTCTGATCACTGTCACTGAAACACAATTTCTGATAATTTCTGAGCTGTCAAGCTTGCGATTTTTTCTGAGTTCCCCCCAACACCTCTACTCCCCCTTTCTCTGGGGATGTTCCTTCTGGGGACCCCACATAAGGCAGATGGGTTCCCACTTCCCTTGCAGAAAAGTCCACTGTAGCATTTTCAGACCAACCTTGAGCTGGAACTGAACCTGCTTTGCTTTCATGAAGAGGTTCCCAGTACCTGGTTAGACTCTGTCCTGCTTGCACTCAGGGCAGGGCAGGTCTAAACAGGTTCTGTTTCCTTCTGACCTGGAGGCAGAGTAAGCTGTGGCTAGTGCACTGCTGAACTTGGCTAATGAACCCACTCAGGGCTGTTGGATTGACCATGGATGTGAAGGAGTTTGGCTGGCAGGGCACATGGGTAGAGTGCCTACATCAGCTTGCTGAAGCCCATGTAAACACATTAAGTAAAACCCAACTGGAGGGAAAAACATATTGGACATTTGTTTAAAGGTTGTTGAACCAAACTCTGCGTCCACAGAGTTAGCCACTAATATTGTTTCCCCAGTCTACAGCTTTAGGAAAGACCTTTACAGGAAAATTTACTGCACACATGCTTTAATTCCTTGTAAACCAAAAGCAAACAGTTTAATCCTTGTTGGCATTACTTGCGCTTTATTTGTCAGAGGGAAACAGAGAGGTGCAATTAACTGTCATATTTTGCATGGACAACCGGCTCACAGAGAAATAAAATAAATAAGGGAGAATGAAACTTAAGGCCTAGTGGTGCCCCCATAACACATTCCAGACTGAAGCTTTTATTTTTAATTTGAATGATGTCTTATTTCACAAGAGTTTCCCAGAAGGGTCTCAAAAGAGAGAGGTCTTTCAATTCTGTCACCAACCCTCTCTTTCCCCCTCACTTAAGTACCTTCAATTTGAATTTCACAAATTACATTTGAATCTGCTTACATATTATTGTAATGAAGGAAGGGAAACAAATCATACCTCTTCCATAAGTCTGCCAAAGGTTTTTTCCCTCAAACATCAAAATCTCCTATTTTCTACACACCAGATGGCAATGTCTTCAGACAACTTTCAGCCTTATAATGACAGAGCAATGTACTGTTACATGCACCCCTGATTTAAATCCCAAACAACCTGGGTTTTATTCGGATCAGCAGAAAGGGATGTTCCAGTACAGAAACAACGAGACAACTGCCTCACATCTTTAAATCTGGAGACTGTTACAACATATGGTACAGCCAGTTTGGACTGCTACTGGGAGAGGTGGCCAAGCTCCTAGTTCTCTGCAGAGAGTTCTTACACCAGGTAGCTATAAATAAGACAATAAATTTTTACTGTATTTATGTAAAAAGTAGGAAAAATTTATCATCTTATCATTAGACTTATATTCAGACTCAATTATCAATGTCAAAAATGAGTATTAAGAAGCTTTCATGAATCTGTGCATTTGTCAGGCATGAGGAAACAAAAGGTGTAGGTAAAAGAGGAAGAGAAACTTTCATATTTCTGAACTTGATTCAGTGCATTATGAACATCACAGCAGGTTCCCTCAAGCAAGGCATGACTCACATAACTTGCCCACACCTACTGCCTCTCCCCTGCATAACATTAAATAACCATCTGAAAAAGTACCTAATTACTAACAGAAATTCTATTCAGCATATAGAAGAGTGAAAAGAAATATCAACCTTTTTAAGCTTTTGTGTTTCTTCCTCCAGCTCCCACCACCTCTTTTTCTGGTTCTTAATTTGAATAGATTTGCATTCGGAGGCCTTTCAAGAAAGACAAATTGAATTAAGTGCCCACATCTGATTGGCATTCATCATACCAGTTTAAAAATTACCACAAAAGACTTCGAAGAAATCAGAACATCTGATTCTTTTTTGACACCTTGGTTTCTTTTTTTACTATCTTTTCCTCATGTTCCACTGAAAGACTTTCTTCTCTTGACTTCCGGCTTGTGCTTCACCATCTCCTGCTGCTGTCTCTTCTGTTCTGGGCTCCCAGTAATGATTTTTAAATTTCTGGTTTAATTTGGCTATATGAGTCTTCATCATATAACTATCTGTAACTGTTTACTACTGAGTTATATAACTTATTCTCTTATTATCTCTTCTGTTAAATGTAGGTCTCAATTTTTATGTCCAAAGTTTGGGAGCTTGTCACATGTTTTTAAGACAGAAGAGTTCTCTTCTTGATAGCAGAGGCAAATCTGCTGCCTGTTTTGCAGACTAAGTGGGAATTAGAAGCATCTGTAGATGTGGAGACCAGAGTCTGATCTCAAGGCCACTAACAGATTACTGCAAATAGTGAGCACTTGATGAACACTGGGTAGAAGGAGATGCCAAGGCAAACTGGACACTCCAGAAAAACTCAGAGAAAACTACTGGTAGGAATATATGATTAGGGGCCAAGAGATATGTTGTTTGAAATCCTACCACCCTAACTTTAGAGTTTACCACCTCTAACTTTAGAGTCCTTGATGAAAAAGACAAATAACCTGGAGAAACTATAATGTCAGAGCACATATCCAAGGAAGGGAAAATCCTGTTTAACTTGTGTGGATAAGGTATTTGGGACACCAAAACTAAAATAAGATGGCGATGTATTAGGGTGGGATGAGCACTTCCCTGTTCTGTTATTCAAGGCATCAGTCATTGGGAGTAATGAGGCTGAGGGGAACAGCATCACAGACTCTCTCTCTCACCTTCCCCAAAAGGAAAGGTATTTTAATACTTTCATTAATACATGTTTAAGACATTCGTTAATATGAGAACCACCTGAATTTTCTGTCCTTCACATGTCCCCTACACAACCACCCCCATCCCTATGCCTTCTTTTGCCATCAGAGATTTCTAAAAAGTCTTCAGTTTAGAAGACACAGCTGTTTCCTGTGGAGGAACACACACATGAAATAAATCAGAAAAAAATATGACTTCAGGAGTAAGAATCTTCAAAAGACATCTCAATTACTTCTTTAGTGAAGAAAGCAAAGGGAATAGTGTGAAGAAAATAAAGTGAATTAAAATGAGGAAATCAAAGAGAAACCAGCCTAGTGGAATCCCTGCGGTCTTTCTTTACTTGTTTGTTATTACTTCTTAACAAGTGTATTTGAACCATTTCTGTCTATCGTAATTCTTCAACAATATTCCATTAGGATGTGAGAAACCATCCATTTAGGCATGAAGAATATGTTTAATTTAATTTCATTTCATTTCATTATTTAGTACATTTGGAAGAGATTTATCACAATTAATCTCAAGAGGAAGAAAACGAATTAGATACCTTTGGTGTAAATCAGCTTTGTAGATGATGAACTCAACAGTTTTGCCTGGCTAATTACAAAGGCAAGTTTGCCACAACGTGTGTCCCACTCTCAAAAGCCTATGTTTGAAGCCCTATTCCTCTTCACTACTTTAAATTGAAATGTGTACTTAATTTTAAGTATCCAATTTCTGAAGCATGAACTTCAGCATTGCTTAGAAGGATGACAGATTTAGGTATGTTGAAGTGCCTTTCTGATGTCTAATTTTTTAATTTTATAGTAGCCATCATTCTACCCTCCAACCACATGCGGTTTGTTATAGTCTGAAGGTCTGACTTTATATCTCTTTAAAGTTTTTCTTTAATCTGACTTTTTGCAGCTTCTAAGGACATAGTTTGAGTGTCTCTGCTCGTGCCGGAGTCCCCATTTCATGCAGACACGGCCTATATCCTTCCAGGGCCCCCACCACAAGACATAATTTGCAACTCATTTGCATCATTTGCAGTGATGTGGCATGACTGCATCCATCTTGAAAGCAGTGCTGGCACTTTGAGCCCAGTTTGGCTGCCAGGTAAGTGAAAACAGTGTAAACACCCACAGCATGCTCACTTATGCCTGATCTTAATGAAATAGAGAGTAAGTATTTCTTACTGATGGCAGATCTTAAAGTACAGTTTGGTTTAGTTACAGGAACCAGTACCTAAATCATGGATTATGTATGCTACTCATTTTAAATGAGGCTTAAAATGGTGCGAACTCCACACTTCAGTTCCTCAGCAGGTGTTGAGACAAAGAAGTCCATGAAATTATGTTACATTTACACTGACGAGGGATTAAATCTGAATCCTTCTTAAGATAAAGCACTGGTGCCTTTCGTTCGCGATGCTTGGGAGGCTAGGGCTGTTCTCCAGACTAAAGGCCATTTTCATTAATTTTATATTATCCTGCAATGGGATGAAATATTATGAACAATAAAAGTGATTTTTTTCTTAGCTTCAATTTCATCCCAAAAGGATATTTACTGCAATAAATAACATGACATACAGCTGGCTTGATCAAAGGTAATCAGTTTTTGATATTAAAGTTACAACAAAATTTTTCCTTCCCTGTCTATAACACATTTTCCAGGGAACTTCCTTTATTTACCCCTTGCCAAATAAAAAACTTTCTATGTTATGAAAAGGTTTTGCCTTATTCTGCCTCTTCTCATCCACCCCACTAATTGGAACTGAAGCTGCAGGGTAGGCCAGAATGGCTGCTTAACAGATTGACCAGTGGCCAACTTTTATCTGGAACAAAAGCCTTTACTAACAACCTGATTGTAGTAATTGTGATTATAATTCCTTTGAACCAGTACACCATTCCAAAATGCAGGATCCCAATTTTAATTAAAAATAACTTAAACAATGTCTAAATTGGCCAGATAAACTGAATCCCTAATGTGAAGTGTTCTTTGTGGTTAATGAACCATTCCCCTGACAGTAAAAGCTTGGTACAAAATCACTGGTGTTCATAATGTGGTCCAATAATAACACTGTTCATTATTATTATGATTATTTCTTGCTACAGTACAGCTTAAGGGGAAAGATGATTCATTAATAAATTCCTATTATTTTTTCTAATTCTGATAATTACTGCCTTTCTATTTTGTACCAGCATGATGTCTGGATTCAAAGGTTAAGCAATCAGCTCTAAATATCTGGTGGGCCTACTGCACACCTCAGGATATTGTATCCATGGAAATTTAAGAATGACACAGAGTTGTTCTATCAGTCCCTGAGGTTTTCTGCATGAAATATGGACTCAGTTTATGATATATTACATCAAAGCTGATGCTAGAACTTTGTAGTTTTCACTCCTGAGAGAAGTATTAACGCAAAAGGCTTGAAAATAATGTGGAGAAATGAGAGAAAAGGAACATTTTTTCCTCTGGAGATACTGAGCTTTTCATAGAATCATAGAATAGTTTAGGCTGAAAAAGACCTTTAGGATCATCGAGTCACACCCTTAACCCTGCACTGTCCAGTTCACCACTAGACCATGTCCCTAAGTGCCACAACTGCAAGTCTTTTAAATACCTTCAGGGATGGTGACTCTAGCCCTTCCTCAGGCAGCTTATTCCAATGCTTGACAATCCTATCCGTGAATAACAGTTTCTTAATTTTCAGTCTAAACCTCCACTGGTGCAGCTTGAGGCCATATCCTAATATCCTATCACTTGTTACTTGAGAGAAGAGACAGTCCCCCACCTGGCTACAACATGCTTTCAGGTAGACGTAGAGTGATGAGGTCCCCCCTGAGCCTCCTTCTTCCAGGTCAAATAACCTCAGACACTGGGCTAACTATAAATGTGATTTTGGCCATGGACAAGTATGTGTGTAAGCACTAAAGTATGTGATTAAAATAAATCTTTAAATTGTTTGTGCAATAACTTGACCAGCAGACTTCCTTATGCTGCATATACACAGTAGGAGGCAGGATGAAAAGAACATTGTATAGAATTGCTGAAAAGAACATTGTATAGAATCCTCCTTTATTTCACTTTTGATCAAGTTAATTCAGCTGGCTTGATTATAAAACTGCCTTAAATTTAGGGATCTTTTGAAATGTGATGTGCTTTGAATGGACACATACACGAAGTACCACATCTTGCTGAGTCTTTACAGTGCAGTGAAAGTAAAGCAGTTTGTGGTTATAGACAGTATTTCCAAAAGGATAAATCTACTACTGAAAAGATAGAGCACAGGTAAAAATGGATAAACTGCTTCAGACTAAGGGACCTTCTTACCTAAGGATCTATCCTCAATAGCAGCCAACAGTGAATGCCTACAGTCACACCACGACTATTTCCTAGCCCTCTGTACAATCTACAGTTTTTAGTTTCCAAAATAATATGCATATCTCCTCCCAAAATCTTTTATGCAACAACTCTGTCAGACATGGTTTCTCCCACTGTTATGAAGCATGAAGTGCCCTTGTTAGAAGCTTAGTCTGAATTGTCCAGAAAAAGCATTCACTTGCAAGGCTGCCATATGAAAAAAACATACACGACTGTCTGTATTTACTTCAGCAACTTCCTAATCTCATGGATGATATGTTTTAGAGATTCTTAGGGGTATAAAGAAGTGCCTTCTACGGCAGAAAAGCTATTGATGGTTGCATGAAAATATAACATAAAACTGAGTAAAAGTAAAGTGTGGCTGTGTGAGTTCAGCTGTGAAATCATGAAGCTGCCTAGGTCCAGGTAACAGCTCTAACTCTCTTTCTCATATATGCCATTGGCTATCACCACATGCTTTATATAAACCAAGATATTGACAAGAGAGAGCTCTAAAAGTAATTAGCTTCTATTTCAGAAATAATACAGAGCAGCACACTGGCCTGGACTGGACTGCTGAGCATCTTCAACTTCTTTGGCTTCAGCTGGGAGATGAGGAAGCATAGCGCTGGCAGGCAACCAGTGCAAGGTCTTGATCTGAAGCAACATGTGCAAATGCAGGGCAAGATAGGCTGTGACTTTCAACTTCAAGACATTAACCGGTATGTATAGATCAGTATTTATACTAACTATGGGCCTGAGGCTTAATATTGAAATCCTTAAGATAAATTCTTACAAACTAAATAATGAAATACGACAGACACAAAAAACCTTTTTCTTTTTCTTTTTTTTTTTTTTTGGTCAGAAATAACACGAAATCTTGTATCTCCTCACCAACTTCATAAACATCTGCCCCAGCAGTAGCCTGCAGAAGAAGTAAAATCCTTCTTCCAGCATACATATATCCAATATTTTGCCTGTCCTCTATCACTGTGAGCAAGACGAAAAACCAAAAGAAGATAAGCCTCATAAATGCTAGATATCACTGTGATGTACTGTACATCAGCAGCATTGTGAATCCACACCTCTCTAACACTGTGGTAACCAGAGCAACTGTTGAAGTATTGTTTTGGTCTTCTTTGGAGAGATGACAAAGTCCAACTGGATCCACCTGATCTGTCTGGCAGAGTCAGGACTCCATTGCAGCTTTTTTGAAAGATATCAACATGTTTTCACTGTACCAAGACATAGCAGCAATGTAATGCCAGTGTATTAAACTTAATTTGAGTCTCAGTTTAATCCACAACTCCTCTTGCCTTATTGAGACTTCAGGATTCAATTCTTTTCCTTATTTTGTTAAAGCAAGTGCAATGTTTTTGCCATTATAAGTGCAAAGCCCATACATTGATCTTTCCTAGCTCTATTTAAGTTAATGGAAAACTTATTATTAACTCCGTTTGGAATTCACTCAAACCCTGTGAAGAGAAATGAATTCTTCTCTACCTTCAATTTTTTTTAAAAATACTATAATATGTTCAGGGTAGAGGCACATGCTCATTTTTTCTGATCATATATTCATTGCCTGTAAAACCCAAAGCTTATTGGTGGACCTTAATATAGACTCAGTAGTTCACAAATAAGTCTGTAAAATGGCCTATACATTTGTCTTTGCTTGATGGTAAATGTTTATGCCAGTGGCATTGTAAATACAATTTCAGTGGGTAACTAAGAAACACATAGCATGCATTAGAACTAATAACTTATGACTTGTTATTTGAATACTACTGTTAGGGTACATTTTAGACATAATTATGTCTAACAATTTCCTACAATTCAGTACAGTGTTTTTCTGTAATAGAGTCTCTTATCTCACAGTTGCCTGGAGGGAAAAGTTTTGAGGGGAGAACACTTGAAAGCAAGGCTTGTAGAAGCATGTTCTCGCAAAGTGTGTGCTGATTTTGGCTGGGGTAGGTTGATTTTCTTCACAGTAGCATCTATGGGGCTGTGTTTTGGATTTGGGCTGTAAACAGCTTTGATAATAGAAGAGCAAGAAATGTTTCAGTCACTGCTGAGCGCTGCTCACACAGACTCAAAGCCTTTTCTACTCCTCACATCACCCCACTGGTGAGGAGGCTGTGGGGTACAAGAAGTTGGGAGGAGACATGGCTGGAACAGTTGACTCCAACTGACCAAGGGATATTCCACACCACATGGCACCATGCTCAGGATAAAAAGGTGGAGGAGAAGAAGGAAGTGGGTCAGTGTTGTGGTGTTTGTCTTTCCAAGTCATCATTACTTGTGATGGAGCCCTGCTGTCCTGGGGAGGGCTGAACACCTGGCTGTCCATGGAAAGCAGTAAATTAATTCCTTGTTTTGCTTTGGTTGCTTGTGTGGCTTTTGTTCTACCTATTAAAGTGTCTTCACTTCAACCCAGGAGTTTTCTCACCTTCACTCTTCTGATTCTCTCCCCCATCACACCAGGGTGAGGAACGAATAAGCAGCTGTGTGGGGCTGAGTTGTCAGCTGAGGTTAGAACACAACAAGGAATGCCATTTTGCCTTCTTTTCCAGTGTATATGTGAAATGTGGATAAAATTCAACAGGAGTATTGGTGGTAGAAGCAGCTTTAACAAAATAAAAGGTGATTTTCTTCTGACAGTCAAATATCACATTTTGCAAGGAATGGATTTTTATCTACACTGACATCTGACTACAACAAAGAAAACTGATCAAACTTCAGAAATGAAAAGCAGAAGCATGTGTATCCCTAGGGTCAGACAGGGAAAACAGCATGTAAGGTGTCAGGTGGGAGTAAAATGTGTAGAATATTCTGGTAATATCAATCTCAAGAGCTGCAATACGAGAAGCAGCAAATCTTTATCAACAGTGCATTAAAGGTTAATATTTAAATCTGCCCACTGCTCACTGCCGAGCTGATGGGATGTAGCACTAAAATGCCTCCATTTCTTTCTGCCCTTGGGACATAGCAACCAACATGAATTCTTTGCTTGGCACATAAGAACCATGAAGGCTGTTGCACAGCAGAAGATTGTCCATAAACACTGAGAGCCTGACATGATGCTAAGGCATCTTACAACTGACTATACCATCAGACTCACTCAGTGGAGTGTGCAAACAGAGAAAGATTGCAAAGACTTTAGAATAAAAAAGAAATTCTGTGGGAACCAGAGATGAACTTTAGCCACATAATAAGGGTTTCACCCCTTTTGCAAAAATCATGGTACTATTTTCACCTTGTACCTTCATAAAGGGACTTGTCTCATATAATCCAAATGTAATGATAATTTAATCTAGGTGATGATGTTTCAGTCTCTTAATTGATATTCCACACTAAGGTGGTGACGGGTAAAGGAGAATTACTAACATTTTTATTCATTGAAATGGACAGGAATGTTTGGGCAGAAAAGAAAAAAAAGTATATGAATAATGCTGCAAGAGTGAACAAGATGTGCAAAGGCACAGCTGAAACAGAAAACATAGCTATAGACTGTCACAGCACCAGACTGAAAAAGTAAATTTGGATTATGTCACACAACACTTTCAAAATGAAACTTTTTAGAACAAAGCTGGTTTGGTTTCTTTTCTTCATCCTCGTGCACTGCTTCATTGCAGTCACGACTGAAAAAAGAAGTGCTGGCAAAGCCACAGCAGGACATTTGTACTTGTGGCCAGAACTGTTTCTTGCAGAAAAACTAAATTTCCGTTGTCTGAGGTTATTTTGAACTCATGCTGAAGTATGGCTAAATATCTGAATCAAAATACATTTAAATATTTTTATTCTTTAGTAAAAATCCATTTTGACATTTTCAAAATTAAGTGTTTTGATATTCTATTTTTAAACAATATTGTTTTAAAAGTCTTTGAATTCAAAACCATAAGAAGGAGAAGAAAGACAAAACCTAAAACATATAGAGAATTTTGAGATGGACAAAGCAATTATGTTGATGAATTTGTAATTATTTTGTTTTAATCAGCTTTTATCACTTGTCCCAAAAGTTTAAATTCCGATATGTTTAGTCCTGTATTATTAAACCATCTTCCCAGACATGGCTATGTCAAAGGGCAGTATGCTTTACACTATGCAGTTTCGTGTGAAGAGAGATTGCAATTTGAATGAGAAAATAAAAAAGAACAAATTTTGACTACTTATGACGCTCTGCTTACAGACAGTCAACAGAAATTGGACTCCAGATCTCTAGTCTTGAATAATTTTCATTGTGAAATAGAAGTTTTATTTCAGGATATCCAAGTGCTCATGGTTCTAAAATTCTATAACCCTTGGGGATTAAACCAACAAGAAAAGAGTAAGGGAAAGAAGATTAAAAGTTAAGACCTCTTTGATTATTTCTTTGTGATCAGATGGAAATTGCCCTGTACTGAATGCATATACTTTACTTGTAATGGTCTTTCAGAAATTTAAAAACTCCAGACTTAATTTAACTTGTATTTCTGCTAAGGAGAGAGAATTCTGTGGAATGCCACCTGACTGGAGTGTCCCTCTGATGTGATGTGTTCATTTAATTGTGATGAAGAGTTCCTACTCAATGATGTTCATCAGGAGAGCATAGTTAAGTTAGGACCTTTCTACTCATTTCAAAAGAAAGACAGAAGTGAATAGCCTAAGGTCACTATCACAATAATAATAGTCCTTTCCAGTCTATTTGACTAGACCACAGTACAGAAATTTTTAGGTTGAAGACTCAGCATATTTTTCTGTATGCCCCTTCCCCCTAAGGGGGTGTGAAGCTATAAGAGTTGAAATTGATATCACAATGAGTAATATATAGTGCAGAGAAGAAATCCATCATATAGTAGATGAGGAAAAGCAGTTTCCCCCACCTTTACATCTTTGATGATCCTATTATCTTTGTATTTGTGTTATTTGTGTAATATAGACATCATTTTTCTTTGCCAAAGGTATTTATTATTGACTGTGATGAGCCTATCCCTTGGTTAATGAGCTTCTATTTTGTGCAGTAAATGGAAAACCTTTGTTGTATCATAGTCGGTCTCTGATCCAGAGCATGGAGACTCAGAAAACCTACCCTGAGAAATGTGACAGGTAGAAAACATGTGAATTTGGACACTGACATAGAAAACAGATTTTTCAGTGTGTGCAGCACCTTATTCCCAAATACACCTGGTAGGTTATGCTGTACACTGAGCTCCCCCTGACAGACTTCAGGCAGTCAAGAAACAAGCTAGACAGAATGAAGGGTAGGGTAGAAGGAGACATATGAAAGGGAGTATCTTTCAGTGGAAGTATCAAAACAATCCACAAGATCTGTAGATTACTGTTGTCTATAAATGCTGAAGGACTGGTAGCTTCTAGTATGAATAATGAGGTTTCGATTTTTTTTATGTTTGCACCTCTGGTCTCAGTCTAAGATGGTCCTTACTTGGAACTATTACAAAAGCAGTACTGCCCCATGAAACTGGTTATTTCCACCAGTTTTCCAGTGACCAGAAGATATCCTTCATAATAGGATTTATTGCTCTATCATGATGAGGAGTAAAAGGGCAGAAAACCAGCAGTTGTCTTCAATATGTGCCTTTTCTGCTGGGCTGTGTTGTCAGCCAATAGCATTGTGGAGTGCTGACTAGCTATCTTGTCATTGTTTGTGGTGGTGCAGCAGCAGCAGTAGCTGCGGATGAGAACTAAAGTAGTTGGTCTGGGTCAGGGAAAAGGCCCTGCTGTGAAGAGGTTCATCTCCTGGAAACCCACCTTTTGCAAAGCTTCCATGTGCTCTACATAGAACCAGGAGCTGGTGCTATATAAAAGGTTTATTAGGGGATAATATTCCAGTCATGCTCCAGGACTCAGGTACTAGAAACTTGTTCATCATCCTGTATGTCATAAGGATAAAAGTTGAATATCAATTTTTTGAGGAAGAGGAAATAAAATGTCTAAACTAACCAGAGGAGATGAAATGGCACTTGCCTGTTTCTGAAAAAAAATCACTGATCTCTAGATATTACTGGTCTCTCCAATTTAGAAATGAGTGTTTCACACTATCTTCAGGATACACCTGATTGTGCTAAATAACATAGTGCTTCCGAAACCTAAGGGATCAACTTCTCTGTACGCTGGTCTATTCACATGCTGAAGAAAGTGTTTCCAATATCGAGAGAAATGAGGGAATTTTCCCTTCCAGGGAAGAAAAGTAAGGACACAATCTGCAAGTGTGAAATGTGATACAGAATAAAATTGAAAAGCAATAGAGGAGAGCAATCATCCTATGCAATTCTTTGATTTTAAGCATCAGCAAAGCAGTGAAGAAGCTTGCATTTACTAAAAAGTACCATTCCAGGTTTGAGAGATATGTGCCAGTTTTGACAGGGACTTTTGCATAAGGAGGACCATGAAGACCAAGAAAAGAAAACATGAACTTTGACACCACAAAATTTGATTGTAAGGAAGATGAACGTCTCCTGCCAAAAGGACAAAACCAAAGTAATGAAACAAGGATTTGATTGACAGGTATGTTGATTGACAAGAATATTACCCTTACTCTGTTATAGGGTATTCATCTACAGTCTTTTAAAGTGGAAAGGAAAGACATTTCAGTGAGATTCAGGACGTTATGAACTTGAGGATGTAAAACTGATTTTTTACAGTGCAACATCTAGATTTAAAAAGTCATTAGGACAAGAAATAATCTATTCAGTGATGAAGTGATTAAAAAGTTATTCAACTTTAATAGGAGGAAAACCAGCAAAGTCATAGTTGTTGTTGTTTTGTTTTGTTTTTTTTTTTATTTATGAAGATCTAAACACTGGGACTGAACAGGGATGTAGAAGCTGGTTATATGTGTAGATGTAGCAGACTCATTAACTCACCTATTTATCCACAGAATTTCCTATTCCAGGAAAGATTTTCCATTCTTTAGGACACTGGCAAATCCAAATTGTAGCTGCAAACACAGGATGACAAAAATAAACAGAATTTTTGCGGGGCTAGTAAAAATGTTCTTTCCGGAGTTTTTTTAATTTTTATTTATTTTTTAACTTGTTATTTTGATTTCTTCCTTGGTCTTTATCTTGAAAACAATCTGAAAAGACCTTCACATAGTAATTTTAGGGGGAAAAAAGGCAGATTTCTCCCAAAATTATTAATCTACAGCACTTGTTTACATCTTGTGATACATAGAGTTCTGTGATCTGCTGTCCACTTAGGGAAAGTCCCTAAAAAGGTAACTAAGAATTTTTTTTTGGTCACTGTAAATTCAAAAAGATTAAGAGTGCTATTCTACAGATATCATGCTGAAAGTTGAAAAAGGGAATTAAGAAGAACTTGCCAGGGCAGTAGCTGGTCTCTTATGATCTCTTAAATATAAGAAAGGTCAGAATCGTTAACTCCAGGCCTACGTAAATAGGCACAGAAAGAGCTAGGCCAAGATGAAATCAATGCTACAGGAAGGATTGGAAAAGCCAGAGAAAAAAGTTCCATTTAATGAAAACTTAGATGCTTCCAAATTGTTTTTTGCTGCTCTCTGTCCACCCTTCAGTGTGTTCCCCAAAGGGTATCAGGTTGAAATCTTTATTTTCAGTTGGAAATGGGTGGGTAGATTTTAAATTCAGGTAATTTTAGGTTTCCTCCCCTCAAACAATCCATCAGAACTCTTCTCTTCTTAAAATCTCTTGGCTTTGAAAGTGTATTTCAGCAGAAATCTATTTTGTTGAGACAAGTTCTCTGCACAGATTTTACTAGAGTTTAGGCACTGCTGTGTGGTGGGTCACTATACCTCATGAGTGCAGCATGAAGAGAAAATGCCTTTGGTTTGCATTAGCCTTAGGGAACGACGGGAGTTCCTTCACGGGAAAAAGGGTATATGTCTGATGAAGTAGAACAGTTCTCATTAAAGATCTGTGTTTAGGGGAAAGCAGCCTATGTCTGTGCCAAAGGCAGTTACATTTCCTTGCAAGGTTTTCCTTTGTGTGTGGGAAACCCTTAGGTGAATTATTTTTAGTCACACACCACAGGTTGCAGTCCCAGAAGGGAGAATTTTCATCAGAAGCATCCATCCTTTCTTCCATAAAGAACTTCAAAACCAGGTGGCTGTGTTTTCCAATGCATCATGAAATGTGAGATGCTATTCCAGCAGGCACCCAAGTGCATCACACTTTACAGGGTATTTTTGAACCTGTTGAAAAGTGCTGGTTTTAGTGACTGTTTGCATGTAATTTCTCTTTCCTATAACTGGTTCTGTGTCACTATTTAGTGTTTTATTCCCTCATTAAAAACAGTAAGCTGACATTTTCTAAGGACAGTCTTTTGTGTTAGATTATGCCAGGCATAAGGGTGATATCAGGTTGCCCATGGTTCAGAGAGTTCCAACATTTAGCACTGTAAAATCCACAATAAGAAAAAGAAAAAACAGTCTGATGAGTAGAAGGACAAAGTAACATTTAGAATATTTTTTTTCTAAATAGGCTGCACCCTTTGTTTATAAGCTGAATCTCCACTATGAAAACTACTACGAATAAAAATACTGGCATTCATTTTTCTCATAATGTTACCATTTCTTCTTTGTAACTATGACCTTTCGACCAGATCTTGGAAGACAGTATGACTGTGATGCCTCTTCTGAGATAAATCTTACCGTACTGAGACAACAAAAGGGCAAAATGTTGAGTATACATTTGGCCAAGGAGAGGGTTTGAGTGTTCAAGAATGGAATGGGGAAGTGCTTTAAACAGACAAGTGCCAGAGGAGGTACATACTTGAATGTGGTTCTCTGTTACAATCCTTTGTTAAGTAATAGCTGAGACAAAGTCAAGTGATTAAGCCAGGAGAATACATGCTCTCTAAAACAGTACTGCATAAGAATAAATTAAGTGTCAAGTGTCATTCTGCAAGCCCACAATGTATGATTACAGGTATTTTCTTCACTATGTTGTAAAAGCTGAAACCACACTGATGGCCCTGTAGTCTGCAAATCAGATGCGTATTTCTCACTACAAGAGCCTGGAACAAGAAGGTAAATTAATTATGAACCTGCTGTTCCTAATCTAACCAAAACATTGATCTACTCTTTCTTCTTCCCGCCCCCGCCTTTTTTTTTCCTTTCTGTTTAGTCTAGATGTTTTATAAGAAAATATAAGAAAAATATTTATAAGAAAAATAAAGAAATATTTTTCTTTATAAGAAAAATAAAATACCCTCTTTTTTCACAACTTCCTTTTGTGTCAATGTCCCATATTCTAATAGTTGAATAAAGACAGAGACAAGGTGTCATTAGTTCTCTGTGACAAGTGATTATTTGATGTTTAAGTAAATAGATTGGGCATTTGATGTCCTGTTCTACATTTCTGTTCTAGTAGTCACTGATTATAAAAAGCTCATTAAAAAGCGGCAGAGGCAGGCTAATTCAGTGTCCATGCAGAAAGGTAACTGTCATAATGCCTACATATGCTCCTCCTTTTGAGGTATGTTTCAAAAATAAATAAAGTTTGAAAAATTAAAGGGAGACTATTCATGTAAAAGCAAAGTTGTTAAGATCCAAATAAAAAGTCATCCCCCTGCTCCCCTCCTACATCCTCTGTCACTAATGAGAGACAACATAGCAAGAAATTGGATTTCTGACCTTGCTCCATTTGAAGTCAGTGACAAAATTCCCATTAATTTCTACAGAAGTAGGCTCAGACTTTTAATTTGCATTGTCCATTTCACAGTAGAATGTATATACTGTCTCAGCACACACCTTTGTGCTGTCAAAACCCATTGAGATGCTTTGCACTGATATTCAACAGAGCAGGTTAAACTTTGTTAGCAATTAACTAAACATACAGACTGGTTGCTTTTCAAATGCTGAATTTTAGGACTTTCCTTCTGTTCTCCTTCCACTATGGTAAAATACATGATGTTCTCTTGGCTTTCTTGGCAAAACAAACAAGGTCTTAAAGCATATCCTGTGTATTGATTGAGTCTTCAAATGATCAGAGGGAATGACATTCACCTTTCTAATGTCATGTCTTTGTAGAGCTCATGACCTCATCTATACACAAGTGTAGTATAAATTCAAGTGACTTAAATCTGGATCAATAACATTAAAGCAGTGCAAACTCTACCATTAAGTGCATTTGAATGTTTAAATTTCCCTTAGACTGATTTAGTTTGTGGCCCTTTGTAAATTAAGCCAAGTAATTAAAACAAGAGATGAACTGGTTGAAGAACATCATGTTAAACTACTGTGACTTGCACAGGTAACACTTAAAAATAAAAGTTCAGCCACAAATAAGAGCTTCTTTGAGAAACTACAATTCATGAACATAGCAGAATCATATATAATTGTTTAGGCTGGAAAAGACCTTTAAGATCATCGAGTCTAACTGCTAAGCACCTCCAAGGCCACCAATAAACTACGTCCCTAAGTGCAATTGGGCAGCCTACTCCAATGCTTGACAATCCTCTAGTGAAGAAATTTTTAACAGAATAATAAAATATACTGAGTTGGAAGGGACCCACAATGACCATTGGGTCCAACTCCTGGCCCTGCACAGGACTCTCTCCAAGAGTCACACCATGTGCCTGAGATTATAATCCAAATTCTTCTTGAACATTGTCAGGCTTGGTGCTGTGACCACTTCCCTGCGGAGCCTGTTCCAGTGCCCAACCACTCTCTGGGTGAAGAATCTTTTTCTGTTATTCAGCCTAAACCTCCCTTGACACAACTTCAGGCCATTCCTTCCTTTCCTTATATCCAGTGTCTGGGGAGTATTTCTACCCTTATCTCAGGTTTCTTTTATTAGGAATGCCATTTGGGCCCAGATGGAGAGTAAGTTCTTTGGAGGCTCAATTCTTCTTGGCCCCAGCAATCTGATCCACAGAACTTCCTAGGTTTTCTGAAAGCCCAGGTGCTATGAGATAGGCTGTTGGGAGCTTGCCAAGGAGAACTGGCTCAACTTCTGTCCCTCCTGCAGCAACTGAGACCTTGAATCAAAGGTGCTCTTGGGGTGCTGCCATCTACAATGGATTCATTGTATAGTCCAGGTAAAAAACCCCTAAGTACTTGAATAAAAAAAGAAGGAAAAGTCTTCTAGCTTGTGGTCAGGGTGCTTATGCTAGAAACATCAATGACTGGGAGATAGACCACTGGCTTTTGACTCTGTTCTGAAGAGCAACAATTATTTTATGTTAGTCATTCACAGGACAATGAAAAGAGTCATCAGAAAACCCAGAACAGAAGGACTGAAGCGCATATATCCCACTCCAAGCTGAAACTAACCAATTAAATTCAAGAGCTGAACTTTGAGCCCTGCTTTTTATACCAAAGTAGGTCTGTAAAGTAGGTCTGGGGTAACAAAGGCCAAAGAACTGAAGAGGAACAGAAATACATCACAGGAAGCAGAAGTGATGTACGCAATCACTTGTTTTAGGTCCAACTCCAAACATTTCATATAACTCCACTACACAGAGCCACTGAGACCCTGCTAAAGCATAACACTTTCCAAGCAAGTTTTCCAACTCCTCAAGCAGTTGCTTGGACTAGCATCTTGGAAAACATATCTCAGTTTATTTTGATGGGGAATATTTTCCTTCGGTCATAAATGTCTCAATAATCTTCTCTGAATAGCTGAAGTTATTGAAATCTCCTACACTGCAGTAATATATTCCTTCCTCTAACAGACAGCCTTGTTTTGAACGCATATTGAAAAATGACAGTCTTATATAAAATGTACTTCAGATCATTTAACTTTTTTATCTCCTTTTATAATCCAATGAATTTTATTAATTTTAATAATTTTTTTGTGGGCCCAAGTACTGTGGGGCCATGATTAAAACAGACTGCATAGGAATATGGGTTCATAAAAAAAAAAATTAAGTCTCTTCTTGCTTGTAAGGTTTCAGTCACTTGATTCAGCCAGTGCATTTGAGAAATGGGATGCGAGTAAACTATCTGCTAACTGATTTTTATTCTTCTGTGTCTACACAAATCAAGTACAGATGGTTCAGCTACTATCTAAATTAGGGTTGATAAAGCTGACACATATCTACAGGGAATCCTTTCTTGAGATATTAAACCTGCAGCCCATATCAGTATTTTTGTAGCACTATCAGTTGATGTGATCACTGACAAAGATTAGCAGTGATCTGATGTCCACAGCAATTTTTCCTTTCTCTGTTTCAGCAGAGATGGGCACCATAGTGTTGACAGATATGACTGATTGTAAAGGTGTTACCCTTTGCTGGCAGTTGCCCTTTGATGGTAGCAAAAAATGAAACTCTCAAGTGAAGTACTTATCCTTTGATAACAGTGACCTCCATTGAAGCCAGTTGAACTGTGGCCCAATATATTTATACTGTAAAAATCTTGTATACTCCTTGGCTTTCACCAGCACCTGAGAGAACCAAACAACTGAGAATTGCTTGTTTCTTACATTGCAACTTAAGGGAAAAGTTATCAAACTTAGCTTCCAATAAAGATTATACTCCTGTGAAACTGAATAGGATTGATGGCTTCTTGCAATTTTGAATAATACCCTCTAATGCTTTATTACAATTCTTAAAATGCTTTTGTTTTAAGACAGCTATTCCTGACAGCTAGTTTAATTCTGAGAAAAAAAAAAAAAAAAGAAAAAAAAGTAGAAAAAAGATTCCACCAGACATGCAAGGAAAAAAGGTTCAAGCACCTTTTGAGATCAGCTCATTTGGAAAGATCAAAGAGAAGACAGAAGTACAGCTACATCCACATCCTTGTCTGTTGAGTTGTGCTTTCAGAATGACTTTCAATATTCCAGTTAAAAATTGGCTTGTGTGAAGACAGTGCTACCCTGTTCCTCTCAGTATTCTTCATCACTCTAGATCTAATGAAGTAGATCCAAAATCTTGATGGGTGAGAGAAGTGTTCAAGTGCAGATTGAAAAGAGGTACTCTATCTTGTTCTGAAGATGGAAGACACAAACTGAATATGGAAGACACAAACTGGATATGCAAGAGAGCAATAGCTCATCCCCTGAGGATGTTCCAAATCCATACTCAAAACAACAACTGAATCTTGTAGTTCTGAGACATCTTGTGCTGTTAGAAATGAAAGGCATCATAAATACCCTAGTGACTGTTTAATTCAGTAGCCAAAACATAGGAATATGGTATATCCTAATATGATCTGTTTATATTAACTTACATGTGTGGTAAATAAAATTAAAGCATAGAAAAAAATTAACTACAGAATTTTATTCCTTGATATCTGAGATGGATCACTGTCTGAGATGTTAGAGAATTGTAAGCAGATACTATTACACATTTTCAAATGTGTCTTCAGTTTAAAAAAAATCTAGAAGAAAAAAGGTGCTGGTTTTACTTTTGCTAGCTTTTTTATTTTTTTAAAAAGGCTTGTACTCTGCTGAAGAACTTTGGGTAATTACATCTCTTTGAATTGTCCTTACAACTCAGACAATGGCAAGATGCAGAAGATATGATCTATGAAGGCAGAGAGCAATGAAGAGCAGTAAAATCTGTGCATCTGCTTCATAATTAAATAA
This sequence comes from Chiroxiphia lanceolata, assembly GCF_009829145.1. NCBI lineage: Eukaryota > Metazoa > Chordata > Aves > Passeriformes > Pipridae > Chiroxiphia > Chiroxiphia lanceolata. The sequence goes on along the minus strand of NC_045643.1, from coordinate 26,572,610 downwards.
AGCAGAAGGTTTACAGGATAAGGACAGCCATATAAAACCTAGACATATACAAGAAAGGACTTATTTGAATTTCTCATGAAAAGTATTGGGCATGCTGTATTTTTGGCATCACACTTGTGTAAAGATACAATAGCTACAAATTCATGATACTTCTCACCTTCATAAGGCTGTTACTTCTCCTTATGAAGCCAAAGGAAGAAGGAATTATTTTTCAAGGTCCTTCTCTTGCTGTACCTCCATAACGTGGCCAGTATGGACTCTGCTTTGCAGTAAGATAGATAATCACTTACTGCTTCTGTAGACCAGTAGGAAATACTTTTCATAGAAAAGAAGTGAAGAAACTGACTGAGATTACTGGTGTAGGATATGTTGCATTCTGCTAAGCAGGGACATTTTGGTCCAAAACTGTTTTTCAAAACCAGTTTCTTCATGGCCCATTGAATTCTTCTCTTGTGAACATCTCCTACTCTTGGGACCTTCTAAAAGTGGATGTTATGACATTTATTCCTATGTGTATAGGAATCAATAGCTATAAAATGTTTGAACACATATGGCAGTAAGGAAATTGGTCAAAGCTGTCACAGAGAAATACATAGAGAACTTCATAACATTAACTGAAGAGAAACATTGCCTGGATCGTCACAAATCACAATATGACATAACCAAGGAAACTGAAGGAATACATGACCTCATACAGTGAGATTTACCTGCCACAGTCAAGTTTCCACGATAATTCATAAGTATAAACCAAAATAATAAGAATTGAATTTCTGCTTGTCTTTATGCTGAGAAATCTTCCCAAACTTCATTTCCTTTAGGTTATAACTGAAATATTTATTAGTATGTAACGTAGACTTCTGGGACTTCTAACAAAATGCACTATAGAGATGGATTCAGGATTGTATAATTAGAGTTTTCCACTATACTTGGTGAGCAGAGTAAATTCAAGATTAGTTTTTCTTGCTGTATTATACTATTTGAAAGCAAATGTCAGACACATCATGCTAAAATAGGATGATATTCTTCCTACACAAACACAGACAGTGCACTAATGAGCTGACTTTTCTGTCAAATTTGGAACATAGAGGAGTTGACCAGGGAGCATGTCAAGGAAGCTTCTGTAGTACATAACTTAACTAGTAAATAACAGGAAAAGTAGGTCAGTGGTGCCTACCACTCTCCCAAACTAGTGAATTTTCACTGAAAAGTATTGACTAAATGGCACAAAAAAGTTCTGCTAAAATTTGGCACTTAAAAATTGGTAGAATGTCATGAGAAAATCCTTTGCTAGGAAATCAGGTAAATTGGACAAATACAGGGAAGCATGCTCAGTTGTTGAGTGAGAAATTTTTCAGATAGTTTTGGAAACAATAGAGACAAAATCAAGACTCAGGAATATCTTTTAAGTGGTGAATAGCCCCTCACTTTTCCTTCTTCCCACTAGAAAATCTGATGTGTAAATCACAAACACTGATGACTCACTCTTCATCCTCTAATGACTTTTTGCTGACTAGAGGATATAGTTATTAGGTGGGTGACTGTCTCGCAACTGCAGGGCTTAACGACAAAGTTTGATCTCCATTCTTAACTTTAACACAGTCTGATAATGGTCAGACATAGAGTTGCTAATGAAGTACTGGGACTAGAACTGCCTACATGAAATGATCATTGTATCTCCTGACTAAGCTGGATTTATTGTCTTCAGTCGAGGTGTAAAAAAAGAAGCAAGGGGTATTTTCATTTCTGTCATCCTCAAGGATTACCCCACAGAGAAAACTGTAGTCCTTTGTCAGCAATGCTCAAGATTATCAGTCTCCACAGTGCTGGTAACATTCCAAAAACCTGGCATTTGTCTTGTATGCTGGTTTGGCTCTGTGTGCCACCAGAATGTTCCTGAGCCAATAAATATTAATTCGTGTTCAAACTACATCAGTGCAAGGCCATACCAGAGTCTGCAAGCCTGCCATTTACATAAGGGCAGCTTTTTAGTAGTTCTAAATACGTTGATTTGAGACAGATTGGAGATCACTCTATCTCACCCAGCAGCATGATGTAGCTAAACCCTGAGATTATTTACATAAATAGAAACCCAATAAGCCTTTAGAGTTACATTGCAAGAGATGATGGAATGTTCCTCTTTTTCTGGAATAGAAACCCAAAGACGGTGTAAATAAGCACAGGGAACATTTACAACACTGGATAGTGATTTATCACCTAGTTTTCATTCATCGTCCAAAATGTGAATCTAAGTCTGTAAAAAAAAAAGATCATAGACTATTGGCCCTGGCACTAATGAAGTCTATAATTATCACCTTTCAACCAAATTAACTTCTGTGACAAATTAAGGTTAGGGCCACCTCAAAACAAAGATTGTTTATTCCTCATCCTGCAACTAAGTAATGAAAACATTCCTGGTGCTTATTTATACCCTAGGTTCAGACAGTGTATTCTGAAGGTATCTAGCCCTTTTCATGTTGTCCACGTCAGAGCATAACTAATAATCAAACTCCTTTTGAGCAAAAAAAAACTCAGTAAAAACTTTCTGTGTCAAATAATTTGGTTTACCAACTGTGAAGTTAGGTCAGAAGAAATGAAACATATGAAGATCTTGCTTTCCCTACAATGATAACAATTCCTGTTATTGTAAGGGTACTTCTAGATTTTAATTCAGAGACAAGTCACAAATTCAGGATGCTAAATAGGATGCAGCTGAGCAACTTGGTCTTCATTTTCCTTGGGATTTGAAAAAAATAAAAGAAACCATACACATTGCAATTTATGGAGCAATAAATGGACTGAATAGCAGAATAAACATCAGTAGAGAACATAAAAATGCCATGAAACATTTCCACCAAAATGGTTGAAGTCTCGCTTCCCTGACAAATCCACTAAGAGACATTTTCATTCCCCTTTATTTCTGTAAAACAAAGGATAGTCTGAAAAAAGGAAAAAGAGATCATTAAGAGATTAAAAACAAAAGAAGTTTTAACTTCACATATTACATGTCTTTCAGTGATGCTATTAGGGAAATTAATGAAACCCATTTTCTTTACTCTGGGGCTCTGGAAAAGTCATTAGATTGGAATGAATATATAACACTACATCAATCTAATTTCAAGAGAGGGAATCGGCAAACCAATGAGCAGATTCAGCTTCAAAAAATTCACCTTAATGGCAGTAATGTAAGTTTCATGAGTTACAGTAGAAAACAAATTAAAAGCAACACAAAGAAACAATGATGCAATGGAGCACAAACATAACAATTAAGTGCCTCTGTCTATTCAGCATCATCTTGACAATTAACAATGCCACTTTACTAATCTCAGTATTTGGCTCGTCCTATCTATCTGAATGATACCCTCCCAGTGCACTCTTCCTCAGGCAGAGATTGAAAGCATGTTCCCTTAAATAGCCATGCATTTGCTGACTGAAATTACACTAAGGAGACAACTTTACAGAATATTAATTTGGGGGAGGGGAAAAGGGATTTCTTGTAGGGTTTTAAAATGTAATTACTTTAAAATTGTACCTACTTTTGAACATTTGAAACCTTAGTATACACTGTTCCTCTTTTAAAGTGGTGCATTTTCATTATTTTAGTTGAGTTTTATTGCTATTATTTGCTTTATTTTAAGAGTCACCCTGAAAACAAATTAAAAATAAAACCGATATATTAATACAAAACCCAGAAACAAATACTATAGGTCTCTGTGAAACCAAGAAAATAAGAGAAACCTGAAGGTAGAGGACAAGCCCAGATATAGCAACATTAATAACTAAAGCTCCTGCTTCTTTCTACAATTTCATAAAAGACCCTTGCTGATTTGTAGAGGTTTTACGTACCTTCTGCCCACATGGACACTTGACAGAAGTTCAGATTCTTCCTAGAGATGTTGTCCATGGACTAATATTGCATGATGAAGAAAATGTTCCAGAATTTCCATGTATACCAGCGGGATACATGGTATAATGTGTCATTTAATGGTCATTTAAATTGCCTTTTACAGGTAGCTGCAAGCATATACAAGTATTGCCTGGGCTACAATATATGGGGACTATAGGACCCCACAAACAGTGTAACCAGTATTACCTCAAATCTGTGCTCAAAATAGTCATATGCTTTGTGCAGCCCTCTGACTTAACCTTTGGAACTGGCTTTTGACCAGGTGGCCAAGTAAAACAAAAACAAAGCCATATTCCCACTGTGCAACCACAACCTTACAGGTGGGGGTTTCAGAGCAAGGTCTAGCACAGCATTCTTCCCTGTCAACTGCTACTTCGCTTGGAAGAATTAAATGAACTAAACTCCAGTGTCTTGAAGTCAAATTCTGCCCTTTCATTCAAAACCTTAAGGAGGTAAAGGCTTAGCTCTACGGTTTAACTCCTTAGTCCTTGATAGTGGTCAAATAGGCAATTAGCATGACCAAAGTTCTCAATACTAGTGTTTAATTCTTTGTGCACATATCTACAAAGAAGCACAAACATTCTTGATTCCTTTCTTGCTTTATCACAGTTCATCTTATATTATTTCTCTTTTTTTAAATTTAGACCAGTCCCTTTTCCAATGAGGAGTCAAATACAGTGTCTAAAGAAACCAAGCACTTACTATGAATAACAAAGATGAAGTCAATGGTTCACTGGAATCTGCTGCCCGGAAATATTTCTTGCAGAAATGACTTTTCCTGATAGTGAGCAGCAGTGAATAATGTCCAGTGCAAAGGATACAGGCAAGATGCTGATGCCATATCAACAGTAACAGACACTAAGATCACTTGGCAGATGGCTAACCTTAAGTGGGATGCTTGGATCTTCATAATATGTATAAAGGAGCACAGAGCTTGCATGCTGGCCAACATAATCACTGGGGCAGGGTATCTGATGCTGTCTAACAAGTGCCCTTGTTGAAAAATAAAAGACTCTGTGACCCAGCACCTCCGTGACAAATATGATATTCCCAACAATCCTCATCAATCTTCACTTAAGATTTAGTGTGACAACTGACTGACTTGCCATAAAAAACAGGCTTGGAAACAGTATGTGTTGCATCTTCCCCCAAACATACCGTATTTTGCAGAGTGGTACCTATCACTCCACTAAGTTTAATGAATGACAAGTACATAGAGGAGATTTACAAGACTACTGCTTTATTGTTACTGAGACAATGTTTTTGTAATCAACAAAACAACCATACTGTAAATGTATTTTATACTTTTCCCAGAGGAAAGTTTTATAACATTTTATAAATGTCAAGAAAGGTAGGAACAAAAAGTGAGGGGGAAAACCTGGAGGAAGTGTCATCTATTTATTCATTTCTGTGTCTTGGCAGCTCTGTCCAGGAGGTGATGATATTTGTGAATAAATTGCATGACTTCAGAAACTAATAAATTTCTCCAAGAGGAGGAATTAAAAAGGCTTGAACTTTTTGTTTCTAAAGAGAAGTTATTGTAATTTTGAAAGAAAAAAAACACCTGGGCTGTGCTTTAACACATACACAGGAGAGCTAAAAAGTTTACATTTTTAATGAAGTCTTCCGAAGCAGCTCAGGTGGATACTTAAAGCAGATTCTGACTTGAACAGTGGTGCTCACTTACTCTTTCCCCAGAAGAACTTTGTCTGGAATTTCACTGTCACCAGTGAAATGAAGAAAGTGTAGAGTTGTGGCAGTAATTACTTGCCAGAGAAGGCAGGGACAATGACTCTCTGTCAGCAGTAAGCAGGGTGCACTGGAAGAATTGTGACTCACTGAGGTGCCTTCATCAATACTGAATGTCCCAGGTCCGCTAGCACAATATTTTAAAAGTGATTCAAACATACACGTGTCATTACCCTTCTGCTGAGTTTTGGGTGTGGTTCCACATCACTGTTTCACTGATTCTACTGCAGGCTTTTGACAGAATATACTTTACTGCTCTGCCCCCCAGTCCTGTGCATCTCTTCCACTCTTCTTTGTGGTGGAAACAGCTGTCCCACACTGATGTCATACCTGGCAGTGGTAGTTGTTGACAGGAGATGGAGGAGTAGAACTGCTTTTTTAACAGTCTCTTGGTACTATGAGTTTGCTGTAATGTGAAACTGTATCCTTAGCCACAATACCTGCCTTTGGGATTATGCTCCTGCTCTAGCAATTAGAGTGCTGCAGGCAGGAAGAATCTGATGCAGTGTGAAGTCTGATGCAACAAGTTCATCCATATGTGTATTTTTAAATGAACTTAAACCATCAGTGTGACTGATATCATCAGTTCACATAGCTGTGACGATTTTGCGGTTGTGTTAGGAGATTGAAAACTGAATTTGCTGTATGAACAAACCACAGTGTTAGGCACGATGCTTCTTGAGACTCTGTCATCTTGGGCCTCGTGCATGTCCCATGGCCCAAGGCAGAATCTCAGATCCTTTGGAGAGAAAGGAATAACATAAGCAGAAGTGTTTAATATATAGGTAGAAAAAAGCTTTTGAAACAGCCACTTACCTTAGTATTAATCTATTCTTAGTATCACTCTCCATATGCTAGCTACTGTGGACACATCCCTAACTATAAACAGCTACACTAATGCAGCTCTGAGACATTACAGTAACTAATTAACACCTTTCCTTTGCCCTTTAAAAGAGAGGCACTACTGTTGCTGTGCAGGTCTAAAAGAAACTAAATTTTGAACAAAGTTTGCTATTCCAGTGTACTTAAATAATGCTTTGTTTCAGCTTCTAAAGTAACTGTGCTTTGTCCTTTACAGTACACTCAATTCATGTTTCTTTTTTTTTCTTCATGTGGCAAAATACCTGGTTTATTATTACTTCAGTTTTTGTCTAGATTTAAAGGTAAGCTTTCAACCGTGATACATATTCCTTGTCTTTCCTTTAACTCTTAATCTGCTTAATTTCAGCTGAAGCTTATCACAACACTGTGGGTATTTCTGAAGAGTTTATCTTGAAAGTGTTTGTCATAAATTTCTTACTTACCCAAGCCCATTTAAAACCAACAAAAAGTATGTATTCACCCAGAAAGGTGCAGAATTTCTTTGATATTTTGCAAGCATGCTTTATCCAGTCGTATGATCTAGGCAGGACTCAGCTTAATCTTCTTTTGTTGTCAACCAATTTTCTCTGGATTAGCTACTTGTAAGAAGTGCAAACACTGGTAGTTACCACAGAACAGGTGGTGACTTTCTGTGTGGCCACATTACCCTTATTTTTTGGTGAATGTGTGACTCTCATCCATGTGTCTGACAGCCATCCACTTATTGATCGATTTATCTATCACTGCCCATGATCCCAAACACATATCTTACCAAAGCATTTGATATAACTTGCCTTAAGAAGCCTGTCTACTTCTCTTAATGTTCTGTATGAACATCAGAGGACCTGAGAAAATACCTGTATAAACAGCTTCCACTCTTCTTGCATTGCAGTAGAAATAACTTGGAAGGAAGTTTCATACAGGTGAAAGTGAGTCAGGGCCTAGTATTTAGGTCTTTATTGTCTGGATCTTAGATTTTTGTTTTAGTAATGACAGTTATACCAAATTTTGAAATAACCATGCAGAAATGGGGTGGTGACTTGGGCCATTTCTTTGGCTACAAATTTTTCTTCACTGACCCTTACCCATCTTTGTGGCATTTCTGGAAGGAAGCAAAAATCTGCAGATAATTAGTAATTAAAGTTACTAAATCTGAACATTTGTACACATGATAGAGGGAAACTTGAATGCTTTCACCTTGTTAGCTTACAATTCAGTGTTTAAGGATAGATTGGTCTATGTTTGTAGAAAAGCAGATCTTGCAGCTCAAAAACTAAATCCTACTGGGTTTTTGTTTTCCCCCGAATATGCCCTTGTTGAGCACTGTGGAGAAAAGCCTTCCTGACACTCAAATAAAGCCTAGCACGGAATGGGTAATGTATCTTTCTCCTTGCTTTGCACACGTCCAAGAACTCCCTGAAGTGTAAAACTTCTCTATGCCTGCCCATCAAAGTGTGTTGCCTTGTTATGATCTGCATCTCTTACTTTACTTTGCAGTGAGCTCTCAGCCACAGGAAGTCCTATCTGAAAGCCTGTGAGAAAAAAAGAGGAAATAAAAGGAGTAGGGTTTATGAATTTAAAAGAGAACTGCAGTTATTATCTCTTTAGGTCAAAATAACAATGTTAATATCTGAGATCCCAATAGTCGCTAACTGACCTGAAAGTGCCAACCTCTTTCACACGTTCAATTACACACAGCCTCATTTTCCTCACTTCCAGAGTAAGAACTACTCAGTATGCAGAAGTAGGAAGCAGCATAACACAGTATGAATAGACATGGGCTTAGACTCTGCTGTTTGTACTCATGATGATTAATATTGTACTAGAGCTGCGTGGAAAATGGATTTCTTTCTTTGTCAGCCAACAAAGTAAACAAATGGGGAAAAATTGGGGACTGAATAAATATTCAGTTCCAGTCTTTTTTATTTTCCCCTCCATTTTATTTATCTTTAAAAGGAAAATTTGTTTCAAGACACAATTCATAAAGAAACTTATCAAAGTACTGAGTGTGGAAAAAGACAACAGGAAAAGGCTTTCTTTCTTTGTGAACTGAGCTTTCTCAGGCAGTCTGTCTCTTGAAATCAGTTTTAATTCATGAGTTAAACTGCAATTAACCTGTGATTCTTTGGTGCCTTACTATTCCTCAGTCTTTGCATTGCTAAGCAGCTGCCTTTCCCAGAGACTCTCTTGGGGCAGCTGCTCCACTATTGGTACCTGCAGGGCTGGGACATGTCAGGTGCCTCCTGCCCCCTCCAGGCCCGAGATTTTGGTCACCCTAGGGCAGCTGGTGGAGCACGTGTCCCAGGCAGAGCAAATTAGCCAGTGCCCCTGCCCCAGCAGCCATGTGCTGCAAGAGGCACCGAGAGCATCACCAGCCCCTTCTGGTCTAATCCTCCTTTGAATGTAACTCTCACCGTTACAGTCAGTGTGTGCCATCAGCCAGAGATTCTGACAGTAATTGTCTCAGCATCCTCTCTACTACACCATGTTTCTGAAATCCTATGATCTAAGTATTGTGGAAGTCTAAAGTCCCTTTGACCCAGAATCTAAGTGCTTCTAGGTGTGACAGGTGCGCATGTGGAAATATTTGCTTCAAATGCAACATTGTTTACCTTTGGAAAAACCAAATAAATGAACAAAGAGCTTCTCATCTCCAACCCACAGAAATTCTACCTTTTGGGCTCCTATAGTTTGGTTCAAAATTATTTGCAAGCTTCCTCAAAAACAACTTAACTCATTTGGCAAAATGCTAATTAAATAAAAATAAGAAAAGGCTAAAAATTAATCAAAGATAATAAAAAAGGCTGTCCTGACAACTCTGACAATGAGCATAGGTGGATAGGTCTTGGGTCACTGTTAGCCTTCCTCATTGCTTCATTTCACAGCTCAGTGCACCACATCTTCTCATTTCACTGGTGTGAGGTGGCCGTTTAAGAGTCATTTTGAACACAGTGTGCAGTCTGGATATACCACAATTAACAAAACACCTGCTCTAAACAACCATGCTAATCTGCTAGACACATCCTATGAGCTTCTCATATAGCTCTTGTGCTTTTAGTTGGCAGCATGGAGTCTGCTGATTGTAAATTTGTCTTTGCTGGACGATATAAGAGACAATGAGTTGCTGTTTACCTTGAGAGCAATCTGCTTACAACTTCTGCTACCACCATGGTCGATAGGCTGCTAGGGACTCAAGTGCGCAGTTTGGGATGGAGGGAAGAACTATCTTTAGCTTAGGAAAGAAACATTAGCTGTTGGACTATTAAGTTGTAAAACTTAATCTGTACTAATTGGTACACTAACATCATTCAACAAACACTGTTTTCCACTGAGAGAAGATACTGTGTCCTCAAGAATTCTGATAAGTGAAAGACATTTCAAGAACCAATAATAACATAAAAGCCAGAAATTGCAGGTGGAGTCATTGTGGAAGGGCTGCTGCCTCATCTAGTTCACTGCTTTTAATCCTCTACAGGATCTGATCCACTTAGCACAAGCATATAGGATGTACCTTGTGACTTCTCCAGTGCTATTTTTTGTAGCTCTCCTGGAGCAAATGGCAAAGAATGAGAGTTATGGTTTTCTATGCATGACAGCATGAGGTGCTATGCAACAGTGCTGATAAGCACTTTTCAATTTTTCCACTTCCTTTCTCATAATTTTGTATCTCATAGCTGTCACAGATTTGGCCTACTCATGTTTATCTGTTCTGTTACTTGCAGGCTTGATTTTTCTGAATTGAATCACTGAGTTGGTGTTCCTTGTTACCTCAGATAAAATCTTCATTATTTCAAAATTAATTTCATTCTGCAGTCTTAAAAATTCATAGCTGGCTAAATGGATAAACACATAAACACCAGACACCACTCCTGTTGCTAATTCAAAAGGCTACATTGCTTTGGAAAATGCAGGTGAGCAAATGTAGGCACAGCTGATGACACAGGATCACAGGACTCTCTTAGGATTTCCTCCAGCCACCTGCTTCTTCACACAAAATATCTTCCCTTTACTTCTGAATATCCCAGGGAGGGAAACTATTGGGAAACACCGCTGCAATCGGTGCTGTCGAGATTGAAATGTTTTGTTCTCACTATTCTTTACCTTTCTCACACCTCCTCAATCTGCTTTGTAATGAAATATCACTAGTTCTTGAGAAGATATAGGGCATGGAAATGACAGGGTATGCTTGATGATTACTGGACATACCAGATAATGACTAATCTGCAGCTGGTCTGGTCTGCCTCTATACATTCACCTTTATTCATGTGACAGGGCACTACCCAATGTGACTTACTCCAGAAGGTTATTCTAAGAAAAAGGAAAGACGAGATATTCCAGGTTTTCCAAAAATCAGTACTTCATCTACTAGAGAGACAAAGGATGTTTTACACCCTGGGTACAATGGCACCCTTCTGGCTCAGGACTAACTACATCTATAAACCAGAAAAGCTTATCCCAACCAGCTAAGTCTTCTAATATGACTGTTGTGAGGGTGGTGCAGATTCGGCACACACAGAACATGTAACTATCTAAGTGATAAAGCATGGAGGATGAGTCACACCAGACAGTAACACAAGCATATACCCAACACCATTTCCATGCACATTCAGCTTTCACTGAAATCAGGACCACCCAGGCCCTTTTACAGTCTCACATCTTGATCCAAATTCAATTCCTGCTCATGGAATTCACAGAGATCTCTCCACTTCTCTCATGAGAAAAGCTAAATTGTCACAAGAGTTGTATAATATTCATAAGTATATTCAAGCACTGCAATCCAAGGTTGTAATTACACTGCCGAAATGTTAAGGTTTCAATGAGCATAAAACTCAGGTATTTTTGCCTCAAAGGTACAGTCTCCACTGAATGAACTAAAAAGTTATTCTGGGAGATTTAACACACTAGGACTTTGTGGCCCACAGTGGAACCATTATGATTTCATCTAGGAGAAGGCACCAAAAATCATATACATTATCCTACCTCATCATAATTCTCATTAGACTGTTTCTTCTATGGCTTCTTCACTCCCTGGGATTCCCTGTGTGCATTCTGCCCCACTCATTTAAAATGTACCTCCATATTTTTCTCTTTGGTTACCAGGCAGAGTGGTTTATCAAATGTATTATCTCTGAAGCAGACTGCCATTTTTTTGCCTTTGAGAAGTAACCAAATCCATTCAATTTTTGCAGGCTAGAAAATATTCTTCCAAAACTTTGCACCTTGCTGATGGTATAGCTGATCTCTCCCAATCCTCTCTTAAAGCTTGCTCCATTCTTCAGAGTCTATTATCCTTTCAGAACAGACTTGACAAAAAATTACAGTCTGTATCATCAGTTGAGAGCTCGATGCAAAGTGCTATGATACCAAGTATGTGAAATATATTTCCATTCTAAATTTAAAAAGTATTCATTTTCAATATGGGATTAAATACTGAGTTTGCAAAATGCCTTTTATATTAAAAAAATAAAGCACATAAAACTAATGTTGGCAATAATGGTAAGTTGTCTTCTATAACAACCAAGTTTAATTGTTTATTCTGACATGCTCCAGCAGTCTATTAAATACAGATTACTCAGGACTGAATAAATGAATACAAAGTAAACTGATCCACTGCTTTGCAGACATCAGTGGAAATAATGAATTACATCATTTCATGGAAATGTATAAAGGGCCAGAGAAGGTCAAGAGCTTGTTATAATTTCACGTTGACCATTTCTACTCAGTTTTCTTGAGCTGAAAGTGTTCTGGAAATGCCTTATTTCTTGCATGAGAGGTCATTCTATTTTTTATACTGGATTTTTTTTCTAAATTCAGGTGGCAAGTTATTTTCTTTCAAATGTTTTAAAATTCTAGAGCCCACATTATTTGCTAAGACATTTATAAAATATTTCTTTGTTGTTGCTACTTAGTGTGGTGATTGAGTCTGCTATGAACACACAGTAGGGAACATATATCCACCAGCAGAGACAGAGAGCTTGGTTTGATTTAACAGATTTGGTTAGTTTATAAGAGAATGCCTAATGAAACAAACCCACCAACAAATAAAGATACTGCGTATGTTACTGCCTTACGTCTCAATAAACTCTGTGTAGCGATTACATGAGTAATATTCTGTAAAAGCACAGAGCACACAAATGATTAACATGAACAGTGTTTGGTTTACTAAACCCATCAACTTTGCTCAGTCCATGGGACAAACTCACATTTCCTGTGATATCGCAAGTCTGTAGTTGAATAGATATGGTGTCCTTTTCCCATTGCTCATGTTTTGGCATTTCAGGAAGTCTATGCATTTGAAAGTTACTAAATTCCTAGAAAGTGGAAAAGCAGAAGCTGCTGCTAATGGCACTAATGTTTCTCGAAGAAATATTTGCCCTTCAATGCATTTAGGAAAGTACTGAGAACTCCAGAATACACTATGTAAGGTTTTCATGAGACCAGAAGCAGGTCTTTCAGATAACCATTTACAAATGTGTGTCAGATAAAATCAAGAACTCAAACAGTTCCGTTGCATGGGAACATGATTGTAAATTATGGCTCAAAAGGCTATTTAGGACAGTATTCATGGGAGTTGATCCAAGGCCTCTTGAAACCATCAAAACCTATTACTGATAATGGACACTCCAATAACAAACCCCTAATTATCTGGGAAAATTGCAGTCCTTTTCTGTTTTATTTTTACCATTTATATTTCATCAACATATCAAGGCCCTACACTGAAAACCTACATTCCCTAACTCAGCTTCCCAACATACACGCACAGACAGTCCAGAACACTGGGCACAGATTAGATCGACTCTTTGAAGCTTCAATTCATCAAATATTCTCTCAGATTCTGTGGGAGAACACCCAGTAGGATTTGCCAGCATGAGGAGGAATGTTCACTGCACCCTACAGGAAGAGATCATCTCCTGCCCAAAGGAAATACAAGGCTCCACATTTCTGTAGCACAGATACCTCTTAAAAACATAGCTAGATGCATTTCAGGGTCCATGGCTCTCCCGAATGGGGGAGGTAGCCCAACAAAGAGGGCACAGGCTCACCAAAGCTATGTCAAAATGTGTTTGGATAAAAGAGATGATCACACAGCTACAACAGGTAATTCTCTGGTCTCTCAGACCTCAATCATTTCCTACCATTAGGGTTTAGGAGAAGGACTGAAGGAAGATTATGTAGCATCTACCTAAACGAGGAGTTCTCTGAACCCTTCTTCTGACGCGCCTGGCTGCTGACAGACTATGTACTACACAGCTTTGTGTCCTGATGATAGTTCCAATGCTGTGAAGGGGAAGATGAGTCAGACATGGAGCTGAAATTTACTTACACCAGGTTACATGCCACTGGACTAGTAAAGACACCACTGACTCATTTACTTTCCTTGCTAAAGCTTGTATAATACCTTCAGGAATGCCTGTTAGTATATGTAGGCTTTCTTCAGGAAGTTATGTCAATATTCTGAATGATAATTATAATTGTTCATATAAGTTCCTTCTGCATCTGCCATTATCCATTCTAAGTACCCCAGTGACTGCTGGTTAACTGTTGGATCTGAAGGTTGTTCAAGGACCTTGACACTGCTCCAAATTCTTTCTATAATCCTCTCTCTGCCATACAGCTGTTTCTTTCACTCTCAATCAGTGAAGTGAGAGGCAACTCAAAACTGGATTAATTGTATGGACAATAAGCATAATGTTGTATAGTGACAAAAAAAAATCTGTAAGTGATCAAAAGCGCTCCTACAGTCTGGCATCCTTAATCTAAAGGATCCAAGTTATATCTTCCTTCCCTCATACATTATACAATGTATTTTTTTTGTTAATTATAATCTCCCATTGTGTAATTTTAAAGTGATTAATTACTTTATCCATACACAGTGGGCACACAAGCTCCAGTCATTAACAGCAACATGTGTTCAGTTCATGCCACAAATCTTTAAATAGTACATTTCGGTCTGCACATAATGCCAGTGTCGTCTGTAGTGTCTTGTACAGACATTTGGCAGTCCTTGATGGAAGACAGGCATCCTGCTCATTAGTTTTCTAGCTGTTTATCAGTCATACTGTCAGGTGCCCATTATTTCAATTGCATGACTACAATAATTAGTGTCTTTAGACCTCCTTAGCCTTGCTCCAGGCTACGGTGCTGATGTCTGCTGGGTTTACAGTTTATTCCAAACTATTGTATGTTTATTCATATCTCAAGTGTTGTATTTTTAATCCTTATGGGGATTTTCTACCCACTTCAAACAAGCTTGCAAAAAGTAACATACATCTCAAAGGAGCAGAGCTTCAAATTTAGGAAGCTAAATAGGAATTATCTGACATTATTATGTTCAGATAATTGAGAAATCTCAGGGTACCTAGATGGGTAGAATGTCAATTTGCTAAAGATGCCTCACTAACAGTCAGAATATCTCTCTTCACTTTTCACAATTTCTTACCAACATTCACAAACTGAGAATGTGTGTATCACAAAAATTTTCTTCCACCCTTACAGAATGCACACCAAGATACCAACAGAAAACCATGAAGATTAACATCAGGTTGAACATATAACCATTACCAACTCCAACCCTTATCTCTACATGGTAATTATCAAGTTTAACATCGTTATAACCTGAGCTCTTACCACAGACTTCAGGCCTCATCCCTGCACAACACTGAGAACATAAGTGCAGACTTAATACCCATCCATCACAAATTCCACGTTTTGGATATTCAGAGGAAAACCCCATCAACAGCCCAGCACAGGATTTGGGAAGCACCCTCTGAGGGCTGGGGTTGTGTCCAGTGTCCAGTGCTGGGGAAGCAGCTGGAGGGGGGGAACTGGCACAAGCAGGTGTGGGGGCACCTGAGGCAGGAGCACCTGAGGAAGGGGCACACTGCAGCCCCCAGCTGGCTCATCCCACCAGTTTAACCAGCCCAATAGACCATCCTTCCAGCAGGGTGGGGCCCTCTTGTGCAGGGAGGGGAATGCTGTTGTAGGTGTGCCAGTTCCCCTTGGAGCAAGAGCCTGGAGCTATCCTGCTTAGGGCTTTTCCCAGTAACACTGAACAGGGATCTGGTAGGTGCCTCACCTCTGGCCTCACGTGGGACCAGCCCCATGCCTTTATTTCCTGAATAACATTTCACAAAAATGTCCATAACACTTCCTGAGCAGCTTGTTCCTCATTACATTTGGTATTTTTACTTTGGAGTGATTTTTTTTTTTTTTTTGGCCTCGCCAGTTCTGTAACAAACCTTGCTGATCCACTGCTGAGCAGAGGGTGATACTAATAATCTAGAGCAGTTTTGCTTTCCTAGCTAGTATTTGTTTTAAAGAGAAGATCTACAAAAATCAACCACCTGAAATTAAAGGTTGTAAATTTGATTAAAAACATAGCCAGGAGTGAACTTAGGTGCTGCTGTAGCAAAGGTGGAATACAAAACAGCAGTGGGAGGCTTAATCTCATAAAAGCTCCCATCCAGCTCTACATAAGGATACAACAGCAAAACACTGATATGAAGTGGATTCGTACTGAAAATATGGCCAGTTCACTGTTCAGCTTAATTTTTCTTTGTAATCAAAAGACAAAAAGCAGCCATACAAATAAAATAAAAAAATCCCAAACAATCACAAACCCTAACCCTAATCAAAAGTAGAAGACCAGCCTTTCAGAGTTTTGAATCCTTATGACATCTTCTGACTGTAGACTGCAAGACAGAAAATACATAATAGCTGATTTAACTGGCTTGTGTCTTCATGGTGGAAGCTGAAAACACCTGGGGAGAGTCCTTTCCTCAGTCTCTTCACTTTCAGTTTCTGACTGGTTCCTGTGAGTCCCAAAAAAATAATTTCTGTATAAACAAGTTCAGAAAAAAGTTATTTGATTTAGGTTTTCCAGTGAACATCAGAATTTACTAGTAGAAACTTATAGTGGTAGAAAAACAAGGGAAATGACTTCCATATTATATCAAAGCTGATTCATAAGTATTTTCATTGAGTCATTCTAAACATGGCACAGGAAGAGTCAGGTTAGCAAAAAAAAAAAAAGAGTATCTTGTCAGATTCTGGCCTGGAAATTAACTCTTTTGAAACCTCTTTATGAATCTGCTTTCTATAAATTATACATTTGGTGATTAAAATTATCTCTGACTTTGTTTATTCTCAAATACAAGAACTTCACTTATTTACATATAGATTCATTTTGCAACCTAATTATGCTTGTGAGAGACATGACATACTAAATTCCATCTAATAAGTTGATTGCAAGTGTTTTAACCTCAGTTAATGAGGCTTTGTCTAATTGCATACCTGGATTATTTACATAAAGCATTGAAAT
The DNA here is from genome assembly GCF_009829145.1 of Chiroxiphia lanceolata. NCBI lineage: Eukaryota > Metazoa > Chordata > Aves > Passeriformes > Pipridae > Chiroxiphia > Chiroxiphia lanceolata. Next base: position 26,555,775 of record NC_045643.1, on the reverse strand, counting down.
CTAAATGGCATTCTTCACCATGTAATCATTTTGTACACAAAACTTGTCAGAGCCCTGGAATTACTTTGTTCTTGAGAAAATAATTTTAAAAAAGCTTCTAGTATCTGCAGCAAAAATAAAATGTATTTGAAATGTATAAAAAGATTTGCAAGATCAGCAGTAATTGATCAGAAATCAAAAATGCAATATGAATTCAGCCTTTTTTCACTTGTGAAGGGGAGAGGAGGGGCAGACCCTGATCTCTTCTCTCTGGTGATCAGTGACAGGACCTGAGGGAGTGGCCTGAAGTTGTGTCAGGGGAGGTTTAGGCTGGATGTTAGAAAAGGGTTCTTCACCCACAGGGTGGTTGGGCATGGAGCAGACTCCCCAGGGAAGTGGTCACAGCACCAAGCCTGACAGTTCAAGAAGTGTTTGGACAATGCTCATGGTGTGATTCTTGGGGATGGTCCTGTGCAGGGCTAAGGGTTGGAGTTAATGATCCCTGTGGATCCCTTCCAACTCAACATATTCTGTAATTCTGTGATTCTGCAATAGTAATTATGATTCATGAATTATTCAAGGAATAAAATTCTATGCAGGAATTGCAATATTTTCAGACAGTAGTACCAAGTGGAGCTGGGAAACTCTACAAAAGCAGTCTAGGTAAGCACAATCTATGAAAGAAAATAGTTAAGAAAGCCTTACCTTTGCACAAAGGTAATAACAGGTTTTGTATGTTACTGATAAGTATACTAACATGGCAGGCAAAGACCTAATAGAAATAAGGACAATGAAAGAAGTACTGTTTTAATTGTAATTAGAACACAGGAATCCTCTTTTACCCAGGGGATATTACCCAGTCCTATAGCCTGTCTTTATTCTGTTGAAATCAAAAGCAAAGCTGCCACTAATATTGATATTATAGGGCAGCAGACTAGCAACCATAAAAGCCAGAGCTCTACAAGAGTATTTAAAAGGTGTGTGTTCAAATGGAAACTCTTTCTTCATATTCCTCCTTGCTTTTGAAATACAGCAGCATAAGAACCCAGATGAAAACTACTCTGAATTCCATGAAGGCAAGGTACAGAAAGAAAAAAATATAGGAAAAAGCAGAGGTTTCAGCCCCACAAAATGTTATTGTGATTTGAGTAAAATAGATTCCAAAGATGTGGTGGGCCTGTTAAAAATCATGATTTTCAAAATAAAACTCTCAACCAAAAGTGAACTAGAGAAAAGAGTTTTAGGGTTTATGCAGTAAGGTTTTTGCTTTACATAGCACTGGAGGAAAAAACACGCAGAATTATGAACTATGATGGTTCTTACAGTATGTAAGCGCGTAGAACAGTTTGGAGAAAATTCAAAGAAAGACAACAAAAATGGTGCCCAGAAAAGAAAATGAGATATGTGAGCTAACACATAGGGAACTAAACTAATATATGACTGGGAGAAGAGCAGCCTCAGGGGGAGGCATGATCAAAGTCAATAAATACCTTCTACAGTCTATAAACACCTTCAAGGTAACCATAAAAATAATGGATAGAATTATAAAGCCTTAGAAGGTGGCAAGACAAGGATCAATGAAGTAAAGCTAGAAAGAGAAGAAGTTAAATGTAAAGGTAAATTGTTGGGCAATTGATGAACCTCACAATAAACCTGGTAATTAGAAGCTGTTCCTACTGATGCTCCAGAGCAGGATTTAAGTCATTGCCATAAATATTTTATAGTAAATGCACCTCTGAATTTCGGGATGACTGAAAATAGAGTGGGCTTTTTAGAACCACTGTCTAGACAAAGAATTAAAAACACAGATTTATTTTTAAATGCAATAATAACACATAAATCCATCATGGAGTGCATGAAGTAACATAACAGGCGCACACCTGAAAGTTATTTATAAGAGCCTTTCAAGATGAGCAGCACAGGACTTACCTTCCTGCCCAAATATATCTGAGGGGCAGCATTATACTCATTCTCATCTCTACATGAGATGAACTCTTCTGAGTTCTACCAGACATGCTGAATACATAATGAGTAAAGATAAAGATTACAAAGAATTTGAGAGAAGTCCTGATCCCATTAAAGTCAGGTTAAACTTTGGTTACAGTAGGTCCAGGGTTTCATCCTACTGTTTGTGTTTCTCTGAAGGTGCTAATTAATTTCACTATAACATTTGTCTCTCTAGGGCCTGAGCTGGTAGAGACCTGTAGGAAAGGTTCTGCACTGCCATCCAGATCATAGACAGTGAACAAGCCCACTCTTACTGTGAAGTCAGTGACAAAGTATGAGATGTCTGGCTCTATCCTAAGCAAGAGTAAGTGAAATACAGACAAGAAACTTCTTTTCTTTCCCTATCTTTCCACAAGACAAAGATACAAAAAACAAGTCTATGATACTAAAATTACATGTATTTTATATATAATCAAGGTCCTCCCAATTTTCTCTTTGCTGAGGTAGTTAACTGGTATCCTTCAGAAGCTGGCAGTTGTCTGTTCTTTCATGACTTGAGACTTCTCAGGAATAGTTGCAACTCCTTTTACACCAGGTTTTGCTGGATTACATGTAACAGTTTGATAGTAGCATATGTTGGTTTCTGACTTGTGCATTGAGCCTGTATCGGTTCACAGGTGGAAGCTGCTCATTACCTTAACAAGAAACAAACAACAGAAAAATATTACAATAATAACTGATGGAGTTACTGAACACACACATTTTCTTGTGGTGTCAATTGGAGATATTGGTGCACTCGCACTGTTAAAATCTTAAAATTAAATGTGACGTCTCAGATTGGTGAGACAAATAATGGAATATTTTCAATGAGCTGATCTTAATCTACTTCCTAAGTTCACCTAGACAGTATTTGGCAGAGATATAAACTCTCTAACTCCCAAGCACTAGAATGTAGGTGGACTTCAGGTTCACCTGCTTTCTCCTGATGAAGCAAATGACAGCTGCAAAACTGTTATTACCTGAAAGTGAGTTGGATGGGGATTTGAAAAAGAGAATTAGCAATCTTAGTGCTGAAAACAAAATTTTGAATAGTAGAAGTGAGAGTAAAATCAAATATGAAATAAGAATTGGAAAGGAACAAACATAGAGATGAGAACTGCTAAAATACATCAGTCATTGAGCAACAGTTATAGTTTTTTAAATTCTGCACTGGGATAAAAAGAATGGTTCTATTTTGACTAAGCCTTTTTGGTCTTTTCTCAAATTACACATCAGAATGCAAATATTTATGTATGCAGCAATCTTGCAATCTTCAATATTATTTTCAGAACAAACATTCCCTTCTGAAACTGAAGGTTGATAATAACGTGTTGTGATTCTGACTGAAATACTTAGCCTTAGGGAGCCTGGGAACATTAGAAACTGCTGGTAACTGCAACTTCTTCCTAGCTAAAACCAGAGAAGTACCGTATTGATCATGACTGATCAAGGTCAGTGGTCACCCACTCTCAAATTTCACATCTAGAAACCATCAGTCACAGAGGATTATAGGAGAGAACAGATTGTCAGAATGTAGTCAAAGTCATTCTGAAGTTTACTGGGATTTGGTCTTCTCAGTTTAGTGATAATCCTCTAAATTCTGTTTTACTGCTAAAGTACTAACATAATAATTGGTACAGGGAATTATGGAAGTCTGTATCTAGCAGTGAATTAGGAAAAAACTCTCTCTTCAGGCTTGGGAATAGTGGAAATCTCTGATTCCAGGTTACTTTCTTAGGTTTCTTTGTGATCAGACCAAATAAACATAATTCAGAATTGAAATACTGTAATCAAAAATAGCAATATAATGAGAGGAGAATTGCTTAACCTGATTAAGAAGATACTTCAAATTCTGCCTCTGTTTTAGATCTGTTCTTAGCTGTAAGGAACTCTTAAATTAAAAGGAGTTTCAGACCTCTCCAGTTCCAGAAGCTGATGACTTAGAAGAACTTGTAAATGCATATTAAAAAAACACTGAATTGACAAAGTGTGACTCCTAAAAGCAAAACGTATATGTGACAAACTTTGCCCATGTTTACCTATAGGTGTATATTAAGGCTGTAAGTTCACAATTTATTTCTTGATGGTATTTTGTATCTGGAAGTTTTCCTGCTTGGTTTTTTTGTCAAAAAAATTGTGGCAGCAATTGAAGAAGCACAGCAGTAACAATGTAATGGTGACTTCTTTGAACTGAGAGATCAAATGAAGCAGTACTGTCGTATAGAGCCATATATTTTTGAAAGATTTAGTTGTGAAATTATTAAATCCATCTTCTATGAAAGGTTCATGAACCTGGGTAAGGTATAACCTTGTAATTAAATCAGAAACTGGAATCAGTTGTCATGGCTTTCAGTGTTATAACAATATTTCCATAGAGTTGCAGAGATAAAACCATTGAATATAGAAATTTAAATTACTTTCTTGAACAGTGACACTTGTAAAAAGGATTCACTAGGTATAACCATGGGGGAATAGTTTCCTGATAAAAATTATTTCTATCATAGGATTCAATGATTCATGTTTTAATGAAAATTTTTTTGTATCGTTTACATCAGTAAACCTAAAAACCCTATTGATATTATATGTCAAAACTGTAAGAAAATTTTTGGTCTTTTTAAACATGACCATATATCAATCTTCTCAAATCCAACAAACTAATGAGATATGCACCTTTTTTGAAAAATGAAATCCTTTTTTTTTTCCTTTTTTTTTTTTTTTTCATTTTCACCACCTCTTTTCAGGCTTCTTCTTAGAAGGTTGAAGATAAACACACTGACAGTCACACCAGCTATTCTGAGCCAGGTTCTCTGCTAGAGCTGGGGTTAGCATCCTAAGAAAATCTTTTTGCTTTTATCAGTTTTGAGGTGTCCTTCTACTTTGACTTATATTTAATTTAGTTGATACCACGCCAGGTAACTAATACCACCTCAAGACTGCATAAAGAACCCTATCAGAGAGACATGAAAAACTCAGATCTTCAGAAGTATATGATAAACTCACCTGTCCAAGTCCACAGATCTTAGGGAAGTAAATATTTATATCAATTAGACCTAAACAGCTATTCTACAATAAAATAAAGCAAAACTATTGTGCAATCTTTTGAAGTATTTGTATAACCTTCTCTCTCAACGTGGTTTGACGACTTCAGAAATACTCTTTAGATCCTTCCCATTCTACCTTTCTCTGGTTTATATAGCTACGATTAGAACATTTTTAGAAGTTTTGAGAATGGGTACGAAGTTTGCTTACCTTTACAAGTAAGTAGATATTTGCAAAGATGCAAAATTTATGCAGGTGTAATCCCAAGACAGACCGATACTTATAAAAATGAGCACATTTATGTGTTCTGTGTTCCTTCATGAAGCTGATGAATTAAAATATGTTGAAAGCCATCCAAGGGTTTTATACTAAGGGAAGAATGTGGTCTGACTTGTAATTGTTCTTTGCACTTCTATAATCAGTACCAGGAATAAAACACAGTGCTTATAGGGAAACACAATAATCTTGGACACATTATACCTCTTTTGCACTCACTGTGGGGAAACATAAGTCCAGAAGAAAAGGTCTGATTTATTATCTCTGATTCATTCCAGGAGGAAATTTTGGCTCAAAGTAAGTCTGAGCTGGCGACATGAAACAAAGAGAAAATGGTAGAGAAAATTGAGAATGGCTCCTTTAAATGAGAATGCCAAACTTATGGACAAAACACCCCACAAAACAAAAGAAAACATAAAACCCCAAAAGGTACCTAAATCAGGGACAAAGTATAAATTTGAAAATCAATGTGCAGGAGCAAAATCTTTTAAAAATCATTTTGGGAGGTTATTATCTGTCCTACCTAGACCCCTAATTTTGCAGAAAGCAAAAGGAACAGTCAGCTATGAAAGTCAATAATCTGGAAATCATGGCACCCCAGGTGTCACGGAGACTTATCAATCTGCAGAGGTAATCAATTTGTGCAGAGTGGCTCTGTGCTTCCAAATTGTTGAAAAGGTCTTGTACTTCTCAAGCCCACAACTGAATTACTCCTGAATCCTTCAGGAATAAGCAGTGGCTAAGGTCACCTAAAAGTCACAGGAATCTAAAAATACAGGGAGCCTCACAACTCATACAGGAATATAGGCAGCCAGAACATGGGCAAGCATCCTGAGACACCATGAGATAAAAAAATATCTTAGTTTTTGACTCTGTAAGATCTGATTTTTCTAGCACAATATTCTTCTGCCAAGCAGCTCTCAATGTTTGTTTGTATGATGCAAATCATAGCATCAAAGCAGATCAGAGATCCCTCAGGTAGCTCCAGATAAGCTGATATATCTTGGATGATATAATATCATGTTTGAATGAAGATACTGTAGTGTTTCTCATGGTTTGGTAGAAGGTGTTGTAATGAAGTCACACAAGACCCACTCTCAGATTGCAGAAAAGGTGAAATTGCAAAGTCTAGATTTTTTTGGCTCTTTGGATATGACTTTGCTTTATTGTCAAACTCTTATGACCCCTACAGTATTGTTTGTAAACTGAAATAGGTTGTGTTTTTTTCCACTTTACTGTGGAATCACAGAGCCTTTTTGCTCATATTACGGTAACAGTAGCTTGATGCTAAACGTGTTTTCTTCTAGTGAAGAAAGGTGGGGCATGCACTTATAATGTTTAATGCTTATTTGAATTGGTACCTCCTTATTCCAGGAAAAATAAACAAGATCTCACTTGAAACTGAAACACAGTGTCAGCATCTGTATTTGACTTTGCTAAGAAGCACTTCTGAGTGTTACATTTAACATTATGTCTGGTTACTGCAGAGCAGTATTCTTTCCATAATTTCTCAAGTGTGTGTCTCAGCAAGATCTCACTCTATGTTTTCCACTAAGTTTCATACTCCAACAAAGATTTATATTAGAGCCACTGTGTTGTGAAAAGCATCATTTTGGTTTCACCTTGTTGTGTTGATTTGCCTGATGTAAGGTATAGCTAGTGAAGTTTTCAGTTAAATAAGTGACTAACAAACTACAGGTTGGTGCAGACTGACTGAAAGGTGATTCTCAAGTTCATTAGGTTGTATTATCTGAAAAACAAACTTTTAATTTCTGAAACATGTAGAACTTTTCTATTTCAAAACAATTGAAAAGTTACATTTTCTAAAAATTGAAATTAACTAAAGTAGTGAATTGTAAATTTTTCATGCATATAAATATTTTTTAAATTAACAAAATGAAATGTCATGTCAGAAAGTTGCATGGCCTTCTTGGAAATGCAAATTTTTTTATTTTTATTGTATTTATATTTTTGCAGGAAATGTTTCAGTTTCTCCTCATCCTGATTAAGCCTAAGAATTTTTCTGCTGGTATTCCAAGGTTTCCGTAACTGGCACTAAAATAGCCACTATTATGCCAATTTTAGTTCTCTTTTACCACTTGTAGCGATGAGACTGTTTTCAGAATCTGTCTCTGGGTCAATTATGTCACTCTTACTACTGAATAAATTTAGTTCATATTTACTTTATCCTGTGCACTAGGAGATATCCAAGTGTAAAATTGGACTTTAAAAGTTTTGTCTGCACTGACTGAGAATATAAAATTGTTATAAATGAGAATAATTCCAGGACTAAAAATGCAAGTATGATTCACATATGTGCCAGAACTTTGGATAGTTAACCTACGTATTAAAATGGTCGGGATGTCAGCAGCTCTGGAAGTTGAGACTGTGTTTCATGGGAGCAGAAAATGGCTGTTCAGAGGAATATGCTATTGCATTTCTGTGGCTCTGAGTTGCTTCTCTAATTTTTATTGTGAATTTTGCTTATTCAGATGATTTCTTGAACTTTTCATAATTAGATTTGTAGGAGGAGAAAGGATCCTTATTTTGATGCACTTTTTATTACCAACATTGCAATTAACAAGAGAGATTTTCTGCCTTTTAAGCTCCCTCATTAGTTGGGGTGGGGGAGCACAGTACAACACATCCTTCTTCTCCCATTTCTGGCAATAAAGCCAAAAGTAATTTCTTTTTGCGGTTTGTCATCAAAAGAGCACTTCTCCCAATATTAGATATGTTGCCATCATTCCTTCAACAAGAGGTGTACATACAGTGTAAGTTAATGGAATGACATAAATATAGAAGCAATGCAGTAGGATTTAATGGAATTGTAATACAGCTAACCATACAATTATCATGCTAACAAGTTTTGTTTCTCTAAAGTAGTTTTGTACACTGATGGTATTAAAAATTTTATAGAATAACAAGTTTTACATTTAACTATTAAGGTCCACCTGCTAACACTTGAGAAGGTACCAAGGCTCTAGCAAAATTATCTTTTGCAAATAGAAATCATTAATATCTTGGTAAAAAGATTTTCTTTCTCTGTGTGTGCAAGCATGTGTATTTATGGGTATACATTTACTATGAATAAAATATAAAGTGAAACCCCAACTGTAAAAAAACCTAATTGCATCATTTAGAATATTGAAGGACTAAGAGAATAAGAAAAACCCGCAAACACAGAGACACCAACTGTGCTTTAAGCATTGTTTCAGCTGCAGCATATAAATAACAAGAAAGACAAAAATTCAGCAAAATGCCTGCTTCTTATTTGCACTAAATAAAATTCAGAAATGTATGCATTTAACTCCTCCCCTGAAAATACCCTTTTCAGTCCATAAGCCTTTGTAGGAGCTTTTATTTGGTAGTCATACATAATCTGAATAATATTTCACCGTTCCTTTCTTCCCTGTTCGGTCCCATCTCATTACTTTCTCATTATGTGTTACTGAACATTTGTTTGTAAGGTCATTGTAAGGAGATGCCATGTATCTTCTGCCTATTTTGGGAGGTACATTATTAGACATTGAAAACAGTAAAAGCTATTAGCTATGACAATTTTTCTAAGTGCCCCTGAGAGGAGTTGCAATTTCTGAATCCTTCAAGCTGAAATAAAATTGCTTGAAACTGCGAAAAGCAGGACTGGATGTACAGCAGTTTTTCTACACAAAGATTGGGCCAACCAGATCAGACTCTGGTGAGGACTATCTGAAAACTAAGTTTTCCAGGTGTTCTAAGCTAAAGGCTGAATTCTGTGTGCATGTGGAATCATACAGACTCAGACCTGGAGAGACTTGGAGAGACTGTCTTGTCTGTGCTCTTAGGTAGGATCAAGCACTTCCACCACTGAAGACAAAAGGAAGCAAACAGAGTTTCCTCAAATTTTTTCCTTTTAATATTGGATAAAGATGCTCATGATTGAAAATTTAAGTTGATTTCCTGACTGATTCCCCAATGTTCACAAACAATTGATTGCCATTACAATAGCTTCATGTATACTGAAACATCCTTGATTATTTCTTCCTTAGATGAAGCAAACTCACATTCATGTAACCTTAATGGGACATATGTTCTGAGCCCTTGCAATCTGCTTAGACTTTTCTCTAACTCTAATTCCATACTGAGGTCTCATTACTTAATAGCTAGGTTGAAACCATCATGGAACATGGGTTTCTCAAAGAATATCTGGAGTTAATTCTAGTTTCTCTAGTTTTCTAACAAATACCAACTTTTACACTGTTTTGTCTATGGCAAGAACCTATCTTATATCATATTAAAGACTGTGTATAACATTTCATCCTTACTTTGCAACAAGTTCTATCTGTAAGACTCTTCTCCTTTGTAAGCTGCTAAATTTAGGTTGTAGTGGAGGTAATAATATCCTTAAGCTATGCCAGGAGTCCTGCTATTCCCTCAATTATGTTTTCTATCTGCTTTCATAACTTGACCTCCATCACAGTTTTAGAAAAAAAACCCAAACCAATCTTAATATTATATGAAAAGTTCAAATAGCTTTTTGAATGCAATCTGCCTTCTGAATCCAGAATAATACACAAATTCTGCTGTGAAAATTATCAGCTTTTGGGTGAGAACAACTGTCAGACATCATCAGACTCTGTTTTCTGTTTAGTTCCAAAATGCTCAGTGCAATTGCATTGGTACAACTGAGAGGAAAATTCAGTGCCCTAAACTTCTTAACTTAAACTCCAAGCAGTCATTTTCCAAAAGTAAAAGCCAATGTTCTTTGGTTCTTTTCAATTTGGCAGGGTGGCTTTGTGCCAAAACTGAAGGATACAATTTTGTCATATTTCCTATTAGGAAAAATAGCTCTCTGGGTGATTACTCAAGAGTGAAAAACAGGAGACTGTTTTACTTCCAAATATCTCAATTTTACTTCTAGTTTTAAAATAAGGTTGAAAGGAATGATTGTGGCTGGAAAATTCTGTGACTTTAGCATTGAAACCTTTCTGAAAGATTTTACATTTGCAAGTGGGAAAACCAGTGTAGAATTGTAGAATTCTGCCTATTTAAAACTACTGATGGACAAATCATAAAATTGGATGGGCCACTGCCTTTTGCCCAGAAAGAAAGAATAATGTTACTTCAGACATTTATTCAAGACTTTAGCAGGCCCTTTATTATGGCTGTTGATTACAAGTGATTCCCACAGCAACATGATAAACTTGATTTCACAACAGAACCAGTAGTCTTTTCCTGGGAAAGTTTTAAAAATGTATTTTCTAACATGTATTTATTTTTGCCAGACTTCTTTTTTTTTTTTTTTCCCTGGTTTGTTTTGTTTTTCTCTTCTATGGTTTATGGTCTAGGTAGCATTTGTAATCTCTCATTATTGATTTTTATTTAGTAGCATTTCAGATTGTAGCATTACTGTAGAATCCTTTTCATACCATTCAGTTGCAATCTCCTTTCCTGTATCTCTTCAACATCTAAAGTGAAATATTCCTTCAAAGCCATTTGAAGCCATCTGTCAAGAAACATTGAAAAGAAATGCCATTTCTGTGCAAGGAATTGCAATTAAATGATCATCTTGCATCTAGAACCATGCAGTATAACAGGGAAAAATAAAGGAATAAGCCATATGTGATGTATTTCCTCACATTTTCATAAGAAAGAGCAGAAAAGCCATGGGCTAATTGACAGAAAAAGGCAAAACCAAACCCTCTTTTGCTGTTTAAAATTTAGGCCAGCTCAGATAATCCTTGTGCCACAGATTTTTCCTTTATAAACTTTGGAGTGTAAGGCACACAGGTTAGCCCTCATAGCTGTTTCTTGCAGGCAATTGAAACAGGTGGTTCCAAAAAGCAGTTTGGATCAGGCTGCACTACGGAGGTGTCCCATTACTTAGTGTTTAAGAAGATAGCATGCTAAGTTCCTGATGGCCTCATTTAGGTGGCTAATTTTAATTTCTTCAGTTTGTACATATTGGCTTCAATAAATCCATGAAACATGGTCTTTCCAAAGGACTTTATCCTGAAAAGAATCCTAAAGACTGAAAGCAAGGCAGGAGTTTGGCCAAGTCCTATTATGAAGAAACAGCAAATGTAAATTACATTTGGACAGGACTAAGGATGTTGGTGACAACCTTACCAAAGCTTTAATGACAATGTGAGTTTTAATATTTATGCCACTATCTAATATCCCAATTATGTGTCATGGTTTAAACCTAGCTGGCAATAAACCCCACCCAGCCATTCACTCACTCCCCCTCCTGGTGGGATGGGGGGGGAGAATCAGAAGAGTAAAAGTGAGATAACTCCTGTGTTGAGACAAAGATAGCATAATAGGCTGAACAAAACCCGTGCACAAAATCAAAGGCACCTGGTCTTGTTTCACTTACAATGGTTTGGAAAGATCCAATTCCTTCCTTCCTGAAAGAGCTAGACAGTAGTTTCCACAGTGGCAGAGGGTCAGGAAGTTAACAACATGTGTACTTGGTGTGGAAACTGTTCCCAATCCTTTCAGTCTAAATGACATATGATTATAAATAATTTACCTTGAGAGATCCTTATTCAGTGTGTGTTCACTGCAAACTAAGCTGGACAGGGAACCTTTGGTCTTGGACTTAAAATTAGTCCTGCATTATGCATCCAGATGAAAATATGGAATACAGGTAGAACACAAAAGCAGGACTGCTATTCCTTTAACTCACTATGATTCTCCTCTCCATGATTTCAGACAGAATATGAGTTCTATTCAGAGACAACACACTGTGGAGCAATCTGCACTCTAATTCCTCACAGAGCCTTCAGTTTTATCTTTCTTGTTTTGCTCTTGTCAGTATTCTTGTGTCTTTGAAAGCTAATGGGGAGACTTTTGAACTCGAACAGGTTTTGGATCAGAAATTTTGGAGGTAGAGGTTATGTACTACTGTAGAGAAGACTTGAGGCTGTCTGCACATAAACAGTTAGAGCTTGGAAAAACAGATATGGTGATGGGCTGTTGTTAGAGTTTTTATTGATTGTGTTCAAAAGTATTTTAATGCCTTTGTCTAGAACAATTTCTTCTATCCAAGCGACTCTTTAGAGGTTTCAAAAGATGAATACTTCCTTCGTTGACTATAAACAAGAAGTTATTCTGCTTCAAAGGGCTCTTCCTGCACAGGAAAATTCTGGAAGATTTTTCCATGAATTGGTTGTAAAATTGGTTCCTTATTTAGGTCTGTGTTGCCTTACTGAAGTGATTTGATGAAGCTTTCCATAAGTAAAATGTTAGCAAAATTTTTACTAACAGAATAGAGATATCTTACTCACGCTGACCATTATTTTCTGGTAATATTTTGTTGCTCTCTTGCTCCCATTTCCTTGACCAGATAAGTATTTTTTAGAGTCACATGTCACACAGAGAAATAAAGGACTTAGCCAACCACAATTTTCAGCACAGTTCAAAGAAAATGTATCTGAATTCCTCTTTCCCCAATACTGAAAAAATGCAAGTTATGGGAAACACTGTGTTCTTTCAGTGTTCAGAAGTTATTCTGATCCAAGGCTTTGGGCATCTGGAAACCCTGATTACACACACAGCATGTACACAAGACCACACCACTATTCCTGTATCATCTGCTGACACAATGAGCATATCTCAACTCCTCTGGACACATCTCTTCTCAAACTACATGTGCAACACACGCAAAGAATAACAGATGCTGCTTCTTGTTGTAAACCACATGCAAGTAGGTGTCTGTCTGGGAAATTCAGGGTAGAAAGGCAATGGGAACTCTCTCTGACAGAATGGTAGAGAAATTTAAAACAATCTCCAAAAGGACAGAGAGGTCAGCAATACAGCAGAATAATATTACAATTTAAAGTCATTTAGCACCTCTGGGCGAGTGAGCTGTATGAGCTGTTCAGAGTATTATATTAGGTAAAGATCAAGAAGACTTATGTTCCATGACATGTTAAGGATTCTGGAAAAAAAAATCATGTCTATTCATGTCTACTATTTTCCCTACCACGTACTTTTCCTACTATTTCATAATGAAACAAAGAAGGAGCCCTTGAAGGTTTTCATTGTTAATGCATGACTTTCTAAATCAACTGTATCTTGTGCCATATCTGTCTGGAACCTGTACAAGTCCACAAAGTGTTATAAAATGCTTTGAAAAATGAGAGACAGATAACTGATTGACTAGTGACTGTTTTGACAGTTCCTATTAGATGATATAAACACAGATCATGATTTTTCTTGTCAGATTGATACTGCCCTGTGGAAGGGGAAAGTGAATGATCAAGAAAACACTAGCATTGATTTTGAAAAAAATCTGTATATTAGCTGCACCTTTAGGGAATTTTAGCTAGAATTTAACAGCTTAAAACATTCTCTCAGGAATTTTCACTCACTTATGGAGAACTTAGCCTTTTCACACAGAGAGATGATTTTGCCCTCCCCATCTGAGAAGATCTGAAAACCCAAAAAATCCTCTGGTGAAATGAGAATGCTTCAGATAAAGATCAGTCTTTAAAAGCTTTATCCATAGCACATGAAACAAAATTTACAACACAGGGAACACAGTTGGGGATGGCAACTGCTGAAAGTAAACAACTGAGATGGGACAGATGATTTGTACTGTCTTTGATGGTTGCCATCAGATATGTGGAGTGTTGGCATGATTAAACATCAGACTTCCAGTTTTGGAAGAACATATTCTATTACAGAAGGAACTGATTTCTTTCACAAGGGAATAATTATCAGAAAAAAAACCCATTAAGGTTTCCCTCTTAGTCCTGCCCTTTCTTCAGGCAGTGCAATTGGTTTTTCAAATAGGAGGGGCAGAACTGCACCAGAGATTTACTGGGCACGTGCTTCACCCCAGCCATCACTGTGTGATTCCTTTTTGAATGTGTTTCACCAAAGCTGCAAAAACAAGCAGAAAACATTCAGGGACTGGAAAGATCTTTTGCTCCCTTTTTCACTGCATATCACCAGCCTTTCCCTTACATATAAAAATCATCATAGATGGTAATCATCATTAATAATAGCAGGAGTACTACTAATGAAAGACATCCATCATCATAAAACTCAATACATTAATATTGCTCTGTAAACTTAATAGTTTATCAAAGGATGTACTTTGCTTCTGCAAAGCACTTTCACTTTATCAGATTATTTTCTTTTCACTGTATGTCAAATAATAGTAGTGGGAACCACCAAAGACACTTTTTTGAATAGTGTTTTATATAAGATCATCTTGTTTTTAATTGAGAGAAAGCCCTTTGGGGGCTCACTCTTTGATTATGCACACAGTACTGAGCTTTTTGGTTCTGTATCTCTGCACAGTATTTTACTGCCCAAATTAGACATATCCTGTAGATCAGACTAATCTTTCTCAAAGTCCTGTGTCTCAGCTGGCTGGAAAGGGAGCCCAAGGTGATGAGATCAGATATAACTATAAACACCTGCAATGTCTAATATTCTTTTTTTTTTGTGAGGTAAATATCATTCCTATTGTCTATTTGGTTAAATTAAAAGATAGAATAAGTACTATATGGAAATGAAAAAAGATGATTCACTGACTAATTTTGCTTCACATAAGCTTTTCAGCCTTAATTGACTTAACCTTTAGAATGTCTTTCATAAAGAATGGAAGACAGTACACCCATTGGTAACATAGATTAGGATACTTAAAAAATATCATCTTAGTGAAAGCCAGTAAAGTGTTGTAGTGTGGTCAAAGGACAGTCTGCTGATGCAGATACTAGACCTTCAGTTTATTTACTTGAAGATGTGTGGGCATTTGCTGAGGCAAAGGAAAAACTGGGGAAAGGATTTGTTCTAAGTTAAAAAAAATGTCCAAATACATGGTTATGGCAATTATATGTGTTAAATCTAATTTGCATTCCTGCATAATTATGATGTATTTAGACAGAGAAAGGATTCACTGTGAGTTTTAAGAACAACTATGTCACGAGCAATGAGAAAATATTGACAGGGAAAAATGTCAGTGCTTTTTTTAAAGCAGAAGTACAATCTTATGGGATGATAGGAATTTAGCAGATGCACTATGTTAGCTCCTAGAACATTTGATACTCTGACATGAGCTCCTACTTGAAAGATTAATTCCAAATTAGCTTTGATGATAGCACTTGTGCAGACTGTTAAAAAGCACAAATAGTGGGAAAAGAAAGTAAATGAAAATGGCTATATATCAAACTTCAAATAAGTGTCTATGAAATACAAAAGCTGTTAATGTGAGGAATGGTCTGATGTGGGAAGAAACAAAGTATTTAAAAGTAATTTGGTACCCTCCTCCAGAGTAATGACTCTGGATTTGGAACACAAATAAACTAGTTACTTTGCAGGATCATGCTGTAAAAAGATTAGACTTTATTTTAAGGTAGCCCAAGCATACAAGTAAAAGTCCAAGAATGCTTCATATGCAGCAGAAGCAAATATGTCTGTAAGTGTGTTTTCCAAAAAAATGCTACACATTGTCTTCTTACATAACAGAAAGCACAGTGAAGCATTACGCAGAAAAACATTTGCTCAAAGGGAGAGTGAATCTCAAGAGTTGTTCTTGTTCCCAAGCCTTCTCTTGTTCCCTGATATACGCAGGCAGCTTATCCCTATTTAAGATACAGAAACTGAGGCAAAAAAAAATAAATCTGTAAAATAGCATGTTACTAAAGGTAAATTCAACTGTAACCAAGAACAGAACTCCAGTTTCTCCTCTTTTCTTTCCATCTGGTCAACATTATCAGTTTTTACTTTTCTACATAAGCAGATAATTTGAAATTTTTTCTCTACAGTGTTCAGTCTTCTTCAGTGGCTGGCAAAGCTTTACAACCATCCTTCTTTGTCACAGAAGTTCTAGATTGCCTCAGCTGTTCAGTAGGCTTTATTTGAGGATTTGAGAGCAACAAAACAATGAAATGAACCTGACTTTTATTCTTTTTTATTTTTTTCTTTTCCTTTTTTTTTTTTTTCATATGTGATGTGTGTTGTAGTTTTAACTCCAGATGTTAGCTGAGCCCCACACAGACACTCAGTCGCTCCCTTCTGTGGGACGAGGGAGAGAATCAGAAGAGTAAGAGAACTGATGAGCTGAGATAAAGACAGTTTGATAGGTAAAGCAAAAGCTGTGCACACAAGCAAAGCAAACCAAAGAATTCATTCACCACTCTCCATGGGCAGGCAGGTCTTCAGCCATTCCTAGTACAACTGGGCTTCATCACTTGTAACAGTGACTTGGGAAGACAAATGCCATCAGGCTGAACGTCCCCTGCTTCCTTCTTCTTCCCCCAGCTTTACATCATGCTGAGCATGATGCCATATGGGATGGGATATCCCTGTGGTCAGCTGGGCTCAGCTGTCCCAGCTCGTCCTACCTTCTTGTGCCAAACAGCCTCTTTGCTGGTGGGGTGGTACGAGGAGTAGAAAAGGCCTTGTCTCTGTGTAAGATCTGCTTAGCAATAACTGAAACACCTCTGTTTCAGTTATCAACACTCTTTCCAGCCCAAATCCAAAACACAGCCCCATACAAGCTACTGTGAAGAAAAGTAACTCTAACCCAGCCGAAACCAGCATGCTATTTTAAATGAAGAATGAGGAAATTCAGTAATTTGAGCAAAGGTACACAATATGGGAACCAGGAATGTAATTCATTGATCTTGATTACGAGTTCATTGCTGTGTTCCCCAAGAAACACACTATTCCTTGATCTGCTACTCAGAAAGCTTGATTTAACTGTACTTTGGCTTATTCTCCTGTACTTTACCTTTTGTATTTCTTTTCTTCTTCTTTATGTATTATGTGCCTCAAGAAATCCTGAGAGAGAGAGAGGTGCACACTTGTCTCTGATGGTATATGACATTGCAGCCTTCACACTTCAGGCTGTTATGGAAAACATATTTCTGCATATGTAAACAAAGAGTTTTATGGCTATCATTCTGGTTTTTGACTTGTTCAGTACCACATCTTTGTTGACTGTGGGTATGTGACTATGAGTTATTTTCTCCAGATGGATGTAGATAAACTTCTTTAAAGTAACTTCTGTAACTGTTGACAGGTGGATGCTGCTGCAAACCACCCTTGCCCACCGAAAGTCCTGACAGCTAAGAGCCCAAGTGAGAAATGCTTTACATCCACAGATTTCCACTAGTGGGTGTTAAATCATCCTTCTCTTTCTCTTGGCTTTATATTTTATGGTGATAAAAGCAGCAAAGCATAGAAACAAAAATATTTCAACTTTCAGTCTGACTAAAGAGCTTCACAGCTCTTTCTTTATAGAAAGGGCAACCTCTGCATTTACTTGAAACAAGTCTCAGCTGCTGATTGTGTTTTCTCGGTTTTGTGTAAGTGAGCAATTCTAGCCAAGACTGCAGTGCCTGATTCTGATTAATACTCTTGTATCTTGGTGTCTAATTTAAAGCTCAGTGGTGTAAAAAGACTTTGGTATAAATATGAGTTAAGTCCAATGGAATTATGTCAGTGTACTGATGTTTGTGAGAGCAAATTCAGACTCCTGGGTCTTTCAATTATAACTGAAAAATGAAGGGAGTGTCAAGATATGATTCATTGGAGAACACATTGCAAAAACTTCAGTGGATCAGAACAGAGATTCAACTATCTTTTTATTACATTGCAAATATCTCTAAGCCCACAGATGCCCATCCTTTTTAACAGATAAGGACCGCCTGGGGAAAGTCTATGGTCAACCTAAATTATACATTTGGGTATGAGGGCATAGGGTTGGAGACTCATGTACTTTGGAGCATGCACAGGAACATTTTTTTGTTTTTTCTGATAGACTCTAAAAATGTCTTTAATACTCTATAGAATACTCCATCCCTTGATCCTTAGTGGTCTTTAGAGTCTGATAACTAACTACCATTTAATGAAAAAGTATCAGAAAGACTGTCAGAGATGGACAAATTTGCCTTCTAATAAAAATTGAATATAGCTGTTGGCAATTTAGTCTTAATACTTCTTTTTTTCCTGCAAGAAAAAGAAACCTTCTGGATGTCCCTGTTCTCTGCAGAAACTACCAATGTGTTCATGAAGTTTGTTAGCTGTTAATACACATGGAGTTGTTTTATGGTGTGTGTTGGGTGGGATGTTCTTTAGAACACAGTACTGTAAAGTCCAAAACTTGGGAAACCTCTCAAAGATTAAAACTTTGATCTATATTGCACCAATATTCACTTGATAAGATATAGATCCCAGCCCTTTTCTCTCCTTCCTCAGAAATCTGACATTCCACATGCTCTTTGGTAGAGGGTCTGCAGTAGGGCCTACAATGTCATTCCCACAGTGTTCAGCTGGCTGAGTAGCACTAAAATTCATTCTTGCTTTGCCTGTCCCTAAAGAATGGCCTTGTACTGCATGAAGAATAAAAAAAGTATCCGTGTCTCTGTCTTTTATTGCTATTCTTATGTTATAATGGAGATAGCTTGGATGTAGATTTTTTGAGAGTAAAGACATCATCAGCTAATACTTTAGATAATAATATTGATACTAATGCAAAGGGAATCTATTAATGAGAAGCACTAACCAAGGAAAAGAAATTAGAGTTTAGATTGACAACAAAGGTATTTGCTGAGAATAAAAAAAAAAGCATGAACTGTATTGAGTCGTAAGAACAATAATGGAATAGGATGTCACAGAAATACCAGTTGCAGCTGTGCACAGCAACAGTCAACAGGGACAAGCAGACTTTTATTTAAAAGATATTTCCTGGTAAAGACAAATGGGTCTTATTTATTTATTTAAAACATTGCTCTCAGGGATGGCCTTAGGAGATGCATAATCTCACTTCCCAGTTGGTCCTGAATAGGATGTGGGAGGGAAGTTGGTGAACATCTGGGTTTCACAGAAATTCAGGTTATATCCTTTAGAAAGAAAACGTGTTTCTGCAGAGATTTCAGAAGTTAATATGTGTGCTCTTTTAGAAAAGTTAAGTCAGTGTTATCAGACTATCTACTTCGACAATTCAGGATCCCTTGGAATGGGAACACAAGCTTTATCATACACAGCTTCTTTGCTGGAGAAGCTCAGTTCCATCGCACAGGGAACACTTGAAAGAGTGGAGGTGAAGCACTGTCCCCACAGAT
This sequence comes from Chiroxiphia lanceolata, assembly GCF_009829145.1. Taxonomy (NCBI): domain Eukaryota; kingdom Metazoa; phylum Chordata; class Aves; order Passeriformes; family Pipridae; genus Chiroxiphia; species Chiroxiphia lanceolata. The sequence continues at coordinate 26,536,426 of NC_045643.1, read as the reverse complement.
AATTAATTCTGCATCATCTCTTCTCAGACTATCAATATCAAACTGCCCAACTAGATCCAACTGCACAGACATTTTGACACATGCCCAAGGCAACTAGATTAGCACCATACCATCATTTTGCTCAGGCAGCAGCCATGAGTCAAGTGTTTTTAGCTATGAGTGAACCAGTTTCTGTCATGGAGATCCCCCGAGGCTAAAAAGATCCACAGAGATTTTATTTGCCCTGGCCTCAGTTTTTCTAAAAAAAAAAAAAAGCTGCTGTTGAATTTCTGCATGGGGAAGGAAGAACAAGTTATTTTTGTCACCAGAGTGACATCCAGTGCAGTGCAGCTCAGGCTAGCTGTTAAGAAATGGAGAAGATGAACATCATGTTCCTGTTCCCAAGACTATTTCTGCATTTAACACAAAACCAATTAAAACACAGGAGTAGTGGAATAGAAGTCCTGTTACCTACAGAATCCTGATCTGTCTTACACTTGCTTCAGGTAATGAATACTTCATTTTTGTGCCCCTTTTAGTGCTGCTTTTGAGCTGGGTACTGATGTGTTCAATTCTGTAAAATACATACTCGAGGACTTGTGGGGGTATAGAAATTTCAGGAACATGAAGGCATTCCAGGTTTAAATACAGGGCAGGAATCCTCTCGACTAACTGTGCCCCTCTGGAAAACAGCCATTAACTAAGGCAGTCATCTATTCTTTTCCAGCTAAAGGAGAGAGAGCTTGGCATGCTAGAACTCAAATTCATCCCTATTATAAGATAGTCAAGGGTTGAATTGCTTCCTGGGAGTGTCTGTTTGTCTGTGTAAATGATAGCAAAAGCAAAATAATTAGCTCATAAAAGATACTTTTGTATGGCTGGAGTTTGATGTAAGGAAGGTCTTCCCCAAGTTCTATTGAAATCTACCTCTGGGTACCTGACTCATTTGCAAAAGCACTCCTGACTTCTAAGATACATACTAAGATAATGAACTATTTTTTCCTGATGCATTGTTCAGTGACCTGAATCCACTGTCTCTCACACTCTTAACAGAAACACAACTACAATTTCTGAAGCAAAATGTCCATCTTCTACTTACTCCCCATGTCTTTTTGTTTTCTTTGTGTTAAAAAAAGAATAAAGAGGTTTATGTGTTTCCCTTGGGAAACATAACCTTGGCTTATATGTTTCACTTAGAATAGAGTTTGATAATTACAGAGTGTAACCAATTGCACAAACTAGTGATTGAATGATGGGGATGACAGTTGAAAATAGGGAACAGTATAAAAGCTATGGCAATTAAGCCCTAAAATAAAATATTAAAGGGCTGTAACAAATTGCATCCTTGTGTAGTAGGGGATATATAATGTACACTGAGTTCATAAATTGAAACATTTGAGTTATACTGTGTACTTGAGTTATATTTTCACATAGTGAAAGCACTCTGGACTTGACAGTGTAAGGTCAATGATTGGACTAATCATTAGGTTAATGAAAGCTCTCCCACCAAAAGCTTTATGAATTATTTTGGACAGTATTCCCTGCTGTAAGAACGGCTCAGCAAATGCTAGTCAAGTTTAAATCTGCACTGTGTTTCTGGAAACAGGAAACAAAATGGTGTTCTTTCTGACTAAGCCCTAATTACCACAAACAATTATTTTGAAAAAGATATCCAGATTAATCAACTGATAATTCTGCTGGGATGTGAAAACCAGACAATGGCAAAACAGTAATATTTTCTGTGGTCTTGAAAGTAGGAAAACTTTTTATAACTGTCAAAGCCAACAAACGTTTCATCAAATTAACTCAGAAAGCACATCCACTGAGTAATATGGTGTTACACTTACCAAGTTAAATACAATGCATCAGTCACCGTACTAAAATAATGGACTTTAAAACTATACTGAAACCCTTCTAATTTCATCAAGTTCTCTTTTTGTTTCTTATCCTGATGCTGCATGTTTCCATACCAGAGTTTTGTGCGTTTATTCAGTAGTTCTCTTTCACATTTGAATCAGTGCTGACTAATATTTTCTTTCTCCACATTCCTTCTTACTTGATTACAGATCCTTATGAGACACTGGTATGCTTCACCAAAGACAGAATAGCTCTACTTGTTCTTTTTCCAGTTTCCACCTTTCTAATGTGCTTGAACTTACCTCTTTATTCTGATTTATTTCTGTTTGCCTCTATTCCTCTTTATCCTGTCTGAATGAAGGAATTGAATTTGTAAAGTGTGGAGCCTTTTTTGCAAGACAGATTTTAACAGCATTTCTTTGAAATAGGTACACCAAAATGATTCTAAGAAATGCCACCTATTTCTCTGCACCAACAGACACATAGGCCAGTATAGTATTTTCCTGTAAGGTTGACTTGAGCTGATGTTATGTGACTTTATTGACCTACCGAGCTTGAGATGTTTAGCACCCTGTAAGATGGGATACAAAAATCCTTTAGTAGGTAAAGACTGCTTTATACAGGAGAGATGGGATTGGTCCTTTTTAAAAATATTCCATCCAAAAGAAGATAAGCCTGTATTGAATTTTTGCTCTGAGTGTGTGACACTGGAGAATAATTCAAGCCTCCCTCAGATTAGGTGGTAATGAAAAATAGTGGTACAGTGTTCATATGGATAATTTTCCTTACAAACATGTTTTGCTGCTTCCTGTGTTTCCACTTCTATATATCTTGTTTTTCCTATGGATGTGTTTTCTGTGTATTATATGAAATAATTTTAACTGTTTTTTTTCCATTGATCCATAGAGAAATGACACGTCATTGAAAAGCAAAGCCTGAAAATAACCTGTTATCTAAACAAATAGTGGGCTGATGACTTTTCTACTGGCTCACGTACAGTCTGTGCACTTCTAGATAACACAATTTACACTGAAAAAGTGATAGTGAGAATAACTGAGAATTACTGAATTTGTTGGCTAAATGACTGCCTGAGAATTTAAAACTTGTATTTGCTGTTCCTTGCTGGCTGATTAGCATTCTGATAATTTTTCTTTTTGTGCTTGTTTCAGCGTGGCCTCCTTACTTGGAGGAAAACTGTCTCTGAAAGGAGAAAGAGAACTGCCTCACTCTCTATGAAATTTGATCTAATATTTTTTTTATTAGGTTGTGACAGTCTAAATTATTCACAGTGTGGGAGATCCTAGTATATGCAAACTCATAATAACAATATTTTAAAGCTATGCAGACATCTTAATGAGGTGATGGCATATCTCTGTCATTTGCATTTGCTGTAACTGCCCCTGTTACTTTCCCTGAGTAAGGTATTCATTTCTTTTCCGCAAGTCAGTGGGATCCTATTGCGAAGAAGGAAGCACAAGTCAGAGGCTCATTTTTAAAATGAAATTTACTGGTTTCTTTGACATTTATCTTATGCCTTTCTATCAGTTATCTATCATAAATTCTTTCTTCTGAATGGGAAAGTTGTAATCTAAGACTAAATGTGCCTTCATACAACTCTCTGTCCAATCTGCCATATGTGCTAATATGGTTATTTCTTGCTTTGTGTGTCCACAGTTTATGGTACTGCTGTGAATTTCTTTAGGTTGGAAGACCTACAAACATCATGTTCTTTAGTTGCTCAGATGCATATTTCAGTTTTGTAGCTGTGGTAGTCAGGTAGCATCTACAGGTTACTGAAAACACAGGCAAGAAAATGGAAAGATATAAAGAGAGTGGGTGTTTTGGTGGGAGGCAATTCATGGTTAATGAATTTGCAAAACTATGGTTTTGCAAAGCATGCAAGACTTTTGACAGGACTATCAGATTAATAGAAATGAGATCAACTTTTTGAAGAGAGTGTCTTGAGGACTTTTGGAGGGATATTTCATATTTTTAGTCCTTAAATTAGAAACAAAACAAAAATCAGAGGTAAGAAAGGAGTTCCTTTCTTCCTACCAGAGCAAGGAATGTTCTAAAAATTTTTAGGAATCAAAGTGACTCTATCTATTTTCATGGAAAGAATAAAAACATAAGTAAAAGGCTAACACATACTATATTTCATGCCTTCTGATATGGAGAGACTGGAAGCATGATAGCATCTACCAGTCTGTGCTATATAGCAGCTCAAACTGTTTCAACATTATCAAAGCTCTCTTAAAAATATTTATTCAGAGGACCAGTCAGATTTTGACTGTAGAGATTAGGAACATAAGAAAGAAAAATATATTAGTGATTTGCAACGTGCCTGCAGCATAAACAGCTTCTTTTCCCCTCTTCCTGTCGTAACCACGTTCCACGCTAGAAGACGGAGCTGCCAGACAATCTGAATTTCTCAACTACTCTACTTGTGAAGTAGGACTGGGTGGGAATAGAAGGAAAAGGAATAAGAGTGGTGCAGCTGGTTTCTATTCAATCTTTTCACTAGAAAGGGCCTAGAAGATTGTAATGTTTTTTGCTGTCAAACCTCTAGTCCTGCTCATGAGCACCAATAAAATGGGAACCTCTCTGGACCCTCTCCTGCAATAATTTTGTCTTTTCTTTAGTAAGATTGTCTATTCTCTGGTCAAGAATTGACCAAGAACAAGGAAAATGAAATTACGTAGAGCATAGCAAAAAGTTTTACAGAATTAATAATTATGCAACATACTCTTTAAGGTTATATAGTGGGACTTTTTATGTTTCCATGGATTCAGTCATAAAACTGCCTTGGTCTATTTATTTTCACTTGTCATGATTTCTTTTGCTATTTTTCTTTTGACCTCACAGCTTTGATATTTTATGTAGATGTAATCTGAAACACTAAGTCTTATTTGAACTTCAATAGCGTTTGACAGGCAGAATTTAATATCCACAACCTTGATTTGATCCTTAAGTACAAGAGAAGTCATTATTTGGTTTGAGGAAGTAGCTGGAGACTGCTCATTTTCAGAGCACATATTTCAGAGTTCAAGCAGTTTCATATTTTTCCTGGGCATAGAATCTATGTTACTAGGAGGACTCTTATCCCAGGTAATTGCAGTAGTGCTCAACCCCTGTATCGATTGCCCCATCTCCCGCTTGATGATCTTCATAAGCTCCCTTAACAGGTGTCAGTGAAAAATTATTAAGCTAAGCTTTTGTGTTCTTAACAGTTATTTCTTACTTATTTTCTAAATTTTTTTTGTTTTTATTTTGGTCAGTGCAGATAACACTGATTTGAGGGATCGATTCATAATTTTTTAAGCCAATTTTCACTTTGCTTTTGTGCTGTTGTTGAAAATATTTTTTTTGTGATTTTCAAGTATGTAAATTAAATGCTCATATGTGCATTTGCACTTAAGCATGTGCTCAGGTGAAAAGATACACTTAATTCTTCCTTGTTTTGTGACAGGAGGGGTAGCTTGAATTTACAATCAGCTAGTTTAAGGATTTTTCAGACTCCATGGTAAAGAGATGAGGTAATTGAGAACTGCCAATTATAACCAAAGGAAGTCTGACTAGAGACTTACTAAAACTAGTCTGCTCCTTCTGGATTGAATCTGGGAATAAAAAAAAAAAAATCTAGCTTCTTGTTTTAAAAGAAGGAAGTAAGCTCTGTGGTGGAAATACTTTTTTTTTCCCCCTGGGAAAAAATGGAAAAAAAGGTGGAAACAAAAAGATAGATGATTTAGGGAAGTAGGAATATTATTTAAAAATAAGTTTAACTAATAACCCTGGTCACTGTGGTTTAGATTAAAAAATTTGGCAGTTTATCTGAGTCTTTACCTGAAGTTAGATCAGCAGGTCTGGGGAACAGAGACAATATTTCTAACTGTACGATGTTTAATCACTGAATCCATATGGAGAATTTAGTGACTTTTCAATTATATATTTTATGTTTAGTTTTTCCCTGAATTTAAACTGACTGTTGAGTTCTATGTTAAATACACCAGGAAAAATATCAGCTTTTATATCAGAATTCAAAAACTTACTAATTCACATTTATACTTCAGACAATATTGTTTTCAGTGATGTTCCATCATATCTGGTTCCTGATTGGAAGGTATTATGTTTGTGTTATATCCTGTGTAATTTTTAAATGCATAATTTCATAACTTACATCAGAAAAAATATTGGAGATTGTGATTGGTGGGAAGATTTCAGGTTTTCAATAGGAAAAAAATTATGTACATTATTATAACCATTTGATAAAAAAGAATTTTTGCTTTCACCTGTGAACTAAAGAAAATGTCCTCTTATTTTCTTCTTTATTCTCTCAGACTTCTTTGTGTATTGGTGACTAAAAGTTGGGCACTTTCACACCCTATGTTTTTGCTTTCATGCTCATACATTTGGAGTTGTATGGGAGTATTTTAGAATCCTAAAAAATAGAAGGTTTGTAGAAGACTTGCTGAAGCTCTTCAAGGCAAAAGCAAACACTAGTGACAGACGTATCTAATCTGCTTTTACACCTCTCATGATGAAGGTCTCTTAACCTGTCTAAGGCAATTTATTCCAGTTTCATCTATTGTTCCAGTTACAACCTATTTCCTAGTATTATTCTGTCTAATATTACAACATATATGTGAAGATGACAATATTTTGAAGTTGTGTTGTGAAGCACTGGCACACTGTGGGCAATAGCAATGCTCATTTATTATACCACAAATAATGTGATCTAGCACAGGCTATAAGGGAGTTATTTTCTGTTGTTTAGTTGGTTTGGTGATTCATAGTGCTATTAACCAAGAATGACTGTTGTCTTAAGCATACTTGTTATGAAAAATCAAGCCATGGTCCTCTCAGTCAAGCTGAATTGGTTGGGAATTCAGTTCCTACTTCACTTTTCAAGAAGTCTTGAATGAAAGCCTCTTCTTGTCATGTCAGCTTCTGAATACGGTCATGATGGCACATGGCTTTAGCTTGGTCTGTATAGAAAGTCAAGTCTGTGTTTTGCATTCCAGTTCTATTTAACTTTTAATAAAGTGAACATAGACCTATCAGGCACAAGTGGCCCAGTGAAGTTCACTTAGAGACATGGTTCTCACTTCTCTGACAAATATTATGACTATACAGATTGAAAATATATACAGAATAGTGGGTAGGAAGGTTAATTCCCATAGATGTGATGCTTATCAGTTTTCCTTATTTTGCAATGAGCCTCAGAAAACATTTCAGCAGAGAAACATTCTTGTTTTAAACAGAAAATGGCAAGGTGCAACATACTGAGGACTTTTCCCCCACTTTGGGTGTGGTGCTCTGCTAGCGTTGGTGCCTCAAAAGAATCACCTTAATGTAAAATCTGCTCTTACAAGTTGAGTTCCCTCTTGAGACACCAAGGAACTAAGTTGACCTGACTGCGTGTTTTCCTCACAGTTCAAGATCCGTCATGTGATGATAACTTTTTGTAAAGGAAGCTATTTCCATCAGTCTGGATTCACAAGTAGAATGCATTGAACAACTAGAAAGGCCAAAGGTCTGGTCTGAAAGTTGTGTTAAATGATATAATGTATTGTAGAACTTTTTTTCCTTCCTGCAATCTGAATACATTTTGATTACTTCATCAAAACCTTTATTCCAGCACCTAGTTGTTTTTTTCCCTTAACTTGGGTTGATCAAGTATGTTTCAGAGTCATGGTTAGTGAAAATAAGTAAGTAAATTAAAAGAATAAGAAATATGATCAGAAAATAGATACACCTCTTTGCAAGCCTTCATATCTCTGAAATCCTGCAGAAAACCACTTTGTATACGTATGTTTTCTATCTCTAGGTGTAAATAGAAGGAAGGAGTTCATACCTTTCCTCTTCCATAGGATTATCTGAAAGCAATAGCTTTCACTGCAAAATAAGAAAACATTAAAAAGAATGAGTACTTGATTATACAGATATTTAAAGTAATTACATAACACATAAGTATTATTATCTTTGCTAGAGGCTTACTGTATTTATTCAGTTTTTCTGTATTTCTGATGCAACATTATCTTCCCTAATTAGAATAACATATTTACCTATCATGTTTTATCAGATTATAAATTAAACTGTGTTAGTAGTAAGATACCACCTTATTACAGCTACATTTGTGCTCATGTATATCTCAGACAATCAGTGGAGCATAGGGAACCCCTCTCACCCCTTTCTCAGCCCATGGACTTCTTGGATGATGGTAAACTGGAGTGTCATAAACTTCTTTTATTTTGCAGGTAGACAAGTGGACAGCACTGAAATAAATTTTAGTTTGCCTTTTGATAGTTTCTTTGCACTGAGAAGAAACTCAAAATACAGAGAGAATGCCTTGTTGCTTGTGTCTGTTTGCAGTATAAGTGAATGACACACATCAGAGGCATTGTAAGTCTTAGTGAGGATATGTGAGCGGTCAGTATCACCAAATAAAAAAAAAAATCCAACAACTATTTGGTGAAGAATATAGGGGAATTTTATGTTTTGCTCTTATTTTTAAGACAAATAATTGTCTTAAATGTGAGTGAAGTTCCAGATGATATATTTAACCTGACTGTCAGAACTATCAGCAACAACTTGCATATATGTGGAGTTTTCTCTCTATTTCATGTGACGCCTGCTGCAGATGATAAGACTGAAGAACAGCAGGGACTTTTTCCATGTTTACATGAAGGTCAGGGGTGGTTGCTGCACCTTCAGTAATTCAGGATGAAAAGAGTTTGTGTGCTTTTGTGTACCAGAAGTGCTCTATTATTACCTGAACAGAATGGCCTTCATAACTGAAACAGATAAACTCTGAGCTGACTGAGAGCTTGTATTTTGTTTTAAATTCATATAGCTGAAGGAAGGCACAAGACTATTGCATAGACTCCAGACTATCAAATTGAAGATATTTCTTCTAAATTCCTCAGAGGCCTTGATTGTTTTCTTGAAGAAAATTAACAACATTCCTTTTGTGGCAGCAAAAACAATGCTTGTCAGGAGAGCAGTCAAGGCTTAGTAGTGTACAATTGATTTATTAGGTCCTCTGTAATGAGAAAAAAAGAACATTTCTGAATTTGTATTAGGACTGGGGAACAACAGAGTTATTCATGGAGACATAACTTCACTCCTTCCACCTTGGATTATAATCATGACATTCACAACATTCACATACTGCTTCTCAAGTAGCGTTTGTAAAAATTAACACTGTGCCTAGAGTTTTGTTTCTTTGCTTTTATCCAGTTAAAAGAACATGTAAGAACAGCCATATCTAGTCAAATCAGAGGTCTGGTTAACATCGTGTCCTGTGACAGCCGTCCACAGTAATTTGCCATGGGACTTTATAAGAACAGGGAAAGTGTATGCAATGTGTATGACACACCCTATCTTACAACCATAGGAAATCATGGGCAGGACTGTGTGTATTTTGGTGTTTGTGTGTGCCTTCCAACCTTGCACGGGTAATGCAGGACCATACAATACTGCTATGCAGTTTTTCAGGCTTGAATGGGACTTCATTATCATGGTGCTGCCTGAACCCTAGATTTCAATATGTGTGGGAGATGTTCCTATTTCCCTAAATGAAGAAACTGCTTTCCTATCTTTAGTTCAACTCCTCAACTTAACTGCTGCCAAAGGCAATTACCATCTTTTTAAGGTAGAGGATTGGAATATGATGCTGATAAGACAAAAGTGAGAAGACCAAAGGTGGAAAAGAAGGAAATTTAGAAGACTGAGTAGCAGAGGGCTATTTATAAGAATTTTGCTCATATACTGGAAATCATTATATCATCAAGTAGTAAGATTTTCATGCAGGGTCATTTGCACAAAGACTAGAATGTTGAATGCTCTAAATAAAACAACAAAATTTTTGTACTAGATCTCCAGTATTTTAGGTAAATGCATTTTAATTAGAGATCTCTTTAAAAATATTATGTTTTTAATTACAGTAAGGAATTTGTTTCAAATGCTCATCCTTTTCCCTAAAGTGTCACTTGCAAAATTTATGAACAGCAACTTGTGTATTTGTTGCTAACATGGTTTTGATTTTTACTGCTAAAAGACAAATTAGCTTCTACCAGTCCAAATCTGTCTGAGTATTTGGGTTAATTTGGTGCTCCATCTTGTCTGAAATAATGGTATTTAGCAATTCTACCAGCTGGCCAGCAAGACTAGAATGAACATACATTTTGCTGTACACCGCAAATAGCAATGTGATCAGGAGGACTAAATGAGAATAACATGATGAGTTAACTTCTTTTAATTTTCAAAATTCACTGAATGATTAGAGTAGCAATTAAAAAAAAAACCCAACATTTGCTAAAATGTGATGTCATGAGGAACAAGACAAATTATAAAATCTAAAATTTACTGTTTTTTATAATAACTGTGATTAAAATACTCTAGAGATCTGCACAGTTAACAGGATAGACCCATTTAAATGATGGGTAATTTTCTATTGCTTTAAGTGGACATCAGGTTTGGCCCAAGAAAGCAGGTTTTTTATCTGACATCTAGAAGGTAAAATATAGTTACTCACAAAAGCACATCTGATAAAGGCTACAAATCCATCAAACATGACCTCATATGTACACACCTACATGTATATACACACATTTAAATGTATAACGTTTTGCTGAGCTTCTCATTGCCCACAATGACAGTAATCCCAACCCTTTCCAGTTCTGATGGTCATTTGGCCAGAGGCTCAAGTTAAGGAATCTCTGCTGCCAACAGCAGGCAGCTGACCATCAGTGCTGACAGCTGCAACCTCAGCTGTGACAGCAGGGAAGGGAGGGATTTTTGTACGGACAAGTGCCAAAGTCCTTAGGGATTTAGTCTGTGGCTCAGCAGATGCTAGACTCTGTTCTTTATTTTAAGGAACTAAAAAACTCTTCAGTTTTTTAACACCATTAAAAATACCCTTAAATTCTTTTACGGAGGAAGAACTTTAAGAAGATCTGATGTACGTAGCAGAAGAAGGTTCTCTACGGCTCAGAAATTGTGTCAAGTTTAGTCACACTTAACTAGTGTGACTAGTAAGAGTGAAACCTCTCTTGGTATAAAGTCTGGATATGGTTCAGGGCATAGCCTGTGCCTAGAACTGTATGAATATGACCATCTTGTGGGGGCAGAGAGGAAAGAGTGTAGCCATGTAAAATCTGCCTTTGTTATTAGTTTGCCCTCATGGTAAGAGGATGGTGTCTTAGCCTACTTCATTTAGTATTATGGATGTAATTAACAGAGCTTTTCAGTACTTTTTTTTTTGGTCCTAGGTTAATCAAATCCTTTTTACTTCTTGTTGACTTTTGCAGTTGTGACAAGAATGGTTACAAGGTGACAAGCTAGACATTGGCTATTTTACAGAACTCAGACTATGACTTGGTTGCTACCTAAGAATAGACTGGTGAGATGCATCATTTAGCTGATTTTAATCTATTTCCCTTCAGGGAAGAGATACCAAAGCAACAGAGGGCCCAAAACAGTATCAGAGAGTAAACTCAAAGATAAATAGACAAAATTAAGGCTTGAACTTTGGCAGTGGCCCTGTTTTATTTAGTGGTATAGAAATTTCCTGAGAGTTCTTCGCCTTAGGCTGAATGATTTGGAGCATTGGCTTTGTAAACCTTGCAGCTGGAAGTGTGGAGGACACATGGATGACAAAGCTAAGAGAAAAAGGTTGCTTTCTGAGTGCATTGTTTTTTCCAGGGGAATTTCCTTGACGTAAACATATTTCATGGAAATAAAACTGTTTTCTAGGAGCTTTTTAAAATGACAAAAATATTTTGTCAGAATGTTTTCATCTAACTTGTTTGCTGACACTGACTGTGGTTGTTCAGTAGCATGTGAAGTTACATGATATATGAAGGTGTTGGATCATACCACACTCTGTGATGTTTTGTCAATAGATCTCACAGCTGTATTTGATGCAGAGTCTTTTTTCCAGTCGATGTATAATTAACCAGTGTCATTTTGTTTCATCTTAACTAAGAGAAAACTAAATTTAGAGGTGAAAATTTTATTTCTAGGTTCATTCTGGGTTTTGCCTTTCCTCTGTTGTGAGCTAACAGGCATCTCTGAGAAGATGCAGTCCCTGTGCACTCATAAAGCATTTGTGGTATTTTTGCACCTTTTCTCTCTTGTTACAGCCCATATATGGAATCATCTTCTTAAGCCTTCCTAAGGAATATAAGAAGGAAAATAATACTGAATCTTTCTGTATTTAGCAAACTTAAAGGAAACAAACCAACACAAATTTACTGCACTTCTAAAAGATTAAAAGGTAAGGATTTTTTCTCTTTTTTTTTTTTTAAATAAAAATGTGAAGTTCAACCTTGAGTATTCAGAGTAAAAAAGAAACACATGAATTTGAGCTTCCAGCACTGATTGCTTTACCAGTCCCTGAAGCAGGTAAAGAATGAAGGCATAAGAAAAAAAAAAGGAGAAAATATATAGACAGAGTAAATTTAAACGCACAATAATTAACCAACTACGTGGGATTAGTCTCAGTTTTGTTCTTATTATTAATTTAAACCTGTTTGATTTTTTTTAAGTTTCCCTACCCTGCTGCAAAAGAATAACCTCGCATATGTCTCATATATAAATACATCTAAAGGTCTTCTCTTGGTGAGCTGGAAATCAGGAAGAATTTATGAAAAATACCTTGGAGGTTCTTCAGGGTAATGTAGAGAACTGATAGATGTGATTTTTCTGTAAGTGAGATTATGAACTCTGTAGAAGTGCTATTGTGCTTTGAGCTTACCCTGGTTTTTTGGACTATAGAAGAGAGAAAATCATTTGCCACAGAATAGATGAGTTGAAGTGGATACTGCTGTGGTGAGTGCTTAGCTGGTAACATGGTCTCTTTTCTGTCTAAAGAGGTATTCAAAATTTATTGGAAACATGGTATAGATTAGATAATATATATGTGATACGTATCCATAAGGTCTTAAACTCCATCATTATGGCTTAAAAAACCTACCTATTTCTTTTGCCTTACAAGAATCGGTTCATAATACAGTTTTCTATCTCTGTTTTTCTACAAAAGAATAGTTGCTTTCATTTACTTATTTAATTTTTCCAGCACATATTACTGTTCTCAATAAAATTGGGTTGACAGGAAGTAGTTGTTTTTCGAGACACGAAAAAGTGTTTATTGCCAGAACATGTGCTGTTTAATTTCTTTGGTCAATACTAATTTTATTTATTTTATTTTTAATCAATATTTTGACTGGAAAATTATATTGACATAGAGTTAAGCAAGCTAGTAATTTGGAGACCTGGATTCCTCTCTGATTTAAGCAAGTAATGTGATTACTGTTAAATCAGTTCAACTAGGTCTTATGTGTGCAGATATTTCCCATCATAAACACAATACCTGTTTTCATGTTTTTCTGAATCTTGCTAATTTTTGTTTATTTTAATAAGGAGCCTAGATTAGAGTTCTGATTTAAACTTCCCTGGGTGATTCCACTATTTCTAAACATATTAAGTTTCCAGTGCTCAGATTTCTTACAGCTGCTTTTTTGGGAATAGTTTAGAGGCTGCTGTCGAAGTCAAACAAAATTACTGTCCATTACCTACAGAGTATAAATGCACTGAGATTTCAGTGGAGGATTCTTATTAACAGCAATTTTAATTTTTAAAGTGTTTTATCATCATGCAAATGCTATTATAATGACCTAGAGGTTTTCCACATGACTTAGATATTTCACACATTAAAATCATTATGTTTACTTATTTTGACTGGAGACAAGGGAGTTAAAGAGTTAAAACAACATACCTGAATTCAGAACTGCAATTGTATTTATCTGACTACATTGAAGTCAGGAGAAGATTTGCAGTTTAATCCAATTGATTTGCCTTACAAGACTCAGAAAAAGATTTTTAATTTTTTTTAAAATAATGACTACTATAAAAGAGAAATAGGAGCAATTTTCAATTTTTCAAATTATATTTTCAGTGAAAATTTAGCAACAATTAAAAAATTAGAAAATTTTATGGAAAATGTTAGATTTGAATTACTTCTGCCAAATTATCAAGGCACGAAGCAATTTCAGGTTTGGAAAATGTAGGAGGGATAAGCAGGTTAGTGAACAGAGTGGGAGAATTAAAAAAAACCCTCTACATCTTAGTAAAAAGCAGGGCTTATACTTCAGTGTGAAAATAACACACCATTCTGTAAGTGGTTGTAATTCTAAATACTGCTAAAATGACTTCTGGGGCCTTGTTCCAAGTACATTAGTTTAGCGTAAAAGTCACCAACGCTTCTGGGAATGTGGCTTCATTTCAGTATAATGGGATTATTCTAAGGCAACATGTGGGAAACTACACGAGAAATTGCTTATAAATTTCCATGTAAAATTACGAGCTCTCTAACATACCCAAGTATTCAATTTATCTGAGGATGATTTGGAGTGTCTTTCCCTTAGTAAGAAATATTTCATAGTCCCTGTATTCATATTGCATGCATGTATAATACTTAAAGAGCACAGGGAAGATGGGTCTCATTGTTCTTACTTACATATGTGTGCTGCCTGACTGCCAGCTTGAAACTCAAACAATGTAGTCTGAATTGATCAAATTAAGAAGATAGCTTTGCTTTGCTTTATCATTTCTGTTTTTCTGCTGAGGAAATGAAGGTAGAGAAAGTCAGTGATGGGCTCATTATTCTATGAGAAGTAATGAAGAAAGTAGTAGAATTCAGATAATACCTTGAAATTCAGAACTGCCCATCAAATCAGATAGTTGTACTCCAGCCAACTACTTTAAATGTCCATTTAAGTTACAGAGAGCAGGTCCATTTGGTCCTTAAACTTGCAGCTTTGTAACTGTGTTATTCAACGGAATGTTTAGAGTTCCTTTAAAGAAGAGGGAGACAAGATTACATTGTCAAAATGTGTTTGTTAACTTAATCTAGCACAGCAGAATCCCTGTTCTAGCAAATTCTAACAAGGGCAATAATATAAATATGAATTCTCTTTTGAAATATTTATTTATACATGTGATTATTCTTTGATGTATCAGGCCCCTCTTGTCAGAGATAGTGTGTCAGACTAGTTGGATTTCTATTTACATTAGTTTGGGCAATTATTATACTTTTTAATGTATGTATATGTATTCCATTCTGATTTGTGTTACAAATACCTATGTGTATTTCCAAATAAATGGACATAAGTTACTTACTTTACAAGATGTGGGTTCTGTATAGAACTCAGCTTAAGAAATAGAACAATTACACTTTTGTCAGATTGCTTTCTTTTTATGTCTCTAATGCGCTCACACAACACTGGGACACATTTGTGTTCCAGTCCCTGTGATCATATCTTTGAATTCAAATGAAAAGCTGCTTCAATTACAGGGAGATTTTATACACGTAAATACTAAAAAGCAGTAATAATCTCTACATCTCTAACTTCCATTAGAAAAATGTTCATCTGCCAAACCCCTGAAATTCTGGCTGCTCCTATGACCCAAGAAGAAAGAAAAGGAAAAAATAAAGCCATATAAGTTACCATAAGGCAGACTTGTAAAAGAGTCATTCTTTGCTATTGTATCAATTAGGTGACTGCTAATGCGAGTCAGTAACACAAATAAGAACATCTCGTAAACTTAATTTATTGTTAAAATGAGTCCATTTCAGTTGCTGTTGAACTGCTTGATTGCTTTTTTTTCCCCCACCAAAACACTGGTTTTGTATGGATACCATTCCCCTGATGTATTAAACCAGGGACTACCTAGTGATCCTGCTTTCCTTCTTCAGTGAAAATAGACCTAACAAGAAACTCAGATTGCCACAGAAAACATAGGAACCCCTAATGAATAAACCATGTTAGAAGACTCTATATTTATCTTTCATATTTAACTTTTAATTTGTTTGTTCAAAATTAAACTATTCTATGAAAAACATTTCTTACTAAATCAAATTAATACTTATGGCATTATTTTTCTGCACAAAATATTTTTTTTTTATAACAGAACTCCTGAGGATGAAGGGTTGCAACTTTCATCAAAACAAGAAAATAGCAGAGACAGACACAAGTAACATTCTTGAAAGGTTGAAGAATGCAGGTGCTAATTATACTTTACTTAATGCATACGAAAGAGCCTAAAATTCCATTAACAGACAGAGAACTTCATTTTCACATACAATCTTCCTTGAAAGGAAACTATGAGCAAAGAGAGCTGCTAAGAGGTCTCCTGGGATCAAATCTTTGATGGTTTATTGATCTCATTCAATGCTTTTAGAATCATTAAAAGTCACCTTTCCTTTGTCATTCAGTCCTAGGGAGTAAATTGAACATTATGTTCATGGAGGTCACTGAGTACTTTTTACAGTAGTTTATTCAAGCAAATGGAACAACGTGCTCATACTAACTGACTGGCAAGATGAGGATATCAGAGAGGAAAGATTGTTTAAGAGAAACAAAGCACCAATTTGCTTTGTAATAGGCTGGTCCCTAAGAGTAAAAGATTCAATTACTTAAGTGAAGTGTCTAAAGGGGCTTTGGATTTCATATTTGTGTCTTTGTGAAAGTCTTTGTCTAAAATATATCCTGATAGTAAATATTACCATTTTTTTCTTGTGTTAGGGGCACAAGAATCAAAGAAGAAAACCACACCCCTATTCTTTCATCATCTCTGGGCAAATAATTGTTAAAATCATGTTCAATGTAAGGCATTAAACTAGATTATTCTGAGAAAGTTACAACAACTATCATCAGAAAAAGTCTTTTTCCTAGGATGAATTATCGTATACCCAGTATTCAATACAGATGTTCAATCAAGATACTTTTAGTAAAAAAGCAGCACATCTGGATGCAGGATGTTCAGGCTTTTTAAATGTTTTCTCCCTCGCATGAACAGGAAAATAAATATTTTGTTGTTTATACACATCTTGTAACCAGAAAGCAAAGAGCATGTTCTAAAAACCCACAGAAATTATTTGTCTCTACTCTTTTTAGTACCTGGCAGCAAATCACTTGACAACCACTTTGCTTTCACATGTCGATGAGCTCTACTGTTACAACACCTACAGTAGGTACCTCTTTTTGTTGCAATCCAAAGCAGTTTGATAAATAGTAATTCATCTGGTTCCCATCAATTTTGTCTTTGTCTGTTCTATCACTCTCATTTCAGGGCCTTTAAGGTAATACAGCCAATGACTCTGACCCTTTATCTGAGTGTAGGTGGGGGACATATGCTATCACCTACATTACCTGCTGCAGACAGAGTCTTCATCTGCAGTCCTCTAAAAGCTGTTTTCTCTACTTGACACCTTTTTCCAGTGGAAAGGACTAGGGGTTTACCCTTGCTGTTAGGTATCTTATACAGGTTAGTAAGCTGTTTCATGACATGTTGAATCCATCCTCTCCAACCCACCAGTTGGCAGGAACCATAGTTTCTCCTCACACCTTTATAACAATGGATTCAAATAATACTTTAGCTGCTCATTTTGTAAGTTTTGGAGGCCACCAGGTGTTTTAAACTTATTTGTCCTCACCCCTGTTCAGGTGTGTCTCTAATTTCTCTGTGAATGAGTGATTAGGGTGTGTGATGGTTTATTTGTTTTGCTTTGCCTGAAAATAGTGGAAATGAAAGTTCACTTTACTTGATAATTCCTAATTTTATTTTTTAAGAAAAAATTTCATCTTTTTTATTTGGTTTTGTATTAAATATATATAGATTTAAAAATACCTAGGTAAAAATTTATCATGTTTATATTAAACTCATTTAAAATTTAAAAGTATTTTATAAAAATATAATGTAGGAATATAGGGATATTAGTGGAATTCTCTACAGAAAGGTTGGCTAGAAGGTACCTCTGGAGGTCTATAGTACAGAATCCTGCTTTAAGTGGAATAATTGCAATGATCAACTCAGCTATGGCTTTCTGTGATTGACTTGAAAATCTCCAGTGATGTACTAAGCACAGCTTCTCTCTGTGACCAATGATGCACCACCCTCCTCATGAAGATGTCAGATGACAGATTCATTTCAATATGCATCCTGTCTCCATCTGATTATCAGATGTATAAGAAACAACAAAAGAATGGGACAAATGTAATTTGTCATAATACTCTTCCAGCCTCAGACAGCAAAAGTCTGATCTCTGTATGCTCTAGAGAGGGGTTTTTTACGGTTTTGTTTATTCCTTTTGTGATTTGGGGAGGAAGGGGAATAATTTTCCCCACACAAGTATTAAATATGATTAAAAGCATATTTCAAATATTTACTTCATTTGATGGAGTCTCTGGCTTTCAGGCACTGTAAACAGAAGAGAAATACCTATTTCAATAACATTTAATGAAAAATATAACATGAAATCTAGCCTACTGCCTCTGTAAAATTCAAAAAAACTGAATAGTGTAGATTTTTTTTTCTTGAAGCTTTTTGGTAGCTAAAGATGGGACAGAAAAGAAACAGTCATTCTATCATCCAAGACTGCATTGCTTTCCATTTGCTATCTGAAGTCATTCTACTGCAGATTATTCTTGCTTCCAGGCTCCTTCATTGAAGATATGCTGCTTTGAACCAAATCTCTTATCAATCCTGTTTCCCACTTCTACTTTGAAGAAGTAAAGAGTATTATTCAGACTTCCTTTCTTACTCTGTCCAGAGTGGCCTAAACTGAAGTTCTATACTTGAGTCTTTCAAATGTGGAAGTTTACTGTTGACTCAAAATCAGTTCACTTACCAGTAACTGAAGATCTCACGGAAGTTCTCCAGGATACTTTGTCCTGTTGTGCTAAATTGCCCAAACTCAAACTGAGCTCTTGGAATTTACATTATGATTAATGTAATAATTTCTTCAGTTCAAATGACCAGTGATTTAAATATGTCACTCTGCAAAGTTAGTCATAGTGTTATGCGAAAAAGGTGACCAGTTTTTTTTAATAGTTATTTTCTTGTACATTGAACAAGTTCCAAGGTCTTTTTAACTCCAAATTTCACTATTGGTACTTTCAGCAAGGACTAACAGGTTAGCAAAAGCTTTGTATTCTGAAGGTAGGACTTAACATCGTCTTATATTTATTAAAGATCAGTACTGACAGTTTTAAGTGGACAATATAGCAAGAGGTTAAAATCCACATATTAATAGTCCCTTTAACTTTGCCAGGAAATCTGTGCTCATAAAAAGAGATTTATTTAAACAACAACAAAAAATAATGGCATCCTACTAGTTGAAATAAGAATAATTTTGCCTCTTTTAGTAAAAAATTACATATAAATGGAATTTGTGTTTTAAGTCTGTTCTTGTCAGCTGTTGTTCTGACACACACTGTCCTGCTGTTTTAACTAGAGAAGCTATAAGATGACACAACACCTACTACAGGTTCTATCATTATATCGTACAAAGGCGCTGTCAGTTGTTGATGCCACTGAGAAATTGCTACTAGCTTGATAGAGATTATTTTTTTTTACTTCTTTTTATGTCCCTGGCTCTATTCTCCCTACTTCCTTCTTTTCCTTAAGGGGATCATGGTGGAGAAATAGTTGGAGTGATAAATTGATCAGCAGGGTACCATAGCAGCATTAAGCTATCCATCCATCAGGACTGCAGTGCATTTGAGCGAGTAGGTGCTGGTCGGCTGATATTTCAGAACCATTTCCAAGTGATGGAGAGGCTTTCACCTCTGTATTCCAGCCTCGACCACATTAGAAATATTTCTAACTTTAAATTGTTTCAGTATATATAGAAATAGTAAATAATAAGATAAAAGATTTGTTCTCGGGGGGACATTTCTATGAAGCACAACAAACTCCCTTTATATTGACTGTTAAAAAATGCTATCAATTTTTTATTGTAAAAAAGTCACTGAGGACTAAGAGTAGCAGATGAAAAAATCTCTTCTAGTAATATGTCAGTCCAGTTTCTTTGGCTGTCAAGTGTAGAGTGGATTAAAATTCTTGAGTACTGCAGGAGTTGTTTTATGGCCTTGCTGTTCCTTATACATTGTCTAATGCCATGCTGATAAGAGCAGATATTGAGCTGCAACAAGAGCCATAATAATTATATGAATCTTACAGGTGATGTGTCTAAAACTTTGTCAGGTGCACCACAGACCTTTTTGTGGGCATTGGCTGCTGTTTGTGTTCCCTGAGAACAGCTGTAGCTGAGAAGGGTTTATCCATATATCTTACATACCTATGTCATCTTACTGATTCCATTGCCACTCCCTAAACACTTAGAAGTGTCATTTTTTTGGATGTTGATTTCTTGAGGTCTCTGTGCTGTGCCGACCACTAGTTTTTAAAAAGGATGTCCTGTTCCAGATGTTAGACTGCAGTTAATGTTGCATATTTTGCAGAACTTTAGCCATAAGGAGACTGTATAATAGGCTTGGGAGTGTAAAATTTAAAAAAAAAAGAAAAAAAGAAAAAAAGAAGATTTTCTCTCTTAAAAGAAGAAAAAAGGACTCAAATCAAACTGAAGTTCAAAAGACACTATGTGATAAAGATAACACTTCTCAGTAACAGACCAGAAAATGAATGAAAAGTCTTCCCTCTAAATAAAAGAACACTTTTGACAGTGCTGACCTGCTAAGTATCTCCTACTTCCAACAAAGGAGGTGAATAGAAGCCTATTCTGAGCTCATCAGAACAAATTCTACCAGAAATGGTCCTACTGCATGTGGTGTCTGAAAAATTCAAAGATTCAAAACACACTTATAAGAGTAGGCAACTGATGATCCAAAGAAGTTGGGCCCGGTGACCTTGCCCTGGATGATGAGGTCACACTCTCCAACACGGGCAAGTGGGTTCAAAAATATTGTTACTCTCCTCTCTAACCTTTCACTTGAGAACTATATAATTCAATTCAATATAAGTAATATAACTGCTACTGGCTGCTGCAGAAACCAATTTAAGGATTTTTTGGATATTTAGCAAGTATTCTTTGCCTGTTTTAAGTTA
This sequence comes from Chiroxiphia lanceolata, assembly GCF_009829145.1. NCBI lineage: Eukaryota > Metazoa > Chordata > Aves > Passeriformes > Pipridae > Chiroxiphia > Chiroxiphia lanceolata. The sequence continues at coordinate 26,515,678 of NC_045643.1, read as the reverse complement.
GGGCAGTTTACCTCTTGCTTCTCTGATAGAGGTGTGACAAATAAGTTTTTTGTTAGTTAAAAATTTGATCTTGAAAACTTTTGTGGGTAAAGTTCTTTGGCTTTTTTTGGTTGGTTTGTTTTTCTTTTCATTAAGAAACCCATCTGCAATATATGGCTAACAGAGGATGGGGCCAATCTACCCTATGGCCAAAATCGACCTTTCATACAGTAAAGCATCTAACACTTACAGAGGTCTGATTGTGCCCACTTTCTTGGTAAAAATGAAAAATAATATTTTGTAGTTGTAGCTCAGGCAAATGAGATTAAAATAAGTAATTAAAGATGGGGGGGGTTGTTGCCAAAGGACAATAAATGGTCTGGGTGCAGAAAATTTCTTGTATCACAATGAACCAACTTGTAGTATGAGGTGCTTCTTAGAAAGAGGTTAATCTGAAATGTATGTGAGGTAAAAATTACATGTGCATATTAATGGTCTATTTTCCTAAAGGAAAAATCTTACAGTAATGATCTAAGAGTCCTAATCAAAATGACTTTTTTTCTCCTACCCTAACACAGTATTCAGTGTTAGATAACATTGCATCTTAGTTTTAACACTGCAAAATATTCAGTAATACCATCAAAGGGTCTATCTGTGCTACAATTTGATATCACAAATAAGCCTTCATTCATAAGTGTAGGCTTAGGACTAATATTCATTCATTTGTAAAGGGTTTATTTCAAGCAAACAATGCATCCAATGGAACAAGTTGAGGAAAAGCTTGATACTTACTGTACAGCTGAAGTCTAATTCATTAGCAGAAAATCACAGGCATGTTATTAGTGAATACAAAGGAGAAAAAAAACCAAAGAAGGCTACAGAATAAATAAAAATCTGTTAATCAGATTGTATGGATGTGTTCTAGCTTATTGTGCATGAAGCACACATTTAATCCTCTTACAAATGAGTCTGTCTATTCCCAGCTTCTTTACAGAATCATTGAATGGGCCAAGTTTATTTCTGGTGCAAAATCCCTCATCTAGTGGTGTATATCTTGGAAAGCAAAGGGAAATTCATCTAACAATAACTACAGTGCTGCACATGTAATTGAGACGATGCTGAAAAATGTTAAAAATGGCACCAAAAAACAAGGGACTGGATACTGGAGAAAGGCCAATAACTTGGAAAAAATGGATATGAAATATCTTTCCTGAATGTTATTCTGGATGTCAACCACCACTCAACTCCCCACCACCCCAAGACATTATTTTGGCTTAATTTACACCCACCTTATTAACATCTGAGCTATAATTCAGGCTTCCTATAAAGTTCCTTCATATCACTATGTTAGCACAAAAATGTTCTAGAAGATGATTCTTTGACAAAAGAAATCTGATGTCAGTATGGAGAATTCAAGAATTGGTGGGAACTCCATGTTGAGTACAGACCAATAAAATTCAAAGGTGTCTTTGTAGTCATGCAAATCCATCGAGGAATGATGAAATTGCTCCTTATACCACTAGTGTCATTTACAATTTTGCAGAACCTAATTCAGTTCTGTGTTTGCTCTCAGATTTGGTCAGATGTGGTCAAGGAATGTTGTCCAATTCATAACCATAACAAAAGGTGAATTGTAAATGTCTGTAAGCTTTCTGAGGAGTAACAAGGGTGATTAAAGATTTCATGCATAGACTGAGTTCCATGCACAGCTTAAAATAATATCTACAATGAGAAAAAGATAAATTTATTGGAGGAACATCACAGTGAAATGGTAGCTAAACAAATTAGCATTAAGCTGCTAATTGCTTTAACACAAAGGGGACATCATTTCCCAAAAAAGCTTAAAGAAAGCAAACAAAATGCAAGAAAAAAAAAGGTTGATGAAAATTGTTTTAATACAAACTGCTTCCCATGTGTTCATTTTCATTAACAGTATTCTCAGGTGCTTTCTTAAAGTTTGTCATTGTTACTGGGTCTTTCTGTGCCCACTCTTTGGAACTCTGACAATAGTATTTCTGATGGGCATTGACAATACCAGCTTTGTCATGTATGACCTCTCTTTGGACTCTCTATTATTCCATGCAGATGGTATGTCTCAACATGAGCCACTTTGTCAAACATGACACTGGCTCACAAGACTGCTGAGGTGGATTAGAGACTGTCCTGTATGTGGGGTCTGCTACATTCACATGGCTCAAACGTTCCTTGCTAGTTTTCCATATTCACAGGAGCTACTATTTTTGGTATTTCTAATCAGATAACTCTCTTCTTCCTTTATTGATCTACTTTTCAGTGCCACCAGAAGATTTCAGTGATGATTTTAAAAAATGAAACCTCCCACTCACTCTGAGTTTCTGTTTCAAAAGACTGGTTCTGGTCTAGTTTTTAAATCTGACTTAGAGTTGAGTAGGCTTAGTCCAATTTTTAGCTATGGTGACAGTATCCCAAGGTCTTACCGTGCCTTTTTCTGATTTAAAGAGGAAAACCTGCCATTAGAAGGTTTTCAGAGTCCTTGTGGTTATTCAATAGTTTGAATGTTGATTTCCTGTTTCTGGAAAAGAAACATAACCATAGTTGCTAAAGTTATTCTCTCCTCCTTAGCATATAGCTCAGAAATATCCCTCTTACAGCTCTCAATTTATCTGTCTAAAAAATTTAAAAGAAGTGTTTGAAACCCATGTATTTACTCATTAAAGGTCAGTGGTTTTTTCTCTTTTCTCAGCCTTAATCTAATCAAGCCACTGTAATGCAGTACAGGACAAATTCTTGTGGACTCATTCCTTCTCCGGATAAGTCTATCTATAAAATAGGAGGCTGTCAGAAATTATTGTTTCACTGTCATTTGATCTTTCTGTTCCTTGCAGTTCAAAAAGTTGTAATATATTTTGATAGGGTTTGTATGTATACAGCATACTAGTCCAATGGATTCCCATCTAAAATTCTTGTGTTAGAAATATGAGACAATACAGGCAGTTTCACTGAAGTGGGAAAACTAGTAGCCAGAGTAATGGCTTCCACTAGTCATAGGACAAGTGATGAAGTTCCTCTAGGATTACACAATTCCCTGTATCTTAAATAAGTGTAGTTCATATGTTTTGAGCTTACAAGCTTCTATACTTGATTTTGCTATTGCTTAGGAGAGTAGGTATCTATGCAGCACTTTAAAAGCACCGTGAAGGGCCTTGTAAAGATTTATGCTTCAGTGAAGTCCACCATGACAAGGTTAAATTCCTCATTCTTATCTCACTGTTCTGACATTGTGGTACGATTACTGAGCTCAGTTGGATGTTTGCTACTCACAGAGATAACTAAGGTTTAAAATATATTGTTTCAGAATTAATTTCTAAATTTAGGACTATAAATTTTTAGAGATAGTGTGACATCATGTGAAAATTGGGACATCCAGACTTCCGGTCTTGAGTTAAATTTTTTGGAAGCAGCCTTGAAAAACTAGAAATTCTATAGAGTAAAATTTGTCCTGACCTTTGACAATTCAGTTGTAGCTACATCTAGTGGCCTTAAAACTGAACGGTCAAGTCAAATTCTGAGGATGAATAAATACAATACTTGTTGGAGAAAACCTGCAACATTGATTTTATTATTTGATTATTTGATTATTTCCAGAATAGCCACAATGCATGTTTCACCTATGCACCTATCGTCTAACAGCTTCATATCCTTATTTTGGACTGCTGCTGGGAGAATAATGAGAAACTGCCAAAAATTTTACTGAAGAAACTTGTCTTGCTGCTCAGTTATGTATAAAACTTATTTTTGCTAAGAGGGATGCCTAGGTTTTCTTTGGGGTTTTTCTGTTCTTGTTCTCATCAGGTCCATGTCAATTCTTGCTCATTTTTCTAAGATTACTGAGCTGGTTCTTTTTCCCAGCCTTCATATACCCTCTTAGACACGTATCAGATTTTCTAGCCATCTGGACCTCACCCCCTCCTTCTGAGTTATAGAGAATGCTGCAGGCTCTGAGACAATCTCAAGTTAGGGGCATATTTACTTTGTTAAATTAATTAATTCTTGATTACTAGCCTCTTGGAGCCAGCTAGAGGGTAGGCCTGTATCCGTAAAGACCAATTGTATCATCAGATCAATTTTTTTCTCTTCCTGCTCCCATCTCCTAGGAATAATTCCCATATTCGAAACTATTCTGCCTGTCTGTAATGCCTCACCACGACAGAAAATTTTGCAGAAAAGGCAGTCATATCTGAGGCAAGATTAGAGCTTCCTGAGACAACATGCTGCTTGCATTGAACCATACAAATCTACTGCACTTCTTCAGGTTCTGTTCACACTCATCCTGGGCAGCCCATATAGACTGTAGGCCACCCTGTTTTCCTGTGACAGGTTCAGGCAAGTCAAGTTCCATAGGAGGCATCGTACCAAATAGGGTAAAAAGCTTGCTCAAACTGTTTTGTGGGCATTGATAAAACTGCTTCCGGGGATAATTAAGTGCTTAGCATCTAAGTAGTCATAACATCTATGACCTGAGAAGTGTCTCAGCCCTTGACATAACTATAGTGCAAATAACAGAGAGATATCGAGACAGGGAGGCTGGTATCTACCAGAAGAACTCAAAAACTATATTTTTAATTTTACTTTTAATGAATGCAGAATTTTTGAATGTCCAGGGCTGTCTTAGAGGTTGTCTCTGAGGAGGACCTGCTGTTAGCTTCTCTGCAGCATGGCATGCCATCCTATGGGGAACAGTGGAGAAGGAGGCTGCAATATACCTGGCTATGTCCTATCAGTTGCTTGGATTTTGTGCTTTTGATAGAAACTATTTATATACTTAATCTATTTAAATTTATGGTGTTGCTGCTTGGCACTGGCAAAATATTCAGTATGGATGATGATCAGGAAGGAGTAATCTCTGGCTGGTAAGCAGCTCTTCTGTGTCCCTCACCTGACTTTTGGTGAGACAAAAGGGGGATGTCTGGTCCAAGTTATGTTTCATATTTATCAGACTTGAAGAAGAGGACTGATGTCATGTCAAAGCTCTTAGCTGCAATTAGCAGAATAAAATGGACAGAGGCAAATTATGGTGTTTCTATTAGTGGCTGATAGCTAGAAGGTTGGATTTTTGAAGAAATTTTGAAAGGTATATTAAGGGCATAAGGTACTAAATCCTTTTGACTTTTAATGGAAAAGGTGGCCACTGTATTTCCTGAGTCTACAACTGTAAACCATAAAGTACTCTTCAAAGCAGTTATCAGGGTCAGAGGACAGTAAAGTGTTTTTGTCTCTCCTACTCAAATGGTAATTTTCTTGGTTCTAAAGCTAATTAGATGTGTATGAGCCTCTGTATTTCTTAAACAACATTAGTGGTTGAGTAGCTGTTTAATATCAGGGTCACCCTACCACAAATAGCATGAAAGGCAAGGTGTCACAGTGCAAAACATAAAAATTGTTTAGGACACCAAGGCTGTTACCTGAAAAAGAAAAGACACTTAGCCAGTTTTGGATACTTTTGCCAAGAAAGAGTGATAGAAAAAAGAAAATATCTGCATTATTGACTTTTACTATGCAAATAATTACCATTTTTATTTTTCATCTGATGTTTACAACATGCATTCACACCAACGTATGCGACTCTGTATGCTTTCAAGGCAAAATATTTAATGTGAAGAAGCATAAAAACTTGTTTCCCAAGTAGAGCTTGCAGCTTTTAAGTATCTATTTAAGCCTTTTATCAGTCCTTATGCAATGCAGTTTGGAGATCTTATGGATTTTGTAGCTGTTCTTGACCAATAAAACCAGTAAAACTTGCCTTTCTTAATGATTTTGTGTGGGTTTAGGCATATACATACAGTTTCTCTGGGGTAATTTTGAGAACCAGACCAGACTGGTATTGCTCACAAGAAAGCTAAAGCAAAATTACCTTGCTGTGAAGTCTTCAAGGCTAATAAACCCAAACACATAGATATGACATCATGGTCCTCCAACCCCGTCACTTTGTGTACTGTTTATTACTTCATCCTTTAAGGTACCACCCACAGGCTGGTAATGAGCAGACTTTCCTCTCATTTTGGTGACAGAGGTATTCTTTGTCAAACTGTTGCTCTGACTAACCTTGAGAAATATTGTTCTTTCTCCCACAGTTGCTATATTGCTTGTGTATTCTTCTAAGGTTCTCTTATTACTTTATACTTTCTATTTAGAGAAAGTTATGACCCTGCAATGTGAGTGGTCCCTGCTGTTTCTTACGTGTCACCTTCAAATATATTTTAAACCTTTTGCGTTTCAGTCAGAAAAGGCTCCCCATCTCTAAATGACCATTCTCCAGTCCATGAGGTAAAATCTCAATCAGTGAGATATATCCATGAGCTGGCATTCCAGCAACACCCCATTTACATTGAGACTTTAAACAGACTGGCCTTCCAACCATACTCATTCAAACATGATCTTATTTGAAACCACAGTCATCACAAATGTTCCCTTGAAGTTCCACTGGTCATAGCTGTACAATGGAGCTTTTATCTGTTTTAACCTCCTCTAGATGAATACCTCCAAACATGTTATCGTTGGGATTATGCTCAGACCTATGCCTGACTTTTCAGAGGGGTTTTTGGGTCATTTCTAGGAAACATTAAAGATGTAATTCAAGGAAAACATAACCCAGGTATATTTAAGCCTAGTTAGTTTTACCTTAAAACAAACAAACAAAAAACTTGAGGTTTTTCTTACGCAGAACATGACAAGAAACTGAATTAAACAGGGTGACTGGGTCCCCCACAGGGCATAGCACAGTAAGGTTTTCTGAAGGGAAAAATATTTTTTCTGTGTGGTTTGTACTTAATTCCCTGCTGTGAAGTTTTAGAATCACTAATGTTCAATTAGAACAATTTGCTAACTAATCTCCAGTTTCACTCGAAACACCACCCGGTCTCACTTTTCTGTAGTTAGAGTGTATTTCTCCATGTTTTATTAGAAGTTTAGTTGATTGACTGGGAGAAAAAAGGGAGTCATGAGAAAAAAACTCAAGGAGGATTAAATAATTTTGAGTGATTTTGTAATGTCTTTGAAAATCCCAGTAAAATTTCCTTCTGTGCGAAATCTCCTCAATATCACTGCAGTTTATATAAAAACAGAACTTTTTCTCATCATACTTTTCACCACTATGAACAAAGAAAAAGAAGTGGTATAAAAAGTGGTTCTAACTTCCTTTATAATCTCTTTTTGTCCATTGTTACCAATGGAAAAAATTCCACTGTCTGAAATATGTTTGTAAGATTTATTTTTTTTTTTTTAAGGTTAAAATTGCATTTGCTGTAAAAAATTTGTAGTTTTAAAAATATCAGCAACCAGTCTTTGGCATATATATCATCAGACTTCATACAGTTCAAGAATGTGTTTGGGCTGAAAATATCATCAACTAAATGCATTTTCTTCAAAGACAGTGTCATCATAGGAAATCTGTTTGGAATATGGACTATGATAATTACAATGTATTGGTTACTTATTAATTTTTCATAAACACATTTAATAATTTGTCATTATTACTAAAATTATGCTGAAACTCCTGTGGCAAAATTCTGGTAATTGTTAATGATTTCTGTCCAGTCCAACCTGCAATAGTTGCTGTTACTGTTTGTGCTAACACAAATCAATGGTTTGTTATTTATAACTACACATTTCCTTCAAGAATTCTTCCTTTCCTTTAGCCTCCTGATAAGCCTATAGTCAAGACCTGTATTTTAGCATCAGACTATATGTTATAGTCTTTGGTTCCCAGTACAGTTTCTGGATGTTTTGCTGCTCGTGTGTGTACCAGAAGGTAATCCACTCTTTCCAGCAATAATTTGTCTCTTTCATGTTATCAAGAGTAACCATGTGTATTCTACCAATAATGAAATCAGACTGAACTCAAAACACAAGAAGAAGTTTTCTTGTTTTATTCGGACACTTGTAGTTGAATTTCCCAAAGGTATTCAGAAGTTCAGAGCCCATTGCCTGTTAAGAATCTAGATTCTGAATCTCATTTTGACACTTAGTGGATATTAACTATCAATTATTTGTGCTTTAAAAAATTATCTCTTTTTTTTTTAAATCCTCTATTGATTCCTTAAAAAATTCCCAGGCAGTGGATAAAATCTAATCAATGACACAAACCCCTGATAAATCAAAATGCTAAAACCTAAAGCTCAGTGAAATTTGACAGACTTCAGTAGAAATTGCACTAATGAAATATTTATAGAAGTATAGACTGATAAGTAACTGTAGTTGTATTCATATGCATAGACTTTTTCTTGCCCTCTTTTATTCTTTGTTTATGTTTAAGATCTTTGAAGGCAGGATAATATTTTCTGTCATTTTTCATGACATCTTGTCAGATTATTACAGAAAGACATAGTAATCCTTAAAATGGCTGAGAATGGAGGCAGTTTTAATAAAAGTGAATAAATAAATCCTGTTGGTTGAAGAAAAACTTAACAGCTGATCACATTTGATTAATAATAAATAAGTAATTAGAAATAAATTTATTTTAATTTTCTTACATATCTATTCCTGTCTAATTCTTGTGCATCTGCATTTTGCTATTTTAGGAGCTATATTGGAAAAACAAACAACCTTCCACATCCCCATCTCTTTTTTTTGTATATATATCATGTGCCTATATCTATGTATATATTCAGTCATTTTACTGGAGTTTCAGAGTTTCAAATATGCTGGTTCAAACTCCACTGAGATCTGGTAGCTGACTGAATTGAATTTATAGTATGATGTATATTTGTAAACTGATCTTGGATTATATTATTCTCAATCTTGATTTAGTCATGTGCTTTATGATGGTACCATGCGATTAGTGACAAAAAGCCCTGAAGGGTAAGAGGAAATATTCGTGAGAGGATAAAGAGACCTGGTCATTTCAATCTGCACTATGTCCTGTGCAATTAACTCCCTGATTGTACAGCATTTTATGAAATTCAGGAAGGCAACAGAGAGACTGGGTGATTTACTTTGATAAGAAGCAGTTAAACACAATTAAAATAAAATAAACACTTATATAGATATGTTTTCATTCTACATTACTGGATGATGTGTTTGTTTCTCTTAAGAAAGGAAGATGAGTCAATGAAATCTGTTGTATGCTTAGCAGCAAACTGGTAAAAGAGACTGGGTCTAAATTTGTGCAGTAATACTAAACAAATAAAGCTGGTAAGGAAGAAGGGTTGGTTTTGGTGTGTTTATGGCTTTAGAAGGTAGATAGAAAAGCTACTTTCTTGGAGGAAGTTTCTTCCTGCTTCTCTATTATTTGGTATCATGCACCATCCTCTGAAGTTATTACAGTAGACAGTAAGACTGGATGGACAAATGCTACAGAAACCATGTATGTGTAGGATGTCGACAGCTGATCTAGGAAAGTAAATCTAGGAAAGAAAATTATTTATTGAGGAGTAATTTCCTATTGCCTAACTGCGCAATGATGTGTCCATAAGGCAGAAAATAAACATCAGCTTCTTTCTCTTAGAAATATATGTATGTGTATATATATGTACTAATACACGGTTGTGTTGTAAAATAATTAATTCAAAACCCAGTAATAATATAAGCAGTTAGTGTAAGATGCAGTTCCTAAATAGCAGGTTATTTCCTAGGAAATAAGTACTCTAGTAACTGAAACTGAGATGAAACAATTTGGCTACTCTCCAAACTGGTTTCCTTTCTAATTTTTCCATTTTTTTTCCCATTAAAGAGAAAAGATCTTAGTAAAATCTCTTTGTGCTTTCATTACCTTTGATATACCTTTTTCAGAAAAAATAGGTCTTCATAGAGGCCTGTGTACCTGGACCCTTTTTAGGGTAAAAAAATCAGTGTAAATTTAGTATTTTCTTGATGTGTCAAAGCAGACAACAGTAAAAGCTTTGGGAACTTTGTTACTTTTGAGAAGCTTGGCCTACAAATGCACGAATGTAACTGTTACTTCTGACAGCTCAGGGCACTAGAACTGACCATAATGTTTCATGTGTGTGGTATTTGTGCCAGAATGTCTCCCTGCGGAATCTGATGCCAAATTTTGTGTTGACAGAAGGGTTTTCTCCTTTTTATCTTGGATTAAATGCAATGATTTAAAATGACACTTTCATCCAAGATAACATTGATTTACCCCAAATATGGATTTGGCCCATCATATAGCTTATTTTCTTGTTGTCTGCTAAAAACATGGAAAACTGTTCTTCTTTCTTCTCACTTCTTAAGGAACATGACACAGTTTGCATTGCAGTCCTCAAAACAAATATGCTGCCTTTAGATTAAGGGAAAACTCAACCTTGAAAAAATATTTTTTTTTCCTTTAAATTCAGTGTCCTGTAACATTATCTCATCACTTTAAATGTTCAGAAAACTTTTCCTGCAGCTAAAATGTTGTTTTCTTTTTTTATCAGAAATTTGTAGTTCAGATGTAAAATGAAAATGAAACACATTTTTTGCCTGTGATCTTTACTATATTTACAAGACTTAGATGTGACAAATTCGTTTTCTTCCCCCTTATATCATAAGCTTATGTGGTGGTGTTGGCACACAAGGGGAAAAAAAAGAAGTAAAGAAAGAAAAAGAAAATTAAGGAAGGTCAAATTCTCAAGTTCTTAGCCAAATGTTTCTTAAGCAAATATGAAGCTCACTGGGACTTAGTTAAATGAATTACATTTACTTAATTAACTAAGAGTATATATTTAAACTAACCTTTTTGTCCCACCTATTTATTCTGGCTCACATTATAAAATTTCTAGATTATTTATTTTTGTTTTGTACGGCATATATCAGAGTAAGAAAATAAAAATATCCATACCAAAATTGACCCAATCTTATAACCTGTTTCTATTACCAGTTTCTATTACCAAAGACACAGGAGTATAGTAACCATGTAGTGCTAGAGCTTGTAGTAACTGAAGTAGTTCAAACAATGAGAAAGAGAAAGGCCACCTTCTCTACTTGGAGATTGGTATCCATATCTCAGTGTTTTGCTGTTTTGGATATTTTTGTGCTGTGTTGGACCAATGTCTTAATTTAGAGGACTAGAATACTGGAAGATAGTAGAGAAAGCACAGCAAATGCTCACAATGCCTTAGGTTCTATTTTTAGTAGGAATTAGATCATTTCATTCTCACATACAAATTCTGTATAGATCAATCCTAGGCTATGAGTTAGACTCCCTGCTGAGCCACTTCATAGCTCTTGATTAGTTATGGATATTATAGTAATTGGGTCTGTTAATACCTACCTTTCCTGTGAGGTGTTAGCTAAACCTGTTCATTAAAATAATGACCGCAGAGTAGAAGAGAGGCAGAAGGAGAGAGAGAATGTAAAGATATGCATAGTATTTCAAGACCTTGATATATAATTCCTTCTAACACTGTGTTCAGAAACTCTTCAAGACTACAGCAGCTGCTGCAATTAACTTGCACTATTAATTGGGTTCAGAAAATATATCTTCATGGCAAATGAAAGGACAGAATCAATTATAATTGTTCAACACTACAGATTTTTATTACACATATTCACTCAACCATCAACTCTACTTGGAAATCAGTAGTGTTCAGATGTCGATTGACAAAAGCACAGGGACTTATTAAATCAAAAATATTGTGACAAACTGTAGAATTTTGTGGATTTGCTCTAGGGAGTTAATCCAGCAAAGCATTTAAGAAACTGCTTAATTTTAAGCATAGAAGGACTCCCCAGAGAAGGTATAAAGCAGATGTTAAAGTGTTTTCCTGGCTGGAGGACAGAGCTGGTCAAAATTTATTCTTCTGTGTAATTTTTTTTTTTTGCTTTGCTTTATAGGAAGATGTTAAGATAAAATCAAGTCCTTTAGAAGCTCATTATGCATGCTAAGTGTTCATAGCATAATATGAAACATTATCATGGGTTATACAAATGTGAGTATTTCAATATTACATAGAGATCTAATAAAAAGTCACTGTGCTATGTACGGTGCTCACATAAAGAAAACTACATCATTAGTCTCAGAACACTGTAAAATATATAACCTTTATCTGCAGTTCTGGGAAGCTGCTAAATCCATTGGATAGAATTGCCTGGACTCTTTTTTTCAGCCTGAAGCCCTCTGACTTCAGGGAAACTGTGTATGATGCAGAAAGCTGCCAGAAGACTGTACAATACAGGAATATGTCCATGAATAAGGTAAAGGACTTCAGTTAGTGTGACAGAGATCCCAAACAAAGTCACAGACAAGCCTCAAGAACTCCCTAGCTGTACCATACGAAATGCAGATTGAAACATTACAAGCATTTCTACTTATACACATGTTCAGAGCTTCTATTTCCATCTATAATCCTCCTATATTTGTTGTTCTATGCAAACTCCAAGTTGTTAAAAAGATCAGTTAGTGAAAATGAGCAAAATTTTATTCTATTTGGGGTTGATAAGTATCCCTTTTGTATGAAAAAATCTGCTTTTCCGACTCTGTGCTCATTATGACATTAATACTTCTCCCTAACTGTAAATCTTGTACTAGCATCTGTAAGCAGTTTTTCCTGTGAATGTATGAAAAAAAAGGAAACTTTACCCTGAAAGAGAATCTGATTTAACCTGAGGCCTTTCCTACTGTCTTTTGTTTATCCTTTTTCTTCCTGACTGCAGAGATAAGGAGATGAAAACGTCCTTTTACAGTCTCATTTTCCCCCATGTTCAAAGGCTTCTGTACCATTTCTACCTTGCTTCAGTGTTTTCATCACCACATCAAAGTAAGATCTCATAAATACCTTATTTTCCTTCACAGTTTTGTTTCAATTAAAGGGTAACACAGTGGCAATATTTGGCATCTCAACATATTTGAAGAGAAAAAAAGTAATAATCCATCTGGCCCTGTGTTAGATATTCTTCCTGTTTTCAATGAATACAGATCTGTCTTATTGATCAATCACTAATCGTAATGAAGCTGTTCAAATAGCTGCAGAAAAAAAAAAAAAGGATTTTAAAGCAAGTTGATTGATTGCATGTTACTGCTGTGCTCCTGTGGTAGAAGCACTCTTGGCCAACACAGGGAATTGAATTTAGAGAAATAGGATATGCAGTTATCTCACCTGAACTAGAGGATCACCATCTACATAGTGCAGTGCAAAGCCAAGCAGTGATCCAAGTTTGTCCAGACCTAGTTCGTAGATATTCATATAGAATTACTATGCACAAGAACATTCTTGAAGTTGTCCTGCTCTCCAGTAACCCAGCTATTGAAATCTGAGGATTTCTCTTTCACTTGTACTGCACCTGATTTTTTTCCCCACATAACTCCTACAAGCAGATATACTGTCCCAAGCAACTCTCTTCTTAAGTTTTATATTTATCTTGTTCCTCGCACAATTCCAAGAGTTCAGATTTGTATCTGACAGGATAAATAATCATTTCATGATGACTTTGCTACAATGTACTATCTTTCTCACTTTTTCGTTCAATTGAGGCAAGTATTTAACACATCACAATATGGCTAAGGATACTCTGAAAAAATCAGCTACATCACAGTGATTTGGAGCTGTTTAGGGTACTTCTCCAGTTCGTCTTGAGCTGTTTTTCTGTTAGAGAATCTCTATTGTAGGAAAGCTTCAGCCAAGTACTTAGGCAAAACTAGTTTTTGTACCTAAAACTGCTAGACAGCAGAAGACCAAGTATTCTGTCACTAGTTTCAAAATGAAAGGAGTGTTTAAAATAACCGTGCTGGGATAAGCAGAAAATCAGGCTTTGGATTTCAAACCCACTCCCAAGGAAAAAGATCTTAGAAGTATCATTTTTTCTGGAATTGTTAACAGCACTAAAAAACCAGACCTTGGTTTCTGTTGTATGGAATATGTAGAAATTGTTCAGTGGTATGAACAGAAAAAATTAATCCACTTCATGGAAGGGCTAATTTCACACTTTGTAGGCATCAAATCTTGAATGATTACTGGTCAATACTGAAAATACACATTTTTAATTCTGCACATTTTTCAGTCATTACCAAAGATGGCATAAGATTGAAGGATTCTCAGATGTATGTGTTCAAACCCACACTCATGCATGCATTCTCTTGTCCAGCTGAAATACTCAGTTCACTTCACTTCACTGTTTTATTTATTCACTGTATTCTATGTAGTGTAGTCTAGAATAAAGAAATAGGATCACTAGATGTATTGATCATCCAGAGAAGTATGTGCTTTTATGCTTCATATCTGCAATCCCCTGGGTTCCTTTTTCACTGAGATACTTTGACAAAGATGGCAGCTTTTTGAACTCCTAGGTGGTGTCTTCTTTTCCGGAGAACTATTAATTCCTGTGCAATTGCTTCAAACAGGTAAATGGACTTAAACTATCTGCAATTCTTGAAGATGCATGGGAATTTTCCTTCCTGCAAATATTTGTATTTTGCTAAGGAATACCCTCTTTGCTCACTGGTCACACATCGAACAGATTGGGAGTTGGCAGTTGTTCTCCTGGGTAGTCGTTGGTGTACAGAAAGCATTTGGCAGATGTGAGGAGAAAGAGCCTCATGACAACCTCTACTGTTAATATTTTTCTTTTGCTTCTTTTGAAAATTAAAATTTTAATGAGAATGCTGGTGCTTTGGTGAAAAAATAGGATCCTTTTTTTTTCTAAGGATAATCTTTTCCAGGTAGTCCTGTCTTTGCTCTCTTTCACTTGTCTTTATGCTCCAAAAAATAGGTGTTTTTAGACAAGTCATACTGATGACATAATAGGATGTGGCTTATTTTTAAAGGCAATAAGCTATTGTCTCCAGTGTAGAAAAGGCTGTGACGAGTCTTTGGGTTCAGTTTTATAAGCAGGGAAATGTCAAAATTTACAACTTATGGGGCAGTACACATCTTAGGTCAAGGCTCTGCTTGCTTCTGTCATCTCAGGCTGCTGTAGTAATTTGCATTATGAGGCTTCAGTAAACTTTCCATAATTGCCATAGTTATTCATGGTGGCTGCATTCCCAAATCTGTGAATTCAATGTTGAGCATCTGTAATACCAAACATCCAGACTTATTCATATTTCCACCCTAATATTCACCAGTCAAAACACCAGACCCTAATTCAACTGAATTTGTCTGTGTGCTCCATCAAGCCTGTTCTTGCACTTGCTTTTAACATTATAAGTTCACTGAACTTCAGTGCCTGTAGTCACAAGGGTGTAACACTGCTGCTACCAGAGGATATTGGAAATGAGGAATTTAGCGGTTAGGTATCTTGGGAAGAAAGATTTCCATTGTAAGTCTGTAATCCAGTGTGAGGCTTCCAGGTTTGACATCCAGCTCTAAGTTGTGGTCTATTAGCATATCCTGAATGTTCATATACAATTTGGATAAAAATTCATTTCCACCCTTGTTTCTCATGCATTCCAGCAGTGTTACTTGTTCTGTGATACAAACACCAAATCCCAAAACAGCTTTATTTCTGAATGTTCTCTCAATATAGTATCCAGTTCTGGTATTTGCACATGCAGAAGACCCATGGAAAGGATCACTGAAAAGAATTCAAGGAGGCAGAGGGAAATCGGTCTGTAAAATATATTCAGGCTATCAGAGACAGTTGAGGGTCAATTTGGATTACCTGGGATAGTTATTAACACTACAGAAGAATATCTGATAGCAGAGGGTGAAGAAGGAATTTCAGTTTTATTCACCAGGAATAACCAGACCGAGCAATGAAAAGTAGAAGCTACACAAAATCAACATTGAAACAAGAAGCAGTGTTCTGGGATTAGGTTTAAATTAAAAGTTTATTGGACAAGATTTCAGGCTTGTGATCATTCATGCCTTAAAATAATAAGATATTTTTTTATATACTGTTTGTACTGCGTAATGTTTTGTCATGTATTTGAACACATTCTTGTGGTGAGAAAAAGAAGTACTGTATTATTGGGGATGGTAATCCTTTCTGGCCTTAGAAACCATGAATGCATTTCATTTCCCCCTCAGAGGGCCCTGGTGATAACGGGGAGGGGTGGTGGGGGAGTTGGGGAGGGCATCTCGGAGAAGCCCAGAATTGCCTGGTTTCCCTCAGCACAGTTACCAGTATTATGTACTTTTTAAGATGGCTATGGCTAGTCTTGCTGCTTTTTCCTCTAGAGAGGACCAGAAAGTTTTTCCTCCTATATTCTTTATAATAAGAAAGATATTCTGCTGTTAATGTTGATTTTTTATTTCCATGTTCTCTGAAGCAAGGAGCATGTCTCTGATGGGAGTAGTTTTTTGATACTTGCAACACTCATCTGTTTTATGTGGATAGCACACAAATTTTATTTACATTAAATAATCCCAAGTCTTAAAAATTAAAGCAAGGGGGTTTAGTACGGGAGCATCCGGGTAAAATGACCTCTGAAATACTCCAGTAACTTTGTGCCACTGTCTAAGTGATTATGATGAAATAAAATTTCTGGTCTTGGTGTGTGAAAAAATGAGTCATTTCTTGTTTCAGTCTAAAGGTGCACTTTGTTTAATTTGCATTTTAAAGGCTTACTTGTTGATTATACCATGCTTTTGAAGCAACATGGAAAATGGAGTTTGCAGCAGCAAGCAACTGATTGGCAATGTGATATGATTCTGCCATTTGCACATCACTTAAAGGTTTCAGAGCTTCAAAATCACTTTAAGATGTGAAGTTTTAAAAATTGATTTTGTCATGTTTTAAACTAAAGAGAAGAATAACACTGCTTTTTAAGCATCTTCAACGTGCTCACAGATGAGTTTGTCTGTATTCTGTCTCATGACTTGCACACAAGAGCTATGCAGAAGAATGAGGTGGGCAGGGGGAAGACAAGACAAAAAAACTTTAAGCAATTAAGGTAGAGCAGGTGAGAGCTGGATTAGATTTTCATCAACTGTGACTGCAGAGATAATACAGGAAACAGGAGAAGAAACTGGAAAATCAGAACAGCTGGTAAAAGTGATGGAAAAGGAATAGTTTATATGAAAAAGTATAGCAATGTCTCTTTTTTTTCCAGATAAATGTGGCAAAATTATCAGTTACAGCGTGTCAACATTGGAATAATTTCAAATCTGTATTTTAAGCACAATTAAGTAGTAAAAAAAGATTACTTCATTTTTATTAATAAATACTTATACCACATCAGAAGTCATAATTAGAAGCAAACTCTGAGGTGCTAATTTCTCTCTTATAAGACAACCTGTTCGGCTAAAATTTTCCTTCTGTTTTCTTGTGCTTCTGAGACATCTTATCTCCTTTTGTTTGTATTTCAGTAGTTCTCTTAGTCTACGAATAAAATACGGTTGTCCTTTCCTCAAGTATTACAAAAATACAGTAAGAGACACTTTGGAACCAAAGAAACTACATTGAAAAGCTGAAAAGCTGTAGATTAAAATAACTGAAAACAAACAAATAAAACCAACAAAAAAACCCCCCAACAAAATGTGGACTGTTTTTCTATTAAAGTAAAAATAAAGATGTTTTTCAAAAAAGTGCTTAGTAGATGAATTAAAAAGATGCATTTTTCCTTTTGTATACTGAAGATCATCCCATTTTTCATCCTTCTCTTCCTTTCACCAGGAGCCCCAAATCAATGTAAATGTCAGTTAACTACCTTAGGTCAATTAAAAACCCTCAGCCTCATTTCCTGCAGATCAAGTAGTTTTAAAACCTCAAAGATGCCAAAGGATCCTCTGAGAGCTTGAATATTCTATATTTTAACTGTTTTGTACATCCATTTTCACAGACTCTGTAAGAATATGAGCATTTCATTTCATCAGGTACGCATTAACTTAATCCCCAGGTCTCCATCTATATCTTTATATATCCTTTAGCTTGCACCTCTCCACTCAAGTTCATTGTAAATTACCCAACTGAACAACAACTCATCAATCCAAGGGGGAGTTAGAGGAGTGTAGGAATGTACAGAAGGTACACTTGTACAGGGTATATGAATGTCCAGGAAGCAGAGAAAAATGCAAGCATTGGTATTTCTGTGAGAAGAAAGATTTTTTTTTCACCCAGTCTACTTCTCTCAGACTCTGCCTTCTTACCAGACTTGCAACTCCATCAGAAGTCCTATCTCACAGCCTTCTCTACAATCTGAAAGACACAGGAAGCTATGTAAAAAGGAAAACAGCCTCCATGAAGCCTTGAAAGTCTTTCCAACAGTTTCATGCTTGGATTAGCTGGCCCCCTGAGGTCATCTCCAAGGAAGGTTACAAGTCTAGCTTGTAATATTTGACAAAAGTATTCCTTTTCACACAGGAATTGTCTCAGCACATTTCTAGGTCTGATGTATTTATCAGGATATTTATCATCTGTTAGCCACTATGGATCATTTTGTTATTTAAAATATTGGGCTGATTTCCTCTGATATAAATTGGGATAGCTCTGTTGAAATCAATGTTGAGTTTTCTCTGTGTGACAAGGCCTTGACTGTGCATCCTTCATGCAGGGAAATAACATAGGGTGGTGTCTAGTTAAATCAATGGAGATGATTTGGAGGCCCTTGATATAATTTGATCCAGGCTACTATGCAATGTCTTTTTGACAAAAATATCTATCTTTTTTTTCTTCTATCTTTACATGGTTACATGCATGGTTTAGGTTCTCAGGGCCAAATGGCATGAGGAATCATATATATCTGACAAAACATGGCATGCTGCTTATGCTCTGCAAGTTACATCTATTCTTCTCTCTCCTTCTGTTGAGTTTTGCTGAGATTATCCCTTTGAGATATCACTCCCTGCAGCTGAGTTTCTGTTCATGTCATCTAGTCTAGTTTTGAAGTTCACAGACTTGTTTCTTGGGTTATGCATCTGGCAATGTAAAGAGTGACAGATGAAAATATCCATAAGTCCTTTATCCTCCTGTTCTGAATATAATACAGCGATCCTATCCAGATAGAGAAAATCTGGGCAGTAGAGGCTGAGGTATTTGTTACATCTTAAAAATATGTTCACAAAACTTCTCAGTACTCTTTAAATTTAATCTTAAAACACAAAAGATGTATCTACTCTTCCAAATCTCTGTTTGAAGAAGGATGTCCAGATAAGAGCTGAGAATATTGTCCCCAGTTACAAGGCCCCTACTGCCTACCTCTTAGTATCTCTAAACACAAAATTATACCTCTTTAAAATCTCAAAACGTTACCTATTCTGACCTATTTTTATTCCCACCCTTCATTTTCATAATAACATGTAATGAAAAATTCACTTTTTAATTAATAAAGAAGCAAAAAGAGAAAAAAATAGCACTCTGGTAGTGGAAGATTAGATTTTGACTTTTTATTTAATTGATAACCCTGAAGGTACTGAATTGAATTAATAGTGATTCCATTACTTTAAATTTTCTAGAGCTATTCTGATTTGAACCAGAAGACAATCCTGAATAATTTAAAATACATATATTTTAACAACATAAATAAAAATATACTAAGCAGTGTACTTAACAAAAAATGTGAAAGAGATTTTTGCGGATCCTACACTGTACCCTTGCAGAATTGTTTCAAGAACCTGGAGTTCTGCATTATATGATTTTTTTTAATCTATTTTTATTTATGATTGATTATGCCTGGCAATATGTTAATAGGAGAGACATTATTTCATTTTATGCAATGTAATGTAAATGTATCGAATAGTGAACAACTGAAGTGAAATGAAGTTTTCCACCCCCTTACCTCTTGCTCTGCAATATGAGCTATCATGATTGGTGATACATAATACTGCATTAATGATTTTCTAAACTCATAAAAAAGGGTTTTCCACAAATAAGTGTGAAGCACGTTCAACAACATCAAGGATATTATAAAACACATTCTCTTGTGCTCTTTGACAACTTTAATTAACTTCTCTTGTACCTCTACATTCTTTGTGTGCTACTCAGAAGTAATGTACCCAATGTTATTATTTCTTACACTTGTGTAAGTCATCAGATTTTCCACAGGACTTCTCCTTCATATCTGGGAAATACATTCTTGTACCTGGCCTTTGGGGTGTCTTTTTAAACAAAACTGGTTTTGGCTGCAGTCAGGAGCAGGATGCTGACTAAAGTAAGAAATCCCATGAGTCTCGTTTCCCATCTGCTGTTGCCTGTAGCTTTGCATATTTTTGCAAGACCATCCAAGTCCCAGGCTTTTGCTGCACTACTGGGAAAGAAAGCATTTGTGTGCCTTTAGGTAAAAGTCTGCTGGAATACATGGGGAGGAGGGGTTACTCATGTCAGCAGAATTACCTAGGACTACTTCTGAGGTCTTGAATTCTCAATGGTACTCAGTGGCATTTGCTGATTTAATCGGTAAATATACAGGTTGAAAATTCCAGTGTAGTTCCTTTAGTCACCGAGTGGAAAGAGCTGCAAGCTTCCTCTCTGTTTATAGAATTTTAGAGGTTTATGAATTGATCAGGGTTTTTTACCTCTTGCCAAGATGGCAAGAGTACATCCTTCAAGTAAGGAACAGCAAGCAGCAGTTCTCATGGGTATAACAATTTCTTGTCCTTCCAAAATTCATTTATCTCTTTTTGTCTCTTTTGGCAGCATGGCACAATCTAATTTCAGCTCCCTCTATAAAACAATTTGCTGTTCCATTATTCTGTTTCTTACAGCAGATATGTAACTCCATTTCCATACAACATGTGAGACATTTCTAAATGGTATTGTCATTATCTCTGTTATTATTGGAAGAATTTGGGGGATGTCAAAAAACTGTCAAATCCTATGGAATCAAACTGTTCTCGATAAATAAGAAGCAGAACCTGCTTATGAATGATTAAATACAGTTCATCAGCAACACTAGCCATGGAAAAGAAATTGTGTCAGATCTTGCTGTCTCAGCCATTTATGACTGCATGAAAAGTATATTTTTTTCAGCAAGTAGGAGGAAGACACTTCTCAATGGGAAAGTCCTCTACTGATTTTTGAAAATGTAGTGCCTTACCCACTGAATTGTATTGAGGTTTGTGAAAATTATGTAGGCAATTTTAGACAAGCCAACTGAGTACAGCATATCAAGTCATTATGGCACCCAGGGTATGTCCAATTACTTGATTTCCTTGTGGCTCTCCTCTTTACCAGTCACAGACTTTTCTGAGTTTCTCTAGGTGGCAGCAGCTGCTGTCATTGACTTTCCTGCATTTGCTTCCAGTTTGTGCTTCCTTCTATGAAGTGAATGATTGATTCCTACAATAAAGGTGTCCTCCTCTCATGCCCATTCCTACAAAATTGGATATGTAGATGTGTATGTATGCATTTGTGCATGTATGGAGCCAGAGAGTGTGGACAGACCACACACACAAATTTTACATGCTAAATACAAACACTTCAGAAAGGGACATATTTATTGAGAGAATGAATTTTTGTGTGTCAATATTCATATACATTTGTTGGTGCCCATCATTCCAAGCTGGATATGACCTTTATTTCCCCTTTGGCTCTTTTTTTTTTAAGGCCTGAGCAGAAGGAGCTTTACCAGAGCTGGAATTTCTTAACTGCTTTATCATGATAATCACAAAGACATGTCTACTGGGCTTTTTCAGAATAGTTATGCAGTGGAGAGTACAAACTACAGCACATAATTTTTTTATAGACTGGAGGAATCTATTGAACACATAAACAGAAATAAGAAACTTTCATGGCCTGAGATCCACACAGCTTCTTCTGCAAGAATTGCTTAAATTTCTCTTTTTCTCTCTAATACAATCTTAGAAACCGAAAAGAAATAGAAAAGAAATAGGCATCATGGCTTGATGTACCATATCACAACATTAGCAACTCATTTTTTGGAAGAAAAGATTAGATTTTCATAATACAGTAATTTATGATTAACTGTGACATAGAAAAGGTAGTAATACTATCAATCAGTTCTAATTTGTAGCTAGGCCTCAGCTGCATTTTAAAACAACTCTGCCAGATATATCAATGATGGTAGCGCAGCTTTTTAACATAAACAACAATTATTTGACAAGCTGTGGTTTTCCACCAGTTGTCAAAAATTCACAGCTATCCGAGAACATATACTCAAGTCCTCTCTTTCAAACCTGGCAGCCAACTACTTTTACCCTTGAAAATATTTTTGGAATATAAATCTATTGATCTTGAGGCTTGTCAGCCTGTCACAGAAAATGTGTATTTGCACTGAAATAGTTAATTTCTAGTTAGTTTTGAAAATGAATTGAAGATAATGTAAGAAACCTTACTGAATTCTAGAAGGATTCTAGCAAGAGTTAATATTGTTTAGAGAGCAGTAATTTAATCAGAATGTAATATCCCACTCTAAAAATATCTTTATAGGGGTTTAATTTGCCTGAATACTTTTCTACAGACAATCTCTTAAACATATGTATGGCTCATAACACCCATGACACCTGTGCACTGTACAATTCCTCTGTGATGTGGTGAAGTGCTATCATTACAATTTTCAGACACAGTAACAAGGCACAGAGGATCCTGTTTGCAAAGATATTGGTGCACTCAGTGAGGACAATAGGCTGTCGTTATAACTCTTTCCAAAGCAGTATTTTCTGTCTAACTATTTAAAATGTTTGTTCCACCTTCACTCACTCCAGACTCAAATGTTTTTCCGGGAACCTGTCTTGATTTTCAGTATTATTATATGTACACCTGATGCTGAGATTTCTCTATACTGTTTCTGAGAAATGCAAATCTGAACCCACTTTTGAGGGCAAGATTGCCCATTCTTCAAGATGTTAAAAAATAGAGTGCATATTGTCAGGCTACCTCAGCCCATGCTCTGGAGATAACTAGAAGCTTAGAGACTTCTAGAATCATACTCTGGATAAAAAATTTGTTCAAGCCATTTGAATGGTCCAACATGGTGATAACTATTGTTTATTCTCTTTACTTGAAATTGGCAATTCTGGGTCACCATTTTCTTTTTTTAAAAAAAAAAGGCTGCTAATGGGCTTCAGGAATGAACAACAAGTCCCTTACATAAATATTCTTCAGCTAAAGGCATAGACAAACTTAACGGCATTGGAAGCTAGGGTTTGTTTGCTTCTTTTTGTTGTATCCTTCCAAATAATCTTTTTCACATTAGGGAAGACCAGCCTTTTGAAGGTTTGGCTGTTCCACCTCCCCATCTCAAAGGCAGAAAGGTGAACTGCCCATTAGCAACGCAGTCAACAACAAAGGCCATCCGATAGAACTATAAATGGCAAAAGATAATTAACAAGAGATGGTTTAGAAAAATTCATCTCAGACAAGTCTAAGCAGTGACATTTTAAACTGGTAGACATTAAGATAAAATCAACTGCATGTATTAGCTATAGAATTAGTCATTAACATTTAAATGTAGCCAGGAGGCAGAAATGAGACATCCTGCTGGCAAGAGCCACAGGACGTATATATTATCCTCAAGAGTGAAAGCTATTAATTATCAGGGAAGCAAGGCAGACTAAGGGGCCTGGGAGGTGAAAATCATCTGTAGTAGGTGTTCACATGCACATCTACCAGTCAAGTCTTTTCAATAATGTAAGATATTCTTTAGCTGTGTGGTAAAGATTTTGTATAGACTGTTTTGTGCTACCATTTGGGCTGGAGGAGCCACCTACATGGTGTGTGACCTCCTTTAGAAATTACACAGGCAAACAAAAAGGAAGGCACATGTGCCTTCACATTCTGAACTTTCAACTCCTTGTTTTCTCTTGTCCAGGTATCCTTTGAGCATATCCTCCTCATTTACTCCCTGCCTCTACTGCTATTATAAAGTCATGGTAGCTTCCACATTCCTACTCTACAAGAAACGTAATGGTTGTGAAAGGACTGCAGAACATTTTATGTCGTGAAGCATTCAGTTTTATGCAAACTAAGAAAAAAAAGGAACCACTAGATCCTTTTGTCTTGATAGTGTAGTTGTGTTTCTAGGCTGACAATTGACATCCCTTTGGTGTATCAAGGCTAGTATATACACCTTACAAAAGTACATTATCATCAAAAGAGAAACACTGTAATAGCAAATAACATCTGTAGTAGAAACAAGGCCACACTAAGAGGTCTTCTTTAGACAAACTTCTTCAAAGCATGAGACACACATTAATTCTATTTTCTGTAAAGACATGTTTGTCCAGATTAGAAACTAGTGTCTGGGGCCTATTCTGATTGCAGTTAATTCAGAATTTAATTACTTCATTAAGTTTTTAGACAGAAGGATAATACAGCCATGAAATTAGACTGGCATGTAATTTTCTGATGAGAAATTTATCACATAATCTGAAGCCAAAAATTATTTTTTGTGGCTGCTAAAGCTGGTCGGTACAATGGTTGAATCATACTAAGAGAATAAAGGAAATGGAATAGACCAGGTGAAATGTAAATGAAGTGCTTAATTTAAAACACTTTGTTAATATTTACTTTGTAGGTCTACAGAGAAAAATGACATAAAACTGAAATAAAATTTCATTTTTACCTAATAAAATTAACACATCCATCAGTGAATTCTCTCTCTTTTTTTTTTTTTTTTCATTATCATACCTTTCATACCTATTAATTCTAAGGTTTACCAGATGAAGCCAGTGTGAAGATTCATGTGATTCCTGGTTATCATATTTAATATGGAAGCAGAGTAAGCTGGTTTGCAGATATGCTTTTATGAGTGACAGAATTAATATAATAGTAGAATAGTAAACAGTGTTAACCGAGCCTCTGAGAAAAATCTGTCTCTACTGGGAAGGAAGGAGCATTGCCATTTGCTAATACTAAAACTTATTATTTTGGTCTTGAAAAGCATAGGTGATCATCCTTCAAATCTTCTCAACTTCCTAGAATTAGAAGGCAGAGTTGGGTGGTTTTTTTATTATTTTTTGAGGTTTTTTTGTTTGTTTGTTTGTTTGCAATTTTGTTAGGGTTCTTCTGTTGGTGGTGGTGGAGGTGGTTTTTGGTTTTCTTTTTCATGAGGCCCCTGTATGTGTATATATAGATATAAACCACTACACTCATATACATATGAACCGAGAAGGCTTCCTATTTGCTAAAAATCTCAGAATATGCAGTAAGGCTTGATTTGATTAGATCTTTCTCTAATGACTTTAATTGTAATTGGGTTGGGGTAGCTGGATATGTCTTTCTGTTTCCCTCTCCTCTCATTCTCAAATCCAGTGCATAGCAGAAAGAAAAACCTGAAATATTTGGTGTTGCTATTTTTTTTTCAATTGTGACAAGATTTTTTATATATTCCTTTTATATTCCTGAGCTGGAACTAATAGGGCCCATTTGTTCTGCCTGCCAATTGAGTCAGCAATATAACTCTGCATTTCTAAGTAAGGTCATAATGAAAAAACCCACTATGAGTCCTTTAAGTATTTTGAAAAGCATTTGCTAATACAGATGACTTTTGAGTGCTTTAAAATATTTTTGATGGAATTAACATAAATTTGCAGCATTTATTTGAGCTTTGTTTGTAGAATACTCTTGTTCACAATGTTTTTCCAGTTCAGCAGCTTAGCATTATTGCTTACATTTTCAAACCAGTTAGGGATGTACAATAAGGTCAATGACTTGCCTAAGGTGAGAAGGGAATTGTACAGGATGTCTGGGTGTAGATCCCAAGTCTTCTTACTCCTTTTACTGTATTTTTCCACGAAGACCGTTGCTGTGTGTACTAAATAGGTTGGAAAAATAAGGCTGTTTTTCTGACAGTCTGATTCCTTGATGTATGTGTTGTAAACCCCGAGTCTCTTAGAATTACAGCAGGTGATATAAGGAAAGTGTAATTAAATGAACAATATACACAGAAAGCCAGACTAACGATCCTATGTTCTTTGGAAATGGCTGAACAGAAGAAAGAATACAAAACATAGATAAGGGGTTTTTTTCTCTTTATGAGAAGGAGACAGGTTTATTAGTTTAGGGAGCAGCATAAAGTAAACACTATGCAAAACCAATTCTTTATGAGTCACCTTTTCGGTATGCCCATAGCAACAGTTTACAAAAAAGCTAAGGTCTAATTCAGTGCTATCATAAGAATCTCTTGGGCCTAAGTGGGCTCTCACTGAAGAAATGACAGCAGATATACTCTAGAAAATGGATGTTTATGAACTTCAGCTGAGATAGGTGGCCAGGCCTCAACTGATGCAAATCATCACACTTCTGAGGACATCACTGGAGTTAGACCCATTTACAGCACTTGTTTTTTGGCATGTGGTGTACACTCTGTGGGCTATACAGGTAATGTCCCTGCTCATAAAATGTACTGGACATACAAAGCTCTAGATTTTAAATAATAAATCTGCTCTTTGCAAACTTTCTATTTTAAAGAGTATAGGTGCTCAAACACAATACAGTCAGGATACTGACACATTCTAATACCTCTGAAGATCAGGGTCTTCAAAGATTTCCACTGATACCTCAAGAGACTCAAATTCTTAATTCCTAAGACACTTTTGTCTTCTCAAGTGGACAAGTTCACTCCTGCTTATTAAAACTGGAGTCTAATGCTTTGGGTTAGACCAAAGGCTTTATAAACATAAATGTATCAAGAGAACTGTAACAATTCTGTTCTTTTGCAATTTATGAAAACTGGTTTCAAGTTCCTGCATCAAGCAGACACTTTGGAAAATATCATTAAGCTATTACTTAGCAGATTTATAGGGGACTGACGACAAACATCTCTTTGCTTCTAACACACCTCTACAGTGGATTCTCTCATAACCAAAGCAGAAAAATCTGGAGTGTTATTATTTGAACACCATGACATGATGAGCCAGTTCACTGGATAAAGTTTATATCTTATAACTCATGAAATAATATATGCCTTGGGAGAAAAGAACTCTACCAAAGCATGGAAGTCATTTTAGTTCTAGTATGTTTGTTTCAGCTCAGAAGAATTCTTGCCCGTTCTTGGCACATATTTTTCAAGAGAAGTTAGGCTTCAATGCTGGTGTATTTCCAGCTATAACTAATTTTTCATTGTTCAGATAGTTAAACCTTCAGAGCTTCAGCAGAGCTGCAACTAACAGGTATCTTGGGACTCTGTGAATCCAAATGTTGACATTTTGTAGCAAAGCTTGTTAGAGCATTTGCCAGGAAACTGAATTCTGTAGCGCTTTAAACTAGCTGACTGCTCTTAAACACCTTTGGCAGTTATATTATTCCTTGCAAACATTTTCAGAGTTGGATGGGGATCATACTGCAGTGGCCAGACAATCTGTCCACCAAACACCCTTGTTTTGAAGAAGCTGGATGTCTGTTTTTACTCTCCATTTACTAACAGTCAAGTACATGGGTGAATGAGTAGATTTCTTGGTGCCAATTAAAGCGGTTCAGAGTCACACAGCTAGAACTGAATAAAATAATTTGAATAACACTATGGCAGCATTTTACTCTTCCATGGCATTTTTAATTTCATAATCTTATAATAATTGATGGTTAACTGGAGTTAATTTTGAGGTGTAATACTGTTAGTACTCTGAACAGACAGGAACCCATTCTTACTTATACTAACATCCACATCTAGGATGGTCCCTGTCACAGCTGCAGCTCTGCAAACCATTAAAAAATTCACAATTCAAGTGTGTTCATAATTAATACGTTTGATAAAGATATGCTTTTAGGATAAGAACACATTTTAAGTAGTATTTATCAATTCAAACTAATCAGAAAGTAATTTTCACCTTAGAGGAATACCTGATATCTTGATAAGGGTTTTGATTTTTTTTTTAATATAGAAAATTTTAATTATCAAAGTTTTGGGTAATAAGCAGAAAGCTGAGACATATGAGAGCTCTCATTGTTTTGGGAGCTCCCTCAGCTAAAATTAAATGTTTCTATTTTAAAATGGAGATTTGAACAAAAAACTGTGCCATTTTTTTTCCCCAGAAGTGTCGACTAGTGATCAGACATTTTATTTGATTAACATACCATAATAAAAGATTTCTATTAGTGAACTATTTCATTTTGAAATGTAATTTTGAGGTTTTTAATGTTGTTTTGAAAAATCCCAATTTCAGCATGAATATAAATAAGATTTTATACCATATATATCAATGTCTACTGGGAAAAATCTCAGGGAGATTCCAATGGAATCTTTAGAAGAAATGGAAGAATCATCCCAAATAAGAGACAGGCACTGGAAACATAAAATGAGACACAGAAAAGAAGTAGTAGAAACACAGACCTCTGAGTTTATTTTTTTACTTCGGTGACTTCAGAAGAAATCTGCTTGCAGGCGTTAACTCTTTCATTTATTTAACACGTTTTCTCTCCCTTTCACAGAAGTGAGCTTATTCATATTCATTCTTTTAGCCTGTTTAGGAGTGAGGGACCCTTGAAGGTCATCTTGGCCCATCTACTGCTAACACAGGGCCAAATAAGCTTGCTCAAGTATCAAGGTTCTTTTTTCTTTTCTCCACACATGACCTCTACAGTATTCTGCTTTTCATAGGTAAATATCCTTAGCACTCACCCTGAGTACTCAAAAATGGAAGATTCCAAGAATTACTTTTGACCTCTTTAATTTTTAATTTAAAATAAAATTTTAGAGAGAGTAACAAAAGAATCAGACTGAATGAAATGTAAATATCTTTCATGTATCTGTTATTTTTTTAAATTTCTTATCCAATCTAGGGTGTCTGGATGAGAAGAAATATGTAATGAGTATACTTGGAAGTGACAAGCCAGTCCTCCCAGGCTGGTAATCAGCCATGGTCAGTCGGAACAGACAAATTTACATATTATGGTTAACGAAGCCATTAGTTTCTTCTTTTTGAGCTAATGGAAGTCCACAGAAGTTCTGAGTGTTAAAACACTAATTTATTAATGTCTTGTAGTACAAATTCCCTTTCTGGCTATATAGAACACATTTACATGCTGATTACTCTTAAAACCTTTTCTCTTTGTCCATAACTTCTAATCAAAATTGGGATTATGTTGTTCATTGGTCTGAAATCACATGAAGACTGGAGTGGATTATTTTGTTCATTGTGCTGGAGTCACCTGAACTGTACTTTATGTACCTTTAGGATTATGTAGTTCACTGGACTGGAAGCACTGAACAGGGTTGCTGAATCCTATTACTTTCTGAGCTCTAGGCAGATCCTTGGAATTTCTGCCGTAGGAACCCACTTTTCTTTGTTCAGTAAATTCAACCTTTAGCCATTCCTAATCAGTTAAGAGAAGTTCTATTTAGTCTGGACAACAGTAGGTACACCTGTGTGTCAATAAACATCCTCTGATGAAACTGGGAAGTGTATTAGAGCTTGCTAATAATTTTAATTGAGATGAAAAATCCAATCAGTTATTCAGAGGCTAGAGTTCTCCAATTAAATCTTCTTTTCATCTGACTGTGCCCCTGGTTAGATTAAATACATCTCTGTGACATTTAAACACCCTAAGAATGTGGTAATTATTTGCACTCCAGTAGAACCTAAAGGACTTATTGTGCCAAACTTTGCAGAAAAGGAGACTAATCTGTAATCCTTCCCTACCTCCAAGAAAATACAAACAGAATTTGATGACTGAGAAGACATGGTGGAGAAAAAATTGACTAAGGACTGTATTTCCTTGAAGTAATTTCTTTAACTTTCAGGTTAAACTCTGTTAGAAGATATATTCTATTTAATTATAATTCAGCTAGTATTTTTTTATGCAATACTGTGAATAATTTGGCTCATCATTTCAGTTTTAAACTAGAGTAAACAAATTGAGGTTGGGTCATGATTTAGCCCAACTGTTAACTGAGCCCCACACATCCACTTATTCACTTCCTCCTGGTGTGATGGGGGAGAGAATCAGAAGAGTAAAAGTGAGAGAACCCCTGGTTTGAGTAACTACAGTAACTACAGAGTAATTCTGTAAGTGTCTGGGATACTGCCAGAAATTATTTTATGAAATACAAGGATTTATGTCTAATAGATGTGTGATTTCTTTCTTACTGGAATGATGCTGGGAGGACATCACTTGGTTATCATCCTTTGAATTAATTAAACAAGGTCTGGGTTTTTTACCACAATACTCCATAGAAACCTCTGGAGAGAGTTTAAATACCCAAATGACAGATTTACATATTCCTTCATAATATAATGTGAACAAAGCCCCCACCTTACACTAATATCCATCTCTCAGCATATCTAAACATCCATGGAAGTGGAGAAACCTATAAGTCAGCTTAGTTCTGCTTTTACAGGGCCTACTATGACTACAGATGAACAACATCTGAATTCTAATGCCTGTGTAGATGAACTAGTAGATAGTTGGATTTATTCAAGTCAGTGGAATCTGTTAAAGATTACCTTTAAATGCTTCAGGAATGAAAAGCAATTTCTGAAATGTTACAGAGAATTCATGAAGGATCAGTGGAAGCCTAAAGGCCCAGAGTTAGGCAAATACCTTAAGAAAGAGAAAAAGGAAGTAACAATAGTACAAAGAGAGAGGTATTTAATAAAATTAGCACACAGCTTTCAAAGCAGGAAAACTGATACAGCCTTGCACTGTTTGGGAATCAACTGATGAGCCTTATAGTGGCTGGATTTGTGGGGCCAGTTTGTATCTGGACATTAACTCTGAGCTGATTCTAAGCAATGGGGTGTTGTGAACCTGCTTGTTTTGTGATGTTTTTGTGAATATCCAGTTGGCTGCAAACCCAGTACTACACGAGTCATATACATAGAAAAAGTTGTTGTCTACCACCACAAAGGAAATAACTCATATGTTTAATAGACATCTATTTTAGAAATTCCTATACATTCACTTGGAGTTGACTGATAGGACCTAGGGCCTAGAAGACACAAATACCTTTCTACTGTGGCAATTGGAATGTTGATTGATAGCACTTATTTTAGGCATTTGTATTGTTCCCATAAATCCTGCTCTATACCTTGTAGAGATGGAAACTTGTTCAAGAACTATATCACCTTTGGCTGAATTCAATCCAATACGTTGTATGTGCAATCTGCAATAGAAGGAGGAAGAAAATGTGGAAACTCTATGTTCAGGCTACAGTACCCTGAAGGCTTGCTGAGGAGACATGATGCAACCTTACAAACAGGAGCCCTACTGGGACTGTTGCTAGACTGGTTGAACACAGGCTTTTTTCCTGCCACCTGTCAAAGAACTTCAGGACAAATTCCTGCAAGAGATCCTGAGCATAAGCACTTCCCTGTTTTTCTCCTCCCACCCCAGCACCCAGGTTTCCTTGCCTACAACATCAGTCACTCAAGGCTGACCCAAAAGTGACAACTAGCATGGAGTTTGAACAGAGCACTCAGGACCTTGGGCTGTCACATTAACTCAGAGTTTAAGTACTAAGGTACTTGGTATTCCTCTCAGTTAAGATGTTATAAACCGGAAGTACCACCAAAAGGAGCAGTGACTCAACCTTATCATGGTCTTCAGCAACTCTATGTAGTGTTTGAAATACATCTCTAAAGGCCTCTTCCAGCAATGTCTAGATGCTTCTTCAGTATTACTCTAATGGGAAGTCTCATAATTTATCTTTTAGGAAATTGAACAATATATGAACATTTTAGCAAGGAGAAGTTGATCAGCTGGAATACCTACTGTGTGAATGTGGCCAAGGGCTCCTGCTTGGGAATAGGCTGGGCATCAGTGGGTTGGTGATTGGATGGATTGGGTGAGCCATTGGTTTCATTTGTATCACTTGTTTTATATGGAGTTTATTTCTCTCTTTCTGTTATTTGCCTTTCAATTTCAATTGGCTATAAATTTTATGATATTTATTTTATTGCTTAATTTTGTTTTGTTTTGTTTTAGTCATTAAACTTTTCTTATTTCAACCCATGAAGTTTATCACTTTTGCTCTTTTAATTCTCTCCCCGATCCCACTAAGGGGGAGGGAGTGAGCTGCTGTGTGGGGCTGAGTTGCCAGCTCAGAGCTGCCAGGATTAAAACATGACACCCTTGAAGGTATTTGAACTCATATGTCCTCAAGAAAATCTTAAATCCTCACCTTGTATGTACCAGAAAGTGAAAAACATTTGTCAGAATAAAATCTTTCTATCATGTGAATGTGCTAATGAATCCCTTAGGAAGACTCTCTGACTTAATTTTTCATGAACTTCATTAATATTAAATTTTCTATTGCAAGCATACTGACATACCAGTCAATAGATTTGCTCATGGAAATATTTTATCTATAGCCATCATTCCTAAAATAAATCAATAACAGCCAAATTCCAAAGGTAAGCTCGAAAGAATTGAAGACTTCCTTTCTAATTTTTACCCTAAAATATGATACTGTGAGATAGCAACTCATGACAGGAAACTCAGTAAAAATTATATAAGGATGCATTAATGCAAATTGTCAGAGCATACCTAATTTCAAAAGTTGCCATGTAAATGGAAACAAATTCCACTAATTAAATCTAAAACCTTTACACCTGTGAAATTATAAATTTTTGTCTATACTAGCAGTAGCTGTAAAATTTAGTCTAAGCTGAAGTATGTTTTTTCTCCCCTTCCTACGCAAAGACTTACATGGAAATGAAACATGCCTTTTAACCTCTTCTGCATGAGTACTACCTCTAAGACACCAGTGTGCTCTTCCCAGCAGAAATGCTTATTAGGTTTATGCTCATTAAATAGTTTTTTTCATGCTGCCCTTTCTTTTCTTTGCAAATGGTTTTATTTTTAGTGAGAGAGGAGAGAAGCACAATACTTTTTGCTTTCTTATATCTGATGGTCCTGCAAAAATAAGCAACAGGTTTTTGGTGTTGTGCTGACCAGCTGTGTGTAATGGTCTCTGGAGCTGATTCATAGTTAGGGTAACTACACCTCTGGATTCATGTTTGAAAGCTCGTAAGAGAGGTTTTTGTCAGGTCAGATAAAAGCATTCAGGAATTTCAGGCTTGGTATATATTTCTTAATAAAAATAAATAAACCAAAACCAACAATGAACAAATAAAAAAGATCCAAGAGAGACTGGAAGTGGAAGGAATAATTTTCAGAACCTAAAAATTCTTCATGTGATTCATCTCTTGCATTAGCTGCTTTGGATTTACACTGCTAAAACAGGCAGGGGCACAGAATCGTATTGGCTGCTAGGTTGGTTCCAAGGTCAAGACAAACTCTTGACACACTATTGCTTTAGCTCAGTGCCTTAGGCCTTCTGTGTAAAAAAGCTTGAAGAAAATTTCAGTGCTCAGTATGGTAACTGGCCAGCGCTCTTTCACAGTTCTAGCCTAGTTAGCAAACTCTTGAATACCCTGTTAGCAGGCTCATAAGGTATTTTTATTAACAGTCTTAGTTTTTGCAGTTATACCACTATAGAGTAGACTGGGTTTTGTTTTGGTTGGTCTGTTTGTTTTAATTTCTACCTGCTTTTCTAGCAATAAGATCTGTGAAAAAGACACAAAGACTTACAAATTCACATTGAGGCCTGTTTAAACCAAAATCAGATAAATTTAATTTTTATGTTAATAAGGAAGAGGAATGTATTAAGACATCTGTATGAAGCTCTCAGCTTCAGTATTTTATGTAAGTTTGATCGACAGTGTGTTCTGACAGATCATGCTATATGGGCCCAGGTCTGGCTGATACAAACCTCTGAGATGCTGGCCTGCCCTGAACATTTTTCATACAATCCTACATTAAATGTTCTCTGAACAGCAGCATTTTACCTGGGGCATTTAAATATGGTCTTCTGTGATATTAAATATTTTGTAGTATTCTTGCAGGAGTATGAAACCCAACACAGAAGTGTTGGACACTTGCTCAAAGAAGAAAATGGCACTGTTGTGCTTGATTGTAAATGCTGAGGTTTTCAAATGGAACTTCTCTACCAAAAATGGAGTTAGACTGTAACACTGGAGCTATCACAGGGTAATATAGATCTGCCTTGAGAAGTGGGGATTCCTGTAGTAGTTTCAAATCCCTTGCTACAGACAGCAATTCAAACACATCAGTGTTTGTCTCTGTTGACAAACCAGTGTGTGATGGCTGCTGCTGCTGACACGTATTAGCTGGATGTTTATAAACAAGTCAAAGCAAAAGGAAATGGCACTGCAGTGGGAGAAGCCCATAGGGAAGATAAGGTATGAGGGTATTAAGGTACAGGTCTGTGCTGATGAATAATGTCTTTATTCAGTTAGTAAAGGCACAAGTTGCATAATATCATTCTGTACCCATTCCCAAACTGCAAATCAAATCCTTTTTTTTCTGTAAGGCTGTAAAGCAGAGCTGTGGCTGGACTTTTACTGTGCTTATGTGCAGTACTTAGAACTCTTAATAACCTAATCCTAAGTGAAGTGTCCAAGCCCTATGAATAATAATCAAACCATAACAGCAGGAAGTACCTAATGAACAGAATTAATCTATCTCCTGTTCCAATTTGCTAAGATTAGTAAACTTGTTATAATCCTAGTGATAAATACCTGGCTCTGATATCTGCTCTGTTGGAGGATCTTTTGATTACTTCTTTTCAATGCTAATTTTTTTCCCCCAATGAGTTGCTAGTCATTAACAGTTATGCCCAAATCAGGTTCTTGTGTACCATTCCTGACTGATTTGTCACGAAATTAGCCTGGCAGCTTCACAAGTATTTTCATCAGTATCAACACTTGAAAGAGTACAACAGATAAGTGTTGCTTTCACAGTAATTCAAGGCAACGTTAGCCTCCATTAGAGGCTTTTATTCAGATTGTGTATCCCTAAAGGCAGGGATGAACTGATCTGTTTTGTTTTGATGGTAAAGGACCTTATGTTTTGGTTTTTTTTTTATGACAGCAAAAATATGTTTAAAAGCCACAGAATATAAACTGTTCTTTTTAATATCGCATGTTAGTAGTTCATGTACAAGGCATTGTTTTCCACTATGTTGTTGGGGGAGTGAGTGCAAAGAGGATATTTATCTAATCTCCAGGTTTAATAGAACACCAGACAGTAAGATAGACTGCAAAAATCCCACTTTTCTCTGTCAGGTTTGGGGTTTTTTTTGTGTGTGACCTGACTTAACTTTTCCAGAGTTTTTCTATTCATAAACATAAATAATAAATAATACAACTGTTCTTTCCAATGTTTCTTCTGGGTTTCAGACACTTCAGTGACAATGTTTCCTAGCACAGTATAATTTTTCAGCTACAAAATGACCCAAAACAAGAGTATTCCAGTGAAGGAATAGTATTAGACAAATGGCATAAATAATGAAATTTACAAATTTAAATATTTTTTTTTCTACTTTCATCTGTGCACATTGACAAAGCACTTCTTTTAACATACTGCACAATCTCAGCCCCTTAGAAACATTTCACATGTCAGATCTCACTAGCTTTAGAAAACATGATTTTGAATGGAGTGATATGATAGTGCCACTAAGGCACTTTAAAGGATGCTCTACAGGGATGAAAGTGGGGGGAATCTACTTGCCATTTTGTGCTATTAAAAGGGAGTAACAGAGAAGACAGATCCAGGCCCTTGGAAGGGCAAAATAAAAGTGCAAGAGACAATGGAAGGGAAATCCTAATTAGTTAAGAGGAAAAACAAATCACTTAAAGGATAGACAAGCGTGGAACAAATACCCAGAGAAGTGTGGAATTTCCAGGCTTGGAGATTTCTGAACATTGTATAGAAAAACCTATACATTCTAATCTAAACTCTTGGTTAGCTCTGCTTTGAACAGAGGATTGGACCAGACAAGTTCCAGAACACCATTTCAGCTTGCAATATTCTATGACCACAAAGAGACAAGTCTGGAAACTGGTGATCTGTGTGTGCTTACTATAACATATTGCATACGATACTGCATAAAATATGCAGTATGCATAAAAAAGTATACTAAAGAAATTGAGAAATGCAAGATAAAATTATGTTTTTCATGAAGCTATAGGCATATTTCAGATTTTTTTATTTCTTTATTGCTGTTTTCTTTCCTTACCCCTAAAGGTTTGTCTCCATATAGATGTCCCAGAGCAGTATGTGCAGGCACGACTTTGCAGTGTGTTAGTGTTCTACTTTCCTCCACATCCCCCCCCTCAGATTCTGATTCATTAAGAAGGACAATTTGAATTGGCAGATCTGTTGCTCCACTTAACTGTTTGACCTTCTGTGTCTGCACTCAGGAAAGCTGCTCAGGAAGAAGTTTCTACTCTCCTGCAGTTTCCAGCCTGGTGCTCTAGGGCCAGTCGTGGTGCCTTAGACCAACAAACTGGACAGATACACGATTCATCAACTGGTTCTACGTTTCTCACTTCTCTTTGAGGTGGGGCTGCAGTCGGGTTACTTCAACTTGAAGCAGTAAGCTCCATAGACTTTCAAAATCACTTTTTGCACTCCAAGGCTCATTTACTATTTCATAACTTTCCATGGGGATCAAGGTTAATATTTTTTACTTTAAAAAGCAAAATCTAAATCTATGAATGTCTGCTCATAGGGAATGCTGCGTTATTAACTACAGAAAGAAAAAAGAATTAGATGTGCTATCACTTCAGTCACTCTGACTTCACTGTGAATTCACCTGTGAATAGGTATCCAATGAATCTTTACAAAATAACCTGTTTATCAAAATTTCATAGTGGGGTGCTACTTCGGAATATTTATCTTGACATAGATAAAGTTCTCAATAAATTCTATCCTGAAATCTACTAGTAAACGTAAGCTTCCTGGTGGAATTTTCTACTTGGATTTTGTCCCAGGTTTCCAAGATAGAGGAGAAAAATAATAAAAAAAATGATAGGTATTTCTTCATACTTTCATCAGAAAAATACAAATTCAGTCAATTATATAAGTTTTCCTAGAAAAGAGAAAAACTATCTACATTTAGTAACAGGAACAAAAAACATTTCCAAAGAGTTCTAGAAGTATTTTGTGTATATCTCTGAAGAGGAAGAAGCTTGTAATGGTTTCTCACAAAGGGATTAAGGACTTTGGTACAAATAGTTTGATGAACTTTCTTTTGGTTCCAGTGACTGGAACCTATACTTTGGTGAATTCAGGACCTGAAATTTTGTTCATGGTTCCCTAGAAACTTGTATTCTTTTTGTGGCAATTGCATTTCCACCTTGCCCCAGACTTAAGATTTGTGATCAAAAGAGGTCTTAAAACACATGTGTTTGATTCAATAGAATATAGGGAAATGCAGAAGAGCATTTCTTAGGTGTTTTTAATTGTATGAAATTTCCACATAATGAATGAGGCTTCTTAGTCATAATCTAAATAATTATTGCATTGCTTTTATAATTTTTGCATGAAGTTATATATGCCTAGATTAGGGATTTTAAAAAGCGCAGCTCTTCTGCAGCTCATAATATAAAGTTTATTCACAAATGAAGAGTCAGAGAAAAGGAGTCAAAAGGAATTCTAGTGCAGTGTAGTTTCTGGAACAGACACTGTGTATTTCAGACCAGTAGCAGCAATGACTACAATGAAAACAAAGATATCAACACAGTACAGTCTTTGAAAGGTCTCTGCCTCTGTCAGTAACTTTGTTGTTTGTGCCAGGATATTAAATCAGATCCACCATGTAAAATGGGTTTCACATTCAGTTGTCATTTAGTTGAACAAATTCTAGAAACTTGCCCCACAAAAGGGTGAGCCCTGGTTCACTGGTAGAAGTAAAATAGATGGTGGTTCTGACATAGGCTTCATTAAAAAAAGAGAAGATTACCCAGAGACTGATAGGGCTGGTGGCAATCTGAATCACATTTTGCTTTTAGGAATAGGGTAGAGAATTTAATATGACTTCAAGGAATCCGCTTGTACTATACAAAAACACACACATACACACATATAGTTTGACTGGGGTTATTTAGATTATTTTAAAACCTGTATGGGAGAATCTCAGTGATTACACTGAGATTCCTGTACAGAAGACCATTCAGTCACATCATCTGTGATATATTTCACTATCCTGGATGCAGTGAAATATCAGCCTGTTGATGAAATACTTGCCATGGAATCTGTGAGCTTAGTTGTTGGATAGTCTTCTGATTAAAAAAAAAAAAATTGATGAAAGATGCTAGAGAGCAAATTAATGTTTTTTACACTTGATTAACTGTTTAATATTCCTAATGTGCTCAAGCTACTGGAAACACTTGGAGGGTAAACACAGAGACAACACAGGACCTGAAAGTGAAAGTCAGTGAAGCCAGATTTAATTAAATTTAAATTAAAAAGAGAGAGGAAATTAAAGTATCTATCACATTAAAAAAAAAAAAATCAAAGCATGTTCAGCTCCTAAAAAAACTCCAAACCACCTCCATTTAAAGCTAACAGTGTAGCTTTGAGAAATCTATAGAGAATTTATTGTTAGAGCAAAGGAGTTTTCATGATAATCTGGGGCCAAAAATCATTTGGTTCTTGTGTCATTAAAAGAATTAGTAATGATATAAACATGTAGTTTAAAATCTAAAGTAATTACAAAAGTTAAATTCTTTTGAGATTCCATAACTTTACCTCAGAAATCTGTCAATATAGTCAGGCCAGAAACTCAAGGTAAAAGTGGTTTCACCAATCCTTGTTGGTGATACCATATTTGTTTCACAGATTATTCTGAGTTGGAAGGGACCTACAAGGATCATCAAGTTCAACTCTATAAGGAATGACCCATATAGGAATCAAATCTGTGACCTTGGCATTATTAGCACCATGCTCTAATCAACTGAGCTGATCGCATGTTCCTTAGGTAGAAGGGCTTTATAATCAACATTTGTGTGATCAGTGGATCCATCATAATGTGAACATTCTTAGTACTTTGAATTAGGTGAAAGAATAGTCCTGCAATAGGACTGTATTCCATACCTAAGAGAGTGAAGAAATTTCAGGCAGTTTCCTGTGTGTATCACAAAAGACTTCTGATCACAGGACCAGCGCTACTGGAGATTTAACTGGTATCCATACAGCTGGAGTTCCTATACTGAGCCATTCTGATCCCTTCGTATCACTTTGCCATTGTTCCAGGGGAAATAACAATGCATGTTGTACATTGATATGGTGAATGTCAGTATGGATAAATTCATTCATTTATGTGAGGTGCTTAGGTTATTAATGGAATATAGTGCAATCAACTCAAATAACTAAATTTGAAAGCTACCCTCAGTAACTTTATATGGTGATTGATTTAGTTTCCTTGAACTGAAGGTCTATTAGAATTTTATTGTCCCAGTGTTCATTTGGGTTCATATCCTCTTGAAATTTATAATGAGACAGTTCATCTGCCCTATCAAAAATCATATGCTTAAATCCCAATTAATGAGGCACCAAAATAAGCAAATTAGTTTTATATGTATTAGAGGAAGTGTGAAAAATGGACAGGAAGATCAGAAGAATGGCAAGTCACACGTATTGCACATTTAAATTTCCACCAGTCTTTACACGTTTTTTTCTTTGTTTGTTTGTTTAATCCTGCTTTTTGCTTTAAAGTAAAATCTAGGTCTTTCCTGAGCCAATCAAATTAATTTTCACTCTTAGCTATCCAGGAATCCCTCTATCTCCATGATAAAATCATTTTCTTTACAAAGAGACATTTCCTTCCTCCTGCTGGCAGACATAACACATAGTGACAATATTACTATTGTTAGGGTTGATGAAACATGACTCTACTTTCAGGCACATAAAACTGTAAAATAATGGCCCTCTGGGCTGAGGTTTCTCACACTTGTTTCTTACCCTAAGGTGACGTCCTTTTTTTGAAAGCTTCATAAAATCCAGGTTGAGCATTTTATTAGCTATCCAAACCTGAAACATAGAAGCAAGTATTTTTCCCAACTTACATCTACAAAACAAAAAAATAAAAATAAAAATGCATTTTATAGGTGTTTGAATGTGCATATGTATGCTTTTTCTTTGAAATTCTAAAGATATGCCAAAAGTACTTTCAAGAACACCAAGATATCTATATAAAAATCTTCTGACAATCTCTAGCAGAGAATATAAAAACCACTTATATTTCTTTCTACATATGCAATCAAAATCCAGAGAAACAACTGAATTCATTTGCAGATAGACTGAAAAACTCAAGGGATTTCCTTCTAAAACTGACCCCTCTCATTTTTGGTTACAATAATCTTACCAGTTCTTATGATGCAAGTATCTTTGTAACCTCAGACCTTCCACTTGCTTCCAATTTGCAGTACTCCTTGTGTCACTGCATTCGTTGTTGCCACCTATCATCAGATTTGTAGTAGAAGCTTGACCAGTTTTATTCAGGCTCCAGCTTATGGAGTCAAGTGACTGAAGTCTCCTCCCTTGGACTCAATATCCCTGGTTTCTCCAATGGAGAGAGAGGACCAAATATGCCTGGATGTAAGTGAAAAAACAACTCTTTACCAAGAATGCTGATAACAATACTGATAAAACTGGGTTAAACCAACCAGAGAGGAGACAGTTCCCAAACCCTGCCCACCAGATCTAATCCAGGTTAGGCAGCCAGCCTCCCCTACTTGGAAAAAAACCACATGTGGCCACAGGAAAGAGACAACATGGCTCTCCTTCCATGTGCTTTGCCTCCCCCACACCCAGAAAACCTGGGAGGAACGGTTGGAGAGCCAGCACTGGCAGGAAATGACAGCTAGCTGGGATTCAATACCGGCAGACACTTGCATGGCACTGGAGTGAGGCTGCAGTGCTGGTACAGACAGTCAGAGCAGGGCTGCAGAACCCCCAGGTGACTGGGGGGACTCACGAGACACCCATTGGATCCAGCAAGGAGACTTGGTTGTTGCAATTTTGATGGTTGTTGGTCAAAGTGATGTTTGTGTCTGGTCCTGTTGGAATACTGGCCACAGCCTGGACCAGTTGAGGTGGTGGTGGAAGCCCCAGCTGATGAGGGAAGCCCCAAAACTTAGAGTTATATATGCCCAAGTTGATGTGGGAACACCTCTGGTACCTCTCCTAGCGTGAGAAGTTTTACACTGAATGATGATACTGTGAGCCATGGGATACTTTGGGAGTATGTCTTTGACAACCTCTAAGATGTTTCAGCTGTCTCTTATGTCAGTGCAGCTGAGTCCATTATGGTCCATTATGGCTCATCAGCAAAGAGATGAATACCTTCAGGCTGAATGTTCTGGGGAGCTATCACAGCTGAGTCATCTCTGTATGGAAAAAGACAATCTACCCCATTTTGCTGGATTTGCCTCTTTCCCAATCTTGTTTAACACCCAGGTTGTAGTCCGAGGTGTTGGCTGTGCATGCCTTCAGCCCCTGGCCTGGGTGGCCACTGCATATTGTTAGCAAACCATATTACTGACTGTGCCGTAAGCACCAATAGTCCAGTTTCTTAAAGCACCTGGCTGGTCACCTCAGGTGGTCAAATATTTGAGTCATTAATCACTAGCAGTTCAGTTTCTTTAAAGACTGTAAAACACCAAAAAGCCAAAATGACATATCTGGAGGGAAAAAAGCATTTTTTGTGTAACCCAGGACACCTATGAGCTAGAATTTCAACCTGTGTGAATCAGACTCTCGTGGGGTTTTAAACTATCTGAGGTTCTTCCCCTTACCAGCATTCTCAAATTTCAGTAGTATTCAAGAGGTCAAAAGAAGTAACACTTCCACTGACTCATGCAGGGCTTAAGCTCTACAACACCTGTTACAGTGAATACTTTTCTCATGGTTAAGGAATTATGGAAACACTCTGAGAACAATACAAAATTGTGTCTAGTGCTTTAAAGAGAATAGTTATTGATGAGGATTTTATTGCTGAAAACTGTGGCACAGTTGTTGATGGACTGGCCAGTGATGTCAGTCCGATGTTGCATTGAATATCACCCGCTACTGAAAGAACAAACTTGTCAATTTGCTCTCTTTTGTTGTTTGTCTGCAAAATGGAAAATCACTGTGCTTGTGTTAAGTGCAGTAGAAAAACAAGAGAGGTGCAACAAGAAAAATTCATCTAAACTTTTGACACAACCAAAAGACATTGACAAGATGTTCCATAGCCAAATAGTGGGAATCTATCTCTAGAACTGTTGAATGTCTGCTTTATTTCCGATCAGTCCTGCAGTGTCCTGCTCTCCTTTTCCAGTTTGCATAAACATTGCCAGCCTGATTCTCTGCTGCATTGTTTTCGTTTTCCACCAGTGTGATTTCAGAGATAAACCTGCAGTAATGTAATGAGTAATCAGGCCCAGAATCAGCAATGAGCCCTTACACTGCACAACACTGTGGGAGTGTTAGTAGTGTTGCCTTTTCTTATGTCCAATTTTACCATCATTTACAGACACTTCTGTAACTGTACCTATTCAGTCTTATTAAGCTTTGGAGATGGTATGCTTTGTAGAAAAATCTGTTGTGAGGCAAAGCATCCTGCTGAAGTCTAAATGAATTTTTGAACTCTTATTTCTGTGCAACTTTGCCAATGATTGTATAGCATCCTACAGGTACCTTAATACTGTTTTCTCTAAGTTGAGTAACTTTCTGGTTATCCTAGCAAAGTTGTTACTACATTCACCTGTCAAGCATCCTCATCAGTGTAATTTTTTTGGTTCTTCTAAATCTGACCTTTAGTACATCTAGATATTTATGATCAGGTGGTTTCACTGGAGAGACTGTATTACAGAAAGAGATGGATTTATGGCATAGATTTACTATCCGTTTGCCAATGGCACCCTTAACCAATAACAATACAAAGCTCATAATGGGAATTCAGCTGTCATACATTTTTAGAGGGAAAAACTGCAAACCCTTGCAATCTTTTTAATCCTCAGTAAAGGAAAGGCTG
The DNA here is from genome assembly GCF_009829145.1 of Chiroxiphia lanceolata. Lineage (NCBI taxonomy): Eukaryota > Metazoa > Chordata > Aves > Passeriformes > Pipridae > Chiroxiphia > Chiroxiphia lanceolata. Next base: position 26,473,146 of record NC_045643.1, on the reverse strand, counting down.
TACAGAAAATATTGGTTAGCTGAGTAGCTTTTCCTCAAAATATCTTTTCATCTCCCCTTAGGCAAAAGTACAGCCAAATTCCTACAAATAGTAGATGAGAAACATGGATAAAAAATGTTCAACTGTGCAATTTTTCTTATTTTTTCTGCACTTCTTTTTTCATAGGAGTGACTTCTTTTGCAGAGAGCTGTGTGGTCATTTAGAAACAGCTCAGGTCAGTCTGAGAAAAGTATTAGTGAAATGAACTCCATCCCAAAATAAATGTGAGACAGACTGAGGTCTATTTTTGAATACTAAATTAACAAAATGCCTCAAAGAGTGTTGTCTATTTCTGATTACTCATTCCTTCTGCACTCAATAAACCCAAGGAAAAAAATGGAACAAGAGATGATCACAAAAAATGTGAATTCTGCTAAACCATTTGATTTGTATCACTAAGGACCCTCAATAATAAAAAGGAGAGTTACCACTTCTGTCAGTATTATTTCAATACTACATAGTAGGGCAAGTAAAATGTCTCTGCTTCTCACTCCTTTACACACTTTGTGTGCAGTTGAATGACATGTAGTGGTACTTCAAAATCAACTTCCACTTATCAGCATCATTAAACATAAATGAACAGAAGCTGCTATCATCAGTGAATACTCTTCGCAATAGGAAGGGCAGTAAAATGGATTTCTTTCCTATCTTCAGACACTTTTCAGACTACAGTTGTTTATGTGAGTCTCTGCAAACCAAGCAAGAAAGCATTTTCTTTGATAAAATAATAATCCAAGCACCACTAAAGGTCAACTAAAGGATTCTTCTTGACATTATTTAGCTTAGATTCAACCCCTAATGATCTGTGTCAGACATTTTAGAGGAACATTTGTATTGGGCAATTATAACGAACCTTACACTGCTCTCGACTCTACTTTCCATGTTGAAAGTCACAATAGATCAAAACTTTAAGACTTAAAAGAATCCCTCTTCTGGCTTGCTTTTGCAGTTCCCTATTTTGTTTGACTTACTATTATTGAAAATTTCTCTCTAGTCTCCATTCACATTGATCTGGGCAGCTGTTGAATGAGTGATCGACAAGTTTGGAACAGCAGATCACAAAAGCAAGAAGAAGAAAGACATCAAGTCAGCATGAAACTTTCTGGGGGTCAGCACTAGTGAGGAACAGTGTGGTGAAGTGGAACATAGAAAAGAAGTCAAGTGTGCAATGTATTTCAGTGATTCTGTTTCCTGTACAACACATCCCGTTAGTGATTAATGAAGTCTTGGATTTGGAATGTAAAACTGGGACTTTAATATATCAATAGGTAAAATAACAAATATTTGAAAAGAAAGTTTGGTGTGAGAGGCTTTGTCAGGGTGCTCACTACCTACAGTTATTGTGAGTTTGAACCTTACAAATGGGCTTGGCCCACCCACAGGCCCCAGTCTCTCTCAAGGCCACTCTTCCTTACAGTGAGACTTGCTTGGTTCAGTACAAAACAGATATAAGAACAACATCCAGGAATAAGACTTTGTCTTTCAATATTGCAGTATTTCTCTTCACAAAATCATGAAATACCACTCAATTCCTGCAGAAAGAAAGAAATGAGAGCAGTACCATGTGTTTGCTTCTTTATATGGCTCTTGTCTGGTAAAGAGATGATGTCTACCAAGGAAAAACAGAGGGGAAAGGAAAGGAAATGACTAAGATTTTGTATGAAGGAACATCAGATTGTTCCTTAACGATCATATAGGGCTATGTCTTGTCAGTTCTGTAAAATATGGCATAAAAGAAAATCTTTTTAGCCTGTTGTAAAAAGGAGAGTCTGCATTTTAGACCTGAACAAAGAACCACAGACAAACCTTTAATAAACCTGTTTTCTTGTGTAAACACTGCTTTAAAATTTAAGGACATTTTTTCACAGAAGACATTTATTCCTTGTAACCAAGTTTTCCATTTTGACTTCTTGTTGCGCTTTGAATATGTAAATTACATAAAAATTTGCAAAAAAATGATTACTTAATAAAGTATTCTCTCCCTACTGGAAAGTTTCTATATGAAAATTTGCTGGATATTTTGTTATCAGCAATTGCCTGGTATTGTGAATAGTGAGATGCTGTAGGTAAAATGCAGCAAGTTTATGGACAATCCTTAACTGTTTTCTGAAATAACAAGCTATTTGAAGTTTAAAAATATGGAGATTAGCTGGAAAATTACTAATTATCTGGCAACGCTTAGGCAATATCTTACCAAAATGATAAGGAGAGGCTCTACTTCTCCGCTGGTTGATAAGAAAAAGACAATTGTTTCTTTGAAGTATTTTTTTTCCTTAGTTTAAAGACTTTAAGAAATATTTAAGTTTTAAAAGACTATTTATAGAGCAAAGGAATTTAACAAAATTGGAGCATGAGCTATTTTAGAACATAATTTCACATTCTATTTTTAACTCTGATTGACATAAAGCGATGTCACAGGCACCAAAATGAAGAACTAAAACTTTGGCTTCAAAAATAATACAGGAATTTAATATGGTCCAAACCAATGAGAAATTCCCTGTTTTGGCAGCTGCTTGTTCGAGACCTGACGATGCAAATGATACTATTTCAAAGGCTCTGAGCCAACTAGAAGATCATAGTATTGACAACTAAATCAAACAACATCCATAGAGACACAGAGAAATTCTGTGACCAATGCTCCCTCCGAAACCAGGACCTTAAGTGGCTCCAAATGGCAGAGCATGAAAGCATCTGTGCACTTTGTATCACCAGTCTCTGGTATTCTCTTGGGTTGGCCCTGGCTGGCAGTCAAGCATCTGCTCAGCCAGCCACCCTTTCACACCCCTTTGTGCATAGAGGAGAGACTGGAGTTTATGGTCTGTTGTTATCTGTCACCTTCAATAATGCCAAATCTTTGGCTGGAGCTTTGGTGGAGCTGAATGTTAAAGTTGTTGAAGCTTTGTCCAGAGCATTGTGGAGTTCATGAGTTCCTTCTTTCACTAAAGGAATTAAAGCAAAATTTTTTGCTCATTAGTTAAGTGTATCTAGCTATGTAATGCCCAGAATACTGCAACGAGAATACTGATGATAATAAACTGACAGCACTCTCTTCCAAATCAAGTAGGCTTAGAGATTAGTAATTTTCTTTTAGAATAACAAATGGACTTGTCAAGAACAAACAGAAGGAAACCATAAAAATTAAACACCTGCTATTTCTTTTTCACAGATGCAGCTGCATATGGGCGGAGACACTTAAATATAACATAGTTGAATTATTATCCAGAAAATTAATCATTCTCTGGTCTCAAAACATCAAACAGAACTAATAAGAAAAATAAGAAAGCTTGGAAATCTGTACCCACTAACACAGTTCCAATGAATCTTCTACCACTAGTACCCATGCTACTGTTTTCCTAAGGATTTTTATATAATATTTTCTTTAAGCTTCAAATTGTCATTATGGTTCACAAGTCAACATTGTTTGCTCAGTTTCAGCACACTTTACAACAGTATCAGATACGTTTAATTGTAAAGAATACATTCTCTATTATTCTAACTTAAAAGATTGCTTCTCTCATCTTTTCACATTAAGATAATAAAATTTTGGCTTCTCTTTTTAACCTAGCACCAGCAAGATCTGGATAAACATTGATGGCATTTATGGATTCTTTATTTCCCTACAGGAATATATGGTTTCTATTTAGCTCCTAATAAATCTATTTCATATATATCAGTAGTCTGTAGATGGAATTATGATTAATTAAACAGCCAAAAATTTAGGGTCTCTAATTTTAGCTCTCTTTTCTGTCATCATGAGGCTTCTGAAACTTCTGCAGGTAAAATTCTGGTTCTGCCACATCAAGTGGAATTTTGTCTATAACTTAAATGAGCTTTCATTGCCTATCCCCTCTGCCACTCATAAAACAAAGGTGTAAACACTCTGCTTCCTATCAGACATTTTTTTTTATTTTTTTCATAGGTGAATATGCAGTAATAGGAGAAGAAATCACAGTGACTCCTGTTTCTGTTCAGGTAAGTTAATGAAATAGTCTCATTAAAGATCCATCTTAGTAGCTAGAAAATCATGATACTTTTTCATAAAACTTTTGACCCGTTTGCATAAAAGGCTTTTATAATTGTTATTGTTACTAATCCTGATGAATTGTAGAAAGTCAATATGATAAAATATGATTTCATGTAGTTTATCTTATTTAATAAATATTCAGCTATAAGGTATATTTCACACATAATTTAGCAAGCATTAGTTGTATATCATATCATATCAAAATTATAATTTACCCATTCTCTGTACTTAAGGGATGTGGTTAGTTCCAAATGTGCTATAACACCCAGAGAAGAATGAGATATTCTTTCAAGGGTAGAAAGGCCAAAGAACAAAAGAGCAAGAGAGAGGGGGAAAGTGTGAAGGCTATCTAAATTATAAGGAGAGACTGTCATGATCAGAATTAAATGGAGAGTGGAACAGGGTCATTCTTGATGTGTTTGCAAAGTTTTGTCAGGAATTCTTCAAGCAATTTCTTAGTCCTATGCCCTTACTCTCTATGGTTCATGTAAAGTGGCTCTAAGAGAGTGTGGAACTCTGGGTGTATTTGCTTCCCAGGCAGATTTTCTCTCTGTTTTCTTTCCTCAGCCCCTATGCTCTTCCATGCCCTCCTGCATGAGATGAAAGTGGCAGCAGACACTGCAGCAAGGGGCTGTGAGAGCGTAGGGAAAGCGTGCTCTCCAGTTGTAGGAATGTGCATCAATTAACTGACCTTATTCCCCTGGTGTTTACCACCCACTGAGTCTATTGTTGAAAATATGAGGTTATTTGCTGGGCGTACTTTCTGCTGATTTCTTTTTTGACGCAGAAAATTACCCTCATGCTTTCAGAGCTGTCTGACAGAGATTACTCTTTTCTCTCTGTGTATCTTGTTTCTCATGTATTTTATTATATAAAGGGTCTCATTTCTGCTTGAAAACAGGGTCTCTGCAAAAGTGTTTGTGATGACTAAGGTGAAGAGTGAGAATGAGTGGAAAAACATAGAAGGTGCATGTGTGTGGCTTTATGGTTTGAGTGTGCTGACTTGCTTGAGTGTATGGCCCAATAAAGTGCAGGCAGATGAAGTCTTGAAACTGAGTTCTACATGTCCCTAGTGCTTTTCTCTGTGCAAATTGGCTTCCAAAGTATCTGCTTCGGAGTAGATGATGAATTGTGGCTAAGCATGGTTATAGACATAGATACCTAATTTTGTTCAGATAAATAAGTGTTCCTGAGGTTGAGGAAGCCTTGGGATTCTTGCACTGCCTGTTTATTTCTCCTGGTGTTGGTCCAGAGTGTAATTAACTCAATCAGGAGTATTATTTACTCCTCCAAATTCCTTTACAAACACTAAACCCTACTCAGGCCTGTAATAATTCAGTAGTAAATAATTTTCATCATGATTCAGAGCAGTTCTATGTGTGTGGAATCTGCCTCATTAACTTCAATGGACTTTGCTGAGAGTGCACGTAAAGAAACTGTTAGATTAAGAGCATAGCAGTAGCAAGGGTTTAGCTAAACCCTAGGCTTAGCTGAGTGTGTTGACATAATTCCACCTAAAATTTTACCTGTGATACTTTACCTGCAGTTTATGATGGCTGAGAGATAACAGAAAGTAGAAAATCAAAACTAAGCTACTTGCTTAGCAGAAATGTTTGGTTGTCTGCTAGAACTCTTGTCCCTTTGAATAAGTTGATGAGCAAGTGAAAGGTTCAGCTGTAAATGAAGAATATTGCCACTGCAATATTAGAACAACTACTAGATGTGAGCCTGAAAGCGCTTTGGTCAAGTAATATGGAATATAATACTCCAAGTCATGGGTGAGATATATAACCAAATATGGTTTAGGGAACATTTGTAATGATTAACCTGTGTCAGAACCCTGAGGGCACTGATAGGCCCTAATGACTCTGACCAGCCTCATCTGAGGCCTCCAGCCAGAACCATGAGCTCAAGAATTCTATTTAAGCTTGACTCTAGCCAAGCTTTGGCTTGGGGCTGTTGGTCTGGTCTTTATGCCTGGTTATGGGTCTTGCTAATTATGACTTCCCCTCACATGGGCTGATGTTAGGACTCTGCCTTGTTATCATAAAGCTGCGTGTGACCCTGGTTGCCTTCACTGGGTCTTATGCAGACCCCCCCAAGCTGACTTCTTTGTCTTAACCTGACTCGTTGGAAGTGCCTGATGTCCTGGGCTCAGACCTGCTAGGCCTGAGATTCCCCTGAGCTCCTGGCCTTTGTGGTGTCCTGACAAAAAGAAACAAAATAGAAAAGATGTAGGGTTTTGATGCTGTATTTCTAAAATATAAATGTAATTACCTGAAAAGGTTAAATGGGGAAGGAAGGTGTGAATCTAGATTATGGAATGGTTTTATTGTGTATCTTTAGAGACATGACTATTTTACTGTTTGTATAACTATAAAGTAAGGTTAATACAGGTGTAGTAGCACTCTTTGGGAACCTGTAATTTGTTACAACCATTGCAGGCCTGCAACTCAATGAGACGACAACTATGTATCAAAACCATATGTGTTTTGTTGCCTTTATTTAATATGATTAACTCAACAGTCTTGTTCAGGTTTTTGCTCAAATCTAGAAATTGTCAGTGTGGCCAAAAGCCCTTGATGTACTTTGGAAGTTATACTGCTCTCCAAACATAATCAGTTCAGTACTTGTGAAGAAAATTCTGATACCATGTTTGGCCTTGCTATCTAAATTTATCAGGGTGATGCTTTTATGAGAGCTCCTCTTGAAAAGGAAGGAGGCACTTAGTTTTATTATTTTATGGGTGATAATATTCATTAATACCAGTAGGAAAACTCTTAAAACTGTTCCTTCTATGAACAGTTTGAATGCTTACTATTTTTTATCCATGTTTAGCAATTTTTAATAATCAGATAATAATCATTTTACATTCCTCAATGGAAAGCTTTTGAACATTACTGAGATGATCCTTCTTGAAACTTTCATATTATATGCTTATGATGTAGAAATCAGAGACAAGACCAGCATGGAAAATCAAGAAAAAAAGAATATTCAACATAACATAAAATACTTCATAAATACTTCATAAATACTTCATAATACTTCATAAAGTACAAATTCCTTGATACTCCTGTGAATACCCAGCAGCACTGAAGTGTGAACAGGCATTTTTGGTACTTAATGAGTTTGGATGGATGCAGAACAGAACACATTTCTACATTGCAATTTTAGACTAGCCACAATTTAATTCCTGCTCTGTCTCTGGGTATTTTTGAGGGTCTGAGACAAAAATATTAACACTAATGTGCATAAAATTATCAATATGAGTGGTTTTTTCTGGTCAGGCGCAGATAGATCAGTGGAGTTTGAAAGCAAAAGCATCACGTTAGCATTCAGCTGAGAAACTGCAAGGGAATAATAGGGTTAAAGAGCACAAACATGCATAATCTGGGAACTGAGTCCAAACCAATAAAAATCAACAAAAATATGAATTTTGTTATTTAAATGGTGTTGGCCAGGTCTTAAAATGTTAGATCATTACATTTCAGAACTTTGATATCTCTCAAGGTCAGTGTGCAGTTCTAGTGCCAGGGGTGACTGCTTATCCTCTGCTATTTTTAAATGCTGTAAGTAAGTGTTCAACATTTCATGGTATCTAAACTATAGGGTATAGCTACAGTTAAACAATTTAGCTAGAGCTGAAGGACCATAAAATAGCACAGTTAGCTAGATCCTTCCTGAATATGAATGGGGCTAAAATGCCTAAGTGCCAAAGAAATATTTGGGCCTCCTTACACATTGTTGCAATCCTCAAGCAGCTTCTTGGTAATCATTACTTTGTAGGGTACTCTGAACATATGTCACTCTTAGGTATTGGGTGTTCTCCATCTCAGACTCACCTGTCTGGTGTACAGGCCTTACACAGCCATGTGTGAGCCCAGCAGTTCAGAAGAGTATTAACAGTATGTCCCCTTGGTATCAGGCTCCCCACATGAAATGACATCACTATTGCTAGATGTAAAAGAGGCCTTTTCTGTTCACCTACGCAGAAGTTGAGGTGAGATTTATTACAGCTGAGTACTAATCCCTTTGATACCTCTCTTGGGTTACAGAACATCTTCATTATTGTCTAGGCATAAGGTCTTTGAATCCCTTTACATAAATCCAAGATTGATATGGTATCAACAGGCAGCATCACGCCAGTTAGTACAGGTAATAACAGCAGTAGAGACATTGTGAAGGAGTAGGCTAATAACTTGAAGATGGAGCTAAGGACTTAATGGATTTTTCCAGTGCAGTCTGAACTCTAAACCACAACATCTTCAGTTATTAGCTGTGCTGGTGCAACTCCAGTTACACTCGGCTGAAAAAGCTACTTTAAGTGCATTACAGATGCATGCAGAGGTGTCCAGACAGAAAAGTATTCTCATGCTTTAAATAAATGGGAAGAGTATCCTTATGTGATGTAAATGGCTCTTTGTAAACAACTTTTGGCATGGAGAGCTTCCTTTCCTTCTGTCCATTATTTTTGTTTGTGTTCCTCAACTCAACTGTTTTCAGCAATTTAATTCTCCATGTTGATTTCCTCCTAGCCTTGGTCAATGGGGCTACCAATCAATGTAATAAAAATACGTGGCACGAAATTGGTTTAGAAACCCTGGAGCCTGGAGCATTACATTAGCAATGCATTCTCTAGAGAAAAAGTATATCCCTGTGAAAAGAACCTACATGGGGCCTCGTAATTAAGTCTTGCAAAAGAGTGGATTTCTCTTAAAGAACCCAAACTATAGTAAATATTAATATAAGGTCAGAAGTAAGGAATAAATTCAAGACTATGACCTCACCTTCACTTTGTTTTCCTGCCTGAATGTAGCTCTTCTCTGCCAAATCAATTGGACTGAGTACACCTCTCTAATTCCTATATAGACCTTGATTCAACATACCTAAGGTTCAGAAGTTGGCAATAGCAATATAAGCACGCGCTGCTAGGTTGGAATCAACTTTAAATAGGGCTCCTGGAGTAACCTTGCTTTGTATTTTTTATTGTTGTGGTTTAAGAATGAAACTCCCCAAATCAGTGCTCCCACTGAGACTCTCCAAACCATGGGCCACTTGCTCATTCCACCTTTCCCTGTGACAGGCTGGAGAATTGGAGCACAAAAGGTAAAAATCACAGGTTGATATAAGAACAATTTACTGGAAACAATAATGAGGTTAATAATTGAACAGTAGCAGCAACAATACTAATGATAGAGAGTGCAAGAAATGAACGATTCACGAAGAAAACCCCCAACAATAGAAATACTTGATTGTTCCCTCCCACACCACTCGATCAAAGGGGATCCCTTCTCCCCAGAAAAGGCTCCCTTCCCCTTGCCCCCAGCAATGACATGAGGTGGTATAGAAAAACATCTGTGTGCTGGCCATGCTCCTCCTGGCTACTGCGAAAATTAACCCTGTCCTGGCTGGAATCAGGAATAAATAAAAACATTTATTTATTTACTTTTTTTCTAAATCAGTGATAGGTTCACTCTCAGGCTAGAAGGCCCTGGTTTTGCTTCTTCGTGTGTCTGTTGCATGAAGATATAAGATTGGTACAAAAAGTTTCTATAATTTTTTTTAAGGAATGGGGGATATTAGCATAAAAAAGTTTCTTCAGAACTACAACAAAGAGAGATAGAGACAGATAATCCTGACAGATAATTTGAAACGCAACAAATCTAACAAATATCTTACTGGTCTTCACATGAAACCAGGGATGTAAATTCAATATGAGTGAAAGATGATCACTTTGATTTGTGTAATGCCATGAAATGTAAGATACTGTATACCAGAACAATTTAAAAGGATGTTTTTCTTCCCTATTTGGTTATAGAAGAGCATTTAGCTTAGAGGTAAGGTAGGAGTCAAGGTGGCAAGCATTTTTCTTTTCTACTCTGTGCAGCAAGAAACAAATTAAACTCAGGAGAAGGGAAAATGTTCTAATAGAAAATTGAACAGAAAATTGAATATCTGTTTAGAAAAGCAGGATGGTAAGTTCCATTAGTAACACCTAAAGCAACATTTGCATTTAATCATAATGATTATATTCATTTGACTGTCTTCTGCAGTTGTAAGCACAAAATGGGTCAAAAAAATTCACAGGAAAAATATTAAATGATACAATTCATTTAAAGTAAAAAAATCCAGCTTCGGCTACTGTCCCCAGACTGTCCACTTTTAAGACAAAAAAAAAGTTGGCAGCATTAGTTTTATGTTTATCAGTCTTAAGAGGCTGATCTTCACTGGAAGGTTGATTTGGCTCCTCTCATGAGGTCCAAGTACAGCACTGAAAATTGCTATCACATCTTGTGGCAGAGGTGTCTATTTAAAACAGGTGGTACTAGAGAAGATGAGACAAATTCCTTAACTCTATAGTTAAGGCTAGTGATGTTTGCTTAGAATATAAATAATTGAAATTTACTTCAGGTCTTTTCCATTCCAAATAAGTTCTTTGTCTTTCAAGGTCTATTCATATAAGGTAGGTCAGAGGGCATTTTCATTGTGAGAATAGTCAAGTTTTTTAACAGAACATATCTGAGTTATAGTACTTGATGTGTAGCAGCTAGAATAAGACCAAAATGAGATAAAAATCCCCAGATGAAAACCTCTGAAAATTATATCCACATGAAGTTTCTATTGGAGTCACAATGACAACCTTCAGGGAGGACAAGACAACACCTAAACCTAATGAATTTCCTTGCTTGCATCTCAGAAGTGCTCCTTCATGCTTTTTATTCAATGGAGAACATAATTCTCCTTGTTTATGTTCTCAAAGGTCATCTGCCCTTGATAGAGTTATTTCAGCTTTATACCTGTACAAGAACAATGTCAAGCCCAGTGAACCAGTGTTTGCTCAATTAGAGCCAAGTAAATCTCTATACAGTCACAAATCAAATACTCAATTCCTTCCCTGCTCTGTTAATGGTTATATAGTGCTGTCCACATACGGATAAATCCTGGAGGTTCCAGGCAGTGGTTACTCATTCATGACAGTATCTATATACAGACATATGCAAATACATGTCTCTGAATATGTGCATTGATGTACATATATGCACGTATGTATGTGAACATGCATATCTGTATATGATACTTTTTTTTAACATAACTTTTTTTCAAGTATTCCCAAATGCAAGAACCATTTTGAAGAAAACATTTATGTAAGGCAGAACTAGACACTCCTGTGTTTTCCTATTTGGTATGTGATTGCATATGGAAGTACACATACCAATACTTCCAATTTCACGTGCAAATAGCTCTGCAAGGTTGGTAACCTGGTCTGCAGGTGTACAGTCACTAGGCTTAGGTAAACTGGTAAGGCAATTCTGTTCCATTAATTTGCTGTCATGCAGTCACAGCAATCACAAATACTGTGTGATGATGATGTACACCAAGTTGGACCACAAATCTCTGTACGCAAGTTTGTAATTGGACAGATATCCCTGAAGATATTGGTAGTCACTTTTATTTCTCTGAAAGACTACTGTTGTAAAAAATGGACAAATTACTGGGGTTTTGTTTGTTCATTCAAATAAAAAGAAGATGCCATTTTGTTTGACTTGCAATTTACAAAGCTTTTAAAACTACTTTTCTGATAACACATCAAAAACTAGTTCCTGGGAGAAATATTCCCAAATAGTGGGTCACAACCCCATGGAATTATTAAACTCTGCTTTTAATGTATGGAAGACTCCAAAAAATTCAGCTATTATTGTGACTGGCTTCACTAACCTCACCATTACCTTCTGGGCTTCTTAAATGTTTGCTGGCTAGAAGATGCTTGTTACTGCTCCTTTTTTTTTTTTTTTTTAAATTAATAACAATACATACAACTCTCCCAAAACACATCTCAAAATGTCAGGACCCAGAAGAGGATCTCATAAAAGTACAGATTGTCCTGTTACAGTCAGTATGATAGCCATTAGTTCAGCTCTGAATATCAGGAGACATTTAGCCAAGTGCACTTGCTGGCTGTGAAGCTGGTTTGACACAGACCCATATTTCTACAGATTGACTGTTAAAAACTAGGTTCTCTACAGTCTGTAAACTGTGATTTCATATCCAGCAGTGATTTGAAAAACTACTGCTAATGCCAATTTATAATAATGAGCTTTTTGAGTGGATACCCCCATTAGCTTCCCTACTTTTAAGACCTCTCTTATAATATTAAAAGTTGCCTTTTAAGTTTTATTTTATTATCACTACTTTTTTCTCTTTGCCTTTTTGTCATTACTGTTTTCAACAGAAAACCTCCTAATTATCCTGGCTACTCAGTCCCTTCTAGCTCTAATGGTTTCTTTATCCATCATTATAGTGTGATCACACTAATGATAGTTTCTCATGCCTCTGTGGTGTAATTAATGTAATATTGGAGGCTGAAAAACATCATTTTCAAAAAGCCTCTTAACTTTTATATGTTCATTAGCAGGCTATTGAATAACGCGCATACACTCTGGAACAGAGGAGCTACCGTAAGAGACCACAGTAGTGGTCTGTCTACTGGGATATCCCATCTCAGACCACAGCCAATCACATATATTCCAAAAGAAAATATAATTTCCCCATTGGCTGTAACAGTAAAAATAACTGAATAGCACTGCCTTACCCATGAGGGAAGTTTGCTGCAATTGCATTTAACTGTTGTAGCATATCATCCACATCATTCACTCCCAGTACACAGTCCTGCTAAATTCACTGATGTCTGGGACATTTTGGAGATCCAGGGGGGTGAAGGGGGAAGACTAATATATCTCATTAAAACAATTGTATCTTTCTGCAGTCAGTCTGAACATAACATCCAGAGCAGTGTCCAAACTTGCACTCTTCAGTCTTTGCTTTGAATTATTCCGATTTTACGTAATACCATCTCTACTATCTGACCTGTCCACGTACCCCATCTCCTAATAGAAATCTGGACTGCCTGTATCCCATTATGTTCTGCACATCTATCCCTACATTTTCCAGTTATGCTGTAATCTCTGCATTGTGTTTTGTTTTCTGGCCTGGTCTTTGTGGGAGATGCAGGATGCAGAATGACAAGATTTACCTTGCTCTGACTTCCCAGGTGTTTATAGTTGGTTTTTAATGCTGATCTGTTAATTGGAATGGGAGTGGGGAAGCAGATGAGACACAGTCGGTGAAGTGTGGCGGTGTCTCCAATCTTGCATCTCCATGCAATATAGAAACCTTATCTAGGTGTTAGGAAATTCTCATTTTAGAAATGCTTCACATAAAGCCTTGTATGGCATAAACTTCAGTTTATTTTCAAAAACATTTTGCTGACAGTTCATTGAATAATATTCATCTGGAATATACACACCTTGCCTTCATTCCTTCCAGGTTGTCAACAATAAAATAGGGACCACCTGCATTGGCTGGTCAGCTCAGAGAGTAAAGGACTAAATGTATTTCAGACTTTCAGACCTTAATATTGTCACTGTCTAATGCGAGGGCAGGATTTTACAATCCCTCCCACTGCAAATATTTCAAATGCCTATAAATTTGCCCTCAAGTTTCCAGCTGAATTATCAGAACCCTAGCTTCTCTGTTGATATTAATGTGGCTCTAATTTTGTGGCAGCTGGTGGGAGATTTAAGCCATTACAGTATCATCTTAAACCTAAAGTGTGTCTGTGGAGTGACATTTGCCAAATAAGTGCCATATAACCAGCACACAAAGAGTTTTATTAAAACCATTCCTAGGCTCACACCATCTGTTTGGAAGGAAGACAAAATTCATTGAGGAAAGTGACCCAATCAAACAAACTGATGTGCAGAATGTTTCAGTAAAAAAAAGCAAAGCAAAGACAGAATGACAAATTCTGTATTGTATTCTTTTCCATGGAGTTCCTTTGGTGGGAACTCCAAGTTTTATTTTGGAATGCTGGGATATGGATTCAAAGTTGGAGGCAAGGTATTCAGATCAGAAGGTTCAGCCCACAGGATGTTTGCTTTTGTTATTCTTTTGGGGACAATTTAGCACAGCTCTGTTCAGAGGAAAAGTTGGCTCAATGGGTCAGTTCCCAGGAGATAGGCAATCTAATCCTGCCTTTGTCCCATTCAGTAACTTTGGACTAGTTGCTTTTTCCGTCACATACCATTTTGTCTGTTTACTCCAGGCTGTGCAACAGGTAGATAGTAAGAATTCCCAGTCATTGCTAAAATAGTTGCAATTAAGACACTGTAATATTTTAGGATACATTCTTCATTCCCTAGTCAAATATTCAGATGGCTTTCCTTCTGGCAGAGGCCTCCTATTCTACTGCGTTCGTGATTAACCCAGGCAGTCTATTCTTGCTGGTTTCCTAAATAAACTTCAGAGTTGGGGCTCTTTCCTAGAATTAGCTTTAATAGCTTTCCATTAGAAATTTCTGTGAGTGGTGAGAAATCCTAGACAGCTAAAAGGTTATTGAGCTTTATCTTTCCTCTATCAGATTCCTTTGCAGTGATATTTTCCTCACAAATTGCAGCTTTCCTCTGAGGATGGAGCTAACTTTGGTCTCTGACTTGTATTAAATTCCAGTAATTTGAAGAAAGTTGTATAGTGGCTTGCTTCATGGCATCATTTCTCAGTCAAAAATAGCAAGATGGAAAGAAAAAAATTGCTCTGATTGAGTCTTACAGCCAAAGCATCTTTTGGAGTCTTTCACTCAGATATTGAGAAAATTATTGTTTTGGTTTCTAATTTAATCTCATGTGTACAATGACTAAGAAAACTCACCAAAATAAGGTTTCAATTATATCGATCAGAAAGCTGCTTTAGATCTGTCTGAAAACCCGGAGTTTGTACTCTTCATCAGAGAGCTCAATAGCATTTAGAAAATTTAGCTCACCATCTGTTCATGGGACAGGGAAGTGTAATCCACCCTTCACAGACAGAGAAGTCTTAGAGAAGGTAACAAATTGGCCTCAAGGCTCACAGGAGGTATCTTGACAGAGTGCATATCTGAAAAGCTCAAATTTTCTACAGGTAGAATTGGCCCTGGAAATTTGATCAATTCTTCTTTCATCAAGTTTAATTTCCAAAGAAAGAAAGGTAGAATTAGTTCTGAAAATCAGCTATCAGCAAGGCAAATCAAGCGTTTAGACTTTTCATTTGATTTCAAGATGGGACATCCCTTTTTGCTTAATACTTGTGACCTTCCTCGGTGAGGATTCTAGTCTTGGAAACCAAGAGTGAGATAGGACATCTCTTTTAAGTAAAACCCAATGTGACACCGTCTCCCTTCCCAGTCCCCCAAATCCTTGCCTAAGGACAGAGCCAGAGGAGGAAGTCAACTGAGTGCCTAGAGATACTTGCCTCCTGTAACTGGAGCTACCTTTGGATCATCTGCACTTCTGAGAAATGATGGCTTGACAGATGGAAGGACTTTGTGACTTCTACAAACAAGGACAAAACCAACAGCAGCAATTACCAGGAAGGAGGGAGGGAAATACTTCCTAAGTGTTCCGCCTCTCCTACTGTAAATGTGGAGCATGATACATGTGGTAATTTGGGCTTTCTTTTCCCAGCTATTTCATTATACATTTACTGTTTTCAGACATACACAGGAGCCAAGTACTCTGGAATGTTTTAAAACAAGAAGTGATGCACTCCCCTTTCCCAGCTCACTCAACTGAAAAGACCAAATTCCTTGGCTGTGTAAGGACAAAATGATAGATATGATGGATTGCACACAATTCAAGATGTGAACAGTGAAGCAAAACACCTGCTCAGAAATACATATCTGGGATGAACTTCTACAGAAATTAGCTCTGTTTCAGGGGTGGAGAGCTATTCACATGCATTTACTGCAGTTGAAGTTGCCAAAGAAATATTTTCTATTTCTTTAACGTGAATTGCAGAAATGGATTTTCTAAATGAAAGATTTCCACCACTAAATCCTTTTAAGTGTGTCCTAGTTCCCAGAAGACAGCTTGGAAATTGCTCCCAGGCAACAGACACTTATTTCAATGTGTAATAATCAGTGAACCTTTCAAAATATCCTTAATAATAAAACCCCTATGTGTGGACATCAGACTAATATAGATGATTTATTGATTACATTTTTCTCTGAAATATGAACTGGACTGGTTAACTCAGTGCCCCTACAGAAGCTGAGAAATGCAAACTATAGAGGGTTGATTAGAAAATATGAACAGAAACACCTGCCTCAGCAAATTAACAGGTATTTGAATCCTCTTCTGTAAACAAATAACAGAAGTAATGATGTAAATCCCTGGCCAACATGCACTCCTGCTGCACAAGAGGAGTATAGCCACAATTTCAGTGGTGAAAAAGAAGTTAACCTAATCAAGAGTGGATGTTTTATGATACATCTATGCAATAGGTCTGTGTTATACACCTGTGATCACTACTTATCTCTCCAGTTTAATTTTAGTAGAATTACTGGAGGTGAATATTAGCCTGTGGGGTATGAGCTAGCCTGGTGTCTAGGCACTTTTTTATTCCAAAACAGGGAATGAAATCAAGAGGGTTTGTTGGGTCTGATGTTGATCTTGAAAAGAGGTGAGGTATAAGTTAAATGCATTCATACAAGAGTGAGAGGGAGACTACATTTGTCTGAAGACTGTTAAATTGCCTTACTGGAAGATTCTGAACATTAAAATTCTTAACTTACAGTGGACAGGCTGAGTCTAGAGAATAGAATGCACCTAGTGCCTATGACTTTTAAGGTTCAGTCATAGTTGGCTTTTATCTTGTTGTTGATTAGAGACAGGCAAAAATAGTTCTACTTGTGGAAAAGGAGTCTCCTTAAAATGAAGGTCAGCAGACCCGTGAAGAAGTTTTTAGTAACTAAAAGAAATGGAGTAGATTTTAATTCGGTGAGACGAACTGGGAACAAGTGACAGAGATACGACATTGATTGGGTTTTAAAAAAAAAAAATCTTGCAATGTATCTGCCCATCTATGATTGTAACCAAACAAAACAGGAAAAGACTGCAGTGTGCAGTTCTCTACATGTTAGCAAGAAATAAACGACATATTTCCAAAACAATCCTCTAGGAAGGTGACAGAAGCCAGTGTTCATATGTTACTATTTTGTAAGATGGCTTATTGAGGGTGTTCCAGGTTCTGTGTTTTAGGAGTTTGAACACACTGGAAATTTTTCCTCTTCAGGAGACTGGGTGATCAACAGGTCCCTAAGCCATGCACACTTAAGTTCTAAACTTGACCTTCCTACTGAGTTTTTGGGCACCTGATGAGTCTTTCTAAACTGCTGTTTCCTCATTTACTCAATTTAATGCATTTCCAAAGGTTATTTTTGAGATTAGGCAGGCAACCTGTGTTTGTACAGTCTTCTATCTCAGCGCTACAATTTAATGTTTTGAGCCTAAAGTGTACAAATACACAGCTACATTAACAACATAACACCTTTACCTTGATACTTAAATGAACAGAGCTTTCAAAGACACAGTAAAACTAAATCTATTAGTGCACCCCCTGGAGTACAAAGAAGATTAAATATAACTTCACCTTCTCCATGTTTCTTCAGTATGGTTTTTTGGCAAATACTGCTGTAGTCATGCAAGTTACTATCCTGTGTGCGCCCAATCCACCTCACATTTGATAGTGCAGTGACAACTGAGAGCAAATGGTATTGACAGACCCTTCCTGAACATAATGACTCCCAAATAGTTGTCCTGAATCAATTAATGGTGTAACTTGATTTTAGCATAACTTAATTTTGAGGCACTTCACCATTCAGAAAATCAATCAATCTTGTGGCATGGAGCCAAATGTTATACAGTCTACCAGATGAGTAGTAGATTGGCATAAGGGAGTCACTTATTTATGTCACATTGACATCAAGAGAATGGATTTCAATGGGAACAGTGGCCTCAATAAAAAGACCAAGTTTAAACCTTGTGCATTTACATCAAGGAGTTCCTGTAACCAGCAGTGTTCAAGAGAGAAATTTATATCCATATAGTTTTATTTTTCAAACCTATTTAATCAGGTATCCATTCAAAACCATGTCTACTGGTAGGGTACAGTAAAAGCAGTAAGAATTTCCACCATCCTTTCTCCTTGCCCTGTGGCAGGTGGAAGACAGAGCCTCTCTTGATATCCAAATCATGAAAAGCAGCATTACCATGAAGTGTCCCCTATAAAAATAATGAGCAGGAGATAGTAACCTTTCTTTTTCTCCCACATTTAAAGAGACCATGTGTCAAAGATGACCATGTTGACATATTGTGCAATGCTGTGTAGTTGATAAAGAGCTGTGCGTCTTCTCCAGGTAAACAATATTCATCCCCAAGGTTGTGACAGAGGATGTTTTCCATAATCTTATTTTTCCCAATGCATTTCAACTCTTTTTTGCTTAAAAAACTGTATTTGTCAAATGAACTTAATGTTAGTGGCTCCTTAAAATAGCTTGGGGACCTCCGTGTTGAGAAAGTAGCAATAGTATGGTAGGTTAGATCAAACCAGAAAAATGTTTTCGATTATTATTTTCAGGTCTGAATGATGCTTTTTCACAGATCTCCTGGTTATTCATATTTAACACGACCCTCAGGTCAAGACTTCTATAATTTAATTTTATTTTGAATATTTCAGCTTTAATACATACCTAGAAAGCCTTCATAAGAGGTTCATTATGTAACTGCTCTTGGTTATAAATGCTCATTTCCATCACTGAAGTCTTGGAAGCTTTTAAGATGGTGGCTTGTCACAGCTGGTTTTTTTTCCAGCACAGGGTAATAATATGTCTTTCTGAAAGCATAGAATTTTTTGAGTACCAGTTAATACATATTGCTAGGTACTGCTGGTTTTAAAATGCATAATATGACTTCTAGGTAGCAATAAATACATTAGAAGAAAATAATTAATGATTATTAGTCATGGTTACAGGCAGCCTAACAAATAGTTGTCCTCTATAATTGCTTGTTTCAGAAAATGTCTGCTGACCACACTTTATTTTTCATTTTGATGGGTGCAGTCTCCCCCCCTCCCCACTCGATATAATGTATGACTCAGCCCAATCTTTGGAAAATTATCTGAGGATCATTGCATTACAATTCATTGAGCAATTTTTCCTTTATGTAAGGGATGATGAGTACTTTACCAAAACAAGTGCTGCAAAGCTTCCGTACAGTTCACTGTGGTATTACAATGTTTTATAATCAATACTGTAGGACAGTGCATGTACACACATATATATTAAGCTATGTAGAATATTTAAATTGATGCTGGAGTTACTGTGAAGTAAATAATATTTGTCATTTTCGTTTATAATCCTGTCCTGTAAGAGGTAGCATAAGAGAAGCTTTCTTTGACCCATTTACCAGGTGAGTGTAATAGCTGGAGTCCAGTCACTTTTGGTGCCAGACTTAAATGAGGTTCTTAGGGTTATTCACGTATATAAATACATCTGTTGCATATGAAAGAGAGATTTGTTCTCTAATTAAAGTCAAAATTAGGGTTTTTCACTGACTTCTGCAGTTGCAGGATAAAATCTTGCTATTAGGTATATGTGATATAGTAGAAGGTATTCTTACTCATAAACCCCTGCCTGATAAATAGAGGGATACAGTAAGAGGGTAAAAACCTTTTTAGGGCAGTAATTTCCCCTGTTTTGTTTTTTTCCCCCTTCACCCACCATGGACACCAAGCCATGATGCCTAATCTCTACAAGAGTAGGAATATTTTTTATTAAAACAAGATAAAATTTGGTAAATTATGCTGAAAAATGCATTTTATTATAGGTTTCAGGCCAGCTTAGGTTTGCCAAGGTTTTAAAACAATTTTTCATTCCGCAAGATAGTCGATCAGCTTTTAGTATCAAGCTGTATATTTTTCTCTTTCCCTCCTTCCAAAAAAAAAACCCTCCAAAAAACCAAAAAACCCAAACAAACAAAAAAAATGCAAAAAAATTTTTTTTATTAGTTTTGTTTTATACAAATACTTTTATTATATGGCTAAATGGAAAAGCAAAATTCAGAAGGGATCAGCTTTTTTCAAGATTCTCAACCTATAAATGAAACAAAGTCTCAACAAACAGACCCTTTCCAAAAATTGATTTTTCACCCTCACTCCCCCTTTTACTATTGTAGTCTTAAATTAGCTCCTAATCAAACAAGTTCAGAAGGTTTTTCTTTACACAGTGCCCTGGAGGAATGTGAAATACCTTTCAGTAGTGACAAGTCTCTTCATGCTTAACTTCTGTCATATCTGCCAAAATCTACTTGACCAAAGATTAAAGCCATGAAGAAATGTTGGCAGCATTGGAAGAAGATAACATGTAACAAGGAATTCATATAATAGAACTTAACTCATCAAGCAGAATTATCATACAAAGCACTAGAACCAGAAAAACTGTGCTTAAAATAAAATCATGTTCCTTTATTAATAATATGTCAGAATTTAGCACATGGTTAAATGTTCATTGGCTTTTTTCTTCCTTGTAGTGATGATTAAAAAATGCTTAAAAAATATTTGCAATATTATTAGGAGGCAGAGCAATGCACAACACATCACTCTTTCATGTAGAGTTAACAGGGAATCAGGAGTATTTCCAAGATGTCAAACTAAGCTGGGAGAGGGGAAAGATGAAATGCAATTCCAATTCTTAAAATAAAGAAAAAACCCAACATATGGAGACTTGAATAGTGTAAATAAGAGGCTGCAGAAAATGCTAGGTGTGTTTTCCTTTCACTTGAGTTTTTCCACCTCACCGGTAATTTTCTAACATTTACCCTTTGTCTGTTATTCTTTTTTTCTTTTGAAACAGAAACCGAAAATCAAATTGTTAGCATATCTCTATGGAAGGACCTCCCTATCTTTCTGCAACACTGATCCAGTCTATTGAGAAACTGAAAAACAGCATTTCTTTTCTTTTGTTTCTGATGCCATAAATTCCATGTAAAAACATGATACTATCACACCACCAACTTGTCTCACTTATATGTGTTATATCTTCTCACATGTGAGTTTTTTCCAACTGAGGCTTCTTAGTTGTTCTTTTCATCTCGTTCTCCTTTAATGTTCGGTTTGTCTCTGTTTCTATTACACTTTCCATTTGAAAAAGATCAATCTTCCCTATTCACCATGCACCCAAATGCTCTTAACATGGTATATGTGCAGTTCCACAGGTAATACTCCCACAACCTTGTTTGATGGTTGTGACCACAGAGTCTTTTGTGATCTTGCTTGGCATGCTGTCTTGGTTTACTCAAGTGGTTTGTATTTAGCAATATAGGAATAGCTGTATTTAGCTAATAAAGCTTTAACTGTCCCTAATCCTGTAGTAATAAGTAGCTTCATTAGTGAGTGAAGACAAGTGCCTGCACAGCCGAATTTCTTGTGGATTGTTTGATCAGCACCAGTTGTTTACCCCCTTAAGTCTTACCAGTATTTTAACACAAGTCACACAGTTTTAACAGGTTCCAGCTAATTCCATCTACTTTAACAGAATCTAAAGGAAGAAACTGTTATGTCCCAACACATGTGCACTCATAGGAGGATACTGGGAATACCGAATGATTATTTAAGTTTTGCATTACACATAATAAAAGTCCAGGGATCCCAGAAGCCTCTTTATATGGAAAGATTTTTGGTCAAGTTATTTAAAAAAAAACATAAAAGAGAAAGAATAAATATAGCCATAGCACATTCTGAAGCCTAGCAAGACCAGCAGAGTGAGTAACAGTAGTTCACTGAGAAAGACAGTCAGTAGGAGGATATGAGCTCTGAGGTACAGGAATGGCACAAATCTGGTCCATGAAATCCTATGGAGCCAGGAAAAACTGACTGAAAACCTCAACTATTTCCTACCCTGCTCTTGCATAACCGAATGGCTGACTGTTTTTGGTTAAGAAGATCCCAATTCCCTCCTCATTGCCTTTCAAAGAGTGTGATCCCTTTCCTCCTCTTTCACTTGCCCTTTCTTCTCCATGACACCTCATCACTGAATGACAGAGATCATCCCAGAAACACTGACAACTGCAATGGTTTGTAATCAATTAACCTCCCAAAGGTTGGGTAATTCAGCTGAAAAATATGTAGAACTTGCTACAAGGCACTTTAAACAAAGTCATGACTTTTGCATTCTGAAATATGAGTTAATTTTCTATTAATTTGCTTTTATTGCACTTTTTTTTAGAGTCAACATTAGAATTTTAAAATTATGAGCAGAGCCAAAAGTGAACAGAGTATTGTCTGTTGGTTTAGTGTTGTGAATGAAAAGGCCAATGGTGTTTGATTTCAGAGCAAATTTAAAATAAAGAGAAAAAGGAAGGAACAATCCCGCAAATATGGGCTATGATTTTTCCTCAGTAGTTTGTTTTATTTTTTAATTAGGACAAGTTTTAATGACTTTTTTTTTTTTGCAATCTTACAGCATACACAAGCATAGCAATTCCTTTTAACATTCAGTTTCCTAGAGACAGCAGGTTAAGGTCTGAGCCAAAGCAAAGGAAGGCTTACTCTGTGTCCTGTTCCTTCACCCTCAAACAAACTGGCTCAGTTCAATTCAATATCAACTCTCAGCATGGGGCTTCTAGAAGCTTATTTTTTTCTGTGACTAAGCTCTCCTAAAACCTTACTCCTTCTAGGATTTCTAGTATCCATAATGCTCTAGTAACAGAAAATGAGGCAATGCTTCATCCAAATGTCTCAGTACCATATCTTTAATTTCCTCTTCTGAAAAGAGAAGTAAGCTGCAGGATTTTCCTTTGCTTTTTCTATACAACTAAATCTGCTGGAAATCTATAGATAAATGAAAGCTAAATATCCTTCATAATTTATGGGGCTTGAATATTTAATCTATTACGTGTCCCTTAGCATCTCTACACTTTCAAAAAGCTCCCCTGCTCTTCCTAACTTGCAAGTAGAAAGGCTCCTAAAAGAGAAAAACACCTCAAAAAACAAGGCCCAACTGAACAAAAATATCTCACTCCCCCTCTTTCTCCCCCAATGATAACATGAATGTCTTCTCTTTTAAGATGAAGCTTACATAAATGCCATTACAGCCATGAAAAGAAATTAGAAGAAAATTAAAGCAGCTGAATATGAAGCATCTTTTCTGAATTCTGTACAGTGGGGTAGTTTAAGCCTGTCTCTGGCAAAAATTAAATCTTTCAGTGGAATGTAGAGGCAGGAGACCCTGATCTGGGGTTGTAACCAGGCAGATATTTGCCGTAAAAGAGAAGGGACATCAAATCATGCTGGGAATGGAGGTAGAACTTTGCACAAATTCCTCCTTCTGTAAGCTGAGAGTCTAAGCTGACAGTGGTTGCTTTAGAAAACTGTTTTATTGTAATGGGAGTATCTATTTAACAGAGAAGAAATTCAATTAAGTTTGGTTAATATGGGTAGAGAAGAATCAAGATATAACAGCAGGAAAACCACGTTGAGATTAACGTTGGTACCCACAGGTGAATAATCAAAAGAGTAGGAGGGAAGGGCTGATAAAAGAAGCAAGCCATATGGGTTGACACTTTGTCATACATTTATAGGCATGTCAGTCCCATTAGTCACATGTTCTTTTGAACACGCTAGATGAAAAATATAATTGAACATTTTGCTTTCAGTAATTTTTTAGTAGGTCCAAAGTCTTTCTCAGTTATCCCATGGAATTACTACAGATTTACTCCCAGTGACATGGCAGCAGAATTTGCTTCATTTGCTCATGAAGAAATATACAAGCACCTGTCACCTCTTGCTTTCTCTTGCAGCCTCAGCAGTGGAGGAAAGTGCTGGCACTGGATAATGGAGAAAGCTTCAGAGTAAACCTCTTTCATTGCTAACTACTGGGAAAGCATTCTTCAATTATTCACTAAGTCTAAAGGGATAGAACAATTGTGGAAGGCTATTTTTATCCTATTGGAGAAAAGCAGTTTTCTCTGGGAAAACAAAAACAAAATAAAAGCCAAGTACTGACCACATTTCCCCAACTATGTCCTGTAAAAGGCACTGTAAAATTGGGCAGAGGGGTGAACACTATGTCACCTTAGGCCTGGCCTCCTTTTTAGCAACAGACTTTCCCAACAATGATAGACAGTAAGGGAGTGACGTTTTCAAATCTGGGAACAGCAGTCACTGCTTTTACTGGGGTTCTGGAAAGCTGTAGATCACAAAATCTTGGAATGGGAAAGCACTTCTGTTGATTATCTTGAACAACTCCGCACTGCTGCATTATCTGGAGCTGGTTGCCCGGGACCATGTCCAGACATGTTTTAATATTGCCAAGGATGGAAATTCCTCCGGGAAAACGGTGGCAGTGTCCAGTCACTTGCACAGTAAAAAAGTGTTTCCTTGTATGATATGTCATTCAAGGATTGCACTGGTTGAAGGATTGTTGTACCTTGTCAAGGAGAATAAAACTTCCTGGGCAGGGATTCCAAGAGTTTAGTTTCATTCCATTACTTTGGGAAAGCTTATGGGACCCTGTGAATGTCACCTGCGCTCTCCATCTTGTCTGTAAGTGGGGATATTGATTCTTTTCACTTACCTTTGTTCATTTTTACTGAGTTACTGGGCTTGGGGTAACAGTTGCCAGGGTATGGGTGCATAAGCACTGTGGATCTCCAATCTCTTGTTACAGGTACTGAAGCCAGAACAAGAATTTAGAGAACCTCCTTTTTCATACATCATGTAGATGTCTTCTGAGCACTCTCTAATCATCAAGACTTGCACTTAAACAAGCGCAGTATCCTCTGTGTTCCTCTAGAAACATTTCAAATATGAATCTGAAAAGAGTATTGTATGATGAGGCAATGCGACACACGAAGACTAAGAGAAAAGACCTTTCCAAACTGGAATTTGGGGGATGAAAACACAGCATATAAATGCTGGAGTTTTTGCTAGCTAACGCATAAGATGTATTAGGAGAGGGAAGGGGGATGGTATTAGCTCTGAAGTGGAGTGAGAATAGGGGAATACAGACCTGACCTTGCCAAGAACAAAGATTACTTGCTCTGGTGAGGATGGCCTAAAAGAAAGTAGTCAGAAAAGAGCAAAAAGATAGGAGAGAGTCAAAGGAAACAAGAAAATATGACTGCCTGGTTTAGGGGACTATTTTAGAGGTTGTTTGCCTCTCCAGTGGTCTGGATATTTATGAGCATAACTTTTATAGATGAACTCTGGAAGCTCTGATCCCCTCTTCCTCAGTTATATAGCCATCCTCTGCCTAGCTCTTCTCATCTAGTAGTCATAACACCCAGTTATGGCTGTATCGATTACACTGAGATGTAAATTATTTTTTCAAGGTGGTGTGAAGGGATTAAAAAACAACCTGAGTTATTTGTTTTAAAATTTCATTTTAATTAAGTTGTTCTTATCTTGAATTCCCATACCATCCAATTACCTGGGCAAATTTTAATGCGTTCTCTTAATGTAAGTTTTCTCCTCCTCACTATTATTAAAAACAGTTATTAGTTTCATAAAACTTAGCACATAATTAGCAAAAAAGTATCACAGCCTTGCTGATTCATTAGCTTCTGCATTGGGTTTATTATAGCACTAGAAAATAAAGTTCTAAGCATTTACCAAATATCTACAGATAGTGCTTGTCAGTGATACCCATTTTTGGGAGCAAACATACTGTTACTCTTGAAAACACTTGTAATGAAGGTTTTCCTCATTAGCAACAGGATTTGGTAAAACTTGCTACTTTTGATCTTCAGCAGTTCACAGGAGGCTCCTAGACCTGTTTCCCAGGGAAATGAAACTCACATGTTCACTGTCTGTCTATTTAATCAGCTGGATGAAAAAGAGAGCATCTATTTATATCCTATATGAGTAGGAAACTGTTCTGTGCTGCCAAGTTGTTTTAGGCACTGTGGCATTCACATGCAATGAAAAAGTAGAAAAAGCTCTGGTTGGAGCTTGGACCTTCAAAGGCTGAATCCCTGATACAGGGAAGGTGGGCCACTTACTTCAGATATTTTGGAGAGCTCAAGATCTTCCTTCTGGCAGTGGACAGATGTGTGTAATCCATCTTGTCACAGCTTTGGAAAAGATCAGAATATGTGTTTGGGAGACCAAGATTTCAGGAGACCAAGATTGCAGGGTGCTCTGCAAATCAAGGCAGTCCTGCCACACTGATAGAGCTTTTTATGCCAAAGATACTCAAGAAGACACAAATCCTAGGTCAAATCAATATTTGGAGGTTCCAGTGTTCACATACTACCTGATTCCTTACAATTTTGCTTTAGCAAATTTGGTCACAAAAATTTGGTCACAAAAGTGGTCACAATTGCTATTCTGTTCACGATTCCAGGTGAGCCTGCAGGCATATCTGTACCCATTTAGTAAGTCAAAGAGAATTTACATGTCTTCTGCTGATGGGTAAAACATCCAAAACTAATGGAGACAAAGTGAACACGCAGACAGTAACCAGAGGATAATAAATGTGCTTATTTCATGGCCATGCTTCCACTCAAGGAGTGTTTGTGTACTCATGGTCTTACACTGATGAGTTTGACTCCCAAATCCCATCTAAAGTAAGATTAGAGCTTCTTGTAAATCTGACCATGAAGATTAAAGATTTTTTGTAACAGACTCCAAAAACTTGTTGCAGTGTTAGAGGTCCAGGACTCACTGAACCTCCATTTTATTTCATGGCCATTTCAGACCTGAGTTCACTGTCTTTGGTATTAGGCCTTGTACCTTTTCTGTACTTTAAGGCTGAGTATGACTTGAGGTTACTGTGTATCTGCATACTTAGTAGCTTTCCCTTTGAGAATTTAGAATCGGTTGTATCAAGGGAATGATTAGACTTCTAATAACATCTTGTGTGTCTACATTTACAGAAGAAACAGAGCTTTTGAAAAGCACATCAGTGGAATTTTAAAAGTCTATAGGCAGCTCTACCTTACAGCTTATCATACAGAATATAACATAATAGATACTATAATTTTCAGACACTCTGACTGTATCACAACCTGGATCTTTCAAACAATACTATTAAGGTAGTGGGACTTCTTTCAGTTTCTTCCAACAAGCATTCCTTTCATCTCACTTGAAAGCCTTTTCCTAACATTTTATCCTAATAATTTTTGATAAAAGGCTACATATCTCCTACCATGTGTTTTTTTCTGGACGACTCCCCAGTATATCTATACTATAAGCACTCCAGGAAAAACTTTAGCATAAAAAGCTCATGTAGCCCTGTAGAGTTTATCTAAACCCTCTACTTTCAGATACCATTATTGCCCATATGAAAACAAGCCACTTGCCAGATGTCAGAAATATACAGCAAAATCAGTGCCTTGATTCAGCCTAACCTGATCCTTGTCCGAGGCCTTGTCACTCAAAGCTTCCTCCACAATCATTTTGAGAGAGGGAGGTGGTCTCCCCCACTCCCTGCATTTGAAAGATCCCTTATTTGTTGTCTCAGCATTTTGATGCAGGCCAGAGTTCTTTTCACAGTGACCCTACATTCCTCCTCTTACTTCAACATCTTTACCACAAGGTTTTATATTGATTCGCTGTCATAGGCTTTCTTTTTTGAGTATCTCAGCCTCATTGTTGCTTCTCAAGCTCTCTCAGGATGACTTTAGAGGCTCCAGGTTGTTTATTGATGTGTATGTTGAGGTTTTCTTCCCTCCTGCCTAGTATCTGATCAAAGCAATCAATAAATGAGTGCTGTTATTATATTTCCAAACTCTTTGAGGATCTGTTACAGAGAAGGCATTGCCTGCTTAACTGATGAAAGTAAAGCTAAAAAGAGCCTCTTTGGTGGCACATAAAGACACTTGAGAGGTGGCAAAAGAAGTGACTTATCCCTTCTTCCTCATGACCTTGGAGTATGACTTGGAAGTCTTCTGTCTCTTGTTGGCAAACCTTTTATCTTAGAGACCTCTGACCTATCTGCATCCTCAGCTGCACCACTCTGCTCCACTTCACAGGGTAAGCAAATACATCTTCTGTATTGTTTTTCTTCAAAACTCTTTAATTAGCTAGCAAAAATTTGAAATTATTCGTTTAGTTATATGTTCTGTGAAAAGAGCTGAAGTTCTTGCAAAAATTACACAATTAAATAGCCATGCACAGCCAAATTAGTGCTTAGTATTGTAGGAATTAGGAGTTCAAAAGTACCTAATTTGCATTATTTATAATTGCAACAGCCAGCTTATAATATATTTTCTTGTGTCATACTTGACTTTTTAGGCTTTCGGAAGACCTTGATCACTCTGAAAATAATCCCACCAAAGCTTTTCCTTTATAAACCTATGGATTTTAGATCAACTCTGAAGTGTAATTAACTTGGGAAAAAGCCCACCCACCTGACTGACAGTTCTTAGCTAGCACAGCAGAAACTCTCTATACATGTCTTCTGATTCCTTTAATGTATCTGTGGCATTATTTAGGGCCTCAGAGCTGGACTCAGTCTTCCAGCTTTGATTTCCCATCTTAGTATGGCAGGTGCTTTGCTAAGTGCACTTAGCACTAGATGTTTCGTAGGTACAGGGTAAATCCATCCTAACCTGAGTTTACTGACCAGAATGCCTTTACCACTGGTGCAAAATTGCCTCAGAGTGGAATGAGCAGGTTAGAGGGATTTCATTAAAATATCTGGGTGATGCATATTGCCCATACCTACCTTCTCAATATTTTATTAAAAATTGAACTTACTGTGACAGTGATCTCTCAGGAATGCTCAACTTTAAGCCTGTGACAGTTGAAATCTATAGGGCTGCTCATGGGCATAAGTGCTTCTGCGGGATCATGGCCTCTGGGGCCGTGTTGGCAGGGATACTTGATGGAGATTAATAGCAAGGAGCCCTGGAGGCCAAATTAATTTTCCTCATGGAGTATTGGATGGCAACATTGTAGCTTATATTTTTCTGTATGAAATGCTATTGAATAAAACAATTTGTCCTGCCAATGCTCCAAATGGCTGTCAGAAAAGTAGTGTTACATTTATTTTTAACCTGTTTTCCTAAGGAAATATGGCTTCTTTGATCATACTGTATGCATGAGTGCGTGTGAACCAATATGAGTGTAACTGCTTAAATGCCTGATTTTGTCCCTTTTCCACCATAATATTGAGCTGACTTGGCAATTTCAACCACATTTTTGACAGGAGTACAGAGGTCTCAAGGAAATTATTTTCTACAGTGTGAAAATAGAAAGGTGGGTAATGAACAAAGAGACCCATTTACTTTCCTCTCACGAAAGAGAGGCTGTAGCAAGAACTTGTTGCTTATTAAACATCTGAGAGGGCACATTGTTCAAACAGATGGCATAAATCCATATGAGGCAAAGTTTCTTTCTTTCTGCTGGTCACAAATCTACTGATTTTATTCACAGTCATTGTTCTTTCTCTTTTCCAAGAATCATATGATGTTCTGGAGTCTTTTCTTACACTGCTTTAGAAGGTCACACTTCTTTAATAACAACTTGCATCAAAGAGTTGAAAGGTCCCTGGATAGGGTATCAAAATGAGAATTACAAATTTGACTTGGCTATGAACCTGCTGACAGATCATATGTAAAGGACTTCTCTATATACCTCTGTTCACGCTTCACACTTCTGTGTTTATAATATTTTCTCTTTAGAAAGAGGGAAAGTCTACCCTACAGACAGAGTAATCTGGCTCTTCCTGATTTAGATTCTTCACAGGCTCCCAAATTGAAAAATTTAATGATTCAAAGACATTTTTTCATGTGGCCAAAGGGTTTCTTTTCAAAAAAAAATTTGGGAGAGTATTTTATAATTTATACCTCTTGCCATTATATTTGCCACACAGCTGGAAAAGTTTACCTTTGATTTGAGATGGAGTGGATCTCCCATTTTCAGTGAAACAGTTTGCTCCCCAGCCCAGTGTAACTGACCGTGCAAAACGCTACAGTTAAAATTAGAACATGACTCCAGTGAGGATGTAAATTTATCAAAATATATACTCAGAAAGGCACTAGAGCACACAGCTTAAACACCTTTGTTGGATTCTCAATGATATTTAAGCATTTTAAGATCTGTGTGCTCTTCTTCACTACATTTTCCCAGTGGAATACCCCCAAGAGTGGTCTTTACAGGGCTAAATTTACAAGCCTCTGCACAGAGTGGTGAGCCTTCCCAGCTGCAGAGTGGATATCTTGTGCCTTCTAACGTAGCCAGGTAAAGCAGAATTTGTGAAAAGAAATAGACTGAATCTCTTAAATCTGAACTACTACATGTGAACTGAAGATATAAAATGAAAGCAACAACCCCTGAATGATTCTGTGTTCTACCATATACTATTTTTTCTCCAGAGGCTGAATGGGAGAAGCTTCAAATAGAGACGCTTCAAATAAGAAAATGAGATATCACTCTTCATAAGAAAGCTAATATAAAATGTAATTTCTGCCCCACAAGAGATTGATATTTTGACACTTGGTCCCGAGTCAGGAAAAAATAAAACTGAAATATCAAAATTTTTCATAGGGATAAAAAGTTATATGAAAAAGTGGAGTTTGAAAATGTCAAAATGGTTTGATTCATTTCATGCCGATACCATACTGTGCTGCTGTAGCGTATAGGAGTGGTAGTTCTACATCTCTCTGACATGTTTCCTTAAGGCTTTCCTCTTGTTTACCTCAAGTTCCTCTGCAAGGAATTTCAGTCTTTCATTTGGCTGAAATACCATGGGGCCTGGTGTGCTCCGCTGTCACTGATCAATGATTCAGGTGCTAATATTCTCTTGATTTCCTGATCTACAGGTGAACAAAAAATTCCTCCAAAATAATTTTTTGTGGGGGAAAATGCTCATTCAGGTATCAGAGAAGACATGGAATAAACAGAATTTTCTCAACTGATCTTATTTAGTTTGTGCAAGTAGTCAAAGTCAAGTCAGACTGCTGGTGTGTCCAAACAGTGGAAATATGATTCCTTTCTGATGGATTGTGAGGACATTTATGCCCTCTAGCTGGGTTGTGATACCTTTCTCTTGACATATTTTTTCATGAGGAAGATTCATCACCTCTGTGTGACCTAGAGTGTGCTGAAACACACAGCCCCTGTATGTTTGTTTGAACTAGCAGATTGTTTTTCTTCCTTTCGATTTGTGGTCCTTTGCAAATATTTCTTGTAAACACCTACATCACCGAGCTTCCTTAGTTAAAAACCAAACAGGCAAATAAATAAATACGGTAAATAAAGTATACAAAACAATTAATTTCCCTCAGATAGCCAGAGATATCTAGAAAAACAAATTTTCTTTTTGAGTCCTCCTAGATGATGCACAGGAAATTACCACGTTTCTTATATTGACAACTGGCTTTTCAGAATTCAAACTGCTTCGCATCCTCTACAAGCAGCCAGCACTGTACCAGGTTCCAGTCATTATTGCTTATGCACCAGTGTCTTCTCTGATAACAATTGTGGGTTTTTTTTTTAACTTCACATACTCCAAAGAACTTTGATGCTGGTAAAATGATAATTTTATTCAACACTCAGATGACACTAATTTATCCCCTGCCCTACACTTGTGGATGAAAATGTTTCCATTTAGGAAAGTGGCACAAGCAGATGAGAATCGGTGCTCTTAAAAAATAATCAGATAAAAAAGTTATTGTAGAAAATCAATAATATAGAAAATGTCTAATTTTCAGAAGTAAAAAGTTTACCTGGTCTGCTTCTCATGGCCACTGTTTAAGCTGCATAACTGGTGACCTTAAATTAAATTTACTTCATAATAGAGATTGGTCAAATATGTAGCAATAATATCTTCCATGCCTTGGTTGAAAAGCAAAGTATGTTACTGCTTTATACAACACCTTTTATTTTGTGCATTATATTAAGGAAGGAGTTTTACACAGACCCTAAGGAGACATGCATTAACATGTTTTAGGATTACATTCTTAATCAATATACTGTGATAGTTTCTTATTAAAAGGTGCACAGAAATACAATAGCATGATATTTGAGACACTTCAAATTATTTAAAGTAAGTTTGAGCATCTGATCTCAATCTTTCTCACCTACTAATAAATTTAATTAGAAGCAGACCTGTCATGATCTATTTTATTGATTGTATTTTAAACCATTTTAGCAGTAATTATTTGTTCCTTTGGACCTCCTCAGGCAATTACAGTGTAAGAATCAAAGCTTATTTGTGCACTGCTAGTTAAAATTTTACAGCAATATCTTAGGTTGACAGCTTGATCTAAGCCTTGGTCTATATATTTCTCTGAAAACATCCTGGAAAATTAGCTAATGATCTAGGGCAAAATCCTGGGGGACTCTGTGTATTCCTCACAGTCTTGTAGTACAATTGAATGATTGCAAGTGTGAAACAAGCACCAAGTTTTAGGAGAACTCTAATCTGGATGGGAGTAGGTAAACACAGGGAGCATAAAAAAAGCCAGACATTACTAGCTGGGCAGGTTTCTTAGCGAGGTCAGAGTCAGTGTATGTTTCTCATGTCTTAACCTTTCTGGTGTAATGTTTGTTGTTAACTTATTTATGAGAGCTTATTTTTAGTGTAATATAAAGTACCTTTAGCTTCTATGAAAGTAAATGACCACATTTCAGACTCTGGCAATTTTTTAATTTCATCTGCCTTGTGTTTTCACAGATATGTCTCTGCTTTTGCTTTGGTTCCTTTGGGGAAAGTACCATTTCAGGTTTTCTTTCCAATTAGCGTATTATTTTTATTTCATTCATCCAGTCATGGGCCATTTCTCTATATTACAGTATCTGATTGATTTATTGTTCAATTTCCAGACTTCTTTCTCTAAAAAAAATAAAAAATCTTATCTCGTTGTGGTTGAAATTCTGAGGAAAAGACAAAACCAAACCTTATTCTATAGGGAAATAAAACAAAATATATAATTTGATTGGGGCCATTAGATCATTTGTTTTGTTTTGTTTTGTTTTGTTTTGTTGGTTTTTTTTCCTGTGGAGATGGGAAAAATTTTTGTTTTATTAATGTTAAGATCTCTACAAACCAAGTTTTAAAGAGTCATATTCTTCACTGCATTGTCATCTTTTCTTCAAGAAGGGGCAATACACTTTTCCTATATTTTGTGCTAGATGTTAAACAAGGCATCATAAGCAATTTAACTCTTTTCAGATTTTTAAGGGTAACCTTCAGTGGGACTACAGTGTTTTAGTGGGGGTTTGTGTGCTACCACCAACTTTCTGAGCCCAAAACTATGACTGAAAGTAGATCAGTGTTTCCTGGAATTTGTCCAGATTCGTGCAGTCCAGGAAAAGCCTGAAAACTACCAGGTTGTGAGGTACTGATGCTTCTTTGAACACCACAAGGCAGGGAGCTTTCAGCCCTCGGTGCACACATTAAGCTGAGCAGGAGAAGTTTGTATGGCAGATTCATGACTGATGTGAGTGCACATCATATTTCTGGTGGCAGTTAGATCCTTCTTGCCACATAAGCAAAATCATTATTATTTCCTACTTTTAGGATGAAGAAGATGAACAATATATATCTATCAGTGTGAAGTTACAACTCCCGATCCATAAATAATCCCTACACTGAAAATACCTCTTTTTTTAGCCCTATCTTTTCTATCTTAATTTAGCAAGGGAGAGGAGTAGGTATTACAAAGGGTTACATTATCAACTATATTTGTGCCCATTCATAGGAAATAAAAGTTATTTTCATTTGGCTTTTGTCTTCACAAAATTCCAGTCTTTGGCACCTGAGTTAATTTTCTTACACATAATACTTGAATATGTCTTTTTCTTTGTAAAAGACTTCCTTATAAAGCAGAAATGAGACTTCTAATCTGAGAACAATTGTTGATTTATCTCTGTTTTCAAATATTTCTATAGAAACTAAACCGAAATTAAAATGTTTGTGCAAGGTGGACTTGTTACTCTGATCATCCCTACACTAGCTTGATTAATCCCTATGATAGTATCTTAAAGAGATTTTAGTAGAACAAAGAGTTAGAGTTAATTTAATGATTCCTGATCCATTGACATTCAATTCTAATTTACATCCAATAATTATATTAACAACCCCCACCCCCGCCAAACCAATACCGGATAACATCCCAGATGAGCACCTGTGGCATGTACCAGATGTACTGTAGGAAAAATAATACCACTGGTGACTTGCAAGATCATCCTGAAGTTGCCATAGTCTTGTATCCTGCAATCTGACCTGCATTCCTGTTTGTTCAAGGGTGCACTGACGTAGTGGGACATTGTGGTATGTTCTCACTGAGATGAGCAATTTTTTCCCTTGTAATTGGATGACTAAATCTGATTGTCTTTTTGAGAACTCTTTAGAGAGATGCCCTTGGCTGGTCAGAGGGCTCCTTACAGTCTGAGGGACATGTGGATTGAAATCCCTGTTCTGTGGGACTCAGGACAACAATTTACAGGCAGTTATTCCCTATCGAAGCTGAGTGTTCTTGTCATCACTTGTAAAAAGCCAAACACCCCTGGGTATATTTTGAACATGTGTATGATGGAGAAGCTCTCCTTACAGACAGGGTCAAGATATTAGTCACTTCTATAAAAACTCCTGTGAGGACCTGTTTCAAAGAGAAAAGGGAGTTGTGCTTTTAGCCAAGAATTTGTTTCTCATCTTTTCAATCAGGCCTGAGATTTTGAAATTCCTGTTCGTTTGATGAAACAACTTCAATGACAAATGGAAAAAATCCAAGTTCTGCTAATTCTGTTACTCTCTTCCTGTCTGACAACACTTACTGTAGTTCATGTTTAATTTTAGCCTGCTCACATGATCTACCTGGCAACGCTCTGGTGTTGTGTACTTTCTGTGGAGATTAAAGAAACACTTACTTGTGCAGCCATTCTGTTCTAGACAGCAAGAGCACAAGGCAGCTCTGATATTTTTGTGAGGAAGGTTTAGAGCCCTGGTTGTCAGTGACAAAATACTTGGCATTTCACTGTTGCCATTCATTCAAGCAAAGGCATTCATTCTACTAAACTTTAATTAACTAATACTCCTTGCAATTAGTCATCACTAATCTTCTCTGTTAATGAATTAGCAATCATTATGAGGTGAAAAAACTTGCTGAATTATTACAAATTTTAAATGATTTTATGTGGGAAAGGGAAACTATATTTTAGTAGAAACCATTTTGTCTTTTTTGGTAAGCACAGTGGACATCTCTCAAAGTGACAAAGTGAACACACAGATCAGGGAGGCTCACACAGTATCTACAGTATCACAGCTCTTGCTTAAAACTCTCTTTTATGGCAGGATTGCAGTAGTTCAGCTGCTACTCTGCTGATTTCTGGCCAGCACTCCTGAGACTAGCTGTGTATGCTTGGTTTGGCCTCTTTTACCCTCTGGCATAGCGACAGTCTTGTGTTGTGTGGTTGTCTGTAGCACCACAAGTTTTAGTTCAAGCCTGAGAACAAATTTTATGGCTTTGTCTAAGATACAGGACCTGGGAGTGCTTCCCAGTGTTCCTGGGACCGGGTGAATACTTTGATGCATCCAAACCCTTTCTGTGGCCAACATTTGTGGAATGCATCATCTATCTGGGAGGGAACACCAATTAGTCTGCAATGACATGTTCTGGTCTAGATGATCAAAGGATTGGAATACTGAATAAGTTGGAGGGTATATCTACTTAGAATACCTTATACAAAAGTCATCATTAAATTCCAATGATGCCATTGGAATTAAGTATTATTAAACGTTCAGTGAACATAACTTTTTAACAAAATAAACATTTTTATAGAATGATGAAAACTAAAGAAAACTAGCATTCATGTTCCGATAAATTATATTATGTGATTCCATAAAAATTGCTTATGTGAGAAATATAATAGTTTGAGTTTTAAAATGGAGGGCCATGTTTTCAGTACTAGTATATCTATGTATTACTCTACACCATGGTGAATAATCAGCATTTTAAAGAGACATAGCAAGAATATAATAGTAATGCATTTAAAAAATGCAGGTATTGACTGTACCTGAAAGTGCAAGTCGTCACTTTCTGCTGCATGGATTTCATCCAAAGCCTGCTGGAGTGAATGGAAAGACTGCCATTGACTTTACTGAATTCTGGTTTAGGTGATGTGGCTGGAAATACTAGACCATTGATTTCAATTAAAAATGTGTGTCTACTGTACTCCACATATTCTTTATCAAGGGAAAAATAAAATCAATCAACCAGAGAGAAAAATGTATATTTGTTTTGAACTTGTGCTCTTTAATTCCCCCAGAGTATTACTCAAAGTGATCATTTTATTTTTATATGTATGTCAGACCTGATACTTTCATAAACCTGGTACTTTCATAAACATAAGGAAGAATAATGTTAAGCAGATTCCAGAACATACAGGAGGACAGGCACATCCTTTCCGTGCTCTGTGACCCTCTTGTGCTATCATTTCAAAAGAAACACACAGTGACAGCATCTCCCAACTGAAAGAGGAAGCATCTGACAAGCACCTCTTGTCCTAACCTGCTGGATCACCTTGTGCAGCCTGTGAAACTGATGTCTGAACCCCAGAATGTTATCTTTGCTGCCTTTTGGCACCTGAACCCTACAACCCAAACAGAGATCACTGGGAGTAGTATCTCCACAATTTTTTTCCTGACATTTGAGCTGCAGTGAGCTGTACTTTGATAAGGTCTCAGACTTTCCTAATGGAAATGCCAGTAGGAACTTGTTCTTTTTCTTTCATTTTGGCTAAAGAAGGAGATAGGAAGCAGGTGGGACAGTTTCTCTGCCCAGCCAGTTGCCTGCTACTTCAGCACCCAGCTGCAAAGTCCTGGCTAAACTGGAGTGCTTCTAGGCAAGTATAGAAGCAGGATTCAATCACCTGAAAGAAACAGCTGAGGTGCTCAGGCCAATGAATGGCGCTTCAGGGTGGAAATGTGGGACTTAGGTTTTAGGCTGGATAATAGAAAACAAAATGGGGAGGAGGGAGAATAAATGTTTACAATTCAGCTCACTGCTTCCTGCCTGTGTATCCAAAAATACTGCTAAGTATTTTGAGAAACCACAAGATTTATCCAATAAAAACTCTTCATGTGGATTTGTCTCAGCTTTTGAGAAGAAAGTGCTGGATAGCTCTACTTTACAATGTTTTGGCAAAGAACATTTACCATGCCCCTCTCTTTTTCCTATTGCACAGATATACTCACAGACTAGTTTCTGTTTTAATTTCTTATGAAATTTTCCATTTACACATTAACTGTGCACTTTTTTCACATTTCCAGCAGTTCTGGCAGTAAGACAGAGCCTGGTAGTCTGAGACACACTGACAGCATACCTTACAACAGCCTTACAGAAAGCATATGGCATTTGAATTGCGGTGGCCACAACATGGTCTCCCTGGACTAGGGACCTTTCCTTCCTCCTGCAACAGCTTCTGCTGCATCACTCGAGGTGCTGAGCAAACCACAATTTTAGGAATTGCTTTTCTCTAGCTCCAGAAGTGTTCCCTAGATACTGTGATGTGAACTCTTAAAAGAATTCAGAGGAGCAAAGGAAAGGAATTAACCTTGAACCTCTCCTAAATGTCTTGCTCATTCTCTAAGTGTACAATTTTCTGCTTCTCTTCCCAAAGGTTCTTCGTTTACAATTACATAATTGATAGCTTAACCCTCTGTCCCCTCAGACCATTTTAAAATCCAATATAAATAACACCTCAGAAACAACCTCCTGTGGCCTTTTACTCTTGGCAGCAGAAACTGGGTGTGGGCAGCTTTTGCTTTACTTACTATGTGGAAATGTTTTATAAACTGTTCTTAAAATCTCTGGACATCCATTTAAGTGTGTAACTTCCAATTCCCTAGGTGTGGAGTTCCTTTCAGCACTTCATGCTCTCTGTAAGATTTCATTTTCTGTGAGAGGCATAGTGAGTAAGCCTGCAGGGGGAAAATGACATGGACGATTTTGGGGGGGTTTTGCTTGCTTGTAGCTTGGTTGTCTGATTGGCTTTTAAGTATATTTTTTTTGAGGGGGGATGGGAATGAGCTGTTGTAACCAAAGAGAGTTAAGAATTATCCATGCGGGTTCAGTTGTTGTGGTTTATATTTGGAATTTATTTTTTTATATTTTACAGCACTTGGGGCTGTACTAGAACACCGCAAAGAAAGAACACACATTTTACTAAAATATGGACAACACAATACAGACACCACAAAGCAATAAATACTTTTGTTAAAAGAAATAATACACTGTACACAGAATAAGCTTACTCATCATCTGCGAAAGGGCTTGCAGATCTGTAGAAGAGACAGATGCCTCTCTGTAGGCTATTGTGAAAAGAAACGTTGTCAGTATGGTAGAATCTCCAAGACACCTCACAACAAGATAGATGTGTTAAGAGATGCTTTACCGTAGGAAGCTGAGGCACTGTGAAAGACCTCAAAAGGAAACGTGATCTACAGAGCAAACTGTTTAACACAGTGAGACAGATGCAGCTCGAGTGTCCTACCCCTATACTCCTTGTCCCACAGTGCTCTGCAAAGCTTATTTGTGGCATTCCTTTACCTTAAACAACAACAAAAAAATACTTTCACTGCTTAGAAGGCTTCACACTTTGAGTCATTTCCCTCCCCAGTTCTGTTGCTGCTGTCTTCTCCTCCCCTGTGCAGTGCAGTACATGCGTGAGTGAAACCACTGATGAACTGAAGCAGGTCAAAAGGTAGATATCAGTAGTTTGCAATCTCTTGAGTGGCGTTTGATTGAATGCTCCCTAAATGCTTGTCCTGGATGTCATCAGAGAATTTGTAAAAGCTTTCTTGCAGGCCTCTTCACACCGCAGTCATGGTGTATATACTTGGCTTGTTGGTGACCTCTTGAAATAAATAGCAAGTTAATTCATTAGGGTCCCATGGGGGAGGTGGGAGAGCAGTGATTTCTGTGTTCCCAATGAAGCCCTTTAATACCACAACACAAGCTGTCTGAGAAGCTGTTAAATTAGATACGCTGCAAAGCTCTGAGTCAGAGCCTCAAGTTCAGCTTCCTACTGCGCCATGCTCTGTTAGTTTGGAAAGATGCGTTAGATTTCTTTTTGTGCATTTTCTATATTCAAATCTGTCTTCACTTTCAAAGTCAGATTTTCCCCTTTTTCTTCCCTGTTTCCATGAATCATTTTGAATACTTGTGAATCAGCTCACAATAGGCTTCACAATTGCAGGAGTTCTATCTAGTAGCTTAACCTTTCAAAGCCATTCTACAATCTTTGCTAACTGGAAAATAATGCTTTCAAACCAGGCTGAAAACCGGTCTTATTTATCAGTATTGTTTATCAGTGTACAGATAGTAACATGTTTTCAGCTTGCATAAATGTGGAAAAAAAAGGGAAAAAACACCCAGAGCCTTCAGTACCAAAGTGTCATTTTGGGAAAGAAGAGAACTAACTTGATATGTGCTGGATCTAGGCTAAATTTACTGTTTATTAAACGCTACACTCACGTAATATAGAGAAATAAAAAGCATTACATACAGCTTTCTTTGATCTGCCATATTGCACACACCTTCTTGCCATTGTACGTGTTCCAAAGGAAAAAGATATTCAGTGAAGAACCAGAAAACACCTAAAAAGGAAAAGATAAAAGCTGAGACTATGTGCAGGTTTTGCACTTTGTATATCCCTAAGATTTCAGTGAGAACTAATCTATATCTTCTTACAATGTATTTAGAAAAGAATTTCAAGAATTAAATATTCATAACTGCTTTTAATGACATAGGTGTTTTTAGGGGAAAAAGTCTAGTCTTTTTAAATGAAATCCAGATTCTGAATTAGCTATAATGGGTGTCCATATAATGGAACTTCTGTGAATGCGTCTTAGACCAAGGAAAGCAATAGAATCCATTGTATGGGCCTGTGGTGATGTGGGGATTCTGACAATGTGCAGCTCACAAATTCCTGTAAGTACTGGAGCCTCTATAACTGACAGGCTGCCAAACTCCACTGTGAAAGCAAAGCTCCCTCAGCTCCTTCGCTGTCTGTTGTGAGCACAACACACAGGCACCGGCACCAGGCACTTCTGTATCTGGCGTGAGGCTGACCACATGCAATTGCTAAAATCTGTTTATCATCCATTTAGGTGCAACACCACTGAGTGAGTATCAGCTGGTTGCCAAAGCCAGGAAGCAGATTAGGCAGATTTTCCTTTCATTCTTCCCCTCCCTCTTCCCCTCCACCCCTATTTTTTTGTGTTTATTTTGGGTTTTCAGTTGTTTTTAGGCTGAGACTGAATGCTAAGAGACTAGCTTCTCTGTATCCTACGGAGAAGATGTGGAAAATGACAATGTGAAGCTCCTGAAAGTTTTCTGCCAGAAGACCAAAGAATCTTTTGGAGGATTAGGAATATTTTTGATTTATTCTTTCCAAGCTAGTTAATTTTTTTACTGATTAAAGTCTAGAGAAAATGTTTTCTGAAGATCTTAATAGAATCTTTAAGTGTCATGAATCCTTGAGACAGCCTACAGTGATCTCCTAATTCTCATGGTCCCTACATCTGACTCCCCACAGTAGAACTTTGTGAAGGACTGTACTTAATACACTGGGAAACCTGGAAATCTCCTCACTTGCCTTAAATTTGGATGATTCAGATCTGAAAAAAGGCAAGTGACAAAAACCCTCAGCCAAGAGAAAATACTGGGAAAGGCCTAGGGAACTCAGTCAAACCCCAGATACTGTAATGGTAAACATTTAGCATGAGGAGAGACAAGATCTATTCTGAGACAGACTGTACTTGGGAAAACTTTGTTATTCTGAACGCCCTTGAAAGTATGGATAATATAATCTGAAGACATTAGTTTTATTATTTTTGGTAA
Organism: Chiroxiphia lanceolata; assembly: GCF_009829145.1. Taxonomy (NCBI): domain Eukaryota; kingdom Metazoa; phylum Chordata; class Aves; order Passeriformes; family Pipridae; genus Chiroxiphia; species Chiroxiphia lanceolata. The sequence continues at coordinate 26,432,424 of NC_045643.1, read as the reverse complement.
CATTAAGTTACTACATATGAAAAAAAACTTTACAGTAACCAAAGACCTGTCCATTAACTTCCTCTGTGCTGAGTGTTATTTATATGAGTTGCCAGCTCTAAACGTGCTGGACATGGTTTAACCCCAGACAGCAACTCAACTCTGCACGGTGACTCGTTCACTGCCCTTAGTGGGATGGGGAAGACAATCAGAAGAGTAAAAGTGAGAGAACTCTTGGGTTGAGACAAAGACAGTTTAATAGATAAGGCAAAAGATATGCACACGAGCAAAACAAAACAATAAATTCATTCGCTGCTTCCCATGGGCAGGCAGGTGTTCAGTCGTTCCCAGGACAGCAGGGCTCCATCACAAGTAACTGTGACTTGGGAAAACAAACACCATCACTCCAAATGTCCCTTCCAAACTCTTCCCATACAGGATGGGATATCCCTGTGGTCAGTTGGGGTCAGCTGTTCTGGCTGTGTCCCCTCCCAGAGTTTTTGGGACCCTCCAGCCTCCTCCGTGGTGGTGGGGTGGTGTGAGGAGCAGAAAAAGCCTTGACTCTGTATAAGTGCTGCTAAGCAATAACTAAACCATCCTTGAATTATCAACATTGTTTCCAGCACAGTTCCAAAACACAGCTCTATATAAGCCACTGTGAAGAAAATTAACTCTATTCCAGTCCAAACCAGCACAACAATTCAGGATATAGAAATAGCTGTGGAGCAGAAGGACAAATTGTCCAGCTGCTACTGGGCCAGTAAACTGTGCTCCTTACCAAGGTTAGAAAACTATCCCCTGTGACAGAACCAAACTGCACCAGTAAGAATACTGTTCTACCATTATACCCTTGACTATTGACAACTAAACCATGCTTGTTCACTGTCATATCTATTCAGCTGACTGATGGCAGAGCTTTGTTTACGTGAATTTTCCATGTCTACTTGATTTTGGAAAGACTCAATGAGTATCAAGGAATGTCCAGAGAATACAAAGCTAAACTAAGAGCTCATAAATTAATAGCAGCTTTCCACAGAGTTACTGAGATCTCCCTGTTACCTTTGAAACTTTTAGTGGATAGCTGTGGAATTTGGTTTGGGCCAATAAAAAATAGGATGCTCTGTTTCCAAAGCATATCAGGCTGCATGTTTTCCTTGCCCATACCACAAGGATTCAAGGGTGGATTAAGATTATTCCATTAATTTAATTGAACAGTAGTAGTGCTAAGCAGTTGAGTTGAGGAGTACTGGGCTAAAAGCATCAGTCCCTTCCCAAACAGTGGAGACTGGTTAAAAATCCCCAACCCATAGAAAGACCTGAAGATTGGTTGTGCACTTTTCACAAGTTTCCCTATGGCTAATGTTCCTGGGAGGTGTTGGCAAATGTGTTTGTAGAACATGGAAGAACAAGATAAATGGTAATTAATCACTCTCACTTCCAATGAGTGGTATGCATAGACAGTGCAACTCTGTAGAATAAGGTATAACAACTAGAAAAAGTTCTCTTAAATCTTACTAAGTGTAGAGTTCATTTTCTTTAATGAGGCAACTTTGGGAGCCTGACTGTTTGTAATGCTATGCTGGTGCCTTGCTATTCTAGCTGCTGTCTGTATAAAGACAGAGACAGAACACATAGTGATCACAGTTAGTCAAACATAAATCCTGAGTGATTCTATTGATTTCATGACACAGTGATTTCAATGTTGTTATTTACTGTACTCCAGATTTACACAAAGTGACTGAAAAACCTTTCTTTTAAGGACTAAAGATAACATTTCAGCAAAAGTATAAACTATGCAAGCTTTTGATTTATTTGCCTTGCCATATGGAACAGTAAAACAAAAGATTTTTTGTCTTATCAAATAGATTTGTGTTTACAATTCACTATACTAAGATGTTAGAAACTCTGATTCCTCTCTCAAAGGCTCAGGTTTTATACCAAAGTAATTCCAGTATCTCAAATGAAGTTACTCCAATTTTATGATGTTGGAAAAGCAGTAAGAGTTGGGTCTGGGAACTCAGTGTTTTGAGCCAAAGAGAGAAGAAATACTTAGTGCCTTTCATGGTTCTTTTACATTGATGGATTTTTTTTTTTTCTCAAGGCTAAGTGGCATATGCAGAGGTAAAAAGAGCTTTTAAAATATTGAGTGAAACTCATTTTAGGTCCTGCCACTACATAACTTTATGCAATTGGTGTGATGGTTTGTATAGTCACAGGCAGTAAGTTCAAAATGAATGAAAAGCAAAAAATCTCTTAAAATAACTTTAAAGTTGAGACTGAATACTTCCAAGAAACTAAATACACTGTAAGGCAGTCTTTATTTGACCTTCATGCTCTCTAACAACATCATGTTAAGGGATGAATTCTGTTAGGGAACATTGAGGAAAAAAAACCAAACAACAAAACAGGAAGAACATTCTGGTTAAAATAAAATAAATAAATTTTTTTGGTATTTCCCTCAAAAGTAGTTATTAGCAAACCCAAAATCACTCTTAAGTAAATCTCCAAGTTATTTGTTGCGAACACTCAAGATTTTTCAATGAAAAATTGTTTATTATTATTATTATATAATAATATAGGTCCAGAGAAGAGCAACTAGGCTGGTGAAGGGACTTGAGCACAAGTCCTATGAGGAGAGGCTGAGGGAGCTGGAGTTGTTTAGCCTGGAGAAGAGGAGGCTTAGGAGAGACTTCATCATTCTCTACAACTACCTGAAAGGAGGTTGTAGCAAGTTGGGAGTTGGTCTCTTCTCCCAGGCAGCTATCAGCAAGACAAGAGGGCATGGTCTTAAGCTCTGCCAGGGGAGGTTTAGGTTGGATATTAGGAAGAAATTCTTTACAGAGAATCAGGCATTGGAATGGGCTGCCCAGGGAAGTGGTGGATTCTCTGTCCCTGGAGGTTTTTAAGATGAGACTGGATGTGGCACTTAGTGCCATGGTCTAGTAACCACGGTGGTGTTGGATCAAGGGTTGGACTTGATCTCAGAGGTCCTTTCCAACCGAGCTCATTCTATGATTCTGTGATTCAGTCCATCTGGGGATGAACAGATCGAGAGCAACCCTGCTAAGAAGGACTTAGGGGTGCTGGTGGATGAGGGGCTGGACATGGCCTGGCAACGTGTGTTTGCATTCCAGAAAGCCAATCCTGGGCTGCATCAAAAGCAGTGTGGCCAGCAGGGTGAGGAAGGGGATTCTGCCCCTCTACTCTGTCCTGGCAAGACCCCACCTGGAGAACTGCATCCAGCTCTGGGGTCCCCAGCACAGGAAGAACATCAACCTGTTGGAATGATTCCAGAGGAGTCCACGTTGATTAGAGGGATGGAGCAACTCTCCTACAAGGAAAGGCTGAGAGAATTGGGTTTGTTCAGCCTGGAAAAGAGAAGGCTTAGGGGTGTCTTTCAGTACTTGAAGGAACTCTATAAGAAAGATAGAGAGGGACTTTTTACAAGAGCATGTAGTTACAGGGCAAGGGGAATGGATTCAAACTGAAAGAGCGTAGGTTTAGATTAGATCCTAGAGAAAAAGTTCTTTACTGGGGTGGTGGTGAGGCACTGGAACAGGTTGCCCAGAAAAGCTGTGGATGCCCCATTCCTGAAAGTGTTCAAGGGCAGGTTAGATGGGGCTTTGCACAACCTGATCTAGTGAAAGGTGTTCCTGACAATGGCAGGGAACTGCTGATGATCTTTAAGGTCCCTTCCAACCCAAACCATTGTACGATTTTGTGAAATTGCTGTTTTCCTATCTGAAACAAAAACAGAAATCAAAACCAAATTTTCTGACTAGCTCTATAAGAGCTAACAGGTGAACCTCTGTTGATTTTACCGAATGACCTTTGTGATTCTGATTGATAGTCAGTCTTTTACAAACTGGTCCTTATCATCATAATTTTAACTTCAGGAAAACATGACTTCTAAGTAAGAAATGAAGATGTCATGTAAGAACTGCCACTGACTACCAAGAGGAAGGGGAAAGACACCAATAACTGAATTTAAGTGTCATGATTTGGATATCTATTCCACCCTAACTGTGCTCATGATTTGAGTGCTTCTGGATGTAAAGCTAGTATTTCAGAGAACAGGAGTCTGACTGGGTGGAATGTACTGTAATTCCTGGTAATTCGGACTATCCTTAGCAGAGCAGAGTGCTTCTGAGGAAAGGAGTGCTTAAAAAGAAAAATTGATATATTGTCAGGACTTTTTGCTTTTGGCTCTCCTTTTGAAGCTTACAGTGCCTTGCTTTCTGTCTATTTTTTCTTGTAGCTGGGAAGTGTGCTGTGGCATTTACATTAGGTGTCAATAAAACTTATTTAAAACTTCTACCCAAGCTAAAGGTCTTTGGTGACAGGCAAGCTCAGTTGCTTGTAAGAATTGCTTCTTCACCCATTTAAGTCAAAGTGATCTGAATTTTCCACAGCACTTTAAGCAGCAGGTCCTTGCTAACCTCAGTTATTTTTACCTGAGACAAGTTAAGAGAATTCACATGAGCGGTTCAGCAGGTAGAGATAAGGAGAGTGAAAAGCTGTGCTGCACAGCTGGAGGGAGGTGAGGTCAGTAATTTGTTCAGCTGGTAGAAAGACAGTGGGAAAGGGGATGTGAGCAGACCTCAACACTCAAGGAGGACAACTGGAAGGCTGGATGTGGAGTACTTTGGGATTCACAGTATTATTGATGGTAGGTCCTGTTAAAGAAGCACTAGGGTGCACTGGCGCCACTGTAGCAGCATCCACTTGGGTGCAGCCCTCTGGTTTTGCTGGGAAGGGGATTGAGAAGCCCTGCTCCAGTAGTCCTGAGTGGCCATTCCTCTATTCTTATCCCACGTGGTTCTTCAAGGAATGTGAGGCAGATTTCCCTGTTAACAGGACAAAATGAGTTTACATGCACCTTGTGAGAGCACCTTTCCTTTTTTGTGGTTTGGTTTCCAAGTTTTGGCCCTTCAGTCTGAAGCTGCTGCTGGAAAGTTAATTGTGAACCATCTCAGCTTTCTCCACTGTTCTGCTTGGTGTTGTGGTTTATTGAGGACTCTGCAGTACAACCTATCAAACACCTATACTTTAGGAAACTATTAGAAATACAACCTTTTTTTTCTTCACAATACTTGTCTAAGAACACATCAGAAGTGCTTATAATCTGTGAAGTTTCATGATCTTAACTACTAGATATTGCAGGCAGAAGTATAAGAAATACTTATACATGTTTCTTGCAGTGTGGGAAACAAACCTTGTGATTCCAAGTGTTTACCAACAGCATGTTAATTGCAGACTGTTGGTGTACTTGTAAGGTCTTGTTTAATAAGGTTAGTTAATCCTAAATTACGTACAATCAAGACAATATTAAATTGCTTAAGGTTTATCTCTGCGTCTCCTTCATTTACATAAAACTAGCAGAGTAATGTTTAGTCATTCTGTAGCATCTGATCTGAAGGAGGAGGAATTCAGCTGGTACTGTGCCTCTTAAAGTTTTACTATCATATTCAAGTTTATTAATGTTTAGCCTACTTAGGGAACATTAACATGGAGTAATAAAATAACTCTGTCCTGTTAACAAATTAATCAAGTACTAAATATGACTTATTGAAGGATCTACAGAGAATATCTGTGAAAGCTTGTTAGTGGTATGTGGTTTGTATAACAGAGATACAGACCCTGAGCAAATGAGTGCCACGTTATAATTTCACCTGTCTGCCCCGTATACAATGGGTGAGTAACACCCAGGAAAATGAGAGAGCATCTACAGGTTTTCTTCAGAGTTTTATCTGAATTTTAGGCAGATTTGCGTTGCTTTCACACACCCCCCCCCACGTGCACACACTGTATTCCTTTCCCAAACAATTACTGCGACGTGGCACACAGAGCACTAGGACTGAGTTTCAAGGCATCCAGCAGCCGAAGATGCCTTTCACTCAGTAGCTGAGTTCTGTAACAAATAAGCAGTACTTATAAGAGGGAGTGTTATAACTTCCTATGCTATTAACTATAGCTCATTCATACATATTGTCAAAAATCAATGATACTAGTATCACACAGAAGCTGTATATTGATATTCATTTTCCTCTGGAATATGGCTATATTTTGTATCCCTTTCACCTAAAGCAACCAGTTCCTTGGCTTGTGCAACTCAATACAGTCTCAGTGAAACTGCAGAGTGATAGATATATATTTATACATACATACGCACACAGAGACACATCCTTTTTTTTTTTAGTTGGACTAGATTTTTTCCTATAAAACCTTATTAAGTAATGCTATACACAGTACAGCAGAATGTCTGAAGGAATAATTTGTACTGTTAAGTGTTTCTGGTCATATTGTATTATGCAGTCACTACTGTTTCCCTGAGCAGCATCCCCTGTGTTTTTAATAATTTTTTTAAGGCTGTCTGTTCTTTGACAGAAGATTTTTGCACCCAACTGGCTTTTTAAGAATTAGAGTTGACTGCAAAATGTTTGGTTAAATGTCAGTATGCTCTTCATGAACTTTCCATCACTCTCCTTTTTCCTTTTTTATTGCCTTTTCACTTCTCACTTGTCTTTTCCCAATTCATAGCTCTTTGTTTTTCCCTTGATAACTGGGGCTTTCCAGCCAACACCCAATCCACTTAACAGATGGCTGGCAGGCAGAAACCAGATGTGTAGTGAGTCCTTGTCCAACATTATGACTTTGGCTCAGTTGCATCAATGGCTTTTCTAGGCAAGGGTCCCAGATTTCAAGAACCCTGCCTTCATCCTCTCTTGGCTTCAAGTGTGCTGTACCAGAGGGACTGACACAGAAAACGAGCTAATGGTGACTGATACAGCTTATATAGAAAGACTTCAATTTGGGAAAAGGGCAATCTCTGACAAACTCATCTCAAGTGGAGTCAAGTTTCTCTTTAAACATCCTTTATGCACGTTAGATTTAAAGTTTCAGAAGCAGTAACAACATTCAGGAAGCTTGTGAACTCTGTGTCCCTCACCAAATTTTGTTGGAACGTATCCATGACCTTGAATGGGTGCTATATAGATTATAATTTAGTTAATTTCAGAAAATCTTTTGCTTTTCAAAGCTGATGTGGATAAAGCCTTCCCAATGTTTCCCTACTCTGTCTGATGCTTGTAAATTAATAGGAAAATGAACACAGTTGTTAATGTATAAAAGCAAGTTCATATAATATAGAACAGTTTGCCCACCCTCTTGTGGACCAAGGGAATTTTTAAAATTTTTTTAGCAAAACAAGTGTAAAACCACATTTTTATAATGACTATCGCTATAATGACAATATAAATAATTTATTGTTAATGATTTATTTTGTATTTGCAGATATCTTTAAGAAGTCTTAGATGGTTATTTAGGAACTATATTTGTGGGAACTGCCCAATTTTGCATCAATATACAATTTTCCCGGCCTTTTGCCTTTTTTACAAAATGTCCTCCAGAAAATGGGTTTTGATTCATGTCTTTTCATGTCTAAATGCCTCATAGTTCTCATATCGCTGAGAAAGATGATCCTGTCTGTTGCCTTTGGTCAAAACTGAATAATGGAGTCTCTGATATCTCAAGGATGGAAACCTTGGAAGTGTGGGTCTGAATTTGGCAAAGCAAGATCTGAAACCTGTCAACTACTATAGTGGTCATTGCAAGCTAATGAACAGTCAATATCATAGAGGACAACAGCAAAATGTTGCCCTAAATCAAATGTAAAATGAAGCTGAAAGAAAAAGTAATTTCTTTCATAGAATAAATCAGAGCAGCTTCATTCCCTTCATTAAAGTAATATCATTCTAAAGGAAGTAAATCCACTCTGGTGAATGGAAAATTTCTAATGTGTTCCTGGCTTCTGACCAGCCCCTGCCCTGGCCGGTAACTCACTGACTCGCAGGCAGAGCTGTCATGCTTACCTAGCAGAGTGAGAAAGGCCCTAATAAGACAAGTTGAAACTGGTGGATTTTGTAAACTGGTTAATCAATGCACAGATGGTTTGCTGCAATAAAATATCTACTTTACATCTGCTTTAATGATTTGAAGCAATTCTTCTCTTCTACGACTGGAGGAACCTGAGGTGGTGGGCTGTACTTTCCTCTTCTGCCCTGTCTTCAGTTTTAATATGCCTTAATAACATCCTGCCGCTTCATTTTATCGCCATTCCTAACAGTTCTAGTCCCCTCCCACAAGCAGGATACTCACCACTGACTTCCAAATGGTATACTGTTGAGTACATTATGCAATATGACAGATCCCCTTTAGCTGTACAGGATTTCAGTCCAGATGACAACAGTTGACAGGTTAAGATCTAGGTAGCCCACAGTCTGGGAGAGTTTAATGGATGTACTAGAGGAAACTATGCATTTTTCCAGCTTTCAGGATTCAAACCCTGCTCATTAGCAGTTAAACCTTTTTGACAGAGCAGAACGAGCAGAACGGGATGACTTCCTATGAATCTTAATAGATTGTGCTTGCTCTGCAGCAGTGTTTATAGTGAGCATGATTTTATACATGATTTGTTAATTAAGCAAATTAGTGTTAACAGCTCTCTCAAAACCCTATTACCTTTATATCAATAGACTTTTTACAAATTAACATGATTAATTTAAAAAGCATGAAAAAAGAAACAAGACTAAGAATATAAGGGTGAAGCTTAAGGTCACTACTTCTGGATGTGGAAACAGCTTCTTATATGAAATTTTCATTGACATTACACAATAAAAGGAAAAAATACAGAGAGAGAAAACCACAGTCAACCATGTCAACTTACAGTCGGCTTTCAGTTGGCTTTAAAATCACCTCAGAAAATTTGGTGTAAAGACAAATGTGACTGAGAGCTAAGATTTAAGAAATCCTTGCAAAAAGTGGAAAAAACCAAAACAAAGCAGACCAAAAAAACCAAAATGACCACCAACCCTAAAAATTCAACACACAAACAACAATTATGGATTCTAAAAGGTCCATAAAGCAAAAGCTGACTGGATGAAACCTAGAGCAGCCTGACCTGGCTTTGAGCTTGGTCCTGCTTTGAGCAGAGCAGGCAAACCAGATGGTTTCCGTAGGCCCCTTCTAGCCCTGTTCTGTGAATCTAAGCATCTATTTTCTCATTGGTAAGGGCTAACCTTGGGAACACACTTGTGAAGGGAACAGGACTCTCTTCTGTTACTTTAGTACTGTTGTAAGGAAGGATTCTCTCCTCAGGCAGGAAAGGGGAGCTAGCCAAGATTCTGTGGTTTCAGCTGGAGGAAATGAAAGAAAGAATGGAGATGTTTTACCTGATAACATTGCATTTGTAGACCTAGAGAGCCCTCTGTGTCAGCTGCTGTACACATCCATAATGTTAGAAGATTTCTGCCTTGAAGAGTTTACTATTTAGTATGAGCCAGAAAAGACAGGAACAATATCTGCATTGTTCAGGTAATTAAAGTGAATTAACTCCAGGTTAACCAGGAAGTCAAGAGAACAGTTGTCAGAATCCATGTCCATCATTCAAAACATGAGAATATCTTTCCACTTCAAGTTTCATCAATCGTGTAATATCACAAAAAACAGAGTCCCTCTGTACTTTGTCAGTACATTTCAGTTTTCCATTTGACCTTATGTTCATTCAGTTTTGCATAAGTATCCATACAACATCCTGTTGTTAGTGTGGGTATCTCAGGCAGTCATAGAGGGGAAAAAAATGTTTATAATAGAAAATATAACCTTGTCAAAAATTGGTTTAGGGAATCTGGAACCAGCACACATCCTGAAACTGCTTTTAATTTGATTTTTCGCTGACAATGTATCTCTATGCATATGTGGAAAAAACTGTAAAATATCAGTCCGCTCTGTGTGTTTATTCCTTGTTTTATTTTTACAGTTTATTAGAGAATAGTTATGGTAATAAAATTCAGTATTGCAGTTCTGTATGCATTTGTTGACCCACTTTTCCCTATGATAGAAATGTTTGAGAGCTGAAGCTTTTCTACATCTTTAAAAAGTCAAACAGTTAATGTCTGATTGGATATTGTCCATATTCTGAATACCTATAGGACTTTTTACTTTCGGATTCCAGAGGTGAGTATTAACCTTTTAACAGCATGTCAGTGCCATTTGTCCCTCTGGACCTATTGTTAGCAAAGAAAGTAATACAATGTTGCTAACAAGTAGCCTAGTCCTGTTTGGGTCAGCTAATGACAAGAGAGTATTAAACAAATTAATAATAAAATACAGGTGTTCCTGACTTCACCAGTCTCAGGTGGCTTTAATTACCCTTCTTTTTCTAGATGCCTTCATTATGACAGTATTCATAATTTTGTCTTTTTCTGAATGACAAAAAGATAGAGTAAATCCACTCAGTCATATTTGTGCTTACCATTGTCTTTCCTTCTCTCAGAAGCTCACTAGCAGTTTGTACTCACAGTTCGTACAAAGGTCTTGATATCTCTAGTCGTGCCAAGCAGTATTCTCGCGATTCATCTCATGAGTGCGTGGTCAAGATTTTGTCCTTTATTTTGGAGCACACATTCTCTTGTATAGTGACTATGTACTGTCCCTACAATGAGGTTCCAAGTTTCAGTATTAATCAAAATAGTGGTAACACTTAGAATTAACCCTGTGAGCAGTACTTCACTAATTTTTGTGGTTGGTTTCGTCTCTTCAAATCAGTGAATACATACAGTAATGTCATACAGTAATGCAGAGAAGCGAAAATGACCCCTAAGGTATTTCGACTACTTCCTTTTTTGTTGAAAAGTCAGTAGTCTGACAGAGCAAGCAATGTGTAATGGGTTAAAGAGAAGGTATCTTGCCTTTGAATAACTATGGAAGTGGAAGAGCCAAGGCTGCATATTAATTTTATTTTATTTTTTCATTGTTTAATTTACAAGGCTTCACTATATGTTCAAACACCCATTCAAACCTCCATCCCACCATATAATACCCAAATAAAGCTCCTACTGGGAAGCATCAGGGCTATGGCAGCTTCTACAGAGATACTACTCACAGTTACAGTGTTAGTAAATCAGAACTGTGTAAGTGCAATAAATTTTCATTTAAGTGTCTGTGAGTCCAAGCCTGTAAAGGAGAACCCAAGTGGAATAACCAGCCTGGTATCTAAGGTGAGACTGAAGGAAGAGACTGAGCGCAGCAGACCCCACCATACATTGTCCAGGTCTCCGCTTGCAATGCAATTAGAGGGGCTTTAAATTTCCTGTGAAGTAATTCTTTAAAAACAAATCAATGTAGTGCAAGAAGCACTGATACAATCTTATTCAAACAGAAATATAAAATAGAAGTAAAATGGACATAATACAGAGCAAACAAAATCTTTAATTGTTCTGATTTCTTTGCTGTCATTTTAAGTGCCAGTAAGTTTGTTGTCTTCCCAAGGACTCTTGTGGTGTAGGGTTAATCATCATTTTCTGATGGAAACTTGTTCTTTTCAAAAAATGTCTTTGGCTGACCACCACTTTCATTTATGTTTGATGGTGAGACACACCATTACACTTCCTCCTAGTCTATTCCCAACCAGAGGAATATTTGTTTGCTTAGAATGAATCCCTCTGTAACCTGAAGAAGTGGAGAGAATCAGCTCATACTGAGTATTGGGCTACTGCAAGGTGACTGATTCCAAGATCTAACCTGTCTCGTTTAAAGCAACATCCAGTGTATTCGCATAACACTGCAGACTGCAGTATAGGCTTATCCTGAGTAAAGTCCCAGGAAGGATTTAAAGATTTCTTCCTATCTTGTGTCTTGGGAGTTATGAAATGAAAAGAGTAAGGAGGGATTCAGGGGGAAGATATGTTTCTGGGAATTGCAGCCAGCAGTTTATCAGCAAAGTTTTATTTTGTTATTCATGTGTCTTTGTTTCAAGTCATAAACTATGCTCTGAGGCAATGGGCCTTTAAAGAACTCGGCCATGGTGTTTGCTTGTTATCCCTGCATTGATAAAACAGTCCCTCCAGTTTAAATGCTATCTCCTTATCACGGAAATCCAGGCAGATTGAAAGGACAGAAGAATTGAAATACGTGCTGATGTTTCCCACCATATTTTGATGGCACTGGCTGTAGGGAAAAGATCTTTCAGAAAAGCCACAATTGCATATGACCACAGCAGAGTGACCCCAGATTTCCAGCAGCGTAGATGAAAGCAGTTTGTCCCACTAAGAGTGTCACCCATATGGGCCAAAATCCTACTCATGTAGGTGTCTCATGCGTTGAATATTTCTTTTTCTAATTGCCCAGTTGATTTTACAGGGATCATGGTTCATGACTGTTAATGGGAATCCCACTAGGCGCTTGTTTCCATTTCTAGGTACCTAAATACTTTAAAAAATATTTCCTTCTCAGTCTTGCCAGTGGATTTTAAGAGCTTATTTCCTTTTTTTCCCCATTCCTCTCCCATCTCAAAGTCCCAAGGATTTAAGGCAGGAAGCCCTTCTTGACAAGTTATTGTTGCATTTGTTGTTAACAACTAACACAACTGTCACAGAAGCTCTGCAGGGCTTCGGGGAGCAACGTCTGGAGGATTAAGAGGAAGGGGGATTTCTGTGAGCCCCAGCAGAAAAGAGTAGATGTTTGTTCCAAGACTATACTTTGGCCTTCAGTCTCACATTAAGGAAGACACGTAGTGGTCTCGGCACATAGATCTTAATGGCATGGCTGAACCCATGGTCTGTTTTCTTATATGGTTTTTCTGGGAGCAGCTTCCAGGGGAAAAAAGGAAGAGATAAATTGCAAGACCAACTTGTGCACTATGAATTATTACAAGGTAAGAGGAAACAAAAGCAACACAAACTCTTTTTCCAAATGTCAGCTTTTAAGTCTGTATTTCCCTTTTGGCTCACTTTGTTGCTGATCAACAAACAGGGTCATGGGAATAATGCAGAGTTAATGCAGACTTTTGGGGCTCTGATTTGAACAGCTGGGCAAGGTTACTAACAAGTCTTAACGTAGACCACATCCTTAACACCAAATCAAATGCCAGGGAGGCCCTCAAAGGCTGAGTAGAAGAGCAGATGAGAGAGAAGCATGCTGTGCAGCTGGTCTTAAATTTGGAATATGATAACGTTAGTAGGCGATTACCCTTTGACATATGAGTAAGAGAGAGTTAAGACTGCTTAAAAGCCAAGATGTTTTAGGGGCTTTTCAGAAAAAGCCTTCCAAATGGAGAGTGCCAATAGCTATATTGTGCTAAATATGTAAATACAGCAGTATCAGGTGCTCTACTTTTCATAGTGTTTTGATTATTCCTTGGTGGGTGAGCAATAAGAAGATCGGAAGTCCATATAAGGGGTTATGAAGGACATTCTGTATCACCATGGAAAGGTATTTATGACACATTTTTAAGATTCAAATTTTCTTGGATGCCTCCATTGTGGACGATGAATACAATAAACTGAATCTGGAAAAAAGAACTAAAATTATCAAACTATTTTGAAGGTCTTGACCATCATCTCACTGTGCTGTGAGTTTCTGTTTTTCCCAGATCTGGTCTGCAAATAATATAACTGGCATTCTGAAAGAAGTTAGACCACAGATGAATGTACAAATCTGTATTTGGAAACACCAAGACTGGATTACATCTCATTGTTTTGCTTTTGCTGTAATGTTTTGGTCTTGCTTCTAATGCATTTTTGTCTACTGAGTTCTAAATTATTTCACCAACATCCTCTGTTATCTATTAGGCATGGGCAAAATTTTTCAGCCACATTAATGAATAAATGTTCACCTAAAACTGAATCTAAGTCAAATATTGGAGATAATCAGCAGGAATATTTTATCCTGAAACTTTGCCAGGACTATAAGAGGGGAATCATGATCCACAATTGCCCCCTTTTTCTTTTACCCTAAATCCTTTCCTGACCTTTCTTATACGTACAGACTTTTAAGACTCAGACTCATCTATCTGACTTAAGACACTTATTTTAAATAAGGTGGTATTTTAAATTACTTGATTCACAATCTAGGTGTTCATGTTTCTCCTCACTGACTATACAGCTTGCTTCAGGCATCTGGATTTCACACTTAGTTATCTCATTTAAATGTTTAAGATTGGATAAAGCTGATTCTACCCGAACAGACAATTCTCAGGAGATTTTAATTAGGCTACATATATTTAAGTTCTGTATTGAGCTTCCTAAAATCAGGGGGTGTGATGAACATCCTACATCATGAATTGATGAAAAAAGGTCTGAACATTGCTATTCAATTCATACAACTATTTTTCTGTGGAATTAGGAAATGAATGACAGACTGATCCAGAATGCTTTGGTGTTTAAAAGCAGTAATACGAGAAGCAATTTGCATCACATCAAGTGCAAACACCTTATGAATATTCCATTTAATGACCTACTATTTTCAGCGATTCTGCCTTCTGACAAAGAAATATTTGTTCTACACAGGATTTCAAAGAGACTCAGGAAAGAAAAAGAAATACTGTAATTGACTTTTATTGTCATTGTCAGTGGAAAAAACAGGTATCATTATAAAGACATCAAACATTTTTTGGGACAAATTTGCAACAGCTGTCAGCTGTCAGTGATATGTCAATAGGAACATTGTTTTACTTCAGAGCATGCCTTGGCTGGCTGCAGGAAAGTTAATATTTTAAGATACTTCAGATTTGCAATACCCCAAAATTAGAACTTTGGCAAGGTACTTAGGAAGCAAAACAAATATAGCATGTTTTGGTTTTTTTTCCCTTCTTTTGAGATATGAAAGCACATTATAAATTCTAGTGAGACAGGACCCCAGAAAACATACACTGTCAGACCTGTGCTGGCCTAGGGTAGAAGTTTCTATAAAGAGCTTTTGAAACATTTCACATATACAGTGTATATTTTTTTTTTAATTTAGTAATATGCTGCTGATGAGACCAGAAAGGAAGAGTTCTAAAGACAAGGAATGCTAAGTGGTCATAGATATTTGCCTAATAGCAAATCTGTAAAAAATGTGATACTCCAGTAAAAGCAAAATTTACCTTGAAGCTATTTTATTAAAGTTTCCTATTGATGTATGCAGGAAATGTTTTTTCTTCATTAATAATTTTAACAATTTAATTCATTTGATCTACAGAGTGATTTCTCCTCCTCCTTCCCCTTTCTTCTTCCCCACCTCATTCCTCCTCAGTGCCCCCCTGATCATCTCCAGGGGGGAAATAGAGATGAAAAAAGGAAATGAACAATAATGTAATTTCAGAAATAGCAATGAGGTACTAGCTGTAAACTAACACAGATGATTACATCTTTGCACTCTGGGATGGAATTTACTTGCATTGATATTTCCTGATCTGAAAATGAATAAATTTTTAGCTTCACTTGTTTTTACACCTCTTTGTGGTCCAATTTCATATACAATCAAGATGTTAATGTAATATTTTCAGTCTCCTGTCCTAAGTAATTTTCCTGTCTATTTTTAATAGGATTACCATAGACTATGGCGTGTCTTACTTTTGAATAAGGAATTTTAACTGTGTATTGAGTTGCATTAGGAAAAGCTCAGCCTGCAGGCAGAGGCAAAAAATTGATCCCCTCTATTCAGTGCTTGTGAGACCACATCTGGAGGATAATGTGCAGTCTGGGTCAGTACAGAAATGATGTTGATGAACTGGAGGGAGTTCAGGGGTTAATCACCAAGATGGTTGAAGGCCCGGATGTGTAGGAGAGGTTTTGTTCAACCTGGAGAGAAGAAGGCCAAGGGTAGCGTCTTCCATCCTCATCTTCTTTATTATCACCCATTAGGGAGTAAATCAGATTATTCTTAAATTATGGGGATCTGAGGGGAGCTGAACACATGCTGCAGCAAGTCAGATTGTGGTTGGATATGAAGAAAAAAAAAGTCACAATGAGAGTGGTTCAACACTGTGTCAGGATGCTTAGAGAAGCTGCACAATTTCTGTCCTTAGAAATATTTAAAACAATGTAATTGGAATGTTTCAAGAAAACAAGAGAAAGAGGAGTTTACAGCATTTTGGTTTTGCCTCACTAGAAGAGATACAAAAAAAAGATAAAACCACACAAATATATTCAGTAAAGGATATGAGGAGGGGGAAAGGGTTACATTTTATTCTAGAATTTTAAAAAGGTTTTTCCTTGTCTCTAATAACAATGCTGATACCTAGTATATCAGCTGCAATGTCTCCTAACATCTTTCCATCCCAAAATTAGAGCTCTAACTTTTCAGGCCACATATAGATGCTTTTCATGCTACATGTAGATGACACCTAGACTAGAGTTTAAATTTTTTCTTCTTCTCAGGGAAGACATGGAATAACAGATGGTTCCAATTAAAAAACAGCAGGAGAATATTTTTTTTTTAACCGAGCAATCTGGGTCATGAGCAAATACTGTTTTTTCTTTCCTGCTTCGGATTGAAATTGCAAAGAATTTTGAAAAAAGTCATAACTGGAGATCTGTAAGATAAGAAATGTAATTAAACCCAGTAGGAGTCAGGCTGTTTTTCAACACCTTTAAACAGATGGAAGGATGGAATCAAATCTAAGGCAAAATACCAGATAGCCTTTGGAAAACAAAGGAATTATATTAATTCCTCAGTGACCATTTTATTCCACTGTTATCCCTAATGGTTCAAATAAACTGGCACTAAATGTACCTATTTTGCTATTTGTCCATACGGGTTATCCAATATAAAGACTTGGGGGAAACTACTGCTTTTCTATTCCTAAGCAGAACACAAGAATCATCAGTACATCTCACAAAGTGCAAACACACCAAGATAAGTATCACTTTCCCCATCGCCAAACTGTTCACAGAAATAGTCCCATGATTTATTTTATTATTTAGTGTAACACGATCTCAAAGGAGTGTCATCATGGCCAAGGGCTGGTTGTGCAGGGGACACAGGATTCCTGGAGCTATTAGTGAAGCCATCTCAGTTTTGATGGGGGAAGAAATCAGTAAAAGAGGCCTGGGTTCAAGTCTCTGATGCAAATCATTGTGTCAGCTGTTGAATATCCAGGACTCCTTGGATACTTAGTACATATTTCTTCAATCAAAGGACAATATCGGTTTGCACAGGTGACAGAAATGGCTTTCTGCTATCACATAAGAAGGTTGCTTTTTAACTCCAAGGTGCTTGGTATCTAAGATGCCAGGCTTGCAGCTGGGGTCAAGCCAGAATACCAATCAATCCTTCGTATAAAGCATTTACTATGTTCTGCTCTTAATGAGAAACAATCCACTTAACAGTGGAAAATAAATACATAGATAAAAGTAGTTATTTAAATTATGAATAGCACCAGCAGCTTAAAAATGGTGCTTTATGTAATTAATGTTTAGCAACTAATAAATTTCTTTACCAGTAATTAAACACTAATTAAATAATTTCCTCAGGAATGTATTTACTAATGGTATTCCTGGGTATTCATTTTCCATTTAAATGTTTCATAACTGTTGTTGAGTAATTAATGTTCACTAATTAAATTGAAGTAAGAGTCCTGACCCTTCAAGCAGTCTAGGAATGGAATTCCCTTAGCTGATGTGCATTCATTTAAAGCAATTCATAGTAAGACCAAAAAATAGTATAGCTTAGGGGGACAAAGTACCAGTGCCTGAGAGTTCTGAAATCTATCTATTCTCAATGAGGTTTGAGTTCCTAGAGGCAGGTCTGCGAGGATTTGAGTGGTAGGATGTGAGCTTATTCTGTGGGTGACTGGGCAAGGAGCTGCTACTCCAGCACGGCATCTTTAGCTTGTTGCTGTTCCCAGGTTAGAGGAAGCAGCTGAAAGATTACAGTGTTTCTGAGCTGAACTTTTTAATGTCTCCCACATTTGATAGAAGCCATTTTCTCTTTCTCTTCTCCCCAGACTCTGGCAATCTGAGCCTTCATAAGGCTCGGGGGCTGGTTAGTCCAAAGGAGCGTTCCTGGCACCTGCAGCTGCAGACGGACCCTGGTACAAAGGTAAGGTGTCTCAGGCAGCCTTTGAGGATTGATGGACAGATTTTGCAGTGCCCAGCAGCAGGTACATTTAACAGGTATCTCTGCTTTGTAAAACAGTAAAAAATGGATGGAGATTCAGTTTATGTGGTGCCACTAGCCTCACTTCCTAAAAACCGCAGCAAGGCTTGTTCCCTTAGACACTGCTCTAAGATTTGGTAAAGTCAAGCTGCTTCCAATTAATTATTTCAGACTTAAAGAATTTTTTAAATAAAAAAGTGCATTGTTTGTTGGTTTCTGGGCATGTCCCTCTCATCAGGTGCAGTGCCTCTCTGGGCTACAGTGTATAATCATATCTTGGGCTGGGTCTTTGGCAATAGGATTAAGGATGGATGATTTAATTTTGGAAGCACAAGTCGAAGCTCCAATTTCACAGGGTCAAATCTCATTTCCATTAACAATAGTTGTAGAAGGGTCAAAAAGCTGTTTCAGTGGGTCAATATTACAAAATCACAAGTAGTACAGTAAATGAGTTATGGATGCTTGAATGCACATGACCTGTGCTCACTGGTAATTGACTTCAGAGTGACAATTTGTGGGAATTAAGTCAGAGGATGTTCTTAGCCCATGGATGTTCTCAGTGGCAGAGCATTCTCTTTAAAGTGCAATTTTTCAATCCATGCATATCTGGAGCAGTCAGAAACTAATGAACTACTGAAAACATCAAAAGTCTTGAAGAAATATCAAGAAAATATAGAGTAACGATTCCTTCCTCCCACTGGATTGGAAAACATGGTTTGGGTTCATTATGGCCCCATGATATTCACAGGCAAAATAAGAAAAGGAAATAATTTGAACCTAGTTACAAAGGTAGGCATAATTCTGCTTTTATGCACGCTGTGGTAAATCTGGAGCCACTCATGTACAGCCTGAAGGTGGTCTTTATTTTTAATTGCTGTATTTTAGTGGTATTTATTCAGCACAAAGAGGAAAGGAGTCAACCTGGGAAGCAGAGGTGGTGATATCTTTAAGTTAATACTATACTGTGAAAAATGTGTCTTTATAAGAGTAAAGAAAATACTAATGACTTAGCTGGAAAAATAATTAAAGGATATTGGTGACATTTTTGTCAATTGAAAACATATATTTTACTTGCTTTCAGTTTATGAAACAATGACTAATTTCAGCAACTAATTGCTGTGATGGAGAACTGTGTATTTTAAGTTGACATGCCCCTTAATTTTACATTATGCTTCATGAACCTAGTAATTTTAGATGAGTATCATTTAATTCTGTGGACAATAAATGAAATAAAGGAGACCTGGGAAGTTATGATACAATATAGAGGAGTTTCTTCCACTCCAATCAAGCCTATATTATAATTTTTTTCTGATGTTTTTATAATACTTTATTCCTTAAAAGTCACTGTGAGGCCATTTCTACAAAAGCCTGAAAAATGCTCAAATTGCTGGTTGGGTAGTGCAGCTCCACTTACAAATCCTGCCTTAGCTTTGAGTCATCTGTGGATGACTGCAGCACATTGTGAATGTTGGCTGTGTTACTGCAGCGAGGGTGGAATCAGGTTTGTCAGTGTGTCATTGCTTCTCCCCCAAAGCCTTTTCTGGCATTCCCAGTGCGGGGCAGACAAGTTCTCTGAGTCTTACACAGGAGGAACTGACTGAGTGTAAAATAAATAGAGTCACAACAGCACAAGAAGACCTTTGGTGGGAAAGCAGGACCAAGATGTCTGCTGTGACACTGCTGTAGGCAAACTGAATAGCAAAGATGCATTGGGTGAGACAGACAGAGGGCAACCAGAGAAACTGTCATGAAGTGATAGATCAAGTTGCAGCAAAGGCTAGCAACACAGATTAAAAATATAGGTTTCCTGGGTCTCAGGTGAATTTGGTAAATCTAAGATTATCTGCTTATCTAGCTTTTCTCTAATTTGACCCTAGTGGGATTCTGTGAGAGAACAAGGAGAGAAGCAGGGAAAGGAAGAAGCAGCTGGTGCTCAGAAAAATGTTTAACTTTCTTTGTGCCATTTAGGCAAGTCTGTGCAGCCAGTGACGAAAATCCTATGGCAGGTTTGCCCAGTAAATTAACCCAGATGATGTATTTATTCAAACTGTGGCTATTTGCAAGTAGCTCCTCTTTCTAAAAATCCATAAGTATAAATGTGAATATGCATGAAATCATGTAATAGTGTGACTGGTGAAAGTGAAGAAGCTTTCATACATTCACATGGAGAACAGCACAATATACATCTGAGATCTTGCTGCTTGTTGCTGGAGTTAGGCTGTCAAAGCAACTGAGAGCAAAGTGTGTGCATTTAACATGCTGCCCTGTGCTTTCCAGGCATGTTCATTTACTCCTTCGGGTGATTTATGTGCAAGTGAGATCTTAAGCCATAAAGAAGAGTAACTGGGTGTTTCTGCAAAGTGTTGGGCACACCATATCCCTGAAAGAACTCGAACTTTGAAGGTGCTTTGTGTGAGATGTTATTTTGCCAGTGTTAGCCTGCCCTCTAGGTGCTAGATTTCTCTTTTGAGATATATTGCACAGGTGGCATATATAGACTGGATCTGTGTGTGTGTTTCCAATACACAGCATTTGTTTAAAAACAAATTCTCTGTCCAGAATTGGCCTTGAAGAACCAAGCTGCTTTATGCTGTGGTTCTTGTTGCAGATGCCTTTGAGGAAGTGTCAGAGTAAGTGCTTTCCAGGCAGCCTGCGCAGTATGGAGAACTTGCAGTAACAATAAAATAAAGGTACTAATAGTATTAGTAATAATAATAATAGTGAAACAATATGATGGACAAACAAAATTAACTTCCTATACTTCAAAACCTGTTTTTACCATCTTTCAGTTTTCATCTCTATCTGATTCATGGATATATAAGATCAGTTTTTAAATTTGAGAACCAACAGAAGGTCAGCTGTCAAGGCAGTTATCAAGCCAAGAGGTATTAAAACTGATGAGCCAAAAATAACTTGGTACCATTATATCAAAAGAACTTGAATTCTGTGTATCAATTAAATACCATAAAGATTTAGCTAAGCAGGGGAGAAACATTTCTTATGTCACGATTAAAGTAGGGACAATGTGCTTGTACAATATTTCCATTGTTCTTTAAGCTTTGAATGGACTCAGATTCATAGGACTACAGAGGTGGATCAAGCTGATGATCAGTTAACCAAATTATGAGGGATGAATGAGTCCTAACGGAGTGATAAATGAACGTCTGTTAGTGATACTCCAGCACATGTCAGCTTGAAGTTCATCAGATTCCCCACTTATTGTGTTCCCCGGGCACTGCTGAATTACAGTCTCCTGTGGTTCAGAAGTTGGACATGCATTGAGTTTGACACTGTCACTATGAGATCTTTGTATTTTAAATTTTGCTTTAGGCTTAAAAGAAGAAATATGTCAGCACTAGTCTTCACAGCTTGGCAGACAGCTCTGGCTTCACCTTGTCAGTCAGGACTTACTGAAGCACCCTGCTTTGAAAAAGAGTGTCTTCTCATAGGCATACTGGGCTGAGCCCTGGGATCCGTATTGCATGTCAGATTTCTACATTGTAATGTCTCGTGAGTCATACTGGCAATTAAGTGCCACCTGACATGAAACACAATGGGCTTTGTGGAACTTCAGATTTCCATTTGGTATGAGCAATATACCAGTAGGTGTGCTCTGTAATGATGGTAGAGGTAATACGTTTTTTTAAAGAAACTTGTTAATTTTGTCATGTTAAACTTTATCATTAAACAACGACTAAGAGTCACTAGGGTTTCTATTCCATGCAGCTGGAGTTTACTTTTTCCCCTCTTGGCCATTTTTGAACTACAGTGAAATTTTAACAGGCTCTCTCGAGGTCCACAAGAGTATGTAAAGTTCAGCTGCTCCCCAGAGTCCAGTTCAAGAATCCCTAGAATAATTCTGTTTAGTAAGCAACACAGTAATTTTCATTCCCTAATTGCCCCTGCTCCCTCATCATATGTCTTGAGGGAAGACTAACCCTTGATGAGTGATAAATTTCCTTTCATGGAGTTTTACTGCATGGTTTAAGATCCCTTTCAGAGAACTTGTTGCTTATAAATCACATGCAATTTCTGTCAAAGCTTAGAGATCTTGACTTAATGATAACTTTTTGACTTTTTTAAAATCAATCAAAAAGGTGGTAACAAAACTCTTTGCAAGAAGGAATCAGCTGTGTTGTTGATGCCTTATGTAGACTAAAACTAAGTTGTTAGCTGTCCTTTTCTGAGATGAGAGAGCTTTTAGGTTGCTTATAATGTATGGTCTTAGACAGGCAGGATCAGGTATGCCATAATTTTCAGTCTTTAAAATAGGTATGGTGTTCTGACAGTTCCATGGGATATATACCCTTTACGAAACAAAAAAAGCAATTTCACATTTATCAATCCAAAGACCACAGGAAGAGATTCCTCTTTCCAGAAAATCATCTTCCTCTGGGGAAAAAAAAAGCTGCAAAAGACTTGTGATATTTTCATAAAGAGACATGAATTTTCCTGTTCCAATTACTTATGAAAAAGTAATTGTAGATGAAACTGTCATGGCTGTGAAAGAATGCTTGGCTTGACACCTGTGTACGTGAAAGGAAGAAGTGTACTTGTAGATTTATGGGCAAGTCAATAAATAATAAGTCTTTCTTTATGCTTTTATTTTATCAGTGCTTGCATATGGAAACAATCCAAAAGTAAATAATGATTAAAATATTTGACAATTAAACATTTCTAAACAAAGTTTTTGGGTTTTTTGGGGGGTTTTTTTTGGAGAGAAGGTACTCATGATATGAAAAGCTGGGAGCTGATTGTGCAACTTTTAATGCAACATGGCCATGCTCGTTTTGTTTATATAAAGTTGTGGGAAGGTTGTTGTTTTATGTGGGAAGTACAAGGGTTATAATAACAGATATATACACATTCTATGCAGAATATACGTCAAAAAAATAAAGATTTTATAATGAATAAAAAAAGATATTCTTGTTCGGTTTGTAGCCCAACACCCATCATTCAGAAAAAAAAGAAAACCAGTCAAATGAGCATCATATTCCTTAAATACATCTAATATAGTTTCTGGTTAATATTAACAATAAATTGGTGTCCATTTAGAGAAGCAGAATCAGCAGCCCTCTTGAAGCAATTATAAAAACTCAACACAATGGAATAAATTGAGTAACTATTCTGGTTTTATTTGCCTGTTACAGCCCAAAATATCAAAAGCCTGAAAAATTAATGAAATGTTTCTCATTTTTTCAAACTTTTTTAATGAAGTCTCCCCTTTACTAAAAGTTGTGAAAATGTTATCTCAGGTAATGAAAAGCAAAATAATTTTAATTTCTGATGTTGTTTTTGATTGTTTCATGACTGACTGGCATGAATTTAAAAGCTTAAATATGAGCTTCTTCCAAACTGCAGATGTACAGATTCATCTTGTAACTCTGATTTGCTGACTGATTTATTCCTCCCCTTCTCTCTTTGGTAAGAGTTCAGATTCATTCAAACAGAGCAATTTCAAAATTATTAAACTCAGTTTCCAGTGCTGCAGATAGACTTTCACCATTTTCTGCTTGCTTAGATTACATTACTTTGGGGTAACTGGCTAGAAAATAAGCTTGTGTAACCACTTTACTACAAGAGGTATTTTAGTGATGAGAGTAAACCCATGGCTAGAAGATGGAATATCCCAATTGTTGATCTAAAGGGATTATCACCAGTTGTGATGAGTTGTGTACCTCTAGCTATTTTTCTCCACTTAATATTAATCTCTTCAGGACAGTAGTACCAGCTCAGTTGCACTAATACATGCTGAATAGGAACCAGTTGTTGAACCAGAACTGGAATACATCTGCCTTAAGGCATATATTGTTCCTTTTATGAGAGATCCTGCTGCAAATTACTCTGACACATGGGAATTCTCTGCTGGTGTGTTATTCATGCAGCTACAGCAATGCCAGCAAACGCCACTAACCTTACATATAGGACATACTTAGGTTGCATCAACATTCAAGACAGGTTGTACCCAACTACAAAGACTGAAGTTCCTTCCTGGTGGAATTATTTCTTTGAGATTGTCACAGTCAGAATTATTTGGGTCTCTGAGCCTGCTAAAGCACAGTACCCATTTACAGGGCCATTTGCCGGTTTTCAACAGCATAAATCACCCTGAGAGCATGGCTCTCATGGGAACCAGCTGTTGAGTTTGCAGCTTGTTCAGAAAATATTTTACCTAGGAGAGGGTTGGTTTTTTCCCTATGTTACAACACATCTTCCTGTTTACAGGGCATCTCGTACTTCAGAGAACTACACATTAGAAATTAATGAAGGCTGAGTTAAAATTATCAAAATAACACTTCATATTTATAAATACTTATGTTCATTATGAATGCGTTATTTGTATATATAATCTCCTCCAGCTGAGGGAATATGGATATTTCTAAACTTTTTTTCTCATAGCTATTGCTGGTTTTAATTTTTTTACCAGCTTCTCTCCCCCACCAAAACTTATTTTTTTTTATTGAAGACTGTGCTTTATGAGTGTAAGCATGAGGTTCATTGACAACCTTGTAAGAGGAACAAGGATGTAGAGACAGCTTGAAGGGAAGAGGCAGGGCTAAAAGGCAGAAGTCAACCAGCAAGTGGATCAGCAACTGTGGGACTAGAGTAGATGAGAGCCATGGAGACGAAGGACCATTTCAATTGGAAGATTTTTTGAAGCCTTCTTTTTCCAGTGGTCAGATTCCTTTCCCAGCTGCAAGGATAGAGCACAAGATGCACTCACATAAACTTATTTCTTTTAATAAATTAAGACTTGAATTTAGCGAACAGGATAGAGAACTGGAGCAAGTAATGAGAGTAAGTATCCCAACAGCCAAACACCTGCCCATCTCCAGTGACTGTGCATTGATGCTCTTTGTGAATTGCCCTGCATTCATCCCTAGATCATGACCTGAGTATAAATTTCTTGCTGTGGGTGATCTCACCCCTGGTCAGACAATGTGAATCCTTCTCCAAAACAATGTGGAAGAAAGTCTGTCAGGATGCAAGCAGTAGCTTAGTCACTGTTCCATCCTGCTGTAGGCCATGGCCTTAAAACAAAAGGATGTCAGGTAGATTACTGTAGGCAAGGGAACACCATACCTTTAAATGGTTCCCTTATGCCTCTCAGAGAAGGAATAAAGAAACCCCTCATGCTCAGCTGACTGGGATCTTACTCAAGAAAAAAACCTTTTTCACAGTCCTCTGAAATTTTAGTTATGAGAATAATCACGCTACCGTTTCAATAGCTGAAAAAAGAATGCTTAAATTTCTTTAGTTGGCATCCGCCTTGTTAGTGCCTCTTCTCTGTGTCTTTTAGAAGTAGTTTTGTTAGAATATTGCACCATTTACCTTTGCACTGCTGGCTGATACTGGCACTATGCATAACACAGCTCGTAAATACTCATGGTACCTAAAAGGAAAAAAAAAAAGAAGTTTTGTTCTGGTTTTACCAAATTTTCTTATTGAATTATTTTCTCTGTCTTTCAGAAGAAAAAATTAGTCCAATGCTGGTGAAGAAAAATTTTTACCCACAGTGATTGCTTTGAGATTTGTGGGATCTTGCTAGTTTTCAAATGATGCAAATTGTAATTATTTCTGGAAATTTAAAGAGTTATGTTGAAAGTGTTTTCAGGCTTGTGCATGACAATTTTATGGCACATAGATTAAAATCTGTAGTAAAAATGAAATTTTGCCCAAAAATATGCATGTCAGTCACAGTGCTACTCAGTTGTAGAGTGCTGGCCACGAGGGCTAAACATAGAGCTCCTCAGACTGCGTTTGATCTTGAGGATTAACTGGTGCAATTTGAACCCTGGCTTGAATTAAGCAGTTGTCAGCAACTCTGTGCATTGTGGTTGCACCTGAGAGATGGAAGCAGATGACAGCAGCTGTCCCGTGATGCTGGAAAAAGGTGTCTATACTGTACCCACTAACATCATTCTGATGACTGGGCCTAGATCCGTTTTTGTAATCAAAGATACCAGCTTTGAGTCACCTGTTGGGAAAGCTGTCCTAATCCATAGACTTGCAACACAAAATGAACTTTCCTTAGGAGCATGAAAACACATATTACTCTTTGGTTAAGTGTATTAATCCTGCAGGAAAAGTAAATATAAGCTTTAACCTCCAAAGCCAGAAAAAGATGTTTCTTCTTTTTCTTCTCTGTTGCCAAGAAAGGTGATCAGCTTAATTCTGAAGGGCAGAATAAGACAAATGTCAGACATTAAAAATAACAATAATTAAAGAAAAGAAACCAAACCACAAAACTGGTGTTTATTCCTCTAAAATTTTCTTAGATGTTCTCCTGGGGTTTTTTTCTCCTCCATATACAAATGGAGACACGGGTATATATAGTAAAAAGTACAAATACATATTTTCATATACGAAAGAATTCAAAACGTCTGAACCAACTTTAGTTTTTCAACTCTTGTTTTGATAGTTTTGTGCTTCAGCTACATTTTGCTTCTAGAGTGGAAGTGGCAGGCATGGAAGAGAAAAGGAAAGCTTATCTCAAAAAAACCTTCTGTGGTATTAGTGTATTTGTCTTCTAACACAGCAACGTCCAAAATAAGTGTTTATAATAGTCTATTGAAAGTGCTACTTAACTCTACAGGTCAGACCATATAGCAACTTTCTAAGGGCAAATTCTTTAAGAGTGTGGACAGTCATGCCAGGTCCAGTTTTGAAGCATGAAAAAGCAAAAGGGTTTCCTGGATTGAAACTTCATTTGTGTAAAATGTTAGTGGGTCAGTAAACTTATCTTCTAAATAAACCAGGAAGTTTTCCTACATCCTTTCAGGCAGTTTGGAAAGATATTAATATTCAGAGAAGTGATTTAAGCCAAAACATCTGGAATAGCTAATGTGATTGGTAGTGTTAAAGGCAGTGACCTTTATCTGACTGTTTATTACTGTAGTCTGACACAGTTCCCTCTTTGGTAGAAGCTGTGTTTGAAAGGGCCTATAATTTAATGTGCCTAAAGCTGGTGATGAGCTGTAGAAAACGTAAAGATTCAGATCTTTTCAGCTGGCTGCCTCCTATGTTTCTGGTGTGATTTTTAGAACATGTGCTGTTCACTCTTTTGAATGTCTGCCACAGCCAGATCACATGTTTAGAACCCCATAAATGTGGAATACACAATTGTATCTCCCCAAAGAGGGACAAAACCCCTAGAATTTTAAAATTTTTGAAAAACGTACAACATAGGAAAGAAATAATGCTTGCTGGGATGGCTGAGAGATAATAGGCTGGGATGGCATAACCCAAGTGAAGCTATGAATAAAAATATGGAAAGTTTTGGGGTTTTTTGTTCCAATCATTTGTATTGTTCCCCATTAGACATTTGTATTTGGTGACTGCTCAGGATTTAGAAAGATGGCCATCCATTGACATGGGTATTTCTTAGGCTGTACTTTTCATCACTAGAGCTATTAATGAAATGTTGGATGCTGATCACTCCAAACAACACTTGCAGCTTGAAAATTTACTTGATAGCTCAAAACAAGTAAAAAAAACCCTCACAAAACTGGTATTGTTTCCAAATGTCTGGAGGTTTTTTTGTGATTTAACCCTAAGTTTTTAACTTGAGGAAAACATGTAGGCTTCAGAGAGACTGTGATACTGTACGTGTGGTTCTATGAGAACAAAGATTAAATCCTAGTTCAATTGGTTCAAAACCCCACTTTAATGCAGTCTGAGGGAAAAGTGTCTTTACCCCTGAGGCTGTGTCTTCAACCACAAGGGTTCATGTCCTTCCTTGGTCATCGCTAGAACATTTTGGGTCTCTCCAGTTTATTTATATTTTTTGGTAAATAAAAATGCAATTCAGCTGCAAAATGCTTCTGCTGACATGAAATGTCACTACTTGGAAACTTCTCTGTCTACCTCTGCTGTTATGACTGCAGAGTCACTCATGTAATTTTTGAGAACATGAAAAGTCTTCTCACCATTTCACATGTGGAAGCTGGCAAATGTATTGTGGTTCTAACAGGTGGATACCTGTTAGAAATACCCTTTTTACTCATGGCTACAGTGTGAATTATAAAATTAAGTGAGTCACAGAAGTGTCCAGCTGGCTGTCCAGCAGATTTGTCTATAGAAGCAATGAATGGGGATGCTTTGCGCACCTGTACAAAGTTGAAACATTTTCTTATTTTTCAAGGTGAAAATCATAGCAATTCCATTAGTTTGGTGTTTCTTCAATCTCATTATATTTTATTTAGCAAGAACTACAAAAGCTTTTATTCCCTAAATTTTATATCTGAAGGATATGTAGCTTTTGTGCATCTTAATCTTTTATACCATTTTTGGTTAGACACATTTCCTGAACTACTATAAGTGAAATCTGCTTTTAGCTTAAATAACAAGCATAGTCACTAAAGAAATAAGGATAAAACATAGTCTTAAAGCACAGAGTCAAACCTGTTAATTGTGTGGCTTCAAGGCATATTGACAATATTACTGCTCTTATTTCCAAGTCAACACAGTCCCAAGAGGAGTCTATCATGGAGAGAATAGATTAACAAACAGTAAAAGCAGCATCAGAGGCGGCCTTTTTTTTTTTTTTTTTACCTCATGGAAGCTTCTTCAAACTGTGATGAGGCAGCCTCCCAGATCTTGTTAGAGAAGAAATTAATGAGTATCCCAGCTTCCTGCTATGCAGCCACAACACCTCAATGGGCTCATGGGTCAGGGATAAAAGCCTCCTCTCAGCTGCAAGGGGGAGGAGTTTAGACCCTTTTTACAGCTTCCTGCCTCTCCACGAGGAATGGAAGTTAGACAGAGGACTTCCTGGAATAAGGCTGTCCACAAGGACAGCCAAAAGGAAAATTCAGTATGGCTGTCTCATCACATGCCTTTCAAGTGAAAGGCAGAGACCTATCAGTGAGTGTCAGACTAAAAAGCAGAAAGGGGAATGGCCTGATTTCCCAAGCAGGCTGTGACAGGGAAGGAGGCGGGTGACATTTTGGTTTAAATGGTTGTTTTCATTGCAAATACCTATTGCCATGGCTGCTTCATACACATTTAAATTTTATTTGACTACAGAACCAACTGGAAACTGCTGTTTTCAATTGCAGAAAACTAAGAAGAAAAAATTATAAAAAAAATATTTCACATTTGTTGTTACTGTGTTAAATCTTATGGCAAAAACTAATGTATTACAAAGAAATCTCATGGGTGAGAGTCTTGTGCAATTTGTGAGCCAAGGGAATAAAGCTGGATTGTCATGGAGCCATTGACTCTGCTGATGGCCCAGAAACTCCTCTTTGGGTAGCAGAGTCTCACTACAGCATAGTGGTAGAAAGAGGGTTAGCACTTCATCTTTCCCATGGATATGCTGGCACATCTCTCTAGAGGCCTAGAAGCACGGGAAAAAATATAAAATTATACACAGGTTTTGAGACTGCCCAGCCTTCTAAAATAAATTAGCCTGTGTTATTGTTGCAGAGAATGCACTCCATTCAGCAGGGGTGGAAATGCATCCTGATTGCTTGTGAAAAATAAAACTGCAGCGCCTGACCTTCTCCTAAAGAAAGCAAGCTCAGAAATTCATGCCCAGATCTGTGTTCTGGCTAATTTTTTTACATCTGTGTATCAGGATGCAGTGTGTTGAGGCACCCACAAAGCAGCAGTTTGACTCCAGGAATGCTAGAGAAGAAGTTAAACACTGGGACAAGTTTTAAGAAAGCGGAAGATTTCTGTGTATAAAACTGAGATTGACTGGTTGGGGTTTTGGAGCATACTTATCCACCTTGTAAGCTGAGGCACTTCTTTGAGACTTTGCTTCTTCTGAAAAGATGCAGGTAATGTGGCAGCAGAGAGAACATGTAAATGGCTCCTTAATGAGACAGCCCTTTAATGAAATAAATACCCTGGCAGTCCAGCTAACTTCTTTCTACATCAGTCTCCTCTAATTACTGGGAGAAAACAGGTGGTGTCAGGGAAGGAAGAGCAGAAAAGAGTGTCTTCACATAGTAAAGGACACAGACTGGGAAACAGAAGATGAGGCTTGTGGAAAAAGATGTTTAGTACTAGCATCGGCAAGAGGCTCTGAAGTTAGGGCATGATACTGCTCACTGGAGAATTAACCACAGAAAAAAATGCTTCTGGTGCAATCATGAGAACTATTTAAATGCTAGAAGATCCCCTGGTCTTATTCAGTTGACAAATAAACTATATTTGTTATGAGCACTGCCACACAGCTTTGCACTTTGAAAAAGGATTCTTTTAATGAGGTGGTTAGGGCAGCCGACTTAAACAGAGGCCTAAAATATATGGCTGTGATTCTATTCAGCAAGAATTCTTCTGTTTGTTTGTGGGTATCAGCTGTGCTATGTTTCTGTTACATATCTATCATTAGACATCAATAATGTTTGTTTTGCACTTTTTGGTATATCAATTTTATTCCACCAGATTAATACAGAGGAAGTCTAAATCTACCCTGGTAGATATCATGTGAGGCTTGCACTCAAAAAGGATTGATAAGAAATGCTTTGAAGCAGAGCAGATATTTCTGTCTAGCTTTATATTTTGCTATGACCATGGAATCAGCCAAAGCACCTGGCACTTCTTCACTTCAGTCTTCTGCATGAAAGCATGTTTCCACAATATTTGCCATACATCCAGCCAGCCCTGACAAATTTTGTTACAAATCCAGCCTCTGCAACTCTTTTAAACATGGTTCTTTTCCGTAGGAAGGATAAGTATGGAATATACCCACGTTCTTTAGTGCTCTTAATGGGTCTGACTCTGCTCCACACAACTTTGCTTTGGGGACCTCACAGAAAGACTGAGCAAATTATACCTTTGATAAATGTCTTACACGAATCTGAACAAATAATTCAAAAACCAAGGTATTGTTTTGGTCTCTGTTCAGCAATAACAAGTGCACTGCGGCAATGAAAGCTTTACAAGTCTCAGAGTGGGAAGATATACTCTAAACACAGGTATCTTGAGATGGTATACTTGAAACTGAACATACAGTTCTTTAGGTTTAAAGGCTTACTCTAGAGTCTTCTTTCTCTGAGCAGCAGAGGAAGGTCAAAGAAGCAGCTGCCTATTAGAACCTACCTGACCAGCAATCTTGCAAGGTGATCTGACAGCAGAACTGTTATGTTTAGCACTCCCATCTCTCCTTACTAGAGCTTTTGTAAGTCTTCTGAGCCATTCAGTGGGTCACACTGGACAAGAAAATCAAATCACAAAGTGAAACCTCTTGGGGTGAAAAGAGGAGACGGAAATCATTGAAAACAGCATGAATTAATTATATTTATTGCTCTGTGCAAAAGCAGAAGTATTTTAGAGCAGTTTCTTGAGATTGTTATTCACTACCTTGTGCTTCTGGAACCTTTTAACAAGTCCTTACGCTGGATAAATCCTCAGTGGTCTGTGCACTACCATGTGTATGAAAGAATGCAATAAACATTGCTGCTGCTATCTTTCATATACACACTCACACACACACAAACACATATATATATTCATGTATATATACATAGATATACATGCATGTATTTATAATGCAAGAATAAATAAAGATAGCAATAAAGCCTGATGCATTTGTATCACACTATGCTAGTAAGATGAATTGGTCACTCAAATGGTGTCTCACTCCTGAAATGCAGCCACTTCCATAAAGGAACACCTCAACCATTGTCACACTGCAGAAAAATTTGAGACAGGAAACGCAAAAATACTAGCTACGACTGCCTCAGTCAGTGCATAAATTTATACCATTGTAATAAATTTACCCACTAGATTTTCTTGCTTAGAAAATTCAGAAGCGTATCTGATTTAAAAAAGTAAAATCAGCGCATGATTATCCCTCTTTTCCCAATCAATACAATCACCTCAGCAGCATAGCTTATTCAAAAGCACTCATCATATCTGCTTTGTGTGTAGAAAGACTCTTATCACCTCTTTGTGATTTTATAGTAGTGAATATTTTTCTAATGCTGCTTCCACTGAGCTGTGGATCAGGGTCACACATGTGACCAGAGAAAAACAAGCATAATCTACTCTGTGCATGTGAAACTGGAAACTTTGAAAGCCATGGTGCTCAAGGCTTACAGCAATACATTGGGCCTTCCTAATAAATCACAGGCCTGTGTTTGCAAGCTGTGTCTAACACACTCTTGCCTATCAACCTTCTCTTACACTGTGATAACGCCTTCTTTTTTCAAAACATCCCATTTACATCCATCAGAATCTAAAGACTGTATTTCTCTCTTTTTCTGCTGTCACAGGACTGTTCCTTCTTCTTTATCTTTCTTTCTTTCTTTCAGGGGCTCTGTGTTCATCTTTGTGTGACAGACATATCTAAGTAAAAAGTATCCACTAGCAAAGCAGGATACATGTATGCTGTTAGATAAACGTACATCCAGTCCTGCTGCCAAAACTAGATTTGCCATCCACCTACACTGTTACATTTCAAGCCATGGTAAATTACTTTTTTCTCAACTCTTAGTCATTTTTGCATAGTCCAGACATAACTGGTGCTTTAGTAAGAGCATCAGCTTTATGTTGCAGGCAGACAGCTACCTGCAGCTTGAGCCTATTCATGCCTAATATGAATCAAAAGAATTCTTTTCACCTGACAATTTAACTATGATTGTGTAAGCATTCCCACTCTTCCTTGAAGAGAAGACTCAGTGCCTTCCAGCATATCTGCAGTGATTGCTGAGGGTCTAATCGAGGGAGTTTGTAACCAGCTCAATAAAAGTCGTGAGCAACGTGATCCGATCCCACACCTGATCCAACTTTGACCAAGAGGTTGGGCTACAGACCTCCTGAGTCCCTCTTTATCTCAGGTGATAATGACATGATCCTGTGATCCTACCTTATGGTTCCTACGTGACTGCACTAGCCAGTGTGGCTTTATCACTGCAATACTCTTAGTCCAGGATAGAGTAACTTAAAGAAAAATAAGACCTACAAGATATACTTTTGATGTAGATTAAATGCAATCTAAAGAGTCTAGGATATTCAGAGGGACTGTGGTGGCCAGGTCATCTAAAGGTGACCTAATCATGCTTTGCTAATTCCAACTTAAGAGCCAGGACTGCTCATAAATGTACTGTGTGTTAATCAGCAAGGCAAATATTCTGCTCTCTTGCTTTTCCAGTTACACACATTTTATGGTTGAAATCTGTTGAAAATTTATTTTTATTGTAATGAAATAGCTCAAAAATATTCTCTCTGGTCACTTCTGAGTACTTCTGAGAAGCTTACTGCTGCTGAAGTTATTTGAAAATAATACTTTACCATGTTTCATTGTTGAATTTGCCTGTAGCTGTCTTCAAGGTGAACTGAAAATAACAGCCACCTTACCTTTAGAAAGTGGCTTAGCCAATCTGAAATCTAAATCCGAGCAAGATCAGATTGAGTATCCTTCCAGTCATGCCATTGATTGCTTTCTCTGGCAAAAACAATTCAACACCACAGGTATTGACTAAATAATTAGGGAGGGCAAAGAGATACAAAAAGTGATTAAAAAAAAAAGTACTTAAAAATAATTCCATAAAGTATCTTTTTATACACGCTCAATACTGACTGGGAGTTTATCACTGGTTTTAAAAATTCCTCTTTCAAATGTTCATGTTGATGAACATAGGGTTAAAATCAATTCTCAGTAGAGCAGCTCTGCAGTTCTTCCCATGCAGTCTGTGATCTGGACAAACCATCATTTTCAAATATGTTGTTTCTATCAGAGTGGCAGCCAGATACATCAGCAATTCTATGGAATTTCACCAAGAATAAGAATGACTATTTGTTTTTTATTATGAATTTAATATTGTTGAAATGCTTAGTTGACAAGTACATTTCCAACTCCACATGCAGTGATATTCATTCTCATCAGCCCCTGCTTTGTGAGATCTATGCAGTGTAATACCATCTATTAGAATCTATGTGCTGTATCATTGAACAGATTTTCACCTAATATTTTTGGGATCATAAAGAAGGAATAGAAATACAGAAAATGCTATAATCTCTTTAGCTCCTTTATGTACTTCATTTACAAAAAAATCGTAAAATGGATAGTAAAATATTTATTAGTACTTTGCAGTTCTCAAATGGAAAATTTGAATTGTATAGTGTCTCACTTTTGCAGAAAGACAGCTTGAGTCCCAAACAGGCTTCCACTGAAAGAAATGGACTTTTTAACCAGTGTGCTTTGAGAACTAACATAAAATACTTGTCCATGCATCACTGGAATTGGAACTGGAATTTGGTATTTGCAATAACTCTAGACAAGTCAAACAAATATGGGGGCTTTCTTGTCTTCTCAGGTAAGAGACTAAGTGAACTTTTGAGAATTGCAAACGATGTAAGTGATTTAAGAAAAAGTAAACAACAAAAAGTTTCAGCTAGGCCGTTTGTTTTTCTGTTGTAGGAGACAGCTCACATATTGAGTTGCACACTGATTGCAGCTCAGCTGAGGAATGATAACCTTTTAATTCTGTGTAAATGTGCAACACAAAGGGAAGGTTTTGATTCAGTAAAGCTCTTGAACCTAGTCAGAGTGGCATATTTAAGTGAAGTGTGTCCTTCAAGTTCCAAATCAGAAACATTTTCCAACCTTACAGTTCCACAAAAGGAAAGAGTCTAATGGATTTTGGATCATGCTATAATGTAACATGCTGGAAACATAACATTACAGTAACCAGTATGAAAAACACTATTTCATAGACCTTAGAGTTTCTATCTAATTTCTATTCTAATTTCAGCTCTACCTTACATGAACCAATCTGTCCAGTTTAAGCTGTTTTCACTTCAACTGTCTGACAATTGATTGTAACATCCACCATAGCAATGCAGGGATAATCCTCTTTCCAGTGTAAATCATAATCTGAACATAGTTAACTTGCACAATCTGTGTGGATTCTATGGATTTTTTCATCCATTTGAAGACACTTGAAGATTACTTAATACATACTTAAGCACATCCCATTGTTTTACCATTTTAAAAATTGTTTTCTTTATCTCTAGGCAGAAAATCTTTTCTATTGGTTTTTCAGAGGACTTAAAAATTCTGTATGTGTCATACTATCATGTTTCACATGTATTTTATTTTCTCTATGATCTTTTCGCCACTAGGTAATATATTCTTTAGAAGATATAAATATATACATTCTGACATTTCATGACTGTGATAACAGTCCAGCATTCTTATTCTGGAATCCAACTCCTTATTCATGGAAGTGTAGAAAAGCACAAATAGAAATAAAGCTGAGATTTCTGAAATCTGTGAATGCAAATATACAACTTGGAATTGCCTGAAGAATAAAAATAGAGAAAAATAAGACATTATATGGCAAACAAGTTTGTCTTTATTCACTGAGAGAGAAAAGTCTTCATTAGCTGCACCTCCATACCATTTTGTATTGGTCTCATTTTTGTACTAATTGTTGAATAACCATCACCGGTCCTGTTAGCTTGAGCACTTAGTCATAGGAAATGAATGTCTTCTTTTGAGAAAAGTGAAGCAATGTCTCTTTCTACCAATAGAGGATTTTGTTCACCGAGGAGTATCCTTGTGAATGCTGCACATTTTTGGCATTTTCATTTCCAGTGTTTCACCTATGGATTCCCAGGAATCCAGCTGTGAGTCCCCAGCTGCTGGGGAGTGAGGTGGCAACTCTGTCCTGGGGAGTGAAGTGGAGACCGTGATACTGTCTGGTCACAGAACGATGATCTGATTCTTTCTGACTGGGAAGTCACCTTGACTTACTAAAAAATTGTTAGAATGGATAGAGAGTCCTAAATTCTGTTCCCTTTGTGGGAATTATGCACCTCAATGAGGTGGGGATGTGTGGCTCAAAAGAAACCCTGAATCTGCACAGTTTAACACTTTCTTAAAAAAACTGCATAGGGAGGACCCTAAACACCTGAATGCAATCCAACCTAAAGGAGAAACATTTTCTGTCCCTCATGTTCAGATTTTAATACTGTGCAAAGAAGGAAATAAAGCCTTACTGAGGATAAGGGAAGACTGTGAGAAGGATGGTTACTTCTGAGAGTGGGATTTAGTTCTAGTTCTGGCTCACCAGACCAAGCCCATCAATCCAGCCTGTTCGGATCCCTCTTCAGAGCCTTCCTACCCTCCAGCAGAGCGAAACTCCAACCCACTTTGCTGTCCACAAATTTGCTAACGGTAGACTCAGTCCCCTCATCCAGATCATCAATAAAGATATTAAACAGGACTGCTTAGATGCAGCTGAACAAAGATTGACTTTTTAATTTTTATTATTACTCTTGCGTTTCTGAAAGCATGCACGTGAGCTCATACAAACTGCTATTCTGTAATTACAGATAATAAAACTATGTTGTGGCTGGAAACTGTGGAGTAGTACAGTAGAGTTAGCAAACATCTCACAAGAGTTTATTGCTCTTTTATGAATTAGAAGGGTGTGAAGCAAAATGGAATGAAGAAGTTCTGTAGCTACTTTGGTTAATTGATCAAAACTGTTGAAATTCCTTGAGTTCATGACATTGTGCTAAATAAATATATACAGCTACCTCAAAACTGAAACCTTAACTATGTCTTTTCAACTAAATCTCCTTCCACACACTGACTGCTCTAGATATGAATTCAAGAATTCAAGGGAAGCCTGAAATAAGACTATGCATTGGTTGCAATTTTACTCATGGCAACAACAGGTTTTCACTTTTTGTGTTTACTACATATTTGAATTTCACTGACATAAGAAGAAGGTTTTTCATTTATTCTATTGGAGCTACAGTTTTTACCCACATTTTGCTACGCATGTTGAATTTGCCAGATCTAGGTAATGGACTTGGGTAGCTGATTCACTTCAGAGGGTGTTTGAACTAAGCTGTCTGAGTTTGTGTTGAAACAGGTGAAAAGTGCTCTTAAGATCTGTTCTGCTATTTCAGCTCTGCATGGTCTGTTTTGGTTTGAGGGGTGTCAGTGGACAGGAGGACAGAAGTTGAAGGATAACACCTGTGTTGCTGCACTTACCTCGCCTGACCTTCTCCCAAGAAGGTTGCAGGAGCAACTGGCAAATGAAAAAAGCCAAAGCTGAGACTCTCCTGCTACAGTTGCCTGTTGGTGCTTTGTGTGGGCCTTTCAGTTTCACCATGTGTTCAGCAAAGTCTAACGCGGCAGAAAGTCTGGCAAAAATGGGCAAGAAATATATATAGATCTATTTTCTGTTGATGCAAATGAGATGTTAAGTTTAGGCAACTGCAAAAGTATATAATTTTGAAAACAGGATCAGTGAGGTTTTGTGTTACACTCCCTATGAAAACAGGAAATTTACTTTA
Organism: Chiroxiphia lanceolata; assembly: GCF_009829145.1. Taxonomy (NCBI): domain Eukaryota; kingdom Metazoa; phylum Chordata; class Aves; order Passeriformes; family Pipridae; genus Chiroxiphia; species Chiroxiphia lanceolata. Next base: position 26,395,257 of record NC_045643.1, on the reverse strand, counting down.
AAATTACTTTCCTATTATCAACCTGTGGAGATATCCAAAGCTTATGAAATAGTATAGCGGGGAGACAATTGCTTGAATTGAAAAAAAAAAGCCAAATGGCTTATTTATCACTTATTAACTTCTCTCAGCTGTCAATCTAATTTTCCTGCCTCCACTGATCATATTTTTGCTGTCTTTTCCTTAACAGATTTTGTTTTGATTGCTTCTGTTCAGATTCTGTCTGTCATCTCAGTGTCTAAGCCTACCATATGTTAGCTTGACCCACTCCCAAAAAAACTTCAGTCTAAGTTCACTTGAGAACTTACTCTTGCTATTATTTGAAGATTTATTAATTTTTCAATGGCATCTGGTTCTTTACCACCTGCCCTGAAATCTGCTTTTGTTTTTTTACTGCTGGCAAAAAAATAACAATAATTTCTGCCTTCAAATATATTCAGAAATAACAACACTTTCAGCCTTTCCTACTACCATAAGATGGATAATAGCAAAACAGCATCTTTGTGCTGCTAAAATGCATTCTATCTGAGATACACAATGGGCTAATAGTATTATTACCATTTTGTTGCTTCAGAAGTTGCAGCACAAATGAACAGTCTAATTCAACTGATGTTACTAAAAGGATGGTGGCAAAATGAAGACTACTTCCAAGCTTATTATTGGTGTTGGTAAACAATTAAACTTTCTCCCTTATCTTTGGGACTTCAGAAGTCACTCAGAGAGAAAGCAGAGCCAGTCTTCAAACTCTACCCTCTGGCACTTTTGCTGCTGTTAGTAAAACTTACTAATTCCTTTGCCTCTCCTGTAAAAGCCTGGGAGGAGATGCTGAAAAAGGTTTGGACACCCCATTGCTGGCTATTTTACTTATCTGTCCCTAGCACTGGCCCATCACTGGAGTGCTGAACTGAGCTACTGCCTCCTGACTTTCCAGCTCCTGGTGTAATGACAGGTCTGTTCATTCTCACTGAATGGAAGAGTCATCCAGGTATGAGTCCGTAAACAGTGGGGTACAACTTCCTTTCTGCTACTTTGACAATATCTTAAGCTTTGCATTTTTAATCATTCAGTGTTGTCATAATAAAACCTTCAAAGCTTGCATTTGAGCCTTGCTTTGTGCATGAAAATGAAACCTCTACAGCTTGTGTCCAAATCTGCTTTCTTTGTAATGAATTGTCCATCTTCCCTCTTTCATTCCCTCCTGAAACCCTGCTAAATATTGTGTTGCATTGAGCTTAGTCTTTCAAAACAGAGTGATATATGAGAGTCATAAATGCTGGAAGATACCTAAGGGGACTCACTGCAGATGTCCCTGGGGAGGTAGAAGAGAATGCTGTGCTAAAAACAGGTAGTTATTATTTGAATAATGCAGAGATGTAATTTGGAGGTTCATTCTCAATGTGGTGTAGACCTGGAGATAAGTCAGACCATATATCTCTTCCTTGATCAGGGTTCAATAATCGTTCCTATATTTTTACTTGACTTTATAATTCCCACCTTTTCCCTTCAACTAGTGAAATGATAAGCAGTGCATTTGCTAAATAGTTGTATTACTTGTTTTATCACTCCACTCATTCAGAACTATAGCAGGATGTTTTATCTACTGAAAAAAACCCTGTCTCTCATTACTCTGCAAAGCACTCCACTGCCTTCACAGTAACTGTAGCTGCAATTATCATTGTTGGCATCCAGAGATAGTAATTTTTCTATTTACACTTCATGCCTGGTCCTTATGAAGTTTAATAAATGAAGTCAGCAGTTACATTATCATTTGATAGACTCATCACCTGATAGTAGCTGCTGAAATATGCAATAAGTAAAGGTCCTACAGGGAAAAAAAGGGGTTAGATAAAAAAAAGGCATTATATATTTTTTCAAAGAGAATCACATTTTTTCTTTTAACCTTTGTGAAGGAATTTAATTACATTTTTTCTGTTTTCATTAATATTTACTTTCTTTTGTGTTTTATGAGAAGTCACCTTCAGGAACTCATCATTCTAAGCAAAATTTAACTCAGGATGCAGGGCACAAAGGAAAAACCAAAATAGGAAGAGTGACCTGGCATTTTGCTGAGGTCTTCACTGGCAGTAGCTGGGTAAAGTTTGTGGTCCATAGAGACAGATTAATTCAAAATATGCATCAAACAGACTACACAAGTAGGACTGTGGTGAAGCTCCTTTGGTGGACCTTAAAACTGGCCTCTCTACAAAGCTGGAAACAGCCCAACCAACTTGAGACAGAAAAGATTCAAACTTAACAGTAAATAGAACCAATCTTCTGGAGGCAAGTAAGTCTTTGTAGTGGAGTAGTCTTTCTATTGAGAAATCAACAGCAAAAATTTAATTTCAGCTCAAGGCTGAATATAGTCTGAATTTTACAAATCATATCAAGTATTTTCCTTAGTGGTTTTTCTGTTTGAGCCAGACAGTGAACACTATCATGACTGGCAGTGTTTACCTGGTAATAAGCGCCGAGCATAAACTCAAGTAGACTATTCACCACGAAGCAAAGATTAATACCCACCTACACACATGTATGTTTATCCTGATACTCCTTTCCTTGCATTCTTCAAGTAAACAAATGACAAAGTCATTGAAAGAGTTTAGTTCACTGGTTGTGTTATAGGTTCTCTGTAATGGGAATTCAGAGAATATTGGTTCTAGTCCCTGCAGAATCTTAATGCGAACTGCACATATTCTAGATGAAAACCAGTGAAAAAAATGTTGATCTGTTTTGCTATGAGTAACTATAATGGCCACTGTAAGTAGCAAATGCACACACATTTAGAAGAAGTACAATGCATAGGCAACACTGTTATTAAAGCCACTAATAATGAGGAAGCATGGAAAATGGTTGTGCAGTTTAATTCTGAATAGTCTTCTTCTCAGAGCTGCTCTCACTTTGCTCTCTGAAACAGGTATTCTATCTCCTGGAGATTTCTGGATTACTTGGTAGGATCTTTGGAAAATTTTTATTTGGGGAGAAACATGGGAAGATGTCTGTTTTTCCTCCAAGCCCCCCCCAAGCACCAGGAAAAGAGTTTAGTTGTATGTGGATTTGGATTTAGTGTGATTTCTGCTCCTTTCCTTTTCGGAATTTATGTTTGTGTTTCTTCTTCATGCTGTTAAGCATATTAAATCCTTTTTCTGCCTGCTTCAAGGATATAATGGTGAACACCAATCCGATATTTTGCTCATTCTTTCTTCAGTCACTGGCAGCAGCAGCCTCTACCAGAGAACAGGGTGCTTGGTCCTGAACCCAGGACGTCTTTTGCTGGAGGTGCTTCTGTTGGAGAAGCTTTGCTTCTTCACTGCTCTGAGGATGAGCTGCAACTGTGGGCTTAAGCCAAAAATGATTGCTATAAACTGAATGTTCATTGGTTCGAAAGGACTCAAAGGCAAGGCCTTGATGAAAAAATAAAACTAAGTCCTAGGAAAAGTAGTATTCCTTTTCTGAACAGCACACTCAGAGATAGCCCCAGGATCATCTTTTCAGCTGGGGCTGGTAATAAATAAAGCAGTGATTTCTTGTCACTCTGGTTTATTCCTATCCTTAGAAATATTTAGGCACCTATTCTTTACGTAGATGTCTAATTCTGTTAACTTGCCCGTTGGACCTTTTTGAGTCCCTTCTTACCAAAACAATGCACTAGATGCCAGTGACTGCAAATATGGCCTATAAGTATAAATGTACATAAAATATTAATATTTCTAGATAAGACACATATAAACATATAAAAATATAAGAGTAAATATGAAAATGGTTCTACCAATCTGGGATTATCACAGCTGTTTCCAAACTGTGAACTATCTTGGCTTTCATTTTTCTCCTCAGTGAGATAGAAAAAAAGGTAGAAGAGCTCAGAAAACAAATAAAAAATGTGCAAATTCAGTGACCCCTTAAAAAAAATAAAAGCAGTCTTTGTAAGTTTAGATAACCAGAACTCAAAATACATTGAAATAACAGTAATAATAATGATAACAACTATGATTATATTAAGAATAAAATTATTATTTTTATTATTAAATCATCTAAGCAAAAATGTTCATAGTCAAACTTAAGTGAAATGTGCTATACTTCCAGTTTCCCTAACACAATTTGGATTTTAACTATGCTTTTTAACTCATGATCCCCACTTGGTGTTCCCCAGTGGTTCTTCTGTTGGTCTCAGATGAGCTGGGGCAGACACCAGCTCGCAGGTGAAGGCAGAGAGTGTGTGGAATGGTGTATCTCACACATCAGGCAGCTGGATGTCAGCTCTGCTTCCAGCCCCACTGGCTGCCAGGCTGTGACACCAGCCGTGCTGTACTGAGTGGTAGAATGGTTAATGGCATGACAAACAGAAAGGGTTTATATGGATATATAACCCTCTAGAGCCAATATTAATGCCTTCCCATACTACAGTATATGGAGAATTTAATACTTTCAAAATAATTCTTTTTTTTTTCCTAATAGAAAAACTGGACAGAGCAAAGTATGCTTGAAAAGTTCACAATTAAATAACATTTTTTTAATGAATATAAATTCATGCTACAGTATCTTGTGGTCACTAAATAACTACTAAATGTGTTTCTCTGTAGAATGAAGTAAGTTGTGTATTTTATTAAAGGGAAGTGGGCTGTTAGAAAGAAACAGTATAATTCTGAACAATGGTCATACTGAATATTGTCAAAATCACCAAAAATCTACTAGAGTCTGTTGTTTTTCTTACATGTGTCTGTTCTTTTTTCTTCTATGAGTTTTGCGTCAAGTCCATTATGAAACATTGCCTACTGACACCTCCCTGTTCCAGAGAGAAACGGACTTGCTGATGGAACAATGATTTTCCACCTTTGAACTGAAACTTATACATTATGGATGATCTAATTGAAAATTTTAACATGAAATCCTAGTCAATTTTATATCAATGCTAAAGCTGCCACTAAACTCAATAGGGTTAAAATTTCCATCTGGATCCTTCAAGAAAGTTTGGATCAGATTAGAATGTTAAATCTAGCCCACTTTAAAAACAAACAGAAAAAAACCTGAGAACACACGTGCCAGGAAATTCAAAGTTAACATAATTTTGATGCTTAACTCACCTTGGGAATCTTTATTTTTAGAAACATCCAAGATAAGGAAAAGATGGTGCCTGTTGATCCTTAACAGGTTGTGTAATTTTACATTACAAAGCTATTTAGGTCTTAAGATTTATATTATCCGTGAATATCAGTTCCAGGTTTGCAATTCTGAATATTATAGAGCAAGAAAAGCTGCTCAAATATTGCTTGTCTTTATTGTGCCAAAACATGCAAGAGATGTCAAAAGCAAGTCAAACAATACACCAAATTCTAATCAACAGAAGTCATCATAGTTATTTTTTTTATTGTGGTCTACATCATATTGTTTTCATAATACAAACATTTCACTTTATGCAGGAGAAGATGTATTTGTGACTATTTGCACTGAAATATCTAAACATTACAGTAAAGGAGCAATTTACAGTTGGCTGACTGTGCCTCATCTTTAGTAGACAATTAGTGAACAATGAAAAACTCATTATCTTCTTATTTCATTACAGCCAGGGAAGCAAACAATTAAATTTGGTGGTTTGAAAAACATACAAACAAACAAAAAGCATCTTGACTTCCCAGAAAGAACAAAGTGCAAGTAATTCCATCAGCAGCACTTGAGTGAAATTCATCAAAGTGGTGTGCTCTAAAAGAGATGTCCCTTTAAATGTTTTCTCTTAGATTTCATTTTTAGAGAATGATAGAGAATAAAGTTATACAGTCAAGTATATATAAGTATCAAGATACTTATTCATATTTTATAGGTGGTTATATATATATATATATATAACACATATATGTGTAACATATAGAGGAATCTAAGTATTTCTGAACTGCTTTAAAATGTATGTCTTTTCTTTTTTCCTTTCAGACTTCGTTAGTGTTTGACCTAGGCCATGAAGCATGGATCATGGTTTCTGTCTCATCATGTCTAACTGTTGCTATTACATATTGACCAAATAAATGACCAGGTGTTGCCTGAATCTCAAAAATCTCATATATACAGGGTTTTCATATTGCAGAATTGCATGGAGACTAGTTTTAGCATGGAAATTTAAACAAATTTGAATAGTTTTGAAGTAAGCAATTCATCATATTTACTGATTTTCCACTCATGTTTATGGTACTAACAAGAAAAAAATATAAAAGCCAGCTCAGTGAAATATGGACATACCATGTACTAGTACATAGAAGTCAGTTCTGTCTTTTCCTCTTATCTCTAGCTTTCCAGTGGTCATTATGTCCATCTTTCCTCTGATAGAAATAAAACATCTGAAAATTTTCCCCACTAGTATCTAGACATTTGTATTTTGCTTGTGAAATACAGCAACTGAGATGATTCCCAGATTCAGAGGTCAATCTGCACCAGTTCTTTATCAAATTCCAATTCTCTGTTCTTCACACTTTCTCATATGTTATGGTTAGTGTAGCTTGAATTTAGAATCCACCTGCTAGACAAGGATTGATCCTTCTCATGTAATTCCATCAACACTGAATTTCACTAAGCTATTCACTCTTATTATCCAATGCTCTTGACTGTCTTCACTTTTTTTACCTTTCTTTCTTCTGTCTCATCTGAAAAACAAAGATTGATTAATTAATGGTTTTCCTACAGTCCAGACTCTTCTGTAGTATATTGAACAATACATGTCCTGAAGTCCTGATTTGTTAAGGTTTGTTTGATCTCTCTGGATCTACTTATATATTGAACAGAAGCATAAGGTACAAAGTTGCTGTAGTTTGCAGCATTGACATAGATCTTTCACTCTGTGACTCAGGGTGGTAGAAAAAGGATGTTCAAAAGCATAGTGAGTTGTCAGTTCGCTTCATGTTGATGTTCATAAAGAATCAAGAAGGCTGTAGAGATTTAACTTTCTTTAATGAATTCAGGCTTGCTTCTCACTTTTACATCCTATATCATTCTTCAACTTTTATTTCACCATTTAATATTGACTGATCCTGCTCACTTGTTATCCTTCAGCTTTCATGAACATTCTCTTTTAAAATGTTAATTTTATTATTTGAAGATGCTTGTGGGTGGACATCTTGCTTGTATCTGCTTACAAAAAGATGATGCAGGATCTTTTAATTCCATTGTATCCTTTCCCCTCAATCATCCCTTATTCTCATAACATCAGTAGCAAAGACTGAATATTAAATTCTGTGATGTCAGTTGCATTTAATATTCAACCTAACTTTAAAAATAATCATATGATACGCCCACTTAGAGGTTATAAAGCACTAAGAAGTTCTCAGGTGAAAAGAGATACAGAAAGGTAAAAATACTAATACTGAATCCCACAGTAAAAGTCACATCACTCTTTAGTACATAAAATGAGCATGTCTAGGTGAAGACCTAAGCAAAAATTAATATCCAGGCAAGCATTTAATTTCATCTACTTTTTCCCATGATAATCAGAGGAGAGAACGTGCATTGGGAAGTTAAGTCCTTCTGTGTATTCTACCATGGATAAATCTTTCTCTGTCAGTGCCTATTGATATCGAGGGAAGATAGAAAACTCTTTCTCTGCCACAATTATTGACAGAGAATGGCTGATTATTTTCAACTAGGTGCCCAGCTTTCAGTTAACAACAGATTAGGTGAGGTGAATCCTTACTTGGTGATGAAAGAGCAAGAATAAAATTAGGAGGATACACCATGACTCTTCCCCATAAAAGAGCACATGGTTGAAAAGAGTAGTTTTTGATAACAAAACACATATATCAGGTTTACATGATACTGAGGAGAACAGATTAGATGAACTCATGAGGTCCCTTCCTTATCTCCTGATTCCATGTTTGGATTTGTTTGGTTTTTGGGGTTTTTTTTCTGAATGACAAAAAGGCAGCAGCAGTTGTTTTGAATACAGGTACAAACGTCAGAGCAAAAGCTAATGAAAATGGCACTGATTAGAGCTGTTCGAAATCCCTGTCCCATGGGGAAGGTTGATATTTTGACATATGTTTTCTGCACAAAATGGGATGAGAAATATCTCTAATGAGAAATATGTCTAAATATCAGCAATTATCAGGGTAATATTTCTTCAGAAATGCTGCAATGAAGAAAAAATATTTCATTTTAAACTAACTATATTTTCAGCATTTTAAAACGGCATTTGAAACATTTCCTCTTAGTTTCAGGTTTTCACATTAAACATACATGTATTTTTGTGAATATATGGATCTCTGTGTATATGTATATTTAAAGTTGACTTATTTGGTTTAAGAAGAAAATAATGATTTAAAAAATTTTGCATTTTTCCAGAAAACTTCTTTGGTCACTACATTTGGTCAGTCATAGTAACAGGACACCATCCCATGTCCTAAAGAGCATATGGAATGTCAAGTCAGTCCCCATGATAGAAAGAGAACTGCTTGAAACAGAATTCTACCAGGAAACAATTCACAGTTTGGTTGTGAAATCCTTTTCATAGTGACTACAAATCTTTCATTTACTGATCTAGAAGGGGACAGGGAATAATATAATCAATATCTCACGCGAAAACTTTCTAGAAATCATCACGATAGCAAAACAAAAAACAAAACAAAAAAACCCCAAACAAAAAAAACCCAACCAACCAAACAAAAAACCACTAAACTAAACTAACAAAAAAAAGCAAGTAGCTTATTCATATTGTGTCCCCCTAGCACTTTCATGGTTCTTTATATTAAAAAAACCAGCCTGTTATTTCAAAATAGAGGTAAAGATATGTGTAGATTTATCTGTGTGGTACACTCTCAATTTTTTTTTAAATCTTAAATAGAATCCAATGTTTAAAACCCCCAGTGTAAATAGACAGCTTTATTAAGACAAAAATGATCTTTTAAAATCGTTTTAAGCAAGTCTTTCAAGTGTTACTTATTAGAGCAGGAAGTTTTATAGGTCTCTGTGGTAGCATTAGGTACAAGTTAAGGCTGAAAGACCTCAAATATGTACATATGCAGTTTATGAAATTGTGGCACCTTTCCAGAATAATTTATTGACTGTTCTTTGAGACACAAGATTTGTGTTTTGTTTTCCCAGTGGTCAAGTAGCTTTTTGAAACTATCAAGGATATTGTTTCTAGATTTCTGCTTAAAGCTCCTATCTGAAGCTAAATTCTGGTGTGAATATATACAAATCTGACAAAGCAAAACTCTGAAAAAGCATTTAAGATATTAATAGAAGTTAAGGACCCACTTTCATAGTAAGTATTTTCAGGGTCTGAAATCATCATGTCACTATTTTTTTTTTTACTTGCTCGGGGTTAAAGAACCCAGAAAATACTTTTTAAGCTTCCTGGCTTTATGTTAGTCTTGTTTATTTGGAACCTGAGTATTTTAGTATATGCAGTTTCTCTGTCTCTGTTTAATATTTAGAACACCAATGTCCCCTTTTGCAAATGCAAACGGGTATCATTAAAAATACAGCAGGAAATCAATTTGGTGACTTTATATTGGTTCATAATGGACATTTTTGCCTCTAGCTGTGGATTACACCAGAATGTTTCTCAACAAAAGAACATCCTGTGAAACCCAAATTGTAACTGATCCAAAGACCATAAATGGCAATAAAAAAAAGTTACTATTTTTATTGGGATTTCAATTCACACCTCCATGCCTCAACCCTCACAACTACATTAGCCTGGGATTTCTTTTATTTGAGTGTCAAAAGAAAAGTCCTGTGTTGAAAAAATGGTAATTTGAAACAAATGGACAGCAAATTTTAGTATCATAAATGAATCCTACATAGTAATATATGCAGATTTTAAATTAATATAGTGGGTTGCCAATTTATTTACCGAAAAAAACCCAAACATTTGATGACACCGGAATTTCCTGTCCTTGAAGCAAAGTATCAACCTGCATTGTGACAATGTAAAGAAAGCACCACAAAGTAACATCATGTATACTTTTTCAGATATTTTTATTTCAGGGAAAATATATGTATAAAGTGGGAGTGGATTCACTGGATACATGTTTCACACATCACACCATTTGAGCATCCAGCTCTTCCTGGAGACTTGAGAAGGCACAGATTGCACAGCAGAAATCCCTGTTGTCAGACAGAACTAAAGAGTTGTACAGTGACTCTTAGTGTCTCAAAGATTCAAAGCAGTCATTGAAACAACAAAAAATTACAGCAGATACAATCACAGATTGGTCTGACTCATAGAAGTATGTTTTCTCAGGGACCTCTACCCAAGGCTATTCATATTCTTTACAATATTTGAGCGCTAATCAAGAGAGCATTGCCAAAATAAATGGGCATTGCCTTGCTTTATCATTCTGATTCTACAGAAAAGGTGAATAGTCAAAGCCAAACCCCAAAATTCCTGTATTATTTCACTGACATTGTTTTCGCTATAAGTTGAATAAGAGCACACTAGACCTCTAAAAAAAGTAAGTTTGTTGCGAGAGGTATACTTTCTTACGGAGAACAAGGAGACAACAAGAAAAAAATCCTTCAGTAACTGCTGGGAGCTTAGGAGAAAACTTAGTTTTAAGAACTGTGGAAGTCCTTCTGATATGACTGTGCAGTAGAGTTGGTAGTCACAAGTCGGGACCCTGACTATTTTTCTTCTTCTACAGCAAATGGTCTGTGAGTGCTCTTCCAGCACTCTCATGGATCATACATGATGTGAAAACTCTTTTTCTTCTATGTATGCTACTCATCCAAAGTAACACAAAGTAACCTGCAGCCAAACCTAAACCAATCAAGGACCTGATTCTTCTCACTCATCTACAGTGGAGTCATCTGGGGCATAATCTGTACTTTCTTAAATTCGTAGGAAGTTCTGTTTCCAAGATGGATATACAGTATGCCAAGGAAAACCTCTTGAAGTGGAGAACAAAACTACAATTTTGTGCAAGGACATTAAGTCTTAGTTTGTTTTGCTCAAAGTTACCCCTTAATAAGATCAATAACAAACAAGGTTAATCATACATGTACATACATGCACACTGCTTGAAATCTAACTGTAGGGATCCAGGTTGAAACTTTTTTCTATAGACATTATCCATGTACTGGAAAATATGTGTGATGTCTGGCATGGAGGGCTATCACAGGTTGTTGCATTTTCACCACAGCACAAGAAAAAGGATTTTACATTACAGGATATTGTTTACACAAACTCTCTAAGCTGTCACCCCTGCAGATCAAAGCCTATTCCACAACAGAGAACATGCTTCACACAGTCCATGCTGATGAAATACTTCCTATTCTACTAGGTCAGCCATGTTAGGAATAGAAGGACTTCTTTGCCTGTGGAAGTGATTGTTTAACCTGCACAGCTTGTCCAGCATCAGCCTCTATACAGAAACAGGGGCTTAGTGTACGAGCTGTACTGGGCCTTTGCTCTGAGACCAGTGTCAAAAATCTCTGCGTAGTATTTCTGCAAGCAGATTTGGTGTGAGAACAAAGAAAGAAATATTGTAGAAAAATATAAATAAAGTATCTTAGTTAACACCACAGATTAAAAAAAGACTAGCTGCAAAAATTAATTTCCTTCTTTTTCTGAGTGTATAAAGATAGTATCTCCAAAATACCATATCCAGACATGCCAAGGACATTTGCATATTTAAGAAATAACTGTGTGCCTTTGGTTTTTTATATATAAGCACAGAATTTCAGATTAGAGTTTATATTATTTACTATTTTTTCTCTTGTTTTAAACTTTTTAGGTATTCATTTTCATGCCAAAATAAAAAGATAAAGGAACTCAAAGAGATAGGTAGATAAGTAGTAACAAGAATTATACTTTCTTTACTTTGTAACACAGATTTTGGTTTTGTCTGTTGTACTTTAGCTCTCATGTAAATGGATATTGCTAATCATCAGTGCAATCTGAATTGTGGTCTGTGAGTGAAACAAACCTGGAGAAATAATGAAAAATCCACAATCCGGCACCAAGAAAACAAGGACTACAGATGTAATTCTCTTACCAATCAGAAGTGCAATCGTGCAAGCACATATACAGAGAAACACTGCCACTCTGTCTGCTATAAATCCAGGGCCTCTATGATACAATCCTTATTTATAACAATAGCCATTTCCCTTTTCTATGTACTCTGGCAATTGCAGCTTATCTTGCCCTGGGTTGCTGATAGCAGTGGATGAACTAGTCCAGAAGAAATTAGAACTGACCTAAATTTTCACCCCAGGCCCGAAATGCATTGTTATCTATGGCTGGAAAACTTGCGATGTTTTCTTTCTTTTTCTGTATTTCCAAGTGGTTCAGAAAAAAAGCAGCAAACACTGAAAACCTCAGAAAGGAACAAGCAAGCAAAAAAATCCAGATTTCCAAGATTTCATGGGTTTAATCTGAATACATTTTCACAAGAGCATTCAGAATAAAGTTCACCTATATCAAGGGATATAATTGTTTTTAAATGAATGAATTTGCAAACATTTCTTCCAAACAATAAAATCTTTAACAGTCAGTTTTTCAGTAGCTGATGAGTTTTTGGTTAGGTGTTTCTAGAGACTCAAAGACTGTCTCTAGAAGCAAAATGAGTTGGAATCCAGCTGTTCCAATCTAAGATCTGAAGGCAATTCTTTGCAAAAATGCTTATTGTCAGCTGTGATGCACTTATTTTTAGAAACGAACATTGCTACCAAAGGTTGTTCTCATTCCCAACATTTCCCTGCCTGAGGGTATGCTCATTCCACGTTCCCAAAGTATGTTTGCATCTCAGGTAGTTATATTTGCTTTAGATCTAATTTAGCAAGTGCAGGTAGCAACAAAAATGAAAGAAGAACTGCACAGTCAGAAAGGCAGCACTGGGATTCTGGGTATTTTCTTGGCTTGCTACCACCCCACAGCTTGTGCTGCTGTATCGTCATGGCTACTGCTACAAACAATATGATGAAAAGTTATGTCTTCTGTAATTGCAATGCTGAACTGCAGGGTAGGTAGACACCTACTTCTCTGTTTCCCTGCAGAGCCTGAGAGACAGTGTTCCTCCATTTCAATTAGAAACAGAGATTTAGGGTTGTGGTTGGACTGAATAGCCAAGAAACCTATCAAAATGTATTCTCTTATAATATTTTGACCCACCAACTTCAGCCACAGGGCATCAGAACATCCAAACAGTGCCTGAAATGTGAAAAGCTGCAGTTTCTTCCTGAATGAATTGCAATGTTGGACAGATCACATCATAACTTTCCTCTCCAGCTGTGATTTTAAAAGATGGTTTCTCAAAGTCAAGAAAGGAGCAGTGATCTCACCTAAGGAGGATGCGAAGGAGAGATTGATTTCGAGTTCTTGACCCTACTAATTGCTGCAGAGAGCACCAGAAAGAGTAGAGCTTGAGAGAGAAGGGGAATTTCACATTGTTGTGCATCCTCCTGTTTCCTCTCCTCTTCTGTTAAGTGGATATTCTTCCCTGAACTTGATGCTTTGAAGCTTATTTCGGACACTGCTCTGCTTTTAATAGGAAGAGCTGAGAGCCCATTACTGTCAGGAAGGGTTTCCTCCCACACACTATTAACAAATGTTGCTTCCTGTCTTTCCACTGAAAGAGTGCACACTATGACCATGGAGCTCATGTTCCCGTTCAGCACTTATATTATACCATGGTGCCACTAAAACCTCTGTGAGGCACCTCTGGAAACAAAGATCTCACTGATGCATTTCTCCCTTCATGTTCCCAGGCCAAAATGATCAAGCATGTCAGGATTTTCCTTAAGGCCAGAAGACCTTTCCTCTGAAAGCAACTGGATGATCCAGAACTAATTCCTGGCTCTTCTTTGTCATGCTTCATGGCTCAGTCTTGTTAATTTAGACTGTAACATTTCAAAAGCATTAGTTAGCTCTTGATTGTGTCTCATTCCTGGGCAGAGCCATAGGTTAGTTAGGACCTGAAAGCACTGCTCTAATTAGCACTCCAGCTGTGCAGAAGGGTGCTTTTGCAGGGATGGAGGGAGGCAGATGGCTTTTGTGGAAAGAGATGTGATGTGTTCTTCCATAGGCAAAAGCTTGTATTAAGTACCTTTTAAAATGAAGTGTCTCCCTCTCTCCAGATTCCTCCCTCTTTTCATGCACTGCCAGGTGCTCTTCTGTGCTTCAGTGCTGAGTCACACAGCCTCTTCTTACTCCAGAGTGCCAAGTGACACCATCTGACAAAATGACACATCGCAGTTGGACTGAAGATGTCTCTAGTTTTTCTGAGAAACAGAAGAGACGGGACTTTTATAGCCCAGCTTAGTATTTATAATTCTACTAAGTAAAGGAAGTGCCTGCTTCTAAAACTCTGCCTTTTCTGAAGTGTTACTGAAAATGTGAGCATAGCTGCAATGGAAAGGATGTTTTCTGTGTTAGTCACTGACTTGGGAAATTTGCATTGTAGTGTTGTCCTGGGCAAGTCATTCAGCCTCTCGGTGTGTCTGCTCCATGTCTGTGAAATGGCTTCCCAAATATATCCTGTCTTTTAGCCTGTTTTGGCTATTTAGACTGACAGCCCCTCAGTAGGAAGCCAGGCTATGATTTATTATTAGCACAGCACCTAGCCCAGCTGACCATTACTGCTTGCTTCTAGATGGTACTGCAGTATAAAGCAATAATTATGTGCCTATTCCAAAGCTGTATTAAAATGATGTCTTAAAAATGAATACTGTAAGTGCTCCTTGAGGATTTAAAGCATGTCCCTTTGTGAAAATGCATTAAGATGCTGCCCTTAAAGTATCTTTTATTCCTAGAAGACTGTTGTTTTCTTTCACACAGAGAATGAAATGAGCTTAGAGAATGACACAGCTGATCAATATTTTTTCCAGCCATTGAATCAGTGCATGTTGATTTTGTCTTTTATTTTCTTTTCTCTTTCTCCCACCTCCCTGAGGTCTACCCAGAGCTTGCAAAGAATGAGTGATTGATCTCTTTATACAATTATAATGTTCTAGGGAACTCTTTAGCAAAACATTAAATTCCTCCAAAAAACATGAATTAAATACTGTAATACTGCTTAGTATCAAAGAGAGGAGGCAAAACTAATTTCCATATAAGAGAGAGAGCTTATGCCGTGATGAGGACTACATTGCAAGTCCTTCTGCAGTAGGGCACTAAGGTATGAATAGGTGCTCTTTTATGTGATACAGAAACTGGATGCACAGCACTTTATGGAAATTAAATATCTGCTTAGGAGTAAGAAATCTAAGTAATTTTTCCTTTAATTGTGCTGTGGTTTCTTATAAACTTTCAGATACTGCTTTACAGGTCCTTGTACTTTTATCATATTGTTCTTACTCTCAATTTTGAGAAACACAGGAAGATATTATTTTAAATCACATGCTATAATCTGTGTTTCCACCCCTGCTTTGAGGAAGGAAAGATTAGTAGATACTATCACTGATTTCTGGAATCCCCTGTTTAACTGAATGGGAATTTTTTTCTGTGAGGCATGGTATCAGTCTTTCTGCAAACTAACATGGATTGTGGTTACCCTTACTTAACACTTTGGAGATTTTCAACCTCATAATGATTTTGTTTTATTTGGTTTATTTGTCTTTTTAATCTTATGATGATTAAAGAGAGCTACCAAAGTGACAGTTGGAGTTATTCCCTTTTCCCTCTTTCATACAGGCTGTTGTTTCCTTGCAGATGGCAATCTTGTTGGTCAAGCATGATTTAACTTTAGTGAATCCATTCTGACTACACCTTCTTGTCACCCATGCAGATAGAGATGGCTTCCAGAATGAGTTCCAGGACCTGAGGTGAGACTGACTGGCCAGTATTTCTCTGGGTCCTTCTTCTTGCCCTTTTTGAAAACTGGGGTGACATTTGCTTTTTAGCAGTCCTCAGGCACCTCTCCTGATTGCCATGACCTTTCAAAGATGATTGTAAGTGGCCCCACTGTGGTGTCTACCACTTCTCAGCACTCATGGATGCATCCCATCAGGACCCATGGACTTTTGGATGTCAGGTTTGTTTAGGTGTTCTCTAACCTAATCCTCCTTGACCAAGGGAAAGGCTTCCTTCCAACCATCCTTTAGCCTGGTCTCCTGGCTAAGGGGTTCCTCAGGGCTGGTCTTGTCAGTGGAGACCAATGCAAAGAAGGCCTTTGATAACTTTGCCTTCTCTGTGTCCTTTGTTGCCACAGTCCCCCCTCCATTCAGTAACGGAGTTACTCCCCTCCATTATCCTTTGTTTTCTTTTTGTTATTGATGTATTTGATGAAGCTCTTCATGTTGCCCTTAATATCCTTGGCAAGATTTAGTTCCTGATGGGCCTTGGCCTTCCTTGTCTCATTTTTACTTGCTCTGACAACGCCTCTATGCTCATTCCAAGTGCCAAACTGGCAAGAATTCTTTTTTTTTTTTCCCCTTCTGACTTTATGCAATTTACATGGCTTACAAGATATCCCTTAATCCAGGTCATAAATCAAAGGATTATTCTACCTCTAACAACCAAAGCTATTTATTGTCTTTTCTAAAAGATAAATGAGGAAATAAATAAATAAACATTTCAGTCAAATTCCCCTTGGGAGGGAATCCAAAACATTGATTTAAATACAAGGAAGGGGGAAAGACTGAGCACCCGCAAACATCTTCTAAAAATCTTTACTAATGAGCCTGTAGCTTTTAAAGGAATGAAAAAAACACAGATGGATAAACAGCTTCGGATCCAATCAGAGGGAGAAATGGTTTCTTATGCCATTGTGGAAAGGAAAAGAAAAGTCTCACCAGATACGTTAAGTCAGGGAAAGAGAGTTGTGCATAGGAGAGCAGTTCACATACTGAGCCTTGAAATGCTCTGGGATGTGTGTGTGATATTGGAGAGAGGCTGACCCAAAACCTGCGTAAATTACTTGTCAGACTTTGGCTAACAGATGCAGAGAAGCAGGATGTCTGCTGTTCTACCACAGACATTTTGTGTGACCTTGTCAGACGTAGTGTGAAATCTGCACTGCACAGCCAGATCTTAGTGACCATTTTGAGTTTAATTCATCATTTGTTACGAACATGCATGATGTTCAATCTCACTCTTGTTTATTTAACTCAGCAGTGTCCTTTCTAATTCTGAGTGGTGTTCAGATCAGTAAACTTGTATAATTTATCTGTTATAATCTCTACTACACTTTTTTTTACTGTATAAAAGCTGCTGAACCCTTCTGACTTTACAGGGGATTTCAGATATTATTTGCCTAACTTCCTGTGGAATAACTAAAAGTTTTGACCCCCTTTCATTTGGATTTCTTTCAATGTCACCTTCTCGTTGTCTACCAGTACTCTTTTCTGCACTAACCTAGGGAGATCTTCACAATATAGCCTTAATGTGCTATTAGTTTCTAACGCAGAAGTAGAAAAATTTCTACTCATTCTTTTTGGTTCTAAGTTTTTTATATCTCTTAACACATCCACAAAAATTTTATTTTATTTTTTTTACTTACAATATTTTTATTTTTCCCAAAGGGCTTAGGCTGTATTTTTTTATATTATTACTTTCTTCCTAACATAGAAACATAAGATTCCTACAGTGAAAAAAAAAACCCAAACACATGTAATAGACACTAACATCAAACTGATTACAGAAAAGTCTTTCAGGTAAGTTTCTGCTCAGTTTCTGGGCCTGCAAACTTAGGTATCTTGCCAATATAGACGACAAGTACAGCTCACTAAGGTACCCTCCAACTAGGCTAAGACTCCAGCATGAGAGCTGTGTGACTCCCACTGCCCATAGGTTTGGCATGGTAGAGGTTTTCTGTGCAGAAACATCATTATAATTTTAGTGTCAACAACCTTAGCATAATCTGACATGAACTCACAGAAAATAACACAGTTTTTCCCATTGGTTTACCTTCATCCTTGCCTCACAACTACTGCTGAAACTGTACAGGAAAGGGGGTGAAGAACGGGGATGTGCAAAAGTATCCTCCTGTTTAAATTGTTGCTAACAACACATCTATGTCTGTGGTATGTTCTTGAAGGTCTTTGGTATTTTACAGTACAAAATAACAATTTACCACTTTTTAGATCCGTTTTAAGCAAGATCAGTTTCAGTAGGGATTGAATTCTGGCTTTTACACCATCAACCATGATGAAAAGCAAAATACGGCAGCAATAATAAGCTGGCAACAAACATTGGGCACATTTCAGTCAGTTAACACCATTCTTCTCACTCAGATCAATGCTTTTCTTCTGTTTTTCCTTGTTTCCCCCTTACTACCTGATTGTGCATATGGAACAATCAGCATGTTCCTACCAACTTTTAATAATTTTAGTGAGTAGAAGTCTCAAATGTTTATAATCATAATTTCCTTCCTCTAGATCTGTTATTTTACTCCTTGTATGTGCCTCTTCTTTGCATTTGATTACTCTTTTCACTACACAGGTCATCCATTTGCTTCTTTCCCCCCACTCTAAACATATTTATTGCTGGGTAGCTCACAGCCCTTTGGGTATACATTAATTTACCTAAGAACACTTTCCATTTCTCCTCTGTGTCCTTTACCTCTGTTGCCTCATTCCATTGATTTCAGTGAATACTTCTTGCACGTCTACACAAATTATCTCTGCTGAAATTCACTGCCTTTATTTATTATTATTTTTTATTCTTTTTATGGCCCCTATTACTTATAACTTACATTCTCCTCCTTTCATCTATCATCAATTTGTGTTATAGTAAGCTAATCATGAATTGCCTCTCTCCTACAATTCTTTTTGATCATTTACACACTGCACTATATGTGGAAAAACACGTCCAATAAGCTGCCTACCAACTACTGGCTCTCTTTCCATAGTAGCAGGATTGGTTTGAAAAGTTCTTATCAATCTTTTTAAGGGGAAGCAGTCTTTAAAAAATTATTATGTGTTTTCAGAATGCACATATTTCATTTAGGAAGTTTTTGTTTTCTCTTAGAATAATAAAATCTTTTTTGGATAGTGTACACAAAACCCATTGATGTACTATGGGAAATATTAATGAAATAATCTCAACATTGTAGGACAAATAAACCAATTTTCTGATCAATTCACTCTCCTCAAACATAAATAGCTTTTTTCTGAAGACCTCAATACATCCTTATTAAGAATGATTTTAGTGATATTTGCAGCTTTTCAGATAACAGAAAAATAATTGCCAGGGAAGATCCTGAAGTACTGTGAATCTGTTCTGTTAAAAACCTGGAGTTTTTTGATCAGGGGAGATCTGGCTTGTGATAATTCTAGCTGTGAATCTTATAATTTTAGACTAGACTTATTTTGATATTCTGTCTCATATTATAAAAATGTAACTACTGTCTGTGGAGTAGAAAATAAAAGAATTAGCCATGATATCTAAAGATGAAACTCTTAAATGAAGCTTGTAGTATGTTTGTGAAGCTCCACATGTTATTGGAATTGTTTCCTCATATCTGGATGAACTGTCAGGTGATAAGAAAAATTACTCTGTCGTGGATCGTGTTACCTGTTTTGATCTCTGGCTATCGACAGGCAGGGCATAATTTATCGTCATCAAGGACTGGTGAGATGTGACATTTCTAATGAACTCAATTGATTTTATGCTCATAGAGTTTTAAATTATGTGGTTTAGCTTCCTAACTGACTAGAATGGTGTTACTTTGTGTTGTCGCTTTGGATCATAACTCTGGACTTGCATTTGTTTTTGTTTTGCCCAGTGTTATCACAACATTGCAGAGCCAGAAGAAATCAGAGCCCTGCTACTGTGGACCCATGGTGAGGGAGGTAGTTCTTGATTCAAAGAGTGGTAAGAAGCACACAGATCCAAAGGGATAGGCCTATGGCAAATTCACCTGGGTAGAAATAGGTAACCCTCTCTCTTGTCTTCTTAAATAGATTAGTCACCTTTTTCATGCCCCTCTCTGATGCCCCTTTCCAGCTTATTGTTGTTTCTCCCACTGTTTCTCATTCTTGGTTGAATTTTCTTTGCCTCCTAGCTACAGAGAAAGTTGATCAGTTTAGTTGTATTTTCTGTTTGCCAACTTTTGTGTAGATTCTCACTGCAGCTGCATATTTCTTCTCTCTCACTCTTTGCTTGTGCATGGGCTCTCCTAAGGATACTGTATATTCATTATGAGCTAGAGCTACCCGTACTGTAACTCTCAATTCTCCAAAGCCCAAACGTATGACTCAGGCTTCTGAAATAAGTGAGAGAGACCTAGGGCAAGGTACATAGCAAAAATAGCAGTGGGAATGATGTGAGATTATTAGACACATATATTTTTTTAATTAGAGATGGTCCCAAACCAAATCAGTCATTCCCAATGCACTGAAGTGTTGGGCTAGTTTGATATGATATCTGGGTATGAACTTTTCAGTTCAGCCTCACCTCTAATTTTAATATTTATATAGCTTTCTATAACTTCACCTCTGAAGGTCAAAACTGATAGCCAGTTATCTAAGAAGTGTAGGATTTTATAGCCATCTTTCGTGGAACACCAAACAGTAAAAATTGGTAAAAACTATCACTATGTTTTATCTAGCTCATTAAACCAATGAGAGTTTTTAATATGAGCCTCCTATTGGGCTAGACAGTAACAGTATGAGATGCCCTGATGAAGAGGTAGCACCAACAGCCTGCAGGGCCCCAGGAATCACTACAGAGAATTTTGACTTAGAAAGAGTCATAATAAAATTTTAATTTTCTTGTTTGTTCTGCCTGTGCTAGAAGGGAGAAAGTGGAGTTGTATAGGGGCGAGAGGAGGGGAGAAAAAGACTATCTGCTTAATGTGAAATGTAAATAAAAAACATAGAAAGGGAATCTGTTTTTAGACTATTCATGCCAAGAGAAATATCTAGGTGGCGTATTCTGTCCCCTCACTGTCCTGAGTTACAAAAGTGGTATACAGCACCTGGAATAGCCAGTAGTGGTGCTGCTTGCAGCCAACTGGGCCATAATAAAAACTGAAATATCAATGCTCATTGCTGCTGTACTTCCACCATCAGTCCCTACCAAGGCCACCCGTCTTCAGTTACTCATTCTTTGAGCACATTAGGATGTATCCAGGCTCTGCTGGAATGTGTGCAGTTGAAAATCTTTCTAGGAGCTTATTTGCAGATGTGTTGTTTGTCCCTCTGGCGCCGTCTGTGGTTAGGGACAACTAGAGAAGGAGGCCTGCGCTCTGGAAAGTCAGAGAGGTGTTATGGGATTCTTCAGCCAAAATTGCTTCCTTTGCTTGCATGATTGAAGCATGACCAAGTTTGAAAAAAGGAGTGTGGCGGGAAAGCCAACTTCAATGCCAGAAGCTCAGCTGAATTATTTGATTAGGAGATACTGCATACAGGTTTTGGTGCCTTGTAGGTGATCTGCAACTTTACTCAGTTAATCAATTTAGGCCTGGCTTTGGCCTCTGATGCTTCTTTTATTTGTATGTGATGAACCTGCACCCCTCTTTTTCAGAAGCTATTGAGAAGGTGAACACTGAAGATTTTAAGGCATTATGTTTTCCTATCCATAAATGTAAGAGAAGCACTTTCAAAAGACATTCTAACCTTCTCTATGCCCTTCTATCAAGATTTTCAAATTACTTTGCAAGTATCACTATCATGCAGTGACATGAAACAGTGATATTCTTATTTAGTTAAAACACCTTTTAGGGAGGGAGGGCTTTAGAACACGGACCATTAATTTTATGTAATATCTCTGACATTTTATGACTTGGTCATGGGATTTCAGTTTGCCTTCACCTTCTATGTGCATGTGCATTTAGATTTGTGAACTATGTGTATATGCTGATGTGTATTAGTGCACACACCTTAAGTGTATGTGTAAGCATCCATATGTACACACTTTCACAGCAGCTCCAAGAGAATGTTCAGTAGATCAAACAAAATATGGTACTTATAGCAACATTTCTCCACTTCATTTAATCTCAGTATTTCTCAAATGCCATTTTTAAAATGTCCTTTCCTCTTTGCTTGTGCTTCTTAATTTCCCTTTCCACCTCATACTGCTTTTATAAGCTGTATAAATGCTTTAAGTTGTCCACCTTGTGGTGTATTCCCAGGACTCTTGTCTGCGGTTTAGAGTTTGCTATTTGTTCTGTGTTGTTTAAGGACTCTGAGGTCTGCATGGCAGGAGAGAATGCAGTTCTTTTAAGAAGTGCATGGTGGTGTCAGCTGAGATCACCACCATTTTAGAAATAGAATGAAGAGAAATGTGGTAGAACTAATTAGTAGAGCTGAAAAATCATTTTTTCCTTAACCTGTTTAGTGCATAAGGAGGTTCTTGGTAGAGGAAGTGCTACCAGATAAGAACTTTCTCAGCTGAGCATTGTAATGGTTCTGTAATTTAAATCCAGTGGGGCAAGGGCTGTATAATATTTTGCTTGCAATTCAGAAATAAAATAAGTTTCCAAAGTTTGGATTCACTGTTAAACAAATTTATTTAGCTTACTGCAAACAGAGATTCCTATTATCCTCTTGTGATATGTAACATGTACAGGAACATATGTTATATATATCATGTGCATACTGCTGATTGGTGTTTTATCTTCTGCGTAGGCCAGTCAAACTTCTGCATGCCAGGTCATACATATATAAAGTCTAGCTAGGGCTATAGACGTGGCCCTTTGGATTATCCACCTAATTCAACATTGAAGTTAAATAAGGTAGCTACAATACCATACATCTGTAACTTACAAGACTTCAGAGGATTTTTCAGCCAAAGGAGTGTAAGTTCACTACACAGAATTGCAGCAGCTACATCCCAAAAAGAATGGAAGGCATGTTTTGATGATTTGATATAAATAAACCAGTTTTTATTGCTATGTTGTGGTTAGGTAACACAGCAGAATACATTTGTTGTTATTAAAAGGATGAAAATAAGCCAATATGCTTCTAGTGTATTCCTTTGTTTTTGTAGAAAATAGCTTGAGCAAGATCTGAGATGAAATGAGATCTTACTTACAGCAACACAGCAGAAATAATTCCCTTACAATCTTTGTATTTGCACCACTGTCACATGAGCATGAGAAATATATGATTCCTGTAGTTGTAAAAAAGGCAATTAATCCAGCCAAACCTGCAACAAATAATTACCTTTTTAACAGTTTGAATGAGGTGAGAAAATCTTAGCATCCCTAGACTCAAACCCTGATATTATCACCCATGGCTTGCTCAATAATTTTTCACAAATGAAAATAAATGGAAGGATTAAACATTCCAGTCACAACGATTCAATCAGCATAATTTATTTATGAGTCATTTTGCAAAACACTCAGTGTATATTTTCCCATCTCTTTCCTTACATGCACTTTGAGCATTCTGGTATTGTAAACACTGCATGCATTATCATTTAGTGCAGAGGAATTTGCAGTGACTTAATAAGGAAATTGAGAGTATCTTTCATTTTACCTCTCAAAGAAAACACAGTATTTAAAACACACTTTGAGCATGTGTGTTAAAATGTATGTGAAACTAATCAAAAGTTGACATATATACAGTGAGAATGTGTGGACATTCCAGGATGTCTGGGTTCATGTAGACTATCTTTCTGTCGTGGATTATTTTAAGTTTGTTTCAATGAGTATCTATGTTAGGCCTCTCAAACCATCATCTGTCTTTCTGCCTGTCAAAAACTTCTTCTGATTATCTGCCAATCTTTTCTTTGATGTCCTTGGACAAAAAGAACAAATAATGCCATTAAAAAAGCCCCCTTTCTCTGATGCCTGAGCTTGTTCTACCCTCTCCAGGCCAAAGTAAAGCAGTCACCATAAATCCTCCAGGGTAAGTGTTCCTGCTCTGCCTGCTCTGTGGATCACCTGCCGTCCATGGATGATGAGTGGGTTTCCTCCACTACTCTGTCAATTGATTTACTTCTTTTTCAGCCACATTCTCATCCTCAATTCCTGATACGTCATAAACTTTAAAAGTCAAATTTGAGCCTGACCTTGAACTTCTCATCTCAGTGAGTTACAGGTCTTAACCCTAATCATTCTGTTCTGAATCAAAACCGATCTTCAGAAACAGAGAAAGGAAGGGGCTGTCTCCCAGGAATGGGTTTATGGAAATGTCCCTAGAAAGTAGAGCTAACAGTAGTGATTTCTGTCCTCAGCTACTCTGTGTTCCTATTGCCACATATCTTTGTTGGTTGTGCCACAGCAACTTTGTATGCGATCGGGCAGAGAAGTTAATCATGGAATTGACCCAAGATAAAACTAAACCCTGAAAAAAAAAAGTGACAAGCGTATTTTTAACATAGATAAGTGTTTGAGATTGGTTCCCTGCCAGCCTTCAAAAACATCTATTTAATATGTATATATCAGCATAAAGAATGGGTGGTGCAGGGGTGAGAATAAATGTGCATAAAATCGGAGAGGAGGAAGCACAGGATGGGTGTGAAATGCTTTCATGAAAAAAATGTCCTTGGAATTATGACTGTACATAAGAAGAAATAAAATACAGCCCTCTGCAAAAGCCTTTAGAAAAGTACTGTTGAAAATGCAAAGAATGGAGGAAACCAAATGAGGAGAAGGAGCTTGAACAAGGTGAGGAACTGTGAATCAGAAAAAGTCTTCTGGTGCAAAAGTAACTTTTCAATTATGGTTTTGCTTTGCTTTCTCCATTTCTAGTCTTCTAAGTTTATGAACTGATTTCTGTATTCATCCGATTTTTAAAGAATAATCAGCATCTCCTCCAAGTTATATATTTAATTGTAATTATGAAAACATAAGAAAGAGATATTGGGACATTGCAACAGGACAGTTTCCTTCTACTTCTCACCCATGAATGGAAGCAGTGTCCCACCTCTGCTGTGTTGACATAGGGCTCTTCTTCCAGAGCCTTTCCAAAAACGTGTTATGCATTTTGTTCCTCTGTCTTAGTGCTGCATTTTCAAGACCAGGTCAGACCTCTCCTTTAAAGGCAATACATTGTATTTGTATTACATACATACACATATTTTAAATTGTATATTTAGAGAGAGAGATCATTGATTCACTAAATACATTAGGTAGGTAGTGTGAAGCTGGCCCTGCTTTGAGCAGGATGGAGTGTGTTGAGATGACCTCCAGAGACAGATTAGAAATTAAATGAGTTTACTTAGAGATACATTTTATTTGAAATATACATATGTGTATGATACACATTATAAATATAAATACACACATCCCTATATCTGCATTAGGGTTTTAGCTATGTGAAAATACCCAGTGCCCAAATTGAACTAGAATCTTAAAATTCAAAGCAATACAAGGGCAAGAGTCTATTCACCTCACAAATGAGGTCTTCATTACACATACTCACACAGATTTAAACACATAGTTGTATTAGTTTGAAGTGACAGATTGCAATCTAGTAGTTTTTTTGTTTAAAAGGTTTACAGGGACTTTTCCATTTTGATTTCTTTGAATGCTTGCTATCTGCCTTCACCCAGCTCTCCTTTAGATCTCCAGCTGATGGATACATAGCAGGGAGAAATGATTTTACATTGAGAGCAAGAACTGCTCTCAAAGCAACTGCTTAAGTTGCTAATAACTGCATTGATCATAGCAGCTGAATAACATATGTTTACAGCTGTTCAGATGTTGATAGTTCCTTGCCTTTGTATGAAATGATAGTGTTTATGGACAAGTAAGTTTTGAGCTATTGGTGCTTGATTCAGATTTCATTTCCCACGAGCACCAAGCTGGCATACGCTTATTGGTAGTAACAGATTTTTTCCATGTTTACCCCTGTGTATAAGGGGCCAATCCATCCTTTGTGATTTTTATGGCTGCCATATATTAATGTGTGCTGTATCTAGCTTGTCATTTTCTTTATCCTTTGCTCTCTGAGTTTATGAGTTACATCTCTGCGTAAAATGTCATCATATAACATTGTGCTTTAAAAAGCCTGTTACTTATTAAGAGTGTAAGTTTACGCTGCTGGGGACATTTTATTTTCCCACCATGAAAATGAAAATGTCATTGAGGGCTAACCAGACCCCTGAGCTTTGCAGGCGAAAGAAAATTGTTTTTAGGATTCCCTGAAGGACCTGGTAGCCTTTGTACCCACACTGTATGTCTGAAATACAATTTCCCCCTCATTTTTATCCCCCTTATCTTCCCACTGAAGAAGCAATGACAAGATAGTGCATATTAAGATTCCCAGCTCCACTGTATTACTTTGCTTGTTGAAAGATGTGACACTGGAGCTACGTAATTATCCTGGCAAGAGTCATCACTATATTTTTAGCTACTGCTCTAAGAACTAGATTGCAACCTCAGGCATAGCCCTGTGTAGGGGATCATGCATAAAATGTTCCCACTTCCTGTCCTTCTCTTAGAGTAATTCAGAGACAGTTTAGAAAACATGCCAGCGTTTTCCCACTCTACCCCATTTAGATCACATCTGGTTCTCTACAACCAGCTATGTTGAGATGCAGAAGCCTTCCAGGGCTCTACCACTGACTCTATCCTTAGTGCTATGTAAGACTGAAATTAGACTTACTTCCAAGACTGGCTTCACTCACCATCCACAAGGTTAATCTTCAAGTCTCTGCTCTTAGACCACCTTGTCCCAAGTTCTGCAGGAAGGAAGTGTTTGACACTTCACTACTGAGCTTTAGTCATATTTACGTGCTCTGGAGGCAGAGGATAGCCAGCGAGGACATTGTCAGGTCCACTAGATGATATTCTGAACTTGAATACCATCCTTACTTCAGCTAAAATAAAAAATACATGCAAGGCTTTCAAAAGTCACAGTGAAAGCTGTGAATCTTGCAATGGTTGAAATACAGAATTCTGCTTTGGTACCTTCACAGTCTTGGGTCAGAAGACTTGAATTCCAGAGGAAAACCCATGAATTAGTTTAGCTTTGAATACTGCCATCCCTGAGATAAACTACTCACTGCAGTGATAGATCTCTTGGCAGCACAAGGAAACTTGGCTTTGTCAGCCAAAGAAGAAGTGCGGCTGTAATTCTGTCCAATCACTCAGGGGTATTTAAAGCTTTTTCAAAAATGATAACAAAGGAATCAGCCAGAATTGCTGCACCTGCATTGGGGCTTTCTATTACTTGTTGTCGAAAATGAAGTGGAGCCAGTGCACGCTGTAATTCAGCTGGTTCCCTCTACAACTGAGTGGTTCCTCTGAGAACCTCTACCACAAAAGCTGTCAACATTTCACTTTATAAAGACTTCTTCATGGGAATGGAGAAGTGACTCACAGGCATCTTTCTTTTCTCTGAATTCAACACTGCTGAGAACCTATTTCATAGTGGGTATTTCAAAAGCAAAGGATGATGAAGATCCCCTGAGTTAGAACTAGTGGGATTTCTGGACTGAACTTTTCTTTCTATTTTAAAAATTCATTTTTATATAGTTAATTCTCCACAGAAGAGTTTGGTTCTGCTTTGTATTTCCTGACTTAATTCAATGAATTATCCTCACATACATATTATATATTTTGGTTGCTTATTTTATGTGGGTGTGCAGTAACTAAAATATTCTGCAGAAAGATTAAAAATGGTTTTAAAAATTGTTTCTGCTGACATTTCTCACAGACTTTCATGCTATTTTTGAGTAATTCTCATCTGTGTATTTTATGCATTACATACAAATTAATGAGCAATTTTATTTTTAAACTAAATATTTTTTCCTTAAGACTGAAGATAAGCTAAATTGAAGCTTAAATGCAAATTATTAATGTCATCCACCAGAGCAGTTAATGAGATGTATTCTAGCAAAAGTAAAAACATAAGAATTTGTTGAGTCATCCTGGCCTTTCCAGTGTCTTGCCGACCTAAGGCAAGTTTCCTGATCATCTACTTGAAACCCAAGAATGCAGAACTTACTCCAAGAGTCCATCTAGACAGACATAGGCTTCTGAGTTCTTGAATATGAAGTGAGGATTTATTCAACCCTGGAAATGTGGGTTAAACCAGAACTGCAAACCATTCGACTGATCCTGAGAAAAGTATTAATTCCACTGAGCATCTGCTGATCTTGCAGTATATATATGCCTGTTTCCTGAATAAGCAATTTCAAATTTGTTTATATGTGTTTAAAATCAAGTTATTTAATAATTTTAATAGGAATAAAAAACCCTCAGAAACTGTTTGCCTTTTTGGCTCACTCTATAGGGATTAATTCAGTGTTACACTATTGCTTACGTCATTCAACTGCATTGCAAAGTTGGAGGAACAAAATAGAGACTTAAGATTTATCTTTCTTATCAATTCATTAGCAGGTACAATTATTAGTTATCAAATAATTCCATATTTCTAACTGCCCTCAAATTAAAACAAAGTCTGACTTTAGTGGACAGAGTCAATTGTTTGTGAAACAGAAAAGACATGTCGGGGCATTAGCAATAACAATGAGCAGGTTAGTAGTTTAGATTTTTGAAAGGTGCAAGTTATTTTAGGAACTTTTATTTTCCTTTCAAGTTTTCTACCTGAACATATAGAGTTCTCTAAGCTCACAAATATTTTATTTCAGCTGTACCTAACATGAAAGTTATAAAGAAGCAGGGTTTTTTGTCTTTCTCTTTTGAGAGTATCTCTGCATTGTAACTTATAATTTTCCAAAAGGACTTGATGTGAACTCACAATAAACTATTGCTCTTTGGGTTGTTTTTGGTTTTCACTGTTTATGGATTCAGGCAAATCTGAATTATCACAAGCATTTTACAGATGTCCACATGATAAAAACTGCAATTCACAACCTGCAGTCACAGGGTTTGTTCCAGATTTAGATGAACAGATTAGGGTTCCAACGTCAGAGAGCAAATAGATCAGAAGAAATTATCTTAAAAAGTAATGAAAACAGCATATTTCATGAGCTACCCAAGAATCAAAACCTTCATATCTGCTATGTCTGAAGACAAAATTCTAAGAGAAAATAATGAAGAGATTGCTCAAGTGGCTGGCAGAAAGTAGAATTGGTCATCACTAATGAAAAATTTTTGGAAGCTTTCTATGAACAGTGATCCCAACTTTCAACAGTGATGAACAAAGTAACACATAGAAACAGTATTGGATTGTACTCTTGCTGTTGGCTTCAGCTGTAGGTTTCAAAATTCCTATGAGTGACCAATAACAAAGAATCCTCTGTGATAACTTTTCACCTATGAATGCCATGTTAAAGACCACTATTAAAAGGAATTAAAAGATCATATGAAAGCTTTTTTTTATGCATCTCAAAACAAATATGAAGAATATATGCAGTCAATAAAAAGAGATTAAAGCAATGTTTGGAATATGAAAGGTGGATTATGAGCAGCTGTATGAGCATCTTGAAGGAGAAATCCATTCCAGGCAGAGAGAAATAAACTCATTTAAATTACACAGAGATTTATGGGATTATACATAAAAACTGTTCTAAAATATCTGACAAAACAACTAAAGCAACAAATAGTTTGGCTTCTGCAGACAAGTGAAGATTTCTTGGAACTATAAGGTACAACTCTTGCCCAATATGACACAGTAAAAGAAGACAGAAAGATTAGAAAAACCATCTGAGCAAGAAACTCATGAAAACTTTCAGATCGACTGCGAACTTTACAGCTCGGAAATCTAAAAGCAAGATGATAGGGAATGAAAATTTGACATATGTCATATTCAGGAAGAAAACTTGATACTAATTAAAAATTATCTTAAATTAGTTACTGTGTTCAGGTTTTCATCTTGTGTTAAATCAGGCATATTTTTTTAGTAAGGAGCTGGCAAAGCTAAGGGAGTTTTTCCCATCTGCCTGTCTTGTAAGTTCCAACTTGTGTCCAGTGGTCTCCATACTGACACCTGAAGCAGCATCCACATAATTCTAATGTCCTCTTCACTGCCGATTAGGACCGTAGCTGATTTTTCTCCTGTAAATACTATAAAAATGTGATAATTTTAAATGGAAACATTATCTGGGAGATACTTTTAACTTCATGTTAATTTTGTATCCCAAATCAAATATTATGAAGATGAACAATGAGGGGAGTTTCAGTGACAGATAACCTCAGAAAGGAACCTTGGCTAACCATGTAACAAAACACTTTGTTCCAGAGAAGGTAAGGAAGAGGAAATTGTCTACTTGAACTGGTAGAGCAATTAAAGACATTAATAAGGGAAGCTAAAGATACTAAGAAAATTAGACACAAAAAAGGGGATTTTTTTAGCATATTGGGGTAAAAATATTAAACCTTGAATAAGAGTATTACACCTGTTGTTAATAAAGTAGTTATTATTATATATTAAAAGGAAAAGTGTTCAGTAAATGTTTGTGATTATTATCTGGGAAGAAGGAGGATATTCTTTCAGCAGGTGAAAATAATAAAACAACTCCGAGTCAACAAGCAATTAAGAACTTTAAAATAAAGCAAACTTTCTCAACAAGGAAAATATATTTTCAAAGAGCAAGCTCATATGAATTCCCTTAGGAATCCCAGAAGGTTTTTTTGAGAATATCTTTGTCTAGCCATTAACTTTGATCCCTGGAGAAAAGCCAGAGTCCTGGAAGGGAATGTAACTGATGTTACTGTGGACCATTAGTTTACCAGCAATTCTATGTAAAGTAAAATAAAGGAAACTTGATACAATATTCCATTAAGAAAGAATTAAGACCAAGGAATGTAATCAAAGCAAAATTATTTTATGGAAAATTAATATCAAATAATTTCTTTTATCTGATGACTTTAGAAGTTTGAGGAGTAATAGAAAAGATGAACTACTCTTTAAATTTTCTGAAGTATTTGATTAGATACTGAAAAATAGCCTTGAAAAAATAAAACTACATAATGTTCAAAGGGCACATGTTGAATAGATTGCAAATTGGCTAATTGAATTGTTCACTGCTGGAAGTAGCAGTGGGCCTGATGTTAGTCAGTAAGTTGCATATAATATTATTGCTGCTAAAACTGAGAGCTGAGGTGAAGGGTGGTAGAAGTAAAGGCAAAGATGGACTAGATAAAGTACATTTTAAAAAATTCAGATCTTCACATCTTGATTCCATAGGCAGAAGCCATTCTATAGTGTGGGAAGATACCTGACAAAAAATCTGTAAGCAAGAAACTGTCTTTCTGTGTCTGACACAATGCTGAGACAATATGTTGTTTATGCTTACAAGCTGGGAAGAAGCAGTTATAAGGAGGTTATTTTAAAGTTTATATATTGCACTAAAAGAATGAGAAATTTAAACTGTCTCTTTCTGGTCATATTTTTAGTAGGTTGTTGCAAAACTGGAACAGATGTAGGAAATAATAAAATTTTATAGACAAAAGGGAAAATGTCAAAGAACTTCATGGACCTCTAGTTAGCATCTGGTTCAGAGTACAGCCTTTCTACAAAAGATGCCCAGCATGAATGGGAATGAGTGGACACAGAGACAGGATGCTAACTAGAGGTCCATAAATGTAGATGAAGAAACTTGTTTTTCTTAACATTAACTCTGTAAAAATCTGAAGTCCAGACTTCTGCTATTTCTCTAAGTTCTTCCCCATAGACAATGGGAAGATATTGCCACCTTTTGAAGATGATTCACGCATTTGTCTGATGCTTTGTTTTAGGTTAGTCTTGTATCATGTTCTTTGTATAATCCATGCTCCATGGGTCACAGAGAGCCTGGTAGCTAGATGCTTAATTTTTAGAAGGTAAAATTAAATAGAAAGAATTTCACCCTAATTCTTCTCTTAAGTATGAGAAAACGCAAGCCTGAAGCCTATCGCATATGCCAAATGGATTTATGCCAAAATGGGTTGAGGAATCATGGATATGTATTAATTCTTCATGAAGCTGTAACCCTGTCTAAGAACACTGTCTAAGGGCATGTGTAGCTAAAGAAAATGCCTTTCAAATGGCTGCACAGTTTTTTGCCAGGTTAATGTCCAGATGACTCTTTTTTTGAGGAGGGAACTGGCTGAAAGCATCCATGCAACCATATACTTAACAACTCACATTCCTCATTCGTATTCTTCAAACTCTACACATCCAGGCAAATTTCTGCAGAATTCTCCACTATACCAGGAATTAAACTATGATGCCATAAAATGCCTTTGCCATCTGTGAGTGAATAAGTCATACTGAAGTTTACTTCCCCAATATGTGCCTGTTGGTTACTTTTGTACAGTGGCAATATACTCTGAAATTATACCAGTTTATTTTAATTACTCCAGCTTATTATTCAGACCACACTCTGAAGGAAGGCAATTATCTGTAGAAACAAATGCCATATTGTAGTAGATGAACCTTCTGTGATTAGAACAGTAAGAACAATATTAATAATATTATGAGATATTACAATTTCGACTTCCTTGGATCAGGAGGAAAGAGACACAATTAAATTTATTACTTCATAAATATATCATGTTTATTCAGCAAGTATATAGGAAATATCTTACTTTTTACATCAACGAAATGTGGGTTTTTTTTCCTGGAATGCAAATTTTTTTCTTAACACTGATCAGAAATAATTTGAAGGCCCCTTTCCCAGCAGGTATTAGAGCAACTTAATTGGAGATACCTCAGCATCTGTTCCTCTGTTGAGAGAGTTGTACAGACCTTTTCTTCTAAGAAAAGGAATATATGTGCATGGTTATGGGACATTTTTCTACGGCTACTTAATAAAACAATGTGATCCACTGTAGTTCATGAATTTATTCTACTGAGATGGAACAAATCCTCCCTTTTCAGAAAGAGAAAGAGTAGAGATGAAAAGAGAGCCAAGCCAAGCTTTTGAGTGTTCCCAGAATGCTTCAGATATGTATACTTCAAGAATATTTATTGATGATTTAGTGGGCTGGAGAGAGTTCCTGGAAAAGAGAGAGACAAAATTAAATTTTGAGATCCTACCATTCCATATGTCCAAATGTGCCAATTATGCACTAAAAATTTATAGCACATATTATTACTTCCTTATGAGTCAAATTAGTATTTGCCCCATCTCAGGCAATAAAACACATCAGATGTTATCCTCTGTTTCTCCAGACTGATGGGAAATCATGTCTAGATATCAAGCAGTCTTATTTTGTCTTCTGATAAAGTGTATCTTATATGTAATGTGGTACGGAAATAAATATAGAATCAGATATAGAATGAGATAAAAAAATACAAAAGCACAAAAGCAAATCTTATTTTTACATCTTTGAATAAAGAAAAGGAGTTTCCTTACTTTATTACGCTTGAGAACTTAATCCATCTCAGGTCATGTTGTTGACACAGCTAAGCTTAGAAGCTTGTTCCAGGAGTCCTGCTAGAAAAGATACTGATTTGTGTTCAACTATTAAAAAAAAAAAAAGTCACAGCCTAGGACAATTTGGGAATATTGGTTTTTTGTCCATTCAGTTTGGAGTGTATGCTGGCACTGTGAGCTCAGTTTGGTCTCTAAGTATGGGAGAATGCTTGCAGTTGCACAGTTGAGCATTTTCATCGAAGATAATGATTGGAAAGACCAAGGAGCTGATAGTGTTTATCAAACGACATAAGGATTTGATCACAAGTCGCTTCTAGTTTCATACCAGCTAGACTGTAGATGTCCTGTAGAAGGCATCTACAGTCCTTCTTCTATATGTCAGTGGAGAAGACACAAACCAGACAAGTATTACCAAAACAGATGTGTTAGATGTGTTGACTCCATTGTCTCAGTACACAAAGTGGTATAAAGGTCTGGAGGGAAACTTGAAATTAGCTGAGACAGGTTCCACCAAAGGCTCCAAGAAGTTCTTTTTAATTTATATACTTTGAGTCCTGGGATCAGAGAGCACCCATTTTTATGCGAGATCTGATGACACAAAATTTTGGATTTTTACCTTAACATGTCATTTACACAATCATAAAAGTTAGTACTATTGGTAACAGTATTTAAAATTAGTTTTATATGTGTATCTTGTATAATACATTACTCTGGATCTTGATTATCTGATACAGCATGTTAAATTGGAGTTGTGCATTCATTTGTGCTAGTAAAATGTAGAATAAAAAGCATATGCTTTTAATAGGATTCTTTTTGTCAAAAAACTTGCCAAACATGAACAATATGAGACTAAAAACCTAAACATCAAAGTGCTCAAAGGGATAAATAAACTATCCAAACTAATTTAATATTTTAATCCCCAGACTACTGTGAAGATCTCAGAGGTCTTTTTTCAAAAGCCTTTACAAAATGAGGGAATAGATGATAGGAGGCAGCTGGTGGTGGCAGCAGCGATTGGAATGGTTTTACTGCTTGGTGCCATTTTGTGTATTGTACTAACACGTGTGAGTACAGAATTTGACTGTTGTATAATCAAGAAGAGTACTAAAAGAACTGTCAGAAAGGATGTCCCACCTGGAGAGAATAATTATGGTATCTAATATTTGAGATGATTATCGGTGTTTCTAGTTTTATTACCATGGATATATGGCTCTGACATTACAGACAATGTCTGTTTATCTATTTATCTTTGCTTTCTACTTTTTTTTTGTTACTTTTGTGATGTTGAATGTAAAGTAACATTTTATTCTTTTTGTTAATGTGCTCATATAATTAGGAGGTTATATTAGAGTGCTGTGAGTTCTTGTAGTTTTCTGTGGTTATGATCAACCTTAGCAAAATGAATATTGTGTTCGCAGATGAAACAACATCTAAGAGAAGAAAATGAAAAGGAAAGAGAAGGTAATTTAATTGACTAATTAAGAGCCCAATCTGTATGTGATGGGACAATACTTAGCTCAGAACCACTTAGCCTTTCTGGCTTTGTCCACTTAAAAGTGCATTATACCATGTTCAGCATAGAATTATATTCTGCAGGGATTTTATTCAGCTGAAGTACCCACATTTCTTATATCTTTAAGGAACATGGCCCTCATTATACCCCTTGAGTATGTAATTATCTTGGAACAGCTACACACCTTGGTGCATTTTATGATCTTCTTAAAATGTTATATTTACTCTTTTCTTCTAAAGCCCCAGGCAGAGAAAAAGTTGGAAGCAGAATGATTAAGGTATCTTGTTACAAACCTAGGGATTTGAGTCTCAGCCCACTAGAACTTATGTGGAGAGCTTCCTCCAGCTGGTAGTGTTTTAAATGAGAATCTGATCTCCTTTCTCAGGGAAATGGTTAGATTTGAGTCTAATGGGGTGATCTGACCTCTTGCATAGGGCCAACCCACCAAAGAAATTGTCTTGCTTCTACCATAATAACCCAGCAAACTACTTGAGGTCCTGGGAGACTTTTAACCTGGTATTGTTCAGAGCAAAAGTCGTCAAAAAATGTGTTATCCAAATGTATCTGATTCTATGGCTGCCAAAGATAATGAAGGTATTTTCTAGCATCTTGAGGGGAGAGAGGTGACCAAGGGCTTGCAGGTTTTAGTTCCCTTCACATACGAAAAAAACCCTGAGCCATCCTCAATTCCCTTATTTTGAACTCCTCTGAAAAAGATGTTCTTCAGGCATTCTTTTCCAAAATTTTAATCTATATGTAATATCCTTTATAGGCATATTTTTCTGCATAACAACTCAGAAGATCCTATTTCTGTGGCTTAAATTATTGTGTGCTTAAATGTTTTGCTGGGCAATGATATGGAGTGCTCTGTCAGACATTAAACAAATAAAATTACCACATGCCACAACATCAGGAAAAAAATCCAGTAATTCCATCATTCAGCTTTCCTCTATGGGTAAAACCATTTTCATATGACTTCAAAAAAAAGAAGTATTTGCTCAGACAAAAGACCCATCTGTGACAGTTAAAAGTGAAACCAATGAAGAAATACAGTACTAGAGTAAATATTTCTCAAAATATTCTCCTGCTCCCCAAGAATGTTCAGCTTAGCTGTGTTTGATATCCCTCGATAGATTTCAGATTCTCAAAGGTGGATGTATTTGACAGAATAGACTTCTGCAAAATGCTACCAGTTGCAACTTCTCCTTTGCACTCAGTGCTAGTGTTATATTAATTTTCCTTTTTTCTTCTCAGTGAAGAAGCATCAAAATAGGACAAGAATAGTTTAGCACAAGATCACAAGATCTCAGGTCATTATTTCCTGGAAAGGAGAGTAAAACACAACAAGGGCAAAACTGTACTCTTGTTTTTACTCTACATCTGGATTTTTTTTCTGTTTTGCATTGCTTTCAAAGCTAATTCTCATTTTCTCCAGTTGTAAATCTATCATGACTTGCATTTAAATAAATACAGTTTTCTTCTCTACTCAGTTGAGAAACTGGAAAACTTCAGCCATTTACAGCAGAGTTTTACAAATTCCGCACTTGTATCAGCCTAAATACAGAGGATTTGCTGTGAATTTCAAGTTATTCCAGATTTCAACAGGAGTGCTCAGAAAGAGTGTAATTCAATCTCCCCCAATGATTTTCATGCCACTTGAAATTAGTAGCTGCTACTAAACAGAGGTATCCAATACATATTTACTTTCTGTATTCATGTGCTTCTCTTAACATTTATGGTCAGTCACAATAGGATTTTTGTTGCTAAACTGATTGCCAACTGAGATTTATGAAAGTAAAGTTGTTCACATGTAATGATAGAACATTAAATCCTTCAGGTTTTGTTAAGTGCTGTTAACCTTTTTAAGCTAATCTCATTCTTGTTTTTTTTCCTGCCTTCTGTAAATATTGGATTTGTGTTGTGTGGTCATTAATAAATGTACCTATCTGATAGAATTTTTAAATCAAAATCTAGAGAAATGAGTAGAGCATTCCATAGACCAGCTTTGCCTCATTATGCACACAATCTGTTTCACTTGGTGCAAAATGGCAATGGACCTATCGATATTTACATCAGCCAATCTATCGCAGAGAAAGAAGTTGAGCCTGCAGCGAGCACAGAAAAGGGAGTGAAGGCCTACAGGAAATGCATGATTGGTTGAGTTTTAGTGGTAGCTAAATGGTTCATCAGTAAGGGTTGATAAAAACAACCGAGGAATTCACCAGCAAAGTTGAAATTACAATGGTTACCTACTTGCTTAGAGCTTCTAATATTTTTTGCACTTTGCAATTAACACCTTTTAATTGTTGCAAGATCTTGGATTTTTTTTTTTTATTTTTACATCTTCCCATGTTTTATAATTATTTCATCTTTCCAGTAAGAGGTGATGAATCAGTCTCTGTGTGATTGGCATGGGGGCTATATCTATATCAGATACTAATAGGAAATATTAATTGTAATGGTAACTCAATCAAGATATACGTTCTCTAAAAGAACGTGCTGTACCTGTTGCTCACTGATGTGAGATTTGAAGTAAGCACTGACAGCTCTATGATTTAACCTCTTTTGAAAATGAGAGTTAGGGATTCATTTTGTATTTCCCCACAAATAACCTTCTGGTTGTTTACTCAATATATCTCCAGCATCTGAAAGTAGTATTATTCCAGAGTCAGTCTCAGGTGTGTTACTTGGTCTGCCATGTAAAGCCCTTGTTCATGAAAACCAAACAACTGTAGATCCAAACCACAAATTTTACTTCTGCTGATACCTGTGGCTAAGGCTGTATGCTTTCCTGACTCAGGGCCTTGCTGCCACATCCTTTCTCAGAATGTCTTGTTTTGTTTCTTATTGTCTTGTCACAGTATGTTTTTGTTTCTATTTCACCTTATCATGTCTATCTATGTTGATATTTTCTTTCTGGGAATTTCCATCCACCGAATAGGTATGTTCAAATGTGCTTTCCTTCATCTCATTACGTGCATTTGGTCAAGGTGAAGCCTCTGCTGATCCCTGCTTGTTTTTCTAACTTGTCTCTTTCCCATTGCATAATTTTCCCTTTCTCAATGGTGTTTGCAAAACATCTCAATTCAGTTGGGTCTGCAGACACTAATTAATGCCCTGTTTGTTTCTTCTTCAAGACCATTAATAATACTGTTAAGTAAAAGCAGGCCTAACACTCATCTCTCTCTTCCTGCTGAACAGTGTGTCTCGTCTTAATGCATTATTATTTATTCTTACCTCCTGTTTGTGATCCTTTAGCCAGTTCTCAATCAACGTAATATTGTTCCTTTCTGAGCCATGATGTGCATGATTATGATTCAAATTTAAAACAATTCCTGGAAGAAAATAAAACAAAGGATAATAAAAGTATCCACAAACATTGTTACTGCTTGTTTTATAGCAGGTTTGTGTAAGTCTTATGAAAGAAGTTTATTATTAGTTTTTCTAAGTAGTTTTCTCTATTGAGGTCCTGTCTCTAGAATTGTTGAACTGGATTCATGCCCTTGTAATGAAAGCAATGGTGAAGTTGGTACAAATAAACAGAACTGTTCCTGGCAAATGCAAAGCAAACTTGAGTCAAGAGCCAAAAGCACAGCTGGTATTATTTGTTATAGCTCTACTGAAATTAATAATTTTAAGTCATTATTTTTACACTGGGAAAATTAAGCGCTGGAATGACCCAGCATGGCATTTGGAAGATTTTTATCTGTGTATCTTTTCATCAGGACTAGGCATGGTATTTGAATTTACTTTTTTAAGATGTAGCCCAGCTAAAAGCTGTCAATCTAGTTGCAAATCATGGAATACCATATTGGAAGGGGACCTCAAGGATCGTTTGATCCAACCTTTCTTGGCAAAACTATGGTCTAGAGAAGACAACCCAGCACCCTGTGCAGATGAATCTTAAAAGTGTCCAATGTTAGGGAATCTACCACTTCCCTGGGGAGACTATTCCAAAGGCTGACTGTTCTCATTATGAAAAATTCTCATGTCTGATCAGAATCCTCCCAGGAGTAACTTGTACCCTTTACTCCTCATCTTTCCCATGTGACTCCTTGTAAAAAGGTAGTCTACATCTTCTTTCTAGCCATCCTTTAGGTACTGAAATATGGTGATATTGTCTTTTTTAAGGCTTTTATTTTTCACAGGGCTGAACAAATGCAGTTCTCTCAGCCTCTCCTCACGTGGCAGCTTCCCACTTCTTTGGTCATCTTTGTGGCCCTTCCCTGGACCCTCTCATGCTTGTCCAGCCTTGCAAATGCATGATGATCTTTGGCTTGAACTCTGCAGGCAGCCAGTCAAGATTAACATTTATGATTTTTTCACCTTGAAAACTGATGAGTTTATGTTTGGTACCAACTAATGTTCTTATGTAAAATCTTTTTCATGAATGGAAGACATACATATAATTAAAATGCATTATTCTTATATTTCAGTATTGCTTTTCCAAGATTTTTTAGCTCAATAAGTAGTATAAGCAGTATGATAAGTAAGCCCACATGGAGGGCAACCCTTTTCCTTGCTAGCTTCACTCAGTTTCAGAGAATCAAATTTCATAACATTGCTTCAGTCATTGCATGTTTATTGAAGCAGAACAAAATTTGGGTACCATTTCAGATTTGTCTTCAACTGAATCTGTCTTCAATAGAATCATTCTCTGTCTCTGGGGCACAGCAATGGAGGAGATGAATAGGATTGTTCTCTCCAAGAAAACCTAACGTCAAAAGGATAAAAACTGGCCTTCCCAACCAAGGTCAAAGTGGGGAATGATTTAGAGAGACCTAGCAGAGCAGAACATCTAAGTCAGTTCATATGAAATTATCTGTTTGACTATAAACCCAGCTTACTAGTGCAGTGTTCCACCTGACCTCCTAAGCCCTGAGGGGTACTATTGTTCTGAACGTGGATTTGTTTATTTAATTAGAAGTGCGGGTCTGTGCTCAAAGCAAGGTAAGAGTTGCTTAGAACCCATCAAGCTTTTCCTCCACAGCTTTGCAGCATCCCAAGAATACTGGAGGTGAGTTTCTTTTTCCCTTTTTTACTTTTAATGTAGGATGGAAAATGATGAGATAATTTGCCAGCCTTTATGCAACTGGCAGATGGTTATATTAATATCATAAGAACATATTGTTCCCAATGCTTTCCAAAAAGGAGAAATTCTATATCAGGCCTGGATTCAGCAAAGTTCCATGGCACGTGCCTGTATTTCTTCCTCTTTAGCAAAGTAGTTACGTACATATCTGATTTAATTGAAACAGACATTGTAACTGGTTTTCATCTGGGCTGAGGCATTAGCAGTACATGAGAAAGTTGATATTCTTATACCAGTGTTTTGGTTCTGATAGTTTAACAGCATTCTCTGACCCAGCATGACCAAGTGCTACACACAGCTTTCCTAGAGTAACTACAACAACACTGTGTTGATATTTGGGTGAATGAAATATTATAAGAGCCAGAACTTGTCATGATGTGGAAAACAATTTCCGTTGCTGAATTGGGATCTAAAGTATGTGTAAGAAATCCAATAAGGTTCAAAATTTCATACATTGAGATTCCAACTCACTGTGAACATCATCTTAATTCTGTT
Source organism: Chiroxiphia lanceolata (assembly GCF_009829145.1). NCBI lineage: Eukaryota > Metazoa > Chordata > Aves > Passeriformes > Pipridae > Chiroxiphia > Chiroxiphia lanceolata. The sequence goes on along the minus strand of NC_045643.1, from coordinate 26,355,084 downwards.
GATTATACACAGTCACTTTATAGATGCTATTTATTCACACTTCACATTAAGGAGAGGGTTGTAAATAGTGAAATCCTAAATTCAGAATAGACTTGTTAGCATTCAGTTAATGAGCAGCTCAGCACATCAGTAGTTTTTGCATAACTACTGTATTATATGGGCATCTCAGGTATTTTCTACTGGTATTGTTACATAAATTCTAATAGGTCTAAGATACCTGCAACATACCTTGATAGTATATTGCTATTGCAGACCCTCACTTCTTCTGTTTAGAGGGACTCAGACCTCTGCAGATGATGAAACTGTTTCTTATTCTCTTGACAAGTATCTGAAGAACATTCCTCCTTCTCTTCAAGCACCTTGCTCCAAACAGAGCAAGCAAGATTTCTTCTTTTATCTAAAAAACACATTACCAACAGGGAAAGTACAAAAGGGAATATTTTTTTACTAGATTGTATCTTCCTTAGCTCTCCTTCTACTTGTGCAACAGCAACAGCACTTTTAAGCTTTGAACAAACCACATTAAAATTAAAACAGTTTTATTTAAAAACCTGTTATATTTCAATAGCTCTGGTCAGGACACAGATAAGAAGGGAGCAGGGGGAAGAGAAGAGCCTTTTTTATGTCCTGTGAATGACCTAGGTAGAAAGCTTTATTTGTATTGCAAGATGACAGTTAAACAACAAAAATTAACACAAACATAACCACAGGAGTTGTTTTCTGATTTTCCTTTTTTTTTTTTTTCTGAAGAGAGGGGGTTAACAGTGATAACAGATAATTTCTAGGGATTAACAACCTGTACCTTCAGCCAATCTATCTGTTCACAGACGCTTCCTGCATTCTATTTAGCTATGTAATTCTGGCTTGCAAAATGAAGCAAGGAGAAAAGAAAACCACTACTGGTCTGATTCTTCAAATTTGTCTGCATGGGACAATTTATGAATAATATTTTTTTATTATTTATGCATAGAGTTAGAGTATGGAAAGACTTTGTCTTGATAATCTCGTGCACATGTATGTACACATAACAAAAAGTACAGTGTTTGAAAACTTTAGGGTCTAATCAAAGACCTGTTGTGGTTACCTTATAACTGTGAGCCTCAAGTGCACAATGAAATGCTGGTTTTAGAAAATGTAGGATCCTTTTCCTCCAAATAAAACAGTTTTAGGTGAAACAGGAAGGCAGGAAGCTGCATGCTGTGATTTCATTGCTCTTGCCTCTAGGAGACAGCTAACCTTTTCAGAGGCTGGAAATGTGGACAATATATTTATTAGGAAGGGGAAGGACACTGATGGATTTCCTAGTACCTTCTTTTTACTTTATTACCAAAACAAACAGCTGTCTTTTTAATATACAATTCCATAGGCTGACTTATAGACCATGTAAGGTAAAACACTGTCAGGACTGAAATATAATCAGCTTGGACTTTTTACAAGGTCAAGATTTTGATCCAGGATGGGTTTCAGTTTTCAGTTAGTGTTTTAGCTTAGATATTCAAAGGCTATGTTCTCTATTCTCCATTTTGTTTGGTTTTGGGGTTTTTTTTGGTAATAAAATTTCACCCCCAATACCTCTTGAATTTATGATGAATTTCAGCCAAATAGGTCAAGCAGACAGTTCTTACAACTTCACAGAAGGTGTCACTGGATTAGAGAAAAAACTTTTAAATATGGCTCCTAATTGCAAAAGGCTAGTTCTGTCCTTTATCTGTTACAAGAGGAAGAAGTTACTAAACAAGTACATACTGGACACTCCTTACAACTATATACAGGCAGCACTTGAATGTGTATGATTTAGGATCGAATGTAGATCAAATACAGAACTCTGCCATTTGTTTAGTGAAATAATTAAAGGGCATTTGGGGATATTAAAGGAGATTAAGGGGTAATACAAACACCTAAAGTACAGAGTCAGTTGCAGTTCTCAACCACCTTGTGGTTATAGAGACTCGTAATTCCCTATAGCATACTGGCTTTCATTTGGAAGAACTTAAGCCAAGATTCTTACTTCAAATTCAGAGGAATTTGGAGAAAGCTGCACGTTTTTCATATCTCAAAGACATAGAATCATAGAATGGTTTGGGTTGGAAGGGACCGTAAAAACTACCTAATTCCAATTCCACTGTCTTGGGCAGGGAGACCTTCCGCTAGACCACATTGCTCAGAGCCCCATCCAACCTGGTCCTGAACATCTCCAGTGATGGGGAGTCCATAACCTCTCTGGGCAGAGGTCTCTTTTGTATTTATTTCACACTAACAAATAGGTATCAAGATCTTTGACAGAGAGCTGGTCTAGGGCTGGCCTTGGATCTTACTTGTCTGTTGCTCCTATCCCTCTGTTGACACATGTAATGCTTTCATAGTCTATAATGGGTTTTTCAAACCAGGCTAAGTCTATGGCAAAGAGGATCGCTTACTGCTAACAGTAAAAATAAAATATGCACGTACCTCCATAGTTGCTGATGGGCCTCACCCTTAGAGACTTGTTAGCTTAATAGAATATAGAGCCCTAATCAATGTCATCTATAAATCTGTGGGAGCTGCTTTTGCTAAGGGACATTCCTGTCAGTGCCAACACAGGGAGTGGGAAGACACCAAAAGTAGACAAGAGTAGATGCTGAGGAGGGAATGCTCTGAGACATGACCTTCATATGCCTTATTGTGACCTGTAGAGACAGCAACATTCAAGGTCTGTGATCCATTTCTGGTACTAACACACTTGCATCCCCTCTGGCTTATGAACTATGGCTAGAGAGAGCTGTGGTGGTTGACACTGGGGGACTGGGTAGAACAGCTACCCAGAGTGAATTCATTTGAGCTGAAACCCTTTTTCTATTGGAGGAAATGTTAGTACATACATATTCTCACTTTTCAATATTGACTTTTAGAACAACTTGTGAGGTACAGGTTAGTGCAGCTGCCTTGGCAGTAGATGATGATGCAGTTCACATCCTTTCAGAGAGGGAACTAGAGTAACCACAGATTTCTATTGCATCTGGGTGGCCCTTTAACTACATAACTGTGTGACAAAGGGGAACATCGACCTGTCCCTCTGAAATACCTTGTATACTGGTGTCCAAACTACTAAATAGGTGTGGAAAATATGTGCTAGCCTGACTTGTTGCTGAAAGAAATGCCTCACACTGAAAAATACATAGGGCTTCAACACTACCAAGTTTTACACAGTTGTCCTCAACACCTTTACTAATAATTATTACTCTAAACATTCAGGATCTGTGAGTTCTATATATGTTATAAGGCTTGAGGGCTATGACAGTGAGATTTAGGTATCCACCTTCTCTGGTAAATCTAGTAGTCTACAGCCTTCCTTCCAGATTGCTGATTGCCAGAGTGGAGTAAATCCTTGTGCATCTTAAATAATTATTCACTTTTTTGGCTGTGGTAGGATGCTAAATGCTCACATATACTGTGCAAAGATTAACACTTGCCCAGACATAAGGTGGCAAAAGAGCTGTTGGTTCTTAAAGATTCTGTAGCAGCTGCCAAGAATCTGGAAAAGTTCCTCCAGGTAGATGCACAACCCAATCTACTGCCTTATTTCTGGGCTTCCTCAGTCAGCTGGGACTAATTAAGATAACTGGGCTATAAAATGGCAGTGAAAAGCATTTCCTGGCTCTTCTGGGTAGCTGATTTGCTGGAGTGGGTTTTGATGCATTATGAGCGGGGAGAGAAATGGAGCATGTTAATGCTACTGGCCAGGGAGAAGGGGAAGTTGTGGAATTCAGTGCTCTGCTAGAAACTTGCCCTCTTAAAGAGGTGATCATAAAATGCCAATTCCCCAAAGCTAGCACATATTTTTGTATAGTGTCTTTATTTTTATACGAGGTAGGGATAGCTATTTTTCCAATTTCCCTGACAGCAGACTGACCAAATACTACTCAAAGGAGTTCTGTGGCTGCACTACGCTTTCCTCTTTCCTTTGGCTGTACAGTTCTCAATTAGCTTTTAAGTTGCATTATAGATCTGCTAACAGTTGTGCAGTTAAATCATTAATTACCTTCTCAGTCAGTTGGGAACTCAATTTCACTTTGGTTTGCAGTTTGTGCTCCACAGTAGATTACTTAGCAAATCCATAAACATCTTCAGACAGTATAATTTAAAGAAGTTAATGATGAGGAAGTTTAGATAATTTTATCACAAGATAATTCTTAGTTAGGTATGTGAATAGTGTTTATGAGGGAGAGGGTTTTAGCTATGCAAATATCAGTCATGTAAGCAAATGGAATGAAAAATTATGTGAGGTTGTGGGTTTTTCCCCCCAGTGAGTAAGAAAATAATAATATTGTTATTATTAGAATTATTATTATCATCATTACTATTACTATTTCTCTGTAAAATATTAAGGGAGAAATAAGGATTCAGAGAACAGCTAGACTGGAGGTCAAAACATCTGAGATTGTTTCTAGCTCTCTTCCCGGCCTGTGTTCTAAGCAAATCTCTGTGCATCTGAGTTCTGGCTTATTTTTCACTCTTTGTCTATTTAAATTAGAAAATCTTCAGCACAATCTGTTGTCTATATATTTACACCTACCCCAGTTTCAATTTGCATGCTAAAGAAATACCCTATTGTTACTAACAAATTCCGATTCAAATGCATCAAAGCTTCTAGGTGTATTGTGGGTTTTGCCTTGGGACAGAGGCAAAGATTTCTACTCCAAGCTTTTCAAAGGCTGTTGACTTCCTAATTAATCTAATTACTCTAGTGTGTTTCAAGGCTGCCTTAGTCCAAATATTATTTCTTTTGGAGTATGGAGACCTGGGCTTGTTTCTCCAGACAGGAGAGCAAAGCTATCTGGAGAGACTGTTATCATCCCGTCTAAATTGTAAGAATAACAGCAGAGAGTGCAGAGATTTTTAATAGCATGTGATGGTCATTTATCAGGGAGCAGGAGTTCCAAGAGGAAAATTTGTGATCTGGTACTTAAGGATGTGTTCTAACATAAAAAGAAACATCCCCCATCAGATAACTATTTTCTGAGAACTGATAAGGCACTGCTGCTAGAGTTGCAAAGCATTTAAAATTAAAGCTGTCACTTTGCCATGTGTTCTCAGACAGGGGCAGTCTTACTTTTCCCTCCAAAACAGACTGAAAACCAAATTGTGAGCAGGCCTCCGACCTGTTTTGCTGTGCTAATGAAAGGAATGTAGTTATAGAGTAATAGTTTTTCTCACAAATTATGAAACTGGAGAGAAGATAGCATTAAGAAACTGCTATGTAAAAATGGAAGCTGAATTCCAGCGAATGGAAATACTCTCCCTCATCCAGGAGAAGATGAGTGAAACTGCTGCAGATTCAGGCCCCCCTAATTCAAAAGGAAAATAGAAGATTTTAAACCTGAGATGAAAACAAGGGGGAAAAAACCCAGAAGAACAGGATGAACTATGTTGAATAGCTGTAGGCAAGCTGATAGCACCCCCTTTATGGGTCTGGGATTTATTCAGATGAAGGTTGAACAACAGTTTCAAAATGGTATGGTACATAAAATTGAATGAAAATACGGAAGCTAAACAGAGGACTTTGCCTTCTCTGATGCAATAACACTTTGCATTTGACTCCCCACTGTTCTCTCCCTGGGAAAGGCCAGCATGCAAAAAGTTCTTTATATTCCTTCATTAATAATTTTCTTCCATTATGTCAAGCTGTCTTGTCCCTCTTGTCCTGTAAGAGGGTAAAAGAGCTCTATTTCGTAATTATAACCATTTTACTAATGATAAAAATGAAATGCTTTGTTAGCAACACAGAATTTTCTCATTCTTCTACAGCTCAATTTTAGCTATGACTCTAGACAGTTGATTGATCTATTAATATGTTGGGTGGGTTGACCATGGCTGGACACCAATTGCCCCCCAAAGCTGCTCTGTCATTGCCCTCCTCAGCTGGATAGTAGAGAGAAAATATAATGAAAGGGCAGGAAGAGGTCACTCACCAGTTATTGTCAAGGGCAAAACAGACTTGAGGAAAATTAATTGAATTTATTGCTAATCAAATGAGAATAGGCTAATGGGAAATAAAATCAAATCTTAAAATACCTTCCCCTCACTCCTTCCTTCTTCCTGGGCACAGCTTCACTCCCTCTTTTCTCTCTCTCTCCCCCAGCGGTGCAGCAGAATGGAGAACGGGGGCTGCAGTCAGTTCACCACACATTCTCTGTTGCTCCATCCTCCTCAGAGGGAGGGTTCCTCACACTCTTTCCCTGCTCCAGCGTGGGGTCCCTCCCACAAGAGACACTCCTCCATGAACTTCTCCAGTGTGAGTCCTTCCATTGGCTGCAGTTCTGCATAAACTGCCCCAGTGTGGGTCTCCCATGTGGTCACAAGTCCTGCCAGCAATCCTGCTTCCCGTAGGTCCACAGCTCCTGCCAGAAGCCTGCCCCAGCATGGGCTTCCCATGGTGTCACAGCCTCCTCAGGATATCCACCTGCTCCGCCATGGGATCCTCCACGTGCTGTAGGGGAATCTCTGCTCTGGCACCAGGAGCACTGTTCCTCTCACATTCTCTCACTCCTCTCTCCAGCTGCATGTGGGGTTTTTTCCCCTTAAATCTCACACCCCAGAGGTGCAACCACTGCCACCGATGAGCTCGTCCTTGGCCAGTCACGGGTCCATCTTGGATCCAGTTAGCATTGCCTCTGTCAGACAGGGAGGAAGCTTCCAGCAGCTTCTCACAGAGGCCACCCCAGTTGCCTTCCTGTTACCAATGATTTTCCCTGCAAATCCAATACAAAAATGAACTGTTAGACATGACTGAAGAGAACAGCAGTACATTTTACAGAAACACCAAGAAAATTTATATTATTTCACACAGTTTTTTCAATTTTTGATAACATTTAGAAGGCTGACATTTGAGTACAACATAGTACAAAAAAAAAAGACAAAGGAAAACCTGAAATGTTTTATTAATATTTTTAGGCTTAATCTTTTTTTTCTCTGTAAATATTACTTGACGAAATTTTGTCAGTCTCAGTATTTTGATGACATTAACAATCTATGGGATCTGATTTGTTTTTCCTCCTATTTGCAGCTACTTTTTTAATTTGTCCTACCTTTAGGAAAGGCTTTGTGATTTTTAAATAATTGCAAAAAATGCTTCCATTCTGTCTGGCCAGACAACTCCAGGGACACCATCACCTCTTTTCTTAAAGGCTGTGGGGAGTTGATGCATGCCAAATCATTTGTATCCCTCAGCCAAAATGCAGACATGACAGGCATCCCTCTGACTACACTAATGGTTGCACCTCTTGTACACTCCTCAGGTTCTGTTGTGAATCCTGTCATCTGCCAAAAAGTCAGATCTGTATACTGTCATATTTTTTACTACAGTTTTTGTCATGTAAGTGTCTTATAAGCCTTGAGATATACCCACAATACATTACAGTAACAGAACTGGCCTGTGTGGTGCTTGTGAGCAGTATGGATCCTTGATGTATGAGGAAGGGCTCACCAGGGCATGTTTTTCTGCTGTTTCTACTTCCTCAGCAAAGAGAGGGAAGCACACACTTTCCATTAAAAATTTTTCAAGAAAAGGGAATTATACACGGTTTCCCAAAGCCTTTATAAAAGGGTCGTCTTTTTTTTTTTTTTTTCCTGGAGATAAGTTACAGAACTTTAGCTTTAAAAGAAAAGCTCAAGAAGGTAAATTCACTCTGTATTAGATCTCTTAAACAAACGAGTCATCCTTTCCCAAGAAGGATTTTCTATCTGAATTGTTCCCTCTTGTTGATGAAGAGTATCTGTAGAATTTGGCTCTCCTACAAGTACAGCCATGAATAATGCATAGTGACTAGAAAAGAATGGACAGCAAATAACAACAGGAAACAAATACCACACTTTGCAGGACAAATTTCCAGGTGCACAATAATTCCTTCTAAAATCTGTGAACCTCATGGGATTCTCATATATTTTCATGAACACCTGCAAGCAATAAATATCCTGATGCCTCATATTGCAGCTGAATTTGCTGCCTTCATTTGTGTGTGGGAGAAATCATATTCATACACCTCATCTATCTCCTGTGTCAAGCTCCTCTGCTCTGCTTCCCTGTTCTGCAATTCAATGTAAATAGTGGGATAGTTTGCAGCTACCACACACACTGGATAGCTTCTTGTAGGGATCATGTTTGCAGGAAGGTAAAGTATTGCCACAGGACTTGATTAAGTTTTCAGGGAGTAAGAGACTGGTCCTTTCTTCTCTCTCCTCTCCAGGCACCCCATATCCAACTGGCATAAAAAAGGGTGATATTGGTGGGGCTTTTCTTGTGTTTACCCTGCAGTGAGGATTTATTCCACCAGCTACTGCAATTTCTCACTCTGACAATTCTACAAAATCTCATGTTGAGGTAACATTGATAAGATTGTGATAGCAGTGGCTATAGGAGTTAAGATGCCCCAGCAGATAAAAGAGGCTATTGGTGCATTTGTGGACAGAACCCTAGCACTGAAAAAATGTGTGTGGGACACTACACAAGCCTTCTCTATAAAAAAAAGTTGAGCTAATTTGTGATATATAATTTAGTTAATGCATTTGCAAGAAACACTGTGAATTTTTTTTCAGTATAAAACAACCTTGAACTAATAGACAAACAAACAAACAGCAAACAAAACAAAAAACCAAACCAACCAGCCAAACAACAACAAAAACAAAGCAAAAAAGGAGTAACCCAAAACTTGGACCTGAGAAAGTCAGAGAAGCATTTTCCAGGATGGCTGAAGTTGGCAACTGAGGGAAGAGAGTCAAGATCATCAGTTCATCGGGTTGTAAATCAACTCAATGTTTTTTGGCTGATACGAAATCATTTCTACTAGTGTTTTCTCATTTTGAACTTCTTTGGTTCTGTATTCGAGACAATGAGAACACAGCCCTTTACTTGACTCAGCTGCAGCAATAGCTGTGAAATATGAATAAAGCCCATTGTTTTTACTTTAAGTGTGTTGAAATAGACTCAAGAGAACCTCAAAGACACAGGTAATGTTGTGTACTTGCAAACAATCAATCCAAGAAAAAGTCCCACAGACAGAAAACATATGTGAATCCCAGATTTCCACCTCTCTGAGTGCTAGTTCAAGAAGTAGAAAAAATTTCAAATAGAACTTTCTAGTTTGTACTTTTCTGTGTTCATGTGTTCCAACAGAAGAGGACTCAAATTTTGACACAGCTTTGTGGAACAGGACAATTACAGGACAATTACACATTTATAATTCCTTCTCTATTCATCTTATCCTGCCCAATTCTTCCAGGGAAAAAAAAAAGCAGCTTCACTTAGTCTTGATGGAATTTCCATCCCCCTCACCCCAAGATATGCCCCAACTCATCAAGGTAAGAAACATTTCCCACAAGTATTTCTAGGTTTGAAAATTTACCTTTTTGCCAAGATGAATTTTCATGAGAAAGTGAGTAGGTCAAAGTGGCCTTTTGACAGATCCAAATATAACATATTGGTTTGATTTTTTTCATTATGAACTTCAAAAGAGAATGCACACCCTTTGACAGTGCAGTGGCTTTATAATCTGTAAATGGAAAACTTGGAGTTCATTTATCAGGCTGCAAACAAGAAGGTGTCACTCAGCCTATGGTTGTCTGTTTTAGAATAAAGCTTGTTGTTAAATTCAGTTGTACATTTTGCATATTTTACTAGCTAAGAAAGTACTATGTAAAAGTCATAAGACAAAGGAAGAGCACACAACTTTTTCTCACTTTACGGTACTATTCCTTAGTCTGGTTTCCCAGACTGAGAGAGAAGTTTTGTGTCATTTCAAGAAAAGAAAAAATACGCAGAAGTGAGACAAGGAAAGATTTCAAGAAACTGAGCTGTTATTCCATGATAAAGCCTAGCTTTCCACCTATCCACCTTTTTCAAGGCTAGTATTATTGTTTCATGTAAAAAGGCTTACCTGTACAGACTGGCCTCAAATCTGAGCCATGGGGGTGGAGAGGAGAGGATTTTTCCTGCTCGCTGTCTATTCTCTGCGGCCATCAGTTGCAGAAAGACTGGCTGTGAGGACATGTTCCTTGAAGACCTTATTACAGCCTTTAAATATATAAAGGGGGATTGTAAGAAAGATAGACTTTCTGTCAGGGTCTGCAGTGACAGGACAAGGAGAAAAGGGTTTAAAAGGAAAGAGTGTAGATTTAGATTGGATATAAGGAAGAAATTCTTCCGTATGAGGGTGGTGAGGCACTGCAACAGCTTGCTCAGAGAAGTTATGGTTGCCACATCATTAGAGTTCTTCAAGGCTAGATTGGATGGGCCTTTGAACAACCTGATCTAGTGAAAGATGTCCCTGCCCACTGCAGAGGAGTTGAACTAGCTGATCTATAAATGTCTTTTCCAACCCAAATCATTCTGTGATTCTACAATTCACCCCCTGTGTGAACCATCTGGGTGCTATATTAAGGGAAAATACACTTTTGCACAAAGAAACAATGTCCTCCTGAGGGGGAAGCTGAGAAGGAAAGGTAAGAACTTGTTCTTAGAACTTTGAAGTTATTCAGTGACACACTGTCCTTTTGTCCCATCTTTTCTGCAGCTGGTTACTGCTCCTGTCTTAGGAGGCACTAGTTAAGAGACAAGGAGTAGTATCTCGAATAAACAAAGCTGAGGTGGAGAAGGTAAGATGCTTGGCAACGAAGACAGAGTAATACTGGCCAAATCAGCAAGCATACTTTGCAGCAGAGCAGTAATTTTGAAACATTATTTTCTGTTCTGATTTGGATGGATAAGACAGCAGTGGAGTAGGGTGAGATGTATTTTCCACAAATGAGAAAAAACAGTCATCAGTAACAAGAAGGGTAGCAGGGTGAGAGGACATGAGGATGAGAAGTTATCTTCACAAAGAAGATAAACCCAGTTCAGGGACATCATTCTGGCTCTAGACTTCTGATTTAATAAGTTGTAGTAGTCCTAGGCTTAGCTTTAATACACATTAAACCAATTCAAAACTGATTCCTTGGAAGGATGCAGTACCCTGTCTACCTCACAGAGGAGTGATTGTTTCACCTCCACCACACTGAAGTGGTAACAAACACTGGAAGGAGAGTAGGCGCACAGCGAGCAAGACTGGATCTTTCCTTGTGAGTGAAACAGTGAGAAAGCCCTAATGATGTACAGGTGCAGTCCTGGAACCTAAGCTAAGCTAGTGGATCCTCAGGGCAAGGAGCTTCAGATTCATTCAGAGCTCCAAGGTGGTGCTGTGTGTGTGAGACCCAAGAGAAAGCTAAGGCAAACAAAAATGCCATGGCATGGAGAAGGAATGAAGGCTGAGGAAGGGTTGACACAGAGAAGGAAAAAATCTGCTTTTTTTTTTTTTGCCAGAAAAATTGAATAATCAGGCTCCTAAAATAATATGTTTAATTTCTCCAAGTCAGCTTTATTTTTGTCAGCAGCAAGGTTCATGACAGAACACAAAGGCTACACTGTGTACCAGTGATTGCTGACTGCTATACTGAGCAGCTTACTAGTGAAACAAATTTAAAAACAAAATAATAGATTAAGGGTTTGTAAACATGACTCCCCCATAATTCATTAATGCTTTCCCACAAAGTATATATTCTTCTAATGAGCCTCCTTTAAATGCAGTGATTGTAATTTTTGGTATTTTCCTTTTGAGAATGCAATAAAATATAAATGGTGGCATAAAAAATCCTTATTTCAGTTGCAGTGCACAGTGTTTCTGACTGTATGTTAATGGCTTGCATATTAATTTTCTCATCTCTCTGATAGGCAGAAAATTGCTTTAATATAAATGCAGTTAAATTTGTCATTTTATATCTACACAACTTAGGTTTAAAAATTTATTACAAGCAGTATCAAATTGTTTCATAGCAATTTAGCAGCTTTTGTGGAAGAAAAATGTTTCAGGTTGGAGGTTGAGGTAAAATTTTTCTCACATTATAATGAATATCCTTTTTATGTTTATTGACTAATCAATTATTTCAGAGGAGACTAAAGGAATGTAATAAAAGGATTTGATTCTTGGAAAAGTTAAACTGGGTTTCTGAGTGAGCAAAGGAATTATATTTTTAATACCAAAGTAAAAAGATTTAAAGGTCATTTTTCACAGGTAAAAGTAAAAATGAAACAATTTTGGGTCAAAAATTCTCTCATGGTTCCAGCAGGTGAGAGAATAAGAAGAGAAATAATTTGTCTGCTTTATGAACTCAGCTTTCCATTTGAAAACCATTTCTCTGTTCCACTAATTCTGTCAGCAACTCACTCAGTAAAGTAATAAAGCATGGTCTTTGCTGAAGGATTATATTATCAACTTGACTGAGGCTGTTTAGAACCATTCCAGTGAAGGGACAAAGTCTAACCTTAACACTAAATAGTTCTTTGAGTTCACCTCTTATGCAGTAGTAATTGATCCTGGAAGGCTTTTTGTAACTTAAATCATCTGTGTAGCATCACCAAAGCTGTCCAAAGGGACTGTAGGTGTACTTCATCTTGCATAGTGCTTCAAGGACATTTTTGATTTGGGACTTGAATTCTCTTATGTCATCTGGAATTAATCCTATCCAATAATTAATTAAGTGTTGTTGTTGTTGTTCTTATTATTGTCTATTTTGCATCAAAAGCCATGCCTATGCAATGCACTGTAAAGGACAATAGTTTAATCTCAAGTAAAGGTTATTGCAGCAATTTCTGATACTGGGAAAACGATCTCTACCAAGAAAATGTGGCGTTCTCGCTCTGTTTTTTTTCTCCACCCTGTTTTTAGAAATTTTTCATGGATTTTCACTAACTCTGTTCTCTGTAGCCTCCACTATAACTAAGTGTACCAGTTACATTGATTTGTGTTCTGCTCGTGTGATTCATGACATGCCAATGTGGTCATTATAATTGAGTTCCATAATGAAGATAAGCAAGAAAAAGATAAAGCGATAACCTCCAAAAAGCTAGAGATTAATGAACGGTGCTTTAGTCTTGAACAAGGCAGTGAATGCTTGTGTTTGGGAAAGTTAAGTCTGTGCCAGAAGAAGGGGAAGGTAAATGACTTTACCTATTGTATGTCACAAAACCAAAAACTGTACAATTGAACACTTTAGGTAAGATCTGAGGAAAAAAAGCTAAGTTTCTTCCCTTCCTCTTCCTTCCTGGCCCACTTCCCACTTTAAAACCTTACTTCCATTATTTTTCTTTTCCACTCCTTTGGTTTCTACTGCAGGGTATCTGCTAATCTTCAGAACATGGAAAAGAGATGTAAAAGCATTTTTAAGAAGTGTAGTCTTGGTTTCTAAATGCCTGTATCTGTTTCATAAAACATATTCATCGACATACTGAGTTTATCTTTCCTTAACATTGGCAAGGCACTCAGATTTAACTCCTATCTGTAGGAGAATATGACTTTCGGGGGGGAAAATCCAGTCTGGTCTTAAATATATTACTGATTTCTTTGCATTTTTCACTATAAGGTTCATCTTCCAGTGAACTCACTCTTCAATTTTTCAATATCCTCCTTGAATTTCCACTCCAAGTCTTTCACAGACACTTACACCATAGTATGGATACCCTCCTCTTTCTTAGCTCATATTCTGACTTTTGCTTCAGATCTTGCCCTACCTTTTGGCCATGGAGTTTCATTAATACCTTGTATTCACTTCAGGACTGCAAAAACTCAATGCAAAACTCTTCATTGCCATTAATTATTTCAAGTTTTGTTAATTCTTCATTGAGTCTTGTACCAGTGTTCCAGTAATTTGCCCAGGATCGATGTGAACCTGACAGACCTGTAATTATGCAAGTAATCCCATTTACATTTTTTAAATAGTGGCATCCTAACAGCTTTTTCTAAGCTTCTGGAGCTTCTGGAGAAAAAAAATTAAAAAAAAATAAAAAAAAAAAGAGAGAATGATACGGGAGATATTTTTTAAAAAGTATGAATGTTTCACGTTCTCAGGATTTTTTTCTTTAACTTTTTTATTTTTAGATATTTAATATTTTTGTATATCAAATACACAGAGTATATGACCAGTTTTCCTATCTTTCCCTTTTTGGCTTCCAGTTCTCCTTACCCATTTCCTACTTTTCTTACTTCCTCTTTTGCTGAAATGTTTCCCAATTTGCTGTAGAGAATGGGCTGGAAAGAGAATAAGTAAGAAATAGCAAAACCTGTAAAATATATATTAAAAAATGTCTGATATGTATTTATTTTTCATTATAAAGATCTTGAAGGTTCTACTTTTAACTTACATTTATTAAAATCTGGAAAGTTATTGGCATTCAAAATGTGAATATAAATCATTTAAATTAAAAATGGGTACTAAAATGTCAAGTTTTTTTTTAAAAATACAGACTTAGAGAACCAGACCTTTCTCTGAAAACCATTTTTCTCTACCTTGCATGAAGAAAAGCGTAACTAGTTTAGTTGGTGAATAGGAGAATTTAGCTCAGCAGTTCTGGAAAGCCTAGAAGGAATGCTCTTTCCCTCATCTAATGCCAAATGTACTCTGGATAACGATATTTGCCTGGCAGAATAGACTGAGAACATCTGCTACCTCAGCACCCGTAGTTCCCACATTCTTGGGACTAACAAGTGTACATACTGGAAGGAGTCATGCGTCAGAAAGGGAAAGCATCCAACAAAGTGTTTTGAGAGCAGGAAACTGATTGCCCACAAAATAAAATGTAAATATTTTAGGACAAAAAACCCCAAACCACTCAGACTTTATAGAAGAGTCACAGAGACATATTTGTAATATTTATTCACTAATAAAGTGAGATAATTTATAAGGCTGAGTGAGATTTTAACTGTTGTGGAATTATATTGGCTGGCAACAAACTGTAATGCAAAGTGTATATGGGTACAGCCTGTCTCAAAGCTTGCTAAATGCTTTATTTTTTATGCCATCTGTTTGCTGCTATCTTTGTCTTGCTGAGGATTTTGTTTATACATCTATATTTAGTACACTGAAAAGAAGAAAAAAGATAATAATTTTGTTTTCTTTTTCAAATGAACCTAGGACAAGATCCAAAGCGTACCAGAGTAGAAAATTTGGACTGGGACAGACCTCAGTGTGAGATATGCAACAGTTTTTCTGCAATCACCTGATACTCCTCTAATAATAATACTGATGAAGTAA
Source organism: Chiroxiphia lanceolata (assembly GCF_009829145.1). Lineage (NCBI taxonomy): Eukaryota > Metazoa > Chordata > Aves > Passeriformes > Pipridae > Chiroxiphia > Chiroxiphia lanceolata. Next base: position 26,339,991 of record NC_045643.1, on the reverse strand, counting down.
TCCTAAGGTCCTTAAAGAATTTCTTTCATAGGATGGATTCAGGTTCCTAAACGTATGTGTCTAGGTGACCTCAACATCAGCTGAAGGCTGGCAGGTAAAACAAAAGACCTGTGGGAACTATGCCCAGGAATGAAGGCTGGAGTCAAGGAATAGCTATATTTGGTTGTGTGCAACAGCATCGATTCAGATACCATGCAGGTGAGGTGTGAGAAATGTGCATGCATGGGGACAGAAGAACGTGCAGTTAAGGATCCTCAGGCAGGGGTGACCATGGGGCTTGAATCTTGAAAGTGTTGGGTACAAGGGGTTGGAGGGGTGAGGAATCATGCACCCTGGCTACCAAAATATTTCCTTGTAGCTTAGTTATGAACATATCTTGACTAAAATTAAGAAAGCTATAATCTCATTATGTAAATGAGAAAGCAATGACACTTGTCATCTCCTTTCCATGGGAAAGGAGCTAGCACTCATTTTCAATTAATCATTTTGTAGCAAATGAACACCAAAATACTCAGCTGCTTTTCTGACCCAGTCGTAATACTGTAAGCTATTTTCTGGATAGGCAAAGCCCTTATGTAACTAGGCGATGGACTGTGGGGGTGGGAAAACCCGATCTCTGAGTTCCTCTGCAGATTTTCTGTTGACATGGGATAAATAGTTTCACTTCTCTGTGCCTAATTGGTTAGATGGCATTTGGTAGAGGGATGAGAAAGGCCCAATCAGGCTTTGAAAGATGTATAGGTTGAACCAACATCTTTCTCAAATATGTCCCTGTAGTTCTACTGAACTTAATAAACCAATTTATATTTACCACCAAGTGAATGATCCACCATTCTTGTCACTTTGGAGTTTAAGATTTCTTTTTTCTTCCTTTATGTCCTTTAAATCTATGCTTTGGTCAGAGAGTCTGACAGGATGTGAATGCGTTTCTTCTGCTAATTAATTAAAACAGATACAATTTTGGCTTAAACCAGCCAGGAATAACATTCAACTGTAAATAAGAAGAAAGGTTGAAGAGACAAGATTTGTACTGTAAGCTGCAGTCACCTGATCAGTGGTAAGCATTTGTTTCCATCATGTGGATAACCTGAATGCTTGACAGCACCCCTGATCAGTTAAGTTAGTTCAGCCTTGAGTTAAGCAAAATCTGGCCTGTGCAGGGATTTTCTGGGGATTTCATCAGCAAATCTTTCTTGCAGTCTGTGGTTTTCACAAGTTTTCCACTCTTATGTTTATACCTGGGGGAATTTCTCCCAGAAGGCCTGGTTTCTTTTTCCTAAAGTATTCTGTGGCTTTTTCTAGCAGTGCTATAAACTGTAGGAGCATTTGTCTTTCCTCAATAGAAAGATAACACAGAATGCTGAATGTATGGACCTTTAACTCTTTATGCTCCTGATTCCTTGGATGTTTCTCTATGAGTGTGCTGGTACTAGTTATGATGGATCATTAGGATGAGAGCCTGGACTACCTGTGCTACCAGAACACATCCTATTAGAGACATTAGATTACTCAGTTTTAACTCTGCTGATCTTACTGCCTGATACTGGATCATAAAAGACCCTGGAGTCATGGTGACAGTTGGGATAAGAATAAAGAATGTGACCATATGGTGCTTTACTATGTTATAGGATGCAATTGTGAAACTTGGCATGGCTCACTTTGTGAACCAAGAACGCTGGAGACAGATATATCATTGGGAGATAATAAATTTTGCATATCCAACACAAGACTGAAGCTCACATCCCTATTAGAAGTGTTTTGATCTTATCTACAAATTTATCTCCATGCTATGCCCCAGAGCTGTCAGTTTTCCATGGCATATCTGCAGAACAGCTAAGATTTAGATTTCAGGCCATCACGAAGTAGAATTTTGCCCCTGCTGAGCTGAGTGACAGGTAACTTATTTGGTTCTTTATACACAGATTGTGCCTGTGACCTCCCATAGCATGGACAGCTGCCTATCTTTTAAAATTACCAGCCTCTCCAATCTATTTTGTGTGCCTCTCTGTAAAATAGGATCAGATGAGAGGGAAATGCAATGTATTATTCTGAAGAGACCATTTTCAGCATTTAGCTTGTAAGAAGAGCCAGTTATATTTCTTGCTTAACAAATCATTCAGACTGATAGAGGTGAACTAACCTCTATAGGCTAAAAAAAAAAAAAAAAAAAGAAAAGTACTTAAAATTCAGGATTTTGAAGCAGCCCCTTCATAATGACAGACGAACCAGGATTCTGAACCTGAATCAATGAACTGACTTGTTCACCATATTAGTCACATGCAACAGAAAGGCATCAAAATGACTTCCTGATAAATCATTCATTCCTTATAAATGCATTTGCATTGCTTTATGCTGATACATAAATGTATGAGCACTTAATTTAGTCTGATGTCACTCTCCAGCCTTAGCTCTGGCCTTCCATGCTCCTACATCTACTGTGAGACAGGGCAAATGCCATCGACCAGGGAAGAATGAGTGGCACAGCATATTTCTACAGCAGGTATAATTACCATTTTGTGTGCCAATTAATATTAGATTAAAAAAAAGACATCTTCCAAAGAAACCTATTTATTATTTAAAAGCCCACGGGGTATCTTCTGACATGGATTGGTACTACAGCAAACCAGAGTCATGAAAGCAGCTGAAAGCAGACAAACTGTTAAGCAGCATTTAATCCTTTATGCATGTTTTATACATAAACAAATTGGAATGTGTAGATCAATGTCCTCCAGCTGTTTTGCAAACCCCGTTCTGCCTTCATTAAAGATTTAGGGAGGAAGTTTCCAAACATAGATATGATGTCGGGAAAAACAGGATAGGATCTTTTTTTCTTTTTTTCCCCCAAGCGGTTTTCTTAAAACCACCACTGCCTCTCACTCCTTTGCCACTGCAGCCTGCACATTGAATCCTCTATGCAGTCATGTCTTTTAGTGCTGAGTCATGTTAATTAGGCAAAAGATATTACTCCCTGATAAAGTGTCCTAAGGGAGAGCCAATTTGGCCACATGAAGTTCACATGGGAGTCATAAAACACCAGGCTCAAATCAATTCCATGTAAACTCAGCCTATTTTCAATGACGTAGTGCTCCATGGCTCCTTGAACATTTATTCTAACAGCCACAGTGAGAATTCATTGATTTAATCAGAAGGAAAGTTTTTCAATTTACTCCTCCTTGTCATTAAAGGTCTTGACTAAAAGGGAAAAATTTAGTCTCAAGACTGAGGTGGAGCAGAGCAGGATGAAATGAGGATGTTGGTGGCTTGCTCAGCATTTGAGAGATTGGCATTGCAGAGATACTACCTTTGCAGTTACATCTCTATTCTTTCCCATAGATCTTTCCTCTGCTGAAGACTGCACTCCTTTCCCACATTGGTGTTATGTTTGGGTTTCAGAACAGGAGCTCTCATGGTCAGGTCTCTATTACAGCTATCAGAAATGTTTTAGTAATAAATAGCTCTTCTGCATCTTTGGCTGTACTGCTGTTGGCTTTACTAGTCACACACTGATTGTAAATCCCCAAAGTTGAACCCTCACCCACCTAATTGCACAAACACAGAAGGACAAATGTGGTGACTTGTGGAGACCTTCTGGCAGGGCATACAGCCTTGTCCTGCATCCTTTCTCCATTAGCACATACCTCTGCCTTCACCACATCCCATTAACAGTAGCTTGAGTTCTCTGGTTTTATCTCCTAGTTTTGTGCATTCTCAAGACACTAAGCACCACTCTGAAACCACTGTTAGGAAATACAGAGATATGAGCTCTGTCCAATGTCATCCTTCTGTCACAGAGAGCAGTATCTCTGCCTCACTTCAAACCTGGCATGAATTTCAGAATCGGATTCTTTACCTGACTACTGCCTGCAGTATTAATTACATGGGCTGCCACAATGCCAGATGGGGTTTTTTTCATGCTTTGGTATTACTTGGCTCCCAAAAAACAGGCAGAACAGAAAAATACCAGTTTCACAACACAAGATGAGCTGGGATTTCCATTCTGTGTGCTTTGAATTCAGATTCCTGGGACCTGATTATTTAGAGGTGTTTGCAGCAACACTAAAGTCAGCGTGTCTTACAGATGCTCTAAAGCTGTAAAAATCACACACACACACAAGCACCTAGAGATCTGCCAGCTCAAAGCAGCTGCTGTTAGATGCAGTTCTCACTTACCCTTTACTCCTACACTAACGTTATTACTATTAAGAATTAATATACAGGTGCTGTATCACAGACCTATGGGGGACTCAGTTTTGTAGTGGGAGGGTCCTCTGCACAGAAGGCTTGCAGAGCACTGAGAGGTGCACAGCATCATATAAAAGTAATAGATTATTAGAGCATGCAGCCTGTATTATGAGTTCCCAGTGCATAAACACTCCAGCCTTCCTAGCTGGAGAAATTAAAATGTAAACACAAGATGCTGCTTTACTACATTCACATCTGGTGTTGTAGATGGTTTTCCTGTGAATATTTTCAAAACATTCAGATTGTTTAGAACAAAATTGCGAATACCACATCTGCTCCCTGAGGTCTCTAAGAGTCTCGCACCCGAATGAAGGCAAAAAAAAAGGATATTTGCCAGTACTTGATAAATATCAAAAAATACAGGAAAATATAGTCATATGTACTTTGGCTGATTTACACTAGGAAGAGAGTTACTTTCTGACGAGACAGGTTGCATATCTGAAATCTCCAAAGTATAAGATTTCGTGATCTTTGTTGTATTCCACCTATGTTTGAATAATAACTGTTGTATCTCAATTCTCTAACTCCATCTGAGGTGTAGGAGTAAGAATAAATATTATCTGAAATTCTAGGTATGTTGTCTTTCACTACAAGTTGCTTCAGAACATCTCTATGCAGCAGAGGAAAGGTACGTTTCTTTATGTATATTTATATATATATATAGATAGATTGATAGATAGATAGATAGATAGACAGACAGACAGACAGACAGACAGATAGATAGATAGATAGATAGATAGATAGATAGATAGATAGAAGTAATCATCACTAAGGTTCTTTCCCCAGTCAGAGGTTCCTACTGGCTAAGACAGTGTTAATAAATGAGGAATTTACTAGCACAGAAGAGATTTGTCATCTGTCTTGCATCGTTTTCTGCTGACATGAAGTCAACAAGTTGATCTGTCTTCTAAATCATCTGAAAGGTTAGAATTCCTTCTTTCCTTGTCTTCATCTTGCTTCCAGGCTTCAAGGACTCTACCCTATACCCAGGTAATTTACAGATACCTCTTCCCATTCTTTTCTCAGGTCTCCTTGCAATACCCTAAAGATTCAAGACTGCAAATGTAATTTCTCACAGATCTCCTAGCATAATTAAAAACAAACAAACAAAACAAACAAACAACCAAACCAAACAAACAAAACAAGCAAACAACCAAACCAACCAAACAAAAAACAACAACAACAAAAAAACCCAGCTGCCTGTAATTTATCTCCCTACTGTGTGAAATCATTACCCATATTTATCAGTGATATATCTAGATAGTTCTGCTTGCTGGCAGGACTATTAATAGAAGTTGGGATTAGAGTTATAGAATCATATAGTGCTTTGGGTTGGAAGGAACCCTATAGATAATCTCGTCCCAACTCCCCCTGCCATGGGCAGGGATACCTTCCACTCGACCAGGCTGCTCAAAACCCCATTCAACCTGGCTTTGAACACTTCCAGGGATGGGGCATCCACAACTTCTCTGGGCAACCTGTTCCAGTGCCTCACCACCCTCATAGTGAAGACTTTCTTCCTAATATCTAGTCTAAATCTGTCCTCTTTCAGCTTAAAGCCATTTTCGCTTGCCCTGTCACTACATACACTTGTAAAACACCTCTCTCCAGCCTGAAGAGCCTTCTTTTCTCCAGACTGAACAACCTCAATGCTCTCAACATTTCTTCAAAAGAGAGGTTCTCCAGACCTTTGATCATCTTCGTGGCCTTCCTCTGGACTTGCTCCAACAGATCCATATCCTTCTAATGTTGGGGGTTATGGCTTAGTTGAACCTTAGTGAGAACAGTGATAACAGAAAAGCTTGATGTCTACACAGAACAGTCTGCAACTGCAAAGATACTTCTAAATCCTCATATATGGGCTTGAATTCTCAACATCTCTCAGTGCCAACCACTGTTAAAATGGTTGACAGCATACCAGCTGCAACTGAACCCAACAGAGCAGCATAAAAATCAAAACAACTGTGCTCATGAGGAGTCCTAAATACCAGAGTGCCTTGTATTGTTGTGGTGTCACTAGAGGACCCCCATCCACCAAAGTGATCCTCAGGTATGATGAATTTAGAGACTTTGCTCACAGCTGTGAGTTGATGGGAATTTGGACCTGAATGTCAGTTCAAGACCACTTTGGATACAGCAGACTAATTTTAGTACAAAGAGTCAGGACTTTAGTCCGTTTTCACAGCTGGCAGGTAAATAGGGCCTTTCTCCAACAGGAATGGCTCAATGCCTGCCCCTGTAGTGTCTTCTTGACTTGATTTTTAGTAGAACTCACTTTCTGGACATCAAATACACTTGAACGAAAAGATAAAGCAAGAGAGGCCAGGACTGAGAGGCTTCATTCTTAGTAACCAGCTAACTCTCACTCCACCTGTGCATTTGAAGTTTTCTGTGACTGATAACTTTTGTTATTAAATGAATTCCCAGTGTCATGATAAATATTTTGACAAAAATGTTTTTGATTCTTTGTGGAACTGGATGCATTTTATTGCATGCCAGAAGTAGTGTACAGATAGTGCAGTTCCCTCTTTGACAGGCACTGGTTTGATTGCACAGGCTGCAAGCTGTCACTTTGGCTTTCCAAAGAAACAGAAAAATGCAGAAAATGAGTACAAGATATGTTTTCATGTGTTTGTTACCTAAGGTAAGTAAATGCAAAATGGCCACTAAATGTATACATATATATATATATATATATATATTCAGCTGACTTTAAAGCATAACAACAATCAATTCCTCAAAATATTCCTGAATCTTTACCAAAAATCAAATTAGCAAGCAAAGAAAAACTATTTCTGTACAACTGCTGCAGTACTCTACATTTCTCTCGGTAAGATGACGATTTTTCTAGTGGTATTAGAGTGTCTCTTGTGGCAATTTCAGGTAATTATGATTTAGTATGAACAAACCTGGAAAATACATGGAGAAATGACCAGGAAGCTTATAAAATCATGAGAGCAAATGTCATAGGAGCCTGGACAGGCAGACTGTCTCTATGTCTTTGTCTTGCCTTCTATTTTATTCATAGAAATCGAATATAATGGTGAGAGGTCTCCAGATAATTTACAAGCCCCTCATCTGAGGGGGCAATCTACATGAATCTAGAAGTGGATGGATACACCCATATTGCATTTCAGCCACTACATCAGGGGCTTTTCGGAGTGGAACGGGAAGCTGGTGATGCCATGCAATATCCAGATGTACATCCACAAAATAAACCTTTCCTCTGCTGACTTAGGAATTTTCCTCTGAAGTGATCTATTGAAGCAACAGTGACACTCTCTGTGAGTGTTCCTATCAGCCCAGCCATTTAACTGTTCCTTCTGAAAAGAGCATCTGCTGAAATTTCATAAGGTAAACTTCAAACTTAATAACTTCAGTTATTAAATCAAAGTTGATCCTTACCTGTAGACATGAAAAAGTCTCTTTGCAGGCCTATGGACTGAAAAGAGTATGAGCCATTCCCTGAACTTCCTTCATAATGCTGTTGGTCACAGACATCTCATCTCCTTTGGCCACAAGAAGCATATGGTTATCTCTGATGTGAGCTCTGATTCTACAGTTTCTTTCCCTGTTTTTCTCTTCCAAGTCTTTAGTATGAAGATCACTGTGCTAAGTGACAGCCAGGCATGAAACGAAAATAAAGTTGTATAAACTGTATAAAAGTGAGAAAACACCTTGTATTATCACATCCTGCTTGAGCTCTACATTCTTTGTCAACAATCCATTAAGCTGCTCTTAATCTGAAGAGCAGATTTAAGTATAAGCCCCTTTTAAAGTACACTGTATGGCAAAACAAACCCAAAAATCTGGATTGTTGTGAAGACTACAGTTCTGCATAAAATGAAAAACTTAAAAAACAAAATTTAAAAGTCAGGCCTTGCCAGCAATATATTAAGCATATGTATTTAGTAAACTCAAAAAACCCCTATTTTTTTAATAACTGCTTTCTGAAAGAGAAATGAACTAATTTAAATGTAACTGAATGAACCTAAGGAATTAAAAGAAATCACACAAAAGCAAAAAGCAGAGTGATAAGGTCAGCTAGTAAAACTAAATTTTATAACACTGTAAAGTAACCATTTCAGCGAATCATTAGTAAGACCTGCTATTTATGACAGGATAAAAGTTAACATTTTAAGTTCAATGTACTGTGCTATCAGTAACTGATACTTTAAACATGAAAAGCAGGAAAATAGTTTTTTGTATTTTGTGAGTTTTAGACTTTAAATTAGGGAAACAAAGAGATGCAATGGAAATGATTTGTCCAAAAACAAAGGAAAAAAGAAGTCAGTGAAAGAATGAGATCTAAACCCCAGGACTGCATGATTTTGTCTTTTATATTCTTCTCACAGACCTCTGTGCTTATATTTTAATAGAAAAGCTATTATAAAATACTGAAGCAGATATTCACTCTACCTATCCTTTCCAATCATTCAGCTCTACATATACTGCGCAGTGTAAACAATTTAATTTGGATTACTGGCCTCAGGGAATACCCAGAAAAGATCAGAAATAACCTGCCACCATAGTATTGGTGTTTTATAGCTAAAGATTGGTTTCATAACTTTTCTTAGCTGTAGTTTTTCCTAGTCAGAATTCTGAGTGGCGTCACTTGAATGGCTCTATTGATAACCAGTATGTTTTTTTACTTACCTCCAGATGACCTTGTTTTGCCCAGATGTCACCTACTGTTAGAAATAAAGTCTAGACACGTTTTGTGATTATATATACCCTTATAGCCGTGCTCCTGGGGCTTTCCTGGGACCATAGCAATAGCAATTTCTCTTCTGCATCAATCCTTGGGGCCATCGATCAGCTCCAAGGGGGCACGAAATGCCCCTCTGAAAATCACTTTGAAGCCCCTGAACACAAGGAGAGATGTAAGTGTCAGAAGGAAAGCTTTCAATTACAAAAGCCACTGTGTGAACACCAAACCACGGCAATTGTGATAAAACCTGAACTCATCCTTCCCTCTGCTCTCTTCATCTGGGTTTCATCTTTTCCCAGCAAGCTTTCTCTAGCAGGTGCAAGTCTTAACAGGCACAAGTAGAGGAGAAGCAAAGTGAGGTCTGGCTACAACTGGACATGATGAATCATATCAAGCATGAGCCAAAGGGTAGGGGGATTCATCTTATCTACCTGCAAGATGTCAAGTCCAAGCGTGTCAAACAGACTCCTATCAGTGAAAAGAGAAAGATATTACGGAAAATGAACTGACACATCTTAAACTGTGTGTTTACCATCAGCGAAGACTCTCCCACTATGTCTCAGCTCACTCTCTAATCAATTAATCAATCAATCAGCATAAAGTGGCTGCTTATTATCCATTTGCATTTAGATGGGGTGAATTTCTACTGCAACATTTGCCACAACAGACTTCAGAATTTGCAAAACTAAAGTAACCAACAAAGAGTGTTTAAACTAAATCTTTCTACCTCTCGGAGAGATCTATATCATAAAGCAGGTCCACTATACCCAGCAGTTAAAAGAAATCTTTGACTCTTGACTTTCTCAGTAGCCTTTAAGAAGTACAACTTGTATCTAACTTTATTATTTCAGCACATACATAAAGATCAAACTCCCTTTCTCACCTCTTGCCTACTATGCAATGCAATGGCTGAGGTCCCTTCACAGCTCCCAGTTGCAAAGCAGTCTGCAACCTGGATCACTCCTTCCTTTCGAAAACACCTTGAAAAATTTTTCCTCCAAACTTCTATAAAAATGGGGAACCCACAGGAAGATGATTTAAGTGGTGGAATGTTTCTTAGACTAAAACTCTGCAATGTCCAGGTTCACTCAATCCAGCTAGTTTTTGGAGGAAGTCTGGCACCAGCAAAAAAAAAGCATTTAAAAGAAAATAAATAAATTTTGACTTGAATTGCTAGATGATTGTTCTTGGGTTTTATTCTACATGTTTAGTGTCATTACCAAACTGGCACAAATTGTATTATGAAATCATCTTGTTCACTCTATAGTCTCAGTGGCTTAAGCTTTTTCCGTAAGCTATTTCTTAAAGCTAGAGATTACACTTTTTTTCTTTCTTCCTCTCTCCTATTTCTTCAGCTGGTCTGAAGGATAAACAGGTTCTAAAATTGAATATGTTTTGAAGGCAAAGTTAGGAATTTGCATGTTTATTGGTTTCGTTGCTGTTTGTTCCTGCGGTTTTTTCCTCTTCTTCATTATAAATGAATAAGTTGCTTTTGCGTAACCAACATGATTTTTTTCACCTGGATAGCTTTGCTTTTCCATCACAGAAGAATTTGCAACCTTAGGATTTTTTTCCTCTTGTTTTGGTGTTTCTTTGGTCTTCTAACCTGCTGCATATGAAGATTTTAGTGCTGCTTAACACGGGCAAGAGATTATTCTTTCACTAAACTACTGAGACTGAGTTAGTATACTTCCTCTTTTTAACTAGTATTCGTTTAGATTTGATGGAAAAAGGTGGGAGGGAAAGTGTTTCATATTTCACTTAGAAATGCTGTCAATGAATTAAGAAAAAAACAACAAAACATAAGAGAAAGAATAGGGGAAAAGAACTCTTTCTACTTATTTCCAAATTTACATATTTCCTATTAAAGGGAAAAGAGAAAGTGTCCATGGTAACAGTGCTAATTCGATTTATGAGGGGTTACAGAGAGCACTTGGCCCCAAAGGATATGAATACTTTGGGAATGAAATTTTCTTTCTGTTACAGATTCATAATATTTCCAATGCCTTATGACTTACATCATCTGATCTGACCCAGCAGTTGAGAAACGACAGTATAGTTAGTTTAGGAATAGTTCCTTAAAACACCACTGTAAGGAAAGATAAAAACTCAAAATCTTTGCCTTCTGAGTGATGCAGATTTGGTAAGTGGAATAAATAACTGGCCTTGGCCTTGTTATTGGTGGTCTGTATCCACAGAACTATCACCTGTGTCCAGTGCTCAGCTACATTTGGGGTTAAGGGTCTTTGCTTGTCATTGCAAGCAACACAGTGGTGCAAGTTACTTCCATAGGCTGTTGGCTTTTGTCTTAATGTGCTGCTGGTGTCATCTACAGGGACTATCTCAAAAGGCCACATCAGGCAATAAAAGGAGAAACATGCCCAAATGAGCAAATACGAAATTCTCTGGCGTAGTATCAGCTTGAAGATTGAAAGCCACAATTTCCTCTCTTACACTGCTGTCAAACAGGTCACGTGGGAAGCTGCACTGTCCAACAGTTATCAACACAGACTGGTTTGGACCTAAATGGACTTTTCAGCTTTTGCCTTGATTTTCTATATAAGCTGAGACAAGTGACCCAGCTCCTTCTATCATTAACCTATTTGGGCCGTAGGTTAATCAAACCTGGGAACGTCTCTTTTGATTATATTCTCAGCTGAGATTTCACCTGAAATGTCTGATTCCAACATGACAGAAAAAGTAGGGAGATGAAAGACACAACAGTGTTAGAGTCCTGAATTGTCTTAAGATTTGTTCTTGTAACTTTGTCCGCAAAATGGTCGCAGTGAATCTCTGATGTCAGGACCCACAACTGAGTATTCTGGAAAATTCTTAGGTGGTTTTTCTCAGTGCACATTGCATTGTGAGGATTTTGAATGGCTACACTAGCATTTTCTCCATTTGCAGGCTCTCTTTTCAATAGCCAGATAAGGATTTTACCTTTAAAACTTCCTTAATTTCTCTGAGCTTGTTGGAAATTTTTTTGCTACAAAATGTAAAAGTGTTTGGACACCTCAGAGTGTTAAACCCCATGAGTCTCATGAATGATGGTGGAAAAGAAATAAAGGTTTTACTGCTTCATTATCTAAACAAAAGTTTTTTTGAAAATAAAGATCCATGACCTTTCAACTTCAATTGAAATACCACCCATTTAAAGGACATATCCACTTTACATGATTGTGTATAGACAGTAAGTGGAGAATAGCATTTAAAATTCAAAACGTGGGGGAAACTGGGTAGGCAGAACATTACTGTCTCGATTATAATTTGGCCCCATAATCAGTTATTAGCTTCTAATATTGTAAGTTCTATATGCTTACATAAAAACACACACCCATTCACGTATGGAAATATAAGCGCTGCATTATGAGCCCATTTCCTCCATTTTTCAGTAACAAAATAAGGCATTTGTTCCAAATTATGACTATGGAAACAGCCATAAGGCTTTGTTAATGCTCCCATTCCTTCCAGAAAGTTTGACTAATTCTTCCAGTAAACTATACACTGCGAAAGTACTGGAAGTTTGCTCATAGCTGCTGAGAAATTAATAGACGGAAAAGTAAGGAGTAGATATTTTTTTAACAGAGCCAAGACTGAACAAAGAGAATAAGCACAGTTGCTGTGTTTGCAGATTGTCTTAAAATGAAACAAATTCAGCCTTGACAAATGTGCAAAAACTTGAAAAAGACATTAGAGTAAAATATTTAAGAGATAATTTCAGTCTCATGGTAGGAAATCTTTATATGCACCTTGTCTCATATTGCTAGTAATATTATGGCTTTATTTGTTATGATATACTTTTTAGGCTTTGGGAGTAATTTTTTTATTCCTATTTGGTAATTTGTGGTATATGGGTTAAAGTAGTGTCATTCTGAGTTTTTTCATCATTATCGTATAAAAGAATCCTGAAAGAGCAGTATATATCTTCCTTAGAATTTGTTATGCCTAAAAAATAAATTATGACATTTATTGAAATATTAAAATTGTGACATTTTAAGAAACTGAACCTGATTTTCTCCAACATTAGGAAACTTTGCCTTGGACCCTCAAAGGAATTTGGGCTCCTAACTTCCAATTTCCCTGGCAGAGCTGGCTAGAGGGATTTATCCAGCTCAGTTTAAATGAGTAAAAAGTTCACAGTCTCTTCAGAATACCTAAAATATTAACCAGCATTATTTAGTGGATATGGTTTTAGTGTTCAAAATTCCTCTTAATAGAGGCAGTTTCAGCTACAGCCCTTTGTCATTATGGATTATATGCATGAATTCTTGAATTTAAATGTTGCTAGCCTTGAGGCATTGAGGCTAATTTATCTCTGCCTGTGGAGAAAAAAAAATCAAAAAATGTTAAAAAAAAAATTAAAAAGGGAAAAAAGTTTGAAAAGGAGAAATTTTCTCTTTATCATTGTTAAAATTTCTTTTAAAAAAATGTATGTAATTTTTTTAAGTCAAATGAATTTGTTTCTCTGAAATTACATTATATTTATAAATTCCTGCAACTGCGCTTTTTAAAATAAATGTTTGTTCAGAATAGGAAAGTTTTTCTTCGGATCAAGCACTTGACTATACCCAAAATACATATGTGGGAATTAAAACTGGCTGGCTGACTATATTAATATCACATTTCAGAAGTATTTCTGAAAATTATTGCAAATCCCTGTTCAGTAATGTTGCTTCTGAGGAATGTAGGACTGCTTGTTAGGTTGAATTTGAGATAGTTTTCCACATCTTAGCACAATAGTAATAATGGTGTAGTTGAAATAATGTAACATTCAACCTGGGCTGCAAAAGGCACCCAAGATCCTGGGTAAATATGTAGACGTCTAGACAATGTTGATTTCCAAGGACTGCAATTATTGCTTTTATTTTTTAAGTTCAGTTTGTCCAAGACTAATATGTCTATTTGAGCTTCTCTCTGATCTTTACATTAAAAGCTTGATTTACCTGGGTAAAAACCATGAACTTGCAGACACGATGTTTGTGTCTCATTGTAGCTCTTATTTTGAAGAAATGTAGTGGCTTAAAATAATTAAATTGGTTCCAGAAACAGTTGAAAAATTTGGTATGTTTGCATTAGGGTCAAGCAGCACAACCCTGTAGCTGAAAACATCAGTGTAGATCAGTTGTCTTCAACAGTGTTGTTCAGGTGATGTCTGCCTTGGTGTTCCAGTGTGTGCAAATCATGTGTAAGCACACATGTGTTTCTAATTATGTTATCCACAAAGAAAGAATGAAAAACTCAATCTTTGTAGTAAACATCACATCCCAATCTTTTTATGAAGACCAAGAGAGTTTTTCCTTCTTGTTTGAGACTAGGGTTCAAGCACTGCAATATGTCATGTAAGGAAATGACTTTTCCCTCCAATTGCCAAAAGCTTTTTCTCTCACCACACAATTTTTTCATGGGACTGAGGTCTTCGTTTTCCACAAGTTTAACATCATAAAATAGACTCCTCTTGAATAACTAACATTTTAGAACAAATAATTTGAAACAGAAATAAGGTAGGCAATAATAAAAATCAATTATCTCTTCTTTATAAGAAAAAGGAACATTTCAAAATAGAAATAGAACCTACCTCATCTCCTGCTTTAAGCTATGTAGTTAAAAAATAGAAAGAGCAACACAGAAGTGATTCTATAAAATAGTGTCTTTCTGAATATTAGAAGCAACTACCATGATTTCTGACTTTTCCTTGTTTCTACAGCTAAAATAGGTTAACTTATTTACTGCTTTTTTCTACTCCTTGTATGGACAGAAAAAGCTAAAGTTCTGATTATACCAACAAAAGCCAAATCATATTCATATTTGCAAACTAAAGGATTCATGGATCTTATATAACCCTTGCACCTCACCTTCACCTGTAAACTCTTACAGGCAGAAATATCATTCACTCTGAACAGGCACCCAGTGGCTTGAAGTCTTGGGCTGTGTCTTATAACATGACTTCCATTAGGGTAAAACTCCTAACCCCCTCTTAATGATGATGGGATACATACAGACTAGTGAGCAAAGAGAAGAAAATAAAATTCTCTTCATTCCTTTTAAGAGGCTAGAAAGAGTTACCAGAAAAGGAGAGACTATTACACCGTATGAATGTGATTGGGTAAGCGCAAAGCCAAAAGGCTTGGAATAATAAACTGTTTGTTTATCCTGACAACAATGTGTGCTTCTGCACTTTCCATCATGCAAATAATGCATAACTTCACTATGGAATTTCATGTAGAATCCCGCTTTTCAGAGTTTGTGAATGTTTATCATTTCAATAATTTATAATTTGCATCAATGGCAAGGATTACTTTGAAGAGAAGGAATGATATGGAGGTGTTCCCTGTTACAGCTTAATAGCTTCACAGGTAGATACTATATTTGCTAATATGAACTGTGAACTTTTTATGGTGCTTCTAAAACGTCACTTGTTCAGAAGCATTGCCCTTGGGATCTCCCTTTATTTATCTCCAATGCTATCCCACTATTTGCTCTCCACATTGGGTAATCTGAAATGAGGTATCACTGCAGAACTCTGAAGGTTTAAGCGCAGGTAAAAGAGCCTGTGATCTGGTGAAACTGGAAGCAGAGGAAACAGAGAGGGTGGAGAAGCAGCATTTGTCATTCCTATTCCAGAGCACAAAATGTTCTGCTCTCAGAGGATGAAAGCCAGTGAACAATGGTTATAAATTAATTAATGCTTCATGGACTCCTAATTTTATATCTTTTGCATTAAATAGTCATGGAATGAAATGCATAAACAGTACTATTAGAGAAGATAGAGAGCCATATTTCTCTGTTTCCAGGTGAGTGCCTATCATGAGAAGACGGAGTCAGGCTCTGCTGCACTCTCTTGCCATTCCCTCCAGTCTTTTGTGCAATGTGGAACAGGTTTTTACAGGAGAAATTGAAAATGCCAACTCCCATTAGCCAGTTGATTAGTAGTTATTGCACTCTCCAGAATAGTGGATTTGCATCTCAAAAAGAAGAGTTAAATCCAGGTCCCTTCCTTTTCAGCTGCATAGTGTAGCTGGAAGGCACTTTAGGTGGGTGCATATTGTGTATGCTGCTGTGGTAGGTGAGCCCCAACATTTGCTGAATTGGGTGTGGTACTTAGAGAAATGCCCAATGCGTGGACTTCCAATGGCTGAGGATTTAAATACTCCTTGTATGAGTCAGATTGGAAGCACGTTTTAGCTTAGCACAGGAGAAGCAGAACTTAAGCAACCAAAGCACTTCACGTCCAAATTTTGATGCCAGCTAAATGGCAATTTTTGAGATTGTTCACCCAGATACTATATACGCTGCAAAGGTCTCACTTTAATTTCTAAAATTCCATTCAGAACTCTGCATGGTAGCGTTATAAGGCATGGTCTAGAAGCATGGCAGGCTGGCTACAGGAAGGGCTTGTGCTGACTGTCAGAGCTGGACTGAATTGAACTATTTTCCATAGTGTTAAAAACTGCCTGCATTATACATGAATAGCATATACAAACCAAAACAACAACAAGGAAAACAGTGGAAAAATAAAAACTGTAATGCCCAGCAGCTCAAATATTGTTAACAGCATCTTTTATAGTAACTGTGTAATGGTCCTGATAATTGGTCCCATCATGTCAGACAGCATAGAGAGGGGAGAGTAAAGGTAGTTCCTGCATAGCAAAGTGCTAATAAACTTGATAGACCAAGAGGAAAATGTCTAAGTACAGGTCCCAGCAGTTACTGGGACAGTAAAAAGCAATGAACTGAGGTGTCCTCAATCCTAGGGTAGGGCACTGAGCATCATTTATGCGTGGAAATACCTGTTGCAGACTGTGACATCAAGATATCAAATCACTAATAGCTTTTCAGAAATGTTGACTTTCCACAGCCTCTACAGTTGCCAGCTCTAGCCCTTGACAATAGGTTTATCATTGCTTTAAGAGAGACAAACTGATTTCTCTCAGGTAACTGTTGATTTTTACCCAAAGAAAGGACCATTTTTGTAGAGTAAAACATAATTTGTTTAGCATTACCCATAACATTTGATGACTGCTTTCATAAAACTCCCACTTTTGACAGCTTTTCTAACCCAATAAAATGTGTGAAGGAAGTAAATAGAGCCAAGAGTAGTTGTCCTAGCCATCACCAGAGCACTTGGGACGGAAGAAAGCCTTTAAACATCGGGGACCAACTCAGAAGTGGGTGGAAGATAATTTGTGTGAATTTACCTCTAACAATTTTATTTACCCTGGTTTATTTAAATCTGTTTCTATTTCGCTATTTCTGGAGATGTGTGCCTCAGCCTATTTTTTTCCTCGCTATGCTTTTCATAGTTTTAAGCTATTGTGGGAGTCAAAAGTGAAAAAAAAAGAACTTACAAAAACTCAAAAACTATCAGAGCTCTGACAGGTGTCCTCTGACAAATCTTTCCAGGGAGGTTTGAAATGTTATTTTTCCTAAGCTTACCCCTGTCTCTTCTCCCTCACACTATGTAGAAGGCCTAACAAAATCCGGAAGGAGCCTACATGTCACATTCACTGACTGACAGCCTGAACCATGAGCTTAACCCCATTTTTATCAGCTGTTCAACGTAGGAAGTACAGCTGGGTTCTGAAGTTGATAAACCGCCCATTTTCCTTCCAATTCTGCTCTGAAGGTGATCCTATCTGGCAGAAGAGTGAGCGCAGCAACGTGTTAAATCACTCCAGGTGTCAGACAGAGGGTGCCTGCCGAAGATCTCAGACCCATGTAGCTCTTTGCCTCACAGCAGCTTTCTGGTATTTTAGAATTTTCTTGTTTCTTCCACATCCCTCAGGGAGGCTAATTTCACAGCTCAGTGCATCTCGACTGTCCAGATTATTGTTTTTCCCTTCTGGATACTCAGCCTGAATTTTCCTCTTACACTAACCCCATTAGTTATTTGCATGATTAAACTAAGTAGGTGAACCTGACAGAATGTGAGGTCCTTGAAAACCCTCCAGTTTTGGATAGTGTAGGTTTGCAACCTGCATTTGACTTGGAGAAGGTTTTTCTGATTAAACACTCTCCCATTATGGTAATGAACCATTAAAGTTAAAAATATGCTAAAAATATGTATGTATCTATGTATTAAAGCAACTAGTAAGGCAAAAAATTGTGGAAGCAATCTGGCTATGAATTGGAAATCCTTTAAATGTCTTCACATTTGTATGATAGGCCACCTTCTGGCTTTTCAGTGATGGTTCAAAGGATTTGTAACCCTTTCAGTTATTTTCTCAAAGAGGAACTGTAATCCCTATTTAAACTGCCAAAGCAAGAAGAATATATGGACAGAAAAATATGCTATTTCCTGTACTCCACTGCTGGAAGTGCCCAACACTTTTTTCCACAATATTTCTCTCTTCCTCAATTGTTCAGCATCTTACCATCTGCTCTTTGATTGGATGCACAGAGAAACAAAGAAACCTAAAACCTTCCACTAAACTCATCAAAATAGAATTAAGTTCTTCTACATCTGTCATTAGGTGCTTCATGAGAACAAAAATAAACCCAAATAAATTATTTATGCAGTCATGTTCATGTTTCTAAAATTAAAAATAATTAGTTCTGAAATAAGGGGGTAATAAATGAACCATCCTACCAATGTCTGTCAGGAGGATGGTCCTCTGCAAGTGGGAATTACTTGGGGGTCAGTGTGGTTTAGACTCACAGACTGGTGTCTTTCTCATAGGAGTTCTCCCCTGCATACTTTTTCTCACAAATCTCGTAAGAACTCAGTATGAGACAATGGACTTACCATGTAAGCAACAGAGCTAATAAAGGTTAATAAGCTCAGTTTTATAAATGAGCAAATTTTTCAGGGCATCCGTAATTTTTTCTTCATTTAGTCATCTCATTTAAAAAAATGTCAGTACAATGGCTTTAAATATTACAAATTAAATTTACTACCTAAATGAAGATCATTGATATCACAGACAAGCAGGAATAATTTAGACCTTAATTGGACCTCTAAAGGTAATTAATTTTCCAGTGATGTTTGGTATAAATATTCTCTCCTTAATTTATTGAAGTAGAAATCTGAAATGTTTATGCATCGAAGTGTACTCCAGTTATAAACAGACAAATTAGGAATGCCCAATACCATTTTTGTTCTTTTTCTGTTGTGTCAGCAGACTCTGTTATGAAAATAGTGCAAATACATCAGTTATGTCTTAAATCTTTTAATTACTGATGCCTTAATCCATAAACATCTATCAGTACGTGCTGGCATTTAACATAAGGGGTTTTATTTGAAACCAAAGTAATTGATTATGTTTATTTAATGGGACATAGCATATTTATTCAGTGGGACCTAAGCCACTTACTGAGCTAAATTATAAATGATTTGGAGTCAAGGGCACGAGGGAAGTGGGTCAGATTTTTTCCATGTAATATTTCCAAGTGGTCTATAAGTAGAAAAGCCAAACTTTGTCCAGTAGGCTTGTATTTGTTGTACTGCAGTTCCACTGGAAAATACTTAGAAATCTGCAAAGAAAAAAAAGGCTTAGCACTGTGAGCTATTAATTAGGAAGTTTCCATAGAAACTTCATGATTCCTTCTTCTTGAGGATTGAGCCAACTTCATGTATTGTGAACGGGAGAATATAGTTATTGACAACTATATGTAAGTTGCTTGTATATCCTTATACAAAATGAAGTAATGAAAGAAGTGCAATGCAATGGTGCATATATCTTTACTTTTTTCAGTTGTTGCATGGGATTCTTGTTTTTTTCAGTATTTCTGTTAGAGTAGAAGTCCACTGACTTCTTTAAAATGGTGTGACTTTCAGAAGACTTAAAGAGATACTGAGGTAGGAACAACTTCCAAACAGCTCATGTGTCGGATTTAAAGCTTAGGATAACAAAGAATAAAATATTATTGAGAAACAATAAATTTATATGTTGTGGTGGAATGTAAAGCTCCATGATGGACCCAAGTCTTGAGGCAGTCAGGACGTACATCCATCCACTGTGGTCACTGTTGGGGCAGAGCCCCAATTTCAGCATTTCTCCATCCTTTGATGCTTAAAAATCTCATCTCCAAAACTGGAACAACATATACTACAGTCTGTAAATTGATATAATTTTCTATTTTTGGCTCTTCCATTACAATATGATGATCTGCTCATCTTCCCTGTCTTTACCCTAAGAGTGGACTGACTTCCCTGCCTCCAGGGGCTGCCCAGCTCCTCTGGCCCTTACCAGGCATGTGAGAACTCACCAGACTCTACTGCTTTGTCTGGGGAAGGGGCTGACTTAGCCACTTTAAATCTGAACTGCTGTTTTATGCCTTTCCTGTTTGCTTTACCACTATTTTTGAGCAGCTGATCTGGTCAGAGATTAAAATGGTCCAAAAAAGTGATTAATTGCTCCAGTAAGCAGTGACATGCAGAGCAGTGGTATGGACTTATCTGGGGAGGGGGTTGGGTAGTTACCCAGAGTTACTTCTGAAGGTGGGTTCCTTGAATTTTGTGAATAGTTGTAAAAGTCAGAGTGGTTTGGATAATTAGTAAAAACAGATCATAATTTTCCCACCAAAATCGACACGCTTATAAATGCTGCATGAAAATATACTAGTTCTAATTTGATTTAAATTTCCTTTGAGAAGAGGATGAGAGCTGCATTTCCCAAAAGCTCTATTCTAGCTCTTTTTTCCCTTTCTATTTTCCTTCAGGTTTCCACTAAGTGAATCATAAATGTGTTTTCCTCAGAAATTACATGCCCACAAGTGAACTTCTTTGCTTATAAGCTATGTAGAAAACCATTTCTTCTATTGTACCTGCATGAATAATATCATTACACAAAGGCTCATTAAATGTGGTTTATTTTTTTTTTTTTTCATGACAAAACCTAAGCTGTAGAATGTAATATAAGGACTTGACTTAATAGGACAGTATGCACTTTCTTAAGGCCTCTTTTATATGCTAAAAAAAATAAAATTATAGGTGCAAAGTAAAAATGTTTAGGAAGGGTAAAAGTATACTGAGATGAGAAGACTTGATTCTTTGAAGGCATGAAACAGCAAAGTTTTTCTCCTGGCATTAGTATTTCATGCTGGTATTACTTTAAATCCTTATTTTTTCAGTGATACATAGCAATTTTGCAGTTATTTTTCAAGCATTAGATTATCAACCACACTTCTATTAGAAATTAAATTAAATCATATGATCAAATGAACTAAACATCAGTCAAAAATAAAAGAAAAAAGCAAACAAAGAAAAAAATTTGACCCAAGCCCCAAAAAGGAATTTTAGATAAAGTAAGTAGAGGTCTAGAGATAAAAATATCATGTCATTTACATTTAAATAAGGCAATGAACACTGTGTTCTGATTGGACAGAAGCTGTAAAAGGATGAATTTTTACTACTTTAGGAAAAAGAACATAAACACTCAGATACCAGAGATTTTCTACCCTGTCTGAGACCTGTCATTCTATATCACTGAGTCTGTGACAGCAAACCCATCAACCACACAGGCCATCAGGTACACACAAATCATTCCCTGTTTCTGGGTAAAGCTTTGCATGGAGTCCATAAAGGTGCAGGGCAGGCGGAGGAGGGAAAGGGAAGGCTGAAGGATAGCCTGGGTTCTCTGGGTGGGAGAGACTTTCTGTAAAACTCAGACAGTCCTGAGGATCTGTGTAAGTCACATTGTCCTCTCCCCAGACAGGGGAGGGATTTAGGTCGGTGCCTGAGAGGCCCCCGTCTCAAAATGTTCTCACTTATTGCCGTGCCCTCTGGTACACTCATCCTCTAAGTGCTTACAGTCTGGACTTCAGAAAACAGATCTTTGTCATGACTTCCAAATATATGAGCATCTCTGATACCACTTCACACCATGTGGGGCCATATCAGAGTTACAGCACCAGACAGGATCACTTTCTCTCTGCCTTATTTTCTCTGAGAGCCAAAGCAGTACCTACTTTCTTCACCATCTGAAAACTTAATTTAAAATCTTGGCTTGATTGGAAGTCCACGGGAAGATTCTCACTGGATACTGAGAAAACATGTTGTCACTACTGACTGCAGAATCATTAGATGATGGAGAGAGTTGATCTCAGCCTAACGAAATGACAATGCAGGTGATTCTCGCAGGGATTGTGAACAGGCTGGGGACAATTTTCTCTTTCTGAAAATAATTGGTAACCTTTGCAATGAAGCCTGTCACATGCCAGGGAAGGCTCCAGTCTTTCATATCTCTTGTGGTGAAAAACAAGGAACCTAAGACTCTTGACCAAGGTGTAGAATCACTGGATAACCTTAGTCCTTAAACAAGTCCTTGCACACTTTGCTCAGCAAGTTTGCTGGCTTCAGGCACAATATATATGAGGGGCTTTGCTCATGATTTGCAACAGACAATATTTGCTAATTCACTAATGCCTGAGGAATAGAAAACAGAATTCGGATATATTTAAATAATTGTGAATGCAAATTATCAATAGCACAGCATTTGAAGAGAGGACAGGCTGTATATAATCTGTTCAACCTGTTCATGTGGTGGAAATTTTGTCTCCCTGATGATGATAGAATTGACACAATTGTTCATTTTTTGCCTATGTTAAAAAAAGTAAACTAAACATTCAAAATAAAGCACAAACTTTTCTCAGTGCTTATCCCGCTGTAATGCAAAATTTTTTCAGTGGCAAGGCAGTCCTCACAGGATGAGCATAGGGGTTTCATTTTCTTTCTCTCATGAACTTGTAGCTATTCTTACTTGTCAGCATTGCTGGACAGTTCCTTTTGTTAATCTGGTTTGTCTAATTATCACAAGGCTCAGGAAAAAAAGATATCAAGGCGACTTCAACCCCGGCACAAGCACAATCAAGTACATTTGATTTCAAGTATCATCACAAAGACATTCTCAGACTGGCAACTGTCCATTTAAATTTTGCTGTTTTCTCAGGGAAAGGTCAAATTCTTTATTCAGCAGTGCTTTCTGCAAATTGGAAAACTCTTTTCAAATTACTTCAGTAGTGAGCAAGGACCATAGTTACTTCTACCTTCCACCTACTTTCAGCTTGTGCTGCAAAACTAGTCTTTAGAATGACTCTTAGCTGAAGCAGAAAACTGAACTACAATCTCCCAGCTAACCTCTCTGGTGTAATCTATTTGCCTCTTGAACTTTTTAATTTCATTCAACAAATCCAAACACAATGATAACAATGACAAGAAGAACTGCAGCTTGGTAAATCAATATAAATTACTGCAGCAACCAAAGCTGTTGCAGTCGTGACTTGTAGGGTGCCAGAAAACCAAGGAGATGTATGAAAAATACAATGGATGATAGATACTATTTTATTTTACAGAATATGTCTTTGCTATAAAGGAGTTCTCTGTCCTCCCTGTCTTCTTCCACACAGGACTTTGATTTACAAAAATTCATTATAAAGGAAGATATCAAGTTGCAATTATAATTGTTTGCATTATTAGCCTTTTCCACTCTTCCTGCAGTAGACCATACCTAACATCTGGGCTGATGCTTTCAAAATCATACAGCATCTGATTGTACTTAATGGTATTTGGCTTGGAGTGTTTGATTTAAAGATTATTATGCATCACTAAATACAGAACAGTAAACAATGAATGCACCATAAACACATAAAATATGGTAGCATTCTGAGAAGAGAGAGTCGTGTTTATTTCCATTAAGATATTAAGTGTAGGGAGTAAAAGAGATTGTAGTAATTTATTTACAAGTTGGAAATTTTGTGAGTGATGTTTTTAATAAGTACAAAGAAAAAGAAAATAGAATTTAATTATTACAAATAATATATATTATTTGACTTTGGAATAATTTTTAATGTATTAAGTGTTGAATATGCAGAGCAGTAGCATTTACAACTCTCCGTGGAGGCTGATGATTTGCTGATAATATTACTTGTTCTGTAGTATCAAAATGATTTCATTAAGAATTGCAAGTCTAGTGCTTAACATGACCTATGGATCAACTATATATTTAGCTTTAGGGCTCAACCATTTAGGTCTAGATGTACTCGCAAAGGGAAACTTTCTGAGCTCAAGACAGTTTGAACTGGGAATACTAATAACATGAGCATCATTCAGATATTCAATTGCTCTTCTACCTGGAAAACCATTTGCTCATCTTGTTTCAAACCTGACAGAGACTTCAACTTGAGTTTCCCCTGACATTTACTAGGGCTTTGAAATTAGTAAGTTAAGATGCCTTCAGTTATAGATTCTATTAATCATTTCATAAATTGCAATGTTAAAAAAATTCCTACTAAATTATTTGGATGAAATTTTTTTGACTTCAGAGAAATTCTGCTTTAGTAATGACTGAGGGAATTTCTGGCCTTAATCAAATTATACAAAAATGCAGTGGCAAATCCAGAGGGCAGAACCTCAGCTGACACAGCCTGACCCCGGTCCTCAGATTTTCTGCAGCTAAAGACAGGACTCTCCTTTTCTCGTGGAAGTACTGGGACCTGGGTTATCTACTCACAAAATAGGTGAAGATTTCCTGCTCAACTAAGTTGTGTCTCAAAGACATGTGGAGGATTGTATTTAATTCCTGCTGATCTCCAGTCAAATGTCAATGTGACATAATAGGAGAGAACTTATTGGTTGCTTCACTTGTGACTCTGTAACTGATCTATAGAAAATGCCAAGCATTCAAAAGTACTGAGCATTGATCCCATCCCTTTGTGTCACAATGATTTTTTTTGTTGGCAGTCCACTTGAAAAGTAGGCCCTACCTAAGGACACTCAATCATGAAAATAATGATCTTTGAAATTAAATCTTTGATTTCTGCAACTGATTTTAACATCTTTGAACTTTGAGATTACATAAGACATCTTCCTTTCAATTTTGTACAGAGCAGCTCAAAAATTATGGTGATCGAGGAAGTCTTATACGACATGGGACCTGTTCCAAAATTAGTTATTTGAGTATGCAGAGAGTATAAATGGATGCATTTCATTATAGTGGTTTGGTTTCCATATGAATCAAGGAAACATTGTTTAAGTTGGGGAAATGGCTGTGAATTTAAATTGTCAATGTTCATATAGCAGTAAATTTCAAACACGGTGGATTTAAATAGAGAATAGGTCTCAGTGGACAGGTTTTCTTCTGAAAAAGATTACATAGCAAGGTCTGAATGACACTGATTTCAAAAATTCTGAGTTCCAGATGCCATGACAGACCAATATAACTGTATACAATATTCATATCTTTTAGTGTTAGGCATCTAAATTAAGGGGTTTGAGTAGGATTGAGATAATTTGTATAAGAAATTGAGAAAAAAACGCTAGTTTTAGTAAACTGAAAGCTGTGTTGTTACAAAGCACTAATATCTCATTTAGGTATCCAAACTGCATGTAAGTTTATGGATCTGTCTGTATAAAAACATTCTGCTCTGCCAGAAGTAGGCATGAGTTTTGGTTTCAACTGTATCAAACCAAGTTTCTTTTTTTAATCATGAACTAGAAATTGTCCGTAACCTTCCAAAGAGCTCTGTATTTCCATTTGTCTACTGAAGAAAAGAGTTAGTTGCTCTGAAGTGCTGGTTATTAAATGCTTGCTGAGCTTAGTAAAATACAGATCTCTCAGAATTAAGAAGATATGCCACTAACAAAAAGACATATTGAGTAATAAAATGCTCAGCATGCCTAGCAACATTTTGTGTAACTCTAAATTTATTTATAGATTTTGACTTAAATTTATTTATAGATTTTGGCTTTATAATAGACTTCACTGTATCTCTCTACTTTATGGTTGGCCAATGCACCCAGAGGGAAGGTTCATTCTAATAAAATTGAGTGTCACAAACATAAGCATGGGAAGAAATCGACAAACCCCTGGCATTGTAAACATTGTAAAAAGACAGATGATTATGTTGCTAAGTGTCTTCTACCTTGAAACTAATTCTCCATGGTTCAGCTGCTGGTTCCAAACCATGTAGTGCTTCTATCTCTTGCTGCAGTGCTATCCTTCAAAGCAGACAGATATACTGCGTGTGGGTAGGAAACACAACCAGCTGAGTCAGCTCTGTGTTATGTTCGTGTCTGGAGTCACTCATTAGGAGACAGGCCAGGGAAGTGCCTCCTGTTATTGAGAAATAGCAAAGAGGAAGTTCTGGAAAATACACCACTCCTTCATTTTTGCTCATCCAAACCTATTGAGAGGAATGTTTTTATAGATAAGGATGGGGACATGGCATTCATGACTGCCTTTAATAGTGTCTTTGAATGAACTATTTCTCTTTCTTTTGGGAAAGGCCATTTAATCCTCTTCAGGCTTTCGTAAGCCATAATAGCACTATAAATTGTTATTTTCAGGAGTTTCTGTTTTCCCGTATTTAGCAGTATTGCTAAGTGATTGGGATCTGTGCACAGGTGGCTGCCTTTGCCCTTACCATATGTCCTCTCTGTGTGAAGCTGTGCTGCTGACACAGTGCCCCAAAAAAAGGGAGCGTCTCCATGTCTCTGGGTTAAACACGCTCTTATGTTGACTGAGGACTTTTGTATTTCCAGAAGGTGACTGAATTTGGGACATATAAGCAGCAGGAATCTGTGTGAAAAAGTATTGTAACTAGGTCTAGATCAATGCTTAATAGTTACTTGGAAATTATTTTATATATTTTTTTATATATATATATATATAATACACATATGATATTTGTAATATATTAATAAATATATAGGTACATTGTTTATGACATTTCGATAACATTTATTTTAGAAATACAATTTCTCATTAAAAAAAGCCTTTCTGAGTGGTTGGCTCTTTTAAAAAAGCAAATAAAGGCAGAAAGTCAATATTACCTGCAAAAATATTAGTTTTAATCCAAACTTATTATCCACCCGATATTTTCAACAGAAAACATTTACTAGGAATCATAATTGGATTTCAGTGCTTTCTTATCCACCTGACCCTGTTTGTTTTATTCTTTCATACCATATTCTGTCATTTGAGTGACAGACTTTATATTAAACACTGTGGGAGTATGACTATTCCCTGACTAACCAGCCAAGACAATCAGACCTGAGGATCTCAAGAAGTCCTTTCCAACCCATCTATTCTGTGATTTTGGTACTTTTTCTGAGGAGGAAGCCTCAGTCTGTTTTGACAATTTCCCAGCTATTCTATGTAAATGGTTTTGCAGCAGCAGGATGACAAATAAGCAGTGCTTGACAGACGAGCAGTGCTTGAACTAGGCAAATTTCCAAACTCTTTTCTTTTATTCACCATTTTTGGACCTCATTTTTCTGAGTTCTCAGCTGATCTTACACAGCTATATCCCAAGATCTGGCAAGTAACTATATTCATTTTGAAAAGGTTTGGCCATTGTTGGGTTCCAAAATATGATATCTGTAGCAAGAAGATTGAGTGGTCTCTGTAGAAGGCCATGGAGAACAGAAGCTGGGAAAACCTCTCTTCCCTGACCTCATCTCTGTGGACTTTTCCTGTCTTCTTCAGCAGGATATAAAGAAACTCCTTATATGATGTTATCACATGTCCTGCCCTAGCCAGAGAATCCACATCCTAATCTCATCAAACTTGTGCAGAAAACCTTTTGTGTTTTATCTCTCCCTTTGTATTACCTGTTCCCCCCATGAAATCCCCCAGGAAAAAAGTATAAAGTAGGGGTTTTCCTATGATGTAAGTGCTAAGACCCAAAAGTTTGTAATTTCGGATTTCCTCTTTTACCTCATCTCTGTAAAGTCCCCAATTGTAATTGAATGAATATGAAAACCTCCTGATGCGTATGTAAACACCCTGTTAAATATGTAAAACCTAAACCCTTTAAAATATGAAGTTGTGAGCCCAATAAACCATTCCAGTTTCTACCTCCAAACTAGGATCATGTCAGCTTTATTGACTCACTACAGGCCATGATTTTCACCAGAGAATTTTGATCTTTGGTTTCATGTATTATAATGACGATCTCTTATGCTCTCATTAATTTATATCTCATTTGAGCAATACAGACAATATAAGCACAGAAACAGGTTTCAGTTATCTACAATACTAGATAGTTTTAAAGGAATAAAGTTTTTCTTCGGAATTCATTTATTTGTTTTTAAAAGTTGACAGCTTTTAAAAACAGATCAGAAAACACATACACAGTTACTGACTTGGGACCGAATTGCTTTCCTTGTAACATTTCAACATCTCGTTTACTTGGGACTGCAAATTTCCCAGCTGACAATCTGGACAGAAACACTATAAAATTTTTTTATACAAAGAAGAGAATTAATCTACTAAGGACAAAAATGAAAAGGAATGTGTTGCTAGAATGGCTTAATTTTTTTACCTTCACAAAACAGAAGATCTACACATCTAATTTCATCGTTTTCTAACTCTTTTGAGGCCACTTGATGTTTATTCAACAGGAGGACTTGCAGCATCTCTCCTTAGGTGCCTTAAGTGAATTTATTATTTCACTTTTGTGGCCAAAAATATGTCACTGGTGTGAGGAATAGCACAAACCCCATAAACTATAGACAAGGAGAATTTGATTCTGTCATCTTCATGACCACAATCTCTAAGCCTTAAAAAGTTGTAGTTGGCTCTATTTCACCCTGTACTCAGTATTGATGAAGTAATAAAAGGTGGGTATTAACATCAAAGAACCAATAGTCAAATAATTGTTCAGCTGTGTGGGAGATATCTCAGCTGCAGTCAAAAGTACATGAATTTGAAAACAGCATACAAGCCCATGACTGGAACCTATGGAAAGCTGTCAGAAAGGACAGGTTAGAACAAAAAATCATGTTGTGTGAATGATCAGAAACTACTATTCTTTTTCATGATTTATCTACTGTTAGAATTATGTTCAGTGCCTTACAGGCAGGTCTGAAGACACAATAAGAAATCAAAAGGTGAAGAGACTTACGCAGTACTTAATAATGCAGACATCACCATCTAAGCAAGCTCAGTGGGAATATATTTTGATCATCCTTTCCTTTTCAGTTTAGGCTGTGACACTCACAAGCCACTGAAGGAGCACCTAACTTTGCAAGTTGTGCAATGAGCAACGGTGTGGTAACTGATCCGTGTTAAAACTAACAGCTTCTGTCTGCTGGGCTAAGCAGGGAAGGTGCCTTTGTGCTCAGAGGTGGCTGTGAACTAGAGCAGATGAAATGTAGGCACATATTATTCCTATCTGCTGCCTTTGCAGTGAACCAGGGAGCTGAACCTGAATCTTCCACGTCCCAAGTCATCACCCTGCCTCCAGGGAATACTTCACTGAATGCCATTGCATAACGGATAGAAGAGCAAGTGTTTCCTCACTCCTGCTTTGCAGGCTTGTCCAAAGCAAGCAAGGACTGTGACTTATGATAAGTCTACAGAAATGTCATTTCCTTGCATATCTCTTTCTGTGCCAGTATTACAAGCATTGACTCTAGCAGGTTTAGCCTGGGATTATAAAGAAAAGCTTCCTGGAAACAGACATCTTACTGATTTCCCTGATTTCCCAGCAACTCAGACTTCCTAGAGAAAATCTGGCAACAATGATTATTCCATTATTAAAAGTCAAATGAAAGCAAAAGAAGAAAACATACTGCCACAAAAGGGTGATGGTCTTAATGTGGCAGCAGGGCTTCCTCTCTTATTCCCCAAGATGAAAGAAAGTATAGATTCAAAGTCCTGAGATTTCAGAATTACTTCCTTGTGACTACAGTTTGTCTGGGATATTTCAACTAGATTTAGTACTCTACATTACACATGTGGCAAGGTTCACATCAGAGCACATTGTTTCTCTAGCTATTATGAACATCACAGGCTCTAGGAAGAGGTTAACTGGTAGGGGTATCCCATAATTCACAGAAAGATTCAGTTGTTCTGCCCGCGATGGTCAATTCCTCTGTCTACAACCTCCTTTACAACAGTAATTCTAGCTTTGATAGGGATGCTTAATCTTTTTTCATTATTATTATTCTTTTTGAAGACTAGTAATTTCTAGTTTGAGGATATACCACACTAATCCCTTCTTTTCTCAAAGGTTTAATAAATTATTAAGGTTGCATCTTGTTTTGTAGGAGCCACTACAGCTGACATTTGACTGTTTAAAAAACAAACAAACCAAGCCCCAAACCAATCCCCCACTTTTTTAAAATCAGAATGAGCCCTCTATAAAATGGTACAAGAAGACAAAAAGAGATATATAAATAAATATGTACATTCAGATCTTATTTTTATATTTATAAAAAAATGTGATTTATTTTCTTGATTTCTAAGGCCATGGGCAGCTGAATAGACTAGCCTGAGAGAATTTAAGCTATTCCAGTTTGAAAGACCTGCAGATATGTCTTGAAATCCCTGAATAATGAGGTAATCTTACCACAAGACTAGAAAATTTACATTAAGATTATTTGAGATTGACTTTGACTCTCTTTGGATTCAAAATCTTCTGCACACTCAGTCCTCTTATCAGTAGAAGTGAATGTAACCACTTCGAAAAAGGAGTTGGGGTGACCTTCCTGCCGTGGGAGGGGGAAGGAAGGGGGAAAAGATTTTCATAAGGCTGAACTTGCTGTTGAGATTGTCTCAATTTCTCCTCTTCCATCTCATTTTATATGTGTGTCTTATCCTCATCCCTGGTTCAATGACTGCAATGTTGTAGAAATATTATACCACTAAGTGCAATGTGCCACAACCTCCTCCATATCTGGCCTGATGGACCTACAGTGAACATCACAGATGGGAAGTGGGTACAATAAATATGCTGAAAATTTTCTCTTTTTTTGCCATCTCTGATGAAACTTTCTGAAGAAGATGGCTACTTACCCAGAGTCAGACTAAGTCTGATACTCGTGTGTACATCAAGCTGATGACTGGTATTGCTGCTGTGAATATTTCTGGGGCAAAGTTATGTACAAATGAATGCATTAAAGATGCATTTGAAATGCAACAATCCCTGCAGATTGCATAGAAGCACTAAGGCTTTAAAGAAGAGAAATAGATCTGAAAATGCCAAGGTTCAACGTGTGTAACAGTCCCAGCATGATCACAAGAGGCTTCTTAATTAAAGGGAGGGTGTGGGACAGGCAGCCTGCAATCACAGTGTGAGGTCTGGAAGTACTCTGAAGATGGCACTTTACGATCATGAAATGTGTTCATTTCACAATGATGCCTGCCTGCCTGCCTGGTTTAAGAGGTGATTATCTAGCTGGCAAAGGATCACATCAGCAAAACTCCTGAATGTGACTCTCAGCTGAAGCCTGCCCGGATCCCGGAGGGAGCACATAAGGGTAACGTGCATTAAAATGAGGTTGCTCTTGTAGTTTTGGTGAAACAGTTCCCTGACATTGCATTTTGGATCATAGTTTACCCAGCACAGTTAAGTTCTAAAACTACTGGTATGAGAAAGGAACTTAAAGAGAGTAAAACTTAGAGTATAAATAAGATCCACTGTGCCATCAGCAATCAGGAGTAGTGCAGAGGCCAGGCTGCCTCCTGAGCATTGCATGGCTACTTTGTACATGTCTCACAGTGTGGGACTTGGCACACATTTTAGACATCTGTGATGGTTTTCAACTGCTATGAGAGCAAGACATTTAAACAGAGACTTTTGGAACATAACAACTTAATGAAAAAAGAGCGCTGTGTGGGACAAGTGGTTGTCCCAGCCCCTCTGGGAAGATTTACCCAGAGGTGTTTGTTTTTTGGGGGATTTTTTGTAGTTTCTGTCTGTTTCAGTTCCCCACCACCACCACCACCATAGAAGCTGTAATGATAAAGAAGAGGCTTTGAAAGTCAGGTCATGGGCAACTTGTTTCTACTAAAGCACGTCTTTGCGGAGCATGTAACAACCTCTCTCCTAAGGACTGCTATTATGCCCACTTCCTTCTCAATGCACAGATTTCACATCACTGTAATTTGCCTCTGCACATCTGGGAAAACTGTCCTTAGTGATCAGTTCATTAGAAATACCAGGGGACAGACAGACAGGCAGATGGGCTGCTGGACCCACTTTCAAGTGAGGCTGAAAAAAAATTCCAAGGTTTTTGTGTTACAATCAGTACAACAGTCCCAATGAGACTACTTATTATGCAAATCATGTGCAAACCAACTGTCTTCACCTCTGTAAGACTCACTACAGAAGTGAGAGGCATAGGTGTATGAAGGGAAGTATGTGTGTGTAAGTATCTGGGGGTTTACACAGTTGAAACTGAAAGCTTTGGATTAGCAGGAAGGTGGTCTTTTTTTCTCTTTCATAATTTTGTGTATTATGTAGGTCATTCCAGTATGAAGCTACTGTTGTGTCCTGCCTTTGGGCTCCTCCCTGAAATGTTCATGATGGTTGAAACCTCTTTAGCCATGAAAGAAACTACTATTCTCTTCTCTGGTACTCAGGTATCTGTAGCTCAGGGATGCTATTTGCATTCTTTCTTCTTTGTGAAAAGACAGAGATTGCTTAATAGAAATATCCTGAAATCAGCACCATGACTCAAATAGTAATTTAAATAGGAAATTAAGGAGTTTGTTCTAAACACTAACAGTGTAAGGAATCTTTCAAAGGAGAGCATAACATTGAAAGGTAATTCACAAATACACAAAGGTGAGAACATAGAAATGCAACTGTTTAGATACATACAATATTTTATGCAATTGTTTAGATACATCAAGGTGTGAACAGATTGTGTTCAATCTGTCAAAACATATTTTTCCTGTTTCTGATTAACTTTATTTTTAGAAGAAGGTTTTGATGAAAAATGGAATCGCTGCAAGGTCTGTGTGTTAGTAAAACACTAAAACAGATGCTTAAACTGTAAGAAATTAAGATCAGTAGAACAACTCACCTGTTTAATATTGAGTGCTTAAATGGATTGATGGAGTAGGGTACCTTGTTCTCCAAAGAATAGAACTCTTAATTTCTTTGTTAATCGGTGTTATCTCATTCATTACAATTACAATGAGTATTCACAAACAGCAAATCCTCTCTTTCTTATCTCTGTCAAAGCATATGGTCCTAGCAAAGGAACTAAGATAACAGTAGCCTAATGCAGAAGTCCTTTAAATTCAGGGTACTAAGTTATGTCCAAAAGAGCTGAAAGGAGCCTGAACAAACCTTAACACTTTATGTACCTTGGTATGGTCAAGAAGAACTGATTTTCAAGCACATCTATTCATCCATCCTTAGATATCCTATAAATAAGGAGATCATGCTTTTAAAGTAAGTCCTGCTCCTCAGTAATGCATTTGTTCCAAAAGCCGCAGCCTAGAAAAAGGGATCGAACTTTTCAGAAATCTTCCAATGAAATGTTTTCATTGGAAAATGCCAGTTAGCAGATTTTAAAATATAAGCATTTTTTTGAAACCATTTCCACATGATACAACTTATTGTTTTAAAATATCAGCTAAAAAGCAGCTCAGAAAGATAAAAATGACAAGCACTGCAACATAATATAGCATTAATATTTCATTTTTCTCAGCTATATTTGTATTATATTTAGGTGGGGGTTTTTATCATGTTGAATGTTTGGTCTGAATATGACATAGAAAAACGGTTAAGATTCTCAAAAATTTTAGATGGGAGGAAAATATTATTCTTTTAAGATAAAATTTCACACTTTTTATCAGTGACATCCTGGTGTACAGACAGGTCAAAACTCAGATCCCAAAAGATCGGTAGATATGTTTCTCATGTTGATTTCATTGACACATTAAAGGTTTGTGTTTTGCTTGGTCACAGCATCTTCCTCCATAATAGTTTTATGTGGACCTGAGAGTTTAAATTTCTAATTTAAAGTTCCCTTGATCCTTGCACTTTGAGCATTGTTAGCTGCGGTGTTATTTGTCAAACATACAATTTTTGAAGTTCCTGCCAAAACTGCTTCCCAAGAGAAGTCTTTTCTTCTTCAGACTTGACAGTACTATAAATTATTTTAAGATGTTATAACCTTCTATATTTACTAGTGCTATAACCTTCTATATTTACTATATTGCTAGTTAAAAAAGAATCTATGTTTCTTAGGAATCTCCAATTTGATCTTCTGCTGGGAGTAACATTGTGAAAACACAGCCATTGGTCTTGAGGTCTGATATTGTCTTCTAACAAATGGTCTCAATTAAAGGTAATTCAGGGAAGTCCATGGAAATACAGTCAATTATCAAACCTTGAGAGAGAAATGCTGTAAGAATACAATTTGACTTCATTTTACAAGGTATAAAAAAATATTTCATACAAATTTCACAGAAAAATAAAGTCATAACAGGCAGGAAACATCAAAAAACAGGACCTAGAAGACATATTTTTCCTGCACTTGAAGTTTCTTTAACTTCATTAACAATTTGCAAAATCCTTACTTATAGTAAATACTTGAATGAATGTTCATTTAGGTCTATCTAGTCTGTTTTGTTTCTCTAAAATCTGTCCTTAGTGTCAGCTGTATAAGAACTTACAGGCAAGAGAAAGAACCTGAAAAGTTAAATAATTGTACATCATGAAGGGAAACATTCCTCCTGTCAAAATTCTGCCGTTCTTTGAGGCATGGAAATTGAACATCACTGCAATTATTATCATAGCTTTATTCAGCTCCTCAAGAATCATAAGAAAAGGGAGATGATGACATGATAAGAAGCAGTATTTGTACTCATCCACGATTTAATAGCAGTTGCATAAAGCTACCTCAAAATCAATGCACGTATTTTGGACAGAAATTAATGTGTAACATCAGAGGTATTCTTCTAAGTTATTATTATTATAAGATGGTTCACTGCTTCCTTCTTATCCACTACATTTCTGCTTTCAGAATTGTAGGTCCAAAGACGAACAAGGGCTGTGGAGTCTAAAAAATGCATTAATGGTTTGGTGGGGTCTTCCGTAAATGGATTGCAGACCACTGGTGCGGCTCAGAGAGAGGAAGTTTTATATCCAGCATTTCTAACTACTCAGGCTGAAAATAGAAGTAAATAAGTGTAAATACAATATCATGATCTATCTGCTGGAATTGTTTCTATAGATAAACAATCTCCATCAAATTTTGCTCACATTTTCAGCACTAAGGGTGAAAGACCTTTGCTGTGAAAGGCAGGAGGATGCTTCTAACCATGGACTGCAGGCATGATCCAGCAAAACTCCTCTTAGTTCTTCCCCTACCCAGCCAATAACTCCAGCATGTGCTTAACACCCACCCTGCGGGACTTGGACATACGGTGACAAGGACTTCCGTGAATGAAGGCCAAAATAGCTAATGTTGTATTTAATTGCCTCACTTTAAGGCAGGCTGGTTTAAAAATGTTTTTCTAGTGGCTCCCTAGGCTGCCTGGCATGTTTTTGGCTGCTGCAAGCCAATAAATGACAAAAGGAACAATCATAATAAATAGTAAATATTTAATATTGTAAGAACAACATTGCTGAGTACACGATATTTTGAGTGACAGATGTGTATTTGTTAATGATATTAACTAAATAGAGAGTGCCTTGCAGTTTCTTTACTAGTCACAGAATTAATCACATAGATTAATAATGTTGCCACTCACAGCAGGAAAATGATTTTTTTCTCAGCATTTTCTTTTTGCTAAGAATGTTTTCAGCCAAAGTGCCTGGTGACACATGAAAAGGTTCCCCAGCTTCTTAAAACTGATTTTTAAAGATTTTACACATACACTTCAGAGTCTCAGTTTTCCCATTCAAATAAGGATGTGGTCCTTCAGCTGGGAAGCCAAGAACTGTTACTCAGCCCCCTGCCTGGTGCAGTGGGGATTGCTCATCTAATGTTGTAGAATAGGAGTGGGAGTTTCTCCACCCAAACACATTCTGGACTATGCATAAAACAGCAGCATGTGGAAAAGGATTAAATATTTTTCTCTTCCTCAAGAGAAACACCTCTTGAGTGGAGGTGGTTGAAACTTAGGAAGCACAGTACAGAGTGCCTTAGTTAACTCTCAATGTAGTAAGCAGAAAGGAAATCTGAACAGCACTGTGCCAAGGCCAATATAACCTGTCCTTGGAAAAGAGCACTGCACACTGTCTTCTTCCCCAGTTGGACTATGAAGGACAAAAACTGACCTATGCTGATCCCAAGTCAAAGGTGGTATTTTATTGAATAAGCTTTTATAACTTCTGTGCTATTTCTGCAATTGTAGCTGGTTTCCATGTGAAGGCAATGCACATTGAATGGATGACTATCCAGTCAGATTCTAGTAATAATGGGTTTGGCATGAAAACAGTAGTTTGAAAAGTCAGGTTATGTGTTCAAATATCTGTATTTGATGCATCATTTTCTGGGCCATATAAAGGCCAGTTGAAAGTGTATCCAGTAACAACATTTTATCCTTCAGGATCAAAGTACCATGTAACACCAAGTACTAAATAAACTATGGTTGGACTGCTGGGACAGAAAGCAAGGTCACTAGCTTACTATAAGAAAGTTTTACTTTGGAGTTAATAGTCTGCAGTAGCTTGAAATGAAGGATGCAACCACCTAAATTGAAGGCGGTCTTTTAAGCATAAATTAAGTTCCAGGAGAGTTTTACATACACTGAGAACCTTGCATTGCCTTTTGAAATGAGCAAAACAAAGTGGATTTCCTTTGAAAATGGAAAATTAAAAAAAAAAATATCCTCATGCTACAGGTATTATATGAAGCAATTACTTTGCAGATAAGTCCTTCTAACAATCATATTAAATAACAAGTCACACATCAGGCAGCTTTACATCAAACTAAAATTCCAAAATATAGCAAAACTCAGCCAGAAAGCAACAATATATTTAAAGATGGGATTTCCTCATTGATGATGCGTTATTCCTTTCAGGGAATCCTACAATAAACCTTAAATAAATAAATAAAAGAATTAATGGAATAAGGAATGGTAGTATTTTGTCTGTATTATTCCAAACAGAAAATTATTTTCACTTAAAACTAGTTCTTCTGAAGTATTTTTGACCATAATAAAATTGGATTTTCCCCACTTGTAAAAATTCCTTTTTGTTGACTTTCTTTTCCTTTACCTCCCAGTTTACTAAGATCTGGACACTTCCCAACAGAATTTGAAGATCTAAGGAGGGAAAGCAAAGAGACAATGCTTTTTCTGAAACAAAAAGAAAGAATTTCAGTGAATTCAATATCATTCACTACTCAGACAAAAAGGAAATAGCCTGTCTTTCAATTTTGAATGGAGATTATTTGTCTGAAAGTTTGACCAAGAGTAGGAGACAAACCTTACATTGATTCCTTGGCTCCAAAGCATCATTTAAACTGGAGGAAGTCCTAAAATATCCCTTGATTAATATCATTGACTTCTACAAAGAACTCCATCAATATTTTGTCCATTCTGGTGGCAGTGGGCAAAAAAATCAGTGATTCGTTAGTAGTATAGACCCCAACATCCCTCCAGCTCTCCTCACCATTAATTTTCCATTATCTATTATTCTCTAAGCTCAGTTAAGGGCAGCACTGAGCCCCATTAAGTAATGATGATCTGTGGTGAACAGGCAGTAGAACAGTAGATGAACTAAGAGCCTGATCAAAGCTCATTGCAGTAAATCAGAATTCTTTTATACCAAAGACTGGCTGAAGCATGTCTGTCCCCTCCTACATTTCCTAATCCCTGACACACCTGGGCTGCTGCCACAGTTCATAATACTGTCTATTGAAGTTGTGAACCAGCCTTTGAAACAGTGAGCTTTGGAAATAGCTACGACATTAAGTGTCTGATACCTTTTAAAGAACTTGGGAAAAATAGCTGAGTATTTGATTTCTACAGCTCTAGGAAAGTGTTTTATTCTTTTATGTAATTGTGGAAAAGTCTAGCAAGATAAATCAAAATATTATTATTTTTGTGAAGAGAGCATGTGAGTCTGCCTTTATTCACAGGATGAATTTCAAATTGCACAGATCAGACACTTAGATTGTCTAAATATGATATTTTCATTTTTTATTATTATTTTGGAGGAAGGAAATGTTGTTTCATCCCATTCAAAATCTAAAAGTTGTAAAAAATGCCTTGAATGTGGATCCACATCATTACTTTTCATATTCCTGAAGAAAAAAGGAAGAGTGAATGAAGTAAAAGGGATGAGTGCAAAGAAAAACAGGATAGTGAAGCTAACTGTATTTGTGGTCCTGTTAGACCTTCAGAGGGATAAGTATGCTAACTTCAGCCCTGTAATGCTTCAGGATCTTGTCTCAGCTTCCCCTGTAACCAATGAAGAGCACAGATTAATCACTCAGGGAGTGATTGTTCCTATCCAGACACTGGTGCATGCGCTGATTATAAAGGAGGTACAGCAAAACCTGAATTGCTCCTTCTTCACTCCACTGAATACAGAAACTGAGGCACAGGAAGTTCCACGTGAGTATGAAGAAGAACTTCTTTACTGTGTAGAGACTGAGCACTGCAACAGATTGTCCTGAGAGGTTGTGGAGTCTCCCCCACTGGAGATTTTTGAGAACTCTCTGGACACAATCCTATGCAATGTGCTCTAGAATGACCCTGCTTGAGGGAAGTTGGACAAGATGACCCACTGTCTTCCCTACCAGTCCCACCCTTTCCTCTTCATCATTAAATGCTCTTTAAGCAAAACACCAATAGAATGTGGTGCAGTGTAAATCTACCACCAGGTCTTCTTTTGTCAGTTCGTTATCACATTCTTTCTTGTCAAGCTTTTCTGCTCTTGTTATTAACATTATTATCATCAATAGAGTTCTACATGGATTCAGGACCTCTCCCAGGAGTCCCTAAATAAACAGATTAAGCAGCTGTGGAATTTCTCTAGGTAAGTGACAGCCCTTTTCTGTTTGTTTTAGACAACAGACATATAATATTTGTTGGGCACTTTTCTCTTTGATTGCTTGCAGAAATAATGAGCCCTTTCCATGTAATGTATTTTCGCAGATTATACAGAAGTAGTAAGTTACAAGTCCTAGTTCATATATGTCCACAGAAACTAATGGATATGTGAAAGTTTATGCAAAGAGAGATTCCTAGTCCATGGAGATTCGTCCTCCCCACACTGTTTCAGTTCAGTGGAATTAACCATGTCTTCTTTTATACAAATTTCATACTAAAGAAACTCAATTTCAGATTTAAAATTCAAGGTGATTCAGGACAGTCTACTTCAAAGCAGAGTTTTCTAGCTCACATAAGTTAAGGAAATAACATATCCATATCTTGTAGAAAGGGTTAAGAGATCTTTGTGAAGCAGGATCAATTGCTCTCAGTTTTCAGAGCACGAAAGTGATAGGACTGCTGATAGTTTGTGTGTTCACCAAGTAATTCCAGATTAGAGGATACAGGGAGTACAAAACTCCCAGAACGGGTTCAGAGTGAGACGCATACAATCCTACCATCCCATACTGACTTAATTTTTTTGTTTATTCATATACCTGAGACATTGTTTTGATTGGGATGATAATAGAGACTGGAACTCCTGGAGCCCACTGGTTTCCAGCTCTCCAAAGTGTTCTGGTAGGCTCCATGGAAACAAACAGATATTACTGATGTTATTGAGAGTCTGAACTAAAAGTTTCTTCAGATCCTTGTATTTTTTTTTTCTTTTTTTATGTGTTGTGGTTTTACTAGTCATCCTGACTTGTCTGAATGGGAGACTGAACTGTCCTTCATATAGATACAAAACTAGGGTAGCTGTGGCATTTTAAGTTAAATTACTCCACTCCATTTAAGGAAATGATCTGGTATGATTTCTAAACAAAAACAACAATATACCCAGAACTCTGTCCTAGATACTTAAATTTTAAATTTATGGCAACATACTCCGGTTATCCTTCTATTTTTACTGACATTATAGTGGGGAGAGAGGAGAAAGCTGAAATATTTTAGATCATTTGTTTTCCTAAGGGTTGTGAGACAATTACATCACAAAACAACACTGTAGCTTTGTGAGTAGTGGTGTTAGAAAACTATATAGTAGCAACAGTTACTGCAATCAGACTCCGTATACTTAACACTGTGAATATATCTCTTAAGAAAGTAGTTAGTTGCACAGAGAGATGACAAGAGAAGAAAACAGATAGATAAAGTCACTGAGTCTGTATAGCAGAGGAATAAGAGAACAAGGTAGAGAATACAGAAATTCTGTTTCATAGTCTGCCTCAGATAATAATGTAATTTCTCCTAAAATACTCATTTAAGCCTAGACAAAAAAATGTGATTTTTGAGAGAACTCTCCTCACAGATTTTTAAACCATCCTTCATCCATGAAATTATCTCTAGTTTTACTTTCAATGTTACTTCTAGCTCTGTTTCTTGTGATTATGCAGCATATATTAGAATTGAAAATATACTGTTAAGTGTCTGAATGTTCCCTTGATTTT
Organism: Chiroxiphia lanceolata; assembly: GCF_009829145.1. NCBI lineage: Eukaryota > Metazoa > Chordata > Aves > Passeriformes > Pipridae > Chiroxiphia > Chiroxiphia lanceolata. The sequence goes on along the minus strand of NC_045643.1, from coordinate 26,299,807 downwards.
AATGGGATCTAGATTAAATGACAGTAATAAGCATCCCTTTGTGCACAGTTCTTCCAGAAGAGTTGCAAAAGTGGTACTAAAAAGCCCTCTCTCTAAAACTCTGACTTCAGAGTAAGGTAGGAGGCTCATTGTAGTTTCTTTTTCTTCCAAATGCCCTATTAACTCTATTAAGCTTGAAACTCCAAATCATTCACTGCTTCTGTGGCCTGACCAGCCAAAATATTACTTGTTCACTGTCTCATGGAAGCTGGCATCTGCTTTTTGCCTTTTGCTATAGTTTTTAATTGCATTTCACTGACACAGTTCAGCGTAAAGGAGCAGAAACTGAGTTTTTGTCTGCTTTTTTCATTCTCAGCAAAATTGGCAGCTAGTTCCCAAAGTCTTTCTGTTTAAACCAGTTCATCAAAACAAAAAGCTACATAGGATATTTTCTATGGTCATATTTGTTGTGGAGTTGCTTCAGGGGGGTTCCTATGGGGAAATTGTCTTGACAGATTTAACGCAGAAATTCTATAATATAGAGATAATATAGTTGATATTAGAGCTTCTTCTCTAGTGATTATAAAATATAGAGCTTACCACAGCACAGGGAACTCCAGATTTCCCCAATGTTCTTCATATCTTCGTGGTAAACTGTAAAAATAAATACTCCAGATTCACCAAAAAAAAACCACAAAAAAAAGCCAAAATCTAAAGTAAAACTCTTAACAAATTTAATAAAGAGGTTGTAAGTCATAAGAGAAAAATAAGAGGAATCTGTATTTTTAGGTTTCACTTCTTTCTGCATGTCTTTTGCCTGTTATTCATATCTAATTATTTGTGTCTCTTATTATTTCAACTATTAAAAACATATGCTGTAATTTGTTCAAAATTATTTTTAATAATTCTTCTGGTTTGATTTTTCAGTAACCAAAATAACTTCTTAAATGAAATAACATGTATATTCCAATGGAAAAATAGTTAAGTATTTTTAATATTAATAATTAGTAGGATTTGGTTTTTGCTTTTTACATGATCTATTTATTTTTGTTTGGATCACAAGAAGGAAAACATTCTACAGCAATATATCAATTAAATATTTCAGCTAGTTTTACCACCTATAGAAGGTTCAGCTCAGCCCATTATACCCTTCCTTTACCATTGTCATGCTTTTTTTCTGAATGCTATTCAGGCTCTCCGGTCTTCCTTATGCTGTTTGCTCAGTGATTTCACTCCTTCCTTTCCAATCTCTTCTGCAAATTCATTTAGCTACAGTACCCTCTCATTATAGATGTTTCCATCAGTACTATCTTCTCCTACTCCTCTGCTAAATCAGTAAATAAGCATACAGCTGAGAGCTGTGTAAAACAAAAGTTATATAATCAGCTTTCTGTGAAAAAACAATGTTCTCTTCTCATATTTATTCTCACCTCTCTTAGCTCTGAAAGACCATTACGGCTAATGATAGAAGAAATTGAAATAGCTTAATATTGCTTAGTTTAGAGAGGAGCAGAGTTGGAAAAATCACAATATGGAGAGACATGACCTGAGGAAGGTAAATCTGACATTCTATTTACTCTCCCAGAACAAAGAAATTATTCTGTCCAGATGTAAAATGCAGGGGATAAATTACTGCTCCACAGAGCATGCTCTGGGCCTCAGTGCCATGAGATATTGAGGGCAAGAAAAAAAGGTTGCTTACAGAATTAGGCAGTATAAACATAATGCCATGAAGAAGGAGAAATACAGCAGTGAGCAGAACAGCCAGTGAATGTGGGGGATTTCCCTTTATTTATTACAAGCCACTCCAACCCTGGAAGTTCTGTTTACCCACAACATGCTTGATTCTGTAATTATGATCAGATATATTCCCCCTAGGCAGCTCAAATTTCCTAAATCAAGGTGAAATTAAACTGCAGTTTATTGTTATTGGGGTAATTATTTTTCCAGAGAGGTGCAGTACTTGAGGCAGTGGTCCCAATAACCAGATCCACCTTCCATTTTTATAAGCTTCTGATTACATTGTAAGAAATGAGGACATAAGGAGCTGGAAAGGCTGAGATCTCTGGATCTGTATCACTGAAACCACCATCAATATTAGCATGCACAGGTGTTCCTTTGGTCAAGAGGCCTAAGAGGACACAGACCAGCTCATGTATTTATATCCCAAAGGTGCTTCACCAGTTGAGAGGCAGTAGGTAGTGACAAAGCATAGAAACCTTTATATGTCTTCCTAACAAATACAGGACATAGCTCTGAAAACTACTAGACACATGTGCCTAGTGACCATTAAAGCAATCACAGAAGAAAAAGGCTTTGAGAAGGAAATCCATAATGCATGTGTCTCTTCTTTAAATCTGAGCTAGAAGGCAGGAGTGTGCAGAACGAAGTCCCCACAATTCAAATGGAAGTGTTTGGTGACCTACTACACTACTTAGACACATAAATCTATGGGCCCAGATGGAATCCACCCAAGGGTACTGAGAGAACTGGTGGAAGTGTTCACCAAGTAGCTTTCCATCATTTACCAGCAGTCCTGGCTAAATGGGGAGGTCCTAGGTGACTCGAAGTTAGCAAATGTGATGTGGAGGTTTATATTGTATATGAGGAAAAATTTCTTCCCCAAAAAGGTTGTTAAGCATTGGAACAGGCTGCGCAGGGAAGTGGTTGAGTCACTGTCCCTGGATTGTAGGTATGTAGATGTGGCACTTAAGGATATGGTTTAGTGATGGTCTTGGCTGTTCTGGGTTAACAGTTGGACTCAATGATCTTAACTGTCTTTTCCAACCTAAATAGTTCTATGATTCTATGATACTATCAATACGGTTCATACTTAAGATCTGAAGATGAGAGAAACAAGTGTCTGACACGGATAGCCTTAAATTCCCTCACAGGCTGTGCTCAGCAGGGAGATCTGTGGCTTTACTGTTGCAGGTCACTCATAATCGAGTGCAACCAGGTAAAGTGTCACCTTTACTTTTTCATTAGTTTATAATGTCCATAAACTATCTGTAAAACATCCCTTAGTCTGCTATACACTTGTCTGCCTTTTCAGCATGTCAATATTATTTTATAGTAGAAAAGAATACCTCTGAGTTTTAGAGAAGAAAAAAAATCAGATAATCTATGAAAAAAATGAGAATCCAATTTAATATAAATTGATTGCAAAGGTAACATCAGTTATATTAGAACCTAATGGTGTTGCTCCTTATTAGAAATCTCATAATTTGTAGACTATTTCTTAAAATTTCAGCTGTTCATTTTTGTTCAGAATCAAGAAACTGCAATGTTTTACAAGTTTTGATAACAAAGAATTAAGAGCCAGCACCGTTAAGGTACTGGTGAAAGTTAAGATATCCATCTAAGAGCTAGGCAGTGAAATGTCATTTAATAATTTTCTTGATTTTCTGGCAAATGTAGATGCAGTATCATATCAGTGTTAAAAATGAAAAAGGAACAAAAAATATATATCAATTTTTTTTAAAAAACCTCTTTTCTAAAGAAAAGGCAGGCAACAAGGCATAAGTTCATCTTATCCTGCTGCAAAGACCTCCCAGAATAGATGTTACTGCTGTGTGCCCAGGCTCAGCCCTTCCAGCTTCCCCTAAATGCCTGGATATCGTGAGAAAACTTCAGATCTGCACCCTTTACTGTTAAAACTATAGTAAGGCTGTTTGATTTCAAAACCCCCAAGTCACAGGTATTACAGAGTGCTTTTACTGCAAACCTTTGCTTTCCTGCTATATATATTTGCACTGAGGCTCAGACTTACCATTATTCATCTGCCACTTCCTAATGTACCAGATGACTGCTCAACTACCTAAAATATGAAGTGTCTGCAGAGTTCCAGATTGAATGCAAAGGATGCTGAAAAAGAGCGACAGAGAGGCTCACCTGCAAATGACAAGTTTGGACAGTCTAGAGAGTCTGGACAAAAGTTTGCTCATTTACCTCCTTTCTCCTCTTCCATCTTTTGTCATATTGACATTAACTACTTTAATTCCCTCAGTATCCATTAACACAGTAATTATCTGAAAATTTAGAGCTCAGATTGGTAAACAGTGGTTTCTTTTTAACAACCTTCACCAGGTACTTAGAAATTAGGTTTTCTACATTCCTGCTGTTTCTCCCAAGGCAGACACTTCAAGTTTCAGTTTTAAATCTGACTACAAAATTCCTGTCATGTATCTCCAGGTTACATCTTAGAGCAGAATGAACACAGAACCAATAAAGCCTTGTACTTCAATGCTTTTTATTTTTTTATTTCTATATTTTCCTACATAGGCCATACCCCTGTATTAGTTACACTTATCAAAGTCTAGAAACATCTATTGAGTCAGTGGAATAATCAGAGATCAGTATCACTGTAACCAAAAGCACAATATAATTTGTTATTTTCTATTGACATAAGAAGCACCATGAATATTTACAGCACTGAATAAATACATTGCACTTAGATGGTGCTACCTTGTATTTCTAGAGTGCACTATGCATATATAAATCTACTCAGCATAATAGCTGTAAAGAACCGCATTCAATTCTAATGGAGAACATCTCATTATATCAGACTATTTGGAAAACTGCATGAAAAAAATGGAAAGATTGTTGGAGAATTCTGGTTTATTAACTGATTTGCTGGACTTGTGTAAGCAAATGTATGTAGGAAGGAAGTTTTAAAGATGAAACCTCTCATGAATTAGTCCAAATACTTTAATGAGCCTACCAATTTCATAGCTGAATACTCAGACTGCTAAAGTTTACATTCTTTTTTGTTTTTATTCTGGGTACTGGGCTCTTCCATTTTATGCAAATATTAATGATTATAAATACAGTCACACTTGCATAAAGATTCTTAATAAAAGATGGTGAATAAAAGCTTTTCTGAAGGTCTGTGTGTACAATTTATAGCAATATACCAAACGATGAACAAAAAAATTGGAGTTCCTTCCTTCATCTGTTTGACAAGAACAAAGGAGATAGCAGAAGATTACACACAAAGGAGATTTTAAATGCAGAGTACAATCTCTAAAACAAATCTTAGAATTACACCTCACTTGTGCAAAGGAGACAATTCAAACCTGACTGAAACAATTGGGTGCTCGTTTTTGATGCCTTAAGCCCCTAATGGTTTTTTTATTTTTCTAATATTAGTAAACCTTGTAAGTTTTATAGGTAGACTCTAAAAGCAGCAACCCTCCCTCCCTTGTCCCTTTCCCTTTCCCTCTAGCACCCTTAGTTTACCCCATTCTATGCTCCCTATATCATCCCTACTCCCGAATCCAGTAGAAATGTTTAGTCTTTTGTCAAGGCAAGGCCTAGATTGTTGGCAGAACAGCGTATCAGGGCCTAAACCACAGAATGAAGTCAAGAATTAGGTAACTATGTACCCTTTGTGCTCTGATGATGGTGAAGGTGATGAAGTAGGTGGTCCCGAAATGCACCCCAGACCCATTTTCAGGGCGTGGACCCCGGGGCGGTCCAGAGTAAAGGCACAGGGTGGACACACCTGGGATTGGATGGATGGTATTATAAAATGTAACCTCTCGGGCACAGGGGCGCGCGTCTTGTAACATCTTAACCTTGGCAAAATAAACCCTTTCTTATCTCACCCCTAATTAACTGTTGCCATGGGAAATCACTGATAAGATAGAGGGGCATGTCCCTAAGTCACAGAGACAGGATTAGCAGGAGGAGCAGCCAGAGGGGACCTCTTCTTAGACCTCTGCTCTGCCTCAGCTCAGCTAAGTTTCAGTCCCACCATTGGAGCTGGGAGGATGGGTTCTTTCAACCTGCTGAACCAACTCATCCCACTGGTTCAAACTGGGGTTTGAATCTTGGAATGACGCAAACATAGATCAAGTTTGGCTTTTGATAGACACATAATATGATTCTAGATACTAGAGCTGACAGATGACAGAATTGGTGGGTGTCAAAGGCCATTCTTCATTCTTTCTTATCTTCTTGGCTCCGCGTTGCCCAACCTCACAGGATGTGTCGTTCTTGTGCTCTTTTTCTCTTGAGCTGTAGGGTGGTGCAGAGCTCTCAGTTCCCTCAGCTTTGGAACATAGCTTCGTTTTCAACTTTTTTAAACTGCCAAAGGATGAGCCACAGGCTCAACAATGAACTTTAGTTTGTTTCAATACACAGGTGAGCGTTAGGGGAAGCTGTTTACTGACATGCTGAGACTGAGGAGGGGAAAGTTGCTGCAGCTTTTTGGCTGCTTTGCTTTGCTTTGCTTTGTTTTTCTTTGCTTATTGAGAGAGTGTTGGGGGTTGGACTGAATGACCTTTAAAAGTTCCTTCCAACCCAAACCATTCTAAGAGAGTTCTTAACGTGACTGTATTGTGTTTCCAGTCTAATGGTAATGACAGATATTTTTATGGAGAAGCTTGAAAACTTGTGTGAGTTTGATGTCTTTGCAGAAGCTAGTGAGAGCCTGAAGCAGCAAGTCTGGGGCATGGGGGAATGTGGGAGGAACTGATCTTACTGTAAAATTGTTCGAAGGAGTTTGTTCAACACTTAGTGAAATTCTGTGAAATTCTGCCTATTGCAGGACTTGCTGCCCACATTGCTCCCAGCCCTGGTACAAGGACTCCCAGGAGATGCAGTCCAAGTAGTTAGGGTTGACCTTTCTGGCCTCTTGTGTGGTCTTCCTTCTCCTTATGGAAAGGGATGAAGGCTCTAGGGACTGTTTGAAACCTGGTTGTATGAAGCACATGCCATACAAGCTCTGCTAGGTATTCCAGTGCCTTAATGTAAGATATGTAGCAAGATATGTGCCTATTGTAAGATATGTAGCAAGATCTAGGGCTGGGTAAAAGTCTAAATCTCTTGTTTGATTAAAGGATATGTCAGGCCCAAGCTTTTTTTGTTTTGTTTTCATGTGGTCATAAATAAAGATGATCTTCTAGATTTTATAATGATGTTGGAAGGTTTAGGGCCCCCTAATCGGTAGGGAATGGATTAGCATTCCCTAATCTGCTTCAGATGAAATGAGTGGGGTAAACTGAATCCACTTTCCTTAATGGTTTAATGAGTCTGTTTGAAGCAGATTAAGGAGAGGTCATGCAACCTCAGTGTCTAGCAGAGGGACAGTAAGATATATTTCCTAATGATTTGCAGAATGAGCATCTATTTAACTGCTGTCCCGAGCAGTGACTTCCTTTCGTGGAGAGGATTCAGGATCACAGCAATTTTCATGTTAATGATTTTAATGGTTTCATTCAAATTTTTAAGTGTGAGGGAGTTTTCCCTCTTGTAAATCCTTTCCAGTCTGCCCTCCATATCATATTTTTTATGTACCAAGGAGAAACAAACTCATCATTCCCACTGTGTCCTGGTCCCCATTTTACTTGTTAAATTTTCAAGCAAGTACTTAGAGTTTTCCTGTCATTCTGTCCTGCTGTCTGGGAGGTGTTTTCCAAGGAAACCATAAAGCCACTTCATTTTTCTCTGTCAGACCATCTGTTAAAATGTTTTCCAGATGCCTGCAAAAAATACTGACAACAGGTAAATTGACAGACATGACTTATCCTACTGTCAAATATTCTGTTAGATTTTCTTTTGCTGTACACCTGTTTTCTCCTATTTTTTCACGGAATTGGAATGAGTGCCTTCTTTTGATTCCATACCCTTAAACTGTGTTCACAAAATCTTGCCTCAAGTCTAAAACTTATGAAGACTGTGATAATACCACATAATGATCACAAGTGCATGAAATGCTCCATACCATTCATTCTCTGTGCACCTGAGATCTTGCCATAGGGATATCAGAAGAACAGTGTCTGCATTTCGCATACTGCTTGTATTTGATGTTCCAGTAGTTTTTTGTGACAGCTGGACTGTGCAGAAAGCATTCTGGCAGACAGTGCTAAAATATTCACTGGTCTCCTGATCTAATTCAAACTTACATTTGCAAATTGCTTGTTTCTTTTGAATTCTAGATGTCAGAGAGAAAATAATAGATGTATACCACCTTAATATTTCCTGTGCTACTTCTCTTCAAATACTGGAGTTGCAATGCACGTGCATTTTTTAAGTACACTCAAATTATCTACAGTTAAATTAGAAGTCTCTATAGTGTTAAAATATCAGCCTGCTGACATACAAAAATACTTCCTGCAAACATTTAATTTGCAGAGCTGCTTGATACAATTGAAGATTTTCCTAAAATATAAGAAATTATGATTTTCCTGGTCTTGGGCCTATATATAGTATAGGTCTGTGAAAAGGATGCCAATTAGACTTCTGGGCAGGTACTACTGAAGATGAAGCATTGTAGCAGCTCAGAAGCATGTTCCTGCTACATGATTTCCTGTTCAGTGCTTGTCTGGGATCTCTGTAAGTCTCATATGTGGTTTGGTATCACTGTTTTTCAATCAATAAAACCATTTATATAAAAGAACCTCTCTAAAACAGACTTTATGATCTTACTGAGACTGGCATGAGCAATGAAGACAACTTATTCCATTTATGATCTCTTGATTTCTGTCATAATTACAAAAGCATTGTAATGAACTAGGAAGCTGCTTTGCAAGTTAGCATCAGTTTCCGTGCTTAGATTCCTGCTTTGTTTTGTTGTGGTGGTTTTTTTTTTAATCTTTTCAATATACTCTAGGAAATAAAAGGAAAAGATGATCTCTTAAAGATGTATTCAAAGAGTGAATGGAGTTTTAGCAGAATACCTGAGAACATGTATAAGTATAAGCTCATAAGTAGTCCTGTTGCAACACATTCCTGAAGCTGTCATGTAGTTAAGTATATACTCTTAAATTGGTGTCAAAGAGAAGTTTGTAAGGCAGCCACATGGCTGAAGAACTAGACTAGGCATCAAAAGTTCATCATCTAATGTGCCCTGTGAACAGAGGCAGTTACTGCCACCCTGTTCTTGCTTCTTCTGTGCTGATCCTATTTCTACTTCAGATTAATTGACTGTGAACCGAATCAGGCAGATTTTATCCACGTGTAGGTGAACACAGAGACAGTGTTGTTATCTGTTTAGCTTGAAGGATGGGTGCAGGAGTTGACAAAGACATATTCATTAAATCCTTTTTAGGGGACTGAAACTTCCAAATTCTTGCCTCTATTCTTCTGTTGCATGAGTCAGTGGATACATAAATAAATAAACAAACAGATATGTAAACCTCTGATGCTCTTAATAAAATGTAAATTGATAAAATAGATAAAGAACAAACTTCAGACATTAATTGCTGAGAGATTAGTGAGTGATTTGCAGTTTCCAATTATAAAATGGAGGAATTATTTCATTGAAAAAAAAGCCTTAAAGACTAAACAGTTATTTGCATTCCTTCACTGTAATGTTGAACCTTAGCTGTGTGGTACATACCAGAAATCTATGCTTTATCAATCTGATTTCCCAATGAACAGCTTGCCACAGTGGTTAATTGATTTGCTGATCCAATAACTGGGTGTAGATCAGCACTGTCTTGGCCACATCATGCTTTCAAGCTCAAACCCAAACTACAAATGGGTTATGTCTTAACTCCGTCCTTTTTGACAGCCATTGACATACCACGTATGTTCCCTCAGTGTCCCATTCTTGGTGCCACAAATTGTGGGGGACAGTTTTGCTGTGCCTGACAGGTAGATGTTTAATGGTGAGTATCTTTAGACCAGCTAATAATCTGGCACAGCAAAATTAAGAGTGTGGTCTGTCACCTGTGGGGTATCAGGAATTACATCCAGTTCACACGCTTCTTGCAATGACCAGACTGCTTCCCTCTATTAAAGCACATCAGCATCTGCTAATTCCTGCTGGTTTTTGTATTCAGTGATATAGGACAGGTAGCTGGGACACAGCAAGTTCTTTAAGCACAATGGTACTGTCGCCGGTAACTGCCTTCTCCATCTGAAAGGAATAAATCCACTTCCTGCGCTGGAACACTCCTGACAAGCTGCATTCAGAAATACGGCCACCGTGTGGCCACGCCGCAGATCTGCTGCTTCTGTCACAGATGGTGCCTTTCTTAGGCCAGCAGCATCCACAAATTGCTCATTAGGAGTATGTACCTGGCATGAGGATGTGGTTCAACAGAATTACTCCACCTAACTTGCTTTAAAACAAAGTTTATCGCTGTGTTCTTCTGGGACATAGAGGCCCAGGTCCTTGCTTGATATAAATCAGTGTAGCACTCTCTAAATCAATAGACCTACATCAATATACACCAGCTGTGGGAGCCATTAGACTTACACCAGGAAGATCTGCTCTGAACTGCTGCATTTTTTTTCTGCACATAAGCAAGATGAAACTTAAGGGAGATCATAGAATTTTTTCAAGACTTTAGAAATCCAAATTCCTTTACTAATGATTAGTTACTCTAAAGCTATTTTAAAGTGAGATTTCCCCATAGACTTTTATGGAAGGAGTATTAACAGAACTGGTAGAAAAAAGGAAGAGCAATGTGCAAAAATCATAGCCAGTATTTCCAAGAAAAAATTGAAATGCTCAAAGTGCTCTAAAAATGATCAAATGTAAAGAATGGTTTACCTCTGAGCAGTGACAAAAATTACTGGGACTCAGGCCTTGAAAAGAAGCACTGGAAGCACGATCATGAGTAGGTCAGGGAAAGTCAGTGAGAAATTATTGTTCACTGCTTTTTAAAACACAAAACTTGGAGGAATGCAATTAAATGTTCAAGTGGTGCATTCCAAACAAAGAAGAGCGTGTAGCATTTTGCAGGATGAGTTTGCATAGCTTGTGCTGCAGAAGGTTGTGCAGCCCACAAGATGCTTTTGACAAATACATGAATTAAAAGTTACCCAAAGGCTGTCAAACTCCAAGATATTATCTCTGACTCAGACAGTTTCTAAACGACAGATTGGGTGAAATCTGGGAAGACACAGTGAAAAAACATTCTTAATTGTATAATTTGGCTTGGACACTAGGTGCTGAACTAAATGAACCCAGTCTGACTGGGTCAGACTATTTGTGACTGTCCTGATGTTTATGGTGTTTATGATCTCGTATGGCTGATATCACATGCATTTGAGACTGCTTTGATTCAGTACTTCACATGTGTCAAGGTTTACAGGATTTACCTCTCTGACAGAGGTGCAACACCTAATGAAATGTGTCCGGAAGCTGTTCTGCAGCCTGTGAACATGGGCAAGCTCAAACCCCTCGCAATGGTTAATCTGTAGAGGGTAACAAATATCCTCATTCCTTCTAAAAATAGTTTTTAAAAAATTTTCTTCACTTGAGGTGACAATAATGGTGTAGCTCAATAGGCAGAAAGAATGAATCCTCAGCACCATAAAAAGAAGCAGTTTCATAAAATAACTCAGATTAAGAACAGAAGTAAGCTATAAAAATAGATCATTAATGTTTCATGACTGAGGGACACTGCTAACAAGTACTAAATGTAGGAAAGTCAGGAAACATAAATAATCATTTCTACATCAATATTTAATCAGAAAATTTATCTTTGTTGTTGTTTCTTCCAATTATTTTTATTGTTTAGGCTCAGTTCTGCTTGTGGGATATCTATTAGATCACACATTGCTGTGGTAATGTGGTACAGATAGGCAATGTCATAATGAACAGTGGTTTGAAGGGCAGCTAGGGTTAATTTTTACTCAGTATAATGATTTTTAAGGTGAAAACAAGAAGAAAGGCAAGAAAAACTGACCGTTTTTCGAGAGTCACTTATTTCATATTCTCTTATTATGTCTCATTTTGTTTAGGAGCCCAGTAGCAACCATAGTTGCTACTGTAGTGGTGGGTAGTAGTGGGTGTAATACTGTAGTAGTGGATTGTTTGGGGGAGGTTGCCTTTTACAACGGTGATACCACAGCTATTTGTCTTCTCTCTTGTAAGCATCACAGTTTTTAATGGCTTTATGCTGGCAACATTATCAGGAAGGACTTTGAAGCATGTTTGGAAAAGAGAGAAGGTCAAAGACTAAACATTTCCAAAAGTATTGCAGTAATTAGGGGGCCTATCTTCCTTCAGCCTTTAATTAAGAGCCTTAATTTTATCTTCAGAGTTTTGTCAAGATTAAATAAAAATTTGTGGTAGAGTGGGGACTTAAACTCATCTGTGTCTCATGGGACTCACGCTAAATCTTTGGACCCTCTAAAGAAATAGGATTTCCATTACTGGAAACATACCAAATATGCATTCCTGAGCAAAGCCTCTTTTAAGTTAGATTGCATTTTGAACTGAACTTTTTAGCAGTTTCTCTTCTATCAGGAATATCTTTCATTCCCTCTACTTACACCTTTTGCTCCAGCTCTATAAACAAACCATGACCATATTCAGCTGTCCATGCTTCACACTAACCATGTGAGTACTAACACAGCACTGGCATTTCATCTGTACAATATCAGAGCTAACCTATGATTTTACAAGTCTAATGAGACCCTCAAATGGAGTGGCAGGCCAGGTCCCAAGGGTTGCTGTGAGGGAATGGAGGAATGCACAGGGTCACTTTTTGGCCCACTTTGAGGCAGCAACAGCTTAAGAACCTCCCAAGGTGTATTTATTTTTGTTAACTGGTGGGTTCAAACTGAAATTAAGGAATCAGCTCATTTTGCTTTAAATTTCCAAGCATTTGAAATGCAATTCCTTTTTCCTAATAATAAGCAGAGGAAGAGACGGTCCTTGGAATGGGCTCTGCAAATGATGTTTTTCTCATCAAGATCTTTTACTGTGAGGTGTACACATTGCTGAAAGGAAAATGAAATGTAGTCAAGCCAAACAACTGTAGTTTTTTCACCCAACTCATAAAGCTTCCACATCCACAGTCACTCCTATGCTGAACTCAGGCTTCTATGAGGCTAATGCTGCTGGTAACTAGACTGACTGCTGATATTCACAGAATGATGATGGTGATCATAAAATGAAAGAAATTATACATTTTTTTGCAGAAGAGTAATTTACAAGAGAACAAGTGTGCTAGAATAAAAAAAAAAAAACACAGCAAAAAACACTTTTCCTTTGCTTTTGTTGATGTCTTTGTTATATTCTTTTTTCAAAAGTGGTGAGTTGCCTGAAATGCAAACCCAAGCAAACACTAATTTTGCTGACTACAGCCATGTGTATTCTAGTAAATTATGGCCTGTGCAACTAACAGCTGCTTCTACAGTTCCCAAATTGTGTTTATTTTTTAAACTTTAAAGCCCCTAGCTTTTTTTTTCCCCAATTTTCTTTTCTTCTGCTTTTGCAGAATAGCAGAGAAAAAAATGTTCCAGAGAAATTTGACAAGAGCAAGCAAAAGGGAAAGGCAGAAAAATAAATAAAGGGAGTCAGAAAGATAGCTGACAGCTCACTGCTCCTGTAGGGAAATTTCACTTTTTATTAGGAAATGTGTTCATGTACTTTATGGTCACTTGAGCCAAGTGCTAAATTTGTATATGGACAGTTAAAAAAAAAGATATGCACCACAAGACATTCTGTGCTATTTTACTATGAATGATCCCAAAATACTCTCAAGCATTTTTCATGAGTATTTTACAGGGAGAGAGGCAGCAGTTAACCCGTGAGTCTGGGGTATTTCTAGCTGGGAATATTAACACTGCAAGGCGGACTTGCTATAGTGAGTACTGATGATGCATTAAGCATTCCAACTTGAAGTCAGTTGTTGAGAAAGTATAATAAAATCACTGCTTAGTCAGCTTTGCCATCTGATTAAAAATTAAATTTCTCAGTAATGCAAGTCTGGAAAAATTAAAGGTGTCTTTAACCAACAGATGCATATTTGGACATTATAATTGATACAATGTGTACTATTGTATACTGAAAAACATGTAGTACTGAAGTACCAGAGAATCTGAGTCCTTAAAAATGAGAACTGAGAGGGAGCAATAAAAAGTAAGAAGTTTGCACTATAATTCTCAAGACCTTGATCAACTTTCTGGAAGATGTCTGCATTGATTGCTACCAGAGACTGCACAGGCGCTTTCCTAAGAGTGAGAGAGCGTTCGCCACCTGGGCTTCCTGACCAGAACTCTTCTGCCTGATTATGCAAATCCTCATGAAAAATGCTGTGAGAAGGCACAAAGCCAGCTGGAGGCTGGCCGATGATCACAGAGCCTGTGGCTCCTGCCTCTTCCCACCTCCCTTGCCTACATGTGGCTGAATGCTCTCTGCAGACAGCTTCTCCCAGTAGATCTGGGAGCTGACTGCTCCATGGAGTGTGCTTGGGAAGGCAGAGGAGCAGAGGCTGCTCATGGTAGTGAGATGCCTGGCCTCAGGAGTGCAAGTGGTGATCTCACCATGCCTCAGCACTCCTACCCCTTTGGGCTGGCGGGTGTCCCAAAGAGCAGAAGCAGAGTGATCCCAGCATTTGACAAGTCAAAAAGCAGTGCTTGTTGCTAGTGAAAGGGGAGTAAAAAGGGGGTGGGAAGTGACTCCTCAAAACAGATGCTCACCCACATCTATGAAGCATTAGTGACAGGCACTCAAGGCAGCCACAGCCAGATGCCTAAATAATAGGATGGTAAGAGTGTCAAAGACAATCAGGATGTCCACTGTAAGCAGGCAGCACTAATGCAGGAGCTTTAGTGCTCCTAGCCATCCTGGGAAAATCTGCATTAGAAAGCATACAGATCACCAGCAGCAATTGAAAATATAATAGCAGCCCCATCAAACCAAAACAAAAGCATCTACACCAGTGGCAAATTGAAGGGTATAAGGAAAGAGCAAGCATGAAGTCCTATATAGTCCTACCTCCAGGTGATGATACAAACCAGACAAGAACAAGGAGATGAGGCCTGAAAAATGAGAGGAAAAGGGCTGCATAACAATGTAGGAAGAATGTTACTATCCTGCAAATAACAGAAACTATTCGTATCAAATTATGGGGGATGGCAAAGAAGATAATAGCAGTTAACTCAACAACTATCTGATAAGTGATCCGTAATAGGATGTTATTAGATGTCCCTGACACACTGTGAATTATACGCTGATAAAGGAGGCTGTTCCAAATGTTTAATTGTGCAATTTACATTTTGTTTTTACAATAGCTATGAACAAAAAATGCAACCAACGCAAATAATCAGCATAAAAAGGAGAATATAACTTCTTTTTTTTCCCTAATGGTTTTGTAGTATTGAACTAGTCTTCTGCCTTTTTAATCAGTATTTCCATTTTAAATGACCTTTCAAAAATCTGTTTAAAAATGGTAGTAGAACAGTATTTTCCCACTTCTAGAATAGCTTTCTGCAAAGAAAAACAAGATCCTTTAAAATTATTTGCATCTCCCATCTACTGCCTGTCTCTGCGCAAGAGGCAAGTCATCATTAGTTATGTTGTACAAAGGGTTAAACTTCTGACCAGAAAGGCTTTAAGACTGGTCCCAAACAAAACAGAGCAATTTCTCCAGTTGCTGAATATCTGCAGTTATATCAACTAGAAGTGGTATCAGAAGTGCTCAGTTTTTTAAAAAATCATGCCTGTTGGGAGTTAAAGGCAGAAGTTACAGTGTGCTGCTCTGACCTTTGGGTTTTCCCTTGCTGCCAACTCCTTCCATGGGCCCATGACTCTAAACAGGATTAGCTTGGGCCATCCTCTCTTTTCCAGATGCTGGTGGCACTCACTCCGCCTCTTCAGTATCTGCAGTAGATCTTAATAGGCTTCTATCGACTTGTCAGAGCATTTCCTGTCAAAAAATCTTGCATTCCTTCACACTCCCTTAAAAAGAGCATTCAAAAATCTCATAAACTTCAAGGGAAAGAAAATTGTTTTGAAATAACAAACTCTTCTGTGTGAAAACATCCTCAAAAGAGTCCACATTAACATCATCAATTTAAAACTTTCCAATCTCTGTGTGTTGATACAAAAAAATGCCTTTTTAATTTTCCATTTTCCTGCAAATGGAAAGTAATAAAAATAATGATATTTTGTGCAGAAGGAACATTCTGGTTTGATTATTTTTAGAACAACTCCTATGTGCAGTTTAAACAGAAATCTAGACAGCAAGGATTGTTTTGAATCCTAACTGTAATAGGAATAGACCTAACACTAAAACTTATTTATGAGCCCCAGGACAACTCTGTGTTCACAATGAAGGTGGGCTGTACCTTGTTCTCACAGAGTCATGCCTTCTGTGCAATACTCATAGAAGTGGGGTTTTTTGTTTGCCTTTTTTTTCAGTGTTTCATAAAGGATGTTTTTGAGAATAAAGCCTCTCAACTTTCTGTGAAGAAGCAGCTTCTCTAGAAGTGCTTAGGTTTTAAATAAGAGGAAACCAGGGGGTGCTCTGTGAGTGCTCTGAAGAAAAGGCTGCATTAGATCTTGCCATCCTCCCTGATGACAAAACTTGTACCTATGTATATACATACACACAAGCACACACAGAAGGATATTATTCAGGCTATCAAGAACTGTGATTCTTAATGGAAGTCAATGGAGGACAAGAAGTGCTTGTGAAGCAGCTCTTCACATTTTTATGCTTGGTCAAAATCAGAGCACTCACAAATGCTGTTTTGAATGCTTGGTTTCCACTCCTCATAGTAACTTTTCTGCTTCTGGAAAAAAATATCTTTACAGCTCTCTACCCTGACTGCCATCACTTTTGTTTACTGAATCCCATCATTTGATGGTAAATGTACTCATTCTTCCATGCCTACCCCATCAAAATCACGGCACAGGTTTTCAGAGGTGGAAAATATCAGGACCAGTGCCCAGCTCTGCCCCACCAACAGCTGAATGCTGATGTTGAGCTGTGATTTCCCATAAAGAAATTAATGGATTCAAATATTTAAGCCAGAAAATATAAGCCTTATACAAGCAATAAATTTTGTGAAGTGACTTATGACAAACTAATAACTTGTGTTGATGTTGAACTCCTTCTGTTATAAAGACAACAAATACAATCAGAAGACCTCAAGTACAGTTCTATAGGTAGGATGTTCCAGTGGCTTATTCTAAAGTAGAATGAAATGTTCTATTTCTGAGAAATTCTTTTGTTTTACAGTTAAAAAAAAAAAAAAAAGCTATCAGAAAAGCATGAATTGGCCTTATTTTATGACTCTGTGCAAGTTTTGAAACATGTCCATCTAGACCCATTAAAAAGCTTAAGTGCGCAGAATTGAGCATGAGTTGTTTAGTTCTGTTGTGTTTCGGAAGTGCTTCTGAAATTTCAAAAGTTTGTAATAAGTCCTATGAGGAGCAGCTGAGGGAGCTGGGATTATTTAGCTTGAAGAAAATGAGGCTCAGGGAGACCTTCTCTCTCTCTACAACTACCTGAAAGGAGACTGTAGTGACGTGGGTATTGTCTCTTCTCTCAAGTAACAAACAATAGAACAAGAGGAAAGGGTCTTAAGTTGCAGCAGGGGAGGTTTAGATTGGACACTAGGAAAAATTACTTCACTGAAAGGGTTGTCAAGCTTTGGAATAGACTGTCCAAGGAAGTACTTGAGTCACCATCCCTGGAGGTATATAAAAGAGGTGTAGATGTGGCACTTAGGGACATGGTTAGTGGTGGACTTGGCAGTGCTGGGTTAACAGCAGAACTTGATGAACTTAAAAGTCTTTTCCAGTCTTAATGATTCTATGAAACAATAACAGCAAGCTTTCATCAGCTTTTTTCTTAATAAGAGCACATTATTTAAAAAGGCTATTTTCTCCCCCATTCTTTTGGTTAGGCTTTGCTTTAGGTATTAATTTTCGCTTTTGTTTTTCCTTATTTTTAACACCGTGACAAATGGTAACATGACATGGAGACAGAGAGTTGCAACAAATAAAACTCCACACATAGAAGACTTGAGAAAGGTAAGATTTGGTACATAAAATGGTCACTTCTTTCCTCTAGCCTTCTCCATCCGAATTGAATCTCAGCCCAGGCCTATAAATTTCAAATGGTGCAGTTGTAATTCATATATGCATGCTAAACCTGGAATTAATTTTCTGGGAATTAAATATATTTTATACATACCCAGGACATGGAAGGTAGATCTTGTGTCAAAAAACGAGGAAAGGAAAAGTTAGGTGGGATAGGAGGAGTCACGGCGTAGACCCAGTTGCCCTGAAGCCCAACACTAAATTTTAGTCCACTGAAGTTATGTCTGCCCGGAAAAAATGAGGAAAGCTCAAGTCATGTTTAACTCTGGAATTCTGTACCTTCAGTGCACATGGGAGTTACAGCCCTACTGTAAAGTGCACTGCCCAATGCTGTGCTAATGCAGAGCTGAGTATATGCTGCTGGACCGAGTTTTGTGCTTTACTCTAATGTCCTGCTCTATCCAGATCACATGAAGGAGAGTTTTCGGAAGCACTGAGTATCCTCAGGCTCCTCTCTGCCAAGAGCTGTCTTGAGTTCATCCCTGGGAAGTGGTGAGTCTAGAGAGAGGCAAGAGACTTCTCACCCTTACACCCAGGTTAGGAAAACCAGTAAAATAACCTCCAGTTATTTATAACTGCTCTCCAGTAGCCAAGAAATCCAGTGGATGATTTTTTGCTTTGGTTGTATTAGGCTACCTTGTGCTATCTGAGCTCTAACAGAGCCATGGAGCTGCCTTTGCATCTTCAAAGCACTGTGCAAGCATTACATAATTAATTCTCACAAAACTCTTATGAGGGTGATGGATTATATTTGAATTGTTCCCTACTAATCATAAAAGAGAGGAGGTTTTAAAGCACTAACATCTTGTACCTATTGATCTTTCTGTGTGAAACCTTTATTATCAGTAGTATCTGTATAACTGCACTGCCAAAAAGTTCCAGCCAAGATCTGTGTCCTGTTGTGCCAAGCACAGCCCTGTGCAGTAGATTTTGTCAGCTTCTCCCAAAATGCCTTTCATCTTACAAAGAAAAGGGGGAGTGAGGAGACAATTAGAGAGATAGAAAGCAAATAAGTTGATGTGCCCTTAACATCACTGGCTACCAGGAGGGCTGTGGTTTACCACAAGAAATGCTTTGTAACAGACCTTGAGCTTCTTCCAGGGATAGTTTCTGTCTAATATTGTTGCTGATAAAACACAACAGGGACATCACCAGCAACCCTAGCCTGCACCCTAAAAAAGCTAGCCTTTCCTGCAATATTAACATGATAACCTGGGATGTCCTGCAGGATTATATCCTGCAGTCTGTGACTAGTAGTAGAATTGATTTGTGTATCATCCTTGAAAACAGGAAAAAGACAGTAAAGTGTGAAAAGGTATTTAAATATTAAAAAGCAAAATTTTTTTTAAAGGCAAGAAAAGACAAGGAGGAAAAAGGCTTTGGGGTGTGGGTTTTTTTTTTTCCAGATTGCAAATTGCAAATAATTGTTTTATGTGAAGTCATATAAATCTTATTTCCATGGCTAACAGACTACTGTTATAATCATTAATAATCCCTCAGAGGATTGCTGCTCAAGCTCCATTTAGTGTTTTTGGTTTTACATTACTAGTTCTTCTTACGTATTATCACATCACATATCATGCCAGCAATTTCAAGCCTTATTAAAATAATAATTTTTATCCAGAATGGAGAGCTGCTACTTACCACTGGAAATACATTATTAGCTCATCCTATCTAAATTGCTCATTGCTCATCAGTAGAAGTTAGACACCTGTCAACATTTCAGTACTACCCCCAACATTTTGAGACTCTGTAATTACAGAAAATTTTGTTGGTTTTTTTTTTTTTTTTTTAAGAAATAATAGGTGAAAATTTCTGTCTTGACTTTTCCATGTGGAATATGAACTCCATAAAGGAAGGAGGAAACATATGCCAGAAGAAGGAGACATATTTTACATTCTAATTTTTCCAGTAATAATATTTTTATGAAACATAAATATGAGTGAGTTCCTCATATTAATCAACCTAATTCAGTGGAATTACAATGAGTCTCAGATCTTTGAAAGAGACACTGTGAAAATCATTTTGCCCTTGTAGTAATAAACAAATGTATGCCATGCTCACCTTAGTACACACAGCAACACTATTCCGAAATGGACTACAACCTGATTCAGGAAAAACATTTAAGAGAAAAGGAGAAAAAAAGCTTTTCAGTAGACTATTATGCAGAAGACCTGCAGGGATGAACACATATTTCTCAAGGCGAGGGTTAAGCCAACAAAAGCCACAGAGAGAGATACAGCAGTCCAGTCTGACCTCTATGATGGATGAGTTTAAAAAGGCCTTCTGATAAGGCTGCTCTTAATGTTTTATTTTGTTTTACTTCTATTTTACCTTTTCCTATTTTTTGCTTTTATTATTATGCCTGACTTTACATTTTCACTCAGCGGTGTTTGCAGTAGGAAAGTATTGCTCTGTAGTAGGGGTTTGCTTTCCCACTTGCTATAATTTGTCTGTCCGTTTGGTTTCTGCACAAGTGTGACTCCTCTGACTTCCTGAAAAGCTGCCAGAGGAAGCTTAAGATGGCAAGATAAGATGAGGGGTGCTGTGTTGTTTAGTCACAGTCATTCAATACACAGTTGCAGTAGGGAATGTGCACCAGGGTAAAGCATAACACAGCAGTATGAGCCATCTGCATGGAGCACACGACCTGTGCAAGCCTCATACCCTTCTGGAAAGGTAATTACTGGCCAAACAGGAACCCTTGCAATGGTTAAAATAACACTATATGCCCCTACTTAGACAGCTGAGTCCCACCCAAAGAGCCTTTATGAGATGGAAAAAACACTTCATCAAATACAAAAGAGTGATAGCAAATACACACAGCAAAGAGCAAATACGTTCCAACACATACAGAGATGAAATATGAAAGCACTAGGCCAGATGAATCTAATCTGTGGTTGCTTCACTGTCATAAAACAGCCATAGATCAAGAAGACGATGTTGCAGGGAAATCTTGCATAGAAAAGTTTGAGCATTTTAGACTTTGGCTTTAGCCCTGCAGCTTTCTATCAACAGTATTTCCTCCATGCAGCAAGATACATGGCCTGCCCTCCATTTTTTAAATCAAGGGCAGACAGTGACAGGTGAAGATAGGTTTGTAAAGATAGTAATAACAAAGCAACATGTAAAGTAATGAAAAAGAGTGAATACGGAAATTGCCAGTAGTGGGATATAAGTGTTTGTCCCAAACTGGAAAACAGGAAGCAAACCCAAAGACAGCAGAGCTCCCACTGGAGCTCTCTAAGACTGAAGGAGCACTAATGGAAGAGTCAGAAAGCAGAGATAGAAACAAGGCAGACAGTACAATGGACTTCAAGGGAAGAAAGAAGCAGTTAAAGGGAATATCAGTTTCAATCATGGAAAACAAAACAAAGCAAAACAAAACAAAAGGAACAAACCAAACCAAATCGAAACCAAACCACATAATTGATAATTTTAAAAAACATATAAGACCCAAAGAGGTTGCAAGTGAGGGCATAATATGATGGCACATGACCTGACTGGTCCATGAACTACTCAAGAGGAAAAGGATGTTGATAGAGTGGTGAGAAGAAAGTGAATGAGAAAGAAAGCAGTTAAAAGGATTCACACAGGAAAGAAGGGGAACGAATGGAGTAACACAAGAGAGTTTTTCAGCCATTTTCTGTCTAGACAAAGGGACAGCAATAACTTTGCAGCAAGACATGACACCTCCCTGGGATACAATTTCTGTGACTGCATATCTTCACAATTGCAATTTCAGTCGTGATTTCTTTACAAGTGGGACAATGGCATGGAAGGGAGGCTCTTTACTGCTCTGGGCTTCCTGTGCACCTCAGAAAAAAACCTACCATAATGAAATCAGCAACATTCAAAGTATACAACAAACATGACTATAACCTACCATTGAGACGACTGCCTACCTAACCACCCACATGAAAAATGTACATGCCATTTGAAATGAAATTCCCCTGATAATTGCAGCTTCTCTTCCAACAGACAAAGAATATATCTCTTTGTTGTTTAAAAGACTTTTAAAAAAAATCTAAACAGAGATTTTGTTTTAAATATTGGCACAGTGGGGTCTTTGGACCAAAAAAACTCCCTCCCCCTTGAAAAAAGAACTATCCCAGCATGGTACAATGACAGAAATGACAGAACAGCAAAGCATCATGTCAGGGAGATGGAAGGTTTCAAAAGGAAAAACATAAAGGTGCCTCCAGGTTTATCCAAGTCTATTTTTTTCTTTGAGAATTGTAATTATTCAAGAGTACAAGATTTCTTCTTGAATGTCTGCAGGGGGTTGTGAGGGAGTTTTTTCCTTCCCCTTCTTGACAGCACCTCCTGCTGACATAAGACTGACAGTCATTACACCTTCCTAGTAATGTCAATGAAAAACTTGTCAGATATATTTTTGCATTGTATAGCTCATCCAGGCTTCAACAGAGAAATCTGCAGCCAGCAGAAAGCTCAAGGACTTCACAATGATTATTCAATCTCCAGAGAAGTACATAATAGAGAAGCAAAACATGTAATTTAGTCTTTCAGCAGACTAAAAGTCAAATAGTAGAGAGCTTGTGGCCAGATGTAGATTTTTCTTCCCTTCAGGGTATTCTGGAACTGGGAGATGCTTCACAGAATATTCTGTGTTGGAAGAGACCAAAAAGGATCATTGAGTCCAACTCTTGGGTGAATGGCCCATACAGGGACCAAACCCACAACACTGGTGTTATTAGCACCATGTTCTAACCAACTAAGCTAGTCTCAGGGCCGAGATGTTTGTTGCCCATCATTCTGGTATAAGAAAATTGGGAAAACTCACTAAACAATACCCCCCAAAAGCCATTAAAATAAAACCAATGATTTTTAATGCCTTTGTTGGAGTTCAATTCAGGCTCTTTCAAGACCCCTCTGACATTCAGGGGATTCCTTGTTCAAAACTTACTGAGGATGTTGCATGATGCCCTCTCACACTAAATCTCTTGACATCAGAAAGACAAAACTTTTTAAAGTGTGTTTCTCACCTCCTCTTTACAGTTTTTGCTTTATGATTTGACATAGATACAGATTATGGAGTGTAATAAGATGAGTTCTCTAAGAAAAATCAGGATAGATATCACTTTTTGATTTCAAATGTTGGTGTCTCTACAGAATGAGATCTATAGAGATATATGTATACAGCACTATCCTCCTAACAGGATTATTCCCAGTAACTAGCTTATCATCTGCACTTTAAGAGGAGCTTATGAAAGAACAAAAAAAAAAAAAAAAAGGAAAAGAAAAAGAAAAAGAACTGTGAAGATTAGCACAGAATTTAAAAAATCCATTTTCTCCATGTCCTCTTCATTTGATGTTATCTTCCTCTATATCAGAGCGAGATAAGGTAACACAAAGATTCCCAGAGCTAAACACTCCTGATTTCTCTGGGTTGCTTAAAATTATATAAAACCTTTAGAATTTGGCTACTGCATTTCATTTTAGCACCATATGACACCCAGCTGATGTAAGACAGCATTAAAATTAGGTGGAGCTACATACAGTTCCATCAGGGGATGCTTAACCCAGAAAGTTTAAGAAGTAGTTTTCAAAATAGCAGTTCCCAAGGGCAACAGGGTACATTCAGCAGATTTGGGAATTGAATAATTCTCAGACAGGAGCTCCTCTGGAAATCTTTGATACCAGAAGCATAAACTAGACTCATGGGATATCACCTAACAGGCACAACATCACAGATTTAACCTTGACTTTTCATTTCAATCACCGTTGAGGTGATAAAAAGAGAAAGATATCACCTAGGTATAGCCAGGTATCTGATCTTTTCTTAAACATCTCTTTTTATCCTGACACTGACCAATAATTTAATTAATAAGAAACACATTTCCTAATTCGGAACCAAAATAATTGTTAAGCGGTTCATTCTTTAATTTCCAAATATTCAAAATCTTAAAAGCTAGGTTGTAGTTTTGCTAAAATCACTAATGTGAATTGGTATCAGTTTCTGTGAGATACCTTTATAATACAATTCAGTCATTGCAAGTGAATAAGTGTCAACAGACAACTGTATCCACTTAGCAGAATGGATGTATCAGTAAAGTTAATCTGCAGAATGCATCTCCAGTAGCATGGACTTGTAGTAAATGAATTAACCCTCCAGACTCCTAAGTTCTTTGTGATTCTTATTTCATTTTTTTGGTATTATGACTTTTGCTCACTGATGTGCTCACAGTGTTATAATGGTTGACCTGTGGTAATATTGTGCAAGCCTCTACAACCTTCACAGTGGGATCAGAACTACAGCACATAGATATAGATGGGGAAAATAGTGCCTATTTCTCAAAGGCTTATGGTCCAAATGGACACAAAAGTAAATTCAAAAAGAATGAAAGTGGAGGATAATGATTATTGAATGTTGTAGTTGCTGCTCAGCCTTTGTCAAGGAGAACCCAGTGGACAGAATAGATTGTGTTCATCCCTGATACAGCTTCACTAGGTTTTTATACCGGGGAATAATTTCACTCATGTCACACATTCATATATCTTTGTCTGACAGCCTTTCAAAGCTTTATGAATCAGTGTTTCATGCAAACAGTTAAAAGCATTGAAGCTGGAATTATGTGATCATTGTCATAAAGTGAACAATATATTGCATCTTGTTTATCCATCTGTTATAATTGCACTATGGGAATTAAGCTGCTTATAATAAATTCAATTGCATAAGTAGTACTAACACATGTACGTGTCAATACATACTGCTCATTTCCACATTTACTTCTTCATATTAAGCAATTCTAAAGGTTTCTATGGAGCACATCTGAGTGCCTGTGACCTTCCTGTCACTCCTGAAATTCTCTGCTGCCTGGAACTGCCTGAAATGAACATCTTAAGCCATAAGATGGAGAAACAAAGTCAGTCAAGTAAAGTGTTTTTGCTGTATTTTGCTGCTGATTTGGGTAAGATTAGAGTTATATGCTGTTGCCTCAGATGGCTACCATTCTCTTGAGTTCTTACTGATTTGCAAACTGAAGGAGAGACAGTATAGAACATAGAATCCAATAAAAAAAGTAAAGAAAACTTGGGCTAGCCTCCTAGCCCTACCACACTCCTTCACTGTGGCTTAATCCTGTCTTTTGACCGTGGGTACATCTCTGCAAGCCTTGAAAGTGAGCCTGAATCCAGTCTCAAACTAAAATTTACCTCATGTTCAAATTGTGTAGATGACAGTTTAAAGTCTGGGGTTTTGGTGAACTCCAGGGCATGGTTTGCCACACTTCACCCCTTGATCTTCAGTCCTGCACACAACCAAGAAAGCTCCCTTGATGTGAAAATGAAATAATGAAATGAAATGAAATGAAATGAAATGAAATGAAATGAAATGAAATGAAATGAAATGAAATCTCTGCGGTACTCTTTCACATTTTCTACCTGAACCTCAACTGATTCAACACGTATCTAAGAAGTGAACAAAAAGCTTGATTGACTGGGACTTCCCTTCCTTGTTGGGAACCTAGTGGGACTTGTGTGCTCTAGTTTAAATCCTGGGTATAAAAATTCTCTATAGTGAGTTTGATTTTCTTCCTTACCCTGGAATTCACAACACCATCCAAGTATACATGACTATCCTTATAACAAGCAAAAACTAGACTCTGAGAGTCAAGGAGAAAAAAAAAAAAAGAAGGTGCATCAAGTAGGACTTCTAATTTTGGCTTAGTTTTGATTGTGCTTGCTCAAATCACTAATGATTTTTTTTTTAACTAGCGCAAAAACATCGATTGCAAAAGAACCCCTGAATAACCACCCTTCCACATAGTTACATCATTTTAATATTCTCAAGTTGTCAGCAGATCTTTACCAAGTAGGAGGGATTCATTAACTCCAGCGCAATCTGCAATCCAGACTGGCAGAAAGCAGAGGCACCCTGTACCTCGAGTTGGCTTCAGTCAGAGGTAGCATGAGTATGTCTGACTCAGGCCTACACATTACTGTGTAATCAGCTATCCCTCATGGAGTTAAAAACACTTTGCTTTAAAAAGACAGTGGTAGGTCTACCCGGAATTGTCTCATTCTGATGCAAATGCATCCACTTCCTAGAAGAAAATAAACATTTTTAGTCAGTAAGTGTGAAATAAATGGATCTCCTAGTGAGAGGTGAGTTTACCTTGTTTGATTTCCTGTTTTACATAAATTTCTGTGTGTGTATATCTGCCTGCATGTACTCATGTGTATACATATGTATACATCTGTGTGTATGCATACCCACCAAAGTCACTCTATCACTCCCCTCTGCAACGGAAGAGATGAGAGAAAATATAAGGAAGGGTTCATGAGTTGAGAGAGATCACTGTCATGAGCAAAACAACCTCAGAGGAGGGATATTAATTAGATTTATTACTGACAAAATCAGAGCAGGAAAATGACAAGTAAATTAAATCTTAAAAACACCTTCCCCCACCCCTCCTTCCTTCTCAAGTTCTACCTCCTTCCCGCCAAGTGATACAGGAAGATGGAGGATGGAGCTTATGGTCAGTTCATCACACGTTGTTTCTGGCACTGCACAGGGGGAGGATTCCTTGACCTGCTCCAGTGTGGGGTCCTTCCTGTGGGCGACAGTCCTCCATGAACCTCTCCAATGCAAGATCATCCCACAGGCAGCAGTTCTTCACAAACTGCTGCAATATGGGTCACTTTTTCATGGAGAGCAGTCCTTTAGGCACCATCTGCTCCAGTGTGGGTTCCCCACAGGGTCACAAGTCCTACTAGGAAAACCTGCTCCATCATGAGCTCCTCTCTCCATGGGTCAGCAGGTCCCTGCCAGGACAACGCTCCAACTTAGGCCTCCCACAAGGTCACAGCCTCCTTTAGGCATCCCCCTGTGCTGGCATGAGCTCCTCCGTGGGCTACAGGTGGATCTCTGTGCTCCCATGGTTCTCCATAGCCTACAGGGACACAACTGCTCCCTGGTCTGCACCCTGGTCTGCAGGGGAATCTCAGCTCTGGCACCTGGAGCAACTCTTCCCCCTCCTCCAGTGACCTTGGTGTCTGGAGAGTTGTTCACATGTTCTCACTCCACTCTTCACCAGCTGCAATTTTCATTTGCACAATAACTTTTTTTCCTTCTTAAATGTG
Organism: Chiroxiphia lanceolata; assembly: GCF_009829145.1. Taxonomy (NCBI): domain Eukaryota; kingdom Metazoa; phylum Chordata; class Aves; order Passeriformes; family Pipridae; genus Chiroxiphia; species Chiroxiphia lanceolata. The sequence goes on along the minus strand of NC_045643.1, from coordinate 26,272,920 downwards.
TTACCACAGAGTTGTTACTATCATTCCTGACTGGCTTGGCCTTGGACAGCAGCAGGTCCATCCTGGAGTTGGCTGACATTGTCTCTGCAGGACATGAGGAAAGCTTCTGGCAGCTTCTCACAGAAGCTACCCCTGTAGCCCCTCCTCCACCAAAACCTGGCCACAGAAACCCAATACAACAACATAACAAATGCACAGGAATTTTCATAGTTTAGTCCAGATTAACTTTCAGCTGAGCCGTAGGCAAGTACTTTGTACAGAAGCAGCTCAGTGATACTGTGACTAAGGAACTTCTATTAATCTTATTTTCTGTTCCAGGTCCTTCAATGTCTGCATCAATGAAATGACAGCATTAGCCTTTAGAAAGGCAGGTTTTTGCAAAAACCTAGGCCCAGAATTCTGAATATCCTGTGTCTATGCTGAGAAGTGAGCAACACAGGAGTGTGCTGGAGCTGCTCATTCCCAAAGGATTGAACCTAGAAATCCTGATGGCTTCTGAGAGAAGGTGTATTCATTTCTTTCTTTTTCAGGGGAGTCTAAATTGCAGTCTCGCCTTTCATTATTCTCAGTTGGCTCCTTCTGTATGATAATTGCAGCAAGGTTAAAAATGACCTAATGATTGCATTAGCTTCCACACAACTTTCCTCTTTTCACTCCTCTCTGACCTCTATCCACAATGAAAGATTAGTGAAGGACAGTTAGAAATGTAAAGAGAATGCCTGAATATAGGTTGTCATACCCAGCCCAGCTGTTGCTAATAATAATTTTCTGAGTGCAAGCACTGGATGAACCATTTGTCACAAATGATTTATTTGATGAAATTAGCTCTCTTTTTCACTCTTTGAAACTTCCTCAGTAAAATGATGGAGACATTCAAAGTTGTTCATTATGTATATAGGCCCAGGTGATTGTTTCTCTCCTAGAGCATCTCTCCTAGAGACCAGATTAGTGGTAGACTGAGGTGCCAGTGTTCAATACAGACTAATGATTTTGGATGCCTCTCCTTTTAACTATCTTCTTTGGACAGACAGATCACAGTACTGATATTCAGCAAGTAAAGGTCCAAATCATTCTGAAAAAATGCCCCTTAAGAGATACATTGGTTGTTCACGCAAAATCACTAATTGCTTCTGAAAATCTATCCCAGTGCCTATTCATTATATGTCATTACTTACATCAGTGACATGGCAGATTCTATAATTGCATGACTGAATGACTGAATCTCTGCAAAATGGAGACTTGATAGCCACCAATGAGTGACAAATAAGGCTGCCTTCTTTACGCATGGAAATAAGCATTCATACAGACATTTCTCCCTTCCAACTCTGTAGTCTCAGCTGGGATGTCTATCAAATAGAGATTTTTGCTAAACATCTCCCCATGTTCTGCGATTTTTTTTGCTCTTGTTTGCCTTGAAGTTTCTAAGTACTATGAGGCAGACTCTGGGCTTTTACCTCAGCTGGGACTCATAGTCCTTATTATAGTATGTTCCCATTAGTTAGCCAGCTGTACTCCAAGGATTATATCCATTCTGTGAGACCTAACTGTCCAGGGACCTTGTAGGGGTTTCTTCATTCTAATTTGTGTGGCTTCAAAACAAGGGGAAAAAAATACATCACTCAGTTTGTGTATGAGTTCTGTCTTCGGAGCTGATGGTGGTTGATTAGATCATAGGAATGGGATTTACATTTATGCCAACACCTCATGAAGTCCATCCTTTCATTAAACACTGGTGGAGAGCTGGTTCTGAGACAATAAATGCACCAGGATGATGCTGGATTTTAGTAAAAAAGCAGTATTGCTCAGGAACAACTGTGAGTGACCCTGCTGGAACTGAATACCGTTGCGTAGGGAACCAGCACAGACAGCAGACCATGGATGGTGTCCTCTGTGGCTCTGTCCTGCACTGCAAGACACAATGTCACTGGAATAACCCCAGGGAGGAATGTGTCTTATATAAGATCTGTTGAAGTCCCTAGGTAATTTGCAGCCATAGCATTTGGACTATTATTTACTCAGGTTATTGATCTTTTAAGTCTGGTAGTTGTATCTGGCCATGACAGACACAAGCGTCTTTATGGGCAGACAAGATAATGTAATGAAAGCCATAATACCAGCAGACAGTGGTAAAATAATGTGGGGAAAGGTGAGGGGGAGGAAGGGGTGATTTTAGTTCTTTGTCTTCCAATAATCACTGCACAGTTTGACATCTGATTTCTTTTACCTAATCTCAGCATGCATCTCAAAAATGCTACTGGCCATCAGATTATCCCAGTAGATCATTAAATTTTCCTATCCTCTGGATTTAGGTATGCTGTGGAACTATCCAAGGATAATGAGCATCCTGCTGTTACACTCACCTGGTTGGGGTCGATGCATTTTATGAAAGCTCCCCACATATTCTCTTTAATGAGTGAGTCCTTTCTATTTATAGGAGAATATTCTAAGGGGAAAAGGAATAATATGACCTTTGGTGTTTTTTTATGCGACCTTTAGGTTTTTTGATGAGAAACATATTCTCCAGACAAATTCCTAGTTATCAACAGAAACATGTGAACAGCAATATATGATCCAAAAGCCATGTACAATTAAGTTTGTTTATATGTAATGCTATTCTCCTTCCATGAATGCTATACAGTTGGGGTCAGAGATAAAGCTTGCAGCTGCAATTACCCAAACAGCTGGATTGATTGAATTCATGGGCTAAACCATTACTGCTTCTAGTGGCAAACTCAACATGGGATATAGCAGCACTAATGTTGTTTACTAACTCGAGGAAAGAAAACAAGTTTATCTGATCACAGATAAACTTACCTCCTCAGATAAACATTTAAATAAAAAAACTGTCTCCTTCAAAAATGCATACCCTTAGTTCCCTGGTGGCGGTTCTTCCTTATGTGTTAGTGTTCTTCCATTTCTCTCCTATTCATATTCTCTCACCTAATTCCCACAAATGGTTCCTTCTGCTCAAATAACAAGGCTCCAGACTGGTAGAATAGACTTGGGTAGTACACTGGGGCTGAAAACTTAAATGCTCAATTTCAGAAATTTGTGGTTTGCATTGTAAAGTAAGTAAGACTGTGATAGGACCTGCTACTGGTGTAATGCTGCTTATCTTCCTCTTCCCATCACACAGATCATGTACTAAGATTGTCCTGAGCAGCATTAACATGGGTACTCAGCTGCCATCTGCGGTGGAGGGGAGAGTAACTTAATGCCCATGTTAGGCTTTCTCACCCAGAGCTAATGCAGCCATTTCAGTACAGTCCCAGATAACCTAATCACAATCTATACTGACTCTGAAATTATAAAGGTGCTCATATGATCACTGTGACTGCAGATTCTGAATGGGTGCCAGACATTAGGATATTTCTCCTCCCTCAGCATGAATGAGATTAGGTACTGGTGTGTTCCCTTTGTTTAAGAAATGCGGAGTGAACATCGAGTGACTGGTAAAAGGCTATAAATTAAATTTTTCAAAGAAGAGGCAGGAATCAAAGGGAAAGATCTCAGGGTCTTCACTGTTAAGGTCAGCTTTGCTTTCATGGAGGCGGAGAAAATGTGCTACAGTGAATGTGAGAGTTAGAAAAGAGTTATTGCTGAGTTAAAAAGGACTAATAACTATATGTGTAACAAAGCCTCCACTCATGGGCAAGGCTTTGAAACACCTTCAGTGGCAACCATCGCCCTAATTTTGAATTAAGTCCAGATACACTAAAACTAAATCAACAACTGAGTTTTCCCAAAATCCACAGTACTCAGATCTGTGGTTGATGATGAGCCACAGTTTTTGTCTGAACAGCTTTAATAGTAATTAATAAATTTACTCTAATAAAAATCTTGCTGGCAAAAAGCCCTTAAAGATGACATTATTTACATAATTTCCTGCAACAAACAGCTGCATAGCCCTCCACTCTGGTCGTAACTTCTCAGTTGTAATACTCCTGCACCCAAACATTCACAAATCTTAAGGCACCTTCTGGCATTTATGATACAAAGGAGATTATGAAAGAGGTCTGTTTCACAAGGGTGATTTGAAAACCAATGGTATAACTGGGGTCCAGATCCTGCTGTCAGATCCATATTGGTGACCACTGGGATGGATTGCAGAACGGGACTCATATTTACTGATAGCTTTTAATTAGTCTGCATAATTCATTTCCACATCTGTTTTCCTATAAACACACCACTAATTAGTTCAGTGAGTCAGGCAAAAAGTGTACCAATGTGCCAGATAGTTTAAAGAGACACTGAAAACATTTGAAACATGGTCCATTTAATTTTAATTATTTTTTTAAAAGGAAAGCATGAAACTCTCCTACCCATTTTTAATCCCCTTCTTCTGAATTCCTCTGCTAATTTCAGAATGCATAGTTGCAAAATTGTGAATGTGTCAAAGATGTGTGTTTCCAGAGAAAATACACTCTGGTTTAAGACTTCTGATATATTCTACTGCTTAGCTTTACTGAAGTGGGTAGCTCTGGAAGCACTGCTAGAACTTCTAAAGCTTGATCACTCACCTGAAAAAGCCAAGTTAATAACAGAATTTTCTCAGTACTCCAGCCTCCTGGCCTAATACAGATTTTAGTTTCTGGGCCAGAGTCTCATAGAAGATTGGTATAGAGAAGAATGAGATGTTTTTGTCTAGGATAAGAAAACATGAATGAGAGAGCATTTGTCTCCCCATCCACTGAGGGAAATGAGCAGATCTCCCTACCTTCAAAAAATGGGCCTGACAGACACAATGTTGTATGTGCTCTTACACAAACCTCTCTTGGCTGATTCATTCGATACCTTGATCAGAACCTGTGTAAGGGAAAGAAGACAGCTCATGTAGGTGTGTTAGCCTTGGACTGACTGCCACCCTTAGTTTCCAGAATCTCACTGTGCTCAGACATGGGTGTGGAGCTATGCATCAGGTCTTTGGATGAGCAAAGATGAAACCTTGGTTTGTGCAGATGTGTTTGAAGTAAAAAATTAAACACTTGTAGAGCTCATTAGGCTTTTAAGTTCCTCCTAAGTCTTAGTTTTGTCTGATTAAATCCTTTATTGACTCCAGCTGAAAGTCTCGGTAGTAGGCATCTATCCTTCCTGTTTAACCTTGTGTCACTTGTGTCACTTACAACAACAGAAAGTGAAATAATTAGGTCAATTTTTGAATGTGGACTTTTGCTTTCCAAGCTGACTACTCGTTTAGAGCTAAAATGTCCCCCTGACACCTCTCTGATACAGTTAGTGCCTAATAGCTAAGCACGATGCTTTTCCTCCACTCTCCTTACTTTTCAAAATGAGGTTTACAGCATGCCAGCAATTTAAACTTCTGCTGTCCATTGTCAAGTCAGGATGGCTTTGGTGAACAGTTTATTTCTTCTGATTATTCTTTACCACTGTGAGGGATTATGGCTGAGGACCAGCGGCTTTCCCCCCACAAAGACTTGATCCAAACACAATCTCCTTGCAGATTACAGCGGAATCGCTAATGCAATTTTGGCCTGACTTTGATGCAGTACTCTATTGATGTGGGGTGACGCCGCAACAAAGCAACAGGTTAGACCTCAGCAGTGATTAAGCTGGAGTCCCTGAGCGGAGGTGTGCCTCCCCCCGCCCATACGGCTGCGGGGAGGCGCGGAGAGGTGAGGAGCAGCGTGGGGCGCGGGGCCGGCTCCGAGTGCTCCGGCCGGCGGCGCGCAGCCTGTCAGGGGTAGGGCAGGATGTTTGTTCAGCACTGGTTTCGTGTACGCCCCTCGGGAAGATAATCCCGTTCAGTTGCTGAGCAGTCGGGTAATCAATCAGTCAATCACTCACGAAATCTGGTTTTGGCAAGCATCATCCTCGCTAGCCGGGAGGTGGGTGCAGACCAGGGGTCTGCGGCTCTGGTCCGCTACCTCGGGGCCCGCCTTCCTCTTTGGGCCGAGGGCACTAACGGGAGCTCCCCCCGACTCTGCTGGGACCACTTCCGCTCGCCTTCCAGGAGGGCTAGGCAGGAAGGCTCTGAACCAGCAGCGTTAAGAGAGTGAATAGAGCATCAGTCCGAGCTCGTCCCCGCTCCCTGGGCGTAATGCTGAGCCGCGGGAGCGGGGCTGGGTCTCTTCGGGCTGTGTCGGCACTCTGTATGCCAGGATATATATGTATATTTTATGTATGTGCATATAACATATGCATTCACAAACGGACAAACATCTGAGCCGGGGGATCTTTAAAACGTTCCAGCCACAGTGGTACCCAAAGGAGAGGGAAAAGGAAAAATAAAAAGACAAGGGGGGGGGGGGGGGAGAGAAGAAGATTTTCATTATTTTTGTCTTTTTTTTTTTTTTTCCAGGCTTCTGACTTACTCCGTGACTCTGATGCTTATCAACAACGCGTGAAGATTGCAGTAAGGATCCTCCCTGGAAGGCGAGGAGGAGTGACTTCCAGGGGGCTGGGAGGAGGTGGAGTGCAGCGCGGCTCTCGCCTATAAGGAGGTGCCCAGCGCTCGGCTGTCGCTTCCCACCCAGCCGCCGCTCGCAAGGTGAATCGCCGCGGCGGCAGCCGGGGCAGGGAGCTCGGCTCGGGCGCTGCCGCCCGCGTCCGGAGCGGCTCCTCCAAGGGCCGCGGAGGAGGATCCCTCGGCCGCCCCCGGCTTCCCTTCACCCGGAGTGTTTGGATGCTGTATGGAGTAAATGAGCGGTGGGAGAGAGAGAGCACAGAGGCTGAGGGGCGCTCGGAGATCGGGACCAGGGGAGACAGGCGAGCGGCTGGCTTCCCCCTGTAGGGCTGAACATGGATTCCCGAGCTCTCGGGGGCTTCACTTTGCTGCTCTTCAGTTTATGGCACCTGGGATTAACTGCAACAAATTGTGAGTAGTGGGAGTGCGAGGAGTTGCCCGGGGTTGGGGCGGGGAGGGGTGGGGGAAAACTCTGGAAAAGAGGGTTATTGCACCATGACCTCTAAGAAACTTAGCTCGGCTCTGCTTTGCTAATGGAGCTCAGAAATGCAAAGTTGGTGCCAGACGGAGGGATTGCTCTCCACCGTCCTGCCGGTGTGGACGTGGGAGTAACCGGGAGCCGCTTGAGCCTGCGAGGAGCTGCTCGTAGGTTTTCCCGCACTGTTTGCTCTCCTTCCGCTGGTTGCATCTTTTTGCGGTCAGTGTAGCCGCCGTTCACCCTGCCTCGGCTGCGGGCCATTGTCCGGGACGGAGCCGCGGCCGGAGTCGCACCTCTGCCTGGAGGGTCGGGTCGGTCCTTCTCTTAAGGCGTGCGATTTCGCGGGAGCAGTCTGGTTCCAGCCTGGCAGAGCAACGCCGGTGGCACCGAGCGTCTTCCCCTGGCCCCGCCGTGCCGTCTGTTCTCCCGGGCGCTTCCCACAGGTACGGCTGGGTCCCGAGGTGTGCCCCAGCATATTCTGCGTGGGAAATCGCCTCTCGCTCCCTCTTCCTCGGGAAAGCGCCTCGTAAGTTTGCCCACGTATCGCTGCCGGCCCTGTGGGGGTCGCTCCCCGCAGGCAGGAGCATCCGTCGCCGCCGGGCTTTGCCGTGCCGCTGCGGCTCTAGGGGCGCTTGGGTGAGCGCGGTGTATCCGGGTGCCTGTGGTGCTGGCGGGTCCTGGAGCCCAGAGGAGAAGGAGGGGGTGCTCCGTGACCTGCGCCCCCGGGGATGCGCCGGGGGGAAATGCCGCCGGGAGCGGGAGGGGGCTCCCGGAGCGCGGCCCCCCCTTGGCCGCGGCCCGTCGGGCGGAGCGGGGCGGGGGCCCCGGCGCGGCGCGGCGGGCGCGAGAGGGCGCTGTTGCCCCGCCGGCGGCGCGGGGCCGCCCCGTCCTGATGGCCCCGGCCCGGGGTGAGCCCCGGGGGCACCACCGGCTTCCCATCCATCCATCCTGCCATCCTCTCTCCTGCCACTCCCAACGCTGACCGGTTTCGGGGCTTCGGGCTTTCTTCCTTCCCCCCCCCTCCCCTCCTTCCCTGTCTTTTTTAAATTCTCAGTCAATTAAATTATGGTTAATATGTTTTAATAACGTTCGTGAATACTAAACGGCAGGCGATTTGAGGCTGAGGCTTGCTGCTCGTTACTGATGCGGCCATAAAGTTAATTCCTAACACTTAAAAAGAAAGTCCGCATTAATGAGTTTTACTATTTCACGAGTGACAGTTTAATTTCCCAGTGCCAATAAACATTTCCCTTGAATACACACTGCTTCCTAAATGTTTAGGAGTCAGTCTTTTTAAAGCATGATGATCAATGTTTTTATTATACTGTACAGATTTTACTTATTCATTGAGCAATGAATTAGCATGGAATCAGCTGTAAGTGCTTTCCCAGGAGCTGAGTGAAGGAGCCTGTGAATCTGTAATAGCTGCAAGTTCCCTAGAAGCCTCGTTAGATTTGCATGTGAAGATCTCTGTGTGCTTGCATGGACCTCAATAATTGCATCCAGTATGAAAATTCATCACCTTATTAAATAAATCATTTCCGTATGGAAGAGCTCAGGGAAGCTGTGCTGTCTTTCTCAGTTTGGGGCCAAGAAAGTTATATATGGGCTAAAATACTGAAGCAGTATCCTGAAGTATATTTAAATAGCTGCATGAAAATGCCATTGCTTTAAAGGGTTACTGAACTTCCAGGTACCCAGTAAACTTTCCAAAAGAAATAACTAAATTCCGTAAATGGGAAGATTCAGTGCAGGCCACTGTCAGGAGCTTCTATTTGAAAGCCAAAGTGCAATGGGAAAAGGATTGCTTCTGCCCTTTGGCCAAAGGGGTTGTGTTTGGATGCCAATACTCATATGCTCACGATGGCTTCAACAGGTTTGGTTCTGTCAGATTTTGTGAACAAGAAGAGACCTAGGGACAGTATTTACAGTGGAAAAGGATTATGAAACTTATTTAGTTTTCTTCCTGATATCTAGCATGACATTAGTCTAATTTGGTTTTTTCCTTGCTTCTAAATTAGACAACTCTTAAAAATTATTTTCCTGCCGCTTATTTAGTTTCTGTAAAATAAAAATCCTGAGTAGGTCAAAATCTTCCCCGCCACTGAGATATTTGATTCCAATTTCCTCTTTGGTAATAGTTTTTAATTAAAGAAAGAATTTCGAAAGAAACTGCTTTGAAACACAGCTACTGGCTAGAGGTCAGCAGACATCATTAGAAAGACCAAAATTGCCAAATGCTAATAAAACATAAGAAATTCCTCCCACTTTGCTTTTTGCAATATTTTATTAAATTATGTAAATAGAGTAGTAATAGGATTTCTCCCCAGGATACTAATTACTAGAAAATTAATAAATAGCCATGTACATAACACTGGAAATGTGTTGCATGCAACATCTGGGGGAACGGAAGCTTCTACATTTATCAGGTAGAAAAGGAGACACAAAGCCTTGCCTGCTATGTGACAAATTAGTTGCCCTTTAGCAGCATATTCTGTGATCTGAAAATGTTAGTAGCTTTAGTAAGTCAAGATTTACAGTTGTTGAGCACTTTTTTTTTTCCCTTTTTAAAGTTGAAAGGAGGGAGCAATAATAAAAAAATGAAAAAAAAGAGACATTAATTCATGTTTTTCTCAACCACTTTGCTATATCAGTTCAGGGCTAGTCTGCAGCTGCGGAAAAGAATTGCAGGAGCCATTAGTGACCTTCCACCTGATTTGAAGTTGTGTATCTTTAAAATTTTACCTACTGCTATTTTACACCTTATGCCTTTCTCCCCCCTACTTTTATTTTTCTTGACTGATTTTTCACATGTGGAAGATAGGAAGATATAGCAGATTAAAACACCTCCTGGTGAAGTGGCACCTTCTAACTCCCATTGCAAAAGTTATTCTCAGAAATTATTGCATGTATCTGTTCCAGAACCCAGCCTCTCTTCCTCCCACAGAATCACTAGCATTTATTATTCCACTTCACTAGCACTTTTTAGCTGATCCTGAGGCTTTTAACCCTTTTAATTAAACCCAGTCATAACTGTCCGTCGAAGCAGCAGAAATTCAGTGTGTGGTAGAATCAGACATCCTATTAAAGTCCTTACTGAAATATATGGTCAATGTGCAGTCCACTACTCTGCAGTAGATTTAGATATGGCCTTACAGGATACATCTGTCTTTAATAACTCTGTTCAGTTAAAAGATAGGCAGTGTGTGTTTGTATTTTTATTTATTGTGAAATAGAAAAAAGACCTGAAGAAATTATACATTTTCTTGGACAAGGAAACTTTTTTTAGGCAACAAGGGTGTTCACTCTGATTTTAGCCTTCCTTTGCAGGGATAGTAATTGTACCGGAGTCAGACAAGTGTAAGTGAAGACTTACAGGAGAAAATTTGACTCTGGATACTTGAGGCCATCAAGATCAGGAGGTGTATTTGGGATTTGTAACAGCACAAATGAGACCTGTCAGGTCAACTGTGGTAGAGGCATGAGGTCTCTTAAACAGTGACCTTTCTATCTGTGTGGTCAGAAATGCTAAGTTTTAAAGAGATCTGCTGAAATAGGTAGAATATTGATTATCTGATCTCAGTTTGTGGCTCATATGCTTGCAGGCTCAGTGAAGAGGATCTGACACATCTTTTCCTCTGGCTGCAGTACTTACATATCACAGAATGACAGAATATGCCAAGTTAAAAGGGACCCACAAGGGTTACTGAAGTCCAACTCCTAACCCTAGACAGGACTATCCCCAAGAGTCACATCCTGTGCCTGAGAGGATTGTCCAAATGATTCTTGAACTCTGTCAGGCTTGATGCTGTGACCACTTCCCTGGGGAGCCTGTTCCAGTGCCCGACCAACCTCTGGGTGAAAAGCTTTTTCTAATATCCAACCTAAACCTCCCCTGACACAACTTCAGGCCATTCCCTCAGGTCCTGTCACTGGTCACCCCAGAGAAGTGATAAGTGCCTTTCCCTCCTCTTCCCCTCATGAGGAAGTTGTAACTGCAATGAGGTCTCCCCTCAGTCTCCTCCAGGCTGAATAGACCAAGTGCTCTCAGCCAGTCCTCACATGGCTTCCTGTCAAGGCCCTTCACCATCAAATATTCTTTACAAGAGAATAGTATTCAGGCATACTTTCCCCCTGTTAGTTTCATATTAGGAGAAAAACATATACAAATGTTACTTTTTTATGCCTTCAGATGTATCAATGAAGAAATGGTATAAAATAATGAGATTTCCTGAGAAAGGCTGTGAATGTCCCACTGCTGATCAGAGCCTTTCTTGTGTGACTGTCACTATCCAGCTTTCAATCAGTTTGACTCAACTAGCACTCTTTGGCTTTGAATGAGTCTAAAAGATGGTCTTTCTAAGTGGTACAATGGTCTTTGGATTCTGCGTGGACTAGGCAGATGGCATCACCAGCCCACAGGAATCTATCCAGGGTTATTATCGCAGTATCAAATACATTGTCTGCTTGGACATTTTTCTTTTCTTTTTTGCTCTTAATTTCATGCAAATGCAGCAGGTTTTTCCTTATAAATTAACAGCAAGAACAAATTGTTTTCAAATGTGCTTGGTACATCTGTACGAAGTATAGACTTCAAATGGAAAATATGGTGATTGGGTAGAACAACATACTTGTGAAGCTCTCCCAGCACATGGCATGTGCAGACTTCTGCCAGCACTCCAGTCAGTGTAGGACTAGTGATGGTTTTTTAATCACTGTAATCATTCTCTTACCAATGGGAAACTGAGGCAGTATATATAAGCAAGAGACAAATGTTCAATCAATGTGAGAATCTAAGAATCTAGAATCCTTAGGGGTCAGTTGAGTTGATCCCACATGGTGCAGTCATGTCCTGTTCTCTGTTGTTAGTTCATATTCATATTTGCCCTGCTATATGTAGTAGTTTCTAAATCCACAGATTACTTCTCATTTCCTCTTCCCCTCCTTCTCCTTTCTCTGCTGCTATTTGAAGCAAGTGGAGTTTGGATAGCTGAATACTGAACTGAATAAGAATCTGAAGGCAGGGGGAGCATGGGGTAGCATTTATTTATTTTTAGCCCCAAAAATGGATTTTTGATAGATGTGACAGGTTTCAGCTTGCTTGGCAAACTTGAATTACTGTCTTACCAACCCTCCCCTATCCTCTTGAAGAGACAAGAATGAGAGAAACAGAGAACTGCAGGTGTATCTGCCAGCATCACATGTGACAGGCTCTCTCTTTATATCTGCTTCCCCTTGGCGTACCCGCCCCCGGAGTTCTACCAAGCATTACAGGGAGTGGGCTGTCTAAGTAGGGCACCAGGTAACCTACTGTGCTTTTTTTTTTTTATTTTATTTTTTTTCTTTTCTTTTTTTCTTCTTTTAAATAAAGGACTCTGTTAGGTTTTTTTCCACCCCCAGAATTAGGGGAATGACTCTCTGGTCCCGTAGCATTCACTTTTTCAGACTAATGCTGTCTTACTGATACGAGGGCCACATTTGCACCGTGTCTCGCTGGACACATCTCTTCTGGGTCTAATGTGAGAAGGAAAGAAGAATGCAAAAGAGAAACAAGCTGGTAGGTCTGCATGAACATTTTCCTTCTGCTGTCAGTAAAGTATCTTTAAGAGACATGAACTGTTTCCTTTTCCTTCTTCACTAAGCTCCCTCCACTCAAACCAATAAAGAAGGGAAGAGAATAATCCTGACGTAATAAAGGTTTAAAATCACAGGCAATTCTTGGAGACTTTGAAGGCATCACTTGGTAAAGTAGGAAACAGCAGACCTATTAGCACATCTCTGTAAAGTTAGAGGGAAATGAGATTTTTTTTTTTTTATGCAGTGCTGCACTGATATCATTGATAATTAATTTACTTGTATTAATCTTGTCTCTGAATTTTTTAATTGCCCTGTGCAGGTTCTCTTGGGCTGTTAATGCCATTTGTTCGCTAGATCAGTGCAACTGATGATGTTTTAAATAATGAAAACAATTCAATATTAGAATCTAGAGAGGGAGAAAAATGCCAAAACATTGATTTATTTATTTTTAATTATCTGCTCTGTTAAGCAGTTAAAAAAAAATTAGTATTTCCTAGTGTGGTGATCTAGCTGTCCTTCTGAATAGATATATTTAGATATAAGCAGAAAGTATCTAAGATTTTAACAGGTATTTTCTCCAAAAATAAAAGAAAGTAACTTAGTAAAAGAGAGAGCATGAAGTCATTTGCAAATGTCAAGAAGGATCTTGCTTGATCTGTGTTCCAAGAGGTGAAACTTGTTTTTCTGGCTGTGTTTTGTCTTTGCATGATTCTAGCTTTTTCTCTACATTCTTGTAGATGTATTCTGGAATTTGGATAGCTTGGTCCATTTTCTACAGAACTCTGTGCCCAGGTATTATCAACACAGGTTCTGAATAAAGCCATGGAAGTCTGTATGAACCTATCTATTTATGATACTAAATGGGTATTAGAGTACTGGCTGGTTCACTTACTATATTGTATTTTATAACTTGTGAATTAAAAGCCTCTAGAATTGGGGTTTTTTGAATCTACAATTTTAGTACTTAAACTGAAAATAAGGTACAGAGCTCAGAGACAAAGTGGCCTTCTAGGTAATGGTAAGTTTTATTTTATCCAGTGGTGCTCTACCGTAATAAAGACCTCACCAGTGTTCAACCTCACAGTCTGTAGTGCAACCCAAGAGGTCTCAACCTGTGTAGTCATTGAATAACCCCAATTACTACAAGTGTGCTACAGACATGACAATAAGATGTGATGTGTTCATGGACATCTGTGATAAAAAGGTTTCTTTCTTCTATGACACAAGTTGTCTGTGGAAATAGTTTTGGAAGAGAGATACTTGTTCTACTCCTTTTCAGACGCTGTATATGAATTTGGAGACTGTTTCTTGGTTGAGACTAAGGCTTTAGTGTTAGAAAGAAATGCCAAGAAATGATTCACATGGCAAAAGCAGACCTAGAGCCCTTAGTCTCCTTCTGTATCAGTGGCAGTATACCATTTGCCCTCATTTTGCACGTGCCAAATCAGAGAGGAGTCCGGCTTGGAATCACACCCTTGTGTGGTGCTGTTCTGTGGGTGGGAGGAAACTTCTAGTGAACTAGGGTGAAAATGTTTTTTTTAAGTGAACTAGTAGATTTTTTCCCTCAGTTTGAGTCTAATAGAAACAGGCTTTGGATAACAGGAGGTCAACAACTTCTGTTTTGTCAGGAATGAAGATGACTTAAGTAAATAGATTTAAAGTAGCATTCAACATCATCACTGGGATTCAAGATGTGCAGGTTGTGTCTACTCCAGAATTGTGTTGGTGTGCTTGTCTTGGGCTAGGAAAGTCCAGATTCCTGACCACAGAGGCTGGCTTATCAATGAGATGGAAATAGATGCTGGAGGTTTGCTGAGAAGAGTCTCTGTGACTCCTTCCTGTCGTAGTTAACATCAGACACATTATACCAGTGATTAGCTAATAAAATGCCATCACCATGTCCATGCTGGACAGCACAACTCTGAATCTGAGGTTAAGGAGTATTCTTAATGAGCATCACTGTTATATAAATTCCTAGGAGCAATAACAAGGAAAAGCTAACTTTGTAATTGCTCGGTGAATACCATTCAAGACTATAAAAGGTTTTTAGTAGCTGGTATTAATGTACTCTTTTCCAAACTGTTAATTGCCTGGGATCTGTGATATCTTTATGACATAAAGAGCATAGAGTTGCAGTGGGACGCACTGCATTCCGTTCAGCTTGGTACTTAGGAATGCTCAAAAGATATTCAGCAACAACCACAGCAGTGGAAGCTGCAAAGAACAACTGGTGTCATTCTGAGGGATGCTCCCCTTTTGACATGGGTAATTAGGGTTCAGCACAGAGCTCCAGCACATGAAACGGAATGGTGTTCGATGCTAACCACTGTGGCACTGCAGCAATTGGACTGGGAAGGAAACAAATGTGTTTTCATTCTCTCTTTTATTGTGTGTATTGAGAAAGATTGAGTGTTGACCCTTAGGAATTCTGGAGCATAAATTTTTCTTCTAAAACTATTCAGTGCACTGTGTTGCCAATATAGTAGTAAATAATAATAATAATTTTCAAATGGGTAGAATCCTCTCTTTGTTCCCAGCTGGGCAATAACAGGTTGATAAATGCAGTACTGCCTGGATAAAAATTGGCTTGTTCCATTTACTGCTCTAAATGGTGAAGCATTGTTCCTCGATGACAATGGTTCTTCACTGATGACAGCTCGTCAGCACTCCAGGAACAGATAAATACCTTGTGATCTATGTCACCAATGACATATCTGTAGTCATTCCCATATTAGTTCAGTGATGTCTTTATGTTTTGGCCTCAATTGCCCCCACTTCTGATGTAGATACTGAGCAATTGCTCTCTATCCTTCTTCTAGGTCATAAAAGAAACCTACTGAGCATTAATATACAATTTTCTTCCTTCCCTCCATGCAAATGTATCACTGGAACAGCAGGGGGGAAAGCACGTTTTAACTGGAGAATATGTATTTTGTCTGTAAAATTATACATAAGAAATGGAGCAGGAGATGGAGTTTGGGATGCATAGGCAAAGAGGGGAGATCACAAAGGATGTTCTTCTGGTTGCCCATTACTAGTGGCAGCTTCCTAATGCACTCTATGAGGAGGTCTCTGAATTAATGGTCCAAGTGTGTCATGAGTGAACAGTTAGGAGTAACACATTCGTTTGTAGTAATCAGGATTGATTTATGAATAGGACAAAAGGGACTAAATAAGTTATGAAAATGCATGTTGTAGATTTTATTTCCCCCCCAATGAATAATTCATCCTCTTCTAGTATCTGTGAAAACAAAAACATTGTGCACATAAGAACCCATTAAAAAAGTTAATCCCACAAATGGCTGAACATGGAGAAAATCAGCTTTTATTTTAAAAGGTAGATTTACTCAAATCTTCTCTAATTTGATTTGTCAGTGGGGTATAATTTAAGTCAAACAAGTTGGCAGCATTAGTTGCTATATGAAGGTCTAAATATTTAATAGATTTTGATAAATACCTACCCCACAGGATAACGAGCTAAGGAGCACTCAGTCTCCACAGTGCAGAGGGTAAGCTAAACCCAACAGAAATGGGAAGCAGAATGGAGAGGGAGCTTCTGTTCACAGGATATGGTCCTCCAAAACTGGCCTTGGGAGAACTTGTATTGCACCTGCTATTCTAAATAATCCTGCAGAAACAGCCTCAATAATAGTGACAGTGCCTTTTTAGTCACTGTAAGGGTACATGATCTCTACATGTCTGTGAAAATGCCTGTAGTGAGCCTTTTTTAGTCAGAGTTCATTCTCTGGGACATGCAGGATGCTGTATTTTCAGAAAATACTGGTGGACGTCTACCCATCTCCTCCTGGATGGACATGTCAGTGGGAAGGGGAGCATCAGTGCCTCTAAAGAGACTGGTGCTCCAGAGGAGCTAAGGTGTTCTGTGTAAAGCTACAGAGGAAATCTCTGAAAAAATAGAATATGAACTTCGGTGTATTGCGTTCTAGGTGGGTACATTACCCTTTGACTGCCCTACCCTAGGTGCAACTGCTATGTGGACACGAAACAGAGCATCAGAGAGAAGGGAGAAACCTCACACAGAGAGAGAACAGTGGCACTGGATTTCTACCTAACTGCCCCCAAAAATTCAGAGGGGTTGGTTTGTGTTGTTTTATTATTTTTTAATTTTGTAGAAAACTAGGTTGCCTTTTAATTTTAGAGGAAGAACCTCCTTCAGCAACCCTGAAGAAGATTAAACAGCTACGGCATTTTTCACAGAGACTGTTTGTTTGGAAAAGAAAATGAAAATTTGATGAATTTCAATCAGATGTAGCTTGCAGCATTCAAATATTTATAGATTATCAAATTCTCTTTTCCCAGTTCTGCTTCTTAAGTGCAGAGCTCATCTTATATGTAATATTAATTCTCATTATTCTTAGACAGTTATTCACTGAATTCTTGTGTAGACTCAGTTCATCTAGAACCTGGTCTAAACTTCCTGCAAATGAAGGAAATAACTTGTAGTTGAATTTCAGATCATCTTGTCCTCAGGAATCTGTTCATCTAGCATGCAAATCCTTGTTATTGTTCTCCTGCAAAGTTTATTTTCCTTAAAATCTGACTGGCAATGTGTGCAATCGAAGTTGTGTTTGTACCTGTCAGTAGAAAGAACAGTTCATTTTCCTGATGGTTGTTGTTCCTTTTGAGAAAATCATATGAGAGTGTGTTGGCTTGCCCTACTGTCATATTCTTTGCCAACCTTGTATCCAACTTACTGACAATATAATAAGCTGAAGTTGCACACACTTTTGTGTACTTCTTGCATTTTTTTATGAACAGTTGTTCTGTTTTCTGAATCCTCCTGTTCTGTTGATTTGAGGTGAACACTAGCCACTATAACACATAGGATCGTTATGTGATAATAGCTTTTCACAAACTTTATAGAAAACATTTCAAATTCTTTGAAAAGCTGATAGTCCAAGGTTATTCCTGCTTGTATTTCTTCCAGGCAGATATGAGCTCACACTGCTGGTGCTCTTGGGTCCACTGATGAAAATTTGTTCCTGCCTAGAAACCATATAGCTAGTTTTTTGTTAATAACATTAGGTACATGGGGTTGCTAAATTACTAACATTAGACATTTTAAGTATAAGGAGATTTTTTTTTTTTAAATTATCAACTCTTTTCTTTTTGAAATCTACATTCGATATCTGACACTGTTCCCCAGGGCCCCCTCCAGAGAGTGAAGTAGTCTTTTTACTGCATCATTAGGAGTATGGATTACAAACTCCTTTACACACCCACATTCATCACAGAGTGTTTGCAAAAGCCCACATTGTTTTTCAGACAAGCAAGAGAGATGTATTTTTCATCCGTGCTTTTGCTGAGGAGTGTTGGTTGGCTCTATTGGGCAAGGTTAACCCATATGAAAGGAGTTACCTACTTTCTTGAGACCTCAGTAGAAAAGAAAGAAAAAAGATGTTCTCACTAAACACGAGTCATTTTCCACTTAAGCTTTTGGAAGAAGGAGGTATCAACTGCCATGACTCATCTCATTTCACAGCAAATACATGTTGTTTCACTTCCTCTAACAGGCTTGATCCAAACATTGCCAGTTTTGCCATTGGATTGGGGCATCAGTGACTTGTGTGCACTAAATAAGGAAGTCCTAATTTGAAATCCTTTCTCTGATTGCAAGCAGACAATGAGTCAGAGCTATAAGAGAACAGATTTTCCTCCTACCCTCTCCATCTTGCACCCATCCTAACCTTAGTAGTATCTGATTTATAGTGCCTGTTTTTTTCACAACTTCATCTAATCAACACAGGCACTGGGGTCAGTATTCTAGCACCTGACAGACTTTATCAGGGACCACCACAATTACAAGTGCATTATCTGTTTTTCTGCTGCATGGAAAATGTAACATGTGAAAATTAACATAAACCTCCTAACTCTTAAGATGAAATTGTGGGTTGTAGGGAAGAGGCACCTTCTTCAAATTTGAAAGGCATGGGTTTGATGATTGACTTTATGAAAGTTTTCCCGGGTATCATTAGGTGATGTGCTTAATTGCTTTGAGCTTGAGTTTACCTGGTTTATCTCATTAGGGCTAAATGTTCACATCTTATACAGACTTTCACCTAACAGTGGTGGTTGGAGAAAGAGGTCTTTATGCCAGGTGGTAAGATAATGTAAGCAATAGTGCTTCTTCTAGAAGTACTAACTACATCCATGAATAACAGTCTCCAAACCATTGTGATTGTGCTTGTTCCCTAGTGACTTCCATAGGGGTCAGTCTACAAAAACGTAAAGGATCTTTGTGTAAATCTGCAGTTATGAAATCTTCATCATGAGAGCTCTGGGCTTGTTGGCTGAGAGCCAGGAAAGCAAAACATCTTTTTTGAGCAGTGTGTCCTTCCAGTCATTCCTACATGGCATGTGGGTAGAGCTAGCTTGCATTTCCCTACAAGAGCATGAAGTTTGCACCAAGTTGCTTGCATGGGTGCTAAACTAAAATTGTGTGATGAAAGTGGTGGATTCGTATTAAGTTAAAGAATAATAACCAGTTAAATATGACTATAAAGTACTGGTTTAAGATAGCCAAGAAGACCTGCACAAGGGAATGGTTATTCCTTTTATTTCTTATATTAAGGGAAACTGTAATCTTAGCTTAGAGGAAATTTAGAGCAAATCTATAAAGTCATGTTCAAGCTAAGCTTTGTAAATTCCAAGACAGGCACTTATTTCATTGTTCAGGCAGGGAGAAAAACAGTTCACAGCTGGAAATGCCTGCTCTTCTCTTCCACAAGATGCACAGAGAAGGGTAATTGATTTTGACTCCTTCAGGATAGGAATGGGTTTTCTGTGTTAGTAAGTGTGAAGCACAAGGTCTTTATCCTGGTGGGGGGGTCTCTTTATGCCGGTGATGGTAAGAGCAAAGATTCTGCTCTGAAGACTACATATAAATGCAAATGTCTCTTCAGTTTCTTCAGAAAATTTTTAAGTATGTCACTGACTGGTGGCAATATTTAATAGCTAGTTTGATGAGAATATCCAGGCCTTTCTATTCTGGGACTAATAAAGTAAACCTTCAACCCTCAAGGAATAAGAAGTTTTTTGGAATAGCCCTTGGCTAAGAAATAGGAAACTCAGTAAGCCGATATTGAAGGCAAGAGTTTAGTAGTTCTTAGATATCCACAATCTATATATTTCTATTTGCTTCAATTAGGAAATAATGGAAAAATAGAAACCCCCTCCTCCTTTCCATGTCTGTAACCTACTTTTGAGTGTAAATATATGAAAGAAGGTGGGCGTAATTCGTGAAACTCCAAAGCATTATTTTAATCAATAAGTCTATATATTTCATTGAGGCTATTCTTGTACAAAGCACAGTAACAGAGAGTCTGAGGCTAGTACTAGTATCCTTAAAGCTAAACGCAACCATATAATTATCCCATTCCATGGTAGTTTTGTCAGAATGATTAAAACCTGCTTCCTGTAATATTCTTACATATTCTAGTGAATAAATCTTACTTATTTAGTGTACCTATTATGAATACCACATAGCACATTACCTCACTTCATTCACTGAAATGACCAAGAAGATCAAAACAAAGTGAAACAGTCCTCAGTTATGCAATGCATCAGGCTGAGTCAATCTGCCTATGTTAAGTCAGTAATTTGATTTTTTTACTTTTTTTTTTTTTAATTAAGCTTCCCTGGAGGGAAGGAAAACTTTAATTAAAAAGAGATTCAATGAGAATTCAGAATAATAAGTCATGTCTATTTTGTCTCTGCCAGAACCTTGGAAAATCAGTGGCTTCTCATGGGACAGGTGTAAATAGGAAAGGAATAGAACCACCTCCTTCATGAGTTTGGACCTTCCCATCTGCACTAACCACTGTTTTCAGCCTTCCCCTTCCTGATATCAACAAAGTCAACAGTGGCTGCTCTTCCCCAGCTTTGTTCTTTATTTTTTCTGGATAAAGCAGTTTCAATTACACCAGCTGGTAAAAGACCTGAGATCTGGCAGGATGCAACATTAAACCTCCTTGGGTGTTGTGGTATCATTTCAGCTAGATTAAAAGCTGTGTCCCTCAAATACTGAAATTCTGGTAGAATCAAGTGTCTGTCAAATAAGCAAGGTAATAGAAGAGACTTTTCTGAATACAGAAAAGCGCTGGTATTTTTCAGGTTAGTAAAGGACTTGTCTCAGATAGATGTCTTTTAGAAATGACTGAATAGTTTTCTAAGGTTTTTGGTCAGTTTTGATGAAAGGATGAGAGAAAGCACTTTCAGTGTTATTTCTAAGAATCTTTGGGGAAATTATCTTCATTTTTCAGGTCATATTATGTTTCTGGGCCTGATGGTTTGTTTATTTAACATTTAAATACTTGCCTTCATAGTTTGAAAAGCAAGTGGCTACAGAATCTCATTAGGATAATTGAGGTTGGGTTTTACAGTATAAACATGTTTCAGTTGGGTCCAAAGGATTTAATTCTTAGCGTAACATTCAGAAAAGCAATATTAAGCACTTAAATAATGGTAAACTGAAATGAGTACTGTGTGTGCTCACTGAAGTCAAATATTCCAGTAAACAGTATCAGAAACCAGAATGGTTCAACTGGAAGAAAAGTATTTATACTTCCTAATAGACTCTGAGTTTTGAAAAGTATTTAGAGCTGATGAAAATAAGTTCTCCTTCTTCCCTTTCTTTTAAAGGAATTTAACTTCTTTTTATTTATTTCACTGTATCATCTAAATGTTAGTTCCTCCACCTTGAAGTCAAGTGTTCAGCCCTGACCACGAGACATCAAATCCTCAAAATACGCTGCTCCTGAATTCTGGTGACTTTAGTTCACAGTTTCCTATTGTAAATGGAGCACAATGTTGAATAAGTATGTCCAGATCTTTCTGTTGATTTATGTCTATGCATTTACCTATACATTTTACCAGAAAAGCTGCATGTGTTCATACCTTCAGTACTTCATACAGAGCAGGGTAATATTTTAGATGTTGTTGGTTTTATAGAAACCCATTTTGCTGCAATTAGTAGAATAAAACAAAAAATGAGGTGGTGGATTCAGCTTTCCCTGATTAAATCAATAAATTTTTATATTTTTGTATTTTATTCTTGCCTTTATTCTTGCTTTTTCTATTGAGGAGAGAATAATTTTCTGAGACTGACTAACTTCAGTATTCTGTTTAATCAGGCATTTACAATTTTTTTGAAGATGAGTCATTAGGAATTTGACTTGCATGCAATCCTTTCCAAGAATTTCGCTAATTTGTGACTTGCTATCATTTCTCATTTAATGATGGCTAGTGAGCTCCTGATGCTCTGCAATACCAAGAAAAAGACGTTGTGATGAGCTAAAGGAATCTGCTATGATTAAACTCTCTGTTTCGCTATAAAATTCATGCACTGATATTTTTCTGCGGTGTCAGGGGTGGACTCTTTGTACTCATTATGTCCCATTTTAAGAACACCAAAGAAGCTGCCTAGAAAGGGACATCATTAGTTACCCTTACACCTCCTGAGCCCTTTGCACAAGAGCCTGCTGCTGCTTCTGATAACAAGGAAGAGTACATGCAGAAGGACCTTCATGCAGGCCATGTGCTCTGATTTCTGTTTCTGCCATTTAGTCGGTTCTCTCACTAGCTTTCACCTTGTCTTCAGTCACGCTGCAAGTGCTTGACCTCTTTTTTTTCTTTTTACTTTTCCTCTTGCTTATTCTGTTCAGCCCTCTGATTCAATGACTAATCTGTGTCTCAGAGTCAGAAAAACCAAACGGTGAGCTGCTTTTCCTCCCACGATCACTCTAATTCTCATCACTTTTTAGCACAGGATCACTGTCATATGTGCCCTTCAGGCTTACCACCATAGAGTCCCCTGGCTTCCCGCAGCCCAGCCTGTGTCCTGCAGTCTTGTTACTTCTTCCTCAAGATTAAATACAGTTTTCTACCTCTCCGTGTCATGCTGATAGATACAATCCTGCCTCTCTTCTGTTGGAGGTGGTTGATAAAATGGGAAGTGTTGGTTTATGATGAAAGTGTACATGAAGTAGAAAGAAAAGGGAAACCAAGGGCCTTTTGATATAAAGATAATAATGAAAAACATTGGCAGTACTCCTGATTTCAGGAAAATCTCCTTCGAAATAAAGATATACAAGCCCTGTTAGAAGCAGGAAGGTATACAATTTTATCTGAAACTGCAGATCAGGTTTGCTAATGTTCAGGCCAAAAGTGCAGCTCAGAGGCAGCAGAGTCTGCTTTATCTGTTTCAACCTCCTCTCTGTATCTATTGCTGATTTGGCTCTGGAAAGTCCTTTCTTCCAAGTCATGAGGTCCAAACTTTTGTGGAACCTGGCATTCAAAGTTAATTCCCATTTCGTTTGAATATTTTTATATTTGCACTCAAGTATGTGTCTATATACAAACATTCAAAGGTAATTATCTACACTTTATGTATATGTATCTATATGTTTATATACAAAGATGTACCTAAAAATAAATATAGTTATATATATATATAGGTTATGTGGCAGCCTTCAAATGTTCATGATCAAAAAATGTTAAAAGCCTGTACAGAGCCAATAGAATATTGTGTGCCCCTCTGGAGATCGGAGAGTTTCTTATCTACTGCCTCTATATGAAGCAGAGCTTGAGCCTTTCTGTGTGATGTATTTAGCGTCCCATCGGAAAAGTAAATCAGATAATAACTTTGGAATTCATGGGATTAGAATATTTTAAAAGATTTTGTAGTTTATGGCATCAATATGCTGTCTAAAGACTTGTCCTCTCTGTGAAAACTCTGTGGTTGTTTTATGCAGTATTAAGGATTTTAAGTTACTGCAGCTGGACATCATTAAGAAGAAAAGAGAGATTTCTTGTGTGAGGTTGAACAAATTACCAACTTTTTCTACACCCTAGATTCTCCTTGATCTTCCTGAATAGTCTTAAGAAGGAGGAGAGTGGATTCGTATTGCTTCAATTTAATTGTTTCCCCTCAAAATTGCTGACTCAGTCAAGCCACAGAGTTATTATCAAGGGATGCTTTGACTTATAAAGATACTCCATTTGTTGAATGGGTATATTTATTTTTCATTTCATCTTCCAATGATCTGAACTAAAACCTATCTTATTTTGCAAACTGTTTTTATTATTTCAACTTATGTTCTGTTTTAGAGTGGAGTGGGAGGAGAATGAAATGACCACAACCAAGCATTCAAGTTTAAAATTTTCTTGAGATAGGAGGATATGCTTTTTGATTCTTCTTTGAGAATCAAAGTTTATGTGGCTTCTTTTATAAAATATGCTACTTTTCTTGTTTTTAAGGAGAAATTGTTGCAGGAAAAATATTTAACATATTCTATCATATTTATAAATATGAGTATATAAATCATATTTCTGATAATGAATCATGGTTACAAATATTAAATTATCGAGAATATAATTAAGGTTAACTATTAAGGGAAATAAAGAGATAAAAACTTTGAACCATCATATTCAAAAATCCAATAACTTTCCTCTTGTATGGTGTTACTAAAGTAGAATAGTGAAAAGGCAATATGAAATAAGCAGATTCCTGTGAATATTCATAAGCACATATGTGCCTACACCAACACACTGAACATTAAAGAACAAGCAAGAGCCCTGACAGCACTGTACAGGCACTGTGCCAGGGCCCTTCCGTGTGCTGTATCCTTGTTTATATTGGTTGTAAATATCCCATGGCTTACTTTGCTCATTCTTGTTGGCAAACACAGGGATTAAGGCCAAAGATCCACAACTAACCTCAGGTGTCTCTCATGCTTGCTTTTCTGGGTTTGTACAGTATCTTAGTTTTCATCCCTAATCTCATTAATTTGCATTCTCCACAGGGAGCTGCCCAAGTCTCTTCTCTGCCAATAAGACAAAGCCACTTGTGCTATTTTGATTTTACTTGTAGCATCTCCTCCAGTGGTTTGTGCACATATATGTCATCAAGAAAAATAGTGGTACAGGATAAGCTGGGAAATACTTCTCAGTTGGTATCTGAAGGTACTGCCCTTCATATTTTTCTATCACAGAGTCTTCTTTCAAACGTGCATTTTTGTATCATTTCTTATATAACCTTGGTCTTCTCATCTCCAGTCCCATATCATGTGTCTTGACACACTGACCATGTCAGGGATGACACAGAAGTGTGATATTTCATCAGTGATGGCATCTTCTTTATTTTTAATTTTTAAATTGCTGGGAAGGAGAAAACAGCATGGTGGCAGGATTTCCAAAACTTTTTCTCCGATAGGTCAAACAGTCCTCACAGAGAAGCTCAATTGTTTGCCTTCTGAATTAGAGAAAGTAATCAATATGAAACCTGGACTATTTTTTCCCTGTATAATATTTAACCTCTGTTTTCAGTATGAAACTCAAACTTCAGCATCTCTTAGAGACTGAGGGATGGAGGTTAGCCAGTGTTAAACTGTATAGAGCTGTAGGTCTGGGAGGTGTTACTCTAGACATAGGTCCTAGTTTCAGAATCCATGGCTGGAGCTGAAGGTACCCACAGAACGGTGGGTCTCAAAGCAGTGTTTATCCTGGTAGAAAACTGAGGAGAGGGATGCAGAATGTTAAATTTTGTCTGAAAATGAAACGGATTTCTGTGACTCCTTGCTGAGAACTAACTCCAAGATAATTGGAGACATGAAGGAGGAAGACACAGTTTTAAATCCCCTTTTAACCTTTCATAGGGATATGAACTCCAAAAGCCATTAACAAGCACGCAGAGAAAAAGCTGCAGAGAAATAATGATTTCTGCAGCATCGCACAGAATCCTACCGGAGAAATAGGCTAAGAATGTTTCAAACTATTTTTATATGAAAAGTATGACAGTTGGAACTAAAAGTTTTGTTACTGAGAAATGAGTTTGATCTGTTAATAAAAAGGAGGCTTCTCATTTATTTTTATTATTAGTTCAAAGAGACAAACAGTTAGACTTACTCTTCTATCCCTTTTATTTCTCTGCTTTCTCTCCTTTCCCTGTTTCACTTCTTGTCTTAGAAATTTTCTCAAAGGTGGGGTATATTAAAAGAAAATTAGTCCCTCCATTTGGAGGGAGAAAAATAGAGAAACAGGAAGGAAAGACTTGATAATTGTTTTTTTCTTCAAAACCTGTTTCCATTTTTTTAACATAAAAATGAAAATTTCAATGCAAATGGAAATGTACCATTCAAAAACGTGGGACACAAGGCAGACTGTTTTCCCTGCTCTTTAACATTTTTTTTACTGTCTCTAATGTATGTCATCCTGTTAGGGGTCTCTGCCATTTAGCCTGCTAATAGCAGTGGACTCAAACCTGTTTTACCAGTTAGTGGATTCAGCCCTGTATCACCAAAGAGACTGGAGATTTTTCAGCATTGTTTTAGCAGGCTGGCTTGATCAGGTTATGCTGTAAAGATTCCTATTCCTGCTCTACATTATCTTTCATGTCTTGCAATTTGTGATGTTCATACAAATTGCTCCCAATGATGGTATTCAAAGCCAAATTTAAACGTACTGCTAAACCATGGGAACGTGGCACTTAACAAGCCACAGTGAAAACCAAGAAGTATTGGGTCTTATGATTGCCTCTGGTTCAGAAATACCTAATGAATGGTAAATGCTGTTCAGTTCAGCTAATGTTGAATAATTAGCTCAGAAACAATGATGAAAGAGAGCTGATTTGAGGAAAGGGTGGTAGCACAGTAACTGAGGAATAAATGTGGGAGTTATTAAAGGCATGTCTCCTAAAACTTAAAAGCAACAGTTTCTGCAAAGGAACAGGCTAGACAAAAAAATATGTAGCCAGAGGAAAACAAGGCAGTGAATAGAAGATGTGTTTACTTCTACAGCAGTTAACTGAGACAATTTCCCTTTACATACCAGAAAAAAATCTATTCAAGTGTGAGGCCTAGGTTAATCTCATATTTTACCTCACAAATTTTATTTAAATCAATAGGGAGTAGGAGATCTGTCAGTCAGATTAATGAAGAGCTATAACACCTTCCTTGGGAGGGAGAGTAGAATCATAGTTAATTGTGGGCCAAGCGGGTCTCAAGGTAGCTTGTAACCCTGCATTTAGCACCATCCCTGTGCATTATTTGGCATGGAAGAGAGTGGGTCACTGCTCTCTTTCATCTCTCCTCCCAGCCCAAGTTATGCATAACTCCAGCTGTGCCCTTTTTCGTTGTGGACAGTACCCTACGAGTTTCCCATCTTTAGTGCCCAGCCCTCTCCTACTCAGGAGGTTCCTTTTCTGCCACACTGAGCTCCTCAGACTTCTCCTGACACCAAAAACCAGAGGTGTGCATCAAGGTGGGGAAATGTTTCTGGATCTGAAAGCTGAAGCACAGCTCTCCTTTCCAGCATGGAGAACATCTCCAGCATGGCAGGGATTGGTCTCTCACAGCTTGTACAGTTGATTAGAAAAGCTGGGGGAAAAGGGTAACGAGCTTCCCCACCTGATGGCAAGAAAAAGTTGCATTTTGTGCAGATAGTCATATTGAGATGGCTTCATTTATGCATCTGGCTCAGCCTCATCCAATTGATCTGGATCCAATACACCCCATGATACTTCGTTCTCTAAATACGGATTTCAGTTCTTTCCCCATTTCTTATTTTTATCTTTCCCTTCATTTCTTCCCACAAGGGGGGGAAAGGAAGCTTTTGAATCAATGGAAAGTTTTGATAATTTCATTTGGGGTGAGATGTAGAACCCATTTCTTAAAAATAATTTGTTGTTTCTTAGGAACTGCCTAAAAAATATTTGGTCAAAATTAATATTTCCATGAAAGGCCTTTGGTCAGTTGTAGATATTTTCATTGGAGCTTTCTTCAGTGAATTGTTTTCAGTTAAAGTATTTGAATTGCAGTAAAAGTCAGACATGTGTGTACAATCCACTGCACTCTATTCTGTTGAATGCTGTATAGGCAAGATCAACTTGAGATTCAAAACACTAACACATCAACACGACATTCCTTTATTTTCTGATGCCTGCGCAGAGGACCTGCTCACAGAATGGTACCAAGTGTGCTGATTTTCAGTTTCCTAGTCGATCTCAAGAGTAAAGCAATGAAAATGAAGGTTGGACATCATAAGTGCTGGCAGTTGATGAGACAGTGTACATTATATTGGCAATGGTAGCAGAGAAGGCAGAAGCAAAGAATGGAGCTTAGTGGGGGGATAAAAGCAACATAAGAATGTTTGCTATGCTTCTTTCCTTTCTTATGCTCCAAACCTGCAATGTCTTTATCAGAGAATTCTTTATGTAAACCCACACTTGCTATATGGCCTGTTTAATGCTACTTCAACGTCACTTTCCTGAGAAATATGCATTTCCATTTAGTCCGTTAGAGGCTTCAATATATCTTGAGCAATGTGGTCTCAGCAAGGGTTAAATAGACACCAGAAGAGTAACACTCAGTTTGTCAGCCCCAGTGTGCTCCATAAGCTGTTTCTTTAGAATTTTTAAATTGAGAAAAACAGAGTTCTGTTAGTGATACTTTCTTCTTTTTTTCACTACAGTGTATTGCTTGTCTTGTAAGTGGATGAATCGTGAACAAAAATGCTGTCCGCCTAAATATAATTTGCTGGTGCTGAACAAATAATTTATTGAGCTGACTGTTTGAGTACAGCATGTCTAAGCACTTGATCAGCACTTGTATGGGTGATAGGGAAGGCTGAATGAACTTGTTTCCATCAGCTTTTGTTCTAGTATAAACCTAAAAATAGCAAAACTGTCAGATCTTCTATCTGAGTAGTCTCTCATGTAAGCCAGGACAGAGAGAAAATGACAGTGTTTGGCAAAGAATTTAATAATCAATCTTCTGGTAACTTTATTTTAAGCCTGTTTTTGTCTCTGATATGCTTAACACTGCTTTCTGCACATGGGATTGCAGGTAGTTATTGAAAATTTTTTAAATGGTTTGTGGAAACCTCTGACGTTTTTTGATGTGTTCTATTTATCAGTGCAATGACAGCACTTGTGTTGGTGATGCTGCGTATTCTAAAATGCATAGCACACAAAAATTATTGATCCTTTCAAGAAGCCCAAATGATTTTTAGCTTCGCCTCAGGCTCTATTAGCAATGTGGAAAATTGAAAAGGGCTCTCAAGAAAAAACTAGCATAAGATTGAAACTGCAACCAAAGAGCTGTCAAATAGAGAAGTGCTTATGAATTATAATGAGCATGATCTAAAGATGACATTATCCTTTAGGAGTTTGGTTAAATCTTCCCTCCTATCATATGACTTGCAAAGATCTCTTAGAACAATCAAAAAAACCAAAGTATAAGAGCAGTTTTAAGAAATGTATTTAGGGGTGGTGCAAATTAAATACGGAAGGGATAACAGTATGATGTGTGGCAGGGGCAGAGTTTGTAGAGTATCAAAGGAAAGCTCCAAACTGAGGCTGGCACAAGGGTCCAGGGTACCTTCAGCAGAAATTCTCTTATGAGCCTACAAAAAGATTTCTGTATTTTTTCCCCTTATACTTTTTTTTTATGTATGTTGGACCTTGTCTCCAAAACATCACAAGGCTTTTCACATTACACATCTCCATATATTTATATCCATGCAGACATTTAACTCTGGTTCACATTTTTGATAGAAGGAGAGACCATTTCTGATACTGTCTGGCATTGGTTGTGCAATGAGCTCTGTGTTATACATCATCTGGAAAGGAAACTTATTCCTTTCTGAAGGTTTCTCAAATGCCTTTCACAGAGCAGCACATTGAGATTTGTTAGCATTCACTGGTAGTAGTATGAAAGAAAGTAATCTTATGTGAACTGTATGATTGCAGTAGAGGGTCACAGTTGATCCACAGGCCACTGCTTCCAGGAACTGGTCGTAAATACCAGTCAGCAGTATTTCAGGTGAAGGAAATTATTTTTTTCCTTCAGATATTTTTTCCATGTATTCAACTCTCTGTCATATAACTTTTACTTTCAAAAGAAAAATAAATTCAGCCCGACCCTAAACTCTGGCAGAAGACTTAGGGAGCAGATTTTCATTTACCTTGATACCTATTACCTTTGACAAAACAAGGAGGTGTTTTTTGGTTTCTTTTAATAGTTCCTATGTTGACAGAACAGATGAGAAATGCGATGAACAGCAGGTTCAAAAGCATTTCTAGGATCAGAAGAATGATTCCATTAGAGCTGTACTTTGGTGCTGCTAATATCACTTTCCTGGATATCTTCCAGTTTATATCTGTTAAGGTCTGCTGCCAAAGGAAAGTATTTGGTTCTACTAT
Source organism: Chiroxiphia lanceolata (assembly GCF_009829145.1). NCBI lineage: Eukaryota > Metazoa > Chordata > Aves > Passeriformes > Pipridae > Chiroxiphia > Chiroxiphia lanceolata. Next base: position 26,243,223 of record NC_045643.1, on the reverse strand, counting down.
TGTCAGCACTGTGCAGACTGTGCAGAAACATACCCTGTATTTTTCTCAGCTTCCATGCATTTCAGAGTTTAGATACATGAGAAAATTGCTTGCAGTGAGCTATATGAAAAGGGGTCTAGCCCTTTCCAGATTCAAAATCACTATGGGGGCAGCCAGTTGGAAAAATTTTAACTTGGACGTTATCATGAAATTCACTGAGGAAAAATAAATGCAGAAAAAAGGGCAGCCTTTACAGCCACCTCTGAATGCATCTCAAATACTGGCCCAGCCTTCTTACAGTTTTACTTTCTGATGATGTTTCCTCCCCTCATACAAACATACACTTCATTCATGACTAATACATGAATTCATGGAGCACCCATATTTAGACAGCTACAAACTGAATTAATTGAAATGTGATTGATTGACAGAAGCTTGCCCAGAGAGATGATATTGCTAATTAAACTGTGATGCATTAGAAATACTGCAAATCAGTTTCATTTTACATCATAAAGTTTCTCAGTCAAAACATTCAGTAATGACTAATTAGAGCTGAGGTTCTTGACAATCTCTGTTGACTTTACTTTTGTGCGGAAGGGGGATGGGATCTGGCCATGATTATTTGCCTGGAAGGGAGACTTAGGAGGAGGCATTTGATTTTTCCCTGTGCCATACTGAGTTATTCGGCATTGTTTGCCATGTGGGGAGCAGGAGGAGGGGTCAAGCAGCCTGACAGAACTTATGTCAGGTGCCCTGCCTTTCCCTTCTCTTGAGGGCACTGAACCTTATGTGTCTCTCTGCATGTATGAATGGAGAAGCCTTGTGGTGCTCTCTGTGTGCTCACACAAATATGTCATTATCAAAGTAAATATTTGTGTCTCAATTTTACCATCAATGTGAAAAATATTAATTGCTTCCTTTTCTGCTTTTTCTGAAGTGGATCCTCAAAGAAGAACTTATGTTTACATAATTCTTGTTAGATGTCTGGCTAGCAATATTTACTCTTACAAGTTATAGTGCTGAAGAAATGATTGAGAACTGGCACGTATGCAATTACCAAAACTTAGCCAGACGCCTTGTTTAAGAAACCTTTTTAGATGGCTGAGGTCATATGACTGCAGTTTTGGGGTTGGTTTTTTGTGGTTTTTTTTTCCTTTTTAATTATTGTTACTATATTTAAATTAAACCTAGGGTTTCCACAGACTTGATTACAATGTATTTGAGATAAAACCTTTAACTCTGTTGAGATAAGAAACACTTTTTAAATACTTTACTTTAAAAACTTCTTCATTCCAATTTATCTGGAAGCCCATTTAGAATTATGGAGGTACTTCAGGAGAAGAGGTAGGCACTCTGTCAGGTCCATCTCCGGTCTCACCATGGTGGGATGCTGTTGGAGTAGCTTTACTGAGGCTGTGTGTGAAGACTTTGACCTTCTGTGGATTCAAAAGCCTCATGGGCCTACCTACGTCTTTTTACGTTTAATTCCTGTGTGTTTCATCCTGCTGTTGCACCTTTTCAGTAGTCAGAATTGAACTTCTGAAGATGGGCCTCGACCTTGTCTGTAGGGACCAGTGCACAGGGGATAGAAATGCAAGAGAAGGGCTGGGGGCAGGGGGGTCTGATGGCTGTCACACTGCTCCCTGGTGATTTCCTTGTGGAAAAGTTCATGCATCATGAAAATCAGCATCAGCTGTGCCCCAGGGAAACCCTTGTCATTTTGTCTTCTCTGCCAAGGTGAAGTTACTTCTTTTTAGTTACAGAAATTATTTCAAGATGAAAACTTTCTTTTAAGTAACTCTTCTGCTAATGGGTGTTGAACACATGCCCCCCCCCCCCCCGGAATGGTTGGAGAAGTATAAAGGGGTTTTTCCCGTCAGAATTTATGTGGGCTTGTATTTTCAGGTACATTCTCCATGTCTTTGCCTCTGTTCATACCTAATTTTCATTCACACATCTCCTTTAGTATTAATGTAAACTATGCTGTATGAATATTCATAGTATGAACAAGTGTAGTCAGAGGGACCATAGATAGTTTCCCTCAGCACTAGAGTCGAAGCACTATTAAAATGTAAAGGACAGGTTAGGTCAGAGTTTGGGCTTTAAATAAGAGATGGAGGCATTGTTGTGATTCATCCAGCAAAGTGTATGGGAGGAAAAGAATCACTGCTGTTCAGATTTCGTGGGTCACTTTGTAAGACAAACTCCTACTTCAAGGTCATTTGACCGTGACTGATCTTTCCAGGGGCTTGAGTTTCAGATCAAGAAAGCAGAATTTCTTGTTTCTGTACTTGATGTCCCCTGTTGCATTGTAGTTTGTTTGACAGATATCAAAACACACAAATTTCTGCAGATTTCCAATGAAAATTAAAGGTGAACTACTAACAAGGGCAAAAGTTTCCATTATTATAAAACCCATAGTGTTCCTAGTCCTGCTCTTAGCCTTTGCTTTGGTGGCTATATGAGGAAAATTAAGAATAAAAGAAGAAAATGCAGTGGCAAAAGGATACTTAATGCATAGTTCTAGCTTATTGAGATTTAAAATCTTTGATCCAGTAGTCTTAAAACATGAAGGGAAAAAACAGACACTTTTTAATGGAGAACAGATACCATGCTTTGATGCAGTTGCTCATGGGACTATTTTCTCCCACTTTTTCAACAACCTGCATTTGACAATGTAATAGGAGAATGAAGGGGGAAAATTTTCACGTTGAATTTTTGCCAATTTGTAAAGGCCAAAGCCTAACTAATGTACTTTTCTCACTACAATGCCTCAGCGAGTTCACAGGGCTGTTCATTCGAAAGGCTCATTAGGGACCTAATCCATCTCTCATGCTGCTATTGTAATGAAAGTAAGAATTACAAGGACAATGAGATTTTCCTCATTTAGGAGAAAAGAGGTGCAGAGCTATTAAAACTCTCACCATCCCAATTAAGTTGTGGAAAAAATGTGAGTAGAATCTTCCTGGCATTTACATTAATTGCACTTAGGCTGTGGCTAGTAATAATGGTTTCATTACTGCAAAAGTAGTTTGGGAACAATACATAGGAAACTTCCACTAGATGGAAGACTATGTCATTGTATTTATTTATTTATTAGCTGTTTAGATGTAAAGTAAATTTTGTAATGATGGCATATAAACAAAAGTTGACTATAGGAAAGTTCACTAACATTTTACACAATACAGACTTTGAGTCGAAGTCCTCCATTTTTATTTTTTTAAATGTGTGTGTGAAAAAACCCCACCAAAATAATGAACAATACAAAAGGCAAAAATCTGTCTTTGGTATGACAAATTTAGTGGTTATAGCCCAAAAAATGAAATCTTATTTTCTACCTTTTCTCTCAGACTGGGTTATGACACCAGCAAATTTCATGAAAATCTAAAATTCCTGCTTGAATCAAATTTAGTTTCAATGCCTGTATTTAGGGGCTTTGTATGTTGGCCTGTAAGGGCTCTTCAAGAATCCATCTGGGCTCCTCTGGGCAAATGGGAGTGATTTATGAAAGAACCTTTGAAATGTTAAATACATAATTCACACATTACAGGTGGGTGTGAGCTGCCTCTTGATGGAGGTGGAAAGCATACTTAGTCTTTATTGCCCATTTGACATATTCACATTACCACACAGATATTAACTAATCATTTCTGTAACTCTAAGGTAAATTAATAAATGTTGCTAATCCCATTTTTTATACAGGGGGAAGTGGATTAATTGCCTTGACCCTTGTGAAAAAGGAGGGGCAGAGCCAGGAACAGAATCTCAGTTATTACTCACACATAACCTCCTATCAGTTTTTTCAGTTCATTATTGCCATCTAATGCTCTGAACAGACATTCCTAAGGTAAACAGCTGTGGCAGCTGGAGACATCGGCACCCTTCCTTTTTTATTAGCCCCTAGACACTGCCTTTCTCACAGTTGTGCTGCTGGAGGGATTTGTGAGAGCTTTTCCTTCACCACACGGGGACTACCTGTCTGGGCTCACTGAGCTGCTCAGAGCAGGGTCAGTTTGCTTGGTCTGGAGCAGACAACAGGGGAGGTGCAAGATCCTTTTTGCTCAGTGTGGGAGAGGTAACATCCAGATCCTAAGTGGTGACAGGTAGCAGGAACAAATGACATCTTCAGCCAATGAGGCTGAGGTTATGTCTACGTGTTTCTACATCTTTCTTATGGCTACAGCATAAGAAGAAAACCCAATAAGCAAAATACATAATTCTGGAGAACTTGGGTTTTTTTCAATTAAAGTAGTACAGGTTTTTGATATATGAATGATTGTATCCTAATCATATGGATTAAAACTACATAAAGATCATATGCAAGGAAAAAATGACAATAATTACCACACTGGCCAAATGTCATGGGATTGTTTGTCTCTGGGAAGCAGGGTGTTCTCAGATTATCCTGAGGGACCTGCTCTGAAGCATAGCCCTGGTACCTCTGCACAAGAGAGTCCCACCTAATGAACAGATCCTTTATATGTGCTTTGCTGTAGCCAAGCAATAAATATGACCCTTCTTTGGTGAATGTTTAACTTCACCTTATATTCGAGTACACATGGAGCACATTCAAATTGTTGGGTGCTAAGCGTAATTCTTTTCTAGTGAGTTCTTAAACTTCACATCACCTGTTAATGACAAACCTATTAAGAAATACTTTTTTCAACATTCAGTCTATTAAATATGAGAAGATTAAATGCACTGAGCATCTGTTTTAATTTCTCCTCCTAGGTGTGTAGTTGATACAATCTCCCCCATTTGCTTCAGGAGGAACTTGTTTGGTTTTAACTACATTACTGTGAGTTACCGTTAATGTTCCTAGGAAGACAGACTCACAACAGTTTAGTAGAGGTGAGTTTCATGGAGATAGAGATTAACTTCTGCTCCAGTTAGGTCCTTCATTACGTTTAGAGCAAGCTCACTTGGAAAGTCGTGATGATTTACCAAGTTTAGTTTGCAAATTTTGCAAATGAGACATTTGATCTGGAGACAGTACAAGGTAGCCACACCTGGCACCATTACACTTCTGAGTGGCTTTCAGGATAGGCTGTATATACAGCACTTTGATTGAGAAAATCATTGTGTAAAATCCCAGGAAATTAACTACCTGCTCAGAGAACAGTGAGATAGGAGCTATTCTTCGAGTCTCTGCAGAAGTCCCTCCTTAGACTGGTTCTGTATTGACTGATATAGAGACCTTTGAGGGGTCTTACTCTCTGTTACTAATAATCTCATGTGTTTTGCTTTTGTAGTACCACTGAAGGCAAGGAGAGAGATCAAACAATGCCAAACATCTCTTTTCTGTTATTCAGGTCTTTTATATCTTTAATTACGCCTTTTCAGTCATTTTGTTGTTTTGAAGTAGGTGTCTGAAGCAGCTATAGTTATGTCTGGAGTTGAGTGCAAAATCTCCACTGAAATACATCTGTACAAGGTGTCCCAAATCCCTTCTCTCATACTGCTCTAACTGTAAATAGATAAGTGCATTCTAGGACTTCTGTATTTGATTTTGGATTTCTACTGTAGATGTGGAACTGAAAGTCTACTTTAGCAGAGCACAGAACTATTTGCTTTCTGCTGCCTTTGTTAGTTTTTTATTTTTCTTAGCCCTCTCTTGGTACTCCTCTGCAGCTCATATAATTTTCTGACTTAAACATACCAAAAGGCAGCAAGTTAATCCTACCAATACTATCAATAAGGATATAAACCAGTTGAAAATTGAAGTACTTAAGAAATACATATCTCCTCATCAGTTGAATAATTGTCTATTAAATATTTGTGTTTTTTAAATGCCGGAACTCCTGCTTCCTACTGTCCGTTTTAGGGCTGGTTCAGATCATAAGATTGGTGTTGTGATATTGATGGCTTGAGCAACCCAAGGGAGATTCTCTCAGAGTCAGTCTCAGCTTTTTACCTGCATTTCCCCCGTATCTGAATCTCATAATGACTACATCCTATGTACCATTTCAGGATTTTTTGGGTCATGCATATTTCAGGCAAGTGTGACTTAGTGATAGACAAAGGACTGACGATAAGTGTGTGTGGGTATGTGCGTGAGTTTCTTTTCTTCCCTAATCTCATTTCCTCTCTCCTGAATGCAGTTATTCAAGCTGCATGGCAAGGATTAAATTTATCCTTTTGATATTTTTCATGTCCTAGAGCAACATAATTAAGATGGTATTGCTATATTCGTGGTTTGTTCAGTGGAAAATCCACCATGATCTTGAACAGTATGTGTGGGTTGACTTTATTCAGGAAATTTAAATTGGATCCATTTCACATAACTGCATATGGCAAATAATTCAATGCAAAAATAAACATCTTGTCCATGTAAATACCACTCATTTCAACTGACTCTTTTTTTCATGTTTCTTTAGAGTAATTACTGCCTGTCAAGTTGTTGTATATATATTTCCTGCTGTTTTGGGAAAAAACCCAGTTTGTTTCTTAGCTTTAATTTCCATTGCACTTTTAGCAGGGAAGAGTCTCTATCCATTATAGTAGATAAGGACTAGCAATAAAGTGAAAATACATTTTGTAATTCAGATTCATTAACAAAGTCAGATTATTTGGCAGTATGCAGTGCTCATTTGAAAAACTAGAAGTTTTGAAATTTAATAGGGAGTTATAACCAGTATTGTTCCTTCTTTGAAACATCAGAGGGACGAAACGAACACCAAGGAAAGTAATTGCAGAGTCCATATGTGTGTGACTGTATGCTGTGAAAATAATTAGTGTGAAACAGTCCCCCAGGGCTGGTCAGTAGGAAATAGTGCCAAAAATTCAGATGTGTGTGCAATTTCTGAACCAAGTGTAACACCACAATCATCTGAAGTTGCTACATCGTTGTCTTAGAGAAGTTTTGTCACTGCCTAACTACTAGTGAACTTCCTGGGTTATAAATGCAGAAATTATCTTTTGAAGTTGTAAGTATCCTGATCCATGAAACAAACAGAACTGCAGATGCTTCAGCAGAGACACATTTGTGGTTTCAGCTGTGCTCTTGCAGTTTGTCAATAGGGTGTTCTCTTTTTGCTCTCTGAGTTATTTGTTTTTCTCTTTGTGGGTATCACAACTGAGAATTAATTCAGAATGGCTACATTTTGTCTGTATTTTGGTGGAAAAGACCCTTTGTGAATTAAGAAAAAGTATCTATTTGAGGGCACTAATTTTTTTTTCTTTTAAATGGATCTTTCTTCCGTATGCTCTCTTTCATCTCTCTACAGTGATTACCAAAGTGAGTGTAAAATAGATTCATCCCACTTGCAATCAGACTTGATAGTAAGATCCAAAGACACATGGTCATATACAAATTTCAGTGCTGTTTGTATTCTACTTACAGTGTTAATAAATATGAATCTCTATAGTGCTATGTCAGATCAGAGATAGAGCTTCTGAAAGAGGCTGATCATCAGAAAGTAGGTACAAGTTTGTAGCTCCTAGAACTTACAGACAAGCCTATGAGTAGTCATCTTTGTGTTACCTAGCTATCACACATAAAATGTCAGAGACCCTGTAATTAAATCACAGAGGAAAAGAGACAGATCTCGAATAGGGAGATCTACAAAATTCCAGGTTACATAATGAAGGAGAAATGACCAGCAAGACTATTTTCTGGTTATCAAGAAAGTAATTTACGAGAGTTAAAGGCCATAGGAAAATTTCCATTATGTCTAGGTGATTAGGTACACATTCTAACATATCATGAAAGCATCTATCAGTGCCACCAAGAAGTACATAACATATTCTTAGAGTTAAATGTATAGACAGTGAGGCAGTGACTTCAGGAGATTAAGGAAAAGTCTCATGTTTGGAATACAATCATTTTGCTCTGTAAATAATGAAATGCCATGTTTCACAGGTGAAACTAATTCCTGTAGAAGTGAGAAAATTTCTTCCCACCCCTTATATATTAATACACAGGTGTCTGAGGTGCATTACTCGGACAGTTAGGACAGGTTCTGGAAATAAGCAATCAGTAGCTCAACCTAACAAAGCACATCTGAGCAATGTTTTTGCACAGAAGTATCTGCTAACTGAGGATGACTTAATTCATATGCAGACCTCAAGCTACATGATTGCTTGTATTAGAAACGGAAGGCAGAGAAAATAAGAAGGCAAGAATGAAAAATCTTGAACTTTATATTGAATAAGTGTAAATGAAAGAAGAATAAAGTTCTAAGCTTTAAAAATAACCCTTGAAAATCTACAGCCAGTAGTGGTCTTCTCAAAAAGCTCTCAGTTTTAGGAAAGAGAGCAAGTATTCAGTGCCTTGGTAAGTAGAAGAGATAAGAACCTACAGAATGACAAGACATGGAGTGAATAATTACAGTTGCAAATTTTCTTTTGAAAAAGCTATGTTTTTGGCCATCTGAATCTGCTTATCCCTTTGCTGTCATTCTGCCTATCTCATAACTCTCAATTTTGGAGCCAAGCAAGCTACAAAGTACATGTATATTTATATGTGTCACGGCATTAATTACTGTAATTTGTATATAAATTAGGTAAAAACTGGAAAAAGTTCTTGTAGCACATATATAAAACAAACTGGGCACAGCCAAACATACTGCAAATGAACTGCATTTGGTATATACCTGTTGACAATATTACTTAGTTTCCCAGCCTTTGTGATTCTTTGAAGTGGATAAATTTATTTTTTTTTCACCTCATTCTCTTTATTTTAAGATTTACTGAATGGCCTTTTTTATATTCAGTGCTGGGTTATTTGTTTGGTTGTTTTATATTTTGTACATTCACAGTATTTTCAGATTGTAACATCCTTGTCTGAGACTTTTCTTCAGTGTAAAATAAAGTTTCCCAGAAGCCCATCTTTATAATTTTCTTTCTGCAGGAACACCAAGTGAACCATTTTGTTCAGAATGCTTTAGATCTATTCAATACTTAGATAGGAGATGATTTGGTGCATCACAAAATTGGATTTTTCAGGTTCTTGGTGTGCTGGTTCTCTTACATCAGGGTCTCTGGCTCAGTTATGTCACTCATGTTGTATTACTGTCTGTCTCCTTTCTGATCCTGCCACAGAACATCACAAGAAATGAACTTTGAGCAGGGGCCATGGTTCTGAGAAGGAGAGGGACAAAGAAAGAACCTCACAACAACTTGAGTGGTACAGCTTGTTGTAGAGGAGAGAAAATAAGCCAACTTTTCTGCTCTTCTCTAAGTTAATGTTTTCTGTACTGTCAAAAAGCTTGGTCTTATGTCATATTTATTTAGAAAGGAATAGCAACATTTTAGAATTTCAAGAAGGTCTGAAGTTTTCATTTTGCTTTAAAATTTCATAAAATAAATAGAAAAAAGGATTTTGCTGGACAGCTGGCGTTCTGAAAATTAGATGTATGCTCTATTTCACTGACTACAATTGAACCAATTGTGTTCTTCATGTTTCAAGTTGCTTAAGTGTGTTTTTGGATTGAATCCAGGGGTAAATGTCCTTTTTCAAATCTTCTAAGTGGTAATACAGAAATAAGAAAAGTCTAGTAAATTGGATTATGGCTGGATGGGGAAAAAGGAAGCCAAGAGAACTGTTGTAAAATCTCACTGAGTATGCAGAGACATGGAGACCAAGCAGAAACATTCACCTGGAAGGTTTCCTGTTATTGCATCACCCAGATTTCTATGGTCTCTTCCTGCAATGCAGGAGCTTCTTGAGGTGTTTGATAGTCTATATTCAAGGTTTCAACTTGCTGTTATGATATTGGCTTACAGATAGGACACTGCAAAGTAAAGACTGCTGCTCTCTAATGCTGCATTGTAGTCCAAAGCACAGGATATTATTTTCAACTATGCATGATGGAATTGTATGGGATATAACAGAAATGCACCTGGTTATAATATTTTTATTGCCCAATGCTTTAGGAGGACACACTGCTAACAAGTTTTTGTCACAGTCCCTTACTGCTTCACTTGATTCCTCAGGTGTCCAACTGTCAAGGACTCCCCAGACTGTGCAAAGGAGCTTATATTTGCATTCCATCCATTTCTGCAATAGTGGTGTAGTTTGTAATGTAGTGCTTAGGTCACAGCTTGAAGGCCAGATAAAACTTTGCATGGGAAAACACATTCAAAACAACATCCAGTACCAAACTGGAGTGAAATTAAATTATTTATTCTGTCCTATCCTGCTGAGAAAAACTGTAGCAATTTTTTGAAGGAACAGAGTAATGGAAGTGCTTGCAAAACAGAGGCAAAACTTAGAAACCCTGCTTTATAACAGTGGAAATGCTGTAGTCTTTGTGGACTGGCCCAAACTGACAGGATTGCAAGAGTGACCCAGTTACCCTGCTCAGCTGTGACCTCGAGGCCATTTACACCTGAGCACGGCCAGCAGAGACCCAGGCCTGCAAAGGGGTTTTGCCTGCTGCGGTGGGATAGGTTTCAGGGGAAGTTTTGGAGAGAGCAGCCTTGGAGAGAAAGCTGTTGAGATGCAGCAGTGAGACATAGACTGAGGAACTAGTGAGAAAGTGGAATAATCTGTCTGTGTAGAGTTTGAAGAGGAGGCTCGAACTTGTACGAGATCAATGTTGTGCTGCTTCTCTTCTGGATGGGGCAACCTCTTGGGAACGATGGTGATTTTCAGGAGTAAAAAGGTTCCAGCAATCACTCTTTTTTGTCTCTTAGTGCAGTCCTGTGATAATCTGTGGCATCTTGGAAATGCCCTATTACCCTGGAATGATTTAGACCTGAAGTCTGAGAGCTCTGTGATGACAAAAATAGCAGATGTTTTGGTTAAACTCTGGTGTTCGGACTGTTCTTCAGTAGCTGGTTGTTTAGTCAAAGCTTCTGAAGGTCCTGGAAAATTAGCTTTGAACTACTTAGATCTTGCTTGATGTGGAGTTGTATTATGAAATTTGTGGAGCTTGTACAGCTGCTGTGAAGTGTTGGTTTCTGACTGATAACATACAGTAGCAGTGTGGGTCTGGAAGGGATCTATCAGGGAAATAAAACTCATCTAACTACGAGTACCTTATTAAGCACATCTTGCATGAACACTTAGTGCTGTGACTTTTAATGGGATCTGTGTGAAACCCAATCAAGATAGGCATATAATAGCTAAAGACATTCTGATGCTCAGAAAGCAATGAAGAAAGCTGTTAACTTACTTCCATGTTCTTGTCTTCAGCTTCAAATAGGCTACCAGCCTTAATTTGCCAAAGAATAGAAGGTCAAAAGAACTCTAGAGTTTTAAAAGCCTTTTTCAGGAGGAGGAAAGGAGAGCTGACACTTCTTTGAGGTGTAAAGGAAAGTATATTTGAAATGAAGTAATTTGAAAACTGTGGCCCTTGTCAAACAGTATGAAAGGTATGAGACTGAGCTGAATCTGTGAAGAGACCAGGTAACAGAGACAGTTTCACTTGGGTTTGGGAAGACAAAGCAGAGCTAAAACGATATGGTGACTGACCAAGATGTGCACGAGAAAGTCCTCTTTTTGTTCTTGCTGCTGTAAGCAAAGACAGCAGCATTTTGAGAGCAGTGCCACCATATCAGCTCTCAAGGAATGAGGCACAACCTCCACAACATATGTGTTTCAAGAAACAAATGCATCTATCTTGGTGCTATAGCTTCATCCACTCACTAAGAGATGATGTTCCTAAACTCCAACTGCCAATTTATGTTTAATGTGCAAGTGAATCTCTGGGGGAATCAAGGAGGCTAGATGCTCATCTGGGTCTGTCCTGCCCTCAATTTTTTCTTCTCATCTTTTATCTCAAAAAAGCCCAGTACAAACAAAAAACCCCTAGGCCAAACTTGCCTTTCATCCACAGCTGCTACGTTGGTAACATGGTCACTCGAGGCAATACAGACCAAGGCTTAGCTGAGGTGGGGGAGAGGCATTTGTATATCTTGTAAATAATGCAAAATTAACAGCTGATCTCTGGGTTTGAACTGAATGGTACCTCAGTAGACACTGGCAGTGAATTTATGATGGCTACGAAGCAAGGAGCTCACACGCTGTGACCAAAGCTCTGTTTCAGAGCCCTGTGCTTAAGGTTAACATGAGGCAATTTCCCTCTTTGTGCTGCAGGGTTTGTAAATTTTATATTGTACCAAATACAGGAAAATCCTATTTCTTTCTGACAGCATACTATGCACTTGGAATTCTGACTGTACCTCAGTTTTGTCTGCTGCTGTGATTCCATGTTCCTCTTATGAAATGTTTAAATAATAAAATGCATTTTTAATATTTAAATTGTTCAAGCTGTCTTCCTTAATTAGTTGGGGGTTAGGGGTTTTTTGAATGTTTGCAACAAGTTGGACAAAGAGCAGATACTTCTTTGCCTATGTGTATACTTTTTCTTTTAATTTTTTTTTAATGAATTTTTCAAAGATTGCAGTCCCAAGTACCAGAGCCCAAAGAGGTTTCAAATGTATAAAGCTGCAAACAAAAACAGCAGGAACGTGGATTTTCAGAGTATATGTCACTGAAAAAGATGGATGTCAAAAATAATGAGGCAAACTAAGAAAATATTATATTTGCTGCCCAAAGAAAAAAAAAGGAAATTATGCCTATTAGCTAAAGGAACTGGGAGTGGAAATGAAGAGAATTATGGAAGTCTCAGCTGTAATAAGAGTTAGTAAGGCAATAAGTGAGCTGCATCAGTAGAGAGAGAACACAATTTTTGCAGTATTTATTAGTAAAAGAGAAGTCACAAAGATTAAAAGATAAATTACTGCTTTGGGGAAGAAGGAGTATTTGAATTTGTTTGTTGCTGTAGAAACTCACTGAATGATGAAAAAAAGTGAAATTCATGAAATAAGTTGTGAAGTGCATTTTTTCCCTTTTTACTAGTTTTCCTCTTATTCTTTCAGCTGAAATGTCAGAGTGTTATTAGGTTAGTTTTCTTCTGAGAAGTCAGAGTAATGACTGATTTATGTAGTTCTTGCTGCACTAGGAACCTAAAGTGAGTGCTTGTTAGACCAGTCCTTGTTTGTTGATTTGCCAGTTGAAGACAGTCATGTGGTGGAAATGCAGAAAAATATCTGCCTGTTTAGTTATGTAAATGGAAAACTGGGTAGCTACTATTGATACTTCTTTTAGTTTTCACCTAAATCATTCTCATACTAGCTGTAATTCCTTTGGCTTCAGTAGGATTGCTTAGTGTTTTTTAATGGTGCCCCAAGGCAAGATATTTCTGAAGGGCCACGTGTGCTGTTTAGGCGAGGATTTATGTGTAGAAATTCCGGTTATACGGAACTATACCTGGGTCATAGATGTGCCATCACCAGATCTCGTAGTGTTTTATGCATGTCTTTGACCTGCATAAAGTTTGGTCAAAAAGCTTTGATGGAAAGTCGTATCTGATGGTATTGAATCATGGCTTATTAAAGCAGTGGATGAAAGGAATCCAGACCATAAAGTCAGAAAAAACTTCTACTTTTAGCGGGGAAGTTTAACTCATTTTATATCTCTGTAGCAGGTGGGCAGGGAAATATCAGGAAATATTTTGAAAGGGATAGATCAATGGATCAATGGTGTTTTCTGCCCTCAACACAGCTACTCACTTAGGTATTTATTGTGTTCCGAATCTTTTCCTTTAAACCATGTGGAGCCCATTTCATGGTTGCTTGTCAAGTGAAACCATTGGTTATTGTGTGTATTTGTTGTTCCTTGATAGACCAAAGCGTTTTTTCTAGTCAAAAAGTCTGTTTCTTCTGAAGCAGGCTACGTGTGGCAAGAAAATCACCACCTAATCTGCCAAAGTAAAAGAGAGATGGTGTGTGGAGCAGCAGTTTCTTTCTGCTATTGCATAAGGTGTGTGCATTTGTTTTTTTTTTCCCCTTTAGCTCTGGTTGTGATATAACTTGGATTTATTCCTTCCAGATTGGGCCAGTACAGCAAGCCAGGTCCTCAGCTCAGCAAATTGTTGTGTGTATCCTCTTGCTGGTTTTTTTGCATTTAAAATCCTTCAATTGCAAAGTGTGTTGATGGGACAAGGTGTACTACAGTAGAGCCTTGCTCCATTTGTGACTTACTGACAATATCCTGTTCCAAGAAAGCTTAAGGACAATCATTGACAGATCTGCGGAGAAAATAGTCAGGTGCTTCTTTGTCTGAGAAAAGGTAAGATGGGATCAAAACCCATCACATTGATATGGAATTATCAACTTGCAAAATGAAAGGAGATGGAAAGAGCAAAATCACTTGTGAAATCCTCAGAGCACAATACTCTGTAATTCTGAACTGCTCTACTTAGTGTTTGAATACTGTAGTGTAAGATGCTCTGGAAATACTTAAGGTGCAACACAGGACTCAAAAAAATGTTAAGTGAATTTTAATGCCCTTTTTTAAGCATTTTAAATTAATAGCTGACTCTCAACAGAGAGTGGGTCTTTATTCCAAAGCATATATATATATACCACTGAATATATACCACTTTTCTAATGTTTATCTTCTTGATGAAGCATGGTTATGTTATCACTCTACCTTGGTATAATGCTATTGTCTTTTAGCAGGACAATGCCTCAAGAGCAAATGCAAAAATTTAATATACTTAAAAAACGGTATTCTCCCTCTATTACGGAGAAGAACCCACTCCTTTTTATTGTGTTGGAATCTGTCTGGGCTGTCTCAGAAGCTGTTACAAGTGTTATCTTATCGTGCGTGTTTTAAATTTATTTCAAAAGTGTTTTTTGAACCAGTTTCAAATTGGTGAAAGCCTTCACAGTTAAGAGTTACGGGTTTGGTTTGTGTTATTTGTTTCATGAAATCTAGAGAAAGGTGAAATTCTTTTTCTGTTTATTTTTATGAATGAACTGCATTGCAATTACTGGGGAATTGTCAGCAAGGGGAAAAAGTTTGGTTTCCTAATTTGTCAATAACAACTTCTGTCAGTATTACACAAGTGGACTGCATATCTTAAAAAATGAAATTAAACCCTTTCAAAAACAGTTTTCTTAATCATATACCACCATTGAGAAAACAACTTCTGTCCAACTTAAAATATTCCAGTATCCTGTTTGTGATTTTCTTGTATGTTGTTGTGTATGCGCTTCATCTAGAAGTAAGCTTCTCTTCAAAAAGGTGTTTTGTTGGCAAACTACCTGAGCATCTTCTCCACCTTTCAGTTCTGGGTGATGTCTCTTTGCAGTTTGTTTTCCAAAGGCTGGATACTTGTGGAGAGGATATGATATTCAGTCAGTTTGGTGCTTTTGGGTTGGAAGGATAAAGCCAAGGTGGTTCCTATTTCACTTCTTCCTTATTGCCCTACCCTTGTCAAAGGAGGTTTAGGTGCTCTAAAATCTTGAAGTGGTACCTCTGAGTGATAAAGGAAAGCTCAGATTATTATTGTTGCTGGTTACTTGTGCTAGTGTTGAGTGCATGCAAGTATTGAAAGGTAAAATCTCTATTTCAAGTGAATCACAAGGACTAGTTCCCTTGAATTCTATTTTCTGTTCATAGATTTTTAACAGAAAACACATGCTCTCTGAATTATACAGTAGAAAATCTGCTGTGCTGGACACTCCTGTTCTTATATTGACCGTATCAGTAGTGTTTGTGTTTCAGTAATACAGTTGCTCAATATTTGCAAAAGAAGTCAAGCATGATTCCAAGGAGCTTAGTTTTTCCCTTCTATAGTAACCAGCTGCTGAAACAAATAATAAACATTCTCACAGCCTCTCCTTTTAAAGCCCGACAGCTGTAGGCACCAACATTCTGCATTGTTCATTCCTGTCATGTTTAACTACACTATGAGTAGTACATTATGACCTGTTCATTTAATCCTAAATAATTCAAAACAGCCATTATGTTCATTCAGAGTTGTGCTTCAGTGCAATACAGTGACTGGGGAAGCTGAGGTTCTCTCAAGAGTATATCTCATATGTCTCTGAACACCAGGAAGTAGGATTCTGTGAATAGAAGAAAGCCATCTTGTACCATGTCCATCATCCACAACCCAGATATATTTGGGCTTGTTTAAGGAGTTTTTAGTGGGACGTTGTCTAGCTGGGTTGAGGCTGGTAGCTCAGCACCTTTGTGGCTCTGAGGAGGGTAAGTTGGTGGCTTTCCATCTTCAGTGCAGTTCCCTGTAGAAATGTCTCTTCAGCCTGGTTCATTCTTTTCAGTCTGCAGTGTGAAGATAAAAGGGGTAAGAAGTTGCACTTTTCTGTATCAATTGATGACCTTTTAGAATAACAGAGAAGGGAAGCAGTTTTGGGGAGGGAAGCAAAGAAGGAGAGTATGTACCATATGTTTTACTGTAACAGTTTGGAAGATATGAAAACTATCAGCTAAGGGTTTTTTCTCTTTCTAAGTCAGACCTTTCCATAAAAAAGGTTTTTTGTGTTTTTTTTTTTTTGTAGTTAAAGAAAGACCATCAAGACCTGATATATTGCAATCCAGTCTCCGAAAGATAATGGCATTTTTTTCACCAGAGTCATTATTGCTTTTTCAAAATTACTCATGTAAATGAATTTTTTATTTTAAATTCTCTCCCTCTTGCAAATTGACTTTTTTTTCCTGAAACTTTATGCCGAATAGTCCGTTGCAGGTTAAGATTTCCCTTCGAAATAGAAAAATTAGACTGGCATGGGAAAAAAATCATAATGAACTTACTGTGTTCGGGTGGCATATCTGGGGATACCACTTTGGAGCTCTCTATTCCTGGGGAAGGAAGGGCAGAAACATTAAAAAACCTCTCCTGAATTTCAACTGTGGTGGAATGTGAAAAATTTTTTTTTCCTCTTCCTACTTCTAGTTTTAGACATGTTAGAACTCTAGAATATAAAGAGATCTAATGAAGCATTTATTCATGTAAAAATGTTTTATCCTTTTAAAAAAAATTAATTTTAAAAATAAAAAAAATCAACTCTTAGATTTTCATATTTCATCCGACAGTTAAGCTGGGAGGGAAATATCAGTCATTCCTCCTATGTATTTGTGAGGATAGGCTTTTTTGCATGTGTGTGTGCTTCTTAATGATATTTTTGGTATTTTTTTTTAGATGAAACAGGATATGTCATAAGCCTTACTAAAATAACCTCCTAGCATGAAAAGATGTTTTGTTTTACGTTAGTCTGCTGCTTGTCATGTAATCATCTGAAAATGCAGAGGGGAGGGAAGGATTTTTGAAAACTCAGCTACTTAGCCTTCCTGTGATGAAAGATATCTTAATTTAGTTCTAAGTACCAGAGAGGGGTGTATGTTGCTTTTGGTGGGTTTGTTTTTTTGGGTTTTTTTTTAATAAAATATGTCCTGTTGCTGCCATTTTTATCCAGGGATTTGCTGAAGGAGAAGCCAGGTTTGGGCTTGAACATATGGGTAACAGAAGTGAAGCATCAATGCTGTCAAGGTTTGCAGCCCCTTTTGTCTTTTCACAATGGGCAGTGCCTTGCAGAGCAAGGTTTAGCTCTGGCTGAAGTCACTTTGGTGTGACCCTGGTGCAAGGGAAGGACTATGTTCTACCTGGCTCTTCTGGGAGCTCTGGCAAGAGGTGGGGTTCTTTTTTGTTTGTTTTGGTCTGGGGGTTTTGTTTGTTTGTTTTTATTGTTGTGGTTTGCTTTTTTTTTTTCCCTGAACCCAGAGGTTGTCTTTTGAATACAACTCCTACTTTATCTGAAACTCCAGCATCCAAGTTTTTCTAGAAAGCATGGTAGTTTTGACCTGCAACTCAGGATAACCTGTCTTGGTTTTTTCACTCATTTGTAGTCCCCTGAATCTATAGGAGACTGATAGTGCCAGTTTGATTTGTTTGGTGACACTGTGTTTTAATGAGAACAATCCCTTCAACATCTGCTCGCTTAGGAGTAGCATTTAATTGTGTTTCATGCTTAGGCTTTACACTGTAGAGTCCTGTACTTTGTGGGAACTGTTTGTAGTGGATGACATTAGCAGTGGAAGTAAAACTGCATTTGGACCATGTCAAATGATTGTCTGCATCATTTTGAAGCATCACCTATTAAATGGCTGGGACGAACTTGTTTCAGACTTGTACGGTAACGTAGAAGAATAACAAATTTCCTGAAACTTCACATGTGGGATGAAAAGAAAACCTTTATTTAGAAATATCTGAGAATCCTCATGAAGACCAGTCAATATAGCCCATATTGGGTAGTTGACTTATGTGCTCCCAAGTTAAAATAAATACAGGAATGAACATTGGGACTGTAAATACTCTCCTCATTGTAGCAGCACAAAAGATCAAGAAAAGGGTTAAATGGGGCCCTCAGAACTTCATTTCAGCGTTCAGAAAAATAGTTGACACCATAAATATTTGTACCAAGCAGCTCTGTAATTGGATCATTATTTACCTATGCCAGGCACCAGTATGAATGAGTCCAACATGTTAGCAGTTGTTGAACTGTGCACAGGGCATGGATTACATTACACGCCCTATTGTTCAGTTTAAAATTAACATGCCATAATCCTCATTAAAACATCATATGTGATATTTCATTGTGGTTATTATAAAGTTATCATTAAGGCAAATTGTATTACTGAGTTGCATTTAATAATGCAATGCACTGTAACAGTTGCATATATTTCAATTAGAAAGAAGATTATGCCTGTAGGACAATTTAGCATTTTCTTTCAGCCTGTAAGAAATTTTACTTTAATTTCTTTTGTGTTTGTTTCTTTTTAAAAGTTGTGGATTAGCTGTGGTTTTGATACTTTTTAACACATCTTTGCCTTCTCATTCTTAGTTTTTTAGATTTGAGGCTGACTGTCAGGGTGAAGGTGGAAATAACATCAGCAGGACAAGCTCTGCGAGGGGAAAATTAGTCCTGCTCTGACTACCTTCTACCTTTTTCTCTAAGTATACAGAGAAATTAATTTTCACTGCAGCCAATTGCTTTCCTTCTACTAGCTTTAAATTTACCATAGCTCTAAAAATTTAAATTTAATGTGTCATATTCTTGTCTTAGTCAGAGGAATCTCAAGCTTTTTTTTGCTGAGGAAGTGGCTTGATAATGTAGCTGTCGTCATCCTCCCTCCTGAGTATCACCTGGGATTTGATTAAGAACAATTTTCCTCAGTGTTGCTGTCCTAAAATGTTGCTGATTTAAAATGTCACGCAGGTTCAATTCTGGTCTGTTGCTGTTTTCAGCATTTATCCTCAGCCTGGCACTGTTATGTCCTTCAATGTGAATCTCCCACAAAACCCCATATGTGAATTGTCTGTGGAATTTGTAGATTGGCATTTTATTACATGAACAACAACAGCTGCATAAAATAGAATTCTGGTACGTGCTTATGGGTTCAGATACTTTCATTTTTTTTTTCTGCTATTATGGAAATGCCTTTGTTCTACAGAATAGCATAATAAAAGCTGAATTTAATTCCAGTTATGGAGACTGGAGCAAAGGGTGTGTGGGCTTGCATTACAGTTGAGATGCAAGTGAATGGTGGCTGCTTCCTTCTAAATATGTAAATATGCTGCAGATAGGTTGGCAGTCCTGCTAGTATTCAAATTACAGACCTATGAGATAGATGTTCAATAGTATAAGTGAACTGAAGTTGTATCCATAAATCTCTTGTGTAATGAACAGCATTAGGTGATGAATACAAGAGCGAAAAAATGTAACTACTACTTTACCTCAATATACTTTGTGCAGCTGTGTATATGTAATGAACATATTTATACCCAAGAACTATTTGAGGTGGGATCAAGTCACCCATATTTGCCTGGTGTTGTCTGTTGTAGTTTAAGGAAAATTTACTCATCTCTGTATCTTCTCTCCTTTTGACAACTAGACACTTCCTTGACGAAGACATACCTAATACTTTCACTGTGTATTTGCTCCTTGTGATGTATTGAGAAAATTATTTTCTTTATGATGACCTGTATCTCATCAGGCCATAACACTTTAATGGACAGTGTCACCATCTCAATACAGAAGAACATACTTATGCTTAGTCACACAAAACCCCAGGGGCAATTTTGAAAACTGGCAGCTGAAAAATCTGACCAGGTACTTCTACTGTGTTTAACAAGAAATGTATTTATGAAAAATTAGAAAGCTCATCTGTAAAGAAAAGGGCTCCTGATATAATCACAAAATCTGTAATTGCAAACTAGAGGTCACATCCTTTAGTTCTTACTTATTCAGTTTATACCAAAATACCTAAATGCAAACTGAGCAGAAAGCAAGGACCCATTTGGGTCTCCAAGTTTTGAGTTTAGTCTACTAAATAAGAAAATGTGCACAAAAGAATTGGCTTGAGTTTAAATTATACAGTCAGTTTTCACTTTGGTTTTCAGCCAGAGAAAGCATTCTCAATAGAAGACTAAGATTCTGTAAAAATTGGCTTTAATAAGCTGAAAATCATGACAGAAAATTTACAGACAACTCTAGGAATGTAGAAAATGATCTTAATTTCCACTAACTAGTATCCTACCTTAAGGGAGTCAGATACAAAGGAGAAAAGAATTGATAACTTTGGTATTATTGACTTGAAGTGTTGTGCTGAACTTAATAATGTGTTTACAGTATCATCTACTGTTTCATTCATTGTTCAGGACTTGTCCTTGCTTACTTGGAGCATTAAATAAAAATAAATCCTTCCTAAATATGTAAAGTAAGTCTTTTGGCTGAAGTAATTGGCATGAGGATGGAAATATGTCAGGCTGGGTTTCCAGAAGCACAGCCTTTCTTTGAAGAAGATGTGGAAATATATTGATATTTTGCATGTGATTCACATTGGTTTAGGAAGAACAGCATCACTTTTTAAAAGGAGTTAAAAACATATTCAGAAAAACTAACTATATACTTTACTGTATACTCTTGATCATTTCTGTATTCATCTAGCTTGGATGATTCAAGGTCCTGGTTGAAACTGGAAATACAATACAATTCTTGTACAATACCATGACAGAATATCTCCTTTCTACAGTCTGAGTTGATACTAGAAGCTGCAGACATCTAATTTGTTTACCTCTGCATAACTTATTGTTTAACAGAAGAAATTAAAAGCCTCAAGTCATACTTCTCACTGCAGAGGTGAAATTGCAATCTGAAAGTAAGTGAAGCCATGTTTCTGATGATGAATGTCATACATATTTATTAGTCCTCACCTTAAAGATTACTGCAAATCAGTATCACTCTTGTAAAGTTAACACAGAATTTTACTACTATGAAAATAAAAAATCTGTTGACTTTCAGGTGTACCTGTGCTTATAATACTTGCATAAATGATAAAGTGTTTTGACACACCATTTTCTGCAGACATTGGTAGCAAGTGACAATAGAAGTTGAGATATCATTTTGAATCTGATAATCTCAGACCAGCTCAGCAGAGGAGAAGATTTTCTGTCCTAATTTGTCTGAAGGCAGGAGTGCTTCAATTTCCTTTCACTAAAACCCTCCTAAAACCTTCATGGCTTTTGAAGGATTAACAGAACTTTAGTGCATCTATGATAAATTTGATTTTTAGATTTCAGTAGCTGGTACTTTACCTCAAACTGACTGTGTTCATCTTTCCTCCTTGCAGACATGCATATTACAGAATATTCATTTAAAGATCTTTGTCCAGGTCAGGTAGATCTTGGTAGAAAAATAAAAATGTAATCTTTTCATTTTTGGTGTTGTTCCTATTGTGATTTTTAGAGAACACATGCTTTAAGCTGTTTTGATGAAAACGTGTTCTACAGCAATGAAGTAGAAAAGGAAGGTGATGTAAAAACAAAATTAAATTTCTTGTATCCAAAGCTATCTTTAAAACTAATGTAACCAATAACAGTCGCTAATAATACCCTTATTTATATTATATACCCTTATTTATACTTTTTCAATCCAATATATACCTTTAAATCAATTCATAAATTAATACCTTGTACACAGGAGACTGAAAATAGGGATAAACCAGAGCTGATGCTAGCCTGCAGCCAATCTTCACCTTGGGAAGCCCCCAAGTAGTTAGTTATGCCATCTATACAGTTTCTTGGCCCAACAGGTGGATGAGAAGAGCTCCAGGGTGGTGAAGACACTTTAAACTGTTTTCAGGACTGAGACCTTAAAGCCTGGATCTTGCTGTAGTGAGCATTGACATGCACAAGCAAAAGTTAATATAATATGATGTTACTTCAGATTTTTTCAGTGAACTGGTGATAGTTTCAAAAGCTAATCAATGGAGAATGAGGGGATGAAAGTGGAAACTATATGTTCTGAACTGAGGAAAGCCCTTGCTGATTGGCAGATACATGAAGGCCCTCTCACACCCCTGTGTTTCCTCAACTTAACGCTAATCCCCTCTCTGCAGATAGCAGGCAAATTTGTGTAAACTTTAACCCTACCACATAGAACCCTTCTACCTGTTAGAAACCGTCTTGCTACTTTTTCACCCAACTATAAGGTCTCCTGGGTAAAGGTGAGGGTTGAAACTGCCTTTCTATTCCATTCTCTTCTGTATTCACTTCATGTTTTCCAACATGAGCGAAGAGGAGTGGTCCTGTAGAAAAATTACTGAGGATGGTGACTGTATCATTCACCCTACTGACTTTATTACACAGACTTTGATTTTTATCTGGTGAGCTGAGTGACCTGGAGCCCTACTGTAGCCAGCGACCCCAGGGCTGTGTAATGAAAGACTTCAGACTCAAGAGGGTTTGGCCGGCATTTCATTAATATTTATTCTGGCACTTCAGGGACATTGGAACCATTTTTGTTTTAAAAATTGCAGTAGCTGTTGATTATAGCACCTTTAATAGTTCTAAACATGGTCCTGAATTTACTTGCTTCTCTATAGCAATGAATTGCTTGTAAGTGCTCTCTAGTGAACCAGCTCACTGCTTGTAGTCCATGTGTGCTCTGATTGCTGTCATTATCCATGTGAAGCTCCACTTCGCCACTCAGTGTTCACTATGAAAATATTCACTACTGTGTTGACAGTGATTTAGCACATTTAATTCCAGCTCAGACCTAGAGAGGGTTTTTGGTTTGTGCAATGATACTCTCTTTAAAAGATATGAAATGAGGTAATTAATCCAGTGTGCAAATCTAAATCAACTGTTTTGGGGTTTGGGGTTTTGTTTGTTTTTTGTTTTGGTTTGGGGGTTTTTGTGTGGGTTTTTTGTGGGTTTTTTTGTTTGCTTGTTTGTTTTGGTTTGGTTTGGGGGTTTTTTTGTATGTCCTTAACTCCTTGTTCAGTTTTGTCTTGAGCTAAAGTAAGCTTTAAAATAATTGAGATCTGTGGTACTTTTAAGCAGAAATATCTGTGGTGGCAAATACATTTTAAGCTATCAGGACTTAGAGGGAGGACACCATTTCCTGCACATACCGTGACTTTCAGTACTATCAAGTGGCAGCTGCTTTTTTTTTTTTAATAGATGTAGGTAATATCTGGTGGGCAGAGGTGAATCAGCAAAGGCAACCTTCATTATGACAAGCTGATTGCCAGGGTATGCAGGTGAATTTGATGGAGATAAAGGGTTCTATCTGTTACTTCAGTGAATAAGTTGTTTTTGGTGAGAAAATTAGGGTTTCTGGCTTCTACATAATACCAGAATATATTAAAGCAGTGCACAAACAAAAACCATACTGATGATTTCCCTGCAGGGATAGGTCTTACACTTTACTGAAAAGAGATATTACAAAAAAAAATAAAACAAAAAAAAAGGGGGGGGGAAAGATATTGTGCACAACACTGTAGAAGAAATTTCAGACATAAATGTAGTCTCTTCAATATATGACCACAGTAAAAGTGCTGCTTCTGCTGAGGTTATCACCCAGTCGTGGTTTGAAGAATGAAGTCTTTCAGAAAAATGTTAACTGCAGTAACTGCTCTTTGAAACACCTGTTTCTAAAAGTGGGTAGAAAATAGCAATGGAAGGAAGTAGCAAAGCTGAAGAAAAACACTGTATCATATGTTCTTAGGGTGTTTTTTCTCTTCAGCCAGGTCCTCACATTTAGGGCTGTACTGAGAATTTTTTATATCGCATTTCGGTTTACAATTAAATGTTCCGGAGGTGATAAACTGACCTTCAAATGAAAGAAAACTTTGTAAAGATGTAGATTTTCATACGCTTAGTTGTAGGGAAATGAAGGGCAAATTCCTACCTTTTGAGGCTTCTCTTAGGAGAGCAAGTCCGAAAGACATGACAGGATACACAAACCTCGCTGTAACCTGTAAAGCTCGTGAAGAAAGCTCACCTTGCCATGGTGAGCTTACCAGTAAGACTGAAGATAATAGGACACATTTTACTGAGTGACCAAGTACATCAGGATGTACTAGTTACTAATGCATGGCTTTCTCTTGCAGTGTTCATCTAGTGAACTTGTCCTTGCCGTGAATCTTGTCCTTCAGGGTATGCTGGCTCAGTCTCAAGGAAAAAATTTGAATGGTGGGAAAGGAGGTGTATTTTTCCCTCAAGAGCAATATTAATTGGGACTTCAACAACTTCATGGTCTCCTAATAGTAGCAGCTGTATAGTTTCTATTTCCAGCATTGCTTGAAACACTCTTGGGATGAACCCGAATGATCTGCATTTTGTTCTCATTCCCTGAGGCATTGTTTTCCCTGAACCTACCCACATGTAAATATGAAAACTGGGCCTGACATCTCCTTTACAATTATTACCAATTTTTCCTAGTGTATTGTAAGTATGATTTACTCTGTGTAGACAGGACTTGATGTATTTTACTGTTTACTATGCATCATCCCTGTATGAATTGATAATCACGATGAAGTACCAATCAGAGATGCCTGGTTTTGAGCCACTGACACAAACCACATGAAAATGGGTCTTATTTGCCTCCAGTTGATGGTTATTTTTTCATGAGGAAAAACTCTTGTTTACTCAACTGGAATCTGTTCTTAATGTATGGGATAACTGTATTCCTATGCTCCAGAAAGATATATGACCTTGAGATGTTCCTGTCTCTTCCCTTAAGAGCTAATTGCTCTCCCTTGCACTTTGGCTGAGCATGTAGTAAGTTGTTGCTTCTGAACATTTTTTTTGGATTGTTACAGCTTCCCACTGGTAGCATAAAAAATCCTTAAACTCAATGTCCAACATTAAAATATAAACTGATAAAGCAAAAACAGTTACTTTTTCCCTGTTCTAAGCTGTGTTAAACTGTATTGGCTGAAAGGGAAGACATTGCCATAAAATTACCCTGAGGGTTTATTGCTAGTAGTAATGTACAGAATTGTAGCTGTAGCTTTACAGCCAAGAATCTTCTTAGGACAGGGGAATACCTTTTGCTTTAATTTATCCCTCATAATACCTTGACCACTGTATTGTTTTCTGTTTGTTTGTTTCCACCAGGAACAATTTTTTCAATATTTCTTGTTTGAGCCTCTGTGTGGCACTTGTCTTTAAGACCCAACAGCTGAAACAGCAGAGCAGCTAAAAATAAGAGAAGGATTCTTGATGGGGGAGGGTGATCACAGAAATGGGTGCTGTGATGTTGTTAAACTCTTTAAACTGTTTTCATTTAAAATTGGAAGTAGAAATGTGTAGGTTCTACAGGCAGTTTCACAGGGCTTGTATAACACTTGGGGCTATGTGCAATTAGCTGGGAGTTACAGATGATTGATTTTGTGCTAAGAAAAAGTGGATGGTTGTATTCGTGCGTATTTGAGTTCAAAAGTTAGGTATGTGGGAACAAAAACAGTATGATGAAGAGTTGCATTTTGGAGAATACAAAATAAAGCAGAGGATCTATGTAATTATTAATGAGTTCCTTGGCTGTGATTTTTTGCCTTTTTTTTAAAAAGCGATATCAGTAAATTTTGTACCTTCTACTATGTCTTGCTATTTCAGTGCTTCAGAAGATGCTTCAGAAGAAGCATCATGTCTTTATTGAATATGGTCAAGAAGAAATAAATAGAAAAGATTAATGACCTAGAGTATTTTCTGGTTGCTTGTAGTCTTTTGTCAGGCGAATAGGTGTTTGCAGATTGATGGTACTGCATCAAAGGGAAAACGAGATTTTTCAGTTGTTTTAAATGTTCTAAAATGTGTGTGTGTGTCTTGTTTCTGTTGGTGTGCATTTTTTTTTCTTTTTAATTTTCTAAAATCTTTAATTTTTGAAGTAGTCAGGTGTTGGTTTTTCCTAATTTGCTTATTTAATTTCCTTTCTTAGGCATATTCCTCAGAAAATTGAGATGAGTTGGAGGAAAAAATGCTATTCAAGAGAATCAGATGATTTATGCATTTCACACTTGGAGAAAATATTTGGTTGGGTTTTTTTAGAATAAAAAATATTGGGATTTTCCTTTTTTCTTTTTGTCTTTTTTTGGAAGTGAGAAAATAATCTATATGTCATTGCACTTGTGCAGTTCTCTGACCTTTTTATTGATCATAAAATTCTCTGTATTTCAGTCCTATTCCATGGAGTGCTGAGAGGCAACTTCCCTTCATCACTGGACTCCACATCTACAGTTTTCTCATCTGTTTTTCTGAAGGAAGCAAGTTGCTCTGTAGGCAGCTGTTCCTCTACCCAACTCAGTCTTTATTACTTTTTCTCTGATCTGCAAGGCTTGGAGAGAACTAATGCGTTCTCTGGTTAATAATGCAATAATATTCTGAAAAAATATTATCCTGGTGTGTTGCAATCAGAGCAGAGAGCCTCAGGTATCAGGTCATTCATCATTTTAAAAAAACCCCTTCAACTGAAGTTCATGTTTCACTGTGTTTCCCTCCTTACTTGCATTTCTATTGATGCTGGCAGATAGCGCCACGCTCCATGCTTGGTTCTAGACCTCCACCTTCCAGAATTGCTCGATATTTAGGAGCAAACTGCTGGCTTGATAGGGCGGAATTGACAAGGCTCACTGATGGTTTCAGCTTTGTATGGCATCAACAACAAGGAGGGTTTTAGCCTGTATTTTTTCCCCCTCCCTAAAATAACAACAAAATATTAAAGCTTAATTTTAATATTAAAAATATTTAATTTAGTCCATCTCTTCATGTCCCCTTTTCTTGGTTGTGTATCATCAGTAATCCAGGGTCTGCAATGCGGCATGGGAGTGTCAGTGTTTGAAGATCTTGACTGATATGGATTGTATGAAAGAGGTGTAATGAGATTTGTAGGGATATGCATTTACTCTTTCCATGAAAAATGTAAGGGGCTGAATCATGCCCAGAAGCCCATGTTGGACTTCTTTTCCTTCTTTTTTTTTTGCCCTTGCCATCTTATCAGCACATCTTTACTTTTGCGTGTTTACGCAGCAGTGCCATTCGGCGGCTTGGGGGGAATCTTTAAATAACACCTTTGTTAGGGTTCTTATGCAGGAAAAGTACAGGAAGGAACATTTTCATAATTGCCTTTGGGGGAGCTAGATATAGTCAGTGCTGACCCTGCAAATGTGCAGAGATGAAAATAATGGTTGGATTACAGTAATTTACAGTTCAGGAAGGAAGCACAAGATTGCACATTAAAAAAAAAAAAAAAGTAGTTCCTCATGCATTTAAAAAAATGCTATAAATTCTTTTTTGTATCTTTTTTTTTAATTTACTCTTCTCTTAAAATAAACCAGCTATACTAATTTAAAAAAAAAAAAAAAAACAAGCAAGAAAACAAAAAATGACAAATAAACAGAAAAAAATCCCTAACCCAAACGCAAACCTCTAATAAGTTTTCCAGTACTTCATCCAACAACAGTCTGTTGTGTTTGGTATAAGAATGACTATGCAGAGTTGTAGAGCCTGAGGTATGCTGGAGGTTAAACAAGGTAACAGTCCGTTCAGTCCTCAGGAATGTATAGATCTAGATGCAGAGCAAGACTGTGTAAGATGCATTAGTAGGAGTTTCTTCCAATGCCACCCATAATTAATAGCCAGTTGGGAATAATCCCAAGAATAAATGAATCCTCTGGGATTTGGATTTGTGTCTATTGAGTTGGTAATGAAATGAAGCCTACAGTAAAACACCTTGGTGGAAAAAGTCAGTGACAGTATTTGGTGCATTTAGTTCAGCTAGACCTGCGATTCTCTTCCTTTGCATGTTAATGAAATCATCTACAAAATCATGAAGAAATAGCCTAAGGACAAACTCACTTTGAATGTTATGTGATGGTTCAATTTCTAGCAAGTCTAGCGAAAACCGAGTGAAATGATCGAGGACTAAAAGATAGAGCAAACTGAGCAATGGCTTGGAGCACCTTATTGTGGAGGGAGAGGCCTCTGTCTGCACTTCAGTGTCACATTGAAAAGGCAAAACTGGAGGTCCTGAAAGGGTTATGTCATGGGCTCCTCTATCACTGATATCTGATTCTCAGTGGCACCAGAGGTGGGCAACAAAGGTACCTTGCTGTACTGCACCACACAAGGTGCTTCCACTGCTGCTTTCCAAAAAAGGAGGAAAGGATGAGCTAGAAGCAGTAGTGACAGGACATTTGTCAGGCTTGGGGAGGCTTCAGCTTGTCTGATAACCTTTCACTATGAAATCAGCTGTTCCCTGATCCTTTGGGAAGAAGGGAGGAAGGAGCTATTGGGTAAAATCTGCTCTGTAGGCTGTCATCTCTCAGCAGGGAACATGCTGAGGTGCGGCTGGACCACAAAGTGCATCAGAATAGCATAATGTAAAATACCTTTGGGTCCCAGATTTTGGTGAAAACTTGTGATTTAATGCAAAAAAGGGATGAAGATAATTGACTATAAATGTTTTAGCCATCAAGAACAGAAACAACCATCTTTAGGTATAAAAGATAAGAAATAAGAAGAAATAATAAGGGTAAAACATGGTCTGGTGCTGGAGAACTTGTAAGAACAATGCAAGTAATATTGCTTGGTAAGTTTCACAAAAACAAACAAACAAACCCCCCAAAACAACTTGCCATGTTTAATAATCAAACTTTGTTTTGTGGAATGCCAGGTTGTTTCAGGTCTGAGCTGAGAATAGGTTCCAGCTTGTAGTTTGTTGAAGTCAGATCAGGAAATGAGAAATGTATCCCCTTGCATCAAACATGTAAATGACAGGTTCATTACAGAACTGCATTAAAACAATTCAGATTTCTAGTGTAAGGCCTTAAAATGAGAAATTTTAAAAAAAAGATAAAAATCAATGAAGGTATTTTTTTTAAATATGTTCTTGAAGTGGAAATTCCTTCTAGAATATGAATACCCATGGGACTTAATTATGCACGTATTCAGGTCTCTTTCCCCAAGGGGGGAATGCAGATAGATATATTGAATTTTGTTTTAACAAGTGTTGGATACTTCTAGTTTCCTGCAATACTTTTCTATCTTAGTTGCTGATTGGAGCTTTCTCAATACTCAGTCTGTTGAATTATAGATAGATAAGTATAGTTTATTCCATGTGTCAAGTTGATATAAAAGTGTTTGTTTAAACTAAATGTTACTGAGATTGCACGTTAAAAGATTGTGGAATGTATTGGAAAAGAATGACTGCTCTGCAAGATTGGAAATGAACTAGTTTTCAAAATAAAACCAGTTCTAGAATTAGAAAAACTTTTCTTCTTGTACAAATTACCTATATTCTTGTGAGGTGTTTGTGGGATTATGCAATGCTACTTGGTTAATAGAAGAAATTAAAACAAAAGCTGTTTACTAGTAGTTAAATAATAAAATAAAATATGAAAGCAGGACTCTGAGACCTAGTCCTCTAGACCTCTGCTATTAAGCGGAGTGTTATGATAGTAAAAGTTGCCAGAAATCCATTTGGACCATAAGGTGTGAAAAGCTTAATTATGAATGAGTAAGCACGCTCTGGTTGGCATGGAAATACAGAAGCTAATTTTACAGCAGTCCTATTTTCATGCTGCAGTTGCTTGGCTTATTAGCTATTACTTTCCCATTAGCTCCAAAATCCAACCTTCTCCCTCTGCACTTCTAAAAATACTGAGTTGTGTTTGCAGTAAGGGACACTGCACAAATGCTTCCTCTTGGGAAGTGGGGGTGTGTGCAAGATTTTATGCCTGTTTCTGAAAAATGTACCTTGTTTGAACACAAGTAACTCACCTTCTGAGTTTTATCCTCAGCCTATTGAAACCAAAAGTTTCCAGATTACATCATTCAGAGGCCTAGAAAGTAAACAGAACTCCTGATGTACTGTAGGTCATTTTTGTATGTCAAGTTTTCTGAAAAGCTGACTGACCTCCAGTTCCAGCTGAGGAGTCTGGGTCTGTATGATTTTTGTGGAGAAACTATTTTTGAGAACAGACTTGAGTTTCACTGATCTGGATGGTTCTGTGCAGAACCAGTGGCTTGGGCATACGGAGTATACAGTGGAATCCAAGTGATACACACATCTGACCATAGACTGCAGCTGTACTCTTCTGTTGTGACCACAAGGCAGGGTTGGGTACAGGCTTGCAGCAGGAAAGACCTCATGTCTCTTCTAATTTGGAAGAAAATAAAATATTGTGGCTTCATAGCATACCAAAGGAGATAATTTCTCCTTTAGAAGTATAAGTATAGGTAGTTGCACATGCGCTCTCAAGTAGATAATGTCTCAATAATGCCTATTTGACCACTTGTAGTTTTGATAGGTGACATTAATTCAACTGATACCTGAGATGCTGTTAAAACCTACAAAAGCTTTTATTTTCAGGGCATAATTACATGCCTGCCTTGTTTTGCTGCATTAACAGTATAAGTTAAGTTTCTAAAAGTTACCAATGACATGAATTACTATGAAGCTGAGAGTCTGTGCAGTGACAGTCTATATTTAAAAAAAAAAAATTCAATTTCCAAGGAATGAAAACCAAGTGCCTTTGACTCATATGGAAATGTCATGAATTTATGGATCTCTTAAAACAAGTAAACTTATTAAGTGGCTTTTAAAAAAAATTAATTTAAATTATTAAAAATATGGATGTTGTCCCATATAGTACTTGTATCATGTAACAACGAAACTTTCCACGTGAAGTCTTATTCCACTTAAACGTCTCAGACCATTGGTGTGAGAACATGCTTTACTCCAACATTTATTGAATTTGATATTTGGGGAGGGAGTGGGGTGCTAGCAGATTGGGCCAGAGGTAGGGGATCTAAAACCAAATAACATGATTCTGTTGAATGACTTGAATATGGCTTAGTGCATCTCTACAAGGTCTTATTTGAGTCAGTAAAACTATATGATAGCACAAGTTGGCTGCTGTGATTATTCTTACAGGATTAATGTTGTATCTCTGAATTCAAAGTGCTTTTCAGCTGCCCATATGTGCCTTGTATGCACTGCTTGGTAGGCAGGTCTAGTGATGGGGAAAGGCAATACTATGTAATGCATTTTTCCCCTGTGAATTTTCTTGATTCTACAATCTGTTAATAAAATTAAAAAGAGTATTTTCAAGCTAATTGTCATTAAATCTTTCAAATTTTCGAGAAGAGGCTCTGAGTCTTTAGCAGATGGTTGGAAATGAAATGCACATTGGGAGAAACAGAAGCTCTGCCAAATCTGGACCTTGAACAGAACTAGTCAAATAAACAGAAGTGAGACACAGCAGGGATGGTTTGGAATACGCTTTATTACAGCCAGAAACCTTCAGGCTGTGAATGACCTAATCAACCTAAGCTCCAGTCACATACCTAAATTAGCTCCTGCTCTACAATCCTCATGGCACTCCATTTTTCTTCATTCAAACACCACACTAACAGATCTGAGCTCTTTTAAAAGTCGAATGTTATAACTCTTCTTGCTTGTCCCCTCCTCATTGTATTTGTCCCATTCAACTCTCTTAATGCCTGTATTCCTAATTTTCTCCTTTAGTTTCCCTGTCCTTTTCCCTGACTCAATTCTGGCACTTTTCATGCATTTGTTGAGTTTCAAATGACTTATTCTTGTGATTCTGTGAGAACAAGTAAAAAGAGTAATGGGAGCAAAGCTGTTCAGTGTTGAGGGGCTCTGGGAGGCCATTCAATTCCCACTTATCCCAAAGGATTTCTGTGTGACCTTGTCTCCTGCCTCACTTCCGTGTTTGCAATGTGGGGAGAAAGTAACAGAGAAAGGGCAAGCGTGCCTAATGTTTTATAAAGCACCATTCCAAAGTTGTCTCTTGCTGTATGCATTTGCTGCCCTGCATGGTCCCTACTGCACTTAGGGCTGCTGTATAGGACTTGAACAGCAAACAATCTTGGCCTTGCTCCTGTTTGTTTCACTAGACTTGGCTTGATTTCATGTGTGCAGCCCACAGACATTGCTGTTCATAGCCCTGCTAGGACAGAGATCTGCAGAGTGTGTCTGTGAATGTCACACAAATGTGGACTTGTTCTGAAAACACTTGTGCAGACAAGAAACTAAAATGAACTAACCTGACTCTGATTGTATTTAAATGTTAGCCAGGGCAATGGCAAAACACTAAAAAGCTAAATAAAGGCTATGTAGCATCATTTTGGTCTCCAATGTTTAAAGAACGGTTCAGCATGAAATTCAAGTGGCAACAGCTTATCTGCACTGTGTTGTAAATGTGATCAGCAAATTGGCCTACCTTTATGTAAAAAATATTATATATATGTATTATTATATATTAATACATAATGTATAATAAGATATTATACATACATATGTATAAAACTTTATCACTTGATACTTGTTATTCATAAAAAATATAGCCTCATGGCCTTTGAATCAGTCTCTGCTTTATACCAATAGACATGAACTTTCAAGACCTTTTTGTGAAAAGTAGGTTTACTATTGAGAGAGGTTATTTAGGGGGTTTCATGTGGCTACATAAATAGTCACTTGAATTTAGGAGGAATTATTGCTCTGGAATTCAAGGGGACAGGAGATAATCTGGTGTACTAGGTGCTGGTTTGCATTGCCTGAGGTGGTATTCCTAAATTCTGAGACATTATCATGGTTTTAACATGAGTTCAGTGGTTCACACAGAGATATGCAGGGGATCATGAAATTTCCCTTTGTCATTCCAGTTTCAAGTGACCATAGTTGGAATGATTTACAGGAATTCTAATTCCCTTAACAATTAGTAGGCACGCTTGAGCCCACTGGGTTTTATTCAGAGCCTATTGAAGCTAATGGAGGGGAAAAAAATCCCTTTGACCTCATTTGGCATTGGCTCAAGCTCTTTGCAGCTCAAGCTGATGGCTTCATCAAAATCCACTTAACCTTCCAGGGATGAGTGTGTGACAGGGACTGCTCAGGTCATTCTGGAGCTTCATGGGTTTGCTGGGAGGGGCTTTAACACTTTCCCTCATTATTCCCTTTATTACCAATCTAGGTGAAAGGAGTAATTTGAATAGTAGCAGAAGACAGTGTAATGTCTTATATGGTCTCTAATCATGTAGTCCAACCTAATACAGGATTCATACAGTTAATACTGAGTGTAACAGAATATGCCTTGGTGTTAACTTTCTGACATGTTTCTTTTCCATTTTTTTCACAAATTTGTAAAATCCTGAGGTTAAAAAACAAATTATGACCCTCCTCCCCTCCTTCCCCCATTATTTAATAGTATCCCTGAATCTTTCCATGTTTTCTATGTGTCTTTCCAATGAACAAACCTACCTAAATGTGACTACAGAGCATGCTGATTTGGAACTGATTTCTATAGAAAACAGATAGGAATAATACAGATGAAGAGAAAATGATCTGCTTCCCTGACTCTTCCCCAGAAACATGTGACAAATTCCATGTAATCATCTCTTTGATCTAATGCTCTGCATTATCATATAAACAAATTTTTTGAGATGTTCCTATCATATTAAAGGTTTTCTTGTGTCCTGGAAAATTAATTTATCTGAAGCTCTCCTCTTAGTAGGACACAGAAGGCAGCTTTTCATAGAGTTTCTCCAGACTACAGCCCATCAGGACACCTGAAGCTCATCAGGAAAAACTTTGTTATTCCTGAATGCCATGTTCTGTTGTATGGTAGGATAGATTTAATGAACCTACAAACTCAACCTTACTTTGCTGCCCATAAGGGTTAAGGAAGAGCTTTACTAACACAAACATAAATCAAAACACTGCCTTGGGCAAGCTGCTGTAGGGAACCCTGCTTGAGCAGGGAGACTGGACAAAATGATCTCTGGGGGTCTCTTCCAACCTCAGCCATTCTTTGATTCTGAGTTTCATCCGTGATTCTATTCACTGGCAAGAAAGGGAGTGAGATCTGGTAGCTGACTCCTCCAGGGCAAAATTGAAGGGAAAGATCACTGTCACCTTTTCATTGCACTGATGTAGTGAGTTGGGATGCTGCAAATAACTACTTGTGAGATGACTGGGCTTTGCATTTCTTGGTTTGGAGGCTCTGGCCATGGATCTTCTGAAGGTATATTCCTGGTCCTTTTGATTAGTGCTAGTAGCAAGAGAAGCTGTTTCCACCACAGAGAGGTATGCTTTCAAAGCAATGTGCAGGGCTTTGGAATGTGACACCGTTAAATGTTAAGGTGCATTTTCAAATAAAGAGCCTCAAGGCTAGAGGTAACTCTTTGATCTTTAAAAGCTTACCACATAGTGGAGTGAGTTTAAATTTATACTTATATCTGCAAACACTTGCAGGTAATTAGATTTTAGTTTCAAGGCTGCAGAACTTTGCAGAAATTATTCAGATTTCAAAAGGCTCAAAATAAACATCAATTTCTATTTATCTCAAGGGATTGAGAGGGGCATAAAAGAAACCTTTAATGGCTTGAGCCATGCTTTATTAATTGCTTTGTTGAAGAGATAAAACCTGTGGGAGTTTGTGAATTAAAATGGGATGTGAACCAGCAGAAATCTAAGCAGGATCTGAATTTGATTTAAAGAGAGTAAGAAAATACACAGCTGAGCTTTTCTCTGTATTTAAAAGATTTTTACCTGTAATATATACAGTTTCTTTGTTCTAAAGGAAGCATGTCTGTATTGCACCATAATTATATATGAAAGCATTTGAGCTTGTCATTCAGTATTGAAGAAGCTGGATCTGTCTAAACAAAGTGACATGCAATTAAGAAGCATGGGGGAGTTGTCTGTTTGTCATACCTGAAAATAAAGTTATCAAATTATTACCCAAATTGTTCCACATCTGAGAGTTGTATCTACAAATGCTCCTTATGGAAACTTTGCAAAGATGGCTCAGGTTTGCACAGTGTTTATCACAGGGGACAATGGAACATAGAAGTTTGGTTGGTTGGTTGATTTTTTTCTTTAATTCAGACTTTTTTATTTTTTGTATGTAAAGTTCCTCACAAGGAGGATTACAGATAGAAAGTGAACCTTTTCCTTGTTGGATGAAAAATGGCATCTTTAGAGCACTTAGAGTTCTGCTGGCGTTTAAATCAATACTTTAAATCAAAACTGCCATCTTGTTGAAATTGTTTTTTTAATTGCCTGAATTTTTACCATGTTTTTTAAAATTAAGAGTGTCTGGTTTTGTTTAATCCCATGTGACAGAAATACTGCACTGCAATCCTTAGTACATTTTATATCTGTTATTTGTTAATTCTGTTATTAATATCTGTTAGCTTGTTGCAGAGCAAGTTTTGCATAACCCTAGTGTGAACAGTCCTGCTTGTTCTGGTTATGTCCTTTTCACTTCTTTTTCTATTGTGTTGTGCTCACGTAGCTTATGAGAGTATGCTCCTCCAGCTCCAGTACTCCCATGTTTTGTGTTAAATCCTGGAGAGTTACTTTCTATCTGTCTCTGAAAATGACGCAGAAAACACTAGATGGGTTCAAATTATCACAATAATTAGCATTTATGTTTGTATCAAGTCTGTCCCTTTGCATGTTAAACTGCAAGTTGATTTTGAATAGGACTGAGTCACTAACTAGGTATGACAAGTATGGCCTTGACACCACACTCTAGCTGGCTTCTCAGATTTCCACTGAGGAAGAAAATCACATTCTTTGGAATTGTCAAAGGCATTCCAGATTTCATACAGATTTTTCTGAATACTGAATTAAAAAGCATCATTAATGTTGATAAAGGGAACGTGTATGCTGAGTCTATTAAGAATAGATAATATAAATATTATCCATTTTAATGGATCTTTTTGGGCATATCTGTTCTCTAAAGCATCATTATTGAATGAAGATACTGTTTCTGCATTGATAGTCCCTGTGGGCCCTCAGTAGCTCTCTGTTTTCATCCACACACCTCTGTATCATCAAGCAGTTGCATAGCTCTCTTGCTATGCAACTTGCTACGAGAGTGAGAAGCACCTTTTCCTCAAACTGGTGTTGTCCTAACAAATAAAGGCAGGAAATAATGCATTTGAAAAGCTGACCTCAGCAAGACTCAAATCCTGAATGGGTCTGTAACTGAACTGGTGATTAAAATACACCTGTACCTGTTAAGTATCTGGACCACAAATCTTTCCTAAAAGTTCTGGGTTGTATTTGAGGTGATGGATAGGACATCTCTGGGAAAGATGATGCTGCCACCACACTCATGGTGTGACACAGTCTTCTGACTGCTTACTGGGGAGTCTTCTATTGTTACATTTGGGAGCCTCTTCTAGTACATCTTGCATAATGTCAGTGGGTGATGGAAGTTTTGCAGAGGGTTATGAAATACTTTTCACTTTAAAGGAAAATTCAGTGACAGAGATGCTGAAGTGAGTCTAAGTCATAGGCCAGAATTATGGTCGTGTAAAGGCTGAGGACTGTGGTCATACAGTGCCATGAATCTTGTTCAAAGCTTGGGATTATAGCCTAAAGTTACATAAACTTGTAAAAAAGACTATAGCATCAGGATCTCAGTACTGATTCCCAAAATAATCACAGTTAGTTAGAAAAATTTGTTTATAAACTGTCTTACTTGCTTCCTATCATGTTAGATCTAAGAGATCTGTAGATTTCTTTTCTCCTTTGGCACTAAAAGTGCCACTGTGACTGATGAAGAGGGAACATGCTGTCCTAAGAAATACCTGGAAGAAAATTTTCATCTTTAAGCTGACATCAAAGCTGCGTTCACCTTGCTTTAGAATGGGAATTCTGAACTTTTTTCAGCCCAGTCTCTTATCTAAACCATTTACTTGCATAGAAAAGTCTTAAAAATTGGTGGTTTGGGGCTAAATAGGACATTTTTGTTGGAGGTTATTGAGACATGAAATGATTACTTATCATCCCTTGAAATGACATTACATTTAAATGCAACGGTACATGGGCACTTACTGCTACCTTCATCTCTGTTAATCCCTGCTCACAGCCTGCAAATTGAACATTCTCTCAGCCTTATGGGATGCACTGAAATTCTCAGAGTTATAATTGCTTTTCAGTGTGCTATCCTGCATGTTACAATTTGAAGAGGCTCTCTTCCAAACAGAAAACGTTTGGTGAACCGCTCCAAACAGAAAGCATGCTGTCTATTCTTTCCCTCTTAATCAGTTTTATCCATGAGTTCACTATGATTCAAAGGGAAAATAAAAATTGAATTCATTTGATCATGATTGATTTGAAAATTCAGGGGGCAACCTCTTGGTTATTGACGGCTTTTAAATTGCTGTTCATTGTTACCTGGGCATGCCTGTGAAATTCATCAGCATTCCACACGTTTCTAGCTGCCTCTGTTGTTTGCTTAGATATAGCAGCTGTAAATTTAGATGTGCACAATATAACCTTACCAGACAAAGATATGGCATTGTCTGACAGTCTTTGCAAGGTCTACCTGTATAAATGAGCCCTTTTCCGTAGAGGTCCATAGGAACCAGAGCAGAAAAATCTTTCTGGAAAGCATCCCAGTGGCAAAGGACCTGGGGGTGTTGGTTGACAGCAGCTAAACATGAACCAGTGTGTGCCCAGGTGGCCAAGAAGGCCAATGGCACCAAAAATAGCATGGCCAGCAGGACTAGGGCAGTGACCCACACATTAAATCCTGCATTCAGTTTTGGGCCCCTCACTACAAGAAGGACATTGAGATTCTGGAGTGTGTCCAGAGAAGGGCAGCAAAGCTGGGGAAGAGCCCAGAGAGTAAATCATATGAGGAGTGGCTGAGGGAGCTGAGGTGTTCAGTCTGGAGAAAAGGAGGTTCAAGGGGGGACCTTATTGCTCTCTACAACTACCTGAAAGGAGGTTACAGCCATGTAGGGGCCAGCCTCTTCTCCCAGGGAACCAGTGGCAGGAAAAGAGGAAATGGCCTCAAGCTGTGCCAGGGGAGTTTCAGGTTGGACATCAGGAGGAATTTCTTCACTGGCATGTTGGTTAAGCGTTGGAATGGACTGCCCAGCTAAGTGGTAGAGTCATCATCCCTGGAAGTGTTCAAGAAGTGACTGGACATGGCACTTACTGCTATGGTTTAGTTGATGTGGTGGTGTTTGGTCAAAGGTTGCGCTCCGTGGTCTTGAAGGTCTTTTCCAACCTTAGCGATTCTATGATTCTATTCTATGATTCTAAGTAGTCAAACTATGTTTCTGTCTCACTCAGCTGAATATAAGGTGGTAGACGATATAATGGCTCTACTTAGACTGTTGAGCTATTCTTTTTCCAAATTGGACTAGAAAATGGATTATTTTTTCACCAGTTGTGTTAAGCTACCTGAGATGGTCAGCTCCCCCCACTTGCACATAAAGCACTTGTCTTTCTCAAACTGGTTTTCATGTTTTAGTCAGCATGATAACCTAGGTGCTGCTGCTGTTATGCAGAAAGCTTTTCTTTGTTTCTCTACTGCTTGGTCTGTTTTTGGTTTTTGTTTTTGTTTTTTTTTTTTTTTTCTTTCCCAATAAATTTGATTCTCAGTGAAACAGGTATTTACATTCCATTTAAAAAATTGTATTTATACAACTTGGAAAAACTGCTTCATCAGTGAATTCCTGAACAATCTTAACACTGAGTAACATCATCAGAAAATCTTCTGTATCCCTCTGCATTTTAATTTTCTGTTGGTAAATGCCTACAGAACTCAGTCCAACTGGCTCTGATGATTTCTGTGTTTTTCTTCTAATAATGATCCTGGCAGCCTTGATGATGGGTGCACATACACTAGCATTTTTTTCCCTGCAAATTGAGTGTTGTTTTTGTTGTATTACCGTATTTTAAGTCAAATACCATTCTGTTTTTTGGAATAGTTTAATTGATGGAGCCCTGATCTCCTTCAGTGATGACCTGTGGTGAACAGACCATGCTTGTAGCAAAGTCTGATGCTTCCGAAGGGGACTGAGTTTCTGTTTTAGTGAGCACTGCTATAACTTCTGGAATGCTAAAAGACAGTCTTGGTCTTTGGAGTATATAAACTTTCAAACTTCATTTGAAATGCACGAGTAACAAATCTCATGCAGGCAAGGATAAAAAAGATGCTTATGTTGATGTGATGCTGTGTGGCCATGGAAAAGGATTGTAGAAAAGGCCATAGAAAAGTTCTTGCATGGTTTTCTTAAATAGCACAGCAAAAACTGCCCTGTTCTGACAAAATCTCTTACCTCTGTTTTCCTGTACAGAAGGGTAATCTTTGGATACATTTTCCTGCTATTGTATGAAGGGATTTATGCCGTCTGTTCCCTGAAGTGTAATACATGTCAAAAGGGCAAACTTCAGGTATAAAACCTGTTCCATTCGCTGGGTCAGCTTTGTAGCTTTCTGCTCTCAGGTCAAAGACCAAAGCACTCTAATATTAACAGGATCTCAGAAATGTTGAAGGGAGAGCCAAATAGGCACAAGAAACATTATATTCTGAGAAGGAAGTAGTAAGAAACCCTGACAACTGCTGTTATAACCGCTGAGAGTAAATCACGGCTTTGGACAATGATATGCTTTTGCAGGTTGTTCATTGGAATATGAATGTTGAAAGGCAGAGTCAGCACATCCTTTTGTTGTGGTCTATTTTTATTTTCCATATGAGTGATTTCAGTAATTGTAGAGATATCAGACCATCCTCTTATTCAATGGATTTCTGTGATGGATTTGCTGTTCATTGGAAACATCACATTCCTTTTCTACAAAGAGACTCTGATATAATGAAGAGCATATAGTATAAGATAAGGTGATGAGTATCTTCATTTTGTAGCTGCAGACATTATGACTCAACTAAATGACACGGACTATGACAGAACTGGATTCTTAGAATATTTGTTCCTTAAAATTCAGACCACTTTTCTTTAACTAATTTTTGTTTGTAGTTGACTTAGCCTGATGTTCTTTCACCCTCTCAAAACAAGAATTGTTTCTGCATATTAGTTTACTGGAGCTGCACTGATGGTTATTTGAAATTCACATTTTGAACCCAAGTGGCATGTAGCCTCTCTGTTCCTCAAATTCTATTCCTACTTACTATTGTGAGTAGGAGTTACATGGCAGACATGCTTGTTTCAGTAAAAAAATAAGAACCACTATTGAATCAGTGTTATGAGAGCCCCTTGAGGTTTTCAAAATTAGACTTGACCACTTTTTGTGAGACACAAAAAAATGTGTGCACACTGTATCATAAAAGATACTCTATAATGCACTGATTGAATAATAATTTTATGCCTTTACAGGCATATGAAAGAATACTTATGTAATTTACAGTCACCTAGGAAGAGTTCATGATTAGCTTAACTACTGATATTTATTTGCAGTACAACAAGAAAAGAGAAAGGAATGTTGTGTTGTTAAGTACTTTCTCTAGTGTCTTATATCTCAAAAAATATGCCATGCCTTTCAGCCAACAGATGGAGTTCACATCTGTGCATGTACATGTAGCCAGTCTCTAGGGAAAAAAAAAGGAGGAAAAAAGGAATTTCTTTTTAGAGAAGAACAAGGGGTTTGATTATTTGTTTGTTTTTTGTTGTTTTTCTCTTCATGTTTTCAAAAATCATTTACTAAGATATTAAGATATTCATGGTAGTAAAAATGGTAGTAGAATGTAGTAGTATGTGGTAGTCCTGGTGAGATTTTTTTGTGGGGACTGTCAATACAGAAATAATCTCTTCCAAACATGTAACCATACTCCATGTTACTGCACTGTCTGTGTCTTTTGTGTGTGTGTTTTTTTAGCACTCCTACTTGTTCCATACACTTATATCTCATTGGACTATAATAGTGAAGGGTAATTTCCGCAGTAAGTCCAAGTATGTATTTCTTGTATTTTCAAATGAGAATTGCAGCTACAGAAGGCAGGAGAAAAACAGATGAAGTGAAAAGCATCAGTTGTCACTCCTGAGGACTGTTAGAGGCATAGTACAAAACGCATGGTTTATGTCTTTAAAACAAAGTATGTCATTAAGTGGGTAATGCTAAGAGGAATTTTATCTAGCCTATAAATACCAGCGAATCTTTTCAACTTCAAATCCCAGTACAGACACAATTTACAATTGCAATCAAAATGATGCACACAATTTAACTTCAGTACCATCTGTAACTCTGCTGGTATTTTAATAATGAATAAAATTATATCTTGGCAACAAAAGTCTCAAATAAAATATCTTTAAGTTCCAAGCGAGACCTCTAAGAGTAAGCAACAAGGCTTCTGGTTTACCCTGAAATCTCCTTCATGTTTACTATAAAATGGAAATATCTGTATTTAAATAGTTAACAGTGGCAAAAGGTCTGTGTGATTTTAAGCCCTCGTTAAACTACCTTTGAAGTCCAGGAATCACAGTTCAGGCAAGGGTTTGCACAGCTGGTCACAAGTACTCCTGTCCTCACTACACCACTTGTGTCTGGTTCAGCAGAGATATGTGAGCAGTGACATGCCAGGCCCTGTGTACTTGAAGAAGAGCACCTACAGGAAACCATTATAGTCCCTTAAAAAGCCTTTTATTACCACAGGATGGTGCAGGAGGCATGTCACTTACTGTCTTCTGAATTTGTCTTGTGGACTCCACTGTGAGACCTAACCACACCAGTCTCTGGGTTATAATTTTCCCTTCTTCTTCATCTTCTTCAATTTGTATATTTTGTAGAGAGGAGGCAATTTTGGCTCTGTTAATAGTTTGCATGCTATGTTCTGTTCCCCAAACTTCCTTCAACTGCATTGTTGGGTGATACTAGTCCTATGTTCTTACTCTGGGTACTGCTGTCACAGCATTTGTAATTAATTCATGATGCTTATGATCACTAATAGAATACCTGCACCACAGACCTGAGTCTTACTGTGGCTTGACAAATACTTTCCATTGATGGTGATATGAGATTGTTGCTGCATCAGTATGGTAAGTAATTATTTATCATAATGATAGGAGTTCATGACTAAAAGTATACTACCATGTAAAAACAATGTGAACCTCGCAGTCAAATATTTTCTGCACATTTGTCTTGGTGATGGTACAGTACTACTAAAAGCAGTTAAAATCTGACGTATGGGGGATCTGTGAAGCCTGGGGATTAGTAATCTTTCACTAATTGTGTCGTCTTCATCAAAGCTTTTGTAAAGACATCTCACTTGTGGCTGGTAATGAACCTACCTGTGTGCCAGGGATGGATCCTCTTCAAGGGGCACGCTGTAAGAAACATTAGTGTCACTATGATGGGTTTCTGGGGTTTATGATTTTCTAAATATCTTCAGTGTCCACTAATCAGAAATTTTCTAAATTTATACCAACTGCTGTGGATGAATGCTGGGTCAGCCTTGAAGAAGGTTATAGACTGGGTTATGCCATGCCTACCAACACCAAGTTAAAACATGTACTACAAGAACTAGTAAAGTTGGTGTGAATCTCTGATTTCTGTGCAAACTCAGTTTTGGTAATATGTTATCTATATTTCAGAAACCTGTTATTCTTCAGAAGCATTTGAAATCCTGTCTCTCTAGGACTTGTATACACTTTTCTCAGTGATTTTTTTTTTATACTTATCACAGATGTCAAAGGCTTTCTGTCGTGGGGTAAAAAAAGTGTTTTCCCCTGGAGTTAGAAAGTGGTAACCCCCAAGGGGGTGGTGTACTTGGTGTAGGGCCCAATCAGAAGCTACATTTCACACTGTGAAAATCAACATATTGCAACAGGCCGGAAAAGAAGGGAGATGATGTAGTTGGAAGAGAGGTAGCCGTGGTTTGAGACCATGAGGAGAGAGGAGCCAGGAGCACGGCTAGGGGCTGCAGGAACCTTGAACAGTGTTAAACTGGGCCAAGTACTGTAGCTAAGAGCTGGAGGAAATCTCCTTGCTGTGAGTGCACAGCGAGAAACACTGAAAACGGTGGTGGAGCAGCACTGAACAGAGAACCACCACATTTTCACAAAATACAGAGCTTATTCAGATATTTGGGTAAAAAGGCCTTTTCTGAAGTTCTGTTTTGTGTACTAATCGCTAAAGCTGGTATTATCTGGCATGTTTTGAAGGAGCCTAAGAGTTAGTTATCTTACTTAGATGCTTTTGAACTGATAAAAATTATATTTGTGGTTTTGTCTGAAAAAATTTCTCTTAAATTAAAATACATGGGAAAGAGGGAGAAAAGATTTCCTTGTTTTTATTTGGAAGGCAATTAAAGCTACAAGAAAGCAATCAAAACTGATCAATAAAACAACTTCACAACAGGTTGATGAATTTCTCCTTTGCTTTTTTGTTAATTTATCATTATTTTATAAAAATCATTAGTGAATAAAAATCAGAAAAAACAAGTTGATAAAGGTAAATATTTTTTCTTCATTTCTAAAGCAAGATTGCTTATGAAAGTTCTGGTAATACACCATACTCTAAATGCTTTCCATAATTGCTTTTTTCTCAGAAGTCAACATATTCAAGGTCACCAACCTTTTCTCAAATGCAAGTAAACATCTGTATTATTATGTTATTTGCATGAAGGCTTATAGATACAATTAGACCTTTGTCATTATTTCTTTGCTAATTATCTTGTTGACAAAGAAACACAGGAGAGAAAACTGGTTAGTAAATGCTCTTTCACGAGCATCCAGATGTTTTAAATTCTGTAGTGTAGAATTTTTCATTGTTAAAACCTACGTTTTTATCAGACATATAATGCAGTTGGCTCAAAGAAGCAAAATTCCTGTTCTAACAGGCAGACTTCCA
This sequence comes from Chiroxiphia lanceolata, assembly GCF_009829145.1. NCBI lineage: Eukaryota > Metazoa > Chordata > Aves > Passeriformes > Pipridae > Chiroxiphia > Chiroxiphia lanceolata. The sequence continues at coordinate 26,199,504 of NC_045643.1, read as the reverse complement.
AAGTGAAAAGAACTATAGGTCAGGAACTATAAATATGGGAGCACCTGCAATAATAGCTTTTTTCTGTCACACGAAATGGGGGAGACAAAGTCTCTTGAAATGTGTGTGCTGGGATTATATGGTGGGAATCAGGATACATTGGCTTTGCTTTTGGTTTTGCCATAGATCTTTTCTGATCTTGCATAAGCTCAAAATGTTTCATCTCTTTCTTGTCTGCACCCATCACAAAAGGAGATATGATAATAACAACCTTTCTGTGAGAGTTTTCTAATCTTGAGAGGTGTGTGTTGGATGGCTTGTTTGTTTGTTTTTCAATACTGCCTTCTCATGGAAGCAGGACCAATGGGATGATCCTCACTGTGTGCATATTCCACCTTTTTGAAATCTATTTCAGCTAAATTTACAAAGAAATATCAATCTCAAATCTGTACAGTTTGTACATGTATGGTCTCCAACAAGGAGAGCTGTTCTGCATGTGATCTGGATTGTTGTGCATGTACAAGGGGACTGAAGCATCCCAAGCACTTTACTATACTGTACTTTGAAATTTCATTTGACATGTAAAAACTGTGCCATGTCCTGCACTGTTGGTCTGTGCATGTAGAGCTGTCGGTGCAACCTCAGGTGTTGCAAGTTTAGTTTTGACTGAGGGAAGGGCAGAAGAGTGATTTTGCATCTTGTCAGAGTATCCATTAAAAAATAAACTTCACTTGGAGGAAATTCCTGCAAGCACGGAGTCAATCAATTGTTACTCTCTTATCTCTTGGAAGTTGGACTGCATTAGTCCTGGTGCTCTCAGAACTATCATCAAATTTTTAACGCTGTCCTAAATGCTGAAGCATTAAACTTAACGTGTTTACATAGTTAGATATTATTTGTGAGAAGAATTTCTAGATGTAGTGGGTCTGTTTTTTCTTCCTTTCCTCCCTTTCTTTTGTAGAAGAAAAAAAAAATAGGGATCCTAGAATTTGGTGTGAAAATGGTGTTGTAGTGCAACAGCAGCAAAGATCCAGGTATGTGTGTATGGGGACAAAAACAAAGGATGTGGAAATGTAGACAAAGCATCTGGTAGGTAGAACTAATTGTCGCTTTTCAGGCTAGAGCCTCCAGAGATCCCAGGGAAAAACCTTAAATGTGTTACTCTGAAATTGTTTACTCTTGCTGTGATGCTGAGACGCTCAGTGTCCCACAGGCATCCAGTCCTACCTTTGGAGAACAGTGAGAACCCAGAGACTGTCACTGAGACTCTTGCCATGAGCAACTGTGGAGCACAGGCTGATGTGCTGAGTTCTCTTGTGGCCCAGAAGTAACCACAGGAGATTGAAGAGAGCCAGCAGTCTAAACACTATTTAAACTGAAATCTCTACATTCAGTTATTTCCAGATTCACATTTTAAGAGTTGCTGAATAGTCATGTAGGTCTGTCGCTAAGACTTTGAACTTTCTTTTGAGAGGTTCCAACTCCCTCTGTTGGTTTTTAAAGAATGCAGAAATTTGGGTGAATTCAGTGCTCTGATATACTCACCATTTGAGATTTTTGCTCAAGTCTCTGTTCAGGTTGCAAGTGACAATGAATTTAAGACCCTTATTTTAATTTACAGGTCCCTTTTTTTTAAAGTCCAAATAGAACATTTAAGGCATGATCTCATGGTGTACCAGGAGACCAGCCCTCCCCAGACCTTTCTGCATTGCAGTCAGAAGTTCTCTTTGCAATTCAAAGGGTACAAGTCATAGAGAATTTGCTCAGGACCATGGTAACTTGTTTTGTTGGCTAATTATCCTCAGGGCTACAACATTGGTGGCACAGTTGTCCCTAATTTGTCTAACTTTTAGATCTTGTTAGGCATTTTTGCTCTTGGTAATCAAAGAGGTGGAAAAGGTTCTGTACAGAATTTTGCTTTTGATATCCATCATTCAATACACTGATATGAATTATATTGATTACACTGATTGTCTTTCATATAGAGCTGGATTTTGATTACAAAAATATTTGTACTGTTTTAAAGAGTCATTGTAAAAGAGAGGAGGAATATTCTAGCATAATCTGTCTCATTATGGAAAAGGTATCACTTAGTTTAAGAAATTCTGAATTTGTTGTCATAACCATAAAGCAAGTTTTGCTTTTATTCTTGTCTTTTGTAGCCCTGAAGTATCATGAATGGATTATTTCTTTTCCCTTTCTCCCATCCCCTGCTTTCCCAATCCTTGCAAGTTGCATATTTACACTCTGAGTGAGAGAACACTTTAGTGGCCTGAGATTCTGCTGACCTGTAGGATTTTTCCAGTAATTAGATCCATGTTTTGCTCTATGGGATATTCAATTAAAAATGAGAGGGGTTTATTATTATTATTACCTGCTGAAACCCCACGTTATGTTCTTGAGTGTGCATGTGACAGCATTGTAATGAGGAAACCTACTCTACTTAATTCCATCTTTATTCAAATATTATGGGATCAAAGATTCAACTTGAATGTTAGCCTAGCCCATCTGTCCTCATGTAGATGTAAAAGAAAGAGGGGAGGGACATAGAAGCTACTCATGTGAGTGAACAAGACTAATTTCGCTGTGCGTCTGTGTGTGAGCTTGGGGAAGAAATGTTCAGGTTTTGTGATGATAGTGCAGCATGTGACTCTTGTGAAGTGCGGGACACACTTTTACGTGTTGCAAAAGGCCAGGTGGCATGTCCCTGTGTGTCAGTTCTACACAGAAATAGTGAAGTTGTAACTCCTACATTACATACCTGTTTTGTGGAAAAACTTTACTGAACACACCACCTGGGTTGTCCTCTAAAGTCTGCCAGGGCATTGCTGAACTTTTCCAGTGGCTTTTGCAATAAGTCATTACCCTCTAACTGCAGTGTAGACTATCAAATTTCATTAATTGAAAGGAAAATATTTTTCAGCTTCTGAAGTATTCAATGTCATAACAACAGCTCTCAATCAGTTGCTGTCCCGCCAGACTGTCATTCTGGAGGTTAAATTTCAGTCTCACAAGGACTCAAACACAACTGTGCTCTGACTCCAGTCTCTGTCCACTAAGCAGAAACAACCACCACTTGGAGATAGCACAAGCTGACATATGTGTTGCTCATACAATGACCTCTATGTTTTGTTTTTTGCTTTTTTTTTTAGATAATTGTGATGATGCGTTGATATCTCCCTTACCTTCAACAGCCCTTACCAGTTCCTCTGAGCTCTCCAGTACCCACAGTCCCAGCTTTGCAAAGCTCAACAGACGAGATGGTAAGGTTGCAGTATGACATGCCTAAACTATTCTTTTTAAGTACATTTGCAAAGAGTTACTTTTTATGTTGTATGTGTGCAGTGCATTAAGAGACAAATTGAATAGAGCTATTAATTTATGCTTCTGAGAGTGAGCTACGTAGGAGCTATTTCTTTCTTTATTATAGAAAGCTTCTATTAAATTCAAAACTCTCCACTTCTCTTGTAGAGACACCCTTAAGGAAGTTCAGATAATCCTTCTGCTTTTGATGAGTTTCCATAATTTTAAGAGCCTGAAGGTCATTAGTTTAGAGGCCCTACTCTAAAATGTAGGTGTTAAAGATAGTAGTGACTAGATATAAAGTTCCAGTGGAATTCAATGATGACACAACTGTAAAAATAGTGAATATGATAAAAACTTTGCAGACATTTGCAATGAACAATGTTTGAGGGCCAGATAATGAGTTCACACACAAGGAGGAACTATTAGGATGAAACTTGGTACCAGAAAAGAGACATTGGCAGTATCTAGGGCATCATTTGACATCCCACTGCAAATTTGGGTTATGGGCTCCCATTTTATTCCCAAGTTAGAGCCTCTAAAGGTTGAAAGGCCTGTATTATCATATTTCATGTGATTTAAAATTTAAGAATCATTAGAAAGTATACTCCTAGAAAAAAAGAATTTAATTGAAAATAAATGAAAATTTTCCTTCTTAAACATCTCTGAAGTGTCTGTTTTAATCAAACACTATTGGATGAATCTATAGAAAGACAGTGAAGCGCTCTCTCTTATATGCTTATCAGTAATGAAAAGGAGTTGCTAGGTCATTAAAGAAGTGTTAGATGGGAGTTATTATATCATATATATACTCTTGAACTAGAGTTTTTCAACAAGTAAAAAGGCATGTGGTAGTTGCTCAACAGAAGAAAGTTGTAAACACTGAGCATGATGTTTGAATTTTCCCTGCCTTTGTCTCCAGCTGCTGGCTGGGATGGTGAATAGATATGCTGATAAGATTGTGCAAATGGCTCTAAAGACTAATTTTATCTGCAGAAATAAGGAAGAGATTCAAAGTCAATATTATTTCTGGTTGTACTGTATTTTAAAGTGATATTAATAATATCTAAAATTATGAAAATTATTTCAATTTAACGTCAGAAATTGAACTAGGTTGTATATAGCTGCCATACAGTAGTTTTGTCATGTAGTGAGGGGTAAGGTATTGTAGTTTTTTAGAGATTTGGTATTGCATGTTGTCCTTTAGCGCTAATCATGGGAACAGGAAGACAGAGTATTGAAACCAAACCCTAAGGGAGTTGTTTCAGCAACGTTTATTTCATGTTTTGAAGGCTTACATGGTAACCAAGGAGCTGAAGCCAACTCAGGGACCTAGAAGTTAAATTCTACCTTGCTTAATTCTTTTGTTGCATGGGCTTTTGCAGGAATGTGCAGATGTGGTGGCAGCAGAGTTCATGTGGCTACTTATTATGGCTTAACCCCCAACAACAATGTAACCCCACATAGGCACTCACTCCAGCGTGACCTTACCCACAGTCCTTTCAGAAGTAAACTTGCTCCTGCCTTACCCATGGCTGCAGTCTCTTCAGGCATGTACCTGCTCTGTCAGGGGCTTGGCCATGGCCACGTGCTTTGACATACTTCAGCGTGACCTCATGCATAGCCATAGATGCTTCAAGGTGTATTTTCTCTAGTGTGGACTTATCCTGGGGCCTCAATCCCTTCCAAAGGTGCACCAGCTGTGTACAGAGGCAACAATGGCCACAGGCACTTTGAGATGTACCTGCTCTGGCATGGGCTAATCCACAGCCACAGACACTTCGAGGTGTCCTTTTGCCACGTGGACTCATCTACAGGTCACAGCCCCTTCAACTGGAGTTCACACTGGAGTTCCAGCCTGTCCAGTAGAGTAGCACAGGAGCAGCAGCAATGCCCTGGCCATTTGCCAGCCCAGGCACATGGCCATTGCTGTTATCAAACTGTTCCCAGGCACAGCAGAGTTGGATGATAAGCAGTACAGCAAGCAGCGAAAGCAGAAAGTAGCTACTAATGAGCACTAGACTCTAATAAACAGTAAGGGAAGCAAGCCCCATGGCAAACACAGAAGCCTGCTGATTAATAGCTAAACAGCAGTAACAGCTATAAATTCCATCTATCACATTCCAATCAAATCTGTAATTATCTCAAACCCTTTGAGACCCACGTGGGGCACGTGTCATGGCTCAACCCCAGAAACTTAGCTCCACACAGCCACTCACTCACTCGCCCCTGGTGGGATGGGGAAAAGAATCAGAAGAGTAAAAGTTATAACAGTTGTGCATTGAGACAAAGACATTTTAAAAAGTAAAGCAAAAGCCTTATGTGCAAGCAAAACAAAACAAGGAATTCATTTACCACTTCCCATGGGCAGGCAGGTGTTCAGTGATTTCCAGGGCAGACGGGCTCCATCAGATGTAATGCTGACTTGGGAAGACAAACACCATCACTCAGAACATTCCCTCCTTCCTCCTTTTCCCCCCAACTTTATATGGGAAATATATGATACCACATCGGAAGGGATATTCCTGTGGTCAGCTGGGGTCAGATATCCCAGCTGTGTCCCCTCACAGCTTCTTCTGCCCACCCCAGCATCCTCACTGGTGGGTTGGGGTGAGGAGCAGAAGCAGCCTTGACCTATATGTAAGCACAGCAGTAACAAAATAAAACTCAGCAATAACAAAAATATCTCTGTATAATCAACACTGTTTCCAGCACGATCCCAAGGAAAAGCCCCATATCAGCTACTTGAAGAAAACTAAGTCACCTGTGCTAGAACCAGCACAGTTTTTCATCTTGGGTTGGAGCAGCAAGCAGTACTAGATGGTGGCTGAAGAAACTTTCTTTGACTGTCACTTGAATGCAAACAGTAGATACCTTTACAAGAAATAATATCCACTAACAGGAACTGGGCTATGGCTTTCTGATAGTGTTGGAGTGTTTTGATGAGTTGGTTTAGCTTTGTAATTGATAAGACAGTGCTGCAAGGAGCAGTGCCTCCAGGTAGAAAGCCAGACCAATATGTTTGTTAATGTAAATATGAATACAATAAGTGAAGATGAATTTATAAAACTCAACCCAGACCTTTATCAATACAAAGTTCTAATTCATCAAGTTAATTCAGTAAAAGATAACTAAGTAACTAAAAGGCTGTTGTTTAAAAAAGGCCTGTGGTAGTGGAATGTGCTGTTTAAAAAACCAAACACACAAACTACCCATGAGTAAAGCTTAGTGTGAACAACTGAAAGTGCTCAATTAAAACGCTGATAAATCTGTACTTGTAATAGTAAAGCAGCTAATATAATTCTGATAAATGTGATTCTAAGTTATGAAATATATTATTTATCCATGAGAGGGATTTATCAGCTTTTTTACTTACAGTAAATAAATAATAAAAAATAATAAGAAAATTGCTATAATAGCACTGTATCACCCAAGATTTTTAAGTTCTTATTAGCTCTTAGCCTGAATAGTCAGTATAAGCAATTATGTATGAGAATATAAAACATATATAATGTCAAAAAGAATTTGTTTTGTGGCCAGGAAGTGTTTGATCTGGGCATTAAAGTAAAATTCTGCAGCAGGGAAGCACTTAGTTACAGCAGGAAGTTCAGGAGTTTTAGTGCAATTTAAAGCCGGTTGAGCTGTTTGCAAGGCACTTTAGGGTGGAAATAATAATTCCTTTTGCTTTGTATTAATGAACAACAAATAAGCATGGGCATCCTGAGCAGCCCTGGGGAACAGCAAGAAGCACTGACTGTGTAACACTGGGCTTAAATACAATTTTTGAAACAACTGTGACAAAATGTACAAATAGCCTGAAAAAGAAAAAAAAGTATTTGATCATATTTCTTAGAATCATGTGGGTCTCCAACTGAGAAACCATCAGATCTTTGCTCTCCTCATATTTCCAGCATTTTGATTTGTTGCCATGGAGAATATGAGCGATATATCAAATTCCTGTGGTACTGTTTCTTCACTGGGACATTTTCTCCATACCATGTTGAATGTCTCCTTTGAAATGATCCATAGAAAATGTGAAATGTGTGAACTATGAGGAATGATGGTGTAGCACAATGTACAGAATCTTGTCAATGCAGGTGGGAATCTGATGGGCAGAAGGAGAAATTTTATGTCCCTCAGACATGTTGTAAAATGTCAAACGTGGACTTTATCGAGTATCCTGTCTCTCTTGTTTTCATGTGAGAGGCAGTGTGACATCTTCATATATTAGTACTTTCCAGATTACCTAAGACAAATGTTTAGATCTGGTGGGCATAATGAAAGCCAAATTTTGTCTGGTTTGTGTTTATGCCACACTTACTAAAAGTTGTAAGGTTCTCTTCAATTTCCTTGTGCCCAACTGCAGGAAAAGGATATCAGGGCTATTCTTGTGTCTGTTCAAAGGGGTTGATGTCCTGTAAATAGTGTCTCCAATAACCCATGTTTTTGTGTATTAGAGCTTTCTTGTCCTTTGTCTTGGGTCTGCACTTGCAAACGATCCCCAGGACAAGCTTCACTAGTGGGTTGAGGAGCGAATGGCTGCAAATAGTTGCTATACTTTGGATGTTCCTTTTTGCTACTTATTGGAAAAAGTATGGGATGGGATATTTAAACACTATAAGGAATGATGTGCATAAAAGAGATGTGTAGACACAGATTGTGGCAGTATCCAGTATCCTTTGTGCCACCTGCTCTGTGTAACAGACCAAATATGGATGAAAATATATTGATTTTTTGCACTCACAGCTGTATTTGGTGAGGATTTGGGATAACCACAAAAGCAAGCAGAGGCTACATGTTTGCTTTATTAGCAGAAGTGAGAGAGGCCCAGTGGGAAAAGCTTTAGTTCTGCCCTCAGTCATGCAGCCAATGCAGCTCTGCTGTTGCAGGGATTTTAGCTGCCATTCTTACAACAGTAGAATTACTGTCCATCTGTGGAAATGGTAATGATGGAAGGCTTGGGAGAGGAAAATACAGTGGGCCTTTTTCTCCATTGGAAAAGATATATGAAGCAGCTACTCTTCTGTAAAGGCATGGTCTGTAACTGATACCTCTCTTGCAAGACCAGCTCTGAAGAGGTGATGCTACAAGCAGGTGTCGGTGCTGTGTCATGCAGTGCTTACATCTAAAGAGTGACATTTCCAGCAGACAAATCTGCTCATGTAAAGAGATAGTTCAGGGAAACCATATAATCTGTGATTTTAGAGCTCAAGCTCACCACAGATCTCCCAAATTTCCATTCAGTGTGTATCATTTGTTTGACTTCGAAATTATAAGCCAGAGGCGCTGTGCTCAAACTGGAAAATAGCAGTGCATAGTAAAGCCAAACACTTTTGTGGAAAGCATATCACATTCCTGCCACTTCTTGCAGCAAAAGGGGCAGAGCATAAAGTACATAGAGTAAATATTTAGTTATGATATTTGATATAGTAGTTATGATATTTGATATCCTACTGGAAAGTACCTGTGCTAATAAGCTTGACTTAAGAATTTATGTATAAACCTGAACAGAGAAAGCAAAGCTTTTTTTTTTTTTTTAAATGGGAAACTCATCAAATAAGTTATTTATTATAAGTGTTTTTCTCAATCCAGTTGTTGCTGTTTATGTTATAGAAAGACAATAAAGGAAAGATAAAAACTCCCAAATTTCTTTTAATATTTATGAAAACATCTAGGATAGGCTCTTTGGAGCCTTGAAGGAAACAACTTTGTTATCACAACTTTTGAACCAAATTTTTATATCAGGTCAGTTCCTGGAATAAAACTAAAAAGCAGCGACTATTGTTTTCAGAGTCTATTTCAGATACTGGATATTACAAGCCAAAGGAATTTTGCCTTTGGATTGTATGTACATTATTCACAATTTGGTGTAGGAGAAATCTGCAGTTTGTTGCCTTCGAATACAATTACAAATTTTGTGTCTTAAAGGCAGACAGAAGTATTATTTATATGACACTTTAAAAAAAAAAAGAAAAAAGGTGGTTGGAGAAGAAACGTTATTAGGACTTCTAATAGGAAGTATTATAGTCTTATATAAGCTATATCTAGGTTTAGTGGTAAAAGAACTATGCAGTAGGCAGAGAAATATTGAGTGATGAAGTTCCTAATATTCTCATTAGGTCTTTCATGGTATGCTCATGGGAGAACATATTCTATTTAAGGCAGGTGAAATAATCACAATGATGACAACTTCTATTGTGATTGAAAAGGGTAAGATAAATCATAGCACTAACAAACAGTACTCACTGGTTTGGTTGCAAACTATTTTCCCTGGAGAGTGTTTGTAGAGGAATGAAGACTGAGTCATCTGGGGGAGCAGGCACAATACTCAATTTGAGCTGTAGAATAGATATGTTTCTGTTTCAGGAATTAGGATAAATCCTATATTAATGTATTGTAAATAATGAATATTCTAACATTTATTCTTAAACAAAGAAATTTCAGTCATGAGTAGGAAAGTACAATGCATTCTAGGAGAACAAAGACATTTTTTTAAAGTGCAAAGGTATTGAAATTGTGTTCTTTGTTGTAAACCACATTATTAATATTTCAACTCTGTTTACTTCAATGAACTCTTCAAGGAGCAACTTTGAGACAGATCAGTTAATAATATTAAAATATTAAGATAAATACAGGTATTTATAACCAAAGTTTAGAGATGCATTTTGTTTGGAATGCTTATTTGCAATCATTCCCGTAGTTTATATGAGGAATTGTTAGTCCTTTACTATCAACTCCGTATTTCCCCCTTTCCTTCTCAATGTGATTGTGTTCACTGTAGTCACACGTAAGTGCTTTTGTAAACTTCATTAATAATGACAAAACAAAAAGAAGATGGGTTGCAGAGGCAGCTTCAGAATTTGCTGCCTTGGAACCTTTGTTGATGGCTTCTGTATTCTTCACAGCTGCACTACTCGCTTATTTGTAAGCCTGAAGTGAACACTGGGTGTATACGGAGAATAAGTGTCTGTAAGTAGAAACAAGCTGAAGGAAAATAAACATAGCCTATAATGTAAGGGTGTAAAAGAAAGCAAGAGAACATAAAATAATATATTCCAGTCTGGAATGATTTGCCTTTTAACCATAAGCCCTCATAGTGAACAAAGTGGTAAAACGCAAGCAGTGGTTGCAGTTCTGTTTCATTGGCTTGGTGTTACTGCAGGCCTGTTTAACCTCTGAAAGAATTGAAGCAATAGCGCATATCTTTACTTTTAAAGGACAAACATGAATTACAAGCTCGGGTAAGAGATGCCACTTTCCAGTGTGAAGGCACTTTAAGTTGTTGAATCAAATGGTCTCTAGATTTATAACAAATTATCTGAAATGCATTTACAAGCTGTAGTAAAACCATTCTTTCAAATACTTAGTAGGGCTCAAATAAAGATAACTAACATTTTTGCATTTCTTTCAAAACATAGCAAAAAAAAAAAAAGATGTCAAAGCAAACTGAAAGTTACAAGCCTGCATTCCCAAAATTGCAATGAAGGAATAGATATGATTTTTTTTTTTTTTTTGTGACAGGGGGTGTGCCAACCTCACTGATGTTTGTCCAGCTGCAAAAGAATAAATTTCCTTAAAATTTATTAGAAATTTGAAATTCCTTATGAAATATAGATTAAAGGAGAAAACCTGAAGGAAGTACATCTCATGTAGCATATTTCCTAATACAAAAATATGAATAAACAGTTGCATGTTCAAGAATTAGAGTCCTCTGTGATGAGTTGAAATAATTATGTGGTTCTACATAATTTCTTGTGCTGTCATTGTCATCTAAATTCTTTTCATCTAATCTCTTCCAGGAGCTGGTGGTTGGTCCCCTCTGGAGTCAAATGAACAGCAGTGGCTGCAAGTTGATCTTGGGGACAGAGTGGAGATTGTCACAGTCGCCACACAGGGCCGGTACGGGAGCTCAGACTGGGTAACCAGTTACACGCTGATGTTCAGCGACACCGGACACAACTGGAAACAGTACAGACAAGATGACATCATCTGGGTAGGTCTGAACTGTGAATCCCTTTGGCCCCCGACCTTTCTGGTTCAGGCTCGTTTTGGCATGTGGAGAAACAGCTTCAGATTCACATCAGTGGAGTGCTGCAGTAGTGAGAGAGCCGACCCGAGTGACTCCACAGAGTGTTTTGATGTAAATGGGTTATGTCACTGACTGACTGTGTAATACAAGTTTAGGCCCTCAGGACTACATTGTTTTTCAGACTATGAGGATGCTCAGGGCACTCAAAATGACCTACATGCTTCTGTGCCTGGTTGGCTTTGATTCAGGCACAACAGGGTAAATGGGGCTAATCACCTGTGTGCTTTCTCCAGGAAATATGGAAATTAATTCTATGTCTTATACATGTTTGACCAGAACAACAGAGCTCATGCTGGGGGAGATGGGTGGTAAATTGCTCCTCAGCTGGACAAGTCAAGGGATGATTTAGCATATACACTAAAAGTGCTCAAGGCTTTGCCTGGTATTTTAATGCAGACTTGATGCTTGCTGTGTCACGAGTTCAGTGTGTAGCCATGCCAGATGCTGTCAGCAGGAGTGCATGGGGTAGCAGTGCCTCCACAGGTGTGGATGGAAAAGTTTACAAACCTTCCATTTGTACGGAGCATGGCAATTGTTAGTGAGTCGGTAAAAAATGGTAGCATCCTTTCTGTGCTATGTTCTGTGGTTCTGAGAGTAACAACCCTGGTGGCATGGCAGTATGTGGTGATAAAAGAAACAGATTCTTCATGAAAATAAAAGGGAGCATGTGAAGAGTGACCAAGTAGACTTATGTTTTTTTCTTTGATTTACACTTTGGTTAAATGCTATGTCACAAAAGCAGATTTTGCTTCCAGAACAAAGTGACTGCGAATGATGAGAGCTGTGGTGCGGTAGGAAGACAAGAGAAGGGCTGCTTAATTTTTCCCTGAGCATGTTACAGGCAATGGGGATGCATGCACAGGGAGATTAACTTCTGAGGTTTTAAAATCCACTGTATTGTCACTGTCCTTGGTTTATCATGGTTTGATTTATGGATTGTGAAAATCCTTCTTCCTTTAGAAAGGCAACTTTGGCCCTAAGATAGTCATAAAGTTGTCAAGCGCTTCACCTATCACTTAAAATGTTTTGTTAGGCTGTCTTTGCTCCAGATACTTATACTTTTTTTAATATATTTTAAACAAGTGGAATTTAATTTTGGACTGAACATAGTAATCATTTAATCTGTCTCTTTACTTCCACCCTTGGGAATCAGAAATCCATAACTGAGATATTTTTACAGATTTGGTGTCAGTTAAGTGCTTCTTTGCCTGAAAATACTATGTGGCTTGTTAAAATTTCATAATAAAACAAATTAATTTTTTATTACATGTCAAAATTTTCAGTCCTTTCTGGAAGCTCTTGTACTTTTATTTTCTTTTGTAATTTTTTTTCTTCTTAAAGGGAAACATGAAAAGACAACATATAGAATTTACTATAGCGAATCTTCATGTCCTAAGGATCCAATTTATGAGTTTCTGATCTGACATCTAATATTGCACGCAAGAGTAAGAACAAGCTTAGCAGGCATTTAATGGTAAATTAGCGTTTAGGAACATCTTGAACTCTTTTGTTTTACTAGAGTGATCAGCCATGAAGTTGATTCAAGGCAGATCCTGACATGAGTTCTAAAGCTTCAGCAGATCTGGAAGCTTGATCTCTGGTGAGGTAATTTTTGTACATATTTCTAATGGAAAACGCCATAGGTTACAGGGGTTAATTTTCTATATAAATGGGGGAAAATGAAATAGAATTTGTATGTGGAAAAGGTAACTCTAAGAAAGGATTTGGATAATTTTCCCCTCACATTAGTTTCTAGGAGTCACTCTGACCATGCAAGCCAGTAACTTAATTCCAGTCCAGATGAACCATTTGCTCCATGTTCCCAGGGGTCTTGAAGGGTTTGTTAGGATGCACTGCCAAACTTTACTAGTGGAAATATCTGATAATGAAAATCCAAAGTGGGCTCATTTAACTTTTCATTAGACACCTCAGTCCACCTAAACTGGCAAGTCTCATTAACACTTAGGAGCTTGTATGCCTGCCCATGGAATTAATGAAGATCAAGAATTCCTTCTGTTCAATTTTTATTCTAACTAAAGACAAAATTGATTTGCTTTTTTTTTTCCCTGACACTTTTGGATTTGCTTCACTGAATTAAATTAGATCTAGAGAGCCATTCAGAACACAATGAAGGAAGCCAAAGAGACTTTCGGAAGCATGTTTAGAATTATATTCTCAAATTTTGCAATGTTTCTGTTTTATTGGCAGTTATCCTTTCTGTATGTTTTTTTCAAACTAAGAAGAAACATAGAAGTGTGCTGTCCAGCTGAGTGTTGGAAGTTTTTCCAAACCCTTGAATGAAATGAGGACAGGCACAACATGGTGCTTGTCCTAAACATGTGGTTGTTGAATAACTGCAAGGGAAGTTCTGCATTGCACACCTCTAGGAAAGAACCATTGCCCTTCACTTAAGGCAAGGCAGTGGAGTGGACCATTTCACAGGGTTAGGAAAGCAGCACCCCAGGGTAGCATCTACTGTCACAATCAGCGACAGTGTACACTGTACCAATCTATCACAAGTTTGGTAGTTTCAGACTTAGGAATCTGTATCTTTGCTGTTTTTAGTTCAGTGATATTTTTTGCTTAGCAATAATGAAAGCATCCTCAAATTACCAAGTCTGTTTCCCGCAAAACCCCCAAACACAGTCCTATACCAGCTACTCTGAAAAAAATTAAACAGCTAAACCTAGCACATTAATCCCTTTCTGCTTTTTGGGTGGGTGGGGTGGTCTGTCACAGCAGGATTTAAGTTAGTAGTTTCTTATGTCTGGGCAAGGTGGCAAATTACCAGGTTACCTTACATCTACAGGGAGTGGAGGGGTTAAAATCTAGGTTATTGTGGAAAATTTACCACTTCAGAAATCTCAGGTGGGAAATACATCCTCCTTGCAGGCTTTAATTTTGAAACCTTTTTGTCTTTCCTTAGGACAGGATTTTTGTACTCTCTATGTCCCTCAGGACTTTGAACTTTTCAAACTTTCCTTTTTAAATTTTTTTATATAACTAAAAGGGCTAGAAGTTTACCTTCTTTATTGCCTTTTTTGTTGCAAAAATCTGTGCTGTTCCTAACTTGAGTGGTGGTCAACACTGACTCATAGCTCAGATGGGACTGTGAAATATAAATCATTAGTATGTGGAAATCATTATATGACATCTGCTCTGTCAGTATAAAGTATCAGTGTGCACTGGGCCTGTCAGGTTCACTGTTATATCTTCTACTTTAGTAAAGCTAACTGGAAACTGTGCTTTGCTATATGGATACTAGTGAATGTCTCACACCAGTTGCTCACTGGTGACCATTTGTCTTTCACTTGTAGCTGTTGAAAGGGGAGATTATGTATCAGTATAAGATACCCTTATTTTGTCTGGTTTTTGAAGGCAGTATAGCTATGTGGAGAAACACTTGACAGAGTAACAATATATTGAGTTGCTGAAAAGAAGGGTGTAGGAACTACCTGCATTTCAAGTAGAAATTTGAGGTTTCGCTTTTAATCTGTTTGCATTTCCAGCAAAGGAAAACAGGGTCTTGAAATGTCTTTTCCACTATGTCTGTTAAATTAAAACTCACAGAAATCCTTAATCTCTGCTCAACCCAAGTCAGATTTGATCTGTACTTTTCTTCCAGTCCGTTTGTATGACCCAGAGAGAGAGTCACGGCATATTCCCAGTTGGGAGAACTGCAGTGTCTCTTGAAGGAGGATGCACTGGCCCAGCCTTTCCCCACTACGTGTCGTGGACCATTGGCCACACTTGGTGGAGACAGCAGGAAGGCAGTAGTGCCTTTCATAATCCCCAAGGACCTCTGCCCGAATGAAATTTTTCCAAATCACGTCTTCACAAATGTCTGAGGCTCCATATTGCAAGTGGTGCTTCTGAGCAGTTTCCAGTCACATGGGTATAGGTTTTGTCCACCCAC
Organism: Chiroxiphia lanceolata; assembly: GCF_009829145.1. Taxonomy (NCBI): domain Eukaryota; kingdom Metazoa; phylum Chordata; class Aves; order Passeriformes; family Pipridae; genus Chiroxiphia; species Chiroxiphia lanceolata. The sequence continues at coordinate 26,184,217 of NC_045643.1, read as the reverse complement.
ATGTCATAGGTGTCCTTCAGTGCATCTGAGACTGGGGTACATAAATTCTTTACTGGGCTGCTGATAAGAGAGACGCTTGCACTCCAGCATATATGACATATCACTAGTAAAAATCCCTTTCTCTTTATAGAGATTACAAGGCTTATTATCCTCCTCTCATGGCATGCATACAGCTCCCATCAACTTCACCGTTAATGAGTGCTGCATAGACAGATCGCGAGGAGAATCAGAAAACCTCTTAAGTTTTCACTCAGCCTGTGTTTATGATGTTAGTAAATTCTGCAGCTGGAGTTGAAGACAAGACAGATTAGCCATTTAAAACCAATTTTCCAACCCCATTTGTATTTAAATAATCTTGTTACAAAAGGACTCCGTGGTTCAGAGGAAACTAGACTTATAATTATATTTTCAATATGGATAAATCAGCTATGTGTGGACACACTAGCTATTGATTGGGAGACATAAAACATAAATCTTATGGCTTGTAACAAGTAAATGATTTTTCAGTGTTTTTAAGTGTTGAATAATTCAGAATTTTCTTTACCTGCATACACATCGCAGCTTGAGTCAGTCCAAATTGTGTATTTTACTGGGAAAGAAGTGTAGACTGTGATACAATACTATTTCATTTTAGATAGCAATTTTTATGCTATCTGTATTGAAAAATACTCTACCAAGCTGAAAAATGCAATTATGCAGGAAGGCACAAAGGAGAGGAGATGAAACAAGCATAGATGTATGCAACAAAAGGAGAAAAGAGTTGTTATTTATACAAAGTTTTGAAAGAAGAAGGAGAATTTGTGGAATTGGAGATAAAGGGAGGCTGATCTAACGATGGCAGAGAAGGCTTTTATATTAGAACAATGAATCTGTGCAGAAAGGCAATGAAGGGGGAAAATGGCGTAGATAGCATGGACAGTTCATACTGTGTGCAAAAACATACACAAGCAGTGGCTGGCTGCTGGCTGTTGGTTGGTGAAACTTCTTACAAATCTGCCATCCACTGCACATGGAAGGCAGAAGATGGCTCTGGGTACAAGGGAGGCTGTAAGCCCTAAGCACAGAGCTATATGAGAATATTAGAAGAGCTTCTCTAATGTTGGACCATGACACCTCGGTCATGCAAGGTATAAAGCAGAGCTTACCCCATGGAGAAGTGCCACAGTGGCAGTCCTGCTTCTTGCAGGTGTGAGAATGCTGTGTGAGGGCTGGAGAGTTGACAGGAAGCTGAGGATGCCATAGCAATATGTAATTCACAGGGGAGTAGGAAAAGTATTTAATAGAGGTGATAAAGATCCTGCATTCCCTTTCATCAGGAAACTTTTTACTTGTATGTGTGAGCTTTTGCTGAACCAGAGGCTTTTCTAATGAAATCTAGAAGAGGGTCACTCTTAATTGGCTTATAAATCTACAGGGGTGCTGTAAACTTTCCCATTTCTACCCTAGCTGGATAATGACTCTGGGACTGTTTTGGTGAGTTAATTATTGTGAACACAGTTAGAATATTAATCTTCTTGTCAGATTTATAGTTGTGCTAATTTATTCTAAAGCATCTTTTAGCTCCTAGTCCTAATGCCCTCCAAGCATGGAAAAGTTCTCCATGTATCAATGAGAAGTCCTACATTGTTTGCTTGGATTAGAGAATGAATTTCTGCTTGTCTTATTATAATGCTTCCTGCTGTACTAGTATTAAGATATATTTACTCTCCTTTATGTACAGTAATTATTGCCAGCCAAATAGGTGTTAAATGGTAAGTGTCTATGGATTATTTTCTTTTCCATCACTTTTGCTCTAAGAAGAAAAGAAAAAAAAGAAGACAATTGCTACTTTGAAATAGGAATGAAGCGAGCAACGTTTTCCAGTAGTTTTTCATTGTTTTTCCTGGAAGAACTATGTTATTAAAAGTTTTGAAGAGGTAACCATTATCCATTTGTTGTATTTAGGACTGTTCTGATTTAAGACTGCCTGATTTCTGAGATGCTGTTTGGATATTATTAATTTGTTTCTGATTCTGGTTTAGCTTACTGAGCTGGCTGTAAATGTGGTCTTCTGAGTATATTCTCAGGAGCTCTGTCTTTCTTGATATCACCAGGGCAGTGCTTCTGTTGGGAGGATAATTCAAAGTGTCAGTTTATCTGTTTTTGTTAAGTGCACTCTGTATGGATTTATGCCTGAATAAAATGGTTATACTTAGATAGCAAATTACCCTTTACTGTTGAGATACTGAAGTTAGCCTTAAGCTAACTGAATTTTATATGAATTCCATGACCTTACACTGTACTTTTATAGTTGGCTAACTGTGAAGTGATATTAAGGTGGAGTCTAGAGAATTTAATGCTGATATTAACATGATATCCATCAGTAATGCCTTCAGCAATTCTCTGTGCTTGGTGTTTGGCAGCAGTTCACCCTGGCCCAGAAAAAAATACAAAAACCATGGTTATTGACAGTTTGTGCTGTTGCTACTGACCTCCCAATCTTACACCTTTGCAAATTGCCTGAAATGAATCTTTTCTGTAATCATTTAGCACAGGAAGGCTGAGAAATGTTCCTTGATTTCTCATTCCTATATCCCAGATTTTCTGTGTTATCTTGTCGCTCTGGTGCTTCATGCCAGGGACTATGTGTGTGTGTGCCACACACACAGGGTGTGACTGTAGTGTTGTCTGTAACGGATTGGAGTGGAAAGAGTGCTTGGCACGGTTCTGGTTGGTAACATCTGGCCCTAAAACATACATGTCTTCCAATGACCTCCAGCAGTTTTTTCTGCCACAGCCAGAAAGTTGTTGGTTTCCCTTCCAGGCATCTACTAAGAGAGTAAATATTAGTGGTGGGCACTCTTAGATGACTAATGTGGAAAATAATGGACATCTCCTCTCAGACAGTGGATTTTAACCAGCATGTCTTTTATATCAGTAGACCAATTTTCATCATTTTTGGTTGCAAATTGTGTTTTATGGTATGTGAAATTACAAATAGGTGCCCTTAACAAATGCTGAATAAATATGGAACAAATAGTTATTTAATCCATATGCTTCCAGAGTTCAGTAGGTTTCTTTCCAGTTGTTTGGTATATTTTGGAACAACTGAGTGGCTTTAGCTGTCTGAAAAGCCAATTCTTTTGTGGGAAACAGCCTAACAAGAGTACTCGTACTGTTGTTTACTGTAAAATAAGACAGATTTTCGTGCTGCTAAACAGTGTGTCACTTCTACTAATTCACTATTAGATTAGATTAATCCAAATAAATAAGATGACTTGACTCGAAGTGTTCAGGTCTTCAGTAGCTGTTATAAGATTGTACTGATTTTGCCCTGAGCCCTTTCTAAACGTTTGATTATTCCCCTAGTGACAAACTCATGAACAGAGAAATAGAAACCTGTTGCTTGTGGCTAGTGAAAATGGAGGAGAGGCAAGCATTGTAAACCCCTCAAAATGGGCAGAAGGGTGTGATATTATACAGACACCAGGATAAGTGATAAGACATACTTGTAAACTGGTGAGCACCTTGGAAGGAGGAGAAAGGACAGAATCACCACGATACTTGAAATGGAGATGAGAAGAGAGACAGACGAAGAGATAGAAAGCTACAGTCAATGACCGGAGCTTCAGTATCTAAGATGGCAATAGACCTGTGTCATTGCATCTTCAGTCAGTATCAGAGGAAACCAAGGACCTTTTATTTCTGCTCATCCCCTTCTTGTTTCCTTGATTAGCAGATTTGTATTCCACTTTGGGTTAATATACTTGGTGTTTCCTACCATTAGCTGCAGATGCCCCTACAAACTGTTTCTGAGGTGCTTCCTTGAAAAAGCATTGTTTTCACAGAAAGTTCAACATTAAGACTGGATCTTTGTGTAGTGGCAGTGCAGAAATGGAGAAATGGAAAATCAGATAGATCTGGATGATTTATAGAGAGGACCCTAATTTATTAAAACTTCAATTTTATTAAGCTATTTGTCAAAAGTCCCATGTTGTGCAAGTGTGGGTTACGTTATCCCAGAATCAATTCCTTTTTTGTTTTTTCTTCCTAACTGAAGTGTAAGCTGAAGGAAACCTTGTTATATGTTAAAAAAACCCCAACCAACTAACCAACCAAAAAAAACCCCCACCCAAACAAAAAAGGCAAAACCCACAAACAAACAAACAAAAACAAAAGAAAAAAATAAGTACAGTCACATAATTAGAATTTTCTGGTAAGTAATATTTTCTTATTATGCTCTTGTGATAACCCAGAAATTTTGTAGTGACATCATCTTTACAGTGTTGGAAATACAATCTTTGCAGAATTCCTTTCTCCCAACCCCCTAGACACATCAACATATTATGAATTTATTTTTTCAGAGGCTGAAGAGGGTACTTTTTACCTTGTGTAAAGAAATTTAAAATTATTTGTTTTCATTCTCATTAAGAAACATCTTTTATCAGATTATCCTTTTTAAACTGCCAGTGCCTGTACTGGAATATTCCAAGTCTGAAAATAATGTTTCTCTAATGCTTCATATAGATAAAATATAAATATTTAATATAGTTTATTAGATATGCTGCCTAATTAAAAAAGAAATAATAATTAATGAGATTACTGATATTTTAAAAAATGAATACAAGTATTATTCTTAGTATGAAGGACCTCTTTTAATACATTACCTTTCCAAATATGTAGTGCATATTTTATATTCTTTCAGTGGCTTTCAATTTTATATTCTTTCAAGTGGCTTTTCAAGAACTTTAAAAACACTTATATAATCATTAATCTTGAAGGTCATTATACCAATTGTACATTTGATTCTCAAAGCTGTTTTTCATGGAAGGGGAAGAATAGAAGACCTTAGAAGATCCCTTCAGGTACAAAAAAGTAAGAACAAAATTTGTTATCTGCAGAAAAAATAAGCCTGTCCATGTTCCTTTGAAATTTAGCTTAACTGTGAAACTTTTTGATGTGTGTCCTACACTTTTGGGGAGCTGTCTACACCTTTTCTACAGGAGTTAGTTTACATTTGTGGACTTTGTAATCCAAGGTGAAAATAAAGTGTTAGCAAACCAAAATAGAAAATAATAGTAATACTTGAAGAACTTTCAACCTTCAGAGAATAAATATTCTTGTACTGAGCTGAAGGTACAAATGCAATTCTGGAAACCCAATTAAAAATTCCATATATATACCTTTAATGCTTGAAGGAGAGATGAACTTTGACTCAAATAAAAACTAGTCAATTGTTGTGCTCAGAGAACATTAAATGTGAGTCATGTATTTTTATTTTTAAATATGCAGACTCCCATATCAGTGGTAAGAATGGACAAATCTTCTCCAGAGAAGATACTTGTTTTCTAGGGATGAGTTTAGTTGGACTTCGAAGAATTTTTGTGGAAAGACTGACTGCCTCAGAGTATTTCATGTTTAGTTTCAGCTCTCAAAAATAATGGTTTCATTTACAATAACTTCCATTTGGAAATTAAACCTACCAGTTTAAAATACATGTCATGGTTGCCTCGGGAGGGTCTTTGTCTTGATAGAAAGTCAAGAAAGCATCCAAACTTGTCCTAGTTAATTTAAGAAAGCTGATCCAAAAGAACTTTGCACATTCCACTTGGGAACTGTTATAAAGACTAAAGCGACTCTGGCAATGTCTAGCAATTCTGTATAATCTCCTTCCATAAATCTGAGCTGGTCCACACTTACTCAGCTCTCCTTGCTGAGTCCTTCAGACCGAGTGTTTGCATACCAGTCAGGATATATGTGTGCCTGGTGAAAAAACCTTTCCGTTAGGAGTATCCATTAATGGTAATATTTGCAAGTTGCATATGCTCAGCAGATGCTTCTTAGCGCTTTCTCATTTGAACTTCAGTTAAAAACTTAAATAGGAAAAGGAGATAAAAAATATTGAAAACATGGCTCTTGAAAAGCCTTCTGTGATTAATTACTCAGTAAATGGGTACAGAGAGAATTTAGTTGGAAGAGTAGATACCAAGAATCACCCTCCTGAAGAATATCTTTCAGATACTGTCTTCTTGCATCACCTGGTACTTCAGGGTAAAGACTTTTTCTCCAAAGAAGAGAGCACGTTTCAGTATTTTTACTATAAATCAGTATGTAGAAAAAAAAACTATTCTTTAGAAATTTAGGAGAGATTTCCACCTCGTGGTTTCTATGTTGTTTTACAATGGAATCATTGCTCAAACATCTGCCACTCTGTTCGTTAGGTGTCTTTACAATAGGTAGTTTTCCTTGCTTTTAATTTGTGCCCCAGATGTATATATTCAAGCTTTTATGTGTATCTAATGTGATTCTTCATAAACACTATCTAATATCTATACACTTTCTAACTTCAGCTTATTTCTTGTTACGTGCTTCCAAGCACACTACCAAAGGCATGAATGATTTATGCTGAAGAAGATTTGAAGCTGGTGCACTGATATGTGTAGCCCCTTCTTGGTTTTGTTTCCTCTGGAAGGAAAATAAAAACTCTTGGTTTTGGTGTTGAGAACAGTTTTATAATGTCTAAGCAGAGTTAGATCTGTTTTCAAGTTTTTTATTACATCAGTGCAGACAGCTGAAATGTGCAGCTGACTTCTGTAGAGAGCACATTGTGTTAACAAATTACACCTGACAAACCATAACAAAGTTCAGTCAGCCAAAGACAAAAGTATCCCCATAGAATGGTTTTGAAAATTTCAAGTAGCTCTGTTTTGTATAGCAGTCACATAATTCATGACTGGTACATTTACAGGTAGCAACTTCTTGTTGGCAGTAAACATCGAGATTAGGTATTGTGGTAAGGAGAAAGCATTCATGTGCTCTCCCATCCTACTATCTGAAGAACCTGTGGGACTCATGGAAATATGCACAAAGAAAGGGAAAATAGTCACCCTCTGAGAAACTGATTCTTTGAAATCTGTTGGCCTTGAAGATCACACCTAGTAGCTTCTGGGTGTGCTTATGAATTTCCTTATAGGAAAAGGGGAATTTTCTGTACTGCAGGAATGAAAAAGGCATGTTCATGACTTCTCCCTTCATGCTGTTTCCCCCCTCCCTATTTTTTTTCTTCTTTCTCTCGTTTTACTTTTGCCCTTAATTGTTCTTCTATCATACTGGACAGAGCCACAGTAGACTGCTTTTGTTATGGTTCTTTGTCCAACTTGAGTATATATTATAGTAAAGAGGATAGCAAAGATTACCTGGATACTTTTCTTTAGAATTCAGGGGTATGTTTAATTTCTCTGTGGAAATTATCAAGTGAAAAAGGATCTAAAGACAGTTACAAGGGGTTTGGAAGTTCTTAATATCTCCTTTTTAGTGGGACCACTTTCTGTTACCTCTATGTAAAGCAAACAGTACACAGATTTGAACAATACTTTATAAAATCTGTGAGGTTATTCAGGTAGAAATAACTACTCATGTGAATGAAGATTTTAGGCCATGATCTGCCAGACATATGGGCACTTAACTCATGCATTTACATTTGCAGAATGAGCCATGAAGCATAGCAATTTAGAAATGAGGACATCTAAAATGTTGATTCCACATAACTATACAATAAAACTTCCAGTGGTGCCAGGATTTCATCCCACACCTGTAATTAGGTACTGAACATAACATATTGTAGAGTAGGGACTATGCAATTACATACTTGCTGAACTTGAAAGTTACTTACTTAGTTTTCTCATTTGCTTTCAAGTTTGCAGTTTGTTTTTCTCTTTCTTTTTTTTCCTCCCTCTCGGAAAGCTGTTTCTCCACCAATTTGTACATCTTGAGGGGCTTTCTGCCTACATGTTGGGCATGGCCAGAGTCATTAGAAGTAAATGCATCTCTGCAGTGTGATTTTTAAAACAAACTGCAGCAGCAGCACATTGCCATGAAATAAGGCCTTGACTTCACACTATCCTTCACCTAACTTTTCCCTCTACCAAGCTGGAGGTCAGCTTTTAGTGCTTAGCCTTAGTACTTGAAGGCTTATAATGGTATCAATGTTTATAATCCATGGACATTATTTGGTTATAGCCTTGTAAAATATGTGCATTATTTCAGCCTGAGAAATATGTGCACTATTTCAGCCTGAGAAATATGTGCATGTGGTTATGCATACATCATTATAAAGGTTAACAGAAATGGTGATCTGCAAGGAATATTCTTATGAAATTAAAGACTCGCAGATATTTAAGGCTGGTTTGAAGAGTTATTGGCAAACATGCAGAGCAGTTGTGTGTGTGTAAAAATAAATTAAATTCATAGGACAGTGAAGAAGCAAATCTGAGACACAGAGGAAAGGCAGAGTTTCAGGTGGCATTCATCCAGCCATATCTGCAAGAATGCAACGATGATGATTTATAATTACTGTGACAAAAATAACAATGATTCTGCTGCCACATTTTTACCATAGCCTTGGGAGTCTGAGTAATTATGTGATGATCAGTTGATTTTACATATTCACAAATTAAGCTATTTATCATAATTGGTTTAGTCCCTTGGAATTAGCCCAGACTTTTACTTCGTATAGTTGGTTGTAAAAGGGAAGTAGAAGGAAGCAAATTTCCTCTAGCTGCATACACCAAGTCAAAGTCTGATCTGTACTAACAGAATCCTTATTATCAAGTGCAATAGTTGTTTATTCTTCCAGGTTTTAAAAAAGCAACAAATAAAAAATAACAACAAAACAAACCCTCACACATAAGCCACCTATGTTTCTTCTTTGGGGATGTTCTCAGTGGGTATCTAAAAATAAACAAATTCGCACTTCAAAACACCTCTTTTCTGCATTTTATCTGCATAAAATCTGGGTGTTCCGTGGTCAAATTAGATGGAATTTGGGGACTCCAGGTTTCATTTTTGATCCCGGGCCCACCAAAGCCTTTCTCTGGTTATATGCATCCTAATATTGTCATTCAAGGGAATAATCTTGCTGATTCTGTGACCTCCAAAGACCTTGTTATTTATTAAGCCATTTTATCCCAGACTGTGTTTTTCATAGCTTTGTACCTGCCAGAAAATATTTTGTGTCAATCCTTGTACTCTTCCCCAAAATACCCTACCAAAACTAAAAATGACATTGTCTTTGAGTCAAAAAGAGAGAGACATGCTAAAGAGTAACTGATGGATGTCCAGGTAAAAAGCCAAATTTTTGGATATTACCACACAATTCCACATTAAGTTGAACAATTTTGGTGCTGTTTTATCTATCATACCAAGTAACTAGAATCCTCTTGCTGCCTTCTAGGGACCCTTATACATTCAGGCACAAAATTTAATACAGCATCAAATGGTTCTAGAGGGTTTATTTTTCTGAGCAGCAGCAGGCACAGTGACGAAACAAAACATCACAATGTCACAGCTGAAGTAGCAGTGCAGTCAGTAGCAGTGAAGTCAGTCCTACATGTCTAGTAGCCATAGACAGTGAGCCGTGGTCTGTCTTTTATCAATTCATCTTAAATCATGCAATTAGACCTGTTTCTTTATCATATGTTAATCACTACCTTCCTGGCCCAATTATACCTACTAGCTTTCAAGCACATTGTTATATAAATGGGTTCACTGTAATTCAGATTTGGCAAATAGACTGAACTTTTCCCTTGTTCTTAATAGCTGGCTAAAGGCTGAAATTGCAGCATTTATATTGCTCAAATCACAGTTTTTTCATTTCTGTGCAGCCATATACTTCTTGCTATCTTGGGTCATTTTTCTTGATATGCCTTGGACCTCCCTCAGGGATGAAAGTACAGCTGATCAACACCAAATGCTTCATCTCCTGAGGTTTTCCCATGATAAGGTGAGCTGCTTTGTCCCAGAGCTGCATTCAGGTTCCCTGTTGTTTTCTGATCATCTGACCCGGTGAGCCAGAAAAAAATTACTCTTTTTCTCCTGGGAACAATGAAAGAAATGGTGAGACTTCCTTCAGATGAGATGCAGAGCTAAACCTGGGTCCTTCACTTCCAAATGAGCTCAGGTGTTTCATTCCCAAAGTACCTGTTTCTTGTTATTCTTTTCTGGTAACTTCCATTTGTATTGACATGAAGGGCACTGCTAGCACTGGAGACCACTGTGTCTTTAGTAGGTCCACCTTCAGTTGGTACAACATTAGCAGCATCAATATATCTGACGGCACAGACTTTTGCAGGTCTGGGCATCCAGAGAAATAGGGCTGCAGGAAATGGTGTGAAATGGTCTGGAGTCCAACCTCCTGGGTCAACCAGATGCCTTTGAAATTCAAAACTGTGATTCTAAACCTCTCAGGAAAGCATCTGCTCAAGTCCTTTTGTGGACCTTAAGATGAATCTCGATTTATGGTTACATAAATTTTGGGGCAGTGGTAGAAGGGACTCTGTTCCACTGCAAAAGAACTGAAATAAAATGGCAGTAGACTTAGGCAGATCAATATCGCTCTTCTGTGCAATTTTTAAAAACCAAAGTTGCAGCAGAAAAGCCAGTTATTGCAGTGCTACTTAATTCATTTAGCAATAGAGTGCATTGATTGATATTGTCATAAATAACGAACTGTTTCATCTGTGCCCCCTCACCGCCCTATCATATTACACATACAGGCTAAGATGAAAAAAACAGCTACAGACCTTCTGAGCCTCAGGCTAACAAGCCTTATTGATTGTACTTGTCGTGAGTAATCTAGAGCTAAAAGATAGCAGCCCGTAAGATTTGTATATAAGCATCATAGGCCAGGTTTGAACCCACTCCGTTTTTTGCGTGGGGAATGTCTGTATAACCTATGCTGATGTCTAGGCAGCTGACATGTTTTGCTGGAAACAAGTGCAAACAGAACAGTCATGTTCTGAGCAGTGATTGGCAAAATCAATCTTAATTAGGCTGCAGGTATTCAAGGACACTTCTAAACCTGAGCCTTTTTCTTTATCCCCTTTAATTATGTATTCAGATCAAAATGACACCCTGAGCTATTATCCTGCTTGTTAAACCCACTCAGTCACTTGTTGTCTGAGCAAATGCATCTGCATTTCACTAAGCCACATAAATGGTTGTCTCTGTCAGTCTCTACACTACAGGAGCTGCAGCTGTGTCCTTCAATGCTTTGGATTCTGGAGCTCACTACAGAACTTTGGAGTTACTTTGTGCAAGCTGACTTTGCACTCAGACCATCCTGAACTGCCAATTGGCCTTTTTCTCTGTGGGGCTTCAGAGGTGGTAGAAGATCAGAGCATTTTAAAAATATGTATGAGGGAATAAAAAGCATTTCTTTTGTTTGCTTGTCTGTTTTTATCTCATATGTGAGCTGCCGCTCAGGAGACTACCCAGGAAAAGGTAGAGAAGAGCGTGTTAGGAATGGGAACTTAGTTGCTTGAGTTTACTAATTAGCAGGGCTGAGATTCAGGAGCAAGAGAGGAGCAAAGGCTGCTTAATCACTCTGCACTAAAGGGCTAATTCAGTGTTGTAGACATGACCTTTTCTTTAAAAATCTGCTGCAGACACATATTTCTTGGGCCTCTGTGGCATGCCTCTGTGTGAGATGGTCAGTGACACTGAGCAAAACACTTGAGCTAGCATAAAATTCCCTCAGCTTGCATATGGGTGAGATAGCAGGTGGAACAGGAAGGTAATAATAAATCTATTAAAAACATATTTATAATATATTGATTTATTTAAGATGTATGAGCAGAATATTTTGAGGCAAGGCACTATGCTCCTGGGGTTGCTCATTCTGTAAATGGCTAAACTATATATGAAAATGGCAGCTAGTAAATTTGCAAGTGTTAAAATAGGTGCTATTGGGGGACACAGTGAAGGTTATGTCAATGAAGGTGTTCACTTCACATGGACATCAGCATATTTCAGTGTTTATTTAGATCAGTGAGTCATCTTCTTTGCTTATAGAGACTGGTAGAGTTCCTTCTGTAGAACCCTTCCCTCTTTCTTTCATCTTTAGTTTTTACATATACTTTTTTTCTCCCACTCTTCAGTGTAGCTTTGTTGCTTCTATTATTTAGTCTTTCTTGCAGTTTTGTTGGATGTAATTTCCTTACATACTATTTGTTGTAGTATTTTTATTAACTTTTATAGCACAGGTTTTGTTGCCACTTAGCTACTAAACATTAATGTAGTGCATACAAAAAATATAGTTCACTGCTGCGATAAGTAGCAAAGGGAATACTTTGGTACCATTCCTGTAAGAAACACCATGAACTGAAGATTTCAGGAGTAAAAACCAAGAAAAAAAAAAGTCTCAATTTTATCAAGCTTAGTTCTCTAAAAGTCACTGTATCCTAATTTTACTAGAGGACATAGCCACAAATCTGAGAGCAGTGTTTTTGTTTTCCGTTGACTGTAGGATACAACCGAAAATTCTGGTCCACTACTGTTCTCAAAATGAAAGCAGTAAGTAGGGCTTTTATTTGTGTCTGTTATATGTGACCTTGGAATTCATTCTGCCATCACAAGGATTCATTAGTCCTTATACGCTGCAATTTTCTAACAATGTTTGAGGCAGTTCTGGACCTGCTACACAGAGAGCAAAGTTTTAAAGGATCCTTTTACTGAGTAATGCTGTTAATGTGCTAGTATGTTGCAAGTTAGTCTGGATTTGCTTTGGATTTTGGTTGCTCCAATATCAGTTCTGAATGCTGGTGACTTCCTCACTATTAAGAACTAGCACCACTGTTGTCCAGTTTTTTAAACTGTTCTCATCCTGGAAACTGTTAATACTGTAGTGAGATATACCTTGCATTTTCTTCAGCAAGGTACTGACAAGTATCCCTGTTCAGAGATACATTCATTGCAGGTATCTAGGTGTGCAGCTGCAGTATGAGCTGCGGGTTGAGCTGTGGGTGGCAGGTCCCTGAGGCAAGAGGCTGTGAGCTGCTGACCCGTGGCATAAAGAAAGGGCTCTGTGGCCCGGCCAGGTGAGGGGGCACTCAGAGACACAGCAGGAGCTGATGACTCCCAGACTCTCATGCTTAGACTGTTAGGGTATAAAAGAACAGGGTTTACTTTGTTCAGGGTTCCCATTGGAGGCATCAGATCAAGCTGTTATTTGGTTACTTAGTTATTGCACAGAGATTAGACTATTTTAAGAGATGGTAAGGAGACCTGGTCTGACTATGGAGGGAGCAGCTGTGAAGTGTAAGAGTGACTGCCAGAGTGGCTCCTGGATGGTTGGACAGGGAAGTTAATTCCTTAACATCCTGGACAAAGAGGTAGGACTTGGAGGAGGAAGGAATTTGTACACTGAACAATGCAGTGTTGTCTGATAAGAATACACAACCCCAAAGGATCCTATTGTGTGCATGGATACTTATAAGAACTTTAAAACTCTATTGTATATTGGTATTAAGTTTTACTCTATTTAATTTTTTGAACAAAGAAAAAAGCTTTCTTTAACTTCTTTTAATAGATAATATATCTGTTTAGTAACGTTTATGTTTTTGGGCTGAAAAATATTGCATATAGGGTTTTGTCTTTTTTTTTTAATTTAAAATTAAAGGGAGAAGAAAAAGGATTTGTTCAACTGACAGAATATCAGTGCTACTTAGTTGAGAGGATCTGAAATTATGTGCTGCCACTTACATTCATTACTATATTGACGAATATACCTTATCATCAATTTTTAACATGTAGCCCTGCAGTGCTATTAATAAATTATGAATCCAGAATTCCAAATAATTCTTTACTACTCACTTTAAAAAATAAACATGGCAAGATTTACCTATAGTACAAAAATCTCTCTGTCTTTTCTTGTCTTTTATTTGTGATACTTTTGTTTTGTTTTGTTTTTTGGTTTCCCCCCTCCCCCCCATTCTTTCTGGGCAAAATCATGACCTTCAACTTTCCTGTATCACTGATGGCTAATCATCAACTTTCAAATTAATATTTTTCTGTGTAAGTGATTACTGTAGCATGACTTCACAAAGTTTGCTTGAATTTTAGCCTGGATTCATGTAAGTCTAGATTTATAATGTATTCTTGCCAGGTGTCCAAATGGGATGTTTCCTCTTCCTGAGGGTGTCAGATACTCTCAGGACTCACATGAATATTAGCAGTATTTTTTTTCTTAGTTTTCATGATCTAAGTGGCCTGGAAGCATTAAGAGATATGTAATGATGCTCACGATCAGGGCTGGATCTGACCTTTTAATATCCATGACAAAACAGAGAGTAAATAAATCCCTTCAGAAAGGACTTGACATTAATTCCACCTTATCTGCCCAAACCTGGCAAAGGTTACTACTCATCTGGGTCATTAAAATGCTAGTGTTTGCAGACTCAGAGAAAATTGCTGGCTTTTGGCAGAACAAGAGCCAGTAAGCCAGAACAGCAGCCAGAAAGTACAGATTTTTTTCACTCATCATTAGAAATTTGTTTCTAAGGTCTTTCCTACTAGCTATCTCCAGATTATGTTTATGAAAGTCATGTTTTGCAGTGATAGCTTGTTGACACGCCTAGTCTTAATTAGAGATGATTAACTATTCTTTCTTTGATATGCACTCTACTTTGATTTTTTACAGTGTATCATTATCTTTTAAAAAAGTATTGTGTTGTGTTTTTTGGAATACTGGCTTTAAATCTACACTATGATCAACTACATGCAGTAACCCCAATACTTTTGTTTTAAATTAACAAGGAGTTAGTTTAATAAGGGTTGTTACTGTAAAGCTCTGTATGTTGTTACTGGGAAGCTCAGTATGTTGCTACTGTTGCTACCCAGTAAAGGATAGGCAGGAACCAAACTTGGAGAAACTGAAGCACAAAGAGAAAAAAGATTTGCACGAAGACTTACAGAAAGCTGAAGTCAAATACAAGAACACAGCTCAATGTTTCTTTGTGGAGTATTTTACTCATTGGGTTCCACTCCATGTCTAATCATAGTTTGTCTGAATGGGTGCACGAAGCCTAATTCTGTTTTCTCTTGGCTTTTTAAGTTAAGGGAGTAAAGGGAAACTCCCATGAGTGTTCTTAAAAATAGATTAGACCTTTATGATGAAAGAAACTGATGTATTTGATTCTTTTTTTAAGAGGGACATAGATTAAGAAATTTCCCAAGGTTCTTCAGCCACCCTAAATGCAGGACTTTGGAAAAACTGCAAAGCACACATGTGGCCTAAGCCACATCATCCTCTTCCTTGCTATCTTCCATGTTGCATGCTTGTTGCATGCATTGGCCAGGAGGGGCACAGACACTTAAAAAAATCCCCCCCCCCCCGTGGGCACAAACAGAGGGCTGGGGCAGTGGGGCTGCCTCTGAGGCTTATTTGTTTTGCAGTTCAGGCAGAGCATCTGCATTTGCATCTACAGACTCCAGTGGGGATTTCTGTAAAAAGAGTCTATTAGCAGTCGTGCTTGGTAACTTTAAAGATGCCCTTTCCTTATTGCAGGCTGATGTGTGTGTGGCAAACTGTAAAGTCATGCATAACATTTACGGCAGTGAAATACACCACTGACATACTACAAGATTTTGATTTGCTTCAGGAACCAACTCTTGTCTCTCATCAGCATTTTATGTAAATAGGATGATTTGTTTTCTCCCACAGACAGTAAAAGTAAGAATGCAGTTAATGTCCTTGATAAAATATATTTTAAAAAATTCCACAGTTGTGTTTGTTTTTTCCCCAAGGAGAGCAGTTAGAGATGGCAGAAGAAGGTGTTGCAAGAAAATTGTCCCATGGACACTGAGGTTTTTTCCTGTTACTTCCTTAAGTTAAAGCTATACAAGACAAACTGTAATGTTGACCCCATATTCCTGAGGTACATATGTAATTCAAACCCATAAAAGTACTGAGCAAAATCAGTGTGTTGGTAATACCTTTGGCATAAGAAGACATGAAGTATTAGATTGGGTAGCCTGCCTAAGCACAGCTTGGGTGTGTTTACTTTATACTTTCTCTTCTGGTAGTAGCTACTGAGAAATATGCAACTTTGATGCTTTCTCTCCCACAAAATGCTCCACTCAACAGATTTTTTTTTTCATTAGGAAGCATTTGGAGGTTTGCATTGCTTCACTTAAGAACATAAAATTTCCATCCATATTTAAACAACCTGAAGGTATGTCCTTGCCCAGCACTGGGGCATCTTCTTCAGAGCAAACATAGACTGGCATTTCCTCTATAGAAATGGCAGTGGGAATATCTCTGGTATTGTCACCACAGAGCATTAAGCAGTTTTGCAGTTCGATTGTTATGATACACCTTCTCTGTTTTCAGCTCCTGTTCTCCATATCTCAGTTTATAACGGCAATTCTGTTCCTTCACTCTATTCTATTCACTCCATATTTCCTGCTGTACATGTCTTTGATGAAATAGTGTCAAAGTCAACTCATAGGAGGGTGTTGTGAGATCTTATGTAGGGAGAATAGCAGAGGGGCCAAATCCCAGCTAGAACTTAATCTGGCTGCTGCTGTAAATACCAACCAACCAACCAACCAATCAAACAAAAAGTGGTTCTCTAAATACGTTGGCAACCAAAGGAGGGCTAAGGAGAATCTCCGTTCTTTATTGGATTCAATAAAGGGGAAACACAGTGACAAAGGATGAGGAAAAGGCTGAGGTACATATTGCCTTCCTTGTCTCAGTCTTTAGTAGTAAGATCAGTTGTTCTCCAGGTTCCCAGCCCCTGAGCTGGAAGACAGGGACAGCAAACAGAATGAAGCACCTGTAACTCAAGGGGAAATGGTCTGCAACCCACTACACCACTTAGCCATGCACAAGTCTATGGGGCCAGATGGAATTCACCCAAGGACACTGAGGGAGCTGGTAGAAATGCTTGCTGAGCCACTTTCCATCATTACCAGCAGTCCTGGCTAAATGGGGAGGTCCCAAGTGACTGGCAGTCTGCAAATGTGACACCCATCTACAAGAAGGGTTGGAAGGATGATACGGGGAACTACAGGCCTGTCAACCTGACCTCAGTGCTGGGGGAGGTTGTGGAGCATTCTGAGTGCCACAACATAGCACGTGCAGGACAACCAGGAGATTAGGCCCAGCCATGGGTTTGTGAAAGGCAGGTCCTGCTCGACCAACCTGATCTCCTTCTATGACAGGGTAAGCCTCTGAGTGGATATGATGGACCTGTTGAGGCTGTGGATGTTGACACCAGTAAAGTCTTTGGCACCATCTACCACAGCATTTTCCTGGAGAAGCTGGCAGCCCATGTCTTAGACAGGTACACTCTTCACTGGGTAAAAACCTGCCTGGATGGCTGGGCCCAGAGAACGGTGGTGAATGGTGCCACATCCACTTGTGTAAAAAGCTTCCTATAGATTTTGGTGTTGTTTCTATTCAAATTTTATGTACAATTCAGGACTGTACTGTCAATTCTGTAATTAACATGTGATAAATTGACTCACTGCAATAGGGAATGCTCAGCTGAGCATATCGCAAACTCACAAATCTATTAATGATTGCATTCATATACACAGCTATGTGCAAACATCAATAGCAAGGCTACAAAGCCAAGCAGAAAGTTAGGAACTTAGGAAATACTAGAACTAGTTGCCTGGGCAACCTTAGTCTGGTTCCTTTAACTATTTGCATTTTGATCTAGGATTTAGGGACCTTTTTTTTTCCCCCTGCTGTGTTGGTTTAAAGATAAATATTGGGGCAGGAATTCCAATAAAATGAACACCCTCCTCTTTTATTCCCCATCAATACGGAGAGGATAAAATGCGAGGAGGTATAATTGAAAAAATAACAGTTTACTGGCAAAGAAATATCAGCAACCACAAAGATACAAAGGAAATGGCTTACCCACAAAAAATGGGAATTCACTGCCCCATGTGGTCCCCTGGGTACAAAGAGGAAAAAACGGCAGAGGGTCCTCCCTGCCAACCACCCGCCTCTGCCCAACCAAACGAAACAATGGGAAAACAAGGGTAAAGGCAAAAAAAAACTAGGAAAACTGTGCAGCTCACAAGGAGTTATGCTATTAAACTACCCACTCTTCACCATCCAGTCAAGCTCAGGTCTTAACTGCAGAGGTGGTACTAACTCCAATCTCTTTGTTCCCTGCCACTGTTGCCTCCTGCACTGTGTGGAGGGCGGGAGGAAATTTGTCCTTAAAGAGACAGTTCTTCAAAGCAATGTTGACAAGAAGGGAATAAAATACAAAAAAAACCCCCCTACTCCTGTGACTAGGACACCTGCATGGGGGATGCCTAGAGGGGAAAAGAATAGCTAAAATTTTACTAACTCTCATATGAAGTTTGAGATAACTATAACAAGGGGCTCTCGCAGAACTCCTGTAATAACCTTTATCTTTATTGCGTAGATAGAAGGAAAGGTCAAGATCTGTTCAACTAGTATCTTTGTGTGGCAGACTTAGTGTTAGCTCCATGCTTTATATACATAATGTGTCCTCAGAGATTGCAAGGAAAGCAAACAGACCTCATCAATTTCTCTAATGATTCCTCTGAAAGATACTTTTTTTTTCTTGGTTTGTATTTTTAGCTCTCTTTAACAACACCTCTATTACCAGGCTGTCAGAGTCCTCGTACATAGAATTTATGTTGGCTTTCATAAAGAAAAATTAGATGCTATCTCAAGGACAGGCTCTACTTTTAATGTCATTAAAGCTAAATGAGTTATTGTTGATATTCACTGAGGAACAGCAAATAGAATTAGATGGAGAAAAATCTTAGTGATAAGATGATGTTGTGGCTCTAGCTGTCCACTGCAGAGAAGAGGTAATTTATAAGCATTGCTTTCTTTAATATATATGTAACCTGTACTTTATCCTGTGTGGTTGGTTCTATTAATCCTAGGGGAGGAATGGAGGCTATGGAGAAGAGGTGTGGATATTAGTTATAATACTCTATTTCTCGAGTAGCACTGAGTGCATGGCTGGGCAATTCAGCCTCAGGCATTCTCAGCACATCCAAATGTTGCAGAGGAAAAGGCATCTGATCTGGGCCCATTGGCTGCGGGTCCCTGTGCCCTGTTGGAGTGTCTGGAGGAAAGAGGGAAGATTTTAAGTGAGTGCTGAAATATGGTGTTCATCAGCACCAGACTAAGTGATACCTCTGTTTTGAGGTATATATCATGTTTCACAGACTCACAGAATGAGTCACGTTGGAAGGGACCCCAGTGAGTAATTGGTCCAACCTCCATGTTCAAGCAAGGTCATCCTAGAGCACATTGCATAGAATTGTGTCCAGACAGTTCTGGAATATCTCCAGTGAGGGAGACAGCCTCTGTGGGCAGTCTGTTGCAGTGCTCGATCACCTGCATAATCAAGAAGTTCTTCCACATTTTCAGGTGGAACTTTCTGTGCATCAGTTTCTGCCCAGGAAGATCCACCTGATTGTTTCCTGGGGTACAGCTGGTTATGACTGAATGCTTTTCAAGTCTGAATATGAAAAGCTTCCCTCTTTATTAGGATAAAGAAGCAAAGTTGGGACAGGAGTGTTTTGAACAGCAGAGGATTCCTGCATCTGCCCACTTAACACCATGTTCTTTGCTTTAAATTGGTTCTGTAAAAGAGGGAGGAAAGAAGAAAAATGGGGTTGAAGATTTCTTTGTTCCTACCTGGCTTGCCCAGGCTCATACGAAAAGCAGAGAGCTCTGTAGACAGATAATTTTGTAAAAGTCTGGGAAATAGCTGTTTTCTATGGTAAGCCCACCTGTCTCTGGATCTGTGGTACAGGTGTCATCAACTTTGTTTCTTGTGTAACAGAGAGCTCTTTAGTGGTTATCTGCAAAGCTGGAGTGAAACTGAATATGGAGATCCCAAACATGTTCTAAGGGCTCAAAGTGACTATGGAGAAAAAAATGAGGTATTGAATTTCCTAGTAGGCAAGAAAGTGCTGCATATTTCATTTTATGTCTGTGGTATAAAGACTGAGAAATTCTTTTAAGAAAGATCAAAAGCAGATGCACTTATATGTAACATTTTAATGTATAACTGTTTTGTTGAGGTATTGCAGAGAGCTATTGCAAATGAAAAAGAAATGTTAAAAGAACATTATTAAGCTGTGAAGTTAGAAAACTGAAAGATAGAAAATGTCATTGCAAACTTAATTAGACCCCCTAATGTGTATGCACTAGGAAGGCTTTAATTACCTGATCACAAACTATTTTTTGCACAGCATCCTCCACTCCTTTCAGCATAGAAACCGGATAGTCTTTAATTAATAAGCAACTATTCAATATTTTGTTTTCTCCTCAACATGCCGTCTTAAGTTTTACTCACTGTATGCTCTTCAAACCCAGCTCCAAAACCATAATTATTCATTTCTTGATGGGAAATTCTATGAAGTGTACTTCACAAGAAAATTTATTTTACAAATATTTGTTTATTTTCACATAATCCAAACGATATGATGGGTTATGATGATTTCCTGGAAAGTTGATTGTATCACAAAGAAAAATTTATTTGGAATCTTAGTTTAAAGCAAATGAAACTGTCTTTCAGTGATTTATATGCATTTGGAAAAAAAATTTAGTTTATTTCATTGTATATGCTACCTGATGAAGAAAATCAGATCACAGCATTTTAAAAAGATTTTTGTCCCCCCACCCCAGCTGAAGGCTGAAGACAAGACTTTGTTTAAAGAAAAAAAAGCAAATGAGAGCAAGAACATGCCTTGTGCCAGAGAGAGATGTTGCCTCCCTAGCTGTGTCATTAAGGCACTAAGCCGCTCTCTGTGAGACGGTAGAAAGATGCATTTAAAATTGTTGCTGTGAATCAGAAAGACCAACCCTGGTGATAGTGCGAGGTAGCTATCAGAATAAAAATACCTTCTCTATTCTCAGGAATGGATACTTGCTCTGCATTTAAAAATCACTGGCTGGTATACAAGCATATTCCTGACAGCTAGGGCCTGAACCTTTTGTTGATGTGCAGAGTCATCCTTGCTCCTTCCTCTTGGCATTTCCATTTGTGTGGTTTTCCTCATACCCTTTCCACAAGGTGGCCTCACCCAAATAATTTAAGGCAAAGTAGTATAAGTAGTTACCTGAGAGGCAGAAGTGACCTGTCACTGGGAACACTGAGACCATGTCTCTTGCTTCCAGATGAATCTCTCAATAAGAGGATTAACTTTTAAAGCAAGGGGATAGAGGCACCAGCACTAAATGAAGTGAGTTGGCCCTCTATCCATTCAGGCACAGTTCAAAACAAGCTTCCAGATATCCATTTAAATGCCCACATTCCAGGTGTGGATGAGGGTCAATAAGGATTTGAGCCTAAAACTCCAAAATTGTTCTTGAAAGCCTTAAAATATCAGTTATTCTGACTTACTGTCATAGACTGTAGGAACTCTTCCCACAAATAAGCATTTTTTTATGAAATGTAAACAGTATTTTAGAACAAATCTCTTCATTGTCTTTTTAGTTTGTTTCCATAAAGCTGATACCTCATAATTGGTGGTTCCATCTTTGAGGTACAGGTAGCGTTAAAGTGTATTCACCCAGGCCTTTTGAATGAAACGGTTACTTTTTTCTGGCTTCCTTTCCTCTTGAGCATTTACTGTTGATCCCCCAAGTTATGAAAAGATGAAGGTATTAAGACGCAACAACTGCTTTCCTGAGGAAATGCATCTAAAAGTAGAGATTTCTAGGAACATTCCTCATGCTGACTGAAACCAAGGTCCTGCAGAAAAAATAAATGACCATATAACAGAGAGGAGGGGAGGAGTCCACGGTAGGTTCTATGGCAGTGATTGCTGATGCTTCCCAGCTTTTTAGTCTGCTTGGAAGCCTTAATATTTTTGTCAAAGGATGATAGATGGATGGGTGTGCATGTGTTGGTATGCAAACATGTGGATATCTGTATGACCATGCCTTAAAACAAAACAAAATAAAACAAAACAAAAACCTGAGAATAAAAATGAGTGGAATAAGCAAGCCTGAGTGTGTAGTTTTATTGAGCCTTGCATAGCTCAAAACTAGGCTGAGAGGTCCATATCTGCTGATATTAAATGTATCTGCAACAGGCAGGAGCACCTTGTTTTTCCTTGCCTGACCATTGGTAAAAAGCCCTGAAAAAGTATATCAGAGTTTTTTCAGGAAGATCACTGAAACAAGGTGATAATTTTTAAATAAAAACAACCACAATAAAATGATATTGTTTATTCTGGTCAGCTGTATGAACTCTGCAGTCTTTTGGATTGGATAAACCATTCGAATAATGGGCAAGGTCTAGGAGAAAAGATCCAGAGTGGAATGTGATCCCTGCAGGTGCTCTCGCTTATCCTCCCTAGGATGCCTCCTTACAAACATAAATTCTGTTTGTTGGAGAAGGAAAAGATGGATTTATGATAAAGAATTTAAGATGCTAATTGCTATCAATTCTGCCTTCGATTGAAAGTGCACAGACCAACTACAAGTTAGAATAATTACACTTAGATCTCCTAAAATGTGACACTCCAGCTTGTGTCAGTAATTTCAACTTCTAGACAGGAAACAGCATATTTATCTTGTCAAAGAAGTAAAAGTTACTCCCACTTAAAATAAGCCATTTGAATCCAGCATATTTGTTTTATTTAGTCCCACTAAAAATGGTTGAAGTATCTCTTCTAAAATAAGTAAACATTGTGTACCTTTTAGATGATATGCTGGATTCTGAATTTCTTTGATTCTTCTAACTCCTAGGATCATCACTGTGTATTCACTTCATTTTCAGGTGAGAGACTCCTCATCAGATGTCCTCCATGCAAATATTATGCAGCATCCAAGCAGGTTCTGAAAGTAGAGATGTTTCTTTCTTTCTTTTTTTTTTTTTTTTCGGGGGGAGGGCAATGGAGGAGAGGATATTGAAATCCATTAATTTCCTCTCACAAGCAATTTTAATCTTAAAGTTTTGTAACTTCACAACACTTCTATCCATTTTTTTCATCCACTGTTTAGCTATTGCAGTTTCTGTATACCTTAGAATCCATTTATACTTTGACTTATGGATTTTTTTTTCAATTTTTAGTTCTTTTAAGTGATCTCAAGTTTTTTGACACCTACAATTAGTGGTAATAGCTTAGTGGACACTGGATAATGGTTTTCTAGCAAGAGATAGAAAGATAATATGTTTCTACATTACTATTACTTTATAGGATTTTTACAGAAGTATATAACGAGTTCTCAGCTGAGATCAGAGCTGTGTACTGTCATGTACCACAAACATCCACCAAGTGAGATGATTTCTCCTTAAGAGAAGCTGTAAGTAGGTGAAAAAGACTGACAAGGTATTATTTACTCCTATTTGAAAGATGAGGAGTCAGGACCCAGGGACTGTCTGGATTAAGTGGCAAAAAAATGATAAATGGCTTTTTGAGTCCTAATGTCCTGTTGTTGTTCATTCAGGGACTTGGATTTGGAGCACATGAGAAATTTCTTATGGTTTATGCAGTTAATTTCTGTTATCATGGGATGCAGAAACAGGAACGATGGATAAGGAGTCAGTATAGCATTTTGAGACAAGGCCAAGATATCCAAATAAAGCAATGAGGTCAGTGAGTGCGCGTCAGATGTCACCAGAGAGACTGTGCCCACTCTGTAAGCAACCCAGGTATGTTAAACTACAGACAGGTGAACTTTCTTCCTAGTCCTAGTATTTAAACTGCTAAATAGCTGTAGTGGCTAATTCTGAAATATTTATCTGGGTATATATTGCACCTTAACTGACAGATGCCAAAGTCAATCATATATCAAATCTGTTATAAAATGCTTTTTCTCACTGTCAGCAAAAATCATGCAGGGATTTTTTTTATGGAAAAAGAGAAAACAAAATGTTATTTGATAGAAATAACATGATGTTTTCTGGAGAAAGACATACAATTTTTTCAGTTCAATCAACAGTGGAGGTTCATGTGCTTTCCCTCACTTTAGTGGGATCACAATGACTTGAAATTGGTTAGAGATGTAACAGCTACACATGCCTCTTTTGTGGCATTCATTTGGAAGTAGACTACACTGGAACGCTGAATTAGCCCTCCTGCCATGCTACCTGAGGTGAGCTGGAGCTGAGCGATTGTAGTGTCAGACTGAGAAGTAGTTCAATGGTATATAAGGGATATAATTTCTATTGGTAACTCCGGATGTGCACAGAATGAACTGGGCTGTTGGTGGAGATCACTTGTGAGAGGAAATACGATTTCCTGACTATAATAATATTAAATATATAATTCGTGCTTTTATATTCATTGCTGAGTATTATGCAGACTTGGTAAGTCATTAAGGGCAAAACGGAGTTACTGTAAGATACATGAGCACTGAAACACAAGAAATTGAGACTCCAGATTTAAAATCATAGATATCAGAGTCACAAGCAGGAAGTCTGTGGGATAGGTGAAATGAGCACACTGCCGTCTTGGAAATTTTAGTGCCAGATTGTAGCCTGAAAGGGCTTTTCTACTTGAGCTGCTTTTCAGTGTAAAGTGTCATATTACTGCAATAAATTAGATACACTTTCTTGTATACTATTTCAAGGGACAATGGAAAATAAAACAGCTGTGGAAAAACCTCACACTGAATGTCCTCATTTCATCACATTATCAGTTTAAGCTGTGCTATTTTTTAAAATGTTTGCTGTCCATCTCCTCAACCTGTCTGAGTGTCTTTTAATACAACTATTCACCATGAAAAGCATTTTCAGCAGTACCACTGCTTCTCTAAAAATAGACTGCAAAAGCATCTTTGTTGTCCGTAGTGTGAATTGTTTGTTTTAATAGGAAGCTATTTGGATTCAGTATCATTTCTTAAATTACATGTTACTTTAAAAACTATATCCACCCAAAACATAATGATTGTTACCGAAGAAATACAATTCTGCATTAGAAAGTGTAAGGCACAAGAGTTTAGATGTGAGTGAAACCAGTTTTCATTTTGCATATATACACACAAGAAGTGTGATTACAGCATATGCAGCGTCTTTTGTTTGCAGCAATGCCAAGCCAAGATCAGGCTGGATGGAGCTCTGAGTAACCTGGACTAGTGGAAGATGTCCCTGCCCATGGCAGGAGGTTGGAAGTAGATAATCTTTAAGGTTCATTCCAACCCAAACCATGCTATGATTCTATGAAACCAAAATTCAAGTGTAGATTAAAGCATGTCCCAGTGAAATGAGCAGAATTTAAGTGATGAAAGAATGTATTGCTGAGAATCATTTTAGTGATGTTCTTTAATCACGTTCTTGGGATGTGATACATATTTCAGCAGCTGTAGTGTTTTGTCTATGAGTATTGTCGTCCAAACACATATGAAAGTCTTCCCCTAAGCTTTCCTCTGGCTGTAACCCTGTATTTAAATTCTAAGTGAAATAAAATTTACTGGTAACCCCACTGGTACACTGACGTAAAGTGATGTTACTTGTTAGATTTCACTGGCCAATCCTTCTTACTTTTTGAGGTGAGGAGCCTGATCAGAGATATTATCTAGATTTTCTCAGCTTCCAAAGTGTAAGTTTTGAATTTTGGTCCTCAAGGACCAAGGACATTTAAAAATATGCTCTGGTTTTGATTTTTATTTTAATAAGAAGGTTGTAATTTGAGCTAAAGGATCGATTTTTGCATCTTGTTACAGGTTCCTGTCCTCATCGTGGGCAAGTTTCTTTGTGGTTCAGCGACCCTTTATAACAGTAGACATGAGAATTATCTGCAGTTAAACTTTTGTGTTGTTCATGTAGATTTGAGAGTATTTTGTGGGGAACCATTGCTCCTTGAAATTCCTGGCAGAATGCAATCAGACTTCTGGTTTGGGGTTTCTGTATTGTGGTGAAATACTTTTTAGTGTGCTGTCACGTCATCTGGGATAAATGGTTGAATAGCTAGAAATGTTCTTTTTTTAACGTCGTTTCCCTATTTCATTTTTTCTTGTTTAATTTGTTTCCTTCATTCAATATTTAAAACTAACAAGCACAAGCAAATGCAGAAAAAACTTGAAAGGCTAAAAATCAAATCAAAGAACCTTCCCACTTATACAATTCAATTAAACACATTCTTCCCATGATGCATTGAGGAAATATTACAGACACAGATCACTTTGTAGTGTTGTATTATTAACTCCTTCTGGGGCCAGATGATTTTTCTGCCAGATTAGAAGGAAGGAGCAATAGGATGTAATGTCAATTAACCTAATTGCTATGGGTCTTTCAATGCTAGAGCTGATGTGCATTCCCAGAGAGGGGATACCAATACGTATACATTTAGGATTTCTGGATCTTTGGAGAGAGTCTAAAATACCCTGGACATCTCCCTGGTGATAGCTGTGTGCTCATCTGCCTGAGTATTAAAAATAGGCTATTTTTATTTAATTGGATGGTGGAAAGCTAGAGATTTCTCACATCACTCCAATGGCAGATTTAAGATTTTACATATGTCAAAACAGTGCCATCTGGATTTGTTTATATTGCAGTCAGCCTTTTGCAGGAGTACAAGTGGCTATTTGAAAGCTGCTATAGCATCAACATAACGAGTAAACATAGGTCATGCTACAGCCCTTTCCAGTTTCTTGGGCCAGTGTGGGGAATTCTTTGCTTACACAATTGCAGGATGAGTGTGTGTTAGCCAAAAAAAGTTGTGGAAATGAAGACAGTATCATAAAAAAACCTCCATCTGGACATATGAAATCATATGAGTTAGAAGACTGAGTCCCAGTTTTAAACATTCCCATTGCCTTTTCTTTCTACTTTAATTCTTTCACTTCTCAATCCCCTTGCATCATATGAGCATAAATTTTATTTTTTGCCTTTACAAATGCAAGATTTATCCAACAGAAGACTGAGTTTTTTAGGGTGTTTCACATAAATAAAACATTTTCCTTCTGAGTTTAAAAACAAACAAGAACAAACATTCCTGCCTGAAATAACAGAAATCTGTTTTAATTGATTGAAGGCAATTAACAAGATTGGTTGCTCAACCCCCCTCCCATCTAGTTGGGTATGATACATTGTATGAATGAAAAATTTGGATGTTTTGCAAAGTTCCTGGTAGATTTTGATTTGAGATCATCATTTTGTAAGAAATAATGACGGAACAAAATTAACAGATGGTACTGTCTGTCCTTTTAAGAGACCTCCAGCTCTGCTGGCAAAACTTACAGTAATTCTATTTGTCTAGGAGGCCAGCAATCTCCTAATGTTATGGTAGTCCGGGACAGGAATGGCTTAGCAAAGTTCACTGAAAGAGAAATTAATACATAAATAATACATAATTAATGGGATCTCTTGGGCACAAGTTAGGTTAGTTTGTCACTTTTGTAGTCAGTGGGTTCCAAAATCCCATTTTTCTTTAGTTTTCTTTAATTAACAGAGCTCACAGTTAGGTTTTCCTGACTCTGTGCTGTTATTTCCTTTGTATAGATTGGGGCATGTATAGGCTCAGACGTTGTCCTAAGCACCAGGTGTGGAACTTGACATATGGAACATGTGAAGATACTTGAAGAAGTTTGCATTTGGTGACCTGATTGATTCTGTCTTGGGTGGTTATGGTAAAGAAGGGCATAGTTTGTGGTATTTTACTTAATTGCGGCGAAAACTAATGCTTAGCATGACCTTAGAAATAGATCACATCTTTTCTATGCGCTTTTGCGGTACCAAAAAAAATGAGGAAAGAGTTCATCTGCTTAAAATGTTCGGTTCTGGTTTTATTTAGTAGATAATGGCAGCTCTCGGGAATGTCTTGACCCTCCTGATATCTACCAGTTGTGCTCCACTGGGTAAGGGAAAGCTGGTAGTGTAGCTGTTAGGCCTGGAGACCCAGTGTTCCCCACTTTGTCCCACTCCATCTGTTTGGATTTGGGATTGTAAATACCGTTTGGATTGAGAACCTTGGAGAAAGTCAGCACTGAGCAGCAAATTCCTGCGAGCTGTCAAGTGTGGTACTTCCTATGGCTTGGAGACAGAGGGGAGGATAAATAAGTGGTTGTCCTCACTGGAATGCCGATGAGCTTGTCTAAACCATGCCAGAACAATGGCAAAAATTAGATATATTAAAGAAAGGTGCTGCTTTTGTAGCATCAATTTAGTCAAAATGCGATGGATATTTGGGTCCTATTACATCCTCCCCTTCCCACATGCACCCTCTCCCTTTCTGCTGTCTCTGAGGCGCAGTGTGGTTTGTCCTAAGATAGGAACGCCAGGAGAGTATTGCAGGAAGAACTGTCTGGACAACTGCATAATTAAAGTCTTCCAGAGATGGGGGAGCTGAGATGTTTGCAGTTGACTTTGGTGCACATTGGCAGGCATAAGGGTATAAAATGCTGCTGGAAGCTGGGCCAACTGGGCAAACTGGTCTGAGGTTGCAGGCAGCTTTCCAGTGGATTCCCTCCACCCTCACCCCCAGCAGGGACGCCTGCAGGGTGTGTCCAACCCTAAGACAATTTTTTTGTGAGAGTTGTGTGAAAATATTCAAGTAATATTCTTCTGCTCAGTTCTTTAATTCTGGATGAATTGGAGGCAGAAATGCCTGCTTAAAGTAATGAATATATTCAGAGAAATCAGGATGTCTTTAAAATTGTATAAAATATTTTCTTAAGTTACATGGATGTCCATGTAGCTACCGATGTTCCTAAGGGTGATAGAGTTTGTAAGGATGGACAGCTAGGAGGGCGAGGAAGGAAACTAATGGACCATGATGCCAGGTCTGTGTTTGATTTCCAAATAAATTTCCAGTTAAGATCCCTGGTTCTGACTAGTCAATTTATGGATAAATTTTCTCTTTGAAAAATGACCTATGTCAGTACTGGGATTTTTTTATTCAAGGAAAAGGAACATTTTTGGTGACATTTTTCAAGGAGAAAGTTTGAAATCAAATTTTTATTGTTTT
Organism: Chiroxiphia lanceolata; assembly: GCF_009829145.1. NCBI lineage: Eukaryota > Metazoa > Chordata > Aves > Passeriformes > Pipridae > Chiroxiphia > Chiroxiphia lanceolata. The sequence continues at coordinate 26,155,525 of NC_045643.1, read as the reverse complement.
TCAGATTTCTCCTGTTCAGTCTAGTTGTTGGAAAATAAGCTAATGAATAAATAATCCACAAATAAAATTACTTGAGGTTTTGTTGTGGGTTTTGTTTGGTTTTTTTTATTCACAATTTCCTATGAAATGTCACAAGTTTGAAAAAAGAAATTTTCTTAATACATTTCACTAGGGGAAAAGAAATAGATGTTTTTCAACTCTTCTGTCAGTATATGCTCCGAGACACTGAATAATTATGAATCTTAATATACTTCTTTATCTAAGACCTTATATATTTTATTAGTTTTGTGGTTTCTGATGATTTTTTTTTTCTTTAGAGGATTGGTGAAGAGATCAGCACAATTTAGCAGTAGATTTGACATTTTGTAGAGACAGACCTAAAAATCTGACTAGAAAACATATGTCCAGAAACCCCTAGTAAAACAAAAGCTGCTGGGTCCACAAGTATTCTGAAAATTATGTTGGTTGTTTAGCTTTCATTCCCCAATCTCCTACTATGTCTGTTATTCATTATTTTAAAGCTCTGTGTTGTATTCTACTTCAGACATCATTTTTTTGAGGCTAAAAAATCCCAGTCTGTTTAATCTTTCCACATTCCAAAAAAGGTTTTATAACATTGACTTACCTTGTGGCTGTTTCCTATATTTTTTTTCCAATTCAACTGTATATTTTTCAGATGGTGAGGCAAAAGCTCCGCAGTTTTTAAGTTGGAATCACATAACTGTTAATACATAATGTTATTTTGATGCTTTCTGGATGGCTGGTTCTCGAAGTTTTCTTGCAATTCCTAATAACCTCTTTGGGGTTTTGGCCATTTTTGAGTCCAGAACTGATACTTGCCTCCAACAGTTTACAAGCTTTCAGGATTCCTGAATGACAGTAGTGGATTTACAACCTATTTCAAGGGGGTGTGTGGTGAGAAGGATTTTGTCTGTATGCTGTAGTACATTTGCTGATCCTATTTATTTTCCATTTTACTGCCTGATCACTCCATTTCATCAGATTCGTGTGCAGCTTTCAGTAAGCCTTTATTTTCACAAGCCAACAAGTTTCATGTTGTCATAAAATTGTGTTAGTGCTGTCCTCCCTTCTACAACACTTAGGAAGACAGAAATAGCGTAGATCAGACTAGATCCCCATAAAGGCACATTCCCTTTTGTCATGTATCAGCTTGGTTTGGGTTGTTTTTTTCTTTCAGTGGTTTTCAACAAAAACTTGATAGAAGTACAAGTACTATTGCATAGTAGCAATTGTATTGTTATCAATCCATAAATTGATTCCTTTGAAAACTAATGATAAATTTGTGAGCTCTGTATTCCCTCTTAAAAAACAAGATGCATTTTAGTCATTGTATAACAATCTGCTTGTTTGTTTTTTCTGATTTTTTAAAATAATTTTTACTGATTTATGGATTTATTTGAATGTTGGTATCACAGTCTGTCTCAAAGCCCCTTAAAACTTGTTCCTGTATTTGCCACCTTCTGTTTCTCTGGTAATGAAGTAAATTTCCTTGATAGGACAGATGTCACAGCTAATTGTTGAGCAATTCTATATTGTGGAAAAAATTAACTGACCTTAGTGGACTTCCTCTGTTCATTCTATATGTTAATTCAGTGCTCCAATGTAAAATACTTTTCTCATCCATACCTCAAAAACAGCTTAAAGTTAGAAATACTCTAAGCTGTATCCTACTCTGCTCTGATGCAAAGAATAAATTCACCATCTGAGCTATGGCCTTGTCTTTTTCAAGGCTGTCTTGCAGAGTTTTTATCAGCTTTTTTTTTTTTTCCCAGATCACATGTTTTAGAAGTTATTTATTACAGGTTTTTATGCCTTATATGGAATGACTTACAATTTTGTAAAGTTCTACATTTTTTTGGTATTCTGTATTTACAGAGCTGATCCCAGTTTCCATTTTCATCCTTTAATTGTGACTTCTTTAGAAAGAAGTCTTCCTACTTCAAATAGCTTCTCTTAGTCTCTGATTTTATCAAATGGTTTTTACTTCTTTCCTTTTAAAGAAATATGTTTTCAGAATAAGTGGTTTTGATTTATTTTAAATCTCTGATATGACAACTTTAAAATACTTATATCATTCTTAAAATAATTCATCCTGTTATTAATTTTAACTTCTAATAAATATTTTTTTTATGTATTTTATTTTTTTAAATTAATCTCTGCTTTAAAAGAATAGTTTTTCTTTGTTTGTGTGTTTATCTCTGCACTTGTGTGTTGAATGCCATGTGGCCAGTGTTGCAGAGTAGCTCCTCAATAGCAGTGTTTTTATCCTGCATGCTATATAAGTCTAAAGCACACATTGTGTCTACGTGTTGGGTACCTTGCCTATCAACTCCAGCAATTATGCATTTCTGTTTTCTAAAATTTGGTCTTTAAGATTACATTCCCTATTCAAAGGTGACAAAAGATTCCCTCTTTTCTCTAGTCTTGAATCTTTTCTTAATGCCTTATTTACCATTTTGTGAAATAATGACATCACATGCTCCTGTTTTTGGTTACCGGGATCTAACACTAATGTGGAAGAATTTAAATCCATATAGATATTGGAATGATCAATAGTAACTCATTATCCCTATTGGCTTCTAACCTTTCTTTTAAACATAGCACCTTTCTTTTACCAGTGTTTCCCACTCCACTCTTACAAACTTTGTACCCTGCAACTGCATCGCCTCCTTAATGTGGCTGTTTTCCACTAGTATGTCTGCTGGGATGTATTTTCAAACACAAAATGCATAACCCAGGTTAGTTAGACTTCCAGAATTAGCACATGTATGTTTGACATAACCCTAGAGACCTGTATGGACGCACTGCCTAAATTTCCTGAGACCATGCTTTACTGGTTAAAATGCATGCATTTTTGTCTGTTTCTGCCTTGTTCTGTAATCAAGAGTAAGGAATTTGGCACAATTCATTCCTCAGTAAGTTTTATGAACACCATCATAGAGAGAAATTTGACTCTGAAAATGTTAATCTGACACTATCTAAGGATATCATACAATAAAAGTTCTGTGAGCCTGCAGAATAGCTGCATATTCTTTTAGTCATTATGTGTTGGTTTAATGCTGTTTTAAAGAACTGCTGTTTTAACTCTCTGTTTTCTCTACATGGGTACTGCTCCAGATGTCTGTTAATGCTACACTGCAGAAACCTGGTGGGTTCAAATGTGCATGAAACTGTATTACTGATGCAGATGTACGTAAGAGCATATCAGTGTCCTTCTTTATTAAAAGGTAAATTTGTGTATTTTCACAGTTCCTCTCTGTTTGCCAGAGAACAAGCTCATCTTTGAAGACTGAACTGTGAACATATATCCTAACCCAGCTTATTATGCAGGCCTCACTGTATGCAGAAAAATTGAAAGGAAATCTTGTAATAGGTTAATTTTCCTCCCTGTGGGTTACATTGTCTAAAAACACTTACTTCTTTCTTCCCTTCTTTGTGACTTTTCAAGGTGTAGCTACTCATACTGCTTTCAGGATAAAAAAGAAAACCGTCTTAAACACAATGCCTTCATCTTAATATTTGCAAAAAACGTTAGGTGTTCTTATTTCTTGTTCTAAAAGCAAGCTCTTTCACGGATCCTATTCACGGATCCTTTCTTTCACCTATGATCAGGAGATAGAATAAAAGAGCCCCATGTGCTAGATTTCACAGCTCAAGGAGAAGAGCTTGTTAGGCACCAATTGATCTCCTCCCTCCTCAGCCTCCCTCTTTTTCACACTTAAATGCGAAATACTGGTACCATCGGAGACAGTTCTAAGATTTCTAGTTTCTCAATGTTTGCCTAGCTATGATTTAGGGAAAAACTATATGGAAGGGAAAGGAGAAAGGGCATCTTACAAGAAGTGTGGCAAAAGAGGACTCTGAAAAAGTGAATTGTCAAATTTATAGAATCATAGAATCACAGAATATGCAGAGATAGAAGGGACTCATCAGGATCATTGAGTCCAACTCCTGGCCCTGAACAGGATACTCCAAGAATCACACCATGAGCCTGAGAGCATTGTTCACATGCTTCTTGAATCCTGTCAGGCTTGGTGCTGTAACCACTTCCCTGGGAAGCCTGTTCCAGTATCCAACCACCCTCTAGGTGAAAAACATTTTCCTTATATCCAACCTAAACCTCCCCCACCTCAGCTTCATGCTGTTTCGAGTCCTGTCACTGGTCACCACAGAGAAGAGATCAGTGTCTGCCCCTCCTCTTCCCCTAATGAGGAAGTTGCAACTTCATTGAGCTCTTCCCTCAGTTTCCTCTTCTGCAGGCTGAACAGACCAAGCAACCTCAACTGCTCCTCATACGTCTTCGCCTCCAGATCCTTCACCATACTCCTGACCCTCTTTTGGATTCTCTCTAATAGCTTGATATCTTTTTCATATTGTGATGTCCAAAACTTCCCCTAGAACTTGAGGTGAGACCACACCAGTGCAGAGTAGAGCAGCCTCTTAATTTGTATCAAGAGGCATTATATTGAAATTATTGATGTGGTGTTTTAAAATTCTACTTTTCTCTTAATTGAAACTATTTCCCTTCACTTAAGCTATAAGTCTGATTTGATTTCTTTAAAAGTATCCATTAAAGTAAGTGATGGCTACAGGTCTGTACAGAAATAAATTCATTTTCTTAATATACTTATATTTCCAAAATGGCAAGTGAGGCTCCTAAAATTAATGGCGTGGCATGCAAGGTTTAGGAATATTTCCATATCTCATTTTTTGTTACTTCCTTTTTAAAAGGAGGTGTACAGCAGAGGTTGGCAACTATCAGTCTTTGTTTGCCTTCGTGTGGGAGTTAAAACTTCTTAAAAAATGGTGATCTTGCTGTGTAAATCAGCATCACGTATTTTGTTGTTAGAGGATGCAAAGACACAGTTTCCCTAGGATGATCCTCCTAGGGTAAAGTACAAGAATGAAACTCTTATTGAAGGTCCTAGGGGCAGTCTAGCATAATGGAACCCAGTTTGCACATTTACAGAAACCTCTGTTGCAGTTGCAGAGAAGCTACTCTTGTTGCAAGGAACTACTTCCACATTCCTTTCCTTGTGTTTATCCACACAGTGATTATGCTAATTTTGAAATATTTTTTACAAGCCCTGAAATTTCCAACTCACTGAGAAGTTCCCATCCTCTTTAAATTTATAAAAGAAAAGTTATAGAGCACTTTTTATTTATGACTTACTGTGATCATGGACCTGATAAATGTATCATGACTCCATATGTCCTACCACAGTTGCAGATGTTCTATGTATGCATGCAAAATCTACACTTCAGAATCAGAAATTCAGGCCACCTCCTTCTTGGATCACTAACAGAAAGTTTTTTTTTTTATGTGCTATAGTTTAAAGAACATCACAATCTTCAGAGCCTACTGCTGAGTATCATTTGGTGTGGTCGGCATAATGAAATGTGTGGTCAAAACTTAATGGCCGGATGCACATTTGGAAGACATTGCAAATATACCTGCCAAAGGCTCATCTTACTGTATTGCAGAAGGAAGAGAAGTGGTTTCTTTAAGTTGCTTTAGTATCCTCGAGATTAATTTAATGTGGTTCAGTGATGGACCTCAACGTGAAAGTGGAATGACAAGACTCAAATGTAGGATGCTACGAACATTACAGTAGTGGTTTTGTAGGAGGAAGATATGTCGATTAAATTTAGCTCTCCTGTGGTAAGAGACAAGTCTATGTAACTCACTAGGCCAGGACTATGACTGATGTACACAAACAGCCACAAAATTTCTCTGAAGGGTGCAGTAATGATTTATACCGATACAGGGCATAACTCGTGGTGAATTAACACAGCAGAATTTGCAGTTTAGCATGGCATGGTTGAAAAAAGTCTTGAGAAATACATGGGCAAAAAGTTATTATTTTCCAATTTGCAATTATATGGTGTTTTTGTAAGCAGAGCATATCAAACCTTAGAAACAAGCATTGTTATTGCTAACCTCATATTTGTGTACTTTATGATGATGGAATTCCTGAGAGAAGATATTGAGTATGGCACAACAAGATCAGTCTATGATGCCTTTTTTTAATGATAACCGTTATCTTGGTTGTTACGTGGACATTCTCCTATTCAAAGGAGAAAAAGGAAATACAGAATCATTGAATAGTTTGGGTTGGAAGGGACTCTCCTATCCTCTGTCTAGTCCAAACCTCCTACAATGTGTAGGGACATCTTTAAGTAGATCATGTTTCTCAGAGCCTCCTCCAACCCGACCTTGAAAATTTCCAGGGATGGGGCATCTATCACCTCTCTGTGCAACCTGTTTCAGTGCCTTACTACACTTCATAGTAAAAAATTTCTTTATATCTGGTTTAAACTTATTTCCTTTTAGTTTAAAATGATTACCTCTTGTCCTGTTCAACATTCCCTGCCAACAAATTTGTCCCCATCTTTCTTACAAACCTCCTTTAATTACTGGAAGGTGCTATAAGGTGTCCTAGGTGCCTTTTCTTCTCCAGACTGGACGACCCTGGCTCTCTCAAGTCTGCCTTCGTAGGAGAGGTGCTCCAGCCCTCTGGGTGTTATTATTCCCTCCCACTTCAAGTCTAGTTTAGAGCTCTGTCAGTGAGTCCCACTAGCTTTTGGCAAAGACCCTTTTTCTCCTTTGAGATAGATGAATCCTGTTTGATGCCAGTAAGTCTGGTGCCATATAGGCCATATTATTATTGAAAAACCCCAAGCTGTGGTGATGTCACCAGCCATGGAGCCATGTATTAATGGTCTGAGCCTATCTGATTTTTCCTATGTTGCTGCCCACAACTGGATGGAGAGAGGAAAAAGTAACATGTGCTTCATATTCCTTCACCAACAGTCCCAAGGCCCTGAAGCGTCTTTTGATCACCCTTGAATTACGAACTGTGGCTTCATGGAAGAGCAGTAATGGGTAATAGTCTGAGGACCATACAGGCTAGAAATTTTCCCGTGATGTCTTTAACCTGCACTTCAGGAGGGGCAGCAGACTTCCTGAAGAGGAGTGTCTATCCATCATCGTATTGGACTCTCTGTTCCCCTCAGAAGGCAGTTGCCTACAACTACAACCTGTGTTTTCTTCCTTGTGGAGATTGCCATGGGGCAGGTGGGCATAGAGTATAGCAAAAGATATGTATGTGTATTTCAGTGCATTATAGAACACTGGAGAAAATTAGGCCTTCCTGTTTTTCTTCTTCCACATATATTCCTTTACTGATCCAAATGAAAATGCTATCCAACTTTATAACAGGGAAATAACATAAGATAATGGAGCACAATATTCATCTGAGGTCAGTGTTGCATGGAAGAACTAACACCTCTCTGGTGTCATCTTGCTGGATCCGTCTGGCAAATTATAACCAGAGAGATACCATGTGTACAGCACTAGCTGTTTAAATGTATTTTGATGAAGCTAAATACAGGGAAGGCTCCCAGAGTTCCCCAACACTGCCAGACATAAACACATTCACTGCATTGTTAATCCCACTAATTTAATGTAAAACATGAAGGTCTCCATGAGATTTATGCAGAAGAGCAGCTGAAATCTATGATTAGTGTTGGCAGTGGAAGAGCAGTTTCAGTCTGTTGGCTAAGGTTAATCTAGTCAGGGTACTAGGGAAATATTTATCCTTGCTGTGATATAGTTTAAAATATTATCTGTATGTAAGATTGCCTTTAAGATAAAGTGGAGGAGGCTGAACAGAAACAGGAATTAGCTGCCGACTTTTAGCTTAGACTTGTAATTTACAGGTTTAATTTTGCTGCTTCTTGCTTCTGTTATTATTAATTTATGTAGCAGTGATAATATTAACAGTGATAACAGCTTCATCTTCAGGTACTCCAAAGAGTGAGCTGATTCCAAAAACTAAAGATAGGGATCAATTCTCCATCAATGAAATGCAATCATGCAAGATGCAACTTCACATACGTATGCAAAGAGTGTCTCAGTAGGGTAAGGAAATTGCACTGGATTCATTGCTGGGAAGAAGGAGGGCAACCTGCCCAAGTACAGACTGGATCAGGCACTTGGGCTACATCTGTATGAGTAAATAGTAGAAGATAGAGACCGTTATTTCGTTCTGAGGTCAAGTGATGTAGCTCATATACTATCTATTTGGTAAATTTCCTTTTCTTCAAAAGAGATCACCATATCCAAGGTGCCTATTGGGAAAGGTCTCTGGTGGCTACAATACCTCAGACTTTGCCAAGATACAGTCTGATAGACTCTGGAAATAGATTGATGTTAATTCAAACTGTTTGAAGATCAAATTGTCCACTGGAAAGTGGAAAGGAAAGGTGCTGCTGAACAAAGCAAGAAAATAAATTAGAATTTTCTAAGGGTGAATCAGAACAGTTAAAAAAAAAAGGCACAAAGAAATAAAGTTCTCTAATATTTTTTTCCTTTTCTTTGGGCTAAATAGAAATGTTTCATTGTCCTTTAGGGACCCAAGAAATTTCATGGTTTTAATGTCACAATCATTAAAAACATTTTTTGTTTGATACAGACCTGTTTAAAACAAAATATTAAATAGATTGTCTTAATGGATATTCTTTAAAAAAATTTAAAGTGGTTTTAGTTGCAAAGGATTTTGACGATGCAAAAATTATGTGTTTTGTAGGAATAGCTGTGAATAGTTCTACTAACTGTCAGCAGAAGGATAATAAGCAACATCCTTAATATAAATGTGGTTTACACTGGGCAGCCATCTCTCTGAGGTTAATGATGTTATTAACAGCATTTGTTCCTGTATTTGGAAAGTAACTAACCAGAGAGAAAGGTATGCATGCAGTGTAATGGGGTAGGTTAGCGGCAAATAACCTTCTCACTTGAGCAGATTATTCAAGGAAGTGATGAATGAGTATGGACCCTGCCACATTACTGCATCTTCTCTCCCCTGGACTACCTTGCCGCCTACAGAAAATGGCAGTAGCTCAGAGGTGACTAACTAATGCTCAGGTGGATGTTGCATTGGTGGAGCACAGCAGTCAGCCCCTCAATAAGTAACAAAGGTAATGCAGTCCCAGTAGGACGTCTGCTTGATCAACCATATGGCAACCATTTATTGCAATCCTTCTTGTATAGGGAAGTTAAACTACCTCTTTTTAGACCAATTTTTACTTTTTTTTTTTCCATTTGTGGGTGGAGGAATGAGATGGAAAGCTATCACTTACTCAGATAATATGTTATGGGAGGATAATTTTGACAGGTACCTCTCGTATTCTTTTCCCCTCTGCTCCTCCCTAATAGCAGCTCTGACAATGTGCCAGAGGATATTGTTTCTGAGGTTCTTGTCAAGGATGGATGTTTCAGAGAGAAAAATGTAGCTGCTGTTAAGAAAGAAGAAACATAAGCAGAATGGAGGTTTCTCTTTATGAAGGTAGGATAGACTTCAGGTTAGTTGGAGTCATAGTATTCAACCTGGAAGCTAAAACATGCATCTGGAAACAAGCAACTCCGCTCAGAAGGCTGTTAACCAGAAATGACTGGTTACCTTTTATCATCAAGACCATGATGCATTAATAGGAAAGAAACATGAAGTAGAAAGAGATGCTCAGAAGTGACTGATGTGCTAAGAGGACACAACCCGCTCTCCAGCTTTTGGTCCCTGGACCAGGCTGACAGCTGTTTCCTCTTGGGCTCAGAGTGAAACCTGCTTGAATCAGTAGAAAAGGCTCCAATTGACTCTCCTAAGCAGGCAAGTTTCTGGAAGTAAAAAATGTACTTAATTTTTAGATATTTGTTGAAAGAACACTGAAACAAAATATAACTTGTCCTTTGAGAAAGAGAGGTGAGAAAACAGAATCCATGTGCCAAGTGTAGCTGCACAGTATTAAAAACAGAGCTCTAAACTGCAGCTCTTCAAGGAGCTGAGCAGTCCTCCTTGTCATCCTTTCCTTCTCCCCATGGTCTGACCCCCTCTAACAGCAAAAGGATTTTTTAAAGGTCAAATGCTGAAAGACAGCAACTCCCAGGGACCAGGTCCTGTCATGAACCCCTGTGCTTGGATAGCTGCTCTTAACTCACCCTCCAAATGAGGTGGAGCTTTTAGCAGCTCCCAGTCTGGGCACAGAGCTATTGAGATGACAGCAAAACCATTTCACTGTGTTTCTTCATGACAAGATATTAACAGCTCTAGCTCGATGTATTAGGTAGGACTTTTTCCATTACATAAGCAAAGCAGCGTTTTTCACTGTTGGTATGCACAGGGTGTAGGCATGGTGAAATGTAAAAAAACCCCAAAACATTTAGGCTTTGAAGTTATATTTTAGTTTTTACGTCTTTTTGTGGTTTAGGGCCGGGCTGAGTCAGAGCTGGGATGTTTCTAGAATTGTCCGAACTGACAGCTAGTTTCATTTTGCAGCAGAATCTGAATGTATTTTTAAATTTTCATTGTTACAAAAAGTCACCACAAACCTGTCCACACTTACGTGTTGCAAGCAGGCACTGATGCTGTATAATTGTTCCATGAAAAGAAACCCTGTAGCATCCCAATAAAATCAGAGGCTGCTGAATTTCTGTATGGTGCATTTGTGGCTGTATTGTGACCTTGTTGTGGTAGCATCCAATCTCTTCTCACACATACAAGCAGGGATGTAGGGCCCATACTATTACTTGGTTTCAGATTTTCATATTGTTTCTTCATTGAAAAGTCATGGTCCAGGACGTCCTGGGAGGTGTTCACCAAGAAGCATATTCTCTATCACAGTGCAAACTCCTGGCTCCTGATCTTTCTCATACTGTTAAGAAAGTTTAAAGGGGAGAATGACATTGTTTTACTTTGAGTACTGCAGTTTGGGGATTTACAACAGGCTTTGCTGTTTTTTATCTCACTTTGGTTCCTTCTCTAGGCTCTGGATAGCTTGAATTAAGTGTGCTCCCATCCTTTTTCTGCAGGCACTGGAGGCAGCATACTGTGATGTCACAGGTGAGATTTGAAGGTGGAGTGCTCTTTTCTGTGCTTGTATTTCTTTTACTGAAGGTTGAAATGTTGCAAATTGCTAACATCTGTGTTATATGCCCTCTGCACATTTATAATCAGATTATTTTTTTCCCTCAACTCAGTTCATCAGAGTTCCTTGGGCAGAAATGAGAGTTTTCAATATGTCTTAAAATATCTCCCCTACAAGATAGTTAACCTCAGGTCTGCCTGCTCACCGCTCAGGGTTGATGATTGTGCCGATGTTGCTGCTTGCATACTCATTTTGAACCCATCCCATTACCTGCCTAACAAAGTGGGAGAGCAAAATGTGTTCAGCAGAGCTGTTATGGGAACCACCTTCTGCAGCTCTGTAAATAAGTTGCTGTTTGGTGTGCAGAGAGTTCGTGCAAGGGAGACTAAGTCCTGACTCTGATCCCGTCCTTTGAATTGATTAGGCTTTCATGAGCAGACATTTTACTTGCACCCAATTTCCACTTGTCTGTCTGAAGGTGGAGACCAATCTACGAGTTTGGCCAAAGGGCAGTCTAAAGCACATCAGATCTCACTGGTATGATCTGGCATAGCTCTGAATTAATGCATGAGGTAAAGAAATAAATGTGTGTCTGCAGGGTTATCAAACAACTGTCATATTTCACCGCAGTCGTGTGACATTTTCCTGAGCTGCACTTGGAAAGCTTTTGGGATCCCTTTGAATGGGAGAGTTGTAAAAATAGGCCATTTATTTGAATTGTTGTTTTTCCTGAGGGAGTCATGCATGCAAATTCCAGGGAAGAACGGTTGTTTTGAGATTTAAACTTCTTTTGAAAGTTTTCTTTTTCATTTAAACTGGAATTTTATTTCGTTCCACTTCGCTGTAATCCATGAGCTAGGTGACTTGAGCACTGGGAAAAGCGTTGTACATGCTTGTCTCATTCTCATTCTTCCCACATGCTGACAGCTACTGCCAAAGAGGCAGCACTGAGCTATTTGGACCCTGTTCCAAACCACTGCAGCTGCTCTTACCTCACCTCTTCGTGCCAGTGGGACCTGCCTTTGCTGGCTCATAAAAAAAGCCTCATAAAATATTACTGTGGTGCTATGGTTTGTGTCACAGCAGAGCACTGTGCAGCCAGGCATTGTGAAACAAGCTTGGTCTGAGGCAGCCCTGCCCATGGCAAACTGTTAACCTTGCAGCCACTGGCACTGGGGAAAAACTTTTGCCTTCAAGAAGCTGGTGGCAACATTTGGCACTAATGGAGCTTTTTTGATTTATAAGCCCCATAGAATGCCAGAAGCAGAATTTCCCAGGTAAATCATCAGTTTGTTGTGTGTGCAGGGCTTGTTAAAGGACATAAATTTCAGTGTTATGCTCCCTCCCAGAGCAACTGTGTTGCATGGGAAATGGTGTGAAGGTTCGTTTTCTGCGCGTTTGTTTTTGTTCCTGGGAATTAATCCTTTTATCAACAAAAAGTTGTAATAGAGGCCATTTCTCAAGAGGACATATTTCTGCCATTCTCACCAATAACTTTACTGTTAATCAATATTTGAACCTCCAGGGCTACAAAATCTGGTACTGTATCCTAGTATCATCTTCTTTAATGGATGGATTATTTCTATGTCAGCTGTGGATCTAAGTTTTCAAGTGATCATCTGTGACAATTGGTGTTATTATTCACTCAATGGTCTACAACCCACAAGTGGTCCATAAAGCATGAGAAGGTGATCTGTATAGCAGTGGGAGTTGAAAGTGAAAATCAAAGCAATCCCAGGGGCATACACAGTCACGCCCAGCAGTTAGCAGCAAGCAGGGGTGTGCTAGCTGCACAAAGAACCATCTCATAGGTGCAGATCAATGGATACAGCATTGCCTGTTGATTTCTTTCCCCCTAAAGCGTCATTAGCTTTTTGGTTATTAGAGAAGCTTGAGAAAAAGTGCTCTAAGGGATGTATTAGACTTCTGAATAGTTTATGTTTACCAATGTGACTGTTTCAATGTCGGAAGATGTTTTTACATATTTGCATATCAGGTTTGGAGTTAACTGATCTGGAGGCTGAACATGGGTAATTCTGTCTCTTCTTTGAGGTGTTGAGGGAAGCTACTTAGCACAGATGCCTGCAGGTAGGCAGCTTGCAAATGGTGGGGTACAGCTGTGTCAGATTTACCTGGCAAAACCACAGCCTCCTTTGATGGCACAGGCAGTCCCTGAAGTGCACTGGACACTCCGTCTGCCTGGAGGCAGGGACAGCCTCTGTGTCTGCAAATAGCAGTGATGCTCCCATGCCTTTTGCTTGACTGTGCAGTTTGCACAAACTTTGCAAAAAATGTCTTTACAGCTGGTTTGCCCAACCAGAGGGGTGTCAAGACTGCTAGTACCTACAGCTACAGTTGTGAACTGCCTCTACGGTCTTCCAGCAGTCACCAGGGGCCACTGATCCCTTGTGCTGACTAGGACTGCTGTTCCTATCTGTCTTAAGCAGGAATTTGTGGGCTGTTAGGCACACGATGGTATTTGCAAATCACCTACTTCCCGTTACTTTGTAACTACAAGGAGATACATCTGGCGGTAATGAGCTTTTTCAACTTGGTGTTTCTCGCAGAATATTTTGGAGTTTATGTAAACCAAAAAAGTTATTACCTAGTGGGCTTGTAATGCAATGTGCAGTATTGACAGCCTTGTGTATGAGAAGATCATGAGGAAAAAACCAACACAGACCCTTGTTTCACAGTGTTGCTATATTAAAGTGTACTTTTTCTTTTGGCTCTTAATTCTCACCTTTGCTTGTACTCTAGTCACTGTATTTTAAGCAATCCAGTCCTCACAATAGGAGGACTGGAAACTCTTTGCTCCCCCTCTGTTCTTTTTCTTCTTTCTTCTTCTTTCTTTATTATCTTATGAAAGGTGAGACTTTTACATAATCACAGGATTCCAAGAACATGAGCCTCCAGAGCAAACAGAAAACCATGCATTCCACTTCATGCATCTTATATATCCATGACTGTCTTACTAAAAATGTGAGCACTGTCACAGCTCTGACTGTGAAGCTTACCTCTGTTGACAATTTCATTACAAAGAAGAACAAGATTTTTCACTTGAAATATAAGGAAAAAAACTCTGAAAGACTCTCTGCTGGAATTTGAATTTGGCTGCTATGTGAAAAGCAGTATGAGCTCAGAACATCTAGAAGTGCTACTTGTGCCACTCCTCAAAACATACCCGATGGACAAAGCTGTTAAACTGCTTAAAATTGAATTAAAATTGGTTAAAATTGAATTAAGATCAACAAGAATCCCCATTAAAGAATTAATTATATAACTGAGCCTAATTGGTGAGAGATTAGTTAGCTGTTACATTATACTTGTAGAAAACAAGTTCTTGTGCATAAAAAGTTCAGAAGTAGAGGTGCAGGATAAGCAAAGCTTTGAGGACAATTGAGATAGCCAAATTTTTTGCTCTTTTTGACCTGATAAGCTCCTAATAAAAATAATTTTATAGGTCTGTCGTGGATTAACCCCAGCCATTAACTGAGCCCCGCACAGCTGTTTACTCTCTGCTCTCCCTCCCCCCCCCACCACCCCCACCCCCCGGTGGGATGGGGGAGAGAACTGGAAGATTAAAAGTGAGAAAGCTTGTGGGTTGAGATAAAGACAGTTAAATAGCTAAAGCAGAAGACACAAACCCACAGGTAAGTAGAAGAGGAAAACCTTCTTCTGCCTCCCCAACCTTCTCTCTGTTCAGGGTGTGTGAGGAGCAGAAAAGGCCTTGACTCTGTAAACTCTGCTCAGCAATGATTAACACATCTCTGTATTACCAACACTGTTTGCAGCACAAATCCAAAGCACAGTCCCATGCAAACTACCATGAAGAAAATTCAGCCAAAACCAGCACAAGATCACATGTTTTGAAGGGTTGCCCTTCACTGACGTATCTGGGATTGTGAGAGATCATTTCAGTAAAATTGTTCTTCAGAGGCAAGCAATAACAGCAATGAAATGCAAAGAAAGTTTTAGGAGTGAGATGTATGCAGTCTTTTGCATATATTCATGACTGGGTGGAAAATAAGGCTTCTTGTATGTATAAGAGAATTTTCCCAGATTACAGGTTTTAAGCTGAAATGAAATAAATATGGTATGGTTTTGAAGGATTGTGCCTTAGAAATGTTCCAGGATATTTTTTTATCGAATATATATATATATGATAATGTTCTAATAAAACAATTGAATGCTGGTTTTATTAAAAAAGGAATACACTGAATTTGAAGTTTTACACCATCTGTAATAACATTTGGAAAAAGGTTGGAATGCTTTCATTTGAGTAAATATTTAAACAGTTGGGAATTAGTCCTTTTATTTCTGAGTGGAGATGAAACCCCTAAGCTCTTTAACTCATCCTTCAGCCATCAGAAATGAATTGTAGGTCTGCTTTAATGGGTTTATTGCAATTTTTGGTCACAGTTGCATTATGTAAGTGAATGGTGCCCGTTTTTGAACTGCAGAAACATTTAAAACTGGTACAACTTTTTGAGATGAAATTTTATACTTACGAAGCAAAGGACCTCTTTTACAAATATAGCTCTCCTGTGAGATTATTTTTTTTTGTAAATTCTGTCTTTGTTTTTCATGTTTTTCAAAACTGTTAGCTTCAAAGTTCAGTCCTAACTGAGGGTTGCAGGAAGTCTATTATATTCCTGGGCCAATATTAGAGAGTAAGGGTGTAAAGGTGAACTGAAAATTATTCAGGCAGGAATACAGCTTAGATATTTGTCTTAAGGCTTGTCTTTGCAATCCCTTGGTTATTGTTCATTCATGAGAGAATTTGCTCTTGTTAAGTGATAATTCTAAATAGGGTCATTAATTTTGACTTGCAGTTGCAGGCAACTAATCAAATAGGTAAGTAAAAAAGTTAAATGACTATTGTTGGAAGCTTTAACTCTCTCAGGTACAAACACAGTCAAATGCTGATTCTCCTGTGTACTGACTCAGGCTTTCATTTCTTCCTGTGTCTTGCTTGAGTTTTCTGTTGAATATCTATATATACACAGTTCTATTCATCTTCCCAGGCTGTGGACAAACTCAGTGGCTTGTGACCATCATTTGCTATCCACGAAGGCACAAAAGGCTAAATCTGGCCTTGTCCTTCACTGTGCTGAAGGGACTCTGGGTATTTATAATGGAGTATTATAATGTACAGGGATATCCTGGGCTGGGATAAATCGTGCAGCATCTTCTGTAGCATCCCCATCTACAACCTGCTTTTGTAACTCCCTGTATACATCCCCCTACTGTGCTGAGGTGCTCTGTGTGCTGCTGTCTCCCTCGTGCTGCTGTCTCCCTCCCTCCATAAGAGATGCAGCAATAAGAAAAAAACTTGACAATCAATTTAAATAATTTTGAGTAATTAGTGAGACTGAGAGTTGAGAAGAGGGGTGGCAGCTCACAGCCTTCATTCAGAGTGCTGCATTCGCTTCTCATTGCTAAATGTCTCACCAAGGCTCTCTGTCCTTCCAGGTTTTCACAGGGAACAGCAACGCTGACAGTGTGGTTCACCACAAGCTGCTGCACTCCATGAAAGCTCGCTTCCTGCGCTTCGTCCCTCTGAAGTGGAATGTTGGTGGGCAGATAGGGCTGAGAGTTGAGGCATTCGGCTGCTCCTATAGTAAGTGGCTACATCTTAACCCACATTTTCTCAAAGAGCTTTTTGTTGATGCTGGTAGTGCTGTTGAAAGGCTGCAGTACAATTTTTATGAGTTAGAATGTAATGTGAAATGCATTTGACATCATTATTTTTTTTCAGTAGTTGTTCTTGCCTTTCTACTCAGGGATGTGCAGGCCCATCAAGCTCAGCTGCTGAAGCTTTCTCAGAGCGGAGCCCACCACAGAGCAATTTGCTGCTTCTTGCAAGTGCAAGGCAGTCAGATGCTGCAAAACCTCCCACCCCACTGGAGGACACAAAGCTAATTGGGATCTTTGTAGGGCTATATTTGTTTAAACTGTTCGGTTTTGTTTTTAAGGCACGTTAACTAGTTGTTGAGGGAAGTGCTGTGGATTGTGAAGCTAATACTTGTATTTGAGGCTGATGATTTTATAGCTCCAGAGCGCAGAGAAATCTGCTGCTGCTCTAACTGCCTTTGCATGAGTGCTTTCTTTGGCCACCGTGTGATGATGATCCTTTAAGACATGGTCTGTAGTGCTTTGTCACATGGGCTCTGGAGCAACCTATAAATGTTTCTGCCGTGGGGCATTTTGGCAACGTCCTAGCATAGTGCTTCAGATGTATGACCTGTCACCATGGAATAGTGTGAATGTAAAGCAAAAGAAAGCAAAACAGAAGTTCACACATGAGGGAACACAAGTCCAGTTGGCATTTATTTCTTAGGTGACTCTAGTTTTATTTGTGAAATGGTCAAATGTGACTTGAGACACTGCTAGAGACAGGTGAGATATTGTTGGGGGAGTATGGCACAAGTCACTATCATTTGACACTTGTACTGGTGCACCTCCTCATTTAGCTTAGTCCTTATCTGTTTTTCCCAGGTGCAGAGAGAGGTTGTAAGAGAATAAGCATAAACATATTTGGGAGACAAATTCATCTGAGCAGAATCAAAGAGAAAAGTTTGTTAAACTTTTTGATTCACATGATACCACCTAAGGAGTCCCTCTGCTGTACCTTTTGCAACAGGACCTGTCTATCTCATATTGGCCTTTGTAGCCACCAGCGCACTTGTAGCAAATGTGGGTAAAGCCCTTCCCAAATCTTCGTTTGCAAAGCCTAGCCATGAATGAATGAACATGATCCCACTGAACAGAGACACAGCTCCAGGACTCTTAGTGGCCTCATCACTGCACTCAGATCTTAGGACTGATTCACAGGGTTTCACAGGAAGATCCTTGTTATGGTCTGTGTGTAGGTCTGTAAGATCGATTCAGCCTCTTTTAAATACTGCTTCTCCACTTACTTTGATGCTCAGGCACTGGGGACTATCAATTAAGTACAGACCTGAAACAGTCTGGTCTAGATGCTTTGTCATTAGGGCAAGAGACTTTTTCCAGGTGAACCAGTGAATATGTGAACTGAAACCTATAATTCAAAATCAACTGCCCTTGATGACAATTTCAAAGCTGCCATCTAATCTCTTTTCAAGAGCTTTCTTCTGTTAATGACGCCCAAATCTCTGCAGTGAAGAGTATAGTCCAAATAGACCAGGAACAAATAGAACTTGAACTGCAGGTTGAAACTTTTGTGGCTGAATTTGTTCTGGTGTTAGTCCATGTGATATACTGCAGGAGCACTACTTTCATGTCATATTATTTGTATTTTATATGATACAAAGTAGATTTCAGAGTCACTCATAGGCTGAATTACCTTGTACTGTCATCTAAGTCTTTATCTTTGTCCTGTACCCTGCAGTTACAGGAAATAAAAATGCTTGTGCAGAATTAAGGTATGAGATTAAAGAAAAGAAATAAAGGGCTTCATAAAAGTTTTACAGAGTGTTGCAATATTTATTCCATTTATATAAATGTGCCATTCAAATTTCTCTCTGGTAAATTGCATAGGCCAAGCAATACCCGTTTTACAAGATTTGCTTTCACCATCTTGGCTATTTTCACCCAGACACTACTGCACTGTACAAAAGATGTTTGGTCATTTATAAAATGTCAACTTTAGTGTTATAATGACAGAATATCTGCTCCTGAGCTGCACTTATGTAAGTGCATTTTGTAATGTACTGTTGATAGCACACAGACTCATTCACCATGTTCAGTTCTAGCACAAGAAATATATTAATAATCTTAAAAAAAGTTTTTAAAAATTACAAAACCCAAATTACTAGAGACAGGCTGTTGAACAAGCCAGGAAGTAAACTGAGCTTAAAGAACAATCCTGAATATGCACAATCTTCATGCAAGTGTCTGTATGTATATGAAAGAAGGTCCATCTGTCGGAGCCTAATTCCCAGTCATCCCCAATTCTCTTTGAGCTGTTGGAATGACTTAAAGGCTTCTATAGGTAAAAAAACACTGAGTATTTGATCTTAAGTCCACTGAAGTAGAAGGAAAGATTTGCCACAGCATTTTAGTTTTGGATGCAGTCTTAAAGTGTGAGATAAAAAGGAGAATATGTTCATGGAGAACACATGTGAATAAAATTTTTCTCAAATGTACATGTGTGATTTCTGCCTCTAAGTCTGGTTGTAGAAGCAAAGTGAAATTCAGATGATGCTGGACTACCTGCTGTCCATTCCACCTTACAAGTAAAAGTTGCCTCTGAAGCACAACAGTTGATCTGAAAACAAAGTTGTTTTTTATTAATATCTGTGGCAGAAAACTGCAGAAACAGTTTTCATTTACAGGTGAGCTGAAAATCATTTTTGTGTGAATGGCACCATTCATTGTCCCCAGAAGTCTGGGGACATGGGCAGGTTAGACTATGTGAATGTCATGTGGTGCTGCACATCTGCTAAACCCTGAAGCTACATCCAAACATGCAGCTGAGCACCTGGCTGTGATACACCAAGGTGTGCAAAATAGTATGTGGTTCCTTGGGTGGTCTCTGCTCGCGTCAGCTCCTTTTTGACCTTGCATATTTGAGTAGAAGCTGACAGCTGTAGGAGAGTTTTGTGGCTTCACTGCTACTTTTTAGGTGAATGTGACAGTCTTGTGGCATCTGAAGGCTCTGTTATCTGTGTTTTCTGTGTGTGACTGCCCTCTGCTCAGGAAGTCCCAGGAACACAATCTTGTCCTAATTTTTGCAAATGCAGCTCTCAGTGATGACTGTTTTGTAGGGGGCATGTGGAAGGCATCAGGTCTTGTAGGTCACCAAATATTCTGCCAGGACACAACAACAAAATAAACTGAGGAATCATGCTATGTGCATTAGATGCCAAAGTGGCTAACTTAACATGTGATGGCACTGTGCTGATGAATGGCACTTACCATTGCTTATTGCTCCTGTTGCTCCTGCTAGAAACAATTTACTACGAATTCATTCCCAAAACCTCCCTGTCAAACAACAAGCTTTGTTGCTTTTTTTTTCTTTTAACCTTTTCCCTTTTTCTTTTCACTCTTTAATTGGGTGCCAATTGACATTGTTTCTTTGGATAAAACATGTTTTTAACAGTAAAGTTATCTCAGACTGTAATTATGCCTGATTCTATCCTATACAGAACGAAGTTCCTGTGAGTAAAGCCCTCCAAGACCCTCATATAAGCTGGAATTCACAGATAATATGTGCTAATTGTTGTACACTTCCTTACAGAGAAAGCATATATTTAAATGAACGTTAACTACATTTATTAGAAATTCCTGTAAAGATTCCATCTTGCATCCTCAAAATAGGTTCTGAAATAGGAAGATGATCTTGATCTGAAAACATGTACCGATGTTTCATGTTCAGAAAAGGATTTATGATGAGTTGAATGGAAAGTTCCATGTAGAAGTGTGCGTAAGCTGTCCCTTTGCAGCAGTTGGTTCAGCAGTGTTATTGTAACAGATAAGCAGAGCTGCAGCAGAGGATGTGCTCAGACAAATGGCAAACCAATTGCTTTTGATGCTGCGGGTGGCAAGGGGTGACAAGTATAACTTTATACTTGGGAAAAGTCTTGTTAGCTTAGCACAGGAAAAAAAATCTGCTGACACAATTGCTTTTATAGGATAAGATATATAGCTGCATTGAAGATGCTGATCATATTCTATAACTGGTTAACAGCATCAGCAGAATTGGGTATATGTTCACTTAATAGGCTGGGATACTACAGGAGAAAGAAACAATGATAGGCTGTGAGACAGGGTGTCTTTTGCTTTTGAGAGCAAAGTTCTTCATTAGCCGTTCAGGACTCTGATTTCTCGTATTTTGCTGTCATTGCTTTAGGGAATATGATCTGATATTGTGCTTTTTGATTAAATGGCATTTTTACTGGATCTGTTTTCTTTCTCTTTTTCTTTTTCTTCTTTTTTTTCCCCCCACCTTCCTCCATTCTCTCCCTTGTCTTCCTATGAGATAGAAAAGAACTCATTGCAGAGAACTGCTTAACATCTCATTGTCATTGACAAGTAGTGTTTGTAATCAAATGTATAAGGTAAATACCCAAACAGTTGCTTACCAAGAAGCATAGATCTGTGATAGGGATAAAGCTTCACCTCTGAAGTGCTTGTTCCATGATCATCCCTTGGGTTGCATGTCTGAGAGGGATTTGGAGAGGGAGCTAGAGATTGCTTTGGGGTCACTCAAGCCAGTAAGCCATGACCGGCCAGAGGAGACATCCGTTCAGCCCAGGAGCAGTCCTTTTCCCTTCTGCCAGAAGTTAAAGCTTCTGATCAGTGGTGGAAGTGCAAGACCAAAAATTCCTATCTCGCATGGCAACTGTTCCTAAAGTTATTCCTGTTGTAGAATATCTTTGCTACGTAAGTGTTCACCTTTTCCAAAATCACTAAGAGGACTGTCTCTTTTAGTATGAATGTATATCCTGTCTGCTGGGAGCAGATTGCTGCACAAGTAAACTCTATGCTCTCATATTGTTCCCAGCCTGTCAACAGCCTTGTTGATGAGGACGGTGTAGAAAAGACCCAGACTGAGTAAAATCTGTCTTCAGGGAGCTTAAGTAAACCAGCAGGCAGTGCAGAATGAAATCACATGTTGTGTTTTAGTTTGTTATTACTACAGTTTTTCTGAAAATGGAAACATTTCTGATCCTCATTCTCTTGCTGCAAGTGGATTATGGACATACATGGACTAAATAAACACTAAGTAAACACTAAGCAGGTTTTCTGGAGTGGCTGTTTTTAACAAGAAGTCAAAGATTTGTTGTCATGTAAACTGTCACTAACGACTTTTCGCTGCAGGATTAGCATTTACCTGACATCTTTAGCATTTATCTGACATCTTCCCATTCAGGGCTATTTATTGGCCGGGGTGCTCACAACGGATAATTAGTGGAGGAGAACTTTTCAGAAGCAGGTTTTCCTTTGTGTTATACTCTGTAAATGTCAGTAGTAGAGCTCTTCAAGAAATCATATTATTCTGTGTTCTAGTGGAGAGTTAAGAACACGGACTGAACTGTGTGAATTGAGACTGGTTGAAGTCTTGGATCTTAAGAAGAAGAAAAAAGGGCTGTTCTTAGGGCGACATTGAATCAGTGCACTCTTACTTTTACAGTATCTTTGTTTTTGAGAGATAGGAGGAAAATCAACTTTTAACTGCAAAATGCTCTGAAAATCAAAGACTGTAAATTTTTTATAAGCTATTTCCTAACTCCTGCCTGTGTTAAGATGGAACCATTTTTATAGTACACTTGTGATTTACTTCAAACAAATTGAAGCATTTAATGTACTTAGGGGAAATTCATAAAAAACTAAACTAAAAATTTAATTACCGTTATAGAAACTGGCACTCAAGGTGTCAATAGAGAGAAATCAGAAATTCTGAAGGAGCTGTTTCTGAACACCTAATTCGGAAGTTAAAAACAATAAAAGCAGATGGCATGAATATTCATGATACTTCCTAAACTAGCAACTGTTCCACAAATTATGCTAAAAAGCATGTTACAATTCTGCCATCACAGATAAGAAATTGGCCTTAGTTTATTCTGGAGTGAACTTGCTACAGGATTTAGTTTCTTTGTAGTTTTATTCTCATAAAAAATAATCAGTTGCCTTCTGATTTGGAATGAAGTCAGTTTTGGAGTTACAGAATTTTGCATCAAATTTAAATGTTGAGCTCCCTGCAAGTTTGTAAGTGTGCCATCAAACTTCTGTACAAACTGTCATACTGACAGGCAGAAGTTTTTGATGGTAGTTTCCATGGTAACAAATCATTAACAGGTGTTTTATTTTTTGAGCTTGTAACAGTTTTTAATTGCAAACCTCTTTAAATTTTGGTCCAGTTAAAAAAAAAAAAAGGGGGGGGGGAAAAGTTTGACCCCCCCCAGGTCCTATTATTTCTGTTTTTTAAAGAGAAGAAGATGAAACTACTGTTAATGCCTAAAAGGATAGAACTCTCAAGGGAGATTAGATGACTTAAATCACTGACTTTAATCGCAATACAGTTGCTGAATGGAATCCTTGATTGTGTAGACCTTTCAGTTATTTTTCAGAAGGAAGTGGAAAACTGATAGTTTTGGGTTATCATTAAAATATGTGGTTTGCAAACAAAGATAGTCTATGCTCTTTCTTCTTGGATACTAGGAAGGTATTATTTGTCTTTGTGCATGTATCCCAGCAGTTATGTGGCTTAGTAAACCTCTGGTCAGATTTTTCATTGTCTGGCATTATTAATTTTTAATATTTTTCTTAACAACAGGAAATACCAATTGACAAAGTTATCATTTACAAGTAGGTATTTTATGTGTCAAACTGCAGTTGGATAGAAACTGGAATGGAATTTATGTATGTCAGATGTTTGTATACAACATATTAATGAAAAGTATTTAAAGCTACCTAAAATATTCTGGTTATATATACATATATATATCTTAGAATTTTTTTTAAAAAATACATTTTGCTTAAAAGACCACTTTATAAAGTGAAGAGAGTACTGCAGGCTGCTGCTACCAAAGAAAATATTAATTGCAATTGAGGAATTGAAGGTTTGTTTCCTACCACAGTGATTGGGTTTTTAGAGGCTGAGTGAAGGGGAAAATATGTTTCTAATACGATTTTCAAAGGTGTATAATCAGTTTAGATGCCCAGTTCCCATGAAATCCTTTCAAAAGCTTTTTGAATTGATATTTGACTATTCCTGCCAGCCTACTGAATTTGCATGCAGAAACATGGTTGATAAACGCCCATCACAAGCAAGCAGCCAACCCTCGGAAGCTAAGATAATGCTTATTTGAGTGCAGAGGTGGGTGCAGTCATGGCTGACATGCAGGACCGGCTCAACAGACACTTGTGAAGCTGCGAAAGTGGAGTGAGCACTGAAGTGTTTAAACTAATGAATAACATTCTGAATGTAGTTGACATGAACAGCAAATGTGGCAAGGAATGCTCTGGAAATCTGAATATGATGGAAGGCACCTCTTATGTTCCAAAAAGTTAAATGAGACAGAAGTCTTGCATGCGGCAGTCAGGCACAGAGGAGTTCTGGTTTTATCCTGGTGTTCCCTTTCCCCAGAGAGAGGGAGAGGACTGGAGATGGATGAGCTGTGGTTGCCCAAATAACTCATATGTCCTGTGGATAAATGCTTATGACTATACCTGGCTCCAAGGTGTCTTTGAAAAGATTCTGAAAAAAATATGGTCCCTCTCCTGATGCTGCCCCTCCTTGTCATTTTCTTTGTCTTCCAGAGTCAGATATTGCAGACTTCGATGGCAGAAGTTCACTTCTCTACAGGTTCAATCAGAAGCTTATGAGCACATTCAAAGATGTGGTTTCCTTGAAGTTCAAGAGCATGCAGGGGGATGGAGTCTTATTCCACGGAGAAGGACAGCGTGGAGACTACATTACCTTGGAACTTCAGAAAGGGAAGCTCTCCTTGCACATCAACCTGGGTAAGGGTAATTAGGGTTATTGGTTCGCATGTTACTGAACAAGGACTGTCTTGGTTTGTTTTTATAAATCTATTGTTTCTATTAGACAGTATCTGGAAGCTCTAGCTGATATCAACATAACATGCTACGTGACTTAAGACAGCTCATGGCTAAAGTAGCACTTGGAAAAGTTGAGAGAGGAAGCAAAAGAGAATAGATTTGACAAATGTCATGCAGGACATGGTAGCTGAGCCAAGAAAGTACCTTGGCTCTTCTGACTAGTGCTGACCAAGGCTGAACTGCTCAGTGACTATTTTTGACCTCTGTTTGCTGATGCTTTCCAGCAGTGATTTAAAAAAAAAAAAAAAAAACCAACAAAAAAACCCATGAAAAGTTTTGATTCTTTCCCTACCTCCTTTTTTCAGTTGTCATTGTTTTATTTTTTTTTTGGGGGGGAGGCGTATTATTTTTATGAATAACATTCCCAGAAAGTTTGCTGTGGAGTACAAAAGGTTTATTTTTGGTTTGTGTCTAATTTTTTTCCGTTCACTCATTGATTCAGAACTGAGCTGAGAATACAGAATTTTAATAAAAACATTCCGGTTGAAAAATTGTGCACACTGTTAGAACTTTCCTTCCTGAAAACTATGAATAGCTGTAAGGCCATCACCGTATGATCATGTTGGATAAGAGTGACAGATGAAAGGCTGGCTTAATTTCTCCCTATAAAAGGATGCTTGATTTTTTTTCCTGATTAATACACTAAAGCACTTCGATAGTGGCAGGAGCTACTGCAGTAGGAATTATCATACCCCCTCTCCCAGCCTTCTTGCAGAATCTTCACAAGCTTCATCTGTGGGTGACCCGTGGCACTGGCCTCAGCAGTCTCTAATGACTCATATTTCTCATAGTGAGGGGTTTGAGTTAGGCACTTTTCCCCTTGTGCTTAATTATGTTTGTTTTAAAAGTCAGTAACGATTTTCCACAGCTGTTGGAATTTATTTTTACATAAGCTCATTAATTGTTTAGTCTCCAATTTTTGTTTTCTTTCTTTTTTTTTTCATCAAAGAGTAGAAATGATAATGCAGCATTTTTTTGATTTGGGATTTGGATGTTATGTGGACCAAGTAGCTGCATCCTGAACCTCTGAATGTGGGAATCTTTGAGTCTATTGATTTGTTCTCCTCTTACAAATGTTTCATTTTAGGGTAAGAATATAGTACTCTTAATTATATTATGTAATTTCTTCCAGAGGAGATACTGTTATGAATACATATTCTGAGATTAGTTGTGTTTTTTTTCTTCACCCGTAGCCCTAGATATACAGTTTTAGTCATTTTAAGTTCTCTGTGTGCATTCATATGTCATGAGGAAGGGTTTTGTTATCTGCTCTTGAATCTTCTTGCAGCTTGCCTTGCAGTGTTGGAGCATGTATTCTCTCCATTCTGCTGGAATATCAAAAAGGATACATACTCCCTTTCAATGAGAGGCTCTGAAGTGTTCAGATGTGTAGCCAGCTGGAAAACACAAGAGTGCTTGAAATTATTGAGTTAAAGCTTAAATATTTTTATGATTCTTGATCTATACTTTTGGAGATCTGGGCCAGGTTTAAGAACATTTTTGAACTGAACAAAACACTTTGCACTCTTTTAGCCTCACTGACTTGTGCCTTTCTTTTTTTCCGTGAAAATGGACAGGTGCAATTTTCTTTTTAAAATACAGAAAGCACATAGTTGACACTCAAGTGTCAGGAGTGGTCTGTTAATGTGACTAGACAGGAGATTTTGATGCTGTGTGAAGGAAGCTCTTAAACCACAGGGGCCTCAAACACATGGCAGAACCAAGAGTACAGGCAGAGCAGTTATCCCATGTGCGGCAATGTGTGGGTGCAGCATCACTACCACCTCCTGGTTCACCACAAGGATTTCATGGCAAAAAAAAATGTGTGCCTATGGGCATACAAACATATATGTGAATAAGAGGCCCAAAGAATCTAAGGCAATCTTTGGGAAGGGCTGTTTCCAGTTTGCAGAGCTCCAGTTTGCATCTGGGAACTCTGCTCTTTTCTCCCTTTGAGTTCCCAGGCTTCAGTTAAAGGGCCTGGAGGTAACTCTGGTCTCTTCTGCCTGTCTATGCCATTCCAGGGGACTCCAACCTGCACTTCAGTAACAGCCACACATCTGTCACCCTGGGCAGCCTCCTGGATGACCAGCACTGGCACTCGGTTCTCATAGAACGCTTCAACAAGCAAGTGAACTTCACAGTGGACAAGCACACCCAACATTTCCGAACGAAGGGGGATTCAGATCACTTGGATATTGATTATGAGGTGTGTGAAGCCCTTTAGGTTATAACCTGGGAAATGAGGTATGAATTTTGGTATAAAATGAATATGATGGAAAGCAACCACTCTATGAGCTGTTTCTTTCCAGCAAAGATCTTTATTTAATACTTTCTTTCCAGAGAGAGTTCTTTCATACTTCACAAGCATAAACTATATCAGTGCAACTCTACATATGTCAGTCTCAGAAAATGACCAGTTTCTGTGCAAATATGCATTGGATTATGCTTACACTTCAAAGTACAGCAGATTTTGAACTAAATGAAAAGTTACAGCCCAGGTTCTAGTCAAATCTTCAGGGAGCAACTGCCCTTATCTGTAAGGAGAGGTGCTGCGTCATCGTCTCCAATACGATTTTGTTTGCACATTATGCGCCATTCCTGCATTTGATTGACATGACCATGGGGATACCAGCCCTGAGTTGTCCCTCTATCCAACCACAGCTTGGCTTGGATTACAGTGCTCCAAAAAGAGATGAGCAGGTAAAAACTATTGTTTTCCCACTAGGAATGGAAGACCCTCAGAATGAAAGGGTGTTGTAGCTAGGTGGAAATCATTCTCTTCTCCCAGGTAACAAGCGACAGAATGAGAGGAAATGGCCTCAGTTGTGCCAGGATCTGTTTAAATTTAATAGCAGGAAAAACTTACTTTCTGAAATGGGATCAGACATTGGAATAGGCTGCCCAGGGAAGTGGTGGAATCATTGCCCCTGGAAGTGTTCCAAAGGTATGTGGATGTGGCACTTGGGATATGGTTTAGTCATGAACACAGTGATGCTGGGTTGGACTTGATCTCAGAGGTTTTTTCCAGCCTTAGTGATTCTATGATTCTGTGACTTTCACAACAACTAGCTCTGACCCAGGTCCCTTCACATCTGGGGATTTGCTGCAGAGCATCCTGATCTAGGGAGCCAGAGCAACTTGGCCAAGGAAGGACTGAGCAGAGGAAATATCCTGCCTGCCCACAAACCCCAAGGCTGCTGTGCTCTCCTTTGATGAGACCAAGGTGTGGCAGAGTGCAGTTTATATCACTCCAACAGTTCAGTGCTCATGGCTGACAGTTTTAAAAAAAAAACCCTTAAAAAAATTATATATCATCATATCTGTATGCAAGGCAGTTCCTCATCCATTCCCCCCAAAAATGCACACTTGTGTGCAAATTGCACATGTTCATTTTTGTCCCCCTGTGCTTGTCTGCCAAGTCTCCATCACCCACAAGGCACAGGGTTGTGCTGACACAGTCAGAGCCATCACCCTGTCCAGATGTGTTGAGCTGGCACGGTTCATTGCTCAAGAGACCACAGGTTTCCCCTCTGCACTTTGAATTCTTTTCTCTGGGAAGAATCATTTCCCAGCACACCAAAGGGAAAAAAGCAGATGTCTCGGCAGCGGCAGGTGCCTGCTCTCTCCTTTCAACTTCCAGCTGAAATTCCTTTCTTTGCATTTCACAAAGCAGGATGGAGAGAATGGTACCTGTCCCATGGCACTGCTGTACCAAATCATGAGCATATTTAATAGGGACAGCACATTTGAGCATTGGGATTCTGCAACAGCTTCAGACCGAACCATCAGGGGCCAAAGCTGTAACTGCTTTAAGATGGGTTTGAGGAAAGACAAATGATTGATTCATCAGCTTTCCTAATTTCAAATTAATAAAATTCCTTGCTTCCTGCTTGATGTTGATTAGGGGAAACTCAAGCTCCAATTTAATTTGTAGAATACTTTTTCCACATATTCCAAAATAAGGAGCTTGATAGAAAAGTTCTTCAGCTGGTGTTAATCAGCATCGCCACTGACCTCTGTAGCACTCAGACCTGGTCTCTGGTGCTTAGTTTTTCACAGTGTGTTTTTTCTCCATTTGCACTGGACAATCTTTCAGTCAAACACTACAGCAATATAGGCTACTGAAAGTTTATCTCAGCACACTTTAGGGATTAAAGGTCTTACTGAGGGTAGTAAAACCATTACTTTTGTAATTAAAATTATTACCACTCACAAAGGAAACTGTTTTCTTAATAATGCAGTGGTGTAATTGGTATTGATTTTTCTTCTGGTTTTGAAACTCCAGTACAGAGTCCCTAAGCAGGAAACTTTAAGAACAGAACATGAAAGAAGGAAAGTCTGCTGTTTTAGGAGGAACTAATGATTCTCACTGGAAAAAAAATTGCTACCACAGAAGCCCTCATGCCAATAACAAACCTGCAAGTAGCAGTCTGTTCACTCTATTTCTCTGAAGTAATCAATTAATACAACTGAGGTGCAAGTTCATTAAGGACTTGTTTTCAAATAAGTGCTTTCAAGGTTACCCAGGGAGATTTCATTTGCTTATGTATACCAGCTTGTTATGTAGAGTGGAATGGAAAATAACACCCAAATTTCCCTTTATTTTTGTAATAATGAAATGAAGTAAGGCATTAGGAGTTGTGACAGAGGAATAAGGTTGACCAGGTTCCAGCAGCTGTCAGCATGTAGAGCAGTGCCACACAGTGCCTGCCCTTGCTGCAGTGGATGCAGCAGGACTGCAGCACATCTTCTGTGAAGTGTGACGGCTGTAGGATCCTCACCTGCATTATCACACTCGCAGTGCTGCTGACTGTGATGGGAAAAATGAATAAAACCCGAGTAGTACCACCAGTAAGGTTTTGCCAGAAAGGTTGGTAGATCCATTAGAAATGAGCACTGACATTCGGAAAATGAAGGTAGGATTATCAGAGGGTTTTTGGGTTCTGGGGTTTGGGAGCTGTTTTTATTTTTTTCTTTTCTTTGAATTCTAGGCAATTATGCTGGATTTTGGAAGCTTTATTTTCTTAGGCTCTTTGTCCTCCTAGGACTTTCAACCCTCCAGCTGAGTGATGAGTGGTAGCCTGCACAGTACTAACATCTGCCAATACTTAGACAACAACTCAGCAGAAGTTTTGTGCAAATGTGTAACCTGCAGAGCTTCTTCATGACACTGCTCAGTTCCAAATGCCACATGTGACTATTGTAAAGGCAAAAGAACAATGACATTTAGGGAAAACGAATGCAAGCTACAAATGGGATATTTTGTGTTTGTGATACTACCCTCCACTGGCTGAAACAAAAATTGTTCAGATGCATCACTGGTAGAAAGGGGTGAGCCCAGCTCGCAGGCAAATCCAGTGCTCTGTAGGCAGGGAGAATTTATTCCCCCATTGCTCAGCAGTTCCGTGGGCTGCAGCTGGGTGTCATCCTTCAGGACAGTGGGGCTGTGATTTGGACACTGTGTGAACATTTCCTTGGGCGTTGTGTTTTCCTGAGTGGGTAGCTGGTGACACCGGGGTGGTGTATCAAGGCACTTCAGAGCTGTTCCAAGTCAGTGAGCTGTCTGCTGCAGAGGTGTTTCTCCAGCAGCTGTGATGGGGGCTGTGATTCCCTCTGTGGGGTGGCCAGATCCTTCTTCATGCTCCCAAGTGCCTCTGTTGATGTGAATTTGTTCTTAGATAATATCCCAGCTGGATGCATGAAGTGGGGCTCTGCTGTCTTGGTTTTGGGATGATAATATAATATATATAAAAATATAAATATATATATATTATAATATTATAAATAATACTGTTCTTATTCTTTCCAAAAGCTCAGTTTTGGAGGTATTCCTGTACCGGGGAAACCAGGAACCTTTCAGAGGAAAAATTTCCACGGGTGCATTGAGAACCTTTATTACAATGGAGTCAATATAATTGACCTGGCAAAAAGGCGCAAACCTCAGATCTATACTGTGGTAAGAGGCAATACTGCATGCTTTCCTTCTTTGCTTCCATGCTGTTGGTGCTCTCTTGGTGCTGCTGGCTACACTGAATGATCAGAGTTCAGATTTAGATAGCTATGGGCATGATTAGCTTGTTAAAATGAGGATAACACCAGCCAGTGCCGACTCCTGTGGTGAGAGTTATTGAAAGACACATGTGGAAATTAATGCATTTCTCTGACTTTCCAGGTGTATTAGAAATTGCTTGGAGAAACTTTTTAATTAATTTTCCAAGATTAAAATGTATATTTTTGATGGCATGATAGAAATCATAGAGGTTTTTTTTCTGGTTAACTCAGATTAAGTCTCATTTTCTGGATCATTCTCTATCACTGTTGAGTAGTACAGTAGTAGCAAAATTTTACTCTTATATTTAAGTTCACATTATAGAGAAGATATAAATGTTTCTTTTATTATTGGAAATAGTTTCCTTTGTGCTGTTTCTTATAGTCAATATATTGACACTTCTGAGAACCGTTGATCTGGTACTAGTGTCTCTAAATGTGGGGGCTAACTAGAGGAACTATTGTCTTATCCATCTGCTAACAAAAAAACACAAATGCAACTTCACACCTAATAATATCCAAAATTACAAATATATTTAAATGTATTATGAGCAAGATAAGGAGCATTTTATTTTGCAAGAAGAGGGAACAGTACACTTCCATGCAGCCTTGACAAACTGTAAATAATTCAGCTCTCTGTTTAGCTTGTGCCTCCCTCCATGTTTGATATGTGCCTTTTGGCCAATACTGTGTCTTTGGAGAACGTGGAGATGAAACTCCTTCTGGCTCTCATGGCATCTTCTGGTTTGTAGTAGTGTATATGAACATGCTGAACCTAAAACAAAGCAAGCCAGAAGACCAAAGAAATTCTTTCTGCACCTTCCCTGCCTAGGGCAAGGCTGAATACACAGAGAAATAGAAAATGGAAAGGTGATGGGTGAGAAGTCCTGCATTGTGTTGCTGGCAGTCAAGACTGCCTCCAGGATGCTCCCCTGGGACTGAGAGACTTTGCTATAATAATCTAGAGTCTGATGTTATGAGTGAGGACTCAAAAGGCTCAAGTCTTATGAACTGTGTTAAATTTCTCTTCCCCTCAGCTTACTTTCTAAGGGGGAAGCAAAGAGCCCTAGTCTGCTTCTTAGGTCATTAAACAGCTGGTTGTTTTGCTGCTGGATAATGGGAAGGCCTTTCTAAAGGGAAAGACAAAAATTTTCAATGCACTTTTTCTCTGAATAGCATTGTCTGGGTATAAGTGGCCTCAAGCAACGAAACTCCGTTACTGCAATACTTGGTTCAGTCTCAGAATCCGGCTCCTTTCCTCAATGTAAGGGAGTGGGGATGTGTCTCCATTTTTCAATCTCTTTCACATAATGCCATAGTTTTCGAAGCCTGGCTGCTGTACTGCATTTCTCAAGGTCTATGGGGCTCTGTGTGCAGTTTCTGTGACACTTGTGTATGCAAAATACATGGAAAGGTTGCCACACTTAACGGTACATCACAATCTTAGATGAACACCCTTCTATGAGAAATGGTCCATGTAAATCTGTTCTTCAACCTTCTTTGCATCACAGCTATTTCTCTCCTCTGGCAATGCTCATGTTCTTCTAGGTTACACAGGGTCTTCCTTTGCCACCTTCTGCTCTTCGCCACTCCTTAGCAATTAACTTACTCAAATTAAAATAACTTGTTCTAGCTAAATGTAGTCTTTTGCCTGCCAGAGTTACTCTGCACTAAATGCTTTTACTCCAAGCACGTTGAGGTTGTCATGCAACCAGCCATATCCCCAGGGAGCTGCAAGCTTCTCTGCTTCATGTCTTTGTAGTTGCTAAGGTTGTCTGGAGTGAAAATGCGATGAAAAAAAAGGCACAGAAAAATAATTAAATGTAGCAGGGACTTGAAATCACTTCTTCCAAAAATGTGTTGTATACTTGTGCTCTCTCCCCAGCCTTGGAGACCATCAGGGATAGTTCTGCATTGTTAGTCCCCAAAATACCTTTGTCTCCCAGGAAAAGATAATTGAGGACAAACTGGTTAGTGTGGGATTAGAAAGCCATTATGCTCGGAAATACCAGCTTTGTCCTCCAAAGGCAGGCAGACTTCAACACTCAGTCTCTGCTTCACTCTATGCCTTTGTGAATGTTAACACAGTCAGTGAGCCAAACTTGTGGGTTTTCATACCCATCAGCTCTGTTTTGTTTTTTTGTTTTTGTTTTTTTTACTGTTGACATCTTTCACACAAGCAGCTGAATGATACATCAGCTTTGGAGGTATAGATTTCCTCTTATGATGTAGTTCCTCATCCATATAAATAATGGTCTCAAATCAGCTGCATTTAGAGTTAGAGGAAGAAACTACAGGTTGTCAATAACAGATTACTGCAGTATGTATTGTACTCTTGGGTGGTGGCTGTGATTATCATTCTGCCTGTTCTTTTCTGTAACTCATTTGCACTTGTCAGAGTTGCAATAAAACCCCTTGAGAAGGGATCTCAAGATAACGAGGCAGTGTGTCTCTTTGAACTGAAACTTGCCTTCAGAATTCCATTTTTATATTGCCTGATACTTAACCTCTCTGCATGGCCCTGTCTGTTTGGACAGGATATCTGTCTACTCTCTGGGGTTTCTTCTGTCCCTGATGGTATGTTGTGGGCTTTTTTTTTTCTTGGGGGGTGGATAGCATCAGGGAAAGTGTTTTGGGTTCTTTGTTTGGGTTTTCTTTATTTTGTGTGTGTTTCAGTTTGTTTGTTTGTTTGTTTGTGGGTTCGGTTTGGTTTGGTTTTTCCTTCCCCTAGGTCATTGAGCATAGGGAAGTAATAGGGGATCTTTTATGTGCTTTCCAAAGTGATTACTGGTTTTAATGTCAACTGGTCAAATTTCTGTAATTGCCACTGTCAGAGTTTACAGCAGTTACTTGTGCTTCTTGGGCAATTAGTTAGAGGCAGGAAAATATGCACGTAAGAGCCACATTTACAAGAAGCAGAAGAGAATTGTTCTTCCCAGAAGGAAACTTGGCCTGCTGATATCTGGGATGGAGAAGTCCTCATTGAAGGCTTTTTGCTTAAGGGTGTATGTAGATGTAGGAGGAGATGCAACAAGTTCTAGGAAGAGAAACCTATTGAGAGTTGCTAAATACATCTCGTTAATGGAGTAGATGAGAGAAAAGATACCTATAACATCCTGAAAATAGCTATAGGATCCTGGCCACCAGTGCTTACCTACTGCTAGATTCAGGCTGCACCTTTAGAAATCGCTCAAATGTGACCTGTGACCAGCCTTTTAAGTCTTTTTGTGCTTCACTGATTTGTGATGTCAAAATAGGAAGTTGTCTAGCCGATGAAAATAAATTAAGAGGTCATGAAAAAATGCTGTGTTTTATCTTGTGTTTCACTCTGCTTACTGAAATTGAGAGAAACACAATCTCCCTTTTCTCTTCCATTACCTCTGGCTAATAGAAATTGAAGCTGTATTTTTATTTAGCAGAGCAAACCCTGTGCTGACTTGAGAATAGTGCAGGATATTTGTAAGGCAGAAGTTGTCAGCCCTCAGATATACTTGAATTTCTACTCTGGGCTGCCATGTTGAATCTGGGAGTGACAGTTCAGCACAGCAAGGGATGTGGTGACATGTAAATGTATCACTGTAGTGCCTTGGGGAAATAACCAATTGCCAGCATCAAAGAGCAAGGAAAGATACTTAGTGACAGAAGAATGTAAACTAATAATTCATTCCCTTTATAGAGAATCCAAACATGCTATTTTATTAAGCTGATTTGAGATACCTTCATCCTGAGAAGTATTTACTTGTCTATGCCTGTCTCGTTCTACCAAAGTGCTATTGCAAGTGTTGATCTACCTTTGAATATCAGGCTGGTGATTTGTGAAGGCCTCTACTAGGATTTGAAGAATCAGGAGTTAGATTTTTTTTCCTTAGTTTTTGCACTGCAGTCAGACTATAGGAATCATAAATAAAAAATGTTTGAAATGCTTAGTGACAACTTCCTAAGGACTAGATCAAACTTCTAAAAAAAAAAAAAAGTTTTATTAAGTTATTTAATGAAAGTTTTGAGTCACACAGTTAGAAAGAGAACTGAATTTACTGGGTTTTAGGTAGGGCAGGTGAACTCAGATTCCAGAAATATTTGGTTCCTGTAAAAGTAGCTTTTTATATTTTCTTCTGTGTCCCTTTCTGCTCTCTGGGTCTTCAGATGAGTCTCCTTCACATTCTACCTGTAGTGTGGAGTAGCAAGGAAGTCTATATAAATAGCATTCATTTTAAGGTCACATTTTATTGTTGCTGAATGATATAACAGGATTATTTTGAAAGAAATTAGGTATGTCACTGCAATTAAGGTCTTGAAATAAAGTCTGTTTAAATGACATTTTTCCTGTTGATTTCAGTTGGCTTTGTCTAGAATTCTAGAGTTTCAGAGTGCAAATATATAATCCAGCACACACCTGTAATAATAAACTCTCTTTGATATAAAAGTTTTTTTTGTGTTAGGATTTTGATAATTGTGATGACAAGTGAAGCAAGACTTTTGAGAGAGACCATATTTTTTAATAAGACTAGTCGACATGCAGAAAAAAATGACATGTTTCTGAGCAAATAAGGTCTTTTTGAGAGTCATCAGCCTTCAGCAAATTACAGGTTAGAAACAATTGTTCTAATAAATAAAACAAGGGGTTTATTTATTATATTATCTGGATAGTCAAATTGAATGAATAGGGCAGTTAGTACCTGCTGAGTGGAGCAGGATGTTTCAAGGTGGGACGTGATAAGGCAGTTAGTCCCTGAAGGAGAGGAAGAGAGATGGCTAATTATTGTCAGAGGAGTTAGCAGGGAAAAAGGAAAATGGGATGGAATGCAATTTGCTTCAAAGCCAAGGCTTTAATGTATTTTGTAAGGTCTTATTTCAGTTGGTAAGGCCTTGGGAACTACTTGGTACTTGGCTACCTGACATAACAGAAAGGGGGCAAGCTGACCCATCACAATCAAGAGCCAGGATTGTGTTCAGTTCACACCAGTCATTCAGGATGGTGTTATACCATGATACACTGATAACTGGAATTTAAAAGAGGAAAATCTATTAAAGGAAACTAATACATAAAAAACCCAAAAAAAACCCAAACCCAAAACCAAACCAAAAAAATCCTGATAAGAATTGCTTTCTGTACATTTTTTCTATTTTAAGGTAGATGTGATTCTGTTTCATAATAATAATTAAAAAATCCTTGCTGCTGTGTTTTGTTCCAGGCAATAAAACTTAATAAGCTGGAGATATCTTTACCTTGAGCTGGAACAAAAATTGGACTTGGATTGTAATAATTTGCCAGTTTAATCTAAGACATCTATTTTATTCACTTCTGGCAAGGTGAATTTGAAAGGCTGGCTTGATTCCTTCTTGTTGTTCAAAGGAGGGTGTCTGGATGAGATGGAGTTAATTCCCCCTAGCAGACCCCAGAGGACTGTGCTTTGTGTTGGTAGCTAGAAAGGTATTGATAACACACCAGTGTTTTGGCTACTGCTGAGCAGTGTTGGCACAGCATCAAGGACACCTCTCCAATATTCCTCCCTCACCAGGAGCCTGGGGGTAGGTGAGATCCTGGGAGGTGACATAGCCAGGACAGCTGACCCAAACTGAGCAAAGCGATGTTCCATACCATATAAATCTGCTCAACAATAAAAACCAAGAAAAAGGAGAAGGAGGAGGATAGCATTTATTATTGTGATGTTTGTCTTCTGGAGCAACTACTGCTTTTGCTGAAAGCTTGCTTCCTAGGAAGTATCTGGACATCACCTGCTGATGGAAAGTAGAGAATAAATCTTTTGGTTTCCTTTACTTCTGTGTATGACCTCTACTTTTGCTTTATTAAACTGCCTTTATCTTGACCCAAGAGGTTTTTTTCCATCTTTATTTTCTTCCCCTGCCCCATGAGGAGGGAAGTGATAGAGTGCCTTGGTGGGCACCTGGCATCCAGACAAGGCAAATCTACCACAAAGGGAAAATATTAATTGGTCACACTTTTTTTGCTTTTCCTCCTGTCTTTTTTTTTCCTTTTCCTGTCTCTCTGAGAGAAACGATGTAATTTTTCCAAATTACGTCTATATTTGCTCCCATCTTTTATCAACAACTCTTAACTATTGTACCATATAATGAAACAATAATGTACAGTTACTATGGGCATAAAAATGGTAAAATGCTTTGTTCTGCTTCTGGCCAGTGACATATCTTAGGACTCTGAGATAAAGAACATCCATAAACATTTAGCCAAGCATCTAATCCCTGATTCTCTCACAGTCACAATGTTTCAGTTTTTTTGAAGCCTTCTTCTTTTTTTTTTTTTTTTTGCTAAATTCTACTTTTTCCACATTAGGAACATTATCTTAGTGTAAACAACTTAAAGCAATATGATAAACAATTAGAATTTTATCATCATTCATGATACCTACAGTAAGTGAAGATAGGGCAATTCTTTATCATGAGACTGATTATCACAGGGCTATATTAGTTTCAATGAAACTTGGATCAGGAAAGCTTTCAGATTTTCATAATTTTGCTTAGTGAAAGAGGAATCCCCTTCAGTATAGGGTGGGTATGGGCCCCTGCTCTTGGAATGGATTGGTTGCTCACTCAGTGGACTACTCCTAACTCGAGTAACACTGTGCACCTTGGTGCTCCCATATCCTGTCTGAAGACAGTTTCCAACAGTATTTCAGAAGGCTGGAGCTGGGATCTCACTTTGATTTGCTTTTCATTCAGTGCTTAGCAAGGTCTTGAAATGTATTTGAAATCTATGTGGGTTTCCTGACATCTGTTCTGCTTGAGATAGTTAATTTAAAAACAGGATTTGAAGGGACTTCCCTCATTCTCAAAATCCAGTTGTTCAGTCGAATGACAGTTTTTCATCTTATCCTTTGAAACTGCATCAGAGGTCACTTTTTTCCTCTGTCACGTTGCTCCCAAATTCATCTGCAAACTCAGTCTCTTCACAGCTAGAAATACTCCTCCAATTTCTAAGCTGGAGATATTCTGGCCAGTTTACCACATTTGTATCTCAGCCAGGCCTGGGATTTTAGTCCCCTTACCTGTCATATAAAGTATTCCTTTCTAATCTTCTGCAGAAAGCAAGATATCCTTTTTATTGGACAGTATCCATAGAGTGATTAATGACAAAAGTTAAGTGCCCATTTGATGCTCTAATCTGCAGGTAGAATAAGAGCTCAGAAATACTCATTTATTCTTCTTTCTTTTCAAGCTGTGATCTTGGCCTGGATCCTCTGGTAGGCTAAGTGCTGAGGATTTCAGCACAGCTGTCAGTTTGAATAATTTCCCAAGTGCATCTTATTTTTGATTAGTATTCTCTGAGAACAAGGAGAATGTATAAGAAACTTGATACCAATTGCCCTGGCTATGGTGTTGTCTTCTCTCTTCATTGAACAGTACACAGTATTACATGAAGAAAGGCCAGAAAAGACTGAAATGGTTCATTAAAGTTATACCGGTTTTATTGAAGTTCCACGGAAGTCAATGGAAAGGCTCCAGTCAGTTTTGGATGAGTTTTATGGCTCAGAGGATCTTCTAATGTAATCCACTTTTATCCTCATCACTTAGCAACTGCGTTCTTCCATTCTCTTTTAACAGGAAAGCTTTGATTCTTTCTTAAAATACTGTAACATGATGTTGCCTGTTGATTCAACACCTTACTTGAACAAGAATCATCTCTAAAACTGTACCTTGCCTGCAGAAATCTGGGATGGTTCCACTCTTTTCTTGAGACAAGTACCATGGCAGCCAGTGAAAAAATTGTAAATAACTCCATTGCATTTCTAGGTTCAGAAGTTTTCTCTTGTAAGAACAATAAGAACTCTTTTGGAAAGATTTCACTGCTTGTTAGAGGAGTCGTTAATCAGTCTGAGGATGGACTCAATGGAATTCTCGAATGCCATAGTATAGCTAGAGTTTCCAGCAGCTGAGTAGAGCTGAGCATCTCCTTTATTGTCTCTAGGGATTAGACTGTTCTTATCCCATTTCCTAGCCAATGAGCTTCAACTTTTCAGTTAAACTGGGTTCAATTACAAAATCAAGTGTCTGCCAGAAATCTGGCATATACCCTGGAGAGTTCTAGAACTGCTGCCAATTAAAGCAAAATGCTCATGATCAGATGCAGGTTTAAAGGGAGCTGTTTACTTTTCTGACTTAGACCTGCTGGCAAAACTTGTTTGAGAACAAAATTCAGTACAAATTTAACAGTTTTTGTAAAGGGGACCTATCCCACTTCAGCGGACAAATGTTTTTCAAATCAACAGTTGCGTATTTCTTAATCGGATTTTCATGTTATTGTCTCTAGGAAGGTGGACAGCGTTGGTCAGTGTAAGGACATGAGCAGCTATTGTTGGTGTGTATTAACTACATCATCTGGTTTTACTCTAGAATGCTGCTTTTAGAAGGTGTTTCCCTCCTAAATGAGTCAGTTCAACTGACTTAAGTTTACATGGCATCAACTTTATTTAACCTTTTTTTCTCCCCACAAACACTGGTTAGTTTTTAGCTCTGACTGCAACTAGTTAAGGCCTTTACATTATGGAGATCTCAATTTTTGAATAAGAGTAACAGAAATACCTTCTGAAAAGAACTCCCCCAAAAGGCAGACACACCTCTTGTCCATCCCAAATATATACCTTTAATCTCATGTTCATAGAATATTGCAGCACCACCTTTACGCGTTTCCACCTGCTTGTTCTTGTGGCAGGTAGAATCACACTCTTCTTCAATTTGGTCAATGGAGAGGCTGCAGAGCTTGAAGTCTCGCCAGGTTAAGCAAGGGAAGAGATATGTAGCTCCTGTCCATATGTTCCAGCGCTGGCCATGGAGTCAACACTCTTTGCTGATCATGTGTCAGGACAGGACTTCTGTGCATATCCCAGCTTACATGAATTGCTAGATACTGTGAATGACTGGAGTGTTGCTGAGTTTTTCAAGGTGTGAAGGCAACCCATGAATTTAGGACTAGTGGTATATGTTCAGAATCTCGTGTCAAATGCAGACGGAAACATTACCTTATATTTGGGCATATGCCTATGCATCAGTGATACTTTGTTATGGTGCTGCTACAAACAGCTGGAAGCATATTAACCACACAAGGTCTTTACTGGCTTGTTTTAAGGTCATCTGAAAGTTTGTTGTGCACTGCAAAATGTTTTTTCATCTTAGCATTTGCCTTCTTTGGCAC
The DNA here is from genome assembly GCF_009829145.1 of Chiroxiphia lanceolata. Taxonomy (NCBI): domain Eukaryota; kingdom Metazoa; phylum Chordata; class Aves; order Passeriformes; family Pipridae; genus Chiroxiphia; species Chiroxiphia lanceolata. The sequence goes on along the minus strand of NC_045643.1, from coordinate 26,115,807 downwards.
CATTAAGTCAGCCTAGGCATAGTTTTTTCTGCAGGTAGGTAAAAATCTGGAAAGAGCTTTCAGACAAAAATCGTATCTGAATTCTTTACTGTGAGGGTGATGAGATACTGAAAAAACTTTCACAGAGAATTTGTGGATACCCATTCCTGGAAATGTTCAAGGACAGGTTGGATGGGGCTTTGAGCAACCTAGTCTAGTGGAAGGGGGATTGGAATGAGATGAACTTTAAGGTCCCTTCAAACCCAAACCATTCTATGATCAATAAATGTCTTACAACTTTGTGTAAAGTACTGAAAGCACTGTAAAGGTCTAAAATTCCAAAGGAAAATAGTCATTGCCATTTAAAGTGTCTAAACTTAAAACAGCTCTAGAGAAGGTTAACTGTATTTATTTATAATCCTGCAGTTGACTGTTTTCTGTAATTTGGCATGATTTTGATTGAATATTGAGGTGGATATATAACAACAACAATAGCAAAAAAAAGCTTGTGGCAACTCTTATGCAGGTAAAACCCACCAGGTAGTAGAAACTTTAAAGGCTGAGAACAAATTTCTGTCCTACTTCCTTCGTAGTTGATGTTCAGTGGAGTTTGGATAAACTTTGGATTATATCTCAAAACTCATTCTAATATAATATGCTCATGGATTCCTTTTGCCATTGCTAAATCTGGTATGTAGCATTCTGAACCTCACAGGGCAGGTAATATGTAAATAACTCTACATAGATAAATATCTATCAAGGGCTCTTTCATTCAGTGATAACTTAGTCTATTTCTGACACTTTATTTTCCATTTTAAAATACAAGATGGAAAGACATTTGAAAGTGATAGGGAACAGTTCCATCAGCTGTCTGAGATGGCAGAGAGGAATTCCCCAAGCACTGTGCAACTTCCTGCACATCCATCAAGTGCTGTTGGTTATAATTATCCTGCAATAGTGAGGTATGGGCTCTGATGAGAAGTGTTATCATGGAGAAAGCCTTACACTCCAATGTTTTTGTCAGATTACAGTTAGTATTTTACAAAGCAGCCTAGTTCAAAGCAAGGTGGCTGCAACAATCTCCTGGAGTGGCTCTAAAAGACATAGCTCCTTAGATGCCTCCTGGCTTTATATGTTGTTAAGGTTTTATTACGTCTTGAATGACCTGGTTGGGTAATCTACAATGGCTGAGCAAAATGGAGTTGTTTCTTCTAGAAACTGCAGTGATACATGCTGGTACAGAGTCTGCTGACTGCTTTGAGTAAATGTGCTGCTCTTCTGGGCAAATAGCACCATTGATTTCAGGGCTGGATGACTGACGTAATCAGCTAAGGCGTGGTGTTGATAAGGGACATTTAGACACATCTAGATCCTTCTAAGAACTGGTTTGATTTTTCGATCTTTCCCATTTAGGATGAAAGTAAAATTTTGAAGTTAGATGTGTTTTCCCAGCATGGACAGATACATTTCCTAATGGTTTCCCAAGATTTGTGTCTGAATAACAATACCTATTTCAGCCTCGAGGGCCATTAGAAATCCAGTAAGCTTATTTAAATAAAAATGCTTTTAGATGAGTGAAAAAAAAAAAAAAGTCATACTGATTATGTTTGATTTGCAGGGGAACGTGACCTTTTCTTGCTCAGAACCACAAATTGTTCCCATCACCTTTGTGAGCACCAGTCGAAGCTACTTGCTACTACCCGGCACTCCTCAAATTGATGGTTTGTCAGTCAGCTTCCAGTTTCGAACATGGAATAAAGATGGTTTACTTCTGTTCACCGAATTGTCTGAAAATTCAGGACCTCTCCTGGTTTACCTCCATGGTGGGAGATTGACATTACTTATTCAAAAAGAGACTGAGAACCCAGTGGAAATCAGTGAAGGTGCTTGTTTTTTGTTTACTTTCGTTCGTCTCCCTCTAAAACACAGAGTTTCAGCTCCACAGGATGAAAGAATCAAGAAATAAGGAAGCATCGAATCTTACTTTCTTTTTTAAATTTTCTTTTGATTTCCAGTGATAGAGCCACCCGGTACAGCTTGACCTAAGCATGGAAAATTGGCATCCTGAGATCTCTAGACTCGAACTGTCTGACAATTAGATTGGCCTCTGTGTTCTTAAGCAGTCATGCTAAATTATCTTCAGTCAGGTCACATGAAGACCTTCCTGTTTCCTGTCTTCAATAGTCAGCTGGGAGGCAGCTCAGACACTGTACTTTTCTCCAGCACAAGTTAAGGAAGCCTTGAAGCTGATTTTCTTCCTCTGACTGTAGCTTTACACTCTCCCTTTGTGCTACAGTCATCAGAGAGAGTGAGCATGGGCTTCCTTTCCTTACACTCCCTCATGGGCTTCCTTAGTCACTTTGCAAGTTGCTTTTTTCAGTGCAACTGGTGGGATGCCTCTTTAATTTAAAACTGTGGGGAAACTGCTTGTAAACTCTTACCAGAACACCTTTGCATTGGATTACAGAGACATCAGGGAAACAATTTCAGATGTACAACAAAGGCAGGACCAGAGTGGCCCTGCTGCCATACCAGCGTGACTTACATAAGCCATGCTGGCATCCCAAACAGAAATATTCCTAGTCTAGGGCCTTTGCACATCCTCATACTGTTATGTAGGCATGCTGGAGGGGGAGAGTGGGAAATTAATTTTTTGCATTGTTTGAATACCAGTTGCCAAAGGTGGACTGATGGAACTCAGATGAAATGAAATAATAATAATAATAATAATAATAATAATAATAATAATAATAATAATAACAATAATAATAATAAATATCTACTATTACGTGTATATAAAATAGAATTGTTATAATAATAACTGTTATTAGATATGAGAGCAGATGTTTTAAAACATTTAATATTAAAATATCCCCTGTAAAGACTAAAAGAGAATAGTTGTATCTATTAAAAGAAGCAGAGATAAAAACTGACAGAGTTGTCAAAGCAGAGCTGTTCTGTTTTGCTCCCCTGTGTGTTTTGTTCCCCTTTATTATAGAAAATGAGGCAGCCCTGCATCTATTCTTGTTCATGTGGATTGCCACAGCCATAGTTTGCTGCAATTGAACATTGAAAACTGAGGTTCCAGCCTTTATTGCAGTCCTAATTAAATTGTTGACAAAACTGAGACAAAGTCAATATTTGTTTGGATGTGTATGTTTTTTGTAATTCTGAAATCATGAACCTTAGCCCAGCCTTTGGTACTATCCAAAACATGGCTAAACTGGCTACTTACACATGGAAAATATGCAGAAAGTGCAAATGCCATGTTCCACAGATGTCAGGTACTCACAATAAACTCACACTTGCTCAAGAATGAACCTATTTTTGCCCCAAATGGGACCTATTTTGTTTTGTCACAGTTTCAAACTTCAGCAACATATTTCACTTCAAAATGGACTCATTCTAGTTGAAAAATCATACATTTTTGCTGTAAAACCAGCCTCTAATTCTATGGCAATTGTGCATGTGTTAACAGCCATTACTGAGGAAATAGTCTCATTTTCGAATTCATAATGAAATGGCTTTTCATACACATAACACCCACATTTTTTTTTATTGTGTTTTGAACTGTTCCCACAGTTCTTTGTGTTGCTAAGTGCTCGTTTGTTTTCTCTGAAAGCTGCATTAACAAAAATATTCTGTTAGGGAGGGGAGTAAATACTAGTTGTCTGTACCTGATCTCAGTGCCTACAGCCTGACAGTAGCATATTTTGAACTGTTATTAGGTTACTTTTGATCTGCACCACTGTGTGTGAGCTCAGAAGCTTGCCCAGTGATTTTTACAGCTGTCAGAGTAGTGGATGTGGAGTTTCTCTGTAGCTTTGTGGTGCTGTTTCAAGAGCCACAGTGGAAAACCGATTTTCAGAATAAGGAAACAGAGAGGTCATATCCCACTTCGCACAAGCGTGTAAAAGAGAAAGAGGCTACCTCGTGTTGTTATCTCTCATTTATCTTTTCCTGGTCAGAGAAACAATCACAGCTCTCAGAAGATCCATGTTGAAATCCAATGTAGAAAGGTGCAAAGTGCATCCATTAATAGTACTGTGTGCTGCATTGATGCTGAAGGGTTTTAAGGAACACAAATCCTGCTAATACCTACTGGAGACTGCCAGGTTTCATATGGAGCCCGAGAGCAGGGTATGACTGTCTCACTGAATCTAATCCTCTGTGACTTCAAGCACGTGTTCAGTACCAGAAGCTCAGTAGAGATCTCTGCATGCTCCTGGGACCTATAAGCATTTATCAACAGACTGAAGATAGACATAAAGGTGCACAAAATGATACTAATGTACTACCACAAAGGTGAAGGATCTGGCTAGCTTGATGAGTCCCTGTAGCACCAGATTAGATGAAAATAGAGATGACCTACTTAAATACTCTTAAAAGCTTTCCCTTTCTTTGGCCCTTCTATGCCAGTTTGTTTCCAGAGGTAATGAGTTCTTTTCAACTCAAAGTTCTCCCTCTTTTTGGATCAACTGCATATTTGTGGTCACCTGTTGGAAGCAACAGGAGGTTTGAAGACCACAGTTGTCTCTTGCACCTCTTTTTTCACTCTTTGTACTTGTTTTTTGCCAGGCACCAACCTCCACGATGGGCTTTGGCATTCTGTTAACATCAACGCCAGAAGACATCGCATTACCCTGACACTGGATAACAACGCTGCCACCGCCAGCCATGCAACCACTGTCTCAAGGATCTACTCTGGGAACAGCTACTATTTTGGAGGTAGGTTGTTTCAGACAGGTTTTTGTGATGCAGATCCTCAGGTGCTCACCATTGAGTTCTCCCCAGGTGCAGGGAGAACTCTGCAGCTAAGAGCAAACGGAATGACTGATTTTGGACAGCCAATTGAGCTGCAATGTATACAGCACTGTGGGCAGATTGAAGGGTGTTGGTTAAGCCTGACAGAGAGAGAACAAGCAGAACTGTAAAAGTAAAAGCACAGCTGTAAAAGTGGATAACTTGTAGTGGTAGCCAATGGATACCTACATCTAGCTGGCAAAATATGCAAAATCTACAAAACTTTATTAACCACAAGTGGGATATTTAGGGTTTGGGGGTTTTTTGGTTTGGTTTTGGTTTTTCTTTTTTGTTAAAAGGCCCTAGAACTATTAGTATTATCAATATTTCTGTAGATAGCACAGTTCTGATCAGGCTCGGTGGCTCTAGACTTCAGAACTTAGATGACATGGCTCACATCTACAGAGGTATTTAGGTATGGTACTCTCGTGGAAATGAATATAGATTTAGTTCAATTTTTAAAATGGAAAGAACAGTCTTGAAAAATACTATCTTCTCCTTTTTGGAGTGCAAGTATTAATTTAGATAACAGTAGTGTCATTAACTGTCTTTTTATATAATACATTTCTGTGTAGTGCTTCCTGTAGTGAGGGTCTGATTTTGATGAACCTTCTGGATACAGCACTAAGTGAGGATGCACAGGGGGCTTTGGATCTCAGAGTTGTCTAAATATTGAGGAAGAGATACAAATGCCTTTCTTGCTACCCACAGGATTTCATCCTTTTACTGTGTGCATTGCTTCAGTAACAGAATTTAACTCATAATGATTTTACATTTTGTACAACTTTTTCAATGTGAGTTAGTTGCTATCAACTGTGGAGTTTAAAGATGAAAAAAATCACATTTTGATTTTGCTTATCACTTATGAAAACCTCATAGTCTGATATTTCCAGTAGCTAGCTGCTCTCTATTTTTTATCCCCTAACTGGATTTATAACACAGGAGGTTGCGTAGCGCAAGGAATAAAAACATTTGGAATTATAAGCCTATGAGTTCTTGCATTATGAAATCCCAGCAGAAATAGTTGAACATTCCAATATTCTTCTCTGCCTCTGCTCTTTTTCCCACAGGGTGCCCTGACAATTTCACTGATTCCCAGTGTTTAAATCCCATTACTGCTTTTCAAGGCTGTATGAGGCTCATCTTTATTGATAACCAGCCCAAGGACCTCATTTTAGTTCAGCAAGGCTCCCTGGGGAATTTTAGTGATTTATACATTGATCTGTGTGGCATCAAAGACAGGTAATTATTATTTCCTCTTTCTTGTATTTGTTCTTTTTTCATCCTAGTGGTTTATAGATACAGGTTGCATTAAGTGAAAATTCTAATCTGCCAACATTACGGACATTAGGCATAACAGAGCTACTAATAGAAAATACCACAACAAAGATAGGAGGACTGGAGGGGAAATGGTTTCAATTACAGGAGGCTCTCTTCACATTGACTTGTAGGAAATAGAGTATGCAAATTCAATCAAACTACAGATTGGTGAAAGGATTAAATTTTATGCATAAACAACATGAGATTGCTTTGAAGTTTTGGAGGAAATGAAAGAGAAGGAAAAATTACTTGATTTATCAGAACATGTCATCCCCTTAATATATTAGCTGGTTTTGCTTAAGTAAATAATTTACAATTTTTCTTGTTAGCCATTACAGCACATTCGTGATGAAGATATGGTACACCTTATGTGCAATACTGCCCTTTCAGCAAGACAATATAATGATGAAATGTCTGCATCTGCCAGAGACACCTTTAACTAGTAATCCAAATCCCTTCTAAATTGAAACCTGAGAGGAACCACAGATTTTCTTGTAAAAGTAGAGAGGAAATGAGCAACTGATATTTTTTTAAAGTACTTTATAATTTCTCTTTTGTTTCTTAGGGATTTTTAGTGTCTAAATATTTCTGAATTATTTCTGCAAATGTATGCTTTGAAGTTAGTATGTGGAATAATAGGTTCTGTTTTGTTTTGGTTTTTTTTAATCTGGTTAAGTTCTGAAAAATGGAAATGGAACTGCTGGAAATTTAATGTGCTTCAGATAGTTAAGGGAGTAGTAAGGATATTTTGGAAATGCATTAAGACTGTAAGCATTTAATGTATTTTTTTCAGATATGTTGCTTAGAGAGTTGGAGCCAAAGGCCAGTCTCCATTATTCCTTACTGTAGGAGGGAACAGCCTGCTGGAGCTGCAGTTTTTTGATAAGTGGGCAAAACCTCTGTGATCTGAGGCCTTTATGCTCATATTTGTATGTTCATGTTTGTTAATTTGTATGGAGAAAGTACTCAATTTGCTGATCAAACCTCTTTCCAGGTTTAATGGTTACTGAATTCAGGGGAACGTGAATTTCACACTTGGTGTGCCTGAAATGGTAGATGAAATTCATAAGATAAAGCTGATTTAATAAAAGGACTTAAAATACCATTTTTCCTGAGACTTAACAGGAAGAATTTTGTTGTTTTCTTGGAAAAACAGATTTTTTAAAATCAAGTAGACCATTCAAAACCAGTTGGTGTGTTTGTATGCTGAAACAAAAGGAAATTCTTCTGGCATGCTGCAGAGGTGCTGAGGGATGTCCCCAATGCCTTCACTGTCACCAAGTGCCGGCTACAGTGTAACTCTGTGGTTCTACTGAAATTATGTTCCTTATTTTTGGTGTACCAAGGATGACAAGCATCAATCTCTGATCATACCATAAAAATTATTTAGGACAAGAATCCAAATATAATAAGAATGGTGGTGCTTTACATTAACACCACCATTATTGTGGAATATCACACACACACAAAAAAAGTTATATGTAATCTAGTAAAGATTTAAACTTTTTATTCAAATGCTTTTCTCTGGGCAGCTTTAAATCTGTGTGTCCATACCATATGATCCAGATAGATCTATACGAGACATGATCCCTAGTAGTTATGATCTCTAGTAGGTATGATATACTAGATCATAGAGTAGATATGATCACAAAACCAAGGTAGATTTTAAAAAAGGAAAAAAAAGTTATTTACAATTGGCAAAAATTATTGTCTTATAGATGGATTTGATGTATCAGTGGAGGTGCCTTGAAGGGGAAGAGAGAAGCCTATGGAGTGGGAAAGTGTTGGGTTGAACTTCAGAAATACTCCTCATCATGGAAAGGTGTGAGCCTCACTGGCACCGTGGAGACTGAAACCTTCTCACTCAGTGAAACGGCCAGTGCTCCCTCCTTGTCTGAAAACTCCAATAGCTGTGCTTTTGCTGGGAAGAAGAAAGGATATATGTTTGGGGTCTTTGTAGTCCAAATCATGTTATACGTTTTACACATCTGGGACACAATCTTGAGAGAAGTTAAATTTACAGAATTGATTTCATGAAGTTAAGTTGTTCAGTTCAAAGAAAATAAATAAGGAAATTGATCCTAAGCCAGGGGATGAGCTGGGGAAAGACTGAACATGAAAGTATTTGTGGAGTGTGTTTCTCCTAGTCATTTTTGAAAATTGTAGGTTCTGCAAGCTTATATTATGTTATAATCAGTTGTAACAAAGTATAGGTGCAAAGTTTGAGATAACAGATTGAAATGCAATTGTACCAGGTCCTGCACTCAGGTCATAACAACCCCATACAATACTCCAGGGTTGGGGCAGAGTGGCTGGAAAGATGACCAGCAAAAAAAGGATGTGAGGGTGCTGTTTTGACGGCGGCTAAACAGAAGCCAGTGTGCACCCAGGTGGCCATGAAGGCCAAAGGCATCCTGGCCTGTATCAGAAATAGTGTGTCCAGAAGGACTAGGGAGGTGATTCTTCCCCTGTACTCTGCACTGCTGAGGCTACACTGTCAAATCCTGTGTTCTTTTGTGCCCCTCGCTATAAAAACAACAGTGAGGTGCTGGAGCATGTCCAGAGACGGGCAGTGGATCTGGGGAGGGGTCTGTAGAGAGAATCATATAAGGAGTGGCTGTGTAAAAGTTCTTCACTGAAAGGGTTGTCAAGCACTGGAATAGACTCTTCAGGAAAGTGGTGGAATCACCATCCCTGGAATGGTTCAAAAAACATGTGGATGTGACACTTTAGTGGTGAACATGGCAGGGCTGGGTTAACAGTTGGACTCAATGATCTTGGAGGTGTTTTCCAACCTTAAGGATTCTATGATTCTATCTAAAGACTCCATTGATGTCTAGTCTGTAGACTGGACATTGTACTCTTGAGTAGTTTTCAAATATTCTTCAAATTGGTTCAATGCACAAAATGTCCGACACTTTCAGTAACTGTAATTCAACTAGTCACTGTAGTTAAACTAGTGCTCTGTATCACAGAGGCTTTGGACTATAGGAAAGCTGGGATCTGGCTCCAGCTGTGCAAGATCCAGCTGCTTGTTCTGTCTGTATAAGGAGTATTAAAAATCTGTAAAAATCTCTTCTCCAAGAAATGTGATCCTGCCTTTCTTAATTATAAGATTTATTGCTGTGTGCACTGCATAGCACACGTTTTTGTAATTTTAGCGCATGTGGGAATCGTGTAACTTAATTGCCATGTAAATGGGACATTTGTCTTCGTTATCTAAGCAAAAAACCTCTTTTGACGAATATCCTCTATTTAGAAAGCAGTTTATTTGTTACAGTCTTGTAGACCAAGCTCATTCAAACTTGGGCTCTGAAAGCAGTGGTTAGGCAGCTTACTGCAACTTGTGCCTGCTCTTAAAAAGAGAATTAACGACTTTATTTTGAAAAATGACAAACTAGGATGACTATTGATGCCCACAGTATGTTTTGGAGAGAGAATCCAGTTGTGCAAGTATATTATACATGTACCACAAATACACACCCTGGGACTCTCTGTATAAAGTGATGAACCTTCATCTGAAGGACTGAGCTTTACTATCTCGCTATCACTCATCTCTAGCATTTGAACAATATGTGTGTTCAGGTGAACTTGGCATTATTGCCTTCTGTCTCCCTGTATTTGTTATTTCTATTCTTCAGTAACTATTTCTTTGGAAATAAATGCCCCTGACACTACTCAGGACATCAGAGAGTACGCACAAAAAATAGGGCTGTTCATAAACGTATGCAGAGTTTAGCCTTCTTTCCATTTGGTGGCTGGTGAGACAGTGCCAAGTGAAGATGCTTTTGGAGATACAAGTGACCTTAACCATCTTGTTGAACCTGCTTTAAGCAGGTAGCTTCTGCTAGAGACATTGAGAGGCTTCCTGCAGCCTTAGCAATCCTGTGAACAAGTCCACCCTGTAGTTGTTCTGGTCCTGGATGAATGGGCAGTTCAGGACGTATCTGTGAGATCTGAGATTAGCAGATAACAGAAAACCTTGCGTATTCTGTGCTTTCAGTAGGACATTAAGACATTGTACAGTCTTGAGTTGAACACAGCAGTATGGGCTGTCCAGATGATGGAAGAAGCCCCATTAGCACCACCTCCTATTAAGAGACTTCTTTTTTCTAGTCCTCACGTCAATGCCAGCATCACTAATGTCTCCACTGTTGCATATCAAGTTGTTGCATATCTGACTTGCAATCGTCTTGTATGGTACTTAGACATTGTCCTTAGGTTATACATCCTGTGCAAGGAGAGACATCCCGAGTCTATTCAAGTCAGAGCTGTGTCTGCTTCACAAGCCCTGCAAAGTATTCCCTTCTTCACCTCCTTCAAGACAAAGCTGCTCCTGCAAAACCAATGTTCCCAATACCTTATGGAACAGAAACTCGAATCTGTAGAATGAAGCAATTTTTCTTGTAGCATTGTGCGTATAGGATTCTTGGCATTATCCCCACTGCCTGCCTACTACTAATCCTGTTTAACTAGATTTTTTTTCTTTTCTTCTTAGTATGTATATTTGTGTGATTGTGCAAATACAACCAAGTAGAGAGTGTGTTTGAGAACCCCAAAAATCCAATTCCCTAGTCCAAACCCCCTCCTACATCTCAACCTGGTGTGATATGAGTTTTCCAGACAATCACACGACTCAAAATGGGGGAAAAGGGAATATATTAAAATGACTGTACAAATAAATACTACAATACATTATATACAATCTTAATTATCTCTACCATGACATAAGTATTTACAATGGATCAAATCTCTTCTCCCCTCCAAATAAAAGTCCAGGAGGGAAGAAGGAAAGATCCTTCTTCAGAGCAGCAATGTCTCTAAGGCAGCAGGTTCTCTTCTTCTACGCAGCAGCTGGATCTCTGCCAGTACACACGAGGGGGTATCCAGCCCCCTCAGCCACTAGTTTCAAGCAAGGGTCTTCTTCCATAGGATGTGTTCACCAGGACAAGGGTCACTTCACTACGTCATATCACGAAGCTCAGGGGTCTTCGTGACGGTCCTTATCTTCAGGGGATTCAAGCCCCTTTGCAGAGTTCCCGTGCTCTGCCTCAAGCAGCAGGGGGGCCAAGGTCACCCCCCTCTGCATTCTTTCTCTGAGCTTTTTAGCTCCTCTCTGCAGTGCTGCTGCAGTTTTAGGACTTCCATTCAGTAGGAGTCCATCCTTTCCACTTAGGAAAGATCACAAAAGGAGTTTGGGGTTTTAGTTTCAGTTCTTACCCCAACTTCCTCTGTAGAACTCAGTTCTCTCTCTCTGCTGCTGGCTCTCTATCTCGGCTCGAGCAACTCTGAGTCTTCCTTGGCTGCATGCTGTTTACTGTTCCTTCAGTTATCTCTTGGCTCTTAGCCACAATCTCTGGACGCTGCCGCCGCTTCTGCTGCTCACGGTGGAGGGGAGAAAAACTTCCAGCCTCTCAGTCACAGAGCTCAGTTCAGTTTAACACTGTTTCCGAGTTTCCCCCCAGGGGCTGGGGGGCCGTGGCCCCCCAGAGGGGCTCTTGCCCCTTCTGCTCATGGCTTTCACAGCATGGCTGCCTTCTAACACCAAACTACAACTACCTTCTCTTCTGTTCTGGTTGTAATATGTTTATATTTTGCAGAAGCGCTCATTGGCTAAAACTTCAAAACTTCAAGGGTCACCACCCCCTAGGGTTTTACCATTTTATAACTGCAGGGGGAAAACTGTTTCCCCCCACCACAAGAGTGCTCAGTCTTTTCTAAGGATATTGAAAAGTGTGACGCTTACACTGCTCCTGTTATAAAGTGTTAGAGATCATAGCTGACTGTGGTGCATTTATCCCCATTCCAGTGAGAGATAAAGAAAAATTGAGACAATATTGTGCTAAGCCATAGAGGTCTGCTCCATCTTTAAAAGGAAATAGATTTCATTTTATCCATCTCTTTTGTTTTGCCTTTTCAGGGTTTCTGCTTTGCTAGGAGGGCAGGTGCACATCAGGGCTTGTTTGCTTCACACTGAATTAAAAAGTCACAAAATACAATTTCTTAGAGCATGCTGGCATTTCCCCTCTGAGGCATGGTACAGAGCAGAAAGTAACAAGGCAGAGATGTCTGGAAGTGAAGGTGCCATGAAGTCCTTGAACTCAGAGACTTTTTGTTGGTGAGGAAAGGAGATATCTTTCAGCATTGATGCAGTCTTTTTTACCATCTCTGACCAAAAGCCATCTCATATGGGCCTAAACAAAAAAATGCAGACTCTCTTTGAATTTATTTTCAGTTCAGAGTGATATAGATTTAAGTCCATGGCTACAGGGACCATTCATCTCTCACTCCTGGTGTTTTGAACTGTGTTTTTTTGGGAAATGAGGCATCTTCTGGGAGAGACATATTAAACCTAAAGTTTCCAGGAGAAAATCTGAGCAGTAGGAAATAAGAAAGGAATAATGTTTTTGGTCTTTGGCCCTTAACGCCTTAAAGAGCAGATGTCAGTGTCAAGGGATGGGGAGGTAGTAAGCAGCACAAAAAATTCATTTGCTTCTCATAGATGCAGTAAGTCAGAAAGGATTCACTCCATTCTCTTGATCTCCACTATGTCTCTAGGTTTAAGTGTACGGCCAGGCTCCCTGTCCTTCACCTGCAGGTCATGTGTTAAGCCTTTACAAATACAAGATGGAAAGACTTTCATAAGTACTTCTGGTTTAGAGAACTAAAAAACAAAACAGCATACAAGAGAATGTCTTTTTTCCTAATGGAAAAATGCATTTCCCTCTTCAGTATTTTATGGTGTTTGCAAAGATTTCTTGACCCTGTCAAGCAGCCTCCTGAAAATGGGTTAGGGATGTGGTTACAGAAACTTCTCACTCAGCAGGGTAAGAAATCACAGCTGCATCTAGTGCAGCAGCCGGCTGCAGTGTGCCTGGCATAGATCTCTTCTTTCAGTCTTTTTAACACTGATGAAAGGCACAAGGCTGCTGTCCCTGGAGATGACAGTGCTTCCCTTCTATGGCTAATGTGTGTGCACGGGGCAGAAAGGCGAGTTGAATCTTCTTGAGCCTTCTCAAACTGACAAATCCTAACCTGTTTCTTCAGGAGAATGATAACAAATGTCTTCGTTTCTCTAGTGCTAATAATAATTCTCTAACCTGAGGTTTATTCAGTGCTGTGATAGGCCAGAAACTCAGATCATTTGCTGTTTTTTTCATGCAGCATTTTATCCTGTTAGCTTAGAGGAAAACATGCTTGATGCCATTCCCCTGATCTAAGCAGGAGCCCTGAACCATAGCATTGATACCAAAATACTAGGTTCTTACTATGTAGAGCCTTCATTTTGAAATTTGATATAACTGGCAGCTGGACAAATTTTTAACCAAAAAGCAGCTGGTAAAAAAACCAGGTATGCTAATGTGTCCAAGTGAGGAGCACCAGGGAGATAAGCAAACACTGTAAAGTAAACCTTATCCAGAGTTTCCACTTGGCATTTAGCTGTCCTTGGTTATCAGTCATGCGTCTAAATTTCTGTTCTCTATAAAGATATACAGAACCCAAACTGTTTCTTGAATGGCCCACTCTTGATGAAAAAAAACCCATAAAATAGGACTGGAAAACATGCCCTGCAAAGACAGATTGATTAAGTTCTTTAACCATGTCACCAAAAACCAGGAAATAAACTCTCTTTTAGGTTAGAAAGCCAATACTACTTTATTCGGTGCTGGGTGCATGGGGGTCATTTGACCTAACGTACACACCCAGCAACCTAACAGAACAAGTTATATCCATGAAACTAATACACATTCACTACATTTCTATTACATATTCATTGCATTTCTGGAATGTATGCATATATGCTAATTATTTCTGTGGACTTATTTGGATATGGTTCCAGATCTTCTAATTAATCTGTTCACCTTGAGAGTACCTCAAATATGTGGTCAGGTCCTAATGTATTTCTCTTATCATTCTTTGCTCAGACACACAATCCTTGTTCTCAAAACTAAGGCATCTGCTAGTACATATTAATCACTGATATAGGTAAATAAGGAAGCAAAGCTGGCTATTAGGGAGTTAATACAAAGCCACATTAATCTCCACATTTTTACTAAGCCCTGTATGGTACAAAACTAAGTATTAACCGTGGATATAGGGATCAAACACTATTGTGCTAAAGTTAAAAGAATTTTCCAACATCTTCCTCCAATGCTGCAGAGACTCCTTTTTGAAGAAATATAACTTGTTTGGTAACAACCACAAGAGATTGGTGAGGGGAGGCAGAATAATGATCTTCAGGTGCTCAAAGGCTGCTGCAGCACTGAAGGGAATAATCATCTTTTCTGACCAAGATGTGTAGGAAAGCAGCCATGACACAGATTGCCTGAGGAGACTGTCAAGTTTCTGTCACTGGAAGGCTTTACAAAAGTTGGATGAGTCTGTGAGAAATAATGAACATGGGTATGGGTGATTCTACCTTGGGGTGTGAGCATGGACTGAGTGATCTTCCAAGCTGCCTCCAGCTCTGTGCAATTCTGTTGCATTTGCTCAGGCTTCTCCAGCAGCTGAAACAGCTGTGTCTTGTTCTTGCTTTGGGGGTTCTGAAGTGTCAACAACCATAACACTGCTCAAGAAAAACAAACAAACAAACAAACAAAAAAACCCCAAAAAACAATGAAACAACCAACCCAAAACCAAGTGGGAAATATCTTTCAGGTATTCAGCTCAGGATATTCACACCTGTGAGAAAGCTCATTTAGTACATATATCTCTCAGACACTCTAAGGCAGTGAGTGCTGCAGTGGGCAGTAGGGACTGTGTAGCCCACGGTAGGGTTTGGTGGTTTTTTTTATAACCTGAGATATATATATGAAGGAGAAAGGAGCAACACTTCTTACTAATATGTCACTTCCCTAACTTGCTTGATTCATTTTTACAACTGCAGGATGAAGCTATGTGATTGCAGAATGTATTGCCCTGGGTTTTTTTGGGTTATCTTCTTTGCAAATTCTGTGATACCTAGAATGGTGGTTAAGCTCAAGCAGGGATTTTTCTTTGATGAAAAGTAACTTGATTTCCTTCTGCTTGGTCCTCTGTTTTCATGAGATCCTATGACTTCTTGGAGTTCAGGTGTCTGCCTCTCTTTCAGATGTACTGAAAATGAGGGTGAGAAGTTTGTAAGCTGCTTGAAGAAGGCAGGGACTGAGGCAATGGATAACTATAGAAACATCTCCTACTCAGTTAATCAAGCCAACAGCTGTGTGTTGATCCCTTCGCAACTTCTCTTTCAGTTGCTCAAAGATGAAATTGAAATCCAGTTGGATGTATTCACTGACTTCAGCCTTGGCCTGACCAGCCCTTTCTGAGAAATGCATCCTCTCTGGGCTACTCAGAGGAGGCTCTGTATGCAGCTCTGACTACGCAGTCTATAAGTCTGTCTTTCAGGCCTCATGGCTGTTTCTAAAACTGACACTCTATTCTTTTGTGTGCCACAAACTGTTCTCTACAAAGAGTGATTAAATAGGCTTAGACTCTTCAGCCTGGAGAAGAAAAAGCTAGGCAGAATTTTGTGATGAGGAGCAGCATGAAGGAGGTGAATAATAAACAAGAATTTGCTGTTTCTCACAAATTCAAATCTTACACTACATCAAATTGGATGTCGTTAGATGCTGTGGAGGTCAAATGTAAAGGAAAAAGCCAGCAAGGCGTACATGAATCCATAAGCCACAGATGGCTGGAAGCTGGCAAAGTGTTCAGTGGGATGCTCTTGAACTTATTTCATCAGCATTTTTGCTGTGACCTTGTCACAGTAAGGAAACTGAAGGACAGGCACTGTTGATCTGAAGCAAGTCTGGAGGGAGGTGATAAACTTAGGACTACAAAGTCCAAGTTCCTCACTGTTTTTTAAAACAAAAGTTTCATTGTGCCCAGCTCTTTGTACCTCTGTTGCTCAAAACCAAAATATATTACTTCATAGCTGTGGTAATCTCAAAATGCATTAGAATCTGACTGTGAATTTTGCTAAATACCAATACTTTCTGCTCTGTGTTTTCTCTTTCTACCCGTCAGTGTAATAATGGGCGTGTGGGTCTGTCTGTGTGGGGGCAAACAATGGAAGGCATAGCCTGGGGAAAACTCAGTCAGTCACTCATTTAAAAATAAATGAAATGGGTAGGAAAACAGATATGCAGACACTGAGGATTTGGCCACACTGTTGAGAAGCTCTGGGACTTCCCATTCAGCAATTGGCTCGAATGCCAGATTTTGTGACTAGAAATACTAGCTTCAGTCCTGAAGCTGAGTTGGTTGTTTGCTGTGGTTGGCATTCTGTTCAGAGAATAGACGCAGGAATGTGGGCTCAAGAGATATTACAGCTCAAGAGTTGCCATGGATATTAGGAAAATGTGCCAGAAAATCATTATACCTCAGTCCAGAAACACTGGATTTCGAGCCCTTCATCATACGGCACAGATGCTCCCTTTGGGCTGAGCAAGGCCTGCTGCTCTTACCGCAGATGGACCCCTTGGAATAACAGCAGCAAGGACTGCAATGCTGCCTGCAGTCTGAAGGCATGGGTTGATTAATCTCATGCACTTACATGCAGCGGGACAAACTGCTTTGCAGTGTTAGTCACAGAGAAGAAAATTCCATTTCCAGGAGTGCTTGTACTCTGTATGTACACAAACAGGTAAGATCTGGTGTGGTTCCTCTTACTAGCTCCTCTGAAGTCTATAAAGAGACGTGCTTAGAAGGTATTGCAGTTGGGATAACTTGTGCTAAAGAGCACAGTTTCCCTGTAAGTAGAAAACTGGTTTCTCTTCCCCTGAATTGGTACATCTCATGGAAGTCTCCTTTGCCCCTCAAGGTGGTGCTAGACAAATGTTTGCTTCCCCAAGGCTTTTGAGGCAAATCTTCTTGGCACACACCCATAACAATGACATTGGTTCCATTAATGCTTTTGAACTTGTCAGCCCCCATCACAAAGGATGAAGTATTAGAATTGCACCGTGACAGAGTAAACTCTGTTAAGGAGTCTGAAATTTTTTATGATTCTGCTGTTCCTGCCAGGACTGAAATGGCTTGAAGCAGTTAACTTTTCATTGGCAGTTTAGCTGGACAGAGGTAGAGCTGAGGCAGATGCAAAAGCACACTGTTGTACACCCACTGTTATATTGTCATAAATTCTATACGTGATTTGTACTTGAGTATATAACATTAGGTAGTCTTTGGATTAGGAAGGTCTTTTATATGTTGAACTATTGTTATTCATAAACAAACTACCAGCATAGTCAGAGCCTGCTTTTCTTTAGGCTCAGGTTTGCATGCATGCATAGATAAATGCATGTGCTGCTCTCCTCATCTACAACTGCTGAGGTACAGTAGTCTGACTGCTGCACTTTATGTTGATTTTGCACTGATGAAGCTTTGACAGAGTTGTCCTGTTTTCCCTTGGCTGGCACCTTTCCCTTGCTATAGCAACTACTGGCACTACTTGTCAAGGGCAACACTGGGAACTTCAGTTCCATAAAGTGACCTGGGGGAGGGAGGGAAGCTAAAAAATGTTCACATTGAATCCACCTTAGCAGATGGACGAATGGTGCATCTTGTAGAACATCCTGGGAATTCCACTGATCTGCCATGAGGAACACAAAACCTGATCTCAGATATTTTCTTATGAATCCTGGCAGTGTTTCACCTCTGTAGCATCAGTGGGCAGACACAAGCACACATTGATGTTACCATCCTTATTAAACCAAGATTCATCTGCATATTCCAATTCTCCTAGCAAACAC
This sequence comes from Chiroxiphia lanceolata, assembly GCF_009829145.1. Classification (NCBI taxonomy): domain Eukaryota; kingdom Metazoa; phylum Chordata; class Aves; order Passeriformes; family Pipridae; genus Chiroxiphia; species Chiroxiphia lanceolata. Next base: position 26,097,970 of record NC_045643.1, on the reverse strand, counting down.
AAATGGAGAGAGCAGCATGTGGTATACTCAATCATCACTGCAATGGGATTGGTGTTAGCAGTTTACCTCATTAGGGAGAAGTGTACGGAGTTGATTCATTGGAGTTGGCTCCCCTGTACTGCTTGAGTTGCAGAGCACAAATATTGTCCTTAGTCCTATCCTTTTAACCATACCTATGTTTTATATGTGAAAATCCTTCATCATATTTTCTAAATAAATTATCTTAAAGTGTTCTTTTTCCTTGCTAAATAGAGCTGACCTTTTAAATCTTTCTTTATGCCTATTTTCTCTGTAGATTCTATTAGATTTTATCATCAATTTTTACTTACAAGAAATAGTATTTATTTTACTTTTTTTTCCTTTTAGTGCTGAACTTAACATTGCTTCATGTGTTGTACTGTCAAAATGGGCCTTTGGGAAATTAATTACTAATTCACGTGAAGGGTGTTAGGATAAATACAATGGAAGCTCAGTGGTTTTTTTATGTTTCCCAAATCGCATTCAAGATTTAACATATTCCCTGCAGCAGAAGTCAAACTATATATGATCCTTCTATGCCCCCTAATTTGGCCATGCAAATGAGAAAATACCCTGGCTAATTATGTCCAGTGAGTTTTAATTTTATTTGTTAGAGTCCCAGGCTGGGATTGAAAAAACAAACACATAACATTGCATTCAACTCCACCTAAATACCTGCAGTGTATTGTAGAAAGAATAATTAAAAAAAAAACAAGCAACACACAATTTGGCATCCATTCTTGTAATTTTCTATAGTTTTTCTATTTTCAGTATTTAGCACCTTTTTTTCAGAAATTGCAATTATGTTATAGTCCAGATTATTTTCTCTTTGCTTATAGCAACAAGTTGAATATTTTAGATTACTCTCCTTTAGTTAGGATGATGATCAAAGCTGGGATGACTTGAAGACATAAGACGGGGTGTCATGTGTCCTTTTTTAAAACATTTCTGATTTTGGTTAAATCCCAAAATTGGTTTAAATATTGCCCACCTCAGACAAAACAAAGCATTTGTACTGCACGCCTTCAGATTGTGAAATACCTGGATCTAGGGTTTTTCCATTAAATGCTACATACAGGAGGAGTTGTCCTGCCTAGTTATAAGGATCTGATGGTCCAGGTTAATAGTTCTTCTGATCTTTTGTGTCATCTTAAAAATCTTAAAAAGATCACTTCAGTCCTGTGAGTGACTATTTTCCCCCTCACCTTTTGTCTCCCTTACCTGTTTTAGGAGTCAGTGAACATGTTTAGAAATAGCTCAGGGTGTAATGAAGCTTTATATCTTCTTCCAGTTTATATATTGATTAAGGAAACTGTGGAAAATTTTTAAAAAGTTCCCCTTTTTCATACTTGGTACTTTGTAAGACACTGACAACTTACTTTGTGCTTGTCCAGCAAAAATTAAAATATTGTTAGAAATGCCTTTTTCATCAAATTGTCCTTAAAGAAATTATGTTTTTTCCACTTTCTCTGTACTAAAACCAAAGCAAAACACTGGAAATAATAATGTGTTAATCCCTTGTAAAGATCATTAGACAGTGAAATAGAGGAATACATTAAGTTCTGTGAGAGCTGAAGAACCTCTTGGGTCCTTCCCTAAAGTATGCACCTACATCACAAATTAGACATCCTAACTAATGGAATTAAATCCTTGCAGGTATCTCATTTTGAAGTGTGAGTCTTGGAAATCCTTTCAGTACAACCCAGGTTTTGGGGTGGAAGGACAGGATGCAGAAAAACTGAGCAAGATTTGAAAAATCCAAACCCACAGGCATCCAAAGCTGGGTGTTGGAATTAAAATCCCCACAGTTCGGAAGAGCATCCCCCCATCTCCTCATACCTATTCTAATGTTTAAACTTAGCTGAATAATGCAGGTAATGGCAGTACTTCTCTCTGTGATAGCTTGAGGGCTGACTGACAATGAAGTGTAATAAACTTATGCAGAACAATTTCCTGCTCTTAGACTGGTATATGATCTTTGTGCTGTCAGATGCACTTGGTCTGTGGTAGTTATAAAATAAGAGTATATTTTTACAGAGCAAAGTCCCTGAAAAGTTAGGCAGTCACAGTGCAAAAATCCCCCTTTGAGAAGGGGGCAGCGTTCTAGGCTTTGTGTTTGTTTAATGGGAATGAAAATGAATGCTCAGATTACTTGGATAATGCCGTGAGTTGGTTTTGCCTGCCCTGCCTTAACTTTGTTTTCCGTGGCTTTGTTTCATACACGCAAGACCAGCTGCAGAAAATGACGGTTCAGGCCCATGAAGCATCACTGGTCTGTATAAATACTGTGTTTCAGAGCAAAATAAAGATAGATTTCTCAGATTGATCAGTATCGTTCAGTAAATCCTGTAAGTGGTAGGTAAAGAACTGGTTTGAGCAGGATGAATTCCTTCCTATAACTGCAATGATTTCTACTTGTGGAAAGTTGCTGACATTTGAGATAATTAGCATTGTCTCTAAGAGTGTAGGGAATTCCCACTTGCATGGGAGAGAGATTTGTACTGAGTGAGACCCTTGTGGAGAAAGAAGGCAGTTTGAAGGTGGGTAAAGGGCTACTTAAGTGGCTTTTGGAATCCAACCTGAGTGTGGAATTGAGATGTGGGGGGTACCTGAATAGAGTTCACCTCTATTGCTATTCCTTTAGAGTCAAAATTCATGGACTGTGCAATGCCTTGGTAAATTAAAGGCCAAATATGGGATATATGTAGGAGATAATATCCTATCCTTGTTTGTTTGTTTGATTCTTGCAGATGGCTTTTCTGCATTTGCTTTGTAAAATTATGAATTTTAAATGGAACAGCTGTCTGTACAGGATGGTTTATTCGTTTCCCTTTTTCATTTTCAAATTTATTTCTATAAAATCCTTTCAGCTGATGCCAAGCCAAACTGTCAGCACATTTACCTCTATTAAAAATGTAGGTGTTCTAACAACAAAGCAATCAAACCTAAAAAAAATGCCTTTTATCTAAGGAATAGATAACAGGCTCTTTTCCCTTCACCCGTGCCAGTCCCAGCACAACCTCCTCCCACAGTTCTGTCCCAGTCACACCCCTGAGGGCTGTTGTCATCAATGTTCAGATCTTCTAAATTTTGGTCTCTCAGTGGTATGCCAGTTCAGATTCTGAAAACCAAGGTGGCTAGCAATGGAAATACTAATATATTTGAGAAGTCCAGTCATCAAGTTTTGCAAATCTCAAAAAGAAGAAAAACCTACCTTTGTGACAAGTTATTAAGATGACAGAAATACTTTTTTTTTTTCTTTCAGGCTTTTTTTCTTCCATTCAGTGGGATAGAGTATATGGTTTCCAGCATGGAAAGAAGAATTGTCTTTGTTCACATTATTCTTGTTCTCTTTGTATTCTCTGAGATCTCATAACATAATAAGTTTAGGAAAGAAAATGTAGATGACTTAAAAATAAAAGATTAAGTATGCCAAAAGACTTTTTAATACGTTGTTGATTGGCTTTTTAAAGTTGCAAGAGGAAAGAGAAGATGGAAGGTGGGGTGATGAGGAGGGAATGTCTGCTGAGGAAAATCAAGGGTCTGAAGAGTGTTATTTCTTTTAGAGCCTGTTGTAATATTGCTTTTACACACTTTTTCTCCCATCCTCCCTCTGGTTCTGGTAGTTCTCTTTTCTCCCTTTAGTTAAGGAGATTTAGCCCACTATTTTACCACAAAAAGTCATCTGGGGGGAAATAAGAATGGGATGTTCTTCTGCAATGCTTTTTCTGATGCTCTCTAATCTTCATTAGTTTTCTCCTTGGTAAACCTCTGAAGCTGTTATATGTTGTCTATGTAGTACCATTGGTAGATTTTTCTTCGAAATGTTTGTCTGGTCTCCCCTTGAACCCAAAAATAACCTTTGGCAAGGAATTTACCAAATTTGTGGCTCAGCACAACAGGGACAAAACCCATGTTATTGCAATTGGCCTCAATTTATGGAATTTAGGGGAAAGACATCACTTTACCAAAGGAAAATACAGTCTGTTACAGCAACACCAGGAGTTTCATCATATATGCATGCCTACTATATGAAATCATCTCTCTTCGTGTTATATTTTGTTAATGATACATTAAATAGCTGCTGGCCTTAAATAAGGAAACATGCTGAAATAAAAATTAATTTGAGAGAGTATTCAGGAAAATACTTTCTTGATAGAAAAGCTTCTAAAATTTCATGTATTTTCTTGCTACAACGTTGTTGAGTTTTAGGGATTTAGTGCTTTTCTCAAAATTATATATATTGACAGTCTTAATATTGAGGGGGTGTGCACCTGTTTTTGTTCTTTCTGTGATGGTTCCCTTTCTTTCCTGTTTATTTAGGAAGGACAGAGAGTAGTGCTGGCAGGATGTGTAGTGCGGACTATAACAAAATCTCAGAGGTGCTTATTGACTATACTGGGTGCCTCGGTCCGAAGAGGGGATGGGACACGAGGGACTGTGCAAGTAGAATCCTTTATTCACGCGTGCACACTGTCTTTTGTCAGCTCGGGAGGGGAAAGGGCCAGAACATAGGGCGGAGCATGAGACAAACAAGCAGGGGGACAAACCGGGATAGGGACACGGGCAGAAGGGGGAGGAGCGGGGGAAGCAGGGAGCAGGCAGAAGGCAGCAGGCAAACTCATGGCATGTCCAGGCTGTGCACTGTGTAGTGTGAATACAATGAAACCACATAATAACAGTAAACTCCATATAATAATTGTAAGGTCCATATAATAAAGTCCTACCAATTGCTGTATGCTTTTCTCCACGCCTGGAACTGTTCCCATCCTGAATCTTGCTCCTTCACAACTGGGTTTATTCTAGTCAAACGTAACATCAAATGTGTAGAACTCCTTCAGCCTTCCTACTCAAGTAATTTTGTCATTGTTATTTCTTCATCATTCCTATCAGAGGGCCAAATTTCTCCCCCCCTCACAATGTCTATGCAGTTTGTCCTGTGATTGCAAAGGAAACACACATACAGTTTTGGAGGTGAATGTTTCATTTTAAGGACAGTGAAAGCTTTTGTGCAGGCTCTGTATATTGCTCACTTAGATGGCTGAGGGATGTGTTTTCCAGCTTAGCTTAAGGAGGGAAAATTTTATTTGCTTCATTTATTTTTTTTTAATAAGAATTTTTCATCACAATATATTCTGTGAACTAATCTGGAAGATCAAGTCTCTAGGCTGTCACAAATGTCTTAGGCAAATCCTTAAATTTCCAAGTATCTCATTTATGATACAAAAATTTAGTTGATCTGTTTGTTCTTTTCAATTGCAAATAGGTCAGGGGCTCTCTCCTGCAAATTTTTGTCTGTGAAACATTCTGTGATACCACTGCATTTTTTTTTTTTTTTTCTAAAATTGTTTGTTTCCACTAGAATGAAAATATTAATTTAAATTTTAAATTACATATATTTAAATTCTTCAATATGAGGATCTGAGACAGTTCGCAAATGGAACAACCTGTGACTTAGGCATGCCTTGATTAATTTTAATCATAGCTATTTCTTAAATATGAGTTCTCTGACAATTAGGATAAATTTTGCTTCTAATGAAGACACAACTGCTCAGCTAGAATGGGATTATGGTAATTATTAGAGTTGCAAAGAAATTTTTTTCATAAGCTCTTAGAAGGGTTGGTTATCTGACCGAAAACAAGATCAGTGCAGTTGGTGCTAATTAAGGCAAATAGACTAAGGAATAAAAAAAGTTTAATTCTGAATTTATGAATATCATTAAAAGCTTACATGGTTGTTTGACTTGAATTTTGTGCATTGTTGGGGGAAGAAAAAGTGTCTGCATTTGCAAGACAAGTAGAAATGAGAAGTGACCTTCAACTTTGTAAACTCTTTAAAGGAAACTGTTTTACCGAAATAAATGTGGCTAAGCCTTTACATACAGGCCTTTGGAAACTGCAAATTACTAGTAATTAGCTCTACTGCATTGGATTAATTAATAAAAGGTAGCTTAAAATAGGCAGAAAGCGTATTTGTCCATTACACTGATGATGTAAATTGTGATAATAACACAACGCTATTCTTTTACCTCTTCAAAGAGCTCTGTTAACATCAGATGTTTCATGTCACCAGCGTCCCTGAGATGTGAATAGAACTACTGCTGTTGTACAGGTGATATAAATGAATGTTTATCACTAAATAGCAAGTAGAAGTAAAGGCAGTGCGCTGAGGCAAAGGCAGGCACTAAACAAAAAGCACAAATACGAGTAAATCTTCTCTCACTGGCAAAATTCATATGTATCACCACAATGGTGGTGTACCACTGTGCTTTGCCTCTGGAATGAAGCTGCTGGGGGGCTACTGGTTTCAGGGAGCTGTCACAGTCCTACAGAACATAGCAGGGTGCAGGTCCTCTTTGTGCCATCCTGTAACGCCTCTTGTGCTTTCTTCAGCATCGACTCAAAGCTTCTAAATCTCACTTCGCTATTACTAGGAGTAGACGTGATGGCAGAGAGGCTGGCTGGGCTGTCACTGCACCAGTAGCCTGTTTGGCTGTTAGATGATTGCTCAGCATACCATTAAAAGACAGAATCTTATCCCTTCTCAGAATAGCTGACTTGTAAGAGTGGGGGAAGCCCAGTGGTTTTGGCCGTCCCCTTTGTTTCTTGTTTTAGAAAGAACAGGTTCTCCCACAGCACTGGAAAAAGCTCCCTGGTGAGCTGGAAAACCAGCCATGTAATTGCCATACTCTTTCCTCATTTTGTATTTGAGCCCAATGATTAATAGAAGCCATGACAATGATTTTTACAAGAGTTATAAATTTTATAATTGTTTTAAAAAATGTTACAGATAGTTATAAATAGTATACTTTCTTCTTGAATTCCTTATTTCTCTAGTATTATAATAAATAATGGCAATAATTGAGTAAACATTAATAAAAATAATTAATCTTTCATCTTAATATTTTTCTATGATCTTTATAATTTTATGTAGGATGGTATAAATAGTGATCAAGTGAAGCTGGGTTCTAAAATGAATCCCAGACTCACACTGAGATGAATGTAGGTATGTTTGTGTGAACTATCCTGGAGCATATTGAGAATGAAAGGTTAGTCTGATAGGCCTCTGGGCACAGAAACAGGTTTCTTTGGGTTGTTAATGCTTGACAGCTCTAAACAGCCTTGTGCTCAGGTAGGTTGATGAAAACTTGGCTGGTGAGGCTCAGAAGGCTGGTGAAGATGGATGACTGTTAGGGACATACAGGTTTTCTGCTTGCATGCATGAAATGGGTTTTAATTGTAAGTAATCTAGATGAAACAGACTGAAAGCCACAGTTAAAGGCAAAATGCATACTTATATGCAAAAAAAATTCTAAGGATGAGATGAACTGCAATACAATGTCTTCAGCTGGCAAAAATCTAGGTAGCATCAGTGACTTCAGCACTAACACCACAGAAAGCTCTGGACATAAAAAGTTTTGAATCTCAAATTACAGCAAAGCAAACCCTAATGGAATTCTGTAGTGTAAGAGACAAATTGGTTGCCTGTTTCCTCTCCACCCACCCATCGCAACTGAATCAGCAGTATAAACAAGTTACTTATTTTTCAAAAGTCAGACATACTGTGTAAAAGAGATTAATATACAGTAAGAAGAAAAAAAAATGAAAGAAACAGCAAACAAGAGAACAATCTGTTTCCATTTAGGTTGGTGTAACTCCATTGCACTGCGTGCATTTATACCAGGGGAGTTCAGATCAGCATTCACTTCTTGTCCTGGAGATTGAATTTATCTCCCACAGCTTTTGTTTCTGTTCACTTCCTGAGCTGCATGCTGTTGTGCCTCTTTCTTCTTTTATTAATTTGTTTAACAATAATACTTCAGAGGCACAGCAACTAAAATGAGGAAAAGAGGAGAGAGTACAGAACTCATAACTGAAGCGTACTTTTCCTCTCACTTCAGAGATTTGCATGCTGCTTGTGTTACCACAAATGTAACTCAGCCTAATTTTGATAACAGTGGTTCCTGTTTAATCAGAGAACAGGGGATTCTCCTTTGAAACAAGATTTCAATAGCATTTTTGCCTGTTACTTTTCTTGTTCTGTGCTCAGAAAGTTTGTGACACTTTAATTGCTAACAGGTAGAATACTTTTATTCAGAGTGATCTTAACCTACCTACTGGATAGTTTAAATGTTGTTTTCTTCGATGCTTGCACTGGAGGTGAATTACAGATCAGAGGAATAAGTATTATACAGTGAATCAGCTCTGGGAAACTCTTGCCTGAATGAGGAGTTTAATTATTTTTTTACAGCACATTGTTTTTACAGAAATCTTTATAATTAATTATATTTTTTAAAACTCTCTCAAATTAGGTGTTTACCCAACTACTGTGAACATGGAGGTAAATGCTCTCAGTCCTGGACCACCTTTTACTGCGACTGTAATGATACGGGCTACATGGGAGCGACCTGTCACAACTGTAAGTAAACCCACACCTACAGTGTTTTCTACTACAGCTTGTATGTCAAGGTGCACATAAACCAGGAAGGAGCTTTGTGAGAGGTCACGTAACATGTCCTGACTTGGTTTGAATGGGTCAAGAGGACACAGGACATCATCATCATGGCTAGGCTTCCAAACGAAGATTAAGGAAAGTACACAGGAATACATTTGCAAATATGCATGGTTTTGACAAATATTTTGGAGAAAACAAAACCAGATTATGTTAACTAATTTTTCTATGGCTTTTTTCCTCACACTGTACATTGATTTGGAGAATCATAAAGTCATGCATATTACATCCACATCATAGACACATTGGTCATTCAACATTTACTTGAATTTAGCTGGGCTGAGTTGGCTGATTTTAGTCTGTGTTTAGGCCTTTATGTCAATTTTGCCTCCCTTATCTTCTTTGTTTCTAGATTATATGAAAGTTGGTGTTGCAAGAACCCAATTTTCAACTGTTTATGATTTTTTTTTTGGCTGCTGCTATTAATAGTATCTGAAACTGACAGTACATGAAACATTCAGCTCCTGAAATCCACAGCAAAAGGAATATTAAGGTGTTTTAAAGGTTAAAAAAACCCTATCAAACAGTAGAGGCACAACATGCTGTGAATTCTTAAAAAATAGAGAAGAGAGAAAAGAAAAGCCAAAATAAAGCCTCTTTATACAGCTGACTGAAAGGCAAAACAGAAAATGAGGGCAAACTTCCAGTTCTAACATGGGAAATAAAGAGAAAAAAACGGTGAGTAAGAATAACAATTCCAGGAATACAACTATAACCACTCCGGGTGTTTGATGAACACTTGGACCGCAGATAGGATGAGATTGGTTATATGCATTTTTTTCCCCCTGTTAAGCTAAAAGGCAGAAGAGAAGGAAAGGTACTTAGTGGTTTAAAGCTGAGAATATTGGCAACTGTATTGTAATTTTGGAGACTGTAAATGGTTTGCTAGTTAATGGCGAAGTAATTTGTGGGATCTGCAGCTGGCAGGAGAGGCTGTTCAGAGGTCTGTTCGTGGATCTGTCAACCTGAACTCTACATTGTAAACAGAAAGGAAGCCAGGGGCTTGGTGTGGAAATCATGCCAAGCCAGATGAAGGATGGGAAGAAAACCACTGAGTTTATAGCTTTAAAAAGAGGGCTTACTTCTTGTCCATTGCTTTTTTTGTTCCAAAAGGCAGCACTCTTCTTCAAACCTTTGAACCAAGTCAGTTGGTGAGAAGGGAGAGGCTCCTTGGGGAAGGAAGAGAGCTGTCACTATTGACCATCACAGGTGATTAGGGACACTTAACTCTAGGCTACATCTGTGCTGTCATATGAGCTCGGTGCCTGAGGCTCACTATGTCTGTGCCAACTCAGTGTGGCTTCTGTCTGAAGGAGACCATCTCGTTACCTCATAGAACTGGTTCATGACCAGTTTTCCACATACATATTTCTGTGGAGCTAGTGAAGCCTCCTACTGCTGTCAGCTTATGTTTGCACTCTCAAAGGCGCATAGGTAGCTGTAGTTATTTAAGGTTCACTGCTGTAGAAACTACTCTGAAAAGTTTCTCAGGAAGGTCTTGTGTTCAGACTTTTCAGTAGATCAAGATATGCATAGATGTGATGTACAGCTATTCACCTGCTCAGCTTATTTACAACTATCTTATCAACAGCTAATTTGATTCCAGATAGATTGTGGAGCCAGCTGCCCTGTAAGCCAAGCAAGGCTGATAAACAGCAGCATTAGTCTAGAGAAATGCATTCATGTGCTTGAAATGCAATGAAACAAATTCAAAGGCCAGTGGGTAAATGCAGGCTGTTGATAAGAAATTTGCAGAAGAAGAGACATTATCTCTTTCAGGTGATAGTGGTTGACATACAGGAGTACCTTTTGGTAGGTGAATTAAAGCCACAGATTTGATCACAGCATAACTCATATTCTCAACGTATAGCAAAGTCTCCAATCATGTAATTCAGTGTAGTTCTATCAAGTAAAAGATCTAATTTTGTAAGGTTTGAAATATAATCTCAAGAGATTTTCATTTTTACTTGAACACTGAGGCTGACGGGCTTGAAATTGAACTTGTACCGCTTTTGAGAGGCTATTTCTTTCATTAAACTGCCCTTCAGACCCAAGTCCATGCAGCAACAAGGGAAAGATTTACCTGGCAATCTGCTGCAAGTGAAACAGGGTGAATTGTTTCATTGTTGTCTGAATTTCTTTTTTTTGTGTGAGTTGCACGACCATGAGTTTTGCCTCCTTTTGGTGTGGTAACAGGTGGCTGAAAACTGTAAAAAGACCCATTCTTTGCCTTGCTTCCAGGAAGAACTGTATGACATGCATCTGCAACCTAGAATTAATTGGTTTATGTTTTACTACCTCAGACTGGGAGACCTTTCCATTTTTAAGAACTGAGATCTAAAGAGACAGTATCCCTAACTTACTGTCATCATATGTGAAGTGTTGAAATGCATTTTATGGTTGATATGTAAGCAATCTTACTTTTTTCTTCCAAATATTCCTGGACCACCCTGGATCCTGCTGTGAGGAACAGTTAACAATACATACTATCCCTTTTCTAAAGAGTTGGCAGTTAAGTTTCTGAGGGGAAAAAACATGCTGGCACAGGTGGCAGAGTGCCAGAAAGGCTTCATCAGCATCATAGGTGGCAGTTTCAGTCTACTAGGTACATAATTATTTCTAGGCTTTCTTGTAGCCAAATAGTCATAAGGCAGAGATTAAAAAGAGGAAGAAATTGAATGCTTGCAGACATGGAGTGACATGGGAGAAAGCAGTAAAAAAATGTGCATGTTTGAAAAATATAAGGCTATGACCAGAAGAGTTTGACATTTTTGAGAAGGCAAATGTCAGAGTCACGACAGGTAGATAATTCTGAAATGTGCCATGAAAAGCAAAGATGAATAGTTTGCATTTGATGCAACAGAGGGGAATTAGACAGTGTCAGAACAGAACAGTAAGTTGATAGAAGACACAGCTGGGACAATGTTTGCAAGACCATGTCAGATATGCGGGACAAGATTGTGTCTGTCATGACTAAAAATGAGTAGTTGAAATTCAAGATGTGTGGATGAAGCAAAAGTGTGCATCTGAAGATACATGTAAAGAAATAACTGGCTCTAGGTGTGGCCTTAACATAATCTTACCAGAGGCAGCTAGTTTTCTGCAAACCTCAGATATCCTCTTCACTCACAATCCCTTATGATACCGGAAGCTCCTAAAGTGTCACAGAGTGTTTGGCAATCTGCCTGATCCACATGCAAGTCTGCCACTTAAATGGGTGTGGTCCTGTCCCATTAAATAGCTATTGTGTGGCAGACAAATTTCACCCTGAAGTCTCATCTGGTCCTGCTTCTGTTCTTCTCCTCTTCTCTGAAATAGTGCTAAAACCCATGTTTTCTGGGTTTCACTAGCATATAAGAGTTTAATATTTTCTTTCCTGCAAAGCTTATTGCCTGATGCATAGGCACGTTTCTTTGCTTAGTAATGGTTAATCATTCTTCACTAACTGCCACGTGGAATATTCTCAGTACCTTCCAAGTCTTTTGTTGTTGTTGCTGTTGTTGTTTGGTTTGGGTTTTGTTTCTTACTTTTTGATTGGGTTTTTTTCCATTGTGGATTTACTTCTCATCCTTATATCCTCCAGTGCAAACATCTTCTTCCTGGCTAGTCACAGCACTGATGGGCACTTGTGTTTCCGTCTCTGTATTCTGTGTAGCTGTGAAACCCCAAAGATTGTGCCAGTGCCATGCTGTCACAAATGCATGTGGACATGCAATTTGATGTCCTTGTGCTGACTGTCTTCAGATACCTATTTCACTGCCCACAGCTTGGGGAAACTGAGAGTCATGGAATAACCCTATAAGATATAAAGCCAACTGTAGGTGATTTACATTTGATTGTGTATGAGTTTTGTTATGCCTTAGTTTCTCCACCTCTGTTGGGAATAAGATCCAATTTGCGAGTATATTAAAGGGTGTGTGATCTGTATCGTCTACTGAAATGGTACGAGTTCTTTCCTTAGAAAATACTCTTTGCTTGTTGCTACTTGAGCTTATCTGGACCTGAGATAGTGCTTTGAGGATACAATCACATTTCAATCTGTAAAATGCAGGGTTTGCTTTTTGCTTTATCTTTTAAATGTGTTTCACACAGCATGCATTTAAATAGGTTGGAAGTTTAGCTCAGCTGAAGCCTTTTTAGGGATAGATGATTTCCCCATTCCTACAGTGTGTGGGTAGCCTGCTGATCTGTCAGGTATTGGAGTAGTCTGATATAATCCAGATAGATAGGAGAGGATCCCTTATGTAATCACATGTGTGAACCATAGCAAAATAGATAATTTTTTTCTGTTTTCCCCTTTTAAATAGAAACACTGATGTTAGTACACAGCTTGAGAAAAAAAGCCTGGGTGGGATTCAGCTCATCTGTCTTTTGCTGTCTGATACTGTGACATCCAATCTAAGATAGTGGTCTGCTCTCTCTTTATATGTAAAAAGTGTGAACTATTTCCAGAACTTAACTAGCCTCACTGTGAGATAGGGTGGCCATGGTAAATTTATGGACCACCCCTGAAATGTTTCAGTGTCTGCCATCTACAGAGGGAGACTGTCTTAGCTTAGACAGACAGTAGGCAACCAAAGGTAGGTCAGAATTATAGGTGTATATAGAGAAACTGAGGATTGAATTACAGGTCTTAATTGATTTATATATGTATATATTTAAATTAATATATGTATTAATTGAAAGGGAATAGTCGAAAAGCCGCACAGTCATCTCTTTCATACTACTATTTCTTGTAATTATCATGTGATAGTGAGAGCAGTAGACCGGTATAAAATGGCCCTGAGATACAGAATACTGTAATAATATTATTACATGATAATGATTAATAATCTCCTTTTTCTGTGAGTTATGTTAGTCCCTTAGAAAGCCTCATCTTCCCCTTCTGTTTTTTTTATTATTTTTATTTCAGGTGGTTTTTAGTCTTGGGTGGATTTTTGAATTCCATAGACTGCTGAACATTGATATAAAAATTATGGGAAATATAAAATAATGGTTTTATTCTTCATGTTCTGGGGATGTCAACATGTCCCAAAGCTTTGCAAGGTGATAATTAACAGAATGTAATTTAATTCTGGATATTTGCTTTGGTGTGTTATCTATCTTGCACATACAGGTATGTGTCTTATTGGCCTAGGTAATTGCTGGAGGAAAGATTCATCCAATAATGGAAATGTCACAAAGTCATTGATATGGCATAAACTTAACATAACTTCAGGCTTTGAAAATGTATTTTTAATATTAATATGCTTACAGCATATATCATTTTTGATCTGAAAAGCTTAATATAGCTTCAGCCAGATTGTTAGCAGTACTGGAGCTGCATCTTAAAATGCCAGCTGTGGCAATGGTAATTCTCTTGTATTCCAAGGTAGGGAGATATGTACACAGTTTGCTGGCTGGGCAAATCAGGTTCAGAGAGTTTTGATTTGACAGATATCTAACAGTGAGTTTGGTCATGTAATTTGAATGTCCTGAGTAGCCAATTTTCCTACCTGAGATTCTTGGAACAGCTTTTTTTCCATGTGTGTTTAAACAATTGGTGTTCTTTGACTAAAGAAAATGCATTTAATATTCATATCAAACCTTCAGTACTTGCTGTTCCTGCATATTTTTGTTCGCACCATGCTTTTGGAGTATGAATTTTCATTGTTTATTTTGTAATAAGTTACTGTGTTATTAATGCTTTCCCTTCAGTACGTGTATCTGTAAATTGTACATCTGCATTTCTCAGTAGTGTTCATTTAAAAAAAGTTTTTCCCTTTGCCTGACATTTCCTTATAAATAACACAGAGAATATTTTGCTTTGGGGCTTTACTGCAGAACAGAGTATGCGGGAGACTAACTCAGTTCTTTTTGAAGCCTGCCTTCTTCAGGTGTGACCATGACCACAGGGATACCAGTACTTTGGGGAGCAAGACTAAAATACCACGGTTTGCACAGTATCCTCCAAGTCTTTGATTGCTCATTTCCCTCCAACACTGCTCTTAAAATGGAGTAGGTGTCCCTGACTGCTTTCTTGCAGCAGCAGGACTTGCAGGTCATTCTGCACTAGGGCCAGGAAGGGGCTGCTGGGTTATGTGACTGACACAGCTACCTCCAAACCTCAGCAGGGGAGTACCATGGGAGGATGGCTTGACATGACCTTTCCCAGCTTGATCAGGGGAAGCCTTAGTTTGGATGGTAGGAAATTGTCTAATCCCCAGGTGCAAAGGGAGTGTCTGTCCTGAACATCCATTTAGGTGACACTTGTAAAAGTAATTATATATTTTAAAAAGAAAAAATAATCTATCTGTCATCCAGGCACACCATAGCAGAGACTGCATTAGTCTGTCAAGAGCAGAGCTGTCAAAATCCAGTTTTCGAAAATACAGATTTCATTTTCTGGCATTTAATAAGACAATTGTATTATAAGGGTGAGAATGATGATCATTCCCAGAGTTCATTGCCTGTACTAATCCCTCTGCTGTTGGAATGAGAAGAAATCTCCCATTGCATATTGCTTTATTTGCTATTTAGAAAAATCCTTGGTTGAATGCTCATTAGTCTGAGTCTGTAAGAGCAAATCTGTCAGGCCTGAGGTCCACAAGCAGAGGGTGAAATAGTCATCTCCAGTCTGCTCCGGGAGCTCTGAGCATTTTGTTGAGAATGCTTAATTTTGTCTGGTCAGCATTTGTACATATCTATTTGTCCAAGGTCAGTCTAGGGCTGGTTGAAGATCCCATCAGAAACCCCAACTCTTACTGGCCTTTGCAGTCTAAATAAAACGTAAGTTTTCACTTCTGAATACAATAATAATTATTATTAAAGGTGTTATTATTACTCTTTGTGTCTAAGATGCAGAGAATTACAAAACAGTTAAATGAATCCCAAATGATCTGACAGCAAGTATTCTGTCTGCCTTTTTTCAAAACTGTACAACTGTTAGAGGTGGTAAAAGTGACATAGATCTCACTGCTAGTTTTATCTGGGAAGTGGACAGTGTCAGCACCTCCCAATGAAATCAAGAATTAAAGTTCTTTAGGTCTCTTTAATGTATTTTATTTATTACATTACCATAAAATGTTCTCTCCTTCTGAGAAATTGAAAATTATCAGCTACTTTTATTAGATTATTTGAAACCAATCTTGAAACAGTAATACTACAGGATTCATTTCAGTAATCATAAATAGTACAGGTCAAATTCTGAATCTCTAGCTCATGTTTCCAAAGTAATTAGGAGTACAGTAGGAAAGAAATATTAGGAATTTTAAGGTTTACTTTTATTTTTTGAGGAATGTTA
Source organism: Chiroxiphia lanceolata (assembly GCF_009829145.1). Lineage (NCBI taxonomy): Eukaryota > Metazoa > Chordata > Aves > Passeriformes > Pipridae > Chiroxiphia > Chiroxiphia lanceolata. The sequence continues at coordinate 26,082,158 of NC_045643.1, read as the reverse complement.
TCTTGGTGTCCATTAAATTTGAAAAGGACAGAATCCTCTGAGGGGAAAAAAAAGAAAAAAACAACCGAACAAATTGCTTTTCATTTGGAACTTACCTCTTGGTGGTATCTATACTAGTAATGTGTTGCTGTACACAGCAGAGAGAGGTTGTCTTCCCAGTAGCAAAACTGAAGTCTGAGTGTCACTGTTACCTTTACACTGAGTCCAGCAGGAAGAAGTATTTTAAGAGGTGCATCTTACTGGGTGAATAACAAGTTGGTTCCTGCACTGAAGACAGGGGTCTTTAAATATATTACTCGAGGTATTTGCAAAACTGCAAATCTTTGTACAAAGAACTGTCTTTTTTTTAGTCAAAGTACAACTGGAGGTGAAAATCAAAATTAAAGTGGCCTGAGGGAGAGGACAGGTTTTATAAGTTAGGAACATGGGGGCTTGCTGGGCAGCTCCACAACGGAACGGGAGGCCTGAAGGCTGCCTTGGAGACTGCAGCTGAACTGCATAGAGCAAAAGTAGGATTGGAAGCCAAATGGCAATATAGTAACGGGCAATTCATGAAAAACTGGGTGAAAAGATGTTTTATTGGAAACAACTGAAGTTTGACCTTGCAAATGTTTGTGCTCAGTCATATACTGTTAAAGATTTCAGCTATGGTAGAGGTAAAATCTTTGGTTGAAGGACTGTAATTAAAACAGTTGGATTAACAGCTTACTTTACTTAACAGATACTTCAGAGAGCTGAGCAGTGATGAAATTTGTCATATTTACAATTTTTCAGGCTCTTGAAGCATACTGAATCAAGGCTGAAGTTTCAATTGCAGAGCCAAGCTGAGAGCAACCCCATGCCTGTCAGACGGTACTGCGAGGTGCAGAGTTCCTGCCTGTGCTCTGGCTGACCAGTCATGAGGATCTTGATGCAGGAATTAGAAAATTAAATTCTACAGGCTTTTTTCTTACCAAAAAGGTCAACCTAGGTTATTATTATTAAAATCTGATAATGCCTTTCTGGCACTGAAATCTGAATCATGGATCTGTAGCTTGAACCTTGACCAATCAAAGTGAATACTTATAGTTTTACTTGGATGCTTCTGTAGGGATGTAGTGTGTAGCTTGAAAAAAACATGGAATGTATATGTTTCAGATCCATAGTTTTGATTTTTGAGCTTATGAATGTTTCTATCCCAGATGATATAAGAGAATGTGTAGAATTTGGTGATGTTGATCTGTCTGGGGATAAAGTGTTTATTTTATAAATGCTCTTCAAAGTTTGACAAATGATTTCCTAAGCACCTGGGAAGCAGAAAAGTGAGAACTAAAGGAAAAGATGCCCATTATGATCAGTGAGTAAAGCAGTGTTCAGAACAAATGCTCTGATGTGATGAGTTGTTGATCTGAAAAGCTAGTTCAGTTTGAGATGCTTAAGACTGAAAGAGATACCTGAGGGAGAAATTGGGTATATGTGTTTCACAGAAAATTATAAGGGGCTAGGAAATAGATATCTTGAACTCTGTCAGTATTGTGCATGACTGAACACCATCAGCACAGCTCATCCTAGCAGGTAGGCAAGAGCACAAACAGTACTCAGTTAGAGAAGCATCACTTGCTGTGAAGAATGGAGCTCTCAGGCTGCACAGGTTTCAGCAGGTAGTTCTGGGAGAATTTTAAATTTCTTTGTGAAACACAGCAGTAGCCTTTAAAAAAAATTCCTTACAGAGCAAAAATGTCAGCATAGGTCCAATGTTATAACTTGTAAGTGATTCTGGGAAGAAAAAGCAATAAAAGACATCCTTTGTGACCAAGTAAAACAGGCACTTCTGATGTCCAGTTTTCCTTACTAAATCTGGGACCTTGAAGTCAAGCTGTTTCTTGTTTTGTCTTCCTGGCGTAACCAGTTACCAGCAATAGCCTTGTGAAACCTTTTACACTTGGGTTTTGCCTTGTGCTGTACTTTACCCTAATGTTTTTACCAGCCATACCTGCCTGTGAGGTCCAAGCCATACTTGCGGGGGGGGGGGGGGGAGTTTGAGTTCGTGTGCGCTGCTGACATCGCTTTCCTTTGAGCACTGGCATAATGCAGCTCTGTGAAGCAAAGAGCTTCACCCTGCCTGCCTGTGGGAACAGCAGGGTTATTGCTGTGTGGCAACGCAGCTTATTCTCAGAAGGGCCTGAGGAAACACAGCAGGGGCTGAAAGTCATAAACTGTGATTTACGGTGTTTCTGGCTCAGTGAAACGAACGTTGCTGGAAACTATCATTTTATCTTCAATGGCTGGTGCTATTCAAAATTAGCCAAAAAAATGTGTGGAAGGCTTAGAGAAGGAAACAAGTCTTGCTTCTATGAGACAAAATACAACTGAGAGGTTTAATTTTTTAAATTATGTTTTTAAAAAGTATTTAAATGAGAAAACAAGCATCTTATGAGCATCTTATCAAGAATTTTTTTTGTTGTTTTTGTTCCATTTTGGTAAACATTTTAAAATTTAAAAAAAAAAGTATAAATGCTATTAAAAGACTTCCCAGAAAGGAATAAAATCACTATTCTTTATATTTATTTGGAGTTTTTTAGATTAAAAATAATGTTTGAAAATTGATGATGGGTTCTAGTCTGAATGAGCTGATGAATACCTCTCCTTTATTCAAAAGATGTAATTACTGCAAATGTTGTTTTCCATTAAAATGTATGCACTTGTCAACAGTTCCATCATTATGCTTGGTGCTTGTTTTTTGCTTATTATATGCGTAATTGTTGGTGACTCTTTAATGACAATTACAATAATGGTTTCCCTACTGTTCCCAAAACTTCATCTATATCAGAGAAGTCTGACACAAAACAGAACATAAATATGAGGGCAGTTTTCAAAGCTAAGGTTCTGGGGTCTTAACAGCTGAGTCTTTGTCTGGTTTTTACTTTCATATGATATTTCTGATTGCATAAAGTGAAGAATGACTGCAAAGAGATCTTGTCTTTCATGGGCCCATAAAGACAGCTTCAAGTTGTTTTCACTGGCATAACAGGGCTTTTTTCAGCAAATGGAGTTGCATAACTTTATTCTGAAGCAGGCTGTTGTCTTAGCCCACAAAATAGTTCAGCAGAGCTTAGAATGGATGGTGCACTCGAAATGTCTCTGGGGGCATCTGCCAGTGACTGGAAAACAAATGTAATTTTCTCCTTGATGCATTATACAGCAAAAAATACCAAAAAAGAGAACTAAAATCAATGGCTCATACATTTCCGGTTTAGAAGTACACAGTACCAAATGCTTAAGCTACAGGTATGTGAAGCTTTCAGTGTACAGTTATGAAATAAGCTGTCCACCAAAACTACTTTTCTCTAAGTCATGATAGAATATGTTTTATGTGCTTTAGCTTGACGTTTATAGCCTTTTCCCACTTCTGCTACTTCACAGTATGTGGTGCTGGATTTCTCATATAACTGAAAGGAAAACATACCAGGATGGATTTCCTTCTGGCAGACATAACTGTAGTTTCACAGAAGCTTGTGCATCCTTTCAGATTTATACCCATTCAGCGCTCCCAGCCTGACTTCTAGCTCCATATAGCCTTTTTTTTTCCAAAGTTGCAATGACAAAGGGGCCATCTAAAGTTAAATAGATCATTTCTCTTTGAATCTGCCTGCATTATTAATGGCTGAATCTTCACATCTTTCCTTACTAATTTGTAAAAAGTAGATATGGGTTCCAGACAAAATGACGGTGAAGAAGAAGAACACTTAGAAAGAAAAAGAAAGAAAAGTTTTGCTGTCAGTTCACTGACAATATATTTGTTTTATATCTCTACCCCTCACACCATCTTTTGTCTTCAAAAATACTCAGCAAACAATTTAGACGAAGCAATTGGCATATTCCCTAATGAGACAAGATAAAGTGTCCTATAATGATGATGACAGCAAATTTAGTAAGTGAACTGCAGTTTAAGAACTTTGCAAATTGATCAAACCATGATTCCTTGGTTGCTTACTTAATTGCCTGTTACAGTTTCTCTCCTGACCTCCATATCCCTACTGCTTTTGTCAGCACTTCGGCAACTGAGGGACTCTCTGTTAGCCCCTCAGGTTGTGAATAGTGGAAGAATTGGTTCTGGTTTGGGGATTTTACTTAATTTGCATTTAATATATACTCTTGGCCAGCTATTAGAGTGGGAATTTAGAGATATTCTAGACTCCTACAGTGCTTTCTACATCAGGCTAAGGATGAAGCTTTCTTAATTCTGTCTATTATAGGATGGATGCTAATTAAAGCACTACCTCACCAGGTGCTGAGTACCTTAAGCAGTATCTTAACCCAGTGGTGTTCTGTCTGCTAAAGATATCTGGTGAGGAGAGAAATTTACAATGAAAAAGCATATTTCTGTGTGTGGTACAAGTGATCAACTGGTGAGACTTAATTCTTATTCTGGAACCCCTAGAACAGTGGTTCTATTTTGTTGGCAGAAGTGAAGAAACGTCCAAAATCCGAGTGATGAACTATCTTGTAGCATTTTTCAGAGTAACAGTCAGACAACACTACTTCAGGGCTCAGCATTTAAGTCTTTCTAAAATTTGTTTCATTAGAGAAACTATTTTTAGGAAGTGAGGGGAAAGGAGGGATGTGAATCCATATGTGCACAGGAGTGGGAGTGAGGAACTATTCCAGCTGCTGCAGAGTAATTCCTGCCTTCTACAGGAGAGGCTGGGACCGTGTTTCAGAAGCAGAGGGGAAGTCTGGCCCTTCACTCAATCTGCAAAGCTCCCTGAGTTCCAAACCAGGAACTTTGCAGTTGCATTTACAACCTCAACACTGCAATCATAAACTGTTAGGGAGAATAATTTTGTCAGTATAATCAGGTAAGTGTTTAAGCAGGTGAGAAAAAAAAAATCAGGACATCTGAAATGAGATTAAAGGCTTTTGTTGTTCAAGGTCTAGGATCATGCATGTGACTTTCTGATACTGGACTGCCTTTCTGCAGGAGTTTTCTCTTTGCCCCATATGAAGTGACGGTTACCTCTTACCTAAAAACATGCCTCAAATATAAGAATTGTACTGACCTATGAGATTTTTTTTCTCATTCTGTTCTTGCTCTTGGTGACCTGCTGCTTGTTTTATTAACCACTTGGATTTTCATGGGCACTAATACTCCAAGAAAAGAATGTTGATAAGCAGAGAGAAAAAGTTGATTGTATAAAATTAGTTCTAAAGCATAAAAACACCACCTGTGATGGAGACCATATCTGAGCTTAAGGTTTTCTGCTGGGGGACAAGGACTTGATTTCATTTGGCTGGCAAATGGGCTTTAATGCTTCCTGTTAAAATTATCATACAGGGAAGGTGTAGACTGCCAAAAAATCTGTTATTTGTGCTGACAAGACTTCAATGCATACCTAGGTGATAAATGATGTCTACATGCATGTATCTATGTCTTTGAAACACCTTTATATGGATGCATATATGTACCACTCCATAACTAGATGTGGTACATTTCAGAGTTCATATTAATTTGCTTAAGTATTTACACACTTTAATCCAGAACAAAACAAATACCTGTATCTTTAAAGCCAGCGTATATTAATTTCAAGGAATTACTTAAATACATGTGTGATTTTGAGCATGGATTCAGGTCCAAATGCAGTAAGCTTTCACATGCTAATCAACTGCATATAACCAGTATATGCCTTGACAATAATTAAAGCAGTACTTACTGCTTTCTCCTTGTTTGTGATGCAATGACTCTCTCTTTCCTTTAAAGCTATCTATGAACATTCTTGCGAGGCTTACCGACACCAAGGGAAGACATCAGGTTTCTTCTACATCGATTCTGATGGAAGTGGACCACTTGGACCACTCCGTGTTTTTTGCAATATCACAGGTAATGACCTAACCTTGTCTTGGCTGCTTTATATTGGCTCTAATGTGATTGTGAGATGGTCTTAATAGTACAGTGATAGACATGTCGACAATACAGATCTCTAGTGGGGAAGAAGCAGAGAACTTGTAGGAACTTAGGTTTGACTCTGAGGTGTTTCCTTAAATAGGATCCCTGCGAAAGTGATTTTTAAACTAAGTTTGAAGAACTCTCCTTGTACTGTTGTTAAGTTGCAATGGCATCTGCACTGTACAAAGGGCACTTCATAACATCATAACTTTTGATGAGAAGTTTATGGTTTTTAATAAAGAAGTAGAAACTTAGAATCCAAACCATTCTTTTGTAACTGAATAGTTTCTCTGCTTTACTAGAACACTAGATCTGGGAATTATTGTTAAACTCCTTGCACTGAGCTAGCAGTAAAATCTTCTAGTCTGACTTAAGCAGCAATACCTCCCCTCATACAAGTGTGCTGCCTTTGACGTTCTGAAGTGTGGAAACTTTGATTGTCCCTGGTATCTGTGTGGAGGAGAATGCATGATAATCTTAGGAGGAGGGACACCAAAGAGACAGGTAGTGGAGCAAGAGCCTGGCAAGGTTGTTGAGTCTTTTTAACCTTATAGTTCTATAGCTTTAAATAAAAGTCGTTTCAATGAATATACCTATCTGGAAAATTCTCCCCCTAAGTGGGTTCTATTTTGTATAAGAGACTGTCATGACAAGGGTATGAGAAAAGATTACACAGCCCTTGTTGTGGATGGGGATAGATGACAGGGCTCCTTTTGTGCTTTTTATTTTTGAAATGGAGATGAAATTTCGCAGACCGTCTCCTGCTTGGCATTTTTTGCTTCCTGTGGCCAGATGCAGATGAAAGAATGTTTTATTACTCTTTCTAAACTGCTAATTCTGGTTGAGCTGCTTCACCACATATCACCTCCACACTCAGTGGTGAAAACTGAGGACTCAGGATATTCATATTTTATCCTTAATCTCCTTGTGCTTAAAGTGTCTCAAATTAAATTTTCACTTTTATTTAATTGGGCAATCATTATGTTAATTAAATGCACAACAGTTAATTATTAAGTATGTTTTTTATTCAAGTGTAATAAATATTTAATAAGATGTGTCTCCTTCACTGTTGAATCTCATAAGAATTGAAACAGCGTTTCACCCTTCTGTCTGAATATCCTTCCTTGATCTCCAATATAGAAAATGTGCTCATTTTTATTATTTATCATATAAATATGTGTGATCAAAACATTGTCAGTGCTTTTTATCTCTGCTGAAGAAGTAGGATTTTTGACAAACACCTTACATTTGCTTTCCTCAAATAAATTTTATCTGGCAGAAATCCAGAAGGCATATACCTGATTTTCTCTCTATCCGTAATGAACTTGCTGACATTCTTATTTTGGTTATGAGAGAGTGGAGATGGGGAAAACTGGCAGAACCTCCTAGCCCAGAAAATACACTTCTCTGTTACCTAAATATGGTTTGGGTGCCTTAATCACAAGAGCTTCTTTTCTCTCTGGGAACTTACCTCATTTTTATGCTCATAAAAATTGTTTACAATAATCAATTAAATGCAAAATATACAAAGAATAACTTTGTGTACACAGGAATGGATTCTCAATTTGTTACCCTTTTCAGGTGATGCTTCTGCATAGTTTTCTGAAATTACCCTATATTCAGGGAAAAGCAAAATATGAAGTTGTGGTTTTATATTACGTATGTACAAGGAACAAAGAAAATATTATTGTCCAGTGATATCAATCTCTACAAATCCTTCTGTGAATGGAAAAACACAGATGGTTGGGAACATCAATGTTTCCATCTATGGGGAGACTAAATAAATTAAAAAATGGTTGGAGGAACTGCCAGAGGAAAGCGTGGAGATCACTTGTGGTATACAGAAAGCACATAGGAATTGATTATTTTTCATCATATAGGAGCTAAGGGATACTCAAATGATTAGACAGCAGGATTTGGGAGGGTTTTTTTTGCTTGCTCTTTCCTGATGCAATGAATTCAACTTGAAACAGTACCACAGGACAGCAAGGAGGCTGATGTAATAAATAAAGGGAGTAAAAACAGTCTGGAAAAGCCCCAATCTTGTCTGATAGATTCAGAAGGTGCAATTAAATATGGAAGTTTAGTTGAGCTCCTTGTTCAGGCAGCTGTGAGGCAAAGACCACTGGGAAATGGGAATGACTTTCAGGAAAATCTTTTGACTTCCCTCGCTACCCTGGATATCAATTCACCTTCAAAGGCAGAGTTGGGCTCCTGGGCTAAATGATGCTTCTACTTTACTTGGGCTGACAGTTCTTTTTGTATACAGTTCAAGAAACAGTAACCTCTCTATGCCCAAAACGTGTTCAGGCTGAAGAATTTGGAGCTAGAATGGAAAATTCAGGGCAATGACTCATTTGGTGTTTTTAAAGTAGAGGTGCAGAGAGCTAATGACTTCTGGGAATTACAGTGCTTTGAATCCGTGACGGATGAATTCAAAGAAGAAATCAGATCATCAGAAATGAGCAGCATCATTGCATTTAGAGAAAAGTGTTTTCTTTAATGTTCACTTACATCTGTTTAAAGTTATTTTTAATTTTTTTCTGTTTAATTGAACAGATAGTGAACTTTTTTGTAGCCAGTTATTAACAGGGGAGCATAAACACCAGCTTTCTTGCATATTGGTGCCTGGTCATAGATATCCAGTGTCTGATGTAGATGTGGAAAGTAACAAGAATACAAGTTAATTTATTGTGTTTCCAGTGATTTTTTGCAGCCTGTCAACTTTAGCAGCCAGTGCTGAATAAAAATTCTGAAGAAAGCAGAAAATTGTGATTGTATGTGTTGAGAGGGAATTGGACAGTCATACAAAGAGAAAGAGAGATATAAGGGAAAGGAAATTTTGCAGGGAGAAAAAAAGCGGAAAAAAAGTATTAAAAAATATAAAGCCAATTTTCAGCATGGTAAGAAATTTAACAGTAGTGTCACAGAATATCTGCTGATACTAGAGTGGGTAAATGTACTTATCCATTGTCTGAAGAAGTGGCTAAAAAAGCAAGGTGACAAAAATTGTAGATGACACGCTATTATTTAAGTTGGTCAAGAAGAGGAAAGAGTGCATGAAGCACTTTAAAAGGATCTTATCTTGAAGGCTGTTTATTTCTACTAAAATAAAATATGTTGTTGAAATAGGAACTTGTCAGGAACAGTAAAGTGCCTAATTAAAGGCACGGAAAGATATCTGTATAAAGAGAGCTCAAAAGTAAATAATCCAAGGCTATTTAGATTGGGAAGACTCAAAGTGAATGGGCCTCTTTGACAGAAGCCACTCTAATTTGCATTTTCTTACAATAGGAGTAAAGAGACAGTTCAATGACAGTGAAAGACAACAAACTCAAAACTAGATCTAAAAAAAAAAGACAGCATCTTATTAACATAATGTTTTCTTCACCTTAAATACCCATTGAACACAAGGCAAAGTCACTTTCACAGTGAAATTTATCAATTGTAAGAAGCACTGAGGAATCCACACCAAATGTAGGATGTAGGTGTGTGCAGGAAGTGACCCAGATGTAGGTGCCTGAATCATGATCATGTGTAGTTGAATGCTATGAGAGACACTATGAGGATGTGAACGGGTCTGTGCAGGGATTATTAATTTTGAATGATTGTGTTGAGTGCTATGGGAACATATCTAACATGTTTCCAGGCCATCTCCATGGGAATATAAACTAGCTATGTTTGCTTTACCTGGATTTTCCCGTCATCCATGGTGTTCTATGCCCACACTCTTTCGGAATTAAGTACAGAGAAAATGCATCATGTCATGCTTTGATGTAATGAACAGTCACCAGGGCTGGGAATGAAATTTTCCCAGTAGGCTGGTTGTTTGATAATTAGCCCAGTTGAATTAATCTCCACTTAATTGAAGATTGATAACAATCAATATAGAAGATGACTAACAGACCCTATGTACATCTGATCTGGCAGTCTTTATATCATTGTGAGGCTTGTTCTTTTTTCTTGTTGCTTAGAAATATATTGATCTGTCTGGAGTACTACTTAACTTTTAATAACCATATTCTGCAGTACAAAGCCTATAGACATGCAATCTACATCCATGTACTTGTTTTACTGTACTGTCTGAAAAGTGTCTGTAATGACCTTTTCTCCTCTCCTCCAGAGTAAATTTTACCCTTGATATCTGAAAGAAAAGTACACTTGAGTCATCCTGTCACCATACTTCTCTACTGATGCTGTTTTGCTGTATGCAGACCCTGGGCTATCAAATCAATAACACTTAGAAATTGCCATGACTGAATCAATGGTTAACTTTATCTTAGCCAGATATTTTTCCAGTCTTCAAATAGCTTGCATTTTTTTTCTTCCCTTTTTTTACTCTGGGGCTGCAGCTTAGGGAAAGGTGAAACCTTATCCCAGGTCTTGCTGCTAGTCCAAGACCTGTTTTTGAAACTGCCATAATGAAAGAATCATTAATTAACAGAAATATATCTCTTCTTGTGGCAGATCATCTCTGGTTTGCAGTCTCCTCTCAAAATGCAGATATTGCCTATTTCTCTGATGCAGAAAAAATAAAGTTTTATTTTCTTTATCTCAAAAAACTGTATAGAAACTGTGTTTAAATCTCAAAGTAAGGGATTCTAAGAAAATGTAAAAGAGATGATGAATGTTATACTTGCATTTTTTTATAAATTGCCTCCTTTTTTTTATTTTTTTCTCATTCTGCTAACAATGATTTATATTTTTGTTCTTCCATATGTATTCCATGGCATGCAAAGAGGGCTGAATTTAGGAGAATGCAAGTTGTGTTTGTAGTTGAAGTGCCTAAATATTTTAAGTGTTTGAATAGTCCCACTTATAGTATGATATTTGGTCAACTATCTGAGGAAATTTCTATAGCAGCTTGCTCACTTCACTGTGAACAAGGAGCAGACTGGAGTAACAGAGATGGATTGCTACAAAGCAGAGCTAACTGGACCTCAGTCCTTTTATTAGAAATGCCCATTGATGTTCTCAAAACAATAATGACATTAGTGGTATTACTGTCCATGGCATCTATCTTTCCCTTTGTTTCTACACAAGGATCTCAGTTCACGTGCTTATATAATTTCTTATTCTATTTTCCATAAGAAGTCATATCCTTTTACTTTGTATTGCAGTTACACCGAGTGACTCACCCCTTTTTATGTTTCCCATGGACTTGGTAGACTCTCACATGGAAAGAAGTGCTGTTACCAGTCAGACTGAGGCAAGAATAGAGAGGGGGAGTTGGTCATACCCTTAATTCTAGTTTTAATACCTGCAGCTACACAATTTTGGGACAAGAACTTAAATGGTAAAACTCCCTGAGATTCTCAGAATGAGTTACATAAGATTTATAGCTTTGAATTTCTTAAGGAAATATTTAGATTGACTGCTTGTTGTTTGTCTTTTTTTGTCTTTTTTCTTTTTTTTAAGGACTCTATCTTTCAGCTTACTGTCTGTGATTGACTTCATCACTAGAGAAAAAAAACGAATGGAAATTCCTTACAAATTATTTACAACTCTTTAGATTAAAGGCAGCCCTTAAAGATTTACAATTTACCCCGTCAAACACTACAGGTCTTCTATCACACTGCAGTTTTGACAATTAATATGTTTCTATTTTGAATTTTCATTAAATATTCCAGAACTTACAAAATAAAAAATCTTTAGTGGGCATATTACATCAAAGGCATTGTGCTGTCAACAGCTTCCTTGCTGTTTTCAGTGAATTTGTTGTATTTCTGATGAGCATCGCAGCAGAAGTCCTGAAGGCTGCCTTCACTGTTGCATTTGCAGGAGGCCCCCAAGGAAGTTTTAGTACTGAAAAATGTAACAGTAGATATTTTCCTTTAGCCTCTACCTTTTAACAAAAGGTCACTGCAGCTTAATCAGTCTCCTACCACGTTTACATGCTCAGAAGTTAGAAGCAACCTATGGCTCTCTCAAAGTCACTCTGGCTGTCTCGGTTGCAAGGGGTGAATCCATTTGCCCCAGACACAGGTGTCTCGTGCCATGTTGGGCATCTGCAGATATCATACCCACCCTGTTGGTATGGCATCTGAAGAACAGCAGGTTTCCTATGGGTTCTCCTTGTCTGCCAGGTTTATGCAGATATCTGAGCCATCACAAGACATGTGAAACAGCAGAAGAGTGATTTGAGTCTCTCAGCAACTCAGATGAAGGAGACTGAGGCAGAGAGGACTGCACTCGTCGGAAGTGCAGCAAGTGGAGAAGTGTCCATTTTGTACTAGGAAGTAGATCAGTGTCTGCTGCTTCAGGTTTTGGAGAGGAATATTTCTCACTGCTTGTTCTTGATATCCTGTATTAGAAGAAATATGGAAGAAGTAGGCTGTCAGGATAAGAGTTTGCTGTCTCTGGGCTTCAGCACAACATGATGCAAAGTGCCGTGGAAGAGATGTCTCATTCTCATCCATCAGAGCTGCCTGGCATGGCCATTCTGCTGACAGAGCTGGCTTGAACATGGGCTCAGAGTGAGTAAACTTCATGTCTGGGGTGTAGGAGAGTTGAAAACCCAGGGCTGGGACAGCAGGTCTATGGACCTGAGGGTCTGGTGCCTTCCTGGAGCCAGTTACTGGCTTCCAGGAAGGATTTACAGACAGTGGAGGATTCCAGGCATGGACAACCCTGAGGAAAGCACACTGGCAGGTGCAGTCTGCCAGTACTGTCAGAGAGTGGACTGCATGCAAGACTGGGGTGACTGGAACCATCCCCGCACACCCCCTGTCATGAATTTTTTCATTGGAGATGCATTGCACTTCTTCTACACTGGATGGAAGTGGCTAAATCAGAATTTAGGAGGAGGCCGATGAGCACAAAACAAGGAGCAAAAGCATGTATTGCTGGGTCAACCAGCAGGAAAAAAAAATAGGTAAAAAATAGAAGTCTTCATAGAAGACTTGGAAAACATTTCCTTGGAATCAGTGAATTAAAGCTGCTTGTGATAAGAAACGGGTCTTTTTATATTCTTTGAAGGAGGTGTGTGTTACAGCACGGTTTAAACTGCTACTGCAGCTTAGAACAGTACAGTGTTTAAGGAGGAGAATCTGCCTTTTTGGTGGTAATTCTTGTAGTTATAGGTATAGCATTCAGGATAAAATTTGGCATTCAATGTAGAGCACCATGAAACAAATGCATTGTATGAACTCTGAGAGTTATTTTTCTCTCTCTCATGTAGCATTTACCATATGTTTGGCTTGTTGGCAATTTAATCAGTCTGAATAATCTTGTTTTGTGACAAACCTCCTAAATCACAAAGGAATGATGCAGTTTGTATGGGTGGAATGTGCTCTACAGGGATATTTCAAGTTGAAGAATAAAAATGAGAATTAGGCAATACAGAATTCATTGAAAGCCAGTTTTCCAGCTGCTCTAATTTCCCATAATTTAATTTGTGTGCAGTCAAAAGCAACTTGGAGGTTTCCAGCAAGATGATACAACTATGGGCGAAGCTAGACAGAGTCTAAAATGTGCTTAATGCATTGCAGTTCCATGCTGTAAAAGCATCTCCTAGGGCCAAATACAGACAGCATAATATCCTAGTGAATTGGACCATTAAAGAAAACTGTGAAGGTGCAAAGCTGTAGCATTGCCCTGAAATTAAAGCATTGTCACCTTTGAATTATGGAAACAATTTAACAAGCATTTAGGAAATCTGCTTTTTAAGGCTACAATAAACTCTTCCAGGTTATGCAGTAGAGGATGTGGCTGCACTCTCATATTTGGTTTTGAATGACTTTCAGCTTGTGTGTAGTTTGAAATTGTACCAAGCTGAGAAAGCAACAAAATAATAAAGCAGAATAATGGAAGATAAAAATAAACAGTAATCTATGCCTGGAGCGCAGCTTTTTAATTCTCAGTGCAGATTCACAAGTGCAAGAAGAGCTTGTTAAGTTGAGTAAACAGGAAAAAAATGTAGTATGGACAGATGTAAAAATACAGTGATAACTTCTGCACTGAAATAAACGAAACGAGAACTTTATCTATCTAGTTTAACAGTTTTCAGCTTGGTTTGCATCTGTGATTACAGTGTCATTGCCTAAAATATAATGTAAACAAAACAGAGCAGAAATTAAAAACAAAACAAACAAAAAAATCCTTGCATTATGAAATAGGAACAGTATTTGAAGCCTCACTTTCAAAAGCTGTAAGTGTTATTGGTGCAGAGGTGTGCCTCTGTAAAGACATGCAAAACATGAAGCAAAGTTGCAGACAGCTGTTGCACTGCTTTCTAGTTATAGTGATCTGTGTGCATGTCCAGATTGCAGCTCCATGTCTTACATAGGTCCTTAATCATGCCTGAAGCCCAAGCTCACAGACTGTTCTCAGTAGACTTCAGAGTACACAGGGATTGAGCAGTAAGCGTGTAATTCCTTGAACTTATTCTGAGAGCAACCCTAGCAGAACTTGTGCAAGTGAATTTGAGAAAACAGAACGATCATTTTTCTAAATTATACCAGGTTTGAGTTGGAGAAAATGGTATTTGAATAAACCCTAAGACTTGACCTGAAAGGTGATGGCCTTCAGAAGAAATTCTGGGATTATTTTTGAGTGTTTTTCTGATCTATGGAAGCAGGTGTGATGGTCTCGCTGCTGTCTTGGAATGGTTCAAGGGTTTCCTGCCCTCCAGCTCTTAGTTACTTCTCCCTCAGTCAGTAGAGGTGCAGGAGGGAGCAGTGTTGGCTCTCCCACTCTATCCAAAGCAAACTAAATTTAAAGTCATTTTCAGGCACATTTGCTGCATGTAAACAGAAGGGCGTCCTTTAGAAAGAAGGAACTTTCTCTAACTTTTTTATTGTGATGTGAATGTAATATTTATTCTTCCAGCAGGTTGTGTGTGACTTCATGTGCCTTACCTAACCCCTCTACACCTCACGTTCCTCTTTCTAAAAGAGAAATACTTATTCTTTCCCTAGGAAATGGGAAGAACCATAACTGAGATGGCTGAAAACCTCTCTCTTTCTCCTCTTACCCTGTTGCCACCAGCACTTTTGTTGTGCATCTGTGTTGTGTTGAGCCGCCTGCCTCTTTGGTCTGAGGTTTGCTTGCTGGTGGCTGTTACTTTCCTTTCACTAGATCAGTGAGACAAACATAGATCTTTTTTGAGAAGCTGAACTGATGGTTACTTTTACTTCAAAGATGAAGCAAAGAGGGAAACTTTGAAGTGACTAGCAAAGCATAGATCTAATCTGTGGAAGTTTTAAGCATAACAGATCAGGCATGTGTAGATTAGGAAATCTCTGAAATGTAACTA
Organism: Chiroxiphia lanceolata; assembly: GCF_009829145.1. Taxonomy (NCBI): domain Eukaryota; kingdom Metazoa; phylum Chordata; class Aves; order Passeriformes; family Pipridae; genus Chiroxiphia; species Chiroxiphia lanceolata. The sequence continues at coordinate 26,066,979 of NC_045643.1, read as the reverse complement.
CAGGATTCTTTTCATCTGCTATAACTTTTTTTAACTCCATTCTGAAGTACTTGCTAAATCACAATTACTTTGAGCACAGAAAGAAATTTAATTTGTTTTTTCCTTTTCCCTGTATAAACTGGAAGATGGAAAACAGGTTAGCTTATTTCTAAAAGATCTAAATGCAGTTCTGGAATGTCAAAGTTTAGATCTCAGAGGGACAGCTGAGTGCAGCTGTAATGATAACAAGACTGTGAAAATTAATGAAAAATCATAGAGGAAAATATGAGTAAGACCTGTTGCCTTGCCTGTTCAACACACTTGTTAATGAGTGCTTGCTGCTAACAATATATCTGTTGATATCTTGTCCAATCTCATTTCAAACATGTCAATTAATTAAATTTCTAACACTTTTTGAGGAGACAGTTTTATGCTATGCTATTTTAGTAAGTTTTTCCTAGTAACCCTTTTTTGCTTCTAAATTACTAGATGTTGATGCTTTTGACTTTTCAGGTACCCACATGGCACCTTATCGGTGCACAGCCTGGAAAGTACAGTAGTGTTAACCATAGAAACTCTAGCCTTAGGCTGCTGTTCTTCCTGAGCAGCACTGTAGCCACTATTGTAAGCATTGATTTGCATTGCATTTTCTTAAAATTATGTTAAGAACTCTCAGCAGGGAAGTGCTTCTGACTGTTCACCTGGAATTTAGCAACCAGTTTATTCCATCATCTCCTGGTTTTATGCCTCACATTATCAACAACTTAGTGTTTGTCTTTTTGGTAGATATTTCAGTTAAGGCAGAGGTTAAACTTGTACCAGCTTCAGTGAGAGGAAAGTTAACTCATCCTCAACTGCTTCTGAAAAATCTACTCTGTTCTTGTCAATATTGCCTCGAGAGAACAAAAGAATAGAGAGAGACTGGCTGATAAGAATCAGTACTTTAAGATGTACAAGATGTCTGTTACAAAGTCATTGAATTATATTGTGTTGGAAGCAATATATGTGCAGGATTGTAGAGGGTAAAGTGTTGGCTGTGATTACAACCACTGAGACAGGCATTACAAGCAATAAATTGTAGTATTTCTTATGACTTTAATCTAACTTTTGTGTATCACACATTGCAACAATGTTTCTTTGAGCTCAAATTCAAAGGATGCACAAGCAGCATCCTGAAGGCAATAAGAACCACAGAATTGCAGATCTATGAGCAAACTTTCTGTCTACCATGACAGAAATTATGAGAAGGTTGTGAGTGAATGTGTGGTTTACTCTGTGTAAACTGTTCTTACAGTTAATGCCAGTTAATTTCTCTCTAACTCACAGCCATGTCTTGAAACAAACCTCTTTAAATAGTCTCCAGATGGTTGTTGTTATTTGCTTGTCATCTGAATGCCTCCATAATGACAATTCATTAAATCATCTCAGTGTCTTTGCACAGATAGTCCATTTAGGATTTTTATACACCTATTAGCATTCTGTTGAACTAATCTGTCCGATATTTGTTACTTTGACTGCAATGCCTTGCAGTGGCCACAGAGCTACTGGGCTCATCATGCCAGTGTATTGGGGAGTGACTGGATAGCTCATGCTCTGCAAGAACTCAGTCCAGGTAAAACCATCTGAATTCTTAAATGCACAGTTTTTAAGATCAGCTTAGAAAAGATCCTATTCAGTGTTATCTAGGATTTCAAAGATGAAGCTTAAATAACAAAATAGAAATCTCTTACCTCAATCTCGCCTCTTCCTCTGTAACTGTCTGTATGTTTCTGCAAGTGAGATTGAAATCTCCCTCTCATCAGGTGATTAGAAATTACTGCCTTAAATTTTTGCCCTCTCAATATCTTGTATCCTCCCTAGGCAAGTAGGGTCTTTGATAAAGAGGGAATTTACTGGATGTGACTCTTAGGAATAGTGTGGGGCACATGCAGGGTTCAGTCCTGTGAATCCTTGTTGAAGAGTTTGCCTTTAACTCCAGGCCAGCTCAAAAACCAGACGTTCAAGTTGTCCTTGCTACCTTGCCCATTGCTATCCCAGAACCAGCTGAGGAAAAGCCTACCTGCTAAGCTGAATGCTCCTAAGTGTGATGTTCTCATTATCATGCCAACCCCAATGCTGGTCGTGACCTAGGTTGTAAGGGTGCAGGTTGTGCTTAAGCCTACATTCTACTTTCTCTCGCTTACAAAATGCCTTGCTCTGCCAGTAAATGCAATGAAGGAAATGAGAATGGGCTCACCAGCGTGGTAAAGCATCAATATTTACAGTTAACTACAGATGCCGAGTCATATGGTGTTCTGTACCATCATCCAAGTAGGACATCATTCAACTTATATGTAGAAAAATCAGAACTGAGTAAAATGAGTGATCTGACTTCCAACTGGGCGGTAAGAACATACTCTCAGTTTTAGCTTTCTGGCAAGAAACTGCTTTCTGCTTGTGGTGATTTTGTGCAAGGTCATCAGCTGCAGTTCTCTACTTCCATTTGTTATTACAACAGCGTGGGCTGTTCTCTCAGATACAGATATGTTTGCAAAAGATGACTCTCACCCCCATGAGCCATACTATTATGTCTTTTCTCTCAGGGATAAATGCAGCTGAAAGGTATCTAATTTTATTCAGATACCTGGCAGTAGAAGATGCTGAAGATCTCCTGTGGTTCCCGGGAAGCTTGTACTTTCTCTCTTGCTCAGCAGGCACTGTAGTGTTTGTTTGAGTTGGTTCAGGGAGAAACATCTCTGTGGGTCACGTTGACCTTTAATGAAGACCTATTGGTCTTCATCACAGAGTAACCATTTTGGAGCCCAGGGTCCTGCTGATGCTCTCTCCAATGCAGTAAAGCATTGGATTTCAATTGGGTTTTTGTTCCCAGCTTGTTGAAAGGGTTTGGCTTTTAACTTCCCATTCAATCATTTTTCATTTAACAGAAGATAAGATCTGGACTACAGTGCAGCACAACAGCACAGGGCTAACCAGAGTCCAAGGAGCTGACCGGGAGAAGCCGTACACCATGTCCTTCAACTACAACAGCAGCGCAGAGCAGCTGGAAGCCGTGATAAGCAGTGCAGAGAACTGCGAGCAGGAGGCAGCCTACCACTGCAAAAAGTCACGTCTCCTGAATACCCCGAGTAAGTGCCACCATCCCAAATCTTTCCTTCTTAACTCTTATTGATTATACAGCAGGTACAGGCCACCTGCAAGTGAGGAGAAGAAATAAAACCAACCAAACAAACACAAAATTAATAGTAGCAATGCAGAATGGAGTGAAAAACCTTTTAATTTCTTGGATACTTTTGTGCAGTGCTTGTCCTCTGGTGCAAGAGTGTACGGGCTCTGCAGGGGAGTTTCCAGTCCCTAAATTCATGTGTGCACAGACCCTGAAAACTTCTACAATGGAAAGTGCTGCCTAGAAACCACAAAAACTTTATTTAGCTGTTGGCAAAGAAATGTGCTTATTAATTTACTGTTTCTATCTTTATATTAAATATAAAAAGCACCCAAATGCTTCCAGACTATTAAAGTTATGAAGGGGAGGTGTGTACCCTCTTCTGAGTCCCACAGCCCTGAAAATGATGTTTAAGTACAGTTTGGTAGTACAGTTTCTGAGCTAAAGCTATCTTTGCCCTTGCAATAGCAGGAATATATATTTTGCCCTGACTTAATGCAGCAGAAAAAGGAAGCAGAGGGTCTGATCTATTTGTGTTTCTCTGCAGTACCAAATTTCCAGTGGCTACTCAGAATGTCTGCCTTCTACTCAGCTCTGTCTTGATGTCAGGATTTTACCTTTGCTTATCCAGAGAGATGAATGAAATTAAGGGCAGGCTTCCGGCTGTCTTCAAAATCTCCTCTGGTTACTTGTAATGTCTGTATGGTCCTGGTGATTCTCTGATTATTAGCAACTCTTACATTTGTTAGTAGTGTAGAAGACATCCCACAGAAAGCCTGAAGGGGACCTTGCAATGGGATTTCCTATTGTGTTAAAAACACATTGCCTAATGAGATGCATCAAAAACTCTCCTGGTTTCAAAAAAGTTACTATAACACTGAATGTTTATGTATCCAGTAATCAGATGCCTTACAGTCAGTTTATTTTTAAAAGCTGTGAGTTATGTCTTTTGTTATTATCAGTTTTACCAGCCAAGAACTACTTGTATTGCTATTTTTTTTTTAAAGAATGAAATGTTAATATCAGCATCCAGGGTAGAGCACAAAGGGAAAACAAAATGCAGGCATACCTGCTCATAAAGAGGGGTAATTGATGTCTTACACATGGTTTCAGTGTTGCTGACTTCTGTATCCCACACCTCAACTGACATGTTATAAAGATAAAATTCCACAGGAATTATTTCTGAAATGTTTTTTTATGGATGACTAGTATTAGAGCAGGTCTGCATGTGTTTTGATTTTTGCACATTTCTGTGAGGTATTTGGTCATGTGTATGCAGGAACATACACTCTGAGTGTGTTTTGAGACACCCCTTGAATGTGGGACCTCTCTAAAGCTAGGGATGCTTCTTAAGAATCCAAACCTTAGTAAAAAAAAATAATGATAATCTTGTGTAAATTGACAATATGCAAACTGTCCATCTTCAGGCCTAAAGTTATCAAACAACAGGCAGACTGGTTAAGATGGTTCCTGAGAGGCAGCTTGTTCTCCACTTGTCAAGGACCAAATTTGTGACTCAGATCCTTCAAAGGAGAGGGCGTGGGGATGGTGTCCAGCATTCTGACTTGCGCCTTTGCAGTTGGTGTAGTGCCACTGTGGTCCTGACAGTTGGCCACACAAGAGTTGCACAACTCATTACTCTTTACAACAGCTTCATCTGAGAGATAATAATAATAAAAAATTACAAGCCGCTGCTGCGCATGTGGCAGACAGTGCCATTTTTAACTCTTTTTTTCTTCCTTTTGTATACATTATAATTACACTTACAATTTTTTGATTTTTTATCCTGAGCTTTCTCAGTAGTCTAATGCTTTAAGTTTGGCAAGTTGTGGAACATGCTCAAAAATAAATTGTTTCAGTCCTTGAAATGACAAAATAAGGGCAATTTGTTCTTAGCTTAGTATTAAGTATTTTTAAATGTTAGGCATTGTTTTCCTCAAAGTCTTAAAAGTTCTATTAATTGATGTTAATTTTAAGGTGAACTGCTAGTATATTATAGAAGAGCCTAGAGACCCAGGTGTCTTGAAGAGCTCTAAGACTTAAAGAATTTCTGCTCCTAAAGTTGAATATGAGCTACAAGTGTGAATAACTTTAGGGTATTTTGTTGGACTCGCTGCAGAAGGTTCTCACCTGTGTTGTTTATGCCCAGAAATGACTGGAGGGAGTTTGATTTGGGGTCAGAGCAACAGAACAAAGATCAAAACTCTTAGGTTTTGTTTCTTGATTTGGCCTAGGCTTTTGAATGCCTGAAGCACTACATTCTCTCTGTGTTGCCATAATGTGTAAATGCAGTTAATAAACCACACTTCAGATCTTCCTTCAGAAGCTGGTATACGATGTACATGTATTGATGACAATATTGCTTTCATAGGCCAGAAAGAAACGTTACCTGACCTAGTCCAGTTTGCTCAATATCACCCCTCACTAATACCTCTGGACTGAGCCCAGTGGTGAATGCTTGGTGGAAAGGCATATCCCAGAGGTACATCTGATCTTGACAAAAAGCTATAAAATTTCCCCTTCCTTCAAGAAATCTAATCCATTTCTAAGCTTCCTTTCATTTGGGGTGTTGGGTTTTTTTTGTTTTGTTTTGTTTTGTTTTGTTTTATTTCTCAAGGAGATGGAACACATGATTAGGATATTTCAGCTGATAGCACCAACACACCAAATCTTTGCCTTCCGGACCTAAACACTATCATGTTTCACAGAGAAGCAATAAAAAGATTTCTCTTTCCTCTTGCATTGGTAGTGTTGCTCTCCAAAAAAGCTGCATGCTGTTACATAGTAATTTTGGCTTTCACAGCTTTGACATGGGGGAAAGGGACAAGCAAGGCACGCAGGACTGCCTCAGAGAGAAACCCAGGAAGGCTTCTGGACTACATAAAGGTGTTCCAGTTTATATCAAGGAATTTGTCTTTCTTCTCTTTATATTCTCTCTTGCCCTGAAAAGACAGGCACATTCCCAGTGGGTGTGATTGAGCGTAGTATCCCCATTGAGTTACTTGGATTTACATCTGCAGCGTGTCAGACATGCAGTCTGGCAGTTGGCAAAGGAGTTTACTCATCTCCACCTCCTGCTGTCTGGAACAGCCTTATCAATTCTCACTGTCATAGTATGGTTTAGCTGCAAGCATGTCTTTGAAAGCAAAAATTAAATTGCCCTGAACTACATTTTTGTACATCTCTGCCATCAGACAGATTTTTAAGAAGGTTTGTGAACATCAGAGTAGATGTCTGTTCATCAAAGAAATAGCTGGATTTCTTATGGTGCTGGCAAATGAAACTTGTATGACCGGTTATTGCAAGTTTCTCGTGACTTTTCTATATCTGTTAGAGAGACACACAACCAGAGCAAATCTGACAGTTGGCATTAATTAGGAAAGTCATCCACACTCTTAGGAAAAGATTGCAGACTTTACCACCACCTTATCCTTAGATGCAGAGACCAAGTCAAGCTAGGAGGAGAAGAGGGGGGGTGGGCAGGAAGCTTGGGCTACCTCTAAATGTTCTGTCTGTGTTCCGAGACTATGAAAAGAAATGTAACACCTTAGGTCTTTGATTTCCTTTCTTTATGGAGCATTTCAGGCAATACCTAGGAAAAGAGTATGTGTGCAAGGGTAGATGCTTGTGTGCCCATGCATGTTTATTAAACTGTTAACATACAAGATGTTTGAAGGTATGAAAACACTTTATTAACTGAGTAAACCCTTGGATCTGACTGAATTTGCTCAGTTTTCTGGAAGCAGTAGATGTATTCAAATGCTTAACATTTGTGAATCTGCCTCACATCCACCTTATCAAGGACTTAGCACTGATGGCTATATCAGTGGCAGGATAGCTTGCTTTACAATAGTTGGCTGACAGTCTGTCAAGTTCAGAGTACATTTGTGTAGGCAGGGACTGAGAAAAGATCAGTCCTAGAGCAAAATCAAATAAATAGGAATGTTTGTAGGTGGTGGGGTTTTCCTGCCTTCTTCCTTATTTTTCTGTTTCTAGTAGAATAACCACAACATGTCACCTCAGGCTTAGATTTCAAGCATCCCCCCTAAGCTACTCACCTCTTTCCTGATCTTCCTACCTGTCCCTCTTATGGTCTGTCAAGTACCACTATTATATGACTTGTGCCCAGGTTTCCGTCTCCTCTTCTCCCCTTTCCCCTCCCAGCTAGTCCCGTATCTCAGTGTCAAGCTGCACCATGTGCCATCACCAGCTCTGTGACCCCTTATGTCAGGCAGCTGTTAGCCCTCACTGGTGAACCACTGCATTTGCATTTTGTAACTCCCTATTAGAGGGAAAGATGTAGCGCTACCTCACAGCCGGGAACACGTCCTAATTTCTGAATTTAGGCTTAAGATTTAATTCTGCTGCTCAGACAGTTCAATTTCTTTCAAGCTCTAGCCCTATATGTTGCTAGAGCTCTGTCTGTGCACACTCCCTCCTTAGTCCCATATGAGGCCAGTGATGTCAAAGCTGCTAAGAAATGTCCTTCAGGGTGCTACCTCCAATAGAGGCTGCTGGCGAGATGCAGCTTAAGGTGAGTACACAAGTCTAGTGTCTTCAGCACATCCCTCAATATGTCCCCATCACCCACCATTGCTCAATTAAGGGCATTAGAGTTTATGCTATTGCCAATCCCTTTTAGTATCCCTTTATGGATCTGTTTTTCATAAACTTGTCTAATCACATTTTGAACTTTATTATGTTACCTGCCTCTGCAGCCTCTTAAGAAAGCAAGTTCCAAGAGTTCCTCACTTGCTGTTTCACAGAACTACATTTGTGGGGCTTTTAATGTGGTTTTGGCTGCTATTTTGCTCAGTGCAGTGAGTTCTTATATTGCAGTATGCAGTGAAAGAGAGTTTTTTGCTCATCCAGTGTTTTTACAGTGCTCTTACTCTTCTTGGACTTTCACTAGGTCTAATATTTTTTTCAACTGAAGTGCCCACAGTTTTTGAGATGTGGTTTGCACCACTTTTTAGAGCAGTGTAAATCTTTACGGAGAAAGGAGTGTGAAACCTGGATTCTGATGAATCATTTTACATAGATGTATCATGAGGTGATCTCAGATGACCCATAACAAACCATCATTTACCAATGGGGTTTTGCTCACTATTATTTTATGCCTTTTAAGTATAATTTCCAATTTATCATTCCAGGGACTTTAAATTGCTATTGCACTACCAGGGGACTATTTGTTCTTGCACAAAATAACTTTAAATTGTTATTGCATTACCAGAAGACTATTTGTCATTGCACAAAATAACATAGAACAGGGCAGTCCGCCCTCAAAAAGTGGCTCATGTTGAAAGGAGTGGTGGATAGGTGGTAGGTGTAGATTATATTGGTAGGTGCAGTGATTATTCTTGAGCAAGTAGGATTCCTTTCTTGAGAATGACTGACTTGCCATCTGTGTGTCCATCACTATACCTTGTCTCTCCCCTCCGAAATGGCAGTGCTGACAGCTTCTCTCACAAGCACTGTTTTAGATAACTTGTGCTATATTTAGAGACTTTTTGAACAGAGTTCGCCATAGCAATGCCACATACTCCCTTATTTGGAGGGAGAGATGCAGAGGCCATTTTTAAAGATGCTACGTTGGTTTTAGTGTGCAGCTGATTAAAATGCAGGTAGTCTAAGCAGAATAAAAAACCTGTTTCATGAGGGAGGTAACTTGGCATCCTGCATGCATGCATCTGTGAGCAATGGAAATATCATTATTCCCATTTCTGACCCTTTCTTTCCCTTGCCCTATACAATCTTTCCAGACTGGCAGTGAGGTATGGTATGCTATATCTGCCAGGGAAGGAATAGCAGCTACTTGCGCTACTTCTCATGCAGTCCTGTTGTGTTTCTCTGAGAGGGAAATGCAGCCAAGATGCCAAATGAAGGATTTCTTCCCATGAAAAGCATGAGAAGAAATCCTTGCTCAGTCATACACTGAATGGATTCTAACTTGGTGGAAGGAAACTGTGTTCCCTCTTTGAACCCCTCTGCAGGAGAGGGCAGGCTTATAATGGTACCTGGAGTGACACGAAAAGGATATGAGTCTCCCAGGATTACTCCAATGAACACTAGAGCACCATTATCTGTGTTTTCTTTAGACACAATGTGTCAGGTGAGTTTAAAAATGCTTCTCACAGTGGGGACTGATAGAGTAGTGAGGAAGGAGCTTGTATGGGTAACTCCTGTTTACTTCTATGGAATACATCCTTCATTCTGCTGATGCTGGACATTTCTTTTGCTTTTTGTGGTGGTTTGTTTGTTTGTTTTCATCCCTTGAATTTTTTTTTTTTTTGTAAGTCTAAGGAGCAGTTTTGGAAAAACAGTTTTTAATTTTTTTTTAATTTTTATTTTATTTTAAAAGACCTATGGTTCATTTACAAAAGAAATTTGTCACTTCAAACTGAATAGATCTACTATGTTTTACTGACATGGAAATGATCTTTTCCAATATAAAGGAAGCTTGACTAGGGGTATTAATGAAGGCACATAGGACAGGTAAATGTAATATAAATGTAGATAAGAGATTTTGAGCCTGGATTCTGGAATTCATTGTGTGCACTATTATTGGTGGCAGTGCAAGGAAGTCAGTGCTGTGAACTGATGCTGCAAGGTGTTTACTTAACCTCTGTAACCTGTTAGTTTGGGACTTTTGATCTCAAAAACCTCTGGTTTGGAGTAAAGTTGATAATATCTTTTGATCAGCTCGTGACACCTGTGGGATAGTGAAGTGCTCCCAGCTGGGCAATGACAAAGTGTTGAGTTCAGGGAATTCTGCAGTCCAAATGAGAGTTTGGAAATGGATAGTTTTATGACACACACATATATGCCAGAACCAAATGTGTCTTAATTATACCCCTGGCTTGACAAACTCAGTTGTATAAACTATTCATCCACAGAGTTTGAGGAAGAGAAGAATTACAGAATTATTTCAGGCTGTTCCAGCCAGCATTTACTTAATCGTGAGCAGTGATAGTATTTTATTTATTTTTTTTTTAGTTTGCAGGACTCAGCATATTGTTTACAATTAATAAATAATGGTGACTAGAAACAAACAGCTAATCCATGGTTTGTTATATTAATGAGTCATTAGCTATGACAGCAACCTGTCCACCATCCAAGAAAGAAAGCAGGATTGCTGCCTGAGCAGAAAATTGTTCCTTCTCCCTCATTAGAGCCACAGTGGGGAGTGTGTTCTCATCACACTTCCCTTTGTCTGCTTCCTTCAGCTGTCTTACTTTGAGCATCTTGGACTCAGACTGTCTTACTGACATTAAACTAATTTCTCTGTCAAATTTGGGTGAGTGCATAGAATCTTCTGATTCTGGAGAATAGCAGATGTAAGTCATAGAGGTGGAAGAGTGCTCAGCTGACCTCTTCTACTATTATGCCACATGAATGGAGCAATAGTGATTTACATTTCTATTTACATTATTTTTTAGGATAGAAATGCATTTGGGGCTGTAAACTCTCAGTTTTATGATTGTTTTTAGTTCATTTGACCCCTGTTTTAAAGTACATTCCCAGCAAGGCACTTGTGGAAAATCAGATGGGATGGAACCCCTATGCTTTGATTTTGTTTTAATTGGTCTGACCTATCCAGGAAAAGAGAGGTGTTAATAGGCTATACACAAAATGATCAGTGGCATAACTTATTGATATAGTGCAAATAGGAGAAAAGAAAATGTAAGCACATGGAAAAAGGAGTCACGTTTTTACTCTGTATAGATTAAGTTAGAGCTCAGATTCATTACTTGTTAATCTGAAGCCCAGGAATTTTACCCCATTACAGTGTGAAGCTAACCTATGGAAAATGAATTTTCTGTATTTGAAAGTGTGAAGGCAAAGACAGGAGAAAAGAAACAATGAGGATCAGCTGAAGGCTGTATTTTGAGATTACTTCATGCTTGGGATTCAAATAGCAGTGGAATAAAAACCTTCTTAAAGTAAAACATTAAATTACTCTTATATGAACTTTCTGGTGTTAAAGGGAAGCATAAAAATAGCTCTTCTAGGTGTCTGCTAAGGGTAAGCAAGCTTGGAGAAAATGTCTCCAGACCTTGGGGAAACAAAGGTGTGTAATTCTTCCACTTCCAAGAAGCATGTTTTTTTTGAAAACTGTTTACATCCCCCCAACTTGGACTGATTTGCAGAGGACTAGATTTTGCTGAAAGTTGACAAGTACCTAGAAAGATGTGGTGACCTGAAAGAAAATAACACTTTAAAAACCTTCTTTAGAGAAGCTTTTTTGATATCTGCTGGGCCAGAAAGTTTGAGAATAAAAAGGAAAAAGCTTTTGAGCCTGTTTTTTTAACAAGCCCCTTTGATAGGAGGAAGGCTCAGACTGATTTAGCCAAGGGGTATATTCCCACATGAGCTGTCCAGGACTCAAAGGAATACCAAGAGCCTTCTTTGCACTCAAGAGCAGAATTCAAAAGTCCCAGAAGAAGACTTTCTTTTTTTTTTTTTTTTTTTTTTTAACATTAGTGTTTAGAAAGGTTAACCAATGTAGTTTTCCTCTGCAGGTAGATTTCTTGGTTAGCAGCAACTGATGCCAATTTGGCCTGAAACTGGTATGGACCATTAGATTAATTTGAATGTACCACTCTAAAACCACTGGCCAAGTTCATGCAGCCACATAAATAACCTTAAGAAGAGTATTTCCTCCCGGATGAACATCTCTGAAGTGTGTGGGATTTATACAGGTACCTCTTGTGCCTTGCCCTTCTGCTACTGGGGGAAGAATGAACTAGCTGGATCATTGTCAGGCCTAGTGTAAGACCAGTAGTTTTACTCTTTTTGGCTTTGAGCTAAAGGCTTTTTGTACATTAGCATTTGTTTGCCTCCCATGTCACTGTGATTTCAAGCTCTCAGATTTTATCCACATGAAACTACTTTGTTGTGAGGCACAAGTTTAGGGGTTGTTTTTTGGAGAGAAATCATTATGACTGAAAGCTAATGTAACATCAGAGGGTGAGATTCTAGGACAAGTGGTCTTCTTATGAAGTAGGCTCTGTTTCAGCTCCCTTTGGCATTTTTTCTGGCTGTGAAAAGTCAGTTTGATCCATTTGTTTTGCCACTGTAATATCTGTCGCCAAGCAGGGAAAGGTTCTCCCTCAATGAGCATTTTTCAAGTTCTGTTTTGTGGTCCTGTTTCCCAGAGTCTCCGTGTTCAAAGCAGCAACACTTTTCTAGGTCACTTTCTTCCCACTGCACACTTGTGTTCTGAATTCAGACAAAAAGATTGTGTTGCATTTTGTTTACTACCTCTGTGAGACACACTAGGGCCACCAGTCAATCTGCAGAACATTAGAAGTACCTAGTTAATAGAGGCAGAATTTTATTGAGTGAATAATTACATCCTGTTACTGCTGAAGTAATCACCCTAGATACAGCCTATGCCTCCAGAGGGAGGTATGTTCTTCACAAAATGCCACCCTGGACAGTTCATTTTACTTCTGTACAAAGCTCCAGAATCTGTCTGACCATATTGTACTACAGGTTTTCATGTTTTCAGAGGATGAAATTTATGTTCCGTGAAATATGCCATTGCCAAAATTAATAGGTAAATGAACAAAGTGAAACAGACCATTAGAACCACTATAATATCATAGTTACTGGGTTGTGGCACAAAAGCAGAAACTAATGGGTAAACATAACCATATTATAGCGACAGGAGCCATCAATGTGCAGTACACAACTGTGGTTACACAATGGTAGGCAGTCAACCATTATGAAATACGATTTAGCAGCCAGGCCAGTTGCAGGTAATCTTGCTTAGAACAATATTTCCCTTGGCTACTTTCTTTTAGTTGATAAATGTCAACTATTTTCTGCCCGTCCTACCAGAATTTCATTTCAATTTCACAATTTTCATAGTCCTTTTTTTTATATTACTCTGGACCATGATACTGAGATTTTTTTCTTTGTTCCTGAGGAGTGAACAGATTGTTCCTGAATATTCATGCAAATAGGAATTCAGCCAAAGGCCTTCAGAGTAAGTGTTCACTGTAACACCCTTGAAGTCTTTTTGATGCCCTTGTCTTTATTTCTACTCTAAAACAATGCTTCATAACTTTAAGTGAACACTCAAACAATGTCTAATCAAGATAAACAATTCATAGACTGAATTGTGTTTGTATAACATGATTAAAAAGCTTTGAATAGCTAACATAATCATAACGTTCTATTAATGGGCAGGGTGAGAAAAGCTACAATAATGAATGATTTGACTAAAAAATTGCAAAGCTCAAAGATATGCAGGATCAGTTCCACTGGATTCAATATATTTATAAGGATTTAGGCAAGCAAGATGCTGGATTAACTCCTTGGTTATTACATCTTTCATTAAATTCCACTTTAGTCTAAAACAAACTACAAAATACAGGAACATTTTAAAAATTGAGATATGTAGAGAAGTTAACAAGTTCATTCATAGTTGTTAGTGCAGTATTTGCAATCAGCATCTAAACACTTAAGCACTGATAGATTGAAAAAGACAGTACTCTGTTCCTAAAATAGAGAGGTGTCCCCCACGCTATTGAGGAGAGGGGGGTGGAGAAGTATCTTTCAGCCTGGTTACTGGAGTGGTGCAATATAAATTAGAATACCATCTCTGGCCATTTTCTGTAGCCAGGAGAGGGATTGATGCAGGAGCTCCTCCAGATCGCTGTGCCACTCAAGGGTTTACTCATGCAGGAGGACTTTGACAGTGACTGACTAAAATAGATTCAGAGCTGCTTTATTCTGCTGAAGTGTTTCGAAGTAGTTGGAGCACAGGAGAGAGTTGGGTGCTCAACTGTTTAGCTTTCTGTCAGAGGTTTTCACTCCATGCGTATGCAAAAATTAATCAGTTACTTTGGTCTTAACTGAGCAAGATTTTTTGAGGGAATATGTAGCAGGGAATTGAGTCCTAATGATAGACTGTTACAAGGAAGGCCAAAAGGGTTCAGAGCTAGCCTAAGCAACAGCCAGCATTGTTAATTGCATTCTTGGATGGCAGGCAAACCAAGAGTTTCTCTACACAGCAAAATAAAACTCTGTGGAAGCCATATATGTGTAATGAATGTAATTTAACATATCTTTCTACAGCACATAAGTGTTTCCACTGGATAATATGTGAATTTCCAAAACTACTGACACCTGGTAAAATAGTTGTACCTGAGTTTTGACCTGACACTAGTTTTTACTGAGTAGATCTCCTTTATTGCTTTTATCCACAGAAAAAACAAAGCCAACTGAGGTTGCAAATATGCAAGTAAATCTTGAAATTGTAGTCCTCAAAGTCCTGCTTCCATTTATCAAGAGAATGCTGTCTTGCTGTTACACTGCTACTAAATGTGAGATATTGCTATGATGAGTGTAACCTATGACAAAACAGTGAAAACTTGAATATGTTAAATGCAGAATTAGGTGACTAGTTGAGTGATAATATATTGCCTAACCTAATGAAAAGACATTACCTTTGAATAATGGACCAAATCGTAGATTTAATTATCCCAAGGCAAGGTAGTGGGTGCTTCATGCAGACAAGGTCAATTACCTTATCCAGAAGAGCCTGTTTGAAGTGTGTTATGAATAATTCACAGACATAGAAATTAGCTCTGAAAAAATGTCCCAACTATAATGTGGTGAAAGCATTTAATTTCTTTTTTAATGTATTTAAGATAACACCCAAAGGACAATTATGGCTGCTTAACTGTGAGACTCCTTAAATGACAAGGAATGACAATTGTGTGGTCAAATTCACATTACTGAATTATGCAGAAGAAGCATCGCCATCATGGTCTCATCCTGTCAGGTCACAAGTAACTGATTTCAAACCTCATATTGTATTTTTAAATGCTAAATGAAATTTGATCAAAGATTGATTAATTTATTAATGTTTCTCGATAGAGAAGACCCAGTTGCTGCTGTACTAGCTTTGTTTACTTTGTTTGTTCGGGGCTTTTAGTTCTTTGACATTCTGGTGTGAAAACAAAGGTCCAGAGTGGTCGAATCATTTTTATGATTTTGGAGAGTCTGACAAACCTAAAGATGGAACCACTGGGCTTTCCAATCTTTAATCAGAAGACCAGTCTTCTGCTATGAGCACTAAATTGTGCTGTTTCTAAGACAATATTGTTCCAATCTAGGACTATTTAGCATTAGTGTTAAAATGATGGTAGTAGCCATGGTAGCAGAATGCATACTCACTTGACATATGGTGACCTTAGGTGTGAATTAGAAACGCAATAAACCTCTAAGTCTGGGGAATAACATGCACTCTCAGCATATTTTGATTCCACAGGCAAAACAATAACCTTAACTTTCTCTCTTTGACTTTGCAATAAGTGGTAACGGCCAGAGGAAATCCCTCAGGGGCTGCAGTTTTCTAAGATGCCTGGCAAGAAGATGACTAATTCATCAGGTGCCTCAGTTTAAGTGCTGAAATGTAATAGTGACATTTCATGGCCTTTGAGTTTACTTGCTTTATTTGCTTGAAAGAGAGAGTTCAGCAGAATTTTAGAGGGTGCTATAGAATTGTGTATCTAATGAGGCATACAGCTGGCCTGGGCCTGTTTCCAGTCATGTCAATGTCAAGAATCCCATTTAGTTCAGTAGGAGCAGATCTGGTACCCTGGTACTTTCAAAGGAGGATAAAAATAAAAATTTGCCACAAAGTCCATTCACAAAACAAGCTGCTAAAATATTTGATAAAGTAGGAAACCACTACAAAGAGACCGGAAATAAAACTTCCATTAAAGCAAACACATTGAAAAATGTAGTTTTCTGTATGTAGTTGGGGGTTTTTTTTGTATTCTCCATCATCTATCTTTCCTCCAAAGATCAATTCTCCAAAAAAAGCTCAAGAATTCTCTTTCCTCCCACTTCACTCACTCATTGGCCTCCACCCCAGTGTTTTCTGGGAGGACTTGATAAAGACTAATCTGAGCCTAAGAGACTTGCTAGCTGATGTTCTTATTTGCATGCATGAATGTGAA
This sequence comes from Chiroxiphia lanceolata, assembly GCF_009829145.1. Classification (NCBI taxonomy): domain Eukaryota; kingdom Metazoa; phylum Chordata; class Aves; order Passeriformes; family Pipridae; genus Chiroxiphia; species Chiroxiphia lanceolata. Next base: position 26,050,857 of record NC_045643.1, on the reverse strand, counting down.
CAGTTGTTTACATAGTAGTGTTAAGTAGGCCAGCTGTTTGGGAATCATTTATGTATTTCATTTAAAGTAAAGCTGTATGGTTCAAACCTTTACTCAACTATGGAAGAGAAAAGAAACCTAAAGACAAAAACATTTCTTCCCCTGTTAGGAGGTGGCTTCATTTACGCATGTCAGTTTTCTGTATCTCTGAATTTACATAATACCAACAACTCTTACCTAAATCTCTGGGCATTTGCACCTTATCTTGACCAGTTGAATGCAGATGGAAGAAAATACAAAGCACAACATCAACATTGAGAAACATTATTTGACTTAAGAAAGAAAAAAAGTACTGAGACAAGAGGAGGGGAGGGAAGTTGCCACTTTTCTTTAAAAGAGGTTTCTTATTGCTGATTGTTTCTGCAGTCTGTTCTGTAATGAAGCATACATCAGGGTAATGTTTGCCTTTGCATTTGTTCTGCTCTTCAGATGGGAGAAAAACCATAATCCTTAGGAGTGTATTACAGCCATAAATATGTAACTTGTATTTATAAATTCCTTAATGTAAATCTGAGTAGAAATCTTCCATTATTAGGGAGGTGTGCATACTCATACAGGCATATGTGTAGAGAGAAAAGGTTGGTGGCAGTGGCTCTCATATATTTTTTAAAGAAGTTTTCCCCTCAGAGATTCCTATTTTAAATACGAGTCTTGGGTCTGATCATCCATGACTTCATTGCCTGCCCCGCTGGACCTCCATGTCTTGGAAAGAAAGCAGGTAAATGATGTAGAGAGTTATATGGAAGTGATTGAGCCATTTATTTTTTGTACAGCTGTTGAAGAACTCTAATGACATGTATTAATGTATACCCTGTCCAAATCCTACGCCAATCTGAAAGAGGCTTACGACTTACCTGCCTCAGCTGTATTGTTTCCACCCAAGCATTACCATCTGGTAGAGATGTCTGCATCTCTCCAAACCAGTAGTTGACAGGATTTGTATTAGACTATACTTGGCTTGAGGAAGGTACACTCTTAAGGAGCCTTACTGTTGGAAGGAAAGATGATAATGTATGTGATGATCTTGTGGACTTTTGATTCACAGCCTTAATGCAGCCCACAGAAAGATTTGTCTCATCAGCTGTGATGAAAGGCCTGTGGTAGAGGGTTACATTGTATGCAAAGATCTTAATTTTTACTTCATGAAGGTTGTAGATTATGGATTGGCTCCAATGTTGATTTTTTTTCTCACCATTAAGTACAGAAGACACATAGGCCTGTTCTGCTTTTGGAAAGAGAGGAAGGACTAGGACTTCTCACGGTTGCATGGTTCTCGTTCTTCTGCAGCCTCTGCCCATTCCAGTATTGACCGCAGTGGTAAAGCTACAGCTGAGTTCTGCATTCAGCTGTAGGAGCAGAAAACCATCTTCAGCTGAATAATAATCTCTGTTAGTGACAGTAGACCTGCTGAGTATAGCTGAGCAGTTCATATTCTATCCAGTACAGTCTGTGTAGGAATATATATACACACTCATGTTTGTTACAGTATAGAGAGATACACAGCAACCTGAGACCAATTAAATATCAAAAACTAAATAGAAGATCTAGTTGAAAGATAGAAACCTGTTGCTAACAGACTGAAGAAAAGAGCTGCAAATTGATTAAGCAATTCCACAGAGAAGACAGATTGTTATCATCCTGACCTTTAAGGCTGTTCAGGATATATCAATAGGAGCATCTTCTGAGTACAGTGTTCTATGAATTTTTTCATTTACATTGTCTTGTTTTTCTCTTTATGTGCTGGCTTGGAGCCAGTTCATTTCATGGTCTTGCGTATACATATGTTCTGCTACAGCTGCATTTTTCCAAAGTGCCCAATTTCACAGCACTCCAACCTTCCTTAGGATGACAAATGGTGCCCCTGCTGCTCTGATCAACAAAACTGTAATTGCAGCCTGAGACAGGGACAGCTGAACTAATGCCATGCTTTAGTTTGGGTATATCTTTAAGTTAAAATTTGACTGCATTTGTTTATTGTACCCGAATTTCCAATTCCACCACTTAAGACATTAACTGCTGACATTAATTGTAATATTGAGGAAAGCAGAATTGCTCTGCAGTGGAAAGCAGTGTCAAATCAACATTTATTTATTTAACATTGCTCTGTAATGTGTTGTAACACATCAGACTATAAAGAAGTTTAATGAGTTGCAGTAATGTTTGTAGCCTCCCAAAGATACTGGAATGTAGTTCAACAAGTTGTTTGTTGTTTAAGGATTTTTTGACAAAGAACTTAAAACTGGACTCTTTCCACTGCTGTGCTGGACTTCGTGATCATAGTAAACACAACTGAGTATTTTGCCAACTAACACGTTTTAGGAGCAAAAAATAATCCAGTTCAACTGGCCCTGTGAGATTTCAATTCAGTAGGGATGTGAAGAAAGAGTAGGAGGAGAGGCTTAGAGCATGATTCATCTCTGCTTGTCCAGGCTGCCTTTCTGGCTCATAATTAGTGCAAGACTCAGAAATGTGACTATATTATTCTCTAAACTCTTTTCTATGTGTTGGTGTCATTTTGTGGTGGTTTACAATACCTGTCTTACAGAAGACAGGAAATATATTGTGTACTCTGCACATGGACTTTTACAGGTGTTTAACATTATTTAAATATCTTCCTTTTTTGCCATTAAAAGAACCCAAAACAACAAAATAATAATTAAAAAGCCCTCTGGCTTTTTATCTAGAGCTGCATGGAGCATGATACTGGATTTCCCTCTTACCAAAGATGCTCATTTGACCAAATAATTTTACAGGGAACTTGAGATGTGGTCTCATTTTCCAAAGGATTCTGTCCAAAACAGAAACACCATCCCAATAACATCTGAGAGTGCTATTATCAGTTTTAGGAAAATCCTCTAATTTATTTAATTAGGGATTGGGGCTTCAAACTGATTGGCAATATGTTATCTCTTCTAATTTATGTTCTATTAAGACCGTTTTTCTATTTTTATTCCAGTTCAGAAATTCAGCATATTTACTGATGATATTTTCTGATTTCTTTAAGATCGATCTAAGCTATGAAATTCAGTTATTACCAGCCACTTACAGGAAACAGTTAGTAGTTGCACTTCAGAAAGGTGCACTGTGGAAATGACATTGTCCTAATGACTTTCTGGTCAGATTCACTCAGTGTAAATAGATTTTATTCTCTAACTGTCAGCCATGCTGTGTTAACCTGGGAGCTGAAGGACAAGGTGTGTTCTCATTGCTTCATGAATCAATATGGCTGATAAAGATTCTCTATACCCAAATCTAGTTTTTATTATTCCTAGAAGCTGCCATTGCAAGTGCAATGGAAACAAAATTAATCTGTTTTTTGTGGAGGGTTGTCAAATCCGAAGACACTCCATTTCAGTCACTAGTGACTGTATTGGTGAAATGTTAGAAGGGGTGAGAAAGCAATAATAAGGATCCTTTTCTCATTATTAATGCTGGTAGTTAAAACTGCACATATAGGAAACAGTTCTGTTGAGTAAGGTAATTCCATTTTTACTCAGACACTTTTCAAAATAAAGAGAGGAGAAGAACTGTTATTAGCGTATGTAGTTCCTCCCAAAGGACAGAGCAAAGATTGCTTTCCACAGCATGTTTTTCTGCAACTTATCCAGTCTCCTATTAAATGTCCCAAATGTCCTCATTTTATCTATTTTCTTTTCCTAGTTTATCAAGTTGCATTTTGTCATGGGCAGGATCCAGCAAGCTGTCCATGGCTTCCTGCAAGAATTGGATTAATCCGTATATTAATTCCACTCAACTTTACTCCAGCTTGCTTGTGTTCATAAACAATCAACCTGCTCTTAGTTATGCCCCAACTTTCAGACCACTATTAGGTCAGGCTGCAGCCCTACATATTTTGGGCTTTCCTGGTGAAAGGCCCAGGCTGGTAGGCAGGTGAGAGTACCTGAGCCTGGCAGCTGTGCAGAGCTGGGGGCTTTGCTGTACAGCTCCATGGTGTACCACACTGAGTGGATGAGGTGCAAAGTGCTGTAGGTAGGGTCCCTCTGTTACTCTTCATCCATGCCCTGTCCCAAGAGCTTGAGCTGTGACAATGCAGAACTCAAGATGGATCAAATATATAATTAATTTTTCTTTCTTACCCCCTTTGAAAATCAATCCTTCAGGCCTGTATTTCAGTTGCTGCATACCTATGGATGGTTCTCTTGCCTGTCTCAGTGACAGTCAGAGTTTCTCAGAGGAATTCTCACATCCTGAATCTGTTTAAGAGGAGGGCTGGACAAAACAGTTTCCAACCTTAACCATTCTGTCTTCCTGTGAACAGCTTGATGCTGACTCATTGTAAATCAGCACGACTACTCTGATTTTGGTGAAACTGGAAAGCTTTTGTACCAGTTGCTGTATCTGGACTTAATTGTTCCTGAAAAATAATAGTAAAAGAAAGAACTACAAAGTGTTTCTTCCTAGAAGTCTTTCCTGGGATAGTTGCTTATAATGTAGTTTTACCATTCTATGAAAGTTGTTTTCTCACTTCAACGTTTCCATGAATAATCATTGAATACCAGGTTTTCTTGTGGTGAAATGATTGGTTTATGGTTCGATGCACCATTCACAGTCTTTGATGCTTCAACTATTCCCCTCTGTCCTTTGCAGTCTTATTTCTATGCTTTGAAATTGCTTTCATCTATGAAATCTTAAATAGCATTTAAGAACAAAAATTGCTGTGATAAACTACTATTCTCACCTCGCAATATTTTATAAGGTGTTTTAGTTCAGTACTCTCTCCTTACCTTGTAGCCCTTTCACATCCATTATAAAATGCTTTAAAAAGTAAGTTCTAAAGAAGAGCATATGATCTGTCTAAACTCATAAACTCAGTCATCTCTTCCACTCTTTCCTCCATTCCACGTAGGCACCTCAAGCAGTTAGCTCATAAGATAATGTTAGCGGGATTCAGTAGGACATTGAGAGAGTGGGCTGTGTTACTAGCTGCATACAGTGTGGCTGTAACTCTCATTCCTATTGTCTTCCTCAGGCCCTAGAGGAATGCTGGTCTGCTGCAGGTGCAGAGAACCCCACAAGAACTGGAATGACATGATCTGGTTTATCTTCTCTTTATTAGCCCATTAATTCAGCACGCACTACTACTTACTCTCACTATTTTTATACTTATGCAGAAGAACTGATTAAGAATGAAAGACCTTTTCCTGGGCACTGTATTGAGCCACCTCATGAGATGACCTTTCAGTGGAAATGGGTAAGAGGGTACTGGTGAATGAGGATGAGAATGAACACATAGGAGCTGGCTGAACAGTGTCAGGGCAAGAAATGATGGCTTCATCTTATTGCCATTATTCTTACTGGCTATACCTACGACACAGGAAAAAAAATCCAGACATCTACTGAGCAGGTCTTGCTCCTCTGGCCCAGGCAGGGTCATGTTGGAGCCCACTGTGGCTTATCCATGTTCATTATTCACTTGCAATTGAATCCCGGGCACTGACGGGTTTCTGGTCCCAGTACAGAGTAAGGATGTGGCAGGACATGCAACGATGTCATAGACTTGTCTGTTCAAGCAATGCAAGGCTTATTTATCTCAATTTACCTAGAGTAATTAGGCTAAACAGAGAAAATGGGAAAGGAAAAGGGGAATGAGGAAGAGGAAAAGGAGTTGAAAGCAAGAGGGTGCTTGAAATTTCAAATTGAAAGGTGAGCTGGAATGCAGAAAATAGAGGAAATGAGATAATTTTTTGGTTTCATCAGGGTCAGGTATCCAGTTCATCTTCAGCAAAACTGCTGGAGATTCAAAGCTGCTGTTTTCTGTTTTGTCATTTGTCCCTGTAAGCTATAATCTTCTCTGCATTTTTGGTTTGGGTTGTTTGTTTGTTATTGTTGTTTTTCCTAACCTGCATGCCTTCAGCTCTTCGCATCATTTCTGTTACTGGCTGAAATCTCACTTGCATCTTTCAGGAAACTTGTCACTTGGCCAGAAATTTATTGAGAAAACAACCCAGCCTGAGCTGGCAAAGGAGAATGCAAGTACTCATAATATTTTCAGCCTTTTTTGGCCTTCAACAGAGACATTCATGAGGCATAAAATTTTCGTTTGGATGTAGATTTAATCTTCCTCAGCATCTCAAAGTGTTTGGGTTTTAAATCCTTACACCCATCCTCAAATCTGTCTCTCAAAGGGTTGATGAAGATTTTGCTTTTACTGAAATGTTGTGTGTGATTGCATAACTCTGTCTTTGCAGCTCAGTGGTTCTGTTCATTAGCCTCCTGTTAAATCTAGAAGAAGCAAAAGTCCATGTTTATTTACCTTCTTTCTACTCATTGTCATCTGTGAGAATATCTTAACAATTATATGAAGTACAGAGCGCACTGTGATAACAGCTGTTCCAGAAGCAGAGTGATTTCTCTCCTTAAGAGAAACAGACAAATGCTGCTGCATGGGGTTTTTTTGTTGTTTGTCTTGGTTTTTTTTGTTTGGTTGGTTGGTTTTTTGTTTGGTTTTTTTCTTTTTTTTTTAAGCAATTACTTCAGCCTGGGACTCTGTGAAAGCAGTGCACCTTGGCAGCAAAGCTTAATAATGAGAAAAAACTGTCAGCAAAGTGCTGCCTTTCTTTCCCCTTTTCCTAACCAAATAGGAAAATAACAAAATAAGTCTGGAATGAGGGACAGATTTTATGATTAAATAGATCTTGCCCAGGGAGTTGGTCCACTGGTATTAGCAGGACTACTTCACTTTCGGATAATTGCTCTAAATAAGGATTCTAGGACCTGACCAGAAATTGTAATCAAATTCAGTGAGAGTCTTAGTAACATTGGGCAGCACCTTTGCTACTCAGTAGCAAATCACAGTGGTGATTGTCTTGCTGCAATGTTTGACCTACTGTGATTTCCAGCACAACCATGTTTGCCATTTCTGAAAATTAGGGCAGTGGGTTACAATTTTAAGAAAGAAAAAGGAATATAAAAGTGGCATAATTGCCATGGGGAAGTAAATGGCATTTACTCATGCCATTGAGTAAAAAGGAGGAAGTATTTGTTGGTCATTATGGCTGTACTGTAAAGAGGTATATGGAAGCAGAGTAGTATGGTACAAAAACAAGTGGGTACTTGATGGCTCACTGAGTAAACAATGTTCAAAGGAACCATGTCACTGGGGACTCTCATTTTTTCCTTATTACATAAATGATTTTTTCCCAAGATAACATGATCTTGAGTTACAAATAGGGTCTTTTGTGAAGTGCAGAGAGGGTAGGTATTGCTTCCATAATTGCTGAGGTAGAGCCACGAGACCCTCACTGAGGGCTGTAAACCAAAGAGCAGTTTTTTTCACTGTCATATGTCAGCACCCACTTCAAAGAATGTGTAGCATGTACTGGTTAATACAGCACAGCTTGAGTTCTCCCCATTTTGTGTTATTAGTATATTTTCCCCGTGGTGTGAGTTGTTGTTTAAACCAATACGGATTCTGAGTCATTAATACCACAAACTTCTTCACTGAACAAACAGCCTCTGAGAATGTATTAATTTTGTGTTTTCCACTGAATATGAAATGTTTCTCCAATTTGTCCATTTTTTGTCCAGAATTATTATAAGTACTTTTTTTTAGATTTATCAAAACAGTATTTTTTTTCTGTTGAAAAGCAAAAGTGGAAGAATTTGGTTTTACATCAATTTAATGTTAAAAATTCTAATATAAAAAGGCTATGAAAATGGTATAATGGAAAAAAATTAAACATAGGAAAACAAGATCTTGGTAAACCCTTGCAAAAAATACTGAATCACAGTTATCCATTGTTTTCACTCTCTTACCCCTTTCTCCATTTATTCAGAGCCTTTTAAAAATTGATTAGCTGAGACCATAATTTATACTCTGGATAGGCTTCTGAATTCAGTTGTTCAGGTTGAAATTACCTCATATACATGTGTATATATATATATACAGATACATGTATAAAAAATATGCTAACTGCATGTTTCACATTGTTCAATATATCAGGTGAGCCATTTGCAGAATTTGATATTTTTGGAGTAGTTGGTGTAAAAAGACATTTTATGTTTTTGAGTACAGTTTCAAAGAATTGGGTTTGATTGCTCTATGCAATTCTACAATCAGTGTTTTCCTAATTCTCACTAACTCTTGATATGTGAATCTTTCCTCTTAGAAGAAAACAGCATGGATGTAAATTAATCTACATTTTCATCAGTAAAATTGATAGATGTAAGTTTTAACAAATTCAATTCTGCTTAACTTGGTTTGAATTTGGAAGGAAAAAAGAGCATGAAGATTGCCAAGAGAATGTTGTTTCAGTGCAATGCGGTTTCAGTGTTTCAATAGACAAATGCAAATAAATTGACTTGATGTGGTGGTGAAAAAGACATTTAACTGACCTGTTTCAGTAACTTGGGTACCCCAAAAACCTTGGCTGTGTTAGGGGTATATAAGCGCTCTGTCAGACTTTAGGTTTGTAAAGCACAGGAGTATAACACGGGATCCAGTTTATCTTGTTATATTTCCATAAATTTTTTCCAGATTTTTTGTTTGTTGTGATAGCAAGAATGACCTGGAAAATGATGCAGACAAATCTTGACAAATATTTTAAATATAATACTTTTAAAAATGCATGGCTTTTGTTTAACTCATGCTGTATAAACATAAAAGTCAATACTAAGAATTTCTGCCTATATAAAGGCAAACTGAGTTCACAAAAGTTGCTTGGAATTTATAAATATAGTGATATAGTCCTAAATGTTTCTGGAATATGCTGTTTCTGTGTCTCCTCCAGCTTCTGAGTGCCTATACAAATACTTTTTGAAAAATATATTTTGGCATTTAAAACCTGAGCAATCCTTAACCCTTTAAAAATAACTTGTATTTCTAGCAGTGTCAGTGTCTCCTAATACAGAAAATGAGAGAACTGTCAGCAAGAGGGAGATTTAAGAAGACAGATATTTTGTTGTAAGCTGGTAGAAGGACACCGAATACATGTTTCACCAATTCTTGTCACTGGAAGAGGCAGATACGCAATTTGATCTCAGGTGAATGCAGGTGAATTTGATCTCAATCTGCACCTCCTTCAAAGGATCTTTGGTTACCAATTTCACGTGTCTGCTCTCCTCTTCATAGTGCTCAGCCTCTGTGCTTGTTAACTGTACAGTCTGTGCCAGCCTTGCTTCTGCTGGAACAGATTTCATACAGAGAGCTAACAATGAACAGTTTAGTTAAACACATTGACAGAGTAGGTACTGGGGATCTGCTGAACAACTGACATCTGGGAGGAGCTTACTCTCTGTGCCTTGCTGGATGGACACAGAGTTCTTGTCTATATATATGGCAGTATTGTATATGTCAGGGTTTTCAGAGCCTTGGCTCTTTGGACACACATATACAGCTGTTGAATAGACCACAAAGAACCAGCCTATGGAGACAGATAGAGGAAAACATCAAGATGATCAGCTGAAGATGATACCCCTTATTCTTTCCTTTCAGAAGACCTGTGCCAAAACCTTACTTTCTGCAATCTGCCTGGCAGTGTGAATGAGTAGCAGTATTTGTTTTGATACAGTATTCAGTGTGCCTGTTTACTTTTTTTATTCCATATGATATTAAATTATGGTAAAAAGAGTAGTATAAATATCACAGCTGTTCGCAGAGGTTTCCAGACAATATAATTACTCAAAATGTTATTGTCCTCTGCAGAAAATAAAACAAAAAAAATGCCTTTCTTAAAGATTTTTTTATTAAAATTAAAACCTACCAAAGGCAGCTTAAGCAGGACAGAAGGAAATCACTCAAAAGAAACTGGTCTCTGTTCTGTTACTGGTGAATTAAGTCACTTTGGGCTTGTTCGTTTTGCTTGGTTTGAGATTTTTTTTCCCACATGTTCTCCTTCAAAATCATAGTATGGAGTTCAAAGACAACCCTAAAAAAATTTTATAGGAGTTTTTTTACTGTTATAAATAGACAAAAATATATAAAAAAGAATACTTTTATTTGCACAGTAGGCTTTTGACAACTTTTTTTCTAAATAATGTATTTTTAGGTACAGTTTAAGCACTGAATGAATCATATAATCATAGAATCAGCCAGGTTGGAAAGGACCTCTGAGATCATCAAGTCCAACCCTTGATCCACTACTGCCATAGATACCAGACTATGGCACTAAGTGTCACATCCAGTCTCAAAAAAGAATTAGTAGCGCTTCTTATTAGTGGACTTTTTAGCTTAGAAATTTTTAAGTAGCATTTTACTGACTTATGTTACCATAAGGTTATGGGGTGCAGTTAAATCCTTGATTAATGTCATTGATTTGGTCTGTGGCTTCATCACACATAGGGAATTAATTAATTTTGAGGTGGTGGAGAATTGATAATGCTTTGAAAAAATGATAATACCATAATTACAGAAGTGAAGTTACTGCAAAGAATATACAGGCTAATAAGAAAGAATCTTAATCGACAGAAGTTGGCTAAATTCAATCTCAGTGCAAGACGTCCTCCAGCTCTACCCAGGTATTACAGAGTAAACTTCTGGAAAGAAATCAGAGATAGATTAATTGGCATTGCTAGTGAAGTATTGCTTTGCTTCAACATTACAGGTATATGACATACAATATATGTTTCAGAATTCCTAAACTGTGCAAGTTGCTGTAGTACCTTAGATTTAAGAGCTTTTCTGAATACCTCTGTGATTTCTCATGTGTTAAAAAACTAAGCATGTGGGAAAGCGTTTTGAAGAATCAGGGCATAATATTCCTTAATAATACAATTGATTTCTAAGGGACTAGTTATGGAGAAAAATTTGCTCATCTTGAGAAAAGGGTGGCAGAACTCTGCATAATAGAATTTTGGAAAAGACACTGTTTTTTTATAGTCTATTCCCTTGACAATCTAAGACTGTTCTTATAATGTTGAATGCTCTATTTTTTAGCACTGTATTTAATTTCCTTGTAAATTACTCAAACTGTGGTTCTGCTACCACTTCCGCAGTCTATATCATAAATCAGAATGTGCATGTGTTTGTTTGGTATTGCTCAATAAAACAAATAACAACAGATCTGAAAAAGACATCAGAAAACTGCTTATTCTTAATTTATGTGAATGATTGCTTATTTCACTGTTATGTTTAAGTGTATAATGACTTCTGCCAAAAGAATCTGACACATATTGCATTTGATTAATGAATGCCATTATTTGCTATTGGCCTGAAATATTTATCTTTATCTAAATATTTTTTTTCAGAATGGACAGTTTTAAAATTAGATTAAGCACTTCTGTATAATATCTATTTCTACTCCTAGACAAATCACCCTTTTATTCAATTAACATTACTATTCCAAGCTTTACCAAGTAATTTCCCAGTAATGTAGTATAAAACTGTTTCACTGTTTGCAACAATCAACTTCTGTACAAAAATCAGTTGAATAGAAAAGAAAGAAATCATAAATGTGTCGATAATAATATGAGACAAAAAATGAGTGTGAACATTTTTGTAAGATGAATCCTTAGATGTTCTTGAATTGTGTTTTTCTAATGAGTACCTCTGGGTATTGGTCAAATTCATCATGTCTTAATTGTTGGTATCATGAGGATGCAGTTGCTCTTCCTATTTTTATTTTCCTTTTTTCATGAATTTACAGTTCAGCAGTCTAAGCTTAGAAGGAAAATAAACATGAATTAATTTTGCCAAGTAATTCTAAAACTCATTTTAATTAGTCCCTTACACTCTACAGTTAACCATGATTGCATTTCATATTTTAGTCTTTCTTGCTTTGTATAAGGAGAAATACTCCTTACTAACAATGTTAGTAAAGTGGAAGAATAAAATGATGCATCTTTCTACATTAGCAGTGCAGTTCAATTTACCAGGCTCCTCTGATCAAAAAGTCTTGATATGTCAATTTTGCTAAATTTTGCCATCTACCTTAAGTATAACTGATTACATTTCTTGATTTAAGGATTAAGAAGTCAATGAAAAAGTTATCTGAGCTGGAAGACAAACTCAGTCTTAGAAAATGCTAATCTGTGACTTTCATTACATCTGATTCTGCTTACTGTATCTGACTATTAATACTTAATTCTTGATGCATTACAGATTCTGAAATTTAAAAAAAAATATCTCTGTTTGTATAAATGCATAGATCTTAGAGCTCCTGTTGGTAGAAAATAGCTTCACGGAGATAAATTGATTCTCAAGCAGGGAAATACTTTTTCCCACTTGTCCTACCTTGTTTAATATCTTACGGAGCTTTGCATTTACAAATTCTGCCCTTGGAGAACAATAGTCCTACTCCCTTGGAAACTGAAAGAAATTTTGGTCTTGGTTTTGAGAGGAGCCTATAGTAATAGATCAGTTTGTGCGTTATTTCTGAAGATTTTTGTTCTTTATATATAAGGTAAGAAATTCCAGTCTAAGAGCTAGAGTCTTCTGCAAAACTTGATGACTCTACAAGAGGTCCTTGGCCAATACTACATGGTACAAGACAGCTGCCCAGTGTGAGTCATGGCAGGAGACTTGTTTTCAGATTCCATCAGTGGTCAGATCTCCCCCCAGTGTCACACAGAAACACTGGACACAGATGATGCAGACAGTGATGTTGAGTTTGCATGTCAAAAGTCTTTGCAGCTGAAAGGCACCAAGGTTCTTATATATGATTAGCACACGAGCCCTATGGGGAAAACATCTGCTCCTCCAAATGGGATTACAGTTGAACTGCTGCTTTCCCAACATTTATTCCATAAAATGGAACTTGGGCAAAGTTTATGGTTGGTTACTTTGTAGTTTACATCTTTTCTTTCGGTATTATCCAACATGTCCACCTTCACTCTCTTTTTCATTCTCAGGAGAATCCGATTTGCTTATCAAGTTCTCTTTCTCTCTCTTTCTCTCTTTTTCCCCGGTTTTTCCCCTTCATCCAGATGGAATGCCATTTGCTTGGTGGGTTGGCCGTGCCAATGAAAAGCATCTTTACTGGGGAGGATCTCTTCCGGGCATTCAACAATGTGCATGTGGACTGGAAGAAAGTTGTCTGGATATGAGATATTTTTGCAACTGTGACGCAGATAGAGAAGAATGGTAATAATTTTAACATGTAAATGGCAGTGTCTGTATGAAGAGCTGGTGATAGGAAGTAGGAAAGGAAGGGTTAAATCCTTTCCTGATTCACAGTTCAGGAAGATTGAATTGCTTGAGTATAATCAGACAAGAATGAAAGTCAAACTAGAATTTGGACTTCTAATTTCATCTTAAATTTCTTTTTTGAACCAAAACCAAGATATCTGGCTGAAGCACGTTACTGGAATGGGTGGTCTTAAAAAAAATATTTCTCGTTGAATGCTGAATCCAGTAACTATATTTGTTTAAAAATTTTTATTCATTTCGAGCATTGCATGAATAAAGGTTCTGGGAGATTGGTTCATGGGCATATATCAGAGGAGAAAATTCAAGCATAGACAGCAAAAGTCAGGTACAGCTAAACAAGAAATATGTACTATTGAAAAGAACAGTATTTTTCCTAAGAGACAGTATATCTGTATATACCTTAATGTTCTTTTACATTGGATCCCAAGCTTTTTAAAGTCAACAATAAGACTTGCTTTGGCTTCTGTAGGCTTTGGTTTAGTTTCCATAGGAAGTTTTAGTTACAGTATGAATATTCAAAGCCTTCCCTGGCTTTTGACTTTTGGTGTGCTCTGATGCTGCATGAATTTGGGAAAGCCACCTCACAATCTTCTCTCATTCTCTGCACCTTCAGAGAACTCCAACCACCAAGAGATAGTTGGTGAACTTTCTAATTAATTCCTAATTATGTTTGAGGGGACTGAAATGCCAGATGAGTGTTGTTGGAAGTGCAATTTGAAACACTCATGTGAAAACTCTCATTCACTCTTACTTTTGGACCACTCACTGATAGGAGCTGCTGTCCTTTCTCTGAAAAAAAAGATATTTTAACCTTGAGTAGTTCAGAAATTATGAATAACAGAAGTAGACAAGAAATGTCTTACTGTCATAGGCTGTGTTTGAAATAGTGTCCAAATTATCCCTGTGAAACCTTCACTTAAAATGAGCAGAAAGGAACTGTAAAGAGTCCTGAAATACAAAAAAAAATAAAATCAGAAATTACTTGTCACTGTAAGTGTTGGGATTTTTTGGTTGCTTGGTTTCCAGACAGTGTGAGTATTTGCCTGGACCATTTTTTTCCCTGGGGTCACTATTCGTTTTCAAAAATTATAACTGTAAGGGGATTTCTTCAGGAAGATGTTTATGTAAATGTTGGCTTATGAATGTGATTTGTACAGAATAGGATGGCTGTGCATGTTAATCTATCTTTTCTTTAATGTTTGTTTATCAGATGCGCTTTTGACAAGGTTTACACATGAGCATCAAGAGCATCTGTTTTTACTAGTGCTTGGCTCTTTTCATAATCCACATTCCATTTTTCAGTGAGCTACTTCTCAAGTAGAACAAGGTGTTATGCTGGCAGACATTTAGATTGCAGTCTGTGATTGCAGGACTGCACCATTAGGTCATACAAACCAATGCAAGGTGAAAGCTAAATGCAGTTTTATAATGTTTCAGCTAAGTCTCCTCAGGAAATGAGACCCAAACATGTTATGCTATGGGTGTTTATCTCCATTTTAACCCCACACCCAATGATTTTGAATAAAAAGACACATTTCAAACATCTTGAAGAGAGAAAGAGAAATCTCGAAAGTATTACAAATTACACATTCTATGAAAATTTATGCCAGGCTGAGGGGAAAAAGCCAATTAAAATGCACAAGAAAGAAGTTAAGGAAGCGTACACTTCTATTAGATTTTGGAAAACCCTCATGGGAGGGAGATGTTGGAAATCATGCGTCATTAGCTTGGCAGCTCACAGAGCTACTTGTTTCTCCTAATTCCATGATAATAGCAGAATATGTTCAGAAGTCTCCTCTGCTAAACTGCCTACTATTTGTTGGTTTGGAGGTTCAGTTGTTTTGGTGTTTAATCCATGAGAAATTTTTACTTTGGTAGCATTCTAAATTGCAGGTTGTCTTTTTAAAAGCTGAAAAACCTCTGACCTTTATGAAGAGTTTCTAAACATAAGAAATTTCATGCCTCTTGAAGACTGCTTTTGTGTTTCCCTGCTAGAACACTGACCCCCTGATATATAACGAGCATTAAAACCTGAAACCTGCTGAGATCTGAACTGTGACTTTAACCTGCTATACATTATAGTGGAAGGAGCAAGACAGCAGTAGATGCATTTATTTGCCTCGGCATGAAATAAAATGGGTGCTGCAGAGTGGAAAACCAGAAAATCATTTTTGCTCTTTTAGATAAATCATGCTGCTCCAAGGTAGGAACTCTCCAGAATAGTTGGAACGTCCTTCTGAAGAGGAGACAGGCCTAAAATTTTGCTTTGATTTGCTTTCCATAGACTAAATCTCAGGTATAGAAGGAGCTACTAATTTCTCAGAGCAGCAAAGAAATCATAAACAATGGAAGGCAGACCTGACAAAGTCCTGAGCCAGGTGTTTGGCAGCACACAATATGCACTTCTAGGCATGCTGACTTTTAAATGATATCTGAGCAGACACCTGAGCCTGCTGCTATTTTTGGGCTCTTACTTGACAACAAGTTAGTCCCCCTGGCCAGATGAACAGGAATGTATAATTAAACGTGCTCTATGGGGAAGGCTTTTGTATTTTTCACCTTTGTTCTTATTAAAGCATTATACTGATAAGTATCTTCTTCTATCCAGCTCCCCATCATACTTCCAAGCTCTGCAGTATGATTACAGCTAATTCTGTCGCTGCAGGATAGTGGAGCATCTTCATGGTATTTACCGGAGAGTGGGAGAAGATCTCTGATGAGGAAGCAGAGGCATAAGTTGCCACCTTAAGTTTTTGAACCAAGCAAGGGATCTGGAAAGGTGTCAAACGCTCTTTGACTGTAGTTTATGCATGCTTCAAAAAAAAAAAGAGAAATTTCTGACTGTTGAAAAAACTTGCTAGTGGCTGGGAACATTCATAGAGATCCAGTGGCTTCATGCTGAAGCTAAATCTAGTTCATAAAATGTTTTATTTTTCTTTCTTCCTCTTCCCCCACACTGAGAATAGTTAACTGTTGAGACAAGTTGTGTATAGAGGAGGCAGATTTGCAATTTTATTTCAAAACACATGCCCTCTGTCAAACAGAGGATGCATTCTTGATGCAGGTATAACTGGGGAAATGTGTTAAACTGATCTAAAGGATAAAGCATTACTGAAATACAGACAGGGTAGTGTTATAATGAGATTGTTTGGATTCTTAAGTACCTCTTCCAGATTTTCTTCCATCTCAAGCAAAGTTCTCTTGCCTTGGCAATTAAAGCCTTGCTGCTCACCAACACCTTGCATTTAAATGGGAGGAAACTTCCATGCCGTGGTGATGTATGACTGTCCTGAAGTCCGTTTCTGGTTTGGTCTCTCTAGAATCCAGTTTCCACTTCAAATGAAAAAAATTTAGTGAAGCCAGTTATCACCTGGAAACCTTGTGAATTTGAAGAACTTCACAGCTTTTTATTTTTTATAGAAAGAGAGGCATCTCTGGAACTCATTTTGTACAAGAAGCTCAGGCTTCTCAACAAAGTGTGGTGGACTGTTAATTCCAGTGAGTAGCTGATTAGCCATCTTCTATTTCTATTCTCCAGTCTTCCTATTCAAACTGTAGGAGTGTCCTTTTATCTTCCAGAATAGTCTCCTTCACTGGGGAACTAAGCCTTTGCCATTTCCAAAGAAACACGTGCTCACCTCTTTATCATGTCTTTGGGGCACTCCATGGAGTAAGGAAACCACAGGACATGAAAAGGAGGGGAACAAAAAGAAAGATAGATACTGCTATTGTGAAACACAGTTTGTCTTGCAGAGATATATTGAGCATATCCAGCCTTGTATGAGGAGGAGCAAAGCCACATGGAAATGAACGAAGCCTTGCTTGGATGAGCTGTATTTGTGCAAAGCTGTGCCAGAGCCAGGATGCTAAAATTGGAAGGGCTGAGGAGAGCAGGGCAGAGAAACCCTGACAAGCTCACATTTGACAGGTTTTGTTTACTCAGCCACTATCCCACATTGAATCCATTCCCCCAGAAGCAATGCAGGCAACTCCACAGAGCCTGTGAGCTCATAAATAAACCCTGCCAGAGGTGACCTGGCCTGTATAGAGCTGTCTTGGATATCTACTGTCATGACTGCATTTGTCAACAAATGAAAAGAGATGCCTGCAGAGAGCTGACTGTAGCAGGACCCTGAGGTGTCAGGAATCAGTTCTTTACTATCATTACCAAACTCTGTACCTCTTCTCTAATTCAGCCAAATATAGGCAATGCATCTTGCCTTCAACTGTTACACCTGTTATACAGATCATGGGTAACATAGCAATTAAAATTTATTGTTTTGGATTATTAATGGTATGTCCTGCACAGGCCCCAAAACCTTTTCTGATGGAAGCCTGTTTCACAGGCCCATCCCTTATGCACTTCATTGCCATCTGCTGATTCCATTCCCCAAATGTGTGGTAGTCATGAAAATCTGTACTGAATATCTGACTACTGAGGCTCTGTTCCCACTAGAGTTTTCATTAATGTTCAAGAGGAAAACGTACCAATAGGGGATAATATGAGAATAAATTATATTTAATGGCACCACTGTTCTACCATCTGTTAGAAAAAAATATGGAAATGGCTACCTGGAGATTAGCAATTTATGATGGCTCACGCTGTTAGGACACCATAGAGTAAGAGTTTGTTGAGCATGCTTTTATTGGTAGCCAGGAAGAAGAAAAATAGTTTCATAATGTTATGATCAAAATAGTTATTTGTCATTTATAGGTAAGTCTACCTTTACTACATCCTAAAATATCCAGTTGCTGCATTATCACCTTTAGCATTGCTGTGCTTGCAGCAAATTTTTTTTTTCTTTTTTAAATCAGCCCATAAATAGAGCATTTTTTTGATGTGTAACATGCCTCATAGCTTATTAAGGAAGTCTTTTGGGTAGATGCAGACGTTAATCTTCAGACATGGGTAAACGAATGACATCCAACTTTATTTAATACCCATAAATAAAAAATTTTCAGTGATTTAATTTAAAGGGCATTATTAGATATGTTTTGTTTGGGATTTGCTTGTGGGAAGTACAAATCGATACTATCCTTTATGTTAAGAGCTCAGAGAAATATCTGTTCATTGAGGGTTCTTTCCACCTTCAAAAACCTTCAGATTTTCATCTGAATTTGTGCCAAATTGAGTGCCAAGTCAGATAAGCAGGAGGTCTACTTCTCAAGTTTATTAATTTATTTGTACCATTTTCTGTGCATACAGCACTCCTTTCACGGAAGTGATTTTAAACCTGCCTTGATTTTTGTGAAATCGGGACTTAATTTACATTCCTGGCCAAGGAACATCACCCCGCAAGGATGTTCCTCAAGGGAACTACCCTCCTGTAGTTCTCAATGCTGAGAAGCAGGACACAGTGTGCTGCAAAGGACATGCTTGGTGGAAGTGGTCACAGAGTGCTATGTGAAACACGTGAACAGAAATAAAGTGGTGGGTTTGGCTAACCCGAGAAGCAGCTGTGGAAAAGCAAATATAATCTGTTTTTAAGTGTGTGT
Source organism: Chiroxiphia lanceolata (assembly GCF_009829145.1). NCBI lineage: Eukaryota > Metazoa > Chordata > Aves > Passeriformes > Pipridae > Chiroxiphia > Chiroxiphia lanceolata. Next base: position 26,032,217 of record NC_045643.1, on the reverse strand, counting down.
TAACTGCTAAATTAAAATACATATAAGTAAAAAGGAGTTCTGAGAATAAACACAAAAATGATTATTCTAACAAGGTTTTATTTTTGTTTAAAAGACAAAATCATGTATATGCACATCATATTGTAGATGCTTTCTATCAGAAAATAGCAATTTTATTTGAAAATCGTAGTACATTAAAAGTGATCCCCAAGCCCCCTTCAGGCAAAAATTCCAAATATTTTGTCCAGGCCCTAGTATATTTGTATTTTGTAGTGCCACAGCAGTGTCTCCAGGAAGTTATTGTGCAGGTACATGAAGCTCTTCTACTCCTCTCTCAGGAATAATGCATTTCATTTGAGAGGCTGCCATAGTGTACCACGTAGAGAAAAGGAATCGTGGTGCTTTGTAAGTGGAGTCTAAAATAAGTTCAACTTAAGAAATACCAGGAATTTGAAACATTCACAGTGTCTTCAACTTTCTTATCTGCTTTTCTTAATTGAAACATCCTAGGTGTTGACTTTTCAATAAAAACTTAATTTTCTACCATGAAATAATAATAATTAACTGCAACAATACATATGTTGTTCCTGTAGCTGGTACATTCTCTGAAGGACAGAATATTTTCCTGATAGGTTTTATTTCAGTGGCTGCTTATATGAAAATAAGTATCATTATATGAGGGGATTTTTTCCATGTGTGAAAGAATAAAACATATAAAATGTGCTATTTGAGCTTGAAGAGAAGCTTGATTGAGTTTTCAAGGTGTTAACAAAGAAGGGAAGATTTTTATTAGTTCTAGAATATTTTTCTCTCTCACTGTTGAGCTATGCTACTGAAGTTTGCTGTGACACTGGCATATAACTAATAAAAGCTCAATCATAAAATTTGATATAAAGGAACTCCATGCAGTATAACAGAATATCTAATAAGCAATGCAGCTTTCAGAGATGTGGAATAGATATCTTTAAAATGTCACTATTTCATGGGTTTTTGTAGATATTTTCAGTGCTAGTTGTAGGAAGATACTGATTTTTATTTTAATCCTGATCATAGCTAGTAAAAAGACTGCACTATATTTTGAATTAAAATAAATTTGCAGGAGGTCTCCCTAGATATTTTGTGATTTTTGAAAAATTTATTTTAAAAACGTAAATGCCAGCTTAGTTACATTCTTTCCTAAGAAATACTAAAATAGTTCAGCTTTTGTTACATCTGTTTCATAATGCATTGAGAGCATTTACACTAACTTTCAAATATTGATAGAATAAGCTATAGGAGTGTGCTACTGAGAGTCTGCCGTGAAGAGATTTGGAGACCATGTACTTTTGATTTCTACATGGTAGTTTTCCTTCTGTGTCTGTATTGAAGGCATCACTCTTCCTGGTGCCTGGGAATTTCATCTTGCTGCACTTTGCCTGTAGTTATTTGCATGTCAGACACCCACTGAAGTAAGAAGAAAATGTTAGGGTCAGAGAGAGTGCCTCTCCTTTTCCCCTTGGCATTATGAGACAATCAGTTGTGCTGCATGCAATTAGAAACAATGAAAAACAATGCAATGTATGCAGCCTTTATAAAAAAAGATCAAAATACTTATGTTTTTTTCTAACATTAATCAGAGGAGAGCACTTAGCCAAGCAAACATCCAAGGTTGTGTGACAGAGCACAGCTGTAGTGGTCATCCTGATTATTATTTCTTTGCTGAAGTCTGTGTCCTTTTCCATAACTGGAACTACGCCGAGAGGTAGGTTTGTGGAAGTTGGCATTACAAGGAGGATATAGGCAAGTCTGGGATCCTGCCTGGAATGTCAGACTCTCTGGCAGTAGTATCACTCAAAAAGTGATACCTGTTTCCTGAGGCATTGTGTCACACCTGCCTGGAAGAACAGGTTTGGATTACTGGTATTTTGGTATGGTCATTGTTACTATCCCCATGTATAGCATGAAGTCTTTCACCTCTGAGCAGAGAGGTGATCTGGGCCATACAGAGGTAGAGATCTTTCCTTCCTCTAAAACTCTTGAGATTTGGTTCTGTGAAGGATGCTGTGCCATGCTTATGTGCCCAGATGTACAGGATATCTTAACCTTGAGAAAAGAAGCTAGGAGAAGAAAAAAACAACACTATGGAGATGACATTCAGTAGCACTCACCTCTCTATTGTCAATCAATAAAGAAATACCTCAAAAGGGCAGTTCTGCTCTGGTAAGGTCAGGGTTGGGTTCCTGAGGGACTCAGCTGAGTTCATGAAGTACAGTGGGATGAATGCACATCTGTATACCCTGCCAGAGTCAAAGCCACTGGATCAGCTTAAGGACCTGAGGGCTGCTATGAAGCACCACGCTGCATTTTGGGGGCAACAATTTGTCCAGCACACAATTTGTCAGGGTGAAAACAAAGAAATTATCCTTTAGGAATCTTTCTTTCTTTTCTCTTCCTTTCTAGCAGCCATGGGTAAGTTAGTTGCAGCTGAAGAATAAGCTCAGCTAAGCAAACAAGAGAAGTTTGACATTGTAGTAAATCAGCATTCAGTATTTCAGTTGCTGAACGAAAATTTCCACTGGCACATAATACAAAGGACTGATTCAGTCAAAACTCTCTCTGCCAATTCAGCCGGTTTTGCAGTGTGCAGAGTCAGTCATGTCCCAGCCATCTTGAAGTTGGATCAGTAGCTGTCTGGCTGCCCTGTGCTAAGTGTGCTAGATCAGGCATCGCCTGTCCTCTTCCTGCTTGGGTAAAGCATAAAGCCAGAATAAATGCTGTTATCTGTCTCCAGCTAACTTTACTCACAGAAATGCAAATTTTGACTTATGCCTGATGCACATTAAATTCATCCTGCTGAGAAAACCCAGTAGAGCCCAGTTTACATAAATGCCTGTTGGTCAACATGGCAGCATTCTGCTTTGGCTTCACAGTCTTTCTGCACAGCTGAAGCACATTTACAGCCATCCCAGACAGAATCATGTATCCAAATAGTGTCTCCAGTGGTCATTACTGCATATGAGCATAGAACATACATATGAATGTATATGTCTTAAATAGTGTGTACTGGTCATCATTCTCCCAGGTAACTCTGCAGAAGATCTTTTGTCTTTCGGTAAACATCTTTTAAATGCTACATTGCATAAGGAATGCTGAGGGTTTTGTCTGTGGTTAATCTGTCTCTTTCTGTTTGTGTATTATAATCCAGGACAAATGATACCGGCCTCCTTACTTTCAAAGACCATTTGCCTGTAACTCAGATAGTGATCACTGACACAAACAGATCAAATTCTGAGGCTGCTTGGAAAATCGGCCCTTTGCGTTGCTATGGAGACAGTGAGTACTAGCTCTTCTCAATTTCCATAGGTACAGAATGTTCTCTCTTTCCTTTTGTTTGGATTTTTTTTGTTTGTTTTTGTTGGGGGGGTTTTGTTTGTTTGTTTTTGGTTGGGTTTTTTTTGGGTTTTTTTGGTAGTTATCTTTTTCTTGGTTTTAAACTTATTTCTTTGATGAAAGGTGGCTTTCCACATGCATTTTACAGCTGCTGTCCTGTGCCAATTAACTATAGAGAAGGGGGTTGTGTTTGCAGGACAGTTCTGGAACGCTGCTTCCTTCAACACAGAGGCCTCCTATCTGCACTTCCCCACATTCCACGCCGAGTTCAGTGCAGACATCTCCTTCTTCTTCAAAACTACTGCGGTCTCTGGGGTATTCTTGGAAAACCTTGGGATTAAAGACTTCATACGAATTGAAATAAGCTGTAAGTTTCATCGTTAAGAAATCTTGGGGTATTTGCCCAATTTGACAAGTGCAAGGACATATTTTCTGATGTCTTGAGATGCCTGAAGAGGATAAGATGGAGACATAAAGACTCATTAATCTAGACTTGTCTACCGCTCCTGTCAAGAGTTTCCCTGTATAGTTTTGGTCATTATGCTTAACCTTGTTATGTTTATCTTTCTTAAACAAGTGTAGGAATGTAGTTTTTTCAACATTTATATTTATTGCTTTGCTCTTTAGAGAAAAAAATTACTGGTTAGATGTACCTATAGGCTGTAATTTTAGTTTAGTTGAAAAATAACCATTCTGATGGTTATTTTATTCTTGTATCAGTAACGTACCCAGTCTGATGCAGTCCTAGAATTTCAGAGGAACTGAGTGTGTGTAGTACAGCTACAAGGTGAGAGTTTATGAAGGACAGGACACTAATGCAAGATAAGACAGTCACAGTTGTAATGAGTCTTGAATACTTGAAAATATAGTGAGTGCAATGTAACTGCTACTCAGCATATAAAGGAGAATAGTAGGAAATTTAATTAGTGAGATTTTGCCTCACTCCTGTTCTGACAACTTCAAATATTTATCAGTGATAAAAGAGTACTGTGGCTTTGACATGAAATATGACTTCTGTATTCCAAATTCTGTCAAGCTTAGGGAAAACAAACTGAGTGCTATGCATTTGATAATATGCTTATAATAACCCCAACATAAAAATTAATAAAACAGGGCCCTAAGGCCCTTCGATTCATTAAACCAATGGTAAATGTCATGGTGCATTATCACAAGGTAATGAGGTATGATTTACTGTTAATTGCACATCAAAGTCCAATTTGGTTGTACTTCAGTGTACTGTGGTTCATTCTCAGGGATATAGAAGTAAAAATGGCATCAAATGTAACAAATACTGTAAATTAAGATTGTTTAGTGAAAGTTTCTGGATTTGTGTTGAATCTGTACTCCTAGAGAAATGAGTTATTTAGAAGTTTGGGAAAAATCTTTTAAACTTTGGCTTCTCACCAGTAGTTTGATGCTGTACTTCCTCATGCCAGATGGAATTTGCAGCCTAAAGGCCTTGTATCAAGGAAACTCTACTGACCAGCTGCTTCAAAAGGAAACGGCTCTTTAGCAGATGCAGAGGCTCAGAATTGATCTTTGTCTATCCCTATGGAGCGTTTCCTATCTTAACTATCTAAGAAGCAGCTTCCAAAACTAGACCTATCCGATTTTTGAGGCTTGAAATAACAGGTTTTTTATGAATATTCAGTCTACCTACAACCTTCTGGTTTTGTGATCTGTGGACCTGATTCTTGGTCTCGTGGTGCATTTAGCATTTTAGGAAGAGGAAAAATAATCAGTAGCGAGAATGTTAAAAAGTTCTAGCCTCCTTCAGGCTTCCAGTAGAGCAAGGTAGACTCCATTATGTGGTTTGTTTTTCAACTATTGTCCTGTTTCTAGGTGCCTTATTATCTCTAGACATGTGTTATATATACAAATTTGGTTTAGGATCACCAGTGATCTAGGTTTGCTCATCTATTTTTTCTTGCTTCTTGAGTCAGACTTAGGCAAACAAATGCTTGTAGGATTCTCTCCTACCATATGCAGCCAAGTTATGTAATTGTTAAGTACATGCAGTTTGAAAGATTTAGTTGGAAAGAGATTCTTCGTCCTTTCTCCCATCTTAGCATTTTTTTGTCCAAAATCTTTTGGTACCATTGTGTGACTTTTGTGCAGCATTTGTCACTTTTGCTTCATAAAGAGAACTTCCATTTCTAGAGCACAGTAACTGTTATGACAAAAAAAGATGTGTACCCACAGCCAGGCGTAATCAAAGCAGAGATCAAACAGTGAGGCTGCAGGCTTAAATTTATGTATAAGCTGCTGTGTAGGAGATGGGAGGTAAATGATCCTGTACTATTTGCTGACATAAAAGTTAATGAACCCTATATTTATGTAAGATTTCTTGATGTCAAAACCACAATTTAAATCAGACCTTCACCTCCTCTTCACATCTGTTTATCTGTTCCAGCCCCCAAAGAGATCACCTTCTCCATAGATGTCGGGAATGGCCCCACAGAAGCCACTGTGCAGTCTCCCAGCCCCCTGAATGACAACCAGTGGCACTACATCCGAGCAGAGAGGAACCTCAAGCAAACCTCTCTCCAGGTGGACAGCCTCCCCAAGAAGGTGCTGGAGGCACCTACTGAGGGGCACTTTCGCTTGCAGCTCAACAGCCAGTTGTTTGTCGGTAGGGATCATAAGGGTTTCCGTGGGTAGCAACAGTATTTCTGTGTTCATACCTTGGTAATGAATGCTATTGTCTCACCTTTGACCTTGTATGTGGTGACCTAATTTTGCTTTCTCTTCTTCCATTCCTTCATAGGCAACACAAAGTAAGCCCAAACAACTGCCTTTACACTCAAAGCACTAACCATAGTTTAAGCATATTATACTTTATGGTATTTTTAGGGTCAAACACTTGAAAGGTATTTATTGCCAAAGAATTGACAGTCTTCCTTCTTTGTACATTACTGGCTGTGTAATTTTGCTGCAGAAAATGAGATCTCTCTCTTTAGACACAATGTAAAAGTCACAAATTTGTCATAAAAATTTCTGGGGCAAAGCCTGATTGAAAGTATGGTCTTTAAAGTCTGGTCCTTCAAATGTGCCTACCGAAACCCTTATTTGGCTACTGAGCCCATGACTGAGAGAACTATGAACAGAATCAAAGCAAACACAGGTGTTTACCTAAAAGTGATCTTTCAAAGGAGAAAACAAAAATTAAAAGAGAAAAACATCTCTGCATATATTTTGTTTCCCTATCACCTGTGCAAAAGAAATCTGGTTTGGAACTAGCTTTTGTTTGATAATATGATCATGGATTACAAGGGGAATCCTCTCTTTTTCATATTCAAACACTGTCTTTCTGAGTAATCTGCTCAGTGATGGAGTGGGCTGTATCTCACATCTTATGCAGGGCCACTCAGGTAACTACCAATTCCTTCCTTAAAATGGAGTCTCTTACTTAGCTGAAATGCTGTAGCAAACCTCAATCTGTCAATTCATTTTAATATAGTTTACTTGTGTATTCACACGCTTTGATTTAAGTAGATTTTAGGGTATTTATTTGAGCTTTTTATTGTGTATGTGTGCAGTAATTACTGGGCTCTGAATGCAAAGAATTAATCCATAATAAATAGATACAGCTGCATCAATGTCAGGAGTCCTTCCCACATAGCAGTTGATTTATACTCCCTAAAATGATCTCTGCTAGACTCAGCTGGAGAGGAGCTCACTGAAGAACTCACAGAAGGGAGGCTTAAGACTATCACAATGCAAGGTTTCTGTTTTCTGGTATGAAGCATGCTGCTAATCACTTGTTTTTTAAATGCTACTTTGATCCTAAGAGCGTGTTCTGTGGGAGGCCAGGTCTGAAGGCAATAGGGCTGCTAGATACCTTAGAAATGTCAGAGAATTTTAGCCAAGTTACTGTTTCCAGTTAGAAAAACTGGAGATTTAGTGACTGGATAGACTTTTGCAATGTTTTGGTTGTATCTTTATAAAAGACTAAATATGAAGGGTTTATCATAGGTCGTCTATTAGGTATGTCATATATACCAACTGCTTACCATTCCACATCTGAAAAGCAGTATCTGCCTGTAAGCTTGCTTCTCAGCCTCAGCAAAATAAACATGTTACCTGAACCAACTTTATTGTGGTTTTAAAGTGACATAATTGATGAATTGCATCATAGAAATCCATGGTAGTTAAGGACCTCACAAGAGAATGTGCCAACAGAAACCCTTGTCAGCAAAGACAAATGCAAAGCCCTGCACCTGTGGCAGAATAACATCATGCATCTGTACAAGCTGGGAGTTGAGTGGATGGGTAACAGCTGTGCAGAAAAGGTCCCATCAGTTTTGGTGGTGAAGTGGATCTGTACCTCATCTGAATGTAGCTATGCCTTAAGGAACAGGTTGGACCAGTTGATTTCTGCAGTGAACTCCAACCGATTTTACTCTAATATCTACAGAAAACTCTAGGTTATAGGTATTTATCTCAGTCAAGAAGTGAAAAGTTCTCACCGAGAAATAAATAGATTGCATTCAGTTGTTCATCCACACTTTTACTGAACTATGAACAAAAGGGACAGAAAAACAAATGTTTTTGGGAGTGCTTTTTCAGCCCTTAACTCTGCCATATGGAAGGCCAAAATTCTTTGTGACTTTCTGAGTTTTATTAAGAGCTGTCAGAATAGTTGGAAACCTGGACAGCTTCCTGATTCTGATACTGTTTGTCCCTGGGTGCTCCAGGGAAATGTGGCAGAATTCCAATAATACACAGATGTGGCATAGCTTGTTCCTAGTGAAGGTCTCATTCCAATCTCTAATAAAAAGCTACTGATTTAATACCTCAACCATGCAGAGTGAATTTTATCCCATCTGAAAAATAAATACATAAACAGCAATGTAAATTGGAAAGAAGCAACAGCACATAATATTACTCCCTACTCCCCCTATAATCCACAACATATTTGTCTCTGCAGCATTCTGCCTACTGACAGTGATTAAGGGGTTCCCAGTCTTAATGACTCTCTGTGGCAGGCTTCTGAGGTAGCTTTCTGTATGTGGGAAGTGGAAGGGAGAAATGACTTGTATTGCCAGTACACTCAAACAAACTTGGATTTTAATGCAGCCTAAAGGAGTTAGAAAACCATTTTTCAATTTCTTTTAGTGGGTCTTGGATACCTAAGTGCTTTAGGCTACGTTATAATCCTCAGTCACAGCATGAACATCCTTACACCTGGCTATGTTTCTTCTCTTAATTTAAAAAACAAAAAAAAAGTACAGTGAAAAGACCAGACCCCAAACAAATGTTCAGGTTAGGTAATATCAACTACACCAAACTGCCCAGTAACAAGCCAATTTGGCACATTACTTGCTCAGAAGGGGGAGGCAAAAATCATTCCTTTCGACGGACAGTCATTTTCAACACTCAAAATGTGCACTTTTGTATAGTGCAGCTGTACCTGGCATATCCTTGTGGTCCTGGAGGAGATGGATCATTATCTCCTCTCATGGCATAGTCTGAGATGAAGTTCTGCCTTGCCTAGTGCCAAAGGCATGACCATAAGACTCCATCATAGGGAGGGGAAAGACAGTCATCATAGGCCTCTTTGAGAACAGGATTTGAACTCAGAGAAGTAATATCAGAGAAACAAAATACAAGTCTTGAGAAATTAATTTTATGAATAAAGCTTTGATCAGAAGTTTTTGTGCTATTCATTTGGTATGTTATGGACACTGGCAAAATTAAGTGCTTGGGTTCCTTGTTCTGTCTTGGGAACAACTGAGCAAGGAATGAATCCTTGAGTGATCCTGCTCTGTTCATTTTAGGCAGTCGTACCCCAGGGAGAGCAAACCCCAACAGCATCTCAACATCTGAGAAACTTTCTTTGTAGACAGAAGAAAGGATAGGAAAAGAAAGGGTATACTTTGTTTACTGTTATTGGTTTTAAAGGCATCTGTAGGCTCCTTGGAGGCCAAGAGGAGGAATTAACGCCTAACTCTTTCTCTGTATCCTGTCTGCTTTGTACATCTTTCAGTTTGAGACTAACAATTGTGACTTGGAGGTCTCCTGTGGAATATCACAGCAAGTTCACCTACTCCTGATTATGATTCTTATACTTCTCTGCCCTTTGCTTTTCTTTATATCGGTTGCATAAAGCAAGGATGCTCTTAGTACTTATTCATGCTGCTTCAGCCTCCCTAATCAGTTTTTTCCAGCAAAAAGTCCTTTTTTTTTAAAGCAAATCCTGAACTCAATGCTAAAATGTTAATTATTTCGCCAATTGTGTCACCAAGCTATGCTATGCGTGCTCAGTTGTGAGCTTCTTGCCCTGTCCTCTCAGATTCTCTCTTCTTTGCCCAAAGGCTCCTCAGTAAAATTCAGCTGCATAAACACCTTGCTGAAAACAGTATGGCTCATTTGACTGTCACCTCCACTCAACACAGTACACTCTTAACTTCGGTTTTTATGGTCCATAGGCTTATCCTAAAATCTGTTTTCCTGAATAAAACATTTAGGTCTCATACAGTGAATTGTCCAGTCCATCGGGCATATTTGAGTAGGAAGAATCTGCAAAGCTTGATTTGAGGAAGAGTTTTGGTTTTTTGTTTTCCATTTTTCTTTGCTTTGCGGGAATGGATATGAAGATTAGGTCTAGTGAATTGAAGAAAACTGCCCAAAATAAACAGATTTGCTTAAGCAATACTGTGTGGATCTAGGATCATATAACTGGTCTGTGTTAAGCCCTATACTCTCCAGACATTAGAAGAGGAGAAGAGTGAGAAACATGGCCTTCCAAATGCTTTAGAGGGCAATAAGAATGTGGTTAGTGCAATAAACATGACATCTGTGGAACAGTTAGCAATAGTTTTTACTCATTCTTTATACGATTCAGCCGGGATTTGTATGTGTGCAGAGAAGAGGCAAGGAAACTGTCATTTATCCTTGTAATATTTGTGGTTTCCTCCTGTGCAAAAGAAAACAAAGTAACCAGTAGCCTTAAAGGAAGAAATCACATTTCTACTTATGTGGACATGACTGAAAATTCTGTATGATATGTTTTGTTTTGGAACAAAATCTCCAAGCACAAAAGGGTTTGCTGCACAGTGCAGCAAATGCAGAAGGCCTGATTCTTGTCCTCAGAGGGCCTCTAAAATAAGTGAGCTAACATTTGCTCTCCTGTAAAGAATATCTAAGAATGGCTAAAGAGAAATTTGAAAATATTTTTTTCTCTGAGAAAAGTACCATAAAATTAACATGAAATAAATGTGTCTCATGCATACTGTCTGTAGTTCAATTACTCTAATTTGAATGCAGTATTTCTGCTATTAGTGTTCCAGAAAGAAAACCCTAGTGTTGCAGAACACTAGGGTTTGGGTGAGGTTGCTTTTTAGACTGTTACTGCATTCTGTTAGTTCGCAGAAATCTTACTTTATTAATTTATGAAAAAAAATAGATACTCTTCTGCAAGGGCTTATCAAATGATGTAATCTTTTATCTCATACATTTGATATAGAACCAACTTCTACAGAAGAATAATAACTTCTTTCATACTACTTTTGCAGGAGAATCACCAATAAAGCTAACATTTCAGAGTCTGCAAATGCTGATAACTCCTGAACCACAATTAGATTTCCTAGCAGCGATTGAAATTGCAGTATCTTCAAAAGCAAAACATGGCAACTGCCCAAAAAAAGCCTATGATAAGAAAAATGGTTATATTTTCATAGAGTAACAATTGTAATTATTATTCTCAGAGACCACCTCTTATGGAAAAAGCACCTTCATTGTAACACTGTTAGCAAATTCATTGGACAGATGCAAAGCTAGATACCTTGTAGAGACTAAACTGCCCTCTTGCATAGTTCCATACAGGTCTGGTCTTCAGGAAGAAATGCAATTGTATTTAACAATTGTAATAAATAGCACATCTGTGACCTGAACTCATGTTTCTTGCAACAACAACCATTTACAGGTACCATGTCAGGTTGGGAAGTCATTCATAAATTCTGACCCAAGTCATATCCATTCAGCCAGCAGGCCTGGTGCTGAACATGACTCATTCCTGCTATCTGGACTCATCAGCAGGTTAACTCACCTGCTGTTGGGATTGGGGTGTTATTTATGCTTTGTACTATGGCAACAAATAGGAAAAAAAAAACAACAATGTTTTTGGTTTGATTTTCTCATGTATTTGGTGATATGCAAACATACAATAAAGAAACTAATCTTTTTCCCAAATGAATTTGCAGTTTTAATGCCAGACAGGAGAGTAGATAAGCCAAAAAAGAGAAGAATGGCAAAAAGAAAGTGTCACATACAACTTTTTAGTCCTTTCATAAAAATAGAGACCTTTAGTTCCCAGGGCTGTCCATCTGTCATCTTTTACCACTTTATGTATTGGCATATAATATATAATTTTTTTTAAAAAAATTGTGGATTCATATTTGTACCTCTAGATTGAAATTCATGGCTTTCATTACTGTGAAGACTCACCAAGGAGTGAATACCCCTTTTTCTCTCCTTTTCAGGAGGAACAGCTTCCAGACAGAAGGGCTTTTTGGGATGCATTAGATCTCTGCATTTAAATGGACAGAAACTTGACCTTGAAGAGAGAGCTAAAATGACACCTGGTGTTAAACCTGGATGTCCAGGGCATTGCAGCAGTTATGGTAACCTGTGCCATAATGGAGGTAAATGTGTGGAGAAGTATACTGGTTACTTCTGTGATTGTACCGACTCAGCCTATGAAGGACCTTTCTGCAAGGAAGGTAGGCAGCAAGCTTTGATTCTAATCTTCAGCACCGTTTCGCTACAGCACAGTTTCACTCATGTCAGCTCGGTGTCCCCTGTATTGCAATACATTCTATTATCAGCTGTCCCTTCAGCGTTACTAAGAGTTTATCTGAAGCAGGCTACAAGATCTTTTTTTGACTTCAGTGTTGGCCTCAGAAATGAAAATGATGTCAGCTGTACTAGTAAAGTTTGCAACTATTTCCCGCTATGATTCCTGTATTCAGTTGCATGTAACTTGCCCCAGACATAAACAAATAGGGCTGAATTTTTTTCATACAGGTGTTTGCCCATGTCTGAACATTTAGTTTAGTTGTTCTTAAACCTCATCCTATTTTGTCCACCTTAAAAAAATCTTGAGAGCTTTTCTTTACAAAGTTTTAGAGCAATGATGTGACAAAAAGAGGTAGTCTTTTTATGTTCTTCTGCCATTTCTGTGACAACCCATCCAAACGTTAAGAAATTTTTAAAATAAACATGAAGCGTTCAGGAGAAAACTGATTTGCATGGTTCAGTCTTTGGTGAATGTGTCCTCACTGAACCCTTCTGGTGGCTTGTAAAAGATGCTGTCAACACCAGAAAAATGAGCAGGGCAAATAAGGAACCTCTAATTTAGAGAGCATGCTTTTTGAAACTAACAAAATTCCTTCTCAGTGACAGCAATATGCAGTATGAATTTTTAATTTCCATGGCTGCCCCTCACCTCACAAATGCGAGGGGTTTGCTAAGTAGGCTACATCATCTGTTGCTGTAAATTGGCTTAGCTCTAGCTCACTCCCCCCTCTCTTTCATTCCCCCTCCCCTGCAGTGGACTAGAAAGGAGAATTCGAGGCATAAAAGGTAAAGATTGCAGGTTGAGATAAGAACAATTTACTGGAAACAACAATGAGATTAAAAACTGAAAAGTGGCATTAACAATACAGGGTACAAGAAAGAAGCGAACAATTTACACGAAAACTCCCTGACAATACTCCCCATGCTACACCGACCCAGAAGGGACCTCTTCCCCCATCCCCAGAAAATGACGTGAGTTGGCATAGAATAACCTCTGGCTCCTGACCATGCCCCCTCCTGGCTAATGGAAAAATAACCCTGTCCTGGCTAGAACCGGGGCAGTTGTACCGCAGTCCATGGAACTATGCTCCCTCACACAAGCTGAGGATTTGGCACGGATGCCACAAGAGGCATACCAAATACCCACATATTGTCCCATTAGGAGATACTGTTGTAGAGGTGAAGCTGCTCTACTGGAGAGTTACCATCCTGACTTTACTGACAAAAATTCTGCTGTTATCCCATCTGTGTCATTCATGGTCAGACTATGTTATCTGTATTGAAAACAGAAGCATGAATTCTCGGGATCTGAGCATGTATAGGTAGATGTTCCTCTTCATTTGATGCTACCAAAGATAGCTTTCCTTACTGGGTGTCTTTGGTCAATGTGTTGTTTTAATAATGAATTTGTTTAAAAAGGAGACTGGAAAAAACAAATATGTTGTCTTTACTGTTGGGAGGGAAGACAGGGAATATTGCCTTACAGAGAATATTCAGTTGTCAGAAGGTGGTGAACTAAGCATTTATTAGACTGACAGACATTTCAGGCTGTTCCCTCTTGTGGAGCTCTGATTCTAACTCTAAAATTGTTGAATTTATATCTCCATTTGCTATCCTTCACTGTGCCAGACAAACTGACTGTAAGGAAGGACACACTGCTTATCCAAATGAGGGAATACTGTTGTTTTCTGGGTCAGGGGCATTTTGCAATGTTCTGTTTCTGAGGTAGTCAGTTCACATCCATTCCTTCCTGGGAGATTTTAAAATGCAATAGTTGAAATTATTCCCTTGGTTTACATATGTTTTCAGAGGTTTCTGCATTATTTGAAGCCGGCACTTCCGTTACCTATATTTTCCAAGAACCTTATCCTGTCACAAAAAATGCAAGCACCTCAAGCTCTGCCATTTATGCTGATGCTGTCATGTCCAAGGAGAATATTGCATTTAGCTTTCTCACAGCACACACCCCAAGCCTTCTACTGTACATCAACACCTATTTTCATGAATATTTGGCCGTGATTCTCTCCAAGAATGGTAAGTAGTCTTGATTTGCTACCAAAGTGAGACCAGTGTAACTTTGTAAAGATTTTGTTGCTTTGATTTTGGTTTGTTTGTTTTCTGGTTTTTGGATTTTTTTTTGTGAGAACAGGATAGAATTCTGCACTGATTAATTTTTGTGTCTGCAACTTTATCAACTTCATGATATTTGGTTCATGAAAATGGCCATCACTCTTGTTTATGTCCCTTTATTTGGCATTTGGCTACACTTGCCTGTTCAGTCTTTCAGTAATCATTTTGTTAGGGCTTAAAATGTACTTTGACTTCCATTTGGCAAGACTATGTAATAGCAATTCCTTGCTATTTATTCCACATTGTGATCCATTAGGCCACCAAGATAAGGGAATGAGAAATACCACGTATGTGCAAGAACAGTTGGTACAGAAATATATTAGAATTTTATCTTTCTTGGCACATGTATTGCTCTTCACTGGATTTTTTCAATGTAGTATGGTCAGTACGTCTGAATATTAAAGCCAGAAAATGTCAACGTTTTCTAGGTTTACTGACCAAAACAGGAGGTGTAAATCCATTTTCTGTTAAAAGGTACATGAGGTGGGGATTTTCTGAAAACATTTAAAGATTTTAGGGGCTCAGGCCCTGTGTCTTCTCAGAAAGACACTGACTCCTGAGTCCTTGCAGTGCTTTCAGAAAAATCACTCCAGACAAACATCATCCTAGGCAAATGGGAATGTTTGAATTATTCAAGAGTTATCAGGCACTGGAGCACTGGAAGTGATGAGTAAGCTTATTGGTGAGTCAGTACCCTGTGGCAGAACAATAGAAAGTTAATGTCATGTGGTTGAATATGTACATTTGACCGAATGACCCAGACCACTCTGAAGCCTTTCAAATTCCAAAATACTACACTTTCAAGTACTGTCAAATGAAACTATAAAAGGGGGGGGGGGAACCAACAAAAAAACCCCAAAAAAACCAAACAATCAAAACTGGTTTTATTCTCTGTGTGGATTTTGCAGTAGTTTCTCTTGGTTATGTTATGTGGCTAGCATTCAGGCTGGCAAGGGATGAGTATCCTAATCCTTGGGAGAGGCAGCTGGAATAGTAACTGCCTGAACCAATTTACTCCAAGTGAAGTTGTGCCAAGGAAGTGGGACTACTGAGGTAACCCTAACCCTCTCCTGTCCAGTCCCAGATTTCCACCTGTAATTTGCCCTTGGAGGCAAGTGTTTATGATTTTCAGCTATATGAATATTTTAGTGTGTAGCTCCAGGGTGGTAGAGGTTATACCATGCTGAGGTGAAACCTTGGAATCTGCTTCTCAGTTACACTCAGGTCTCTTGATGCCACTCAGGCAATTAGAAATAGCCCTAAAGTGAATGAAAATGTAATATCCATTTAAGTCACCTTTATTGCTGCCAGAGTAGTCTAAAATGACCTCAGAAACATGAGCCAATTGACTTTTATTGATGAAATGCACTATACATAAGCTATAATTGAGAAGTTCTGGAAGTAGGGGTTTTAGTGTTGGTTGGGGAAGGGGTTGGGATCAGGACATAGCTTATAGCAACTCAGCAGGAGAAGAGATTAACCTTTCTTTGTGTCAGCTGCAGCTTCTGCAGATCTCTGCTTTGGTTTAGTTGGAGACAGGGATTCAGTAAATCTTGAAATTAAGTAGAGCAGCTCTCAGCACAGTCAGGCAATATAAACAATGGTGCTTTTTTCAGATCTGTACCTCCTTTTACTCACGTGTAATATAATGGTGACAGTTACTCAGAGGGCTGGTGAGATGTCAGGCTCCACAGTTCTGGACTATGAAACATAGCACTATATGCAAAGAATGATTAAGATAACTAGCTGACTTTAGTTAAATCCTGAAAGTCTCCTTCAGGATTACTCTGTGCATGCTTCTGTGGCTTTCTTTCAAGACAGTAATTCAATCATGTATATTCTCTACCTTTTGTCCCAAATGTAATAATTTGTTAAATTTCATATCCTTTTACTTTTTAGCCTTTGGAAGTGAAATTATTTCAATGAAAATAAGGTTCAGATATGTTACTCTTTCTTCCTCCAAGAGGTTTATGCTTGCCATAAAGTTACTGGACTATGAATATCAATGTCCTTTGTAGCACTAAAAGTGAGTGTGATTCCATCTCTCTCATTGGCTCATTTTCAAGGAATCTTGCCGAGTCTGGCAGAGTATAGTAGGATATAAGCAGGTCCCTTCTGGATAACTGATTTGTTAAATAAAGGTTAAGTTCCTGGAGAAATGGGAATGGGCATTCTCAGTTAAGAGGTGAGCAGCAATATTCTTTACCGTAATCCCAAGCCCCTTTCCTCTTGTTAAGAAATGGTATTAAAACAGTCTATGTATACTTTAATACTTCTTCTTTTTGAACAGTTTTTCAAGCTAATACTCTTGTATCCTCTTTTATCCTTGTGTTATTCCTCTTTTCTATTATCTGCAAAATAACTGGGCAAATTATTAGTTAATAAAAGAGATAATGAGAATAATGTTTCTTGTATTTCAGACTTCCTGTATTAAATATTTAACATAAAAGAAATTAAAGTATTTGCAAGGATTATTCATAGTTAGAGTATATTAAAAGGGCTTATATGAAAGTGGACTTGTATAGGCAGCTGTGATCTAATACAGTCACGTGTGAAGTATTTCCTGTAAAATTATTTGTTTCCAATAAATTTAATAAATAGGTACATTTAACCCCAACATTCTTTGCACTGTCAGTCTCTAAAGAAGGTCATATTATTAGAAGAAACAGTATGTATCGATTGAGATACCAGAACTCTGGTAGTGAAATTATTCCTTTAGAGTTACCCAACCTGCCAATGCCAGGTCTGCAAAAGGAGACTCAAAGCTACTCCCTCCTGGCTTCACCCATCAGATCAATGCTGCCCACACAGAAAGCTCTTCCAGTGCTTGGAGCCTTAGAGGGCAGGGGCTTCATGGAGGAGGTAAAGTTATGACAGATGTTGGGTACCACCATATGTCAATGCAGAAGTTGCAATTCTGCACCCATTCAGATGACTTAATATAAAATGAGATGCTCAGTAGTTCCTGGCAGATAATATTTCTAGAAGCACTTCTCAATCAAAGAACTCATCTATATCCCAGAGGTTGTTCTTAACTCTGATCAGTTGACTCATGTCCTGACAGTTTAAGGGTGAGTTTTTGAAAGTTGATGTTTTTAAAGACGACTTAGGGATTCTTTCCACCATTAGTTAATACTGATGCTTCTAAATCATACCTGAGCTTTTGAAAATTATGTGCATATAAGAGCATTATCCTCTCCAGTCTTACATATTGTACTTATGGATTTTTAAATTACACCTACATATAAATGTGTATGTATTGTGTATAGATAGGGGTATATCTGTCTATCTATCCATCTATCTATCTATTTATCTATTAATCCATACACACGTATATAGATGGGTATGTATGTAAAGCTTACATAGTCCCATTGTTCCCCCATCCAAAAGATTAGCAGTACTGTAATGATTGGCAGGATTGGCAGTGCATTTTTAATATTATTTCTGTAGAAATTTCCAATTACGGTGCCTGTTACTAAGCTACAGAAAATTGGTAAACAGCTCTAATTACCCTTTTCAGTGTACCAGTCCACAGAAATTATCCACATCATGGGAAGATACTACCAAGAAAAAAATATTTTTTCTTTCCCAGGCTAGCTTTTCACTGTACATTTTTGCATTTACATGATTTCACAAAGTTATTATATTTCACAAAGTGCCATTATATTGTTATTTTTGCCTTGTTCCCTAAAGGTAATAACTGATGGGGGAGAAAAATGTTGAGAAAGAAACTGCTAGTGCTTCTCCTTTCCCCACTCTTCCTCCTACCCTGCAAGTAAACGAATGTGTTATGAATATGATGAAGTATTTTGTCTAGAAAATGTTTTCCCAAATATTTTGGTTCTCAGTTTTGTTGGCTTTCTCCATGGAAACAATATGAATCCTAATCTAGAAAAACAGCAGATAGCCAGCATTAAAGAAGAGAGATAGAATCTCAAACTATCCTAGAGTGATTGAAAATTTATCTGTATTTACTATCTGATCTCATAAGAAACTAAACAATTTGAGTCCTTTTCTTTCTTCCTATCCAACACCTATCACCATCAAACTGAGCTCTGTTCTCCATTTCTTTTGGAAAGCAAGACTCTGAAGTTGCATAGGAAAGATTACAGACAAGGAAAAAAGCACAGTTAAAAACAGAAGTACAAATGAAAACAACTCGAGTAATTCTTGTGTTAGGTCTCTAATGCTCAGCATATAGTAGCAGGGCTTATATCAGCTCCACTTCCCTATAAAGTCTTGAAATCAGCTGATATTTGAAGTAAATAGGAAAAGAAGTAAAAATGTGTAACAGTGGTAAGCTGAATTAACACTCTACAAAAAAGAAGCAAATATTGTCAGTGAGAAGCTATTGATTTTTTTTTTTTTAATAAACTCAAAATCTCCTGTAGTCACTTGTCTCTAAGTCAGAAGCAGCCTTATCATTGAAAGCATATGAATTCTCCTTATGGTTTTTGCTTTCAAGTCTGTTGAGCTGCATCTCCACCAGCCAAAGCTTTTGTCAGTCAGTGGTAAAAAGACGCAAAAAATCTAGTTCAGTCTTTTAGGCAAAGAATCTTTTGATTCTGTTCATGCTGTACACTCTGAAGTTCAATGGAGCAAAACTAAAATAATTAGGTAAAATAGGACTTACCGAAAGACTGAGATGGATCTGGGAGGTTATTTTTCTTGTTCTTTTTCTTTACCCCCTTGTGGGTTCTAGTTTTGGGACATGGATACCACAGGACCTTAACTAACTGCTGCCAAAAGACCCTCTAGACTACGTTGTTACTAGTGCAGTTGTCTTCCCTTTTGAGAACACCTTATGGCTTACAGACTCTGAATAGCCATTGAACAACCTGCACAATTTATGTGACTGAAGTGGAAAATGATGCCAAGGTTCAGGTATAGTTATTTTTAACAGATCAGGAGCAAGAAAGATAGTCATGTTGGGAAGTGTGGGAGATGGCTCTGTGGAGGAGACAAGCAGTTGTCTTTGACTGACAGAAGATTGTTCCCAGTCTAGCTCTGGTTTGCAGCCATTAAATGATTTCATATGGCAGATGGCACTATATAATTTATGCAGTTGTTATAGTTGGCCCTGAAATCTTATGTTATTTACTGAGTGAGAGGCTAGAGACCGTTTGATTGGTAATGATGAACGTAAAAGAAATTTTCCCCAGTTGTTAATTGAGAGACTGGCTGTGGTACCATGAGTAGAAAGGGTTTGGGTGGCAGGAGATCTCCTAATCAACTTCTATTTAAAGAGAGAAATTCCTGTGGCTAGAAACACCTCTGGTCCCTTTCACATTTCCCTACTGGAAGCACACTTCACAGAAAATAGGAATGCTGATTAGAGTTTTCACTTCAAATCCAGCACCAAAATGTCTTTAAGGGAAGAGGCAGACTTGGCACCCAAGACTAATTTTTTTAATGTTTGTGTTAACATATGGCACTCGAAATCCCTAAGTGTGCAAAACCAGCTTGAAAGGAGTAGCAGCCACAACATTCAGCCAAGGACTCTGGCAGATCTCTATCTCTGCTTTCCAAGAGAAGAGAACTGAATCTGTTTCATTATCTGAATTCATGGACATGTTTGTACTCATGAAGATTATTTTACCATACTGAAGGGTCAAGAGACGTCATGAAGACCCACAAGAGAAAAACAAGGGAACTGTAATTGGATTATATTGAGCAAGAAAGGTTGATCATGCAGTCAATAACTGATGTGTGCTCTGCCTATATACAGACCGACTTTGAACTTACTGGTGTCTGGCATAAAACCTCAGACCACTGGCTGCAGATAGTCAGCTAGGAAGAAAATATGTGTTCCCATTTCCTTGTAGGAGGTGTTTGTCTCCTAGAAAGCTTGAGTTCCTAGCTCACATTTTGTAGCTGATAAGTCATTTTTATTGTTGGATTTCTGTGGAAATGAGAGGAAGGACAGAGGGTCACAAGTTCCTATGTTTGAATAAATGCTGCAGATACAGATATAGATATGGATATAGATATATATAGATTATATACATATATATAAACTCTTCAGTAATTTTGAAAAGAGGGCCTTTCAGAACCCATTTTATTGAAAGCTTTAACCCTGAGGATTGACAGTAGTAATTTTTCGGTTATTTTTAGCTTAAGAATTATCTGTGTTGTGGACTGAGAGCTGTGTGTAGTGAGAGCTGAAGCCCAGCAGAACCATTGTCTTAAGTACTACCTTGGAGTAGTATAGCTGTTTGTGCACAACAGAGAGCCCAAGTCAATAATACTTGGAAGAGTGAGTCTGGATCCAAGCAAGCCTCCTTTTCTCTCTTGTATGTGGTATTCCTATTAACATTTTATTTTTCCTGTAGCATATCAGTTATTCTCTGTGAATTATGAAAATGTGACTTTGTCCTTCTTGCCTGATGAAATGGGCTGATTATATCTTAGTCTTTACAAGATAGAGACTTGTCTTTGCAGACTGAGATCGGCCTTCAAGAATCTCAGGTCGAGAAGAGGGGAAATGTCTGGAGCAAGGTAGATGTACGCTTGGTGAAAGAGGATCAGATCAGGGAATGGGCATTAGGCAAACTGGGCATACAAATCCAGGGGCACTGGTAGGATTCACCCACAAGTGCTGAGAGAGAACTGGCAGATGTCATTACAAGGCCACTCAAAAGGCAATGGGCACAAACCAAAACACATGAGGTTTCATCTGAACATCAGAAAAGTCTTTTTATTGCTGAGGGTGACTGAACACTGACACATCTTGTCTAGGAAACTGTGGAATCTCCATCCTTGCAGGTATTCAAAAGCCATGTGGACATGGCCCTGGGCAACTGATTTGTAGGATACCTTCTTTAGTAGGATGGGGTTGGACATGTCTTCCAGAGATCCCTTTTAACCTCAGCCATTCTACGGTTCTGTGAAAGATCACAGAATCGAATCGTGTTTGAAGGTAAATTACTGAAAATATGTGTGTATAGGCATATATTTTGCTACAGAAAAGTCATCACAATGCTACCATTATATGGTTCTTGTACTAGGATTTTTGCTAAGAAAATGTATCATTCTTCCTCTAATTTTTCCCATTAGATGACTTAAGAACAGGAGTCAGTACTTTGTATGCCAATGATTGTGGCTTGTTATAAACTCAAGTATTTCCATTGAGAGGTTATTATCAGGTCCCTTTCTAAAGAATCCAACTTCATTCAGAGACACTGACATAACCTATGAAATAGGCAGTTCTTAGATGGACTTACTGGTCAGAGGAGCAGGACATTTCCCAGAGATTCATGACCAGCCAGGCAGTGTGTGTAGAGCTCAACACAAATAAGCATGATTAACCTCAGAAAACCATTAATCCACAGAGTTATGTGCTGTCTTTATTATGACTTAAGAATGAAAAGGTGGTTTAAGAAGAGGCATATGATTATTTTTCACTAGTCTTGTCTAAAAGATTATTGCTCATTCTCCTGCTCAGGCATCACGTAGTGCTCAAATTGATTGCTTCTTTTTTTCTGTTCATACCTTCTTTTTCTGTGTTCTCATTGCTGAACATAATGGCTATTTGTTAGGTCAACACAAAACAAGTCCTTGCTTGAACAGGTGTCTGTACTGCCAAAATGGAAAGAGGTACAGTTAGAAGATATTAGGAAAAATGGAAACAATGAGCCAGCATCTTGGTGAAAGCAGGTTGGTATGAATTCCTCGGGGTATCACAACTGCAGATCTCAGTCCTTTTTTCCCAACAGCGGTTCACACAGAGTTAGTGATGATGCATAATTTTCAAAGCCCAGTTGAACTTTTGGAATAAAATTCATAGGATGATACTTTTTATTTCATTCACAGGGTAAAGAATAAAAGCTCTTCCTGCCACCTTGGCTGCTATGCAGGTCTTAAATGAAAAGTACAGTGGGAGATGGAAGCCATAGGGCCTACTGGATGTCTGAGCGTGAGACTAATGGCATTAGTGTGTGTTTAAAGACAGGAGAGATCTGAGCAGAGATATGAGCATCAGATCCAGTAGTATCACACAGATACCTTATATAATGAAATTCAGCAAGGCCAAATTCAAGGTTCTGCATGTGATTCTTGGCAATCCCTAGCACAGATACAGGCTGGACTTAGAATGGATTGAGAGCACCCCTGAGGAGAAAGACTTGGGAGTGTTGGTTAACGAGAAGCTCAGCATGACCTGACAATGTGTTCTCACAATCTAGAAAGCCAATCGTGTTCTGGTCTGCATTAAAAGCAGCATGGCCAGCAGGCCAAGGGAGATGATTCTACCCCTCTACTCCACTCTAGTGAGACTACACCTGTAGTATTGTCCAGTTCTGGGGACCCCAACATAAGAAAGACATGGTGGACCTGTTGGAGTGAGTCCAGAGGAGGGCTATAAAAATGATCAGAGGGCTGAAGACAGTGACTGGGCTGTCTCCTGTGAAGGCAGGCTGAGAGAACTGGGGTTCAGCCTGAAGAAGAGAAAGCTCTGGGGAGACTTTAGAGCCCCTTCTAGTACATAGAGGGGGCTACAAGAAAGCTGGAGAGGGACTTTTTAGAAGGGTATATAGCGATAGGACAAGGGCTTCAGACTGAAAGAGGGTATGTTTAGAATAGATGTTAAGAAGAAATTCACTGTGAGTGTGCTGAGGCAGTGAAATGTGTTCCTCAGAGAAGTTTTTGATACCCATCCTTGAAAGTGTTCAAGGCCAGATTGGATGCGGCTTTAAGCAACTTGGTCTAATAAAAAGTGTCCCTGCCCATGGTAGAGGTGTTGGAAATGATCTTTAGGGTCCCTTCCAACCCAAACTATTCTATGATTCTAAGATAGCCTTCATTAATGAAGGGTCTTAAAGTGAAAGTCTTTTAAAATTCCAAATAATCTGTAGAAAAGGTATAGGTTAAAATTTACCAGAATAAATCTCACCATCAGAAAGCAAGTACTTTCAGGGAGATGTAACTGCATCTGACACCCTCAGCTCTTTCCTTCATCGTTACATTCAATGCCCTTCAGGGAAAAAAAAAATAGTAAATGTAGCATCACTTTGTAAAAGAAACAGTAACCATTTCCTTCAGCAAAAATAAATACCTACAAAAGGAGGGATAATAAGAATGACTAATAGTATTGTTTTTAAATTGCTCCTCACACGAAGGTTGTGGAGGTTGTTTGGAGGTTTCCAAAGGATGTGAACATTCATCTGTTTTACCAATGGATAAACTGTGACACAATAAAGGAAGACAATTTGTCAGCATTCATCAAGCTGGTAGATTCCAAATTTGTGGCAGTGTCCATCATCTCCAGGATACATAATGCACCACTGTCTATGCTTGCCTGTGAGCTGAACTGGAGACAGTTTTTAGTGTTTTCTACCTTTGGAGCAAAAAGCATCAACCTGTTCCTTGTTAATTGCTGGTCAATCTGTGGAAAGCCAACTGGCGGCTGGTGGGAATGAGATATCTATAAAGGTCAAACACATTTGTCAGTCATGTAGGGGAACTAGCTACTTTTATCTGGGTCCAGCTGCCTAGCAGGATTGAAAAGTGAACTTTGGTCATGGGCCTCCAGATGGGGTCCTTTTGGGGTGTGGTTTTATCTAAATTGAAGAAATGCAATGTAATGGGAAAGTATTGGGGGGGTTGTTTTGGGTTTTTGGGTTTTTTTGTTTATTTGTTTATGTGGGTTTTATTTTTTAATATAGGATGGCTCAAATATGATCGTTAAGTCCTGAATGTCTCAAGCATTGAGTGGGTGGCATTCAAACAACCACCTATTTTTTTACTACCATAAGAGACTACAAAAAAATTGAGGGGTGAATTTTTCTTTTAAACCTGATGAAACAGTGTTGTCTAAGCAAGTGCAATAGCTGAGTAATGATATCAGCAAACATGTTCAACAGTTTTGCTTCCTTGTTTATTCCATGCAAAACAAACAACAAGAGTCACCTCCTAAAAAAATGTAAGTACTTTCTTAGTTAAACACCACTGGACGCTGGAGAGATGGGCTCTGTTCTTAGAATCACCAGCAGCACTTCCACTGAAGAGTAAATTTACTGAGTAAATATCCCTGGGGAGAAGCTGCTAATTAAGGAGCATGTTTCTTAGCCAGTTGCTCCTGACAGAGAAAACGGTGGTTCATTTTTAAATATCTAGGCTATAAAGAGCAACATTGCCTCACTGAAACTGTGCAAGTTGCCAGAGAGATATTTTCTGGTAGAGATGACTGAAAACTGTCATGTGCTGTTCTGCAATCAGGAGTGAACAGACATTTACACCTTAGGAGCTGCAAATGGCTTTCCGGGCTAAATACTTTATTTTTTTATTTTGTTTTTTCATAATAACAACATCAATAGCCTCACTAATATTCCTCCCTTTGTTTAATTTGTGCTTTCCTTAATTGTTTTCCTTTTCAGCTAAAGCTCACTTGAATGTGGAGGATGTGTGTGGTGGTATAGTCAACATCTTGCAGTCTGACAAAGGTCACTGCTGGGTGGAGACTGAGTTCTGCTTTTTTTCTGGGTGCCTCTGAGGCAACTAGACAGGCAGGAGTAGTCCAAGGCCACTTTCCTAATACAGTGCTTCACTATTTCATACATACACATTTCCCCCAAATCAGATTTGTCAACTTCCCTAATTTAAATGATTTTTCTTGATGTTACATGATGGTGATAAATTTGTACATTTCATGTGTGCCACCCACATGTGCTCCCTGAATTAACCTCAGCTTCTCTCAGTGTCTCAAGATGTCATGCCAGCTGCTCCAGTCGGTTTAAGTCATTAAAAAGTGATATTGAAGTTGGCAAGAGTTTTTGGGTTCAGTCTGGGCTCATTTAAAACCAGTTTCCTTAAATGAAGGTCCTACAGAGAAGTCTCAGACTCCAAGGGCATGCCAGCCTCTTCCTTGCTGTTTGGTTCTTCAAAATTAAATGACACAAGACCTGTGGTCCTGGTGACATGTGTGACAAGAATTTTCCTTACAAATGATGGATTTACAGATTGAATTCCTGGTATCCCATTTCTCTTTCCTGCAAAGCTTCTTTAATCTTTTTGCCAAATAGCTATCCCTGGGTGAGATCTTTCAAACAGGGAGCCTTTTCCTGAGCTAGAGCACTCTCTATACCATTTTCCCATGCTCTGTTTTCTAGATTATGTGGTCCAGAATGAATGCAAAGTTGATGGGCATAGGCCACAAAACTAGCATATGTTTCTGATATTTTACTCAGCCCTGTTGTAGACACAGGCAAAAAAGAAAGACAGCTCTCCTGTTCAATCAGCAGAGGTTTGGGTCAAAGAATGTGTAACATCGTGGCCAAGGTATTTCTTCACGCTGTGCAGTCTGGGAACATCTTTTTATTCTTCAGGCTGAACGCTTTGAAATCTCTAACCGGTTTCACGTCCTTTTTACCACTAGACTTAAGAGCTGCTACAGCAGCTTGTCCTCAGCAAAAATTAGCAGCTTGAAGGCACCATGCTATTCCTGTAGCTGACTGGAGGTTGGTTATGCTGAACTGGATCATTAGTGTTCTTCTAGCAAGCACTAGTTCTGGCCTCCATCGTCATTGAAAGAAGTGTCCTGGGAGTGTTTTGTTTCAGAAAAGACACCCCCAACCTAGTCACCAGCATGAGATGGCATAAATACTGCCCTTTGGTCTCTGTTTCCCAGGACTTCCCTCTGCACAAGGGAACCCCCAGGAATCCTGTTAAAATGGTTTAGTAGCTGTTTGATATCTTCAGGCAGATGATATGCCATTCAGCCCTATAGTCATGGATTATAATACTGCAGGTTACAGATTGAAGACCACAGTGATTTGTAGCAAGCCAGCTTTGTGACAGGCAGTGGTCTTATCACAGTAGCATGGCAGCCCACATGAAATCATTTCCTCCAGAAGTGGTGAAAAGAGGCCACACTGTGTTTGGTAACACTGTGCCTAAGCTGAGCTCACTCCCCTCTCAGGCTGTTCTGGAGCTAGCACAGCACATCTCCATGCTGATCTGCAGTTTGTGGAATTCGAAGCTGAAGGAGATGGATGACTGCAATAATCAAGTGTGAAGCTACTCTTACCTAACACTGCTGGGGTAATAGGCCCAGTAAAATTTTTCAGCCCAAGGCCAAAAAAATTATCGCTCTCTTTTCCTTTCCCTCCCTCCTTTATTGACTTCATAGAAATTGCCTCCAGCAATTCCATATACATTAGAGAAGGAACACAACAGGCTGTGCATTGCTTGAGCATTATGACACTCCAGGTGTGCATGCTCAGACATGGGCAGCTGAAAAGAGGATGACAGGCATGAGTACAATAAGACTGGCAGAAATTACACTGCTTGTGATTAGTGTGAATCCCTAATGTGAGGCAAAAATGATGCAAAATAGAGAGACAATAGAGAACAGGGAGAGCTGGTGTATGAACAGAGTTTTATTTGCCATTGCTGATTCTAGGCTGATGTGATGGAGAAAGTCAGTGGACCAGGTAATCAAAATTCAGAGGACAACAAAAAAAATCCTTAATAATAATCCTAATTAAAAATCCATTTATTTCACTTGTCAAGTAGTAAACTGACAATTCGATCTGCCTGACAAATTATTCTGTAGTCTGAAAACTGAAGTCTGAAGTTTTTGTACTGAATGCAAGGCAAAATCTGCTCTCAGCTACAATGGTGTAAATTCCAAAACACCTCTTGAGGAATGAAACCATGTACTTCTGGTTTATATTAATGCAAATTTGACCCCAGGCAAAATGCCAGCTCTTCGATAGTTTTGAAGAGCAGTTGTCCATAAAAAAAGTTGCCATTGGAATTCAAAGCAATTTGACAAAATTAGATGCCATTCACTGATGTCTTTACATGATTTAAAGTGAAATTGCACCACTATAGAAAGTAAGATCTGTTCTTAATGGATGTCAAGAACCGTCCATTGTCTCCCAGCAAGTGGAACAGATGGTTTCTGCTTTAAAATCAGTGCTTCTCTGACAAAGTCAATGGGTAAATCCCTGTTTGTGGTAACTGAGAGCCTGGATAGATTGCATGTCTATGTCATGCTGGCTCTCTTTTGGCACAGATGTACTGGATGCTATTGCTGATCACCTACATGTGTAGTACCAAGTATATTTTATATACGTGTGTGTTCATAGCATTCAAAAAGAGCAGTGACTTTTTTTTTCACATTTGCAAAATAAAGTCACAGACCAAACCTAGTCCCTGTTCCATTTCTTGCCTTAGATCCCTTTCAAGGGCTCTGGGTAAGAGGTAGCCTATAAAGTACTTCTACTGGAACATGATTTTTTAGTTTGGATTAATCTGTTAGACTATATATATATATATATATATATATATATATATATATATAAAATGTGTTTTAGTTTCATCTTATTCTGTGTGGTCATCTCAGCCATGCTGCATAGAGAGGGCAACCTTTCCACTTTTTCTTGGCTCTTCCACTGTCCAGTGAGCAAATCTGAAAAAGATCCCTTAACTTCCTTGCACTTGGGCTTCTTTTCTCAGGTATTTCTAGAGTAAAGAGGTTCTGAGATGCTTATGATATTAATCCCTGTTGATGCATCTTTCATTCAGTACCAGATAATGTGATTGTGATTTAAGTTTGGACTTAAAGTGTGACATTCATGGTGAGAGACAGTAGCTCCTTGCCCTCACTATGCAATGAGGGTTGGGAGCTTTGCAGTATGATTCGGGGCAGCTGAATCAGAACCTACATTATAACACTGAATAATTTAGCAGTTTTTACTGACCTTGATCTCTT
This sequence comes from Chiroxiphia lanceolata, assembly GCF_009829145.1. Classification (NCBI taxonomy): domain Eukaryota; kingdom Metazoa; phylum Chordata; class Aves; order Passeriformes; family Pipridae; genus Chiroxiphia; species Chiroxiphia lanceolata. The sequence continues at coordinate 26,004,226 of NC_045643.1, read as the reverse complement.
CACGAATTCCCCTCTAATGTCCATGACTATGTGTGAGAAAGTAAATGCCTTTTATGCTTTTATTATTATTATTATTTTCACTTTAAAAGCTCTCCTGATCCAGTAGACCTCTCAATCAGCTAAAAAGCCTTCATCCTAGTAGTTCATTCTCACTTTTCCTCTCAATTTTGGAAGATTTTTTTTCTATCCTACAAATCTCAGGTCTCAGTGCTCATCTGGGATATACTGGATTTTGTAATAATGTTTTAAAAGGACAGCTTTTAGGAGCCAAACATCTTGCTGAGGGAGAAGGAGCAGGGATGACCTTAACTAGACTAGAGGTCTTATCCGGAAGGATTGTCAACTTCACTGTGAGGTGTGTAGAGGTGGAAAAATTCCTTCTCTGCAGGAAATTTTTACCTTGTTTTAAGCTCTTTATAAAGGGGTTTTATAGTAGCTTGTAGAACAACAGAGCTGACTTTACTGAGGAAGGACTTGGAAAGCTGAAGGAAGTGAGTATGTCCACTCTATGTACTGAAGAACTGTCCCATGTCTTCTCTCACTAACTCTACATCTGCAAGCCATCTTGCAGCACTGATATGGCTGAACACAGGAGCCAACAGGGCTGTTCACGCCCCTCATTTAACAGCCAGACTGCTTCTGGGGTCAGAGGTTCCTCTGAATGACATTCCAGTGCACAATACAACTGCAGCAGCTTGTGCAGGTGTGCCATGGGCTTCTCTGACATGACCCTGCATCACCATGGGCACACAAGTGTCTCCTCTGTGAATACTGAACCTCATCCTGGGGCTAAAACAGTGCAGACACATCCTACAGGGATGAACAGGAACTCAGTGCCTGCCATCCAGCACAGGTAACAGCCACAGTTTGTAGCTTTCTGCAAAATCTAGTGATACTTGAAATAATTTCATCTTGTGCTAACACAAACACTGAAATGGAAGGAGGAAGGGCAGGGTGTTTTATGATGAGTTTCAGAACAGGAAATAAATGTAGGACTCTTTCCCCAGGGCTGTGGTACTGTCAACATTCATTTTCTCTTTGGAGACAGTAATAAAGTAGCTCCAGAAGAGGTTTTAAACTCTATGATATCACTGTTGTTCCATGTATTTTGGTTGCTGATGCATAAAAAGAGTTCAAAAACTTCAGAATTTTATTTTTCTCCCTGCTACTTAATTCCCAGAAAAGTATGCTTGAAAAGATTCTATCAGAATAGATTCTTTTCCTTTTAGATTACATATATATATATATATATATATATATATATACACACACATACGATATATAGCCCCATGTGCATGTCTGTATATATATATATATATTCCCTGTAGTCATTTGTTAAAGGACTAAAATTCATACTGGATTCTTTGTTTTCTTGTGTGCTTCAATTTGTTATGGTACTGTTATTTATCAGAAGTCACAATGTTTTTTTTGATACAAAGATTGAATGAGATGTTTGGCATTCATTTGTATAATAATTACATTTATTCCTTCAAATATGTCAGCAAAAGTAAAAATACTTTTTATTGCATGTAAATGATAATGTGAGTATCATGGGCCTTTAAATGTCTGAAATTAAGTTATAATTCTCACAGTTGTCACAGTCTTCTGCATTGTCTGGATGAAAAGAAATGGTAAAATCCAGCAATATAAGTTTAATAGAGCAGTGCAAGCCCTGCATGCCCTCTACTGGAAGTGATCCCTTACAGGATAATGTAGATCGGCTTCTGTGGCAGTGCTCAATGTCTGACCTGCAGACAGACACACTTGCTTTTATATAGTTAGTTATTCATTAAGTTTCTCCATAGCAGAGTTTGTTAGCCTGCTAGCCTTTCCTAGTAGGAAGGAAAACTCCTCCAGTGCATTATTTTCTTCACAATTTTCATTACAGTTTGAACTCTTTCAGTTCTCGTCAACATCTTTCTTGACTTATTAACCTTGTTGCTCCATTGCAATAAAAAGAAAATGAGTTATATGTTGAGCAAAGTTATTGAATGATATCTCGTTATCGACACAGGTTTTATACATGCAATTTTATTGTGCTTTTTAGGAAGTTTACAGGTTCGGTACAAGCTGAGTAAAGATGGGCTTCTCATTTTCACCATTGACTCCGGAAATTTTGCCAACCGAGAGCTGCACCATGTGAAGATTAACAGAGAAGGCAGAGAGCTCATCATTCAGGTATACCACGGCTTATGTTGAGTGTTAAATAATACTTGGTGCCACAAACATGGGAACAGTTTGCCCAGAGAAATTGTGTCATCCCTGAAAATGTTGTCCCATCCCTGAAAGTGTTCGAGGCCAGGTTGGATGGGGCTCTGAGCAACCTGGTCTAGTAGGAGGTATCCCTGTCCACAGCAAGATGATCTTTAAGGTCCCTTCCAACCCAAACCATTTTATGATTCTGTGAGTCAGACCCACTGATTTCAATGCCTGATCGCCAGCAGGAGGCAAAGGTTTCACATCGATCTGGTGCAACCAAAGCTGATCCAGCAGCAGAGCAGCCCTGTAGTTAGAGCAAAGCTCCATCCAGACCCTTCTTCGTAGAATGCCCAACAGTGGTGTTTTCTGTTGAGGAATCATTCTCTTGTTTCTGACAATTTGTGAATTAGGAAACACATTTGCCCAGAAGTTCATCTAGAGCATTGGGCTGGTTCTGGGGCCTAGTGATGTCTGTGTGATCTGTAGTCCTCAAGGAAAAACACAGTATGGGTCATTAATAAGCTGTGAAAGGGAGAAAAACAACTGAGGGATGAGCACCTGGGAATGTAATTACATTTAGGGTATGTGTCCCAAGGGAGAATGTGTCCCCAGCTACCTCATTCTCTCAAAGAAAAGGAAAAGCTACCTTAATGCACAGTGAAGTCACCATGTGCACGACAATGCCCTGTCCTAGAGCTAGAAGAAAGCCATGCTGAATGTGACAATCATATGAGAGACAAGAACCCTCCTCTACTTTGTTTCCCTACATCACCTGTTTTTCCAAGGCAGGGAGAAGAGGATCATCTTACTGCTCTTTCTGCTTGCTTTCTAACTCTAATTATAACAGTTCATATTGCAAAAAGGCTAGATCTGGGTCGCAGTCATTTAGCACGGAAGGGTGGCAGAGTCTATAGAGAAGTTGTATCTTAAGGAATAAAATGATAAGAAGGCAGAAACACACAGTGCCACAATTTTTCTTTCCTCTCCAGTTTCCATGTCTGGGTGGTAAAATGATCACACAAGGCTCAACTAGGGGCTGTGAGTAGGCCTGATTATCTAAGAAGAAAGGTTATGTTAAAAGCCAGGGTTTTCCTCAAGTTCCAGTCTTCTATTATGTGCTGCTCTGTGGCTTTCTTTTGTGCAGAATTAATTCTTCACAATACATTTCTAGAAAGGTCTCCTTTAAGTGTATTCAGAAGTGACTAGTGACTAGACATGGATTTTGGGAAGAAGGGGGGTTTCAGTGTCAAATATTTTAAGCTTTTCAGCAGGGGAAATTTCTTCAAAGCTCTTTATATGACTATTATGGTGTACCTTTCAGCTTCTCATGCTAAAATCAAAGCACATTCACTTTACTATCTCTAGAAAGTGAATCACACCTGGGGGCAGAATTAACTGATTTGCTGCTGAGAGTGTTCCCAGAAGTTTGCAGTGCAGTGTGATCTAGGAGTGTCTACATGGTGTTGTAATGAAGTAATTTTATTGACCTCTTCCAGGTTGATCAAGTTCTCAAACTCAAACACAACTTTTCTGAGATTGATTTTAAGGCCATTAAATCACTCACCTTGGGCAAGGTCACAGGTAGGTCCTACCAAAAATATTCCTGATTCATCAGTTGTTATAGTGCTGCATGTTGGGTTTTTGATAGGATTGGAGTTTCGTTTGGATGGTTTTGCTGTAAGAGTTGGCCTGAACATTCCAGTACTCCTATTTATATATCTCATCAATGCAAAAATTTGGCAGCTTTACCTGTTTGCACTGATAGCAATATTAACTTCTCCCATTGCTCCCTTCAGTAAAGTAATTCATAGTGCCTGTGTGGCTGCATAGGGTGGCATCTTAACCTAATGATATCATTTTGCTGACTGCAGCTTGCTCTTCTTCAGCTATTTCTGTTTCCTGATGATAAGAACAGCACAGTGAGCCTTCATCCTCTCTACCCTTTTTTCACTCCCATTTGAATTCTGCAAGGAATATTACTTATAGCACTGAAGCCACAGCTCTGCATGTTCTGTGCATGGAGTTACTTGATCTTTATTCCTCCACGTTACGAAGTCATTACAAGACCAGGAAAATTCTGCCTAAAATTTGGAAAACAGAACTCTTTAGTTTTGTTGTCAAGTATGTCATTATTTTGTGTGAGTCTTATTCTTTTCCAATGAGATTCTAAATTCTTCCCTGGTTATGTCTATATATTTCAGTCCTGTGTTCAAGTTGGACCTCTATATCAAGCCTGACATCTATCTCAGTATTGCAATTTTATATGTTCCATTATTAGCATGCAAATCCTGTGGGACTGGCAGCCACATAGAAACTACAGACGTCCTCTAGTGTCTAGTTGTGCAATGCAATTTTATGTAATGACAATAGTGTATTTTGTATTATGTTTTATTAAGTAGATTAAGAACATGAACTGATTTTCCCCTTACTTATATTTAATGTTTGTTCAGAATGCAGTCATCTTCCAAACCTTTGTGGACAGGTTTGGGGACCTGACACTTTTCAGCCCAAGTCAGAGACAAGCTAAAATTCCCATTTTGTCAACGGTCAGCTATAGTACTGAAAATCTGCAAGAATATTGCTCGTTGCAACCTCTACCTAGAGCTTCGGCTAGAGACACCAAATCAATAAACCAAGACTTTTCTAACCGGCAAGACAGAATGTAGCACAAAGACCTTCAGAAATGTAGCCAGTAAGCTGGCATGGTGCAGCTCAGCATTATGGAGAGAAACTAGATTTAGTCACAAAAACATGATTAACTTCACAAGTACAAGTTGTTGTAAAGCCAAAAAGCCCAGATGTATCTCAGAGGTCTGGCGTTCAGTTTTACTGAACACCACAAACTTCTTTGATTTCTCTCTTGCCCTAAAGTTTATTGGGATTTTATTTTAGTAATAGCAATAGTTCATATTCTGTAATGACACTAAAGCTATGAACTTGGCAATCCAGATGGTGCCAGGTCTTATTGCTGTACTGGGAGTCACACAGTGCATCCCAAGTCACTTTAATTCCGGCCTAATCCTAATTCTGATTTCTTCCTCATATGTTAAGTGAATTTCCACATATTTTTCTTCTATATTAGGATTTAATTTTTCAGGTTTTATCCAAAAAAACCCTAAAACAAACCAGAAATTCCTACTACTATAATGTCAAGTGTTTTACCTTGTTGTATCAAGAGGAGAGCTGAACATTGTCATTTTGACAATGTAGAACTTACAGAAATATGTTAAATCATCATTTACACTATTATGTGGGTAAAATGTCGATTTTAACTTCTTTTATGATGGCTCATCGGGTGAATACTAGTGACTTAAACCAATGTCTTTCAAGTTCTTCCTTGTCATTATTCATGTTCTCAGCAAAGCATAAACTTCCAGAGGCATGTGATGCTTTGACATAGACACAGACTTCCCTGTAGTGTTTATTTTGGATGCCACTGAGATTATGCACCTAAAGGCATTCATAGGGAGCATTTGAGTGTTCACTGAAATAGAACCATGTAAAGAAACCTCTGTTCTGTGTGTCCTACATACCCATGCTATAATCTTCTGAAAATTTTTCTCTCTTCTTTCCTGTCATACTGCTGCTCATTTGTCTGCTCTAACAGCCTGATCCTGGCTGCTTAACCAGATGATTATACCACCTTCTTTCTTGACTCCACCATTTATTTCCCACGGACTGAGAAATCTCAAAGAGGTCTTCCAGCAGGACATCATAAAAGCTTGAAACTTCTTCCTCATCAGATTTTCTCACGATAACCATTTTAGCACAGCTGGAACCTTTGAAAAGTGCATTTTTATACAATGACCAGGTTTTATTAAATAATGGTGTTTCTCCTGCTTCTAGTCCCCCCACCCCAGCCCCATTAAACTTTCTTTAGTAAAAAGGTATTTGCAGTCTAACAATTTTTTCTTCTTTTCAAACCTTCTGTATTTTTTTGCAATGGTTGCCCTGCATCTAGTTCTGAATTCTGGGCAAAAAAACCTCTGCTTAAGGTAGAGGAGTCTCACCTGAAATTCAAAACATAGGGACACTCACTCTGCCACAGACTACTTGACTGACCTTGGGCAAGCCATTTATGTGCAGATATAAAGGTAAGCAGGCATTTTATTCCCACTGGAACCAGTCTGAGCTTTACTATCTCCCTTCTCCATCAGTAAAGCATAGATAATAGAACATCTCTGCATCAGAGGGGTGCTGGGAGGATAAAAGCATTAAAGGCTATGAGTTCTTCAGATCCACAGTAATGGGACCATATAGCTGCCTTAGAAAGATCAATCTAAATATAAATGTGGCTTTGAAGACAAGGGAGTAAAAAGAAGCATCATTCAAGTAGCTAACAAATGTTTGTTGAATTCATCCTCACAGTATCCAACAGCAATAGAAAAGTATTATTATTCTGTAGTTTGTTGTCATTTTTACTCCACAAATACAGAGGCAGGGTACAAAAGGACCTATCCAAAGCTCATCAGTATCAATGGGAGATTTTCTGTGGGCTTTAGTGAGTACTGGATTCAACCCCAAGAGGGTCATAGAGTTTATGGCAAAGCCTCAGTGAAATCTTAACCAGAGTCCCAGTTCATTTACTTTAAGTACTCCTTGCAGAGATCATACTGCTGTATTTAACCACATGAACAATCTGACCTAACTGTGACGCTGGCTCTGCTTTGAACAAGGGATTGAACTGCATGACCTTCAGAGGTGTCTTTCAACTTAAATTATTCTGTAATTCTCTGATCTCAGAGACACATTTGCATATTTTTAGGTCTTCTATACAAAAAGCTGATATCGCAGTGGAAAATATAATTTATTTGTTTGGGGGTTTACCTTAGTGAATCCTTGAAAACTTTGTATTGTGCCCCAACATGTCTAAATTTTTCACCAATATAGTGAAATGGTAAAAAATAATCCCTGATGCAGAGAAGTGAATCTCATTGCGTATTTACTTCTGAGCAATTTAATATTGTAGCTGTGTAGGGATACCAGAGTAAAAGGGATTCTGAAGAAAAAGATTGCAACTATTTCTTTAGCACCTTTTAATGTTGACCTAACTTATGTCTGCCTTCGAAGTGATCAATTAGCATTAAAGATTGTGTATTTTAGCACAGGAACATGATGTCTTTTATCTCTAAAAGCTTGAGCTCACAACTAAAGTTGTAAGATTCTTTCCACTGAGTCATTCAGCTATGATATAAAGTATATGTAGAAGAAAGTTTATCTGGAAAGTAATTTTATTAAAATCATTATGTAGGTGCAGTACAATTCTTATGATTTCTACAATAGCTTTTCTTATTAAAAGTTCACGAGAAGAAAATGGAATCTATACACTGAAGAGATCACAGAACAATTCACCCAAGAATGATATTATAGGGGGGAGATGATAATGGGATCATTAAATCACAAGGGGTAAGTTGTCATTAACTCTGAAATACAAAAGCTGTCTTAAAGTACCTCCTTTTAGAGAGTTTCTATGAAAAATGTTGAAGTCCATTTTTTTTGATGGAAAGACATTCCCTTTTTTAAGCTTACAAAATCATAACTTGCTTGATAATTTTAAAGTCACAGTCTCTGAATATTGTGCTGTAGCAGTTTAAACAATACAGCAATGTCTGCAAGAGATATTGGCCAGACTCCTATGAGCACTGCAAGACTCATTTCTTTAATTCAGAGTCTTCTTGCCCTAAATACCTATTTCTTAGACAGACCATATTGTGCAAAAAGGTCTCTTGGGTGCAGTTTAGAGTGCCTTTAAAAGTTATTGGTTTTTCTCCTAGTAGCTTAGTAAAGCTTTAAGGAAAATGGAAATTACTGCATAGGATAAAAGAGGATAGGCATTTGTTACCAAGATGGCAACAGTTAAAATAAGCAAAGTTTAGCTATCCCAGGCACTTCAAACAATCCTAGGTCTAAGCCAATATGCCATCATGTCTCTATCAAAAAGAGACCAAAACTATTCCAACTTTTCCTCCATCAATATAATTTACCATATGATCGCACCATGCTTAAACACCTCTTTTCTTGATGATAATGCCATCTAAATAAGTGTCCAAGGCCATCTACTTCTATCCAGAAGTTTTATTTTTAGTCTGAATTCTTGCTACTTTAGTTGATTTTAGCTGTCTGATCCTGGAAAAGCATGTATTTTTTTGCACGTCCTCTCTCCATGTTCTTGCATATTTTCTTCTTTTTGTAAATTATATTTTCAGCCCATGCAGAATCACACAGGACTGGTTGTGTTGCAACAGATTAGGATTCAAACATCAAAAACTGTGACATGTAACAAATTTCACATTGCACATTATGTGAGGTAACTACAAAGTACCTGCTAGAACTCTTCTGAGACAGGTGCAGTGTGTGGAAACTACAAGGGTCTTTTACTTCAAGGTCATGAGTTCAAATCTGGTACTAATGTCCAAAAAGTAATCTTGGCAGTGCTGTTCAGCACCTTGGCAAAATGAGGTGATGGATACATTTCAACTCCCCTAAAAATCATATTTCTATTTCTCAGCCTCAAAATAAAGGACAATCAGCGCTTCAGCATACAGAGTAAATTCCCCTTTGTGCTTCTACCTGCAGTCTACATAGATTAATTAATTAATTAGGGCATAGACTTTTAAAACAGGCTATGTCTGCTTTCACTGACGTTAAAAATAAATTTCAATTAAGAAAATCCATTATGGTCTTTCCTGGCTGTAAGTGAGCACACATGTAAACTCTGGGCTCAGATTTAAGTTTCTGAGTGACATGAAATAATTTTTATAAAGAAAGAACTAAAATATATTTAATAATGTTTATGGTCCTCTTTTACACAATGATTCCTTTAGAAAGAAGGTCTTCTAGACACTGTCCTTGCACACAAATAGTACTTCTCTTTGATTCCAGTTATCTGTCATACTGGCTATCATTTACTGTGTCAATTTGTTGATATATTGCTGAGTAGATTAATGCTTGCTCCTAGAGAAATCTGGTGGAATTCTATTAATGATGAAAATTAATTCCCCATTACCGAGATATGAAGACTTAAGATTGTTTTATTAAAGATCACAAGTGTGATGTATATGGCAGAGGTGCACAATGAAGCACAGGATATCTGTTTTTGTAAATAGGAATAAATCAGCACATAAATTACATTGATACAATTAATAAAGTTTAAAAAATACAACTACATGTTAGAATTAATCCTCATTATCATGGAAAACCATTGCAAAAACATGGAAAACCAACACAAAGCTTGCTGAGCTGTGACATTGCAGATAGCTTCCAGGGATCAGCTAGAGGACCCAACAAGAAGCCAGGACAACCTATCCACAACTCACCACACAAAGCTAAAAAATTACTTCCTAAAAATATGGGTAAGCTTAATTTGTGGAGAATGAACAGTTAAATTACTAGAAGCTAAAAAGGATTACCTTCTTACTCTTCATGGAGAAATTAGCTAAAGTAACTCATTCACCAATACCGAGAACAGCAATGCAATGCTAAAATGTCAGAAGATCAAACGAAGCCATCAGCAGCAATTCAGTGTGATTTTCCAAGCCAGTGAAATGCATGGAAAGATTCACAGCATTACCAGGTCAGAGGAAGGCCACAGAAGTTTGATATGACCTTGCCGCAACACAGACCTTGGAACTTTACTTATTTGCTTCTGTTACGGAGTGCTGTGTCATGTACTGAAAATACCTGTTGGAAAAACATTTTATTGTGATGTAAAGACTCCAAGGGACAGAGTGGCCTTTAATAAACCTTTCATAGAGGGAATCATGTCACAATCACAGATTTACATTATCCTCTCAAGAATTCAGAGGGCAACACAAGTCGTTCACATCCAAGTTGTGCAGCCTTTCTTGTTGAGAACAGTGAAAGCCTCCCTTTCCAACAGATATTACACACACACCTAAAGCTGTATAATAAAGCAAACTGATTCTGTGCATGTGAGATTTTTACCAGAGGACTCTGGGGTTGGTTTTGGTTTGTTCTTTGATTTTATTTTTTTTTTTCAAATTTCAAAGTCTTTCAACAACAAACTCCTAGTTCTCATTCATGTAAAGCTTACTTTAACAAAAGACTTCTGGAATTGGTTCTTAAAGTAACTTTTAAAAATACTGTCAAAAGTGTTGAATCTTAGACTTTTCAAACTACTGTAGCATGAAAAAAGAAATCATTATTTCTTAGGCTTTACCTTTTGCACATTGGGGCAGAACAGAGCAACTAAGATTGCCTGGCGTAAAAAAGATACCAACAAATTCACCTTTTGTGTCAGAGCTAAGAAAACAATAAAGGCTGAGAGTAGGAATGCTTACAAAGGGTTTTATAAATTCAACAAAGACAGCAAATACTGTAAATCGGTCTTTTAGTATATATAAACCTTCTTACAGGGACTTGGAAAAAATTCTTTGTCTGTTTTATAACATCTCAGCCAAAATCTCATTAAAAACCTGAATGCAGTCAATTCATACACACTTTTAAGTAGAGCAGATGTGAACCTCTGTAAGACTACAGTTTTTCCAGTGGAAAAGCCTCACTGTTTGCCTTTCCATTTCTCTCAGAGCCCAGAGGCTGTCTCCGTGACAGGTCTGCAGACTGCGAATCTCTCCTGTAAGAGTCCTGGGAGAGCAAGCTCATACTGTACCTTGCTTTGCTGACAAACAGCCAGACTCTTCCATGTTATACTCCCATGAAGACATTAAAACATAATTATAAAACTTTCTTGGATAATTGCCTCTAACTGTTTGGCATAACAGTCACAGATCTTGAGCACAAAAATGATGTGTGATTTCAGCTAGTTTTGAGATTTCTCTATATTTTCTTATATAGAAAAGAAATTCATGTAATTAAGGTAGGAGTGTCAGCTTTAAGAGAAGATCTACTTTTTTTGCCTAAATCCCGAGAGCTTGTAAAATCATTGTATTGGAATGATAATGGAAAAATTGGACCTTATTTTAAAATTTAGCATCTTGTTCTTTCAAAATTTAAAAACAAAATTGATAGGAATCCTTATTTTCTAATGTCCTTGGAAGTATTTCCAAAGTTTTCAATGCTAGAAGTTGTGTTGTTTTGTTTTGTTTTGTTTTGTTTTGTTTTTAGCAGGTATTTTTAAGACAGAATAAATTTCGATACTGTGCATGTGTGCATTTTAGGTTTTTCTCTTGTTTGATTGACTTAGATAAAAAGCACATCATGTTTGAGACCTCTGAGCAGTATGAATTTCGATTTCTGGAAAGCAAATAAATGAGAGTTTGGAGAAAATAGAAGATGGCTTCACTGTCCTTCCCTCACTTTCCCAAACAATCTTTGATATTAAAACTAAATTCTTGACTGTGAAAGTGGTGAGTCACTGGAACAGGTTGCCCAGAAAAGTTGTGGATTCCCCATCCATGGAAGTGTTCAAGTTCAGGTTGCATGGGGCTCTGAGCAACCAGGTCAAGTGAGAGGTGTCCCTGTCCATGGCAAGGGGGTTGGAATCAGATGATCTTTAAGGTTCCTTCTGACTCAAACCATTCTATGATTCTACGATTATATAAAAAATTCTGGCCTTTGATTGGCTTTCTTTTTGTGAAATTTAAATGGACACATACCAACAGAGAAGCTAATTGTGCTATCTCATCTTCAACCTGGAAAATAACACAGAGACATTTGTTTTGGTTTTGACTTAGATAAGAAGAGGTATAGTTTTGCTCTTTATTAGTGAAATGGGGCTGGCAGAGTGAGAACCTGACTCATAGCTAGGAGTATTCCTGGGAATTCTGATTGTAAAACAGTAGTAACATGATAGGGGCACCAGAAAATTTCAATAATAAACTCTTGGAAAAGGATGGGAACCTGTTTTAGCAAGCCTTTCAGTATTAGGTCACATGAAGCATTGTATGACAGACAACAGAGAGCAGAGTCCTTCATTTGAAGAGTGGAAGAGACAGAATGCCTTGAAGATACAGTCAATAGCTGTGAAACTGATGTTGTTAACAGATGTAAAAAAAGTTAAAGAGCATCATCCCCCGAATCCTGTGGTATTTGGTGTTGCTCTTTTATTGTTTATTATTACAGTTATTGTCATGGTTAGAAGCTATGGTGTGGTAGATATTGTCCAGACAGTAGAGAAAATGGATGAGGAAAGAAGTGTAATGCAGGCTTTTATGTCCAAGCCAACTTAATTCAATGTAAGTAGCATTGTGGAGGAAGGACTGGGGTTGCGAACCTCATGGGTTAGGACAGAGAGAACTTATAGGCTGCTGAAGGAGAAACTGAACAGTTAATACTGGGTAACAGAAGTAAAATTGGTGATAAGGCAAAAAAGGATTCATTTTCTTAATGCCTTCCTAAAACAGTTAATTCCCAGTGTGTTTTTCTGTTGTACTGCAGATAGTTTGTCACTGGACCCTGAAGTCTCAAAGGCAAATGCCTACGGTTTCACTGGCTGCTTGTCCTCTGTTCAGTACAACCACATTGCTCCCCTGAAAGCTGCCTTACGCCATCCCAGCGTTGCTCCTGTAACTGTCAAAGGTTCCTTGACTGAATCCAGCTGTGCATCCATAATGGATGCTGATGTGAACACAGCAACAACAATATATTCTTCATCAGGTATGTCCTGCTGAGAGGTGAATGAGGAGTTCAAATGATGCTGTAGAGTCGGGTTTCCTTCCTTTTTGCTGTAATGCAATTGTGACAGTATAAATACTGGAACTGGAAAGTTGCCTTTTCTCTCAGAATTAAGGGTGTTGAGAATGGGCACCAGGATAAGTCAAGGCTCCTTTAAAAGTCATTGTTCTCGGTCTAAGTTCCTGGATTGCCTAAAACATGCGTAGAACAAACAAAAAATTCTCAAAGCCCTAGTGAAAACAGCACTGGAATATCCTTATGCACCTGATTTGCCATTCCTGTCCACTCCAGATAACTCCAGTGCTGCAGATCTCAAAGGAGAACATAAATGTTACACACATTCCATATCCTAGTGGTGATGAAGCAATAGAAGTCATAGAAAAAACAAGGCAAATTTGTTCCCACCCTGTCAGAAATGAACAAAAACTTTTGTAAAAATCCCTTGACATGTGTGTGACTGCCATTGAATGCTTGTACTTCATTCTCTCAGGCTAAAGAGAAAGAGCACTACTTGAGCAGTACCAGTAAAATAATCCCAATAGTTTGTATATCTTTTGCAATCTTGAAACTGTCCTCTGGGAATCTTAAGTATTTTGCATATGCAAATTTGTATGCAGAGAAGGAAATGGAGAGCAGCTGGAAGTGTTGTCACCATGAACAGGAACAATCAAGTTACTGCTTTATTCACCAGTGGATGTGGCAGAATTCTTAATGACCAGAAAGGGGTACAAATTAAGGGCAGCTTTTTACACCTTGACCTCTAAAGCCACTTTCTCTTTTTTGATAACTAATAAAACTCTGGTTTAGATCATAATACAATTCCTTTGACATTTGTACTTGCATCAAATCCCCATTTCCTACTGCTTCTGCCTAAGATATTCAGCAGAAAACAAATGATGCTATTAGCATTCTGCATAGGGAAAAAGGCTGCTGATTACTCTTGAGAGCGGCTGGCAGTGTGCATGTGCTTCTCCCCAGCCCCCCACTTTCCTCTCGCTGCCTGGAGTTGTCTAAGGTATCTACTCTGATGCACGGAAGGAATGTGTCTTGTGAGTACTGAATGGGCAATGATACTGAAAATATGAACTCCTTGCCCTGTGATCTGTCACCTCGATGATCTCATTTTTTGTAAGGAGTTTAGAAAGCAGTAAGACCTGAGGCTCAGAACTGCCGGACAGAACGCAGAGCAGAGTGTAGCATTCGGACTTAAATATTTAAAGCACACAATCAGTTGCACACTGTTGTCAAAGTTAAGCAGTTGTACATCAGAAATGCAGAATTATTATAAAACCTCATCCCTGTCTTTGTCACTCTGTGCTCTAAAATATGATTTCCTCTCAATATGATGAATTAACTGACATTACTGTCTCACTATTCACACTGGATTTGATTAAAGCCTGAATAAGATCTTTAGAACGAGTGAGTTCTGAAGACTTCATGTATTTAAATGCTACAGTAAGAGCACTGGGTGGTAGAGTCTTATTAAAAAAAATTCCAATTTGTAGCAAATTATTCTTTGTATAGATGTACTTGAGAATTACATTTATACATGGAAAGGACACATTTTAAGGAATAAAAAGAAAACAGAGTTAAGGATTAACTTTTAAATGTACTGCTCCTATCTCAATTCATCACTTCCCAATTTCTCATTATTGAGTGTCTGAGAAGAAAAACAGAACTTCAAAGGAGACTGTACATGTCTCTGTCTATTTTCTAATGTACAGATACAACAAAAAAGCCCTCTAGGAAAACTCTTTAAATGTGTGAAAAAAGCTTTCTATATTTAAAACTTGAAAACAATTGAAGTTATTTCTTTTAGAAAGGAATACTCATGTTCAAGAAAGTTTCCTCTCAGACAGATATGGAATAAAATCCATTCACTCATGGCTCAGTTATCCAAATACACTCTTTCTGATTAGGAAACACAGAATGAAAGGTGACTTACTGTGGTTTTTATATTTAGCAAAGATCTGCGGATCACCTTCTTCCTTGCTGAGGCACACGTAGAGGTTTTGGTATTCTGAACTCTACACTGATGGCAGCAAGATAATGGAGTTTTACTATGGTATTTTTTCTTAATAATAAAATACTTTTAAAATGACAGTGCAGATTCAGCTGTGTGAATGATGTAGTCTTGAACTGTCTGTCTACTACAGCTGAAGAGCAGGTCTTCATGCATTTAAAGTAAAAAATGTCAAACACTTTTGTAAGTCAGAAACTACATAGAAAGATTTTGCTTCAGAAAGGCATCTTAAATGATGAAGTCCCTTTTTCACTGTGCTAGTTTTGCTGGACCTGGTATTTCCAAACAAGTTGTAACTGGCTAGGGATGTGCCAGGAGAGCCTTGGCTGTAGCAATTATGAGATGGTGAAGTTCAGGACCCTCAGCAGAAGGAAAAAAAACAGAAAGCATGACTGCAACACCAGACTTCAGCAGAAGAACCTTTGACCTGCTCATGGACCTGCTTGGAAGAATTCGACAGGATACCACCCTGGTGAGATCCTGATGGATCCAGGAGATTTGTTTCAAGGATCATCTCCTCCAGGATCAAGAATGGTCCATCCCAATAAGCAGGATATCTACCAAAGGTAGCATGAGGCCCAGAGAGGTTTTGAAATCTTCATCCTTAGATATATTCAAAACCCAAATGGATACAGCCCTGAAAAACTTGCTGTAGTAGGCTCTGGTTTGAGTAGGGGTTTGGATTAGAGGATTTCTAAGGGACCTTCTGACCTCAGGAGTGCTTCCACCCTCAGTTTTATCTAAAAGGAGAAGGATGTCCTGTTCAGGTCTCAAATGAGACCCAGTATTGCTTTCTCTTGACTTCAGAGTTTATTGTATTCCCACTGGAAATGGTTCTGCTGTTGCATGCCATCTGCTGCACCATAACAAACCCTCCTCTACTTGTATATTGATTTTATTTCTCAGGCAAATATAATTCTTAAGGCCTGTATCTGTTGGCCTTCATTCTGAAACTGACCTTCAACATTTATTCTGGTTTCCTCTCAGTGCTTAAATTCTGGTAACAGTAGCCAAAAAATAGTGGAGTGCTAGTCACATTTAGTGTCAAATCTTACATAATCTTTTAGGCACGAATAATGTCTTACATAATTTTTAAGGTAGAAATTTATTTCATGCTTTTTCATACATACTTAATAGTTTTTCTTTACTCTTTTCAACTACTACCATGCACTGGATACCAGCTGGAGATTTTTCTCTAGTACAGGAGGACTGTTGTAGAACAGATGTGAATTTTTAATTGCAACCGATTTCACTGGTGTCAGCTGAGGGCAGGGGTAAAAAATACCTCACCAAACTTCCAGCCTCTGAAAGGTAAATCATCTTGAGTCTGAAATAAAGATTGTTGTCCCCTCCTAGTTTGTGGAAAGAAAGAGGTGAGTCACACCGTCAATCTTTGACAGCCATCTAGGGTATAAAGTATTCTTGGATTCTTTTCCTCTTTTACTAAATAAAAGGTGCCTAAATTACTAATTTTGATTTATATAACTAATTCTGAGATACTGAAAAATAAAGCAAGATGAATCTACTCATCATGTACAAAATTATTACCAACCCTGATCTAATTTTGAATTTGGCCGTTTTGACCTTGGGCTCAAAGGCCTGAGATTAGGCTAAATAACCTTCAGATTTGCTTTCCAACATAACCTTTTCTATGATACTATCTATATACATATGTGTGTAAAAATACATTTTTATTCCCATTCCACTCCCACAAATGTAGTAGATGAGATGAAGCATTGCTGTGACTGTTTCTTGGGAATGGCACTCTAGGCACACAGTTTCCAAGCAAGGAGGGTCTAATAAATTGGCCTCAATCTGAGTGTTCAAATCTGTCATTGGCATTTAACATTCAGTGTCGACAATGGGTGTATTGGAGGTATTCAGTTGGCCCCAGAACTCCCTTTTGTGTCTGTAGCTCAGTCATGAGTCATGCACTGCATGTGTGGGGAACCCTGACTTTCAGTATGTTCCACCCCTAAAACTAGCAAGTAGACTTGCACCTTTCAGAACATCAAAGCCTCTTGGAGGCCCATGCCTTCTACATCTTTTTAGGGCTGGTATCATTGATGTAGAGACTAAGGAAAAAGTGTGCCCTTTAAGAACCTAAATAGCCTAAAGCCACCGTCATCACAAATTCAGGACCACCTGATGCACAAATATTACATTGTTGCTTGTTTAAATAAAACTCATCTTCTTCAGCAATGGCATACCAAAATGTGGTTGAATCAGTCACTAAGGCAAGGATGTTCAATTACAATAAACATTGCAACACCAAATTTCTCAATTGGGCTTTCATCTCTTGCATCAGAAATCAGTTTGGCAAATCAGTATATAGTACACAGCAGAGACAGTGATCCCTAACTCCCTCCCTACGTACATTCTCTGGAGGCTTGTAAAGGAGAGAAACACAAATATGAATCCTGTCAAAGGAGAGAGTAAGCTGAAGAGAACAGAAAATTGTGAAGGTGCAGAAAAGCTAGATTCAGTTAGCAGTAAAAAACCGTGGCATTTCCTGAAACATACAGTGCTAAAAAGAAAGTACACTACTCTAACTCCACTGACTTCAAGGAGGGCTTGACCTCTTGGATTTGGAGCTGAATTTGAAACAGGTCGTGAGCTATTTGGCTCAGTGTTTCAATGATAGTCATTTACAGACAGAGTACAAGAGAGCTCGAGCATCAAGGAGCCTTTAATATAGGAATTTATTACTGATCCCCTTCTGTTTTGGATCCAACTTGACCACTGCATTTCTGCAACAGAGATAAAAACATCCCTTCCAAGAAGCTGTCCTAAGCAGAGACTGTTTCTCTTCGTGGGATTGAATTCAACTTTAATATCTGTATCTACAAATGTAGGTCATGTCTAAATCTGTCTAGTGTCCCTTTCCTTTGGCTTCTTTCTAATATTGTTTCTTGGGTAACAACAACAAAAAATAATACAGCTCTGACTGAGAAAAGCTCCTAATGGGCTATTTAATTCAAATGTCTCTCTGACTCTTCTGATGAACTGAAACATCACTTTCAGATGTTAGTGTGAGTCTTTCTGTTTCCTTCTAAATATACCCTTAACAGACTTTGTTCCTGAAGATGTAGAATAAAATTGTTCTGCAAACTCACTTTATTTTTAAGAGCTTTCTGGTTCAGTTCTCCAATCCCCCAAATCCCATCTATTGAAAACAAATTAAAATTCATGAGAGTAAAAGGACATTTCTGCCTATGCCACAGAGAAAATGAACACAGGTGATACAGAAAATAAGTTCTGTTTTGTTTAACCAACTGCAGATCCTTTCGGGAAGACAGATGAAAGAGAACCTCTCACCAATGCAGTCAGAAGTGATTCAGCTGTGATTGGAGGTAACTTTGTTTTTAAAGATTACAGTAGAAAAATAATTCAAAGCAAACATCTAGGAGACTTTAAATCTGGGCTCCATGAAACCTAGCTGAATTTTTTTTGTAATATGATGCAGGTCTAGTATTTGCTCTATTAGTGTGTACCTGTATCAAACTCCCTAGGTAGGCAACTGCATTATGGATTACTGTGGCCATACATGGATCATCAAGAACCTGAGTCTTCTAAAATATAAACAAACTCTGTCTGTCTACCTGCTTAAGCAGGGGATTTGGACAAGATGACCTCCAGAGGCCCCAGCCATTCTCTGATTCCATGTGATTCTGTGTTCTAAGACCCAGCTAACTAGTAACTGTTTTAGACACAGCCCTGCTGAGACCCTCTACACAGTATTCATATATCCCATACTTCTTGAACTCTCTCTTTGCAATCTGGTGGTGTAGGGGAACTCACCAGGTCATATGGAAGTATATATATATACTAAATCATATGAAAGTATTTATATACTAGGGAAAATTGTCCTCGTAATTTCATGTATGGTTTGCATTTTCCTTTAACAGCCTAGAAGACAATTTATCTCTGTTTATTTTATAGAATGCCCTGTAACAAGCTGCCTTTGATAATATCTAAAAGCTATAAACCAAAGTGTACGAGGTTCATGCAAGGTTTCCAGAGATAACACAGAAGAAAATATGACAGAGCAAGAATTTGTATGAACATACAGATCTACCTTTTCAAAAGCAAACACAGTGAACCAACTTTACTCCCAGTGAAAGCAAAATTTGATGGAAATTAGGTCAATTACATCAATACTTGCAGCTTTGAGTGTTCTTAAGATCAAAAAAATAGAAATAAAAACTGCCATGGAGGGTGTGATAGAGGCATATGGTTGTGTACAGACTGAGATGAGCTTATCTATCATATCTACTAGCTGCTGTGCATTGGTAATGCATTTTTGAAGTAATTGGACTTTCTATTTTGGTTTTTACTCTTTCTATCCTTTCTTTTTTACCTCTTTATAGGTGTAATAGCAGTTGTGATATTCATCATTTTTTGCATCATTGCCATCATGAGCAGATTCCTCTATCAGCACAAACAAGCACATCGAAGTAGCCAGAAAAAGGAGAAGGAATACCCAGAAAACCTCGAGAGCAACTTTAAAGCTGACATTGACTTGCAGAACACAGTGAGCGAGTGCAAACGGGAATATTTTATCTGATGGACAATGCAATTTATTCTTGCTCTTACTTCCCTAACCTTCCTTTCTTTATTCCTTTCTCCCTTCCTTATTTTCTTTTTTGAAAATTTTTTTTAAACGTTCGTTTTTTGCTATTCCATTTGGAAAAGACCGCCCTGCACAGGAAACACTGAGAACAATCACAGTGCCTCATTCTCTGCACAAGAACCTGGCAATTACAGTTTACTTCTTCAGCTCAAGAGACCTGTTATCTCACCCTACACAAAATAAGATTCACATGCATACCTTGTGTCTGCTGTCAGTTCTTGGATGTTTCAAAGTCCCTACATTTATTTGTGTTTTTTTCTCTGGAGCTATTTATGTTATCACTTTTACATTAGAGCTGGACTATGTAAAGTACAGGTAAAGTAGTTGAACACATAGCTCTAGAGGTACTGGGACAGGATAGAGGGAAAGAATGAGACCAAAACACTTGATTTATTTCATGGGCTCATTTACAGCAATCATAAAAAACTGGCCAAATTCTCAAATGTTATTAATTGTTATATTGTCTATTGATTTAAATGGTGTTACATTAATTTATACCAGCTGAGAAGCTGGTATAATGTAAAGGAGAATAAAACTGTCCTCATTAAGCTCCTTCCCCCAACCTCCTGTCCTTTTACTGTAACTTTTAGGCTTATCAACACTTTTCCAACAATATATGTATCAATAATAAATGTCATTCCCATTCACCTCTTCCACCTCCATCTTGTAAGGCTGGCTATGTAGACCCAACATACTCTAGCATAACTAGCTGAAGCATGGAAAATAGTAGCTTGAATCTCCAAGGGTTTTAGGAAGCTGCTAGGACTTAGGTGCTCTATATTTGTCTGAAATTTTAGAAATGCAGCATATGCCTGTTCATGCTATATGGAGGATTATCATGCACTTAGGTTAAACACTGTTGCTGCTGTGGAAAAAAAGAAATACATAGATGAGAGAAAAACAAAAATAGTTTACTCTTAAACATGATGCACACCTTCTGCAAGTTCTTTTAAAAAAAGAAAAAAAAATCCAAATACTCAAAAAAACCCTCCCAAAACTGCATGTAAGATTGATTGGTATTTCTTGTTTGTAGAAGTTGGAATACCTTCTCCAAAGATAAATAGATCCGATATCAAACAACCCTGTTTACAAGTAACAACATTAGGGAAACAAAAAAGATCCCAAATACTCTTACTTCAAATTAATCTTCTCTCCTTTTTTCTAAAGTCTTCTGTCCTTTCCTGATTGGGAACAATACTGAAGACTTGAATTCCACCCATATTACTTGTGCTGCATGGTTACAATGTGAGGCTTAAAAACCATTTTTTCAGTCACAGACATCCTAAGGGTCAGAAATGGAGGAGTCCCAGCAAGGCAGGTTTGCACACTGTATTGTTTGCATGTGACATCTGTCTTCTCAGGGTTTCTAAAGAGCATATAGAATTTGCTGTACGACTTGAAGGTTCCTGACAGTAGTTGAATGAAGCCTACAGTTAAGGGAAAAAAAACAACCTTATTCATTGCAGTACTCTTAATTCAAGACACTTAATTTTACAGCTGAATCTCTTTCTTTGCCCTACACCCTGCTGCAGTCATCCTGGGGTTTCCACATGAGGGTCCTTTTTACATAAAATCAAAGAATCACAGCATGAGGTAATAAGCCACAGCAAGCTAGAGATGAGCTTACCCATGCAACAGATACTATTTTTCTAGGCAGTGCATTTCAAAGGTAAGTAGCTGTTTATTTGGGGGATTTTTATGAGGAGAGAGAGCAGGCAAGGAAGAATAAATAAGTGACAGTTTGGATATGGTGGTTCTTCATCACTTCTTTGGAACATCCAGTGAAGAGAAAACAATCTTAGAATTATATCATTCTCATGCAAAGAGGAATATGTGAGACCACCTCTTAACTGAGCAATTTTATGAAGCAATTTATATTGAAATTACTATTAGTGCTGTTCTTCCTCAATCATAGTCAACAATAGCCCTTTTGCCACATGCTGGCTGATTCATGTGATTACTGAGAGTGTTTCTGTGTGATGAGATGTGTAATAATGGATTCATGACCCTGAGATTATCTCAGCTGGTTAGACCATGGTGCTAATAATGCCAAAGTCGTGGGTTTGTATCCCTGTATGGGCCATTCACTTGAGAATAGGTCTGGTGATCCTTGTGGGTCCCTTCCAACTCAGAATAATCTGTGATCTGTGATTAGCTGAGCTCCCTTTGCGTTGCTTTATTTTTGCAGTAAAATCCTGGCAAAGAAATTATTTTTATTTCTCCTTTCCCCAGATAAAGCTGCTTTGTTTGGCATGGCTGGAGGGGAGGAATAAGAGTTTATGGGCTCCTGTTTGGGTCCATGTTTGAGTCATCTTCTCTGAAATGGCCTGTGTATGAGACATCTCTGAACTCCTAACGTGCTTAATTGACTTTGTGGAGAATGGAATAGGAAGAAGGGGAATGCCCCCAATTGTGTATTTTTCTCTAGATGAACTAGCAGATGCAAAACATCCTTCTGTTTTTCTACATGTTAGTTTCCAGGAACAAAACTACTACAGAGTGCAACAATAAAGCAAAAAGCAGCTCCAGCAGCAGAGTAGCTGGAGAAGGGAGACTGAGCAATGAAGCAGAGTCCTCTCATTCCTAAAGTAACTAAATTGCTTTCAGTCATCATAGGACCTTATTCTGCAAGATGCTAAGCTTTCTCAAGGAGGATCAAATTCTCGTTACCAAAGGTAGATATTAGTGTTGCTGCAAATGTTTCAGATACAGCTCAGTGGCTCAGTCCCAGGCTAGAAGGCAGGTGTAGTGGCAATGCTCTGTGCCAGCCCACATCTGGCAAAACACTGTCAAGTGGTTAATTTGTCCATTTTTCCTTATCCTCCTTTAATATAGCCCAGGCTGGTAAAAACTCTTTGAAAACTTACCTTTGGTGTGCATCTGTAAAAAGAAAGAACTGCACATATATAAATGCTTGCATGAGTATACAGAGACGTGTGCATCTGTACCTATGGATGTGCTGAGATGGGAATATTCTTATGCTACAGGACTGAACCAATGAGCACATTTGTATGGACTTCTAAATCAGGATGCCAAAATTCTTCTTATTAAATGGTAGCTAAAAGATACTATATGAAGTAACCTAATACTAACTCCTTTTTTTTTTATTGTTTTGTTGTAATGCTTTCTTTACTGAGGGCATAATTGGATTTCCTTCAGTACCAGTTAATGAAAATTAATAATATTTTTTTATAAAAAAGAAGAAATACAATTTCTTTCATTTTCCACAGTTCAAATTGGACCTTTTCCCCATTTATTAAAAACCATCTCTGTTATTTTGGTTAAAATTTCTCTTTAGATGGGATAGCTTTTCTTTTAGCTATTATTCTAGATAACATTTTTAAGTAAACATAAAATAATAATTTTTATACATAAAATGTCGTGTTTCATTTCAGTGGAAAAGAACTGTTGGAGCATTGTTTGGGTTTTTTCCTTATCCTAAAATGAGTTTCATAATAAAAGTAAGGGACTGGTAGAAGCATACTAAGCCTCTTTTTTTTTTCTTTTGGTGATACGATATGTAACCTGTGAAAATTATTACTGCTAGGCAGGGATTTTTAGACTGTGAAATTACTAAGTATCTTAGATATGGATTTAGGCTCTGCAAATTCTTGTTTTCCAGAAAAGAGTTGGCCAATAACTGCCATGCTTATAAAGATATTTAGTCATGCAGTCTGAGTTGGATGCCTGGAAGGACTGTCTGAGAATCCCAGTGCCTGGTTATAGAAAACAAAGGAAAGCTGTCTGTTGGAAAGCTAAATCCAACTAGCTTTCAGTGTGACATAGGCTGCCACCTGGGTGAAGGGTGGGCTTTCAAAGGAATTTGATGTGAGGTGGATGTGGGTGGATCAATGCTTAAGTAAGTTACTGTAGAAGATGAGCATTTAACTCAAATTAATTCCAGTTCAATTTCTGCTTCTGCCTTCCTGTGAAATGTTTTAATATACAACAAGAGATTTAAATACCTTTGAAAATTGAATCCCATTTCTCTTCTGGAAATAAAATGTTGGTCCTCAGTAAGTCACCTATGTAATTGGCAGTTAGTATTTCATCTGTCCTTATTTACTTACTAGGGTCAAGACAGTGTGAGTGTTTTGGGTAAATTTTTTACATGTACACTTTTTTAGTTTTTCTTGGTTTTGCCATGGCTCAGCACAAAGCCAAACAAAAGACACAGCTTTAACTTACATTGGCTAAACCAAAATTCTTATCTGGGTGAATATAACTGTAAAAACCAGACATATGGAGTTGTACTGTTATCAAATTGTGTTCAGTCATGAGATGCCCCTGATACTTAAGTTAAAACTGATAGCCAATTACAACCATAGGACATTTTCTCTCTGCTTTATTTTAACCTGATATAGTTAGACTTAATTCATCCTATTTATCAATTGCCCAATTTTTACAGTGTGAGACAAATCCTTATTTTAATGAGATCTTTGAGTATATTAGGATTTAGCTGATCACGTTTCACATATTGGGTGAGGAGCAATCAATACATCATATTGTTTCACTATGGTGAGAGGTTATGAATCTTCTCCTAATGAAGTCAGCTATTGATTTTGCTGAACATAAGATTGAGTCCTAGACCTATGAAAGCTCTTGGATATTGCTTTTGTCTGAGTCTTTTCGGTTTGTTTCATTTTGCATTTGGTTTTACCTGCTACTTGTTTTACACTTGTCATCCAGTCCAGTCCAGCCCTGTGGTCCACGAAGACAGGGCAAGTGTCTCAAACATCCTTTAAGATTAAATGAATCACTAGAGATGCATCTTTCTCTCCATTGATGATAGAGACAGGGTAGTCTCCTGGCAATAGGTTAGCTACTTCTAGCAGAATTTGCTTACATGTTGGAATTTTACACTAGCTTTGCAGATCCAGTAGACACATCTGCACAGATCTTATAAGTGACTTGGATTTTTTTTTTACTGAGATGACAACTGGGTCAAGGAAGGACACCTCTTTGCATCTAAAATTATACTAGACATCTCTGCCTAGTAAATGCATGCATCTACTTGTAGCCAAATTCAAGAAAATCAAGTGTCAAAATACCTTCTGGAGCCAGCGATGATCCAATCAGTAATATATGGGGCTTGGAAGAGGTTTGTTCTCCTTCCAGTGTATTCTAAATCCAAGATCCATTTTTTGCCTCATGTGGGAGCTTTGACAGACATAATACATGTAGTCAGATCCACACATCTCCTAATCTAAAGCTAACTCAGCCCCTTCAGGTGACTTTCTAGTCCTGAATGTCTGGTGCCGTTTGAGAGGAACTAGGGTATATCTGCAGCTCCACTAAGGAGGCGTGTCCCCTGTCTGTCATATCTTGCATCTGTTAGCCCCAAGCAGATATGTCTGATACCTGTTGGCTTTGCAAATTATAGTAAGTGCCCATCCAGAACTCCTAAACTCTTGATAAGCTGAATCTCTTAAAAAAAAAAAAAATTCCCATCTTCAGAACAAAATCAACTTCCTTTTCATCAGTGTAAACCAAGCAGTTGACGTGTGTCCTCCACATCAACAAGAGTGTAGAGGAGGCAGAACTTGATCCCTTTGTGTTCCACCATCTCATGTCATCGCTGTCTGTCGATGTCATGCACACAAAGCTTACCCTAAACAAGATCAGAATCAAGTATTGTTCTGCACTGCCAGTTTTTCACAGACAAAGAGGTTTTTTTTATTTTTCAGAAAGCACACTTAGTAAAAGACTCAAGCAAAGTGTGAGACCTTGTGAGGCTCTAAGACAAGTGCTATTTCAAAGCTTTCATGCAATTTTTTAATGCCTACTTACCAACAAGCCGAGTGATATAGCTACATCCCTGTCAAACCAGGGGCCTTATCCAGAGTCTTTAGAGGTTGGTGAGAGACCTCTTGGTGACCTCTTGCACCATGTCCTTGAAGATTTTGGGGGTTTTGTTCACAAGTTACTATCACAGCTTCAAAGCATGATTTGTTCCCTGCACTTTACTGCACTTCCTTTCCCCATGCAAAGTTCTTCATGTCCTCTTTCGGTGTGGGCGGCCCCCTCCTCTGTGCTCCTTTTGTACATGAAACTTCTAACCGCACTGTTCTTTTGGGTCTGGAGTAGCTTTTTTCTTTTATTGTTTATTTTGAGTCATGCATATAGGAGCCTGGATATATCAATGTATTGGTACTTATTTTTGTGATCTTTTGCACTAAGTTACTCTGACAAAAAACAAAAACTGGAAAAAAAAAAAGCACACTTTCTGGTGAACTATTGTAATTTGTAAGCTCGTTGTTTGTTGTTTGTAATGTACTGAGTCTACAAGCCGAGCTAAGGAAGGATTAAGGCAACAGTTTGTGTTGACAGTGTCACTCCGTATCTAGTTCACCTGTTTTCTTTTTCTCTCCTTTTTGCTGTAACATATGGAGCTATCAGATTGGCAGTAGGAGGCAGAGGAACTTGTTTTACAGTTCTAACTAAGATTATGATTTTTCTTCTGGCAGTCACAGAAACCAAAATGTCAGCTGTATGTTTAACTAGAAGGGAGACTGCACTTCATCATGGAGATGTAGTCACCTAGAGATGGTGACCTCTAAGGGGAAATGGGGACATTAACACTCCAAACTAAAATTGTGATGAGGCAGTGAAGGAGGCAAAATCTCTCAGAAAAATTACATTTTTTGAAGACACACATGGTAACCATCAGGTGGATATGAGGGTTTCAGGTATTTTTAGGTGAGTTTTGCCATGGAGTTAATTACTAGTTACCCTACCAAAACATAGCCTTAGTTGACCCGATGATTTGTAAAGTATGAGAGATATGCTTCAAACATGGGAGAGGATTTCAAAGCTCTGGCTGATACTGCTCCGACACTCTCCACTTAGATCACTGGAACTCTCCCAGATAACCCAAAGGAGAACTGGAGATAGTTTCCCTCAACAAATAATATTTAATGAAACACTGGGTGCAACAGGTGATCCAAAGAAAGGAGTTTACTTAGAGTCTTACCCCTCCCCATCCCTCCCTCATTTAGGATGCTTGCGGCAGCTTTTCTCTGAACTAATGGTTGCTGTTCACATTGCAACAGCATTTGCTTCTTGATATGCTGGTCATTACTCTCTTCACAAATTTGAATCCCACAACCCTGAAGAGAGTCCATTTGATACGATTTCTGCATGGGAAATTATTTACTCACTTTAGCATGCCCTTTACAGTTCCATCTTACATCATTTAGGCACAGCATTTTCTGATGTGTTTTGTCAGTGCTGCCAGTGCAGCACACATATTGTTACAGAAGAAGAATGATTGTTTCTGAGGTAAAGCTTAGATACTGTCAGTCACAGTCTCACTTCCCATTCACAACTCAGTGTAGTACTCCAACACCCAAACCCATACTATGAAGTTTCAGGAGCTTACAAGAGCAAAGAGGTGCATTTTTTTTTTCAGACATCCAGTCATAAAAATCTCTGTGAGTTTTGCACATTAAATATGTAACATAGACCATTGTATCTATATGATAGAGGGAACCTTAACATTGTAGTACCAGATCTGCTTTGAAACCCATTTCGTGAAAGAAACACACCCAACTTCAGACCTGGTTGTAATCCTGTTTAGGTCAATGTAGATACATCACAGATAAATTTAGCCTCATATTGCCCTAGGCAAGGGCACTGATGATCTCCTGTAAACTGGGGTTGACATACATGAATTCAAGTCAGGACCTTATATTCGTCATCCTTTACTGCTGTCGACAAGAGTTGCATTCACTGAAATTGTGTTGTCTTCTAGCAGCACTGTGGATAAAACTTGGGATAAGGCAATGAACTTCAGTTCCACGTAAGCCCATGATATGGCTTAAGTCACCTTCAGGAGTTTCTGGAAATGTGTGTATGGAGAAGGGTGGTCTGTAGGTGGTGTCTTGCCAACCGACTTGGGAGCCCACCCACCGACTTTTGAAGGAATTTATGGGATTTTTCTGGAGTTCATTCCTGGGTGGACTGTGGTGAAGTGTACAATACTTGAAAATAAAGGCGCCCTAAAAAGCAAAGGAAAAAAAACCAAAAAGACAGCTGAGATTAAATATTTGTAATTAAAAAAAATTGAGTCTTTCTACAGATGAGCCCTTCATGATTCATATTACTTTGTTTTACTCAAATTGTATTAACTAAATCTCTCAGAACTTTGTTCATTTCAATAACAAAGTGAAAAAAAAAATCTTTTTTTTTGTTTTAATGATCCATCCAAGGTTAATGTAAGAGTCTCTCAGTTACAGTAAAAAGCAAAATGGAGATTTAAATTATTCCTCTTTCACTATCTGGTTTTCTAAAGAAAATTCCACAGGACGTTGCCTCAGTCTAAGTCAGTTTTGTAGACAATGTAACATGTCTTAATACCCTGTTTGGGGGTTGAAAAAATTTAGCCTTAGCTTCTTTTGTTTTCTATGGTTACTGTTGTACAGAAGAAAGACTTAAACTGTAAGTAATGTATATTTAATAAAAAAAGACTTTTTGTATGATTTTGTGTGGAAGACAGATGCCTCCTCCTGTGTTTTTATTTTATCTTCTAGCTGAACGAACATTAAAAAGTGCTGATTACGGGAAAACATTTTGAGCAGTTTATATGTTAACTCTAAGCCAACACGTCTCACTGGATATTAACAAAAGTGCCCACAACCAGGATTTATTGATTTCAGCTATGGTTAAAAGTTAATATCAGAGGATATCTGGTCATCACCCAAATACCTGACACAACTCATAACTGCTGGTTTGCAGCACCCAGCATGGGGTGCATAAGGGCACAGATTCCCATGCTGGTTAAAAGTCCTATCTGGAGAGACGTCTTGGTTCTGGTTAGAAAACATGCCTAGTCATAGCTTTGTAGCTTTCCAGGCACCCATGCACATGTGTGCACACACATGTGCTCTGTCCCCAGCCTTGCATAAACATCAAGTGTGTCCTGCTTCACTCATGGATCCCCAGAAGGCAGAATTAACAAGGGTTTGTAGTCTTGGGTGGAGGTGTACTATTTGGCAAGACAGCTTTGCAGTACCTGCTTTGGGGTTTTACAAGCACAATACCCACCTCGTGGGGCTGATCCAGCCTTCCCCAGGCATCCCAGTCCACAACCAACCATGCATCATGCAGGCACCAAAGCCATCCTACACCAACAGAAAACTGCTGGTGACCCCTTGTAGGTGCAGGAAGGGGGGTTATACATCACTTAGCTTAGACAAAACTTCAAGTTACAATTAATCCCATATTGAGTTACTTTACTCAGGGGAAAAAAAAAAGAAGCAGGGAAGAGCTATATAAATCTTTCAGCCTCTTCATAGCTAATATAGTGGGAACAGTAACCTTTCAAAGGCTTGTAAGGGCAGTACAGACTCCTACAATTTTTAATCCAGACCTTGAAAATTAAGTTTGCGTGGTTTACAGTCCAGAAATGTCAGTGTGAATCATTTTCCGTTTTTCTGAGTGGAGGGAGTGAAACTATTTTCTTCTTCCTTAATGTCTTATATGGGGGCTTTAGCATTCCCCATTGTTTTGGGGGAGTTTGGGGTTTTTTGGTAGTTTTTTTTCCAAAAATTATGATTCTTTCTTCCTGAGCAGGAATGCAATGAGTTTGAAGTATTATTCAGAAGATTACATTAAATAATTGCATTAGTGTAATGAAAATGTATATATCTATTTGGCAGCCTGACAAAACATCATTTATTGCAGTTTATGGCTAGTTAGCAACGTCTGGAAGAAGGGACAAGATATCATCAAGGGTTGTGGTCAAATCTTCCTCAGCACCTGCTGTCCTTTTCTATCAGGCAGAACTAAAAAAAAAAAAAAAATCACCTCTTTTGCAATTTCCACATGAGTAGCAGGTGTTTTACTTTAAAGCTTTATTCCTTCAACTAAAGACCCATTGGCAAATGTATACAGGCAAATACCATTAAGTGAACACTGCTGTGAAAGAAAGGCAGGAGAGCCCTGCTGCAGTCAGGTGTGATATTTTTTTGCTTTTTTCCCACAGCATGAGTACTAGGCAGCTGCAGTCAGTGCTTATTTTTCTATACCTGTTAGCCTAGCAAGTAATCAGAAAAAGCTCCCATACACGGCCACATTGTTCTTCCAAACCTCCATACCAGTGGTGTCTGTATTTAACTTTTCTTAGACTGAGATCATTTCTCTTCCTTTATAAAAACCTAAGCTAAATAGCCTTTGCCTCAGTTTAAGCCCGTTACAGCTTGTCCTACTGACAAAAGAATGGAAAGAATAGCTCTATCCCTTCCTGTCATGCAGCAGCCCTTTTTCTCTGTTTGACTGCCTTAATTATCTGTTTAGTTATCTTATCTACACAGCTCCCCATACTCTTCAGCTCCCTTGATTTCAGACAAACCAACCTCACTTCCCTTATACCTTTCCTTGCGTTTTTTTTTTTTCAACGTATAGTCACAGAAAACAGCCTGGTAAGAACTTAATGTTTAATTTTACCAGCTGGGGTGTCAGAATTCACTGTAGTGCAACTAATCTACAGAAGATATATTTTTCTCTACGCCAAATTATTTTCCTTAGCCCTACTCCCTGCACCCTTTTCTAACAAAATGTCGTTAGACCTCTACGGTGATGGGAGCCAAACCACATTGCAAAGCCAAAACACTGAAACTACATCAATAGTATGACCTAGAGTCTACTACAAACCACTCACACACAACAGTATTACTGCGGAAAGAAATCCATTGTGTGATGGATTACAGTGTTTCTGCCTCATTAGGAGGTACAAAGGGGTGGTCAGTTGTCCAAATTACTGGTTCATTCCCACCTTGCAAGGTGTTGGGCAATAGGAAATTAGGAGCTGACAGCTCTGTTAGATCTCTGCTTTATCCTTAACTTAACAAGGAGACTATATCCAAGCACAAGGTGGATGCTGGATCTCTGCCATTACTAAGATACTGCTACAGAGAAAAGAAATGTTTAGTATGGAAAGGATGCGGATATTTTGTGTGTTAAAGGCTTTAGTGTAAAATAATTTGTAATAAACAGGACAGAGCAGGAAATGAACAGGATTTGATGGAGACAATGTGTGGATACTGAATGTGTGAAAGGCTAGAAGCTGCTACATAACAAATGAGGAATTCAACATGAAACAATTCAGCTTCAACAACCTAAGTTAAGAGTCTGCTGATAGTTTATATGGTTAAAATGAAGCACATTTTTCCTGAATGAAGGATTGTGTAGACAGCTGGAAGTGAGGTAAGAATATAAGTGTTAACAAAATAAGTGAAAGGTACAATGGACTTTTTTACTTCCACATGGTTGGCAGAGCTAGGTAGCAGTCCTAGGAATTGATGCCTAAAATATAACAATGACAAAAAGACTTTTTTTTTTTTAATGGCAGGAAATTTTATATTTCTTTTAAATTTTTGATCCCATCCTAAGTCTTGCTTAGGACCTTCTATTCTTTAAGGTAATCCCCCACCTGAATTTGGTTAGGGAGTAAGAAAACCAGAAACAGCTTCTCTACTGATTTATCTTAGTCACAGTTTGGCATGGTAAGTAGTCACATGGCAGGACTGTGACTGTAGGACTTCTCTACCTCTCTGAACCCATAAAAATGTGAAGTCCTCCACAAGCACTGTATGGCTGAGGTTTATACAAAAGACTAAGATCCACAGTTAAGGCCTGTTTTTATTGATATACAGACACACATACCCTGAGATGCCCGTTCACACCAAGTATTCTCACAGTTTGTGCCTTTCAGGCCATGTTCAGAGAGGAGATTCCTTGACCAGACATTAGCTCTGTTTCCTACTACTGGTGCCCAGGATGGAGGAACACCTCAACCCCTTCATTAGTTCACCCTGTCCTACTAAAAGGCTGCAAGCTGTTGTGAAGAAAGAATAAATCTGCTTTCAACTGGGAGGAGATAATTTAAAAAGTGATAGGGAAAAGATGATGTTGTGGCTCTGTTCCCCCCACCAAAACTGCCAAGAGTTTAGTAAATGTTGCAACAAGAAAGTGACTGCAGAAAGAGAATTCTTTTTTCCCAAGCAGACTGTTGTGCAGGATCCTTACAATCTGATCCAGAGGCTTCTCCGCATTATGCAGTTAAAGCAATTCTGTAGACTGAGTCCAAAGGGATTTCATCTATCTCCTAGGGCAGATAATGGTCCTGGGATCTGAAACCTAGCACCTCACTTTAAGAGACTACTGTGAGAAAGAAAGACAATCACTTCTCAAGACCAATATTGGTTTATATAAGCATATACAGATATATATACTCA
Source organism: Chiroxiphia lanceolata (assembly GCF_009829145.1). NCBI lineage: Eukaryota > Metazoa > Chordata > Aves > Passeriformes > Pipridae > Chiroxiphia > Chiroxiphia lanceolata. Next base: position 25,972,542 of record NC_045643.1, on the reverse strand, counting down.
TCCAGCCAATATATAAAACACTTCTATACACACATAAAATACATACACATTTCATATGTGTATGTATGTATGTATGGGGTGTGTATATATGTTTATATGTATAAGCCCCCTCAGGCATAGATTTCCATTTCTCAGCTATTGAAAAAAACTCTTGATCACTATCTCCATGGAATACATTCCTTCCTTCACAGTAGGAAGACCTGAGTTTGCTGATGCAAGAGAAGTTATGCACTGCTTCTTACCTCCTATCTCATGTGGTGTTTAACAGCCTAAATCTCACTTGTTGACTGGCACAAAATGCCCACAAGGCTCATGCATTTAGGACCACAGTTCAAGTGCTGAGCAGCTTCCACATAAAGGGAAATACTGACTTTGAAGGCTGCTTTGAATCTAAGTGACACGTAGGGTTAATATGACAGATGCCTGAAGAAATGGAAACTCATTCCTTTGATGGTGATAATGAGGACAATTAGTGAATGTATTATGATTCACTAAAAGAGATGGGAAATAATAAGCCAGGAATTAGCCAATATATAAATGTCATGGTGTTTTCTAAAAAGGCTCCTTCATATTTACTTCAGCTGCTATCTTTCCTGTTGTGACTCTAGCATGGTTGCTGCTCACTGGTGAGGTTACATGTTGATGCCATTAAATAAATAACAGAAGACAATAATGAATATTTCCATTATGAGAAATTGCTATTAAAAAAATCAAACAAACTGATCATCTTAAAAGGAAAGATTGAACATCTCAAGGTAAAGAAGAATCAAATTGCAACTTCGTTACAAAGCTGTCTCTGAAGAATATTTTTTAATGTTTTGTGAAGATTTTTCATTAAGTGGGAGCTCCATGAGAAAGACTATGGAAATGCTCTTCAAAGAAGAGAGGCAGCAGCTTTCTGAAACATAACGAGATCTGCAAAACGGGTTCCTGTTGCCATTGGAGCTGATGAGTGCAGTGGCAAGACAGGTTTTTGTAGTTAAGAGAACTGTGTATGAAAGGGAACCTAACTGGAGGGGAGTTCAGGGAGATCAGGGGGCTCCTGAGCTCAGGTATTTTTGAATTATTGAGGGGCAATGCATCTTCCCAGCTCTGTGACTACTGCTGTTCCATCCCAGCAATGGCAGGCTTGGGTCTGGGGGAGTGCCTACAGAAACTATTTCCCAGGATGGAAAATGGGAAACATTCACAGCAGTACTACATGTATGTACCAAAGAAGTGCTTTTTGGATCTGGAGTCATATTCAAAGAACAGTCTATTCAAAAATCCTTCTGGCTAAGGATTATATTTCAGACTCAGTCTAGCAATATATTCATGTAAACTAAACAGAAGAGGTGTTTGCTGCCCCGGTAGGAAATTAATTAGATTTAAATTTGCATTAGATTTTAAAGTGCTCTCATAATATGTTAAAATCTTGGTGAAAGACTTGTGAATATTTTTGAGGCTTTAAGCTTTTGGGGTCCGAATTTCCATGATATTTTCTCATCTATTGACATTTACCACCTTATGCCAAAAAACTGTCAATATCTGCTAGTTTCGGAGTAGAGGTTCCATTAATGAATGTCTTCTTGTTCTTTTCTTAGTCTAGTAAAAGAAAAAGTCTCTAGAGAAATATTATGAAGAGGTAACTTTTGGTCTCCAAAATATAAAGATACAACAAACTTGTCCTTGCCTCCAAACATAAAGTACGTCATATATGCTGTGGAAAGAGATCCAGAACTAGGAGTAAAAAATTATATTCACCCACAAGGATTTGAATCAGAGTAATTTCCAGCTCCATTCAGAAGAGTTTAAATTTGCAGTTCCAGCATTGCACTAATTTGATCCATTTGGGCAGGATCAGTGGGCAGGAACAACATAAATATATAATTCACTTCCATGGGCTTTTGAATGTTCAGCACCACAAAACAGCCTGATCCTGAATATGCAAAAACAGTAGTGTCATTATCAGTGTTACTTTCCAGGTTTAGCATTATGCATAATTGGAAAAAAAATTGGCATTCACAGCTAGAAATGTTACACATATTTTGAGTCTAGCTCTCATACTTATGCACTTTGTTGCTTTCTCACTCTCACAGAATACCTGACCAAGAGTCCAAACACAAACTTACAGCATTTGTAGGCCCATAAGGATGGGCAACATGGACAGGACTAGAAAGAATTTATGTCTATTGAGAAGGTAACAGACAGATGCTGATGCTTACTGAGTATAGATAAAAAATCCAGAAACAGAATCCTTTTAATAATTAAATGGAAATTGATGCCTTTCTAAGGTGAGACACTGTCCTTTACTTGAAATTATGTGAATGTGAGGCTAAATTATATCCTGATTGATTGACAAGTGTGGGATTCAGCTTCATGTTGAGTAACATAATTTAGAGGTTCAATTTACTTCCTTAAAATACAGTTCTAATAATATTTGCACTATCCAACACAATTGTATAGCTGGCAAACATCATAAAGGGCTTCATATGAAAGACCAAAATAGGAGATAAAGAAGAAGTAGTGTGTCCAAAAATGCTTATAATAGCACCATATGCTGGTATTTAGGCAACTAGATTTCACCCTTAACTCACTTTTCAATACATAGATGTAGGCTTACTTTGGAAGCTGAATTCCTTACAGAAAATGTGAAACTGCAACAACTGCGCTGACTTGTGCACATGCACACACACACACACACATACACACACAGAGAACATGTAGATTGCAAACTTAAATAGAGCACACCTTTGCACACTTTCAAGACATGATCAAGTGTGCAAAGTTTTGCAGTACAAGTGCTCATTTTAATCAAATCTGTATTTTTTCACACTCTGTCACAAAATCCAGTGAAGTCACAAGTCTTCAAGATAATTCTCTGACTTCATGAACAGCACGAAATCTGGATGAGGTTTCCTATCATATTCTCAGTAGAAAAGGTTTCAAAGGAAGGAAAACAGGCTTGCTGCTAAGCATCTGCACCTTATAGGCAAAAAACAAATTTCAAAGGGGATCCGCCAGAAGGAAGATTTCTCAGGGGTACAGTGATAAGGGAAAAGTTTGGCTTTAAAGAGGCATTGAACTAAAAATAATCAACATAGTTAAAAAAATATCGAGCAGCTGTTTTCCACAGCTAATGTTCACCATATGCAGGCTGGAGTTTTTGACATTCAGGTGAAACAGGGGAGCTGACTACTTTTTACAAGTCTTGCATCTGGGATGTCGAGACACACTGACATTTCAACTCAAAACTGTCCCCTGCCTTCCCACTCCACCCCATCACTGCTCAAGAGCCTTTAAGCAGTTCACCAGTACCTGAGTCAAAGTCCCTAGTTCCCTAGAAAATCAGCAGAAATTTTTCCAATTATGTCAGTAAGTCAAAGCTATCTTCTGAGTGAGTCAAAAGGGACCTTTACTTTTCCCACTTCTATTGTTCCAGCAGCTTTCCTATCATTACCCAGAATTGTCAAACAGTCCATATCCTTTCTTTCAGTATCCTCTCATTGTTACAGCTTATCTCCATTCAAAGTACTCAAAAACTGCTTTTCTAGAGACACTATATTTGAAATTTTATTTTTATATTTCTTATGTTTAGGCTTGTTTGTGTGTTTTGGGTTTTTTAAAATTTTTTATGTATAAATAACCTCTACTGATAAATAGGTATCTTAACCTTCTCCACCCAACCAAAAGTTCTTTCCACTAGTTAGCGTTACAGACTCTGCTATTCAGAACAAACAAATTATACCATAATAAAATCCTTCATAGTTCATTTGAATTATGCTACTGAAGAATTACCGACTTACCCTTCACCTCATTAGCGTCTTTATAGTACAGTTAACTAATTTAATGTGTAGGCCAAATTCACTAGTAACTATTAAGGACTAGATCACCTTGAGAGCTCTACATTTATATCATTAAAAACCCAGTGAAACTTAATGTTACTCAGAAATGAATCAAGCTCAAAATTTCTGCTGATTAAAGCTGAGTTACGCTTTGTAGCCCTCTGACAAAGTTTTGGCTGAAATAAAATAACATAAAATAATAAATCATTTTCTCTCTCCTTCATTTTCTTATCCCTGGAGAAGTTGGAGAACTCAGGTTTGGTTTTTTCATTGTTGTTTTTTCTTCCCCTAAGTCCCCAAAGCATTAATTAGCTGCTTATATTTTTCTCTGCCAGGTAATAGATAGTGACGCAGTTTGTTAACCCAACTAGGATGTTTATCCCAAAACTAGCATCCCTTGTTATTAATACACAGCTTCCATGGGATTACAGTTACTACATTACCTTCTAAACCATTACCACAATATCTCAGCAGGAATTTCTCCAGATAATTTCTTACTTTACCTGCAGATTTTTTTTTTAAATATTGTCACTTTTTCAGCATTGTATAGTCCTCTGGTTTTGCTGAATGGTAGCCCGGTGTCCTCTGAATGCTGAGAATTGTCATGTATCATAACACTCATGTATTCTCACCCTCATCCTCCAGAGAGATGTCCAATTCTCTCTGTTTGTTTACTTTTGCAGTTATTAATTTTTCTTCTTCATCAACTAAATCTGTCCTCAAGGGTCAACTATAGACTAAATGAGATCTCACTCTCTTTCTTTTCCACACCCCTCTCTCTCTATCTACTGTTTCACCTCTCTGCAAGTAGAAGGCTCTAAATCTCACAAAATATTTTAGGGCTAATTGTGGAAGGTTAATGGATGTTTTGATCTCTATTCAGGATTTAAATTATATGAACGTAGGAAGAGGTGATAGTGTAGTAAAACGCTTTGAAATTTGTTCCATTAAAACTGACTCACTGTGCAACTTGGCCAAAATGTTTAATTCCTGCTCCAACACAAGCTGAAGTGAGTAGGAATACTGCCTGTTTCAAGGAGTAGAAAACAAGATTGTTCACCCCTAAGTGTATCTGTGTGATCTTGATTCATGGAAAGATTCTCATGATACGATTTTGTTTGAACCAATACTGTAAACCATTATAAAATGGAATTTCAGATTTGGCTGCAAGGTTTTATGGATTAGTGTTTCTGAAGCCACCTAAAAGGGAAAAGTTTATAGAAAACAAATGTGAATCTGGGTAATAATAAGAATTCTGGATGCAGTTTTAATGGAAAAACAGTGATTTATTTGCTTATAGATAATTTGCAGAAATGTGAAGATTTTGTCAACATTTTCATGAGTTATTCAAAATCTTCTAAAGAATATGAAATATACCATATTAGTAAGGCTAGAAGAGGGTGCTCAGATGTTTATCATGAGGCAATGGAGTAAAGGTGAAATTGTTTGCAACTATTTGAAAGAAAAACAAACCCTTTCTCAAAAACACTGTGCATTTTCTTCACGATAAGTTGTCAAAACTATTATTCAACTGCTCGTTTGGAATGAAAAGGCCCTTTGCAATGCCAGCCTTTCCAGGGGACCCAAATGTATAATTCTGCCTATTACTCTAGCAAAGTGTTAGCAGAATTTCTCTCTCACATTAAAGTATGCTGTTTGCCTCCATCTACAACTCTGAGGTCCCTTGTGGTAGAGTTGCTAGGAAAATGGTAAGTGATATCTATGAAAAATTACACAAATTCCACGCACACTCCAACACCTGAAATTTTTCTCCTTTTTTGTTATTTGTTTCAGTCATAATAAATATCTCCTGCTTAGCCTTTGTTGTGTAATGGAATAACTGGCAATGGGACATTTAACTTACTAGATTTCTATAGTGCAGAAATAGCATGAAAAAAAATCTAAGCTAACTTAAAAGTCAGCATTGCAGCACTGGTAGCAGAGCTTTAGAGAAAGTGTGGTGACTAGGTCAACAAGGGTAGCAGACTTTTACTACGTTTCCCTTGGAGCAAGCAGCACAGAGAAGTAAAAAACTACCTCTTCCTATGGCAGGAACTTCCCTGGCAGTCACCAAAGAGTCACCCCATGTGTCTTGCTCCAGGATAGCTGTCATCACAGCACATGGAGGAGGTACAGCTGCTTCAACATTGCTTCCCACCACCACCAGTCCTAATTAAATGCTGTTGCCATTCTCTAAAGACCTCCTGCCCTTGCCGCCCCTCCTCTGCAGCATTTTCTTGCAGAAGCCGGTGGGGATGCCTTGACCAGAAGGAGAGAAAACACCACTGGGAGAAGGGGGAACCTCAGGGGAGGACCCATTATCCTGGTGAATCTTCCTCCAAGGTTTCTGAGCCCCAAAGGCAAACACCACCAGTCTGTCAAGAGTCATAGGAAGATCTCTGTATTGGGAGGGAAATACAAAGAGTTAAATATTTCCAGGGTGTATTGGAAAAAACAAAACAAAACAAAACAAAAAAAGAAACAAAAAACAAAAAACAAAAAAAAAAACAAACACAAAACAAAACAAAAAAAAACAAAACAAAACAAAAAACCAAAAAAAACCAAAACCCAAACTGTGCCTTTCTCTCTGTTGTAAGAAATTACAGGTCATCAAGTTACCATGGTTTTACTGTAAGATAGTCATGTCTTACCTGCTATCCTTTATCGACTGGTGACACAAATATATCACCTTTCCCTCGAATGGAGTGAGCAGCATTCTACATTCCCAAGCGCCATCTGCTGGTGTTCCACCAGGGAGCCACTTTCAGGCACGCAAGTATCCTTTGTGCGGGCATTTGGCAGGGCGTGGATTCAACAAATTTGTTTTCCTACGAGTTTCAAGGAAGCACAGAGACATGTAAAGCAGGAAAAGAGAGCTCCTTTGCTGCCGTCTGGGGAAAGGCAGCTGACAGAACCCTCTCCAGGAAAAGCTTCAGCCAGGATTTCATCAGACGAGAGGACAATTCAATCAGAACATCCAAATCCACACAAAACTGGATTTCATTTGTTCTTCTCCTTGTGAAACTGCTTGCTTTGATTTCTTCACACATGTAAGAAGTCTTGAAAGAACATATTCAGTAAACCCAGACCTCCATGGTCATATGACTAAATCCCCAGAGCTTTCAAGATGATTTGCTACAAAAGCTAACTAAACATGGTATTTCTCTGAACACAGTGAAGCAAAACACCTTTATTAGTTGGCTCTGTTACTCTCTATCATTTTTGTTTGCAAAACTAATAAAAGAATATATTTTATTCATTTTCTTTTGCATTTTTTCTTTCCTAATTATCTTCCCTCCCTTTTTATAGTTAGTTTTAGAAAAGAGTCTTTTTTTTTTTCCAAGACTTTGTCAAATTTCAAGCACGTTTGCTAAAATTTTTGATATCTAAGCAAAGGATAACTACTTACTAAGAAAAGTGTGGACTTAAAGATATCTTCAAGGTACCTTTGAATATTCTCAGTTCTGAAAAAGTTCTTTGAAGATATCATCCCAGCTCTCTCACCTGGAGGCTTTCATACCCTGAAGTAGCTCAGAGCATCTACTAAAGTATTCAAAGCTTCAGTGGCAGATGTCTTAGAAGTCATTATGGTAATGCATTCCTAATTCCTGAAGACTGACTGCTTCCTGTCAGAAATCTAACATGATATTACTGACCCATACAGAACACGTTAATGATGTTGACCACCACTACCAATCCATAATGGTCCTTAGTAGGTGAGCAACATTCTATATATTTCATACACTCACAGCTCCCACACATTGATAAGGAGACTAGTTTCTTTAGAGGACCAAAAGTATAACACACTTTCATGTACCCTCAGTAATAATAGACTAGGAAGTAGTTTAAAATACAAAGGCATAATCCTCTGCCCAGTCTACAGAATGTGGTTTAAACATGCCTTTGTATATTCTCACATAACAAGTCAGACCCTTACCAAAAGGATGGGGTGGTTTTCAAATCATATTAAAGAAATGGGGACTTGAAATAAACCTTGGTAGTGAGTGCCACTACATCCTTTGTTACAAACTCCCCAGTTTTGGTTAGTTTTCTATGCAGAAACCTTCTGCTACTCAAGAAGTCAAATATCTGCAAAACAGTCTCAGAAGTGTATTTTTGCACTAGTAATGGTCCTGATCTGTAACAAATTGATGTAATTTCCCATGAAGGAAAAGAATAAATCACAAGTCAGGAAAAAGTGCCTCTGACACAGACAGAGGGGGGTTGGCCTGCAGCTGACAAACTGTCCAATTTAGGATTCAAGATAGGCTGGGTCATGGCATGGGCTTATCAGAGATGTGGTATCTTTCTGCAGACAGATTAGATTTTCTGGCATTTGGTCTGGCCTTTGTAAAGCATTTGCTGGCTGTCCCATCTTGATCTAGCTTTTTGGCTAAGAAGATTGGTTTTATACTGTGCAAAGATGGTGACACTGGTAGAAGTCCTAATCTTATATTGCAATTCAATATAATAAATCACTATTTCAAAGAAACTCCCCACAATATTTTTGTGCTACTCAGACTGGATGCTCTCTGTTCCCTAGACCCCAAACAAAACTAATTGCCACAGCATCTCTCAGTACCCCAGTTATATTAATTATAATGAAAATGACCTTTTAATATTGATAATCTCCATCTTTGTTCAGCCACATTTCCTTTCATACTGGAGGTCAATAAGATGCACATAAATGAGCTAGATGAAGGTTAATTTATTCCTCCTGTTTACTTGTTGATCCTAAAATCCAAGACATAAGAAAAAGGAAAGAATAATTCCAAATGTAACCATTCTGCTGATAACTCAGTGGATACTTTTTTCTTTTTAATTATTATTAATGCTTTCCCCCCATAGAAATGTAGTGCAGAGAAGTTATTATCACCAATGAAGAATTAGAAAAACACATCTGTGCAGGAAAGGTCAGAGAAGATTAAAAAATCTAGTCCTATTTATGTGTTTTGTAACACATGATTCTGGGACCTGGGGAAGCTGAAATGAAACTTTTGAGCCTCAGAGACCTCATACTTCAGCTTACCTAAAAATACCAGGGACAAGCCAAGACCTTTCCAAGTCATCAAGGATTTGTTTTCTTTCTCAGCTGATGACTAGAGAAAGCTTCCTCTAGAATAATCAATGCACTCTACCCCTAGCAGAATTTGTACCAGGCAGTGGTCAAATATGCGTAAAGAATGGTCAACACCCGAGGTAAATGTCACTGGTTCCTCTGAGATCTGAGAGCTCAAGTCTTTAATACAAACAGTTTAGTACTTTTATGCAAAGCAAGCTCATTCCTTTATTTAAAACCAGTCAAGCTCCCTCTCACAGAGATCCTTAAAAACCACCAGCCTCTGCTCAGAGAGGATGCCAATAGCAAACACCTTTCGCAAAGGCCTAATTCAATATTGAATACTCTGTGTGTACATGAGGGCTGCAATCTTTTCTAATTATGTCCCCTATTTAATAAATTTTTATCTTTGCTGCTGTTAGGCCTTGTTTGGCTCTATTTTGCTTTTGCCTAGTTGTTGTTTTCACCTATATTTCTACTTAGATTTGGGTTTTCTATTCCCCGTCACTCTCATATTACCCCTTATCATCCAAATTTGGAAGAATCGAAACAGTATGTATAACCTTCCTCCTACCAATGCAAGCATCTTCTGCTGCCTTACAAAAAACAGTGGTCGCCTTACAGTAGAATACAAATTCCCTTAAATACTTCAGTCACAGCGTCTGTGTGGCTGACCCTAATTTATGAAACATTTATTAACTTATGTGCAGTTAGATCTTGTTGGGTCTGTTTGACACAATAGGGAAAGAGGTTTGTTTAATGTGGTTTGGTTTAGGGTTTTTTGTTTGTTTATTTTAAATAACCTGACCTGGAGATTATTGCAGTTGCAATTTGAACCTTAAGAGATTTTTGGGAATGCTCTGGTGTACCACAGTGTAGGACTGAGCACAGGCCCAGCAATTAGCTAAAACACCATATGCATTTTACCCATATATGTATAATATATATGCCGCATGTGCAGCGATAGTCCCAGTGTGGCCATGTCTCATGTATGCAGCAACAGCGTTCAGTGTAATGCAATAATTCCTATCTGTATACAACACAGCTCTCCCAAAAGCCTTGACTTACTGACTTTTCTGACAGTCCCAAAGGGTTATGATTAGCTGCACTACTGGCTGGGGTGTGCTTGGCCTCCACGCAAAGGCTTTCTCTCCAAAATTTTCACAGCTCTCAACCGCTGCACCACGCAGTTCACCCTTCTTTTATCACAGGAAAAGCTACCACATGTTTTCACAACATGCTGGTTATTCTACAAAAGTAACTATGCCTGAAACTCCTTGCCCTCAGTTGTGATGTTTTGTTCATGTCCCCATACCCCTTGTCAGATCTGGCCCCTGTGTTAGGCTGGATCACATGCCAATGAAGTGCCCCTTTACAATTCTGAGCAACACTCAACTAATGTTCCTGCTCGTTAACCCCTGTAAGCCTTAATGAGCTTAACTTCTATTTGTCCTTATTCATTAAATACAAAGACTATCACCAGTTTTCAGAACAGGCTGGATATTTTTTAGTTTTTTTTAATTAGCAGCAGCTAATTAAAAGGACAGTTACTGGATAAAAAGAAAAGTGATTGGTAAAGCAAATGCATAGAAATGCTGTGTTGCACGAAGTTAGTCAAAATGGAAAAACTTACAATAGCCTGGTGAGAAACAGTGCTTTTACAAGCTGTATAAATATAACTACCTTAGCTGTATCGACAGATAAAAGTTTCAGCCAATAATGAAAACTACTTTATACTTATAATTCAAGTATTATTTTTCTTAATTGCTACAAATGCCATTGTGGTTAAGAGCCTATATCCAGATTCTCAAAATTATTTAAAAGTCTAATGCAAATTTAAGTCCCTAATCCACACTGATTTCCCTGGGAATTAGAGTAAAATACCTTTAAGAAGTTTGGCTCTAGTTGTTGTAAGAAAATTAACGTATACCCTCAAGAAAGATTATAAATTATTTGATAAAAGATATGAAAGAGTCGATGGCTTTAGAATGCATTATATTTTATAAATGGCTGATTTGTTTTAATATCTTGAAAACTTTAAAGGCAAGATACATTTTCTAAAGACATTATCTAATTATTTCTTAACCAGCTTCAGAGGTCATGAGAACATACACAGAAAGATATATACATAAAATATGTAAACAAGGTGTTAACACTATTTTGTATTTCAAGAGAACTTTTAAAAATTATATAGCCAGTTTAATACACCAGAATTACAACACTTGACTGTATATTTCTCCAGATGTTAGCATTACCTCTGGTAAAAAATGTATTTAGTATTCTCACTCCAGATCCTATACAACAAGTAAGTCTGATCTTGTTGAATATGTTCAACTTTAAACCTATTCATTTGAAGCAATAGACTAAAACATATTAGTTCAACATGACCCCAGGAAAAAATATATCCTCTAAAACTATTAAATGAGGAAAAAAAAAAATTCCTTTTTTTCCTCTTCTTGAAGAAAAGCTCATTTTTCTGTTAAGTTTTCAATAGAAAAAGAAAGAAAATAGCACAACCCCCAAAATTTGGCATATGTTGTGAGTGAGCAGCAACTTATTGAGGTTTTTTGTGCACAGAATAACTTAGTGTTTCAATTACAGAACTCCTCAAGTTTTAAAAGCAGCTAAGTATCTACTTCTAACAGCTGGGAAATAGCTTTCTGTGTCAAACGTGAGGGGAAAAATTGACTGTAGTGTGTTAATTCAAGCAAAGGGAATAGACTCCCAAAGCGGGAGTCACAGTCTCTATTTGCTGGAAAATAAAAGTGGATTGGTTAGAAAAAATTAGAGTACTGAGTTCATTCTTACTGTGGTCAGATTAGCAGGTTTTCTGCTGATTGCTTCTCTGCTACGAAGCCCAGAAGTCAAAGGGAATAGAAGAATCAAAGGTAACCTGTAGAAAGTTGAAATTCCTGTATTGCCTTCCAAGCTTTGCAACAGTCTTTACCCTTTGTTGCCTTTGGTAGGGAACATGTAGTAAAAACAATTTAAAAAAATTAGTCATTTCTTATGATCTTTGATAACTGACTCCAATCAGGCTGCTAAACCCTCCTGAAACAGCTACCTGGAGGAAAGCAGAGCAGACACCAGTTGTGCCACAGGAGTTGACAACTTTTCCCAAGTATTTTGTTCCCTTCTGTCTTTCCAGTTGACATACAATCCCTTCCTCAGGTTTCCTGAGAACAAGTTTGCAATGCTTTTAGTATAGAAGATGGTTTTCTCTGCTCTTTGCTTTTATCTCCATTCCTGAGGATGCCCGAAGAAGAGCAATGAACCTGGTGAAGGGTCTAGAGCACAAGTCCTGTGAGGAGCAGTTGAGGGAGCTGGGGGTGTTTAGCCTGGACAAAAGGAGGCTCAGGGGTGACCTTATCACTCTCTACAACTGCTTGACAGGAGGCTGTAGCCAGGTGGGGATTGGTCTCTTCTCCCCAATAACAAGTGATGGGACAAGAGTAAACAGCCTCAAGTTGCACCAGAAGAGATTTAGATTGAATATTGGGAAAAAATTCTTCCTTGAAAGGGTTGTCAAACATTGCAACAGGCTGCCTAGGGAAGTAGTTGAGTCACCAGCCCTGGAGGTATTTAAAAGATGCATAGACGTAGTGTTTCAGAACACGGTTTGGTGGTGGACTTGGAAGTGTTATGTTTAGGGTTGAACTGGATGATCTTGAAAGATTTTCTTACCTATGGTGCTCTCCAATTCAGCAACCTTTGGGTTTTGTCCAACGGCAGATCACAGAGTCATGGCATCACACAGTCGGACTGCAACCCATCAAATGACTGAAGTCATGGCACAGCATGCTGAAAGAAATTGTGCATAAATGCCACGTCCAGCTGGCTAACCCCTAACTAGTAGGGGAAGAGGAGGTTAAGGGGCTTTTAATTTCATAAAAATCTTCATTCTCTTAATTCAGGGAAAAGTCTCTGCTGTTCAGAATGCAAGGCTCTGAAGTGAGGTGTGATGAATCAGTCCATGTTTTCACCTCAGCCACAAAACTTTCACACTGATATCCTTTTTGTCTGGGATGAGTACTATGTGACAATCATCTTTAGCAAAGCTAGCAATCTGATGATCTTGACTTTCATTAAAAGACAAGAAACTCTTGTTTTCCAGAGTAGCTGTCATTCAGCATTCGTTACATAGGTCTGCAGAAATATGTTTCTCCACTCTTTTTCCGTACTAATGGACTTTAGAACATTAAGTTTGATGAAAATTATGTAGGAGATAAAAATTATTATATGTATGTTCAGAACGCTCAATGATCATTATGTTGGTCAAAACACAAAGCTTTATTTTGAGAAACAAAATAGCATATTTCAAAACTTTGTTGAGAAGGCTATGCAACAGACTTAATTTCCATTTAGGAAAAAGTCTCTACATTGTTTTTTTTTTTTTACCTGAGCTGTTATAACCTTCTATTTACTGAAATAAAGTTTTAATTAAACCTTAGTATTTCAAAACTCAACATTCATTCGGTTATACCAGTATTTATATGACATATCTTTTTGTCTTGAAAGCATGCTTTTCAACCAGAAGGTTATTTTCTTTTATTTTCATTGAATTATGCATGTTTCATTAAATTGCAACAAAGAACAGTGCCCAAAAGTTTCTTGTTCCCTTATAAGAAATAATCTAGGTCAGTGTTTGACTTCATCTTAAACTGATTTAGAGAATGAATTATTGAGCTAGTGCTTGAAGTATAGCCATTTTTTTCAATATTCTAGATAAACTTTTACATATTTTTTAAATGTCTTGCTTCACAAACCCATGACAAATACAGGGCTCTTGTGCCCACAGCATTCTTTATGTGGAATAAAAGCATATAGCCCAAAGCTGATGTTTGAATTCATTGGAAAACCTACCCCAAACTCTAAGTGTCTGAAGTTCTTCATTTGGACACATCTCTTAATCAGAAAGAGGTGGCTCACATAGACTCAGTCAGGAGCTGGAGTTAGATGGCAGGTTCCACACTGATGAAGTCAAACCCTGTGTTTTCTTCTTCTGTGAAAGTACCATCTCAGCTGGTAAGCGTTTTTGGACAGCGTAGGGTGGCTTCCATGTTGGTGATGCCAAAGCCAGTAAGTATCAAAGAGAAAAGTGACAGCAGACAGAGCACTTGCAAAATGAAGTCCCAGCAGGTAAGGTGACAGCAGTGCAACACAAGACATATAACACAAAGGCAAGAAGAAGGGGGTGAGGTCAAAATAGTTGGGAACCAGTGCTTGTGGTCCTTACAAATTGACCAAATTGAAGAGCAGGTTGACCAGCTGAGACTTCGCATATAAGAGAACTGAGGTCACCTTGAAAACTTTAGCAACTAAAGACCCCCCAGGAAGACATTCAGGTTTTATTCCATCTTGACCTAAACAGGTTTGAAGCTACCATCCTTCACCAGCTGGAATATGTCAGTTACTGAATATGTCAGTTACTAAATATGTTGTTTTCACCAGTCTTGTCTTACTGAGAAGCAAGAATGAGGTAAGAAAGAAATGGGAGAAAAAAACTAGGGTATGATACTGGATAATCTAGCCATTAGCTAATTTATTTTGTCTGCATGAGCTTGGAAATTTCTGGGTAATGGCAGTCCAAACTAATTTAGACTGATAAAAAACAGTACTAAAGAGGTAGTTAATGAGGGATGGACATACTTCTGTTGCTTCCCTGAGTCATATGGGAACCCAAATATTTGAAGTTACTTTGATATCCATCAGTAGAAAACAGCAGCTAAACATATTAGAAAGCATAATTTTCATTTAACTGCAAAAGTAACTACTGACCTATCAGAATTTTCAAATCATGTTTATATCATTCAACTGCATGATTTTTCTGAGGAGAGTATATTTCCCTATTCAGAGTCATAGTTCATGCAAACTCTATTGCCTACCAACTAATTTATGGATATGAAGCTTTCAAGTGTTTAATTGGAAATATCTTCTCTTCTGCTCTCATTATATTACATTGATAGAGGAACTTCATACCAAATGCTTTCCATGAAAACAATTTCTAAATCAAATTATTTTTAATGTTGTGAGTTTTTTGCACATGAATAAGTACCTCAATTGAGATGTATAAAACCAATTAAACTCCTATTTATCTCTGCTTAGCAACTTGGCTCCACTAATTTCTTTGGTCACTGTGTTTCACTTCAGAGCTCACTCTGTTCATACATTTCGATGATTGAATTACTCAACATTTATTCTAGAATGCATTTATTTAGTGGTACCCTTTTCAAACTACTTCCTTTTTATCTGATCGTGAAAGTCCTGCAATATTCCTGCACAAATCTTGGAGACTGCCGTGAAAAAGACACAGTAGTTACCCTTTACATGCTTGCATTACAAAAATTCCAAGCAATAAAAATCCAGTAATTCTCACGAAGAAGAAAATTTCTTAATTGTTTCCCATTGTCATATTAAAACTTACGTTGTGTGGAATATTTAGTTATTAGCACAAATGCACCTGGTTATTTGGCTTTTTCCTGCCCCCCTGTGAAAGTCTGCAGAAAAGTTAGTACTGGCTCAAAACCACTTGGAGTGCGGGGGGTGGGAAACTGGTAAATCACGTTGTGTGGGGGAGTGGCCACAAGAATTCAGAGCAAATAAAACTGTCCCTCCCTCTCCCTCCCTCTTCTCCTAACTTCCCTTGATTGCTAATTCAGTAACCTAAACCTAGATTGGTTGGAATTTGCTAAGTCAATGCTTTGTGAAATGCTTTATGTTGACCGAAAGTTTTTTTCAAACTTTTGCCAAATTCCTTTTTTTACCAAAGTTTGTCAGTAAAAGTGTGTTATTTTGACCCCCAGAAAATGTTGTAGCATTTTTCCCACAGGCAGCGTCAAGGTACAAAAGAACCAAAGGCCCTTTTAATAAACCCATTGGGTGGGTTTTGAGGCCTTGTATCTTCTTGACATAAAACCCCTTTCATGAGCTTGAGAGAAGATCCTGGGGTCTTACATCCCCTTGTGTCAGAAGGGGTGACCATTTTCAACTTTTATTCATAATGAACTGTCTCTTAAGCTTATGTGTTCTTCTATATTATATGGATAAATCCTGCAATGACTCACTCTCTGCTGGACAGAAGAGCATGTTCTTCATTACATAGCCTCTTTTATATATATATATATATATATATATATATATATATATATAGCACATAAATCCAAAGAAGCAATTTGTCCTTTCAGTGCTGGACCAATTTTGTTAAACACATTACTGATGTTCAGAGTTTAAAAGTTTAGAAGGATATAGTATCATAAGGCTGGCAGGATGTTGAAAGGTAATCTTAAGTATAAAATATAGCTATATCATGACCAGTAGATGTTCATACTCATTTTTGGCAATATAAAATTTTGTTCCCTATGATCAGTGAGCATAATTGTTAGGATTTCTCCTAATGTCTAACCTATCAAGCTGCATTTTGAGCCCATTATTTCTTGAGTTACTTCTCTAGGAACATGGACAATGGGTTATTTTGATTTTTACATACATTACATGTATACATGTATATATATGCATTCTACAAATATTCCATTTTGCATATATATGATATACATATATCTTACATACATAAACATATTGCATTTGTTTAAATCACATCTACCAAACATATTACATTACTTATACATATATATTATACATATATAATTTGTATATACACTATATTATTATATATTATGCAATTTACATTATTATTTATTAATTTTTTTCATTTTATTTACTCAAAGTTCTTTGTTTCTTCCCCCCCCTTCTGTGTTGACCATTGTAATTCATTGTCACTTGAACCATGAACAATCAGAAACAAAATATGTGTCTATACTTTTATGAGTTATGGTTCAGCTGAAGAGAAGTCAACACATCTATGTATCATGGATTCATACTTCACTTCTTTAGAATAAAGATGTCCTGTTGGACGGCTAGTTTGTCACCTTAATCTTGCAGGTCAGTTGCTCTTATCTTCTTACCTCAGCCTGAATATCACATTCTGCTGGTGAGCATATTTCAAAGATATCTAATCTTGTTGATCTCATGGTACAGTGGGCATGATGATGAGGCGTGAAGAGGATAAAAACATCAGAAGGAACATTAATCTCGTCTTAATTTTCCAGTCAGTATTTTCCAGATGTTATAAAGAACATTAATGTTTGATACCACATTGTGAATCATCATTATTGAACTACAGACTAGGTGTCTGTTCCACAGTTTGGGAAAAAAAAAGGTATTTTCTCCTCCTTGGTGAAGTAAAGTATATACAGTGTCAGAGACACTGAGCTTGCAGGGAGGGCTCGCATGGAATAGGTCTGTCTTCCTTTAACTCCGAAAACTTGTAGTATTACCAGGTCTCAATAATTTATTGTTAAACTTGTAGTATTTGTAGTCTCTCAGTTCACAGAAATGCTCAGCTTTTATTTCTGGAAAAAAAAAGTGCCTGCATATTTGAGGCTGCTTATTTAGCATCTTGTTCTTTGTTTGTTTTCCATGAAGTCTTATAAATTCCCTAGATCTTAAATTCTATTGCCTGATTCAGTTCTTCTGCATTTTTGTCTGGCAAGAATCTTTGGCTATACCTCCACAGTGGTATATACATTACATGTATATATACATTATGTGTATACGTCTCCCTTTTGGGACTTTGATCAACCTAGGAACCCCACCACTGTGGACAGCTCCCTCACTGCCCATGTCCCCAGGTTTATTTCCTAAGGCTGTGACCTACTGACACAACTGGAAAACACGACTCAGGGTCACATACAGCACTACAAACACAGAGACTATACTCCCATGCACTTCTTAGCTGCATCTCCTCTTGTAATGCTAAGTCAGGTCTCCTAAATAATTTGAGGTTTTTTCTGTTTTTCCTGTGACTTACTGTTTCCTTTTTTCCTAAAATAATAAAACAAAATAAAGGAAAAATTAGAAAAAAGTCAAGCTATTTACATTTTTCTCCTGTTTACTCTCTCTTTCAGGATATTGCACTGTTTTCTAATGTTGATATATCTGGGTTATAAAAACCTTAACAATAATTACTACCAAAATTAAGAGAGAATGACCTGCTTTATGTTCCATTGTTAATTTGGGATTTTTAAGTGCTCTACAGAATTCCATTCCAGTGGGAGAATATTTTTCAGTTGTCTAATTGACTAACATCAATAAAAACAAATATTACAGCTTTTGACCAAGGTCTGTGAAAATTCCCACAGAAGTATATTCTGTCTCTTTCCAATCTCCATTTTGAGCTATTAAGCTCTATTAAGAAATAGAGCCATTTTTTTTTGAAATCTGGGCACACATTGCCTTGCAGACTTGATGCCAGAACTCCTTGTAAATGCCACCTGGGGAAAAAAAAAACGTATTCCACTGCTATACAAACAAACTGAAACATACCAAATCATCTCAAAACAAACATCCTAGAATTACTGCACAGTTAAGGTTGCACTTTTTTGCCTGGCAGATTCTCCTTAGGCATTAATAAAAAAGGGAACACAAATACTGGTTTTGGAAACTATTAGAAACAAAGAAAATAGTAACGCTAAGGACACTTTAATTGACTGTATATTTCTACCTGAAGGGCACTCTCTAGCAAAGTGTTAATTATTTATATCACAGCACTGCTAAGAAAGATCAAGCTAGACTTTGCTATCCTTAAGGGTTGAATTTTCAGGGGAGTTTATCATGACTCTACCTTTGTTTCCACGGAGCCTGTACCGGAGCCTGCACCTATTTTATCTTGTCTTACATTTAAGTAATAAGATATTTGATGTTAGCAGAGCACTGTTTCTGTTTGTATAGCATGTAACACAGCAGGTCTGGATAAACCATTCGGATTCCTGTTTCTGTGGTAGTAAGACTTTGTGTTTGTTATTCACATATGGCCTAATAAATCCTGAGGCTGGGAATCACTGTGCTACTTAGCAATTAATAATTACGAAAACAATGGAAATTACACACTGCTTGAGACTGAAAGGTCTTTGGGTGAGGACCTGTTTCTTAGTAGACACACACAGCAGAGCAAAAAAGGATTCTGGATTATAGTGATAACTTACTATTAGAGCAAAAAGAATACTTTCAGGGACATCTGGATCTAGGAAAGCTTCACATGAAAAACAACCTCCTTTCTATGGACTTCTAGGTGTCACCTTTTAGAGGGAGAAGAACCATTGGTGTGTATCTAATACTACTAAGTTAAATGGAAATGAACCAAAGCAGTACAACTGCATTTGAAGCCAGAGTCATATATTACTACAGTATTTTTGTTGTGGTTCTGTAATAGGCGAAAGTGTATCTTGGAGCCATGCAGAGAACAGCAAATTTACTATAACTGCCACAGACAAGTGGGCATGAAAAATGATCAGTTCCTAAAAGCTTTTAAAGCAGCAATGTTTGTCCTTCTTGGCTTTATGAAGGTCATAAGTCTCTCTGGTATGATCTAAGAAATGCTATAACAAGGTTCACGTAAATGCAGCTGTGTCCTGAAACTGTGCTCAGAGAGACAAAATTCCTTTACAGAAATAGCCACTCAACTTTTATCTGCAGGAGACAATATTCTGCAGAGGACTTGTTCAGAGTTGCAGCCAACTCCAGACCACAGTCAAGTGACAGGATGATCTACAGGACTTTTCCTGCCAGGAGAGCAGAGTCCAAAACTAACATAATCTTAATTTATTTTTTACTTGGCTTAGACATCTCTTTACTGTCACTAGGTGTACATAGTGTGTACACAGACACACACACAAATATATTTCTATATTTTTATATGTAGATATACATATATAATATATATAAATATATATACATGCATACAAACACAGACACACACACACATATTATATATATATATACACACATATATATGAACATTCTTGATTGATTTTAGATATTATCTAGGGCACCCTACAGTCTGGCCCACGCTTTTATCCAACTTTTCCATAGCATTTTTCCACTGATAGATTTCCAAGGACTTTATAAAAAAGATTTGTCTTATAATTCCTTTTTGATAGATGGGGCAAGGAAGGCAGAAATCAGGGTAATTTGCACAATTCCTCCGTCATCTCATGGGAAGGGAGGGAGAGAATGCAAGTATTTGACTAAACACCATCTGTTTTTATACTTTATTCTGTTGAGGCAGGTTTGAAAATACTGCCCAAAACTACCAAGGAAAGGTGAATTACAGTCATCTTAGGTGAAGAGTCTGATCTAAAGAACATGTATATCAAGATATACCTTTCCATCAACTTTAATGGGAGTCAGATGAGATCCAGAAGCCTTAAAGTGAGTATTTATAGTGCTGTTAGTACTCTGGAATAAAAAACTATTTACTCAATCATGAATAATGATATGAGCTCAACCTTTCAAAATAATATGAAAAACAACTCTTTTTATCACCTGCCATATTTATGCTAATATGTAAGTAAAGTTATGGAGTTTTGAACTGCGTTATAGAGTCCCAAACTAAAGTTTGGCAATTAACCTTTCAAAGGAGTTCTGTAATAAGAAGCCTCAGAGGAATGCATTGTGAGCAATTTGCTACTGAGTTCCTAAGTCTGGATAGCCTGGGATACAAAAAAAAAAAAAAAAAAAAGAAAAATCCATGTTAACTCATCAATGCCAAAGGAGCAACTGTTATTTTGTGTTTTGCCTTTGCTTTAAAGGTACAGTGATTCCTTATCATCACACACTTGCTGCAAGAAGGGATGGATTCATAATAATATATCATTTTTAGAGTGAGATATGAAACAAATCATCAGCATGCTGTCTCTTAGAAGATAGATTATTTCAATTTTAGACTTAAGGAAACTGTAATAGTGAAGATACTATGTCACTTGAAGAAAGCAGAACAGAATTTCTGGCTTCTTTATATCCCATACCTAGAGATCTGAATTGAGCCTAAGTGTTCCAAGTAGAATACAGTGTAAAAATATAATTTCGTTATTGATAAATAAGATAAATCTTTCGGTTTTCCTAAAGTCCCCACAATTCCTGATGTCTGATCATCCCTCACTCTGTACAATCCTTAGTTTCCCCCATAACAGCTCACCAACCCAAATGCAAATACTTCTTTCAGATCCATGTCTGAAGGAGATTTAAGCCTGGCACTTACCTGAGCCTCACTTTTTCTGCAATATTTTTCATATTTGTAGAGGAATAGAGGCATCAAGCAGAGGAAGACTGTGGGAAACAATCCCAAAATTCCTGTTCCTGAATTTCAGGTTTCATCCACCTCCCCCTCATTACTCTTTGTTTTCTCTAAGTGAAAACATGTATTATGGTGCAGTGAACCAAGGGCCCATCCCAGCAGGCAGCTCAGTGAGAGAAGAGCTGTTCCATGGGCTTGGAGCAGCTGAACTCTTCTATGCATTCACCTTTCGATCCATGCTCATGAAATGAAGTGCACTGTTGCCTAAAGAAAATTCAGGGAGAAAAAAACCTCCGAGGCAATTTAGTTTTGGAGGTGATATAAGGAAAGGGTTTTAATTTGTACCTCTGAGGCATAAGGTTACAGGACGCGCACCAGTCCCTCTGTACAGATGTTACAATTTATAGTATTGTCTGTCCAATGTTTCCACCCTGTGGCTTTTGTCCGGATCCACCCTCAGTCTGCCCCTGGGGAATTGGGGCTGGGGGTTTTCAAGACCCTCTTTTCATCAATCATCATCTTCTTCAGAGTACAAGGGGCATATATTCACCCAGTTCTTGATTGTACTTTTGCGGTTTAGGCCAAGGTATAAGTGTTCTCTAAAAAAAAAATAGGCCTACTTTGACAGGAGACTAAACATTTTTTAATGGAATTCAGGGGTAGAATTGATATGGGGAGCATGGAATGGGGTGATAGGGTTGGGGAATGTGTCTAGTTACTATGCTAAGGGTAAAGGAATAAGGGCTGCTGCTTCTAAATCTACTTCTACTGTATAACTAATTATAAAGCTTATAAAAACTAGAAAAAGCAAAAAACAGATGGACCTTAAGGCATCAGCACCAATTACAGTGGTTACTGTGGGGTTAAAAGATATGTGCGTAGACCAGGCTGGAAAACCCCTCAAACCACAAGAAGATGCGTACACATTATAAACTAGGTTTTTCCTCCTCATCATTTTTTTTTTAATTCACACTCTGTATCAAAGATATAAAATCTCAGTTGGAACCTGAAACCAAATCCAAAACACAATAACAGTCACAGTTAGCTCAGGGGAAGTGTGAGAAACAAGAACAAAATCACACTTTCTGATGATTATGGATTCACAAATCAGTGGAGACAGGAAAGGAAGCAGCACCAGGTTCACTTTGGAAGGCTGTGCTCTGGTTTGACAACAGGGAGTCTGGCTCATCATTTAGCCATTCCTCCAGCTATAGTAAACTTGGAAGGACTGTAGAATCGCTGTATATGTGAAATACCATTGCAGCTACATTTCACAAAAAACCACAAACAAACCAACCAACCAAACAAAACCAAACACAAAACACAACAACAAAAAAAGTCCCCAATTTTCCAATTGCTAATGTAATAGAAAGGAATTCCTGGCAGCTCTGACTAAGGTAACACTGGGTACGTTTTCACAGTCTTCCCCAGCACACAGATCCTTTGGAAAAGATCGGCTCAAAAAATTGCTTTGGAGAGCCTGACAACATAGAAGGACAGCTGAGCTGTGAAGAAAAGCTGAAAAAAATAACCATACTTCAACTGTTGGCCCCTCAATGCCACTTCCAAGCATGTTTGCAAGGAAGGTCACAACTCCAGTGAGTTCCTTGTTGTTCAAAGGAAGCTGTTTGATGCAGACATAATGAGGACAGGACACCTTTCTGCATAAAGTCATTCTAGAATCACTGTCCTCCAGTCTGCAGATAAAATCCCTCAAGTCCTGCAGGCAAAATCTCCTGTTGCTACTCAATGCAAAAAGAGCTTTGCCAGGCTTTTCCACAGATCTCACCCTGTGTACCTGAAGCAAAGGTGGAAAACCAACCCTTTTGCCTCAGAAGAGCAAGACAAATCAAATTTACAGACGTGAATAAACTTCATGATTGCTGCATAACTACTCTCAGCCATAAGGAAAGGAGTGCAACTCAGGCTGTTGGAAGACTTACACCTGCACAAAAAAGAATAAACGTGTTTCTTTGGCTTCTTTAACATTTTCCTAATATTGGTGCATAAAGTGACTCAGAGGCACTGCAGCCACCATTCTATAAACATGGAGTACAATGTTTAGGACAAAGATACTTCAATGCACCTCCTGAATAAGAGAAAAACCATAATATTACCTAATATAATTTGCAATCATACAATTGGAAGTTCTTTAGGAGTATCTAAAGGCTAAATTTAAGACTACAGCGACCCTTTAGAGTCTTTTTACATTACTGTCATAGTTTCTGTGTACTTATTCAAAGCAACACAATCTCAAAGCTCACTGAATTTCAAAAGCATTTGGGTACCTCACACTTATCAACTCTTCTCAAGAGTACAAACTAAAGAGAATAGAAGAGGCAATTTGTCTAAATTTAGAACAGCCCATCCACACTAACACCCTGATTTTATTACTGGCAAAATATCTAAAGTTTGATAATTGATAAGTAACTGAGGCAAACATCAAATGTCAGTGATAGGAAATATTTCAGCGTGAGTCAGAATTCTGTAGTGAACTTAGAAGTGTACTTAGAAGAGAACTGTAAAAATGACTTAAGCTTGTCTTTTAATCTTTGACATGCTCAGGTGTTGATATAAAGATGTAAGTAGTCTGGCCACTTCTCTCTTTTCCCTAGACACACAAGCAATAAATTTAATGATCTCTACAATGTACTTCCAATACCTCAGAGGTGAGCAAACCTACAATTACAACAGTAATAATAAAGAAACAAAAAAGATTGATTCTCTCTCTTGAATCCAGAGGAGTTGGGCAGTAAACAACAATTTAGTCTTGTAGAAGGAGTTTTATGAAAAGGATGATAACTAATTATGTGCCTAATTTATAGTAGTCACAAGCCAATAGGTGTTCACCCTTGCATACTTGCACATAAACACACAAATATACTGAGTATTGCTCAAGATACGAGGAAGTTAAAAAGAAAATGTTGTTGAGATAAACAAGAACCAGTGCTGAAGTTCAGATTTTGGAGCTCTCTCCAATCAGCTCTGAAGCAGCAGCTTGCAGGCAAAAGAGCCCATTGTGTGACCTTGCCAAGAATTGTCTTGGTATGGGAATAAAAAGAAACACTGACATAAGAAAAATGGGCATTGGTTTGCTTTAGAGCTCACATAGCAGTTTAGAGCAGCAGAAGGCCAAGTGCTTAGAATTCAAGGCACTAACACTGTGCCTGATGAGATGAAAATTTCATCTTGGATAAGTGCTCAAGTGAGATAACTTCATTTTATTTCTACTTTCTAGAACATGCAATGAGAGATGGCTGATGCCCCCAGTGCAAGCTGCCACCAAAAATCAGCACATTAGGAATATTTACACTGGCACTTGAGCAATTTCCTCGGGTTAGAATAGGAAATCCTGCTGGACCTGTTGCAATAGTAACTACTGTAGAGATGATCAGCAGGTTGGGTTGTAATCCCAGTGCATGTTGGAATTATATCACTTTACACCTGCTAAGGATACTCGTTTCCTTGATGTAGAATCCACTTCCTTTCTTTTTTCTTTTTTTTCCCCCTGGCTGCTTGACACACACCCAAAGACACAACTTTACTGACTGCGAAGGGAATATCCCCGACTTCCAGCAGAGATCCCTGAAAGTGTTAACGCTTTGTGTTTGCCTTACGCATTTCAAGAAAGTATTAACTCACAGAATATGCACAAGCTGTTAAAATCTGCTTCCTTGAAAAGGCTTACAATATATCAAATCTATCTGCTTTGGGGTTTCCTAAATCATCTGTATCTCATCTATATCTGTATTATCTATATCTATATCATGACCATGGGGAGATAGTTAACCTTCACATTTGTTTCAGTTGATCAGAAAAGCTCTTATCTCTTAGATATATTCTAAATGCTTTTATCATTAAGAAATTATTGAAGTAGATACTTTGGTGAAAGCCTGTCACCTGCTCCTTGCCATACTTTTTTGCTTCAAAGATAAATACAAACTAACACCCAAATGCATGTATAGCTCTTAATGATATTCAAATACTGTGGCTCATTTTACCTACATGAATCTCCTATATGAGTGTGAAAACTATTATTTCTTTTCACCTTCACTATGTGCTGGCTCAAGTATGTTATATAACATATTGCTGGAATCTGGTTAATTTGAAAGGATACAGTAGGATAAACTTCAGGATAGCCTGGAGACAAGGCATCCCACATCTTACATGTTGAGTTATTGGCAGTATTCACAGCCAAACCCCTACGGCTACCTAGTATTTAACAGCTGTTTTAGCATCCCACAGTCATCCATTCATTTTTCCCCACAAAGTTCCCTGTGAGGTAAGTCATGTTGCTCAGGTAAAAAGAAAGAAAATTACTAAGCTATTCAGACAGAGTACTTCTGAAAAGGGATCCATACTCTCTTAAAACAAGTTAGGGCTTTTAAACACTGTCCAGCTATTTGAAAAGAATCTCTGAAGGTCAGAAAACATCATCCAGTTTCTATTATAAATATATACATATCCAGTTTATGCCCATTTTTAGTAGTATTAACATGCCTAGTTTTCCACTGCCTTTTTGCCTTCTGGGTCTTCACGCTTTTTTTGTGTGTCAACCTAAATAAATTAAGTATGATTGGTCCCTGTGAGGAAATAACCATTATTTCTTCCTGATGTCTCTAGTCTCAGGGAACTGACCACTTTTATCTATGCTCTCTTTGGTAGCTGTGTTTGAGTTTACAGAGACAATGCATGGAGGCAGCTGTACCCACACTGCTGGGTAGGATGGAGCCAGCAAAAGGATTGGTCATGCCACTTTTGGGATGCTCCAGACTGGAGCCACAGTTTGAGTGCTCCTGAGCTAATATATTCACACAGACCTCTGGAAGAGGAAATGAATAACCAGCCTGAGTTACTGGTAGTAACCTGTGGCAAAAAAAACCCAGTGTCCTTTCTACAGCAATAATTCTAACTACAGTGGTTAATTTCTATATTTTGTAACCCTAAAATTAAAATAGGTATACCAATGGTTTATAATTGAATTTCAAACTTTTTTTTTTGCATGACCCTATGACTAGAACTTGTCTCTGTATGAAATGATATAATAATGTAAAATGAAATAATAATGTAAAATGAAATAAAACCTCTGCTTGTGTCCAGCAGTAGCATTACAAAAACAAAGAAATCCAAAAGCACTCTACCTTACACGATTAAGTGGGGTAAGGCAGTGAAATGACATTTAGTCCAGTCTCATTTGGATCTCAGTTCTGCAGATAGTATGTGCATGACCTTGAGCAAATTGCCCCCCCACAAAACTTCACAAGGATTTAAGCACCAAGAGAGCCATTGGGCCTAGGGCACCTGACTCTCTGTGAGCATCTGGGTCTAAATTAAAATGTGTCTAAGTCCTCTATGTGCTAAGAATAAGGTAAATTTATTTTCTTCTACTGTTTTCCATTGCTTCGCTATCCTCTCTTATCCTAACATTTGTAGGTCAGGACTTTTTGCGTCTGCATGTGGATGGAGTCTTAGAAGAGAATCAGATTTTATCTCTGTTTCCTAAGGTCTTTATCTCTGCTTCCTAAGGTCTGTGGATATTGCTTGCAAAAAAATTATTATTGTTAATGTTTTACTAAGGAACGTGGGACTGAGTTCCCAGGAGAATGGGCTCTGACATGCATCTTTCTATGCGCTATTGCATAGTTAACTATTCTTTGCCAGTTCTTCTCAACCTTACTTTCTCAAGACACAGAAGGTTCCTGTGACCATCTGACATTTGTGTGCCCATCTGCCTTGATTGTACTGGCCATTTTCAATCAAATTTTTCATAGATTTGAAGGTACAATGTTTGCACAAGTTTAATGATAATATAAATGAGGGAGACCAAAAATAATTCTACCTTCTTTCTGAAAATAATTTATCTTTAGCATGAAAATTACTTCAATCATGTGTCAGGAATCTCAAACACACGAGATTTTCCTTATCCTAGTCAGGAAACCTCATTATGATAAATACTCTACAAATACATAAGTCTTATCCCTAGGCATTTTGCAGTGTAAATGAAACCAATCCCACCTTCATGGTACTAGAATGTCCAGGTTTATTCTATTTTTAGTTAGGACCAGAACTTGAAGATCCTGTAGTCTAAGAACAAACAGAGTGAAACAAACAAAAAAATTCTATGAGGAGGTCTAGGAGAAAAAAACCCCAACAACCCAACATTATTAAATTCAGGGGTTTTGAAACAAAAGAAAACCAAAATAGGCTAGGTGAGAAAACCATTTATCTAGGCCAGTCCAATCTTACTAGAAAGGAAAGGTCCAAAAGGCATTAATTCCACTTCTGTGTTATTATCGCCAAAATACATCACTGCAATTTGGACATATAGAATGTCTTCAACAAGCTTGGAGAGTAAAATGTTGACAAAGAAATATGTGTTATTAGTTTGAGCTCCTAGGTCACCCGTGGGACAACAATACAAACAACCTGGCTAATATAGCCAAAAATAAGCAAGGGGCTCAGACTGTAGTCAGAGTAGGAGAGGAAAAAAGAATCACTAATGTAATGAAGAAGGACAGAAAATGAATACCAGGTTGAGAAGAAACATGTTTGTGGAATAGGTGTGTCAAGAGAGATAGCTGCATAGTTCATCTAAATGACAATATGAATGTTCTCTCCTCAGGCTCTGTTTCTTTCAGTCTTGTATATTTATTTTTTTGTTGTTGTTGTTCTTGCTTACAGCAAGTAGCTGGAAGGGAAACAATGTGAACCAATGATTACTATCTCACTAGTCTTTTAAGTTTTGAGACTTGTCCCCTCTCCAGAGGCAACCTAGAAAGAAATAAATAATCGTTTTAGGGAAGGTTGGAAGCATGGTAAAAGAAAAGCAAACAAACAAAAAAGCAGCACAGGGATAAATGTGGTTTTAATTCAACCCTTGTTAACAAATAGTTTAAAAGGTGAAAAGTGTCATCTATGGTGCTGCAGTTAAGCTAGGTGCTGTAGCCATTCCCAGTTGATTACTCTTTTTTGCTAATTCTCAGTGACTGACACCTGTCTTAGGAATCATATCTATCTTATTTCAGCTCCATCAAACTGTACTCTGATGTGTTTTTAGTCAGAGCTGTGACAACAAGGAGTACACCTGAGGGAAAAAGTGCAGGAAATCTTTCAGTGCTTCTATTCAGGAGAAAAGCATGCAGAAACATGGAAATACTGCTATCCACCTGTGGACAAGTAAAGCTTCCCAGAACTGGAAGGAACCTAGAAGAAAGTGAAGCTGTGTCTCGAACATTAAAATGTCTTGACAGTGCCCTGTCCTTGGCAGTTTCACAAGTCAGTACCCAGAGCCATCCTTTGGTAGTTTTAAAACTACAGACCTACAATAATTTCAGTGAGTCATTACAGAAGCTGAGGACATGCTTGAAGGGACTCTTGATTCCAGAATCATAGTCATAGGGAAACTTGAGCTGGAAGGGACCTCTGGAGATATCTAGTCTATCTTACTACTTCAGAAAAGTTGTCTGGATGTGACACTTAGTGTCATGGTCTAGTAACCACGGTAGTATTGGATCAAGGGGTTGACTTGATGATCTCGGAGTTCTTTTCCAACCCAGTTGATTCTATGATTCAAAATTATGGCTGCTACAACAACTCGCTCAGGCTGCATGCTTAGCTCAAGAAGAGCAGTTGTGCCCTGCAGAGCTTGACAGGATCAGGAAACACTGTGATGTACACTTAAGACCTGCTTTGCACATCATGATGCTGATCTTTCCCATATGTTCCTCAAAGAAAGTCAGGTGAGTCTTTGCAGGGTTTTGTTTCCTCTTGCCAGTGCTGATCAAATTGGGGTGTTTTGAATGGGTTCTTTTCTGCCCTTCCTCTGTCAGACAGAGTAAAACATAACAAAGGTAGGGATATACAACTGTAGCAGTGATGGATGTATTAGAATAATAATGCTTCAAAAGTCGATCACACAAGAGGACACTTGAGGAAATGAGGCAGATGATCAAAAAGAAGTTCATCAGTGATCCAAGATGCTGCAAAAACATGGGATTCCTGATAGGTTTTCAAATACTACAAAATAAGACTGCATGTTTGCAACCTGGAGCCTACAAACACATCTAATTTCAGAAAAATTTGTCTTTGAGTTGCAGGATATTTTTGTTTAATAAAGAGCTGAAGATTCAGCTTATAAAACCAGAGAGACAAATCCTAGGATATTCAAAGTGTGCTGAATGCTGACTGAACACTATTATCAGTTAAATAGAAAGAGCAGATTGACTGCTTTTTAAAATCTCATTCCCAAAGACAATCAAAGTATTTAATCTACCCCTCAAGTCCAATACAAGTTCACATTCCAAAAGATATATTGTACTGTCCCATTTTAATCTGCCCACAACATAAAATTCAATATTCCTCTATAGTTTTATCAACTTTCTTCCTAGAAAAATTTTCCTTACCTTCAGCTCATTTCTATCTCTTCTCCTCCCACTTCTAACTATTCTATTTTTTGGTGTCTGCAAACAAGAGTCATTTGAAAGCCCTCAACAGGATTTCTCACAAGACATTAAGTACTATTGCAAAAACAAGCTGCACACTGTGCTGAAAAAAAGCTGAGATCAAAACAAACACTTTACTTTCAACATGACACAATGAAAAGAGGCAAAATGTCTAGAGGGAGTGACAAGAAAAAAGTACAAAATTTATCCATACTTGTAAGTTCAATTTCTTTACATCCTCTCTGATTAGTTAGAAGTAGCTTATAGGAGTCTTGCCTAGTAACTAAAGAAAGCAAGATGGGGTTTTACAAATATTTCTCCTAGGTTCTCTCTTGATTTTAACTCATTGTTCCTAGATTTGCTCTTTTTTTTAATATTGTCTCTTTCCCCTTCTCCCAAAACAAGACAAAAATCTAAGATCCGAGTTGATTCACAATGCCTACATTACATGCCTGCTGGGAAGTAGTAACCACACATTAGCAAGTTTACATATACAAGTTGAGAGCAAAAACAAGCAGCTCAATGTGACAAGTTAGCTTAGGGATATTGGGGAGGGGAAAAGAGAAAAATTCTGTAAAACTGAAATTGCAAGCTCACCTGCTGCTGCCCAACAGCCTCAAGCTTTAACAGTGACAACTGCACAACTCCAACAGCAGCAATACCCTGCAAACCCCTCTGCTCACAGCTCAAGCACAATTGAAACAATAAAGCTTGTGTGACCTGTAATGCAAGTTTTTCCCCATAGGTGGTTTCCATTTGTGGTTATGCCTCTTCAAGCCAAGACTGAACAAGGACAGACAAACAAACCAAGTACATCAAATTACACACATACAAGAGCTGCCAGGCTGGCTCAGGTTTCTAGCCCAATATCTCTCCATTGACACTGACAACTGAATTTACCTCCAATTCTGCTGGTCAGTGGACACTAAGGGAAGAATTAGGGGGCTAGCTAAGAGTTTGTGGCCCCCTTCATCTTCCAGGAAAGGCAGGACAAGCTGTGCAGCACATATGTTGTGAGCTACCATGCTGCTGAAGAGACCAGCAGGAAAGGGAAGAGTGAATACAAGTAAGCTCAGATGGTCCTAAGTAGATGATGCTGTAGACCTCATGGAATGTGCAGGAAGATGTCCCATCCTGCTATTTGTTTCCAAGGACCTATTGGAACTGGGAAGGTTTCAGAGAGAAACAGCAATGTTTAGCAAATATCTAGAGACTCCTATGGGTGAGGAAAGACTTTGGAAACATGAGGACTGTGAAGAGTATGGAGAGTTTGGATATAAACTAATTGTTCATCTCTTCATGAATAAAAAAATTAGGGTATGCTATGTGAAGCTTCTCATTACCAAGTTCAAAACAAACAGGAAAAAACAAAGAGGAAAAATGGATTATTTGCCCCACAGGGTGCAGGAGACTTGTAGAGAATGTAGCTACAGGCTGTTGTAGATGTTAATAGATGATATGCATTCAATAATAAAGTGATTAAGTTCATAACAGAGAATGCATTGACTATTATTATTGACATGGCATTTCAGAGTGCACTGGGGGAAGTGTCATATATGTTTGTGCTATTCTTAATCTGCTCTAGAAATTCACTTGTGACCACAGATAAAGACTTGGCAGGAGGGAATTTTTTTTCTTTTTTAGCCAGAAAGAAGGTAGCTCCAGTACACTGGCATTCAGCTTCCCTGGGAGAAAATGCCTTCAGTGGCACAAGCCATTGCAGTGGAAAACTGACGAATACTGAGATTAAATCCCCTTCCCTCAGCCCCAGTGAGCTCAACCTCTGCTGAGGTTTTTCTCATCACTGACAAAGCAAGTTCAGAGATTTCTTGCTATCATACTTTCAAGTTGGCATGCAATCTCTCTGCTCACTTTAAATGACTTTCTAAAACATTGTTTGTAACCTTTGTTTCAGATCCAGCCAGTTGGTAGCGGGGAAACCAGACCTGGAGTCAGAAGCTGCAAATGGATTGGGAAGCATCTCTTAATGAGATTTCTAGAGAAAGCTTTTTCTGGCTTTTCAGGGTTTGCTTTTTTTTTCTTTCAAGTTGTTGACAGAAAACAGTGTCTGTAATAATTCTGTGCCTAATTTGATTTTCAGGCTCTTAGAGACCTGGCACAAGCAGAGCAGGTTTTGTCAGTGCTGAGGGATTTTTCATCTGAGAGACTAAATTAACTCTGTCTTTTCTTCTGCACTTTCTTGAACAATATTGGGAGATGTGGAACAAAAGCAAACAAAAACAAACCCAAAAACCCCAAAGGTCTGATCATGCAGAGGAAGATGAGCAATTAGATTTTCACATTAACCTGACCACTGGAATTAGCAATCCTTGGGGTGAGACAAAAACTGAGATACCAGAAATAAAGGTGAGGCACTTTGGGTTGCTTTTTGCTGAACTCTTCATTATTTGATGCTCACAAAGAATTCATCTGGGACAGAAAATATTAAGTCATCACTCAACTGTTGCTTAGAGAAAATTAAATAAATACATAAACCCAGGCATTTACAGTTCTGCTACCATGAAAACACACAGATGCCAAAATTCAGAGCCTTATATCTAGCTATACTTCAGTACCATATAAAAAGTGATGAACTCACAGGCATTACTCAAAAAGATATACAGTACCTTTGGATAACAGAGCAAACTGAAGATATTTCATTAGTGATGTCAAAAACATGCTGCACAGGAGGGCAAGTGCCATGGGAAATCTTGCCTTTTTCTGAACATTGCTGAACATCTTGGTCACTGAACACTGCTGAACTACTGTGGCTAAAAACAAACTGCAGTGAAAGCGTTTCAGCCATTAGCTACAACATTAGTCTATAATAGATAATGAGCAGCATACCAAGCTGGGAAGATGCATGTAGAAGGAGAAATGAAAATAAAAACAGTGTCCTGTGATTGAAAAGACCTCTGGCTCTAGATCCTGGTGCTTCCACAGGACTTCTGCCCGATGATGGACAAGAGGTCTTGTCACCATCTGGCTTTCCTTTGGGTTGGAAGATCCAAGCCCAGCAGCAACTCGGGTCAGCTTTCGGGAGCCCAGGTATGGCCAACCTGTGCTAATGTGCTCTCACTGCACCTTCCTGTGACTCAGATTACCATCTTTGAAAAAGACTGAGAGTCTTTTCCACTTTCCTAAGTGGTTTGTAAATCACCTCGAGAACTCTGAAAATAGTAACAGCAGCAGTTTGGATCCCGAACTTTCAGAGTCCATCATCCTTGTTGTTCACTGGTAACTTGGATTTCCTAGAAGACCTTGGATTTTGGGATCCACATACAGTGCAATGCTCAGAAAGCAGAAGTTTAAGTGGTGAAGTCTTTGTTTGACATGCAGGGCAAGTAATTGCTATAGAGAACAAGCTTTTGAATAGCCTTGACATTTTCAGTGAATGAACACCTGCAGATGCTGTATTTTGCTTACCTTGTTCTGTTTCCAGGAATTGCCTACAGGAAGGGGGAAGACCTTTTTCAAAGGTCTGACCTTCAGAGAGAAATGGAAAGGGGAAAGTCAGGTCCCCATACAGCTGCTTAAAGGAGATAAATCAAATTTTCTACCACAGAGGGAACACACATAGGGAGTCCTCCATACACAAGGAAGAAGAGGTCAAGAGAAAATCACTATGATGCATATACCTTTTAACAGGCAGCCTAATAAATGGCACATTCAGAAAATTTAAAATGTACATGAATTTGTCCACGGAGAACTTTATTTCCTCTTTCCCACAATAATTTCTGAATGGAAAGGGAAGGAAAAGGACCACCTGCATCATGGACCAAACTTATGACTGGTTTTGTAAAGTACAAGTCACTACTGAAGTAAACATTAACTTTCTAGTTTAAGCCATATGAAAATCACTAATTTCTAGTCCTGAGCCAGGATTGGCTTCCTGAGAAGAAGGCTTCTTATCTTGTCTAGTTTTGCACTCAGCAGAGCAGAGGGTGCAGCATCCTCCTGCCTCATCCCCGGACACCTGCTGGCCTCAGCTTTTTGCCTATGTAGTCAACAGAAGTAATTCCAGTGACTGCTCCAAAATCAGATTGCCTATACCAAAATATGGTATGTGGGGCATGTTGTGAGAAACCCAAAATCTAGAATTTCCTGCAGTGAGACATAAGCAAATTCCAGTTCATTCAAACCTGTTCTGATTGCAAAAGGCAGTTTTGTAGTCTTTATAGTTCAAGGAGGTTGTGATGCATACAGAGTGCTTGGGAAACAAAGTAATCACTAGGAAAAAGAATCAATAATTAATTCAAAGGCCAGTTATTAATATATATACATCAAAATATAAATTCAAGTGCAGTCAAACACATCAGACAAAAGCAATATGCATGCTGAAAGCAAGAGGCAGTCACATCCATGTAAGCAGGTGGGTAACTGACTGCATTTGTCTGTGCTGAACTGGAAGGATAAAAAGAGCCACTAATCAACATCCTTATTCTCCCTACTGTTACATGCCAGCTAAAGGAAAATAAATCATATGATGATTAATAAAAAAAAAATTGACTTTCTAGAGAAAAGACTGATTTTTCTGCATTTAATCGATTTGTCTTTCACTTTGCTTTCTACTTCCTCTCCTTGAATGAAGTGCCAGAGGCAGTAAAAGAGGTACTTTAATACCAAAATTACTCTGAAAAGTAAGTTTAATCACATACCTCAAGGTTTTCAGAAAAGAGAATGTATAGAATATTTTGGCACTTGCAAGGAAGAAATGTCTTGAGTTGGAATGGCTGAAAACTTTTTTTAAAAACATTGTTTTCTATTTTGTAATTTTATTTTACTTTTGAGGTGGGTTCTCCATCCTGTGGTATGACCCTGTTTGCACATCCCACAGAATAGTTTAAGAACAGGGTAGTGCTGCAGTTTAGGCCTCAGTCACACAGTGATGCTGAGGAGGGAGGTGATGAGATTACCCCCAAGTGGTACCATATTTTGCTTTGCTATCCCCAGAGTTCATTTGTTCCCACAGGCAGTGAGTGGGAAGCCTCCTGGGTACAGAACACAACCCACTGCTGACAGTGGAAAAGCACAGCCCTCTATTCTGAGCCCCTTTTCAATGCCTTCTTTAGTCCCAGCTGAGACCCTGAGCATCTGTGTTCAAGACAGAGACAGGGGAGATGCAACTCAGATGCTCTTCCAGATTTCAAAAAGCACTTGTGGACCAAGTTGATGATAAAAATAAAAGCAAAGAAGCAGGGAAAAGCATAACTCAGTGATTTGATAGCAACCAGGAAAGAGCATTGCAAAGTCCTGATTGCAAAGTGATGGACAGAGGTTTCCATTTCACATGTTGTAATTCTAATCTTGCAATACCATTCCCAAAATATCATGAGAGAGCCCTCATGCAAGGAGGAATAAAGAAGGGCCCAAAGAGGAGAAATAACTACATGGCCCAGGATAGAAAACATGGAAAGGAAAGGGAGTTGAGTGTTCAGCAATTTGCAGCACAGAGAATTTCCATTCAGAAACTGATGTTCCTCATAGTAAAGGCAAAAAGGCAAGATAAAACCAGAAAGTGGGTTTTTTTTTGGCATAGTTTGAGGAAAAGCTCCGTGTGAAGTTATAATTGACACAGTTTAAATTCCAAGAGTGCAAATGCCAAGAAATTCACAGGACTGCCAGGCAATCAGATGATCCTCGTATGACTCACCCTAATCCTCTGAGATAGCTGCCTGTATCTTGTGAAGAGCCGGGGTCCTTCAGTGAAGAGGATGATGACATAATAAAAACCTTTGTATCTCTGCTTTTAGGAGCCTTCATAAGAACGCACAGAATGAGAAAATTTCAATTTTAGACTCTCCACAGAGACAATATAGAGAATATACAAGAGCTGAAATCCTGCAAAAAAGGTATTGAGAGCCTCCCCATGAACAAAAGAAAAGTCTGTTGAAGGAGCAGGTGCCACGGAGAGCTGTTGGTGACTGAAAAAAAAAAATCAAGGACAAGGCATGAGGGAAGTCCTGGGTATTTTCCATAGAAGAAAGAGAGGTAGAAAGAGATGCAATTCAAACCAAAGAACTGATCCAGCAGAAGTGGAAAGAAAAGTTACACCCTAATGCTAAGATCTTTCCCAATGCTTCCATCTAACTATTTGTAAAAAATGTGAAAAATATAGAATGTGGAAGACATTATTGAGAGGCTAAAAGCAAAGATAGCAATGCAGATATCAAAATGATGAGAAATGAAAGAGAAAGAAGTGACAGAACAATAGCTACAACCACAGTTTATTTGGGCTCTGATTTATGCTCTTCATCTCCACCAGAAAGATGTAGGACGCATGTGTATCTGACTTTGTAAAAACACCACCAGACTCTTTGTTGTTATAGCCTTAAAAAATACATCTTCTAATGGATGATAATCTTATACCAGACTTAATTTCATTTCAAGACATCAGCTGAACTGGAATGGAAAACTTTCATTTTCTTAGCAAAACTTTGCACCTCATAAAGGTTTTATCTGTTGCTATGGCAAAGGCTTTACCCAAAGGAGTCACTTGTAGAACACCACAAGAACGGGGAATTTTTCAGTTCCTTTCACATGCACATTTTCATACCCCAGACATTTTAATTTAATCATATTTTCCTTTCATCCTTCAGACAGTTTCTTTTATTCCTGAATAAGCTGCATGTCTACATCAGCAGCAAGGAAGGATCCCTTCTTATAATCCCCACTGTAAATCAAAATCTACTTTTAATTATAGAATATCAACTATTTCTCTTTGATGACATTCAAGTGCCTATTCCAAATTGAAAGAGCAATAGAATAACTGCCATGGTATTTTCGTACACAGAGTGATGACCTTTTTAATATGATTTCATGGAAACAATGGAGTTACAATCATCAGGTTATATAGAAAGTTGCTGCTTCTTTTTTTCAGGCATTCCATTTTCAATTCACAATGACATTTGATAGGAGGCATAAAAATGCCAGTATATTGGTGTTTTTTGAGCCACCTCTTCCAACAAGAATTCCCCTCCTCCCCGCGTCCCATTTCTTTTTACAGTGCTATGTTGTTCACTCATTTGGGACTACTTCAATTTGCTTATTAAATATGTAAGATCTTCTTTATGCAGCCAGGAGCTGAATCATGTAAGATTAACACAAAGCCCTTGTGAGAAGATTTTTTTAAACTTTATTAATATTAATAGTACGTGCAGCTCACGTATTTTTGTTCTTTCCAAACCCAAATGTCAATACAGTGGATAAATTGTACTTTTCTTCCTTGCCTTCTTGGCCTTCTTCAAAGAAATGATGACATTCAACTTAACTAGAAGTAAAACTTTACACATTTCCAAGTTCCATTTTTACATCCCAAAAAGTCATGGACTCTGTTGCCTGGCCATTGATAAAAGGGTTACCTGAGGAAACAGGTAAGAAGCATAAGGATTTTATTCTTTGTGATGACTTATGCAACATCATAAATCACACAGTTCTTAATCAAGTAGAGGATTTCACTAATAACCTAATAAGAAGAGCTATAATAGTGAAACAGTAGGAATCTGGATTTGAACCCTTGCACAGAATTGACAGAAAATTCAGATGCTGAGGTTGTATGCAAGGCAGAGAGCATACTGAGGAGGAACATCTTACTCCTAACCAGTAGGTAATAGGAGAGAAGAAAAAGTGCCTTTCATCCCCTTTCCTGTCAGAATGAAGTCTGAAAAATGCTCCTGAAATGTTGGCTTACAAGATCTTTTTTTCAAGGGGTTTAGCACACCTCATTCCTTTCTTTCCAAACTTCACTGGAGGAGGAAGTATCACGTACTTACTCTGGATACAGAGACTTAGTAGATGAGGGTTCACTCAAGAAGTGGTTTCAATTCTCTGTTATATATGACAAGACTCAATTTCACATCTCAGAGAAATTCTACAGTTGAACATTTTGACAATTGCTGTGTTATCTTGTCACTTCCCCATCTCCACTTCTGAATTTTTGCTGCAGAATTTCCTCCTGTTTGCTCTGACTACACAGGACTACTGTGTCTATTGCCAGAAAATGATGTCTGCACTTCAGCCTTGGGCAGTGCCTCTCCATAGGAGACTGTCCTGAGGAAACATTACTGGATTACTTTATTGTCAATGTACAAACAACCCCATTGCCACTCTTAAAAAGGATCCTTCTATTCCCTTCTTCAGATTGTTGGGGTTTTTTTACCTCCAGCTAAAATACAGAACTACTTGCTATAGCATCTTCTAAAAGTAGGATCCTTTGTCACAAAAGGAGACAAACCTGTTAATTACCAGGCAAAATTCTCCTCCCCTCTCATCTTCTGTTTCACAATCAAATAACATAAATGTTTTCCTTTACATGGAGATAGATTCAAAAGGGAAAGACAAACCTACAGTCTGCTCATTGTGTCACCCTAGCGAGAGAATATGGAAAAGCAACAGGTAGAGATGGAAAGAATCTGAGTCTTCTGCTTATTTCAAGTTTTCTATAAAAGAGAGAAAATCAGCTACGACTTAAAAGAAATCAACAATATTATTCTAGTTTCTGGAGGTCTCACTCTATGTTCACAAGCTGTTCTGTGAAACTTCCAGGAAAACTCATGAACATTCAAATTCTATTTTTAAGACCACAGTCCAGAAAGAGAGAATGAAAGTTCACTATGTTCTTGTTGGATGCATGGCACTGAAGATGTAAGAGGTGAAAAATGCTCTGTAGTATTATAGAGCTAATTATTAATCTGTCAAATAGGTCAGGATGAGACAATTCTCTTTATTCGTATGGATACCAGGTGACAGCTTGTACATGGCTTCTACATTCAGAAATGACCACGGTGATTGTATAGTCAGGCATATTGTTTACTGTAGGACAAACAATTCTTCCAAATTTAATGTTTTTAAATATTGGGGATTTTCTCTTTCCTTCTTTCTCGATCTTTCTATATTTGTTCTGCAAAAGATTTAAACCAAAAAATTGACTGAAGAAAAAAGTAACGTGACTGGAAGTAGAACACTGGAGTTGCAAGCAAGGAGTTTATTCATATTATACTTTCAGTCTTCTTCCTCAAACCGAGGGCACTCAAAATTTTGAGGCACTGATCTAATGCAAAACAAATTAAAAATTTTTTTCTCTTAATCATAAACAGTGAAATGGAGTTTGAAAGTTGAAATCCATTGGGATGCCTCCTGATTCAGGGTTGTTGTGGTTTTAGCTTAAAATCAGTAAACAGTGAGCAGCTCTCTCTTCTGTGATGACTATAAAAACCTTACGTTTGCATATACAAGTAAATTAAATTGTGTTCTGGGAATGACTCAAAGAAAATGAAATCAATCACATTTATAAGCGTCTTGTAACCTTTACCCGTTTCTCTGGAAGAGAAATAAAATGAAGACAATTGTACCTTGGTTTCCACAGTGTTGTCTCAGTGTTTGATAGGAATCTGACTGGGAAATGATACCGACAGTAAGATAACAAGAAAACCCATTTATCACTGTGACAGGTGCTTGGTTTTATATGGGTTTAAATTACCAGTGATGGAGTAGGGTTGTCTTTCTCTCATCTCAACCTCATAACCACTGTTTAGACTCAACTAAAGTTTCCATTTCATAGTAATCAAGTTACATGGAGTCAAATTGTTATTCATGAATTCCAGGAGGTTAAGACTTGAGATTCATTAATGTGATGTTGTCAGCCACATCGAGCAGGTCCATGGCCCAGAACAGTGTGGTAATTGGTAAATCTGAGTGCTGGGTGGTTAATGGCTGTTTATTAGCCTCTAATACGTTCTGTGTTATTTAGTCTTACAAGATTTGACGTTAGATATTTCTACTGAGTCACAACACCCTGACAGTTCACCTTTCTTGTACATCAGTGGACGTGTGCCAGAGCTTGACTATGCTATTGAGGAAAAGAAATACAAATCACCACTTCTACCTTCTGCTGTGCAGCGTGATCTTTCTCCTTTGGATACCTGGGGACTTAAGGAGCTGTTCTGAAACCCAGGGCACTTTTATAGACAAAGACAGTGCCAGTTGTGTCGTTTCTATGCATGTATTGAGTAACCTCGATTTATTTATTTTTTTCCTTAGGAAACCTCTACTCTCTTGACTGTTTTTTTCTAAGGAAAAAACCTGTTTTTTTCTTTTTTGCTTTTCAAAAGAAATAAAAGCATCCTTATGATTTCTCTGGAATTTTGTCCATCATGTGCAATCTCTTCTCTTTACTTCTGAAGCACAGAATTTTACAAGGCATCAGTCTGTAATAGAAATATCCCTTTTCACATCTCATTTTGATGGTAGGATTGATTGCTAAATATGAAAGTTTGCAAGAACAAGTCATATTCACAGCATGACACTCGGCTAGGGGGACAAGCATGTGTAAGTCTAGGTAGAATTCAGCTGAGTCACAAGGCCCTTCACAGACTATCAAAGTCCTGTTAACATTTGACATCTCATATAATTCCTGCCCTTTAAAATAGCTGTGTGCTGATCTATGAAAATGGGGGTGTTTACTTACAATTTAAACATAATTGATTTATATGTACTTTATTTTTTTTCCACCTTGCCCTTTATCTGATACCCATCCTGTAGATTCCCTCTCCTGAGGAATTTAGAAAGAGCAAACATAGTCTTGAGTTTATTCTGTTAAAAATGCAAAAAACCTTTCATTCTCCTACATAATGTCTCCAACTCCTTTGTTATTCTCTGCACCTGTTCAAGTTTCAAATTATTCTCTAACACAAGGGAGTAGAAAAACATACAGGGAATTGTGGTGGATTGACCATGGCTGGACACCAGGTGCCCACCAAAGCCACTCTATCACTGTCCTCCTCAGCTAGATGGGGAAAGAAAATATAAGGAGAAGCTTGTGGCTTGAGATAAGGACAGGCCTTGGCCAGCAGCAGGTCTGTCTTGGAGCCATCTGGCATTGGCTCCATGAGAAAAAAGAGAAGGTTCTAGCAGCTTCTCACAGAAACTGTCCCTGTAGCCCCCAGTACCAAAAGCTTGCCACACAATCCCAATACTGGAATAAAAATAAGTACTACAAAGGCTTTGCACATAAGTTGCTAATACTTTGCTTATTCTATTGTCAACATAATTTTGTCTGAGACACAGTAGAGTGATATTTTGTTTTTTCCATAGGTGTGTCATACCACGATTGACCAAAAACCGGGCATATTTTCCTTCTCTCCTAGTACTAAATATTGATAAATACTGCCCAAAATTTTATATTAGTTCTGGCATGTATGACCTTCTGTTTCCATTACTCCAGGACCTCAAGGTCAGTCAGTAATTTCTGTATAGTAACTGGATCCTTCTTCTTTATTAGTATCCTTTCTACCTTTGAAATATTAGCATGTTTCAAAAGCATTGTGTATCACTCTGGTCACAATGATGAGTGGATAGGCAATATTAAGCAAGATAAGGTTTCAGTATTTCTACTATAAAGCTCCCTTCAGCCTAATATTTTCCTTTGTTGTATTTCAGTTTCTCATGCACCTTACCAGCCTTCTACTAGTTTTGTTTCCTTCAATCTTAATTGTTTCTCTTATAGCAAAATATGAAAAGCTTCACAGAAATTGAAGTAGGTTAGATCTACAGAAACTGGACTGAAGAGGAGTTTTTCATGGTATAATGCAATTGAGATGCTTTTCACCAAAACTCACAGGGATATTTAAAATGAAACCTAGACCAGTTGGAAAATCTCTGGCTTTTATGCTTTGTTCAATACTTTAGATTCCTCCTAGTTTCTCAGAAGGGTACAAATATGCATCAGGGTCAAGGTTTTGGTAGAATTCATGGCATTACAAGGCTTTGATAAAAAAGAAGCAAACCCAGGCAGTTCAAATTCAAGTTGCTTTTCACTTGAAGTCAGGACTATTCAGACACAAACCCAAGTCACAGGTCTGTGGGTGCATACCCTGAGCCAGCATTCACTGAAAGTCTTTCAAGAAAACTCGACAGTGTTTATCTCTTATGTAGCTCGAAAGCCCAACAGTGTGAAAATTAGTTTCCATGCACATTATAAATCCAACTACTCTTCATGAAGCATATGTAACAAAGGTGCTAGGCATATAAATTAACATTTCAAAAATGTGATCACATCTTGGCAATATAAACTGAGACTGAGCCTGTGAAAAGACACTGAGATCTTATTGATGGGGGTGGTTTTGTTTTTAAATGGCATACCATCAAAATAACAACAACAATAAAATAAACAATCCAGGCTTGATAGGTTTCATATTGTGATGCAGCATCATGCATATTAATCACCATAATGAAACTTATCCCAAATAATTCACATGCTGCATAAACAGTTCTGTGACGTGAAGCATTTTAATTGTTGGCAAGCACATATTGCTCAAATCTGTGACAATTAGAGCAAAATCTGTGTCTTTGTACCATTCTCTTTTGACTGACGTTTTATTCTATCCAAATAATACTTTTAATAAAATCTAAAGATGGACCCTTAGGAAACAGTATGAAAATCCTTCTTTTTTTCCCATCAAGCAATGGACTTGGAGAAGAGAGGTAGACCATGGTCAAAAGCTTCCACACCTGACAGGTTAAGCCTCTCACACGTGATGGTTATTGAGTATTCCCAGAATTATCGCAGCAGTCTCTATTCAACAGTGTACACTGGTGGTATAGATGATGAAAGTGACACAGTTGCTTTCATTATTAACTTCATTATATGATCTGTAACATTATTAGCAGCAAGACTGCAAGTACAGAAGGCAAGCTGCTAATGTAATCAAGCACAAGACACTGAAAAATTGTGAATAATATGGTATTTGCATAAAAACAACTTCTTATTAAAATCACAGCCAGGGCAAAGGGCTCGAGGGTAAACTCAGAAGTTTTTTTAGTAAAAACTTCAATAAATTGTACAAAATTTGAAATAGGGAAGGAATTTTTCAGAGGTATTATTGTCAAGACGTGAGTCTAATTGATGAGACATTGGTATTTTTGTTGTCATTCATATTTTGATTACTTCAAGTAGTCACAATCAAGAACTGGGGTCCTACTGAGGTAAACTGTTTACCCAAGTATAAACCCCTTTTTGCTCAAATAGATGATGAGGTAAATTCAATGAGACAAATGCTTAAATGGTTGCTGAATGGCAATTGATTTTATTCTGTGATTAAAGTCAGAATGAACTAAATGGTCTTTCTCTTATTGGACTCTTTTTTCCCTCCACTCTTTGTGGTTTAACTCTAACTGGCAATTAATTACCATGCAGACACTTGTTCACTCCCTTCTCCTTGGTGTAATGGCGGGAAGAATTGGAAAAAAAAAGTAAAACTCGTGGGTTAAGAAAAATTTAATAATTGAAATCAGGTAAAATAAAGAATAACAACAATAATAACAATTATAAAAATAATTGTAATGAAAAGGAGACAAATAAAACCCAAGAAAAAGAAGTGGTGTACAATACAATTGCTCATCACCCACTGACTAATGCCCAGCCAGTCCCTGAGCAGCAATTGGTGCCTCCCAAGAAAAACCCCTCTTATATACTGAGAGTGGTTTTCTGTGGTGTGGAATATCTCTTTGGCCAGTTCAGATCAGCTGTCCTGATCCTGTTGTTTCCTGGCTTTTTATGCACCTCTTCACTCACAGATCATGAGACACTGAAAAGTCCTTGACTTAGAGTGTGTATGATTTCACAACCACTAAAACATCGGTGGGTTATCAACATTATTCTCATATGAAATCCAAAAAACAGCACTATACCAGCTAGTAAGAAGAAAAGTAACTATATCTCAGATGAAACCAGGACACCACCTAAGCTTTCTTTTGTGTTATAGATGCTTCTGGAAATTGTATCTTGAAGAGAAACCACATGCATGGTTGGAGATTTTAGGAGCTAATATAATATAAATACCAAACAGTGTGTATTGGTCCAGTCAGATCATTTACATAAAATGGATCTTTAAAGTAAGATGTCTATAAAAGTCATGTCTTTGCCTTTTGGTCTTTAAATAATAAATTCCTCTGGAAATTCACAAGAAAGACATGAAACCTTTGATTTTCAACAAAGGTTTTACTATGTGCGGAAGTGTAGTCTGTTCCTCTGAAGCCTAAAACTGAACTACAACAAATCTGAGTCCAAAGAAAACACAACTATTCTTCTCTCTTACTCCTTGGCTTTCAAGCCTAGTGCTGTTGCAAGAGAAAAGTTGTGTCCTTTTAATTCCCGTAGGGCACTGTTACATCCAGACTTCCCTGACCTCATTCAAGTATGATGAGTCCTTGTAGTTACAGCAGCAATGTAACAACATGCTCCGTGAGTTCTGCCAACAACCAATTACAAGCATTGACGCTTGTCAGGCAAAAAAGCCACTGTGGGCCAGCATCCATGAAGGTGTTCGGATCTTGAACCTCTGTGAGAGGTTCCTAGGTAACCCTGTTCCCTTCCTGACATAACTTGCTGCAGCTGTTGGGTATTTGCAGTGTATCTAAAGCAGCGGTTTTAAACACAGTAAGGATTCTCTTTCAGTCATTAAAGGAAAACACTTTAATAGTGTTTATGTGTAATTCTACCTTTGATGTCATCAGGAGCTAAGTTAGGTTCCTTGAGCATGAGATGACTGTTTGTTAACTGCAGTCATGGGTGGGTTAATTTTACTGAGAAATCTCAAGTGCTGGAGGCCTCTGTAATTTGCTGTAGCACTTATTCCTCAGGGGAAGTGATTCTGTACTAAACTTCAAAAAATTCATCATAAAAATATTACCATAAAACAAGATAAGACACACAAATCCCTCTTCAAGAAAATAAATAAAACATCAGGTTTTATCACTCTCCTCTAATTAACATGGCAACCGTTCTATTCCTTCCTGGAGCCTCCAGGGCAAATGATGTCAGGTGGTGACATGGTGCAAACACCCTGGTGAAAAAGGGAAGCAGCTGGTGTGTACTTGAAGAGGGAGTTATTTCCTAGCAATGCAAACTCCTCTGGAACTCATCTCACACCTTTTGCAGTTAAATAACTTACAGATGTTGACAATATGTCAGTGTGGAGAAATTACAGTATGTATAGTATGCAAATTATATACAGTCATGTTGCATTTTGATTTCTCCTCATTTGTATAAATGGAAAAAATATACAAGAATATAAAGAGAAGTACA
This sequence comes from Chiroxiphia lanceolata, assembly GCF_009829145.1. NCBI lineage: Eukaryota > Metazoa > Chordata > Aves > Passeriformes > Pipridae > Chiroxiphia > Chiroxiphia lanceolata. The sequence continues at coordinate 25,928,006 of NC_045643.1, read as the reverse complement.
GAGGACTAGGTAGCTACAGGCAGAGAAAGCATTCATTAATAAGTGAAGTTCTCATGTGACAGAGGAAGACACCCACATTTGAGGTTTTGATAATACAGTTACAGAGGTGAGAATGAGTTATATTTTTCTTATCCCAAATCCACATCTGTACATCTTAAGAAATAGCTGATAAACACATGGATGACTGTGTGATCTATATTATAAGAAGGGTTGAATAGTGGGATCAAAACAACATCTTTGGGCCTATCTGTGATACTTTTTTTGTGTGTTAATGGAATAGAATCTATCACACACTCTCAACTAACACTGTATACAGGTCTTTCCATCTACTTCCCGACTCAGTGGCTGAAGTCTATCCCAGGACTTTTCCCTTAAGGCAAGTTCAACAGCCTTAATTTTGTTCCTACAGATGACAGGAACAAAACAAGTGATCTGCAATACATTTTGCCAGCAGAAAAACTTTGATGATCATTTCTTCAGCTGGACCTAGGCAGAGACCTAATCCAAAGGTTAATGTAATGGGATTCCCTCGAATTCAATGCTGTCTGGATGACAGGACTTTTCCTAAACTGTTCTTGACTTTTCCAAATCAGTGGCCAGGGTATACAGTAAACATTCCATTGTATGTGATACCTTCTGGTAAAATTCCTCTGAAACTTTGAAAACATGGAGCATGTGTAGATTGTAAACCCTGATACAGTTGTACAAAGCAATGACAGCTATGTATGCAGTATTCCCTTACTGGTAACAATATTTCAAGGAGAAGGACAGATGCTGACCCAAGTCAGAGCACAGCTGAGCAGCACAGAGCCTTTATTATGCAAGGCTGGTCAAAGGAGAAGAAAATTCTGAATATAGAGGTTCTTCTTTGTTTGCTTTCCCAGGAATTTGGCCATTGGACTGGCAGTCACAGGACTATGTCAGCATAGGAATGGTGAGGGTTGAAGCCCCACAGTTCAGGTACTCTGCTGCCAGCACATCCAGAGGAAGCACAGGGTGAGGATGGACTGAGCCAAGATCTGTCTGTGGAGGCAGGTCTTACCACAAAGCCTGGGGCTTAATCTGCATGGATTAATAATAGTGACTCTGCAAAATGACTGCCCCTTATTAGCTTGTGGCCTTGTTTGCTTGGGAACCAGTGCGAGAGGTAAGAAATTATAACTAGAGGACAACAGATAATGATGACAGTGATAAGAAAAAGACAGCTGCTTTCTGGGCTTTATAATGGCAAAGTACAACTTGCTGTGTGACTACCAGGAGACAAGCAATGAGATGATAAAAATTTCTGTGTCAGATCCTTTGAAGTCACTGGTGGCCTCAGAAAGTTTCTGCCTTTATAAAAGAAATCCAAACAGAAAACTTAATGATACCTGAAAGTACAACCGGATTAGAGGAATGAATGCAGCTGTTTTGAGGGAAGATTTTAGGATGTGCAACAGACAAAATGAAACATCAACACACACCTTCCATGCTGAGAAGGATCTAGCCTGAAAGCACATAGCAGAAAGGGCTGACTCAATATGGATTTTTGCAAAAGGCCAGCAGTTTACAACTGTGTACACAACAGTTGAGGCGCTGATAACAACAAAGAACAAAAGAAAAATAACATATGGTGCAAATAATTAATGGTTCATGAGTGGATCCAATAAAAAATGTAATAAATTAAGGTCTTTGTGATGACATGTAAGTTTGTTTATCCTATTAGAAAGGCAATCCCAGAGAATTGCTTCTCATTCATTTAACATCATGGAGTACCTTAGCACAGCATCTTGCCAAATGTTTAATTTAAAAGACATTACTCTAGAGTATGTTATGACTCATTTTACAGATTAAAAAACATCTCTTAAAATGGAACTTGTTAGAGGATCTGTGCTTTCTTCTGATTTCATCCAAATTGTCAGTGTCTGCATGAAAGGTTGATTTTTGGGAAAAATGGCAGCAGCAGAAAACAGCAAGTCATATTAGCATTCTGACTTTGATGGACTATTTAGGGAGCATATGGTCCCGAATGCCAAGACACTTGTTTTAAATGACCTGGAGTATTCTATGTGAATTCAGCTACATGGTGCAGACAGTAGGAGGGTGAATACTCTTCTCTTTTTTTTTTTTTTTCAAAGAAAGCAACTCTGGAGTAGATTATAAGTGACACTGAAACTTAATTCACATCCAAAGAATTCTAGTTTGCTGAAAGATATAACATCATATGTGTCATATTGACTCCTTGCCATTCTGCGACAGTGCAGACTACTTCCTGAACTGATGCAGAATTAGTAAGCCAATGTGCTATCAGCCTAACAAACTGCAGTTTATAGCTACAACTAGCTGTGAATCTCCAAATGACAGAAAGAATAACCACAAGAACCCAGTTTTTCAAGTATTAAATGGTGAACTATGAACCATTCTTCTCATCCTTCTGCCCTAGAAAAGCAAATTCTGAGGTCTTTTTCTTATTCAGATCCAAACCAGTGATTCTTCAGGCTTTTCCTGTAATGTCAGTAATGTGTAGTCTCTTCACATATTTGCATACAAGATGAGGAGTGTAGCCTATGTGCAAAACATTTTTTTGTGTGGAATCAAACAGGCTGTTTTATTAACAATGGTATTTGCTGGGTACATTTAATGATCTGGACACAATTACTGTGAAGACTGATCTACAGACAGACTTTCAAATTAAACAAACCAAATGAGAAAAAAGCTCCTTCATTCAACAAATATGGCAAAAAAAATAAATAAAAAGTGTTGGCTTTTGTTGCAAATTGAATCATGTATTCCATGCCAGTTGGATCTATTAAATATGTCAAGTTCAGCCAGCCCCTGTTTCTACTATGAATGACCTTTGATGGCAGGAAAATATTGCTAGTGCAGCAAGAGCAGAAAGTTTCAGCACTTTTCCAGCTCCTATGTGAAGTCTTGGAGACATTTTCCAGAGCCTGAAATGCTGATAGTGTTTGTATGCCCTTTTAGAAGAAACATGCAAAATACAAAAAGTGGGTGATGTCCTTTCCATAGCTTATAGTTCATTTGAGTTCTGTTGTGACGATCTAGAGTAGTCCCTTTGCATTTATACTTAGATAACATTTGTACCTGTTTGAAACTTACATACAACAATATTTTCTCACCATGTTCTTGATGTTAATCAGCACAAAGAGCAGTAAGAATGAAAAGGTGAAAACTTCACCATTTGAAATTTAATTACCAAAAAAAGAAGAATGTAGAAATTAGCATAAAATTACTCTTTTTTTTTACCCCACTGTCACTTTTCTAAAACTAGAAAAAAGTATTCTTGACTTCTTTTTAGCATTGTTTGACAATTTAGGAATAATTCTGCAACTTCCAAGTAAGATTATTTTGATAAGAACAGCACCAGAGATCTAGAGACACAGAGATTGAAAGCAAGTTCATTAGATTCACTATGTATTTACACCAAGGGATTGTAACTTAACAAATAACAATCTTGGTGAAATTACAACAGCAGTGGAAATCTGCAACAGCATTGTAAACACAACAAAGAACATCCTGGCCTAAAACAACCATAACTGAAAACAAGAAATCGATAAGTTTTTAGAAGGATGATAGAAGAGCCAATGAAAAAAATTGGGCAGAATAATATAATACACATTAAAATAGCCTCATTGATGCATGTCTAGGTGCCAATACTGTCATTTAAGGTGTAACTTTAAGCATTCTGATTCTGATCAATATGATTTCCTTTCTGAAAAAGAGATTAAAGCCCAGTGATATATGACTACTTTTTATCCATGTTCAATATAATCACTGATCCACCATTTTCAATCAGCACTTCTAAGGATGTGATAGAGGTCCCTATTTAATCTTTTGTCAGACTCTGAAAGGCCCAAGAGGACAGTCAATAAACACTTGTCAATAAATACTCTAGAGGCTGGGCTAGAGTTACCTTTAATTTCCCACTGGAAAAACTGCTTGTATATGCCTTGTCCTGTGATGACAGAGTGAAATGTGTAGGCTTTCAGATGTTTGTATATAAATTAAGCACTGCAACTGTATGCAGAAGATGTCTTCAGAGCATCAGGAGATGGGTCTGGCTGCAAAAACCCTTGGTTCAAACCATTTCTGGAATGAGTGATGAATTCTGTGTACCTCTTAGTTCTTGGTTGGAATTTAACAAGATGTTATGACCTTATCTGACTCTGATCTCAGCTCAAGAATTTACCATCATAGGAGAACTAAATAAAACCACCTAGTTTTCAAAGACAAGGTGTCTTTCTGTTAATGAAACAGTTTCATACTGACTGCTTGTTGTATTAACTTGTGCTTCTCATTGCTCCTCTCAGCAGTTTCTAAGATCCTTCACTCAATGCTAAATCAAACACATTTGTGAACTCCTCAGGCTATTCATGCACACAGAACCAAATAAAGCCCCACTGCTATCACACAGAACAGTAAGCATTCTTATAAGTTTCCCATCCCTGAAAACATCAGATGGAAAAAGTGTGCCTTACATAAAATCAAAGCACAATTAATGCTTGTGTTGTTATTAAAATATTATTAAGAACCTTATATGCATCTAGTGTGATAGAACACTTGGAAGTACAGAAGGTCCTTGCCACAGGGAATGTGTGCTGTCACTATGTGTGCTGGTGTCTGACTGTGGATAGTAATTATTGTGGTCAGTAACTCTTTAATGCTTTTTATGGCACTCAGATGCTGAATGAACTGAGTCTTCCACTGCTATCAGTGCTCAAGAAGTTCTAGAAAAATTCATAGAGAACTCTTCCTGTCACATTAGCATTTTACTTACTGAATGATTTACGTTACCAAAATCCAGGACTGGTACAAAATGGTGAAGTGAGTACAGACAGCAGTTAGATTATGCTGGAATATCTATATTAGCAATGTGATGTCCTCAAGTGGTCCTTTCTGGGTGTAAATTTGTCTCACATTTATAGTAGAAGACATAAGGTATTGGATCAAGGGCACCACGTGGGCTCAAGCAGTTTCCCCACAGCCACAGGCATGCGCTGAGGTGCCATCAAGAGCATCCCTTTTGGGAGGTGGGTGCACCATGACTTTCTGGGCAGAGACGTGGGGTCTGAGGCTGGGATTGGCAACCTGCATGAGCCTCTTTGCTGGCTCTCATGTAATGCAGATGTGCAATTTGAGAGTTCTAATGAATTGTATCAAGTCAAACCCCAAATATTTTTTTTTTTTTTTGCAGTGCACTGATTGGTAAAATGACAAACCTGGGAATCCTACATTTTATTTACTACCAGCTGATGCAGTAATCAAAGGAAAGGCTTATGCCCAAATTCCAGTGGATAATACATCTAACACGTATGACCCTTAAATAAGCAGCCTGACTTTAACTGCTGCTTATCTCTGAGATTTCCCAGTGGCACCTTTATACCATAAGCAAAGTATTATCAGCACTTGCTAGGGACCATATAAATGTGTCAGATCTTTGCAAGGATCACAGAAGCCCAGAAAGAGTTTGAAGGAAAGATGATAGTGCCATCATTTCTGTTTTATCTAGAAGCCATTGTGATTTTCAGTTCCTTCCCTTAGGATGTAGTACACAATTGGTTGTGGGATACTTTTGGGAGTGACACAGTGTGATTTAACACAAGAATAACTGAAGGAGGTTTCTGCAAAGGACTGTTTTACCCAATAATTCTGTTTGGATTATAACTGGTTGTAGCTACTGGTACCAGTAGATATAATTACACAATAAGTTCACTCTGCAGAACAAATAATAATGCTGAAAACTGACATCAATACATATCAGCTCCAGGCACTGAAAAAAAAATTGGCAGGATGTTTTAGAGTGAGTTGATAAAGAGACAAATCTTTCAAGGTCAGTCACAGCAGTATTGTTCCTAAGAAGATGGATTTTAAAAAATTAGGATATATTTTACACTGGAATTTGAATTCCAGTAGAGTTGAAAAGATCACCCTGTAAAGTCAGTATTTCTGTTTCCCATGCCTGGAGTCAATAAAGGATATAGCTATGGCATTTTGAAATCCTCAAGTTATTATTTTGCTTAACTCACACATTTTCATTTGGTTGCTTGGTCTGTGATAGATCCCAAATTCTCTCATGTAAAAAATGCTCTTCAAAGGATTTTTTCAATGACTTAGTGACAGGTCCCGGAGCACCATGAGTTGAATACAATTTATTGCATTTAACACAAACAGCAATTTTGGCAACATCTGTCAGAAGAGTACAAGTGATATCTTATTATGAAAAAATACGTAAAGTGAAGGAAGGATGAAGTTTCAGTGCACTGCTTCTCCAGGGAAATGACCTTCCTGACCAAATTTGGGTTCATTTGTCTACAGTGGTTCTCAGCTGTTGACTTGCCAAGTTTAGGTAATCTGATGTGAGAGCATGTCACTAGTGGGCTAGATTCCTAGTAGGAATTTCAACCTCTGAAATGTCATGTCAAGAATCAGAACATTCTTTTGTTTTCTAGAGAATTAATGGCCATAAACTATGAGCAGATGCTTTTAATTAAATGAAAAAATACATTAAAAATGCATTTCTTATTTCTTTATGATTATAAGACAAAAAATAACATAACCAGAACATCGGAAGAAAAAGGAAAAAAAAAAAAAAGGAGAGAGAAAGCTGTACCAGAAAAAAAGTCTAACATAAAAGAATTCTAGATAATAGTCTGATAGTTAATATGTTAATAAGGTCAAACCATGATGTAAAGTAGCAATTCAGATTGATCGCTTTTAAAGACTGAGGTGACAGCTGATCATTTCCTCCAACACCTTCTATAGTTCAGGCTAAGTAACTTTGACTAGTTTACTTACTATTTGGTTTGAATTTGTGCTTTGGAGGATCTGAGTCAACAATTGTCTGCATTTCTACATCAAGGCTCTAATTTTGATTTGACCTAGTTTTCAAAAGGTTTCCAGTCTGATTTCTGGGAATGGAGAATTCAATATCTCTCTACATGAATTACTCCAACTATTAAAATACTGTGTCTGAAAAAGCCATCATGACCTTGGTATAAAAGAGTCAAAAGAGCCTTCAACTTCCTTCCATCATGTACAGTTTTCTGATATGGATAACTAGTCTACTTTCAGAAATATTTTCACTTTGTTAGTATTTGTTCACCCCATTCATATCACATCCCTTCCAAGTCTAAACCCCCAAAGCAGCTGCTCTGTCCTGATTCCCCTGCCCATGTCAGGTCTGCTGTACATAGAAACATTCCTGTAGGTAATTTTTGAACCTTTCCTGTATCACTGGAACTTGCCCACACAAAAGCCTCATCACTCCTCAATTAAAATGAAGCATGCACCAAAAACTTTTTAGTCAGCTAGATCCTGTCAAATTTTGAAACTATGAACATATTGGTTAATATATCAGATCACACCTACATGGAGAGTTTGTTTCCTAGCAGTCAGTATTCCATTACTGAACCAGTGCTTGGTGACATGCACTGCTCCATGAAGAACTGTTATATTAATAAATTGGAATTCAAAAATGGCTGTTTCTTCCTCTTTGACCCTTTGATATTCCTTTTTCATTTTTTTTTTTGTGTCAAATAAAAACAATAAGTTCTTTGACACTTGTATTGAATTAAGACCTGGTAGCAGATCTGAAAAATATAATCCTATTTCCAATTACAATTTCTGAGACTTCCCTCAGCAGTGAACCAGTGTTGGAGACTCTACTCTGAGACCAGAGCCCCCATTTCCAAGGCAGCATCACATGGTGATCTCAGCTGAGAGCTTGGGAAATCTCTGGAAATTACTTTCTATGAGAAAAATAATTTCTAACAGAAAGAGGAAGTATAAAATGCAAATTATTCTCCATACCTAGGTTTTAATACTATCATCAAGTTTACACATGGAAAAAAACCCAAAAACAACATAAAAAATGTTCGAAACATAGGGATGCTTGATTTTAAATTCAATATTTACTATCAGGATGGCCTTGTTCATTATCAGGGTTTAAGAACCTACTTAGAGAAGTACTAAGTAATATGCTTGAAGACTCATTGTCTACATTTATGCTTAATTTTGAAATTTTGCCAAAAGTTAAGATGAAATCATTTACTGAAAAAGGATAGATTTAAATGCACTCTTAAATGAACTTGTCAGTTTGGGTGTAATTTCAGGTCAATAAAGATCCTGGCTTTATCTAACTTACTATTGGTTTTGAATTTGTGCTTTGGAGGATCTAAGATCACTATTGTCTACATAAAACATTAAAACATAAATTCAGACCAAATCATACACATGATAGATTTAAAATACTTAGCAGTATGTATGATAATGATGAAAAAAATTAATTTTGTTATCTTGCCACTGTGATAATTTGATGCATTAGATACAGCCCGTTCCTGTTAGGAGACATTAGATACTATAATATTTTTTGAGCTTGCATAATGCAAGAGGCAAGAGTTTGGGAAAAATATACATGTTGGCTGATAATAGCTTCAAGAGCATATTTTTTCTTTTTTTTTCCCCCCCTCTCCTTGAAGAGGATTAATCTTCCTTTGTCTGGTGCTTAGCAGCCAAAGAAAATAATATGTATAAAATTATATGGGAATTAGTTTAGCATTTTAGACAAAAAATTGTTTTGGAATACAATGATAAAAATAAGGTCAACAGTCTGCACTGAACAGCAATATATGCAAGTCCAGAACCAACAGGCTAGTAAACTCAGCAAGACAAAGATCATGAAACTGCTTTTACAGAATTACTACTTTTTCAAATTTGCAGGGTGAATACTTAATAAAAAGAAGATTAGGGGTTTGTACGTGGATTTAAAAAAAAAAAAGCACTCCAACTTAATGAGGATTTGGATCACCAGCAATACACAGATAGTCAGGGAATTGAGTGTAGATGAACAGGATAATAACAAATGAAAACTTGCTTAGTATTCGGTATCTTGGCAGGTGGTAGGTAATTATTGCTCCAAAGAGCACTATGTTGCAAGTCAACAGATATAACTGGTTTCATTTAGAGGATAGGAGGTAACATAGGAGAAGGATTGGCTCTACTCAGCTCTCCCCTGACAGATATTTGTCGAACTTTTTTGAAACCTATGCATCCCGTGGCAATCTCTAACTGCTTCCCAATTCCCACTACTAGGAAGCTTTCCTGAATGTCTAACCTACATATAGGTCAATTCAATACAAGCCTGTGGCTTCCCAACCTATCCTCAGAAATCAGTTTATTCTCTTTTCCTTTTCAGTGATATTTTTCATATTTTAGAAACAACACAAGCAACTTCCTCTGCATTTTTTGCTCTCTGAACTGAAAATCTCTAAATTCTCTCATCTTTCCTCATAGCTTTGTACATTCTTTTCCTCTTCTGGACTCTCCTCATTATGTACCTACTATGTAAGGATGGCTTGGATAAGGAAAAAAAAGTATTATCCCTATTACAGTTATCCCAAGATACTAAATGCTTTACTTCTAAGAATGTTGAGTTGGGAACAAGACAAATTTGAATATGAAAGAGATCTGAGCCTTTCTAGAGTAATGACTGTTTTAGGACTTTACCAAGCAAGTTTAACTTTTTCAGAGAATTTACCATTTCCCCTTCAGCGCTTACTCCAAATGATTCAACTTCCAAAGAATTTATTAAAGTCTGTTAATTGATTTTGATGGGCTTTCAGAATACTTCCTCCACCCACTCTCCCGGTAGACAGTTGATGGTTGCTGTGAGTGATTAGGGAAGAAGTACTAATGAAAATCTTCTATTTCTAGAGCTTTTTCATTCAAAGTGAAGGCATTAGTCATTTTTGTGCTTGCAGAAGATGAAGACTATTTGAAATATATTGGCCATTTGTACAAAGCCCTCTTCCCATTGAAATCACTTCAAACTGCACTCTTTTTCACATCTACGTTATCCCTTTATGTATTACACTCACTGCAAAAGTGTAAGAAAACTCTTTGATGTAAATATGCATACAGAGTACTGTATCTTTCTAAATAACGTAGTGATATGGAGCACAAATCTCCAAAACTAGCTCATATTGGGCTCTGCATGATAACTACAGGTCTGATACAGGGTGAGAAAGAAGGAAATACAAAAGCTTCAAATGTTGCATCACCATTACACAGGGAGAAATCTCCTATTTTTCCTTGTAGGTATGACTAGAAATGTCCTATATCTGCTTAGGAATTTTTTTTTAACAGTCCTATCCAACTTCTAGTGACTTTAGTGGCAGTTTTTCTACTTGCCTCTGTGGAACCTGGAAATTCATTTCACCGTTAATCCCCATGAACACGTCCAGCATACATCCTACATATCTCAGGTAAGCCCTTTAGCTATTAGAAATGCGACTCTAATCCAAATTTTGGGCCTGACAAGGGGGCTCATAGAAGTCACAGTAAAAGTAATTACTGAGGGATCCAATTCTTTGTTCATGAAGGAAGTGTCAGACAGCTGGTAATCTGTGTTTGACTTGTCTTGATGGAAGAAAATGCAACCTCATATAGCAGCTGGAATGGGCACCCTGTTGCTTGTATATTCTGTCATTAGACACACAGGCTTCCAGCCACAGATGATCATAATAGGATGAAAGCAAGGCTTTCTTATCTCACCTCAAGCATCATGTTTTTGATGCTTGCTTTTGGTTAGTTTGTTTGTTTTTTTTCCCAAGTCACAGCTAGTCACTCTCATGATACTGTTCGTAAAGGGAATAACGGATTTTTGGTCATTTTTAAAAGTTTTTTGTTCTTTTGTAAGCCATGCCAATACAATAACCAGCAAGTCAACAAAATATCAGTCTTATGCACAGGGAAGCCTCTTACCTCTCTGCTACCCACTGAGGTACCAGATGAACAGTGATCAAAGATGTACACGTACACTGAATATATTGCAATTATCACAAGAACAAAAAGAAAATACTGCAAATCAAGGGTAGACAATGCAATAGTCCAGTGTGAATAGGAGGCATGTTTTCTGACCTGAAACAAATTATTTTAAAATAATAAAAACTAGTATTCCTCTTATTTCTGCAATTTGTAACCAAGAAGGACAAATTATCCAGCTTTTGAAGGGTTCAGGTCCAAGAAAATAGATACACATGACAGAAGCACTCTGTCACAGTGCTTCCCAAACCATGGATTTGTAAGTGTTTAAGCCTTGGTATTCACTCTATTTGCAAAAAGGTAAAAGTGAGATACTACAATTGGGTAGCTAGGGAAACTGAGGTATGCAGTGACACGGTGGTTGGCATGAGATCTTTGGGTTGTTCTTCCACTTTGATCTGCTATATTTTATTCTGCTATCACCCAAATTGCATGCACATTGTTGTTTTTACTACAAAGGAATTTTTTTTTTTCAGATGAAATATAGCAGTGTGAAAAAAAAACTATCACCTTTGCTCACAAACAAGCAAACTCAGAAATCTAGAATATTTTTCTTGGAAAATTAGAGAAATAAGTAACTATATAGAGACTAAAAAAAAACCAAAGCCAAAAATCAAAGTTTAAACCGCAAAGAGCTTTTTGTGTATTTCCTCTAACTAAATGCTTTTTTTGCAGATGAATGGCTAACCAGATATACAAAAAGAAATAATTTCTCCAAATTGTAATGCAGTCAAAAAACTAGAAGATAGACCAGGATTAAAGTCATAAAAATACCTTAATTTTCTTATAGCATTTTCCCTCTCTAAAGCACAAACAAGGCATAATTCTTTTCATTTTGCAGAGTCACAAATCAGTTGAATGAATAAGGATTAAAAACAACTGTGTACCTAGAAGCATATATATCTGCAGTCCCAGCTATACTGGCCTGTTAACTATGGAAAACTATCAGACTGTTGTCAGACCAAAGAAAAATCTTCAGATGCAGTGGGATAAGTCTAACACTAAGTGAATGAGAAGTGGGAATGAATAAGGGAAAGCTTTAAACAAAAACAATAGCAAGATCGATTTGTGTCTGTGGAGGTGTCTCTCTAGTTCCTGTGTCAAATGTTGACTACAGTCGAGTGTGAGCAGAGACTGGATAGAAAGGCACATGGTCAGTCACAGAGAACTCTATGGATAAACAGATGAAGGCTGTGAGGAGTTTTGGAAAGGTCACAAAATATTTTATGACTCATAGGAAGAGGTAGGACTGATAAAACACACTGATATCTTGCTTAGCAGGTTTACAGTTTACATGGGTTGACGTATTGCTATTTTTCCTACTTGAAAGAGATTACATTAAAAGTTTAGTATATTTGTTTATGTGGACTCATACTATACTAAGTAATTCAAATTGCATGACATCACTGGAGCCCCACATTAGTTATTATGTTAGAGTGGCAGAGATGGTGTTGTAGAACATTTTTTTGAGCATAACACTATAATGATTGCACTGATTAGACATAACAGCCCACAAATTTGAAGTCTGAGAACATCAAATTACCCAGCTCTGCTTTTTTTAAAGCAGATCTGGACTAGAGTGACTCTGCTGTTAGACTTTAAAGGGTACCACATGCTTGTAGAGCTTAGGTTCTTCTGAGACCTCTTGAAATTTACTCCAAATGTCAGATGTAAATCTGCTATACAATAAAGCCTTGAAGTTAGAAAGCTGAAAAAGTAAAAGGTTCAGAGAGACTATAAGGGCTTTTTTTTTTTTTAAGTAAATCAATACTCTGAATTCAACCTCTTTGAGAGAGATATAAATGCAATGGATTACCTAAAGGTGTTTCTTCTTGACAGCTCTTCAGTTTAAAAAGTCAGAAGGTTGAAAACACTTTCACTAATGGAAAATAAGATTTTGGTTTAAAATCCCCAATTTATATGAATGATACATTTTTTTGCTCTACTTTAAGAAAGACTGAAATTTCCTCCATACTCACAGACCTCTATGATATTGTTTGATTGGGGATTAACTTTGTTCCATGTAAAAATATTTTAAACCACTTCTGTCAGTTCTTAGAAATATTTTTCATCAAAAATATTTGAAAACACTGAAATCTAAATTTATTGGACAAATATGCTCTATAAAAAAAAAATACTCTGTCCACAGAGACATTTTGACAAAGAATGTTCGTGATCAGTATGATCAATATATTTACTGTTTGGTATTTCACTCACAGACTCCTTTGTTTCTTCATCTGTTATTTCTGACATCCTCTGAGACTCCCAGGATTAAAAGACTTTTAATGAAAATAACTCTGCTCATCTGCAATTTGGTGGATCCAACAAGTTCAGATCTTTCTGATTTATGAAGAGCTATGTTTCCCACCTCATGGACATCCTCCAAACAGTTTGAGATGAGAAAATTTACAGCAAAAAGTAACAGCAATTTGGGAGGCAAATGGCACTGAAAATTCAACTAATGCAGGACTATAGCCTCTTCCTCCTCTTTACTTTTCCCCTTTCAACATTTTTCTCCCTGAAGGTTCCCACTGTAACATGAGTCATCTAAATATCATTGCAAGTGACAGAAAATTTTGATGAACATGGACTGGGAATGTCCAGCCAAGATCTATTAGGTTTACCAGAAGTTTAGATGAGACTTACAAAAAGCTTGACTAATTTCTAACCATTCATGCAGTTGCCTGCCTATGATAACTTTCTTCCTAGAGTATGAGCTTCACTGCCTCTCCAAATGATCCAAATGATGGATCTAGACAACATTTTATAGGCTAGAGAGGTCTAACAGTAGAGAGGTCAAAAAATATAATTGATATACTGGCAGGTAGCCAGCTGGAAACAAATCTCTATTTTACCTTTTAAAGTGGAATTTTTCTTGGGACACCTCTATGGAAAATAGATATTTTTAAAAATGTTACTCTGATTTCAGATTTTTTTTCTCTGTTCTCACTGCCAAAATATTCTAACATTTTTTATGCATTTTTACGTCTCAGCTGTTCTGTAACTGTCTCTATGGAAATTAATTTGAACTTTGATCACATGAGAGAAACAGCTGTATAGTTACCACTCCCTTAATCTAACTGTATTTGGAAAATGTGTTAGAAATATGGTACTTACAAGCATATTTTGGGACATATTTCCCAAACAAATAACAGTAGATGTGTCTGGTATTATCCTTTTACATTGACTTTCCTTCTTATCAGATTATTTATTTTGCTTAAAATAAATGCATGCAAACACATACCATTCCAGTCATAAAATTATCCCTGGTCACCCACCAGTACCATCTTGTTTACTGTCAGGGCACCTTGCAGCAGTTACACAGTTATCCAGCATAGGGAATAGGGCAGAATCCGGCCTTTCCATAACAAACAAATCCTGAGAGAGCAGCACAATCACTGTTGCCACGTGGAAAACAGAAGGAAGAGCAGATCAAACCTTAAAGCTAGTGGAGGCTATGGATTCTTCCAACACGTAAAATCCCCCTTCTACTCAGAATGTTTTCAATGCCTCACCTTTTAAATGAGTTTCCAAATACCATCTCGCTTCAGTATTATTTCTGTTTGTTCACACTTGTAATAGTCTTAAGAAGCCTTTCATGGGATTGAGAAATAAAGTTTCCAGTTTAGAGTTGAAATTTCCATACATATTAAATGTTCTTTCCTGCCTTTAGTAGCTAAATACAGAAGTCAAGATATGTGACTTTTTATTATCATATTCAGCCTAAATTTTCTATGTTTATTTATATCCTGTAGTTCTGGAAAAGACAGATATAACAACCTGAACCTCACAAGCTTTTTCGATCCAGTTGTATAAGCTATAAATCATAAAGTTGGTATTGAAGATTGACTGCTTGTCAAGGGCAGGGATCTAAAAAACAAAACCAAAAGCAAACCAAGCCAAAATTAAATGCATAGAAAGGGTTTTGAATTCTAAAATTATGTGCCTTTTTGTTATACTGTTAAAAGAAAGACAGAGATTGGTTCATCAGAACAAAAGAAGACAGCTGCAACAAGGGTTTCTAGTAACTGAAATCAGAAGTCCTAGTACAAAAAAAGCTTCTCTTTTGCCACAGCCTAATTGTTCCCTGGTGCTTATATGTGGTTACTTGACAAAGTGACTGATTTTTAAGTTTTTTTCAAGTTAAACACAATCATTTAGTAAAAAGAATATATATGAAAAAATTAATTGATATTCATTATTTCTTTCCTGAATGATTGCTACTTTTATTTAATTTGGCAATAATTTTTATTTTTAAAATAAACTGAACTATTTATCATTAAATGGGATTTCTTTTTTTTCCAAAGAAAGAGAATATGAGAGCATTTCTGGCTTTCATAACTCAGACTTCAAAATATTTGATGCTTTAAGCCCAGCAACATAAAAGCAGTTAACACTACAGCCTTTATTTTCCTTTTTCTGGTTTTTCACTGGGTTTTAACTGAGTTTCATACCTTGTGATTTTGGAGAAAAGACAGAAAATGTGACAAAAGTGCAAATTGAGTGCTTTGAACTGATAAAAAAAATCCATAAAAATCAGACTAGACTTTTATTGCTATTAAAAGAACCCTCACATTTCCCTGACTTCTCATAATCTCTTGGGATCTGGAAACTTTTACAACATTTTGGGGTAGACACTACAGTTGCTTCTTAACACAAGTTTTTTTAAGAAGCCTTGATATATGGAGTGGCACACAGCTGAAACCTAGTATAATAAGCTTGAATAATATTTAGTTTAACTGAGTTTTTAGTCAGTAGAATAGCTACAGTACTGGAGAATAGGAAAGATCTGCTCTTTCCACATGACTGCAATAGATAAAGCTCCCTGTTCACATAGTAGGCAGTTTGAGAGCTTTCTGCCATTGACAGGAGGGTGTGCAGGATTCTGACATAAAACAGCATGTTAGAATTACCCACCAAGATCACCCTGGGGGGCTGCGGGAACCTGCCAACTCATCGCTGCCACAGGATACTTGGGAAGTATGTCTGTCCTGAAGACAGCACAAACCATACATTAAGCCTTTTGCCACAAGTGTTCCAGCAGGGGTCTTGCCCACACTATTCATGGAAAGAGGCTGCAAGGTCTGGCCCTTCACCAGAGTTTCCGCACATGTTGGGAAAAGACCAATGTCCACTGTAGAGAAGATCAAAAAATCTCCTCTCTGAATCTCACAGTAAGGATTACTCCTGGCTTCAGAGGCCACACAACAGTCATAAGCAACACTGAAAACCAGAGGTTTATAGATTTAGAAGTTTTTTTGATGGCCTCTTTCTGCCTACCTGATAAGGAATGGAGACATGTTGATATCTTGTTTTATTTAGTCTTTTGAAAGTGAATATTTTATTCAGAAACTTCTTACTTAGTCATAACCAATTTCTTCATTTAATGTTTACTTTTTAAACTGCTGAATTTTTATTCTTCTTAAATGTACTTCTACTACCTTAGAGATGAAATGATTTAATGCATAAAATCCTACAGATTAATAGGACTTCAAAGCGGGATTAGAGTTCACTTGAGTGATATACTGATACACACTTCTCTCTGATACCTGTCAGATATATAAAGATTACTGGGGATCTTCTCACCCACTCCCCTTAACAGGTCCTTAAGAACCTGGATTTATTGTGACATGCGTCTATCATATTTTCTTCTTAACGCCCTGCAATTCAACTCTTCTAGTTCTTCTGTACAAAACCTTAAGGGTTTAGCCCCTGAAGTCATTGAGCTCATTGCACAGTGCCAAAGAAAGCTGAGATGGGAAGGATTTAAGCCTCATTGCTATGTGAAATACTGGATGGCAAAATATTCTTTTAAACCCATGCTTAATGTAATCACAAATTTACTCAGAATCACTTGAAACTAATTTGAGATGTCACAAGTTGAAATGTCATTTGTCACAAGTTAATGCCATGCTATTTCTGGAGAAAACAAATTTAGTAAATAGCCTGATTAAAAAGGATTTGTCAGAACGCAAATAAATGAAGTCAAAGAAATCAGTGATGTGTTTTATATACAGACAGTGAGATTTCTCTGGACCAGTAAGAAAAATATCAGCCATGCAGAGAACAAACACGGAACAGAGATATTCTGTGATGGCCAGCTTTGTTTCCAAGCTGGCTACCAGGCCAAGGGATTGCAGAGAAGCATCCTAACAACCTCAAGACATGAATCACACTGCGTTTGGTGCCAGATGACAGAAAACACCTATTATTTTCAGCCTTTTCAAAGGAAGTTTTCTTCAAACAAAGAAAGAGTATGAGGTACACTGAAACAGCCTAATTTATTCTCTAGATCTGCTCTTTTCAGAACAAATCTACACTTTAGGTATCTGCAGAACTGGCCAGCAAGTCTCAGGGGAACCATATCAGCAACCTCCCAAGTGGAAAGAGCCAACAAGGGAGTTCCAGAGGCTGCCTTACCTCACAGCCAAATAAATCAAAATTAAGTATTCTCAGGGGGATGGACTACATCTGAGAATCAGGTTGTTTGAGGACAGTTAGTATTTTAATGTCTTTGCTTCTACGGAACCTTTTTTTTAATAGAGACACACACTATCACTGAAAAATTTTTGTTTCCTAAGATTTCTGTGAAGAAAAAGGATGAAAAATAATCAGGGAAATATCAAGAAAAACCTAGTTCTCATTTTCCTCTGCTCCTCTCCAGGGGAAAAAAAAATCATCTAGTTTTAACTACAAGCTGTAATCCTTTTATTCCTGTTGTGAAGAACCCAAGTTGCTTGTGGCTGTGGTAAAAATTCCAATCAAAGGGACCGATCAAGTGCTTGTAATAGCAAGCAGCTGAATTTCACAAACTCTAGCTGGTACAAAGTGGTAAAGTTCTTACAACAGCAATGGAATTGGAAAGTTTAAATTATTTCTATGAAAGTTGCTGTGTGGATCTGCAGTGGGAAGATGTCTACCCACATCACTTCTCACAGAACAGATTTCAGTGAATTCCCAGTAGTGAGTCTGATAAATTTCACCTTTTATTTTTGCTCATCTCTGGGAAGGATAGAGTTCCTCAAACATATTCATTATTCAGATTTCTACATTGATTTTTTTTTTTCAAATTTTAAGCCTAAGGATTATTATGAGCCATTTGAGCTATGTTATCACTTTGTTCCAAGCGTCAGTGGAATCACACAGTATGATTTCTAGTCTCTTTCTTGGGCTGCCAGCTTAAAATCTTGTTTCCACTACCACATGCATGACTCTCAAATTTTCTTTTTCTGATTGTTCATGCTAACAAAGCTGTTATGTGTGACATTATTAGAAAGTGAAGTTCCTGTTGATTGTAACAGGCTGCTGCATCAGTGAATTCCTCAGGAACTTAAGGCATATTTTGTCTGTAGAAGAAAGGGAAAGATACATGGTCCCTTTCTTCAATGCTTTAGAATCACAGGGCCATATTTTGTCCTACACTGATCTTCTGTCATGCAAAGCCATATCCTAGGTATATACAATCAATACATAACAATTAGTATAAAGATATTAAGATTTTGACTCAAATAATCATAGAGTCATAGAATCAGCCGGGTTGGAAGGGACATCTGAGATCATCAACCCTTGATCCAACACCACCGTGGTTAGATTATGTGTATAGATTATTTTTCAGCCAGCTTTGTTCTAGTGATGACAATGAGTAAGTTCCCAAGTATCCAGTTATCGTAAGATAAAACTCTCAAACCAAACCAACAGTGCTGATTTTAATTACTTTCATTTGGCAGGCATGCAACACCATTTTGGAGCAGAAGGAGATGCTACAACCCCCCTTAACTTGCTCTTGGGTGAACTCTGGTTTTGTTGCTGCTTCTGTTGTAGAAAGATGCAAGAAAGTCAGAGAATGATTAGAAGGGAGTTGATGGCCAGCTTCCTTCACTGGAAAGGTACTGAGGGCTATTACATTAAGTGAGTATTGTCTAGAGCGTTGATCTTCAGGGTAGGTAAAAGCTACACTATTATGTATAAATAAATAAATAAATAAATAAACCCACTAAATTATAAAAACCAACAAAAATTGCTGCAGCAGGAAGCTGGAGGCAGAAAGCCACACCAACAGCTTCAAAATAAATAAAATATATCATGGCTAAGAAGTCCCCACAGACACTGATGGGGATAGGGAAGGATGTGCCATCTCACATTGCTAATCCAGTGACTGCAGATGCAGAGAAGCACAAGGAGAATCACCCTCAGACAGTGCCCAGGCTCACACAGTCACCCTGACCCCTTTGGTGGCAGTTCCACGCAGGACAGAACTTTGGTCTGACTCAGCAGACCACTTCTAATGCTATTACAGGGCCCCTTTCCTAATTCCTCAGCAAAATATGGATCCTATTGAGAAGTTTCCCAGCCTGAAGCAAGCTTGTTCAGACGGACATACAGATTGACTCACACATCCTGCAGGTTGTGAATACCCGAGGCAAGCCTGAGCAGGGATGTGTCTCACATTAGCTGGCTGTGAGCACGAAAAGAGAAACACAATGAGCTGTTCTGCATTTACTGTCGGGAACAGCGAGCGCTCAGGTAGTGACCGCAGGATTACTTGCACTACATTCACACCCTGGTTTACCTCAGATTAATCAGTTCCTGCAGCTGACATCCTTGAGCTGCTGCAGTGAATAAGGAAAGCTATTTGCTTTTTCTATTTCCTTGCAAAAAGCTACATCAATGTGCTTTTGCCTAGGGTGCCTACCTTTAGCATAACTGATTCCTACCTACCTTGTGAATTGCCCATGTATGTTTATGCCACTAGCAAGTTTTAGAAATTATGTATACCTTGTTGATGTTCTTTCCCTTGGATAGAAGTTGAGTGAGATTTCGCAGCTCCTGCCCTCCTGGTGGAGGAAGGGAAGTGACAGGTGTGATTCCTTTCCCCCTGAAACGGTGTGCCCCAGGGGACAGGTGGAGTATATTTCTAAATGCAACAACATATCCTAGGAAACATAAGTGTTTCCTGGTGGGATACAAAGAAATCTGAGCTTCAGGTAAATTAAAGTCACATATTCTAAACCATCACATGAATCTGACCACTGCGAATTTGATGCAATATGCCCTGATTTTGGCAGCTAGAGGGACACCGGTTTGAAGCATCTTTTGTCATTGATACATTGCTCCCAGCCCTGCAGACAGCTTCCTGCACTTCTCACTCTTATGCAAAAAAGGACCTGGATATGTTAGTGAAACAAGACTGGTGACCACAGCACTCAATCTAGATATAACAGGATTTATATTTCAGGTGGCCTTGCCATCTGAACACCTCAAAATACAGGAAACAACATTGTGAGGTCAAACAAGGACTGGAACAGGTTGCAAAGAGAGGTTATGGAGTCTCCATCCCTGGAGATGATTAAAAGCAACTGGACATGGCTGTGGACAATCTGCCCTAGTTGTCCCTACTCTGATCATCAGTTTTGAATTAGGCAATCTCCAGAGATGCCTTCCAACCTTAGCAATGCTGTGATTCTATAAAAATATGTTTAGGGTGATTCCAGAGATGAAGGAATCCACATGTGATATCCAGCTGCTCCTTTGAAGAGATTCTGGTACCCTGCAGGTCTTGTTTCCCGTCAGCTTACTGCACACAGGTCCCCCTCTATCTTAAAGCAGCCCAAATGCAAGTGTACCCCTACTGAGGTAGGGGTACAGCTGAGGGCTCAGCTGTACACTCTGACCAGCGTCCCCAGTTAGTTTTTAATGCAGATTTCTAAAGAATCCCGTAGGAACATCCTGGAGCTCTGAGTGGAAGGCCTCACTTGGGAAAGGATGTGAAGGCTATGGAAGAAGCAGAGACTGCCTCTGTCAGCTCCATGGCTCATCAAACATATTTGGCAAATATCTAACTGATACTACAAACAGCAGACTGACTCCTGGTAGTTCTTATATTTAATCTGTTTTCTCAGCAAACGAAAATTGCAGAAATATTTATTTAATTAATAAATTGGGGATTAGTGCCCCCCCCCCCAAAAAAAGGTCTGTACATTTTTCAGCAATGATTTAAATAAGTTTCTTAAGATACATTCATAAATCTTCTAAGTCACATCCCTCATTTCTCACATATTCCTGTATGGACTTAAACTTTTACTCAAAATGCAACTGTAAGCGAATATTTCAGATTTAATGTAGAGAGCAATTATTTTTGAAAAAAACTCTATTGTGTTGATTCCTGATTCCTTACCATTCAAACAGAAACAGAAACAAAACCTTGAAGTTAGACAATCCAATGCAAAGAGCTTGGATGTTGAATCTTGCTGCTCAGTAAATATTTAAACCCTAAAGAAGCAATATACTGGTAAAACTGGTAAAGCATCCTTCCTTTTCCATTTTCCCCTCAAATTTTATGCTTCAATGTCCCTAATTATTTTCATACTGAATAATTTTGAGAAAACATCGATCTCTTCACCAGCAGTCCACAAATAGAAGGGAAAATAAAATCTGATTTTCAAAAAAAAAAAAAGGGGTATACATTGTACCCTGCTCTGCAAGATAGCTAATACCAAATGCAGCAGAGAGAATTCAGGCTTCTGTGGAACAATAGGGAGACGGGAGTAAACTATATTTAACCATATTTATATTCACAGCCTCCTGCAACGTGGGAGAAATGATCACTTAAGATCAGGAGAGTAGGTAGAGATATCATAGCCTCTTGTTATCTTGCTCCAGGTAGGATAAATAGTAGGTACTGAACACAGCTTGGGTAGGCATAATTTTAGTGCTGCAGACAATGAACTATCACCTAATCTTAGGCACACTTCTGCAAAGCCTGGCACCACTGCTGGGCTGGGGAGCAGGTGCTAATGTATTTAAAACAGCTTTCTGTTGGGAAAAGTTCCATACACTTCAAAAACACTTCCCACACTTCTCCATTAGCCCACGATTAAGTGTAAATGCCTATAAGTGCCCCATAAATTTACCATACTTGAAATTTTCTAAATTCTCCGCTTTTAGGCATGTGTGGGATTCTATTAATGGTTTAAATTGCACAGGAAAGCGTAAAGCAGATTTATACACACCCCCTTTAAAAGAGGGGACTTCTGGGATAGAAGGATCATTCTTGCTAGGTGCAGCAGTGTCTACGTGACTGATTTTTCAGTATACAGCTGTTCTTGTATGAAAGGATGTTGAAGCTTAAAAATAGCAAGATATTTACCACTATGTTCCCCTTTCTTTTTGGCCAGCAGCTGTTTAATGGAAAGCATCACCAGTACACAAGAAAAGACGAACAGGGTTCAATAGTTCAGACTAAAGCCTAGTAGCCTAGTAGCCAGTCTCTGGTGATGACCAAAAGGACATGTCCAGTGAAGAATATAAAACCAAACCAAGCACACTCCTTAGCCTCCAACCATTTTCAGCTTAGGGATTTTCTGGAGAAAATTTGTTCTGAACTTGACTGAAAGAAAACCTTTCTAACTTTAGAAACTAATAGAAAATCCACTGGAATCCAAAGGAAAATCCTAGAATGCAACAGTTGCAGGAAAAAAAAAAAAAAAAAAGCCAAAAAACCCTAATATATGAGTTCAAATGGATCAACATAAATACCCGTAAAGCTGTTCTTTCCCTAGTGGAACCATGTGTCGGAGAACAGCCAAGAAACTTGCTCCTTGTCCTCTGAATATTCATCCATAAAATAGATACCTTTGCTACCTGGAAGCAGAGCTCTGTCCCCATTCTTTTGCAAGATTAGTAAGAAAACTAACTCTGTTTAATTTCTGCAGCTGCTGTTCTGTCTTGGGAAGGGGGTTCTGTTTGCTGTCGAGGCTGCAGTGAGAAAGTCTTTAGAGACACTTTTATTATTTTTATTTTATTTTTTCTTTAAAGGCCAGCACACGTGCCAAAAGGCATTACTGTTGCAGAAAAACTCATCTCTAATATCTGCATCTTATTCCTAAAACAGTTTAGCTTTTTATTGCCACTGTTTATAGAAAGCCTACAGTAATATAAACGGCGTTCATAAAAGTTGCCAGGTTTTAAGCAGCGTGCTGTGCCTCCACAGCAGTTACAACAATTCTGCTGCCACAAAATAATATCCAATTGCAGTATCTACTGGCAGAAGCACAAATTGTTCTCTTAGGTTGGACATTGCTGGAGTAAGATCACATTTACTAACACCTTTTTTGTTGTTGTTGCTTTCTGGTTTTTGGCAGGATGAAATGTTTCTTTTTCTTTTACCATATAAAAAGAAAAGATTAGGGAATTATTTGGGTTTGTGCCCTGTTAAGAGAATTATTTTTTTCTTCTTATGATATGGGGCTTAATTATACTTCCCTGCTTGATGCTTGTATCAGAAATTCAGCTTTCCACAACTGTATTTCTCCATGGAAGGCATGTAGTGTGTCTAGAGAAATCTGAACTTTTCTCCTTACATGATGCCAAGACTTTGGACAAAACCACTTGCTCTCAAGCACTCTAAGGAGCTGCCCCAAAATCAGGATTAAGCCCGTTTTCTCTGTAAGCCAAACCATATCCAAAGCAGCTGCCATGCTGCAAAAGTCAGGTGGTACAGGAAAGTTGATAAATCCCTGTCACACGAGCAAATGCACAGACTAGAAATTAATTTTAGCTTTGACCTGGAGAATGCCTTTTACTTTGTAATCAGACCACTATGAAACTCCAGCCAGACATCCAAAAACTGGAAAACTTCCCTTAGCCAGTGCTGAATAAAGACCATCTCCCTGGCCTGTCTCATGCCCTGTACTCGTTCATTTCTAAACAGTACAATACCTCAGTATATTCTGTGATTGTGGTCTTTCACGTGTATTCTGTGGATAGCATAACTGATTCCATGACACAAAGGCAATCCCTGGTCAGTTTTGTCTGGATCTTACTACAAAGCTTCTGAAAACTTTGTGTCATTTGAAGCTTTTGTGCATTCCTGACCTCCCTCCTTCTTTCAAGAAGAAGCATCACATCCTAAAGTTTACAAAACCACACCTGTGATCCTTACAAGCAGCCAGAGACATCCCATTTGAGCACAGCATTGCAAGCTGAACTGAGTTTTCCCTTTAGGACCAAGATTAGGCTTTGCTGGGAAAAGAGCTCAGTACCTTAAAAAGGACGTGTGCTTTTCTCTGCTTCACACACTGTTTATGATGGCCTGCTTGGCATCTGGCTGTAGCGTAGAATTTCAAATTTGTTTTTCCTCCAGGGAGCCAGAGTACTAATCTACAGTAACACAGGCTGTAGGAATCTAATCATTGTACCGTGACCCCAAATGATCTTGTTATGTATTCAGCTTCTGCCCGGTCTATCTTGTGGATTGACAAAAGTTTCTGCAGTCTGGAGATAAGGAATGTGGTCGCATCCATTTATTCTTACTTTACTAGCCTAGACACAGCAATATATTCCAGTCACTCAGTTGAGAGACTTGCTGATGAGCACGTGGGAATAAATGGGAACCAGTGAATTGTGTGCAAAGCCACGTTGTGGCTTTAGTGAAGGGTAAAGCACACCTCTAGAGATGTGCTGCTGACAGAATCAAAAAGGTAGAGATGGGAGCATTAAGCTTCCTGGGACAAGATATTTGGAGTTAAATAACAAAAGACAGTACTATCACTCTCAGGGAGATTTCCAGTCAGATGCGAAAAAATTTCCTGGTTTACCCACCATTTTCCTTCCCTTATCCCATGGTAGTTTCTTCCTGTAGACTTGGAGGAAACAAGTAAGCTCTGGGGAAAAGAGAAGCTGCTTGCCATGACATCATTGTCTCCCCTAAAATACGTCTGTAGTGAATAATAACATGTTTAGACACATGCTTTCAACTCACTGGCATCTCTATCTGAGGTTGGGAAAGTCAATTCTACCACAGCTTTTATGGACACAACACTGTGAAAGACCTGAAGGAGGCAAAAATCTGCCTCCATCTCTGCTTCTTTGGCACTTCTTCATATGTTGGTTTAGGTGATGGTACTGAACTATCAGGTTATATCATGGACTCACCACATAAAATTCAGTGAGGAGTGAGGGAATGCTCCAGAAATTAAACACGTTAGATGCCTGGGTAATCAGTTTACCTCCCTTGTTTTGAGAGGAATTAGTCTATTGCTCTCTGCAGCCCCAATAGGCCAGGCATGTCCACCAACCACCTGTGCAACTGAACAACTCCATGGTCAGCTCATAAAAGTGCCAGAAAATGGTGTCACTCATTTAATGCTACCTGGATGTATGTCTCTCAAGTATCACAGCAAATCTTTTCCTATCAGCACAGCAACACTTCTCACAGTAAGGTCTGTTTAGGTGATTTCCAAAGTCACAATAGCTGGCCAGTTTTCCTTTGGACTTCCCAGTACATTTTCTTGTTGCTTCCCCAATGACTCTTGACTGCACTCTGCCTTTTCCATCCGCAATTTTCTCAGGAAAGCAAATCGTCTGCCCTGCCCCATGTATATCCCCATCCTTATCCTATCTGCCACAGATCTGCTAAGATACAGCAAAAAACAAGTAGGTGAAGCAGTCTACAGCTTCACCAAGGTACTCCAGGTAATCTACCGTATTTTCATGAGACAAGCCTAATACAGGATGAACTGAGTTACTTTGATTCTAGGTTGGTGCACTGCCAGTGAAATAATTATCATTTAAAGGTTAATTAAAGAATCTGCCTTTGCAGATTGTGAGGAAAGCACTTAACAGCAGGAACTGAACTCAGGAGTTGTCGGTTTGTGTGCATAATACATAACGTTACAGGCAATAAAGTGCATACATCTTCCAGCCTCACTTTGATCTCACCCACAATAGAGTAAATGCCATCCATCCCTGGATTTGGTGGGCCTGTTCTGAATTTACGTCTTATGCAGTACAGTAGGCCCTGGAAATAAAAATGCTTTGAAGAAATCCATTTCGTCATGTCTTTTTATCTGCAGCCCCCCACACAGCCTGCTCCTAACACACAAAGAGTTACATATTTAAGACTCGCCAAACTTACCAATCACTCAGTACTGAAAAATGCATTTCTTGATGGTATTCAGCTCTCAAGACCTAGTCAATGGCTGGAGGACTGGTCTATTACATCTCAAAATAAAGTGTTTACCCAGACACTGCTGCAAGAGGTAAAGCTCATTCCCAAGGCAGCAACAGCTCTGAGTCTTCAGCCTTCAATGCCATGGTGAAGCTGTACTGCCTGCCCACAGTTCTTCATTTTACTACCCCACTGACATACATCAGTTTTGCTGCAGCTCTTTGGGATGCCTGTCTACGCTACATCAAGAAAGACATCATTTTTCAAATAATTTTTTTGGCCTCAATACAGCACCTACAAAACCTCAAGCCCTAAGTCCATGTCAAGCCCAAAGCTTCATTCCATTCTCATTACATAGCTATACCTTAAGCATTTTGTCCCTTTTGTTTTGACATGTTCTATTGGAACAATCAAATATCCATGATGGTCATGGTTATTTTAGTTCACATAGTTTGTACACTACCAAGAGTGATTTATGTGGCTGCCTCTGTCTTCTTTTGTTTATCTTAAAAGCTATTGGTTTCATGAAAGAGATATAATGATAACAGAGGCATCCATCATTTCTTCCTTATTTTCATCAAGATTAAAGTGACATCATTTTAGGATGTGCATGTATTTCACGCTGAGAGCACGGAACAAGCTACCAAAAATTCAGGATATGAAAAACCTGCCAAGGGTGGAGGGATAGATTCACCAGACAGCTTGAGTGTTGGAATAAGGCCTTACCTGAGTAGTCAGCACCCATTTCCCGCCTAAAAATGCCCACCTCTACCATGCTTCTCTACCAGCTCTTCCCAGTGCCACCTCTTGTGCCAGCACACACACACACACACACACACACACATAGAGTATCATCCAAGGCTTTTGACAACCATGTTTTAAACAGGAGATGGGAGCTGATACGCAGGTGCAGTTTTGCATCAGATGCCAGTGCCACCTCTCCCACTGATGGTGGCTTACAAATACGAAATAAACAGCTGAAAATACTGTGAGACAGGGTAAGATGAGTAATCTCAACATGCAATCTGCATGTGAAAAGGAGAAGGGGAGCTGGCAAGAAAGCAGAGTTGTTAAGGGATAAGGGAAAAAATGTCAATTAAGAGAAGAACAAATTAAATAAAGGAAATCCCAAGAGTCAATATGAAATAAGGGAAGAAGGGAGAAAAAGCAGTAGGCAAGGACAGGTCCCAAAATAAATTGAAAATGCAGAGGCAACTTTTATGAGGCTCACATTCCTAGGGCAGCCACTCAGGGCTTTTCCCTGTTTAACATCCACTCTGTGTCCTTTGGTTTGGTTTTCTTTGCACACACTTCATTTGATCTCCAGAATGCTGAAGGTGAGAACTTTTAAAAGAAATGTTGTTGCCAATTTAGAAACAAAGCAGTGACTAATGAGCTACCTGAGATATATTTTTACAAAGTCAAACCTCAAAAGGTTTTATTTATGTGATGAAGAGAAGACAGATGTGAAACAGGAAAAATCATAAACAACAGCAACAAAAAGAAAGCCATTTAGATGGAACCACATATTAAAAAAAAAAAGTGGTATAATTAGATATATATTTTTAAAAACAGGACAGCTTGTATCTTTCTGATAAATACCTACTGTCTATTGGGAAAGACTTTCCTGTAGCAGCTACCTAATATTTCCTTATTCTTATTTTCCTACTGGGAAGCAGCATCAAGGATGTGATGTCCTTATGTTTAGCAAGCATTTAACCAATAGATGTTTAACCATTTAAGAAAAAACATCATAAATAAAATGCTTTGTGTATGAGAATCGTCAGGGAGTAATTAGAACTCTTAATGCCTACAGAATAAATATGACATCCTCCTGTTTCAGAATCACTCTAACTCTCCCACAGAGTAGAAATACAGAGGAAGCAATTAAACAGACAAAAAAAGAAAATAATTGAAAAAAAAGGGGAAACACTCCTCAAGTTCAGTCAACAAATTTTGTTGTACTTTGGGACTCTGAGATCCCCTAGTGAGCAATGGACCTTTTAACATAATTGATCTTACTTCAGTTAAAGTATTCTATTTGGACGTCTTTTGACAATAAACAGATTCAGCTTTGGTTTATCTGAGTTACCCCAGCTGGTCTAAGAAAATTGAAAAAAAAAAAGGAAAGGAAAAAAAACAAGAAGGAAAAGTATGACACTGAAGGAAAAGCACTTCCAGCATGTCCATAAGGGTTTGGTTGGTTGTTACCATGAGAGTCTTGGTATGTAATCAATTGGGTACTCACCAGAAGACACTGGAGAAAACACTAAGCTAGAAAGCAGAGATAGGATTGCCTGGGACTTAAACATGGAGAAAATTGAGTCATTCCAGTTTCATTCACCATTGCTAGTAATGTAATTTGTTCTCTCTTGTTGGTTTTAAAAGAGAAATTTGACAAGATCAGATGGAATTTACAATAAAACAAACCATCCACATTTCATCTGGAAACAGGTACTGAAGTGTCCGGGTAATTTTCCCAAATTGTTCTCTCTTATTTCATAAAATACAACTAGAAAGGCAAGCTTTGTAGATAGTATAATTTTCAAAAGTCATTGTCAACATTCCTCCAGGATTTTTAAAAATAATTTAGGACAAAGAGAGAGTAGCATTTCACAGGTCACAGAATGAAATGCCCTTCTCACACAGATCTCCACCCATTTCAGATCTCCTTGCCAGTGTGACAAAGAAATATTTCGTACACAACACATCCTGTGCATCACTACAACAGACCATGAGGGAGTTACACAAACAGATGATGGGCTGTTACTATACATTTCCTTTCTTTACAAATAATTCAAGGAGGGAATGCTTTGAAGTTGTAGATATAACATCAAAATATATCATAGAAAAACTATAGCATTCGTCAGTCTGCATATTACCTGTTTGTAATATTTATGTTAAAATACAAACAAAAAAGACTGTCTCAATGCAAATATATTCTTTTTGTAGATGGAATTGAATGGGCAACCTAGTTTTTTTCTTTAAAAATGGATAATATCAGATGCTTCTAAAGGGACAAACAGCATAACCGTTTTCAAGAAGTAAACTTGAAAATTACTTCCTCTCAGCTCAAGCTAGGAGAAACAAAGTAGTCACACACCTATAAACAAAGCCCTCTGGTTCAGAAAAAGCTCAGTGTGTTTCTTCTTTTATAAAGAAAATGGGATGTATTTGATCTCCAATCATGTATGGGATTAGTTGATTAAAAAAAAAAAAGGGATGCAGAGAACCAACGGTGAGGGGTCTTCTACCTGTTGTAACCACAGCCAAATCACTTCATGTCTTTGTGTCTCAGTTTTGCGGTGGCACAAGACTGCTGTGAGGCTAAAGCTCTTAAAAACCTGAACTCCTACTTGTTTGCTAAAGCAGACCTCCATATTCTTCCAGAGCTTTTAGCAAACCCTTTATCATTGTTTAGGAGATGAACAGAAGATGACATGAACATCTTGACTTTTCAAATAATTTCTCTTCTGTCCTGCAGCCTGATAAGATTTGTTTGATCCTCCCATTCCAAACATTTAATTTGATGTGTATGCCTGTTCTTTATATTGGTGAAATCAAAAGGAGTTTCAAAGGAAAAATGAGAAAACAAACAGAATAAAGTCTTACCAATCATCCTCCCTTCTTTGCAGGAGTCTAATTTGTGACTAAACCTGGTGAAATCCTCATTAAAGAAAATACAAAATGATACGTTCTTCTTTTTTCTGTGGTGAAATAGAGTGTGGTCTCTGTATCAGGGAGGTTATTTTCTTCATGTAATCCCTTCACATGGATTGAGCAGACTTCAGTGATTCAATGTTTGCATTTTGTCATCTCTAACTAAGCAGAGACTGAGCCAAGCTAGTGTGCAGTGCTCTGTACTGATGTTAATTTTCAGATCTGGTCTAAGAATGAATGGTTCATTAAAAAGGTTCATTACCTAATTACCACTGTGCTTTAATATAATGTAATGCAGAAAATTGAAAGGATCTATCTAGATTGTTTAATATAATAATTTACATTCCAGAAGTAACAAACTTCATGTTATTTAAATTCACAGATAATTTAAATTTAGGAGAAGCTGCAAACACCACTCAAGAAAGAAATAGCAAAGAGTCCTGTGAAGAAGAGCAAAATAAAATACAAAAGGATTCAGCCCAAGAAATAACGTCACATGCTTATAATACAAACAGGAAATTTATCCAGCATGTACACAGACAGAAGGAAGGAACAACAGGAGTATTCAATGCTACAGGACCATCCAGCTGAAGCTGTAATTGTATATTGGTGCATTGTTTGGATTCAGAGAAACCACGCTGTGCAGAGTATTGTACAAATACTTCCCACAAACACCACCATCTTCCACTTAACCATCTGCCCCATGCTCTGCCTTCTCCCTTTGTTTACTCCTCTACTATTTACTTCTTTTCTCTATTTCATCCCTATAACCCCACACCCAACAGTGCTGTGTCTACTGAGAGCAGCCTGGCAACAAGACAGCTTATAAAACTGCAGACCCAGCTGGTGACCCAGTAAAACATTTGGTGTCTGGAAATCAGTGTGAACTTTAAGTCAATAAACTACAATCACAAGAGAAATCAGATTATAACGCACACACACAGAGACAAACAAATATTGTACAGTTTAGGGTTTTTTTTCCTTTTACGGGAAAGGAGTGTGATATGGAGGGATTGAGGGAAGGAATGTGAACATTTGCAATAATATTTTTTGTGTATTTTCTCCATTTTGAGCTTCAAAGCTACTATTGTGAATAGTTTTGAACATCTCAATCCTGCATCCTAACCACACTATTTTCTCTTTTTTTTGAAAGGAAATAAAAGAAGAAAATTAATTTCACAGGTTGATGATTTGACATCAGCTCCATCCCTCCATCTCTATTCTGACATGCTGCTTTAACAGCTAAAACATTCTTGAGCACCTGGTGGTCTAGGTATCCAGGAATCAGAACCAATTCAGCCCTATTTCCTCAGCAAATGTTACCGATACTGCCTAGGGAAGACTTTCCTAGGGAAGCATGTGCTTCCCTAACCACTTTTTTAGCTCTTTGACAACTATCAATCAGATTTGCCAGCAGGAGTTCTGATATGAAAATAAACAGCAACAAGTTAAAGGAAAAAGAATTCTACAATTATCTCACAAGAAAAAAACCAAAATCGTAAAAAGTTCCAACCCCTCAAACCGCACTGGTAGTTCAAACATTAATAGCTGACAGCAGGAGAGGTAAACAGATGTTGAAAAGAGCCCATGTGCTGAAAAATATTTAATTAGAGCTCAAGATTTACTGGGGTCTGAAAGAGTTGTACATTAGAACCAAATGGATGGAAATCTGACTTTATTATTTCTTCCCCTTGCTTGGCACACTTGGCATCTTTGAGATCTGCACTAAGTTAGAGCTTCTTTGGGCTCATCGGCTTTGCTGGGATAGCACGAAGTCACTGTTAAGCTTCATCAGTTGAGAAGTTCATTACTTCTCAATACAAATAGATACAGAGCATTTTGTCTCACATGTTCTCAAGAAAAAAAAAAAAGAAACACCTCAAGCTGTTGTTTTTAAGAATATTTTTTCTTTGCTCTAAAATGTGGACAAGCATATAGCTCAGATCATATAGATTTTGCTTGCAAGAGTAGGAGTCTTAGCACTTAATCAACTTAGAAGATGTCTTTACATATTACTGCTACAGCTGTTTA
Organism: Chiroxiphia lanceolata; assembly: GCF_009829145.1. Taxonomy (NCBI): domain Eukaryota; kingdom Metazoa; phylum Chordata; class Aves; order Passeriformes; family Pipridae; genus Chiroxiphia; species Chiroxiphia lanceolata. The sequence continues at coordinate 25,896,547 of NC_045643.1, read as the reverse complement.
TTACACTGAAACCCTCAGATTTTCTGCAGGCATTAATTTTTCAGTAACTCCTTACTGATCAAGTAGAATATTTTCCTAATCAGAATGTGGAGTTCTCTTGGCTATACCTTTCTTTCTTGGACTTTTGATGCAGCCTGTGCTATACTGAGGAAATTTCTCTCACTTCTCTTCATGAGTGTGGATGATATGCTCAATACTGAATTAAAAAATTTAACATGGGAGAGGTAACATCATATCTCCAGCTTCAGGGACTGTTGACTATGACACAATTTCACCAGCTGAGCTGGTGATTCCTTCCTACTCTTCAGTCACAGGGATTTTCCCAAGGCTAACTCAATAGCTAAATATTTTAATGACATATTCTCTGGTCTAAAAATGACATAGAAAAGGTAGCAATATCCCACTGTTATAAGAAAAAAAAAAGTATTAAAAAGATACCAGGTACATTTTTTTGCCATATGAGTTGTGATTCTCTTGTCCATTTACCCCTTTCATTTTCAATATCCTTCCAACAAATGATTTCCCAAATGGAGCTTTTATGAATGGTGTAATTCTGGAAACACAGCCATAAATACTTTTTTTCGTTCCAAAGGCGTCAGAGTGCAGGAACAATGCCAATTCCATTTATTTCATTCTAAGAGGTAACTGATTACACTGGTATCCTTCGAAATCAAATATCTCAATATAGTTTCAGAGGGTGGCCTCTTTCCAGTCCAAAAAACCCTTGCATGCCATCATTGACACCTGTAGGTGGAAAGTATGAAAGGTAATCACATCCTTATTAATCAGCTGTATTTTGTCACTGCAAATAGGCTAGCTTTCAGCACAAGGTTATTTTGGCTCTTTGTTTTGTGTGTGTTTGGGAGGAGAGGTGGTGGTGTTTTTTCTTTTTTGCTTTTCTCTTTTTCTTGTTTTCAGGAAAGCAAGCAAGAAAATACAAATCCTTATTGCGTTCTGAGTAGTGCTTAGTGAGAGACATAAAAAGAGAAAACGTCTTTTAGCAAGAAGATTACACCATAGCAAATCCCACGGAGTATAATAATTCTTGAGATCCTCGGTTACCCAGCACAACAAATTAGAGTTTGAAACCTCTGAAAGCGCTTTAACCCCAGCTAGGTTTGGGGAGGGAAGGTGCTATATATAATTTTTGAATAGAAATAACCAGCTACACTGTGACATTCACTGAATGATTACTATGCTTGCTTAGTTTGCTGAGCCAGCATATAATTTGGGAAAAATGGCTTTCATTTGTTTCACACCCCCAAAAAATTTCAGAAAAGTTAAGAATAGCAAATCTCTTGATTTGAAAACATAAAGGTCTGCATAATTGCTTTATAACATGTCCAGCACAGTATTCATTTTCAGACAAATCATCTCCCAGGATGAAAATATAATTCTGAATTGTGTGTTCTGCTGGGCGTGAGTTATCCAAGTCCTCACCAGAAGCCATGCCCCTGAGTATGCTGCTTTCCTCAGCTCCATTTAATGTACTTTTGTAACTCAGAGAGCCAGACAAAGAGACGTCAGAAGGATCATTTAAGTTTGGTCTTTAGCACCCATAATATGTTGTTTTAGTATCTCATTAGACCCAATGACTTTTGCCTGAAGAATGAGATTGTTTTTAAATAATTCAAAGTGGTGAAGCTGCTACCATCCATCTCAGAAGGATCATCCAATAGTGACTCTGACAGACTTCAATGTAATGAAGAGTAATTGGAGGTACCAAAACAAAGTATATCTTCCATTACCTGAAATTGAATCCTCCTGTAATCATTACAAGTGCTTTTTCTAGTTATGCATACAAAATAGACTATATCACTTACTCTAAGCTTTTCAGGGAGTCTGATCTAAATCAACAGGTTTAGCACAGTATTTCAACTGTTTGCCTCCAAATTTCATGGTACAATAAGGAAATTTGGATATAGAACAGATTCCGAACAAAAACTGCACATTCATCTGTAAGACTGTATCAAAAGATTTGGCAATGCTGCCAAAATTATATAAGCCATGTGGGTTTTCTACCTCTTAATCATTCTTTTATGTACCTCAAAGGATTGGAATATGAAGTTAAGTAAATAACAGTCCAAAGTCATCACAGTGAACAAAAGTCTCAAGTTCAGAATACAAGCCCAGGATATGATTCCTAGAAGTGCTGAACTTTGCTTCACCTGCCTTAACACCAGCAAACTTGGAAATACAGTAGTTTTTATCCTAAAGGAAATATTTTTTTGCACTTTCCAGTGCAAAAATGCCTGTGGAAGGTCTGCATCACACTCCAGGTGCGTGTTTTGAATTTTACCTCCTTGTTTGTGGACCAATAGTAAAATGATTCCAAGAAAACAAACCAACAGAAAACATCAAACTCTGCAATACTGAATGAACATCCTGGAACTTAAGGTCAAATCCCATTTTGGGTCCCTCTTTTTCATGGTAGAAGAGATTAAATTCTTCAATTTTAAAATGTCTGACTGCCAGAATGTTCAAAACTCCAAAGATAATAAGTAGAGAGGGCATTAACTGCTTAATAAAAGCTTTAGCATTCCTTCCTCCGTGTGTTAAAGAAACATCCCATTTCCATACATTATTTATTGTGCTGCTATTTTCTTAAGCAGCTTAGATTTGCTATCATTTCCTTCTTTATTCAAAGTGATTTTTAGTGCTAGTAAACTACCCATCTTGACAGCGCTGTCAGGCCTATTTGTAGTGTATAGAGACCTCAGGATCCATAGCTCTGCCTGAAAAGAAGCAAGGAAGAGTTGGAGGCAGCATCACACCACACCTCCCTTCAGTCCCACACAGGTTGCAGTGTTGCCTGGTGTCCTGGGGGAATGGACATGAAAATCCAGGGGATCTTTTGGGTCTTCCATTTCCTAACAAGTTATCGTGGTGGCATTGAATTGTGGACCTTGTCAGTCAGCCTCCCTCTGACAGAGAGGGAATGGACTGGAAGGCAATTGTCCCCATATATAAATTTTGATACATTGTTTTTTTCAGTCCCTTTGCAGGCTATTGCAGTAGGAATGAGATCTCCTCACATGTTTTCTTTTCTAGGTAAGCTGACAATAATGGTGCACTGTCCATCAGGGACAGAATCTATCCCAAGAGAGTGCCCAACCACCCCTCCCTCATCTGCCAAATAATGGGATAGGAGATGCCTATCTGCCTCTAGCAGATGGTACGTCAAACATCTTCACAGGTGACAAACTCATATGTAAAACTGAATACACTGGTGTGAAATAGCCATGCTGGAGACTGCCCTCTCCTCATTTTGAGGCACGTAAGTATGAGCTGATCTCTGGAGTCTGCAATACAATGAAGTTTCTTAGTTAGAAATAGGAAATTTTTTTTTCTAAGCTGTGATTGTATTTTGTGCTATTGCTACCTTGGCCTTACAAAGTCAGAGCTAAAACTCTGCCTTTTGGGGAGCCAGACCCAAAAGGACGTTACAAAGAACATAAAAAAACCCCGTTTGGTGTTAATTCGTGCTTTTCAAAATGAAAACTGAAAGCTGGAACTTGGCATGCCATGACCAAGATGAGAAACAGAACATGGATTTCCCTTAGAGTTAATTGTGATAATTCATCTCCAACTCTAAAATATATTGTTTTTTGTAGTGGCAGCTTAGGAATTCTCTCAGTTTCCCAGCTCAGTGAGTGAAGAAACAGAATCTTTTCCCCTTTTATTTTATCTCATAACCTTAGTATTAAATCCAATTTTTACCTTATTATTAATTTCCATTTGTTTGCTTCAGAACTACTAAACCAGGCTTTCAAAATGCACATTATCCTACTCCTCTCATGATACATTGCATTCATCAACAATAAACAGCTGCAGGTATTTGTTTATTTTCAGTTGCTGCAGTTCTGCTTCTCCCCAGTACAGCAAGGATTCTGAAAGCTTATACATGGGAAGGCTATTCTTGTCAAATTTTGTGGTCTCCACTCTGCACTCTGATTCTCTGAAGTCAGAGAATACGGCTGAGGAGCTGCAAACCAGTTATTTTACCCACATTAAGTTTCAACAAGGTAATTTGGGAATTCTACCCTCTACCCCACTTATTTCACTGGCAGAGCTGGTGACTGCTTTCGAAAGCAGTGTGCAGGAGGCAGTTATACTCATTTATCAGCTTTAAAATCCTAAGAACATGAATGAAAAAAAAAAAAAGAAAAGCATTTTAGTCTAAGCCACAAAGAAAAAGCAAATAAGGTCATTAATTTTTACAGAATCAAATGCACTCAATTATCTTGCTTTTGTACAGGAAGGAGGAATTTCAGCATGAATTGATTTGAGGTAGCTGCTAGGACAGAAAAGGGAAGGATCTCAAACTTGGTTGTTTCCCACCATTTCCCCCTGTATCCCCCCGCCCACTTATGCACTTAATCCTCTGCTGCAAAGAATTTTAATAGTGAAGGGTCTGCAGTGCTAATACTGATAACTGTATAGTGCTGTGCCTTTTTGTCAGTTTAATGATTATGTACATGAGAAAAATTGTTGCTTTCCTTCAGAGGCTGATGAGCTCTTCAACGCATTATTACCAGAATAAATGTGAAAAGTAAAGTAAGAATTTTCAGTGGAGGGAGTAATTAAGCAACCTCACCACTGAATTTTAATTAGTGATACAAGGACTATTTCATTGCTCAGCTCTAAATGCGCTTTCTGATGAGGGCATAATACCTAAATAGATCTTCTGTAGTGTTCCTTTAGGAAGACAGGGGAAGAGCTCAGTTTTGAAGCAATAGGTCCATTCCCTCCAAGTTAAAGGCCTGTCCAGCACTAGGGGATTCTCAGCAGTAGCATTATCAGGTCATACTGCCTTTTTGTTTTTTTTTTTTTTATAAGAAAGAGCACAAAAGGAAGTGTTTTGTCTGAATCTGCCTCTGTGAGGGCTTCAGGATCATGCAAGGTGGACACTGAATGATTTAGAAGTCTAGGTCAAGATTTTGGTATGTGCTGGTATATTTTAGTGCAAAAAGGAACGCTCTTGAGGGGTGCCAAAGCACCAGGAGTACTCAAGAGCTTTGGTGGAGCAGAAGTTTGCAGGAGATGTTCCAGATATTTACCATTCAAAGACAGAGGAAAATTTGACTAAATTAAAAAATACAGGACAGTAGGGGGGAAAAAACAGAAAATTCTAAGGTACAGACTCAAATACTGCTGGTTATTAATGATGCAATTTAAATTGTGATAGATTGACTGACCATCACTTAAATTTCAAAAATATGTCTAGATTATCTTCCAAGAAAATTGAAGAGAAGTTATAGGTTTACTGGAGGAAAATGAATTAAGGACTTCCATCAGTATTAGTGTGGAGTGAGAGTAAATGATGAAAAAGGTCCTTCCTTACCCTTGTATCCTCAGAAATTTAGGGTACAAAAACTAGTCTTAGATTAAGCCTCCTATAATAATAATAATAATAATAATAAAAATAAAATTTACTTTATGCCAAAATTTGAACTCCTGTGAAGACTAGATAGTTCCAACATTGTCTTAATTATTTTGCTGCCAACAGAAAGCAAGGCCAACTGTCTGACTGACTGTTATAACACAGTAAGTATCAAAATTTTTGTCCCACAAATCATTGTAAAGCTTCAAAACTTCTCAAAAAGCACCTTGTCCCCATTTTTTAATTACTCTTTTATTCAAAATATCCTCACAGTAATATTGCAGGTGTAATGTGTAATTTTCTCATGACCGCAAAGATGCATGTGTACTGCCTGTGCACCATGTCTGGTAAACACTACTACTTTGTCTTGTATTTGTTGTACTGGTATCCTACTGATTTATAGTCTCATTACATTTTTTGTTATGTGGAGAACATTTTGAAAGTGCAATAATCTTAAAGGAATTGCTTAAGGAAATTCCAAATACTGTTTCATAGCCTTGTGTTCACCTGACTGGGATTTGCGTGTAACCAAACATATGTTACTATGTTTGTATATATGTGTATGAATGCAAAACCATGATAAGGCACAGTACTAATGGACACAAGACCACAGGCTGCAGCATTAATATGCAAAAGCCATTAAGTTCCTGAACACACTGATATGATGAAACTTTTAATAGGATGTAGACTGCTGAATTAATAACATTCATCGTGATTATAGTGAGGTGCCAAGACTAATTGGAAAAGGTATTTGATCATAAAAATAACTATCAGGAATCTTTTTTCTAATTTTTTTTTTCCATAATGAATTTAAATGTGCAATGAATAGAGAGAGAAAGCAGGGGAGGTTAAAAAAAATTATGCTTAGTATTGTGTGTGTTAGAAACACAAGCTAAATTAATTGTACATTTATTTCAACAATCTCTCATGTTTTGTCAAAGATCTGTTTTTAAAGTCTCACTCTATCTTTGTATAAGAACAACACTCTTAAGAGAATTATGTACCTGAGCAAACCTACTCAGAGGTTCTTCACCTCTACGGTTGATATGTATGTGGGGAAAAAACAGGCAATTAAACTTTACATCAGAGTGAATTCTATGTTCTCCCAACTTCTTACTAGCTTGCAGCTTACTTACCTCTCAAATGCATGCCTGTGGAAGTACACACCAATAGATTTTCTTGTTGTTTATAGAACTGGCAGTATGAAACATGCTCCTGATTTCATACATGTGAAATGATGACCGACAGTGTCAAAAATACTCACAAACAAAAAAGACCAGAGTAACAGTAGCAATGCTGGGCTGTTTTCAGTGTAAGGTTTAATAATTTAAACTGCTAAATATAAGTCAAAATAATAAATTAATTTCAACAGGTTTTTGCTTTGTTAGGGTGTTGGGGGTTTTTTGGGGGTTTTGTTAGGTTTTTTTTGTTTGTTTGGGGTTTTTTTGTGGGAAGTGGGATTTTCTGGTTTGTTGGTTGGTTGGTTTGGTTTTGGTTTCTGTTTTGTTTTGGTTTGGGGTGTTTGGTGTTATTTTATTTAATTATTTTTTTTTAATGTAGAGGAAATTGTCTTGAATTCTCTTTTCCTAAAAGGACACTTTCTGGTACAGGTCTTGAAAGTAATTGCGGGGTGGAAATTCCTTGTAAACATTATTAGTTTTGATATACGAAAAGCAGCTGCAAATGGGATTGTTAGTCTTCCTCAATGGGGAACCAGGCTGGAGTACTTCATAGACACTTTTGTAGAAGGTACCCCTACAGCATAAAGAAAACAATCCTCCTAAACTGTGCTGACTAAAAGATTAGTCCTGACAACTAAGAAGCTGAACATTTTGAGACAGATTTGTCTAAAATGTAACTGGTTTGAATGATTCATATAAAAGCTTCCTTCCTTCCATCTCCCCTTTCAGGATAGTTTGCTGTACAATACTTAATATAATTTAAAAAACCCAGAAGACACACATTTCCTTTAGTCTGTTTTAATATGTTTCTGGAGAACTTAATTATTCCTTGATTAAGGAATACAAGAAAATGGAAACATGAGCAACTGGGTAACCTTCTTTTGGTAATCTATCACTGTCTCCCAGTTTTTCTTTTTTTTTTTTTCCTTCTCCAATGCTTTCAGTCTGCTTTTATATTGAATCTTTCTCATACTCCCTACCCTGATTACTTCCCTATTCATATACCTTACCTCTGCAAAAGCCTTCGAAGAGCAATGGGAAACACTCAAGCATTTTACAAGGAGAGGTCTTTTCCAGTCCATTTTATCTTGCTGACCTATGTCAGCCTCTGCTATACGGACTCCATGTTCTGCAGAGATATAACCACACACCCAGGAGGAGGCAAATCAAAGGCTCAAGTCTGTCTGAACTGCAAGGCAGATGTTAACCTATTTCCTACTGTGTCTTGAGCAGTCTGGCTTCAACTGGGCAGGAGCATCCACTCAGTAATGTAGGTCAGGATCAGAATATCAAATGGTGGGTCACCAATATTGGTTACATTTTCTTGCTGATATATTTCTTTTAGCTGATTCATAATCCTTTAAGTATATAGATATTTTAAAAAAAGTCACAGAGACCCTACACCTCATAAAAGTAGAGGCAGAAAGCTGAAGAAGGAAAGAGAATAGTTCACAAGGAAATCACACACATGAGACTACAAGAGGGAAGGAAACTCTGAATTCAACTTCCTATTACGTGATAAACACCATCATCCTTTGGTGTTGAAACATAGTGGGTTTTTTTTGGTGAGAGGATTGTTTCAAAGCACCAATTACCTGAGTTATATATATTAAAACATACACACATGCTTCTGAAATCTTCTGAGAGCAACTTCTGTCTCCAATCTAAATCAAATAAGATCTTATAAGATCTTATCAGATGCGACCAGAACAAATTTGAGATTGACAACACCTTCCAACTATGATAAAGTTGAAATTTTTTGTCTTTACTTAAAGATTAGCAGAATCAGAAATAATTTGTAAAATCTATTGTTCTTTAAAGTTGTTAAAAACTATGTTGTGTGAAATTCAAGAGATTCAGGCAGTTCTTGCTACTGTCTGTGATACACAGGGCCAAAATAGAAAGATAAGAGTTCTGTGCATTCTGGATACTAAATGAAAACCAGCACTTAATGACTTGCAAGCACGTATTGTTTCAAAATGCATGGAAAACAGAAGTGCTTTTCATCAGTAAATTCTTCAGAAATACTGTAATTTTGTAACTGAAATAGAGATCACTTTTTTCTATGTCTGCACTAGAATTACTGGGGTTTTTCAGTGAGTGTAATTCATCATTTCATCTTTAAATGGACTGTTTACTGAATTAAAACTAATTATAATACAAATGTCAAAACAAAACATTGAAATAAAATGGCTGAAACTTATGAGGAAAAGACAGCCTACTCAGGTAAAACTTCCTTCATAAATTGTATGATAACATAATTTTTCAGTTTATAAACAAATCTGGAAATACTGGACTTACCTACAGTGGAAATTCAAAGTTGAAGACAAGAAGTCCAGACAACACTTTTTACATCATCTTACATTGAAGAACACTGCATTTTAAATAGGGAATTTCAGAGATAAAATTGGTTCAACTTCATTACTTTATCTTCTCATGCAAATACATGCAATGCTGCTTTTCTGATCCATTTATAAACATTGTGTGTTAGGTAGAGCCTGAAGTCATCAGTCATTTTACAATAGGAAGATGATATATCAATACAAGAACATCAAGAGTACAAGAAAAAAAACTGGTGCTCTTGAATCAGGCACTTCAAAATAAAATACATGAGGTTGAGATCAAGAAAGATAGCCTTACTATTTCACTGTTCTCTTCACAAAAAAAGATGCAAATAGGAAGAAACACAGCTCCCAGAGGAAAGAGGTACTTGCTAAGCCTAAAGACTTTCTCAAGCTCTGTAGATACCTATTGCAGATCATAACAAGGATTATTTTACAGAGCTTTCAGTCTCATGCATCCTCTCTTAATTCCAGGTACGGAAGTATCCATGTACTACTAGATGGAAAAGGAAAGTCTCCGCAGATATTTAAAAATTATACCAAATAAGGACACCAAACTTAAAACTAGAAGCATATTAAAATATACCTTTTGGGGCAGGGGCAGCTGCAAATATAATGCTCTGGAGGATATTATTACATCAGCACACATTGCTTGCAGCAAGGTAATAGATCACTGGACAAAGAAAAAGCAAACTTTTAATGAATGTCACTCAGCATAAAGTTTGTTTTAGATGCATGTTTTACCTGATTCTAGAATATCCCTTTAAGAAGTAAGACACAGTGGAACTAACCATGGCAAAGAAAAGCATAGGCAGTGATAGATGTTTAATTAACACTGAAGAGACACAAAGTCAGAACTGAGGGGTAGAAGAAAGATATTAAGGTGAGGGCTGAAATAAAATCCCCTTCCTCACATGACTTTAACACTCCTATTAAAAAATCAATATTGAAGATGATTTTAAACACCCCTGTAATTTACCGTTAACAATGTCTATGCAACTAAAATTTTAATCTATGTATTTGCATACTCTATTCTTTTACTACCCTCATGCCTTTGGGAAAAGAAGATTTTTCATTCACTCTAGTAGTACTTGAAGCTTTCTGTGTATGAACATGTATTTTGGTCCTGGTAACTCCTATTTATAAGTAAAGCCAATTTAGCACATCATTGAAATCTGCATAGGAAGAATAACTGCACTTCAAAGCAATGATGTACCTCAGCCACTAGTGCTAAGGTGGGGACAGGGATTTGTATTACCCAGGAATAGTACAAGGAGCAAAGCTTGCTGCTCTAAATCCAGAAGCATTTTTCAAATGGTGGTATATAGAAATAGGTATTTTACTAACCAATGTAAATGTATTAAAGGAAGCTTATAAGGCACATGAAGTTATTGAAAATTTAATCCATGCTTTATTGCCTCTGGAGTCCTGCCGCAATCATAAATACTGAAAGCATAACAAAAAAATAAGCAGGTTTTGGGGTGTTTTTTAAATATTTACCTTTAAAAAGAGGGGGAGAGGAAGAGGGAGAGAAATGTGTTGGAAACTATTGTTATTCTGACAGTTTTCACTGCTTGTTTAATTTGGTTCATGGATTCTGCCCCTTTTAATTCCCTTGTCATCCAGAATCTATTATGGAAATCTAATGCCCTCATGGCACCATCTGGCATTATTTAAAATGTAACATCATCTTATAAATCAAATTATGATTTATAATTAACCAAACAATTTGTATTTTTAATAATCAAAATCTCTATTAGAAAAAAACCCTGTATTTATTAATGCACCATACATACCATTACAAAAATATTTACAATCTGCAGTTGTTCTTTTTCTCACTTTGGCTTCCTGAAGACAAAGGCTTTTATTACAAAAGCAAGTATTAATTAAAATGCATCTTAAAATATAGTAGAGGAATTTCTCCAAAGTTTTAGAGAAATATGCTATCCAGAATACTGGATGTTTTAGAAAATTTTAGAAATGAGTTCAAACAGGCAGTTGAATGGAATTGGTTTTCCACTGCACTTGCTGAGTGCATCAGTCATTATAGACACTTCTGTGTTCTGCATCATTTGGATCACCAGCAGGAATTCTCTCCTTCAGTTTAAGTATCCCAGCCTTCCTATCTAATGTATCCAGCTGTATCCAAGGACAAATATTTTTACCAATTAGATGCTACTTATGCCTATTTAATATTTTGTCTTTCTTTCATAAAAATATATGAGTGTTTTACTATAAAATGGAGTATAATCCTTTTTCTTTTTTTTTTTGTTTGTTTGTTTGGGATGATTCAGCTGGGATTTAACAAGAGAGTTAGAAAGAAAAGGCCAGAGATAAAAAGTTACTAATATTTGCACCGTTCTGCACCACTTTACAGTCTGAATTGTAGGTACTACAGCGTCAAGGGGAAAAGTAGTGCAGCAATACACATAAAGAAAATAGCTAAAGATATCTGTGGCCCGAACACTCAGCTGTTATAAAACTTCTATCTAAGACAGTAAGTTTGACTGCAGGGGACTCTACTTCCCTCCTCCATGAAGTGCTGCCAGAAGCTGCAAGACAAAGGAGGGCTTTCAAGAAGTTTATGAGAATTGCAGAAATGAGGATAGGATCAGTAAGTATCTTGTAGAAAATCCTGCTAATCTTCCTGCCCTGAAAAAGCGCAGGAGAGGGGAGAGGAGGAGGAGGATACAGACTGGCTGGGACCACGCTTTAGATGCCTTCAGTGGTACAAACCGGAGCAGACATCTGAGGCTCCTCACCTGCCTCTGTGTCACAAACCATGGCCTTAACCCTGTGAGGAGCCACACTTGAGCCGAGTTTAATGCTAAATGCATGTTGACAGGCACAATTTGGAGGCAAAGTGATGAAAAGAAGAGAAAATTGTGAGGAAGTGCTCTGAATCTGGTAGATGTCCCCAACCGCACCAGGTCATATGCCTCCTGACCTGACAGGGTAGGATGTACCCTGCCAGCAGACAGGTGTCCATGTCAGTCTGCCTGACCACTGACAAAAAAAACCCCAATAAATTTTACATCCACTTTTCATTCTAGCCTCAGACCTGTGTATTTTATCTAAAAGTTCCTTCAAAGTCCAAAATCTGTTTCAGTGAGACATTCATAACCAGATTTTCAAAGTAGTATTCATTTACTTAATGGTTTTGCATGGCAAAAAGAAGACTTTATGGGGCTTTTAAAATGCACCTTGGATATTCCAGCTTATATTAATCTTAGAGATTCTCATTTTTCACCCTTCCATAGATCTTTATTACTAAGATACACAAGAAACAGGAACGTCAAAGAGTGTTTAAAGTGATGTTCCTCTGCTACTTCTTCACTGCATGCAAACATAATCCTCTACTTGTAATGTCATGGCTAGTGCTTGCGAACAAAAGAGATTAATTTGTAAGAAACAGAAGATTACACATTTAACAGGGGCACAGTCAGGTGAACAGGGCATACCCCTGGGAAGGCAGTTCCGCCGTCACGCAGATCTAACTCATCAGGTCATTCACTGAGATTATAGGGGAGAAGAGCTGAGATAACCAGTGTAAAGAAAAAAACTCAGAGATAATGTTAGGCATTCCAATGTCATTTGACTTTAAAAGCACACACTGAGGTTACTATGGAGAAAGTAGAAGTCATTTGCAAAAGCAGGGTCACTGAGCTAATGCTGACCTAAAGTACCACGTTCACACTGAGTGATACCACACTAATATGACATTTAAATTCCCTCTCCCATTAACTCTTGCTAAGGAGTGACACCCTGCCATTCTTCAATTTTATAGAAAGAGAGGAGTCACAATGGTCAGACACAGCAAGGAGCAAAGGAGGTGAGATCCTTGGGACCCCAAGTGAAGTGCCCATGAAAGGCAACAGCTCCTAAATGTAAATGGATTGGCAGCTGCTGCCTCTGGCAGGAACCACAGAGTCTTAGAGAGATAACAGGTGGCACTGGGCTTCTTTGAGAGTCAAAATCCCTCTCTTATTCTTAGAGCACTCCAGAAAACTTCCAGGGGAAGGAGGGAAGAATATCACTGTAGAAAAAGAATTTCTGTACAAAAAGAAAAACATCCTTCCATGCTCTGCCAGTGCAACAAGGATTTTAGAAAAGAGAAGTACATGTGAGCTATTTATCTTGAAATCCACCCGTATTTCCCACCCACCACCACCCCTCCACCACCCTCGGGAGCTTTTATTTACCGTGTAACAAATCAACTAAGGGGCCGAAATAATACACACAGTTTACCTTTTGCAAAGTCTTTTACAAACACTAGTCAGGCACAGAAGAGTCCCTTGTCTGTTTTAGTACACAAACAGTCCACAGTTGCCAGCTGCCAAAACACCCACAACAGCAACCCTGAGAGCAAGCAGCTCAGTGGCTGGGGATCTTCCCTGTACTCAATACCCTTGTGTTTACAGATTTCTTTGAACAAAAAACTCAAGGCATTAAGCAGGAGATTGTGGAAATGACCTCATGTATAGTGAGGTAAATCCTTGCATTGTTTTCTGGTCTGTATAATACGTGATGTATGTCACATTCAGTACATCTGAGTGTTCATGAACTGAGTTTAGTCACACTGAAGACTCATTATAGCCTTCCAAGGAGCAGAACTTCGACCCCTTAAACCAAGCAGTATTTTTTACCAGGTGGACACATAGTTGAGGTTACAGAAAGATGTTTGAGAGGGGATGGATGAACTAGCCAAAGAATTTGTGCACTGCAGATCTGTGTAAAGTGAACTGCTCAGCGGTAGATGTATGTTGGCTCTTTGATACTGAGGCAGTGAGTGGGGAACAAACCAGGCTTCAGGCTTTGTAATACAGCCAAAGGGAAGGATAATTCACCATTCGTTGAAACGTGGGAGATGGCAGTTAACCACGTTCAGCCTGTGGTGGAAATGCCATGGGTTGATGGAAAATTCTGTTGAAGGATTTGGGATATCCTTGAATGCTGAATACAAAATACAGTCTGTCCTAAATTAAAAGTTGCTTAAATTTGCAATGAAAAATATGCTTACTTCTATATTTAATTGAAGCTCTTTTGCTCTTTCAGTTTGGGAACTCATAAAGAGCATGGGCTTATGAATGCCCCAACTTCCCAGGGAAGTTTTACTCTGCAGTTCAGATATGTACATAACACCCCTTCCAGTTTGGATAGCTGGAGCACTAGACTTTGTTCAAATCTTGTGCATTAAGTCTTTCATGAATTGGCATCTATAGGAGTATGTGTATCACTGCTAAAAATGACATACTGTATATGATTGCAGGAAGAGAATGCCTACAAACCTGCAGGTTAGTCTGCTGCTAATTTATTGCTGCTGGCATTACTTTCTGCCTTAAATACTACACAAATTTACTTTTCAAATACTTTTTGAGTAAATATATGTCTAAAGGGGAATATTTTATCAGATGGACATTTCAATGAAATATTTTATTTCTAAGGTAGGATGAATGGAAAAAGCTAAAGAAATATGCTGACAATAAAAAAACAGTCAAGGGAAGCACTTTCATAGTGGCTACATGAATGACTTGCAGAAAAGAATAAATTTTGTTTATAAATAAGCACATAAGAATAACACTAATATATGTTTTTAATTGAAACCTGTAAAGCCAGAAAGATTTTTATCTCCTACATTTTTAGCTTTTTTTTTTTGCTCCTGTGAAAAAAAATCAGCAAGAAGTTGAGAGGGAATATGTGCAAAGCACAAGGTATTAAGTAAAAGACATAAAAGACTGCCTGCTTTATGTTTACCTATTTGCTATCAGAAGTACAGGTCTAACTCTCCAGAAATACACCCAATTTATGTATGCACAAGCAAGAACAGGATCCCATTGATGTTACTCCCAGTATCTGAACCTCATAGAGAGCAGCAGCTCAGGATGATGATAGCAGGATGTCACATAAGAAATGCTGTGAGTTGGAGGCAGCTCTGAGATCCACCAGAGAATAGGTTTTGTTAGGCCTTGTTCTACCATCAGGCAAGGAAATTCACTCCAAAGTCACAATCACATGTTGGGTTTTCTCTATTTACTTTGAAGTGGGCAAAAAGCAGTTTCACAATATGCCTGAGAGAGCAGCTGGCATCATGACTGTTCAGGTTGGCTTTTATTAATTTCTCTCACTTATTCTAATCAGCAGTTTCTGTGCCAGACCCAGGTGGTCTCAACCTCTCTGCATCTCCTGGGCCTCCATCAGCCCCTTTGGTGTGTGTGCCTCCTTCCCAGGCTGCACTGTGCACATCACCCAATGCCTCCCCCACTACGAAGGTGAACCCCAGTTGTTTCCCCTCTCCTGCACAGAGTGGCACAGCGGGAAGCACAGATTACGCAGCTGGGAATCAAGATTGAGAATGAAGGAAGCGGCAAGACAGGAAAAGAACCTAACTTCTACCATTTCTCATCTGTTCCTGTAATGGTGTGAAAGAACTGTAATGAAGAACTAGATAGCAGAGCTTAAATAGCCTTTATGACTTCACATAGCTTTCTCTTATGTGGTTTAATTGCCTTGCAAATTTGACTTTGCGTTTTCTTCTTAATGTACTTGCAATGGTTTTTCTAGGACAATTGCAAAATCCCTGTTTTGTTTTGTTGTTTTTTTTTTTTTAAATTAAAATAGTTGACACATCCTAAACCTTAATTGGATTTAACATTTATATGCTAGGTGAAAATTAATACCAAAGTATTAATCTCCAACTGCCTAAAATCTAAAGCAGCATTGTATTTAATGGAGACACAATTTGCATGTGTCCAGTTTATACTGTAAATAAAATTTTCTTAATCACCCTAAGGAAGTAATTCACTCCTTTCTCTTATAAATCCCATAAACCTCTATCACACTTATGCTGTGGCACACTGTCTGAAAATGCTATATGCCTTCACTTCTCCAATGCTACTTCGTAAATATATTCTGAAGCTAGCAGAAAAAATGTTTCATCAGATGGTCAGCTTGGTAAAATATTTTACTTCTAAGAGGGGATGAACATCAGGCAATGAAAGAAATACAGCTATAATAAAAGAGAGAGGCAGTGAAAAGGCTGTGGTAAAATCAGCATAAATGTCACCCCCCTCCAACAGAATAAATTTTCTTTATAAATAAATACAGTGAGAATAACATTAATATCTTTAGCTGAGAGTGGAAAAGTGTAAGAACAGTAAAAAAGTGCTTTTATATAAACATACTTTTCTCTTCTAGTGCAGGAGATATGGGACAAGAGTTACAGTACTTATTTAATTCCAGCTTGTTTCGTGGTGATTTTTCAAAGGAGGCAGAGGGTGGCCACTCCTATGTAACTCGGGAAAGATGGGACCAAACCTTTTCTCCCAGTTAGCAGGGTTCCTACTGACCTAGTGCATGGTACCATATGGTTTTATGCACATCTTTAGACCTTTATTTCCCTCCTGACTCTGTCTTGTTTGTTGAGAGTGTTTGGAGTTTAAGGCCTTAATTAAACATATGCACAGCACCTCTACCACCAAGCACTTCCAAGAGATCACAAATCAAAGTAAAGGGTATTTGCATTCTGCATTAAGTTTGGTGGTGAAACTGAATCTGAGACAACTGGGAGAATATTATGAACTTTTTTTAAAGTATTGTTTCTTTTTTTTTAATTTATTTTTAAAGTTTTTACAACTAGCAAACATACCACTAGGAGAGTGGGACAGGAGTTTGATTAAATGAGAAAGAGAATTAATATAAATAAAATGATAAGATGAAAAATAGAGCAGAAGAACAAGCATCAGACAATACTTATACCTACTAGCAAATAAAATTAAACCTTCTAATAAGACTAGTGATGGTCTTCGATAGGAAGATATTTGTAAGACACTACTGAAATAAAAGGAATCTAGTCTGTGCTGGTACTAGAAGATAAGGGAAAGGAAGAGAAGAAAGAAGAAAATCTGAAAAGTTGGACAAAGCATCATGAAGAGAGTCTTGCTGTTCAGCCTTGTTGCTATTTTAGTTTCTTTGCTGGATAGAGGAGCTAGGATATTTATTAAGACTGGGAAGACCTGAATTCAATTCCCTGATTTAATCTTAAGCCCTCCTGTCACTCTGAAAAAATTAACTGGGCTCAGATCTTTAAAAATGTACCTTAGATTACCACCTAATGCTGATTTGAAGAATATATTGATTCAAAAAGTCAGATAAAATTAAAATGAAATTAAAGTTGCTGAAGCAAACAGAGTGGAATAACAATCAAATTAGAATGACCAAATGCAAACACAAAAATAAAACCCAGGCAATTTTGCCTGCTTTGTTTAAAGAAAAGGGGGGGGAAAAAAGGAAGGAAATATTGTTCTTCTTTATAAGAATTGAAAAAGGACCCAAGATTACAGAATTATACATATTTTTCAAGATCTTTGCTGGCTCCTGATCTGCATTTTAGACAGACTTGCTCATTTTGTTTTTCTTCCTCATCTGCGCTGTAGCAGCACAGTTGAAATCCAGTACAAGGATCCCAAGGAACCTGGGAAGGCTGGTGCTACGGCAAGACCACTGGTCCCAGGTTCAATGAAACTGTTTATTAGATATTGCTGACAGTCCAGCCACACTAGCTCAAACCTTCACTCAAACAAACACATCCTCTTCTGCAAAGTCCTGGATTTTCTTCTGAACCAACTTCTCAGCACAGATCCCTAAGAACGGAAGAGAGGCAGAGGACAGGAGGTGTTACAGTAACAAAGGACACAGGGGAGAGGTTAAGACTAAAGAGAGATTTGGAAGCTACTTTTCAGGGAGTAATTCCTCGTTTTGCATGTTTCTTCTCCCTCCCCCACTATCTTTTACTCACATAGTTTGTCTCACACACACAATGACAAAATAATCCTTCACATGAGAAAACTGATTAAAAACTGTACACACCAAAGAATGTTTGGCCTGCTAATTCCTTGGGTGCTTTATAAGTGTCCTTGCTTTGGTGACTTCCTATTTGCATTCTGGTTTTGATCTACCTCTGTGTAAGGTGGTAGATAAAACAGGTGCAAGAACTCTTAGGAGGAACAACCCCTGTGCTCATTGCTTTCAGCTACTTTTTCATCAGGTGTGTATGCAGCCCTGCCACACAATCCAAGTGTCTGCTCTGGGAACCTTGCACCTTTGATCAGCCCTATACGTTCCATCTGCCCTTTTTGGCATGTTCCTTCAGAACCAATTGACATCCTCTTGAACACCCAGAAGGGCCAAGCTCTCCAGGTGCACAGCACGACAGAAGTCCTGTTCAACATCTACAGATCTAGTCATCATTCAGCACTGAGCCTGCAATCTTCTGAGAAGTTGCAGCTAATGTTTAAAAAAAATATAATAACAGTAGTACTCAACCCCTTCATCCCCCCAAAAGCTTTAACAATTCTTCCTAAGGCAGACCTTTTGGCTTGGAAATGATTATGTTTTATAGAGTAGATGGAAAGAACAGAATGTTATATGAGCTAGTCTTTAGTAAACATCACTGTTGAGACATTTAGACAAACTCCACACATAGAAAAAAGACAGAAATGAGACAAACACATGTCAAAAGGGAGACATTTATACTGAACACTATCTCCCATCATCCATTTTCTCTTCTTACTCCCTTTTTCTCTCAGCTAACAAGATAAAGGTGAAAAATCATAAAAAGAAAGGAAAAAACCAAAAAATCTACCCCTGCTTCTGTTGACTCCTGATCCTGTTGTTGAATATATTTCCTTGTATTCACAACACGGAAACTTGTTCTGGGTGTATTCATGTGCCACAGACATAAGACCAGGCATGAATCCTTTGGTGTTGTCTACTCAACATGGTCCATGCTGGAGAGAAAGCCAACAATGCAAGCTAATATTTTAATCTATGTCCTAACGGGACGTACAAAGCAATTTCTTTCCCAAGGAGCAGCCAACTTGCAGAACAGAAGCAGATGGGTGATCTCAAATAATTTCAGAAGTAAAACATGGGAAGTTCACAGTGTGTTAACCACAGGACTACTGCGTATTCCAGTGCACGGTTTAATGACTCTGAATAGTCTCAATATATATTCTTCTACACATTCTCATAATTATATTTACCTATCTATCATTATACATCTGCTTTGTTGGCAAAGGAAGCTGCCTTAAGTTCCCTGTGTAGCAAGCTCATATGACCACACGCTACAGCTTTGCTTCTCCACATGATGTTTTTGTCTTTGAGAACCAGTTCAGTGGTCATTCTTGCCCTGGTTGCTACACTCAAAGGCAAAGCCACACATTGAGAGTTACTAATCCAGAAACAAACAGTTCACCCAAACCATAGTCCTATCTCTATCTGTGACCACATGACAAACATTTTTCTTTTTTCCTAAGTATTGAAAGTGTCAATAACTCTAAAATCTGATTTTTTTCGTGGATATTTGTCTTAAAAAATACTTTCTTAACTGGTTAGTTTAAAACAAATAAAAAGTGGTCTGTTTCCCAAAGCAGTGCTGTTGCTTTCAAACAGAGCTAATTCTGTGTAGAAGAGCTAGCAACAGGAACCTGGATCCTTTACTATAGAGAAGGTTTTTTTCAGATAAGTGATTGATATGAACTTCTCTTATTTCATGAGTTCTCCATATTTTTCAGGGATGCATAGTTTGGTCATGTCTTCACAATATTTCTGGTATGTTTGGTTTTCATTACTTTCTGATGGGACAGAGCTGTTTCTCTGAGTTTGCTCAAGCTTTTACAGGATGGCAAATGAGACTGTCTGACTGAATAGCTCAGCTTGGGTAGTTCATTTCCAAACACCCCAGGGGAAAACAGCAATATCAGTTTGCAACAGTTCTTCTTAGAGCAATGGATTTTCCCCACCATCTCTTCTCAACTTGTTAACCTAAGGACAAACTTATTCCCCTTATAGTTTCAAGATAAAAAAGAACCAGATTGGAAACACACTGGGATCTCTGCCAAATCCAGTGGCATGGATGGGGACAACATCCCCCCCACCTAATAACCCCTGGTCAACTATCCCTTCTGACATCTTCCACAGGCGAATGAGTTATCACAAGACATAATAACCTCCCCACCCCATCCAGTGATCTTTATGGTTCCAGTCATGCATTTCTTCTGCATCTTTTACTCACACAGATGGACTGAGACAACACAAACATTGTACAGATTTGGGTGGCCGTGCCATCCAAGATGCTACACACTTCTCTTCCTGTATCTCACTGAAAGGGTTTTATTTGGAGATGTCTGCTGTCAGCTGCCTACAACACCAATATAAAACAGTTGCTAAGCCACGTCATGCTCTCAGCTTTTGTGTCAAATTGAACCCTGGTGTAAGCACAGGCATCTCCCAACCATGGCTGACTGGAATCCATTGGGCCTACAAAGAAACATTTGTTACACTCCCTGTGATCCTTTATACTGTTACCTTAGTAAAGACTACAGTATCTGTAAAACAGCACATTTTCAGTGCTTTCAGTGGATCTATACTGACCTAATTCTTTTTCCTCTTTATCTCCCATCATACTTGTGTTTCTGCCCCTGTATCTCCTGCTTAGGTACATTGTTCTTGCCTGTTATCAGGCTCTCTATATCAAAACTAGATTATTTTCTGTAAAGGTTTTACATGTAAGGTGGACATAGGCATTACACCGAGGTGGAGCTGAGCCCATCGAGTTCAGCCTCGCAGCTCCACCAGGGGTCTAGAGCTAATTGAGGAATGTAATAATGAGGACATATTGAGAACAATTTTTTCCTCAGTACAATTTCCTGATTTATTGTAATTAGTGGTAGAGAGACATCTGGAGTTGGAAGTAACAAACAGACTACTATTAAAAGACATGAATATATCTAACCTTTCTGTGAACCCATTTGTACTCTTGACATTATAAAACAGAAGAAATAAAAATATTTTGCTTGTATCTGCCAGTAAGGTGTGCAGAAATCTTGCACATGGTGGGTATAGACAGGGGATTTCACTGCTTGCTCTTTTACAAAGTAAAACATCAGGAGATTGAAAATAGCCCTAATACTTAGAAATAAGTTTTGGAAAGGAGAAATAAAAGAAGTTGAAATGAATAAGGTAATTTTTTTTCTCATGCTTTTGCACTTAATTTACTGGAAGTAGATGGAAGTTGTTGGTGTATAGGGCTATGTGGTACAAAACTGATGGGAATGTCATTTCCCCTTCACCCAGCTGGAACTGTTGCCCTCCAGGTGCCTATCCATAAGAGAGCTGTTTAAGGCTTCTTTGTATCTTTGTCCACCTGAAAAGATGCATCAAAAACCAAGGCCAGAATTCAACACAGCTTTTAGGTACTGCAATATTTCTCTTTCATCAGCAATAAGTAATAACGAATTATAAGCCAGAAGGGACTATCTGTAAAACAAAGCTTCATTAAACCTGCTGAAAGGATTAGTGCATGCCAAGTGTCTATTTTTTTTCTAGTAGCAGTTGGCTCCAGGTGCATTCTCAAATGTTACACATTAGTGCAGGGCCTTTCTGAATGTGAGCTTCTTTCTCTTGCCCTACTAATCATATGACGAGATTTAGATGAGAAGTTGCTTCTTGACCTGCACAGAAAAGTCTTTGGGAAATGACAAGATACCAAAATGGTGTGATCTCACCAAGCAACATATCCCAGTCTTGCAATTTTTTTTTTCTGGAATGAGTTCATTAAATTGTCTTCCTCTGAAGTCAGATTATGGTTATAATGGCCTCTTTTGATATTCAAATTTTTACAGAACATTCATTCCCTCTTGCTTGGTTAGAAAACTGAACTATTTCTTTCCCTGCTCAAGTCATCTGTACAGGGCTTTCTGGTGGCTCCCACACACGTTTGCAAATCCCTAGGTGGTCAAACTTTATTTTGTTCCTTTTTCACAAGCAGCTAACCTTTGAAAATAATTTCCAAGGGCTATTCTGAAGAAGAGGATCCCAGCTGGAGCTTTTTAAGGTTGTGACATAAGATTTATCTTTAGCACACATTCTGATTTTCTTTGCTTTGCCTTTTCTTTGATAAGAATTTGTTTTTCTCTGGTGTTTTGCTTTGTATAACATTATGCTTTTTGTGACCACACACCATTTTCAAAGCCTTACAAGTAAATTATTGTAAGCAGTGCCTTGCTATTGTACACATTTATTCATTGGTGAGGGAAGATGTATACCAGCTGATAAAAATGAGAAAAGATAAAAAGAGTTCAACATCTAACCTGTCCCATGGTGGAAAAGAAAGCAGGATTTCCTGCAAAACACCAAATACTCACCATCACTGGGTGCAAGTGAATGTGGTGAGCAGACACATTATAAGACTCAACAGTCAAAGGGCTTTTTTCTGGGGATATGAGGACTGGTAGGGAATGCCTTCTTTAAGCAACCCTTGAAAACAGGGTGGTTTATTGTAATATGTGGAATTACTTGGGGGTTTACCTGATACTGGTGATCTCAATGAAGGTTTCACTAACAAAGTCGATGAAGTGATACCCAGGCCTTTAATTTGCAGTAGCAAATTATACTTATTCAAGTGTACAGGCAGAGTGGTAAAAGATAAAATGGGCATTACCAACTAGGCAGGAATAGTATGACACCACCTTAAATATACAAGCAAAAAGGCTGATCTTACTCAGCAACTCATAAATCCAGTGGTGAGAAGGGCTGACCTAGACATTGGTTCACAACCCTTTCATTAATGCAACCTATCAGATGAAAGTATCATCCTGGAATTATTTTTCAACACTTATTTTACTTTTACTTTTTTTCATAGCACTTTTCATGGAGAGAAGACTTTGCAGTTTCTCTCAAGTCACCACGGACATGGAAAGAACCTCCTTAGCACTGCACAAACCAGTACCCACAGACAAGCAAAAGTGATGTACAGCAGTTGATGTGGGAGTAGAGTCACACTTGTCTGTGATTTTACCTCATAACTAACTAGTAAAGATCACACAGATTATCTTGAATTTATAGAAATTAATCATGAAACAAAGAACACAATTTCTAGTGGAGTCTAACTGGTGTTGACTGGTCAGTTACTTTTTGTTGACAGGCTATGATTAGACACTTATTTAAAGATTAGCCTATCTATCTAGCAATTCAGCTCCTAAGTTTTACCTCAAAAATAGGAAAAAAAATAATGCTTAATATTCATAAATTTGGCATTCTCATGAACCATGCTCAAGCAGATCTGAGTGGTAGCACAGTATGGTTTGGTCCACTATGAAACAGCAAACAGAATTTTTTAAACATAGAATATGTGTGCATGTGTGTTTTTGCATATGTACTGCCTTTTTGAAATCTCATGGGGAAAAGTAGTTACCTGTAGAAGAAAAATGATCTTGTGAGACCAGTCTGCGCATGCATAGCTAACAAATTCAAGCTGCTATCATAAAATTGGGACAAATAATATCATGAGTTAGCCCAATATGAAGTTTATCTTCTACTGAGAGAGATTCTAGATAACTTAAGGCCAGTACAACCTGCTCACTGCCTTTAGTAGTAGAAAAAGAAAATCAACACCAACCAACCAACCAAACAAACAAAACAACCAAACAAAAATACCCAAAGAAAAACACACACACACACACACAAAAGCAAAACCAGAAAAAAAAATCATAGGGTCTAAACATGTTTGCTGCTGTACTTTAACACCTTCTGAGATCAAGCTGCAGTCTTCATCTTGGAGGTTACTCTCTATGGACCAGACACAACAAAATGGAATTAGTGCTGACTGTTCAATTGTTAGACTTCAGTATGGCATCTTATGTCTAATGGCTGGGGAATTCAGATTTGAGCTGTGACTATGAACTGTGACATCTGAGAGATCCTGTTTGTCCTTTTCCAGTACTAATATGGATTGCAACTTCCCAGTAAAACAGGCAAGACAAGTGCATGATGTTTTGTTTTGGAAACTGAGCCTGTTTTCCACTTGATGTGGCCAGGTAACAGCACAGCAGAGCCCTTTTTTTGCCAAATCGTATATTTTGCATTCATAACCAGAGAGGTACAGCATTTGAAGATTGTCGCTTCTCATCACACTGACAGAAACTTCACAGCTCTTACAAGGCACTTCACGCTTTGCAGGATCAGAACCTAAACACTCATAAGTCAGTCCATCCAACAGTTGACCAAAACTTCATTCACAAAACAACTCATAGACACAGGGCCAAAGTCTAAGATAGGAGAAGATGACAGTTCAAAATAGGAATGCTCTTTTTGGGGATTGACCTTATATTACAGCTGTTATGTCTTCTGATTGTTAGTAAGATGCTACATACTCATTTCTAATATCTTACTTCACAAGTTTAGTTCAGAAAATTTTGACGAGATGTGTTAGTTACCAGTAATGAGAGAACAATTTTTGTGCATCCTTGCAGCTGGCAAAGGAAAGTCCTATCAGGATACTGACAGTGTGTGTCTAGGCTGATATATAAATGTGCATATTGAAAAAAAAATTTACTTTGCATTAGGAATTACTACACCTTCTCCCCACCACCCCCCATGCTCTACAATCAAAGAAGAAAGAAAAAGAATTTGAGTCAGTCAGACACGGTAACACAACACGGTTCTTAATTTCTCATTAGCAGTGTGTCAGACAAACTGATTTATCAGGAAATCTGCCTTCCTGCAAGCAGCATTACAAGAGTACCTGTAGTTTTATTTCTAATTGATTTAGCTATGGAACTCTGCATCTGGTTCATCTCCAGAAAAAAAAAAAAAAAAAAGAAAAAGAATCTATGATTGCATTGAAATACCTATTAAAAGATTGTTACACCCCTAGAGAACACATGAAGAAGTAACCAGAGGTTGGTTTGTTGGTGTCCTTTGCCAGATAGATGACTATGGCTCTTAGGCATGCTAAACAATGAAATTCAAAGATCTGGTGCCTGTAATATCTGCCTGCATGTCAATTCACTTGCTGACCTACTAGTGTATATGGCTAGTTCTTTGAAAGGACAGTTGCCAAAATGCTTATGGTATTTAATTGAATTCTGTGTCATTTTTAAGGGTACAATAGCATCATACAAATGCTTAAAATATTGCAAGTAAAAGAAATGTTGCGATCCTACAGGGGAAGGTTTGGCTCCTCCTCCCAGATTAGCCATTACCAGGAACTGACTGAATTTTATTGTAAACTTCCAGATTGACTTCATTTACAAAAGCCCCATCTACCTCCCTGCACAGACAGAGGTACTCAGAAGTGTCACACACTTCCAAGGATTTATGGGGGTTTGGATATCTTCAATCATCACTGAGAGCTGTCTTCTCATTTTTTTGATTTTGATGTCTCAGAGGTTACGTTTAGCAGTTAAGAGAGTATTTATGGGGTATTTTGGAGAAAGACCAGGACTGGGATGCATGTGCCAAAAGTGTGAATATGAAGAGCTAGGCCAAAACTGGATTTGTGACCAGCTCTCAACTCTGCCACCAATCTGTTGCACAACCTAGAGCAATGAACTTGCTGCCCCTGCTTCAGTTCCCTCTCAGGGGAGTAAAGATCATGATTATGTGTTTACCCATCCTTTTCTAGCTCTCTAAGAGGGAAACTGAAATAAGCTGGAAGGAATTCAGGCAGTCAGTTAAGCCAGTAGAGGTTTAACCTTCAAGTGGGTCATGACAGCAATCAGTAGGTGACAGTAACATCTGCTGAGGTAGTCAAAAGGGAATGCACGAATACAGGCATCCAGTTCAGTAGAGGTGCTCTCACACTCAAGAAATTACTGAAATGAAAGTGTTTTTAATTCAGCTCATTTTTTTCCATTGCAGTTCTACTGGGTGTTTGTTTTCACATGAAGGTTTTACTCCCTCCCCCCTTAGGATTATATTATTTTGAAGGGCAGTACTGTGAAAGTAGATTCCTCTTGAGCATGCATAGGATGGAAATTAGTCATTAATCAACTGAATCCCCACAGAACCACTAACTTAATGCAGTAAAATGAATGATGGAAGGAAAAATAAATGCATCTGAATTAAACAAAGCATAAATATTATATCAACCAAAACACAACACACAGAGGCTATTCTTGTAAGAAAGGCAGTTGAGGAGTCCTTTTTAGATTTATTATTTGGATTATTAATACTGATGGGTTGGGAAAAAGCAGTGAGAAAATCAGTCTTCCGTCCTGTGATGCAGAAACCAAGTATCATGTGGTCTAGAAATAGATGATGCAGAGGCTACTGCGTCTGAAGTTGTAGCAAAGAGCAACATTTTACTTTTTTTGCCTTTTCTTACCTAAATAGGAATCTCCATAGAAGTTTACCACCACAAAAGGACATTGTGCACCTATGGGATCTGGAAGATGGATCCCTCTAAAAGGATATGCATCCTAAACAGTTCTCTGTACAAAACTAACCTACTCAGTCAGGGTAGGAGAGGGATGGAAAGAAATATGCTCTTCAGTGAAGTGTTTCTCTATTTTTTTCACTGAGAAAGCTTTTGCTTTAGTGAAGCTGGTCCCAAACAGGCCAAAAGGATTGGATGCAACCTAGCAGTTCCCAAACTGGAAGCATCTCTACACCCAGCGATGTGAGAAAAGAATCTTGTGCTCTTGGAAAATGAGAATCAGTACATGAAGCTTGACATATCCTGCCTCTGGGGTACAAAGGCACTACTCAGAGCCTGAAGTCTCAGTCCATCACACCTGGTGCAGCAGTAGCAGCAGCTAAAAGCTGACAAAATCTCTCTGCTTCCCCACAGCCCCATTCTGCTGGGAATGTCACATCCTCGGTGCATTATGAAAAGGAATAACAGAAGAGGGAATTGAGGACTGAACAACCTCAGGCCTTCAATCAAGTCTCACTTATGCTCTTTATGGTTTACAGGTTGGGCCCAGGAAAATTAACCTCGATTTAAAGTGGATTACTCTGAACTTCATTAGCTGTAAACAATCCGTGGTTCATTAAGGGGTGAGACACCAAGCTCACTAGTAGCTCTCCTAGGAAGAAGTTCTACTAAACCAACATCTGGATATTAAAGGTATAAAACAGGTAGTATCATAATATGGGAGGGAAAAAATCTAAGCTGTAGAGATGCAAATTCTCCCAACTTTTATTAAATAGTCTGTAGCTTGCAGCTCATGAAAATTTCAGCCACTAATTAGGATCTCAAAAAACATTTAAAATCAGCCCAGTTGGGATCAAATACTATTTCTGACTAGATTTGCACATGGCTTTTCTAACTGCTTCATGAAAAAAGGAGCATTTTGAGCGTCCTTACATACACCTTTTTCATTTGCAACAGGTTCTTCTAAGTCCTTTATTTTGGTTGTGTCTAAGATTTCCCACATGCTCTCTTCATCATACAAACAATTCAGTTTACACTTGCCTGGCAGAGTTAAAGAGATTGCCCCAAGAACAAGTTGACATGTAAGCAAATAAGATTCAGAGCAAAGAAACATGCTGTTGTAAAGGGCAGCCGCTACCCCTGTGCCAAGCAACAGGGAGATTGGCTCCAAGATCTTTCTGAGGCTTTATTGAAATGTGTTATTTTCTCTGCACAGAACTACCCTCTGGTTTGTACAATGCAGTGCAAACTCACAGTTCTGTGTACAGGATTTTTAGCTAATCAAAAGCAGCAAGCATGCCAGAAATCTGTTTGCCCTATGCAAACAGTGTTACCTTGTATTGATTTCCCCAGCACATGTTAACATAAATCTGACATTAGGACTAGCTTACACACCACTCCTTTCATTGAGACCACACTGATTTACAGGCTGTGTTAACATAGGTTGTTTTCAGACAAGCAATTCCTGGTCCTCTCTGCACAGTGATGAGATATCATTTGCCATTAACCATCAGATTCCTCAACTGAATAAATCTTTTGTTTGATTTCTCTTTTTTTTCTGGAGGCTCCACCACAATACTGGTTTGTTTTTATGTGTTTTGCCGTAACACATTACTGCTATGCCAGGCAGAAGAAAGATTCAATATAACATTCCACCCCCTACTAGGATCCCAACAGGGGTGACTGCAAGGAATCATTCAGGAGACAAGATGTCATTCCTTTAATTTATTAGATGTCATATAACCACTCAACCCCCATTTAGGTACTTTAAAAACAACTTGTCTCTGCCTCCCCAAATGGAAAACTCAAGAAGTGTATTCACAGTTCATTTGATGTGTTTCCTCTCAAGTTAAAACCAGGGCCTTCTATTCTATATGATTGCTTCAAAGATTGTTAAACAAAATATTTTAACTGTCTTGCATAAGGTTTGTTTTTTTGTGATTTTTAAAGAGACTTCTCTTTTTAACCTTTCCTTTCAGGCAGAAAAGCACACACCAATGTTACTAATATGTTTTTTGCATGTTCCTGTTCTTTTAGGTTCTGAAACCAGTCTGGCACTAATCCCATTGTATGGTCATAGGCACTTTACATTTCTACTTTAACAAGGAAAAGAAAACCCCAAACCCACAGCAATTCATTCTTTATCCTACCTGTTAAAACATCCTATACACCATTCATCTTTTCTGGCCTTGCTTTGTTCAAGGTAAATCCTGACCACCAGTCACACTCACACACATGATGTGTCAGAATGAAAACACAAGGAAAATTCTGTGGGAAAATATGAGGTACAAGAAACACCCCCACCCTGAAACATGGGAGCACTGTACCCAAATTGTCAGCATACTCCATATCCTGCCTCCATGTTATGCCTTTGCCCCTAAATTGGGTACCTAGGTACCTTGGCAGGAACTGTTTGTTCACAGGACCTGCCACTGACTTCCTTTCTAATCTCATTTTTGATACAGAGCTATTTTTTTGCTTATAGTTGCTTGTCCCAACAATTTTCTCTTCCTTCTATAAAAACAGAGAAGTGACTTCGAGTATATAGTTAAAATAAAATAATTTTCTGAATATAAGCCAAAAGAAATTAACAGCTACGAAAGCCTTTGAAAAGCGCAGAACAGAGGCAAGCACTATTAGAAAAACAAGTAACAAATTAGAAACCTGGAGAGACATCTTTGATATTATGGCAATCTGCCTCTTTAAAACCTATTAGAAATAAACAGATTCACAGTAATAATTAGGGAATTGGCAGCTGAGTACAAGAAAAGAAAAGGAAGAGAGAAGGAGATATTCTTGAAAATATTGAAATTGCAAAGCTCTTTGCCTCCATTAGGTTAAACGCTACAATTTAAGCACTCTCCATGTCAGCTCATGAAACTGCACTGACAGAAGTCTCAAAAAAGGGGCTCTTTTTTCCCTGCCTAGTCAGTAATAGCTAACAATCAGTGACAAAACCAAAAAAATCCATCTGGTTTGCAGAAAGGTACGGTTGTGTTATTGGCTTCCACAAGGTGGCCTCTGCCAGTCACTTTACCCTGCAGTGACACCTCTGCAAAAGCTGTGCGTCTTGTAGGCTCAGACTTCTGCTTTTCACCCTGACCCCTTTCCTTCCACTAAAGGACTGGGCAGCATATGAAAAAGACTTTAAGATCACGAAAAGAAAGTGTCCCTCCAAAAACTATGCTGGCATATCCCATAGATCCCATAGAAGCCATTCCACAGATTATCCGAAAATTCTCAGACCATACTGGTGGTAATAATAGTAGTAATAATAGTAAATAGCCTGGACCTTCAGGTTAGATGAGCCCACTTCTATCTTTTACTTTCTGTTAACATCTTCAAAGATGTTATAAGGCCATAAAAAAATATATGTGGAAAAAGCATAGAAACACCCCTACTTTGTCTTGGCAAATATTTTCCTGAGCTATTCATGCTGAAAAGATGCCTCCCTTGTCTCAAATAGCAGTACAAACAATCACTGATCATATTAATCTATCCTTACACTGAAGTTTTATTCTGATCGTTTCTGGTATAAATTCATTGAAGGTGAGTGAGCTCTCTTCACATGCCATGGGGAAGTCTGTATAACAAATAGTCTTGTACGTTTTTTTTTTCTTTCTTTTTTTTCTAACACTTTTCATCTCAAGTGAAGCCAGTGTGGCCTTATCAAAGCTGAAATGCTGAAGTCAAGTGTCAGGCATTAACACAAATGTCAAGTGACTGCAAACTTCTGGATGAAGAGATATTTCAGTGATTGCAAGGCTGGTCTCAGATTCAGAAAGCCTGGTTAAATCTCATCTGTGGTGCACAGCTCCTGAGTGACCTTGAACAAGCTCTGAACTTCAGGATCCCAGCACTAACAAAGTGACTTATTTTTCTTTACTCCTCCTCTATGTCCTCTCATCTCTTTGGCCTGTTTGCTTCTTCAGCACAGAATGTATAGGTTATTATGTGTTTATAACATTGCACACAGTGCGATTCAGTTTCTGCATCAATATTCAGTTTGAATCTAATAGAATAAATGAAAAAGAGAGGACTTATACAAAGAAAAATATTTCTAATTTAAAGCCAAGTTCTTTACCTAAAAGTAACAATTCACAGAACAAAGTCACCAGTAGCTTTAGGTCCAGGGATGTAAAAATTGTCCTACTTTTGCTATCTGCTAGATAGTGGCCTCAAAATCTTTTATTGGCAATATACAAATTTTGGAAGGAAAAGAGATAGATACTGTGACCTCCCTGGTCAGAGAGAAAAGCCTGTCCTTAAAAGCTGAAATCTTCACATTTCTATTTGTGCGGTTTCCACAATGAACTTCATAAAAGGTTGATACAAGTTTAAAATAGAGAGTTCTTTGTGCAAAGCCGTATGCTTTATTCAAGGCACAAAATATCTTCCGGACAAAAACATGTTCTGCTGGAATAAACAAACACTGATCAGAGAAAAGACAAACTTAAAAGAACCCTCTGGGTTTCAGCAGATTGCAGCTTACAAGTGACCGTGTATTTTCTACCCCATGCAGTCTCTTTTTGGCCATCAATTGCCGTGTTTTCTACTTTTAAGCTCACGCTTCAAAAGCTGTACATCTACTGTAGTATTTTTATACACTTACACAGAGGACTCCATACAAACTAGCTTTGTGTGCCTAAATTAATCTCTGGCATTCATGGATGAATTTGGAGGCATCAATTTTCCCTGCAGGCGGCTGTTATGTGGCAGTTCAGAAGGGGGACAACAGCTGGTAATAGATTATAAATTGGGGTGCCAGGGCTACAGTGAGGCTGAAGGACTGTCTAAATGCAAAACATTGCCCTGGCCTTTATGAAATGAGAAGAAAAAGCTAGAAATCAGAGATACAAGTTACTGCACAGGAGTGGACAGGTCTAGAAATGTGATTCTACATTTTTTTGGATAGTAAAAGCTATATTATGTGCCATCAGCATACATGAGGACAGTAAAAATGAGATAGAAGGCATGAGGACACATGTCATCTTCTGACAAGACTGTGAAGAAAAATGTTAAAAGTTTTATCAAAACAGAAAGCAAAGGAGTTAAGTCATAATTTTCATGTCATAAAGTCAACTTGAGAGGAAGGCAAAAAGGTAGGTTAGGATCGATCTCACATGGCCTCTGGCCTACCTTTCTTGAGATAATGAGAGAAGTTGTTTCCTGGAGATTGATCTTCTCTCTCAGGAAGACCTGGATAAGCGGGTTAGGCTAGAGTGGCAAGATGAATCCCTCGTAAAGCAAAGTCCGAGATGTTAACCACTGACACTTTTCTCCTTTATCAGTTCTAGTTTTTCTGTGTTTTTCCTGTGTCTCTACACCATTGCTCCACCAAACCTGAATAACCTAACAGACAACAGGCATTTCCAAATGGGTACATAGCCCAGAATAGCATATGTCCTCAATATCTGCTGTGGGGAACAAATTTCATGAAAACTACCTTTCAGGATAAGTTTTAGAGAACAGATTCTTACAAGATAGACTTGAAAAAGTGAGTAGCTTCTGTTCTCTACTATAATATGTTCTAAACATATTATTAGTTAACAGTTTCAGTTTCGTGAGAGAAGAGGGGTAAAAATCAAGAATAACTACCCTAAAACTTGATCAATTTTAAATTAATAATAAAAGGAAATTCAAGGCATTTCCCAATCAGAAGATTTTTTTTTTCCCTCATATTTTCAAAAGGAAGCAAAACCAAAGATGAATATATCAATTCAGTTGTCCACACACTAGCAGACATGGTGCTACCACAGACCCCTTGAAATGCTCAGGTGAAAGTAGCACAGATCTAGAGAGTAACTGTTCCTCTTCTACTGTGTTCACTGGAGCCTGGTTATGCCACTCTCTCTGTATTTATGCTCTGGCAACTGAGTTGGTGCCTAACTATCACAGTTTCATGGAAAACAGCAAAGACAAGAAGTGGCCTAACACATCCAAAAACTTGATATGAGGTTTTAAAAGGAAAACAATGGCTGTTTAAAACTTTTAATCTAATTTCTAAAGCTGTCTGAAATGTGATTCCGGAACAGCTAGGGATTTGCATGACTGAAAATCTCACTAATCTGTTCTCCAACCTCTATTTACATCCCTCATGTGAACAATTAGGTACCTGCATAGTTCTTAGCACAAACCCACATCATCATTTTAGTGGAAACAGAACTGAAGTATTCTCCTTTATCAGCTCCATTTACTGTTGCTGTCTGAATTCAAAGTTTAAAAAAAAAATAGGCACTGACAGTAAAAATAAAATAAATAAAACAAACAAACAAACAAAACCACAAAAAACCCCAACCAAAAAAAACAAAACAAAACAAACAAAACCAAACAAAAAATTGAAAAATTAAGATCTCGTAAGCTCCTTGAAGATAGACGAGTGTTTTTATATTATCACTTTACCTGAAGTATTTATTCAAATATTGGTAGAGGTAGTGAAGAGTTATCCAGTGATTGAACTGCTCTTTGGGTTAGATTATATATGTGAAAACATTACATGAATGATATTTAATCAGAAAGCCAGTTTTGCAGGGTACTTCTCTAAAAAAATACAAGTGTATTCAGAAGTGTCCAGAATAAAAACAAACACGAGAATATTTGACACTGAAAGCCACAGACCACACCATTCTGCAGACACTCATAGAAAATTAAAATTAAAATCACGGTTTTGACTCCAGCAGAAATCAGAAGGAGACACTAACCTTAACATGCACAAGGCTTAAAAGGAATTTCAAAGTCTTTGCTCTTTGAAAAGGAAAAAAAAGCATGACTAAAACTTGCATTAACTTAGCCTGCAAAGTTATTGAAGTAAAAGTATGAAGTATAATAGCATTGGGATGCATTATTTATTACACAAATTTATTGACCATAAACTTTGGAAATGTTTTATTATTATACAGAAGTGCCAAGCATCAATCACTTTCTTGTGAAACAGCAAGGAAAGAAGATTGACCTCTCTGGCATTTATGAAACAGTCCAGGATATGTTTGCATATCTCCCAGAATCCTACAGCCACAAAATAACCCAGAAAGAGGGGAAGTTTTTCTGTAAAGTCTGATTTGCATGTCAGCTCTTAGTTGTTTTCCTAAAATGGAGAAAAATCAGAATACCGACTCAAACAAGCTTTAACAAGTGAATTGGACAATAAATTGCTATTGAATTTGTAATTGGTAATGGTCTGACCCCTCGGATTGAGAGCAACTCATTGAGCTCATTCACAGCCCAGAGTTGCCTTCAGGACAGGACATCAGGATATCAATACTACTGCAGGTAGTCTGCCCACTTACTGGAATTCAAGTTGTTTATTTAGTCATTCAGACCTGCTCCTTGGAGGGCTGGGTTTTCCAAGCACCGTGGGTGATTTGAACACTCAGCTAAGATGGCTTTTAAGGAAAGGTGGTTGCATGCTGCTTCTCTGAAAGTCCCCCTCTCTGGTTATGCAGGACAGCCCTGGAGCTCTGCAGAGGCACTCAGATCTCAGTTATTTCCCACAGCTGGGAATTCCATTTATGCTTCCTGCTATGCTTCTCAAGTACTCAAAAGAGTTCAGGTTCCACCTAAGTATTCAGGCAGGGCATAAATTACAGGTCGGGTGGAAAGGTCTTCCACAGGAAATTGCTTCCAATATCAAACCAGCACAACAGCAATTTATTTATTTTTCCCCACCAAGCAGCACAGCCCATAATCTTCTCTCTATTTTCGTACTGTGTTTTTGCTTGAATGCAAGTCTATGACTAGTCACAGATGAATGGCATTGTTTTTTCAGGGTGGCGATTGGTAGGATGAATTACCAGAAATGAGAAGTCATATTTTTGTCATATTTCTTTTTATACTCCAATACCCTAAAAAAAACCCAACACACACCTCAACTCCAAATTACCAAAGCACACACTGTATTTTCATTCCTGATCACAGGATGAAAAGCTGGTGTTCATTTTCTACCCTAGATATGACTACCAACAACTCAGTTTTTCCAATCTATATTTCAGAGTTCCTCACTGAGAAAAATTTTCAAGTATTTTCAAACACCCCTTCCCTGAAAAGTGAAGACATTTTTGCAGACACAAAAAGGAGACACCCCATTTCAAAATTCAGTTTATACAGGGAGACTCTATTAAAGTGTTCTGAGAAGCAGCTACCTCTGTTGTCACAGTATGTTTAACCAGCCAGGTGACAACAGAAACTCTTTTTCCTCTCCATCACCAGAAGAAATATTGTTTAAGCTTCTATGTTCACAACACCTTTTTTTATCACTTCTTTTCTTAAGCTACTCTTGTTTGTTCAGTGTATTTAGCAGGCATTTATCTCACTCTATCAGCAAAGATTAAAGACTCATACTACCCAGTAATCCAATTACCCTGCATGAGAAAAGGAAATGTATCTTTGGTCAGTGCCCACAGAGCTCCAGGAATCCATCACAATATAAAATAAAATCTAATTAATTGTGTGCTTTGGTTTAGCTTCATCCACATCATCATTTCATTCATTTCTAGTGGATATATTAGCAGAGATTTAACAGTTTTAAATGCACAGAGCCAATGGGTCAGCTTACCCTAAAGTCAGTGTTCAGATAATTGTATTTTTCAAGAATTGTATAAGGAAAAAGTTACTTGTGGTGGGAGACTCAAAAGAGAGAAAGAGAGTTACAGAGGCTTAGGATAACATAACACTTATACAGAAATCTGAGTGGTTTACCAATTCTACTAATCCTCATTTTATATTTCAGAAGTAGGTGACTCTCATCATTTTTTTTTTTTATTTTGCTTCTTCAAACACATATTTTCACATGACCTATTAAAACATCTGGGGCAACCCCAAAGTAGCACAACACTCATCCGAATCCCAGAGGCAACCAATTATCTGAGTAAGGTCAGAAGCAAAAAACCAGCAACCCCCCAGTACGATGCTATAGATAAATGGATTGGCATGATATAATGACAAGTACAATGGGGAGCAGAAAAAAGGGTCTGGGATCCTTGTTAGAGCTATTGGGGAACCACACCATGTCACAAGGCTGGGATAGAATCAGAGAAGGGCTATGAGAGCTAGACGATAAGCCAACACTTGAGCAAAACAGCAGAAACAAAGAAAGCCTCTCAATGAAATTTAATCGATATAGTGTTTTAAAGCAACTTGCCCACAACTGACAGGTGAAGTTTTTAAGATAGTGAGAGACAATGGCTAAAACAGACAAAAAAAATAAATCATCACAGTAAAGTTACAAAACACTCTGTTAACAGTAAAGTGGTTAGCCATTAGGAGAAACTACTTATAGATGTGGTAAAGTCTTCATTATCTGTGACTGTTGAATCAAGGCTAAAAGCTGTCTAAATTATATGACATAACTCAAATAGAAGTTGTAGGGAAAAAATACACAGAATGCATTAAACCAGAGATCAAATTTGGCAGTAAAAAAGTTTCTCCTCCAACCTTGAAAGCAGTTGAAAATAACGTTATTTTCTTGAATGTATTAAAACTGGACAAGTCCTTATAAATATTTTAATGACTCTGAATAGCTTGTCCTTAGGAAATGAAAACTTTTTATCCTTTAAGTGGTTAATATCTGTTTAATCAGTGCTTCAACGCTGTGATATATCAGAGCTCTATGAAAGGAGCTACAAAAGTACAGCAAGATCTGTCTTACCACATAAGAATATCAATACTCATATTTTCCCAAAGCTTATATGAAATTTACTTGTAAAACTCCACTTTTTAAGAAGCAAAATCACCACCCATGATGCCCAGAGGACTTTAGTAATTGAATACACTCTATTGTCTCCTACTGCCCTTAGTTTTTTCCTTGCAATCTTACAGTGTAAGTTTGTAGGATACAAAGCAAGCTTTTCTGAACCTTTCTCTGTGGTGACACGCAGGTTTCCAATGAAGCGTTTTCTTGTGCACAACCTCAGCTGTGGGCCTGACTGCTCCAGGGCAGTCAACATGTAGGTGTGGGGAACTACAGAGGTGATACTGACTGACAGAAATTTTACAAGTCTGAATCCAAAGCCCTCCTCCAGAGAAATCTTACAAAATACCCGGTATGACAACACCCCCCCCCCCCTATTTTTACAGAGTTCCTGAGCTGCTAGACTGTTTCATCCACATACTCCATGTAAAAAAGCTATGGGAAACTGCTGCATCCCATGGCAATGCTCAAACAGTATAATTGTCACACAAAACTCGCACTGTGTTTGTGTGTGTGCATGCACACAGGCTACACTTTGAACAAAAAGATTTGACATATGCTTCCAGCTTTTAGTCTGGGGTCCAAAGCCAGTTAAAGACACGAGAAAGCAGCCAGGTTGCAGCCCACTAACATCAGCAGTGCCAGTAGTGTCACACCTTCCCTCAATACAAGGTAACACTTGGACTAGATCTCTTGTGTGGGATGCAGTCAAGCCACAGTGGAAAGAGCATATTAAACCAGCCACAAAACACTGATTCTTTCATTTGTTTTGAGTGTGATGCTCCTAGCTCTTGGTATGCCTTAAAACAACAACAACAACAAAACACAGCAAACAAATAAAACCCCCCACAACAACAATAAAAAAAAACCCAAAAAACCAAACCAAACCAAACCAAAACAAAAAAAAAAAAAAGAAAAAAAACCAAAAAACCCACACACACAAAACCAAACCAAACCAACAAAACAAACAAAAACACCTCACCCCAAGAAACCAAAGGCATATTTGTAACAAAATAAAAGCAACCTACCCTCAAAAACAAGCACACATACAGATTCAGGCAAATCTCGGGAGTTGTACAACAAAATAGTGGTAATCTGACATTGAGCTTTGCTCCCTTTTGATTAAGTGTCAAATATAAATTAAATTCTGTGTTCACATTGCAAACTACATACAGGTCATTTTAACTTGAAGTTGAAGAACATGAAAGGCCTGCGATAGAAAAGAGAATCAAGGAGTAGGGAAAAAAAAGAAAACAAAAAAAGCAACCAGAAAAAAACACAAAGGAGGCAAGGACATGATGACAGTTCAAAGAAAATATAACACAAAGACGATTCTGTCTATTTGAAGCTCATGCACTGGTACTGACGTTGTCTACTTTATGAGGCCGCTCTTAAAGACAGATACAAAGGAAAAGTTAGTCAAAAAATCAATTCTGTTCTCCAAGTTCCCAGCAGGTCCCCAGCATCCATCAATAAAATAACTGATGCAGTACTTTTTGTTCTATGCAGTGTGGCCTTAAAACAAGTAGAAAAAAGTATTAGAAGAAATCACATGAAAAGTCATTGTAAAATTGAAATTATTGAAGAATTTAATGAATGAAGCTAGAAGATAACTCATGCAGTCCTCCTTTGTCCCATAGGGGAAGTTCAAAAGGGCATCACATACAGGTATTTCACAACCACAACTTTCTTTTCGAATAAGAAGCAGTAGTGCCACTGAGAGGTTTGCAAAGTGTCCAGAAGCACAGCCATCTACATTTCCTTCAAAAACACCACTTACATCTTTCCAAAAGACAAAAATGGATATAACAACATGGGATTTACTTAGCAAAGCACAAATGATTGAGATCTGAAGTGAATGCAATCTATCAACTGGTCAGCATACCTATGTAAAGCAACTACTGAAGAATCAAGCAGCCTTTCCCTCTGTAAGTAAAATATTTTAAGGAAGTAGAACTGGAAGCCTACCTAGTCATTTTCACTACTTGGTCTTGAAGAAAGAGCAGCTCATTGTACAGACTACAAAATGTTGCAAATACCTACCTGTCTGTAGTGCACTGAGGCAAAAGGAGGTAGAGATCATTACTGAAACCTTAGGAGGCCACACACCGATTGACTTTCACTGGGTTTCTCAAGGCCCTCATACAGCTCCTTCTTGAGGAAAGGTGATTTTTACTTCTTTAATCATAAATTCATTATCTCAATTTGGTGTCTACTTGCTAATCTCCTGCAGATGTAGTGATCTAAATTTAGTATTCAGATTTTCAGAGTCAACATTGGCTACAGCCCTCTGTTGGTATCAGGTACAGCAATTTCATTTCTTTCAGTGCTCCTGCTTTATATTTAACAATTATACACGATCCTTCTCAACCCTCTAAAAAAAGTGTTTATCAGAATTTCTGTCAGGTTCTTCAAACCTGGCATAACTGTTATTGAGGCAATAACACCAAAAGTTCCAAGAAATCAAAAAAAAAGCAGAAAATTTACATAGGCTTTGTATAACAACCAGAAGAGTCATTGATGTGCAACAGTTAATTAGTCTCATTTTATTTCCAGTACAGAAATGGAGTTTGACTATATATAAGCAATCATCCTAAAATAGGCATTGCAAGGTAGTTGTGACTTAATTGCTTTCGTTTTTAGTCACTGTAGTCAACACCTTAATAGCTGCATATTCCACAACTTCAGTCGGATTTGTGGGTGCTCAGTAACTGCCTGGATGTGGTTGCTTGATGTTTTGACATCTATGCAATGCATATCATTCTCACATAATAGAATAACACCTTGGGAAGCAATAATACAAGTAGGATGAAAAACATACTTGTTCAAGTCTGTTTCTCTTTTTCTTTTGGATGAAGATATGTTGGAAAGCAGAGTTAATTTTCACATTTGGCTTTGTATAGACATTTGTGTGGCATACTGGCCCTCACTGGTTTGCACTTGGTTTTTAATTCTAGGCAAGTATATTTCACTTGCAGCTATTCTACTTCGTCTCAGAAGCGATTTACATTTTTCAGTCAAGCACATGTTCACATGCAGTGATACAGTTTCGGACACCACCACCAGGTGGCCTCTAATGGGTCTCACAAAGCGGTCGCTCAAGCAGCCAAAGCACCAATTGTAAAGACATAGAGTCCAACAAAGCAAGCCTAGGTGAGCCACCAATACCTGCAGACCAGAGTACACCAGTAAGGATTCAAGAGTCTGCAGGTGTCATACTGAAGCAGTTCTACCATTTATTATATTTGCTCATATGTCCTCTATGCTTAGAAACATCAGAGAAACGTAAAGGTAATATTGCACTTCGGGGTCCCAAGGCACTCTCTCCGCAAGGACACTGGCATCACACCAACATGAAATCAGCACAAGAGAACAAGGTATGGAGTCAAGCTCCTTACAGGATTTATTCCAATGGTAGCCCAGTCAAAGGAAGGTGTCCCTCATGTGCCCCTCTTAAGCAGTAGCATTAAGGGTGAGCTTTGAGCAATGGAGCCGACTCTGGTTATGGAACCATTCACCAGACCTGAGTTACGACAGGCTGTCAGTACCTTTCATCAACATGAATCATATTGCTTAGCTAATGGACCCTAGAAAGGATCTACTATTTTTCAATATTTTTCCCATTATTGTAAATAGATGAAATTCTGCTCCAGGCCACATATGAAAGATGAAAAATTAGGAGGAAGAGACATGAATAAGTGCAGAGAATGTGAAGAAAGAATGTGATTGGTCTTATTTCTTTCCCTCGGCAAGGCATTTTCTTCCCCTTGACAAAACTAGCAGTTGCCCTGAGAAGAAGCCAGCTGATGTTACCTGGTATGCAAGATGTGAAAAACATTCAAAAGAAGCAATACTTGCAGTAAAAAACTTTAATTATTTTACTGCTTTCAACATTGTATTAGCATTTATTTTTCCCTAAGCTTAAATGTCTGAAGTATTATTATAAATGGAAAATAAATTATTAGAATTAGAAAATAAAATAGTTCTCCAGGGCAGAAAACTAAATAATATTGGCAAAGCATCAGTGATTCTAAATCTCTTTTTAAAATATAAAAAAAATCTTACTTAGTGTCACAAATGTGAAATCTAAGGGTAAAACAAAACGTTTTCACACAGCATTACTCAGATTTTATTAAAGTAGCTCATATAGCTGTAAACAAGAGTTCTTCTGAAAAAAAAAAAAAAAGAAAAAAGGCACCTACATAAGCTATCTGGGTTCTTCTGAAAAATGACCTCTGTGAATCCTAAGAAATGAACAAACCCCACATTCTCAAAAACCCTATTTCTTAATACTACTTTTAATCCAAATTTTAACAATCCATCTGTGCATTTGAAACAGTTACTGAATTTATCACCATTTAAGCCTGTATAAACACATAGAAAGTCATGGCAGCACTTGAAAACAGAGAATCTTGACAGAGACAGTTTGCCACCATTTGCAGGCTTAGATGAATGTGTTGGGTCTTTTCTCAAATTAGTTCCACCTTTTTCTTCTGATAGAAACAGGTTTCAGCTTTCAGCGCTTCCCAGTTGATGTTATGTTTATATTATATATGCATATGTTTTTGCTATTCATTTGGTAAAGAAACCAAAGCAAATCTAAGAACAGATGAAATCCCTGTGATTTGCAAACCTGATACGAAGTGCTGTGAGAAATTCAAAGTATTCTCACTCTTGGGATTTAACTTGAAAGTTTACAGGAAAGAAACAGATTGGTAACCCTACCTCCATAATATTTCCACAAATATAATCTAGATTCCTTCTTCCATGGGTTTTATTGGTGGTGTGTGTTTTTGTGGTTTGTTTTTTTTTTCCCTCAACTTGTTAGATAGATGTTTTAACATACAACAAGCACAAGAGAAATTTTAACCTTGTAACTACCATAGTCATGACTGCTCAGTTGAATCCTTGGGGCACCATTTAATATTCAGATGCACAAAAATACATTTAAATAATTCTAGGGTTGGGCTGTGCCACAAGCCAACAGATACTGGGCAATTCAGAGTTAAGGATGACACTTAATTATCACTGTTCTTAACAAGGAGAAGGAAAAGCATGTAAATTAAGGATATAATTTCAGTTTTCAAACAAATTCTTCAGGATTTATTGGTGTGTCGCAATAGTAATGGCCTTTTAAGCACAGTTTTCTGCATGTTAAAAGCCAGAAATCTTCTCTGTATTCAAGCAATACTAAGTTCAAAAAACTGAAAGAAAAGTAAGCTATAAAATTGAAGAGTCAAATTCCTAGTGAACTGCTAAATAAATCACTGCAAAAATCCTACTGTATTTTTGGGAGGGGAGTGGGAAAAAGAGTGTGATGTTGTGAACTTCCTACACCATACCAAATGCAAACACAAAACATAATGCTTGATAAAAACTGAAAAAGAATAATGCTAAACTGCTACCCACATATGGAACACAAAACATTATAGAACTAATTCATCTGCAGCAGATAGTTCTGTCTAAAGCGTCTTTTTATAATTCTTATTTGTGATGTAAATACAGTAACAGCAGTAAGAGTCAAAAAGCATCAAACTTCCAAACACAGAGGTAGTTCTGAGGCAAAAATGAGACTTTGTGGTATTTACTTTAAAACATAAAATTGAAGAACAGTAATTTTCTCATGTCCAGAGACTAATTATATGCCTGAAAACAATTAGATTTAAGTGATATAATAAGCAAGAAGGTAAGTGGTACGAAGTATTGAACATCTGCGGTATGGGGCTACAACTGTAGACACTTTTGATGTGACCAGTCCTTTGCTTTTTGCAGTTCATTCCAGGTATGGAATTTATTAACTTGTGAAAAGTCCATGTGATGCTCCCAAATATTTTTATAGGAAAGAAAAGTGAGGTCATTTTCCAGTCATACATGATGCGACTTAGAAAATAAAAATGAATGAAAGAAAATCTACTTGAAAAATTAGAACATTTAGAACTACAAACTCAGATTTTCAGGCTGCTCATTAGTGGAGTTCCATCCATGACACGGGATTATATACATAAACTTTAAAAAAATATAAAGAGAGAAAAAGAGATGATTAATAAGAAGCATGAATTTCTGTGAATTAAAGAAAGAACAAGAAGAAGTGAAAAAAAGAAAGAAGATGATCTAGCTGAGTAAAGACCAAAAGGACAGTACAAATCTAGGATTGCATAGTATAAAAAAATATCTTCAAAGCAACTGA
This sequence comes from Chiroxiphia lanceolata, assembly GCF_009829145.1. Classification (NCBI taxonomy): domain Eukaryota; kingdom Metazoa; phylum Chordata; class Aves; order Passeriformes; family Pipridae; genus Chiroxiphia; species Chiroxiphia lanceolata. The sequence continues at coordinate 25,854,554 of NC_045643.1, read as the reverse complement.
AGCTTAAAAATTCAGAGAAAGTCTTTGAAAACATATACAACCATATAAAAAACTGAGAGGCAGATGCATGGCTGAAACATACCTGTCAAGACAAACAATTCAACTGTATAAGAATTGTTTTTACAAGTCCAACATACATTTTCCTGAATTCATGCCTTTTATTTCAGTGCCTTGTCTAAAGAAACCATACTACACAAGATATTTAAGTACTACCTACCCTTAATGCTAAAAAAAAATTATCTCACTCCCAAGGAGTGACTTAGACTTTTATGTTAATTTATATACTTCAAGCAGTTACTTATTTCACCCCACAATGAACTTAGTCAGATGCATATTCTGGGACAACATGCTCAGAACCACCAAAGCATCATGAAATAAAAAACAAGAAACAAACCCCCCAAACAAAGAAACACAAAACACCGACAAAAAACAAACAAACAAACAAAAACCAAACAAAAAACCAGGTACAAAATGAAATAGAATACTCACTAGGTAGAAGCAGGCAAACAGGTTGCTCTGATACAGCTGCAAAAAAACCAAACCCAAAAAAATCAAAAACCCAAACCAAAACTCAAAACCACCACACCTGTAAGTCTTTACCAATTTAAAGGTAGCTTCACTCCAGCATGCAGCAGGGAAGAAAATGTTTCAGAAAAAGGTAAATGTATGTGGATTACCTTTCCAGAAAAGGCAGTCTTGCTATATTGGTTCAGAAATAATGTGTAACATAACATATTTAAAGTTGTTAGCAGTAGCAAATTTGTTCAAATTCTTATGATTTTTTTTTTTTTAGGAATTGCACCTTTTTTTAGTTTCACTGAATCTTCCTAATGAAATAGTTTGAATCAGCAAGTGAAAAGGGTGAACGAAGACAACCCAAGCTTCCTTGATTCTAGAGGGCATGAGCATCACACTATCTAAAGTTAGCATATGAAATAGTTTTCTGATTAGTCACAGAGAAAATTATTCATCAAACAGTCCAGGCTCAATCCTTCCAAAACCCCCTTAAAAGAAATATACTTACAACCTATCAATACGGTATTACTTTTATTTAATGAAGTTTAACATATAACTTGCTTTTCCCCTTTTCCTTTTTTTAAATATATGCTCCTCAATATTTTTCCTTCTACCACTTTCAGCTCCAAATTTTGCTGTATTAATAGGCCCCAGAGCCGTTTTTTGTCTCTTCTCTTGCATTTAATTTTCTTTAGATTTACAATCTTTGAAATCAATAGAGTTACAATCTGAGACAAAGATAATGTAAAAATACATCATCACTTGATTAAAAAAAATCAAGATGCATCTTTGCCCTACCTTTTACCAAGTGAAGGCAGCTGAACAAATATTTAAGTGGAGGAAAAAAAAGAAAACCACTGAATCCCATAAGTATAATTTTTTCTGTTGTGTTCTATGGCAAAAACTGCATGAGAAGTGCAGCAATTAAATAAATTAGAGTAAAATATTGGAGGAAAAATCATAGGGGAAAACTACACTTCCTAATGGGACTTTTTTTGTATGTATTTCCTAAGCCCTTATCACCAAATTGATTGCAGAAAGGTAAACAGTACTGAAACTTCTATTTGTAACTGTTTCTTGCACCCAAGAGAGCCCAAATATTTCCCTTCTCCCTATGAGGCATCAGCTCCTGTAGCAGAATTTAAAAATTTGCAGTTAAAATGGAAGGAGACAAAGGCAGCCCTCAGAGTGAGCCCATATATGGCAGAATCCATCAACTTCAACTACTTCATCTGGAGTAATTTCACAGGATTGGTTTTCAGGCGCAGAACCAAATCCTGGAGAGCTGCAGGAACCCAGCAGCAGCCAGAAGGGTGTCAGCAGGACCTGCCCTTTGGGCAAGGGAAGGATTTCCGCTCCGTAGCCTCTTCTCACAGAGGCAGCGCACAGTCCAAGAGATGCTTTAGGCCTGGTAGCATGTCCCCATCACTGGTCTCCCTGATATCCTGTTTTCTCACTCTAAAGGGTGAGGGTGTTTTCTCGCCCTGAAGGAATTTACTGACACATTTGTGGAGATTGCTGTGGATTTTGTTTCGTTTATCATCTTGCTAATGAATTGTTTGTTTGTGTGTGTGCAAGTGCTCCGGGAAGAAACCTCCAATTTATCATGTTTGTGTTGACACTGCTTCATCTATAGCCTAAACACAAGCAGAGATTGCACAGAAATCCTATGGGTGGTAAAGTGCTTAATACCATATCTAGCTCACCAATAAGAGCCAGTGAAAAAAATCCATGGTTTAGGTAACACAAATCTCTCTAAACCACCAGCTGATTAGCACAATTATGTGTCAGTCAGAACAACACTCTGTCCTATAGGCTTTGTGATGAGTATACAGAAAAAATACCCCAGTAACTTGTACAACACAGAGCAGATTTCCATGAAAAGTCAGTTCTCTTTTAAAGGAGCAGATTATTCAATATATATACCTGCAGCAAGCTCAAGCCTGCTGGAAAATTTGCCCCCATGTAGGAGAAGGAGGCAATGCATTGATGAATAGAACTGCTGCTGCCATCCAGGAGAAATAAAGTGCAAAGGAATAGGAAAAAGAAATCAATTCCCCTTATCGCTCTCCAGCTGCACATTGTTTTTCTGTCTGTCATGCTTATATAGGCAAATCATTGTATTATCTTTTCTCTTGTGAACAGTTCCATTGAAGCATTTATGAAATGGAGGATGTATATGGCTCATCAAAGGCTATGACCCAACCAATAAATCTTTATACCTCTCTGAAGGAGTCCCTGCTGTGCTCCTCTTGTACAGATCTGCTCCAGAACACATGGGGTTCAGAGTCAACCCTATATTATCTGGAAGATTTTCTGTTTTCATTAGAATTCAATCAGGGACAAAGCAGACTTTTAAAATGGTTGATGTGTCCTTGACATCTATGGTACGATCCTTTTCATGGTCCTTGTATAAGGTCCACAAACTTTACCATGCTGAACTGGCCCCCTGAAATGAGTGCCCAGGTGTTACTCTGACCACTAGCCACTGTAACACCTGCCAGCTTTAAAAAGAATGTGTTTACTTGTGAGTGAGTGCTGCCAGAGGAAAGGAAAAAAAACAACCCACAACAAAGGAATTTTACATCAAGAGGTGGAGCACAGAGGTTCTGGTACCCTGAATTCCCTGGAGGGAGAATGTGTGTGAATTTTGGAGTAAAGTGACCTGGAGGCGGTCATTCCTCAAAGATGATTTTTCCTTCTCTGCCAGAGCTCTAAGAGATGTTCTGACAGAACAACAGCCCATTGATTTTAGAAATGTCCTCCAAATCACTCGAGGTATACCGGTCAAAAGTCAGCAGCCTCTTTCCAATGCTGTCTTTTATAAAATTCCATAATCTGGGTCATATCTTCTTTCACTTTGTATTTGGAGAACATCAGATACAGGGGAAGCTGGTCAGAAAAGGCCCAGGGTTGAATCCTGCCTCCCATGACCACTGATATCAATGGCAAGAACTGCTCTGTGTTTGTGATGGAGCACGAGGCTGAATGGTGCAACATCTCTTCATCAACATACCAGAGCTTTTGGGTTTTCCAGGAGTGTGGTGTCCTTTCCACACAATCCTGAGAGCTCAGCAACACCCCATAAGTCTCTCTGGCCTTCATGCAAGAGGTCTGCTTTTTTGTTGGTCAGCTCCCATCCTCCAGCACAGAAGCAAAATGATATGGATGCAATGGGGCATTATCCTATGCCTTAATAGCAGATGTTGCCTCTCCTGGGCTGCTTCATTCCCTACCTGCTTCTGCCTTAGCAGTAAATGGGTATCACCATGGCACACACTGATCCAAAAGCTGGTACACCCTCCTACCACCCTGCAATTTCTTCCAAGTACTGGCCTTTTAGAATTCTTTGCCCAGTAAGCCACTACCAAAAAAAAAAAAAAATTCAGGGAGCCATTTTCATAATAAAAACCATCCAATATTATAGCTAATAGTGAGGGCTCTGTCAAAAAAGCAGACTTCTTACATGGTAAAGAGGCCCAAGCAACATTAAAGAAGGTCTGAGAGCTCAGTGCAGCTCAGGATCTTTCCTCATCTTCTACTCCAGCCCTCAAATCTCTAGTCATTCAATTAGGTGCCTCGGGATTTGGTGTTGGAAGGTGCTAGGAGGATGTCAGTCATCATTAGGATAATTATCAGACTTAGACATTATGTATTATTTATTCCAAATATTTATTCATTATTGTGTCCCAGATTAATGTAAGCTACTTGAGGCAAATCTACTTTTTATGGAAGTATTAGTGAGAGAAAATCTGAAGCAGAAAAAAAGCAAGCAACCAACCAAAAAAGTAAACCTTGCCAAGCTCCTTCAAGGAGTGACAGAGAGAGAGGAAAAAGAGAGAGAAGAAAGTTTTAATAAGATGATTGATTCTAAAGCTGTCAGGTCATGTTATTGACAGTAAGCAAGCCTCTTCTGGGAGCACAGATGTTGATCTAATATATCTGGTCCGTGATCTAATTTAATATGTTAGATGTCCTCTTGGTAGAGAGTAAGTTTTCTTCCAATTCTTTGGGGGAAAAATGAGAAAAAAATCATACTATCAAAAGCTGTGTGCTTAAGATTTTTTTAAGTGAGTAAGTTTAGATATTAGGTAAGGTAAACTGGACCAGCTTTGGTGGAACTAAGAGCATCACTCTGATTTTTGTCTGTCGAAATCCAGTTAATGAGAACCCAGAAAGTGGTATTGTGGTTTACAAAAATTTCACCTTAACTTTTTCTACCAGTTGTTCTTAATACAATTTATTATTTGTATTATTGGCACTACAATGACAGCAAAGGACTGGGACACAGCCATCCTATGTTCAGTGCAGACATGTAGTGTAGCAGGAGGTAGATGACATATTCTTTGATCAAGAGGCAAATATTAGAATTATCAGGAACAGACCACCTGTGCAAGCTGAAATGAAGGCTAAAGAAGCCAAGAAATTTGCTCAACCTCATAAGTTCATCCATAGTGGAGTTAGTTGAGCTCTGAAGTTTTATGAGCTGATATGTGGCAGTTTAATTATAAAAAAATTCTTGAAAATTACTTCTTCCTCTGTATATTTCCAGAGAAAATGTATTTGCAAAATAATAAATAACCAAAATATATACATATGTGAAGATGTTGTAATGCTAAGTTCCTCGGCCCACTGCTTAATTCTACCATGCTTTTCCTCCATATTTTCCTATTATTGCATTTGTCTGTAATGTCTCTTTTTATATTTACACTGGAGACCCTCAGGAAAAGAGGCAAACTCTCTATTTTGTGTTTGATTTCACCTGGACCCAGGAAATAACGTTGTACAAAATGCAAGTAATATAATAATAATAAATTTAAAACTTTACTTAAAAACTAAAACATTAATTTATTTTAGCGTACTTCCTTTTATAACTGTTTTGGCTCTTTACACTTTTAAAAAATCAGAACAGAAAGAGTGAAATAAGAAAAATTGATTCATATATCCTTATGATTGCTCCATATAAAGACCAGCCTTGATCTGATTTTGCTCTTCTACTTGCTTTTTTCAGTCTCAACATTTCATCTGAAAAGGGAACATATGTCCATATTTGGCAGCCCTTCCACATCACTGAATAAGAAATGTGGGATTTTGATCCTTCAGAATCATAATGTGTCACTTCTCTTAGAAATCAAAACTCATATATGTCTAGTCCTTCAGCAAGCCACTGCAGGAGATGAAGCAAATCTCATGTAAAGCAAAATCACTGTGCTCCTGCCCTTCCACTGAAAACTTCTTCACAGATACAGAGCAGCAGCTGGGCAACATTAACCTAACTGTGTATTGACCACAGTATCCTACCCCAACAGCAAGCATCAGGAATCAAAGATAGAGTTAGCACAAACCTGTTGTGATATTTCCTTGGAATACTCTCCCGATTTATAGTGACTTTCAGGCAAGGTAATTTTGAAACAAGAGGGAACTCAAGAGCTGAGTACCACCAGCAATCTGTGTGGATCTTGATATGTGACAAGAAAAAAAAGAAAAAATGCTTATGTTGTCATTACATAAATAATTCGAAAGCTTCCTTCTGACAGTCCATAGAGAAGAAGGTGAGCAGCAGGTTAATTGCATTCTGATGGGAGATTGTATTTTTTATGTCCCTCTTTCCATTTCTCTCTTTTCTTAATGTTGTCACAACATTTTTGGTGTTAGTTTAATGAAAACAGGATTTAATTAATATTCTTGCTGGTATGATTCCCATCATAGTGAAAGACAAGCAATCAGCCATCTACCAGACAGCTAGAGGCAGAAGGGCCAGTGAAAGAAGAGAGTTTCTGTTTTACAGCAAATGAAACCTAGGAACTTCTTCAAAGGATTTAAATGAGAACCAGACTGGCACTTGCATGTAAATGACCACTGTGTTTATCACAATAAGAGACTGGGGGATTTGGGCACACCAGCCCACCACAAATGGATCCCATGGACATTGCTCGAAGCCTTCTCCTGTCTTAAAGCATTGAGAAGCAGAAGTGTTCTGCCTGACTGTCCTGGGTTACACAAAGATTTTGGTATCCACCTTTTCTCTTTTCTCCAAATAAGCCTACTAATTTACACATTTTGAGAGGGACTTAAGACAAGGGTGGTACTCTCCTAGGAGAAAAATATATCCAGCAGTGGGAAAAGACTGGAAGGCTGATGACTCAGAGGGTGTGCACACAGGCTACTAGCTGAGTATTGTTTCTTTGTCTATACACAAATGACTCATCTGTGATAACTTCCCTTGGGGAGATATCGGAACAATTCACTCACATAGCCTGAAAATATTCATCTCTGCCAATGGCCATAACAGATCCACCTGTGCTTAGAAGGTGTCAAAGACTCTTGAAATGTCCTGTGATCCAGTACGAATCATCCAGTGAAGAACTCCCCGCCCCAGGGGAGGTACCAGAGGCATTCCCACCTGCCCCGAGCCCAATAAAAGACAACACTCAGACTCCACTAGGCAGGTTGAGGGTCTCCTTCCCTCACTCCATGGAACTTCTACCACACAGGCCTCTACCACCACCTCAGCGGATCAGGATTACAACCACCATCGGAGTCGCAGTGACCAGGTCTCATCGCTGTATCTGGCGGGTGTCTTGTGGGTCCTTCCAGTCGCAGCTCTGTTCCAAATGCCTGTGCCAGCACTGCAGTCTCATTCCAGCATTGATCCTCCAAACTATTCCTGCCAGGTTTTAGTGGGCTGGGGGGAGGCTGACCACCATTTTGTTTTGGTTCAGTGGGTAAGAGCTTGGGAATTTTTTTTCTGGTTAGGTTAACCCAGTTTTATCAGTACTGTTTAGCATTCTTCTTGATAAAGAGTTATTTTTTCACTTGCATCTGGGCATATTTTCCCTCTCTCTCTCTCTCTCTCTCTCTCTCTCTCTCTATCTATCTAGCTGACAGACCAAGACTGTTCCAGCCAAGACTGTAAATCACCTTTTCCAACACAGTCCTGTTTCCTGTCCTTATTCTCTCCCATTGTGTGCAGAGGTTGAACCTCTCCAAATACAGCAAATGCCACCTTATTAAACCTAAGATTTAGCTTTGAGAAGCAGGAATAAACAGCAGATTTAAGTTAAACTTTGTTTACCTGAAAGGGGAGGCAGGGTTGTGGGGGGGGGGGGACCCCTTCCAGTTAGTATTGATAATTTTGATAAAAAATAATAATGTTGATAAGGAAGAGAATGACCTAAGTGAAGCACTAAAACAATTGTGAAGATGAAATGAATTCTCTGTATCATACACACCCTATGAAATCACTACATGTATGGAAAAAGGGAAACCAGGAGCTTAGCAACTGCAAAGAAATGAGTTAACTTTATGATGATCAATGGTTTTAGTTAATACATGCATTATCTTTTGAATGAAGACTTTTTTCTTTGAAAAGTATAGATTTTGTATGGAAAACATGAGGAAGAAAAAATCATGTTTTCTTTACTTTTCAAAGTTATTTCAGTACAAAATAATGTTTCAGGTTTTTATCTGATGCTGTGTCCAGCAAAATTTTCTCTGAAGAAAGAGCCTCACCATGCTCATCCATCCTAACTTGGTTCAGGCCTACAGGATGAATATAACCCATGTTATTAAACTACCTATAAACAGGGATAGTGACATTCCTGGAACCCAGGATAGCATATTCACATAGATTAATAATGGTCAACCGAGGCTTCATTACATTTAACTGTTTTCCCATTCCTGCAAAAAGGCCATGATGAATCTTGTAATCATTAAATTTTTTAGCTAGGAAAAGACTCTTTAATTGTCGAGTCAAACTGTTAACTCAGCACTGCCAAATCCACACTAAACTATGCCTCTATATGTGACATCTACACTTTTAAATACCATCAAGGATGGTGACTCAACAACCTCACTAGGCGGCCTGTTCCAGTGACTGGGAATTGAAGCCACATCTGAAACTTGATTCAGAAACACATACTTCACTTCTTTTCCTATATATAATCTGGAAGCAGCTGATAGAGCATTAGATGTCATTCTACCGCTTTTGAACGGTGGGCATTCAGAGCTACATTCAAGTCATTGAGACTTTCAATGTCATGTCATAGATCTTTGGTTTGATTCAGATCAGAAAATTTATGTAACAATTTTTATAACCATGTAATGAAAAACTCTACTTTTTAAAATCTCCTGTAAGAGCTTGCAAAACACAGACATAAAACAGTGCAAACAAGATTAAAGAAAGACAAAGGAAAGAAGGAATAACTTGGACATAGTTAAAGAACATCAGTTTCCAAGGTAGTGATGAAGCAGGTTAAGGATCTCTTCTCCTAATTCTTTGATGTTGAATATTCCCATATGTTTTTGGTCTGTCTCCTTTAAGGAAAAATTCCTGGCTGATCTGAAAATGCTCAATACAAGTCTCATTTTTTAAATTCTGTCCTTTCACACATGCTTGTGTAGCTCAACTCTCTCACCTCTGCTTCTTTTCAAACACTGGAGAGTGAAGAATGGAAATGGGGGGAGAAAGGGGGTGGAACCCCAAACTCACAAACCCTAAGCTTCTTGAATGGCTGAGAAATGTTTCTTTGAGATGCAAGTGCTGTTGTATGGCAGAAAGCACAGCTGTGCAAAACAAACCCAAAAAATTTTTGGCACTAAGAAGGTACAGGAAAGTCTACAGGTAAAGCTGAGGAATACAAACTGATTGCTGGTGAAAAGCTAGTGTACAGTTGTGCTGCAGAGCTATGTGAAGTAAGTAGCAGGAACTAACTTCCTGTGCTTACCGAGTTCTGAAACAGTTCTACATAGTCTGGAACATCCGTGCATTGTCACTCCACTTACATACCTATAGGCGGGGCAGGGTATTGTCAGTTCGGCATAACATGTCAGGGGAAATTTGCAATTGTACAGAATCTGATTCTTAAAAATAATATCATGTGAAACCAGATATCAGACCATGCTCCAGAAGAAAAACCATGACTGCAATTTAAGGTGATTGGTAGTAAGACCCAATAAGATGGTATAAAAAGAGGTGTAAGTATCAAACCAATTCCAGTAATTCTTTAATGGTATAAAACACACCATTCCAATTAAATAGAAATGACGATGTAATATGTCTTGATTCTTATGTCACAAAAATTAGACTTGCTTCAAGGCTTTCAGACATACATTTGATTTTTCTATATCTAACTTTCTCAGTTTATTGAAGATGCTTAGTCAGCAAAAACATTGTAATGTGTCAGTTGCTATGCTTTAATTCTGCTGAAAATATATTCTGTTCTCCTTTAAGACTTTGAGATTCTCCTGTAGGAATCTGTCAGCAGTGAAAAGTATTGCTATTCAAAAGGAAAACGCCGCATGTCTTTCTGATAAATATCAGAAAAGTCCCTTGGTGACAGTGATGTACTTCATTTATTTATTTATTTATTTATCACATGAATGCATTCAAAAGCATTCATATCATAAAACAAAGCATGGCAACAATCTATGGATATTCCCCTTGCTGGACCATTTCCCACACCACTTGGGTCTGATGCCACGTAAGCTGCCATTTTCAAATGTCCATATCAGTTCATCCCTCAAAATTTTGAGCCCTTAAAGCAGGTAAGGTCTGCCTATGTAACTCCACTCTCCACATCTTCCTAAAATTTAGATTTCAGCTGTCAACTCAATGGCAAACTTCTCATTGAAATGTCATTTCACACATTGCTAAGTTTCCTCCTCTCCCCCGCCCTCTCCCTTTCACTAGAAGAGCTGTTTTGAATCTAGATAGTTCTGATCTATATGACAAAAGGGTAATAAGACCTAACTAGAGTTACATTTCATCAGATGCCACAGGGCTTTTCAGGTAGACAAATGCTTGATTTTGTCTGATACCCAGATTATTTTCTGAACAATGGGGGCACCTGTTTCTGCTCTCACACATTTTCAATAGCAGATGTAGCTCCACTGGCTGCAGGGTAGTCACTCACAGGCTTGGACTCAGCTAGACCATCTATTTCAGGGAAACTGCTGCCACAAAGCAAAAATCCATCTCATGTGGATCAAAATAAGCATGTAGGAAGAAAGCACCTCGCCAAGAATTAGATAGCTGGCAAACGTTGGAATAATCCCATGTAGAATCTGTTAGATTTTAGATAAACTCTTAGATATACTTCTCTTTTGACTAACTACAAAAATGACACTCGCACAAGGGTTCTTAACCCTTTCTTAAATGTCTAAGTTTAGGATGGATTAGTCTGGGCTTAAGTAGCCTAGATTGGTGAAAGTAGATGCTTTAATGGATCACTAAGGTTTGTGACCTATACTTCTCAATCAACCTCAAGTAGATTTAGGAGGTTTTCTTCTGTTAGTGATGCTGCCACTGAAATATCCATACCTTGGACTCTAGTGCTGTTTCTGATGCCTTTAGAGATCTGACAATTCCTAGCAGCATTGCCTGCTTGTGCTGCACAAACACTCTTTTAAAACTGCAGTTGAGACCTGGTGGTGTCCCCTAGATGCTTATGTTTAGGCACCTTAGTCCTGCTCAAACTGCAAGGAGAATCAGTCTGTCACAATACTGTTTGTCTGATCATGTTGCAGCATCGCTGATGTGAGTCTCTCTTGCATAGGCTAAATGAGAGCTCAGAACCTAAAAGCTGGCCGTATGCTGGACCTGGTCAGGCGCTGAAGCCTGGCCTGAGGGTCAGTACAGCATTGCGGTATTATTATTCCACAGAACTTCCAAACGCCTGTAAGCAAAATTGGAGACCTGCCTAAAACCTTGTCCTGTCCAAAGAATCCTACCTTATGAGCATGGTATGCACTAACAGGAACTGTGAAGTGGTGCCTTGGCAGCTGGGATGAGAAGCCACAAGCTGATCAGTGCCACTGGTTCAATGCAGCTCCACTCTTGCCACTCAGGCTGCATGAACTAAACTAAACAGCCTAGATCAGTGCCTGAGCTAATAATCAGAATATTCAATTAAACTGCATTGAGATCTGGACTCTCTCATATCCAATTAGCTCATGTGCCACTGTTCTGCTGAGGTATATGCAACTGTGAGTCAGAAATTAAATCCTGTTTCCTCTGTTGTATTCTTTATGTAATGGTACCACAGAGGGAAAATAAATACGTAAACTTCAGGCCTTGTGTTTCCTCAAGAACACCATGGTTTCTTTGATATGAATAGTAATTAACCAGGGGAATGATAACCGGGAGTTGTACTGTTACTGGGCACATCAAAGTCAAGACAGGTTTGTACGAACTTTTACTTAAAGATGTAACAAATTTTAAAGATAAATTCAATCAGAGAAATCCTACAGGAGCAGAAAGCACTAACTGATCAGCAATCTTTCTGCAGATTTACAAACCTGTGAAACTCCCTGACTTTGGACCATTGTCAAATGACTTGCCCAAGGCCACAAAGGCAATGTGTGACAGGCAGGCAACATCCTCCAGGGACAGCACAGTGCTGGTGCTTCCCAGGTCCTGATCCTGGGTTGCTACAAAAGCAAATCCTGTCTGTTTTGGCAGAAAGGCTTATTATGGCAGATGCCAAAAGGCTTATGTTCAGGAATGCATCTTCGATAGGGGGATCAATAAGACTCATACACGCTGAGAGTGACCCCCAGAGACTTTTTTCACTAATGAAATACAATTAAAAAAAATAAAATAAAATTTAAACTACTCTATTTTCAAACTCCAACACTTAGAACCAAGCACCTCCCTAAAGTAACTGAAATAAAAGAGATGAAAAAGTAAAAGAAAAGACATAACTCTGTTATTAAAATGTTTTTCCTTGACAAGTGTTTTCGTATTTGCCCCAAAGAAGAAAAACCTAGGAATATTTTTTCTCCTGACATATTGACAAGGCTACTGAATGTTATGTAAAGCAGGGCTGCAGATTAAAGATTGAGGTTATTTGTGTCAAAAATAGTATAACTTTGTGCTGCTACTGCATAGGAAACAAAAAAAAAAAATTAAGGAGTACCTTTCCCCTACGGAGATTTGATGTTTCTTGATGTTTTGGCTGAGGAAGCAAAGGCATTAGGAGGTCAAAAAAACCAAACCAAAGAGAATAAGAGGGAGTTAAAAACAGAAAATAACACATACCATGTTAGAGTCTTGATGCCCTCTAACCTATGTTTATCATGTGTTCAACGGACACAACAAATACTTAGAAGGAAACTGTCATTTGCAAACAGAGATAAGTTGCCTCAAGAACTCTCTAGAAACAGAATATGCAAATTTTTATTGCAGTCCCCCCAAAAATAAGCTGTTACCTTTTCATAAAATTATAATTAAATTGGAAAATGCTCTATTTGTTTGTTAATTTTTTTTTTCAAGCTGATTTTCCATGGTCTTGATGCTTGGCTTCATCCATAGGTGATGAAAACACAGAAGCTGCACCATTTCTTCATATCACAGAAGTGTCTCTGATTTAATCCTCAATAAAGCTCTTTAAACAAGGCTTTAAATCTAAAAGTTGGGAAAAAAATTAAATGTTGGTCTTTTCCTGCAAGTGAAGTCAAATCCTTCCTTTAAATGCTGTGCTATGAAAATAAATCAGTCTGACAGCAAATGGCTGCTCCTGGTTTCAAACCCTTGCTCCTTGAATGCAGCATGCAGAGAACTTCTGGTCTCCTGCCATGCTCTTACACGTTTGGAGGGAACTTTTTGGGAAAGGTGAACCACTGATGCCTTAAGGTCCTTCTGGTTTTTTTGATTTTTCTAATTTTTATAAGTTTTATAAGTAGTTATATAGCAGAAGTAGATTTAGAAGCAGCAGCATTTCATTTGTTTACCCTTAACACAGAAGCTACACATATTCCCCAACCCTATTACCCCATTCCATGCTCCCCATATCAATTCTACCCCCTGAATTCCAGTAGAAATATTTAGTCTCTCTTTAAGATAGGCCTGTTCTGTTTGGAGAATGCTTGTACCTTGGCCTAAACCGCGAAAGTAGAGTCGAGAAGTGGGTGAATGTATGCCCCCTGTACCCCGAAGAAGATGAAGATTGGTGAAAAAAGGGACTCAAAAAGCCCCCAGCCCCAATTTCCCAGGGGCTGGACAGGGGTGGATCAGGGCAAAAGTCACAGGGTGGACGAAAACAGGGATTGGACAGACAAGATTATAAATTGTAACATCTGAGACACAGGCACGTGTGCATCTTGTAATCCTATGCCTAGGCACAAATTAAAATCCTTTCCTTATCTCACCTTCAAAACTAAATTGCCTCGGAGTTTTTCTTCTCCCTGAATTTTCTTTTAGGCATCACCACCCTGTGCTCTTCAGTGCAGTGGTGCAGCAGACTCTATGACAGGAATATTAAAATCTCACAACAGAGGTTTGTGAGGTATCTCTGATATCTCTGAACACATCATGAAGGAAAGGACCAACTTAAACACTGGTCAAAGTCAAATCCACAGGATCATGCCAAATTTGACGAGCTTTTCCTGTTTGCAGGCTTCAGCTCTCAGTCCCTATATTTTTTTACCGGTTTTTTACAGGGCATGTGAACTAAAATCACCTATAGTGTGGCAGAATCTTTAATGCCAAGTACCTGGACCTTACAGCATGCAGGCATCCAATCCAATATTGATACATCTTCCCAGCCAGAACACAGCAATGTCCCTTCCTAATTTTTCATTTCAATTTTGTCATTTTTGAGCAGTATAACTGCTCATAGATTCATAGATTAGTTTGGCTTGGAAGGAACCTTTACAGGTCATCTGGTCCAACCCTCCTGCAATGAGCAGCGACATCTTCACCTAGATCAGGTGCCTCAGAGTCCTGTCCCATCTGACTTTGAATGTTGCCAAGGATGGGACATTTACCACCTCTCTGGGCAATCTATTCTACTGTTTCATCACCCTCATTGTAAATGAAAATTATGAGTGAAGGGGGGATGTAAAGCCCCTGACAGTTACATCCAGGCAGTGTAAGGGTACAAGAAGTGGAATGTGAAGGAAAGATAGGACATTGGTATAACATAGTTTAGGACTGAATTGTTTAAGTGTTTGCTTCTGGAAGTAGATGGGTCCGAGCTTGGAAATAGCACTGATTAACATTCTGAGCAGCTCCTGCTGCCGAGGAGAATGACAGATAATCTCACCTTGAGCCCCTGAGTATTGCTGGTTTTATGATTATTCTTCCACAGGGTCAGAAGTAAGTGGTAATATTACAGTGCTGTTAGATTTTCAGTCATAAAAAGGCAAATCAGCAGCTATGTGTTTCTTTAGCCTCAACAATTAAAATCAGACATAATATGCTATGCAAGTGTAAGAAAACCCCAATCAAAAGAGTCCATTCATTATTGTTTGCTTTATAATGTATTTGTTCTATAAGTGTGAATATCCAGTTTTGTACTTGCTTATCAATCTGCTACTTGAAGAAATGACAGGAAAGCAAGAATCATAATACAATTTCCTATTCCAGCTCCCAAGCTGGGTGTACAAGAAATGAAGATAAGTGCACATATTTGACAGTCACACTACCTGGCACCATGCATCATGAAATGATGGCTTCGTCCATTTCCTTCCCTCCTGTACAGAAGACTTTAGTTTACCAAACATAATGGTATAAGGAAATCAGTCATCTGAAACAGAACTATCTAATCCATGTTAGTCACATCAGCTTCCACTAGAGCCAATAGAGAAAGATTATCATCTGAGATGATTAATCTCAGCCTGAGAAAGGTGTCTGAAACCAGAGGGACTTATCACCCTCTCCACCAAGTACAGAGGGAGCTTGGACAAGGCAGTCAGATTAGATACATACCTTGTAGATAGCCAAGGTCAGAGAGATGAATGTTTGTCTACTCATTCTTTTTAGCCATGGACTCTCATTAGATGCACCCGTTGCACTTGGAGCTCTGGAGGTCTGTCTCTACTGCTGCACAGACAGCAAACATTGGCAGTATTAATCAGAAACATCCCTCGTCCCTTATCTCAGATGTGTATCTGGGCAACCTCGAAATACAAACTGCAGTATAACCAGCACCATTTCACCTCTCTCTGAAACACAATAACTTTTGCAGAGAAACACTTCAGCCATTTAAACATACATAGGAACTGCTGATGAAAGAGCAAGTCACAAGTCTTCACTTGCCTAAGGCTGAAATGGGAATAGATGGGGGAATGAAAACACATAGGAAGAAGAGGATGGCTCATACTAAAGTCTCACCTTGAAAGTCATCTGAGCAACTCCCTTTATTTAGTCAGAAGTGGTTGGGAAGGAAATTTGCCACCAGGATGAGATTAGGTAAAACAGCAGTGTAATTACACAAGGTTGTCATCTATAATACAGTTATTGGGCTTTACATACGTATCAAATGCAGGTTGACATTTTTATAAAATATTTTTGTTCCATTAATTTATAGAGTTACTCCTGAGAAATACAGTGCTTATATTTATGCATGGTTTATGTGTTTAAAACCTAAAGAACTGCTGGTGAGTGCAAAGTAAGCAAGCCAAAATTAGAAATGTCAAGCTACATCCCAGAAATCCGTCAGGTCTATAGCACTACATCGCTTTCCTTTTACAGGCAGGAAAAAGCTGTTCATAAAACCACATTGGAGCTCTCACTGTGTTCCTGAGTACAGCCCAAGACTATGGCCAGGCTACAACATGTATTGAGCATGAGTTAAGAGATCATATGGATCATCATTTCCCTAGACCTCAAGGACCTCCTTTCTCCCCCTTCTCCTCCCCAGCCACTGTCACTCAGCATTTTATACAGTACCAGCTGGGGAACTTGAGCAGCAGCTGTTCAGATGGGTGAAATCCAAAAGAACAAGGCTGCTTGTGCAAGGCTGGGATACTGGGACTCCAGCTTGGCCTGGCAGTAGGGCATCTAAATGTTCAATATATTAAAAGAAAAAAAAAAGTGACTGAAACTGTAAGTGCAAAAATGTTTTGGGACCTGCTGCAAGGACAGTCACAAGATGCTCTGTGCAACCACTGGCCATGGTTACTTTGAGCTTTGTTATTCAAAAACTCTTCTACATTATAGGAACATATTTCAGTAGCTCCCAGACTGGCTGCGAATGTTTCCAACAAAAGCAGAATGTTTCCAGTAAATTATGCTGGTGGGAATCAAAAGCTGTTTGGAGCAAATCATGCCTCAGGCTGTGCTGGGTCTTTCTCAGGTTTTCACTGAGTGTAGAGACAGTCTGAAAGCCATATGGAAATGGTAATCAGCTCCTGCATGCAAACTGAACTTGAAATTCCTGTCAGTTCTTTCCCTGGTTTAATGTTGAAGTAAGAATATCAATGTCTTTAATTGTTTTCCATGTCCTGGGGGCTCCTGGTAAGCAAGAAATACCTTGGGGACACAAGTACTGATCTATTACAAGAAGTAAGCAATAAAAGAAAACAAAAAAATATCAAGAATTGAAGTGCACTGAGTGGTTTGCAGCCACCTTCACTACTGATATCAGGTTATGGCTTTTAGTAACGTTCTGCATTCAGAAAGCTTTTAATGTGCACATCCATTGTCCTGCAACAAGTTGAGTTTCTTGCCTACCTCCTTATTACACCTGTCAATCATGTGTGAAAACTGATGCCAGAAAGTAATCTGACAATGCTGTTATATCCAATAGCATTGATAAGGACGAACTTTAAGTATTAAAGGACTTTTGTGGCAGCAAACCCTCCACAGCTTGGATACCAGCATTTTCTGTCAGGCTACCTTTCATTAAGTCTTTACTAGCAAAAGAAAATGAGAGCACCCAAACAAAACAGAAAGAAACTGATATTAAATTGTGAGCTTCTGACAAGAACTAAAGCAAGTCTCTACTTGAACACATGTTTTTTTCATAACCTTACAGGAAGAGAGGAAGGTGGAAAAATGTAAGCAGAGGATGCAATTCTCCATTTTCTATACTCTCTTGACTTCTGTTCATATTCCTAGAGAAACAAGTTGGCTTTGTACCTACATGAAGAATTTTGTGTCCAGAGGGCTGAAACATGCAGGTGCCTTAAAATCTGTCAAACAGGGAGAACTGAACCTTGGTGGAAAGGGATTTTTAGAGTAAGTGTTTGTTCAGGTAAGGGAAAGGAGTGACTTTACAGAATCACAGAATCAATTATGCTGGAAAAGACCGCTGGAATTGAGTCCAATCTATGACATAACACCACCATGTCAACCAGATCATGGCACCAAGTGCCATGTCCAGTCTTTCCTTAAGCACTTCCAGGAAAAGTGACTCCACCACCTCCCTGGGCAGCCCATTCCAATGTCTAATCAACCTTTCTGTGGAGAAAGGCTTCCTAACGTCTGACCTAAAACTCCCCTGGCACATCTTAAGACTATGTCCTCTTGTCCTGTCACTAGTTGCCTGGGAGAAGACACTGCACCTATAACCTCCTTTCAGATGGTTGTAGAGAGTGATAAGGTCTCCCCTGAGCCTGCTCTTCTCCAGGCTAGATGACCTCAGCTCCATCAGTCATTCCTCATGGGACTTGTGCTCCAGACCCTTCACCAGCTCCATTGCCCTTCTCTGGACACGCTCCAGCACCTCAGTGTCTTTCCTGAGTTGAAGGGCCCAGAACTGGACACAGCAGTCAAGGTGCAGCCTCACCAGTACTGAGTGCAGGGGAAGAATCACTTCCCTAGTCATGCTGACCGTACTATTTCTGACGCAGGTCAGAGTGACATTGGCTTTCTTGGCCAATTTATGTAGGCTCTTCCCTACATTCATTTATACTCAAGCCATTGTGAACAACTCGATGTCACAGGACAGGGAGACAAGTGGAAAAGGCTTGCACGTTCTAAAAATGTGACTTTACTCATCCAAATACTAACACAATACCTTTTATCAGCACCTATACCTGAGGCCATCTCAACAAATGGATGACGACTTCAGCTGGAAACAAACCAAACAAACTTGTCCTGTGCAGGGCCAAGAGCTGGACTTCATGACCCCTGTGGGTCCCTTCTAACTCAGGATATTGTATGACTCTATGAACATCATTGCTATCAGTGGAGTAATTCTTGATTTAAGCCTCTGAAGAGAATTTCCAGTATACTTCTTCCCTTATCTCGTAAGGAAGGAAGGATATCCTTGCAGTAGCAGTATTAATAGAAACATATGTGTGAAGAAGTGGGGAATTGGGGAAAAGAGTCCAAGACCTGGGCTGTTCTGACCACTGGGCTGAATGGTGCACACTCACATTTCAGCCTGCTCTGTAGAAAGTCTGTCTGTGCTGGAGGTCAGGGCTGCAGTTGTGGTCAGACAAGCAAGATGAGAGAGTGATGTGTGTATGCATTCTACTGACAGTTGGGTTGACCTCGTTGCTTTAGTGCCTTCAAATCCAGAATAATGCATCCTTCTAGTCATCAGATTTCCTGTGCTATTAAAAGAAGAGAAGCATCTTAGTCGCCCCCATCCTTCCAATAAACCTGCATATCCAGGCTCTGTAATGCCAGCTTGGAGGTTGGGAACACCCTGGTTAATGCAGTTCCCTCCCTGGGGACTCATGCTGGCTCACTCAGAACCAACAACAGCACTTCTCTGCAGGGTGACAGAGGCTTTGCATTCACCCTTATTTTCCAGTGTCTCCCCAACTTCATGCAATTAGGACTGTCACTAAATTAAATTATTAGATTAAATTTGTATAGAAATTTCTTTTCCCCCTCTACCCCAAGAAACAGATATATTTTAAAAGGTGGCCAGAAATTGTTTCAGGTACATATATACCATAGATTTTGAGTAGTTTCAGCACCAGAAACTGGTTTTCAGCTTTTTTTCCTTTAATTGGTTATCGTATTGTCATCATGCATTTGTTTCCTGAACTTTCTATCTGGAGGGGGAAAATGGAGGAGAAAAGCTTTAATTTGAAACAAAAAAACTCTAACTTAAATAATGAGTTTGTGAGCACTGACATACCACACTTAGATTTTAATTAATATTGGATATATGCCTCCTGAAATCTTGCGTGAAACCTTTTAAATACATACATATAAATAAGTAAATTTTTTCTTACCTAGGGGCAAAGCTCTCATTTACCTAAATCAATGCCTATTGATTTATGGATGATGTTTGTGTCTTTACGTATCAAATCAGCTTGGACAGATCCCTTGGCTTTTCTTACTAGGTTCACTGCTTTGCCTTGGAAGGTAATATACTTTGTTCAAATACTTGCCAAAGGCAACGCTGCTCAAACATGCATGTAATTCACTCTTCCCATCCACTATTTACAACAGTACCTCTGTTTTAGATGCTTGTGCAATTTAAATCTGACACACAGATAAGTTCAGAAATACTGACCTGGATGGAAGGATGGACCACATGGCAAATCCAAGTCTGCTTTGTAACCCAGGCAAAGGTTTGGCCTTGGATTTCATGGAAAGGTTAGCAGAATGTCAGTGCGTCACATCTTATTAACAGTAATAATAACAACTCACACTTCTGAATGCAAATACCATCTGCATATCTTAAAGGTCTCAGCAAAAATTAGCATAACAGACATAAAAAGACTATCCATGACACTTTCCTTTAAAGATGTGGAGAAACTGAGGCAGGAGGAGCAGAAAGAATGCAGAAGGAATTCGGATAGTGCCCAGAGGTGGTAGAGAAAAGGGTGAGAAAAGGGAGACCTTACAAAGGAACAGATTGGAGCAGCCAAGGCAGCAGCAAGTGTGATTGGGGAAGGCTGTCTTGCTATTTTGATGTGGTTTATTTTTAAATCAGAACTAGATCTTGTGTAAAGCAGTGCTAAATTTAATGGCACTAGAGTTCAGTCCAGTTGTCCAGTAAATATGAGCAGAGATTGGTAGAGTGGGTTTTTTGATCGGCTTCCTTCTTCCCAAATGCTGCAGATGTCCTTTGTTTCAAAAAAAAAGATGCGGCCAAAAGCAAATCCAGCAATAACTTTCACTAACTTGACTCTAATTGAACTGTCGTGTGTGTAACCATTCTAGAGAAATGGTGATTCCTGCAATCAGCTGAAAAGAAAGAGGCTGCAGGAAAAATAAGCCTGAGACACAGATAAGAAGATTTTATTCAGCTTTATTTGACAAGTTTTATTACACTGAGAAAACATAATGCATCTAATCTCTTTGCAGCTGAGCTGTTGCAGCCTTTCAGCCTTTATTACTTAAATCCTATTAGATATAAAATTGTTTCTATTTGTCAACGGCATGATATCTTCTTTTATTATTATTATTATTATCATCATCAGAGTCTTGCAAGTATGGCCATGAACATAATTTCTGGTCCATCTTCTTACCAATAGTTAAGGTTACCCTTTGATATTCGCCTGTTCAAATGGCCTACTTTTTCAAAAGTACTGGAGAGCTGTATGTGTTGTTAGTATACACACAGTGACACTAAATAAAATTCAGCAAATAATGAAAACCTCTGCAAATGAACAGGTATAGCTAATTATTTCTATTATGGGTGCTGAAATTTAAGTCATGTTGGGCTCAGCGATATGCTTACCCATATGAAGACCTTGAAGCAAAGGTTTTGATCACTGTACACAGGTTTTTCAATTTGTGACTTGTAAAATTTTAATTCTTCATTTTTCACAGAAGGATGAAAGGCATTTTTTTCTTGCAAATAAATAACACTTGCAGTGCTTCTTTCTCTCCATGTCTGTAGGATAACCATTCCTATGATTCATCAGATCCTCACTTAGGAGAATGCAAGGGACAACAATGTCGCAATTATCCCTCCAACAATGTCACTTGGAACGCTAGTGGCTCATGGACAGCCATGACAGCACATCTCCTGGCTGCACTTCCCATGAGGAATGCATGCCTCATTTCCACATGGACACCATTTGATTTTTGAGGCAAAAGAGTTTACTTTCTGGGAAAGTGATTTTTTTATCCTCACTGCCAGTGAAAATTGTAACATGGTGATATCAAAATTCTTTTACAGCTTGTTTTAACAGATGGGTTTCGACCAGATGTTTTCGCAGCATTAGCAGGTTAGGAGAAAAACAGTAGGAAAAATAATAAGACGAAGATGTCTTGTCCACAAAATTCCAGCAGAGTAGAATATATCATTAGTATCCCCCAGATGCCTGCTCTTGCCTGCAGTGGAAGCATCGTATTCATCGCATTAAAAAGGGCATTTTCATGCTGAAGAAAATTAGTATTTGATACTCCCTGTTCCATAAAAGTTTAACAAATGAGTAAGACACTGATTCTGAATGCATAACAATAAGGAGGGGGAGCTGTTTTCTCTTTTACCAATTGTTTTTTATTGTTGTTGTAATCTCTCTCTTTTTATTAGTTTAATTTTCTTTTGTGTAATTTTGTTTTTATGAAGCAAATTCATCCCTGCTGTACCTCTGGTGGAATTTCAGGAGAGACAAAGACATCCTTTTGTGTCTTCAAGAGATAAAGAAAACATTAATCTCTTTCTCAAAACTTTCATATTTAGATACTATAGGCAATTTCACTGTAGCTTTTCTCTATTGTCTGTAATAACGGTGCCCAAAATGTGGCTCACAAGCAGTTCATGATCTGCTTGCTTATCAAATGTGCTGATTTTCTGACTGCATATTTTAGCACGCTGAAATGTGAAAGGCATTAATTTTGGACAGCAATATGTATGGAAATGAAGTGATAAGTTCAAAAGGTGGGAGTTGTTGCCTCAAGCAGGAATAGGACACTGTGTGGCAACTGCTCTTTGGGAAGTAAAAGCTTCTGTCTCTTGCAGCTTTTCTACTATGCAATGTGTAGCAATTTACAAAGGAACTTTGTCGAACCAGTGTTGACTGACTAGAAAGCTGGACAACCTTTCAAGCTGGACAGCAGAGAATTGGGAAGCTGGATGAGGTCACAGACACATCAGACTGAATATATCTGGAATCAAGCATATCTTCCAGGGTGTTAAAAAAAGACAGAGGCAAGGGTAGGTAGGTATATGTTTTGGAGAGGTGAAAGCATATATCACAGAAAGTGAGAAAGAAAAATGCTGTTATGGCCCTGATTTGAAAAGATATATTCACGGAGTTAAAAGTTTGGGGTGCTGGTTTTTGGGAATGTAGGTTCTGAAAGTGAAATGTGTTATAGGTCTCAGCCAAATGGAGATTTCCCTAAATGGTGGGTTGTAAAGCCTAGCCCTCCATAAAACTGAGACTCTTTATTTCAGAGAATGTAGGTAAATACATGACAAATGTCTCACATCTGAAGACTCATATTTTAAGCATGTCTTTTAGTACAAAATTGCATCACTGTCTGCAGGCTGCATTTCTGAAAGTCACCTGTGATTCAGCTTTGACAACAGGAAGTCCTAGGGCTGCCTACATAAAGCTGTGAAAATGCAGACACAACCTGAACTGAACTGCTGAAGGAGGCAGATCTCTTCAAAGCCCACAGACCAGGTCTAACAAAAAAACTTGAGCATCTAAAACTGGACTTGAAAGATGTCTTAATTTCTAAGTCTTACACTATAATATAGTATAATAGGAATCCAGTTTAATAACATCTAGTCTTGTTAGGCATTTGTATTTTTGATCCAAAAATTCCTAGGACAGGTTTTTAACAAGCTATGACCACATGCTTTCTGCTCTGTGTGCAAGGAAAGACTGGGGTACCCCTAAAGTACAAGGTAAGCCTCAACTTTACCACAGACCCATTGGCCACGGCAAGAAGTCAGATCCCTTCCCTTGGAGGGTGTCCCACCACTACACTCTGAAGGAAGGAGGGAAAGTCATCCAACACATCTAACATTCAGGGACAAATTCAACAATATGAGATCCTTCAATGTACTGAAGGAAGAATATGACTCTCTAGTGCCATAGTCAGAGCACAACGTGTAAGAGGGGATATCAAAGGCAACTGAGTCATACAGGCATTTTTTTTAGTTGATTCTGTTTATTTATATCTCTTTCGTAAATCTAGCAAAAATAAGCGTGAAGTACATTCACAATTTCTAGACCTTGCTTGCTTTGCTCTCCATCCACTGGCAGCTGGACTGTTTTGTGTCAGGCTGCAGCCTACTATGCTTAGAGACCCCAGAGAGTGAAATCAAACAAATGTAACCCACCATTAAAAACGGTGAGTGGTTGCCACATGCAGAGAGTGTGTGGTGTTGAGGGCTGAAGTCCTCAATCTGTTCTAAAAAGCAGACAGACTTTTTTCTACCAGTACTTTTAGTGATTCAGTTTTGTTATTTTTTGTGCTCAGGTGCACATAGTAAAACTAGTTTCCAATTAATAAGTGATGAGCTTTTATTAGATTCCTCAACACCGCAGTCATGTTTTTGAGCACACATCTGAAATTTAATCATATAAATAGCTCTATTCTCTAAAGGTAAGTGCTGCAATAAAACCGTGTCACAATCTAGGCCATAGGAAGTAAAAAACATTGAAGAGTCTTCTTGAGATTACCAATAAGTATAGCAAGATTTTTTTGTCAGTTTTGTATAAAACTATAGAAACATATTGTGTACTAGGAGCAAACAAATAAAAAAAATTCATGCATTGGAGTATTATTCTTAGTATTATTTTAAAACCTCCACATTTGTGATTTGATGTTTGGTGCATTACTCAGAACAAATTTATCATTCAGACTTTCAGATTCTAAAAAAAATAAAATAAGTGACCAATACTCCAAGGAAGTAACACAATGTCAACCATCTGCAACAAGAACATTAAATAATTATATGGTATTTAGCATAGAGAAAATGCCGTCCAAGCATTAACTAACAAATCTTTGTAACATTTCTCTAAGACAGAAACTCTATTCCCACTTTGAAGACAGAACACTAAGAAGAATACAAAATCTTTATTGTTCTATAATAACTATGACCAAATGAGTATGTTGTGAATTATTCATTCCAGCTTGCTTACACAAAGCAAAATAAAAGAATTAGAAATGGTTTATGATAAAAAATAAAACCTGAAAGACTTCACTTCTGAACAGAAAACTAGTTTTCTCCTAACTGTGGATTTAGGCTAGAAAAATCTGCCTTAAAAGAACATGTGTTGTCAAAGATTATGCAAAGAATGGTAATGTGACTTTATAGAAACTGGAGCGCCGCTTCTGAAATGAACCAAATGTAGCCCGTCAAAATAACCTAATTAATTTAGTAAGATTTAATAGCAAATAATTTTGCTAATCTCTGGAGGATTTGCAAAGCTAACAGGTGAGATTTAATTATACTGAACCAAGACTTTTTGGGAAGGACTGCTGCCATATCCATTTGGGCAATTTAATCTGTTCATGAAGCATGTCTGAGCTCTGGTTCCTTTTAAAGCTACATCTAACACTGAGCATCTTCAGAGAGACACTACCAAAGTGGATCATTTATGTATTAATATGAGTTTTGGATATCTAAGGACTCTTCAAATCCATGTTCTGTGCAGCAGGGAATACTTCATCTTTCCCATTTATGTTATGACAATGTTCTCAAGACTGGCATAAACCTCTGTAGATTTTTATTTTAAGTTAGTTTTCAAACAGAGCAACTCCTTGGCCTGACTCATCAGAGACCTACACCAGCTTTGGTGTGGCAAAAAGTGGACAAGGGAATGAATAACCTGAGATGAAAGGAGAAGCAGCAGCATCCTTTTCAAGAACAGTTTAGATTTTAACTGTGTTAAATCCAATACAAAACTGCAGCTATTGTGTCTGTCCACCAAATAAATAAAACAAACAAAACAGAGAAAGGCAGAAGGAAAATAAAACTGGCCAACAGTAAAATATGGGCTCAGTGATAGCTAAGAAAAGAAAATTATATCTCTCAGCTCTGTAATTCAGTCCTAATGAGCAGACTGTCTGAAGCAACTGGATATTAGATGATATTTGATTACTCATCAGTTAATGAAAAGCATGGGCAGTTTCACTAATTTTCCAGCCAAAAGGCGTTGTGGAGCTGTTACCGTAAACACACATGGTAATGTTATGCTCTGATTCAGCAAAAGGGATCTCAGTGAACTCAGTGGAGAAGGGATTTGGCTAAGGCTCAAATTATTATTTTGTGGTTTTAAAGTCTGCCAAACAAGACAGGACTTTCTGAAAAACCATTGTGCTGTTTAATCTTTATTACTTCAGCAAAAGCCAAGGGATTTGTTATCGCTCAATTAAACACACAACACTGATTTTGTTTCTGTTACATATATATATGCACATACATATATGTGTGTATGTGTATGTACCTATTTATAATATATAATTGGTCCTTTTTACTTTTGTTTTTTTCATTTTCTAATCTTTGCTGGTTTGGGTGTTTTTAATTTTTTGAATGTCTCACAGAAAACCTGGCTTTTTATATTGCTCAGACGTCTCTGCTTTGCAGTGTATGTTGTCTGAATTTAGCCAGTTTTATAGACTGCTGTGCTCTTAATTAGACTCTCTGAGTACAGTTTCATCAACACGTCAGCAAGGGATTTCGACACTGGGATTGGTGGAATAAATTACTGATGCTTTAACTGACTTGTATATCTAGTACACTAGCTGTAGAAGGACAACCAGAAAAAATATAACACACCCAAATTATCCCAACAGTTTTCAATACTGAGAACCACACTGGTTTGGATTTCCATTTCATCTATTCAGTCTGGCTTGGTTACATTTGTGATCCTCATTATGGAACACTGTGGAAGCCTTTGTACGTATATTTCCTAACTCCTTTTACAGGTAGGAGACACACCCAGAGGGACTAAGGGCTTTTGAAATCTAACTTGGGAATATAAGGTGTTATTCCCCTCTTCTTTTTGTCCCTGGTTATCAACCACAAACACTGTAAAGGACTGTGTGCTTACAGGCTGGATACCAAATTCAGGAGTCAATATATTAGCTTAACCCTTGAAGCTGAGTTCACATCAAGATACCAAAAAGAACCTTTCAAAATGTATTGGGCACATTTGTCCTTGCTGCCTATGCCCACAGAGATGGAGAGGCAGGATAGGGTGGGCACTGAGAACAGGAGAGTCAGCACTGCACCAGTTTGCTTCAGCACATGGAAACCAGGGCTGCAAGGGCCACCTTTTTTGGTGACCATGATGATCCAGCTTTATCCAAAAGTGTGCTTACATTTTTAAGTCTCATTTGATTCTGCAAGTATCA
Source organism: Chiroxiphia lanceolata (assembly GCF_009829145.1). Classification (NCBI taxonomy): domain Eukaryota; kingdom Metazoa; phylum Chordata; class Aves; order Passeriformes; family Pipridae; genus Chiroxiphia; species Chiroxiphia lanceolata. Next base: position 25,828,078 of record NC_045643.1, on the reverse strand, counting down.
TAACAGCATATGCAGATACCTCGACTTGGTTTGCAAGCACATTGGTGCTGCATGACAATTTGGTATCTATTAGATAATCATATGAACACATTACATCTCACATAATGCATTACTGGATTTTCCAATTGCACATAAGTAATATTTTCTTTATTATTCTCTAGAAGATCTTGCTATTTTCTTATAGAAAATCTAGCTTTTATGACAAAGCTTTGATTTCTGGCTGAAGGCAGCATCTCACTCAGCTTTGTAACATGAGCATAACAACAAAATTAAAAACACTTTTACCAGATTATTCCTTTCTGAGGGAATTTTCACAAGCATATTTTATTCATACAAGACAATATGAAGTAGGAAATGCACATGACTGAAATATGTTGCCACTCGATAAACTGTCTCTAAAACTCGCAATATAAACCTAGTTAATTTGTTTTATTTCTTTCATATTAACCCAACAGCAACATATTTTTGAGATGCAAGCAGCTGAACTTCTGGGGCTAGTAGGAAGGAATGACTGTCAAGCTAAAGTCTGCATCCCTTCTATACACACACATGTGCTTTTAGGAAACCTTCCTTGAAAAAGAATCAGTTGATAAACTAAGAAGTGGACATTCCAGCAAGCTAGAAGAGAAAATAAATCCATGACATGAGCTATGCGTGAACACACACTGGCAGAGAGTAATAAAAAATGTCTCTTTCAATGTGAGAAGCAATTATGGAGGGAGAATGAAAACTGGTAGGGTACTGACTGACCTTCGTTCGTGGTAAATAGGGGGCTGGGAATGATGTGTTTGCCTCCAAGATTCAGTTCAATAAAGCAGTAAGGTAGGGGGAGAGATTTTTATTCCCTACTGCAGACGTACCTGCTTGTAAACGGATCCCAAGGGCAAATATTCAAATCAGGAATAGAGCCTCTTGGATATAACAGATTAAACCTTTACAGAAATTTCACTGACAAGAACTGCACTACCCAGCAGAAAGCATCTGCTTCTTCCATTGCACAATACGGCATTTTAACAGCAAGACTATTATCAGTTTAAGATCCATAAGGAAAAAACATTATATACACTTAACATTTCAGGAGGAACTGGTGTAATCAGATGATGACTGCTCAGATTTCAGCTTTTCCTCTCCTGAAGTTTTCAAACTAGTAACAATTCAGCAATCCTCAAACGATTATTTCTTTCAGAAAGCATGAATCAGAATCATGATAAGGCCCCCAGTAAGTCCTTTCCTTTAAAAGGGTTTGTCGCTGACATAAGAAATAATTTGCCATTTTGTATCACAGTTATTTGCACTCTAGATATGTTTGGGTATAATTTCACTTCAGACCCTGCAGCGAATGTCAAGCAAATAGAATGTATTGGCTGTGAATTGTTCCTTTATGTTCACCTCTCCCCACATTAACATTTAAATAATCTGGTCCCCTCACTGGGTTTGATGTGATCTTTCTGACTAATAACCAACTGTCTGAAAGCTTTCCCATCAAGTGGAAGGAGTTCCAATTACAAATACATCATTGAATATCCTCATATGTAGGTAAGTGCATTACCTAAGGGTGAAGTTCCGTAAAAAAGTAAGAGGTAAGTAACACACATCATCCAATGACACTGGTTCAGCCCTAAAATTCCCATGTCGCATCCTGGTGGTTGCTGGATTTGTCTTGGCAGTTTCTCCAGCTAAATATGTCACAATTCTGACCCTGCTTAATTTGCAAAGTCTGAGATTGTCATTCAAGTACCATGGCATCTAGTGTGGCTTCAGGTTTGTTGTGACTCCAAAATATCTTCAGGAAGAAAGTGAATTAAAAAATGGTCATTCACTGAACATCTTTGGTAGGTTGTCCTCAAGAGAAATTTCAAACAAGTTTTCTTTGAATGTTGATGTTAATATGCAACATGATTAATTACCACTGGGTGACATAAAGATGAAAACTCACCTAGTTGGTAACTTTCTGTTCTCTTTTTCTCTATATGTATATAGGCTTTCAATCACTGATAAATGGAGACTTCTCAGACCACCATCTTCCAAGGTGTGTTTAACTTCTAAACTACAATATTTACAGGGATGGAATAAATAGAGACTTTTTTTAAGGATGTGTCCATTTTTCCCCCAAAGCCAAATAAATGAATGATTTCCACAATATCCTTCATCAAGTATTTTAACAACTTAACTACACATTTTGTCAAGAATCACACCATTTGTTTTGAACTTGGTCTTCATTGTTTTTGGTTTTGTCTCACTGCTCCTTTTCTTCCCTGTGCTTTTTTCTCGGGGAAAACTCTCTCTGATATCAGAAACAGCTATTCAAGAATTTTGGGATTTGATAGCACAAAGAGAGCCATTAAAATGCTGCACATGGGAAACTTATCTCCTCCAGCCCTTTCAAGTTGCATTAACCCTGAAATTCAAGCTTTGTGGAGCAGGATGATACATAGGCAGCAGATGTGCATGCACACAGCAACAGTGGTGATGCTCACAACTGTGACTGGTTTGGGAGTAGGAGAAAGGCTGTGGGCAACTCTGGGATGTGGACTGACCTGCAGTGAGGTGGGAAGCAGGAGCCAAACATGCAGATCTCCATTTCAGTAGAGGAGCAACTGTAGGACTGCACACCTGGCAAGAGAAAGACAGGAAAGAAGTCGCTGTTTTGGAAAATAAGTACAGAGAGATAAATGGCAGGTAGTTTCAGCAGCCTTTATACAGACACAGGCTGACGTCCCAGTCTTTCAGCTTGCTGGGCATAAAACATCCACTTTTCTAGCACCAAGTGGCAGACACTTCTTGTGACTCCCAGGACACTTCAGTTCACAGATCCTCATATGTCTTTCCCTGGGAACCAAAGTGTGTCTGTCATTCCTCCTTTCTTACAGGTGGAGGCCAGGATGAGCTACGCATTTGTCATGTCCAGTGTGGATCAGTGTGGTTCACTGTCTGGCTCCAGTTTGTGCAAACACGGGGTTTGTCTCTTTCATATTTTAGAGGCTTTGTTATCAGCTCTCTCCCTACCCTCTTCCACGATATAGGGCTTTTGTACCATGCTGTAAAGCAAAGAAAGGATCTGATCTCAACTGATTTAGCCACATTTGAGTGTAGTCAAAGCTGCTGGGATCCTTTGGGATGAAATGAACAAGGAAACATGGCACAGTGTGTGAGTGAATCATAGGTGATGGACATCCAGGCTGAGGGATCTGGCTGGGCACAGCGAAACTTCTGAAGAAAGAAGAAAGGAGACAAAATTTGTTCACTTTCAGGAAACATTGAAAAGTGTTCCTCAGGTAATAAAGTCTTTCCTTTTTATCATTATTAATAAATACCAGCTTACGGTGACCATCCGTCCCTTTTTGTCCTCTCAGATCTCATTTTAATTAGAAAAAAACCCAAACAAACCATAAGACAGTGTTGCCCTCACAATTTACCTTGACAACATCTTGTAACTTCCCTGATAGAGATTGACTAGATAAAAAAATAAAATTAATATAAATATGGCAGAAGACTCTGTCACTAATTAAGTGAACTGACTACATGAGAAGAATAATTTCTCATCAAGGTATTTTCACAACGGTCCTGGCTTTCCAGTCGGCTGATGTCTGAGTACAGCACTGCCCTCTTCTGGTTGCTGTCTGCTCTTCAGAGCCTTACTACTGCAGCTAAACCTGATTGTCAGAGAAAAAGGGAAACTTCACAAAAATATGGATTCAGTTTTCTCAGAAGATGACCTGACTTGAGCTGCACAAACTCCTCCAACTCACGCTCTATGCCCCTGTCCAACAGCAATCCACTAGGTGCTTCAGAAGGTGAGGAAAGGACAATTTCTATAGTCTGTGTGCTTCTAGTAGGATCCCTCGGCTGCTTTTACACCTCCTGCCACTGATGCTGGAACTTCCTTCCCTGGACTGAATTTCCTCGTGGGCCATGCATGCTCCTGGGAAAGCCTTGCTTCACCTTAATGTGTCAGTGGCATAGATGCTCACAGAAAGCTTCTTGGCAACCCAAACTGCAAACATCCGGCTTACCCAGCCAGCCACATGCACCACCCCAAATCAAATGAACCACCCTCTCAAATGAGTGATTCCAGACAACAGTAAGATGTAGGGAATTTATAATCCCCAAGTGATATCTGGTAAATGGCCTTTCTGTTGGAAGGAGTGTTCTGTTTGTCTTGAATGTAACCTCTCATCATTATCCCTCTTCAGCCTTGCTTCCCCAATTTCTAGGATGTATTTCAAGTAAGGAAAATGTTTTCAGAAAAATTTTGCTACCTTCTATACTGGTCTGCTATCACATTATTCTCTGTTGTAAGATCTCTGAGTTCAGAAAGAAGTTCAAGAAAGAAGGATAAGAGACATTGGAGATGGTTTGAAAAACAACTCAGCATCTGTTGAGCCAATGTGCACTGTGTACAAATGTTGGGGTTTATTTCTGTTTTCTTCCAAAGCCTTAGTTTTCATCCAGTTTTACCGTCAAATGACAAACAGCAAGGAACAGCCACAACACCCCACCTCCAGCTGTGATAATTAATAACCTGTCAAGACACGGATCTGGCTGTCTTAGGAAATCTAATGTCTGGCTAGAGGTGGTGAAAAATACTGAGAAACCAGAAGGAGGGGAAAAAAGCATGATTAAGAAGTTATTCTTGATGGGATGAAAGGAAAACCACCTTGAATAAAATAATACCTTTCTATAGGTATGCATATTGAAATGGAGTTAAAACTTCTTCAGGGAGTCCATTTTCAAAGAACAAAATCCTTAGGAGAAGAGGTCTGTATACATACGAACTATTTCTACGATTTCCTTTTCACTTGTAAAGGCTGCTCAAATGTTTTTATTTCTGCAAAATTAATTCTTTTCACTTATAATTAAAGCTCTCTGAATATTGTAGAAAGTCTTCCATTGATTTTGTCAGGCTTTGGATTTTGAATGAAATAGATTTCGTTCACTTGAATATTCATTTTACAAGAAGGTTTGTCTGGACAAACACAGATTTGCCCTCTATCCTATGGCTTCAGATGTGGATATCCTTGTTTTATCCCCCATCATCATCAGCCCATTAAAAGGGACTGATTCTAAAGTCTTCTTGCTGTGGGAGCTCAATACTAGATCATCACTGGCAAAACATTCAAAATCAGTCTAGGTGATGAGCTGAATTAGCCTGTGAGGATATCAGTTGTACAACTAGAAAACTGGAAAATATAGAATGAGATTTTTCAGCAAAAACAATGTGGCAAGTTTTTCATCCAGGAATGTTACATGAGAAAAGCAAAAGCACTCTTTTACTCTCAGAAAGACTAGGTTTATAGGTAGGTTTTAAAGAAAAACATGCATATGTATGTTCATACATATATACTTATACAGAGATAGATGAATTGAAAAGTCTTTCCTGAACACAAAAATGAAGCTGAAATAGATTTGTTATCTGAAATTTGTGGCACTTGGGAGTTAAAGGCAGGTACACATGGGGGGAAGGAGCTTTTCAATTTTATATTGCAAAACACCTAGCCCTCCAAGGAAATATGAGGAGAACACAGCAACTAATTGAAACTATCAGGCAGTTTTGATAAAGTAGGATGTGATTAGCAAACTGGAACTTAGCCAGAGCATCCTGGTCCACATTTTCACTCCTCTCTGCCTTCATTCTCTCAAAGTGCCTGACCGTAATCTAGCCCTATATAGCTGTAATGTTTAACTCAGCTTTTCATTGCACTGAAAATAATTACATATGGAGAACACCTGTTAATTGACTGTGCTAATTTAAAAGGGGAAAAAAATCCAATTTAACTTTGCAAAGTGTTCCCATTAAGGTGATATTACAAGTTTTAATTAATATCTTGATTAGATACTATTATTCATAGTTCTATTCCGGTCATTGAGATCAGATCTTCATTGTGATATTGCTATTTTGACACAGAGAATATATGACTTGTAGGTATGGTACTTCTATTCCTAAGACAGATGTATTTCAGATTTCAGATAATTGAAACCACTGACATGAATAAGCTGGTAGGAATGGCAGTCCTTGTTTTGCAGTTTGGTAGGCTGCAAATTTATCTTTATGACAAGTGCAAATAACATGTCCAAGAGAGTTTACAAACAGAACTAAATGCAAACAATTAATAACATTATTATTCAGACAGTGATACCTGCAGTATGAACTTCACCCAGTGGTGACTCATCTGCAACATTTGGTTTATGAACAAGTAGGTGAAAAATTAATTTTTATCAGAGTAAACCTTTTAACTATAATCTATATTGTTATGACAGAGGTGCTATCCCTGACTTCTGAACAACTATAAGCAAGCAAAGCCAGGATCCTTTTCCTCCCAAACACCTTTAATTACCTAAACAGCATCCTTGATTTCCAAAGAATCCCCTCAAAATCAGTGATGCAAGCAAGGACTGCAGAGTCCTCTAACCTTACTGCCCTCACATATGGGAATACCCCCCTTCTCATCCCCTAGAGCCCAGACAGAGCCCTGCTGGTATTTCTCACATTGCCAGACTCAGCGTTGGGCCAGAGAACAAATTCCTATTCAGAGCCAGAGGCTGCCCTAGAAGAGCCCACGTGTTCCTGGATCCGTATGCATGATTATACACTCTGGAAAACAACAAAACCAGCCAGAACTGGATGGTAAGGTGTGGAAAGAGTGGACACACTCTTCCAGGAAAAAAAAACAGATTAGGAAACTTCCCTTGCCCCTGGAGTGAGTCTTTAAAAGAGGGGATCAGAATGCCCTGCACCCGCTGCAGTGTCCATGCACGGGGTGCTTGAGGGCAGCAGCTTCTCCTTGCTGTGCTCTTCCTGGGCATGCTTCATTTCCTGGTGTGGCAGTGCACACAGCCCACTGCCACAGGGGTATTAAACAAGCAGAAAAGACTCAATTTCCTTCTGTCAGGGCTTTCCACACTGCTGACAAACAGTAGTCGACTGACATTTAAGTGGGAAAAGCTTGGCTTTGAAGCCTCAGACAATCCGTGCTCTATTGCTTCTCGCTCGCTGGCTTTGTTCACATAAACCAGACTGAAATGCTCTGCCAATCATAACAGAGGGGGAAAAAATCCTCAGCAACATTAAACCAGCTGGAGATGCTTGTCCTGACCTGCTCTCAGAGGACATGAGGCACTGGATCCATCCCTGGGGGAAGGGAGAGGATATTGACTCCTGGTTTTGCTCCAGTGATTTCAAGAGGCTTAAATATAGTATTTAGAATGTAAAAAAGGCTTTTTATAGGTAAAAAATTGGCTAGGTGTAGTGTTATCAGCCAAACTTAGCCCAAAACAAAATAACCAAATTAAAATCACATATTGAAAAGTGCTCTCAGTTCAGTCACTACACCAACCACACAATTAAGCACACTGAACAGCTCACCTGGTTTTATTATTTTATTCCTTTCTCCTGAAAAGGACAATATTAAAAAAAAAAAAAAGAAGATGTGGAAGAACACCATAGTTTACCTGGGTCATTCCAAAAATGGAGGAGAAGAACAATGGTAACTCAAAAATATCAGGAGTTAACATCCAAATACTCCAGAAAGGCAAATTTTGCTTGATTTCTTCCTGGATATTCAGGTAGATCCAAAAGAGGTGTAATCTGCACACAAAGTTCTCCAATTGAAAATTAAAATCCAGAACACTCCTGATCCCAGAGGACTTCAATCCTTTTGTGTTTGCAGTTTTGTGACCTCTTTTGGTCACAAGATTTATGTCCTTGGTTAAATCTTTTCCCTTGGTACAGCCAAAGACTCTGGCAGCTTTTATTGGCCACAGCACAGTAGTCACAAACTACTGAAGGGATCCAGAACTTTCTCAGATTTCATCCATGTAGGTGGAGGTATGCTCTGCTCAGATCTCATCAGAGCAAGTTCAAAGCCCACCAACAGGATCAGGCCCTCATGAAATTTAATATGAGGACTCAAAAAGTATCAGTTAGATCACAAAAGGTATATTTAGCATTCTTTTTATATCCTCTGCCTGGTTTAGGCAGTTTCAGGATTTGTGTTTTCTCGCACATCTCCATAGCACAATGCTCACAAGTGATCCCTTTTTAAATGAGAGTGGAGGTTCAGAGTACCCATATAATTTCACAACTGAAGCTATGGAAAGCAGCCATGAATTTGAATGAGGATTTCTTTATGTGTTTATAAGGCAGATCCAATAGACCCAGAATGAATCTGAAGGGTTGGGGTTTTTCCCTCAGAATGACTGCTATGGTCTAATAGAAAAATTTCTGTTTCATGTTCATCACTTCCTCATCTAGGAGGAAAGATCTAAATAAACTCAGGCTCAGAGGGGTTTCCACTATGAAGCCTTCAAATAGGAACAAAGGACGTAATGGAAGCATTTGTACACAGGATACTGAACTCTGTATCCCTCTTCCCAGCAACACTGATAATTAGTTTGAGAAAAAGCATTTACCATACCCAGGGAAAGAGATTTTGTTGGGTTTTTTGCTCAAGAGTTAAGAAAACCTATGCATTTTTTACTTTTCTTTTTCTAAATAATTTTTTCATTCTGAGCCCTTAATTCAGCCTGTAAACTGTTCACAAACTGTTTCCACTCCAAATAATAGCTGCATTTTCTTTGGGAGCAACCTGGAAATATGAATGTTCAGTCGTCATCAAATTTTGTTTCTCTTTTTTTATTTATTCTCTATTCAAACTTCTGTGCATGGTCAAATTTTCTCTCTTTTCCAACTTTACTTAACACATTCAGTCAACTGCCCTATGTTGTGTTTGGTTTTATTTCCCCTTGGATCAGACTTCAAGAGGTCCCAAGATTTCATCCTGTATCTTAGAATGGAAAGTGCTTCATTTATATAATTAACCCTCTTGCAGAGGCAAATCCTTCTTTTTTCTGTAGAAAAAGAGAAAATACGGTGAAGATGTGTGTTAGAAGAACAGTCAGCTTTCGAAACATGAAAGCTTCTCCTGTTTGTTTGATGTCTCAATTCCTTGTTGGACTTTCTCAGATGAAATAGAATAGTTCTCATTATCATGTTGAGATGTCAGCTCTGAGAAAAAGGCTCTTGGGCTTCATGAAAAAATTTTGAGTGTCTAAACAGAGGAATTGGCCCATGAAAATACTCCAGGCCCTCATTTGTGGTGATGCTCACAGATGCATAGGAGGAGTTAGGAATCAGGGAGAGGGACCTGGGTGATTTTCCCCAGAGCAGGTTCTCTAAATATTGAGCTTTACCTGCTGTTCAAAGCCTGTGTGCATCCTTCCGTCTGTGATTAGTAATCATGGATCTTTCTTCAGAGTACATAGCCCTTAATTAAAAATCAAACAGGATCTGAGAACAAAATTATTCCTTTCTTCCTAACCTGCACAAGCAGAGAAGGAGGGAAAACCGTTGGGACTACCACTTTTTAAGACAACAATTCAGGTGTCAAAGCACCTGAGAACAGGATTGCCACATTTCATTCCCTCCCAGACCTTGATGAAATGTTAAGGCTGTACTGTGCAGCTGGTCAGACTGGGCAATGCCCATCAGTTATGGTTCTCTCCTTGCTTCTAAAGCCTGATTTTTTTTCATTACAGCTGAAATAACTGAACTAAACCCTTTCCATATTTAGGAGGCAAGTATTTGTATCAAATTCTGAGGGTTAGAAAAACAGTAAAAACAAACCCAGAAATATTGACAACCTTCTATTTACCAAGCAGTTCTAGAATTAAGAAGGAAAAGAGGTTTCCTTTACAAAATCAGGATATTTTTTCCATAAAATGTTTCAAATTTTATTTTCACTGTAATGATTTTCTTTCAACTGTTATTACCTTCCATTATGTATTTGCAGAAATATTTGAGGAGAAACTAATTTTGCTATTCTTACAAATATACCCTTCCCTAGAGTATATTCCTTGATACATCTGAATTTTTCTACCTTCCCTTCTCCATTTTCTTTTGTCCTCTCTCAATATTATAATTTCTTTTTACATTTGTGACTGCTGTATAATGAGGAAAGCAAGCACAGATTCATGACAGTGAATAATTCAAACCCCTATACACAAGAATCAAAAGTGACTGCATAAAACACAGAAATTTATATTTACAAAAACATTTCATATAAACTGTCTGTGCATGGAGTCTATCTGTGTGGTTTCCTTAGAGCCTTAAAGCAGCACAGAAAGCAAAGGAATAATGCAGGTGATATTTGAGGGTTTATTTTGCTGTTGCACAGAGAACTAGAAGACAATTTAGTTTGTTCAAAATGAGCTAGTACACAGACCTAATAGAAAAATAAATAATAAATGAAATGTTATTTCTCTCTTCCTAGCCAAAATATACTATGACTGAATAAACATATGGATCTGCTCTGTTAAGTAATAAGGTGCCATTCTTCCCTGCAATAATTTTCAAACCAATAATTTCAGCTTGAATACCCAACACACAAACACATTAATATAATTAACACTTATGCTTATTAAACAAAAATAAAAATTATTTAACTTTCATCCTTGAAATAATGTTTCTCCAATGCTAAGATACTTTCAGCAACCAGAAGGCATCAAAATTAAAAAAAAAAAACAAGCCAGGAGTTTCATTCCTTAATAAAGGAATAGAAATATTTTTATTGCCACAAACCACTTCAAAATTCCATTTTTTTGAGCAAACCCAGAAACATATAAAGCAACCTCGAAACAATTTATTGGAAATAATTCTTTTGATTCTACAAATATATTGACAAAGAGCAGAAATCCTCTTCATCACCACAACAACAACAACAATGCTGTCCTGTCAACTGTGGACCCTAAATTCTTTGACATAATTTATAGATCCAGACAGTTCATCCAAAAGTGCATTTTTAAGAAGTGTTTTTCCATTCTATTTGATGTCTCAGAACTAAAAAGTTGATAATACTACTACATGGAGTGTTGAAATAGTTTTTTAGTATTAGTGCCATCACTGGCCATCAAAGTATTTTGTTACACAGATAGATATAAAAAGTCTTTCTTTTATTGGAGAGCTACAGATAAAGGAAAATATTTTAAATTAGAGACATACTATCAGCACACTAGAGACTCCTGGAAGTATTTGTCTCACAAACTAATTTCTATATTTGCAGAGAATCAGAAAGTAAATCCAAGGTGATTTCTTCACTGTGGTCTGCTGAGTGCAAAAAAATATAACAACACAGAAATAGTAAGATCATTTATAATTTACATTTATTTTCAATACTAGTTTCATTTTCTATTTGAAGCAGTTTGACCTTGTAATCTCCGTTTCATGGAATTAGATGACTGAGAAGGTTTCTCAGCTATGGAAAGGAAAATTGCTCACACAGCTCAATCAAGAACCTTTGTTACAAAATGACATTAATATTCAGACTAGGCATTCCCTTATGAGAGATGGCATATTGCCTCCAGGGGGTTATGAGGCAGACTTAGAGCACATCTGTTTGCAAGAGGGTCTCAGAAATGCTATCAAACCATTCCTCTCCTTTTCCTTAATCCCAATACATGTCAAAATTTTCACTGAATGTAAAGCTAGAGCTTGGCCTAGCTACATATGCATATTGGACCAGATGTGTTCCAGACATCTTTTCCAGCCTCATGCGTTCTGTGGTACTTTAGACTTACCCTAACCTCAGAACAAACCATGTCCACTGATTTTTCTTCAAGCAGCAATGATCTGTGTATGAAGAAGGTTCATAGCCATGTAAACATCTTTTGTCATGTTTTGCAGGAACGTGAAGGACACCACCTGCCCTGGGCACCACAGTCTCCTGGGCAGTGCTGTCCTAGGGCAGCCCTTTAGTCATTAAGAACCAAAATCATATTTACAAATGTAGGTAGGTTTCCAGTGCTTCCTGGTAAGTATATTTGCACAAGGTCAGGCCTGGAGTTTGGTTTTTCCATAATAAAAGGGAAGGCTAAAAGATATGTATTGGTGAGCCAGGTGAGAAATTTTTATGCACTATCTCTTATCTACCACAGTTACACACAGAGAAATGCAATGAAAGAGCACACTGCCCTCTGAGCTCTATGTTTGGGATTCAAACTTAATAGTAATTTGCATTCCTGTAGTGCCTAAGAATTTGACTAGTTTTAGAGACATGATTAAATGCAGGCTTGCAATCCCTTCTGAGCCTGAGACATTAACTGAAACAAGCATATGAGAGCATTCTCTGTGGCTGAAATCCCCTTGCACCATATGGTTGGAGAAAATTATTACTGGTTAGGGTAGGTCTGGGTTTTATTCTTTGCTTTAATCAAGCACGTTTTATTGATTTTAGTGGAGTCCTCAGTGTGGCAAATACCTTGATTACACTTGCACACAGGGGGATAGTCATATCTATGAACAATTTCTTTCATTCGCTTTTACTACTGGAGTCCAAGGGGGAAGAATATGGAAAGAAAGAGAATTCTGCTTCATTTTTGACTGTCAATATTTTGGTAAAGGATATAATAGACCCATTTACAGCTGGAAAACAAGGTACACATTCTCAGATTTTCAGGCTGGAACTGGAGAAGCGGGAAAAAAAGGAAGAGCTATAAGCCTGATCTCCTCTCTTTGAACAGCATGTTTTGCATCACTTAGTTACCAATGGATATTTAAGAAAAAGCACATGAATATACAATGATTTGATTGTCCACACTGTCAGATCCTCTCTGACAGGAAGGATTTATTAACTATCATCCGAGTGTCCTCTTTGCTATACACCTTTTAGTCTGTTTTCCTGCGTCAAAAGGGAATTCGTTCCTGCTCAGTTTGTGCTGTGTGCTCAGGCGCTTTCAGATAAATCCTCTAATAATTTGTTTAAGTAAATTCATAAACATACTGCAGAACCTGCAGGAATTTGCTTCAGGAGGTCAGTATTTCCCCAGCTTAAGGTACTGCATAATTGCCAACCAGAAGCAGCAGCATACTGCCTCGAAAGAGGCTCTGAGCATTCATGCCTCTGAGATAATCAGGGAGAAGAAAGTGTCTTCAAGCAACTGATGTTTCCTTGCTTGGCCACTCCTCCCATCCCTGAAGATTATTATTAACATTACAACTTCAGGAGATTTTGCAGTTTCCAATGCAGCAGCGTGATCCATGCTGGGTAGCACCTTTAGGAATGTTGTTTCACTACTACCGAAGGATTGATGAGCTTTCATCAGTGTCAGCTAGTCCATATTTGTTGTAAAGGTATAAGTACTACAGAGAAGGAAGAGCATACTGGTGCCATAAGCACGGCAGGAAGGCTGCAGGGAATCAAATCAAAGCCCTCATATCTCAGCGCATCTTATATGGTTCCTGTCAGGCAAGAACCTTCATGTCTCACAAATATTAAATTGACTGAATCCTGGTAACACTTCTATGCAATATGGAGTTGTTATTTCTGTTTTATTAGTATCAGAAAGTACTATGTAAGCCTCACAGAACATCAGATCTAGAGGTATATTTGAAATTAGACATCCAGTTGTTGTTTATTTAGTTTGAAATGAATGGAAACTGGAACTGAACTCAATTCTTTGGAGTATCAATCCACTGCCTACCATATCATCTTTTTTAATGTTTATTTTATCTCAAACACACACAACTCACATCTATAGCTTTCTGCAGGACTAAGTAACTGACACCAAAAGAGAACACCCTGGTACATATTGTTACAGACGTGCCATTTCAGATGTCCGGAAAACAAGTGGCTGTCATAGGGAAATTTTCCTTTCACAAGGGAACAGTTTCATCTTCCATATGTATATGAATCATGAAAGTAACATAAGTGATGCAGGCCATATTTGGAGACTTACATACCTTTATGTCACTTCTTTATCCTTGTTTTGTCTCTGATGCAATTGCAAATCATTCTCTCTCTCTTCTTTCCCTATTTGTAATTAGAGGGCAGAACAGATGGTAGTAGCTTGCTTTAAAGCGATGTCTTTATTAAAACACTTCTCAGTATGCTACCTAAAAATCATGCAGAACAGCAAAAAAATTACTCTTGTTATGGGAAGATCTTAAAAGGTTTTGTGGTTCATAGTAGAGAGACATCAACAACTCAGAAATTCAAGACCAGTACAAAATTCCAGAAGCCAACAACTGGGCTCAACAGTGTCTCAGGAACAACACCTCCTTATGAGGGAAGCATTTCATTGCCAACCATGTGCTTATAAAAATTTGGAGTCAGAATCTCATTTTTCAGAACTTCTTGCTTCCAAGTTTAGTAGTGGCTTAAGGCTTACATCTCTGAGCAGAGGCAAAAAGGGAGTAATATTTACTGGTTTTCATTTTTACGCTACTGAAAAACTATAAGCTTTTTACACAGGTCAATGACAACTCAAAATATCCAAACAATTCTCCTCTTCCAAATCATTATGCTTTCAATAATGTTTCTAAGAAAAGCTGTATTATACACCGAAAGAGGCCCCAGAGTCCTCACTCTGAACACATCCCCAGGTACACCTCACACTGGGTGCCTCCTCTTGCCCAGAGGCAGGGCACAGATCAAGGAGGTCAGGGAACTCCAAAATAGAGTGACATTGGGCCAAATTGTTCACTCCTATGAAGACTAAAGTCATATTGGAATCAGGAATCTAATGATGATTCATACTGTCCCCAGAAGAGTCAAAGGTCAGAGCTGTCTTTTGGTTTGCAATATTGAAGTGCAGGGACAGAGTACAAGGAAGAGCGAAAAATATTTAACTCGCAGAGGGTTCCTCCCTTGCCCAGATTACGCTGGTCGGCTTAATTCGATGGTACCTTCAAAGCACTCCAGCAGCAGGCTGACCAGCGTCTTCCCTTGGCTTTGCCCAGCACCTTCACTTTGATTTTATTCCACTTGAAAAGTGCTGACCTTCTGATACCACCCTTTAGGGAGCACCAACTTATTACTGGCATCCTTTGGTAAAAAGCCCAATGATTTACAAACACAAAGTACAGGCTCCAGTTGTTTAAACAGTGCTGAAAACCACACTACAAGGTTGTCTTGAGGTACATAGAACACAACATTCATTATCTTTATGAAACTTTAGGCAATACTGTGGACATCAGAAAAATCATACAAGAATAAGGTCTTTTCATATACAGGTAGAAGAATGAATTCTCCAGAGGTTCTCATCTCTGAAATGTACCTTTCCTCATACATCTATGTGTGGATTATTTTTAGTTTTCTGTAGTTGATACAGCCTCTCCTCCTTAACCTGTGAAGGAGACAGAATTTCAAGGACTAATTCAGAAGTACAATGAAATTATGTTTTGTGGAACAATTTGATAGTAATTGGGTAATCAGTATGTGCTAGTGTCCTAATTTTGGTGACCGCTGAGTATTTCTGTTTCTCAGCACACCTGAATTCTGCACTGGGTGAATTTTCTTGCATATTTTTAGAGGTCAGATTGATCACCTATGTCAATTAATGACAGTCAGTGTCATAAACAGAAGATATATGTTCTCAGACCTGTTAAACATGTTTATTAGTAAAAATATAAATAAAATTGATAGAATTCACATATGGAGACTGATTATACCTTTATTCTATACTTTTCACTGGATTCTTTTAGCTAGAAATTTGTATTATCAGTCTAAGACTTCAAGGGTTAAAATATCACGACTTTTTGCTCAGAATAAGAACATAAGGCTCAAGAATTTTAACAAGTCACATCCTAAGGGCTAGTTTAAACTTCAGTTTTTCATTTAAAAACTTCAGCATTCTCTTTATCACCTCCCAGGTTAGCATTATTTTAATATCTGAAAAAGGTAAAAGGGATACTTTGAAGACTCATTTCCAAGACTTAAAAAAAAAGCCTACCTCATTATTTCAAATTGCTGCTTTTCCTCAATTGATCAAACAGTCTTTTGTTCCCTTCTCTCTTACTATTTTTTTTTTACTTTTTTTTAAACATTCCTCTTTTCCTTCCTGTCACCTACTATTAGTCAGGATTCACGTTACTATCATGCAGTTTGCAAATGAGTTAGAGCTGGTGTAGCACAAGAGAAGAAAGTGAGCAGTCGCACTGTTTTTGGAATTTCAGTGTCAATGTCTGTGCCTGGTTCTCAGTTCTCCAGGATGCTAAACTCCATTGCAGTTGCTCAGCTTCCTGTAAAACTGAATGAATGTTTTATCCCAGCAAAACAGAACATGCCTAGTAGCTGCATTAGCATTGTACTGCAATAAGGAGGTGGTCTAATCACCCAAACAGAAAGAAAAAGCTGGATGTCAAAAAAAATGTAACAACCACAAATGCTCAGTAAATATTTAAGTGTTTTCTTGGATGAGGGTCAAAGACCTCTACAGGTGAAATGAGGATGCACAATGGAAATCTGTATCAGTAACCATGGAGAACATGAAAGTGAACATTTTCAAAGTCTCTGTCACAGTGTTATGTGAAAGTTTTGCCTGGGTTTTGTTTTTAACTTCAGTATTCATTGAGTAAGCAGGAACTTTTTTTCTGCTGTCCTTTGGGCGTTTTTTAACTTCACAATAGAGACAATTCATAAGTAGACTAATTATGTCATTATAGTGTGATTTCAGTAAATCAATACAAACTCCTCCATTTATCATTGTGGATATAATCCACTTTAAGATGGTATCTAGTTGGACTGAATTGCAAAAGAATGGGTAGGGATAAGAAAATAACTATTCTCCCTACTCCTCAAAAAGGTTTAAACAAGAATGGTCTTTTATTGATCAGGCTGGTTTTTTCTCCGCCTGCTGCTCTGCTTTCTTGCATAATGTAGTATAAGAAACCTGAACTGTACACATAACTGAAAGGCATGGTTTCAAATATTCAGTCCTATGAAAGGAGTCAAGTCCATATTCCAAACTAGGAAATCATAAAAATTTCCTCTACCCAAACAGTAACTGGCAATATGCTATGAGAGGGGGAGGGTTTGCTTTGGATTCTCAAGCCATTCAGGATAAATATGAAATAACAACTAAACGAAAAGAATCATGTTTTCAGATTAGATTGGTCATATTGTTCAAATAAAGAATTTCATTAATTCTGTTTGTTATGGCAAGATTCTTTTACACTGAGGCCTGGGAGAACAGTACTCCTTTATATTGCGTGCTGAAGTTTAATCAGCATGTGACAAGAATCTAGTCATCCACTGTATTTAATTGGGCAGGTTTCCAGTTATGTGGGAGAAGAGGGATGGAGAGGCTTGCAGGAGGCAGGTACCAGGAAGGACAGCTGGATAAATTGTTCTCTCAGCCTGAGGGGTTTCTGCATATGTACCAGAAACAGAAATCACTCATGAGGAACTGGCAAAATAAGACACCCTTAGCAAGTGCAGCCAAGAGAAACACTTCTCACTTTTGTGAGTTTGTTACAAAACAGTATAGCTTCAAGCCACAAAATCTATGGTATCACCAAGCAGGAGAGTTAATTATCATCATCTCAGGGCCTTACAGAAGACTCTCCTCAGGTGTCTTCCTCAGTTGTCCGTAGTTAATCAGACAGAGAGCTTCACTTGGTGACCCCAGCTATGCACACATTCTTTTTTGTTGGCAAGTAAGAAAAAAAAGCACTATGACAAATAAATCTTAGTCTAAATGCAGAGGCTTGTAGGAAAAAAAAAAAAAGGGTATCCTTCCCATTGTTCAGGTGTAAGCCTAAGAGAGGATATTCTTTGTAAAGCTGGAAGGTGAACCCTGCTGTCCCGAGCTTCAGTTCAGCATTTTAGCACAGAAGCATTTTATCTTCAGTGAAATAGTTTTGTAGTAATCTACCCAGGCTAGATTTGGAGGAAGAAATAAGCTTCTGGTGTTGTCTCATGGCTCCAGTCACAAGACCACTAAGATTTGCTTTAATATTTTATGATGTCTTTATCTCACTGTGCATGTTTTATCTCTAATTGCTTTTGTGAATTGCTTTATGCATCCCAAAGTGCTTAGAAGACTGGAGATACCAATAAAATATAGGAGAATAAACCAGGAGAAATAATTAATGAAATATAGGATATAATAACTTGGAAAATCAATGTAGAGAAACTGTTGAAACAGAAGATGTAAAGATGCATCCCTTGTATTTTTTCAGGTTGAATCATCAGAAGAAGGGAAAACTGGGAAAACTGCAAAAAATTTGGGTTTGAATTCTTCATATTAGAAATAATATCACAGAAATTCATACACATGTTTAAGCACAATAAAGCTGGCACTAGTGGTTCATACATTTGGCCTGCTCAACTGCATAAAATGAGGGGAATATCACTGCACTGACCAGGTTGAAAGCTGCCAAGAACCATGAGATAAGAAATATAGGACAAATAAGGACTAGGAGAAAATGCCACTAAGGAAGGCAAGAAAAGATGCATTTGGTCTTGTATGTAATGAAGACTGAACTGACACTTGAGATAATAAAAAATGACAGCATGAAGTACTACACATATTAATTTTTTTCAGCCTGCAACATTATCCTCATGACTTTTGCCATATTATGTTTACAAAGTAAGGTCAAGCATCCCTGAGTATGTGGGGAAGAGACAACCTGGGAACATCAGGTTATGTTGACAGTGGGAACAGGCTGTAGTGCTCCACTCTCCAGGACTAAATTGAGCCAATCTCTTGCAGCAGTGGTGTTATTGGAGGAGTGGACTTTCAGGTACAGACACAAGAGGAAGCCAGGATCTTAAAACCTATAAGGTTCTCTCAGCCAGACATGTTCTTACTGTGGCCACTTTTGCCTCTTGTTTGGATACATGTAATTGACTGAAACAAAAGAAAGCTACCCAAGCAATATTTTTTCCCTCTGCCTCTGAAAGCTTGGACTCCCACTTCCAGCTTCAACTCCAAAATGCACATTCCACCTCTCTGACATTTCTTCAAATATCAGCACTGTATGTGAAACTGTGAAATATTGATTTATAACAAAACTACAAAACCCCATGCCATCCCTAAATATAAACAAACCAATCTGGGGAAGGGGCATGGAGGGGTAGACAGGAGCAGCAGGAAGGAATTGACTGCTGGGAGTTAGCTGTAGGATCCCCTGGTCCTCACAGTCCACTGCTTTAGATCAACACTATATATGGACCACTAGCAAGAGCCAAGGAAAAGATTTGTGCAAATATTTGATAGAAGAGAAACTGTGTTGCTGCTGAACCATATCTCCAGATAACGCGTGAAATGGTAATTTTATTTCAAAAAAGGAAACACAAACTAAGTATTTTTCATTCAGAATGTGAGACTAATTTTCTCAATGTGTCTTTTTTAGATGATGAATTTTATTTTAGTGTATCTTAATTTAAATCTAAGTGGAAATACTGCTGTATTATACAGATGCCTCTGAAACCAACTGTCATGACTCTTTATATGCATAAAGTGAAAAAAAACAAATGTTTTCTTTTGAAATCAAAAAAGAAGACTCATTATCTGAGTAAATTGAGAGGTAATTTTGCAAAGTCTTCATTCTGGAAGGTGTTTAGCACCTTTAATTCTTACAAGCATCAAAGAGAAAACTAACATCTTCCCAATGGATTAACTGTCTTACAGTATTGCTCTAAAAACAGCAAAAATGCTTTCTGATAAGCCTGAACCATGACACAATATACCCTGTTTTAGTGTGATCACTATTTCATCTTGTCTTTGCTTACCACAAATCCCTAAAATTTGAGACTTTCAGAGGGAATTTGCATTGACATCACCAGGATGATTACAAACGTTTGGGACAGAGCAGTAATGTAATGAAATAAATGGTAGATCCTTTATCAGAGAAAGCAGATGCCTTACAGCTGGGCTTCTTAGAAGAAAGATTATAGGTCTTAAAATGGAAGTGGAAGATATTTTTAGGTCAAGAGGCCACTACCAACTCCTCAAAGAATTATTTTAGGGAAAAAAAAAAAAAAAAAAGAAGAAGCATTTTTCAGGATGAATACAGGAACTCCACAGTCCATGCCTCCCCTGAGGAGCTTACCGTGGTCAAATGCCATAGATGTGTCTAAACTGTAAGGCTGAGGGAAGAATTAAGGATTTGATTAAGTGCATTTTTCTATGCCTCTGCAAAGCACATGTACAATATGCCTTTCAGCCCTGAAGCATTCCATAGTCCCTTTTGCACAGGCCATAAGAATTGCAGGAGACAGAAGGCAAAGGAGAATCAAAACCAATGCCTGTTGTTAAATACCACTTGAAGACTCTGTTCTTTGAGATATTCAAAATTTACATGGACCAAGCCCTGAGTAACTTGACCTAGTTAGTTGGGTCTGTTTGAGCCGGAGCAGGGTGAAAAACACAACCTCCACAGGTACATCCCTACCAAAATTATTCTATGGTAATCAATTAAGCATCTGCATTTTAGATTGTATGTTTACTAATGAAGAGTCAAAAAGGTTGCATCTCCAGCAATCTGCTTTTTCAAAAGACTTATATAAAGAATTTAATGGATAAAATAGAAAATATTTTTTTTTTCCATTAGATGCATATCCCATGTCCTAATCTCCTCACAAAAACCGGTTTTACTAGCTTTGCCTGAGATCAAAAGCTACAGTTAGAGACAAAGCATTTCTGGTGAGAGCCACAGCAAAGCTGTGGCAAAAATAGAGTTTACTTCAGTCATTCTTCTGAGGGTCAAACTGGTGCCTGATAAATATACTCAAACCCACCCAAAGGAAGGAAAGCAGAAAGTGTCAGGATGTCAGAAACACCCAAGGGGCTGACTATGACTGTTTCTCTCTCTGATTGATTAAAAAAATAGAGTTTCATTTGGTTGGATAGAATACCACTAATAAGAATGATGCAGTAGTTGCTACATATAGAAAATCCTCTTCTGAGGCCATATTTAAACACTTAATTTAGGGGGGAGGAAAAGAAAACTTCTATGTAAACTGTATTTATGGTTTCTTCTGTTCATTCATCAAGCAATTCTGACGCTAGGGTCTCCTACGCTAAGTTCTCTGCAAATGCTTTGCACTGGCCTCAACTACCATCCCAGCTGCCTGATTCTGCCTGTATTAAACTGAAAAAGCTTATTCCATTTTCCCTTTATATGTCAGAAATGCTTCTCAATAAAATAAAAGGTCAAATTAGCACTTTTTCCATGTCAGTGGCTTTATATTAAGGGTACTTTAGATATACCTCAATAGACTCATTCAGAAGAGAATCAGATTCCTGAGAATATTGCAACTCATTGACAAATTCACTGTGGTCTTTTAAGTTCAGTTGTGCCTAGAATTTTCCAGAACTTACTGTCTTAAATAAGGGCACTAAATCTTGCTTTGCAGGAAATCTTGATGCTTTGTCAGACACTGGTACTTATTTTGGGTCTGAAATTGAAACCAGCACTTTTCAATTCCTTTAAATAACAGCTGACTGATTACAAGCCTAGAACTTTACCTCAGTTATTTATGGAGACTACACTCTCTCAAATAGCAAAACAAAATTGCAAAGGTTAGTTACATAAATAACAAGCAAACTTCCTTTGGAAGATCTATACATTTCAAGTTTGAATTGTTTTGCTACCAACACCTAATGCATAAAGTTTGTGCTAATGTGTTGGCTGGCAAAGGACCAACAACCTTGAATTTGTAACAGCTAAAACCATGCATCTAAAGATTGTAGTGATGGCTGGTCTTATCTCTACCTGGATGATTGTAAATTCTGCTTGGTGAAATTTTCAGAGGTAGGTACTAGCATCAATGAGTACAGTGATCTTGCAGACACCAAATGATATAATTAGAAAATAAAAACAGACAGGTTAAGCTGCACAGATTTGTTCACTTGGTGGGACACGTAGCTTTCACTTCTGCCTGCTATTGTGATCAAAATAACAGTACTTCCATTGTTATATAATATAGAATACTATCTTGTAAATAGATAAAATGGAAGAGAAGAATTAAAAGGAGCCAAATATGCACATAGCTTTCAAAGGATATCTCTGCATTTTGAATCTATTTTATCAGCTAATTTTTGTCATTATTCTTGTTTAGCAAAAAATTAACTACTTGATTAGTGGGGTGGCTGTTTTACAAAAACAAACAGAAAAACATCACCCCCCAAAAAAAAACCAACAAAAAACCCCAAACCAAAACAAATAAACCTCTGTATCATCCCTTAGTGTGAGAGACAAGAAAAAAGGAGTCTGAAAAAGCATGAAAGATTCTCAAAAGTTTTACCACAAAACCTGCTGATGAAATAGCTACTAATATGAAATGACCTGAGCTGGGATAGTATATAGCCCACCTCAAACCTCAGGACAAGCAAAGGGCCTCTAAAAGAAAAGTCTTCAGGTTCTGACATACATTATGGTCTGTACTTCAAGTAACTGGTACCTTAAGATTTTTTTATGAAAACATCTCCTGCAGTGTCTCATTTATACACTTATTTCATATTTAGATTGGAGGAGCCCTATAAAATCACCCACTGGGAGAAGCCAAGAATTGGATCAAAGAAATCATTTCTATCTGAAGCACGCTTCCGTGCAGATACTTACAGACAATCCTTTCTGATGGCAGATCATGTAAGGTCCTTCCCATCAAAAACTAGTGGCCTCGTTGCATTTTTGATTTATAGTGTGCTATAACCATGAACTGTTAGGTTACTTTGTGCAAGATGTTTGTTAGAGTCTGAATGCTCTTAGAGAGGTTAGGACCAGATGAACTGTGAAATACTCTCTTTGGAAGTGGTGCCTGCTCTGAATTTCCTGGATAGAAATATGAGCTACACACATAAACACAGTGATGCCAGTGCCTTTATGAAAGATCTGATTGATTACACCTATATGAATCAATGGAAGAGTTCATATGAAGGCAATCTCCCACACTCTCATGAATTGTCGCACTTACACACAACTCTTTTGCATATACTGAGAACTGTCAATGTCCAACAGAAGCACTGGAGGCAGATGATGCATTGCTAGGTATGCAGGTACTTTGGACAAAAGGAAATCTAAATCT
Source organism: Chiroxiphia lanceolata (assembly GCF_009829145.1). Taxonomy (NCBI): domain Eukaryota; kingdom Metazoa; phylum Chordata; class Aves; order Passeriformes; family Pipridae; genus Chiroxiphia; species Chiroxiphia lanceolata. The sequence goes on along the minus strand of NC_045643.1, from coordinate 25,805,273 downwards.
TAGATGGATTTTCAAAGTGGAAAAAAGAGAATGATAATTATGAATCTTTTTCAAAACCATGCAGTAAATTTCAAATCCTATTCTTACCCCTTTCTTCCTCTGCACCAAAATCCTCCTCTCTGTTTTGTCACTCTCTGAAATGTGCACTACAGAGTGCTGCAGACTGTACTTTCTTCAGTGTGCCCAAGCCCATGTCCACACCATGGTCTCAACATCCCTGAGTGCTGCAGTGCTTGCACTTCTTGGACTAGAACATGGTGTCTTTGTGGGATTTATTTACTAAAAATCTACGCAGTTATGGAACATACATGAAACAGTATCACGAGAGTTCTAAAAGCCCATCCCTGGTTTTGCCTCAGAGCACAGGCATATCAATGCATGTTCAGTAGTAGGATACAACTGCTTCTTTTAACATGCGCCAACGCATTTCTTCTCCAACTTCTTCTCTGCATCAATTGAATCCACATAATTTAACACTGAAAGTTATTCTGCTTTCACCATTCTCTCCTGCAATACCTCCTTTTCTTGATCCCCAAAAGAAAATAAGTCATAGGTGTGTACCTACTGTAATTTTGATCTATTATTTAGAGCGAGTAAAACTTTTCATACTTGTAGCTGTTCTCCCATATTTTAACCCACTTAGCCAGAGTTTTGCTGCCAAGAGTACATGAGTCTGGTAAATGGAAAAAATGCATACATTGGTGAATATACATCTGATTTCATATGCAAAACAGATAGTTTGACACTATCATTCAGATATAATCTCCTGGATTTAATCTTAGAGTTGTCACTGCTTTTAGAATTAGGCCTATGTTTTGCTTTTTCCTCCTCTAAAGACCTCTGTTATTAAAATACCAAGGAAATTTTTATTAATTAATTATTTCTGTCTATATGAGTGAAAAGTATTTGGAAAAGCAACAAGTACTTAGATCATATGGAAAACTAAATAACCTTTATTCAAATACCAGAGGTTACGAACAGATATTAAGAATGTACACATTCAACAGGAGATGAACCAGAGTTAATGTTATGGTCTGATAAATCAAACTCCTTAGGCATAGTAAAGTAGTACTGACATGACATAACAAGTGGTAATAGTTTAAAAGAAAGAGAAATAAAATAAAATAAAAAGAAAATCAAAAGTCATTTCCATTTTGAATTCCAGAAAACTTTTTAGTAGTGTTGATCTTTGTTTTCCAACTAAATGGGTTTCCAGGGATTTCAAGATTCATACACAAAATGGAATTGTTTTACAAATTTTCAAAAAATGGATTCTCTCTTTGACATAGAGAACTCTGTTACCACTGTTGAGGGTCGAAGGCACAAGGAGAAATCACAGTCTTGACTTTTATCTTCTGTCATTACCAGAAAGCATGTCTGGCACGTGGTCGATAATTTACCTTGGCTAAAATCAAATCTAAGAAAGTCAAAGGACTCGTGGGGTATTTGAGTTCCACCAGTTCCTCAATAATTTATTTTTTTTTATATTGAAAGAGTAAAGACTGAAACTGTAAGATAATTTACAAGATTGTCCCTGACACAGTACTTTCCTAACAAAGCAATCACACTTTGTAGTACTTGCACTGAAATTTGTATCAACACCAAAAAATATCATAAGCAACCTGGAAGAAGAGTAGGATTTGCACATTTTCTTTCTATAGGTATATATTTCCAGTTGGATATAATGGAAATAATGAACATGATTGATTTGAGAAAGTTGGTTTTCATTATATATCAGAAACTCTTAAGAGCAGGGAAGTTCTTGAAACTCTTTTGGGACTTGGTCAGGGAAGCACAAACATTTACTGGCATAAAGATAAAACTTGAGCCTTCTGGAATGAGCAACAAGCAGAGAGGAGTTCACTTGCTTAGAGTAGTGCTAAGTAAATTTGGTGAATATTGCAGTCTTTGATGACAAAATCACAAACTAGGCAACTGGTGTTGTGGTATTATGTTATTCATGCTTTATAGTTCCCTCAGAGAGCAGCTTCTTTTACTGAGCGGATGCTGATTCCAAGTGGAGGGTGACAAAACAGGAGGTCAATGCAAAAGCGGTCCTGAAGTTTCAGATGTAGATTCTGCAAAGCTGTGAGCTAACATTTTCCCACTGAACTATAGTGATTTCCATCAAGTGAGCATTTGATTCGTACAGGGTACCAGATGAACTTTCAGAAAGTGCAATTTCTTAAATAAGATACATTTATTTGTATTACCTTCATTGATCTTTCATTAGGTCCATAGTAGTGATCCAGATCATTCAATAACACTAAAAACCTAATTCTATATGGCTTTGCTATTACCCTTATTCACTCACATACTTTTTCAGGTTGCAAAAATCATCTCCTCTTCTGAAAACATCTGTCTTCCATCAGCACAGGCTGACTGCCTTGCTCACTTTAATCTCTGGTCTTTCTTTACTGTTGCAAGTCATTAATCAGGTGCTTCTATCATCGTAACTGATGGTGACCCTATCTATAATCATCTTCTACAGCTCTTTGAGAGCTTGCTATCCACCAGTGTCAGTGCTTCTTAGACAGGTTATAAAAATGTGCCATCCTAAATGCCACACACGCATTAATCACTTGACAAGCTTTTGCTACTACAGTTTCCCAAACTCTAGTTGCAGCTATGCAAGTTTTACATAAAACAGTGTTAATTGTAATATTAGTAAGACACTGCTCCAAAAAATCTGAGATAAAGGAAATGAAAAGATATTTAAGATTGCAGTATCACTTTTTCCTCAGCAGTCTGATCACAATGAATATTCCCCTTGCGGTTCTCACTGTGCAAGAGAAGAGGAAGGCAAACAGACACTTAATCTTGATAAGTCAAACCGGTAATAGATTCATAGATTTGAGGCTAGGAGGGATCATTAGTTCATCAAGTTTTCCTTCCCATTTCAATGCCAGAGAATGTTACTTTTACTGTATTACATTCAGTGAGCAGAAAAGAAAAAAAAGGACCCTGATGTTTAACTAAAACTCTTTTTTTTTCAATAGACATCCAGTCTTTACTTGAAGAAAGGCTGCTAGCTTTGCGAAGATGCAAAAAAATAACACAATCAAAAATTAAATTTCAACACGTGCCACACAATACTCCAGCCCCCTGTGTTATTGCCAGGCTCTGTTTCCCTGCACAGTTTCTATAGGTATGCACACACCAACACTTCTATCTGCTACAGCAACCCAGCCTGCTATTCCTCTCTCACACCCCTCTCTATCTCCGGCATTTACCCTTCTCTGTCTCCACTCAAGTAATTTTCTGTCCAAGAAAATTGTGGACAAGGGTGGAAATTACCTGGGCTGGTAAGGAAGGGATTGCACAAACAACATTCCTGTTTGCTGACTGATCACTTGCCTGATTCTGTCAGGTGTTTTTGATTGCACCTGACAGGTTTCTTTCCAAAACTTCCTACTTTCAGAACAATGCAACATTCAATTATTTCAAAACAATAAAAGTTTATAGAACAGAGCATAAAAAACCCTGCTAATAAACCTTGTCTACAGACTCCAAATCTACAAAACCTGTAATTTCCTCTAGTAGTTTCTTCCAATAGCTAAAATTCTGTCATTGTGACTTATTTATTTCTCCATTTCTTATTTGAATTGGAGTGGAATTAATTCCCCACTATTCTTATTAGTTGGAGGCTTTTCTCTCCTAGAATAAATATCAAACTTCAACACTATTAGCATTTTTTTTTTAGCTTTTAAAAATTGCTTTGGGGAAAGGAGGACTCCCTTCACCTCTCAGTCTCAGTATCTTCCTTCTCCCTTATTTTTTTTGTGAAAATAACATGGGGAAGGAATGCCAGGTGAAATACAAAAAAATCGAAAAAAAAATTGAGCTCTGATATTACTGTTTGAAATCAATTTCAAAGTTCCAGATGAAAATGTATGGGGGATACACACACACACACACACACACACACACACACACACACATGTACACAGAGTTCAAAAATTCTTCTTCCTACAGAAAAAAAAAAATCTTTTGGCTTTGCTCTGAAATCCTGTGAAATTTCTGCTGCCATTTCAGTGAGATTGGTGGTGCACCTATTTATCACTCAGTATCTATATATCACTGAATCTCCTCTGGCTGCCCTCAATACACAACTCCACAGCTATTTATCCTGGCCAGCAAGAACATTCACAGCTCTGCTGCTTCTTATCTGTCTCTGTCCCTTATCCATCTCCCTTACAGCACACTGAGACCCCACTTGCCATCGTCTCCCATCACATACGTTTTGTTTCCATCTCCCTTTTCATAGGGCACATCTACACTTAACTACGTTGACAGTATTCAACCTGTTTTTAGAGCAGGAAGCACAAGTCTCAGAAAGCTTGTTTCATTGATTTATCAGGTGAATTTGAGGGAGTACCTAAATCCACTGCTCTCGCAATTTATGGGAAGAGTTAGGCATACAGTTGCCATCCAAGCACAAAGCAAAAGGAAAGCTTTATAGTTTGCTGGGAAGGTCGCCTCCCTCCACATGTTTTCTGTAGCTGGTGCCACAGTGGAAGGTAATGTCACACCATTGTGAACAAATGGCTCCATCCTGGGAAGATTGGACAGGGAGGACACAAAAGGACCCTGAGCTTTAGCATTCACAGAGCAGCTTGTCCCACCTCTGCATTTTGCTTTCTATTTGCTTTGCCCATTTAAATTATAGAGCATCTAATCAGACATTGTCTTTGGAGACCTGTCCTGTACATGTCCATCCAGGTTAAACAAATAAAGAAGTCTGAATTCAACAAAATTTAATTCTGTTGACTTCCAAAGTGAATTATGTTAAACTAATTTAAAATGGCTTTAATCCTTTTTCATAGTATTATTCACAATCCTAATTCAGGTTAGTGTTCTACTTTAAAATTAACAGGTTTACTTGTTCTCAGAGACCTATCCTCAGTATTGATTCACAAGTAAGCACTTATTACTTTACAGATAATGCTAGTCCAGTGAAACATTAATAACGACACAAGTGATACCAATTGCTGAATCCAATTTTTTCAGGGAATGTTATTTTCTCTGAAGAGCTCAGATTTAATCAGAATCAGTTTTTCTGATTAAATTAACACAAGAGAATGTACTATATAAGACTATTTCTAAATAATTATTCATATTAAATAGGATGCCGTGTTCATAAAACATATAAGGACAACTGAGTTTGACAAGCAAGGAAAAAAATATGACAATGTTATTACAAAAAGTATCATGTGAAAATATTGAAATGCTATTGATTATTAAAACATTTCAAAACCATGAGAAACATATTTCAACTGCAACTATTGCTATTTTCATACTCCTATGAAGGCATGCAGCACAAAAATAATGTTTAGTCTGCAGCATTTGAGTTTAAATCCAGTTGTTGTTACAGTCCTTGCTTGCCTGATTGAATGGTTATGAGATTTGAATCCAGAAAGCAATCAGCTGACAGTAATAAAATGACAAGAGTTAAAGTGTTATCAATTACTAAATATGTGGGCCAAATTTTAACACCAGACTGTGTTGTTATGTCACATGTTAATTTATTTATGTTTCAGTAATATATCGAAGATTTTTCCCATTTACTTCTGAGCTAGATGCTCAACTCAGACTCAGTCAGCAGAAATCAATCTGATACTTGTAACCATCCAGAAAAGGGAGGAAACTGAGAAAACGTGAGCTCAGGAGGACCTGAAAAGGCTCACTTTTTCATAGCTACTGTGTTCAATAAGCCAGCCTCTGTGCTAACCAAGACTTGCTCTTTGAACAGGAAATGAATAAGGATCATTCTCACAAGAAACAGCAGCCATCCCACTACCTACACGCAAGATTTAAACAACATAAAACACTTCATTTAACCTTTACATGATTTTTTGCGCACTGACAGCCAAACTGAATTTTTGAGATTATTAAGCTTTGCAGAAAGATCAGAGGATTAAAAACCAAAATATAACCAAACCCTGTCTTCTCCTGAAAATCTCAATGTTTCAAACTTCTATTTTCATGTCAAAGTGGCAAGAAAGCAAATAACATCTTAGGAACCTGAGGAAAAAACGAGTTTGATAAAAGCTGTCTGCTAAAATGTAACATTTCAAAAAGGCATTAATTTTAAAATATCTCCTACATAGAATTGCTTTCCCCTTTATTTCATAACTTATATATTACTGACATACAATTTCAAGACATGATACAGCAATAGATGTTTAATGAATGCAACAGTAGAAGCCCTCTATTATTGTATATTAAACTATTAAAGGAAGCTTCTGCACAGAACAGAATGAAGTATCTTTTTGTAATTTGGAGATCAAAATAAGGCATTTCTGCACAAATAAAATATTTTTCTGAAAAAAAATTAATAATGGAAATTTTTTTTTGAAAATACGTATTATGGAAATCTCATTTTTAATGGTAAATAATCTGAAAAAAGTATCTAACTAAGGTACCTTTCAATGTCCTTTTCTGTCAAAACAAAAGTCCTGAATGAAAACTCTAAAGCTAATTTTAGGAAGCGTTCATGGAACTAATCTTATATCAGCCTGTTCTTAGAAAGATAAAAAAGTTATTTCTGCTTGGACTCCATTTACATTGTCATAGGATTTACTCCTGTAAGATATCCTACAAAGAGTATGCACCACATCATATCAGTTGACCTTCTGGTCCTCAAGGTCAAATTTAATTGGTGTAGAAAGACACTTCTATTAACTCTATTACTGTTTGCGTTTATGCCAAAGTGAAGTTGCCTGCATGGAATTTATTAAAGGATTAAGTCATTGATATCTGAACGTTCATCTTGGAGGAATTGAAAGATATTAGATTTAGAGTAGACTTTATGGTAATTTATTAAGTGATTGAATAACTTGCATGTCTACTTATTTTGAATAACTGCATAAAATTTCACTCTAATTAACGGAATAAATTAGTCCTATGTTGTCTAAACAACCTCTATTTTTCTATTAACATTTTGTCTCATACTATTATATGCTTAATCATACTGCTGAGAAATAAAAAGTTGGAAATGTTTCGAAGGAGAGGAGGAATAGACCAGTCTGAATGATGACAAGAGAAAGTCCTTTGTGTAGACGTGGTACAGTGTAGTGCTGTATCTTTACAATAAAACACAATGTGCTCTAAGACTACCACTTCCCAGGTGCTATGTGGATCTTCGGGAGGAAAAGAGGGAGATTTCTTTTAGATAGAAGAAACCTCAGCCATAAAGATCCTCAAATCATGTTCCAGAATATTTATTCCTCAGTTTTAAAAAAGTATCAGAGTGAAGGTTACATTACCAGAAGAGATGAAAACACTTATTTTTCAGTGGAATAAATTTTTTCCCTGTGAAAGGTGGGAATGCTATAACACGGCAGGAATCCAAGGCTGGATTACGAATTACGGCTATGAAAAATGGCATAACATATGGAAACCGCAAAACAGAATAGCAAGATTTGGCCACAGTAAGAATAATAGGGAATCTTGGCCCTAATCAGGGACCATGTGAAGTCAAATATCAAAACCAGAAAAAGGCCCCTTTTATTTTGTTTGTGGTTTTTTTTATTATTTTGGTTTCTTTCTGAGACAAACAGGTATTTCTTAGTGAGTTCAGACTTGTAATTGTTGGTTAGCAAAAGGAATTGCCTGTTCTACAGTTATTCTGACATTCAGAAAAAAATTCAAATTGAGATTAAAATAATTTTTTTTCTGTCAACATTTTAAACCACATGGAGTTTCCATGGTTTCACTGTGGAAAGGCCAGGGCATTGTAGGGTAAGAGTAAACATCTGCTCTCTCTAAAGTATCCCCATCCTGCTGATGAACAAGTTATGCCATTCAAGCCTGATCAGAGAAAACAACCTAATGCCATTCCATACATTCAATTTTTTTATATTTTTTTTCCATTGCATGAAAAATGCACTGATTTTAAAACAAACAAAAATATTCTAGACCCAGACCAGTCATCAGGCTTCCTTGTCTGATGTTATCTGTATTGCAACTGCTGCTGTGCAAAAAAAGCTGTGCATTCCTGAAAGAGAAATGCACACATTCATTTTAGTGAGAAAGAAAAGGGACAGTTTTTTATGAAACACCATTTTGTTAGAATAGCTCTTCCATCTGCAGATCAGAATAATTATCTTGTTCTTTGGCCCATGCTAAAGAATTTGAATAACCTCAGTACCTTGCACAACAAAGCTTGTCAACTCAATTGAGATCAGAGCCAAAAGGTGTTAAAATGTACGTTACAATGCTCTGCACCAAAACAGTTGCTTTTCCCTTCTCTTTAAACTAGTCCTGCAGTGAGTAGCACCGTCCTTGTCTCTGTAGATTTGAAGACCATTTAAATAAATATAAAAATAATTTTTTTTTCTTTCATCTAGGATTTCTCTCTAATCTAGATTTGTAAGGCTTTCCTATTCAATTTTTGGGTTTTTTTCAATTGTTTGGTACTTTGGGAGTTTTTTTTAATAATTGTATTTAGCATCTGAGCTTCATTTTTTTCTGGTTTTTAATGGCAAAAATTGAAAACTAATTTCATGTGATCTCAAATTACTTGCATATTTATAATAATTTCCATTTCAATTCTGAAGAATGAATCATTCAAACTCAGAGTACCTATAATTTTTTATTTCTAAGTAAGATATATTTTAAAATCATAATAATTGTCTCTCACACACTATTCAATCCAGAGATGTGACACAGCATTTCCCTTCTGAATTTTAATTAAATATTGTGATTGAAAATAAAGAAAAAAGACCTATTTTCAGGAGAACACTGGAAATCACTGGAAAGTTAGAAGTATGAAAATATCGGCTTAAGAACTGATATTTGGCATCATAGCAAGAACAGCAGTTAAGAATCAGAATGGATTACTAGCCTTAGATTAACCTGAGGCACAAAAACCTACCATTTCCCAGAGCTTGTCAGACTTGTTAAATAATTTATTCTAGTGAAACCAGGTCTACTTTTGATGGTGAGCCAAACAAGGTCATGGAAAGTGCCGAGCAGAAAAGATGCATAAAGTGCCCCTACCAATAACTTCCCACTTGCACTTGATTTACATAGGCAGTAGAATTGGACACAAAAATGCTGACCTTACATCACACAACTCAATGTAAAAAAAAATGTGGTCTTAAAAGATCGAAAACATACTGGGATACACTGATAATTTACTTTAGCAACCATATCTGTTGAGATTTTAATGCCTAAATAGACACAAACGACAAAATTCCCTTCCCTGGATTTCTCTTTTATGAGTGTTGACTAACGTCTCTGCTGCTCATACAGTAGCTGAGCACTGACTGGACTTACTCATGAAAGCTAAAATGCAAAAAATCTTCCTTTTCGGCAACATAAAAACATAAGGCATTCTGTCTTCAATCACTATCAGTGCTGCTTCAGAAATCCAGCTACTGAAGATCTTTCCAGTCCTTCCATCAACAAATATTTAAGAAACAACCAGCCTACTTATTCGCGTGGGATTTAAGGAGCTGTATTAGAAATTAGTAAGATCGCCTAAATTAATTTCAAACAGTTATTTTGCAGGTTCAAAACCATGTCTGTTGCTAGTACTTCAACCCCTGCTTCTTTGACTCATGTTGCACTGCAAAATGACTGACACTCATTACAGAAGGAGATAAACCCTTAGTATCTGGTACAGGTGAAAAACAAAAACCTTACCAGCTAACAGAAGCCGAAAGAGCAGAAGCTTCTGGTTTGTTAAAAACAGACTTCCTATTGATTACTATTTACATTAAAGAATTACAGAGCATGGAGGTCCTTCTGTGGCTGATCCTTTTATCTCAAGAGTAGTAGATCATCCATGGTGGGATGAAGCTGCACTCAACACAGTCCTCCAGACTGGGATTCTCAGCAAGCCAAAACTGATGTTGCCAGGGCAGTTGACTTGGCAATGTGCCCAAACAAAACAGCTTGAGATCTGCCTCTATGAACTCAGAATTTCTGGGATGTTGGCTTCTTTCTAAACTTGCATCCAACATCTTCATGATTAGGTCATAACCAATCTCCCTGAGAGTTCACATTTATCATTCTGAAGCATAGATTGCATTAGATACTATACAGATATTCCACATGACCTTAGTTAGAAGGCTGTGCAATTAATGATGAGTTAGTTAATTAATGGTGGATGCTGCAGCAGGTGGCAATTCTACTCCAGCTGGTTCAGCCACCTGCTATCAGCTCCATGTTAGCCTGGCTGCACTGTACCTAGTACTTGAAGAGTTGTCTCAAACTGCAATTAAAGAGATGTCCTTTATATCTGCAGTCCCTTTGTGAGAGAGAAGGGCATGAAACACCACTCTAAATTCCAATACACCTCTTTTTACAGAAACATTTTGTAAATTTTGCATTAGCACTTCAATGAAAGAAAAAAGATCCTCTATTAGCCTATTGGAATTATATCAATAAATGTGTAATTTTTACATTGGAATTTCCTATTATAGAAGTGCATATACAGATTAATGATGATATTATGTATATCTCTGTCAAAAACAATTGGGGAAAAATAGAAAAGGCCTTGTCTGCCCAGAATATGAATTTGTGTAAAAGTCCTATGTGATTAGTAATAGTCTTTCTGATCCATCTGATAGATGAGTTTACTTATTAAAAATTAAGAATTAAGATCACAGGTTCATTCATATGTGGACACACTTCTTATAGAAAGCACTCTCTCAGTTTACTATGAAAATGATTGCCCAGAAAATTCTTCACTAGAGCCATGATGCTCCCTTCCATCATGGATTGTGGACCAGAAGCAAAACACAAAACTAGATCTCTAGACACAGAAGAAGGAGACACAAACTCAGTTACTCAGGTAACCCGTTTTGTACATATAAAGCAATTCTTCAAACAGTCACAGTCAATTGGAATGATGACGTGTGAGATGATGAAATAAATTTCAGCAAAATATCCCTCATAAACCCAATCCTGTTTCCTTATTACCTCTTCCTTCCAAAGATGCCATTTCAACAGAAATTCTGGACTAATTATAGGAAAGGTCAACCTCCGTCCCTCATCAAAGGGTCTTTGAATATTTACTGATCACCTTTCTTTTGACATGTTGTAGATGTAATTGAACATTTATCACTTCTCTTTGAAGTTGCTGGACTAGATTCTTAAGAGGTCAGAGTCAGCCACCCACCACATGTAAGGATTAGCTTGTGCTGTTTCATCATGAAAAGAATATGATAAAGGAGTAATTCAAACACTTTACAGATTGTGTGTTCTGTTTTGGGCTTTTTTCTTGACAATCTCTAAACGAAAATTTATTTTAAACATTAAGACTTTTTTTTCCACAAATGAGAAATTTTTCTTCTGAATGAAGAAGCATCCTTAATCTCCTTAGCAGGCAAAAAGAATCAAAAAGAGGTAGGATTAACAAAGATAAAAAATATAAACATTACAGCTATGTTTTACCCCTCTCCCTCTTCATTTTGTTCAAAAGTCAAAGTTTTGAGAAGCAATAGAATATATATTCATCATCTTGGAAATGAGAAAACAACTACTGTGATCACTGTTTTTTGGAGCTGCTGAACAGAACAGACCAGTGCATGTCACTTAAAAAAAAAATCTACAAGAAGCCCATATTTTTCCCTGAAGTTAAAATGTGTATTTTAAAATCCATCAATTTTTGTATATAAAGATTCCAGATAAAATAGATCCCACCACATTTTTGGATATGCTTTTCCAATAGACATCTATTCCTCATTGTGAAAACTGCACACTCTATTTCTAATAAGTCTGTCCCTGCCTTCTCTTCCAGCTATTGGATTTCATTATGGCTTTTTCTGATAAATTGAAAATCCTTCTGTCACCATTATTTCATTTTTCATTGCTGAGGAATCCCTTTCTATCTCACGTGCTCTTTAGCTGGAAAGTATTGCATAGATGGGAGGGAGAAAACTGCAATAACCACTCACTTCACTGCATGACAGCTCATCCTGGCCAAATTTAAATGGCCAGCTACTAGAAAAGCACATTAATAAAAAGACAGACCTTGAAAGGGCAACCATTTCAGTAATGATATGGTAATTATTAAGCTAAGCACTGGTAGGGAGGAAGTAGTATCCAAATTTTATGAAAGCCTGAGACCTTGTCAGATTCTTCTAAATTTAAAAGTTAAAGCATGCTACTTGAAATCACTCTAGACTGATGAGACTGTATTTCTTGATATCTGTGAGTATATATATTTAGTGAAATTTCTCACTTTTTATTATCTCTCAATAGCATAGAACACATACACTAGCATATCTCTATCAGATGTTTTAATGTTTGTGTCATAATGTGATCGCATATATTATCAGAAAAATACCAGAAATTTGGAGAAAATTATTAATATATTGAGGAAAAAAAATACTTTTCTTAGATTAACTCTTCACTAGATCATTTTGATTCACCATCATCAACATTCTTCTCCCTTAAGAAAGATCAAACAAAAGCCATTTAAATTATAATTGCAGCCTCAGTGTACTGTAATGCTATAACTCCCCAGCAACTGCAAAATGCTGTGATATGCATTTGATAGAAAAATAAATGGATTATAAATGAAAAATAGATGGACTGTATTGATAATAAAGTTAAAATGAGATGGCTAGAATTCCCTGCAGTTCTTTGCTGACAGGCTGAAAGTGGAAGAAAATGGTAGTTTAATGTCCACAGTTATTCAGCATGACAAATTAAAAATTGTTTTCTTATTTGACATCACTCAACAGTCTTTAAGTTTGAGACTTAAGTCAATCATTAAGAAACTTATGCACATTAAGCCATGGAGCTGTCAAATATGGCTGCCTGTCATATATTCTTCTGAAGCAGAGACAGCCAGATACACTGCATGCAGAATATCAATGGGAAAATATCCTTAATAAACACCAAGAGTTTGACTGTACTCTCTCCAGGAGTTTTGGAGAATTAATGAAAACATGGGCAGAGGACACCAGAAAGTGAAGTTGGCACATTTGAATTGGACTGAAGGACAAAAGAATGAGAGTTTTAGTAATCTGCAATATTAATTGTTTATCTGCAGTCACACGTGCAGCATGAGGGCCAAGAGAAGAGAGACAAATACTATGAGGACACTACAACTGAGAAGTTGTAGAAAGAGTTCAAGACCTGCTGACATCCTCAAGCTCAAAAGCATTGACACTTATGGATCAAATCATTCTTTCCTAATCTCTACAATGAGAAATTGCACCCTTACTCGTGCACCCAGAGTGGAAAAGATCAATCCCTTTGGTCTTTGCCATAATTTCCAAAATCCTCAAACCATCACCATGTGGTATCTTCTAGACTTTCTCCATACACTTCCTAACCTAACAGGTCCTGGGGACAGTGATGGCAGCAGGATGCCACCTCCTTCCACAAACCTTACCTCCTAAGCCTATCAGAATTTATGCTATTGTGCTAGCTGTCCATTTATCTGGATGTAATAGTTTTGCTTCCTAAGGGCAAATTTTAATCAGAAATAGAAATACCCAAGATAATTTCCTACAATTCTGTCAGTTAGACAGTTGATCAACATAACTGTTCTACTTTATTCTATTAACTGAGAAAAAGACAGATCAAACTCAGTCCTTACATATGTAAAAGGCATAAACTAGCTTGACCAACCTGGCATGAATAGTAGCTTGCCAATCTGTACATATGTAGCTCCTAACCAGCCAAAAAAATGCTCTGGTTTAGCCCATAAGACATGGGAGAACAGAAAAAGTACACTAACAATGGGCATTATAGAAGATGTGGGAAGCTGGAATGACTGTGATGCAAAGACACAGGACATATAAAATAAATATATCAGAAACTAGGGTTCATATGTTCAGATGCCCACTATTGTGATTTGGGGTCTCAGTGTACTTTAGAACTTCGTAAAGTTTAATGTCAGGACATATTCCTGGTTATTGCTTGGCATTGTATGTTACCCAAGCTCTAAGTGATTAATCTAATACCTTAGATATTATTAAAGTCTACTGAGGAATAAATTCCTGTATTTCACTGAAGAACCTAAAAATTACACTCATGCCCACTCTGCTGAAGCGCTTGGAGTTCACACAGAGATATGCCAAAATTTTCTGCTGATAAAAAATTATTCAGTGTTAAAGAAAAGGGCAGACTTTTGGAAGTACTGAAGGGTCTTATGATTGTTTCAGCAATAAAACAGATTTTAAGGAGTGAGATCTTTGGGATAACTGGTCAGATCTCTGTTAACTGCTACCCTATAGCTCTGCTCCCACCTAACACTGGTATAGGTGCTCCCCAGCACCAGCTGAGTGGCAACTGGCTGCTCAGACACAGTTGAATTGACAAGGTCGCTGCCCTTTCCGGTCAAATATGCTCTTGTAATTGCCAGTATAGCCCAAACTCCTTGTTTTCATAGACAAGTTAAAAATGGTTAAGGCTTATCATTATTCCAAGATAAACCTTTCTAAATCTGTGACCTGTTAATCGGACAATTCAGATCACCCTTCAAAATGGCTTTTCCTCCTTTTTTTTCTCTCCACCCTGTCAGTCACAGTGCTGTCCTTTACCATTTCACAAAGAATAAAAAGCAAGATGAAAGAGGAAAGAAAACAGGAATACTATATCTGAAAAGAAAAGTGAAAGGAGTAAGGTTGCTATTCTCAAGCATTTGAGGGGAAAGCTAAATGTATCCTGTAATTTTGGAGAAAACACTGAAAGAGAAGCTGAACAGATTTTGTTGAAGGACAGGAAGCTTCTCATATCGTATAGAGCTAATCAAAAGCCCCAACTCTTGTGATCCTCAGTCTTCGTGGTTTGTTATAAGCTGATAAAGAGCAGCTATCTGACAAGTGCAAGAGAAGCATCTCACCTAGGCAATACATAGTTGACTGAGGAGCATTTTGTGTCAAAGAGGCATGAGTTGAGATTCACCAGTTGCTTGCCATGCATGAGAAATGTGGCCACTATGCTCATTAATTCCTGAACACTCTTTATTTTAATGCTAAAAGTGGTGCGACATTTAGGTCACCTTTAGTCTGAAGTTGGCATTTGCCTTGCAATTAGATTAATGAACACTCAGGGAAAGCTCAACAAATGCCAGAATCCAGTGAAACTGAAAACACTTTGGTGCCCATTAGAAGTCTACATTTCATCAGGAAAAAGCGACAGGTTCATTGGTGGCCATAGGAGATCGTGTGGGCTTGTCTAATTTTCCTTGGCTTTTCTCCAAAGATACAGCAGTCTTCCCATCCCTTTCCTATACTCATGCAATGACAAAATCTTCACACTTTGGAGGGTATCTCCTGTCTGAAGAGACTCAGGGGAACAATCTTTCTCCAAGGTCCATGATCCTGATTGTAACATGGGAAAGAAAAAAGAAAGCCAAAACTTGTCATCTTGAAAATAGGAGAGATATAGGTCTTCCTTGTGAGTAGGAATACAAGAGCTAATGCAATATCAATCTGTGAGGGGAATCATGCAGCCTCATGGCCAATCTGCATAGCATGATATGAAAGCATACCCAGTAGAAGATGGTGTTACTGGAGATGTAAGCTATAGACATATTTCCTACCTCTTCCCAGTAAACCCAGGCCTGCATATGCTAATTGATAGTCCTTATGATCTGAGACTGAGAGGTATTAATAATCTCTATGTAATCTGTGCTATCATAAAGTACAAGGTCATACTCATAGGGACTAATATCAAGACTATCTGATCTATGCTGATGTCTCATCAGTTGGACAATATAGAGGGGAAAGACCCAATCTGCATTTTTCAATGAGAGGATTATGAGAAGCAATTAATTTGGTGTGATCATGAAAAAGTAAATGAACTACTAGGATCTAAAAGATAAAGTAGTTGCAGTAGTGATACAAGATTGCTAACGACACTGTACAAGGCTCAATCCAGAATACTGCAAATAATTCTGGCCACCTATATTGGATAGAAATTTGTTAAAGTGATAATAGATGAAGAGACCGGCTACTAGGATACTCAAGGGAACTTAAAAACCATTGTAGAGACTAGAAGATCTCACCTTGATTATCCAGGAAAGCAGAGGTAATACAGTTCTCTTCAGATACAGCAAAGGACTGAAAGGTAAAAGAATTTTGAAAGCTCAAGGTCGCTGCTGGCAAATGAATAAAGCAGCACAGCATGACCCTAATGAAAAGTGGAGAGACAGCCTGTAAGCATGAAAAGTTCTGCAACAGCCTCCTTGAAAAAGCATCAAGGAAAATTTACTCATTACAAGATGGAAAACTGTCACTTAGTGAGAGGAATCCCAAAAAACTGTGAAATCACAGTAATGAAGGTCCTGCTCGATCCTACATTACTGCAAAGCTTTACAGACTGCTGACCACAAATTTCTAAATCTAGTCATAGTTGACCAATAGCTTAAAAAATATTTGGAGAGTGGGCAGACCAACGGGAAGGCTCATTTGTTAACACACCATGGTAAAAACTATTCAGGTAACTGAAAAACTTTCTGTAGAACTCAACTACATTGAGCAAAGCAGGTAGAAAGAAAGCATCTTGCTCAAAGGACATTGAACTCAACTGGCAATCAGAGTGGCTGGTTTCAGTTTGGTATCTTATCATCTTGTTAGAGACAATTAGAGAAATTATTTTTATGTATTTAATATCTTTTTGTAAAATAACATCAGTAATGTCATTCAATCCTAGTACAAGGGATCACAAACACTAATATGTTGGAATTAGGACATATTTTATAAAATTATCTTAGAACAAAGGATGGTTTGTTGTCATTTTCACTATATAGTCATACTTGTTTCCTTCTTCTGGAAGAGCGAAAAAACGAGTATTGAGTGTTCAAAATTAGATAAATCGGTATCTTCAGAGTAATGATAATTAAGCCATGCTTCATGGTAATTCTATTTTTAAATACATGATAAAATATTATACTTTTTAAAATGTGTTGTATTAGGAGAGTAAATGGATTTTTATTCTTTTATCTTTTTGATAATCACTTGAAAAATAAACAGATTATGTAAAAGATATAGTTACCTAAAACAATAAATATACTGGACTTAGTGACAGAGGAGGTCTCTTTCAGATTCCTATTCCAAAAATGACATTTTGTGTGCAGACATGGCTTTTATGCTGTGATTTTCAAACTGAAAAGTGCAATCTACTGTAAAGTAAGTGACAATGAGTGGAACGAGATCATTTTTATTAGATCATTTCTAAAACAGATATGGGAAATATTTTATATATATTTACCTAAGTTTTTCCAAGGACTTTTCTATTTCACATTTCCCTGGCTTCCTTTGCGTCTACCTAAAGATGAAGAGACAATAATCATTTCTGCAACCCACCAACCTCTTACTCTTCCTTAAAGACAGCTGTTTCAGTATTACTAGATTGAGCTTGAATAGTTAAACGGCATCCAAATATTCTTTAAAAAAAAAAAAAGTGTTTGCTAAAAGGTTATATATCCACTGTACACTGTACCTTAGCATAAGTAAAACTACACTGCTTTCAATCAAAATATGACGAAGAGGGCACATCCAAATTGATGTATGGACAATGTAATCCCACAAGCTGTCAGAATCACAAATAGAGAAGATGAATTTTAAAGACAGGAAAGCAAACATACTCAATGTGAGAAAGGTTACTGCAGAAAGGATTAATCTGACTTTTTAGAAGAGCATGGAAAAGATATTACATGTTGACCTTAGAGTGTGTCACCAGTTGTTTTTCAGAAAGAATGTAACAAGTCCTAACACTCTTTATGCTTTTCAGCAGCAAAACTCATCTCAAAACATCTAGCTTGTCATCTCTGCAACTTTGCCCTTTACATACAGAGCTTCTAGGTGAATATACTTATCACTACAGACTTCCCTGCTGTTTTTGGCTAAGAAGTCAACAACAAATGCATGTTACCTTAGCATTTTTTCTTCTTTTTGAGGGCTTCGAGACACATTTTATTTTACACAACAAGGTTCCACCTAGTTTCACATTTAACAAGCAAATTTTGCACCTGTGAATTCAGATGCACTGTAGGTTTGCTTTATGATTAGTACCTAGGCTGAACACATATAAACAAAATTGATCTGCTTTATCAGTAACAGGTGCAACATCAAGTTATTCTTAAGTTTCAGTATATGTGGATTTACAGCTAGTCTTCAAATAACAAGTCTACTAAAGAAACTGTGTTACAATAAATAGCATTCCAGACAGCTTGAGTTCCAGCTGTGTCATCTTTATTTACCAGACCCCATACCTAGCTTTCAGCTTGTATAACATCCTGAGAAACCCACAAACAGAATAAAGAAAAGCATGTGTGTTTATCTTTGCAGCTAGTCTGTAAAACACAGATATAGTTTTACAGATAAAAATAATTTCTACCTGAAGAGAGAGTTTAAATTGCAGTCTTCTGATTTTAGAAAGAACAGACCGGGTGACTTGCAATTTAGTTCCAATTTGCCTAAGCACTGTATCTAATGTTAATTGAAAGAGTAGATATTATTTGGCAACACTGCAGGAAATCTGGCTGGATTCCAGGCAAAGAGGGAGATGATAGAGCTGTTTATTTTGCATGAGCTACTCTGAATTTTATTCATATCCAGCTTAATCCAGATGACTTTTTACTCAAACTGATTGATAATCAAAAAATGGTCAGAAGACCATGAGGGAAAAGCCATTTTGCTTTTTCAGATACAGTACCTCTACTTTCCTTTAATGAAAAGTGGTTGAGAGATGTTTTGTATTTCCACAGAAGTGAGAGACAGCAACTAATTAGGAAATTACATTGTATTTGTCATCACTCATGAACATCTCCACACCATGCCTTCAATAAAACCCCACATACATAATGCAAGAAAAGAGTTTTTACAGATAAAATGCACTCAGAATACCAAAGTTCTGTCTTAAGGAAGTGACTCTGAGATCAGTTTTACACGAGAAGGGCAGGGGTGTGGTGGTGGTAGAGAGGATGTGGAAATCCTGTCTTTGGTTCTTTTCTTTATCATTTCAGGATGTTCCCTAGTTACAGTGACAGATATTCAGCATTATGGAGTGATGGGTCTCACATATCTTCTATTGGCTGAGTATCCTCATGCTTCCCTATCCCACAAAATAAGTCCCCTGTTTCTTCAAACAGGTCACTGAACTATACAAGAATGAAGCTCTCACCATGTCATTCATCTAGAGTCACAGGTGAGAGCTCTAGTCAGCAGCAGATAAGGGAGAAGGAAATCTATGCCCTCTCTTAAATGGAATAAATGAGAGGAACAGCTTTAGTTCAATAGCTGGACTGTAGCTTCAGTAATGATTTTCCCTGGTAATTAGTTGACTGCTTTTGCTGGTAAGGGACCAATGGGTACATATTTCCTCAAACTGTTAAAACTTTGCCATCCAGAGTAAGCCTTCACACATGCAAGATTGCTCCAAAGAGTGCAGTGTTGTCTGATTAATTCAATACTTATACCTACACTTAAAAAACAACAAAACAAAACAAGTAAATAAATAAATAAATGGGGGGAAGGGGGGAAGAGACAACAATAAAATTCTTCAGCTAGAACCAGTGGTGTGTCAAAGACTGCAGCAGGTCCAAATGAGCATGTAGGAATCTGACACACCACTAGCAATTCAGAACAGAAACACTCCAAGAGAAAGACCTGCAAACCACCAAACTAACATTTTGGAAGAGTGGAAGCTACAGTTCTTAAAAGTAGCATTTTTCTGTGACTTTGCACATTGGAATTGTTGTTACAGGTAAGAAGATCCACAGAGAATGATGATGGAGAAACATTGATTCAATAAGACTACTTGGTAAAAGAATTTCCTTTTGTTTTTAAACTTTTTTTTACAATGCTAAGAAAAGTGGGCAAGTAACTGATATATTTGCTCTTAAATACTTCATCAGCCATCAGTCTGTTATTTAAGCTCCTTTGAATTTTTGGAAAATTTATCATTGTAATCCTTGCAGGTTAAAGAACTGCTATCAGCCCTCTTGAAACAAATAAAGCAGATACAAAATTTGTTTTTCTATCAAATAAGGAGATTGTTGAAGTTAGGAATGAAACCTAAATTTCCTTAGCTAAAGCTCAGCATTTTAACCTCTGACTAGATGGCAAGTTCTAAAGCATTTTCTTGTCTTTATCAGTGCTCCTACATTAAAACCAGTCTCAGATCACAGAGCCATCACAGATGGACTACTCTGGAATACACTGAAAATTATTACATTTAGAAAGAAAATGGTAACAAGCAAGTTTTGCCATATTGATATGGCAAAACAAACAAAAAAATCACCCAAAAGTATTTATTCATTCATTTATTAGTACAAAACCAATAAAATAATTTAAGCGACATGCATTTAGGACAATAATTCTGAAAATTTTTAAAACTCATATTGTCTCAAAACTAATTTGATAAAATCAGAATCAAGTTTTACTAGATATTGCTCACTAAATATCTGGAAGACTAGACGGGAGAGAATGTAAGAATCATTATATATTTGCCTTTTTCATATGCTAAGATGATGTCAAGGCATTTTCTACTGCTTATTTTTGAAGAGTTTGAATTACAGACATCTTAGGTGTTACCAGCAACAAAATTCTTAGCATGAACTGTTTACCGGGCTCTCAGCATTTCTTACTTCTGTCTTGAAAAAGATAGAATGAATTTCAGGGCCACGCAACCACATGCCAGGTATGACTAGTTTTAGCAGTGCTGAAGGACTCAGTTTTTGAATAGCTCATTAGAAGGACACACACTGAAATCTAAAGGTTATAAAGAGACACATCCAAACTTCCTAGCAGTTGCTTTCATGAGAAATTTCTAGCGAAAAGGTCACTAAAGAACCTGACTTCTCCCCTCTCCAAATTACCATGCAATTGTGCAGTACCATGCCTGAATGACAGGGGGTATTAACAACAAGAAAATTAGAACAACTAGAAATAGTAAATAAAAATCACAGAAGCAGCAAGGTTAATGTTATATTTGTGGTCTTCTAGACAAGGTCAAACAAGGAATATGGGATGAATAATAGTACATACGTATTACCATAAATTATGTTGTACATATATGCACACACCTATGCAGATGCACACATGCATATTCATTCATGGATGTTTTGTTCTTATCATAACATGCCTCCCTACATAATGGGGGAAAAAAGTCAAAAATTCATTGACTTACAAAAGCCCGGTATCAATCCCACTGTTACTCAACGATTCATGTTGATGTAAAAGTGGGGGAACACAGTGGTGAACAAAGCCTCAGGTTCACTCTTTTTTTGCATAAATGATGGTGGGTTCAGTTTATGTATACCCGTGTATTTGCTATATTTGCACATTGTCATGTCAGCATTACCTTCCTGTGCACAGATTTCCAGTCCTTTCAGAGTACAGGCATTCTGTTTTTGATTTTATTATCTCACTGCTTGTCAGTCACAATCTGACTGGTTCCCCTTTGATTCAATTGCACAGCAACAGTAATGAGTTGGTAAACAGCTGCTCAGTTTTTTTGTGCCATCTTAGTTTTATATTAATCTGTATGCTTGCTTAAAAAAAAAAAAATCCTAGAAGAGACTCCAGTGATTTTTCCGTTTTGCTTACCTGGTTTCCTGGTGGTCTGGGTTCATAATCCAGGCTGTCCTCAGATCCTCGGTGTAGATTTAGGGCACGGATTGCTCGTCTGCCTTCCAGGTTCTTCAGTTGGATCTCTAATAGGCAACAACACAAAAGTTTTTTTGAAGTTCAGGCATGAAATAGAGAACAATTTCCCTAGTTTTGTGATCACTGATTAGTTAAACTTCACCCACCTGGCCATGCCTCATCCTCACAGTGAAGAACTGGACCATTCTTTGATATCAGAATCTAAAGACAATCTGTATTTTTCAATTTTTCCTCTATTGCTGTTGTTTTCAGAGCATCAGCCAAAGTATTTCTGCTCATCACAAAATAACAGTGAAACAAAATCATAAAAAATACTGGTCCTTCCACTCAAAATGTCAGTGTTCAGTCTGAACATTTCACTGAGCCACTGTAGTTTTTAAGGGCCAGTGTAAGCTGCAAAAGCAATAAAAAAGATCCAATGTTAAGGCAATGCAATTGAAAAAAGATTCTATTTTTTTCTCCCTTAGTGTGTGAATGTTTCATTATCTTGGATTTTAATGTTAAAAGACAATACAATTATCAGGAGCAAACACTGCCACTAAGCCTGGACGAATACCTTCTTCTGATTAATATTGCTTCTTTTTTCTTTCCCAAACACTTCTGTTTTCCTATCATTAATTTTGTATCCAAAATTAACTGATAGATTTAACATTATTGTTTGGAACATTTACTAAGAGTTACTTAATATTCCATCCCACAGACCGAGTAATTTGGTTTTGGCTAGATAAAAGAAGTGCCTGTTTTGGAGGAATACTCTGTTTGATAGGGTAACATTAATAACCCATGATCACAGTTTGCTGCAAATATTGATGAAAGAAAAACTGAATTTCAAAACAGTTTCGTTAAACAACCTGAGCTGCACATGATAACTTTTAAAATATATAACATTTAGGAAGTTCTGTTTCAGAACCACTCCCTGAAAAAAAAAAATTTAGAAAGACACCTTGATACCTTGTATGAACACCCACAGAAAGGACATGGAAGACAAGCAGAGGCTCCCTTTTTCAAGTACATCTCATAGGTAAGATATCCCTCATCCCTACAGGAAGACAGTTGCAGCATCAGCCTTATTAGAACATTAAAAACAGAACTTCTCTCCAGGTGATAGAAGTTCCTGAAAAGTACCAACCCAATGAAAAAAGTGTGTCACTTCATAACATTAAAAAAAAATAAATGTACAGCATTTTCCATGTTGTATTATTTGAATAAATACAGGGTATAAACAATTCAAACTTACAGCTTTCATCCATCCTACTGTAACAGCTAGGAATATTAGGCAAGCTTCTGCTATGGATATAATCTCATACCAACTGCCCTTTTCATGTAGTTCATCAAAATTAACATTTATATCACTTAAAGCACATGGAACTTCAGGAATGGAACATACGAGTCCTACATGTAGTCACAGTGGTTGACTGTAGTTACAAAACATGACGTCTTGATTATTGAAACCACCTATGCACACAACCACTGATAATCCATGAGGATCTAAGCTAAGGTCATTAGACACTTAGGCATTGCCCACTCCAAAATCATGTTTAGCACCACACGTGCCAATGTACTTCCTGAGATCATGTATTCTTCTTGTGCAACCAAGGTACCCAAAAATAAGGGCTTTTTAGATATTAAAACTGCAACCTTCTAAAAATACTTCATATCAAAACTTGCAACAAGCACAAGGAAAAAAGTCACTAATTACTTACTTCCAGTTGGTTGAATTAATTACTATTCCAAAAATGCATATGCTTAGGGAAAAAAACCTGTCAGCTTTTGACAGTTTGATCTAATACCCTAATACAATATGCACCAATGCCACATGATGAATGGAAAGCTAAACCAAAATGGAAAATACATGAGAGTAAGATTGAAAAGATAAATTATTTTCTTATTTGGACATCTCCTGTTAAAAAATGATACCAAAATGCTGATTCCTAAAGTTAGTTGAATTCTGTGTATACAGGCAGTGATGAAGCCTTACGTAAAGTATCCAGCAAGGTTTTCTCTATACAAAGCCTGAAGTACCCCTTTCTCTTGAAATAATTGCATGTTGAATGCAATGTCCAATGTAAGAAAGGAGAAAAAAAGACTACTAGACTATTTTAAACACTTAAGTATCACTCTGGACAAAGTAGATTCTCTTTTGAAATTTCCAGAACACGGATTTTAAATAAAGCTGGTAAGTAAAAATAGAAAAGTAGTGAAACAACCACAGAAATACTTTCTTTAGAGACATACACAAGCTTTTGATACTGAAGAAGATGCTGCTGATTCTGAGCAAGGGCAAGAGTGACTCTTCCAGTTTTTTAAGACAGTTACAGTCTGGTAGTTTGCCACTGAAAAATTCTCCTCCAAATAAGGGGAAAAAAAGGCTTTGATAAAAGGTTAATATATATATATATATTGCACAAATAAGAGAGACATCTCTCTCCACATCAGAAACCAGGCTTGTCTTTCCACACAGACCTATTTGCTACGTTTGATCTTTTTTCCTTGGTGTTCATTTCCAGGAACTATTTAGCTGTTGTTTTTTCCATTGTCTTCACGTATATCTTGCTATCAGGGAGAAGAAGAGGTAAGTTTTCCTCAGCACACATTTGTGATCTTTCATGGTTTGTGTTCTGTGTCCTGTCTCTTTTGTTTCTGTCTTAGTGCAGCATGGCACACACAGCAGACAGTGAACCAAATAACAGGAGAACAGCTGCGCTTCTGTCTTCATCAATAGCTGGGCCTTTTCTTACACATCAATGTTTATTGCTATCCCAGCACTGCCCTCAACCCTGGAGATCTCCCAGGTTTTTCCCATGCTGCTTCTAGAGATTCTTGAACTCCTAACCTAGCAGCATTTTATAAAACCTGAAAGGATAAAATATGTTTTAAAGTTGAAACAATCAACATCATGTCCTGCCTATGTATTTCAAGCCGACAAGGGTGAGACTGATCTCACATAGCTGCAGAACTTGTCTACCTCTGAGGTAGTTTTCCAGGTTCCTTTTGCAATCAGTGGAAAGAAGTGGACTTATCTAAGATACAGTTCACTGAATGTCTCTCGTAGACATCAAACAGATATTTTGGATGTTTCCCTTAAAGCATCCTAAACTGCATCCTACTAGAACCCATCTTTTCTATCAACCAGAAAGTGCACCTATACAACAAGCTTAGAAGCCAGTGTCTAAATATCTACATTTGTGTTGGGTTTTCCATAGCTCCTATGCTTGTGGAGAACACCTCTATGTGAAGAACACCCTGGAATATGTAACTCGGGGTAACCTCAGTGATCTGCAGTTTGAGCTAATTTCTTATCATAAAAGAGGAAGAAAGACTCCTCTGACAGCCTCCTACAGATCTCTTTCACCATATTCTGAAGTCTATGTCACTGATCAATGCTGAAGACAAAATATTGGTCAGTGTGGAACTTGGATCTGATCCGGTCTGCTGAGTCCTGCATTAAATTCAAACAACTGTAACTAAAAAGAATAAACATTTTGCTCTAGGATGCTTTCCAAGGAGAAAAAGATAGATAAATAAATCTCAGAAAGGCTGATTCAGTCTCATTGAATCTCATTTTGAATTTATCACTTATTCCAACATTACTACCATGCAAATTTCTACAAAAGCTGAACGTGTGTTTGATTCATTAGCACAGAGTTTTGCATTCACCTTCTGCGGACTAGGTTGGGCTGAGTATGCAGAAATCAAATGCTTGCAGATTGCCAATTAGAAGGATTTATTACATGCCTTTCAGGAAGAATCGAGACAACTATCCCCAGGGAAATACTCACAAAGCATGTATTCCTCTGAAACATAGAGGCCAATGGGTGGTAGCAGGCTGCTGAGGCTACCTATTTGTTAGTTCACAATAGCTGATTAAAAAGCTTTTTATTGACTTCTTGGGTGAAAATCTGTGATTACTTTTATAGCTACCAGCATTATATGTAACAGTAAGATACCACTATGTAGGTAAAAACAGATTTTCCTTTTGAGTTAAAGCAGTACCTAGTTCCAGCTAGGTTTACTTGGAAACCAATTCCATCTTATGAGGAAGTCTTAATGCTTTTACCCTTATTTTCAACAGATTTTGAGAAACCTGAAAATTATTTTTTTTCAGAGATAACAAAGAAACAAAAAGAAACTTCTACAAATACCAAGAGCTCAGCCATGTGCTTGCTTGTGACTGTATACAGAATAACCTTCCTTCTCAAAGCAGGTGAGCGGACAAACAATTTGCACAGCATATGCATTCACTCTGTTTTTTATAAGTTCCATCCTGTGCTTCAGAAATACTAAGAAAAATTTCATAGAATTCAGCATGCTGTAACAAAACCTATTCAAACCAACAAAACAGCAGTTTACAGACTATTTCTTTGCTTTACTTGGGTGAGCTTTCAAAATATTTTTTTTAAACTTGATTTATTGAATATAATTTTTATCAGAAGAAAGAAGTCAAAAAAAGGGAAGGCAGACAGATGTAAGATGAAACCTAAGGAAGATATGAACCACATAAAGAAACTGTCACACAGGCAGAACAATACAAGACCACTGGGTGAAGAAAATTAAACAAATCTGTGCAAAGGTAAGTAGTTGAAGAACACAGACCACTTCAGAAAGGGTCATTCATCATGATATTTTTTCGTGTGGATTGAACACTGACTAAGCTATAATAACAATTATCCTGTCCTTGTTTTGGGTGGTGCTAAAATCCAAAGTCACATTTCTCCTTTCTTCCAGATATACTGTAACAATATGAAATTATAGCTCTTTGAAATGTACTGGGGAAAAAAAAAGTTTACAATGAAAATATTATAGATAGAAATCTTAATTAAAAACTTGTCCCATCATAAGCCATTGAGCATCAGAAAATGTCTAAAAACATAAACAATGGTCCTAAAAATACATCCACACAAATTAAATACCCAACCCCCCAAATTTTTCTGTGGCCACAGTTTTCTGCCTTTTTTATTACTATTTTCTCTTACTGCCTCTAATTGTCTACCGAAAACCAACATGGAAGTAAAAGCAGTGTGATTCACCTTTACCTGTAAGAGCTGAACATCATGATTTGAAGTGAAAACACTAAACAAGAAACAATGATTAACCAGAAATATAACTTACTACATTGGTCACAGAAAACCTGGGTTTTTTTCCTAAAATTTGATGGTTTACACCCACTAACCTGTTATCAAGTTCTTCTGAACACTGCAATCTCCTTTTCATGCCTTTGTCACTGAAGTACTCCTGACAGTACTCCTGATTAGCACGTCTGGAGCCCACCCCTTCCATATCTTCATCTCTATCCCACATCCTTAGTTGAGAAATAAACTCAGTGGCTTCCCTTGGAATTTTGCATTTTGACTCATGCATTGGCCGTTCCCACTAAGCGAACTAGGCAATAACCAATAACCTGTGTGTACCCTTCTCTCTGTAGGTGTCCTTTGTCTTTCTAGCATCTGATTTTCATAAAACTTGTAGGAAGTTACTGTCTTTTAGAGCCACTGTATTTTACTGAAATTGGGTAATAAATTTCAAAGTTATTAAAGGGCCCAGGGAACTTCCAGCCCTACAATTTGGTCATAAAAAGCTTCTTTCCCTAAGATGACAGGTTTCCCCTTTTCCATCACACTCCGAAATACATAAAATTACTTCAATTAATACACCATATGCAGCTTGTGGATTTTCCAAAGTGAGAAAGCAAAGATGTTACATTAACAGAGCTGTGATTGTGTTTTTGAACAGGAAGAGACCTTCCCTTGCACAGAATAACAGAAATTGGTAAAACACTCAGGTAGTTGGAGCCCGTCATGCCAACATTGTGGAGATTGAGGAAGAAGTCAGTGTCCGCAAGATGTTTCCACACAAAAGCAAAATATCAAGTTAAATGGAAAAGAATGGAAAAATCCTGTCTACCATCAAATACAGTCAACATGAATGGTCCATCCTAGGTATTACCAACTTGCACATTTATTTGTGGTTCCCAGCATCACCTACGATGCTCTTTTCCAGCCTACTGCTATTTGATGGGGATGCCCTTTTCCTTCTAGTTTACTGCTGCATGGCTTGGTAAGAGTCTAGGTTGATTTTCTGCCACATCTTTTATCTTGTAGTACCCTAAAGAGTTAATATCTTATAGATAAACAGTCCCCATCACTCTTTTCATAACAGTATGACTAACAAGAGGAGGACACTCAGGATGCTCAGGACATAGCTAACAAGTCAGAAAATGTGACGCATTAACCAGAATGAAAAGCAAAATGTGAGGAAACATTAACTTTAAAATAAAACTTAATTGATCTCAAGAAGACTGTTGGAAGAAGTTAAAGAAAAGGCATAATAACAGCCCAGGAGATGGAGACAGTCTCTTTTTGTTCCCTCTCAGGCTTTTTTCCTTCAATTTTTTCTGTTTATCTACTATATTAGAACCTCTTACTCCCAGGCTGTTGTTCAGAGATCTCATTAATCGAGATGTAGGAACATAACAATGAAGAGGGCAAACAGATTTTGATTCATAGATGTTTAAAGCTGCAAGAGATTGTTCACACTACTTATTTTGGTGTCTCATATAACAGAATTGCTCATCTGGATTTCTTGCAGTAGTTCCAGCAGTGGAAGAAAGAGAAAAATCTTATGCAAAATGAAGTATTCTGAGATTTGTTATTCACATATACACACAGAAATTAGCTAGCCAGAATACTTAAAATAGTTAAAACATCCAGAAAGCAAGAAAAAAAGAATCAAAGTCAGTGAAGGATTGCCAAAAAATGCTGCCAGTTTCCCTTCATGACTGGGATGCCTCCAGCCCAAAGCTAGAGGAGGATGTTTCAGGGAAAATGATCCTATTACCTGAAGATAGAAATGTTCGTCACACTCATGTCTTCAAGGAGCCCTACCTTTTTACTGTTAATGTTAATTTAAACAACATAACCCCAACTGATAACAAAACTAGGAAAGGTTGTCCTACTCCAGTTTCTGATTCTTCCTTCTTTTCCTTCTCATTAATCTAGTTTCAATATGGATGCCTACCCACGTAAATCCAGGATATGTTTTGCTTGTTTTCATTGGGGACTGGAAAATTATCCCATAGTACAGAAGAAAGAATACTAGAAAAAACATCAAGTATATCTGTAAACATATATCAAACAAACGAGGACAGAGGATGTCCCTTAATAATGAAAGTAATAGCAGTTACAACAGAACTAACATCTGCCTTCAAGACAGACATAAGGCAGTATTACACCCAAACCTTTCTACAAGTGTTTGTTGAAGTACCTTTTTGGAATACGAGTGGGAGAAGACACAGGGGTACAGAGGTAGAAGAACCTCTTTAGAAGAACATGAGACACCAGGCAGGTCTCTCAAGCATCGGAACGTTTCAGCCATTGAAGACCGTCACTCTGCCATAGTCTGTCCTGTTCTTCCACATCCCTGAGACTCCCACAGAACTCTACTCCTCCTTCTACATTAGTTTTAGACACGTTTTTACATCTGAAAAGGAAGGTAGGTCAGTTCCAGACCTCTCCCTCTGGGAGTTGTCTGGGTAATACTATCCACAACACAGTGGAATTTGACCTGAGGGCCTGATTTACAAAGATGATCTTAATTTTTTATCTCCTTCCTTCCTTTGAGTAAACTTCTTTTACATGGCTTGTCTTGCACAGAGAAGGAGGCGATGTTTTCTGTGAACTCTGCTGCTGAAGCTGAGTTCATAAATATCAAAGAAGAAAGAAATGCAGATGAATGGCAGCAACAGTGAAAATGCTGAAGCAAGGAAGAGAAACAGGAAAAGAAGGAGAAATGTTTCGGAGGATCATTTAAAAGCTGTAAAATAAAGCTATGTGTTTTGCAGGAATGGAAACATCTGAAATGAGAAAGCAATTTGCAGGCTATTTGGTCTCAAAGCTCCAACATGATCAAATACACCTAGAGAAAAAGAAAGATCGGGATCTTTTCATGTTGTTAAGATCCTCTTTTCCTGGTTTCCCACTCACTGTAGAATTAGCTGAGAAACTTGCAATTTTACATTTTCCTTCAAGTGTTTAAATGGCAGCCCCAGAACAGGTAATCACTTGTGTCTCAAGCTCATGAATCACTTTCCTTACACTTACCCAGTACTCCTGCAAATTGAAAACTGCAGCTGTGAAACAAAACAGCTCTCTCCACTCTTCTCAACATATTGCTTTAGTTTTGCATGTGAAGGTCTCTTCCTTCCTCACTGCTTTCCTTTCACTGCTGTTCAACAACCACTGGCTTATACTACAGAAACAAATGCAAGTCACCACTGCAACAGGAAAGGCCACCATTCTCAAAGCAGACAGTAAATGCATCTCAGTCAGGAGAGAGCGCATTTGTTTCACAGATGGACATCAAGACACAGACAGAAAGTAATGGCTCAATGTCAAGCTTCCTGAGAGTACTCTGGTGGAAATAGCCACAGCCCCATTGGAATTTTTACAGACTGTTGTTGAACATCAGAACATTGTCAGAACTAAGTAAAATTTGATTAATTTAAGTGTCCTAGCACTGAAAACAATCATCCTATTTTCCTGGTTATGACCATATAACAATGAAGGTCTCTTAGATGTACTACATCTTTTCCATGGAGGTAACTGCAGTTTCACCAGCAGTTGCCACTGCTGTCACTGCTGACAACTCCTATCAGTTGACAGTGATTCCATAGTCTATTTATAGGACCTGAAAGATTGGTTTGATTTTGTTTGGTGTTTTTGATTGTCTGGTGTGTTTGGATGGGGTGTTTTTGGTGTGGTGTTTTGGGTTTTCTTGTTTGTTTGTTTGTTTTTTCATGTGTGGGTTTTTTTGCTTTTGCTTTTGTTTTTTTCTTATTTTTGCACAAGGTTTTGTGCTGTTATAAATATCTCTAGAAACTGACCCTGATAATTCTTCTTCACTATCACACGCTGAGAACAAGGCTTGGGTACCCACCTCCTGTTTCATGGCCTTACTGACATCCAGTTTCCACACTGTATTTCAGCTCCTAGGATCTCCTTTGACTTTACCCTAGCATACATGCAAAACAATCTGGATCTTAGGGAACCTATGAAGACATCAGAGCATGTGTTCCAGGTGAAACAGTCTTTTTCCAATTGCTTCAGCTTTATATATTTCAAAACCAGATTTGATATATAATTTCTGGACTTCAGTTGCATTGTGGGATTGCCTTGATGACACAAAGTATCTTTGAATAAAATGTACCATTGTCCTACAAATATAGTAGGATTGTGAGAGGATAAGATAACTTAAAGCTGGTTTTCAAAGGGATAGCAGTTTTGGAAAAAATGAGGGTTTCAGAGTTTCTTAAAATGTGAATTACCTTAAATAATTCTGCAGAGCATTGTGCTGCTAATTTATCAAACCTGAAAGAATGTATTGTAAGAGAACCTAGAATAATAGAATGAAAAAGCTGGAAAATAAACAGAAGTGTTGTTACCACAAACCATTGCTAAAAATTAAAGGCATAGGGAAAAGAAAAATTCTTTTTGGTCATTTGGTAATTAACTAATACCATGAGGCATGAATATAGACTAACCTGATGTAGAAGGTAAAGCTAAAAATTTTATGGATGATCATAAAGTTAGCTGGCGTTTTTTAAAAGTTCAGCTACACTGTTTGATTCTGACCTCCAGCATAATCAAAGTGCTTTGTGAGGAAATATTTCATTTGCTTGAAATTTATCCATGATTATCTTCATGTGACCTCACATCCTTTAGTTATGGAAGATTCTAAAAAGTCTGGAACTGGTTGGGTTTCTTTATATACCCTTTATATCTCCAGTGTTTCAATTAAAGCTATGTTAGACTGTTTCTAATGCTAGGAAATCCTAAATTTTGCAAAATTTCAGGATGCAGTTTATTTGTCATATATCAACATGGCTCATTTTCCCAAATCCTTCTTGTTTACATGGTAAGAATTAGTGCTAGACTTCAGTGTCAGGTAAACATTTATTTGATTTTAAGATTTTCTTCCTTAGAAACATTCTTTGAGTTAGACTGCCACTGATTTCAACAAGAGTCTGGTCTTACTTTATATAATTCAATAAAGTAATGGTTTACAGATATCTCCTTTTTCGAAGAAGCGCTTACTAAATGAGATATTGAAAAGTGAAAAATCAGAGAGCACCCCAGTCCCAGAGGCAGGATATTCATGGAAAACCACACATTGGTGTTAAGTTCGGGGACGCCATGAACTTAAATATGCCTGGCTCAGATTTGCTCAAATCATTGGGAAATGAATGCACTGCAGGTTCTTACTGGCATGGTAACACCCAATCTCAGGTATGTCACTCTTAGAAAGCACCTGCTGCAGTCTTGATCTTACTCCTACCAAAAGCAAACTAAATTGTGCACCCACCTTTTTAGGTTTCATGCTCTGTATAGGAAAAATCTAAGCAAGAGAGTATTACTGTGTGAACAAGTTAAGCCAGTAGCAGCTGCATTCAGTTAATTAGGATCAAAAAGGAGTGTTTTGGCCTCGACTGGTGTTTTTGATAAAGAGAGTTCTGTGTTCTCAAAGGGAACACCACTTTGAATGGTCTGCATGATAGCATGGGTTTTTCTCCCATGGCAGAACACAGCCACCACATGATGTGAGGTGAATGTGTGGGATCAAGGCACTGGTTTAGGACAGGCCTGGGAATTCTGGTTAACTAAAAGACAAACATCAGGCGCTGTTTAAAAGAGGATATGAATAAAAGGGGAACGCCGGAAAGATTGGTGGAAAATCCCAAAATCGAACTCTGTGTGGTGGCACTTTTAGTGGTCATATTCACCATATACTACCTTCAAGACAAAGGTGATTTTGGACCTTATTTAGGGTTGGCATAGCCCCAAAAGAAGAAAAAGAATCTGTCTAGTAACTTTTACTAGAAAAGATTTCACTCTTGCATTGGATGCACCTAAATCGAACTGGCAGCGTATCAAAGTCAAAACACAACAAAGTTTCTGGAGAGAAAAAAGCACTAAAAGCACCCCACATAAAAACTCTACTGTTATATACCTATCAAAACCAAACAGAAAATGTACTCCATGTAGAGTCTGATAAGCAAAATTTAACACAAACAGTACCAGCATAGTATTCCATCCCTTCCAATTGTCATATTGTAATCACCTGTTCAGTTCTACATATCTGTCCTCATGATTATATTCCAGCTTTCAAGCAAGAGATGCATGACTGAAGAAATACACTTCAGAAATAACATCTTGAGACTTCCTTGAAGTGTCTCAAATAATAATTTTCAGTGTTTTAAAAATAGAATGACTGAAGGAGTTGGGGAAAAAGATTAAGACAAAGAGCAACACTGAGGCAGGGAAAACCATATATCATATTATATGCTCATTTCCCCAGGGTAGTCACACATATGTATCAGGATTTAACTGATTCTGTATTGTTAACCCAGACTAGCTGCAGCCTCTGTGGAGCCTGCCACTATGTTCCCTTTACTATTTTCTGCACTCAGCCAAATTTTCTGAACATTTCTCAGATGAAACATTCTCATGCCTTCCACCTACCTTCTATGACACCCAATTAAAGTGCAGTTGAGTGGAAAGCACCTAAGACAATTTCATAATGCAACAGAATAAGAGAGAAACACCAGTTCCTGTGCAAAATGGGTTGCTACCTAATGACACATCAAAAGACTTTTACAGAAATATAGTTGTTGGAGTAAAAATTTGCTGCTTTTTCAGGACTAAAAATGCTCAGGGATTTTTGATTCCATTGAAAGAAATTCACTCTAGATATGTAGAAATATTTAGTAAGGATTTTACCTAGCTATGGAAGCTGAGAATGTTACCTTCCAATCAAGAGTTCTTCAATATTAGGTAGATTTTTTCAATTTGAACTACATAATATCAGGTCTGAACACAAACCCTTTTAGAGCAGCCTAGAGGTTGCTTCAAGCTATGCTGGTTGACAAGAAAATAATAACCTTGTGTGGGAGAGAAAGAGGCATCAGAAAAACTTGACATTGTAGTCACTCAATTTCTTAGTACCCATTTGGAGTGGTTCTAGATGTATCAAAGGTATCACATGTATATGAAGGAAAGTGACACAGACTAAATCCACACCCTGAGACACACAATCATGTTACAAAATGCAGTTATCTTGAAAAGGAGGGATTTGAGCCAGGGAGTAGTTTTTGTTTCCTTGTGGAATTTGGTTTGTATATTAAACATCATCTGGGTATATCTATATAGCTGTGGATATACATATATTTATATAAGGGTTGGACTGAAAATGTACCATATTTAATTCTCTACAATCTTGAAACCTAAAAGATAGTTTCTGTGGATTTTTTTTTTTTTAAGGAAACCACTCACAATTAAAATTTTTCCTATTTGACAATCTCTGGAAATATATTCAAACCGATTATCATCAATAGCATCTAGTGAAGAGTAAACTCAAAAACTTGGTTATATGCCAACAGATAGCTGGAAGATGGATGTGTTTAGGGACAACAGCATTTCACATACAAAATTATCAGGTCAGCCTAGATACCATCTTAATTATTATAAGCTATTAAGCAAATATCTATGTCATTCAATAACACTGTGTCTACCATTTCATAGGCAAACACACTTCTTCTAGTCCATTTGTTTTAATGTAGGTTTAAGGACTGCTAGTGAACTGCTTGGCTTGCTAGGGGAAAGCTAAAAACCTATTGAACCTCCTCTAATTCCATGGTCTACACTACCCGTGCGCAGGGCTTTGCAGGGAGCATGGAAACAGCCCGAGTAGGAAGTGGAGGCCTTAATGGGTTGTAAGACAGAAATCGATTTTCATCTCCTCTCAGTTTAATCACCAGTCTGCTCAGTCTGAAGGGTTCCTTATGTATTTCAGAAATTACCTGCCTTCCTTTCCCAAAGTTTTTTGATGAGCATGACCTACAGAGCGAGGTCCAAGTCAAGCTTGTGTATTTGTGTCCTTCAGTCCAAGTGTCCATATTCATGCAGTAATGAAAGCAGGGAGAAAAAACACATCTTAAACTGAGGGGAAAAAAATCCAACAACAAAATAGAAAAAAAAAAAACAAAATTAAACCAACTAAACAAAAAAACCCAACCAACCACACCAAAACCAACCAGAAGCAATTTTTAAACACTTAAGAAAGCCCTACATTCCTTTGATTTTTAAGACCTGCTAAGAAATAATTTTGGGCATATTTCTCAATGACCAGCCCAGAGAGGAGACATGTTTAAACAAAATCCATTAGTGAACAATAATTCATGCTATCTATCATATTGTACCATTCATTCATGCATCATCTAGCAAGATGACATTTAATACAAAATAAGAATGATGAAGGTCACAGAAATTTGCACAATTTATTATTGGTGTCAAGCTAGATTAGTTTTGCCAGTGCTTGACTAAAATTTGCCAAGGATTACTGTCTCTGAGTAAAAGGTTACTATCCAGTGGATATTTTCCTCTCATATTTGGTCTTACACTGAAAACTGAACTGAATGTAGGGAGTTCTCTGAATCTCACTGGAAGAGCGTTATTCACATCTCATGTTGTGCTTCTGTCTTTCCTTTACTTACCTTTCCACATCCCTCCAGTCACTCTTCTCAATAATCCACCTAGGGACTACAAGAAGACGCAGAAGTAGGGCTATTCTGTTGGCAAACTGACAGAGAAAAACCCTTGGGAGACCAGGTGGGTGAAAGAACCCATGATATGCATGAGTAATGCGTTTTTTACGGGTACGTTTGAGAGTTGATCTTAATAATAATCTGCAGGAATGAATGGCCCTTTGAACACAAGTCAAAAATGATCCTACTTAATTAACCCATCGGATAGTTCTGGGATTTGCTATTGAAGATGCTAAATCATTTTAGTTCTTTGGTCATGGCAAATATGAAGTTGTAACAAATCCCTGTGTTCATTGAAATCCAACCCAAAGCAATCACTCACAT
Source organism: Chiroxiphia lanceolata (assembly GCF_009829145.1). NCBI lineage: Eukaryota > Metazoa > Chordata > Aves > Passeriformes > Pipridae > Chiroxiphia > Chiroxiphia lanceolata. The sequence continues at coordinate 25,769,771 of NC_045643.1, read as the reverse complement.
AGGTATAAGTGCAAAAATTGTTCAGTACTTTTCAGAAATCCAGTCAAGGTTATTTCCTCTAAGATTCTTGTCACAGATTTGAAATCCCTTTTCAAAATATCATGTTTGTGCTCCTGTGAGTGATTCAGACACCGCCCTTGTCCACCTTTAATGAAGTTGTCAGAGTTACATCAGGGTTAATTAAACCCAAGAGGCACAAAACTATAGTGTGGATTAAATAGGATGTCTCATAAGCCCTGGATATGAGAATGAATAATATTCAAACCTGACAAGCACTTATCATTCCCATAGTATTCTTGCACACATTGGTTATTCTAGATGCCTGTCCCTCATTATATGACAAAATTTGTCCAAAAGACTTGACATCAATTTCTCCTTCATTTGGAATCATATAAACATAATTTATATCATCCAGTGTTTAGTGCAGGGTTAAACTATACCTCTGGGTAACAAACAAATCTAGACTGAGTTTCCATGGATTCGTCATGAACAAAGTAATGTCTTTGAAGAGCAAAGTTAAAAAAACAACACCACAAAAAGCCCTTTGGTCTGAGCAATTTCAAGTCCTAATGCAACATTCTTGCCTATGAAAATTAATGCTGTAAAAGCCCTAGAGAGGAAACCTGTAGAAAAACTCATCCATCACTACAGCTAAAGCTGAGAAGGGCTTTTCCACTTAAACTTTTTTTTTTTTTTAAGAAAACTTTTTTTTTTAAGACAACAATACTTTCTTCCAGCTGAAATTATTCAGATAGACAAGAAAAAAAAAAAAGAGAAAATAAAAAAATTCTGAGTTTTCAACTGATTTAATCCCTCAATCTAGCTTACTAGGTAATCATATCAATATTAGATTCAGAACAAGAAGTGTGAAAGGAACAAGTGACCAGGGCATCCTTTGGTGACACTTTGCCTGTTCAGGGTTGGGAGCTTCAGTCACTCAAGGTCTATGTTCCTGTACAGGGAACAAGCACTTCCATAAACCCTCTTGCAACTGACAGAGTTAAGGATTAATTAGGTTGAAAAGACCTTATTTCAATATGGTCAAAATTCTTCAGAAATGATAAGATTTAATAAAATTTTAAAAGCAGTGCCAGCCTCTTACACTTAAAGAATGGTATAAATAGGTTGCAAGAGAGATTTTCCTTGCTCAACTCTACAAAACTTAAGAAAAACCAAACCAAAATAAAACCAAAACCACCACTTTAAAAGTCATTATATGTTAAAAACATTTAAAGCTTCCACTGAGTGATTTTACAAAGTACAACACAAAAAATGCACATTGAATGCAATGACCAGTTGCAAAGTGAAAGCTTCTGCTTTCGTGGTTCAAAGGCAAAACGAGCAAACTCTATGTAATTTTTAGACTTCTGATTATTTTATTTTCTTAACACTTTACCTGTTCCCAGAGGTGACATCAATGCCTAATACCAGGCTTTGCCTATACACCGCAACAAACCTTGATTGCTTCTAACTTTGCCAAACATAAATGCTTGGGCTTCAATTTCCCAATCTTTGTCTCTACCCCAGGCAAAACATATTGAGAAAGCTTCACTGAAGACATTTCTGTAATTTTCAAGAACAAATATACAATATAAAAAGATATAAGGTTTTATTGAAGTGATACAAAACTATCTGGCATTGATCCTTCAAGAAACTTTAGTGCCTTCATGCTTTAGGGAGAGGATTTGATGCCTTGTAACTGCATTGAGTCTGCTTCAGCTGTTCACAGCTTTGATACAGAGAGACCTCAGGCACTCAGCAGCCCTAAGGCGTGCCCCAGAAATAGTGGGGGGAAGAAGATAAGAGAATTAAGCAGATATGGACTTACTGTACCCATGAAGCAGCAATATGTTGTTCATATACCATCATAGTGCCAGGACTTGTCTGTTCTGTGCCATGCTTCATCATATCTCTGGATCCAGAGAAGCCACAGAGCTGTTGGGGAAATTCAGTGCCAGTCAGTGATTCAACAGGAAAGGGGAAGAATGGCTGATGATCCAGAAGTGGTGGACCCCACAGCACAATGCAAGCTGCCCCAGCCACAGACACAGCCTTTGTCACCTGTCTTTAGTTTGTTACTGAACACCGCCCCACAGCTCAGGCACCCTCTTGTGCCCTACTCACGGTTGTCATGATCACACAGATGATTAAGCTCTTATTTTATCCAGCTATTTAAACTAGGACTATTTCATGACCTCAAAGCTTCTTAAGAGCCTCTATTTCTACTACAGGGATTTTTTGTGCAATTATTTTTCTTTGATAAAGGCACCAGGGAACATCCAGTTCCACTCTTTGGGCTCAAAAGAAACCTTTGTCATCATCTCCAGCCCATATCTGAGCTTGTGATCCAAATTCAAGGAAAGATAAAGGAAATTTATTCATTTATTCCAGCAAACTTTGGATTAGGTCATGAAGTCAAGGCCACTCATGAAGCCAAACAAGATGTGTAATGCAAGCATGATCCTTTGGTGGTCTGGGGACCTGGGTAACAGTGTGCCTGCAGAACTCATGGGCAATAGGAGGGATGAGCCACAGGCATTCGTTCAATGTAATGGATTGTCTGAGTCTTCTTCCACTACCTTCCCTAAAGGTCAGTGTATATTTGGAGGAAGGGCCCAGAGGGGATTAAGACCCACTGTTAAGTGCCCCAGCAGTTGCTCAGACACAGCTTCTACATTGCAACCAGTCATCTTTTTGCATGATATTTCCCTACCTGCACATGATCTCACAGAAAGCAAAGCTGTTGCTTCAGAAAAAAACCAGTCCTCAGGCACTAATAGACATAATTTAGCACAGATTGCTGCAGCAGTCTCATACAACTTAACTTGCACAGAGAAGCACAAGGAGCCCTCCTATTATCTCTTTCCTCAGATTTGCTACATGGGCAGTAGCTGACAGCAGAACAGTGCTAATGTACTGATGGAAGAAGAGAGAGAAAGGAATAAAAGCTTTAAACCATCATAGCTAGTTTTGCAGAAACGGTCTGGCAATAGCTGTTCAGGATAAGGTTCATACAGACCACAGCTAGGGTTCCATGTCAGAACTTTGGGCAGTGATGTGCCTTTCCCTATCCGTAAGGTAAAATAGATAATTTCAGCACTGTCCGAACTCTCCTTACTCCAGCTTGAGATGTTTCTTTGCATGGATGTGATTTAACAGAGTTCCTTCTCCTTGCCCAACTTCACTGCAGAGGAAATCTGGGATGTCATCCCTGAATATCATTTCATGGGCTTATTTGGATCTTAACCATTAATATCCATGTACAGCTATGATTTCATTCTAGTACAAAGACCAATGTACTCTGAAGCAGCTGTAAGCAACAAAGAGGAAAAGTAGGGTGAAAGTCTTTAATGTAGACTGCCTTTGATGAAGAGAGCAGCCATATCAGCTAAGCTGAGGAAGAAAGAAATTAATGTCAGAAAAAGCCTAGGCCATTTTTTGTCCTGAGGTATGAAGGACTGGGAACAGTCTCAACTTGAATTACGAGGTTGTTTCCATGGGACCCCTGGGCTGGTATTTGTGTCCCTGCTTCTTACTCATGTCTGAGAGCAAAGTCACAGTCTACCCTCAAGGAAGAGAGTGCTGCGCAGCAGAAACAGCTCAGCAGTGAAGGGTTACAAATATTAGGCAAAATCAGGGGTAGAATCCTTTTCCTTAGTGTACCAGAATCATACACAGAAAACTTATTTTCATAGGTTTTGTAATAGAAAGAAACATCACTTCTGAACATGAAAATTTAAAAGTGATGAGCAGGAAAGAGATGGAGATAAGAGTGGCAGGCAAACCTGGGATCCCTGTTCTCTTCAAGAATGAATTACCAGGCTGGCTATTCCTGATCTCCTAAATTTCAGCTCAAATCTCACCTTATCGGGGAAATAATCATAACAGTGGGAGAATTTAGGAGCTTAAAACAAGATAGGTAAGACAAAGTGCTAATGAACCAAACATTGAGTTTTCAAATGCAGTGTTTTTTCTCAGTGTGTTGAAAATGAATGAAGCTGATTTTCAAGAAGAGCATTCTTTGAGCCATATACCTGTAACTGAGCTTGAGTTTTTACTTCTACTGTCTTTGGGGAGTTTCATTACTTTTTATAATATTCTAGCTGCCATTCAAATCTCAAACAAATAATGAATAATGTAAAATCAATTGCCTGGAAATAGGTTTACTTATAAAAATCCAGTGAGTTGGGATAACCTGACTAAATTGTTTCTCCTCATTCCTGTTGTTCATGAACTCCTTTTAATCTTCAGGCTCCCAGGTAATTTATATCCAGCAACCAACTTACAGATTTCTTTTGATCAAACAGACTGATGAGAACGATAAATTTTGAGATTGCTGAAATATCCAGCCCTGATAGGTTTGAGATGCTGTGAATGGTCTCAAAAGTATCTCTTGGGGTAATATTGCTTTTTATAGTTTCTTAGCTATTGAAAAGCCATACTCAGAGCATGTTGAAGAATAAAACACAGCTCATAGATAAGTTTGGATAATGGCTTCTGATATCAGGCCAGACATTTTACCAGCTCTGTTGATCATGGCTGTTGATTTTCATATTTAAATTCAGTAATACATTAGTAATACATTAATTATGATTTACAATTACCTCTAGTGAGGTAGGAGCTACATTGTACACTCCAATGAACTTCAGGAAAATTCACATAATTGCTCACATAAAAGAATAAAATGCTGTTTAATTTAACTAAACTGTAAACTTTTTTTAAAATACATTTTGTCTTGGCATTGTTATCACACATTTCTAAGCAGAAGAATTTCCGCGTGTCTTAGGCACTTTCAGCCTGCAAACAGACCAAAGTCACAAGCTGTGTTTCTATTTAAGAGTGTGTTCTCAGCAGTTCGGCATAAGCACCTTGCAGTGTAGGTCTTTCTTCCCCAAGATAATGTGCAAACAGTTAAAATTTACAGGGTTTTGTGGTTTTTTTGGGGGGTTTTTTTGTTTGTTTATATATAAAATGCAGCAATTTACTGATATTTCAAGTCTTTTAAAGACTACCAAATGATTCATAGTGAAGCTGAAAACCTGGCCACTTTGCAAATTTCTCTTTCACCTTTTTCACCATTGCAGAAGTCAAGACTGCATGAAACCTTCATGTACATACATTGTGAAGATGCTTTTAAGCCTGAAAAATGGTAAAGGGAAAAAAAGGGCAATGCCACTAACTTCAAAGCAGCAAATTCTTGAAAGCCATCAAGCAAAGAAAAACCGTAAGGTTTTTTCATCAAGAACTGTAGACATGTTGGCACAGTACCTCAGAAATATCCCAGAATCACATCTCTAACAATTAGTTTCTACACCGATGAACAGCCAGGCAAAACAGAAACCTGATGAAAATGGTTAGGACTTCTTTTTCATTTCTTTTAATCAGTAATTCAATCATTTTCATCTTTACCCCTTAAAAACAGAATGCATTTTTAAACCTTTCCTGACTTAGTAAGAACCCTGTGATTCTACAGAACCCGTGGAGGTACACCTAGACCTCCACTCTAAAATGGGTCGTGGTGAGGTCCTCTCACAGTTTCATCATGTTTTCAATGGAAGACTAAAAATATAAAAGAGGAACCCCTGATCAGTTCACAGTGCTGAGGCAACAACATTTGTGCAATTTTCTTAGAGCATACCCTGGTTCCGCTCTCCTTGGGGACAAGAGAGGCAGGCTGCCCAAAGCACAGAAGAGAAGGCTGCACACTTCAATAGACAGCCTAAGGCTTTAGGATATGACCAGTAAATGCAAAATTTTGTCTTTGTGACGCACAATCTCTCTTTCTAAAATAAAATAATAATTAGTAAATCTCTGAAATAAGATATTCACCTACAGCATTCCTTTCGGCATAACAATCCCGGCTGACAGAACAATGCCATAGCACTCCTAAACTAGAGGACCTTGAAGACAATGAGCTTGCTCTATCTCCAGTGCCCTGACAGTTCTCATACCTTACCCAAAGCAGCACCACTAAAACCTTCACCATCCAAGGTCACAGGGTCCTCAGACAACTTGAATATTCTTCCCAACAGCAAAACCTACCACTACACTCAGTCGAGACAACTCACAACTGACACAGTTGTCTCCTTTCAAGTCATCATCATCATGGCCAGGCTTCGCGAACAAAGATTTGAAAAGGACTCTGCCCACAAAGGTGGGTAGAGTGCTGCAAAGGTGCTGATGGTTGAAAAGGCCAATGCAAGATAGACAAGTCCAGCTGCAAAATGCACAGCTGAATGTCTCCTTAGGCGGTATTGGCAAGATACGGTTCTTTCAAGTAATAATGTAAGAATACACCACGTTTATAAGAGTTGCCTGCATGGTTACCATGGGTGAATCAGCCTTTATTTGTATGTGATTATTAGACTTGTCTAGACCACTGATGTATGATGACATGAAAAATGTTAGCATGGGGTAAAAATAAACTTTTACATGGTGTCCAATAAAAAACCTGTTTCTCCATGGAAATCAGATCTATTTAATGCAAAAGAAAAGGTCAAAGAGTAATAAACTAGAGGTTTGGGGTGTTCTAACCAGTTTTAAGAGTTACTGGTTTTGACAGCTATTTCAGATGGTAAACACATAATTTTGGACATATTGTGTTTAAAGATTCTTTGCTATCTGAATCATCCTGGACTCATCTTAAACTCTGAGCTTCCAATTTTGTATCCTTTGAATTACTGGTTCATTAAAAGATACATCCCCACAAAAATTCCTTAGAACACAAAATATTTACAAGTTTTAATCAATAAATTACATGACTTGTTTTTTTTCAATGGCACATTCATATCAAATGTTGAAAAGGTTCTCTTACTTGGTTAAATTTAAATTTTTTAAATTTAAGTTTTTCTTATTTGCAGAAAAAATGAAAACTAAATATCATTAATCTTTAATTCTATGGAGACTAACAATATTTATATCCTACCAAATTTATGCTCTTAGAAGTTTCTGAGAGGTCTCAGTCTAGATTAGCCTTTCTTCATACCAGAAGTCAGGAACAAGTCATGTGCACCCCAAAAAAAACTACACATAGCTCATGACACCTCTAATAACTTTCAGGGATCAATAACAGAAATGCACTTTTTGATTTGATATAAAAAAAAAAGACTATCAAAAATGTCTGCATTATAAGAACAAAGAGAAGTTGTTGTTAAAATTGTATTTAAATTGAGCTGATTTAAAATTCTGTCTCAGCACTATTCTGATCATCCTATTGGATGATGGACACAAATATCATAGCAAAGGCTCTTCTCATTAAATACTAGCCCATTTGCAAATTAGAAACCAATGAAAACCAAAAAAAAAAACAAAAAACAACTCAAACTAAGTCTTTCCAGGAAAGAGATCTGGACAAGTCTCCACATCTGAACTGTAATCTACCCCCAGAAGAATCTGATATTCTGTAGGTATGAAGCTACTCCAGTAGGGAGGAGGATTTTGTTGTTTAGTTTGAATTTCAGTGCTTAAGGTTTAATCAAATAACATCCTTATATCCCCACCCTAACACACTGTTAGCACACTCACAAGTTGCTTTCATGGTTTCTCCCCTCCACATAACACAACACTGGCACTAATTCTTATGTTAAATAGTAATTTCCATAGATTAAGATAAGAACTGAATAGCAAAGAGGAGTTGCTTACTTGGGCCCACTGGAGCTACCCAGGATGGAGTGGAGACAGGAGTCACAGCCGAGGAGAGAAGAGATTTCTTCTACCCAGGGAGAAAATTTGTTTTCTATGAGTCCAGTATGTTAAAAAAGAAAAAATCTTTTTCTTATAACCTGGTTGCTCAGAACCACAGAGAAGTACCCTATTTCTTTAAATAATCCAAGAAGATGGCTTGGAGGCTTTAGAGCTTTTGAAGTCACAGTGCCCACTCTTGAGATACTAAATAATGCAGCATAAGAGGAGATTGTGCCATACAGCAAGGCAAAAGAAGGAAAGACACTTGGAGCTGAAGGAGGCAATTAAGGTAGGGCTGCAAGGAAACCCTCAGGATGATTTTTGAGTGTTTTCTGCGAAGTGGCCCCTGAATTTTCAAGGACTAAAGGCATCAGAGGAAGAGATGTGTACAGCTGTGCCTTCTACTTTCTATTGACAGGCCCCTGGGGAGCACCAAAATGGAGCAGATTAAGTCTAAGCAGAGCACTCTTCAAAGGGGCCTGACTGCAACTCAGGTAGCCAGACACACCTTTACTATTTGCAGTCTCTAAGGTGAGTATGAATTACGTTGCAAGAGTGGCTGGCTGACCACTGCATACAATGCTTCCCTCATAGTGCTGGCTTAGTGCTGGAGCACTGGCAAATGCAAGGTCACAGGGACAAGAGGAGCAGGAACACAACCGGCAGGAAAAGGCCAACAGCTGAAATATTCTTGATTTGATCTCTTTCCTTTTTCAATTTTCAGAGTCCTGGCACAATGATGTTTTCAGCATTAAGAAAGTAAAAAGCTTCAAGGCTGCCTAACTTCCCCCCAGTACAACTTCATTCATCTCACTGTGCTGTCTTGGAATATCTCCCATGGACTAGCTATGTAAGAGCAATCCTCACATGCTGGGATTTCTTACAACTTCCTATTAAAGACACCCACTGGAAATGCCAACATATCAGAAAACGTGATGAACTCTGAATTAGCTTGTATTTTGAGTGCAAGAACACATTTCTACGGCACTGCCTGAAACACTAATTAAACGGAGAAATACAGTAATGAGACCAAGACAAACTACTCTCAGAGAACAAGAATAAATCCATTGCCTCCTGGATTTTTCACATGGCCACAGAAGAGCAAGACTTTGGTTTAATATCATTATTTCTGTCAGAATCATTGTTCATGTATAGGTGGGCTGAGGTTACTGGGCCATAGGACCCAATTTGCATCCTGATTAGCCTGAATCACGAGTGAGAGTCCATGTCCCCAGTGCATGGAAAAAAGAGTTCAGGTTTCCAGTCGGGGAAACAAAAGAAGAAGCACTCAGTTTGTAGGCCAGCATGCCAAGGTTCAAAAATCCATTTTGCAAATCACCTAGGAAAACCTATTCAGCCTGCTCATCTTATTTGTTTGCCAGCTTGAACATGGATCAGGAGAGTTGTTCAAGCTGTAAAACTCAAGCTATCCTCTTGTTCCATGGTAACAATTTATGCTAATTTACCATGCAGTTTATGCAAGGTAACATTACACAAAGGAGATGAAGGAGCAGAGAGGGTGCTGGAAAGGACCACTTTTATTTCTCCTAAGCACAGCAAATATTCCCAAGAAATTCTACACTACTGATTAAAATATCAGTTTCCAAAACACACAAGAGTGAAATCTGCGTTATCTGATACTTTACTAAGAAAGGAAATTTTTGTCTCTGAGAAATAAACAGCTCAAGTCTAGTTTGACTTCACTTAGCTGTTTGAGCCCCAGGAAAAAACACAGCTCTACATTTCCTTTGTAGTGATGGATTTCAGCCTGTGATTTGAAACAAATCAAGAAGATAAAGCTATTGTCCATAGACAGGATATTCACAATATGTGGTCTGTGCCACTAAAAATATTTAGGGATCCTACACTGAAAAAAACAAACAAACTCAGAAAACAAAAAGAGAAATCACCAAAAAAGCATCACCTCAAAAAAGCAAAATATACAAGAGAAAAACAAAACTAATTGCTCCACTGCTGAAGACTGGGTGAGGGCAGACATGAATTTTCTCAGGTAAACTAAGAACTTTGGTATTTTCTGACTCACAGTCTTGCAATGGCTTTTTTTCCCCACTGATTAAACAAAGTGCTTAAATAGTTAAAAATCTCAGGCTGAGAGTGTGAATCTCAAATTTCATCACCAAATGCTCAGAAAGGTGAGTGACTTGCATGATTTGTAGACATCTTGACCTAAAGAATTCAGTTAAGGAGACTGAAGCTGCCAAAATTGGAAAGGAAACTGGATAAGTTTTGCATATTGAAGTTTTATTGTACTTGTATGTAGTGTTTCTACAGGTATTCATATTTCACCCTGAGCCAGACACTAAAAAAAAGACCAAAACCAGTTCCTGTTAAAAAAGAACTAATGAGCCAAACTGCAAGGTTTTTACATCAACCTTGATCCATTGCCACTGGTGAAGGCTGCCTTCCATATGCCTTCATCTTCCATGTCCTCCAATACAGGACAGTTCATATTACTTTTAATGCATTAAGTTCCTTGATTTTTAAGTCTTTCTTTATCATATGGTGCCATTATGAACACCACTTAAGAAACAAATTCTTATAGATGGAAATAAAGCTCAAAATTTCACATTAGGGAATGTACTGATGTGCTGGCACTGTCTCAAACCTAGTGCTCTCAATTCAGAGAGTATTCAGTTATAGACTGAGTTCAGAACAGAGGTACATTGTCCAGGAAAAAAAAAATGGTGGGTGAGAACAATAGTATAATTTCCTCGTTTACACCAGCTGAAGATCTATTCACATGACAGGACTGACAATTTGAACAAGAAACTGAAGCAAAAATGAAGATGTGTTTACATAGTTCTGGAGGAAGAGATTTCCAGCTTAGCTTATTCTCTTGTATTTAAAGAAAAACAAGATTCTTGTAAAAGTGGCTTCCTACCAGTGTTAAGAGCATTCCTATCTGCAAGCCAGTAACTAAAGCACTGTCAAGACAATATCAGAAAACCTGAAACATAACAACACCCTGACCAGCCACAGGAATGCTACCAATATTCCTCAGGGTTGTTTAACTGATCCTGCTCCCCATATATGTCTTGTGACACTTGTGGGAATTGATCCTTTAAGTTTTCTTTCATCATTTCTAACATATTTTCTGACTTCCACTCTGTTTGGCTCAGGTTTGATATTTAATAACCTGGAAAAACAAATACAGGTGGGCTGCCAAGCAACCTCTCAACAGCTTCTGCTGACAGAGGGGAAACTGAAGACAGCCAGGTTGAAGCTGACTTTGCAAAGCTTGGCTTTTTTATAACTGTTTCTTCTTCTTTTTAATTTCAAAGACAGGCTTGAGTTTCCTCTGGGGAGTAAGCATATTGGGACAGTCTCAGAACTCCAGGCAGCACCAGTGCTGGATTCCTGCCTGCTAACAGTGGCTCTGTTTCGCTCACTCTACTCACTGCTGTCCTTTTTTTCCCAAAGTGTTCATTGATCTCTATCTTTTTGACAGGCACATTGCAGACACCTAAGAGGAATTTTTTTTCCATGTATATTCTGTGCAGCAAACCCCCTCTTTCTGCTCCCAGACAGTTTTCCAAAAGTCAGTCTACTCCTAAGTTTGTTTACTGTTTTCCTTATATTTTTAAAACTGTTACTGACTTCATTACATTCAAGTTCCAAGAATTTTTCTCCAAGTTGTCCAGATTTCTCATCTTGATTCATTTGTTTACAAATATTTTTTCCATAGTCTTTACTTTTGTTCCATATTTTTCCATGCTGATGCAGAAGTAATATTATCATCCCATCCAGCGATTTCCTGATACTTTAAGAACCCTATTTTTCCTGACATAAAAAAAACCCAAACCAGTCTTTCTTAAAAGTCATATGCTTCTAGGAGAAAAGCATGATCCAAGAAAAAATAGTGAAGAGAATAAGGGGATATTTTTTCCTCTTTTTTTTTTTTTTTTTTTTTTTACTTCTTTAGAATTTCTGCAAAGTTGAAATTGTTGCTTCCATCCTAAGATGATGCTCCATGGGAACCAAGAGAGGTATGTCCTGTTCAGACCTCTCAGGAGTCTTATCATTTAGTTTCCAAACAAGAATCAGGACCAGGCTTTTACTGTGGATACTTACTAGAAGGTCAAGTAATTAATTTGGAAAACACTGAACTTAATATTGAAACACTTTAGCAGAACTTCAGTAGTTTAAAAAAAAATTTCTTCATTCGTCCAGAGTCTGTGTTTTATTTTCAGGGAAAAGAGTGAAAGCAAATTTTAAAAGTCTTTGCTCAGCTATATTAGTCCCATCTATAAAGCCTGTTGACAACTAGTTTGTGAGTAATTAAAAGAATTGAATATAAATTCTCCTAGAACTGAAACCATCATTGATCTAGTGTTCTCTCCAAAGTGAACAGGAAGAGTCTTCATGGCAGCCTGGGTTTTTCCAGTGATGCACACGCAACACAGGAAATGGTGTTTGACCATTAGTATCCTGCAGAGTTCCTGGTACCCAAGATCAGATCCCTGAATAAGCTGTACTGTCCTTAATTAAATCTTCTACTCAACATGTAACTGGAGAGTTCACATCATGGTAAGACATATGCTTACAGTCAAAATTAAAAATGCCCCATTAAGTACTACCTTTAATATACACATAAAGGAGAGAACACAAATAACTTAGCAATCTAGGTCTTCAAAAGTGTATTAAGGTTTAGAAATAGTATTTCAAGTAAATAGTTACAACCAAACATATATGAGGGGAAAAAAAACAAACAAAAAAACCAAAACACAAACACAAAAAAACCCCAAACAAACACACACACAAAAACCAAACCAAAACAAAACAAAAAAACCCAAGTGACTGTAGTCAATTGTACCAACAAACTTAAGCAAAAAAAAAAAAATCAGTAAGCTGAGTAGAAAATTGGCTAGAAATTGGAAATCAAGTTTTAACAGGTAGTTGTTTATGAAGGAGGCAAATAGGGTATAAATTGTATTTCTTGTTCTCCATTTCTATCAGTTATGCAGATGAAGGAATAAGAAATTCCTTCAATAAATTCAAGAAATTTAATAAGTACAATTCACAGCTTTGCCTAAACATTAGCATAAGAAGAGATATCGGGTTCCTAATGCTGTCCCAGCAGCATTTTGACACAGAAGCCTAGCAAACATAATTTAATATGGCTAAGTGGACTTTGCATAATGGAAGTAAAATATTAATTGTAATCACAAAGTAAAGAGCAAATAATGCAGACAACAGATATTAAAAGGACTAATGAAGTGCAATAGATCGTTTCTCCCCAGATGCATTGTAAGAGCAAGAAAAGGGGAGAGCAAGGTGTTTGACTGACCACAAATCCTAAATTATGCTACACAGTAAACAAAATAATCTATACTTGCCATACTAAATTCAGTTTCAGCTTATTATTTATAGGAAAGCATTTAGGAGAAAACAAACAAACAAAAAATGAGGATGCAGGGTATGTGTTATCCTAGTCACTGTCAAATAAGAATTACCATGAACTTGGGTTTCCTCAGTCTGTTTCAAAAGACTTACCAATAAGTGCTTAATAATTGTTAGCAAAAAATACATATTTTTATCAACAGGTTCATTATTTCACTCACAGGTGCTTATTTATGAAGGTTCCCTTAGGTTGAAGTAAAGCATATTCATTCCCTATGTTTCTAAGTAAACACATTCGGGGTATTATTGATGGGAAAAATTATGTGACAGCAATGCAGAGCAGGGATCATAAACAAACAGTGAGGCTCACCAAGCTGTGTACAGACAGAAATACAAGGGATGGTGTTGCTAACAGCAACATATTTGTATGTAAGCATACAAATATGCTCCTGTCATGTTGTGTGACATTCGGGTCAAGCATGTGAAACACAGAATTGTGTAGCTTATTTGGAATCGCCATATATTCCTTTTAATGCACTGTTAAAGGCTTCTTGCAGAGCCTGGAATACATTCTATTCATAATGGTGCACTGTCATTTTTAATAGAAAAATACTAAATCTTAGGAAATATATTGTCATATTAACCTAGTTTTTTTCCTCTCAATCTACCTGTCCATGAATTGTTGTCTGTGTGTGGACTATTCCTGTCCCATTCTCCCTAGTTTTTCAAATTCCTGGTTAGAGTGCTGTTTGTTTGGGTTTTTTTTCTTTAAATCAAACTTTCTCCAGCAAAATATGTTACTTCATTAAGACTATGATTTTGGACTAAAAACTGTGAATTTCAACAAAAAGAGTCTACTTCCTCCCACCCCCCAACCAATCTCCTTTGTTAAAGATCCAATTTAAACATCAAAAATATTTTTGAACAATAAAATAAGACACTTTTGGTACAGTTTTTACTACACTAACGTATGCTCTTATCCCTTAGGTAGGCAAAAATTCCTTTCCCACGAGATTACCAAACTTTCTATTTTTATTTCAGAGACAGGAATATATCTCTGCCAAATCCATGAGTGCTATTTATGGAAGAGACTCAATTTCAAGTTTCACAGCTAAATCAAAATGAGTTTCCCAGTTCTCCCACAAATACTAGGAGGAGTGCCTTTTCCAAAAAGAAGCGTTTTGCAAAGCAGAAAAAGAATCCCCTCCAAGGCTCTGATGAAAAAAACATCTGACACGTTTGTTTCCACTCCATCATGCAAACATATATCTAAAGTTCTGAGGGTTTTCATTTTCAAAAAAGAGTGTTCTTTTCTAATCAGTCTCCCTAACTTTGAAGCAAAGTGACTGTTTATGTTTGACTATCAGCATGGTCATGCTGAATTTCTATGATAATATGTTAACCTGGTACAGATGAATGCCTAACAAAAACTTAGTAAATATGTAAGACGAGTAGAAAATTAAGCAACATAACAAGTTTTGTTTTCCGTCTTTCTTCACTGTGACTGGGTGCTTCATCCTCTCTTCATGCTTTTAAGTAGCAACATTTCTATATATTTAAAAAATTTAGATGCTAAAAAGTCTTTGTTGATAAAGGTCTTGCTTAAGTTTCCCCAAAATGATGATGATTCAGATAATCTACTTCAATGATAATAGTAATTTATAATATAATAATAATTTGCAATAGCAATAGATATCTCTAGAAATAAGATACAACCACACACACAAATAAAATGTTTTTCCCAGAATATTATAAAGCATCCTGGTCTGCCAAAAACAGCCACAGTTAAGAAGGGACATTTACCCAGGAAAACTGAAATTGCAGTTCTCCAGCAAACAGAGGAACACTTCTATCCAAATTTTCCTGCTATTTGGAGGCAGTACAAGAGTCTTACTATTTCTCTCAAGGGGTGGTAAATCAGGAGAGCTTAAGAAAAAAAATTCGCAAATGCTAGATTCAAGTACAGCTTTGCTTTTTTATAAATTAGTCATTCTATGTTCTGTGTCATGGACATACCATGGAAAATGAACCAGGATACTTGTTTCCACTTTAGAAAGAATAAAAATAGCCTTTAGAAAACAAGAGAAAAAAAATCTTCTGTCCAGTTCAAAATCAATGCCAGCACTTCTTTACAAGACTGGCATAATAGATGGTCCTGCACAGAACTCAGAACATGTGCTTTGTATTTTTGCTAATGAATGACTGAGCTAGTAATAGAAATTTTGACAGACAACAGTGAAAAAAAGTCCTATTCAACTGCAGATTGTATTTTTATCCAACACTATGTGGTTTTCATGACTCATTGCAACCCCAGGCACAGTATATCATCTGAACAACACGAATATGATTACAACTCAGAGTCAAAGAACGACTCTAAGGACCACCCTTCAAATAGAAATGTATATTAAAAAATCTATTTCTTTGCATTAGTTGAACTTCTAGATTTTATCGATAGTTGGGTCACAGCCACTGGGCCAGACACGCAGCTGATATAAATCAACACAGTCACTGGAGCTCCAAAGTACATCAGAAGACTGTTTTTGTCAGTCATAGTGAACTAAGCTGAGCAAAGTCTCTAGTAACACTCCAACTGGTACCCAGAGTTTTATTCCAAGGGAAAAGGAAAGACAATTAGGTGTAATGGAGCAGAAAAGTTGATTGAACACAGACTGTAGAAAGCCACTGCCCTGAGAGTTTAGACTAGGTGATTGGGGGGGAGGACACCTAATTAAGAAATTTGCTTCTGAAAACTTACTTCACTTCAATGGTCTAAAATTTAGATGTCTACTTAAACTAAGCATCTGGATATTCTTTACTATCAGAGACTAATAGCAGAAACACAATTCAGCTTGCAAGTGGGCCAATTGCTCTTCAAGGACTGTAGATAATGCTATGCAGTTATTTAGGTTGGATGCCTAACTTTCACTGAGATAAGTTTTGTATGATTTTTTACAAGTAATGGAGTTGAATAACTTTCACTACCCCTTTTGTACTATCCATTACAATCAAATAGGAAAAAAAAAACATATTGGAATGGACAAATACTTTATTGTACATTGAGAAAATTTGGGTATGGACAGAAATTTGAGAAAACATCATTCTTTGCATATGATTCAGAATTGGAAAAAGGAGGAACTTTGTACATTGCAACGGTAACATATGTGAAAGAGAGAGAAAACAAGCATTTAAATCATTTGTAGAAGTAGGCAGCATAGATAGAACAACCTTTCTCTAGTAACAAATTACATGGCAACAATGCTAACACACAGAAACTTGAGCTGCAGCTAACTGATACCATTTCTATCACCCAAAGCAATTAAAGATTTTGGGCATGAGACTGTAAAACAAATTTATCCAAGATATAATTAAATAGATGATTGGGTCACAGAGTAAGTTCCTGCACAATCAAGATTCTGCACTCAGAAAAGCAGCAAGTCTCCCATGCAATCTTGTGCAAACTTATTCTAATCTCTGTAAACATCTCCTTTATCCAGAACTTTTCTCTACATGAATAGTAATCACCCTTTGCTTTTGTAGGCAGGTTCAATTAAATGATTTTTTGTCTATCAAATATTCAGCAGGTCACAGTTTCTGCTTAGATTCTTTAATTACTAAAGGGGGACAGCAACTTAATTGAGAAAGGACCCCAGTGACAGCGTTACTGTTCTGATATTAGCACAGATTTACATCTGTGTTTAGGAGACATTCTGGAAAGCAATGAGAGAAAACCTTGTTTGAATACTAGTAAATCATGGCTGGGCTTCACAAACAAAGATTTAGGAAGGCTCTATCCATGTTTGTTACAAGCACGCTGGTGGCTTATAAGGCCAATACGAGATAGACATGTCCGATTGCAAAAGGCACAGCAGAAAGACTCCTTAGGTGGTATATTCAGCAAGACGTGATTCTTTCTGCGTTGTCTTTTCTCCTCAAGAGTGATCCTGCGGGCGTTCTCAAAGGAAACGGCAGCATTACAGATGGTGTGTTTCCAGACCTCCCGATTGGAGGCCAGAGTAGACCAGTTAGGCCAAGGTTGAGATGTTGTTTCAGGGAGTCCTTGTATCTTTTCTTCAGGGCTCCTCTTTTGCGGCAGCCAGTGGTAAGTTCACCATAAAGGAAGATCTTAGGGAGGCAATGATCCTTCATCCTTGAGACATGCCCTGCCCAATACAGCTGTGTTCTCAGCAGCATGGCCTCAATGCTTGTGACTGCTGCTTGTTCTAGAACAGATGTATTGGTCACATAATCTGACCAGTGGATGTTTAGGATTGTTCAGAGGCAGCGTTGATGGAAGCGTTCTAGGAGTCGCAGGTGGTGGCGGTAGATGACCCATGATTCAGAACCATATAAGAGAGTAGACAGCACTATGGCTTTGTAAACACTGATCTTTGTACTTTTCTTCAAGTGTTTATTACGCCATACTCTTTTATGGAGTTTTCCAAATCACTATATGCCTTTGCTAACCTGTTGTCTATCTCTCCGTCACTCTTGCCATCTGAGGAGATGAGGCTACCTAGGTAATTAAACTGATTGGCCAATGGTGATATGGGGATGATGGAAGACTTTCATGAACCTGAGTCCATAGGAACAAATCCTTGCTCTTTAAACTGAATATTCACTAAAATAGCTGGAACCTCTAAGTACCTATGCAGAATTCAAGCACGTGGGATTCTGCAGACAGCAGGTCTGCCTCAGACACAGATGACTTCATTAGCTGGCATACCACAGCAATAATTTTGGATTCCCTCTTCCTAATTACCTGAGTCTACTCCTGGCAGATTTTAAAGCCCTGAAGATTATGATTCCAAGACCCCTGCTTAAGTCCTCAACTGTCCTAAATTTTAAAGGGAGCTAATTTGCAGTAATTAAATGGTGTTTCACTCCTTACTTCAAAGACTGAAACTGAATATGATAATCTAACAATATAAAGGGCACCATCCAGATTTTTACGTACATGTGCATTTATATAAACAATCCTAGGCATCTTCATTAAGTAGTCTTGCAAGTATTACCTTTGAAGAACTGAGTTGCAAACAGTACAGAATGACTGATTTCATCTGCTTCTTCTCCTAGCGAAATTTCAGGTTTTCGTGGACTGTATAAAGTCACTATAAATGATGAATTCCTACCATGCCTGCTGGGCATGGTGAGAAAACAGCAAAAAGATAAGCAACTGTAGCTATGCAAATCTTCCCTGGTTTATCTTTTCCTAAGGTTAACAACAATGTAGCTGCACCAGGTTTTATACTATGAAGTACAAAAAGGGAAAATGCCTGTTGTAAGCAACCATGATGAAAGGAGAAAAAAGGAAAAGGAGCTTTATAACCTTATGTGCATAAAAGCATTTTAAAGACATTTCATCTCTCTTCAAAAAAGAGCCTGTGCAATCATAATCTCAAGTTTTCAAACTTAAGAAAGTTTAAAAGTAAGAAACTGCAAGATCTGGTTTCTCCAGTTTTCTCCCATTTAAAGCTGATATTGAAAAGTCCATTTCTGATGGAGTTATTTTCACTCACTCCTATTAGACCTGTTGACAGCTATAAGAGATGTAGGATAAAATTCCAGGTCAATTGAGCTATTGTGAAAAGTCTATTGATTTAAAAAAAGAAAAGTTTCATTTGTGGAATTAACTTCTTGGCATCATTGCTGCACTTCACTGCTTACTTCATTTTCATACTGTGAAAGGAACCTTTCTCTCTTCTTCAAGGATGTGCATTTCCACAGCCTGGCTTTCAGACTGGACCTGGCCTCATATCCTTGCTCACCCAAACATCACTCCAAGAGGAACCACTTCTGATTTCTTCCGCAGTAACCCTAACGGGTTTTCATGGCTGACCAGTTTCACAGGATAAATAACCCCCATTCTGGATGACTTGGTTACAAACACCATCTCACATGCTTTGAGCTTAATGGAGCAGCTACTGTTATCAGAAAGCCTGTGCAGGAATCCACAAACCAAAAGTGTCATGGCATTTTCTCTTTGGTGCTTAATATTTTGTAGTCTCCTTAAAAAAACCTTGAAGGGTATATTGACACTTAGGAAGCAGCAAATCTAGTTTAAATAGATGAGACTATTTTCCCCTCTGCCCTTGCTACTCTCTAAGATACTAATGCTCCCACAAGAGCAGGACAGAATCTCCATGATTGTTACATTTATTCTGCAAGTAATTAAAAACATTAATACTCAGTTCTGCTGTTACTCCCCTATCCTGTCCCAGCCTATCCTCCACCCCTCCCTCAACCATTTCCTAATTATTTCCTTATCAGCACACTAATGAAGAACTTTGTAGATGACTATCTCCACCAAAATTGCTAACCTGCCTCCACAATTGCCCCTGTTTTTTATTAAATATGTTGTCTTCCTTTTACCAAGAAGTTTATGGAGTGGGTTGTTTGGGTTCCCCCCTCGCCCTCCTTTTTCTTTTAGGGCTCCTGGGTCTTTGGGAAACACCAGGCCTCATTTACATGTGTTAGATTAGACAAGCAGGAAGGTAAAAAGAGACAGGCTTCAGCTACCAACACAAGAAACCTCTCAGTATTACAGGCTAGGCAACAGACTCACTCCAAAACCCTTCATGAGGCTTAACACAACCTTCAAAGAGGAAAAGGCTGATACCTTCATGCAGTGGCCCTACAAATATTTGGATAATCTTTAGGATATTGCATGATCTTCACTGGCAAACAGCAAACAAACTTTTTTTTTGGCATCATAGGGCATGAGAGAAAGTCACACTCCATATGTCTTGATACTACTTTGTCTTTAGTCCTTTCATGCAGAGAGCAACCACTCTGCAGCTGCCAAAAGATCACAGGCTCCAGTCTCATACTCACTCAGTAAATCTCATTTCAGAGCAAAAGCACTTATGGTGTCTTGAAGCTGCTGCCAGCCCCTGAGAAAAACAAAATAATTTACTGAGAAGACTGCAGTAAGAAACATCCCAGCACACAGCAGCAAGACCTCACTTCCTTACGTAAGCATTGTCTCCTCCCTCCTGCCCTCTCTATTCCCTTAGTGCAGGGACTTACAGGGAGAAAACTGCAACCTCAAAATGGTGTTTTAATAGTTTCCCATCACCAATAACATCAAAATCTGAACACTAGCTAGTATTGTCATGGCTTTGAAACTGCCCTGAATTACAGTGGAGGAGGATCCAGCAACACATACACATATTTTCAACTCTTCATATGATCCAGCAAAGAAAGAAAATTTCATTTTCACAGGACACCTGAGAGTAAGCTCATAAGTAAGCAATCTGCTTAAATTAAAGCTACACACTGTATGCAATATTGTTTACCGATTCAAAGATTAAAAAAGTTACACTAAATTTGAGCTCTGTAGATAGCAAAGTACATTAAAGGGAGCTCTTTTATTCCACTGGTATTCTCTAAGGTACTTTTGAGCCCATAAATCAGGTTTGGATTCACACAGAACATTTAGCAGACTTATGCATGATGCACTGAAACAGAAGTAAGATATAATTAAGCAGTGACATGACAGCTAACAAATGTGTTTCGGAGCAGTTTCCGCATGCCTCATGTGGCATTATGAGGCACCTAAGCCAAAAGCTCAGGGTACATTAACTACCAGAAAGGGGCCATAATTCTCTCCAACTCTGCAACCTGCCACATTTCCTTGCTATTTTGAAATGTAATTTGTAAATTAAAAGAAAGAAATGGGAGGAAAAAAAAAGACAATCAAACCTGAATAAAAGCATGAAAATCAGAGTAGCCTACTTGAAAGTTTCCCAAATTCCACAGCTATTCAAGAATAAACCATATGGTAAACACCAAAGATAGATAGATAGGTTTGAGATCCATTGTTGTCTTTCTTTTCAGTCAAAGTACTGAGTGTAAATGCTAGACTGTACATAGCAGAGTGCAATAACATAACCTATGACAGAGTTATGAAAAAATCCCCACATAATTATTAAAAATTAATCAGCAGTACGGCACTCAGCAGTTTATTTGGGAGGAGTTCTTCAACTAAGTTAACTCGTGCTAAGGTAGATGAGTGCTTCTTCAGTCTGAATCATAGTCATATTGGGAAAAATGCACAGTGATGCTGTAGCTCCGGAATATTTCATTTCTTGGCAGCATGTGACAGTAGCACTAGTCACTTAAATTCAACACCTCCAGCTACTTAAATTCAACAGCAACTATTAATGATTTAACATCTACTGGTAGTTTGTCCCCCCAGGCCAGTAAGCAGGGCTGCAAAGGTCTACAGGCACCATCACGCTGATTAGCGGTGATTAACAGTGATTAGCCTGTTTGATCCAGGATTTATACACAGCACAGGCTGTGCTGGAAATCAATCTCCGTATCTGGGATTTAGATCTAAGCTGCTGGGGAAGATGTCTCTGCTTTGCTGGTTGTCGAAAGCAGGCAGCGTGCCAACAGGGAGAGTGGGCATAAAAATCCTCTCATTCCCAGCATCAGTGCTTGCTGACTCCTCCTCAGTAAGCCATGCCAGAATGGACACCCCAACATGCCCCAGAGTAGAGCCAAGCAAGGCACTGTAAGGCAGCAAAGCGAGTTCTATTAAAGGGCCTTTTCAGAGTCTGCTCTCTGAAGAGTGTGTAAAACCATGAGGAAAAAGCCCTTATATCATGAATGAGACTGTCACACAATATACCGAAGGCCGTGTACACATTTCTCTATAAACAATTACACTGGCCAGGCAGGTTAACCCTTTTGTCTCTCTAGATACGCTCTGGAATCAATGGAGAGAGATCACCTGCTGCAGTCCTTCCACAGAGATCAGCCCTGTAAATTCCATGCACATAAGTCTGGTACCTCAAACACTCCTGACTCCCAAACCTCACTGGTTATTGATCTTTAAATATTATTTCAAGTAACCTTGAGCTCTTTCATGGCAGTGCATGAGTGGTGAAGGAACTTTGGCTAAGAAACTGAGTCCATCCCTAGTGCAAGTCTAGATGCCTGCTGAAGGACAAGGCTGAAATTTTCCTTACTGGCTTCAAAATCAAACAAATTAATCATGGAGGGTGAGAATAAATAATCAGAAGTCCTTTTAGTTTTATTAAACCAACCTCAAAGACTGGCACCACTACTTTCTTTAAGAACAAGCAATTCTTTTTGTACAGTAATATTTTTATGTGAAGATATTGTTTTGATGCTTTTTCAAGAATTATCTCAGAACATTCCAATATATCCTTCATGTTGATTATCTCAGAACACTAATATATCTTTCATTAACTTTCAGTTTATGTTTTATTAATTGGTAAGAGACATTTTTTAGGATTAGGGGGGGTTTTAAATATAAATATATTTTTAAACTTTAATTCACATCATGTTGTAGAATTTTGGCAACCTGCTCTTGAATTGCCAATTAACTGAGAAAATAGCAATTTGTGGAGTTGTGTTCCACAGCAACCCAAAAGGGCAGCAAGATGGCTCAGTTATCCCAGCATTTAAATGCTCCTGGGACATAGAAAATTCTGAATTTGAGAAGCAAGGATTCTCTGGTGTGTAAGCTCAGAGCTGAGTTCACCCCTCTAGCTTTTCTCTCCAGGGAAGCATTCACTGCTCTCCTCCATAGCTTAATTCAGTGCTTGGTTCCATTAAAAAACCAAACAAAGACAAAAACAAAATACACATAAAACAAAACATCCAAACCCAGAAACATACAGACAACCTTGCCCCTCAAAAAGCACACCACTCCCAACCACAAACCACAAACAGATAAAAAAACCCACACAAATGGTCAGGTGACATCATTCCTGATATTTTTACACATTTAGCTTTTCTATTCTCAGCCAAAAAGCCTTTATCTCTAGATTAAAACATTATAGCAATTTTTCTTCAGTTTATGACTTTTATCCAATGCACTATTTAGGAGCTTTCCCACTGCTTTGCCAGTATTATTTTTGTTTCTGATTTTTGGAAGATAGAGTCATGTAGGAGGGAGAATATTGAAGGAACTAGAAAGGGAGGACAAAAAGAGAAATAATTTTTTATTTATCAAAACCTGCTGGAAATTTTGACCATAGGATAAATGTCAAGTGGATCATAGGCTCCAGAACCCAGATGGTGATGCCTGCCACCCTAAGCACGGTGGAAATCAACTTCCTCTGCTACAGGTCTTGTTACGGAAAGAGATGCAGAATATCCATCCAGGGTCCATACCCTACTTCAGTTTAACAATGTTATTGATAAAAGGCAGTAGGGAGCTATTAATCTAAAATATTAATATAAAATACACAGATTCCAAGGGAGCTAATATATGCCTTTATATAAAGGATTTAGATTCATGACGAAGCAGCTTGATTGTATGGAAAAGCAAAAAGCAACACACTACCACAAGCCTGGTAAAGGAGAACTCAACACTATAGAAAACACAGGCAACACACAGGCAAATGATAGGCTTCATTGCCCTGTTTTTCTGGGATTAGTCTTTTAGCACAGGGCCAAGGAGCACATCTGCATAAATGTGTGATTTCTCTCTAGGGACCAGGAATGCAGGCATGTTAACTCATGCTCTTTCTGCCGCACTTAAGAAAAATAAAGCAATCTTCTGGATTGTCTTAATAAAAAAGGAAAATAAATTAAAAAGCAAGTGCCATTTTAACTAAGCCCATCATTTATATCACTAGGTGTAGGAGACGTGATCAGCCAACTAGAAATAATCCAGCTGGTTGGAAGTAAGCAGCAAAATGCTCATCTCATTTCTTTTGCTACCTACTACACAATAACAGGCAGAGGGGACAGGGAGAGGGGAAAAAAAATCTATTTTTTTTCTGGTTCTGAAGAGTTTTATTCAAATCCTACTATCCTACTGAAGCTACAATAGTTCATTGAGGTCTGTAATTAAAGCAAGAATAATCCTTGACATCAGGGGTGGTGGTGGGGAGGGGGTGAACAAGACAGAGAATGATAAAAATAAACTAGGCTGAGATTTCAAAACTTTTCTACCCCTCATGCATGTCACACTTCAGTCTGGCTGCCAACCATATCACCAGTCTTGCTGAATTCACAGCTGCACAGTCTGTCACTTTTGGTTTGATCATCAAAGCAACTGGCCAGTTCCGTGCATCCCACCCATGCATTTTTTCCGATGCACTGAAGCCCCTGACTGGTCCTCAGTGCTCACCTCATTGGTCCAAGAATTCCTCAATAAGAAATATCAGGATCCAAAAAAATCAGAGTCTTGAAGGTGCAAAAAATTTTGTCTCCACTCCTCATCTTCCAAAATCATTGCTTTGTATGATGCTTTATATGTAACTACGCCAGGTGGAGGCACTTTCTCTTTGAAAAAATGCAATTGCTGATTTTCTTAAATTCCTGCTGATTCTTGTTCATGAATATCAGCCAGCCTTCACCCTCTATTTATCAATAACCACCTTCAGTCAAAAAGAGAGAAAAACACTTACCAGTTGTGTTGTGACTTTGGTCAGGGCTTTAATACAATTTCTTACCTTATGAAGGGTTACATGTACTGAATATCTTATTGTATGTAGAGTGGAAGTTAACTGCTTAATCATGATTCTGGGAATCTGAACAGCATGACCAAGACTAAAAGACCATGTTTCTTGAAAAGTGGGAAACAACATTTTCCACCTATTTTTCATTTTTGCCTCTTTTTTGACAAGAAAAGAAAATACTATTAAATTTTGTAACATAAGGATGTTTTCAACACTTTTATATATAAAAAATTCTATACAATTGAAATATTTAATTTCATTTTGTTGAAATGAAACTTTGAAAAAATAATTCATATATTTTATTCACAATTAGTGCCTTCCACTTATATTTTTAAGGCTAAAAATGCTTAAAATAAAAACATTTTATTTGGCATGAAGATTAATCCTTTTTTCTATGAGATTTTAGAAATGTCACAAATAAAAATAATGAACAAATAAACCACACAAAAGTCCTGAGCTGAAACTTCACTGAAATCAATAATACTTGACATAAATCGATTTGGCACCAGTACATTTAATATATTTTTCATAATTGATATGATTCAGAGTATTCTTATGCACAAACATAAACAAATATATAGAACTTCTGTCTGTCTCGAAAAGACTATTTTAGAGGGGAAAGAATAAAAATTTAGAAAAACAGCTGCTGGTTCTACATTTACCATTGAAGCATCACATGTTTTTAATATTCCCTGTCCAGTTACTGAGAATCCATATACTCAGCCTGAAAACATATGAAATGATCACCATGTAACATTTCTAAAGCTCAACAAAAAAAGTTTTAATAGCTTGTATTTGTTGATGTATTTCCTCACAATGTATTTTACCAAGGACATCTGTGACCTTTTATAGTTGGGGAGAGAGATCCATAGATGTAAGAACTAATACAAGAACTTAATGAGGAAAGAACACACGCAATAGAGGTCTTTTTTTTCCTCCTCTTTTACCATGAGGAAGCTTTCCCTTTTCAAGGTCTTTGTTAGAAGTGTCCGTGTACTCACTCCTGCTATAAAAAGTGTTTTTGAAGGGTCTGTTAAACTTTTGTGAGAGGCGATGAACACTTCAGAATAGCATATCCCTGTTTTCAGAATAACTGTACATATGACAGAGAGGAGATTCCTACAGAAAATAAAATAGAATAAAGAGAAAATAAAATATGGTAACGTGTAAATGGATAGAGTATTTATATATTGAGCTTCATCCAATATCTATCAGAGTCAATGGAAAGGTGTCTTTAATCCTGAAGGTACTTGCATTTAGCTTTACAGAGGCTCAAACAGAGACTGTTTTTCTTTCTTTAAATATGCTTCTGGCATCCTTTTGTCATATTTCTACACCCCACTTAAGAAAATTGATGGCAGCTGATCCACTGTACCCTACCTTTGAAGACTAAGGTACAACAGGATCCACATCTCACTCCAGGAAAGCTTTAGATCCTCATTAAAAAAAAAAGGAATCAACCTTGACAAATCGGTGTGTACTCAGCAGGACCAATTCTACCCACTAAGTGTACACTGTTGGCTTGGAAGGGCTTTCCAAATTAAGAACAAGATGTCAACCAGTAAGACTTCTCCAAAATCATTGGAAGTCTCAGGTTCATATAATTCTGTTGAATTTAGCAGATCACCACACCTTAGTATCAGACA
Organism: Chiroxiphia lanceolata; assembly: GCF_009829145.1. Taxonomy (NCBI): domain Eukaryota; kingdom Metazoa; phylum Chordata; class Aves; order Passeriformes; family Pipridae; genus Chiroxiphia; species Chiroxiphia lanceolata. The sequence continues at coordinate 25,743,637 of NC_045643.1, read as the reverse complement.
AAATTGGATTCCATTGAATATTTCCTACTTGTCAGGAACTGAAGTTAACACAAATATCAATCTCTGCCTTTTTGGCTACAATATAGAAAGCGACCAGAAACAGATATACACACACATGCCAAAAAGCCAATTAAAAAAACCCAACAAAACCCCGAAACAAACAAACAAAAAATAACACCAGAAAATATCAACCAAACAACCAACCAACAACCAACTAAAAAAAAAACCCAAAAACCCCCAAACCCAAAAGCAAACAAACAAAAACACACACACACACAAAACCCCCTAAAAAACCCACAAAATCCCGAACAATAAACCCAAACTGACCAACCAACCAACCAAAAAAAAGACTCCCCTTACCTTTTACCACAACAAATGTACAAAAAAACCAAGGAAGTCAATCTAGTTTCTTATAGGTTTTCAGAGTGTGTAGTTCCCAGCATCCCTTTGTCCAAATTGTTACCAAAACTGCAGATATATGACTCAAGTCTCTCTCTTGTTCTTATAATGAGGAACTAAAAGGAGATATGTAACAGACATGTCCAAATCCATGCTGTACCAACGAGAGAGATGAAGAAGTTTGAGAAACATTGACTCTTTCCCTCATTCTCAAAGTGCTTAGGTAAAGCAAAGTAAAAACTCGACAGTTTCTACTTTGAATACTACTTTACGAAACTTAAAATATTTCAGTTGTGGTTTGAGGCCAAGAATGATTTGTGTCTTCTTAACACTACATGTTACTCTATGCAGGTCTGCTAATTTAGATCTCTCAGTATAAGTGAAGGCCAGAGTATTCCTCACAGAGAGCTGCTGTAACTACCTTGTGTAGAAAATTGGCTCAGAGGACTAAACACTGGCAAAAAGCCTAAAACAATGCTTGTCCGTGGAAAAAATCTATTAAGCGTAAAAGAATTATAGGTGAGAGCAAAGCAAGGATCAATGTGCAGTGTGAGCGTCCTTAAGATGAATATATATGAAGGTTACATGAGAGAGCTGAAAAACTCATATTGCAGAGAACCTGAAGAATAATAGCAATGAAACACTTCAAAGAAAATGTTTACTCAAGGGCACCACAGGATTGATGAAATGATCAAAATAAACAGGTGAAGTCAGATTCTTCTCATGTTTTTCTCAAAATTATTCTTATATCCCACAAGAAAGGCTCTTCACCATCAAGAACTAAAAAAAAAAATGAATAAAAACAAATATACTGTTGGAAGAAAAGGAAAGTTTACACTAAAGGATTTTTTAAAAAATTCTTAATCAATATAGTGATGGTAATGTGCTCTACCAGATACTGATGTCTTTATATAAAGAGAGAAAAAATACTGCTCCTTCAAGTTACCCCAATATAACATTCAGAAGCATTGAAGAAAAAGAAAAAAAGTGAAAAAAAAATAAGAGAGGATAGTGCAGTGAAAAGAATTCCACATCCAATTTCTTCCGTGCTCTTTAAGAGAATGGTGGGACACTCTTGTCAGTGAGTCCATCTGTTTACATGCACACACTGCAATGGACACCTATACCCGTCCTCCCTGACATTGCAAACAAAGAGCTGTGCACCTGCAGCTCAGAATGAAAGTCTGCTTTCTAATTCCAGCCATTCAGAACTGGTGAGGGAGGTGGTGGGAGGAATTAATTGAAAACCTGAACAAGCATGTGACACCTATGTAAATTAATCAGAAAGACTGATGTTTAATTTACACTCAATAAAAATTTAGTTGACACTTGTAAGATATTCCCAGTGCAATCAGCAGAGAGCTTGTCCCTTCTTTCTAACTAAACTTACAGACCATCCTATTTACTGTGGTTTGGATGCAGCAAGGTTGATGAACTCTTCTGTAAGACTGGAGGCAGTTTACTTTCCAGGATTAAAAAACTAAGATTTCAAATAATCTTGAAAATTGCCAAAATTAATATTGTGATTTCTGGTGCAGAAGATTCAAGTATAAGCCCACCAGTGGCAATTTAAGCTGCCGATATAAACTAGACCCCAGTACAATGACAATTAACAACAAAAACTCAAACCAAGGAGAAGAGTTTTATGTGCTGTTTTATTAGCACAATTTAAAGTGCTGAGTAATATAAATAATTAATTTCTAATCCAGATACAGTAATGTCCAGGGAAATACATTTGCCACAAATGTAGTACAATTTATTAGTCTACATGTACTGTGAGTCTGTGTCCTGAAGAAAACTAATGAAGACTCACTTTGTGTAAAAGGCTAGTATTGAAATCAGTATTTCCTCGTGACTCAGCAGCTTGCAAAACACCCAGTTAATATCGAATCAGACACGATAGCTCATCCAACTGGTCTTATCAACTCCCTTGAAATTTCATGGCATGTCTTGGATAACTTCCTGCAAATCTGCTTCCCAAATATGAAGAAACCAGGGTTTTTTGCAATATTATATATATTCATTGAATGATTAAAATACCCCTTGCATAAAGACATTAGTGCCAGCTACCTGATCATTTTATCTACATGAAGGGGAGTTTTAACGGAAAAACAACTAAATAAATCAAGTTGGCATGTTGCCCTGCTTCTGTACTGATTTCAAAGTGATGCTGTCACACATCACTGAGTAAAAAAAGAAATCCAAACAAAGAACAATACACTCTTACATCAGTCAAATATTATGACACAAACTGGAACAAGTCATAGAATTGAAAGCCAACATCAGTCATGAGGACTTTCATTCTGGCCATTGTAAATACAAAAAGAAAAAAAAAAGAAACCACAAGATTTTTCTCAAAATCCAATTGTCATAATATGAATTTATATATCCTGGATTTTTAAATTGGTTTTAATCTCAATCATTATTTATGGAGAGGTTATATATATTCCAAACACCATTTATGTTGATTGTGTACTTGTTTCCTTAAAATGATTGTAATAACATAACAAAAATAATACAATACAACATAATTAAATATATTATATATATATATATGGTGTGTGTATATATATATATATATATATAATTTTGCCTACTCCTAGTCAGTCTTATGACATGACAGCTATTGTACAACAATAAATAAATAAAATGTAAAATGAAGAGTATTTAGAGGCTATGCTCATACTTTGCAGAAGGCTTAAGAGTTTGAAAATATGTGAGCAGATTTTGTGCCTAAACACTCATCACACACCTCTGGAAAGAATTAGCCAAGTTTTACCTCAAAATTTGCCCATGAACATAATATCTTCACTGAATCCATATATTAAACAGTCAATCAGTCTTATTATTTTGTAAATTGAGAATAAAAGAGAATAAATGTTTATGTAATAAAGAGATGGGTTTTTAACCCAAGAAGTGGACAAATTCATCACAGGTAGTAAATATATTTAATAGTTTGTTAATACTAGCAGTTTGTAAATTGTGGGATGTAATTAGAAACACACATGTAAAGGAAGCATGAAAATCCAGAGAGCTGAGCATTTGTTCATGTCATTGTGGTACAAATACAAAACTGAGATAGTAACAGAGGGCAACAGTGCTAGGAGGGCTTAAGTGACAAAAGTAATAAGCATGAAACTTTCCAGAAATATGAACACATTTTTCATGGAAAAAGGCTGGGGAGATTATTAAACAGCAGGGTGAAAAAAGAGACTTGCAGAAAGTGCTGGTGTTTACAGCAGGCTGAACATATTGGGGGGGAATGAATCAGTCACTTAAAATGAGAGCAGTAGGGATTAAGTTAGCAGTGAGTTTGATAGATGTATCAGTGGGGCTTTGGTCAAACATGAATTGAAAGTCAGAAATAAGCAGACAGATTTTGCCATCCCTGCTGGTTAAACAGGACTCAGATATGAGAGTAACTGACTGCAGTCAGCGACAATACACATAGAATTTATATGTACAAATGATCAATGTTAAAGGACTTTGTCCCTAAGGACAGTACAATCCTGTGTGCAGCCAGAATTTCTTCACTGTAGCATCCCAGAAAAGCAGCTACAGAAGGGCAATGCAAAGAAAATTAAAACCTCTTCTCCACAGGTGAGGTTTTCATCCTTCTGCCTCTCCCAGCTCTGAACAGAAGGCACAGGTCTGTCAGTCAGCTGGAATTGCCTGTGGACAACTGCAGTACTTCATTAGTGGCAATGCTGGATGGGTGCTCTGGTGGGTCCTCACTCTTCACCCAAGGAAAAAAGGGTGTTTTTCCAAGTCAGTATAAATATACATGTTTACTTAGTCTTTGAGCGCTCCTACTTCATTCCCAGATTAGGACACAAATTATGGTGTAATTTTGCATGTGTATGTAGAGAAAACACTTTTTAATTTGGTACTTCATCTAGAGGCATCATAGAGGTTCTAAGATGCTTTCAACCCTCAGCAATCACACTGAGTGTTGGCCCCTTTTCACTGATAAAATCTGTGTTGTTTCATCCTTTGGATTCTCACTCGGAGCCTTATCCTCAGCTGCTTGCAATGAACTCCCTAAGGTATAGAAAGTCCCTCATATGAGCATTCATCTCTGTTCTTATGTGCAGTGTAATCATGGCAGGGTGATTCGAGGGCCTTAAAGGATAAGCTTTGATGTGTTAATGCTACAATATGCATGCGAGTGAGTTCAGAAACATATACCATGCAAAATTCCTGTTAAATATCCATGCTGGCAGAAACAGACCCAGAGTATGGGCACTTTGCTTGTGCAATGAGTACGTCCAACCTTTTCTCACTATTTTTGCATCCCAGATTCATCACTTTTTATCCTCACAACTTTTGAGATTTTTTTTTCAATTGTAACAAATATTTTCCCTCTCTGCCTGCCAGGAAAACGTATTTTCATGTTTCTTTGGTCAAAATACTATTTTTCTTTAAGATCATCAGCAATGAAAAAAAAACAATCCTACAAATCATCTGAGACTTACAGGCACATCTCATGGGCTCACTGCACTGAAATCGTTGAAGGTCACTGCAGGATTAATATGGATAGATTAAAATTGGTAATAGCAATGTAAAAATAGAAGGAGATACTGTAGAGCTGGGCAGGGAGACAGAGGGAAAGGATGAAGCTTTTAATTATATTTCAGTTTGAGGAAAAAAAGAGTACTGGCAATGATGTATAACAATATTATTTTTAGACAGGAGAGAAAATTGGTTTGGTTTAAGAGTTTAAACTGCTTATATGAAATAAATTTATGAATATGTACAGTGTAAAGACCTTTGACCTGGTTTAAGGAAGAGATGTGATTAATTGCAAGTGTTTGGCGTGGGCTGGGGTAGGAATGGGGTACCAGCCCTTCCCTATCTTTTCTTTGGGATTTGTTGGGAAATTTTCCACAAGCATGGCAGAAACTAAAGATCTACAATAACATGGTCCTTTTTGAAAGGACCATGAAAACAGCCAGGGCTACACGGATGCCTTTGGTGGTCTTGCAGCATAGAATGTCACAATGCAAGTTCAGTCTTCATGTGACATCAAAATATTCGCAATTAAGCTGTGTTTTGAGACCTGAATTCAGACAAAACCAGCATCCTCTGATTAATCTTATTCCTGAGGCTAGTTGCTAAAGCCAAGACTCTTCTAGTGAAATAAAATTATTGGACCAAATCTTAGACAACCTATTACCATTTAGCCAAAAAAGGGAACTGGTGGGCACTAGCTCATGTGATGCCACCTGAAAATTGTATCTGATACCTCTCATTCACAGAGGATTAATGGATCATGAAGTGAACAGTTGAAGGGATTTCTATCCAATTCTGCCTGGGTTTTTTTTTCATATTAATGTTAGGAAGTGACTGCAAAATTTTGTATTAATCACATTTTGCTAAAAAGGTATGACATGTCTTTGACTTCTAAAACAAAACCAAGACTCCTTTAATCCAAGTGCTTCTTTTTTAAGTACCCCATTATCTGTAAAAATAGCTATTCTTCAAACCTCTTATTTGCAGAGTACATTTTAATTCCTAAAACCCTTAAGATTATCCACGTTTCTGTCACTGTAATCATAAAGCAGGCTAGCAGTATAGCTGCTACTCCAATGAGATGGCCCAGCCTGGATGAGGGTGCTGCTGAATCATCGAGAGAATGAATCTCTGCCACATCATGGACAAGAGGAGGGTGGAAAAAAAATGGAAAAATCAGTTGTGATACCATAACAAGAGTAGCTGAATCAGGAACTGAGTAAGTGTCTGCATAACAAGACAGTCCATCAGCTGGACCTTATTGTCCATGATACATTCCAGTTTCCTGGCTGCTGTTGTCAAAGGGGCCAGGCAGAGCACAGAGGAAAACCAGATTATTTGGGCATCTAGAAAAGGCACATCAGGGCATGAGGTACTGGAAAAGGTGAAGAATGTCCCTTTCTGTAGGGGAGATAAGTTCCATGATAGGAAGGATTGGTCTGTTGTCAGCATGGCTGTTGCTGAGACTTGTACCTGTTTGCCAAAATGTAAATATTTTGCCTTTAAGACATCTCATTCTCTCATTCTCATCGTCCAGATTGGGTCATAGACAAGGTCATTGAAAAAATAATTCCTCTACCTGCTTAGAGAACATCTTTGTGTTTTGTGTCTGGCTTTGTTTCTTATGTTTTTTTTTTTTAAATCCAGGTCTCTTAAGAGGGGTAACAGTGCTGGACAGCCCTGAGTGCAGATATGCGGTGTGTGTATCAGAGGCAGTCATCCCAGGTGCTCTGTCAACTGAATGAAACCCTGGGGAGTTCAGTACATAATTTGAGCAACTCAGATATTATTCTTATTTGAAAATCCCTTTTTTTCTTACTCCTTCCCATAATGCTATCTGCTTTCCAAGCTGTGGGTTTGCTTTGATTATTCAGTTCATTGTTTTTTTCCTTGATAGTGAGACACTATCAAGGAAAAAGTCACACATATTTGTGTGACTTCTTCATTGGATTATTGACATTTTCCTTCTCTTGTCTAGTTTTAATTATGTAACCAAGCCACATTCAAGATTTCATTCATTCCAAATTCATCTCTTGCCACATTTCTCCAATTTTGCATGCATTGTATGGAATTCTATTAAACACTCTATTGATTTTAAAATCCCTACTTTAGCATTTTAAAGTTTATGTGCTTTTTCTTGCTGGGATTCAGCAGAATTATAAGATCATGCATTTATCCTTTTTTATTTTTCCCTGTTTTTGTTGCAGTCCAAATGGGAGTTTTCCCAATAAAAGTAATGGAGGTGATTAAGTTCTCTACCAAAACACCTTCACCACCCCACAGTGGAAACTTTAGTGCTACTGAACCAGATCTCAATAGTTACAAACCACCATGTTCACTACATTAAAATCAACAGCTAGGTTCTTTCGCATCCTTTCCATAAAGCAGCAGACTTCAAGCATGTATAAGTATGAGACATCACAAGCTTTGTGTCCTGCAACACACCCAGTCCCTCTGCATGACGTCTCAGGCAACAAACATGCAGAAAAGATGTGATGCCAGAATTGGCATCAAGAGCCCTTGCTCTGCTGAGCTCTTTAAGGCAGCACACTCCTCAGTCACAGCTTTAAATGGTGGTGTTTGACTTTCTGTAATTACATGACCTGTCCATTTCCCATTTCTTTTCCACTCTCACTACCTGAGGGTAATGCTCAGGGTTCTACAGGTTGGTAGAAAAGAAATTCCAACTTTATTCTGAGTGCATTCAGCATGTCCTCCCTGATGGATGAAATAGTGCCCCAGGTTTTCTGAGATTAAACCGCATCAGTGATGTATCCGAAACAAAGATGAAAACCAGGAGACTGATTAGGAGAATGCGTGATTATTTTTCTGTTTCTTTCTAGTGCCAGTGCCCCATGTGACCGTGATGTCATTGGTGTGATGCAAGAAGTAAAATTAATTTCAAGATATAAAGATAAGCAAGGAATTATGTGCAAATTGAAAATAAATATGAAAATAGACTGATTCCTCATGCAGAAAAAATATCTTAAATGTATCAGCTAAGAAGAAACACTTGCAAAAAGACCAGTAGTCTCAGGAGTCAGGGTGTGAAGGTAATAAGAAGGAAAACATAACAAAGATATTCAGAGATAGTTTTCAGCTTATAAATAAAAAATATGGACCTTTGCTTAAAGTTGATATCAGATGTGCAGAGGTGGGAGGCATAGCATTAGAAAGATCATGAATAATGTGTGAAAATGCTTATGCTGAATTATATAAAGCATGTGTGGGAGCAATTCTATAAACTTCCAAGTCCGAATCAGAGGAGATTTCAGTGAGACTCAGAACTCCAAATCCTTTCAAATTAGAAGCACCATGGAAGGAAGAGACTGAAGAGATGCTACTTTTTCAAAGGTGAACGTATCACATAATACTGTACAGTTGCCATGAGGTGGAATGAATAAGCTGACAATAGATCAGGAAATTAAGCCAATTTAAGGCCTCTATTAGCATCAGGTCTTAGGAGTCTCAGCCAACTCAGGAATATATTGCAGCATCAAATATGTAAGCACGCAGTTCTGCAGAGTTCCAGGTCAAAAGGTAAAATGTAACAAGTGATAGAATTCAGGCCAGTAAAAAGTACTGGCTGTTTTGGCACAAAGGGTATGAGAATAATCCATTAGCAAAGAGCCATCACATACCATCCTTTACCTGCCATACCCGGATGACTAAAAAAGTGTTTTCTTTTCCTAAAGAAGAGAAAGAAAAAGAAAAGAAAACAACCAAATGGATGAGGAAGGGACAAGATGGGAGTAAGGGAGAGAATTAAAATTTTAGTCTAATAAAAAGAATTAAAATAATGATTTTCTCTCTAGATTTGTAAAATGAAAACCAAACCAAACCAAAAAAAATCAATAATTGCATTCAGTAAAAAAATAAAGTCATTGAATTAATTTCAGTATTTTAAAGTAAAGTGAAATGTAATATTGCATTTGTAATATGTTCAATGGAAACTTTTCAACCGCTAAATATCAGATTTTTCATATATTTTTCATGTAAAAATATTTTCGCCAAAGATGACACAAATTAATCAGTTATTGTTCTAAAATACTATTCTAAAAAGAAAGTTTAAAACAATGGGATATTAGACATGCAAACTTTAACAATTATAAAGGACAGTCTGATGCCTATATACAGACACTGGCTTTCAGCAGTCTACTGGCCAATCTAATATTAAAAAAATGGCATTTTTCATGCATTTCAGGGTAGAGAAGGAAGTGATATGCTCAAACTGAGACACAGACCACCAAAGCTCAAGTTATTGGCAGAGTTATGAAGTTCCTTACTCACAACATGTAGACTGCATATAGGTTTTCTAAGCTCTGACATCTAACTTGCAAGCCATACATTCAGTAAACCATGAATGAAATATTTTATAAGAGGTAGTGATTAGAAATGAGGGGTTTATAAGTTAATTTTATTTCACTAAATGGAACTTTGAATTAAAAAAATATCATTTTACCTTAAAAAACTGATGCTGACAACAGAATCCTAAATGATAAACCTTGTCTCCTTCATTTGCAAGTGGCAAAATGCTGTCAATTTAAGTGAAAATTCAAGAAATGGAACAAAAAAATCAAACAGTATGTGATTCTCCCAGGAAGAGAAGTGCTTTCCATTCAGCTCTTGAAAGTTTCCCAATATTAAAGGAACTATGAAATTAACATGGTGTTTCATGTCTCATCAGTGACTGAAAAATTCAGTAAAAGACATTGTGTTCCTACAGATTGCATTTTCAAGGGAAAAAAAAAACACACTGCAAAATCTTATTTCTAGTGTTATCATGAACTGGCTTTAAGGATGAGACTGTACTAGTAATACAGCAGATAATGATCAGGTCAACTCTGAAGATCTGGGTGCCTTTTTCCTGACAGGGTCCCTTCTGTTATTTCTATTTTTAATAGAAAAAAATCTCGTATTCTAGTTAATAACAGAGTATTTCAGAAAGACAGATAGTTCCTTCCCTGGATTTCTCCAAAACACAGCTTCAAGAGACCCTGAGGATCACTGTCATTAACAGGTACCTCTGTGTTCCCACCAGAGCTACCTGCTAAGCCCTGACATGCTGCAGTTAAAAATTAAAAACAGCCTTAAGAGTATTATTTCATAAGGTTTGGACACAAAGTATAGTAAACGGAGCAGGAGAGGTCACTGCTCTCCTTAGTCAGTGCCAAACTTGACAGTCAATCAGTAAAGCCAAAAGGATTTACCTAAATGCAAAAACCTGCTAATGGTACCAAAATGAAGGTAATATCTTATACAATTGCAAGAAGCCCAACACCACTGTTGCCAGATGAAGAACTATTTCCTCATCTGGTGGGGAAAATACAATACTTACTCTTAAAAATCACCAGCCTATGAAACCACACAATGTTTATTTTGTAGGATCACAATACACAATGAGCGAGAAGAGAAATGGGAGAGTAACCAGCCCAGGTATGCCAACTCAGCTCCATAGTTGGGAAGTTACACCAATTCATCAAGTGCTCAGCTATAACTTTGAGGTCTACAACCACCAGAGAGGCTCCCAGGACAGAAGAAAGCATGCAAAAATGGGAGGGAATGTATTTTAATGATTTCAGGGAAGAGGTTATCATATGTGTGCTTCTTCTGGCATAACTACGTTTATTCTGGGAAAATCACTGATTATGTATGTAAACTATAGTATACAAATAAGAGCTTTTACTGTGCTCCTCATGCAAAATAGGTGGAGCATGCCCCTTTCATCGCTTATCACAATAAAGAGTGCCTGCTTTCTAATGTTTTTATAGTCTTAGAGAGTTTACTTTTCTGTCATTTTTCAGTAACACCACCACATCAGCTCAGCTACCAGTGCTCCATACACACTCATCTACAGAATAGAAATTGCATTGACTTTGGAAAGTACAATAGGATTTCACCATAGAAAAGCCCACAAAGACATTCTTCCCATCTTGAGCCAGAACTATTGCAGAATAGTCCAAGAGCCCTGTTCCACAAAGCATATAAACACACCTCTAAATCAAAGGACCAAAATAGTTTTTTGCAGTAAGTGAGGTGGCTAAGAGACTTCTGAGCTTTTTTCCTTAAGGCAGGAGGCTATCATCTTGTTGACAGCACCACTGTTTGAATATTTGGGTGGGGGTTTTACCTAGCTTTTTGAAAAGGCAGTGAATCTTAATAGATACGTCTCGTCATTAGCTTCTGTCTCTTCTGTGCCTCTGATGGTGAAATAATGGGATGAACATGTTTCTCTCTCAAAACTTCAAAATTTCATGAGTTGATAATATGCTCAGCAAAAGATAGTAAAGCATCCGGTAAAAACTTCATGTTCACAGCTACCAAAGTTCCAAAAGCCATAAGATAGATTTATTACAGACAGCTTCATTATCTAATTACTACACCCAATAATTGCACATCTTCAATTGTCAGGAACAATTGAATTTTTTTTCCTGTTTTCCACCCCCTGATAACGCCAGCACTGCCAAAACCTATGGTGTGCATTCAAAAGCTTATTTATTTATGCATATGGCTTGCATATCTCAAGGCTAGATGCATAAATTTTTAGGAGCTGACATGCTCTTCAGGGAAAAAAGTTCCCCCTCTGAATTATTCTATTCAGTCTGCAGCTATCCACTGCTATCCCTTGTTTATCTGCTCATTACTGTGACTGAAAATGAGTTTGTCAGGAGAAATATAATTTAAAGAATGAGAACATGAACATAGAGGGCATCTCGATAACTCAGCAAATATGCAAACTTTTTTTTAACCTAGAGATAAACCTTTTTCTCCTAGCATTCTTTTAAAAAAGAATATCCTTCAAAGCTTTTGTGGAAAAAAATCAGAATAAATTTTACACAAATACTATGGAAGCTGTATTGCCTTGCTGTACATGGGCTTTGCCTTCTCTGTAAAGAAAAAAAGACCTTCAGAATAATCACTTCTTTAAAGGCTCAGTATTTTATAATTTTAACCTTTTCCAACTCTGAAGTGGGGGTCAAATAATTTATTGTTTGGAAGAATGTCTAAGTCCCATCACAAATTCTAACAAACCAAAACTCTTGCAAATCTCAGTTGATCTTAGTGTGCATATGGGTGGTGGGGAAGAGGGAATAAGAGAGCTGATCATGCTCCACGTTAAATTACAGTGAATCCCAGAAATAGATGAAAGTGTGTTTAACCTGTCCACTGCACCCAGCTCCATTAAGCAGTCAGAGCCATCATCTTCTTCCTCAGCTGAAATTTGCCAGTGGTCTTCAGACAGCATCCAAAAAATCACCTCTCCTAAATTTGCTGACCAACAAAGACGACACTTTATCTTGCTCTTGGCTTGTATTATGTTTCTGCAGCTGTTGTCCCTGTTAGATCAGGTTGTCCCTTTGTTAAAACCAGGAGGTTCCCATGTAACGTCCAGTGCAAATATACTGGTTGTTTTCATTCCAGCTGTTTTACAGCAATCCCTGGGTGCCTGCATTTATTTCAATGACTTTCATTTTGCCATACAAATTACCCTAATGTTAACTGGACTACATAAGTCAGCAGCATGACTGCTGACAACAACCCCAGGATATCAGCTGAGCAAATGATAGCCTTTCTAACTAATTTAATTCCTTTACCTACACCTGCTTGTGTCACAAGAGGGAAGGTATGGGTGGATAACAGGGGAAAATATATGTCATGCAATTTAAAATTTTGCAGTGACTTGTTTCTGAAGCGGTTAGAGATCAGACCTATTCTTGGGACAGATAACCCCAAATCTGTCAGCTAAAGAGGTCCTCATCTCTAAACCAAGCAGTCTCTGGCTGAAAGGGACTCACTTCCACACCTGACTGTTAATTTCTGCTTTCTTAAGTTTACAATCCAAAGGAGAATAGGTTCAACAAAAGGCTGGTGGCCCTGACTGTGTCAACCTGAGTTGAATTTAAGTGCATAAAGTGTGTGGGGGGTTTTTTTGGCTTTTGTGTTTGTTTATCTTTCTACATTTCTGTTGCCAATTTCACGCCTGACCAGACAAACCCACAGAATTTGTTTGTTGCAAGGTAAGGCAAGTCAAAAACCAGACAAGTTAAGAGGAAAATATGTTCTAAATGATACTTTATTTTCCTCTGGCTCCATTATACTAGTATTCCCCATCAGCTCCCAGACTGTGCTGTCTGTGATTTTGCTCATCTCACAGACTGGTAAAATCCTTTCTGTTAAGACCTTCCTTTCCATTGTTTAGTAACAACATTAGCCAGACCAGCAGCACTACATAAATACAATAAAATAATGATGATTATGGATGATAGTGATGATTAAAAATTCATATCCTCTGAAGACATGCGACCAGGAGATATTCACAGCTTCCCGATTTGACTCAGAATAGATGAGAAGAAGATGTAGCAATAGAGAAAAGCCAAGCAGAGAGTCAAGAATGGGGAAAGAGCAACAATAACAACAAAAGGAAAAACAAAGACAAGTTCAAGGAATCCCTGGAGAACTCCAGCTTTTGAAGTCCCTTGCATGCACTCTCAGCGAGGAGCCAGTGACAGCTGCTGCCGTGTTTGATACCCTCCCGGCTCCGGTTCTGTCATTTACCGAGCCATCCTGTCATCAGCCGGCACAGAAATAGAGCATGTGTTACCCCAGGTCCCATCTCCACTCCTCAAAAAGTCAAAGCCTGTTCGTAGATCAGAGCTGTTTCAAACACAGGGATGAAGAAACAGACACACTGTCAAAGTAGGAAACCGAGCTTTTCCCCTTGCTTTGCTGATGTTGTAAGAATTTGGCTTCAGATGAAAAATATTTTTATTAAAGGAAATGAAGAAAAAAAAATTCAACTTAAAGTGCAGATTCTGCAACTTGGAGATATTGAGTGAATTATTTTATTTTTACTAAGTTACTCAGGTTTTAAAAAAGAAAAAAAATCTATAGAAAGGAAAAATTACATTATAAGATTTTGTAAATGTCTTTATGTCTTGTCTGTATTGTGGGAATGACTGCTAACAGACACAGAATTATATTTTCACCTTAATTGTTCTTCTCACATCTCACTGGTAAACTTCTATTTCATGTAGGGATGTGGTCACAGTTTTCTGACTCCTGACTGTTATTGCCTGTCCAGATGTGCTCCTCTTCCCTTCCACCTTTAGTACTCAAACTGATCCAAAGAAAAGAGGGATTGCTGAAGTGGTTTGGTTTGATTTTATGTATTTTTTTGTTTGTTGGTTGATTGGTTTGGTCTGGTTTTTTGGGAGGTTAGGGGAGAAGGGTTGTTTCTCTTGTTTTTCCCCTAAAACCAGGAATTTTCCTGTAAGTCAGAATTGCCTCCTGGAAGGCAACTGTTAAGTTTGCATACCCCAAAGAGAGAAAAAATGTGTATCCTCTTTTCCATCTGTCAATGAAATTCTGAGCTATTGACCACTAATACTGATATTTTCCTGTAAATGTTTTATTGGTACCTAAAAGTTCATCATAGTTCAGATTTTCTCTTTATTATTTTCACATTAAAGTTATTTCACATTTAGCAGTCACACATCTCCAGAATTCTTAATTTAATGGAACAATTCCATTTCCAGTACATTTAGAATAACAAAGTTAGAGATTCAGGAGTTACAAACAACAGTCTAATTTCTGTTACAAGTTCTGAAAAATATCCTCTCTAAACCCAAGACATTTTCATTGCATTAAAAATGTTAGCAAAGCCCTAGTATTTTAAGACTTTGGTTTGTAGATTGTTAAGAAATATGCCTACCTATACAAGCAGCCCCAGTAGTATAAATCAAGCAAGTGCAACATTAACTGAACTGGGAACTTATACTGAGCACTGAACACAAAAGAAAGGACAATTTCCAGGCAAAATAAGTAATTTCTTTAAATATTTTCCTGTATATAACTAAAGAATCATGAGATTAATAAAAAGCAACAAAGTATCTACAGGGTTTATATTCCCATAAAAAAATATGTCTCTGAGAGCCTAATTTCTTTTGTTATGACAAAAGCAGTTGTTATTAAACAATTGCAATTTGATTTTATGCTTTCAAGAGGAGTACTTATGCACAAAGATACTGTGCTGCATAACTCTCGTTAGCCTTACTGAAGTGTGCATGCATAATACATAATTGCTGGAAGTGAAACAGAACTGCTAAACCAAACAGGTGGGAAAGAGCTGGAAAGAGAGAAGGGGGGAGAAAAAGACTAAAGTGACTTTAAATATTGTCAAAGCTATATAAAAAGTCAGTACATATATATAAACATGCAATGCCCTTGGCTGTAACAAAGTTTAGTGTTGCTAAAGGCAGATTTAGAAAAATAAACTTTTTTAGTAAAATATCCATCTTCTCTTAGTAAAAAACAAATTCTGATATTCCACCCTATGCTGCTGTTATTTCATCAGGTTGTCACAGAGATATTCTAGGAAATTTGCCAGCATGAAGATCTTTTTGATTTTTTTGGATTTGTTGTTTCTTTCCTTCCATAATTCTTTACTCATCTACATTTTCTTCACAGGATTCCAATTTCTAATTCTCAATCAAGGCAGGGACTTACTTGAAGGAAATATTCATAAGAGACAGGATACCATGCTTCCAAGCCACAATTTTACTTATTTTTATTTTTTCTTCTTTGTTTTGTTTTTTGTGTCCAAACTCTTACAAATTCTTAAACAGTGCACTGTGGATCTCTAACATTCATTTTGGCAATTGGTCTGTACTGCCCTAGAGCGATCAATCTACCAGTCTTGTTCTTGTCTGCAGTGCTCTTTCTACCCTTTTCTGAATTGGAAAGGAAAACACCAGGGGACCAGATACTAGGGGATCTCATGGGGGACTATAACCTTGAGAAGGTCAGATTCTCCCCCAGAAAGAGAGAAACAGACACATGATGTCATTATTGGTATGGCAGCATCACAGTCATGGGCAATCATGAGGAGACATTACAAAAATGCATGTTACCCCATCCCACTGAGAGTAGGATACTCACTAGAGACAGACAGGCACAAGCATGAGACCCTGCTTATTAAGCAATGGATTTCTCTTTTCCCATTAAAATTGTTCTTCTTTATGTAAGTCCATGCCATAATTTCAGTTGGAAAGGGGAAAAAAATTTAGTCTTTCTAAGATTGATTTTGCTGGTTCAAGAACTTTGTTTACCACTGTCTTCCTTCATGAACTTCAAGGGAGAATGAGAGGAATTTTGGTCACTGAAGGACCTCTTACATTTATTTTGAGTTTCAAATTTTTATGGCTTATTAGATTTCCAGATACAAGGAATTTGCACAATACCTCTTCTTTTTTGCTGTTTGTTGTTTTTTGGGTTTTTTCCTTTTTTTTTTTTTGAGGGTGCTGAAGAGTAGCACAATACTAGAAAAGTAGAAAGTGACTCTCAGTAATTTCTTCTAAGGTTAAAAAAAAAGCCTGACTGTGGCTTTCAGAGAGCTCAATCTGCTTAACTGATCAGAAAAGAAGAGTGAGAGGCAACTTGGTTGAAATATGTATGTTCAGAGAGGAAGTATGGTGCATAAAGAACTCTTTAATCTTTTGGTGAAAGGCATGACCACAGCCTGGAAACTGAATCACATAAGAGTGAGAAATTTGCTACATGAATGCTTGACAAAGAGATTGACTGAGAAAGTCTTGAGGAAAGTGTAGAGCCTTCATCACCTCTTCAAAGCCATGATTCGATGTCTTTCCTTAACCAAATCTTACTTTATGCTCTGAAATTGTCTGTTACAGGGATAAAATTTAATATCCTGCTATAGAAGAGCCCAGACATATACATCTCAGTCCCTTCTAGCCTAGACAAATCTGGGACTCGTTTCAAAAAGGAGTAAACTAAGCATTGGAAAATGCAATTTCATCCTCCTTTATCAATCCTGTAGATCAGGACCGCTGACATTGTAAAGATCACTTCCATTGCTCAAGGCCTTGGTATTGTAAGAAAATGGCTGAAAACACAGCAATTTTACTCGTGTTTATCACTTTCATTTCTTGAACCCTCAGGATGCAATCAACCAAGGTGTCATTTATTGATTATTTTAAAATTTTTCATAGTGATAATGTGATACAACTATAGTATCCTCACATGGTTTTTAGACATAAAGCTACATTGATAATTGAATGGTAACATTTGCAAGCTATAAATATAAGGTACTACTGATTTTCAAAAAAGAAAAAGAAAATCATTAAGAAGTGATGTACTTATGTATGCACATCATTTGACCAGCTACGTCGTGGAGGGGAACAACTGTTTAAAAACACACATTGAAAAAAAATCATAAAACACTCAGTTCATGAAAAAATAAGAATAGCTCATCCAGTTGAAAATGGAGTGGGAATATAGCTAGAGAGTATGGAGACACAAATTGGAGCAATCTGTTATTAAGAAATAAGTTGAAAATTTTCAGGCTTCTTTTTTTCCCAAAGAATAACAGAGATGAAGAAGAATATAAATTATTTAGACTGCCTCCAGGCTATGTTTGGGGAGCACTATTTTAAAAAGCTTGAGTTTGTACTCTGGGATTTTATTGAAAGGACAAAATAAAACCCAATTCTCTGGTTGGTAGCTTATTAGCTGCAGTCCAGGATCTAGGCCTGATGATTTATTAGGGAGCACTACGAAAATGCTGGAGACCTGCCATGGGTTTACAATGGAATGTGGAACCATTGGAGCTACCTGCTGCACCCACATCCCTCCCTCTGGGTTCCATCTACCCAAGAAATAATATCAAACTTTGTGGTAAAAAGATGTTGGGGCTTCAGGGAAAGTAACATGGAGGAGGGCAACGTTCCAGAGGGCCAAATTAATTTCCCTAGGGATCCCCTGCTTGTAAAATCCCATAAACAAAATGTCACTTTTCATTCGCTGAGCCTCTTTGATTGCTAACAGCAAACACATGCCTTACTTTGGCATAAAGCTCTGTGCCATCAAATTAAATAATGTTAGGTTGTTGGCGGGTTTTTTTTCCCCTAACAATCTGTCTCACACATTCCTTGGCTGCCTTTAAAAGTCACTTGTAAAGTTTCACACTTGCATGCTGCGAACAGCGGTGCTGGAAAGCTCAGTGTCTCCAAGGATCAATAAGCTTTGAGTCGTTGGGGTTCAAACAGGGTGAAGCAAGTCCAGCAACTGACAACTGCCATCTCATGGTGACTGCAGGGAATGAAAAGGAAGGTTTCCAAATGATCTCTGATGGTTCAGTGGGAGCATCACCTGAAGGCCTGATAAAAGTATACAATTCTTACACTTGAAGGTGTCAGGGATTCTGTAAAAGAAATCATAGGTGAAATACCGTGAGGTCACTACTGTTGTAACAACAAAACTGGGTCCTAATATGCTCTGATATCAGAGTGTTCCTCAGCGTCAGCACCCAGCTGCCTTTAAAAGTGTATAATAATGCCAGCTGAAACAGTGTATCAGTGGGGGTGGGTCGGGTTGGCAAAGCCCAAATCTGTGCGGAAAACCTGGTTTAAAGAGGAAAAAGCACAAAATAGGCACCCTGCCAGGGTGTCTTGCTACAGTGGACAACTAATCAGGCAAAATAATTCTTAAAAAAAAAAAAAAAATGAAATATTAGTGTACAAGGCACTGTTGGAAATCAGCAGTTTCTTGGAAGAGAACAGGATTTGAAGAATTTCCTCAGACTTAAAGAAAAATGTAAAAAAAAAATCCTAATAGTTTCAGAAGACTATTCATTATGCTTAGGGTAACTTTAACCTCCATATCCTTCTGTGGATATTATGGGAAATATATTCCTGATGCCTTCAGGCACAAATTACCTCAGCATGCTATGCTCCAAAAAAAAGGTGAGATGTTCTGGACTTCACTAGGTTCCTTGTGGGAAGGGAAACAACCTGGAAAATGCAGTGGTTTCATTTGGAGCAGAACCTTAACTCTAAAGAGTACTAGAAATAATTCTTAACTGATCAGAACTAAAATGCAGCTTCACAATGACATGGGAAAGCCTGCACGTCTGCATCAGCTCAAACTGTGTCACCTTCTCTGTTTCCCGTGAAGAGCAGTGAGTTCTTCTGTGCAACCTCTACCTGAGCAGCTGAGGCCGTGGCTGAGTTCAGTTCAAACACAGCACCATCCACTCTGCTACATTAACTACACAGTGATCCAATTACCAGTGTTGTCTGCCACACAAATCCATTCATATTATAAACCTCATTGCCTGATATAGATCTGCAGTGTTCAAAAAGACACATCTATGGTTCATTTCATGTATTTTTAGTAGGCTTTCTTGTACCTTCTCAATTTAAAAGAAAAAAAAAAGGTGATAATAGAAGTTGAACAGAAGTAGATGTTGGTATTATTATGTGGACACAAATTACATTGAGTGCTGATTCCAATATCTAGCACTAATTACTCCCACAACCTTATCTAGAAATAATTAGTGAACATCCTCCTGAGAATAGCAACCTTAATTCTTCTCTTTGCTACAATAAAATTGCTCAGGCTTTACACCAGTGTAACTATGCAAAGGATTACCATCATTGCCTACAGTTTTAAAACTCCTCTAGCCTGCTGAGTGAGCATAGTTTTTCAATGCAAGATATCCGGAACTGATTTCCTTGGGAATTACAGAGTGTAAAACCTGAAGACAGATACACACTTAGCAGTAAGCCCAAGATTACATGTTTGTACTGATAACAGAGAAGTAATAAAAAGAAGCAAACACTTAGCTTAAACTTTGAACATATGGAACAAGCACGCGTGGAGGGGAAACCTAATTATTTAGTGAAATGGCATATTCAAAATAGCAAGCATCTCCTTTTTCTGCCCTGATGTTTTTCCCCTGCTACTTGTTTCTTTGGTTCATTTTCAGTCCATACCTGCTACTGGAGCAGCAGATAGACCTAGTCAATAAAGACTTCAGGATCAGCCTGGCAAGCCAGGAAACCTAGGTCCTTTCCCTGCTGCAGCTGGCTGCCTCTGCAGGCAATTGGTCTTCCCCAAGGCTGAATACAAGTTGGCTGATTTTGCCAACTTTCTTTAGCTTTATCTTAGAAATGTACACTTACCAAGAAAATACATAAAAAAGCAGCCAAACAACCCAATCTGAAACGGAGATCTATGAAACTTCCACCACTTCTGACCCTTGAAGCACTTATCTTCATATATTTTAAATGTCTCTGGTGATTTCTGTGCCCATTTTTAGCACTCCCAGGAATTGCCAGAGTATTTAATATGAGGAACCACAAAGTTAAACCTATATCTAAAACATAAGCTGCCATCTTCCCTTCTCACTCAGCTAAATGGCCTTTGGCAATCAACGCAGTCTCCGTTCTCAGATAACAACGAGCTGTTCTGGTCTGGCGTGAGAGAGAGAGAACAGTGATGGTGCCTCCTCAGTCATTAGCTTGATAGCTACTCTGCTCTGTAGAGCAAGGGAACCCTAGAATCTAACTTGTCCTTCACCTGTCTGCATTTAAACTCCACTGTCTGAATGCATGCTCTAACTACTAGCCTAAAACATATTTCAGCTGAGAGTTTTCTTGCCCATGTGCATCAAAGTAATCTTGATTTGCTCGAAAATACGGAGATGTTAATGAGTAGACAGGGGTGGGGAGGTTTTACATTAAACTGAAGAAAAAACAATATCTCAGCCTCGAATTTCACTTGACCGTTTTGGAAAGGTTGGCACCAGCAATTTGCTAGTCTCAACAGTGAGCTCTGAAATCTGGACAGATTTTTCTGGGTTTCCATTCAAGCTGTGTGACAACCTTCTCTTGATTATACTCATTCACATTTGCATTTGAACATAGAAAATTTATACTATATCCTTTCATAGCACATATCACAAATCCACAAATTTCTTTTTGTAGTGAGTCATATATCTACCTGTCTCAGAGCATCCTTCTCCAGGGCATGTGAAGACCTGACCTCTCTCCATTTTTCAGTAGGAGATGGTTTGCAGACGCTCATCAAATCAATTTGCTGTACCTGGGTCCAAACCTCCCAAATTATTAACCATTCTTAGGTAACCTTACTGTTAAACTCTGTCTTATCTTTCATTACAGCCAGGATATAAATTTAGCAAATGTAAAATTATAGGGTCTCCGACATCTAGATTGCCTCAATCCTAGTAAAAGGAATGTAACAGATCTGGTTAAATCATAGGAGCACGCCTGGCCTCTTCCCTTCCTAGTTTTTCCTTCTTCTCCAAACTGCTAAGCACAATTTCACATCAGCCTCAAAGGACATGGTAGCAAGAGAGGTCAAACAGCTTCTCTCAGTCAGAAAGAAACCAAGAGACAGAAAAATGTGCACAGAATGGGCTCTTTTTGGCCAACCTTCTGTAGCTGAATAAATACCAGAGAACAAAACATAACTATCCTGTGGGTGGGGAGGTAGATGGCAGACAGGTACCCTGCCATTTCTGGAACATATGCATTACACCAAGACATGTTTTTTAAGTATGAGGGAGAAAACTACAATTTGTTCAACATTGTCAGTAAATATCTGTCAGTAAATCTAGGTCTAATTCATGGAAATAGAGCCAGCTGGGAGCTTTTTGAAGACGTGTTACATTTTCACTGCTATTTGTAGAATTGAGTTATTCAGGCAGATTTCTGAATCCAAACTTTGTGATTTCATTCCCTCACTTATTATTCATACAACATTTCTTGACATTTCAAAATGAATAGGAGAAAACTTTTTGTCTCAATTTTGTTTTCAAATAGTAGAGTCAAAAAAACCAACATAAAATGGTAGAAACAGGATGTTTTAGAGACACTAAACAAGCATTTTATCTGTTTGTTTCAAACTGAACATTTTAAAAATCTTTAGTCATGACAGGAAAATTATTTGAGGACTCGGAGGTTTTGAAATGGGAAAGAAATTTCCCCTCCTAGTTCTGGAGAGTCAATTGTTCAGAATACAGTAGCTATTTCATAGTTTTCCATTGCACTCCTCCCACACCCAAACTCAAATACATAGACCCAGCTTCAAATCCTTAAACATTTATTTTGTACTACGTATCTAATGTAAAAAGTATCTGGGAAAACAGTGTATTGACTTTACTTATCAAGCCAAATACAGAACATCACCAACGCCTTTAGCTGAGGTCCTCTGGTTGTCATTATATACCCAATTTAAATCGCAGTACACTTTGCAGCCACACAAAATCTAGAATCATTGGCAGTCTAGATCTTTTCTTCTTTCCAGTCCCATCACATTTTTGATGCTGATTCTCCCCTTACCCCATACCTGCCCCCCAAACAAGGGAAGGAAAGGCACAAAATATCCCCAAAAATGTAAACCAAAAAGTGAAAACTCAGGAGCTCATCCCAACACACACCAGAACATGAGATTTGCTGCTGAATTGGCAGAAGTTTTCAGTCCTAAAAGCTCTAGTTAAACTCTAGTGAGAAATTCTTAACTCACCTTTCTACTCTTTGACTTTCATTTCTCAGTAAGCTTCACCTGCACTTTGAGAACTAAACAAGAGCAATTAGCTTTTAGCCCAGTCTTTTATAGCTAATTGCCCTTAAGGCACCAACAAGGATTCCCAGGTGTCAGCTTTCTGTGGTGTTCATGCAACTCCCAGAAGAGAGCAAGAAAGATACTAAAATAGAAAATTCTTCAGCAGACATATACAGAAAAAGGAAGCTTAAAAAAGCAACAAGGCATGATCATTAATTTTCTATGTATATTGTGTTTACTCACTGAATTATACAACATGATAGCATTACAAGCAGAAAAAGCTTCTTAAATGTAAGGATTAAAAAAAACTTCTCCAATTTCTTCAACCCTACAATGACCCTTAATTGGAACTTGAAATCCTCTAACCACCTTTAATTATATTTCTAATGCCCTTGAGGGTGTTTTGTTTTATTTATTTATTTTATCCTTTTTTTTCCTCTCTTTACATTCATCTAAGAAGACTATGTGAGGGTTTTTTGTCTGAAGCAGAAGTTACCACACTTTATAGAAAACAATTTTCTGCTGCCTGGAAGGTGAAAGTTTCCTTTCAAATCACTGTAGGTGAACTCACCAATTAATGCCAGCAGGAGATGGCCACAGATGTGGTTTTTAACCCACATTTCCATCTGTTGGTTTGAGTTTTAGGTCCTTCAGTGGTTTCTCAGTGGAGGGTGGTGCTGGGTACTCTGCAACTTCCCAAAGAAGGAATAGCTGAACACCCTGAACTCATACTATGCTGCTGCTGTCACTCAATAACCTCCAGTTTATGCAAGGACATGTCCCTCCCGAGCTTCCACCAAGAACAAAAGTCATATTTTCCAGTTGGAAGCACTTCAAAATTCTGCAGGGCTAACAGATGATGACTGAAACAGCATTTGTTTTTAGAAGATAAGCTACTCTAGAAGTCCAAGAGATAACTTGGAAACCGCTGTTATTACAGAGATGGTCAAAGGTGTCAGACTTGTAAACAACACAAACATTAGGGCTTCCCACCATTATCCCATCAACTGCCTTGGAGCTTTCCTCACTGATCCTCATTACCAGGGCACTCCTCTCTCATTCTGCTATCAGCTTGGGAATCAAACTTTTCATCCTAGTAAAGTGTGGATGGTACTTGACAAGATGTCTTTGTAAAGGCAATCATGTTTGTCAATAGCTTCCATGGTTATATGCAGAGATGTCCAAACAACACTTCTATGCTTCTATGACATGAAAACTTCTATTTCCATGGAGAAAAATGTAAGGAACAGAAATGTAACAAATGTAAGAAAAAAATGTAACAAAACCACTTTGAGCATTTGTGACACTGTAGGTCTTTGTCTGTGCTCAGTAACTTGCTTCAGATTAATTAGCAATATTTGAGTGGCCCTGCTAAGCAGGTGGCAAACTAGAATGCATTGTTTTGCTTTGGTGCCCATATTTCACAGTGCACTGTTAATGCCTTTTTATTTGTATTTATTTTTTTTGCTCCCTTGTTTTGTTTTATAAGTGTTCAGAGTACTGCACAGCATTATGGTACACTATCATTTTTCAAGCCATTAAATGTTAACTTCATTTTCTTGTGTGAATTATGCTTTGCTCTTTTAGTTTTGTAATGAAAAATAAGTACAGGTTATGCAAGCAATAACCCCTGTGTAAGCAGCAGCTATCTTTTTAAACGGTTTATTATGCCACAGTCTGGTACTCCATTAAATATAGATTACAGACTGTTGAATAAATGAATATCAACTAAGCAGCCCCATCCTTCTGTACATATCAATGCAAATAATGAATCGTGGCACCTCATGAAAATGTATAACCCAGAAGAGTGGGTCAAGAAGTAATTACACATTTGTCTTATCTCATGCTTCTTGCTCTCAAACCAGTGAAATATATTTGTGATGGTTGGGGGACACTGAGAAAGCTCTTGCAACCTGTTTTCCTAGAAGGTGAAAAGGTATTCTTTCTCATAGTTTTATGCATATGTGTTTAGATTTCCAGGTATGTTTCTTTGAAAAAGATGTTTCCATAGTTAAGGACCTAACTAAAAAATGTGGGTTCATATCCATATCTCAGCTCTTCCCCAGACTGCCTGTGTTACAAATAAGAGTAACTGAATGGCTGAGTTTTAGAAATGTAGATAATTATCAAAATTAATGGGCTAGTATGTGAATTTAACATTACATTATACTATTTGGTACAAAATCTAAGTACTTGTTTACATAGTTATAAACATAGAAAACATACCACTTAGTAATGGACATCAAATCTGGATAGAAACTGTGACTGTGATACTCTTCAGAAACAGGAAATATTGAAACTGATATTGATTAAATATAACTGAAACTAAAATGTGGAGACTGGAATTCAAATTAGGTTGCTCAAAGCCAAAGTAGACTAACATGTTGCATATGGAACAGATTAAGAACTGGAATGAACTAATCATTAGGTTATTAAAATAATACCACTAACGTGAGCTGTAAAACAGGAAGTTATCTTCAGCAGCTCAGGAGGAATTATCTGCTGATCCCAGCTTGAATGAATGGACTACTCTAAGAAGGGACTACATCAGTGAAGGGAAAAAATAAGCCAAACAATTAACTTGCTTAAATATCTTGTGCCCATAATTTCCAAGGCAAGATTTTGGCTGCTGACAACCATCACAGTTCCCCTCATTTCATTGTTGACACGCTTATTCACCCTGCTTGTGAATACATATTTAGAATCACAGAATCTCCTGAGCTGGCAGGGACCCACAAGGATCATCAAGTCCAACTCTTGGCCCCACAGAGAACCATCCCCAAGAGTCTCACCATGTGCCTGAGAGCATTGTCCAAAAGCTTCTTGAACTCTGTCAGGCTTCCCTGGGAAGCCTGTTCCAGTGCCAGACCACCCTCTGGTTGAAGAATCTTTTCCAAATATCCAGCTCAAACCTCCACTGACAGAGCTTCATGCCATTCAGTCAGGTCCTATAGGTGATTACCAGGGAGAAGAGATCAGTGCCTTCCCCTTCACTTCCCCTCACGAGGAAGTAGATAATAATAATTAGATCTGTTTGTTAAATGAATTTCATATTAATGATAAAAATCTATTAGTAGTCATATTCTCCCAGGAATTTCTAATGTTTCTGCCAGAAACCTGAAGGAATATAAATTCAGCTTTCTGTTTTGGGAACTGAAAAGATGCTTGATTTTTTTTTGGCTTGCAAGTACTTTTTTAATATTTTGTTAAAGGAAAAGTTACCAAACTGTCTTTTTGTTTGAAAAGACACCAAATTATCTTTTTGTTTAAAAAGACACTATTCATGCAAATAAGCCAGATAATTACCGCATATGTGTTTCCTACCCTCCTCCTCCCAACCTGCTAAAGCAATAAATTCCAGGAGCCATAAAAGCCATTAAAAGATAACATCTGTGCAGCACAGGTCATATTGTGACCAAGTTAAATCAGCACTGAGTACTTTTTAGAAGCAAACTTCCTCTGGAGTACCATCATTCGGATAGGAAGAAGGGGAGACCAATGTTTGTTGGTACATGAGATTGATATTTTTATGTTTCCTTACAGCACCTGGACCCTGTCTTGATGACTAGTGAGAAAAAAATTCCAATTATTTTTTTCTGCCTGTGTCAAATCAGAGGTCCCACAAATTGCTCAAAATTAAACACAAAAGCAAAGAATAAAATAACAAAGTGGGAGAAAATAGAGCATAAGAGCAATTCTACTGTCCGCCTATCAACCATTCTCTGTTACACATGGAAGATATTATTAGATACAGTATTTTATGAGGTCACAAATATGGACTGGTAAAACCCCATGAGTTTTATGACAATGTATGGCTCCAAAACTGAGCCAGTGTTCTTATTCATTAAAAGAACACAAAAGGAAGCTGATTTCAAATGTCCTCAAGATGAGCTCCAAGGTATACTTTCTAACCAGTGTGGGTTCTTTTGTGAGACTGTACCTTTCTTCTAGGATCTCAAAATTCACTTAAAATTTGGGGAAAATGCCAGAGCCTCTTTTAGAAAGGCAGAGAAGTTGAAGCACAGAGAAGGAAAAAACAAGATTACACAACAATCCAAGTCCATCATTTGTTTTTTTCACTCTACATCATTCCCATGTGAGAGCACAGACTAGTGTTCAGAACACTGAGCACTGTTCCTGGCCACGCACAACCAAGGAACACAAATCAACATCCAGACACCCCATATCCAGTCCTATTTATATTATTTCCATTTTTTACTGACTGTATGTATTTCCAAATAAACACCATACGCCAGCAAATATTATTATTCTCAATTTATAGGTATAAAAATGGGATGAGTTTAAAATAAATTGTTTAGGTAGGATAATAGAGTGAGTCTGTAGAATGGAATGAAAAAACAGCAATCTGCTGTTCACTCTTTCTTCACCTTTGCAGTAAGCACATGACATGTATATTGTACATATATTGAGAAACCTACACATAATTACATTTGCACATGTGAAAATACATACATACTTACTTCTTAAGAATTGAAGAACTACTTCCTGTTCTTCAGAAACCCTACCTAAAGCTTGTTATTTTTCAATGATTTAAGGTTCTGTTTATATCAGGTACTTGCAGTTACACTTTCCTGGACACTCAGTGGTGTGATGTGTGTAACTGCAGACAGGACCTGTTCCCTGGTGATATAAAGAGACAGTACTGAAATTCGAAGTGAGTGGGGGAATGGTAGGAGGAAGGTGGTGATTTTTTTTTATCATAATTGATGCTACACTATTTCTATACAGCTTCTCAGGCCACTGTTGTAACATAGAACCTAGCACAAGGTTCTGATCAAGATAGGGTCTTCTTCCGTAGAGATATATGGCCAATGAGATTGTATTTATATATTATCATTCTTTATGTTGTATATCTAGATATGATAAAGTAAAACATAAACATGAGATTAAAAACAAAACCAAAGAGCCTATCTAACACACTAGTCTGTTGTTTTATTAGCTGAAAGGCAGGGGTGATTCTAAGAACATTTAAAAATCAAGAGTGCAATAATTATAATATATATTATAACGTATAAAATGCAGTAAGCAGCAAATCTTCTAATAATAAAGAAGAAACGTGAAAAGTAATAGCTTAATCAATAACACCTCAGTCCTGGAATATGGTTAGTGTGTCTTACGTGAAATATCAATAATTATTTATAGCATGAGAAGATGTCTTTAGTGTTCAAAAGATATGCAGAAGACTCACATAATGAATTATATACTTAGTTTTATAGAGGCAGTTCAGTTGCATGTTTAAACTAGGCTATTGAAAAAGTCTCCAACAAGCATCAAAGTCCTGCTGCTGCCTGCTTTCCAGATCTGTTGTGCTTGGGGTAGTTGTACCTAACCCAGCTGCCACTGTTCCTCACCTCCCATACCCTGTTCCATCCACTCAAGAAAAATTCCCCTGATATAAAGATTTAAATCTTAAGATTTGAGTTGAATTGAGAAGAGTGTCAATGGTTTCTCAACCCTTAAGTCTGCAGCCAGTGTCCAGGTACAGATTTCAACTGGCCAAAACTCTTGGCAGTTCGGCATCTGTTGATGGTAAGAAATATCTCCGTTTCCCCAAGCTCATTGTCACAGTCTTGATCATCTCTCTAAGACTGATGATGGTTTGAGCAGGTGTTGCTGGTGAGAGTGGGAGCTTCAGACGAAGTATATTGCAAAAGCCCTCCTGTTGAGTCATGAGGTGCAGAGAAGACCCTCTTGCTTTCTAAACTCCTTCTCAGAGAGAGTAGCTTAGCTGCAGCTGGATCCAATCTTAGCCTTAGACTTTGTCAACTGTTTAAGTACAGCTTTGTCCCACAGGATGAAAGATGAAAAACTGGGTATATTTATTTCAAATTAATTATTTATTATGACAAATTATCAGACAAAAGATCTTAATCAGAATTATTTACTACACAATATAAAAGCTAAAACTACTAGTAATGTATAGTATAGTGCACTATATCCAAGCATTTATATCAAAGCAATTCTATCAAAGTAATTATATTAAAGCTAGCAAAAAGAAACAATCATCAATTAGAGATCAATCAATGTAACTCACCGTACCAACACTTTTGGGCAGATCTCCATCTCTCAGCCTCGAGGTGTATCCTCGAAGGGGCATCCCAACTTCAAGGTAGAAACTCCACACTCTCCAAGAAGAGGTATGTTAGAAGAATCTGATCGCATTAAAGTGAACTGGGCTTTTATAGTATAAAGTGATCTGTCAGTCACATGTCTCCAGGTCAGCTGAGCAGCTTCTCTACCAAATTTTTGCCTCACAACCTAGGATGCCTACTAACTAGGATGTTGATTTGGGATTGATGAGCCAGACTTGTTTTAGCATAATTCAATACCTAAAGCAGCACCCTCTCAGCCCAGTGATAGATTTGCAAACAGGGCATTGTCTTATTGAGTTACTTGACCACATGCCACAATGAGGAGCCCCACTACAGCAGGCATATTCTATGCAACCTATATGCTCCAAATCATCCCCTTGATAAAAAGTATAAATGGTGGTAGTCACTACAGTCTAGTCAGTCTGTCCCCATTGCCTTTCAAAATCAGTGAGAGGGAAGTGCCTAAATAACACTGTAGATCTGAGCCAAAGCTATTTTGGGTTGGGCCAGATATTTCCTAATGTCCCTCTGAAGACAAACCACATCAGTACTTACAAATTAGGCTGATCATAACACATGCAACATAATGAGTATTTCACGTCTAATTTTCAGATCCATATTTCAGAATATATTTCAGACGTTCCATACTTACATGGCTGTAGTGCCCAAAGGCACAAATCATCCTTTAAGCTCTATTGTGCTACAAGTTATTCAGACACTCAGAGGGCCTTTTCCCACACAGCTTATGAGCCTACAGTACAAGCACTGTGCAGAGGCTGGAAAATATGGTTACAATCACATACATAAAGATTGATATATTGATATTTCATGTTTTATATAAATGATGGAAAAATAAATGTAACTGCCAATAAACTGAATCTGCTATTCATCAAGTTCTCTCATTTGTTTTCTGATTTTATAACAGAGGGGACACTGGAGGAGAGATTGGCAATAAAAACAACCATCATAGTCACTTTCTGCATCAGCTGAGGAAGCTCTCTGATATATATACCAGACAGTACATCACATGTCAATAAAATAAGGGTATGTAATGCAAAATATAAGAAACACCCTGTTTAACTAAGACTGCTAAACAGGTCCTAATTTTTAGCTGTCTTCTACAGCACTGGAGTATTCTTAAGAAATCAGTTCTATACAATATTCCACTAATAATACACACCCTCCTCCATTTGCAATCTCATTCATATGCCTGAACATTCACAAAGCATTTAATAAAAATACTCTCATGTTGCAAAAGCTGAAAAGACTCTTTTCTTTTAACAAAGACCTGTAAAGTCAGAACTGCAATGAAGTTACATGACGTGACTTGATATCCCAGCACTGAGCAAGCTGTGGTAGCTAACATGTGCATATCATATGTTTGATCTAGAAATACTTTCACTGACCTTAATTTACCCTTGCTGAAATATGAAAGAAGTTTTCTTAAATTTTGTTTGCCACTTGTAACAACATTTCCAAGAATGGTTATTTGTAAGGACTTAAAGAACACCTCTGTCTGTCTCAAACACTGTCAAAGCCGCAGAAGAAACTTTCTGTAAGATAAGCCACCACAGTGCCAACTTGAGATAAGCACAGAAGGAAGAAATTCGAGACAGAAAGGTGCTAATTCCAGGCCTGACAAGGTAAGATTTGGTTAACACATTCTGGTTAACACATCTAGACAAAAATTCTCACTGTGGTAAAGTGTGGGAAAGGAAGCAATTGCTCATACACCACTCATACTCCCAAGTTATGGGAAGGGCATCTGAGACCACCTCGTGGATACCCAGAATTTAGACTGTCTAAAGGTGGTACCTTGGGAAGAATGAATCTAGGACTCTCACCACCAAGAAACCCAGGGTGAAGAAGAATGCCGCTGAATTCACAGGTGGTGGCTTTCTTCTGCTTGATCTGTCTCCTTTCCCCACCCCCTCTCTCTTTCCTCTTTTCTATTTCTTTCTCTCTCTACCTCACATTTACAGTTAAATAAAATCTGTATTTTTGACTTAGGCATATGGGCTCATTTGCACCTTAATTTGGGCAGAGGTATCTCTCACTAATCAGATTTTAACGCTCTTGCAGCTCAGTGGCTGGGCTGGCTACCCACAGCAAGTTGATGGATCTCCTCAGCTACCATCCAGGCTCTGAAATTCAGGCACTCCTTTTTGGAACAAACAGGCTGCATCCTCTGTTAAAGAAGGCAGAGGGAAAAGCAATGCCATCACCAGACAGAGAGCAGCAGCAGAGCAAGGCAGGAATGCTACCACTTCAGCTTTGACAATAAGACAATTTCTATTGACTCTCATAGTTTCCTTTTCACTGCAAGTCCAAAAGCAGGCAGGACTCCTACTGTGTCTCTACTCACACACATGTGGATACCAAATTGGTTTCCTGTAGCTGTTCAGCAGTTCCAGGGTTCCTTTAAATAATATATGACAGTTTGGGTGACTATGAGCCCAAAAGATGAAACCCTGATTAATGCAGAAATTCTACTGCTCAGTTGTTAAAAAACAAACAAACAAACAAACAACAACAACAACAAAAAAAACGAAAACAAAAAACACACACACACACACACACAAAACCCACAAAAAACCCAGAAACAAACTCTTACAAGAAACTTCCAAAAAGATAGGCCAAAGCTGCTGATAATTTGGCATGGTGGGATGGGAGGAGAAAAGTCAAATTATGAATTGGGTGGTATTTGAATCAGTGAACCCAGAAAATGTCTTGTTTTGCATGAAAGGGAATGCTGGAAACTTTGAAGAAATTTGGTCTTTGTTCTGAGTATTACATGATTAATTAGGGATAAGACATATTTCAAAATGCTGCTTCATTTATTTGTAATTCCCATGAGTTTATTATTTTAATTTGGTTCTATGAGCATAGTTTAACCTGGTAAAAAAGAACTAAACCCTTTTATATACATGAGTTTCTCTCTTTCTGCTGGGGTCTCTATTTGTGCAGTTTGCTCTGGAGGTTTTTTGGCAGGGGAGAAGGTGTAAAGATGAAATAAATTTTTCTGATTTATCTGTGTTCCATAAATGACATATTGACAGCCTTGTCTAAAATGTACAAACGGTGATTTTTTAATCTATAATATGTATTTCTCTGTTGAATTTTCTTATTATACACTGGAGTGTTTTTCTGTAATCTTTCCAGCTTTCTAAGATTCCATTTAGATAGTACAACATAAGCAAAATTTTGCTGCTATTCTAGGATTTGCAGTTAGTAAGAATTTTTATATCTAAGATGTCATGTTAATAATATGTTTATTTACAATTCATAACTTCTGAATATTCCTGTAACTAATATTTTTAAATGTTAGATAATTTTAAAATATTCTAATGAGTGTTTACAAAGAACTGTGTTTCATTGTGTGTCTAGCCATGTTATTTTCCTATACTGCATGACAGCTCAGTGTTTTAATATTCCATGCAGAAATAATCAATATAAAAGAAAAATAATTACACATTAACTGTTTACATAATTTTAAACTAATTAAACCACAACTATTATTAAATGATTCCTGCATTATGTAATTCTACTGTTCAGGTAGTATTTTGTTATTATAAAATACATTTCTCAATATATACAATTTAAATCTTTGAGAAGATACTGTGAGGATGAATATCACTGATTTGTAATTAAAAGGGAAAGTTAAGAAATTTAGGCCAACATTTAATGGTGAGTGAGTACTTATTGCAAGACAACATTCCTAGATTTCTAGAGACCCTTGGACTGAGCTTTAAAGATCTTGATAATAGAAACAAGGAACTGTGAGCACTGCAGTTTGACCTGTGCATGTATTCTATGCTAACATTAGGAGATTATGGGCTAACTATAGAGATTTTCTAGACCCTTCATTAGAAAGTTTTAAATTAGGACATTATAACTGAACAACATACCACTGTAGGATATCTTATACTGGATATCTTATGGATGACTCCCTAAAATTGAATAAAAATAACTTTTTTCATTTGAAAAGCCTAGCTTTGGAAAGACAATAATCTCTAGGGCTGCTAAAAATATATCAGAAAAGACTTTCACAGCCATAGCAAACTGAAAAACATTGTTAAAGCTGGAATTTTGGATTGATAAAAAAAGTTCCATCTAGTCAAGCAAGTAGTTGTGATTGTGATTAGGAAAGTATTTTATTGGAGGTACCTAAAACTGCCTAGAGAGAGCCATGATTGCCAACATATTTTTCCTTTTTTCTTTCCTCCTTATTTTTCTTCTTTTTTTTTTTTTTACTTTTTTTTTCTTATTTTCGTTAAGAAATCTCTCGTGTCCTAATTTCCAGTGGAAAATACACAAGAACATGTGAGACTGAGAGCTATTTGATCAGTTCTTAATTTCCCCTATTTATCTCTCATCCAGGATAGTTTTCAGTGTCCCCCACAATCTTTCATGTAACTAAGAGCCAATGCCTAGGTCTCCAGCAGCGAGCTAAAGGGAAATGTGCTTCAAAGTTTTCTTTGTCCCATCAAACACCACCTGCAGTTTGCTGCCGATTTCCCTCTCCTGGCTGCTCCTTCCTGAAACATGCTGAGGTAGAGACATAGTGCTAGACTTCAGGCTCTGACCACCATTTCCCAAAGTAACACCTTTACACTTCTATTTTTGTTGTCTCCTACATTTAGTGTCTCCCAACACTATCTTGTGAAGGAAGGCCTTCCCTTCTCAGAGACCTTGCTAAAGCCCTTTTAGGAATCAGTCAAAAAGTCCTGGCCAGCTCATATCCTGACCATGTAACTGATCTGAAGGTTTCACCTGCTCATCCAACGTTGTTTCTGTGACCCTCCTTGCCACCCACCATTTTGGCTTCTTTTCTGTTTCTCTAGTTGCATCTTATGCACGTCTCCAGATTTAACACTCATGTTTTAATTAAGAAGAAGGACTCTGCTATCATCATTCTGGGTAAAATAATTCCCATGACTGTTTCTTTGGGACCACATGGCCACCCACTGCTCCCCAAGTCCTTTGCAGGCTCCAAAGCCCTGAATTTCTTCTTTTGTTTTCTCCCAAACGAGAGACTCGCAGGCCCACAAGTACCTGGCAAGAAATAGTGCTCACTCCCTGGACGATCATCACAGAGGAAGTGGAGGAATTGCTCCCAGGTGACTTGAATGACCACAGTGGACTATTAGTGCATGAAGTAACAAAATTCTTAGGTAAATAACACATCTACTTCCCTCATCCTCATCCTGCTCACTAAATGCTAGGATAAAGTCAATGAGTACTCTGACATGAGTGGCAGATGGGGCTTCCTGCACCTAACCTCTGTCATGGCTATATCCATATCCAGATATCACTTACATATAACAGCACAAAGACATTTTATTGCACTGAGAGGAATGGGAAGCTCATAGCTTTCTGTCTTCATCTTTTTTTTTCTTTTGTTTTATCTACTACTACTCACAGAAAAAGAAACTTCTATACATGCCATGCCTATCCAGCTATCTCACCAATAAATCACAAACTCACCACTTGGTTCCAGTTTGGAAAGAAAACTAACCCAAATTACAACTCCGCTCACACTAACCCTAGTCTGTCCCCTTGTCCACTTCCAGTAACTGAGAGAGGACATGGATCTGCCAAGGATTTCTGGAGATCAACATTTGGCTGCGCACAAGAGGAAGATCCACAAGACGGAAATTGCCACAGCCCTGACATCACCTTTATCTGCACCAGAGCCTTGAAAAAGCACAGGCCTTTCACAGGCAGCAGAGACACTGGGGGTACAGAGCAACAAACTCTCCTAATGGGAATGGAAAATTTTACTTTGAAACCACAATTGTACCATCCTTGCTACCCTCTCCCAGCAGGGACAACAGCAAACAACCTCGCTGCTGCATCCAGCCTTTGGATTTTCACTTAGTCTTTAGCAAAAGTTAAAGAAGCAATGGAAAATTTAGCAGTGTCTGTGTGAATCCAAATGGAAAGTGCATCCATACTTTACAGAGCTGGCAGTTTAAGCTCATTTTTATTCTTAAAGCTCTTGCTATCTCCTTACATAAGTGTCATTTCTTGTGTGAAGGTAGAGACCAATATTAAGATCCTCAGCTGAAATAATCCTTAGAGCTCTGCAGCTTAAGATAAAACTGACATCTTCTATCAGGTATTATTCTTCAGGACATAAACTTGGGGTCAAGAAGGCATTCCTTCCCACATGATAACATTGCAAATTCGGTTCCCATTGGGTTTTTTCTTTTCCCTGATCAATCCTAACATTATAGTGCTAGATTTGGCACAACAGTTTTGTACAAAAGAATTTCTGGGCTTGATTCTTGAAAGCAAATAAAAACCTTTTCTTGACCTCCTCCCCTACATTAAGAAACACTCATCCTCCACCCTGGACATCATTCTTTAGAAACAGATGAATGAGGGCAAAATCCTTCCACTGGCCAATCTACTGTAGCTGCTTTCTGCACAGACCATCAAGTCATCTGACACAGTTCCACAGGGCACGGAAAGGTAAGGGACAAACAGCAGCTACACTGCATTTAACTCTGTATTCAAGAAATGCAACTATGTGCAAAAAGCCATAAAAAAGGATACATTAATTGTTTCTTCTTTTAGTATTTCACTTACCCAGAATGAAGAAACTCTGGGTTTTTTTATTGGTTGAAAATATACTCTCTCATTATCTATAAATATATTAGATGTAGACAGGCATTTTTTGTCTTTGAACAGAATTAGCCAGTGCTAATTGTAGGGAAGTGTTTTAGACCAAAACTAAATAATTCTGATGTCTTCAGTGAAACATTTCATTATCCATGTGAACAAATGTGGTTTAAACTCTCTTTCACCTTTAACTACCTTTTATTTTAAAAAATTTGAAATCAAATTAGAGTGAGGAAACCTCCCCACCGAGACAAAATTGTAACAAATCCTTTGGAGATTGTCGAAGCAAAAAACCAGTGGGTCACACAACTCTTGTCAAACCTGACCTGGGAATGGAAGGACAGATTCCCTGCAGGCATCTATCAGCATGGTTCAGTAGAGCTGTTATTTACATCAATTAAAAATGGATCTGAAATTTCTTGAAGGGATAATAATCTCTGCAAATACATTTTTTTGTATTTCTCGTTTTCATGACAGAACCTAATTATTATACAAGGCAGACAGATGTGACCCCAAATTCTAGATGCATGAAAGCTGCATTCAATTTTTAGGTATGATTTTTGCTTCTCTTATCAGTAGATTTGTCAAGGTGTCTATTTATGCACAAATTTAAAAAGTGGTAGGATTTAGGCTGTAAGTGAGCTTTGAATACCAAAGGGTATTTTCCTCATGGATTCACCTTGGGTTTGTTTCAGGTATACCCTTCTGAACTTTCCCTTTTAGTTTCAGTGTGAAACATAAGAACTGTGGTTTCAGTCCTTCATAATTCTGGGAAACTTCTCTTGTTGAAAGTGTCTTAAATTAAATGAAAAAAAATTTAAATTAATTTGATACAATTAAGAACACAACTTAATTATGCACAAAAGTAATGAATGAACATTTGTCACAGTTGTCACCAGGGAAATATTTTTTTCTTTTCCCAAATATTGACAACTATGCATATATGGGAGGTAGTAAAACTGAGGGAAAACTCGGTGGGTGTCTAATTAGAGATAGGAAGGACTGAGTGACTTTTCTTGGCTTTGAAAGAAAGAATGATACTTAAAAAACTGAAGTTTATGTTGGCTAAAACAGAAAAAGAGGAATAGAAAGACTATCTGTAAAAGAAAGAGATTTTCCTATCTATGTATAACATTACCAAACTGTTGGGAAAAAAAAAAACAAAAACAAAAACACCAAACCAAATAAAAAACCCCACCTGGAGAATGCCATGCAATTCAAGTTTCAATGAGTAGACTGAAATGAAGCTAAAATACAGAGGCCTTGGCAGCTATATGATACACTGTAATAAAGGTAGCTCCACTAGCACAGTAAATGTCAGATGCCAAAACTATGGTACCAGAATTCCAAAATGTTACCCTTAAAAAAGTATGGGAGCTTTGAAGGCTATTTACCTCAATGTTCCCAGTACATTGTAAGTCTGGATTCTTAACTGGAATAGGGAAGAATAAAAGTGATACTTTCTATCCATCTTCCTCAGCTATTCCTGTAATACTACCAAAGTGGTTTTTTTTTCCCGTGCAGTGGGGAGCAGACAGTGAAGTTTTAAAAAAGGCTATTCAAACAAAGGGACACTAAACATATTTGGAGGCTAAAATTATTTAAAGGTATTAGGAATTATTCAAATTAGGGCTTGGCATCCAAATGTCTTTAAAAATCTTGCCTAAGTGACCAGCCTTGTGTCGTACAGAGAGAGTAGCAAGACAGAAACTTAAGCCAGGTCGAAGTCATCTGTTTCGCCTTCAGAACATGTCCCACCTGACTTAGTCCTGGAAGCTTGTAGCCCTCCCGGAGCTCCAATATCAAACAAAGAGTGGAAGATTTCTGGATTCCACATTGCTAAAGCACAGAAATGGCTGTAATGCATCAAGGGTTTATTTTTTCTTTTCTTTTTCTCTTCTTGAAGCAAGAGTGGTTTTATTTCATAGAGGAAAAGAGTTGTACATGGGTCTGAAATGAGTAAGGAGTTTTAAGGAGGCTGGTGTGACCCATTCCCATATTTTAATCTGTCATGTTGTGCTACCAAATGTGGGATCATGTCAGCTCATGTCAGTCAAGCTGTGTGCCG
The DNA here is from genome assembly GCF_009829145.1 of Chiroxiphia lanceolata. Classification (NCBI taxonomy): domain Eukaryota; kingdom Metazoa; phylum Chordata; class Aves; order Passeriformes; family Pipridae; genus Chiroxiphia; species Chiroxiphia lanceolata. The sequence continues at coordinate 25,706,533 of NC_045643.1, read as the reverse complement.
ATGTGTAAAGCAATGTGATGGGTTGCCAGCCAGCTGTCCCTAATGCGTGACAGGCTGAGAGCTGGCAAACCAAAACAACATTACAGGAAGTTTTAAAGGACAACCACAGTGATTAGTGGGAAGACTTGAGGCAAATAAATAACTATTTACTAATGAGGGATGGAGCATGACAAGCTCTTACCCTGGTTGCCTGGCAGAGTCAGGGAAAATAGATAAACCTTGCTGGATTAGCAAGGGGCACTCAAATCTCAGCTCCATGGCTAAGGAGAGTGCAAGAAGCTGGATGGTTTTCTAGCAGGACCCATAGCCAAAATGGGGACAGCTGAAGTAAGAACAGAGTGGGTAGAAAAGGCAGTAGTCGGCACATTGTTAGTTCCACTAATGCTAAAATTACAAGGTGTCTAGATGGGGAACAAAATATCTACTTGTTAAACATAGATTTAATTAGCTGTCTCACTCAGAAGGAAAGAGCACATGAGAGAAGACAGCACTTAAAAACATCCCCTGGAAACCCACTCTTTAGCTAATCTGAAAATAATAAATTATGCTCTGTTTGCTTCTTTAATCAGCCAGCATTACTGAATCCATTTTTTTTCATTATGGCTCTTTTAAAAATTTGCTTTCCTCAAAACACCTCACGGAATGCTGTGACAAATCTGTAAAATTCTGGACTTTCATTTGCATGATTCAGTCATAAGGCAATATAGACGGATGCTTGTAAACCTCTGGTGCTTTCATATTTTAAGACAGTTTAAAAATTTTTAATGCATGTAGTCTTGTCAGCTTCAAATTACTTTGTGAGAGTCTGGATGTCAGGATGTTAAAGAAAAGTTTGAAGACAACTAAAGAAGAAAGGTTTCAGAATGAGAAAACTTACACATCAGTATCTCTTTTGAAAAGTGTCTAATTCACTGTTTTAAGAACTTATTGTTGAACATGTTTATTATATAACTGTTGTAGGGTTTAAAAACTACCAAATAGGGGGAAAAATATGGAAAGATAAAGCTAGCATTATGTGGTAAACTTCTTTTTTTTGAATACTACCACATTTTTTAGTGGAACTAAAAATGGTGGTTTATAAAAGTGGTTATACAATAGAGTGATGACTGATGTGTGCTAGAGGAAAGCAGCTGTACTCAGATGGACTGCCATCAGTTTGTCATTTCTTTAAAACAAAGAACTATATTTATACAGAGTGTTGTAGAACAAGAGGACAGATTGCTTTGAAGGGGCAGACAAATCTGACCACTCAACACTTTCTCCTGCTGCTCAGATATGATTCAGCTCCTTTGTGGGGTCTCTGGATATTAGTGTCAGGTGCCCCTGAGGGGACTTCTGTCCAGCTACACTCAAGGGATGTGAAATGAGTTCAAATTATTCAACATCTCTCAGTAAGAACATGCTCAGATAAGGCTTCTAAGATGGTTGAAATCCAAACAGAGCAGTAGCTCCATAAAGGAGCTACTACTAGTGAGAAGAAAAATGCTGCACAGAGAAGTGTATAGAGCTGCACAAAAATTGTGTGGGGAAAAAAATTTTACAGAAAATAGGTTCTCAGTATGCTTGTTTTCATTGTTACCTTCTAAATCTATTACCATCCCTGAAAAATGCATTTGCTTCATAGAGATATACACAAGAAGAGTCAGGACCTCATACATGAGTACAATAAAATACACTTAAGTCACAGTAGAAACTTACCTTGCTTTGGCAGAAACCTTATATAAAGCCCCACAGTTCACAATCAAATTAGGTCACAGTTTTTAGAAAGACCTGTAATAACTTGCATCCTTTGATACTTCCCAGAGATTTACCTCTTCTCTACCAGTAGCTTACCTGTACTGTCATGAGAAAAAAAAGAAGTGGTCCATTTTATTTGATCTTACTTGACTTTTTTTTAATGCTCCAGCATTCAGGTACCTCATCATTATCTGCTAGATCAAAGGACCCTCCAGTGCCAGTACAGATTTCCCTCAGTTAGGATTAAAGCTCATGGAACACAGACACCTATCATATTCTTCAGTACCAGTCAGCTCTAGTGTATCATAGTTTAATTTTCTCAGGATAATTGTAAAATCATTACTCACCTCAATCAAAAAAAAAAAAAAAAAAGCCCTACCTTTCCCTTCCAAATAGGAGACTGACAAAAATCTAAGACAATTTAAGTAGTTAACAAATAACAGTCCTTCACCATCTGTGCAGTTCTTTTACTTATGCTGCGTTATACATTTCATCTCCTCTCAGGATAAGCCCTCAGAAAAGTACCAATTCACCCTCCTCTGAACCTAAACTGACTCTGACTGGAACAGCTTTCCTACCTGAATTCATTATACATGATCTACTCTCCTAATTGAAATAATGAAGGCTTTTTCCTGTCTTCTACTTTGTCTGAAACCTTTCAATATTAGCCATGCAATTACCAGGCCCTCAGTCACATATCTCTCAGACACCTTTACTAGGGGGGAATGGAAAGCCTGATTCATCCACCACTACTTTCAGCCAAAGCTTTGACTCCCATTAGTGTCAGGGCAAGCACAGAGAGGGAGTTTAGGAGACGGGTTTTGTGTTGTAACCATATTCCTCCTGTGTGACCTTGGTCAAGCACCTTTCCTTGCTGAAAATAGTGATAATAACAGGTCACTTTCCGAATGACTTGAAAAGTACTCATCATTATGTCCTCAAAGAGTGAGAGGTTACTCTGAGTATTGCCAGTATCAGCTGCTGGTCATCTCTAGATGACTGACTGGCTCCCTTTTGAGTGTCTACCAGCTCTTCAGGTCTAATGACTAGTCTTTCTTCTTCACATCTTTTACATTCCTCTCCATAATGTAGAATATTTTTAATACCTTCATACAGAAGCTGCTAAGCCTTTCCCATCTTGCTCTTCTGCACAATCTTTCTCTATACAGTGGCTAACTTTGTTATATCCTCTCAGAGATAGGATGAATAATGCTATGTCTACACTTGCCAGTGGTGCAGTCCTACAGTGGCAAAAGTCAAGGGCAACTGAAGAACCAGAATGCATATTAAACCTATGAGAGAAGAGGTGGGAGTTAATGCAGACTAGACCTTCTCTTATCCTGTAGCCTAACACCCATCTGCAGCTGGATGCTAAATCATAGAACTGTAGAGTCATAGAATGGCTTGATTTGGAAAGGATTTTAAAGACAATCTAGTTCCAGCCCCCCTGCCATGAGTTGGGGTGCCACCAACGAGATCAGGTTGTTCAGGCTTAGTTTCATCCAATATTAAGTAAGTTTTTATGATTCTTTGAGACTGTCCTATGGGATACATCAAAGTACAGTTAGTGAGGAGAACTGGGAGGATCAGAAATGCCCTGAAAATAGGAAATAAAATGCTTGTGTAGATACAGCCTCAAATAATTATCAAATAATGCTCACAAGGTGGAATCATTCAATATTGTAACTGTATTTTCTGCTTTCAGATCCCAATTTAACATGCTGATGTTTTCAGAAAAATAGTCATAACAATTTCAAGATCTCCTTTCTGAAATGTAAAAGGACATTTATAGCCCATTAATGTACATGTAGCTAAAGTAATTCACTTTGTGGATATAGGGTTTTTCATTTATCTTTAGTAAATTCCACCAATATCTTTTGTTGCTCAGTCACTAAGTGAGATATATCTGCAATCTTCCTTGTTACCTTTTCATTAAAATGGATTTTCATGAATAAATTTGTATCATTTTTGATATATCTTTATTTATCTCTTTCCTGTACAACTTAAGAAAATGGCAAACTCAAGATTTTAGTATGGATCTTTGTGGCAATCCATGAGATAACCTATTCAGTGTGAAAACTTACTTTTTTGTGCCCTCCTTCTTCCTTATATTTTAATCAGTTGTTAAGGTAAGACAACACTTTTTACTCCTTTTTATTCCATATTTATTAGTTTTCTTTCACTAAAAATTCATTTTCTTTTAACCCTTTCCACTCACATGGATTACTCATTCATTCGCTCTCTTTGAAAAACTTCAGTAAGTTTTGAGCATTTCACAGAAAAGCTTCCGCCACAAAAATTGCTTTCACTCCTTATTCTTTACCACTTTCGTTATGTTAATCAACATTTCTAATAATTTTATAGCTCACTACAGTTTCTACCACTTAATGCAGAATTAGAGAACTATTTGTTGGTAATTTCCTGGAGCCATTTTTAAATATAGACACCACTTTCCATTTCCCATTACTTTTAGGTCATTTTAATGAGTGCTTACAAACCATAGGTAAGTTCATAAATGTCACGAGAAAAGAACTTTTTCTTTGCAATCGTTAGAGTCTAACTATTGTAAAACATCTTCAGATGACAAGTTTTAAGAAAAGTCCTCCAACTTTTTTTGACTTTAAATAGTAACTCCTTTAACCAATTATTTTGCATTGCAAACAACAATGCAAAAAAAATCATTTAGCTACTCAGATGTAGCCTCAGACTTTTTGATACTTTGTTTAACCTTTGAAAATTTACTGGATTGTCCTGGGCTGTGATAAATACTTCTGCTTCTGGTTTGTTTGGGAAGTTCTTTCATACTTCTTCTATTATTTTAGAATTACAAAATCCTTGAAGTTCTTAAGCACTTTTTGTAAATCTCTTATTAATTTTGTCTTCACCTCTATACAGTTGATTCTCTTTTCAGGATGAATGACTGCAGGTAGAAATGAATGAACGTTCTCTGGACAATTTTTGGAACTTAAATTAATGTTTATCATTTAGAAATCAACTGAGTCACACTTAAACAGCATCCTTTACTCTAATGCCACTGAAATTAATTTATAGGAGTATGAGAATCCATTCAAAATATCTTAGCTAGAACACAGTCCCCATCACAGCATAGGATAATTTCTTGAATGTGCTTAAAAATAAGAAAGCTCTGCACTTTCAATGAAGATGAATATCTGATGGTCAGTTGAATACCATTTTGTCAACTTGAAACATGCCCGAAAACGTTGTAGAGATAATATAGTAAAAAAAAGAAAATGGCTCCTGTTGAACTGGTTACAAATCTTCACACTGGGAGTCTGTTGTTAAACAAAGTACCCACAAAATTGCACACAGAAGCAAAAAAAAAAAAAGGTTTTGTTGCCTCCATGACTCCTGAGGGCTTGCTAATTAAAAAATTAAAAAATAAAAAAAAAAATAAAAAAGAGAGGAGAGATTAAAAACCAAAACCAAACACACAAAGCTCAATTTTCATTGACTTCTTGCTATCACTCTTACATTTCCCTATACATATTATGTGCACCTTCCATTCCAATGTATGGAATTCATGACAAGAATTAGGTAACAACTGCAAAAACATGTGACACAGAAAATGTTCTGAGAACACTAACAGAATACAGCAGCATACATTTTTCCAGAATTCCACTATTCCTTCAGTGAACAAAGTGATTTTGATGAAGATGTATCAGAATATTTCATACAGTCTCTAGAATTTATGGTATCCATTCATTCAAGCTAGTCTTCAGAACAATAAGCTCAAGTAATATTTGTTTGCAGCTAGAATATCCTCATTCAGCACCAAGGAAGGATAAATCACAGTGGTCTTCTGCATGAGATGGAAGAGAATATCTGTGAAAATATTCACCCTGAGAAGGGTGAAAAATACATGATGTCCCATCACCTTTATATCATATGAAGTCTATGGAGTTACACAGGGATAAAAGTAGCTGTAAATAAAGAAAGAATCAACACCATTATGTGGGAATTATTTTGAAGAACTTATCAGACACTGCATACTTGTCTTTACTCTTTCCACTTCAGATAACTTGAAACTCTTCCTGTGAGCTCTACACTCCGTGACAATCGACTTCCTGACTGAACTATCAAGCTTCTCCATAAATCTACTCCCCAGTTAAATGAGGGCTCTCCAGCTGACATTTTAGTAGCCTGTCATCCAAGAGGCAGCAGACATATGAAGATATGCAAGACATCAACTGATGAATTGGATATTTCTTTGTTACCACTTATTTGCTCAAGTTTCCATTATTTGCATTGCCCCTTAAATCTACCTGTAGAACAGTGAATTCTAAGCTGTTGTCATTGCTCCTGTCTCCTCTTCTGCCTGTACAGGACTTTAGGGAGAGTTGTGTGAGCCACACCAAACATCTGAAGAATCTTCCGAAATCTCAGGTCCTTATGGTTAAAAGATGTCTTGGAAATATTCACCTTTCCATCAGTAGGATTCTATGGACTTTCTAAAACACAGCCTCCTCTCAAATCGCCAAATTGAAAGCTAAAATACTCAAAATATCCTGTCAGTTTGAACAATCTTGTCCACAAAGTCTTTCAAAGGTTGAATTTTCCTAGGGCTGCTGACAGAGCAATATCTCTCTATTATAAGCTCCACATGGTAGGTAATGGTGTACCAAACAGCGAGCAAGCCACCAGTTCTTAATCAGTTCTGATTAAAGGGTCAGTGAAGTTCTGATTCCTCATGACCCTTTAGGTCAAAAATCATAACCTTAATCACAGTTGGAGGCCAGCCAAGGTCTCTCATGATGCTTCAAGACACAGCATTTTAATCATGAAATTGCAGTGATGCTTCATTTTAAAAGAGAGACTGAGAGAGAGAGGAAGGAAAAAAAGCCCTTACAACACTGTTAACTGACCTTAATCTAATGTGATGTGCAATACTCTCAGCATGTAACTGTGGCAGAGACACAGTACAAGTGTAAAAAAACCCTTCTTAAAACTAAATTAAATTTGAAATAACAGATTAGATTATTCCCAATGTCCTCAGACAAACTTCTGTGTATTGAAATTTGTCTTGAGATTTCCACGTGCATTAGGGGCTTACTACATGACAACCATACTACCCCTTGCATACACCTCATAAAAGCTGCTTAAATTCAAGATCACATCTTCATTATTACTCAAAAAAACCTCTCCTGCTTGCAAAAGATGAGCACATTCTATCAGGTTGGAAAGAAATACCCATTTGGTGGTTCTGATGTCTCCTGCTACTTACTGAACTGGACCATTTTTTTCTTTTTCCTCTTTTTTTTTAAATAATAACCTCTCATTCTATAAAAAGCCCCTCAAAATTGCATTTTTGGCTCCAAGTACTTTACAGAAGGCTGTATCTGTTATACTGGACATAGAACTGAAATAACAAATTTAAAGACCTGAAAATCGTGCAATTATACTAGTGCAATTTAGTAGACAAAACTTTGGCAGGTGCAATCAGGAATTTTGGATTCTGTTCTTCTCTCATGAAGTCCTTTATGTCCTTGTCTCTCTTAAATGCCCTCTCACCTTACATTTCCTGTCCCTATTTCAGCTGTAGTTTCTTCTGGCAAAGCTTTTGGGTTTATAACATGTTCAAAGAATATTTCACCAGGTCAATCCCTGATAAAATTTTGTAATCAGTTGGGTAAAAGAGTGAGTGGATTGGTAATGAATGATTAACCTGCCTGTGAGTTTATGAACCTTATGAATATATGCTATGTTTTTTATTCTGTAAGTAATACAACAATTTAATTGCATTGATAAGAATGGAAAAGTATTCTTTTAATATCTTCTGTAGTAAATATTATGGAAACAGTAAGAATTTGCATGTAAAGAGGAAGGTTAGAAATGGTGAATTTATTGTGCTGGTTACTGCCTCTCAGGTAATACATTTTTTGTATATTAACTTTTTTCAGGAGAAAGTTTCCCTCTTAAAACATAGACACATGAACCAGTATTTAATCTAAAATGCTTTTAATGGTACCAAGGAATTGTATAGATATATACAATATATTGTATATTGTACAGTCCAATATATTATTTTCTAAACAACTTGATTTTGAGCACTTTTAGGTCCAGGCTCATTAGTTTTTATTTAATATTATATATATATACACACATTTAAAATATATATGAGTATATGATTTTTCTTTGTGATCAGTTTGTTACCTCTGCCTGCTGTTGGTCTCTGCTTTTCAAGATCAGAGATAGCTAACTATATTTCAGTAATGCTCTTAAAGTTTAGTTCAAAGTTCTTAATTTCTGTTTAGTTCTGGACATTTTAACTGAACTTAGTGACTCTGCAAAGCCTTTTTAATGTTCTTACAATGACCAGTAATGTTTTTAGTCCTAACCATGTAATAAAAAAATACTTAACGTTCATTTGTACAGATAGTAAAAGCAGATAAAAGCCACTGGGCTGATTTTCAGAACTGCTGAGCAGGTAGGATGACACTAAGACCAGCCTAAGTTGCAGTCACTGTGAAATAAACAGACCATTTAAAAACAAACAAATAAACAAAGAAAACAAAACAAAAAAAAACAGGAGAGGAACTTCCCTTGTGTAGTAATGTTGGATGCTGGTGGCCCCAAAAGACAAACCAAATAAGATTCAGGGAGTTATGAAGGTAGTAGTGGTAAAATATGGGCCCAAAAGAACTAAACGATAAAACCACCATGGATTATCATGAGGATGGGATCCGCCCTCCTCAGGATTTTGGTTCAGGGAAATAATACAACCTTCAGTCACATACACTCAGTTTATCTTGAATATACATGGTGAAGCATATTTTGTTGTTCCTTGTTGGAGCTAATAAAATCAGACCAAGAGCCAAACAAAGACAACAAAGATGCCCTTGTGGTTTTAGTGAAAGTTGGTCTGAGCCCTTCATCACTGTATGTTAATCACTTTGAAAGACCTAGCTATATTTGTCCTGTCCTGTGCATTTTAATCATTTATACAGTGTTTAAAGCTCAGAGAAGATTATGGAAAAGGTTGTTATATTAATTTTCTAGAGCTTCCCCTTTGCATCTCTCATCCCTGTCACTTTGTTCTCTCCCACAAAATCTACTAAGAGATGGACCTTCCAGTAACTTTAAAGAGTGCACACATATTAAATAATTTATTACAACATTTTACACTACTCCTACTTTTGGTCCAGACTGCTGCTGGGTGCTATGAAAATGCAGAATAGAAACGTGATCTCTAACCCACATAATTTACAGTGCAAATATAAGATGAAGAGGGAGAAAATAAACAGTAAAAAATATCAAGGTGTTGTAGTAGAAAATAGTTTCATCCCATCTACAACCCTGATGACAATATTTTTGCAAGAATTGTAGCAGAGGAGGGCTATTAAAATTTGTCGGGAGACAAAAAGCAAGGTAGTTCTCCCCATCTGAGTGCATGAAGCTATGTGGCAAAAAGCCATTTTGTTTTCCAGGAAGTTAATAGTGCACAACCGAGATCAATTTCATGAACTAATCAAAAGAACTGACATCTCAGTAACGAGCAAAGTATGATATGTTAAGGAAAGATTGTAGAAAAACTTTATACTGTTCTTGATGCATTGCACTCTTCCTGACATTTTATGCACAGATTCATTCAGTAGTAGGTAAGGGAAGGACAGATACTGGTTTAGCAACACTGTTCACTCTCTGTGGATATTCTATCCACTATGGGTACTAGTTAGCTCTTAAGGTTATTTTCTGCAATCACCATGTAAGTTAGTAAAGTCATTAATCTCTTTCTAGAAGTGGAATATTTTTAGAAGAAAATATATGTTGCACCTTCATTAACTTCAGCCAGTGGGTTCATAAGATTCATCTTACACGTCCTTTTCCACTAATTTGCAGATGTATTTTTCCAGACACTATCAATGCTACCTCTTCTCTCAGGCTCACAGCCAACCTAGGCTTTTATTTCCTCCCTGGTGGAGTGACAATTGCTACCCCCACATCAATTACCTTTCGATTAGCACGTAAAATTAATTTTCACACTTCATATGCTAACATGAGAATGACAGAAATGCTTAACATTTGTTAAATCTGTCAGTAGAAAAGAAAAAGACAAATGTAACACTAGGTTTTCAGAAGAGTTTAGTGTCTCAAAGTTCTGTATTTGGAAAATTATGGAGTTCATAGAGAAAGCACTTGCTGGTTTGCTTTTGAAAGAAATCTTGTCAAAGATTAAGGAGGAAACTCTTGTTCGACACCTGATTTTTTGTATGTTTGCTTTCTCACAGCGAGGAGTGGGGGAAGCCTAAATTACAGTTTATGCCCAGGACACAAACAGTAAGGATTGAAAAAACCCAACATTTTGCAGTTCCACAGGGATTGGAATCTTTCTAAGACTTTCTAATAGAACACAAAACCAAGTTTTTGGTGGCCTTTTGTATTAATTTACATATGTGGATTCCTTGGCACCAGTTAATAAGGCTGAGGTCATGTCTCAGTGTTTGTGTCTTGCAGACAGCAATAAAAAATATTATGCTTAATTCCTCCTCCCTTATTTCCCTAAATGAGAAGGAACTTAGTATCTTTGAGGCCAAATGTATCAATACGAATTGGTTAACAACTTTCAAAATATTTTGTGGTAGTAAATTGAAGCCAGAAAGATGAAGACTGACAGCTACCTAAATGACATATTTTTAGCAGACAAAGATCTAATTTAACCCTTGATGTAGCATTAACAGCTTTTAATGCATTTCAAAGCATAAACATTAATATTATGATTTTTTGAAAAGGACATTTATAACTGGAAAAAAAATAACTATTGCTCTTATTATTTTTTGAGATTTACCTAGAGCTCCAGAAAGCCATTGAACACTTGGCATAAACTTTTCAGAAACTGCTAAAAATCTTCAAATGAACACTAGGAAATGGAGCACAGTAACAGAGAGGCACCATAATGTAGAGGTGTCAGGAATCCAAGCCAGTAAGCATCTGAACACTTCCCTGACTTACTTGCTCTCATCAGAATGCAGCAGTCATGCTAGCCCAAGGTTGTCTCAAGACTGCTGCTAGGATTTATTAATTTAAAGATAACTCCACACAGCAAGAGGTGGCTTGTACTCAATGCATTCAGCCTTCTCCACAGACTCCTGGTTGTAAAACCAGCAAGAAAAGAGAGATTTCACTGAGAGATCCTTATTGGGGAAAAAGAAAATAAAAGAAAATAAAAGGCAAAAGTAATAGGAAGAGAGAATTCCCATTGCGCAGGCAAAGCATAAGTCCTTGAAACCCTAGCAAAGTACTGACATGAGTGCCAGCTTGCAGGTGCCTAAGTGAACCAAGTAGAAAAAAAGTGTTTCCTTTCATATTTCAGAACTATTCCTAAAAGTATTTTTGCTGGCATTTAAGGTAACAAAAATCAGGCTTCCAATCACCTCTGATGTCTTTGGCTCCCACAGTTTACACAGGAAATTACAAGATTTCTAGGGTCAGTGCAACATTTTAAAAATCCTTTCTTAACTTCTCTGTGAGGTGAAAATTCAGCTCTGCTATTACTGAAGGCTCCATCTAAGTAGAAAATCATGTCACGCTTACATTGTGCAACAGAAAATGAATATTCTGGTTTTACTCTGATGTTAATTGCTGCCTTTTCCCTAACTAGATGGCAAGTGACCTTTACACATCGTTACTGCTAAGTGGAAAGAGAGAATAATAATGTTATTTTAATTGATTTGTGAATTATTGAACAGGGTTATGAATTGTGAACCCTTTCTGACTAGAAGAATCGATTGCATACTCTATTTACTGTTTAGTATTTTGTATTTTTTGATCTTGTGCTCCTGTTTGCACACAGTCATTCAAAAGATACCTAGAAAAAGGAACGTAACATTACCATTTAGAACAATCTGCAAATATAAGCTTGGAAAACGCTTCTAGTGCTCACTCTGTCTCTTCTGGTAAACCACAGTGAGATTACCCTTATCCAAATAATTTCTGACATGCTTCTCTGCGCAAGTTTTAAGGACTTTTAACTAGACAACACTCCATCTCTTCTCTTTGAAAACTCTTCTAGTGCATCACAATCCTTACTGCCACATATTTTTCCAGACCGAAATTTCAGCCTCCTTTCCTGCAATTTAATTCCTATACTTTTTAAAGAACAGCAGAGTCCTTGATAGCTGTTCAAAGAGAAAGAAAGTTTTTATCTTCTGCATCCACCTTGTAGTACTTTCATCAGAAAACCCTCCCTTATCTTGCTCTTGAGAAAGGGACATGAGAAAATATCAGAAGATTTCCTATGGTCAAAATAAATGACAACATGTATTTTTTTTCAGGTAGCAGCTACTAAGGAAGTCTTACCTACTGAGGATAATAGAACTGTCCCTTACCATTCCTCTTCCCTATTTCCACCATGGTGAACCCTGCGCATTCTCTTCGGTTCCCCTCAATCAAATTATCTTCTCCCCTGATAACCTCAATGACTTGTCATCACTTGATCAGAATGAAACCTACAGAGCCTTCTTCTAAGAGTTTATCTACCTTCTGTATAAAAAATTAACTTCATTCCCTACAGATGTGTAGGTAGTCAAAAATCCTTGCTAACAGCAAGTCCTGAACTCTGCTTTACCTTTCAGCTATTCATAAAGATACCTTTTACCTGATCTTGTTTTGATGGTTCAAAGTAAATGCCTACCATAATAGTGCTCGTAGGGCTTTTGTGGTTCCTTATCACCCAGACTTTTTCATCAGGTCTACATTGTGCAAGGAAGATGACTGTAGAGTAAATATTTTCACATAGTTGCTTGACATACACTCTCCCTCATTCTTCTTCCTGAATAAGCTCTACTCACTTACATTAACTATGCTGGTGACTTCAATTATTCCAATAAGTCTCAGTTTAATTAATTTAATTAATACTTTTAGTTATGTATAATGAACTTCAGGTACTTGATTAATTTATAGGTAATTTTGAAATCCAGTAGACAGCTCATGAGTTCTTTCATCCCTTCCTAATAAGTAGAAAAGGATTTCTATTCCAATATTTTTTTATGTAATTACAGACAAACCATTTCCCCCTCTCATTTTCTGTGTATTTCTGCTATTTCTATCCATTTAAATACCTTTTTTTTTTTTTGAAGAGGAGAAATTAGGTTTTGTTATGGCTCACCAATGCCAAGTATGACAGCAACCTAAATTTCATTTACGGCTATGGCAATGTTTCTTCATAAGAAGGTATCTGTTGCTCACCTCAACGCCTGACTGAAACTGAAACTTTCCCATGGCAAAGCACAGAAACAGGACTTTACTTGGCTCACTTACACCATGCAATCTGCCTACCCTTTCGTCCCTTCATGCTCACAATCTCACTGCAGTTCTGTGTGAAAGTTTAGCTAGTGAAATGTTTCTGAATATCTATGTGTGTGTGTTCTACCATTTTCTTAGATGTCTCCAACAAAATTTTAGTGTTCAATGGAAATAGCACATCTGCTTTTGAAAGCAATTAAGTTATTAGACGCAGACTAATTCAGAAAGCCTGACAGATGATTCGAGAATTTTGAAGTTTAATCAATAAACCTGGAATGTGAGAAATGGAAATTGGATTTGGAAGATTAACAAAGTCTGTCATTCAAAGATTGATTTTTGCATAAGTGGTTGGCTTAATCGGAATTCCCAAGGGGTCCATGTAATAACTAACTAAAAATACTGTTTAGAAAGAAATATGATGAAAGAAAAAGATAAGTATTGAGGAATGGAGTTCTCAGCTTCCCTTCCAAATGCACCAAAAACTGTCTTATTTCACAGGTTTCAGGAAAACAAAAGCAGCTGTTTTCTTGTATCTTTGTTGCAGCATACGGTGAATTCAAGTTTCTTTCAGACGGAGTTCAAAGTAAGAGCTGAAAACACAGATGTGAAGGACAACAAAGCAGCTCTACTCTCCTAAAGGTTTAGTATCATAAAGTAAAACAAGATTCAAGATTTCTGTGGGAGGGATCATGGGAAATCAGTGCCTTCCCAGCATATCTTCATATTTTGCACTGTTATTGCCATTTTACAGGGATTTCTTCCAGTACTAGAACAGGACCAGCCTATAGATGATTTCTGATTTGGGCCTCCTGCCCAAATTTGATAATCATCCAAATGGTAGACCTTTTATAACTATTTGTGGTATTAATTTAGAAGACTTAAGGAGTCTCTAATGAAACGTTTTTAACTGCAGTATGTTTCTGTTACCGTTCCTGCCTCTGTCAAAGCATAAGCCGTTTCTATAATAAATGGCAAATGCAAGCATATTATGGATCATATTGCTCTTTTTGTGCTAGACTGATGAATATGAAGGATCTTTCCTCAAGTTAAGAAAATACTGTAACAAATTTATAATCTTCTTCAAGAAAGACTTTGGGAAAAGATAGAAAAAAAATACTATTGTACAAGTGTAATAGTTCAAGTAGATAAACTGGTTTAAAATAATTTTCCCTTTATTTTTTTTTTACCTAAGACAATTAGAAGGGGAATTTTATCCACCAGTTCTAAAAATAAGGTCTCTGTGAATTTCTTCTAAAAGCAAACAAATTGCCTTTATTTAGCTGCCTTCCGTGTCAACAAATGCTGAATTATACATGGAGGCTATGATATTGTGATACTCACTTTTAGTGACCTTATAAAAACCAGAAAAAAATCAATATGGATTGCAGTACTGAAAAATGCTGGAAAGCTTGGTGATCTGAGAAAGAGGCCAAAGTCATGTTAAAAAAGTCAGTGTCAGATTTCATTTTTAAGATTAGGTGACCTGATGCTTCATGGTTTGGGTTTTTTTAAAGTTTATCTGTATTAAAAAGTAAATAAAAGGGTCTTTGAAAAGCCATTTCTACTTTTGTTCCCCCTTATCACTGCAGTCTCGTTAACTTTGATATTGACCTTAATTGAGTGCCATATTTACCTTCATTTCATCCCAACACTGAGGAACAGGAACAAAAACTCAAAATACCGCAGAAGTATTTCCTACTAGAGATAGAGCACCTTTTAAGAGCCAAACCTGGCCTGTGTCACAACAGTTAGGTAAAAATGCATTCTGAAGAGTTTTGTTCCATAAGCTCCTTTTCTCTCCTCTCAAATCTATTTTTTCCATTGTCCTCTAGACATTCTGCACCAATAAGTTCCACAATTGAATCAGTCTCTGTGGTGAAAAGGTAATCTTCGTTTGCTTAATCTGGTTACCTTATGATTGTAGTGGTTCCTAGTTATTGTGTTGTAAGAAGGTGAATACACATGCTGTGTACATTTTTCTTATTATATTCATGGATTCCTACCATACACTTTGAAATTCTTTTCTATTTATTCTACTCAACATTTGGTCTATGTAAGCTGTTCCATTTTTTTGATCTGCCTTTTTGCCCTTCTCTATACTTTTCTTCATACTGCTAAATCCTTTGAGATGAGATGGCCAGAAGTGTGTTCAGTATTCAAGACATAACACAGCTTTAGACAATGGCACAATGATATTCTGTGCTTTGTTATCTAATCCTTCAGTAATAACTTACAATATTTAATCTGACAATTCATTAGCTTTTGAGATCTCAGCTGAGATTTACAGTGAGTTATACACAACAAATCCAATATATCTAAAAAAAGGTTTGTCCATATTATAATACAATAATACTCATAGTACTATAGATCAGAGCTGAAATTTCACAACCACCTGCTCAGAATAGCTAATATATCTCAATAGAGCTCAATATTCATATGCATGGAATAATTTTCAAAACTCCAGCAGTGAAATAAAAGAAAAAGATATCTTACTGGATCCAGAGAAGACAGAGGTGAATTAGAGGCAGAGATGGCAAGAAGAGAAAAAATAAACTATCATACATGAAGTCAGCTGAAAATTAGAGGGAAAAATGGCTGTTTTATTAAAGAGAGTGGGACATAGATGTTGTTACAGTAAATAGTTAATTAAAATGCAAAAGATGAGTCTGACTTAAAAAAATGAGGAGTAGTTTGAGGTGATCGTGATGCTTGGCCACCTGAAATATTTGTGATTTATTTAACAAGATTTCTAGTTTCCAAAGTACAGCTGAACTCAAATTGCTATCCTTAGACTGCTTTTCCTCTAAATGGTTCTCTTACCAGGAGTTTTAAAAATAGATGATGCTATCATTTTTTTAAATAAATTTTCATGCACTGTGCACAACAGCAACTGCAGTCAGAGAGGAGTGACAATATGTGAGATTCCCCTGAAGCCTGTGGTGCAGACAATGGTGAGGCAGGCCATCCTCCCATGGAGGTCCACCAGTAAATCTGGTGGAATTTAGCAGCATTTAGAGAAGGCTCAAATATTAATCATAATTTAATTAAAAAGTATCCCTCTTTGCATATTCACTTTTTCTCTTATTTTCTAGCATGGCTTTTAGGAAAAAAAAGAGAGAATGGTTCAACTTAGATTTATCAATCAGTTACAAATTTTTTTCCCCAGAAACAAATAATCATTCAATGAATCAGAGACCTCATTCCTTCACTCATTTTTTACTAGAATAACTGCTTTGGCTTTGACAAATCATAATTGTTCTAAGAGGATACTTTGTCTGAAGAGACACCTCTTCTAGAGTTAACATCTCTCTGGCTATTTTCCTGTCCCTTGTACACCGTATTTCTGCATTACAGAAGCAGTTGCTCAGAGCACTATGGTGCTTTGATTGCACTCTTGGATGTGCATGAAACAAAGAATCCCCTTATGGGTAAATCAGCTGTGGGAAGCACTACAGAGGAAAAAATCTGTCCTAGTGTGCAACAGTTACTTTTATGGCATCAAGCAAAACCATAGCTCTGCACCTCAGCTTCCCCAACTGCATTAGAAAGCCTCTACCGAGGCTGCTGTGAGAATTAATTCATTAATGGTGATTGGTATCATGTAATGATGTAGGTATTATACAAGCAAAACTTTGTCAGAACAGTTCTGATAATTCTTCTGAGTAAAGGTGATATATAGTGAGATGTAAGTAAATATTCCATAGGTGCTTCAGTTAACTACTGGGAGAATGATGCAAAAATCCCAGTTAATTGCATACAAATACTTAAGTTCATGAAAACTTTTGCAGAAATCTTCAAAAGTTCATACCAGGGTTATTAATCAGGACTACTAAGTGAATCAAGTCTTCATGCACTATAATTTATACCAAAAGCTTTATGTGTGCAAATAATATTGATTATTATCTTGGGAAGCTTGGAATGGTTTGTTTGGTATTTGCTAGTTAAATTCAGACCTAACTGTAAAAGTAATTTTTATGTAGACTTTGTAACTTGGAAATAAGACATCAAAGCAGTGATTTTTCTTGTGAAGGACCTGGTCTTCACTCAACTTGAAGAAAATGGAAATAATAAAGAGGGTCTGCCATACAGCTATCAGGATCTGAGTGTAACAGTTCGAAAAGACAGATGAAGAAAACTAAGAAGTGACTGCATATCTCATATTTCCCACTGTAATTATTGCTCTAATAAGGGTTTGTCTCATGAGAAACTGCTGACTGCTCAGATCTGCTAATGAATATTTAGTATATGGTAAAAGAGATGTTTCTGTTATCACCAGATCTCTTTGAAGGTATAGGTAAGATAATTTGTCTGTCAAAATAGAAAATAATAGAGAAGATTGTTTTCTCCTTGCACATCATGAAAGCATTGATCCAAGAAATGTTTTAATGAACAAGAATAGCACTTACCTTGACATTTGTGAGCATATTAAAGATTGCATGAATAAATAGTGGGAAATAAACGTACCTTTAAGCATTACAACTGAACTGAAGCATGACATTTTAATTTCCTTAAGCCTTGGATCTTCTAGTTATTTGCATCAATGACACATCAGAGCTTCTAGGACTCTGTTCTTGGGTTTGATTTTTCATTGTTATTTTGTTTCTATACTGCACTCTATAGTGTTTTTTAGAAGTCAGTTATTTGCAAAATTGATCCCATCCAAGATTTTTCCTTCTCTTGCCAAAAAGCAGTATGTTATAGCAGTGCTTCAGAGAGCACCGATTCCTACAGCAAGCAGGTTGGGAAAGCTTAGTGATGAAGTAAGAAAGCTTCAAAATTGGATACATTCAAAATTCACATAGGTGAATTTGTTTATATAGTACATTGTATTTCTGCATCTTTTTTTGACTATAGATACCAGGTCAGAGCACAAGCTTACAGAGTCCAGGAACAGAGAAACACCCTTTTCCTTGCCTCTAGGAAATGTCTGATTCTCCGGCCAACCTGACCCTTTGGGCTGCTAAACTGAGCCCTATGCTTCCCCTCAGCATCTATTTCTGTTGTGTCTTATGTTGGATCCTTTGTCCCTTCATGGTAGAAAACAGTTATACCTTAGAATGTTTATTTTGGGCCGATGAAAGAAGAGAGAGGCAATAGACAGGTTCCACATATTTATTATCTTCCTAGAGTAGCACAGAGCCATCAGCCTTTGGTAATAAGTAAGAGCAATTAACAGTCTGGTTAGTCATTTAGCAGGCATGTACTGCATCAAAAGTTATATAGTCCTTCAGGTAATTGAGAAAGACATACACCACAAGAAGCCATCTCCAAATCACTGATCAAACGTTTTCATTGAAAATCTTGGAAAAATCACATAAGTCTTAACATATGGGCATCATCTTCAATGTCTAATAAAAAGATAAAATGGGATCTTATATTTTTAACTACTGAGAGCTGATCAGAACTGTGGTGGGGGGAAACAGTTTTCCCCCTGAAGTTATAAAATGGTAAATCCCCAGGGGGTGGTGACCCTTGAGGTTTTACCCAATGAGCGCTTCTGCAAAATATAAACATATCACACTTAGACCGGAAAAGAAAGTAGTTGTAGTTGTTGTTGGAGAGGTGGCCATGTTCTGAAGCCACGAGCTGAAGGGGTAAGAGCCCCTCTGGGGGGCCACGGCCCCCCAGCCCCCAACTGGGGTCATAGAAATTCGGAAACAGCGTTAAACTGGACTGAGGTCTGTGACTGAGAGGCTGGAAGTTTTTCCTCCACCGTGAGCAGCAGAAGCAGCGGCGAAAACAACACTGGCTGGAGAAAGTGGCAGAGAGCCAAGAGATAAGGACTGAAGAAGCAGCAAACGAGCATGCAGCTGAGCAAGAGAGACACAGTTGTCTGAAGGAAAGAGAGCCAGCAGCAGAGAGAGCAGAACTAAGCTCTACAGAGACAAAGTTTGGGTAAGAACTGAACCAAACCCCTCCAAACTCCTTGGAGACCCCTCCTAGAAAGGAGGAGGATGATGAACTCTTACTTGAAAGAGTCTTGGAGTGCTACAGCACTGTAGAAAGGAGCTGAAAAGATCAGAAGGAATGCGGAGGGGGTGACCTTGGCCCCTCCGCTGCTTGAGACAGAGCACAGAGTTCTGCAAAGGGAATTTGAATCCCCTGAAGATACGGAACGTCACGAAGGCTTCTGTACTGCGTTGATATGACCGTGGTGAAGTGACCTTGTCCAGGTGAACACAGCCCATGGAAGAGAAGACCCTCACTTGGAAATGAGGGGCTTGGATACACCTCGTGTGTAGTGGGAGAGATCCAGCTACAGCTGCTGCACGGAAGAGAGAGAGAGAGACTGCTGCCCTGGAGAAACTGCTGCTCTGAGAGTAGAGAGGATCTCTTCCTTCTTCCCTCCTGGACTTTTATTTGGAGGGGAGAAGAGATTTGATCCATTGTAAATACTGTTTTGTCATGGTTAGAGATAGTTAAGATTGTATATAATGTATCGCAATATTTATTTTGTAGTCATTGTAATATATTCCCTTCCCCCCCATTTTGAGTCTTGTGTGGTGTCTAGAAAACCCATCTCACAATGGGTTGAGATGTGGGAGGGGGTTTGGACTAGGGAATTGGATTTTGGGGATCTCAAACCATGACAAGAATATTTGTAGTTTGTGGTATTTATGGAAAATGTGTCCCAATTTTCAATAAAATCCTGATAGCTAGAAATTAATTTGTTACTGGAGGTCTTTTTTCTGAACAGCTTTTATGAATACATTTCAGGTTCAGCATTATTCATCTTCCGCCAAGGCAGAGAGACCCTCAACTCAAATTGGTTTTACGAGGTTCTCCCCATTCTACTAGGACCCTGTCCAACTTCTCTCCTTGTTCAGCTCCTAATTCTAGAAATAGGATTCAGATCTTTTGTATTACCCAGGGATTTACATAGTGTATATAAATGATGCTCAGCAGGCTTGATGAAGTTATATGGAACATGTGGTGAGAAAATGGCTTAAGTGTTGAACTTGAACACCAATTTTTTTGTCAGCTACAATTTCTCTTTTGAAAGACACCTGTGTTTCATGCTCTCCTAGTTTTAAAATCCTTCAAGACAAGCATGACTTTAAACTACACATTTTTATATTAAAATGCAGAATTCTTCATGCATTTACAGATCATGACCTTTATTCAGTGCAAATAATGTCATTCATAGTTTTCAACATTGTTTTCAAGGCTACATCCAAAGTGTTCTGCTTTTTTTCTCTGTTCTTAAGGCTCCTTTTTGCCTCTCAGAGATCGGAACCACTCAACTGAATTTCCTTTCAGTGATGGAATCTAGGCAGAATTTATTCCTTTGCAAAAAAAAAAAAAAGGAAAAAACTCTTTCCTTCAAAACACAAAAGTTTTATGCCTCAAGGCACATATTAAATCTATTCAGTTTAACATTTAACTCAATGTTAAAGATGTTAAAATATTTTCTCCCCCCCCACTAACTTTCCTATTGGTACAGAAGAAAATCTTAATATCATCCTAAATACCTTTTCAGAAGTTTAGGTCCCTAGCTCAGGTGGCTTATGAATGCTACTAAAGACTAGATTCAAAATTACAAATCTGATCATCTCTATTTGCATCTGCCATAGCATCTTCCAGCCCATATTTGTACTGATCTATCATCAAATTCTGGAGGCAGTGTTAAAGTAAATTGATCAACAATTCCTCTGAAAATGCATTGAAAGTCATATCCACTTCTGGTGAGTATTACCAGACATAAAACAATGCTTGATAGAACTCATTTCAACACCTCAAGATATTTTTAATACCAACAGTCACATTCAGTTGCAGTCTCAGCATGAGGAATTGTGTTTCTTTCATTAAAATTTGAAAAGGAGTGATGTTTTGAAAACTGATAGTAAAACCAAGTGGCTGAAGATTGCTAAATAATTCTTCACTGAAAGGGCTAAGTTCCCTCTCTTCTGCCTCATCCTCTCTCCTATTTTATCTTACTTTGTTCCCCCAAAATTACTTTTACCTTCATAGACAATCTGCTACTGACATCACTTAAAAAAAAAAAATCAACCTTTACACATGCAAATGTGTCAAAATCCTTTGTACAGCACCACAAAGACTTGCTTTATGAGCCACAGCAGACTGCTTGGCTTTCTGTTAAAATGTCTTGTATGTTCTGTTCTGATGTAGTCAGGAGCTGCAAATTATAGCTATATGTATATATATTCTCTTTTACAGCTGGAGAAAGAGACTGTTCTCATCCTTTTTGCCTAGAATATGTTGGGGGGGTTTTCTTGGGTTTTTTTTCCCCCTCTCTTTTTAAAAGCAACATTTTGCAGGGACTCAGGTTGAAATGTGAAATTTCTTTGTTGCTAGCAATCTTCTAGTAGCTATTGTAATTTTCTCAAGTTAAAGACAAAGTTAAAGGCATAAGTAATTAGGATACTTACTAGTAACACGCATACAAGTCAAGATGCCCTACTGAACAGCCTCTCTCTCCACCACTATGTTTTACTTTGTTGTGTTTAATTTGGTTAATTGTTTCACTTTGTTGGTTTTACATCATCTCCAGGAGCACACAACTACTTTAAGATCCTCAATTGATCCAAGACAACTGCAACAATTAGTTGCTATCAGCCATGTTCCCCACAAAGCAACAGAACTTGATTAGGGCTGCTACAAAATAGGCAGTGAAACTGGGACCTTCATCAATTTTATGAAGCAATCAGAACAAAATCATGATCAATCAGGATAGTTCTGAATTGCCTGAGACATTAAGTAACCATCACTACTGTTCTTCCCAACGTTGTCATAGCATTATTATTTGAAATTTATGCCAATATACTCTTTTCCATGCTTTCCTTCAGCATTTCATTTGAACTAACCATGGCAGAATTTCTCTCCTCACTGGTCTGCTTGCCTGTAGAGTGCCCAGAACAGTAGAGTCCCAAAAGTTTGGGATGTTCAAAAGCTGCCAAAATACTTGAAGAGAAGAAGTAACAACAGAAACAGTCCAGTGAAAAGTCTGGAAAAATTGGAAAACACCATCTCAACACACCGGAAGACAGGGAGTCAAGCTACAAACAGCATGGTTTGGGGCTAGCAAAGAAACAGTGTACAAGCCTATTATTGAAAGGAACAAAAAAAATGGAAAAAAGTGACCAAAACAAGCAATATGTCTCTGATACATGTCCATCTCACATGTGAAAACAGGGGTTGGATACATTCAAACTTAAATATTGACGACTCCCAGAACACCTCCTGAATAGATACACACTCCTTAATCAGAGCATAATTCTTCACTGCAACAGATTCAGCTTACCAGTCTTGACTTCAACCACATTTTTTTGTTCCTCACAGACTTCTCAATTGTGTCAGGTTATTTGCATAGTTAGTGCTCAAAATTAATTTTCAAAAGGGTGAAATATGAAAAACAAACAAACAAACAAACAAACAAAAATCCCCAATAAAATATGTCAGAAATCTAGCACTTATATGGAAAAAGGTATAACAACTTTCTGGAAAGCAATCTCAGCTTACATCACATTTCAGACCTGCTTCCTTTAAAAATGCTAGATTGTTAGAATAACACAAAGACATTGATCTAATGTCTTCAGAACTCCCCACTAGTGAAGAATCCCTGTTTTAACATTTCTTTTAAAGAAGGGTCAACACCCATCCCTGTCCTAAGTCTTTGGTGACTGTAGCATTTAATTACATTTTTAAAGCTTGTGTACCTAAGCAAAACAATTTAACACACATACAGAGCAGAAGATAAAATCCTACCTTCACAGTCTCCAATTTAATTCTTTAGAGGGCATTTTTAGAGGCTGGTGGTTCTGACCTCTGAGCATTGATTCCTTGAAGGATGATTGCTTCATAAAGTATTCTTTCTTTTAAAGAGCTTTGTGGAGTCATTTGTAGACAGGTTTGTGTTTCAAATAAGAATATCTTTATTCTCTTTTGACTCAGTGAGTATATCAACTCCCTGTAATGCCAATGTGCTCTGTCTACTCTTGTGGGGCCTACAGTGGATTTCAAGTGTTCACTACAGACCAAGTTCTACTCTTTCATTTGTGCCTAAGCAGCTTGAAAGGGAAGGAGACCTCATAAACAGACCACTCCTAGAGACAATAATGTTGCCATTTTTCTGCTACTGAGTCTCTGGGAAGCAATCTTGAGCTGTTAACACCGGATTTCTCTTCCCTTTCCACAGACACAGCAAAGCAAACCTGGACTCCATGCATTCCACACTCAGTCCAGGGATGCTTGCTCTCACATTGAAACAGCGTTGAAGACACTGAACAAGTGTCAATCCTTATAGAATAGCCCAGGTGGGAAAGGACTTCTAAGATAATCTGGTCCTACCTCTTGTGCAAAGGATGCCTGTGTTGAAGCACATAGGGAGACCTACTGGAATTTGTGTGCAAAAATACAAAGGTGTACAGAAAATAGAAGCACTGCTATCTATCGTTTTCAATCACTCTTGCACTGTGGGACAGCCCATGGGTTCCAGTTCACCCACAACTAGACCAGATTCCTTCAAAGGTTTCTTAGTATTTGTCAGTAGCATGTTAAATACATCCTTTAAAATGAAAACTAGTAGTGTGGGTTTTCATGCAGGGAAAGAAGTTCAGTCTTATTTGGAATTATAGTTTTGGGAGTGTGAGTGGACACAAGATACTAGCTGAAATAAAACAAATGACTGTACAGCAACTTGCACAGGATGATCTCTCTGTTTTTCCAGGGTCTCTACATATTCCTGTTCAAAAATAACAGCAGTATATGTTTATGATGCAAGAAAAATGTTTCACCTCAAGCAACCTGTGTCACTGTTTCTGGTCCATTAACATCCTTACTCTATTGCTACTATTATGTGTCTAACTCCACAATGTGTACTTTTCCTTCAGAAGAGGCCTAAGGACAGCAGCTTCAGAAATATCTTTCAGAAACATCTTTTTTCAGGAAGTTTTTTTTGTCATTTTGGTTTTAGTTTCGTTTTGAAAGCTCAAAGTAGAGCTGTAGTATAAATAATCTGTCGGCCAATTAATAAATACCATGGTATCTCAGATTCTCAAACCAGTTGTTTTATTCTGGATAGAATGCTCCAGTAAGTTCAGAGACTAGAGACCACCACCTCACCTGATGGCACACACCCCCCTCCCATTACACTTGGTACCCTACTTTAAGCAATTTAGGTGATTCAGAACAGCAGGGACAAAAGAAGTGTTCAAAAATGTCAGTTGGAGCAAATTTAAAGGATTTATTTATATGCATTTTGGTTCTTAAGTCTCATAGGTGCGATCTTGCCTCTTTAGTGTCTGCAACCACCCTGATCTTAAGTTTCAGTTACCCAAGCAAGGACAGCCTGTAATGTTATCAGGAACAGTAAGCATGTAAAGGGCATACAAGTAAAGCATGCTACATGGCAGCAAATTGGCCATAAATACATCCATACTGGAAAGTAGAGAAAAATATACAGCACTTACAGCACTGAGATTCTGGAAAAAGCCTCCAAGTAGTGAAGAAAAGGCACCCTTTGTCATCCTCTTATTTTTAAAACTGAGTTTGATCTGTTTATCAACAGCTTTGTGTATAATAAGAAATGATTGAATTGATCACACAGGAAATATTTTCTAATCATATATTCCTCTGAGATAAGGGATATTTCCTTTATTAGTTTAAATGGAATGTGTAATACCTCAGGAGGTTTCAAAATTTCATGCTTCTAGTTTACTTTCTAGACATTTCCAATTCCTCAGTGCTTTTATTCTATCTGGTACAAGAATTTTAAATACTTCCCTCTTTATTCCTGTGTCTGAATGAATGTCATCATAGTTATTTTATTTGTATATTCATTGGTTAGGGAGAAAACTTGAAGACTTGTTCTGAAAGGCAGATACAGTTACCTGTATCTGAGTCTATGAAGAAGTTGATATTATCACACTAAGCAGGGCAGACTTTTCATTTCTGCATTTAATAAACTCTGTTGAGCGACACCACACAGAAGGATTCTGGGTATGGGAGAACATTTGACTCCTCTAAGACAAGACTGACAGGGGTCTCCTATACAAAACCCTCTGCGTGAGTGGGGCATCTACACTGGACCTTGTCAGAGAGCAGAGAGGTAGGAGCTTGTCCAGTATAAGCTGTGCTTCTCCATCCCTCTAGGAGCTAGGGCTCATAGGGCATCCTTCAGCAGCACTGTGGACCCAGCACAATTTCTCCATCTGGCAAATCAAGTGCTATAGTCTTTTTCTCCAAACCCTACTAATATCTTTTTATATCATTGCATTCATCTACTCAGATATACTCCCTTTCTAAGTAAGCAGTACACAAAGTGAGCTCTGCATGTAGCTATTAGGACAAATAAACCCAA
This sequence comes from Chiroxiphia lanceolata, assembly GCF_009829145.1. NCBI lineage: Eukaryota > Metazoa > Chordata > Aves > Passeriformes > Pipridae > Chiroxiphia > Chiroxiphia lanceolata. The sequence goes on along the minus strand of NC_045643.1, from coordinate 25,681,218 downwards.
TCGGAGTAGGAAAATGTGCACAGCCTTTTTTTAGTACTGTGTCAATCAGAATATATATAGATTGTGTTTATGCACAATACATCATCAATTATTTGGACTAATTATTAAAATTTTTTTCTACAAGGTCACAGAATATGCGTAACAGCTACAACTATGTACATACATGTTTCAGCCTCTATTTCATTAGTCAGTGCTTATTGATTAGCAACATTTCAGTCTTCCAAGAAAAAAAAGAGTCCCAAACAAACTAACCCAAGGATACTCAGTTTGCAACAAAGGGCAGGTCAAGCCCCGGAAGTGGTTGACTAGACCAAGTGAATATAAAATATGTTGACCATCACCACTATAGAAAACCATCACTAATCCAAGACAGTGGCTCATGTTTCTTCACAGGCTAGAGGTGTGCACATCATTCCAATCAGTACATTTACCCATAGATACCCACAGCCTGGATGAGTAAGACTCAGATCTACAACTACCTTCTACTTTTCCCACTAAGTCCAAGTTCTGTCCACTAGCTCTTAGACTTGTATTTTCTCCATATTTAAAAGGAGAGACTTATTAACAAAATTCCCTAAAGACAGAGGTTTATGAAACTGCAGGCTATATATTTCCCAGGGTTATTACCCTCCTTACTTAAATACTGGAGTCTTTCAGACAGTCATTCAAGGTACAGGAAGAGCCATATCAGTCCCTCCAAGCCAATATACTAATGAGCTTTGCTACAGTAGTATCTCAATTTCATTATGTCTTTCACGAACATTTTCAGAATAGGGAAACCTTCTTAAAGAATTTGGGATTTTTTTCTCGTAGGATACCTGACCTATCATCTTATGAGCACCCTCTATTCCATCCTGTCTTGTACCAAAGTGTAAAGGACTAGCAGTCCCACAGTACTTATGTAATTTTCTTACAGCAGCTAATGATGAGGGGGAGAAGGGTGGAAAGCTCAAAAAATCAATAAAACAAAACTAAAACCCCCCCAATCTCCTATGATGAATTCAGAGCCTAACTGAAAGAGTCCAAAATAAGAACCAATAAGCTCATATTGTAGTATGGAGGAATCAAGATGGTCAGAAATAGAAACTCACTGAATTAAAGTAGCAAAGCACTGGAATCAATTTCCAGGAAAGGTGTAGGCAGCTCTGTCACTGGATGTTTTTATGAAGACAGACACAAGCAGAGTTGATTCTGCATTGGAACAAGGGAATAGATGTCCCTGTAGTCCTACTCTCTGTGATTTGGTGGGAAAGGGCTAGAAGACAATACTAATCAAAATGATCAGCAGTCCCCTGTGAGAGAAAAAAACATTTTAGCTGACCTTCACCTGGCATTAAAGTGTAACACAATTGCTTGGTCTCTTTAATAAACTTAGTCATGATTCAATATTAAGGCAATATGATGGAATGTGCTTTGTAAAAAAAAACATAGTTATTTCCTACATGGTGTGTTTATGAGCATTTTCAGAAATTGTACAGGTTTTCTTTCCCCACAGGGAAGGCATGCTGTGATTTATGGACTGTAATACTGAGCTTAATTGGGAAGGAGATATCATTGTTGACAGCTTTGTCTTCGCCTAGTAACTAATGGAATAAATCTGCAGGGAACATTTACTCACTTCCTCCCAGGGTTTCGGACAGTGGCTTTTGGAGGCCACATAATTTCTAATATATTTGCAATATAGTTTGCATGCTGAGGCCATTGTCACTGCATCCATGAATAGCTGTCCCCAGAGACCCAGATGCACTCAGTGGAGTTGCTCAAGACATGAACTGGATAACAGAGGGCAAAAGTACTGGACCATGGTGCAGATATCCATCTATGCAATGGTGTGTCGTACAGATATGTCCAACCCCATGAACCCCGAGTCTACTACAAAGTCCAGATCAATCTGGAGATGATAAGATAGGTCTAGGGCAATTTGGCCCAGGGGTAAATAGCTTGAGGTAGCCACTACATGAATGGGATATGCCAGAACCCGAATATGAACAGAATCTGAGGCAATTAGCTTGGCTGTCTATCAACCATATGCCTTACTGATTCTAAGTGGGGAGGGGTGTTTTCAAATGGGTCCAGCTATTTTGACATTTGTTTTTTATTTAATGACAAAACATGAATTTAGAAGGCGGGCATTTAAGCTTTCTCTTGAGCACATTTCCATTGCCATTATAATTTCTGCTAGTGTATTTCCCCACCACTATGATCAATTCCAGTCATTCAGGACAGAGTTCATGGAGCCAAGGGACCCAAATCAGATACATCCATGTTACAAGAGTGGAGCTCAAATGAACACCTATCATTTTCCATGTCCAGAGGGGCACTAGCTCACCATATGTCTGGGGTCTATCAGGTTAGGTAAGGTGATGTACAAACATTCTGAATCAGAATTCACAGTTCATAGGCCAGACCCTGCAGATTCTTAGGTAAACAGAGGATTCATTGAACTAATGGGCCACTCAAGCATGTAAAACTATATAATTGCATAACATCAGCCACATGCTTCTCAGCATAAAGTCTTTATTGCTTGTATTGACAAGTGCCTCATGAATAGTGTAGGCTGTGACAGAGACCACTGAATGTCACTGTCATTCTGGGCAATACATTCTTGCCAGTTTAAGGGCGTGGATTAGTGTCATGAGCTGCAGTCCCTTTTCATAGTGGAGGTTTTTAAGATCACAACAGATTCCCCACAGTGTCCCACTATTTCTTAGTTGTTGGTTTCCATTTGCTGATCCAAGACAATTCAGCTTGCTTTGTAAAATTACTTTTGCAGGACAAGCGGAGAAGAGAAGACATATTATAGAAAGATGTGTACAGAAGCTCTGCACTCTAGAGAGTACTCCCATATCTGCTCTGCTACCCACTCCACTGTATATAAGGAATGTCAACCTTTCTTCATATTTGAGAAATCAGGTGCATGATTTTCCTTCTTAACAGAAGAGAGCAGAATGAATCTGTTTCATCTTATTGCATTCCAATTCCAAAAACTATCTTATTGTTCTCTAAACATCACTGATACACCTACTCCTGAATGTCACAAACAGTTCACTTTATGTAATTTCTACTGTGGTCATTTGAGGTCATTAACATTTTGTTAAGGTAACAACCTTTCCTCCTCTGAAGAAAAAATTTTTCCTCCTAATAACAGAAAGCCTTAAAGAGAGTTTCCACTGTTATTGCCTTTTATACTGTCCTGTCAACACTCTGAAAAGTAGGAAGATTCCTTTCCACACAATTCGAGACTCAAGGCTGACATTCGTTACCCTGTTACCATGCTAGTGCATATGAAATGGCAAACCAAATTCACAGATTATTCATTTTGGCCTTGAGTTTAATAATCTACTGATATTTCTTTTCTTTCTTTTCACAAAAATAAAGGCATTTCTTTATATTTTGATATTCCCCGTACAGTTTCCCAAGGTTGTTTCACTGTACAATTATAACAAGACAACAAAAGAAAACCTCTTCAAACCATTCAGGGAAACTATAAGTAGTTTCTGTGGGAAGATTGCTTTCACATCACAAAAGCCAGGTGGGGAACTCACCAACAGTAGTTTACTAGACTGAAGTAGTTTCCAACATTTTTTAATTTACAGCATCTGTGCAGACTATCACATTGCTAATTTAGCTTTACTGGCAACAGGCTTACATTCCCAGACCCCTAGAACAAGCCACTGGGTCCCAGATAGAAAACAGTGCCTCACAACAACACTGTATTTCTCATAATACTAAGTGTGAAGTTAAAGCCTAGCTGAAAACACAGGAGTTTGAGAGGTTGTGGAGGGAAATAGGTTACCTCATCTTGTTCCCAATAAAGCAAAGGCAACATTCAGTTGGCCTAATGTTTGATGCCTGACTTCAGGTAAGATGGGTCAGGTATGACACTAATTCATAGTGAGATTTGTACCAGCTAGTGACACTTTTCTGAGATCATTCTGACCTCACAAATCATTGGTTGTGCTCATTGTACCAAACTCCCACAATTACTCATTCTTACATGGTACACAGAAGCTGATATCAGAGATAAACCCTTCAAGCTTTAAAAGCAACTGCAGAGCCCCAAATCATTTAGAAATTAGAATCAATTGTTAGGCATGGCTAATGTCAGTTGAAATCTTAATCCCAAACCTGAAATCTAAATTTTACTAATTTGTCATCGTTCAAAAGTAGGAAAACCCACAAGAACAGACCTCCTGATGATATTTCACATGCCTCTTAGGAGTACACAGATTAGAAGTACACAGAAGGACCTGCTTGTGTCATTTTACTCGAACTTTTCTTACTCCAGATAATCCACTCGTGATCCTTTTATAAACTGAAATTCCATGAATTGTATTTCTTTTATGGTATTTCATTACTATGACCTTGTCTTTTAGGCAAGTCTTCTTTGGCCTATTAGGTGGTATGTTGGATGTGATAAATAAGAAATGATTGAATAAAAAAATCATATCCCCTCGTCTATTACATCTACACTGTTCTATTCATTCTATTCCCAAGCGACACTGCAGCATTAGACAGGATTTGAAAAGGAAAGAAAACAGCAGTCTGGAAAGCACCCTTACATGAACAGAGATTTTAAGTGTTGAGGAAGTTTATTCTAGAAAAGACACAGCTGCAAGACAAGGTGTAATCAAAAAACATGGAAGAATAATCACCTCAAACTTAGATTTGGAATTCTGTTTTCTTTTTCTTATAACATGAAGATAGGTATGATCATGATGCCTAAGATGCAGTTAAAAAATTTCCACAAGACTGTAAACCTCACTGGCACAGGATATCAAGGGGCAAAAGCAGTTGAAAAGATCCCTAGAGTAACCACACATTCATAGAAATAAAGATTTGTAAGACTTCAAATCACTAACAGTGAAAGGAAACACATCTTTTAGGAGAGAGAAAAGACCTGAAACACCTAGGCTAAAGCCAGGTTTTATTTACCTGGGGACTGATTGGATTTTTTAATAGGCATATATAGGAATTATCATCATGGCTATTTCTCATATCTTCTATAGATTATTATGCCCATCACTGTTGGATCCAGAATACAGGTGTTAGATCTGGTTAGAATACGGGTCTGGTAAAGTCTGACAGTACCTAACTACATCCATCCCTATGGACACTGCATGGACACACAATTGCTATAAGTAGCAAACAATAGCAAGACCAAAGGCAGAAAAATTGCTTTTTTGTGTATAATACAGGCAAGTAGTGTCAATAAACACAATCAGATTTTTAAAATATGAGATCTTTGGAAAGACTTGTATGTAGGATGATCAAGAAATACAAATATATCACGTCCCTCTTTACTATTTAGCAAAATGAGCTCATTTGGTTAGAGCATCGTGCTAATAACAGCAAGGTTGTGGGTTTGATCCCTGCATGGACCATTCACTTCAGAGTTGGACTCAATGATCCTTGCAGGTCCCTTCCAACTCAGAATATTCTGTGATTCTGTGAAAGTAGCTCTCATGTACAAGGAATTTCCAAAAGCAGAATATAAACATGTAGATTAACTAATCTGATGGTTATAGTGCAACTTTTTTCTCCCTTAGAAATGAGAAATAATTACAGCAGAAACCTCTAATAAAATGCAGGGAGACCAAAGACATTCTATTGCACTTCTACATCCCAGCAAGAAATCAAAGAATTTCCCAGCAAAATTATATCATCATAGTGCATTCTTCAGTGGAATTAACAGAAGTTTCTTCTCCTTTCCACATACTTCTATGAGAAGCTGCTTCTAGAAAATATATTGGAAGGTAAATAGGCAGAGATATTAACATTCCTTGCATTCATATTAATAATATATCATTAGTGATGATTCAGATCCCACAGCATGTCTTGTAAGAGATTTGCCAGCTTGCACATCTAATTATATACAGATGTATATGTTATAAAAGGGACAATAACCACTTATTTGACTAGCACCTTTCTTGGATTCTCAGAGAATCCGCCTAGACAGAGGGCTGTCATTTTTTTCCAGTTAGTTGTTTTCTCTACCCTGTTACGCTCTTCTCCCCCTGCCCTTAATCTTTATTTCAGTAGCCTTAACTCCTAGAAAGGTAAGCGACAGAAGTTACTGGCAATATTTCTTTCTCCAGCTTCACAATAGGTAATCTCTTGCAATATAATTTTAGCAACAGAAGGACTATAAAACATCATCTGAGAAAAGCACAAAGAGAAGGGGAGAAAGATGCACAAACACCAGTGTTAGAAAGGAAGGATGAGAATCAAGTCCTCAAGTGTTTCTTAGGACACTTTCTCTTTTTTTTTTTTTTTTTTGAGTCTATCAGCCCAGTAAGGTGAGTGCCATATAGAATCATTCCCTGCCAGGTCGTGCACTTTAAAGCTCAGTAATGAGCTTGTGTTTCAAAAGTGGCAACATCCAACATGTCTCTAACTCAATATGCTATAAGGAAAATGAGCGCCTCTTATTTTATCTCAGTGAGATATGAGATATTCTATCTGGGGTAAACAAAGCACATATGAACATTAAAGACAACATTTCCCGAATAGCCTGCCTATTATCAAGTGACAGTGCGAATATCTGGAGCGACTGACCCACTGTTTGGTTTCTGTCTCTGCTGCTCACCCTGTAAAAGTCAACTTTCTGTGGTCTATAAAATTGCATGTTACACAGGATATGCACCTCCATGTGTCTCCAAGAAGTCTGTATTCAGGACTTTGATGCAGTTTGCCATAGAGTTCAGTATCATAACAAAGAATAGTACTTGAACCACCCCTCCCCGAGAGGTTTTCTTTTATAGAAATGGTGGATTTGTTTCTCTCCAATAGGCCATTTAGTGGGTTTATGAGCTGAAAGAGAAGATAAATGTGATTCCCAAGACTGACCTCTTGTCTATTATACAGCAGTTTCTCTCAGCAAATCTATGCTAACACCTAAGAACAATGTCCTCTATAGTGATTTAAAGTGGCAGAAAAAGCACATCCAGTGCTAAGCTCTTCAGCGAAAATTACTTACAGTTTGATCTTCTTCTTGATTTGACTTTGTTTTTATTTGCAAGGTAGACAGACATCATAATTTCCCCACAACACCACAGTAAGCAATCATGTAATTCCTATTAATTCTTCCTTAATTCTTAAATGACTACTTACATGTTTGTAGCTGTCACATCAGTTTAGAGAGTGATGTTGGGTGCCTTAATTTAATGGATATTTAGTCTAGATTTTTGGGGGCAGATATTAAGTTCTGTTCAAATGCCAACTTGACTTTGAAAGATCACTCTGTCTATGAGTCCAAGATCTCAGTGAGTTGACTCTAAAGAGCAAAGGAAACATGTGATTCCAATCTAAAGAATATTTTAACATTTAAAGTAGGCATTCACATCATCTTACTGACAATCAGACTAAATAGCTATAGCTGTGCATGCAGATTCCCAGTTAATCAATATGCCTTCATTAGATTAGGATACATACAGGTCCTGTTTCCCCCCAGCAGGGAGCCTGCTGGTGACAGACACCTGTCATTCTCACCCACCCTGCGTGCTCTCTGGTGGTCGGAATGAGCCCTAGCCTGGTCAGAACTCTCCCTGCAAAATTATTTTGTACCTGCCTGTCTATCCTATACCCCAAGGACCTCAGCCTGTTTCTCATCTGCATTACATACAACTAGTATGCCTTCTGTTTCCTTATCTCTGCACAATACTACCCATGTCTCCTCCGGCGGCACCTTCAAAACAGGCAGCTTCCCTTGACACCTGTTCATTTTGACTCCTCTTCCACACTTAACAGGAACGACTCAAACTTACCCAACAGTAGCACATCTCATCCTTTACCTGCACTGTTTCCTCACCTTTACAAAGTTATGTCATGCACAGATCAGGTTTATATATTGTTCAAAATGTTTACTTACGCTGTATACACAATCCTAAAATGGAGAAGATAAGACAATTGTCTTAAAACACTAGGACCAGAAATAAGAGTTTGCTTCACAGGGACTATGAGGGAGTATAAAAATGGAAAATAATGTCCCCCATGATATATGATGAACCCTACAGTCAGAAATTAATTCACAAAATGAAAACTGATGTAACCATGTCTTTAACAATGCTTATGTAGTCAGAAAAATAATCTCTAAAATGTGTGCAATAACTCCACCTGGTGATTCTCAACACAATATGGTCAGGTTTAAAGCTGTCTTTTATGAGAAACAGGGGAGCATAGATTTTATGCAAACTAAAGCCCTAATCTGTAACATAAGCAGCATAGTTCTGATCCAGCAGACCCTAAACTCTGATGTTAGCCTTTATTTGACTTAACCTATAGATTGCTTTTCAAAGTAAAGCATGTATAAATTGGAAAGTAGCACCCATTCTTCCTCCAGAATATATAAAGGGTTTTCTATGATAGTGGGAACTATGTACATCCCACAGGAGATTGTTAAACACCTATTAAAACAATTTATAACTCTAAATTATTATCTTCATATAAAAATCATCAACACTCCTTTCATAACTCATTCTTCTGTTTCTGGAAATGGAGAATAATAGTGCAGACGACACTTAAAATGCAAAGCTGAGAAACAAATAGACCAAAACCCTTCCATGTTTAAAGCACTGATTCCAAGGACTGCCCAAGTTGGTCCTCCAGAGGAAATTGATTTTTGTACCAGCACAACAGACTATTGAGGATTGAAAGGGAAAGCATTGTTGTCTATAGCTGTGACAAAAACATTTTTCATGCCTTTCAGACTAAGAGGAGAGGTACTAAGCTAGGTTTCTTGCCTCTCACACAATATTTTAATCTAAAAGTTTTCCAAAGCCTTCACAGATCTTCTGAAGGCAGAAAATTTGAAAAGGACAGATGTAATTCTCTACAGTATACTGTCAATTTCTAGGTTTCCAGGAGAGGGGAGGGGAGAGGAAGAGAGGAGAGAAAAAAAGTCAAGCACCCAAAAAACTCCCTAAACTCTCTAACAACGAATCCAAACCTCATTTGACTTGCTGCAGGAACCCCAGAAATAATTCACATGTCATATGCTTCTTAGGGAGGCTGGTCAAGAGCTGGTTAATTTTTACTGGAGCACTAAGCAAGTCCATGTCATTTCACCATTTTATATATGACTGTCCTGTTCCTCAGGTGGCAAAGCCATTTTTTTATTTACCTGAAATGCATTTTTTTTAAGGCAAGGGCTGTCTGGGCATATCAACACAAAGAGGTCTAGGATATACCCCCAACTTGTATTGTGCCTACATCAAAATGTTAGAACCTGAGCAAAATCTAGTCATAAAGCTCGATCGCAAGCTTAAACCAAGTAGCTAAAGTGACCTTTTTTTTTTCAAAATTTGTCTATAGGGGATGCAAACCACAAATGTCTCAATTGGTTGAGCTTCTTAGTTTTTCCTTCAGTGTCATTAATACTGCCATAAGTCACTACTACCTCTGAAACAAATGGAAGTGCAGCAGATGTGTATTTCTTGGAATCACATCTACATTGCTGAGAAGAAGCCAAAGGAAAAGAAAGCTAGCTGAAACGGTTCTTTCAGAAAATTACTTCTTTTCCTTAATATTATCCTTGGAGCAGAAAGCAAAACTCAGAGTATTCTTCATCCCAAATCACCCAGAAGTGTAGATGGAAGAGCACTTTGCAACACAGACTTGTGCAAAAACACCGAATCATTAATATTTATACAGTAGGCCTGCTCCTGCTCATTTGCCAGTGTGGTTATGCTGTTTCCAAGCTACACACAGCATTTGCCTGTTACTGCACAAAGTCATGGCCAGACACTAACACAGAGTGACAATGCACACAATAATCACTCTGCAGGAATCCCAGTGGGCAAAGTCATGGGTATACATTGTTTATGAACTGACTTTGGGGTACAGGGCATTCTGGGTTCAATAAATCATCTTTCAGGAGTGCTGCCCAACTTAGTCTAATGTGTTATTTTCCTGCAATTGGTTCTTTGTAACTGATTCACAATACTTTTGAAGTGCAATGAATAGCAATGAATAATAATGCTAATTTTTCCCACCTCTACCAAAGCCACTTGTTAGTACTTCTACTTCTTCAACAGCAGATTTGTCTTAGTTAAGTTTAGCTGTCTGGAGAAAGCATAGCAGTCTAATAGTTCACAATCAATGAAAAGAGATAGTAGCCTCTAGAGACTGATTCATGATAGAGACATCTTAGGATGGACTGACTTTGCTTCCTTGTTTCCACCAATGGCACACACATTTACTGGTTTAAGATAGTTCTTATGCAGATGATTCATGCATTTAAAAAATAGATTTAAGAAAAAAATTTATTAACAGATATCACAATTTCAGCATAAACATTTGGGTCACTTAACTTCTCAAAGTGAAGTTATTTTCACCAGGAAATTGGTGTTTGCCCAGATACTGTCCAAGGAATAATATGACACCACTGTCCAGCAGTAAATGTATCCCTTTCATTCACAAAAGTATTTCTAATCATTCTGTGAGTTCCATCCATCAAGAATCACAGTATAGTAAGGAGTTCAGTAATAGCAGTCCTAAGCACGGTGACACATTACTCCTGGACACATTACTGTAGAAATATCATATACTTATATTAAGGCAGATGTAAGCATTGTTTTCATTCCTTGCAACAAGTCCAGAAATTATTTCATTAAAAGATGGGAATTGCATGCAATGTCATTATATCAAGAATGAAAATTTTATATTTTCTGTAATTAACAAATTATTCTTAACATTTGCTTGTTTTTAAAAGTCATCTAGAAAAAACAAGCTCATTATAACCTTCAACCACATGAGTTAGAACAGCCCATGAAAAGCATTCAGTGGCAAAGTATGTATTGAAGAAATTAGTACACACTGAGACCAGCAGGGAACTCCAGGTTCTAGGTGTGCAGCATCACTCACTAACATTCCCAACTGTATTAAACCTGGTATTGTTAGCAGTCAGTCACTAGAAGCACTGCTAAACACTGTGATTTCAGAGGAATTGCCATCTCCTGTTGGAGATCAGGAGAGGTTTGATTACGAGCAGCGGAAAAAGGAAATAGAAATATGCAAAGAGATCTGCAGGACCCCCGAGGACAACACCTTCTATACCTTTAAATGATGAATGGGACTGTTGAGACTGCATTTGTGTTCATGTTCAATGTTTATTGTATTTTTACCCTTTATTGTATCCTATTCCCCGGTTTTTATAAGAAATCCTCTGTGTTCAGTACCTTAGTTTGTGCCCTTCTCCCCGACTGGCTCACAGGTGTTGCACTGCAGTAACTCATTATTTAGTAATCCCTTATTTGGTTATTACCTCCCCTTTTTCTCCTTATATGGTCTGCATTAACATTCTCCTCCCTCACTCCTCCCTAACTCCGCCCATGTTTCCAGTACCTTCCTTTCCTACCCTTTATAAGTCAGCTCCTCCCTTCAATGAAGGTCTGTTTCTCCCTCTATCTCCGAAGCAGGAGACTTCTTTTTCCACTGGGCTGTGACAATCTCCCACTTAAGTCTGACCTATGGTCAACACAGCCTTGCAGCTTTTCACAGCACTGTTCTATAGGAAGCCTTTGGAAACACTGTTAAAGGACTGCTTAATGTATCTGCTCCTATTGGGAAACACCTTTCTGCTCAAAAAAGTATAGAAAGTCTACAAAGGTATCATCCACTGTGGTGTAGTCTTTGCACTATATTGGTTCTTCAACCCCATTTTAAAAAGCAACTGGTGTTTTACTTACTTGGCATGAAGTAGAGTTATTAACAGTGAGTTCTGGTAGTGAACTATGCATACTGTGAGAACTCATGTCTTCAGAATTTGAAAAAAAAAATTTTTTATTGCAGATTTTTTTTTTTAATTTCAGGAAGGGGAAGCTTATGGAGCAACTGCATTCAGCTGCACTTGTGCAGATTTTTAACATTGATGAGGTCAGATGGAAGCTGGGAGTCACAATTTGGAGTAAGAGAGAATCTGCAAAAGCTTGAGGGTCCACTTTCCTGTCTCCACTGAGCTATGAATTTAGAAGGGGCTGGGATCTTTGTCACCCCTGAGAGCCACTGATTTCCTCCTTCTACTAAGTTTGTAATATCTCATTTAACTTCTACTTGGAAAAGAAAAAAGTCTGAGAGATCAACATAAGAGCTTGTTGTAATTGTGTTATTCTATTTCTTAGCTGAGCTTAAAATCACACTATGCTTTTTATTTATATATTATCGCAGATATGCTCAGCCAAGGAAGAAATCAAAATCATATAGGCATCTTCTTTAGTCTGGTGCATTCAGTTATTATTTCATGAAACAGGATTAAATCCCAGGTGGTTTCAGTATCAGGATAGGGGATGCTAACTTATATTAGCGCTTTAATTCTCACTCTTCTTTTGGGTTTGATTATTTATAGATAGGCATAATGCAGAGCTTATGATGTTTTATGGAACAATTAAGAGCTAAAAAGCCAAATTCAGATGTTTCTTGCACTTTATGAAACTTCTGGGAAAAATGCCTCTAGTTCAGTGGAGAAACCCAAACTCATCCCAGTATGTTGAGATAAATGTCTCAATATACCCTTATGTTCTAAAAACATGTTGTTGACTATCCATGTCCTTGAAGAATTCTTGTCATGTACAAGCTTCTGTGATCCATTTATGTATTTTGGCCATTTAAAAAGCATGACCCAAGTCCTGTAATTTGCTTTATGTGAGTTACTACAATTAACTTCAGCAGAAACCTTAGGTTTCTCAGTTGAGTGAAATTCTGCAGCTGACCTGGCTGAAGGAATAAAAGTGGGAGAGCACAAGTCTCCCTTTTTTCCACAGCCCTCCTGATGTGCTTGAAGTTCCAAACTGGACTAGATATTCTTAGTCCAATGCTAAGTACAAATCTCTCCATATCTATGGAGATGTAGCTTATAGACATTTCAGGCTTTTCTAAAAGACCCAGCAGTGGAATGGCTTAAGAGTTTCCAGTTACCTCAAAGCCTATGAGAGCTCAAAGTGTCTTAAGCTAAGTCCATCATACAGTTGAATCACCTGTAAATCTACCAAAATACTTGCAAGGGCTCTAACAGATGGGCTTTGCAGAACTTTTTTTGGGTGGCTTAAAATGTGACTGACCCCAAACTCAGGCTCTTTTTCTCAGAAAGGAAATATCTCCACCTCTGCTTTAGCACTGAGTTCACTGTCCTATGTATAACACATAGGACTCACAGCATAAGGTGGAATGACCTTGCAGCCTCTCTACTTTTGCTTAGGGAAGGGCAGTCGAAGCCATGACTTGTAGAAAACACTGGAAGTCTCAAAGCCAGACAAGCAAAGAGTGAAATGGAGCAGGAGGAGATAACGCCAATTTAGCATCTGATATTATTTTATTGGAGCAACTGTCTTCACCAATGGCTGTTTGGAAGGAGGACAAAAAGGAGGCCAAACTGACTACTGTCATCCCCAGCTGCTAATTTGTACTGAGAGATAGAGGAATATCAACTGCGCTGTTAATTTCTATATTATGGAAATTAATCCTCTTATTTGCACAGCAGGAAGCCAAATTACACCATCACATGCACAAATAAATCTGACATTTTCAGAATTTGACATTGCACCACTGAGAGTTGCTTCCAGCAATACCTCCCACCTCACAGAGAGAGCATAAGGGTGTCTTCTCTCAACAAAGACACTGCTGGAATATCAGCCAGATCCTCAGCTGATGAAATTTGGCAAAGATCTCCCAGTTTAAAGAGAACAGCTGTGATCTGCCTCCCAGAAAAGCAGATAATAAGGAAAAGTTCATCTTTCAAAACATTTTTCTAAACTAGGAAGAGAAGTTGCCACAGGACCTACTGCACCTTCACATTCCAGTCTCAGTATACTCCCTCTATGTGGGAACTTTTGTCCTAAAAATGTGACATCTCAACAGGCAACACAATGAAAATAGGAGATGTAAAAAAAAATATCTATCTGCAGTGACATGGTGTGAGAGTTAAAACCACTGTTAAAAACCACTCTGTTAAAACTACATTGTCCGTCATTTGATTTGAATAACTACAAAATGCCTGAGGAACATCAGTTTTCTAAAGGAGAGTATTTCTATCATTCTTAGTTAGCTTGAGGTTATTTACTTAAATTTAATTGTTATTCTGCGTTTGAGAGTCAAAGACTTTCATATAGATCACAGATTCCCTGGAGATGGGGAATAATCATGCGCCAACTGATTTTCACTCATCTGTTTTTCTCTCCTTTGTTGATACAGTCCTCACAAGGTTTTTATTTTGAAATGTCAGCTTTAAAAAGTTACTGAAAAAAAACCAGATCATATATTAAAAAACAAATAATCATTAAAAGAGTCACACTTTTGCCTATGTCATTGATTAGCGAGGGAAACTGAACAATGAGTACATATTTCAGCAGCTAGTATAAATTGTTGCTGATAAACATCCTGATTATAACCATCCAGCACATTCTGCTTATATACAAAGCACTCCTGTATACTTTATCAAACTCCTACAAACCAATTAAGATTGAACTCTCTCTTAGGAAATGTAATAAAAAGAAGACAGACCTTTCCCTGCAAACAGGAACTGCACCTGCCAATTCAAGCCTAACATGATCCACATTCTATACTTAGAAATGAGGAAGTGAATAATCTCACCTGACTCCAGGATCTTCGGCCTTAGGAAAACATGCATATGTTCTGTAAACTCTAATAAAAGGACTTAGCATCATCACCTGAAATTCCATTAAGAAAGGCTGAGGAATTCCACCCCCACCCCTCGTTTTGTGCCCCATAGAAGCTAGTTAAACATAACCTTGTTTGTAGTTTGTTCTTTCATACAAGAACATAATTAAGATCTGATCTGTGACCACATGCCTTAAGTAAAAGGCAGCTGCTCATATGATCTGCTCATTAAGTCCTGTATTCCAAATGCATACAAAGATGCCAAGGTAATTAACAAGGCACAAAAGCTTTGGGGACTTCGCAGTAGCAACTCAGTTGAGATTCATCTTTACATTTACAGTATAATAGCTAGAAGTCTATGAATGTAGATTTCATTTTAAACTCTTTTTGCTCTCAGGGTGACATTCCAGAATTGTTCTCTTTGAAAAGTTACAATTTATTTTCTACTCTTGTAGTCTGTAAATGTGATTTTTAGTGCTTCTAGGATCTATTCCTTCTCCTTTCCTTTAAGCTTCACAGCTTCTTGATAACTTTTCACAGGAGGATTGAAGATTCTTAAGTTTGAAGTTTTCCCAGTTAGCAAGAAATTTTTACATCAACCAACACCTCCAAAAGCCTATTTACCACCTTTTACCCCACTATTCAACATCTTTAATTTTCTACCCTTTATTTCAGCCCTAATTTTCCAAATCCCTATACCACTACCTTGTATGGAACAAAACTGCTTTGCATTGTTATTTCACTTGAATACTCTATATTTCCTCCTTGGACAGCTAGGCAAGCATGAAGGTAAACCACTTGTGATAATAATCTATTTAGCTTCTTCTGTAAATGGCACTTAGAATAAAGAAGTTTTTTCTTTTTTTTTTTTAAATTTTAGTTCACAGGATACACAAAGTCTTTTTCAGTAGCATTACCCAAAAGACTGAGTGAAGGGATATGAATCATGGGAGGAGAATGCAAAAGCCACACCTGCATTAAGGGGAAATAGATTTTTTACCACAGATGCAAGTGCTTCTCCTTTAAAAGGCAAGGGAAGAGGTTTTCTTACAGACCAGTTAATTGGGTACATTTGACAGCTTTCCCAGTATCTATTTTTCATTGTGCCTGAAGCTGAATCCCTGGGGTACTCCCATCTTTGCAGTAGCAGGTTCATCCTTTCCCATTTTTTTCTTATGGAACTCTCAGTTTTCATAACACAGTTGATGACTGAGTATCTGCATAAAAAGCAAAAGAGAAGAGAAAACTCACAAAGTAATCATGATGCTGGCTGGCAAATGTCCTTTCTTAGTCTAATAATGCAAAACCTAAAATAAAATCAGCATTAAGCTAAAGTTTGGAACAAGAGGTTTTAGGGGTTTTTTCCTGCTTTGCACAGGCAGAAAATTTTGGCTTTCCTATCCCTGCAAGGTGTGCAGCTGACTAACCTGCCAGAGCACTTGCAGGGATACTAGGCTTGTATTTTCCCAGGTTCAGAAGAAGAACTTCAGTTGAGTCAACAGAGTAGGGCTCTATTGATTATCCAGCTAAAAATCTGGCCCCTTTTTGTAGGTGATGGCACAGGCTTTAAGAGGAGAAACTCTGTAAGTCTATAATTAAGACTCTTGCTGAGATACAGAAAATATCTCTAGAATCAGCTCAAAACCAAATTAAGACTGTACCTAAACATGACTCTTCCACAGTATAGCAGAGCTCCTTAACTCTGTAACATACTATGGTTTCTCTTATACACTCCATTCCAAACTAACTATGTAGAACCTCTGATTTTGTCTGTGTATGGCTGGGTCGGGGAGGGCTGTGAGCTGATGAGCTGATGAGATGCTCAAGCCCAACGCTGACCAGGATCCCCCCAGCTGACCCCTCTCATCCTGAGGACTGCAAAAGGAGCACAGGTGGATTTCAACTCTGACACAGTTATTACAGTCAACTTCCTAAAATTGTGAAAGACAAACATGGGACTTGAAGTCCTTTTAAAATCTACTTGTATTCCTATTAGCAAGGAGCAATAATAAACAGCTTCCTTTCTCTGGACTTAGGAAGGGAGCATCATGTGGAGATGAAGGCATTTTAAAACAGACCTAAACTGCAGGATTTCTTCTATTTCCTTAGGGTGCCTGGTCCTGAAGGCCCTTCAAAGACTGAAACACAGTTCACAGATGCTGACTTTGCTAAGTTTTCATCTCATGAAAAAAAGTGAGAAGAAAAATAAAATACCTTACAGTTGTGTCTGCAATACAGAGAAATAATAAATACCAGATACAGATTTTTTCCTTCAAACAAAAATAAGACGATGAAAAAGCATGAGGCTTGTTGTTATTACTTATCAAAATTGGCCAGAATTATCTGACAACAGTAATAAGAGCAATAATAATGATCCTGAAGATGATGATGAATCAATAAGCTTATGCATTATTTTAAGAAAGACTGGCGACAAAATATGTCCATGAACCTGAAAAATGTGAATCATGGGGAAAAAGAAGACAGATGGCCATTTCCTGAAGAACGACATAGGAGATAAGTTATCTGAATGAACAGTGAAGTAGGGAAAAACAATTAATTTTAAAATAAGTGGATTTCCAAGGGTAGAGAGGCATGAATGAATCAGCAGATGGAAACAACAGCGATGGGGAGATGACCACTAAAACATCTCGTGACCTTTCTGGAAATGTGAGGAGCTCAGTTATTTGTGATAGTGTTTTCTCAGTGCCTCATTCCAGTGCTTCTCCAATGTCCCCCAGCCACCCCGCAGAGCCCACGCAGCCCAAGGAGCTGTCAGCAGCTCACAGTGGCTGGATGCAGCGAAGGGCAGAGGGCACAGGTTTATGCTGCCAAGCAGCAGGATGAAATGGGATCAGACATGTCCAACACCAGTCTCACAGGCTATACGAATTTATGCATTAATGCATGATGGCGGAGGTGGAGATGCAAACCTCCTGGAATGAAAAATCCTTGTCCAGAGTTACTTCAATCAAAATGCACTTTCCCACTTGTCTAATGCTCTAACATGGCTGGTAGAATTATCACTAAAATTATACTATTTCAGCCACACAGTGTAAGCGTTCATATTCATCACTACACAGTTTGATCTTTACCTCAAGAACTCACCGTCTGCACTATGTATGAGGAATTTTCTCTGTCACAGTATGTACTCCCCTGCGTCAACCACCTTTTGTCCCTGGTGGTCTCATTAAAATAAAAAAAAAAGTTATCCTTAAGCAAGCACATTAAGAAACAAAAATATGTGAGGAATATAGCTGAATAATTCAAACCACTCCTTAGATCTTTATGATCATTTTAATGCAAATAATGATGATTTGGTTTACATCATTTTTTAAGGATACATTTGATTTTTATTTTTCTTCTAACAGTTCCTAGATAAAGCACAGAATTTGACTGCCCATTTTAACAGAATAGATGCCTCCTCTTTCCCAGTCTTGTAAAAGCCTGGTCTCCTAGAGTGAGAATCCAATTTTGATGCATCAGGGTTTCTGCAGATGGTGCAAGTTGAAATGTTGGTTTTGACAAAGGGGCATCTCATTTCTAATAGATAGGGAAGAGACTAAAAATGTTCAAAATATCTCTCGAATGCAACTAAATGTTCAGTAACAAATTTTTGTCTCTTCCAAGTTGCAACAAAATCAATGATCTAGAAGGGGAAAGCTCACAAAACCATTACTATTTTTCAGCCCTCCTTCACTGCCTTATTCTCTCATCACTTTGGTCATTCAGTTTCCAGCATCCTTCAGATTCTGATAGATATTTAGGAGCAGAGAAGTCAGAAAAATTCTTATAATAAAACTGCTGATTGCTAAAGAAATACAATGTTCTGGCTGATGGGAGTCTAAGACATTTTTGCAGCAATAGGTCACCTACTTTAAACAATTTTTTCTCTTGCAGTGGGTAGAATATAACTAGGCTTTCATAAGGTTACTGCCCCTATAGTAACAACAGTCCTATGGTACTTATGGTACCATGCTTCATCTTTGCATCAGCAGAAAATATCATTTCTCACTTCTGTATGTCATTCCCTTTCATGAACACACAAATCCCATAATCTAAATGTGACAGATTTTTTACCTATTCCCTCAGAATATCCAGTGCTGCTGATTTAGTGCCTGGAAACAAGTCTGGGAACCTTGGTAGGCTGGAGAAATATCTGTGAGAAGAGACTTGCAAAGATAAATCAAAGTGTGAGATACTCCACTAAAGTAGAGCAATTTTTATTGCATTTAGATGATACTGCAGCACTGTTAACCAGAGTGTAAATGATTGAACAGGTGATGAATCCCTTGGAGAAAAACCCCATTAGGAGGTTTTAAATCCATAAAAAACCCCAGTGTTATGCACTATAAAGAGCAACAAGATGTCCTTTCCACCCCCTTCTAATACAGTCCTCATCAGATTACTCCTATATGGTCTTCCCAAGGCATTTTATCAACTCATGCCAAACAACACCTGCGTTGAATTTCAATATGATTTACAAAGGAGCATCTGAAGGGAAATGTTGCTGATAGTCTCCATTTTCATCCACATGAGGATCTCAGCCTAACAAGAGAATGCACAATGTAGTTATTGGCAATTGCATGTGATATACCTTTCACTTCCCAACCAGCTCTCTAAATAGATTTGATTTCAGAAATCCAGTGAAATCCTTTTCTCCCAGGTTATGTCTCCATAAGTAACGCTGTTTAGGTTATCCATTTGCAAAGGACCCACTCTCTGTCCTCAGGCCGTTTAATATGGACAAGAGACTTGAAAACAAGTTTTCTGTCTCTCCAGCACAGTATCTGAGTCAACAGTCCTATTAGATCTCCTCAGCTGTGTCCTTTGAAACTGTCCAACGTTATTTAACTAATTAAATAAGCACTGGAGCAATAACCTGGCTTTCCTCTCTCATGCTTGACTTCCCTAACCTCTTTCTTGTCCAATGAATGTTTAATTACTGAGGTAAACTGAAACATATGCAAGAGATGAGATGAGGAGAGCTCTCCCACAGCATGCATGATAACCTAGCTGTTCAGACAGTCTGCTGAGCAGGTGGGCAACATAGATTTAAGGATCTGCTTCAAATCTTCTAAACTCAAACCTCATTACTTGGAACCTATTCTTCAAAGTGATCTGTAGATAATTAAGAGGTACAGTCCAGTTAGCTTGCACTTTTGTAGCTTACTTAATGCTCTAAGCTAATAGTTTTTACTTTCACCATCACTTTCCGTACCCTGAGATGCCCCCATGCAGTCCTCTAGGTGGTCATATACTATTCCTGACTCCAAGATCTATAGATAAACTTTTAGAGTTTAGAAGACTGATTTCTCTATGTCTCTGAAAATTGGTAGATCTACTTCCATGAGAATCTGTTTTGTAGCCTGCCTGTTATACAGCCACTAGCTCAAAAGCTTCTGTCATCTGCTCTGACAGTAATTAAAAAAATAATATACTCAGTAGAGTAAGTACTGAATGAAAACATAATCAGTGTAGTTATATAACCTATTAGGAAAAAAACAGCGCTCTTTAGAAAGAAATACAAATTTTAGATCAGAAAATGATTTTTGGTTTCTTCTCACTGACTCTACAGGTGTTAGGGGCTATAGTCTTCCACCACAGGGACTCTTAGTCAGAAAAAATTTGAGCCATCAAATTTTTGAGCAATCAAAACCCCATGCAGAAGAATGAAATCAAGCCTCATTCTTGGCCCTTAAATCTGAGACAGATTAAAATGTAAGTAACATTGTAAATCTCTGGGTCAATTTATACTAGACATTTTCTGTTAGCAGCTCCCCATGAGAAATAAACTCATCCTAGGACGCAAAGCAGCAGAGGCAAAGGCCCAGCAGAGTACACACCAAAGCAAAGGATAGCATTAGTTATACCTGCAGTCTCTTGGCTCTAGCAAGTATTATTCCTCATTGTGGAGTCCGTGCAGTCCTTCCCAGCAAAGAGGAGAAATGTGCTGACCTCAACCAGCCCTAACAATGTGTAAATTTTGTTAAAGTGTAATTAGGATCCCATAACACTACAACATCTTTCACAACTCCTTCCAGGGGTATTTTCTCCCATATCCATTAAGTATTTGGAAACCTCAGTATTGAAACACCCTTGTCAAAAAGACAGTAAATCCCCTGTGGAATTTTTCCTCTGTCTGCTGCCCACCATGCAGGTGGCCCCTGAATGAGCACGCTGCCACTTTTGTGCTTCAAATTCTGCTTCTGTCCTGCTTTTACAGCAACTGCCTCCTCTCACTCCTAAGGTAAGAAACCAGCTGTCTGCAATTTAATTGGGACAGTGAGAACTGCTCTAGGACTTAACTACTTCAAGCAAGCAAGCAAAACCTCCCCTTAGTGACCTGCTGAGGCTGCTGCTTTTTTGACTTGAGGTTTTTGTTTGTTTACTTCTCAGCCTGATGCTGCTCAGTAGTTTCTCTCCTTTATAGTCTGGGAGGTGAGCTGAGTTTTTCTTTTCTCTTAAGTCTCACAAGTGTTCTCTAAAATAATGCAGGTCAAGGAAATAGAAGCCTGTCTATTCTGAGGCTGAATTTGAGAAGCAAAAGCTGCTTTAACCCAACCTGCCTGTCACAAGTGGAAACTGTCACAAGTCATTCTAAAGGAAAGGAAAACTGTATATCAGGTGGATAGTCTCCTTGTCTGTTATCTCAGTTATCAACTAGAAGGAAAAGGACCTAGGAGAAAGACGACAGCTTGCTAGGTTAGGAACAATCTTTACTATGGAAAGAGAAATCTATTGTTAATGTTAATTATTGCAAGGTTTAGAGCCATTGTTATCTTCCCTCCAAAATATCATGAGCCACACTTTGTTGCCTGCTGTCCTTTTGGGATTACGTTCAGCAAAACAGTAAAACAAAGATCAGGATTGATTTCACTTATGTCAACAGGACTGTTCACACACTTATAATGATGTACACAATTAAGAATGTTGCTGTAAAAGGGTTAAACTACTTATTCTTTAATGTTGCTTATAATGTGTCCCAATGTGTCCCACTATTGCCTGCTGTTTATTTTCTGATGATAACAGTTCTTCATCTCTGAATTGCTAGTGTGCCTGTTGTAGTGAAGCAGAAGTAATGAATTAATTCACGTGGACATTCTTGTCTTTACCTGATGAAAGAGGCAATAGTGCATGCAGGAAATCAGTTTCCCTCTCTCAGTGAAATATTCTATTTCAGTTTAGCATATTTTTTACACAATTTGTACACAGGTCATATCCATACCAGGCTGGCTGATGAAATCCCACCACATTTACTTCTCTTGTTACTGTGAAATGTTGTATTCACTACAGAAGAGGACATGCTGCCACCCCATAATAATAGCAAACCTACTGTAAACCTACCATTTCCAGGAAACTGTAAGCAGTGTACCCAGGCCAGACTAATAGGCAATTCCTTCAGTAGGTACCTTCTCCCAGCAGTACAAGAAATGGAAGCTAAAACATGTCCCTGGCAAAGGACAGGTAAGGAACTCACTGCAAGAGCGAACCCACATCCCAAGACCCCCCTGTGAGAACTTGCACACACTGAAACACCTCTGACTAAATGTCATTGCCTAGGAAGGGAAGAAATTGTACAGAAGTCACGCCTCCGAAACGTTTGACTCCCTCCAAAGCCCTTGAAGCCCATGGCATACAGCTGACATGGCTATTAGGTAGCTACCCACTTGCTTGTTTCCCCTGTTCAGTCCAAATAGAGCTCTGATGCCTGGTTTCATCACCAACAGTGGCTGAATAATTAAAATGCCTCTCTGCTAGACTGAGATAGACATCAGGGACTGAATCCAAAGGCACTAAGGGTTCCTTTACTCCATTTTTCTATGCAGCCACCCCAGCACTTTCCCCATGGCAGTGGCAGGGAGCTCCCCTTGTCTATTTACGTCTTGTGGTTCTCATCATTCTGCAGCGTAGCAAATTGGGAACTAGGATGTCTCTGATCTGTTTTCCTCACAATTCCAGTATTGAATCCCTGCTCCTGGACATGAAACTCTTGCCTTCCAGAATGCAGATTTCTATAGATGTTCTTGCAAAACCAGGACCTTTCCCTTATGGAAGGAAATCCTTTCTTTTCCCTCACTGAGGTTCTTTCTTTTGCTTTCTTATCCTGAAGGATTTTCTTCATGAAACCCAGAGCACAAGAGGAAGATTCCAAAAGTCTAAAAATATGCACATACTATGTTCCAGACCAGTGTACGTGCCATTCGTGATTGTTGTTCAGCAGTGGTGTAGACAAACTGCTTGAAAAAGGGACACAAGCTAAGTTCTGAATTTTTTGTATGAGCGTACTGAATGTTTTTATCCAAGCATTCTGTGATCCTCAGCTAAAACAGAAGGGACAGAGAGATGACAGCACTACCATCTTCTCCAATACCCACTCTCCGGCAAGATGGAAGAAACAGGAAATCTCCTCAGGGAACACATGTAATGGAGAAAGGAGCTAGGTCAAAATCAGACGTTCAGAAACTTCTCGTATTTTGAGTAAGTCTTGACATTCTTTTCCTACATTTCTATATATGTGTGTGTCGGTGTTACAATCTCTGTTGTGCGTAGTATAGGATCATCATAAGCAAAAAGGCAGCATCATAATGAGGAAAAATAAGCCCTCTCATTCAGAAACCTGTGTGAACACCCCATTGGGTATTACACATGAGGTCAGATGAAGAGTGTAGTGCATTCTGGGCTTAAAGTCTTCGGAAGTGTATATTGGGTGCTCATCCTTTCCATACTTTGATCAGATGAAGTGCAGATTACATCCTATGTAGGGCTGCAGAGAAAAAAAAAAAAACAACCAACATTTCCTCAATTCTTCTAGTCACTAAGCTAATATTATCTATGTCTTTAATGTGAAATTATTCTCTAATGATGTAACTACTGATTGCCTTTTCATATCTATCACAAACATGGCATTTATTTTCAGGAACAGCAAATGGATGGTGAGTGATCAGACAATGCAGGGCGGGGCAATGTATATGATCATTATGTTCTGCAAGCATGAATCCAAGAAGCAGCTTTTTTGCTAGGAAGGAGACATTAAATCTTCCCTCATCTTGTAAAAATTCCAAACTTTTTTTCAGCTTTGCCTAGAGCTTCTGATTATAATTTTTTAATCTATTTTGATGTAAGTTTCTCTGCTACTTCAACAGTAGATTTTTTAATTTGCTTGTCATTAATTTACATATCACTCTGCTTTTGTATTTCTCTACTGTTTCCCAGTTTAAAATCTTAACTAAAATGAATGTGTTTAATAACCTTGCTGTAATCTAATAATCAATTGGAATAAATCTTCATCAGTATTTTTTTAACATTTTGAAGCCCGACCAAGAAATAATACATAGACACAAATTAAACTCAAAACAAAGGAAATTAGAAAATCAGGATAATTTTTCTTGTTGCTCTCTTTTGGTTATTTACTTTGGAATTATGCTGTGGGCTTTTTCCAGGTCTTTATCTTTACTCTGTAGGCAAATAGCTTTATGAAAGTATTAGAAGTGGCCTTTTGACAGCTAAATGGGATAGAAGCAAAATTTCCATTTTATTCAAAACTGCCTTCACAAACCATGTAATTTTCTTTATCCAGCCAGTTTAAATTCAAGGCTTCTCTAGCGATATCACACTCAGTCAAATCCGACAGGTTATTTCTATTAAAGTTTGGGGTTGAATGGGCACTAACTAGAATGTTGATTCTATTGTTGATTCTATTGATTCATATTTCATTCCAGTGGCAGAATGCAGTAACTTGGATGAATTTAAGACGATAAAAATTATAATATTTCTGGAACTGAAAAACTGTTTGTTTATATAGCCAAATTGTTTAAATAAATAAAATGATATTTCTCCTGATACCCTTAAATTATATTTTTTCTGTAATTCCTTCTAATTATTTTTGCCACCATGGTCTTAATACTGTTATAATCTGTTCTTTAAAATATTTTTTGGTATACTGATATCCTGAGTCACATTTTAAATGATCAGTGCTGTTTGCCTACCATTTCCTGTTATTTTACTAAGGCAAAACAAACTTTATCATTTGAACTCATCAGGAAAACATTGTGTATTTAACATCTTCCTGGAATCAGTTGCACTTTAGAACTTGTTTAACCTAATATAGTGGAATCTCATTCACTACTTCTCTGCTTCTTTCCCTTTAGCTGATATTCTCTGGCAGGATCAGCTTATTACTAGAGGAGAAATGAGAAAATACTAATTATTTTAGGTCCTTGATTTTACTCTTCGCCTAATAATCTGCACCTGAAGAAAGACAAAAACATAAATGATAACTGACTGCTTGTGTGAATCGAAGGATATTTGAAAAGGAGGGAGAGGGCTTGTCCTCTAAAAGCACCTGTATTTTCTGCAGTGAGAGTGTAGCATTAAGAGGTAAAAATTTAACATTATAAAAGGAAATGGGACAGACAGGCAATTTTTATGCAAATACTATTTAGTTTCTCATGTATTGCTAATGTTTACGATCCTGGTGGCTAACAAATCAAAAATCATTTGAAAAATTTTATGTTATATATAACATTTTTTGACAACTGGAGTGTAGTTTACTAGCATGTAAAGGACAACTTAAAACTCGCATGGGACAGATGTTGCATGTGAGGCTTTCCAGGGACTGTCTAGAGAGGGCAGACCTCATGTTTCGAATGAGATTGAAGCTTGAAAAGTTAAATCAGACTTCTTAACTGTTTCTGCATCAATCTTTGCCTATGGATCAATCATTTCCATCACTGTTTTCACTCTAAGATCGTTACTGAGTTACATTCATCCAATTGTGTGGTTTGTTTTGTGATCAGCAATAGTTATTTGCACTAGTCTTTTGTCTCAGGAAATCTAAAAAACACTTTTGCAAAGCAGAACACAAAAGATATTTTCAAAAATAGAGTCACGGTGTATACACATGAATTTGAACACAGAATTTAGTATGTGCAGACTCACTGCTCAGGTAAGAATGGTTGGAGCTAAATGCCCTTTGGAAAGGATATGGAGTTTGGACACTAGTCAGGGAAATTTTGACAAATTAACTCTTAAAGTTTAAGCAGTACTAGTATTTAATTTTGCTGTCTTATCAAGAAAGTAATAAAATTGAAGCTAACACTTTGATCAGAGCCAAATGATTATCAAAGTAAAAATAGCTCTTTGTTTTGTTGTGTGTAGACTGTATTTGTAAACGAGTTTCTTGTTTTGCATATATTTTCACTCCAGACACTATTCTCATATTTTTATCATTTAGCGAAAGATGTGCTGCACTGTGTATTTTGGCCTATTTCAATTTTCTTACTGCTGACTCCTTCCCTTTTTGGCTGATTTATACAATGTACAGCTAGAGAAGGAACTGCAAATGACAAAAATGGAATAGACAACCTGGAACCCGTCTTCAGGGAATATTTAAGCATTTGAGCTTAATATTTGCTATTCATGAGTATTTTTCTCCAGCTATGCTCTGTTGCCCAAGTGTTTCCAGAAAGTAAATGTGGCACCATTTTAACATGAACATGAAAAATGACATCATCAACCTATCTTAACCGAAGACCTGATGATATTACAAATTCACACACATATTAATGGGTTTAATTTTTCTTGTTATTTAGTTGTTGCCTTAAGTTACCAACAATTAAATCAGATCTATGAGCACCTATCAAACTTTAAATGTAGTAAAATGTAGAAAATCTCTAAACAACTGTTCAGAAGATGTGGAGCAGAATAAAACGGAGAGGCTACATAAACAGGGAAAGAATCAACTATACTACCTAGCTTGTACTAGTTTTTCCCTAAGCATTCAAAATTGACCATTTTGAGGCCTCTGTATTAGGCTACCTGTACTCTTGGTCTGAGAACAGTCAGTCTTCTGTTCTCATTTTCTTATACTTATTCAAGGAAGCTAATCAATATTGTTTCTGAAATGAAACCACTGGAAAAGAAAGAGGTTTTTTTAAAAAATCAACTTTTATTTGTTTTTCCAGAGACCAACATAAACTGTAGGAAAGCAGAAGTCATCTTCAGACAACAAGTTTGAACAACACCTGTGAAATGTACCTATGTCTTTCGGGCAAATATGACCATGAAGTGAATTGGTTTTATGTCTTTGTCTTCAGCATGTTTCAGGAGGGTAAATGTGTATGCTTCTTTCTAAGGTTTTTCCAGACAAAATGTTTCTCTGTGGTGGTTTGAGGTGTTGGAAGCTGTTTCAAATGGGATTCAGCTGAAACTCATGTAATCTCATAGTATGGCTCTAGTTGCCTTTAGACGCCATGCCCGACATCCACATGCAACTTCAATAGGACAGAGACTTCCTAGGCTTATGTCTATATTCTGTTTTAATGAAACTCTGAGTAACCACAGTAAGAGAAAGTCCAGGACACACAGGGAATAATACACACTTCAGATTTTTAATAACCTTCAACAGATAGCTACATCCTCATCCATCCATGTTTAGATATGATGGATTCACGTATCACATCAGTGAGTCTCTACAGAAAAACTGCAGAAATGGCTAGTTTCAGACAGTCAATCCCATCAATTCCTCTTGTCCTGGAATTTTCTAACCTGATTTCATAACCCTGGAAACACAGCAATCTATCTAGGTGTATTGACTGGACTGAATTTACACAGGTCATTTGAAAGATAAAGGTCACATACATACCAGGCCTCTGGACCACATTTATTAACAGCATCCTCCTGACTTTCAACATCATTAGTGTCATCTGGACCAATGCTGGAGCAAATGAAATGTGGCAGAACAAAAGACTGTTGCCAAGAGTATAGATGTACATAAGTGATACAGAGAGAGGTTCAGCCTTATTAGCCCCTGGGAAACCACACTGTTCTACCAAGTCGGTAGCCAGCATAGCCTTTGCACAAGCGACTAAATAGTGATTTTATAACACTTTTAATTGAAGACAGAATAAAAAAGGAAATTATTGACCTGCGGTTTATTCAGCAGTGTTTATGTAGAAGGCAGAAGTTCTAGATAGGGGCATGTTTATTGCTATTTAATATTCACATTTCAGGAGCATGCAAAATCCAAACTGACAGAGAGTCCCAGGTGAGAACTATTGCACATATGTTTATTTTTGTTATTTTTGGAAATAGCTCTGGATAACTAGCTACTTTCCTACAGTTGCCTGAAATCTGCATGTCTAACTCAACTGACAAGGACTGAGGGGCTGCCTGCAGGAAATACCTGGCCTAGTGCAAATGCTTTCTGATCATGAAATTATTATACTGTCAGTGAGACCTGTGTCAAATAGCTTTGAGCACAGCCAATGCTGACACGGTATTACAGAAATGGTTTCCTTGTAGCTCTCATCAGGATTTGATGACAGTCAATAAGTTTGGTAAAACTGTGCCTGTGCTCATGAGAAAATATTATGGGATTCATTTTTGTCAACATTCTTTATTAAAAAAAAATAAATTCTTAGCTTCCCTCATTTTATTCCCAAAATGTTATTTCAAAACTTGTGGGTTTTGTCCATTTTCTACAATGATGCTGAGGAAATATAGGCAGCTTTGTAGGTTAGACAACACCCCTAGGCAAACATCAACTCAATTTGCTATTAAAATTGCACAGAAAAACTCGTTGAGGATGAGGTAACTTGGTCTTTATACACCAAGAAGATGTATTAGCCAGCTCTTAAATTGTTCAGGAGAAGTGTTGAACTGATACAGACCCAGCACTTTCAGATACACATCCACCATGACATCTCCTTCACCCTAAAACACACAGTGTGCAGCAATATCTCATTACTTTCAGCTCTCATCCTCCCAGTCTTCTGTGTGGGTTTGTATTTCCCATGATTCACCACCATTTTGTCTGTTGCTTGTTTACCATATGTGCTGTGGGAATCCTGGCATAACTAACAACACAGAAGAAATGATCCAAGTGGGAAGCCCTGGCAACAACGATGAAAGGAAAATGCAGGATATTCAAAGTTCCACCAAGTAATGTCACAATTCTTTAAGACTGAGACTTTCAAGAAAACAGAGGCTTCTAAAAGCGGGAAAAAAAGAGGGGGAAAAAAGCAGCTTTTAAGGACTTTAAAAAAATATTCCAGAGAAAACTTTCAAGTAAAACTTCCTTC
Source organism: Chiroxiphia lanceolata (assembly GCF_009829145.1). Classification (NCBI taxonomy): domain Eukaryota; kingdom Metazoa; phylum Chordata; class Aves; order Passeriformes; family Pipridae; genus Chiroxiphia; species Chiroxiphia lanceolata. The sequence goes on along the minus strand of NC_045643.1, from coordinate 25,652,527 downwards.
ACTTCAGAAAAGAAAATTCTTTCCACTTTTACATTCCAGACACAGAGTGCTAAAGAGGAGACCTCCCAGAGAGAATAAACACATGCCAGTGCAGAAAACCATGCCAGAAAGGATTTGCTTTGTTATTGAGGCTTCTTCAGATTGCAGGTTTCACAGTGCCCATTCAGATACACCCGCTTGCAGAGAGCTTTGTTTAATGCATGTTTCAAAAAGGAGCTTTTAGAGCACTGGTTAAAAATAATATTCTTTTAGAACTTTGTATAGCTTATCATTTGAGCAACATCCCACTGAAAGGTTAACTGTGAGATTCAGCTCCTTTGGATAGCAGAGACTGAGAGATTCTTTCCCCCACTGCAGTCCTCGTGTGGTTGCTATAACTGCAAATCACACATTGGGACTGAGGATCACCTCAAATCTGAACATGCTATGCTAGAAGATGTTATTCACCCAGACGTGAGCCAAGGGGAGAAGACACCATTTTCTACTTTCATTGTACATTTTCTCTAATTTCAACAACATCCTGCTGGAATCAGAAGACAGAGACTACAGGGGAAATGTAATATATTGCACCAGAGAAAATGTAGAGGAGAAAATTACATTGGCAGACTCCTTCAGGAATTTTGTAGTCCTTCATCTTGTCCTGTGGCAGGATGAGCTAATATTAAACCATTCCTGACAAAGACTGGTTACACAGATGGAGACTCCAGAGTATCACAGACTAAATAATTCCCTAAAGTCAGCCTCCTTTCTCTTACAAAGTTTTTTCCCAGGCATCTAAACCAAATCTCCCCTGCTGAAATTTAAACTCAGTATTTCTCTTCTAAGTGGGAACTACAGAAAAAAATTATTCCTTCCTTTCTGGCAGCTGTTTCTTACATATTTGAAGATTTCTCTCATGTCTTCTCTCTTCTTCTCCTCTCCTAGATTAGATAACCCATAAATACGTTTGCCCTTTCACAGTATATTGCATTGGCTAATGAAATCCAGGAATCAATTACATAGATTACAAGGATCTTGAATGACAGCATAACAGAGTACAATACCCAGCATTGTGTCTGAATGAACAGCATGTGAATACTTATTTAGCATCAGTATTTGCCTATGGTGCATTATAGCTTTATCTAATTAATTACTTTATGAAGTACTTGATTATGATAACAGTGAATGCCTTTCCTGCTCACTCTTATCACTTGCTTAAAACTATTCTGTTCAGCTGAGATATACATACATCTGAGAGCTCATTTAGATATTAGGTACCAAACACTGGATTCTCATTCCTGGGTTGTTTCTTTTTCTTATTTTTTTATTTTCAGAACCTGTTATCATCATAGCTACTAAATAAGACCTCCTAATAACTTCAGCAGATCAGATTGTTCACAAGTTAAATGCAGGGGGGAGAGGAGGGAGGAAGAACAGCCTGAATTATTTATTCATTTCCTCATTTTTAAGATCTTTCTCATCTCTCTTTATGCCAAGCCTTCAAGATGTAATTGGAAATGTTGGATACACTCCTTCAAAAATGTTCTCTGAACAAATTAACAAGTACCATTCTGTGAAATGAATGGATCACAGAGTGCAGCACTTCTTCAAAGGAAAGCAGGCAAGCTGATATTCAAGTATTTGGTCTTTTATTGGTCATCATTCGGTTCCTCAGATCATTCTTGGAAAAGGAATTATTTCTTGATTGTTTCCAAAGCAAGACTCTTTATGCAGTTTTCATAATATAAATTTTAATTGAATGTTTTAAATCCTGTGTAAGGTTTCATTCTAAAGAATTCACATCTAGGAGATGCTTTGGTCTTTGTCAAATGTACTCTCATTCTGCTGTTTTGTGAACTATCATTTCATTAGGATTCTTGTTCCACAATCATGCATGCATACCAGCCTATATTTTTAATGTGTAAAGGGCAAAAGTATAACAGAGAAATAAAACTCCAGCAGATCTAAAAGGCTAACAGAAAAATAATTTTCTTGTCTAAAATGAGGTACATAATTCACATGTTATTTCCTGGTATCCTTAGTCGTGTAGCAACAAATTGCTCATGTGTGAGCTGAGTTACATAGTGTTTATCCAGGCACACGGATGTTGGGTTCAGCAGAGGTCTGACAAAAGTGTTTCACCCTTACGTACTGAGCCTGTGAGCTCTATGTTGTGTCACAGAAGTGGGATTGGACCTCCCAGAATCAGCATGGGTAAAAACAAGCTTAGTGACTCAATTTTCTATTAGTCCTAACAGAATAGTGAAAATGTCTTCATGAAGCATCCTGGATCTTTATATCAGTGATGAGCTTTACATTTATGTGTTTTATGTGTAGCAACATTATACCAATACCGGGCCAGAATCAGAGAAAGGAAGCCTTCAATCCACATGCGTCTGAAAGCTGGGGGTTTCATAGCAGTAGGTTATGGTGCATCCACTCACACCCAGGGGTAACAGCTGGGAACTCCTGAAAAATATTTGGTTGTGGGATATGAAAGCAATAGAGGGATTTCAGGAGAATGATGATTGTGTGTAAAACATCTGTTATAGGTCCAAAGTGACAATTGAACTGTATAATGCTTTCACTTCAAAACAGTTTAGCATTTATGGGGCACTGTGGGGAAATAAGATACATCCTCTAATGCCAGATCTCAAGGAAAGAGCAACAATAAGGTATATTCTATGAGAAGCTTCAGAGAGCTGAAGTTAGTTCCTGAAGGATCCAGCTGTGAAGAATCTGGACAGCACTATTTTTTGCAGACTGTGAATCACTCACAGAGGCACCAGTTCATAACCTGAAGGTCACACTGATGTTTGCTCCCGCAGACAGCACTCCCTGGATGGTAAATGAGTAGGATTGCCCCAGATATCTCTACCTCAAACACCAGAATATTGGCTGACTGATTTAAGCAGAATAAACAGTAGTATATGAACCTAAAATAGTCTGTACAAGGGTCATCCTCCTTCTGCTGTTGGTAATAAAACACAAACATTGCAGGGAAAAGACCCTCAGACCTCCTATATAATCCAGGTACTAGGATGGGATTTCTCCTAGCAAAGGTTATACTCAGATAGCAGAAAAAAAAAATATTGTCACATATAAAATTCCATGCTATTATTTTCCAGATTTAAATGAATGGTGAGGCTGAGCGCAGAATAATAATTAAATGTTATAGTAATTATATTGATTAATACTGGGATCATGTCTGACCTTTGTAATATAAATTGAAGGACAACTAACAATGTATATGTGTGGTTATGACATTTCTTAAAATGCCTTGAGAGATTAAAATCACTAGATAAATGTGAGTCATTACACGGTTATCTTTGTGTTTTCCTCTTTAAAGATTTTTTTTCAGTGATCTTGAGAAATAAGGGAAAGAGATGATGTTTGGAAGCTTTTATGGAAAGTCCTTGTTTTTTTTCCTCACTGCTTCAACATCTAAGCAAAGAGGATCTGAAGAGACAAACAAAAACATTCTTGTCTTTTGAGTTCAGAGCAACGCACACAGCCATGGAATATATTCTTTTGCTCATATGCAAGGTGGCCACTGTCACCTTGCAACGTTCAGCCCTGGGGGCCAGCTGTCTATAACCCAAAGTCTACTTCAATTCAGCCCAGCTGCGTGACCTTGGCTAAGTTTTCTGAGAAAGTTGTTGCTAAGGTGCAAGGAAGTTCATGAGAAACAGTCATGCCAGATAAGAAAAGAAAACACAGACAAACTTGTGCTCGTTGAGACGGTGATAATGAAGAGCTCAAGGATTCAAGAGGAAAAATACTGACTGAAAAAGCTGAAACTCCTAAAGGGAAAAAAAAAAACAAACCACAAACCAAACCCAAAAAAATAGAAAGGTAAGAATCAGAAAATGTTTGATTGACAAACAACCCATTCCTAAGAGTGATGGTTATCTGCATTTTCTCACTGTTCTCACGTTTGCCTGGCCAGAAAGGACAGCCCAGGTGACTCGACAGGGCTGATGAGCTCAATAATGTGGAGACTCATAGCACTTTGAGTCTTACTCACCTCCTGAACTCTAGCAAATAACCCTGACTACAGATACTCTGCTCATGGAGAAAGGCACCATACAAAAGTGACCAAGGGAGGGATGGAGGGAAGGTTAGCATCTTTAGCAGTTCTATTTTGCAGCTCCTAGAAGCTCAGTCATGCACAGGATTGTGCCAGCTTCTGTCCAAGCACAGAACAAGCGCTGAAAGACAGCTCCTCCCCAGAGAACATCCAGCCAAAATGCTCATCAAGTGAGGCTTTGACCCGGTAGACTTCTGCATTGTTAAGAAAAGTTTTGTTTAACAAGGCAGTGATATGAACTCATCCCACTGAAAAGGTGGCACAGAAAGAGCAGTGCCTTGAGACAGCATCTGAAGGTGGAAGAAATCTTGGCAGTTTGGCTGTTTTCTGGCTAGAGATCAGGTATATAAGGTTGAATGAAATGTCCTGACTTTTAATAGGGAGACAATTCAAACCAAGTTAAAGTCATCATGAGTTTTTCCAGAAATTTCAGGAACCTTTTGAAACTAAGAATCCCAAGGACTCCTCTGTTTTCCAACTGAAAATATCATGTCTGTAGTAGCAGTAACACTGTAGTTGTATAAATCTAAGGATATAAGCAAGGAAAATTTTGAAGGAAGAGGAACATATATTACTAACATGTAATAATCTCAGTAATAGCACTTTATTTTCTATTGACTAACTCTGTTTCAGATCCAAAGAAGTGCTTGTATGCTTGAAATATTGTCTGCCTGTATTTTTCTCTCATTTATATCAACTGATCTAATAACATTTATTACATTTGCCAACAAATCTTCTTGTGATAATATAAATATTTCCTGTCTTTTCCTATCTATTTATATTCTGTGCTCAGGAGTGATAGAGACTACGTTGATGAGGTAGCTAAAAAACTGGTGACACCAAAATTTCTTGTTAATTTATACTGATTTTTAAAGATAAAAAGCAAAAACAGAAGTTCTGAAATGTCAGAAAATTCTGGACTAAATTATTCTAGGAGTCAAACTTGGAGATTTTTCAGGATTAAAGTGACCTCCTGTGTCAAGAGATCTTTCTATTTTATGAAACCAAGTGTCTAAAAATAAAAAACGTTTGATTTTTTTTTTCGACTTTTCTGTTCATCCAAGGTTTTCCTACACACACGAAAAAACTTTGATACACCCAAATCAGTTTCTGGATTTCTGCATTTATTTATCAGAACTGCACAAGCAATAAATGATCAATTATTCTAACAGCTCAAAATCTCCTCCATATGGACAGGAGAGTATTCGTGTCTGACAATTTCTTCTGTATACAGGCCAGATCAGATGATCCCCTCCCAAGAACATATCATGAGATATGCACCATTTACTTGTGAAAGCACTTCATTATTCTCAAGCTGTCAGACAGCAGTTTTGTTACACCATATTTTTTCTCCTAGCAATTTACTTTCTTCTGGATTGCTGTGCAAATTCTCTTACAGAAGCTGAAAAATGCTGGACCTTTATCAAAATGTGAAGGATGTTACTATAATGCTCTCCAGGATAAGGGGGTAAATCTATGCATATTTGGTCTGGTGTATATCTGTACAGGTTTGTGAAAACACTAGACAGAAGCATCTGTTAAATAATCATCTACTTCAAGAGGACTATGTTCTTATTTTCTTGGTAGGGTAAAGAGAAGAGCTGGAGCTCCTCATGATAAATATTACACTTAGTAATTAAATTTTCATATTTACAAGGTCCATGTAGTAAAACTTCTAAACTAAATAGTCTTCATTTGCATACATTTCAATCTAAAGGGCATGGTTAGAGGACAGTATCTCCAAGACAATAATGAGCTGTTTTCATTAACTATGCCCTGATGATTACAGCAGGCTTGTACTTCAAGAGTTGTGAGACAGTTACCCAGGCGAGACCAAAGAAATAATTGTATGTCTTTATTTATCTCCTGTTCCATGTAAGTCACTGAGCTAGAAGATATTTCCTACCCCTGGGTTGATGTACTAAGGAACCTCTTGAAAAAGATTTAATTGAACTTGAATATGGTGTGGATTAAGGATCAGGAAATTAAGTCTGATTTTAGTTATAGCTCTGGAAATCTGGAATAATGCAAATGAAGTATTGTAGGAAAAAACAGACTTTCATTTTTTGCCTTTACAATCCTCAACATAAAGAGATCATCTAATCTGCTTGATTTCTGTTACTGTTGCCAATACATTTAAAATTATGTTTAAAAATACCAAAGGAATTGACATGCTTTTTCCTAACCTTGCAATTGTCCAGTTGTTTTTTAAATGTAATCTTCCGATGTATCTATCACAGTAATTTTTGAAGTTATATTTGGAAAATTTGTGATTCAAATGTAACTGATCTTCCACACCACGAGGTGTGAATTTATTTTCATGTTTTTCTATCAAAAAATGATATGTTGTATTTTTTGCTTCATCAAGTCTGTCTGATTTGAGTTTGACAAGTACATATTTTCCTCCATACTGCCTAGCAATTATCACAGTAGAAAATAGAAAAAACAGTAGAAAATAGACCTATAAAGGCCTTCAGTCAATCATATTGTTCATCTTTTGCCCTCCATGGATCAACTAGATATTTGTTATTCCAGAATAGCTTTTGTCCAGCTTTCTCTTTAAAGGCTTTAATGATGATAGAGTTTCCACAGCCTCCCAAGGCAATATATTCCAGTACCTAATTATCCTTACAGTTACAAAGTTGTTTTTTTAAATGTCTAAGTTAAATTTCCCTTGCCACTATTAAAAAGGCCATTACTTTCTGTACTATCCACAGTGGACATGAAGGAAGGATTATTCACTTGTCTTTTGCAACAACCTTCTATATATTTGAAGACCACTAACACGTTCCTTATCCATCCCTCTCGCGCGCGTGCTCTCAGTCAAGCAATTAAAATGTATTCATGTTATGTTCGTAAGCTATGCTCTCTTACAGGTCGTGCTTCTAGGGTCTTACATCATTCTTGGTGAACTCTGGATATTCTTTAAGTGGTCCATACATTTGCCAAATCACTGTTCTTAAAACAGAGCACAATGTTAAAGCTGGTGTCTCAACATTCACTCCATCACACAAATAACTTTAACAGTATTTGGGCAGCTCTAAAAAGAAATATTCTAAGTTGTACCTTTCTATCACCATTTATAATTCATGTGTGTTTGTAGCAGATTCACACTGTGCCAGTGTTTTGAAGGTGTAGAAAACAGATACAATTCTCAGTCCTGGTTTATACCAACTCAGGATCTTCTTTACCACCCTCATTCAAGCTAACCAGATGTTCATCCACTGACTGGCCTTGCTGGTTTAATCAAGGGCATTTTTATTACAAATCAGTGGTCTTGTGCTGGAGTTAGTTATCAAAGTTCCAGACATGAGAAGTAATGTAAACTGTACTATCATAATTTTCTTCTGTCACATATGCTACATTTATTTAAATAATATAAATTAACCTACTATTTGTACCCACTCGTTCAAGAGGATCTATAACATGCCATCAATGATCGTGGCTTCAAGGGTCAGCTGTATGAGTCATAAGTTCCATCAAACCTTCTGTGTGCATACTCTCATCTACTGCTTCACAGATCTGCAGAGTGTTGTCTGGGGATGACCTTGGGAGTGCCACTGGTTTAACTTTTACCTTGAGGAAGAACTCTTGTCATATGGATCTGGTCAGCTATGATTCTGTGTAGATATTATTTTCTTCAGTAGTGATGAAGCGAGAGCCCAGATTCAATAATGTAGTGCAACATATGGTTAATGTCACTCTGCAAACTTTATTGAAGTTGCTCATGTACTTAATTCAAACTCATGAATAAAAATCTAGACACTGTAACCTATAAAAAACAGAGTTTATGCTGAGGTTGAGATGATATTGGGAGAATCACCTGCAGAGAAAAGAAAAGAAGAAAAAACAACCCACCAGATTGTTGCTTTGGGAATACTTCAAAAACTGATATCAGCCAGTTGACGTGTTCTGTGATTAACAGCATTGGTTTGTGTACAGGAGTCTTTCCGGGGGTTTTCTGGCTTATTTAAATGCTTGCACTGAGAGAAATATCATCCCAAGGTTCCTGGGTGATCCAGTTACAGGGGAAAGTGCCTGCTCCAAGCATGCAGCATCAGTTCTGCTCTGAATAGCACAATTATTAGCTCCTGACCCCAAGTCCAGTCGCCAACTTGCCAGAAACTCAGCCCTCATCAACCTCCTGTGAAGTGTGTTGCTAATTGGTGATTATAGGAAAGACTAGCTGAGGACTGGGAAAATCAGTGTCTGAGCTAAATATGAATAATGTTCATTCTTCATGGAGGGTCCCATTGTAGCAGTCTGGTCCTCACTACACTCCAGTCTCCTGGTCTCCCAGCAGGTCCTATACCTACTCCCTGAGCACAAATCCTATAGTCATATCATTAATTCTAGCTCAAAAACCCATACAGTGAACAACTATGTAAAAATAACAAACCCCTTCTGGTTTGAGGTGTATATGCTCTTAGTTATCATGTCCTACTCTTTTTCTCCACGTAGTCCAGCTTCAGTGACCATTCATGCAGATGTGCCCAAATACCAGCCCTTTCCACCTATCCTATCAGCTTTCGGCCTTTTAAATGTCCTTGTGTTTGATGCCTTCCTCTTCTAACTCTCCTCCTTGCATCAAGACCAAATCTCTGTGAATTTCCAGAAATCTTCTGCCCTGCTGTGATCACTAAAAAGGTGAAGGGGCACAGCAATGCAGTCAGTGAAAGCAGGGCTTTCTTTTGTCAAAGGAGAGTACAGCTTTCAGAATGCCAAGGAGGAACTTGGGGATTTGTGTACAACTGGACAATCTCAGAGGATTTTACTAGCAAATCAGATATTAAAAAAAAAAAAATATCTGGTGTATTTTATTTTTCAGTGAGGGAGTATGATCCTGGTCAAAGCGCAGTAAGGAAAACCCAAATGAGCTGAAGCAGATTAGTCCACAGATAAACACAGTCATAAAAGAACAAGAAATTTGCATGTTCCCTCTAAAATATAAACAGCTGAAAAGTTACTCCCCAAGTTCCAGATAAGAGAATAATAAAAACACCTTTCTAGCACCAAAGATAGGACCGAAAAAAAAAAGGCACATATTTTTAAAATGCAAATCCTTTCAGAATATTGAATTTAAACATTCTACTTGGAAAAATATTGGAAGGAGAATGTGGGGAACTTATTAAAATTATTCACTTTGCATTTCTCTTTTCCCATTAGGGTTGTATCAACAAAGATATTTATATGATAAAGTCAGGTTTTCCAGAAGTATTATTCTGTATCAGAAAGAGCATTTGAACCAATTGCAAATAGATATATCTATTAAATAATTATCTAATAAATAATTGTTTCTGTAATTTCCATAAAAACTTAACTTAAAATATGAAGTAAAAATAGACTTAGGGGGAAAAAAAGGTGAGATTTTTAAAATACAAAATTATGTCTAAGGGTTTTTTTAACCTCCTTTCTTGCCAGCCCTAATTATCTCTAGTTTTGGCTGAGGTCTATGAAAGCATCTGTATGTTTAAAATAAACATGCACACATATCTAACCAATTCATAATCTCTTTCAGAACAGCTTTATTCTCTACTCTTCCCCAACTGTTTCAGGGATGAAAAGAAGAAGAAGGCAAAGTCCATACGATGGCTTAAAATATATGTTTTTACCTTCTTTCACCTTTATCTTGTTCTGCCTCTCCTGTCAATTCTTTATTATAAAGACTTTGAAAAAATTCATAAAGGCTCTGAAGTATTTTCCTTCGTTCCTGCCATTCTCAATGGTGATACAGCCTTCTGCTGAAGGTTTTATATTAATAAATTATAATTTAAATTATTCAAATTTCTTTAATTATTTTTTTCTCTGGGGGTAACTCTGTAAAGTAAAACAAAAGAATTATAATTGATCAGGAAATACGATCTAAACTAACATGAGATTTAAGTTTGTCTCTAATGTAGTCAAATGAAATCTACTTCCATCCCACTGTGACCTAATACTGAAGAAACATATAATTGAAATTAGAGTGAATATAAGATTCACAAAAATATCAGAATATTATATTATCATCAGTGATATTTGTCTTGACTAACTGTAAAAGAATATCAACAATTTCATCAGAGACATTATGGAAAACATGACAGGCAGTTTCCTTTCATGGACTTAATCCTACATGGCCTAGGGTCCATGGCAGAACAGACTGGAGTCTTGGCTACACTCCTTGGGTGCTTTTTTTGAGTTGAGAAATGAGAAAGGCAAATGAAAAACAAATATCTTGTAGCAGGTCCACTGTGAATATAAATCAGTAAAGCCCTGCCAAAGTAGAGTGAGCTGTTTTGATTTACAGCTGGCAGGACTGTACCAACAAATTATGTGTATGGCAGAATAAGAGAAAAGAAAATCAGAGAAAAGAACATAATTTGATTTTAAATGCGAAAATATGTTAATTAGAAATATTCAAGTTTGTCATTTAAAATTTACAGAAGTCCGTTTGGTAGGTGGATGGCAAGCTGTGATGCATCAAGGGGCTGTTTTCCATCACTAGCTTTCTTCTCAACTGCCCAGAAATCTGGAATATCAATTATCCTTATCATCACCTCATGAAAAGACAGATAAAATACTCCCATCATTCACTGATCATGAGTAGTGCAAAGGCTGTAAAGACATCACCTAGAACACACACTCAGTTATGAAAATAAACCTGATGTGGCTCATAAGGCAAAAATATAATAAAGTAAAATAACTGCTACATAAACCCTAAATAAACAAATGTTGTTTCACACGCTTGATCTAGTTCCAAGGTAATAATACTGCAGAATCAACTGGTAAACAGGTGTTTAGTCTTTATATTCACTTCAGTGGTATAAAGAGAGGTCTTTTATTTACCATATTTTTGTTTCTTTTCAGCGGGTTCTCCATTGAGTAGTAAACCATTGACTTACTTAGAGTTCAATGACACTTTCTAAATTATATCCAATCAAGTTTTATCTAAATTATAAGAACAGATGTAGAAGACACACAACAAGTGAAAGAATACAAAATCCAGGAAACAGACTAATACTCTTCATACCACTGTCAGTCAGTTTTGGGGGACAATTTTGGCATTTTCTAAAATTTGAAAGAGTTTTGTCTGTCTTCTCAGTTTCTGAAAGTTGTGAAGCTGGCTAAAGAAATGATAAACTAAAAATAATGTTTCCAGCCTAGTGTAACTTAACGTGGTGCTACCCCTGTCTGATCATCCAACTCTAAAATATCTGAGGAGAATATTATGCCATTAACTAGCTTTGACCAGTTCCTCAGTTGGTCAATATTTCCAGACATACAATAGCACTATACTATACTATACACAGGTACAAGACTTTAAGATTATTTTTCTGTGAGCTGCTCCCAGGAAGTTCTGTGCCTCTCTGAAATATTGATTTCTGCCACACCACTGTGGCAGCTTTGCACAGGAGGGCATCATATTGCAGGTGAGCATGAAGTGTACTCTGGGTGAGTGGGAGGGAGATGCAGGCTGAAGTATCTATTTGATTCGCACTTGGATCTTTTGACATAACTTCACAAAACAACAAAACATGCCTGTTACATGCCAGAATAAGAACAAATTTGAAAGTTTACCACAAAATGGACCCAATCAGGTCTGCGCCAGCCCTGTTCCTCACAACCTCCTGTTATATGGGAGCTGAAGTGATTCCTCAGTGAAAAGGGGGATGTTGCTGAATCTGCCAAAGGTAGTTTAAATTATATCTATACTACCTCAAACCATTAGAATTGTTAAAAAAGCCACTTGCAGGTTTCGGGTTTTTTTGTTTTTCTTTATTTTTTTTAAAATGAAAGTTACTGTTTAGCAAACTACTGTTTGAGCTGACTCTGGAAAAGTAGGTAGCACTCATTTTAAGATATTCTTTCAGAGATTAAATCCTCTAAATGTCTGTCAGAGGTCAGGAGACACATTGTGTTAGAGACTTAAACATTAACAAAGCACTTAATTATTAATTATACTCAAAGACAGTTCCAAAATTATTTTTAAAACCATGAAAAATGAAAATGCTTCATGAGACAATTAAGAGATGCACACCTTCAACATAGCTTCCTGCATGGTTTAGGGATATTTTTTACTTCTAAATTTAAGGCCATTGTCTAAGTTTCTAACATAGATTATATTAAATTATTTTATTATTAGGGAAAAAAAGCTCTAAAAGAAACTTCACCTTTTCTGAACTGTGATTTTTCTTTTAGGTGCTGTTCTATTTGGGCAAAAAAATCACTTTTCTGCAAAACTTTAGCAATTACTGGCAATCCGAAATTTGCTGAATTCTCAACTGCCTTTTTCATAAACCAAGAACAGAGATAATTTTTACAGTCCATATATATCTGTTTGAGTTTCTTAGAATTCAGTCAGTTTGCATGTCTTGGTGAAAAACCAAATTGCCTCTGTCTCGTATTGAAATAGGGCTTATAGGAGCAAACAATGAAAGAAAGTGCAAAGACACTGTTTCTAGACATTTCATTGCTTTGGGAGGTTGGATTGTAATCACCATCATCTTGCAGTTATTACATGGTAAGCAAAAGGTGGTTCAATCACAGCTACTTGAAAGAGAATCTTGGATATTGAAAAGAAATAGACAAGGAAAAGAACAAAATTTTGATAACTTTAATGGTTTTATATAGGGTTCCTTTTTTTTCCCTTTCCACAGCAGATATCTTTCCTGAACATCTAGTGTGGGATTGGGGGAAGTGCATGTATCTAGAATAACTCTTACTATCTTATTTAAGTGGGATTGTAAAGTAAATGAAAATGTAAAGGTTGTCATAATACAAAGAACATTAATAGCAAGTTCTGATGGTAGCACAATAGCTGTTTAATAGAGCTGCAAGAAAAAATGCTGCTGAGAAAACCAATGGAGCCTGGGGCACGTGGGGAATCAGGCTGCTGGGAACCTGATATGCAAGTCATGCTATTCAGTTTTATGCAGGGCCCAATGAGGAGGGCTTCCGTGAGCTGTCTTCACTTCTGCTGTTCTCCTTCTCCACCACCTTTCAAAACAGTAAACATGATTTCTGGTGTGTTTTCACACTATATCTCTTCATCTAGTCCTCTAAATTCTGCTGTACAACATTTGATTCATAAATGATAAGAACAAATCTACCTAAAGCAGATACAGTCCTGCACAGGCAGAAGTATTAGCAAGGCAATGGAGTCAGTAGGTTTACAAGGATAATGGGAAACCTGGAGGAGACAAGCGAAATTCCATAGTATAAAATGGATTTGGTTTACTGTTTATAGTATGGGCCAGGCTAGCAATGGCCAAACATAACACAAGCATAAAGGATAGTCTGAGTGCTTACTACAGAGTCTGTTCCAGGAAAAAAGGACATCCATTTATTCATTTCCCACTAGCCTATTCCTGTCAAAGGAGATAACACTTGCCTTTCACTGGAGATGAAATTTGCCTGCTGGTTTGTAGGTTATTGAATTGACCTCTGATTTTCTGGGATACATTTGGAAACTTTTACTTCTTAAATGGGATTTCTACTAAAAGATATAAGAAATCCTCCAAGGGTATTTACAGTGACTGGTTATCTGGTGTTGACATTAATTGTGCTGGCATATTTTGCAGAACAGCCTCAAGTGTAACATTAGCTGAACTGTAAGACCCTTCCATATATAACAGTCTAGCTTAATATACTTCATAGATGTATCCCCTGCTTTATGTCCATCGCTCAGCTGAAAGTATTTGGGCAATTTTATGCAGATGTCTCATGGGCTGAGCCCTGTAGGTGCATTCATAATGATTAACGATGTGCTTTTATTTGCTGCATATCTGTATACAACATAGGCACTTTTTTCCATAAATCTGCTCTCCAAAGAGAATAAGTAACTTCTCAGCAAATATATCATAAAATCAAAATATCCAACATCCTAGAGGAGAGCTAAAAACTTTTCATGTTACAGATTACAGTCTCCACATGAATATAGCTCTTTCCAAATCTCATTCATATACAATTTTTGTGGAATCTTTACCAATCACCAACATTTAGTTAATCACTTAGGGTGGTATCAATTAAAAGGGCACAGTATGAATTCTCATGCAAAATGAAACAATACCTTGGCTGCATTTTTCCAGTTTTCACCAGTTTAATATCTTCTTTTTCCTGTGGTACGGGACTGTACTCTTTCAACTCTGACTTACCACTCCAGAGAGCTCAGGGTGCTGCCACTATAAAGATTAGTGTCAAATTACTAGCAGGAGGTGAATGTGGGATCAGCACAGTTGAATGTGACTGCAATGGCATCATGTCACAGCAGGTCGTTTCTCTAGTAGGTGGTGTGACCGGGTGGTGAGGCAGCAGTGTAAGGTGACAGCCTGCAAGTTGTAAGTGCTGGAGCTTTTATGTTAGCACTCACAACCAGATGGACTGCCCCTTCTGCAGATACCCTTCTCCCATGTTTTGTGAGGGTTTATTAAATTCTATTAACCTGGTAACATGATAGTTTTGTGTTTTATTGGTGAAATATTATAAATTTATTGAATTATTGGTATTGACATGTTGCCTGAATTGGAATCACATCCCCTCTAGCAAAATCTCAAATTGCCTCTACTGCTTTCGTTAACAGTCCCACAACAATGTTAAACGTATCACACTGAACATCTCAATGGAACTGATTAGAAAAGTGATTAGAATTATTAAGCTGTGGGCTAAGAAAAAAAAAAACAAACAAACCCAACCCCATGCCCCATAATTGTCCAAAAGCAGCTATAGAGCTTGACTACCACGTGTTTATTCCTCTTGTATACAGCACAGGTGAGCTCCAAATGGAGGCTTTCTTTAGCAATCCTTCACTACTGTTGACAATATTAAGAGTTTCAATTCTTGTTAAAGCTATCAAGCAGCAGATAGTTCAAGACACAAAAGAGTTTATCAATTGGCAGGTATTTTAAGGAACCAGTCTGAAATCCATCCGATTTCAAAAACTTTTTGTGGTGGTAGGTAGCTCTACCTACACAAAGTAAACTTGGTAAAAAAAAATTCATCCAGGAGAATAGGAAACCCTGGTTTTATGAGCACCCGGTGCCTGAAGGCTAGTGTGGAAAATGTGAAAAATCACTATGCCCAATTGGAAGTAGAATTCAAGTCCTATATGTGCAACATTACAACAACCTTGAGGGATAAATCTGGTGTGTCTCCATCTTGTGATGCAATGGGATGAGGAAGATAAGCATCTCCATCAAGCCTGGATACTCTCCAAAGTGGGCAGAGAGATGCAGTCCCAAATTCCACTGACCTGTGCGTTAGTAGTATGGCCAGCTCTCCCAGGCTTTCATGGGCTTGGCTTGAGAATCCAAACACTAATGCACAGATCTGGCCACTGTAGCAGCAGCTCCAGCCGTTGTCATCCAGCCCTTCGGTCTGGCCTCCAATGCCGTCAGGCCTCTTAGGACTCCAAGACTTGTGGATCAATCTCTATGACAAGGATTTGAAGGGCTTCATATGTTCAGACTTTGGAGTGATTACAGAAGGCTGTCATCCATGTTTTAGAGGGAATTCACATAGTGATGAGAGAGTTACATATGATGAATGGAACGTTTTTAATCAACAGGTTGAACATCTACTTTT
The DNA here is from genome assembly GCF_009829145.1 of Chiroxiphia lanceolata. Classification (NCBI taxonomy): domain Eukaryota; kingdom Metazoa; phylum Chordata; class Aves; order Passeriformes; family Pipridae; genus Chiroxiphia; species Chiroxiphia lanceolata. The sequence goes on along the minus strand of NC_045643.1, from coordinate 25,636,899 downwards.
ATCAGCAAAAAGAAATGCACCAGCTTAATAAGAGGACACTGTGGTTTTCCAGTTTCTTATGTTCTTTTTCTCAGCATTTGCTACTGGTCCTGTGAGAGGAATACTGGTAGCGCTGGTAGTGTCTAGGTTTGACACCAAATAGTGCTATTTTCCTCATTTCTTACTAACAGGGACTAGATAACAGGACACAACTGACACCAAACATTCTCTGTTGCAATCTGTCACTCAAAAAAAATAATAGCCACATAACACACAAGGAGACGTGAGTGTGGCAGGTCATTAATATCATCTACCATGCAGCAAATTGCTTGTCATGCTTCCTTTATACTCATTTATTACTAAAGAGGACTGTTTGAAGTGAGAGACAATAAATATTTTTCACACAACCTCATTGGTTAATAAAGATGAATTCCCTAAGTTTCTTACAGCACTGAGGAGTTGAATCAAAGGGGGAAAAAAAGAAAGAAAGGTTATATACAAATTTATGATCATGGAAACTTCATGGACTTTGATATTTAAATATTTGTCCTAAAAATTTTTATATCTTATTTCCATTCAGAGTAGGATGACTTCATAAGGAGAATTAATCATAATCATCAATACCTATGGCAGAAAGTAGCATAATTCTAATGGAAGGTAAGCATTAATATTTTTATCACTCCAAAAACTTCAGATCATTGCATAAATAAGAGTGAACTGTACAACTCCACTTCTTACAGACTGTCTTTTCACTTCTAAGTTGAGAATTCAGAAATGACGTTAGGAAAACTCACACTTACTATTCTTTGGCAATTTTTTTTTTTTTTTGGTGGTCCTAAAGTAGCTTGAACTGATCACCTGCTTTTGCAGGAAGAATTTAATGCATGACAAAACTACAGAGTCAAGCTTGGATATTCTCCTGCTGAAAATGTATAGGTAATAATATGGAAATCATTCCATGATATGCTAAATTTTTGAAATAAATGCAGAGCAAAATAATATAATAATAAGAGACCACAGAATACACTGAAGTTGGATGAGATCATTGTACTTACAAAAGCAAAAATGGAAGAAATATGTGTTATGATAATGTGCTGATTAGGTGAAACTTTCTTGTTTTTAATAAAGAGTTCTAATAGTTTCAAACTCTGTTTATGAAATATAAATAAAAACATGGAAAACTGGTTTAAACATCAGAATCAATGACAGTGGGACTGGAAGTTGCTGCGTGGTACTGTCCTTCTGCTTCCAAATGATGATCAAGTTGGGTTGTTTGACTTGAAGGGAGCACAAAGCCTCTGACAATATGCTGTGGTCACGACAGCAGCATGCCAGGTTAAATCAGAGCACACTTTTTGCACGTTGGGGTAGCCAAGTCACAGCCAAACAGGCACTAACATAAAATAGTGTATCTCATTCCAGCGCCTGCTTCAGGTAACCAGCACTTTAGCTGTGCAAGACAAGTTTAAGGGTAAGACATGCCTTTATAAACTTATGTGTTTCTTTCTCACCACTCTTCCATTCTCTGTGTCTCTAAGACATTTTGATATCATCACACTGAAGTACCCGAACATACTGTGGGGTGGATTGGATTGGTTTCAGCCTGTTTCTCCAAGAGTGATTGTCACTGGGCAGAAGGCTGGAATTTAGGAGATTATAGCTGCTAGTTCAAACTCTCTCCATGGTCACAACATTCAACTTCCCAAAAAATGTTCCTTAGCTGCCTGATATATCTTTTACCTCATATAATGTTGGAGACATTTTAAAGCACTTTCATGATAAAAGGATGTGTATTAACTAACTCTATCTCTCTAAGATTACCAGATCATTTAGTTGCATGTAATCGCATGCAATATTCTGAGATATAAATAAATATGTGCCATGTGGACTCCCATGAGTTCAGTGCAGGAGTAATTTCAGAAAAGTAATTAAGATTGCTGTCTAATTCTTAACATTGCTGAACTTTCCTTCTCCCTTGCTTCCCCTTTTCACTTTATTTAATCCTTTCATTCCCTGTTTTGTATAAATTCCTTTCTTCCCTTTCTACAACAATATTATTCCCACTTTTGTTTCTAGGAGCTTTACTTTTGATGTGAATCTCATGCGGTACCTGGGAGTTTGTTGTGTTCTATTGTAATGTCAGAATGCTTTTGAAGGCATCTGTAGTGGAAAGTTAGTGCACAGATCTAAGGAGGAATAATTTCTTTCCCTGTTTGGGGCTTGCTACCCATCACTCTGATAATAAAAGATACCAAGATATGTGGTGATCCATCAACACTTGCCAGCTTACAGGCTAAGGAGAGTGTACCTCATTAGCAAACTCCCCAAGCTCCTAATCCTCCTCCTCCAAAAGTTTCAACTGCTATATAAATCTGAAATTGAAGGTCTGATTCTGATCCCCATGAAGCTGAAATTCTCTTTGAGGTCAAAGGGAGTACCATGAGTGTGAAGGGTTGCAAAGTATCCTAAAATTGATGTACTAGATACTCTGCACTTGTGTTTGATTCTGTTCCATTGATTTCACCAACACTATTTGAGTTTAGTGGTGAAAAAACAGGAATAAGATATGTTACTTAGGTTGTACTCTCTGATAGATTGATTGGTTTCTATCAATGCTATTTGAATTGAGGAAGAACATCAATATTTTAACTCACAGAATTAAGATAAACGATATCTTGCAGTTCTGGCTCTACCTTAATGAACTTCTATAAATAACAGTCAACTCCTCCACTCAGAATATTGTTGGAAAAAAACATGTGTTTTATGGGTATTTGAGTTTCTAAGAGAGATGATATTGAAGAAGTTTGGATGCAAGATTAAGTTATAAAATTATGTCAAGAAAGTTTTACAATACTAAGCTCTTTTTTTCCAGAAAGAATAATTTCATTGACTTTAGTGAGCTACAGGTCTAAAAGCAAAATCCTTGCTTCAAGAACTGTTTTAAAAATATAGATCTTTTGACTGAGTTTTTATTCTCATAGTCCTAAAGTAGCACATTAATATTATGGTCCAGACTGAGAAGGGGTTGTTGGAGATTTTGCAAGACTACTTATTGCAATCTTTTCCTTAATAAGTCAATTTTTGATTCCATGATTCTTCATTTTCCACAAAATTCATTATTATTAGAAATCTCTGGTGAGTATTATGCTATGTTTCTTCAAAATATGTCCATCATGTGTAGGAATTTGGGGCGGAATACCTTGAAATCTAACAGTTTTTATACAAAAATACCAATGAGGTACTCCATACACTTTATACCAACTTAACTAGTTTTTAATAGACAAGCATAAAATAAACTCCCACCAGTGGCATGAAGTATAACTCTTACTGGAAGTGGCAATGTAATATACAGCATGGATTATTCTGATCAACTGAGAACAGTTACTTTCTGAGGCATGAACACAGTGGCAGGATAGTTCAGGATACCATTCTTCCTGACATCCACTGAGGAGGCAAAACTTTACAGTCATGAATTAACTGAGATACACCTCCTTGGCTCACTGCAGTTCCTGTAAGAAGAATGTAGCCTGGCCCTGGGTAGCCTTGGCATGACCGCACGCCATAGTCCTACACCATACAGGGATAATAACTTACTACTGGACTAAGTAACATACACTGGAGGTAGTTCTCAGCAGGTACAAGCAGAACAAGCATAGCACTGCACTGATTCAGCTGTACTTCTTCCAGTCCTTAAACAAGCTCATTGAATTCTGACATGCTCCCAAGTCATAAAGAAGTTTCTCCAGATGTGCATACATATATATACCTATAGTTATATAATATATGTATAAAAATAATGCATTTTTGTTCAGACTTTTGTGTAATTCACATTGAACTGTCTCTTGGAAGAAAAGAATGACTAGCATAAAATACTTCATGACCAGTTATAATTCTTTTATTTATCATCAGTTGCCTTGGATCTGGAAGTCTGGTGCTGATACACTTCTTCAATAACATCCTCTGGAAATGAAATCAAAACCCAGAAGGAATTACACTCAGCAGCAGCTCAGCTCACCACAGTACACTGGTCTGATGTGCTTGGTAGTTACCTCTTTCTATTCACACTAAGGTTATGGATACTTCTTGATTTGTTTCCATAAGTACAACTAAGTGTCATGTTCTGAAGAAGAGTAGTGGGACATACTGATGAGCCTGAAGTTTGGAAAGAAGGGCTGTAAGTACTGGTGAGGTTTTATTGATCCTTTTTATTTTATTTTTCCTTTTAATTAAGAAAATTCTATACAAGTCAAGATCAAGAGCACATCAAAAGAGAGAGCTTACACTAAGCATTTCAATTTAAAGCCACAGCTTCTGAAGAGGTCACATTTCTGCATTCAGTGAGGTTCTTGCAGAGCATCATGGCTTGTCACTAGAAGGATATCACTTGGCACCTTGATGTTTTCCATTTAGCAGAGAATACCTTCATGCAAAATATCATTCCAAGAAAATCTAAACGTAGATGATCAGATCTTGAGGAAGCATCAGTTTTCTAAATTCCTCAACAGAACAAACATCCTACCACTCATCAAAATGCGTGGAACTGTACAGAGTAAAAGATTAAAAAACAAATGAAAAAACTCCAAAACAACAACAGTGAAAAACCAAGAGAGAATTCACTGACCATGTGCTCAAGGTAAGTCAAGATGACTTTGCTACCAACAAAATGTGACCATCTCCTCTTTGTTCTTCATCAAGACAATGTTTCTGTCCAGATGTTTTATACTCAGTCCTGTTTCTTTTGGGATTTATTCTTTGGGTCATTATTCTTCGGGTCATTATTCTTCATGCTGGACACCTATTAAAACACCATAGTCATAGAAGGAGACGTGCACACAGCACCAAGTACACAAAGCTCATCTTAAGTTAACAAGTATTTCATCAGAAGGGCTCAATTTTGAAATGGAAGCAGAAGAAAAAAAAACAAAACAAAGCCCCCCCAACCTTAACCTAATTTACTGAGATCCTGGGTGAGAGTTCTGATGTTTACCCTTCCTTATTCATTTCACTTAGAGTTCACTGGTCTGCTCTTTCCCCAGCAGATAATTTCATACTTCAGAGTTAAACCCTTAGATTATAATGCTGACAGCTGCTTTCTACCAGTGATTGTGATCCTGTAAAGAAGTCAGGTTTCTGACCAGGTAATATTTCCTAAATGTTTTTAAGAAAAAGGGATAATTAAATAATATGAGACTGACAGTCAAGCCTCAGTTCTAGCTATAAAAAACTCCACAGTACATTCAGAAATCTTCAGACATGAAAATTAAAGGCAATGAAAGTGAGAATAGGTTTTATTTGACAAGTACTGATTTGGAATGAGAGATGTTGCACAGCACGATAAATAGATTTTGACTCAGTGAAAAGGATAATTATAGAATAGAAGAAAAGAGACTATCACTAAATAGAGATCTTTAAAGGACAGGTAAAATATCTGTTTGGTTTAATTTTTTTCTTCCACTTATTATTTGTTCTACTATTTTATCCACCCCCAAAGTCGTAATTATAGCTTAATTCACCTTCCATTTTAAATTGCTGAAAAGCCAGATGTCTTGGCTCAGTTGATGATTTAGGCTCAGTATAGTTTAAACCACAACAGTGGCATCTTTAAGCCATCCTCGAGAAGGTCAGATTGGATACCATAAAGCGGATTGGATCACCCTTTATATTTACCTCTCTTTACTCTTTGACAAAACAGGACACCTTCGAACTGGATGTCTCACACTTGTAAAGTTAGGTGAGATGTATCCTATTAGCAAAAGTTATTCATGAACATTCCTTTTTTATCAATAAAAATAATATAATCTATCCCTCAGGTGAAAAGCCTAAAAATCAGGAGTGCAAACCTTTCCAGATTTGGATTAGTGTCACTTTTAAATATAGCTTTCACTATCAAGTGTAATTCTCATATGAAGAGCAGCCATATTACACCCTGCTTTGGAAGAAGAATTACCCTTGAATAAGAAACTAGTGTTTAATAAGAGTCATCATTATAAATCACTTTACAGAAGGTGGTGAAAAGCTATTCATGAAACTGATAAACTATATGTACATGCTTCTGAACAGGCACAGTAGACAAATTTCCTATTTGGTATTCACACAGACACCTAGAAGTGACAATTTACCCTTCCCTCCCCCATAAGCAGCAGACACAGAACTTTCTCCAATTCAAAACTGGTTTTAACTGTGTGTTGGAAAGGCACAGAGACTCTGTCTCCTATATAATCTTGAGATTGGAAGTCTTTTGCAGAAACTGTTAGATGTACAATACTGAGAAAGTCTAGATTTCTCTTTGAATGATAAACAGACAAAAAGGGGGAATGAATTTCATTGGATAGATTAATGAGTTAAGATTCCTAGAATCCTAAAGAAACTTGATCAACTTCCTGACTACTGCAAGCTCTTATGCCTTATAATGCATGTTGCTACAGAGATTTGAGGGTTTTATTTATTTGCTAGTTATATTGGGGGATCTCAGAACTGATTGTCTTAGCCTCTGTAGATGGGTAAGCAGCTCTAAGGGACTACAGAGTTATTTCCGTTCCCTTTGGTAGATAGATGACAAACACTTTCCAGCTCCTGCTTAACCAAACTTATGTGACCAGAAGCCATGATATAGAAGCGAAGGAAATCATGAACTCAGTCACAACAGCAGTGTGGCCACCTCAGTAGAGTACCTATGTCCATTAGTTATTCTTTCTGTAGTTCTTGAGCCATCTGAGTGTCTGCTACCTTAGGTCACTCTTCATCAAACTCCAATGTGTAATGTCAACTACTCCACTCAGGCTTCCATGTCCTACACTCTCAGTGATGCTAGCCTTTGAAGATAGGACCTCTAGCTCTATGTTAAATTACTTAGGATTTTCTTGTCCAAAGATAATACTACAGACACTCCAGGTCCATCATTCAAAAGTGCACCACCTCATTTTCAGTTGAAGATGAGGCATTTGGAAAAGTTATGACCTCACATTTTTAAAGATTTATTTGACATAATCTACATGAGGCACTTAACACTGTACTGAGGGCATTGTCTACTTCTTTTTTTCCCAGCAAACTCAGACCAAGTACATTCTAAGTGAAGGTATTTGTATTGGTTTTCATACGTATTTTGTTTATCCTGTCACTAGTAGCTATCAACATAAATAAGGAGCTAAGAAAAGATCTAGAGATCGAGAAAATTGTAAATAGTGGGATTACTAATATTTAAGCTGTAGAAGTGTTTTTTAAATTTAAAACCAAACAAAAAACCAGCAAATAAACAAAACCTCAAAACTTTGTAAAACTGAGCCCTCCATGGAACTTTGTATTTCCACTGCAGAAAAATGTTGCAAAGGTAAGAGACTGGTGGACTCTGGAGAAGGAAATCATTCAATGGAATCTGAGGTCTAAGCAATGGTTGTTCAAATTAGTCCATGCTGCTTTGCCTTTGTACTACCATCCAGAAGGAGAGAGCAAAGAGATAAAATGGTCTGCGTAGACCAGGGAAGGTCCATTCTGCCACTGGCAGGATAAATACAAAAGATTTCATAGTGGACATTGTGACTACCAAGTACTCTGGATGGCTGTTGGAAATAGGGCAAGTGGCAGCCACTCCTTCTAAACGAGATGGACACAAGCAATCATTTATCCTGTCCAAAGGTGGATGGGAGGGATGTTTTGAAGGGGAATATCCATCCCCTCTGATGGCTGTCTTAAATTAAATGCCTGATTTTAGGAAGACTAAAAGTAGCTGAAATTAAATCAACGTGTCTGTGGAACCAACCCTAAGACAGTATAGGTTACTGTTGATAGTGATGAGATCAAATAAGGAGGGAAAGGGCATGGTATTAATTAAAAAATATTTTCGTTATATATTTCAGTTTACAGAAGTCTAGGTTATTACATCTGCTTTAAAACTTGAGCTTTATGATAGTGCTGTCCCACAATGTCCATGGCATTTAAACTCTCCACTTGCATTGATCTGTCCAACAGTGCCCTTCAAGAACACAAAAAAAATGACTGAATCATTATCTTACCATCAAAAGAAGTATTTCAATGACTTTCCTTCAGGCATGAGCTACCCTTTGTGAAAGAAGTTGTCAAAAGGCCAAGGCCAAACAGTACAATTTGTAAATAAAGCTGTCAATCAGTCTATGGGGTCACAAGAGAATTGGTGCAAACAAATTGTTCGTTTTCACTCAGTTGTGGCAGCAGTTCTTATCTTAAAAGATACTAAAGACTCAGGACAGGGCCACGTGCCAATCATGGACCCACGAGATCCAATTTTGTACTGTCCCACACTGTCATTTCTCCTTTCACAAATCCAAACACAGTCCTCAGCCCAGCATCCTTTCTGGCTAGACACCACCTGTATCTGTGACCCAGCTATCAAGAAGAGGACAGGAACCCTTATCAAAGAGTTGTACCTTCAGGGACAACAGATTTTCCCAAAGCTTCCTCTCCTTCTTCTCTTCCTCTGTACTAAATGTGGAGGCAGGTGAGTTGAGCCCAGAATTAAAGCTGGATATTTAAAGACTATAAACAAGAAAATGCTATTTGTTCATTGTCCTCCAAATAATCTGTGAGAATAAATACCATTTTTTTTCTCTTCTTAGATCCATCTATTGTAATTTTTTTAGTTTATGATTTTATTTTAGGGCTCATCACAACAAGAAAGAATGAATGAATAAGTGGAACTGGGAATTATAGAACATAAGAAACATTTAGTCAATGAGTATGAAGCAGGTATACAAAGGTTCAATATGGGGGAAAAGAGGTAATTGCTTCCTTCCTTCCTAGCAGGTGTCTCCAGCCTTTTGCCTTTTGACTGAACTGCCTTCCTGTTTTTCACGCTTGTAGATGTTTGTCAAAGTGTTACTCCATGATCAGTGAGGTGTCCAGCATCCTGATGAGCATCCTCAATAGTCATGAAAAAAAACCATGACACCGAGGTTTCCATTTTCATGAAGTGCTGGGTCATAGCTCCGGATTTGACCTCAATATCCCCATGATTATTATTTTTTAATGGCTGGGCATATCTGAAGGGTTTGGACTATCCTGTTGGAAAGAATTGTTATATATCGAAGTGCAATTTAGATGCTTAACCTGGACTTCATCAGATTCCCAGAACACAAATTTCAGTTCAAAGCACAGCCTCCACGACCAACCTCAGTACATTTAGCAGTCCTCTTGGTGAGGAGTAAATCCTGGACTGCTCAGATTATAAGAATCATATATTTTGGGGGGTGAGATTTTATTTGCCCAACAACTACATGTTTGGAAAGGTCAAGGGTTTGCAGTAATTAAAAGAAAGATAGCTTTGAAGCACTGTTAACTTTTGGAACTCTGAAATTTTTAATCTCTGTTTTGCTTTCTTAGTAAGAAAAACAATATTATCAGTTATTTAAAACAAGTGTTGGGTTCTTGATTCATGCTAATTTTGAGTGGATTTGACAACCTTATGTGATTCAGAACTGCAAGTTTATAAGACCAAAGTTGCATCTTCTTTATTTGATAATTTTAAAGTCTGTTATTGTCTGTTACCTTGTTCTTGAAAGTTAACTTTGTTACCTAAGAGAAAGGTGAATAATCCGTTAGAAATCCTATTTAGTTTGGTGCACTCTAAGTGTAGAAGAAAAAGTAGAATTATCAAAAGTCTCTATATATAATAAATGGAAATTATTGCTACAGGCAAATGCATATACAGCTAAGAGCACAGTACACATAATCCAGTTATAAATATAAATGTGACTTTCTGCTTTATGGTTAAAAAAGCAATGTTGATATTAATTCTGAAGAACCCTTTTTATGCTCATAAAAAATATAGCAAGTCTTCAGTAGGATTTAATAAATAATAAACAGACAGCAGTCTAGTGGATGGAGGTGATGAATAACCAAAAGGAAGAGACTAAATACAATATTTGTGTATAATTAAAACACTGAGCTACTGCTGGTTGATTTGATTAATGGCACCTTCTTAATTATAAAGTGTCTTTACTTATAATTTAAAACTACAGTGGAATGTCTCTTGCTCATCCAGAAGCATGAGACAGTGGAAAGATGAAGTATTTTATTATCTTTCTTGCATAAAAATGAGTTCTAATATAAGGCAAGCACTGCAATGCCAAAGTGCATGGGAGGTTAAGGAATCTACAGGTTAGAATTCACAGCCAGTAGATGGCACTCATTTTATTTAATTCCATTCTACAAAACTAGAGCATGCTTGCTTTCTCTCCTGCAATTATTTTATTTTATTTTTTAAGATAGAAATAAACTTTTGCTGAAGGAAAATAAAGTTTCAGATAAAATATTTAAAGATTTAGTCTCAGGTTGTTTATTAAAAGGAGGAAGAAGAGAGGTTCAAAGTGCTTTACAATTTCCAAAACTAAACTTTTTAATTGCAAAACCAGGCAAGGAAATGAACAAGAAGACAAGGTTAGAAATAAAACTAAAAAATGGTACAGAACTTCATTTCAATTTAAATTAAATGTTTCTGGTAGACCCACAATGACATATCTCTTTTTGTTTTGCTAAAAATCACTCTCTAAAAATAATTTTGAGTTAATGAAAACCAGTTTATCCCCTCACAACTTTTTCAGCCAGCAGATCTATTGAAAACCAGTGTAATTGTTTGAACTGTAGAAATGTCACTTCTCGTTTAGACTGGAAGTTCTCCTCCATCTACTCTCCATGTCAAACTGTGCTGATAGACCCAGTCACAGCAAGGGTGCCATGCCTTTGATGGTGACAAAACTTCAGTTGTTCCATGTCTCAAGTTCAGCCAGAACTGCTACAAGAGCAATCCTCACCACTACATCTGTAGAAGGATAATTGCAATTCTGACTTTTATTCTAGAAGCCAATAACTAGACAAGGAAAATCGTAAGTAAGCACTTTCCAGTCACACCCTGTTGACATCTCTAGAATTATTCACAGTTCTATAGAACTGTATATTCACAGTTTCTGTAGGGTCCATCAACAGGACCAGTGTGTCTTTTTTGCTTCACTGTTCTTTTTTGCTTATACTCAAGAGTGCCTTAACACATAGTTGGTACCACAAACAGTGAGGGTTATTTGCAGGATATGTGCTATTTTAAGCTACTATGCCTAAAGGCAGAAGGAAAGGGACATAACCTAATTTTAGGCTTCAGGGCCCCAGGCTGGTTTAAACTTATCTGGAAAGGGGGAGAGCTGGAAGCCTGGCAGCTCCGGACACAGACCAGGAACAATGAGCAGAGCCAATGTAGGCAACCAAGATGCCACATCGTTTTCTACAACGTGATGGGCTTTTGGTGGTTTTTCTCTAAATTTAATTGTGTGTTAAATAAATATTAGTCTATTTACTAAACTTCTTGGTTAAGGAAAAAATAAAATATTAACAGAATGAAGCATAACAAATTTGAAATAACATCTGCCTTCAGATCTCAATAAGCTCACTCCAATACAGTGGATGAGAACGACAGAGAAAGAGAAAAAAAACTAAATTAGTCCAGTGTTAGAAGAATTATACTTTTTTTTGCAAGCAAAATGTATGAATGAAATAATCTGTTTTACAGCTACGGCATTGGTTAGCCTTTAATCTCTGCTACCTGAATAGACTGATCAGGAAGACTCATAGACTGCCTGTTTGGTGGAGTTCTAATAGAAAATCATGGCTGGGCTTCACAAACGAAGATTTGGGAAGGGCTCTACCCACATTTGTTACAAGCGCACTGGTGGTCAGTAAGGTCAATATGAGATAGGCACGTCCGGTTGCAAAAGGCACAGCAGAAAGACTCCTTAGGTGGTATATTCTGCAAGGCACGATTCTTTCTGCATTGTCTTTTCTCCTTGAGAGTGATCCTGCATGCTTTTTCAAAAGCATCAGCAGTGTTATGAATAGTGTGTCTCCAGACCTCCTGATTGGAGGCCAGAATAGACCAGTTATGTTGATCAATATGGCCAAGGGTGAGATGTTGTTTCAGGGAGTCCTTATATCTTCTCTTTGAGGCTCCTCTCATGCAGCAGCCAGTGGCAAGTTCATCATAAAGCAAGATCTTAGGGAGGCGATGATCCTTCATCCTGGAGACATGCCCTGCCCAACGCAGCTGTGTTCTCAGCAGCATGGCCTCAATACTTGTGACTGCTGCTTGTTCTAGAAAATACCATTTCACAAAAGGAGACTGTGAAAAGAGTCTTTTTGAAATGCAACCAAAAAGACCTGGATTTTTATGGTGCAATCAAATTTACTCTGTCTACCTCTGGTACAAAAGTGACCTCTAATAAAACTGAGTTTATGTCCCTGCTGTATAGGTGCTTGGGAGGATGTTATCACGTTGCTTTTTTTCCCCACTTCTAGCAGAGTATGGATTGAATTGAATATTGAGAAAGGCCCAAAGACTCAACTTTGCTGTAATTGAGAGCATGTTCAATTAATATATGTGTAGGGTTTAAATGAAACATGCCTAGCTGATATCTAGATTCAAAGACACACAAACTTTGAGACTGGAAGATCTGAACCTCTGACTGTTATACATGTAATGTAGTAAAGCAGAAATAAACATTCCTTTTTTTCTTGAGTTACCTCGCAGTCTAGAGTGGAAATGCACAATGTTGAGCAAACAAATAATGCTGAAATAGATGTAAAAGGTCAAATATGGGTTGGACAATGCAGAGTTTAGGAATGCAAAGCCTCCACCACTCATTATTTCCATCCTGACCAAAGCTGGAGATGACAGTGAGTCTTCTGGTCAGGCTCCCCAGAGATTTTTTTGTAACTTGTCTAAGTTACCCACACCTCCTGCTTCCCCTTCTTCTACCTGAAATACGCTAAAATGTCAATGGCATCTGGACTGTCACAGGAGTCAGAGCAAGAGCAATCAAAGGGCCTGTGTTTCCTACAAATACACAAAGGTCTTGAACACCATGAAACAGGTCATGAGTTTGCTGCGGATGCACACCACCCAGCTAGGCATGCACCCACCTGGGTAATCCAGTTTTTTCCAACCTGGAAAGCATTGAGGATTTCAGGCTGGTGTGGTAGGTAAGACTCAGCCTCACTAGAGGTGACACATTTGGGTGATGATATTAATATTTAAGCGGTTCAGTAAATTAATACTTTGGTCTTTTGAGTCTTTACAAAAGGTAACAGGACAATTTAAAAAGTCACCTAACGCTATTATTTATCAACTATTTGATCGCAGAAGCAGTGTAGGTTTTCAGCAGTGTGGGTAAAACACAATGCTATTTCTGCCCATCATTTCCTTTATTTCAAGGAGGACTGTACATCTGTTTTGATAAAAGTGAGCAAGAATTTTGCTGCCTCTCTGAGGGAACTTGGTCCAGTGTTTCTGTCTTGCACAGTATGAAATAATGCTGAAATGCCCAAACTAGTTCTAAAAACTTATTTCCCAGATGATTTGCCCAATGGTAGTCTGCGTTACCACTACTGAATTGCTATAAGCTTGGCTGTCTTGAAACAAGTTTCCTGAATGTAGAGCAGAAGTCATCACAACTACTCAACCTTCATATACCATGACTTCGGGCAGATGGGTGCCAGAAGCCAGGCAGGGCTTTAACAGGAGAGCATTAGAGAAGGGTTGTCATAGCAATGTTTGGGATTACTTTTTGCTAGTGTCACGTGGGAAACAATTATTGATTACTGAAGGTTTTGTAAACAAACCTGCATATTGTCACTGTGGGTGGCATATTAATTATTAGGTAAACAAGAGAAAATAAATGTGTGCACACTGTTGTTATTACAAGCCATAGGAACCATTTATCATGGTGCTGTATGAAATCAAACTGAACAGAAGTGATAATTGAATACCTTGGTTAATATCATTCCTCTGGTAGAGAATCCCTGGGAAGCATGATCATTAATTGATTGCCTTGTATGATTAAAAATGAAGAAATAAACCTCAGCATTATTTTACATACTTCAGTTCATGTATCAATTAATTTGTATCAGGAATGGTTCTTAGTCCAAACAAATAAAATACATCTTGAGATTTGAATATTATATTTAGGGGTTTTTTCATAGCAAAGTATTTTCTTTGTTCTAGAGAGCACCAGTACACAACACAAGATGTTGCCATAGTTTTCATCTCTCCTGATTTTTATCATGGGGCTTGCAACCTGCAACAAATTTTTTAGAGATCATTTGCAAGAACTATATTAATATCAGATAACTTCAACTTTTAATAAAAGGTGAAAATGCATTCTACTCCTCATTACTTTGGCTACCTGCAAAATGTCAACCTGAAAAATTCAGCAGCAAAGAAAAACAGGAAATTAAGTTTTAGTGTTGTGAATGGTGAAGACAAGTCCTGATCGCTGAACACTTATGTCAGTGTGCTCTTACTTCCTGCTGTCATAATGCTGTGAATAAAATGGAAAAGTAATAATAAAAATAGAGTAGGAATTTCTCTCTATTTCTTCTAATAGATCAAGAATAAAAAAAATTATGTGATTTATCTAATATCTCTCAGATAGTCTGAGTCACAGACCAGAAATAAACCCAACTTCTTTGTCACAAGACTGCTCCCCTTTTTAGATCAGCATTAGTGAGTGCTGAGTAATGCAAATTAATAGAGATTGTCAAAGAGATTAGGAATCTAGCATCCAAAGAAAGGCTTAGACCAGAGCTGCTCAAACAGCCAATAGATGAAGACAAATGCAGAGGCAATAGTTGCTGTTCAGTAATTTAATCTCAAACTGTTTTGCCATTTCAGGAATAACATTTCAAGATTGCATTATGAAGAAGTAAAAAATATGACTCAATAATTGTAAACTGCATGAAAACTTTTCAAATAGAACTTGTATTTGCAGACATTAGAGTGAGATTATCTTAACATCTCAATGGCCCTCCATCAGCCTAGATGATCATTGAAATAGAAATCTTAATGAGTCAGCTAACATGCAATGACAAGCTGTCTCCTTGATAATGTTTAAAAAGGATCTACTTATTCTTCAGACTGTGTGGGAGGATGGGATAAGTTCTACAGAGAAGAAATGGGTATAAAGACCCTGCATCCCAAATTTAGCTTAGTTGCCCAGTGCTATTGTAACCACAAATTCAGGGTGTGTTACTGCAATTGATCATAATTTATGAGTATGGGAAAAAGGGTTTTTTCCTTCAAAGTTGCAGGGAAAAATATTAGAGAAAAATTGATTCCAGAAATCTTGCAAAGCTCATCAGGTCAGGAAACAGAAATAACATCACATGGCATTTCAGAAAAATTTCTCATAATCAATAAAGGAAAGCAAGATTTTTCTCACAGTCTTAAATATTTCTTTCTTCTTGAATCAAGGCCTGAACCACACTATTGTTGTGCTGTTGTGGACTACATCTTCCCTGTCTCTGAGTTCCTGGTGAGTTTTTCACTAGACAACATGGTCTTTTCCCTCAGATTCCTGTTTAATTCTTTGGACATAATGGTGTTTTGACCAATGTCATACTACCTTCTTTCTCTGTTTCTGTAATTTTGGTCCTTTCCTAACCCCAGAGGAATCCTACTTTGAAAAACTCATAAACCCCAAGCAGTCAGACAGATGTCTACTCAGTGAGCACCTGTTCCTTCCACTGTTATTCATGACTCCCTATGCCGGACTACTTTTCTTTCTGCTGTAGAATTTTCCTGTCCTTGCTCAAAATGCTAGCACAGTTCAACTCCTTAAGACTTTTCTTGTAGAAGTCAGAAGAGTTAATTGCTCCCTCATGTCTCTCCAGTGTATGGCTACAACTTGAGGATTTCTTCTTGCTTTTCCACTGAAAAAGATGCCTCTGCCATCTCTCTTTCTCTTTGGTCTCCTATACTTTCTTTCTGCTCTAAGATCCTCCATTTATGAGTCATTCTTCCTGACATCATTTATCCTGAATTGCCTTGACTCAAGAAACCAGATGTACTAATTATTTACTTGTCCTAGTTAACTTTTTTCTATTGAAGAAATATATATATATTAGGGTTACTTCATACTGCTGAAATGCTTAGAAATTAGAGGAATTCCACAAACAGAAAAGGAAGAAAATTCTCTAGATCATCAAAGTTATTTTAAACAAAAATATTTATTGTATATGTCTGATAAATTTCTATATAGTGGATTCTGTAAAAATATTTATGTGCATAAGCATTTAAGTGGCTTACTGGACTGCAGGCCTACTGCAGCAGATACACTCTTCTGGAAATTAGTCATATGGCTCTACATACCACCTTAAAAACACCCATACTCATGTTTCCAGAAGAGCTCTACTACTTCAGAAGAGTTCTCTACTTCTTTTTCCCAGAAATTTTGTTTTCAGCAGAGCTCCACTTGCAGATAAACCATTGAAAATCGATTAAATGCAGGCAAGTAGGGTAAGTTCTATATATTTGCGTGCAAGACAAGAAGTTCTAGGTTATCACTTATTTTTGTTTCAGAATAAAAATGGTCTAGATGTATCAGCAGGCTATCATTTAAGAGCTTTGAGTCTGGATCTCAGATTTTGAGGAAGAGGAGAAGAAGGTGCATTGAAGAAAGGGAAAAGTTTGCCTAAACCAAGTCTTACATTTCAAAAGACTGTTCTGAGAATATAGGCTGCATTCCTCATCCCAAAGGCATTCTCGGAGAGAAAGGAGGCCATTATAACAATGTGCTTTTATTTAGCTCTATACAAAATCTGACCCAAAATCTTTGAAAACAAACTCACTGCAAGATTAATTAAGTCTTTTTAAGGGACCCAAAATGGTCATCATTACACTCATTACAAAGGTCAACCAAGTTTTATTAACTCCTATGTCAAATTTACCCTGTAGCAAACTTAGTACCTTTATTATGCTGATCCAAAGAGAGTGAATTACTGGCAATTAGCCAAAATGAAGTGAGAACTACTTACTTCCTCCATCATTTTAATACTTGCATTTTATTGCTGGTGTAAATAGGTTTATAACCTTCCATTATGAAGCACAGACATCTGCTCAGCTTAGCACTAAACATCTGGTTATTCCAACAAAGCATATAATTATATTTAATGGATGAGAAGTGTTTGATGGATTGCATCCAAGTATCTGAATAAGACAGTTATGCATAAAAACTATTTGCATGACTTAGGTCGACAGACTAACAAGACACAATAGAATATTATTTTGTCTGAGAGTTACATTGATTTCGACTGATAATTTGCATTGCAGAGGCTGCCAACATTTGTTTTAGTTACAATCACAAATTCTTCTAATCTTCCTTAGGTAGCTATAAAATGTACAAAATTTTATTTGCTTTATCATCAGGTACAACCCACTAGCAAAAATTGCAAAATTCCTCTGTGCTATACTTTGACAGTAGGTCTTGTTTTTCAAACTTAGCATTAAATGTTGAAAGAAGGAGTCCCTCTACTGCTTACCCTCATATTCTATTGTTATAACCTAGAAGATGATTCTGTCAGGAAGCATTGCTTGCTCAGAAAAAATTGGACATTTTTCAGTTAATTGATGTGAGCAAGTAGCTCGCCAAAGGCAATACAACAGATCATCTTAAAATGAGAACTATTGTTCTAGAAACATCAGTTGTGAAATTCCTCCAGGATTACTTATTTTCATTAACAATCATGGCACAAAAGTGGGAGTGCTCTAGTTAAGTTGAAAATCATCATTAATAGAGGATGACCAGAATACTAGACAAGAAGAGCTGGATGACCTTGAAAATGATAGCAAAAATAGGATAAAACTTAATTGTATAAACCTCAAGGTCACATTCTTGGAGACTGCTGACACTCTATAGGCCACAAACTCAGGAACTGGAAATCACGGAGAACAAGACAGACACCGGGAGTAGTGGACATTTCCAACTACATCAAAACTTCAGACGTAATCCTGGTTGGTAATCAGGCAAATTTTTTCTATTATGGACTGAAAAATATTAACAGCATGATTTGGGGAGTTTGGCTGGAAGGTTGTTTGCTGTTCTGGCCACCTGTACTCAAGGAATATAGGACTGAACAAAAGCAGTTACAGACAACACTGATAGGTTGACTGGGGGTGTGGAGAGCTTAGCTTGTCACATGTGGATAGAAAAGTTTGTCCTTTTTGCACTAAGACAATCTGGGAGATTCTAGAGATGATGACTATAAATACATCACAGGGAGAAAATAAATCTCCAAAGAGAAAGAAGAGCTAAAGGAGATATTTAAATTGAGTGATAATTTGGGATCACTAATACATTGACAGAAGCTTGCTTTGAATAAATTAAAATTGTAAATTAGCAGACTTTTCCTACCCACTAGGTTAGTAAGATTGTAGTACTGACTTCTAGGGTAAACAATCTTAAGACAGACACTAATAAATTTTAAGAGAATTATATGACCTTGCTCTCTACAATAACATGGGCTGGATTCAGTGGCAGATGTCTTTGTCAGACACGTCTTTTGTCCCAGTGAAAGCAATAATGAATGGAAGTGCATTACTCCTGAATCACCACAGCACTATTACCTCCAACCACTGCTTGGTTATTGACATTGCAGAGATAAATTGAGTAATTCAATGAGGGTGTTTGGCAAACATCTGTTGAAAACTGCATGTCACTTTTTAATAATACAGTGCTTTATATGTTAGATGTTTTTGTACTAGAGGTAAAGAAAAACATTGTGAACACTTTTCTAAAGGGTAGGATTATAAATGTGATTTGCCTTGTGAGATCAATTGAATGACTGACTTATCCCATGATACTGTAGCCTGTTTGTCTGGAAATAACTTCAGCAAATGGTGTCAGTCACAACCAGGTACAGGGACTTGCTGAAATTAATTCTTTCCCATTTCTTCCTCCAAGACAGGGTAGCTACTTGCTGCCATTTATTCACCACTCATTCTCAGGCTGCATTAGTTCATATTTTACAGATGAAGGAAAAAACAATACAAGCTCCAAACCCACAAACATTCAAGAAATAAATCTTGTGTAACATGTTTTCCTTCAGAAATATTAATTTATCCAGATAGATTAGAAATTAGATGGGAATGTTTCCATGTTGATAAGAATTTGTTCCAAAAAAACCAACAACTAAACCAAACAAACCAAGATAAAACCAAGTGAAGCCCCTACCAAAACCTGTCATAGTTAAAATGTTGTATCAAAAATGGATTTGTAAAAATTTATTTAGCCCTGAACTAACATTTTCCTCCCTAATAAACTTCAATATCTGAATCTTACTTGGATCAAAATATAATTTCTAAATCACATAATTGACTGTTCCATTAAAATTCCAGTTCCCTCATATCACCAATTAGAACATAAAACACAGTGTACACAAGTTCAGGTGTTCATGGAAAATTCCTGATCTGCGATAAAGACATGAAGTCCTGGATCTCCCATTCCAATTTAGAAAACTTTTTTTTTTCTCATCAAGATCTACACATGATAAATGAACAAGCAATCACTTTATTTTGGTGACTCACAATTATTTTCTCTCATAGTTGATATAATACAGCTAATATTTAGTGACTGGATTTTGCAGTACTGGGTGGATGTGAAGGTGGAAGTCAGTAACACCCACTGTGGACAGAATATTTGAAATACAGGGAAAAGTTTTACTTAACTGTCTGAGCTGAATAAGGGACCACCTGCCCTTGCTTGAAAATAACAAGCACATCTCTCTGCTATGAAGCCATGAATTTCATAGGTCTATCCTATTTTCTCAGGCAAACCACACAATTTTTTTTAAGATCATGTAAACAACATGTGCTCAGGACTACTGCTCTTTGGCAGTCTTTTCAGTAAGAAATATAGCTTGAAGAACTGTGATGTGTAATAGAACTCAGTATTAAACAGTTAAAAGTTTAGAGTTGGCCAAAATTTCTTGCCTAAGTACTTCTGTACAAAATCAGCAGGTTCAGTCGTTGGTTGATTAGTCTGGAAGCTGCCATGTTTCTACAGGCAAATCTCTGATGATTAAAACATTTTGGCCAATTGTCTTAATAATTGTTTGTACCAAAGCTTGAGCCATAAGCCCACATTCCCAACAAAAGAGTCATTTACTAATCTTTACAAGTAGAGGGAAAAACAGGTTACAAAAAGAAAACAAAAACAGCATAGCTGAGGCATAGGATAGCTGTTGTTATAAGACATTTTCAACTAAGGTAACCTAGGGCTAGTCCCATACCACACTCTGAAAATTACAGGTTCATTCCTGACTTTGTTTGCATGTTCAAGACCTTAACGAAGTGGAGGAATGCCAAGGTGAGGAGATCTGAACAGTTTGTATTTCCATCCTGACTCTGTCACAGTTTCCTTCTATCACCCAGCAAATGACATGGTTGCTTGGTGTTACTGTTCCTACCTCTGTAAAAACAGGATAATGGCAATTCATATTTTCCATCTCTGTAGCAATCCAGGGCATACCTATCTTGAGTCTAGGGCTGTCTTCCACCGTCTTTTTGATAAGGTACACAGTACAAAACCATTTCCACACGTTTGATGCTTTTTGACAATGAAATGATATAGATTATATGTTCATCATTTTCCTGGAGTTCCATTTCTTTATTTGGTTCTGAATTAGGCACTTCATAAAAAAAACAATTTTTCAAAAAGTGCTTTAAAATACCTGCCCATGGCAGTGTGCTTGAAACTAGATGATCTTTAACGTTCCTCCCAACCCAAACTATTCTATGATTCTATGGAATATTTTTAGTCATTTACCGCAGGAAATTAATTCTAAAGAGCTGTTACTGTCAGTCTGCTCCTCTTTAGAATAAGAATGCAAAATAATAATTGCTTGTCTACTTTTTTCTTTTGATCTGATTATGCCATGAAATATATTTTTAATGCATTACATTTAAATGTTTCCATGTTTGCCTGTATTTTATGTGTTTATTAAAAAGAAAAAAATGAAAATTTGCATAAATTCAGGTTTCTGATCAAGCCTGCAATCCTCCCAGTTCTCAGTATTTGCACTTGGCTATATCTCCATAGGGATAGGACTGCCAGTACTCATTTTTTTCTCAACTCACATCCAAGTTCATTTCCTAACAGAGACACCAGCTTCACATGGCCAATTCTTGGCATGTTTTTGTTTGTGGTAGCCAGTTTTGCCACATACTGATAAAGATAAGTGGCTTACCTATACCCTGCACATAATTTTACTTTTATTTGTGTACCAGCTACCCAACTAGCTAGGCAAACTTTTTCTATCAGCTCTTGCATCTACGCATCTTTTAACTACCGACCTTGCATTGCACCATCTTTCTAATAATATTGTATGCCAAGACAGCACTTAAGGTAATGGTAGCAAATCACACAAGTACACAAGCGGAACAAACAGTTGTGCTACAGTCCTGTTGGAAATGAAAATTAAATCATTTGCATGGATGACATTTTAGTAGTTGTTTAATACAATAATCACACTGACTGACACCTATACCAGAGGGGGACAATCTTTTAAGGGTGTAATGCAATTCTGGTGAAGTAAAAACATTCAACTCTTAAATGACTTTTACTGAAGTCATCATATAAGGAACTAGAACTGTCTTGATACGGAGCCATTAGACCAAAATTAGGTAAAATTCTGAATTCTATTCTGATTGTGATATGTCTTTTGGCAAGTGATTTCAGTCCAGATAACTCAGCAAATGTATTTGTATCATTGTCTTCACAGTCCCACTTGCTTACCTATTTTCACACAAGTTTACTAAAAAGTCATGTTTGGCAGTTGCTGAAGCCACAGATTGATGCAGAAGGTTTAACACGTTAGATTCAACAGAAAATGGACACTCTAATGAGTGAAGAGAGTAGCACATCCTCCAGATAAAAAACACCTATCTAGAGATTCTCCATCCCTAGGATCAGGACCCACCATAAGGAAAGATACAAAAAAAGTCTTATTGATTCAGCATCAGGGTGTCTCTAGCCAGAATCCAGTACTGAATGCATGTGAACTCCTAGAAGAGAATAACAAGGTAAAGATATATGATACTTCCTTCCTAAAACTTCCCCCAACCTCCAATTATTTTATCTCAGGATTTTCTGACTCCATGCTGTGTGTCTACTTCCTCAAAGGTTATCTCTTCTAAACTCTTATTCAGACTTAAATTCAGACAAATTTTTTGCATCTACAGCACTCCTTAGCAAGAGTATTGGAAGAAATGAACAGGTGTCAGGCACGAGATTAGAAAGAACAGTAGAAATGCACTAAACAGCATCCACTACCCAAGGCTTTGAATAACTATCTCAAAATATGACCATTTCCAGAACTGTTCCATCAGAGACACCTCTTTTATGGTAATAGTGCTGCAGCCCTTCAGAAAACAACCAGCTTATTAATTAAATTCAAAAATTAATGTTATATAGATGCCAATACCAGTCTAGGACACTGTGATATGTATTTTAGTAACAATAAAGGGAATAGACTGAGAATTACTAAGTGCTTTATTTGGTAAACTGGAGGTCTTCTTGAGAATAACTGACCCTTGCAACACCCCATCAATGACTAGGGCAGATTTGCCATAACTCAGCTTTCTAAAATGTTGTTCATCTAAACAGGACTTAATTCCAGGCATTTCAATGATCTGTGTTGTAGCAGAGGTCATACACAGTAATACCTTCTATAGGCCTGCGACTTTTTCAGATGCAGCCCTTGCATATTTACTGAGAACACAGGGACCCTTTTTTTAAAAACAGAACAGGGTGTTGTGCTGTGGAACGGACCTGCCTTAGCAGATGTTACAGATCATTGTTATAAAAACTTCAACAATTGAAACCAGCTTCATTTTAGACAACTGGTTTTCTGCTTCAGATAAAATAAATGGGTGTAAGGGAAGAGGAAAGTGCATCTCTCCCTCTCTGTCTATAGGTCTAGGTCCGTGCAAGAGTTTCCTTTCAGAATAGTTCAGATATCAACATTTGTTTCCTGGAATGGGTAGGTTTGTATTCACTTCTATAATTTCGGTAAAAGCTAGCAATAAGTTTGTCTGTGGTACTCTGTAGCCATGTATTAGGTCCTGAACCTTTCAAGAACTTTTCAAAGAGAATAATGTAGCATGCATGGCAGTGTATGTCCTTTCTTCAGCCAGGTGAATCAAATGACCGTATAAGCTGCAGGACTGGGTGTAGGCAGTGGTGATAACAATCCTTACTTCCCTTCAGACACAAAACGAGCTCCCAGCATACTTCAGTTAAATGAGAGATCTGAACCCTAACTCTTGAATACCCTGAGCACGTGGGAAAGGAAAATCTGTACTGGAAAGAGTATTCACACTTTGCAAACTGATTTATCTCTACCATGCAAAAAAATCAGTGCCCAAGCACAGATCACGCTTTGGGTGACAGACCACCTTGTGTAACCTTTGATTCAGCTCTGCATACAATGTACAAGGCAGTGTATCCTGTCTGTATGTAAAGCAGTTTAAATTCCAGGCGTCCTATGCTCAGCCATTTGCTCTTATGGCAAATGTTAAAAAGTTCTGTCTGAAAAGTGCCCCACTTTACAATGTGTTCTCACATTGCAAAAGCAAATAAGCTATATGATGGTAAGCGTACGGCAAAAAGGAAACAGAGGTTTTACTTCTGTGTTCGTATTCTTAGCTCAGTGCTTGTTTGCCCTAAGATATTCTTAAACCTGTGTCTGAACAGGGATTTGCAGCTACACACTGTAGGTGTGAGATAAGTTTGGAAGGGCTGGAAGCAGTCAAAGATAATGGAGCACAATAAATGGAGTATGGAAAAATGTAACTAAGGATTCACAAGCAAAGCCATATGTCCTGTGAAACAGCACTTCTCACACAAAACTCAGACAAAGTTTGACACAACCCCTTTGCACTCTCTATTGGAAAAAAATTAAAATCCTTATAGCCAGGGCCCAAATCACTTTCTCTGTGAGACACAGCTGTCTCATTCCAAAAGCTCACACAGCTACCTGTGTGTTATCTGCAGAAATAATCCTGCGGAAGTGCTCCATGTTCCACACCAGTAACTGCACAGCTCCTTTCAATCCCTCCACTGGCTTTGAGTTTTGTTTAATTGAGGCAGTGTCTCCCAAAATTATTAGAGCAGCACAAGAAGAAAACATCTAAGCTGTGGAACCCTGAAATCAAGTGCAAAGGGAAGTAAGGAAGGAAACCATGGGTATGTGTATGTGTGCATGGAGAGGGTAACAGAATTCATCTTTAAAAAAAGGAAAATATTTAAAAATGCAACACATTAAGTGTAATGTCACCTGTCTGCCTGAGTTGCCCACTTCTCTCAGGGCCACAACTTCATTGAGCAGCTGTTTTCCCATTATAAAAGGAGATCATCCTAAAAAAAGGAATTCTCTGCACAAGCAGCATTAGGTGAAGCTTGCTTCCCATCACTGTGTGTGATAGACCAAACATCCAGTCATGTTGCAAAGGCTTTTTGTAGTGAGCAAATATGTATTTGTTTGCATGTGTGAAGGATGAGTGAAGACTCATATTCTGACTTCATTGATTTTCTACCTGAATATAAATATTTTATGCTACCAGATAGACTCTACCAGTTAACCATAAGCTGAAAGCAGTTTGGGGCTCCCTTTGCTCTATTGGGTGCCTTTGCAATTGAATTTCTTTAATTAAGTGGAGAACCAAACTACTTCAGAACAAACTAAAACCTTAGCCGTAATTATATCAAGATGGAAGACCTGCTTTTAGTGGTCCCGAGGTCTCCATGTCCAACATCTAAAGAAGGCAGAATAAATGTATCATCATCACTAAATTAATTGAATATTTTTCCCCAACCACTGTTTTCAGGATAATGAATTTCATTTTCAGGAAATCAGAATGACCGGTTCCCACAGTAAAAAGCTCAGATAATAAGGACGAAGGCATATGCAGAGGGAACAGAGAAGCCTCAGGCCCAAATTCTCTGCAAGGGTATTGTATACACTGGGAGATGCCTCATAAAAAATTGAATGTGGAGTGTGAAACTTCTCAGGAGACAATGATGGCTGGAAGGAACACGCCTGGGGAAAATACAAGTGGAGATTAAAGAGATAGGAAGGGACTGAAGTGTAGGGGTCTTTGCTATGGGAGACATAGACTATACTAGCGTAAAGATAAGAGATACCTTTTCATTTTGAACTAGAACTTACCTGCACTTGACAGAAGAGTCATTTTGAGGATTGTTTTGTCCTAAAAGAACACACAACCATGAAGAGAAACTTGGATGAGTGACAAAGCAGATTATAAGAACAGAAAGATTTAAGAATGAGAGATGATGAAGAAAGTAGCAGATAAGAGTCATTATTCTTCTAGCTCCCTGGACACCTGAAGTTGGGAAAGTCACAGTCTGAAAATCATTTTATTCATTACAGGCTATCATCATCTCAAAAGCTGATAAACATGTCAATAAGTACAGTCTATTCTTGAATGAGCATATAAATTTGCAGCTTATTAAGAGACTTATTGAACTCCAACATTAATTACTCAACTGGTAAGACTAGGTTTTATAACTTATTACAACAACACATATATTGGGGCTGTCCATGCAAGACTAACAGGAGAGAAGTATTACATCAAAAAGGAAAGTGGCATGTCTAATCACAGAATCACAGAATATGTTGGGTTGGAAGGGATCTACAAGGATTATGGAATCCAACCATTAGCCCTGCACAGGACCATCCCCAAGAGTCACTCTCTGTCCCAGAGAGCATTGTCCAAACACTTCTTGAACTCTCTCAGGCTTGATGCTGTGACCACTTCCCTGGGGAGCCTGTTCCAGCACCCAACCACTCTGTGGGTGAAGAACCTTTTTCTAATATCCAACCTAAACTTCCCGTGACACAACTTCAGGCCATTCCCTTGGGTCCTGTCACTGGTCACCACAGAGAAGAGATCAGTACCTGCCCCTCATGCCCCCATGAGTAAGTTGTAGCTGCAATGAAGTCTCCTCTCAGTTCCCTCTTTTACAGGCTGAACAGACCAAGTGACCTCAAGTTTTGGCACACCATCCTATCGCTCATCACTGGTGAGCCTGGTTTTGTCTATTCTCTCTTCCAAGACAGTTTAAAGCTCTATCAATGAGCCCTGCTAGCTCCTGTGCTAAACCTCTTTTCCCCCTCTGATATTGGTGCATCCTGTCAGGTGTCAGTAGACCAGGTGTCGAGTAGATAATCCCATGGTCAAAAACCCCAAAATTTTGCCTACTACACCAACTCAGAGCCACTCATTGACCTGATGGATCTGCCTATTCCTATCAATATTATTCTTCATTACTGGAAGTATTGAGGAAATCATTACCTGTGCTCCTGAGCCTTCTACCAATTGTCCAGGGTCCTGAAATCTCTTTTGACAGCCCTTGGACTTCTCTTTGCTATTTTGTCTCTGCCAGTTTGAAAAATGCAATTTCACATGGTAATCCTTTTAATAAATTCTTTCTAAAGTTTTAGAAAAACTTGTACTTTGAAATAAATTGAAATGATGTAAAACTATACCATAAAGTAAGTACCAATGTTTTCTTGTTAAAAGAGAAGAACATATAGTGTAAGGTTCCCCAGGAGTCTCACAGCCTGAGTTATGAAGAACTTGGATGATGGAATGAAGAACATATATATTACATCTGCAGACAATGTCATGCTGGAACGGATGGGAATTTGAGCCATCTCGTGTCCCACAAAGAGTCTGAGGAAAATGAGTTAATTTCACCCCATGTTAGATCATTCAGACAAAAAGCAAACTATGTCCATCTGGAACTGTAGTGATAGGACAAGGGGAATGGCTTCAAACTGAAAGAGGGTAGGTTTAGTTTAGATGTTAGGAAGAAGTTCTTTGCTGAGAGGATTGTGAGGCACTGGAACAGGTTGCCCAGAGAAGCTGTGGTTGCCCCACATCTGACAGTGTTCAAGATCAGGTTCAATGGGGCTTTGAGCACCACGGTGTAGTGGGAGGTGTCCCTGCCCATGGCAAGGGGGTTGGAACTAGATTTTTGAGGTCTCTTGCAACACAAACCGTTCCACAATTCTATGAGTCAGTGCTAAGAGGTGGAGATTGTTAGTGGCTTTTTCTTGTCTCTAATAATACTGTGGTAACTTGGAAACTCCTTGCATGACACAAGCTTGCTTTGAAAATTATTTATTTTAATATGTCTATTTCACTGAAGGGAAAAAGATTTGTTTTGTTTTGTTTTTTATGGGACACTAAGATTTTAATTGTATTAACCAAAAGCCATAATCTTAGTTATTGAAAAAACAAGGACAACTATTGAAAATATTGGTATATAATAAAAAGTATTTTCATATGAAGGGAGAATAAACCATCAGCTTACTTTTCGCTATCATCATGTAATTATTTTTTCCAAACTCTGTATTTTATTAAAAAGTATATGACTGACAGATGAAAAGAGAACAAACAATATTCTGTGTTTCTTTTTCTCCAAAGAGAATAAAAAATTGGTGTGAACCCATTGTCTAAAATTAGGATGGCCACTTATAAAACAATATTTTATGAGAGTACAGTTTCTGTTTTCCTTTGTTTAACTTGATTAAAAAAATGAGCCTTCTCTAAGTCGCACTTAAGTGATTTCTTTCAAATCAGTGAGATTACAGACAGCACATTTCATTGATTCCTTCTATTCATTAGGTTTAGGCCTGATGAGTGAAGAGGAAACTTTAACTTGCCAGCAAAGATTTTACAGGAACTCTTGGTTCTTTTCATTCCTTTTGCTGAACACAAAAAGTGTTTTGTCAGTTTTTTTTAACTTAGTACCACAATTGAGACCCCTGAGTAAGGGTAACTGAGTGCAACTACACCATGCTGTGACAGTTCTGAAGTCCTGGCTGCTGGATGCACAGCTTGACCATCTCCCAGCTGCATGCAGTGACAAAACCCTATATACCTAATTCCCTGGATTCCTCTAGAAGGATATCCCAACATAAGCACAAACAGAATCAGGGGTCCAGGGACAAAGACTACCCAAGCTGCAGTGCAGACATAGTCACAGTGCTCCCATTACTGCCCTCTCTCTGACGCTATCTGGGATCCAGAACCACTGAAGCACCACCACCGAGCTCCAGACAAGAAGGTGATGTGCATCCTCACCACCCTGAAACACCACCAAGGAGCACCCATCAGCATAAACATGACCAAAATACCCATGACCTTGTAAGGAAGTTCCTGTGGGCATGGAAAAGACTCACAGTCTTTTCTCTGTGAGTTTGTACTCCACAGAGGCCACAGGATCAGGTCTGAAAACTTTGTTTATGTTGCTCAATGTGGTGTCCAAATGTTCAGTACTTGCCAGGAATGCTCTCTACAAACAGCTCTCGAGCCTTCACATCGTGACTTTCTGAACTTTTTCTTGTATTTCCTTTCATTTTTCTTTGAAGTGCAATTTACATCACAGGAAGCAGTGGAAAGCTGAGAATTCACAGGTCCCACAGATTTAATGTTAGTTTGCTTAGGAAAAGGATGGAGCAAAAATTGCCTAAAAACCAAATAAGCACTTTGATATTAATAAAGATTAATAGCTAAGCTTTGTGCTTATAGAGCAGCTTCCATCTGGAGGTCTTGCCTGGCTTCATAAATATTAACAATCCAGTTCTATCAAAATCTATCAGAGTATTTCCACTGGAAGTCTGTGAAAATGGGTTATTAGGATTTTTTGGTGATTATCATTTTTTACCACTTCTTTTGACTCAGTAATCTTGTTCCTCCTTGGATTTTGTCAGGCATTGGAGCATATGGTCTCAACAGGCCTCCACTGGAACATGTCTCCTTGATTTGGGAACTTAATTATCCCTGAAGTGATACTTTTTTCAAGACATGGTGTTTCCTTATGTGTTTGTTTTCCCATTTCTCTACAAGCATGACACAAAGCTGGTAAAAAACTGTTGCCATCAGAAACAAAAATATCTCCCTCAGATGGAAGTACAGGCTTCTCCTGAAAACAGGATTCAAAGCCCTTCTTTTATTTCTTGAAGTCCTTAACTATTAACTATTAATTATTAACAACTATTAACTCCTAACTATTAACTATTTCTTGGCTGCCAGTGGTCCTGTGTGCTACAGAAAGGGTCTGATCAGAAGCAGTGTTAGCATGAACAAGGATCTGATCTTCATTAAATGATTGCTCCAAATGAGAAGATAGAAGGTGGTGCAAAACTTGGCAAATCACTTTTGTCAAAATTGGTTTTGGTTTTTGAGGGATTTTTTTTCTTGACTTCGCCCTGTGGTAGCTCTTCGGTGAAGAGTCAAAACCCTGCACTTCAAGTTGGTTGGATGTGCACCTCTGGGAGAGTCACAAGATCCTGGATGATTCCAGGACATCACCAGAGGCAGAACTTCTGCTTCCCATGACACAAGTTGACATTTGAGTTGTGAAGTCAGTAGAAGCCCAGAGTTGCCACCTCACACAGAAACCAAATTTGGCCAGTCAAATCACATTTGTTTTCCCATTAGGATATGTTTTATTTGCTCATGCAGTTTATTTTCTTGTTTTATTGTGTCTTGCCTTTTTTCTTGCTTCCTCAAATAGTAATTCATTGAATAATTTCTCTCAGAGTATCTCTCCACAGTGCCAAAAGAAAGACTCACATAGCCCTGTGGAGAGGGAATTTTCTGCAGTCCGGTTTGCTGTTGATGAAGGGTTTGCTTTGTTTCATTTCATGGACACAACCGCTTCTCTAGACTGTGACACACTACTGGACGTTTTTCTGGTTTTTCAGTTTCTAATGGAAAGCATCTGGTTTTACAATATTTTTTTAAGACTTTTGAGGTTTTTGGAACTAATTTTAAACAGTTCGGTCCTTTCATGCTTGATTTACTTTATAGAAAAACAAATATTTGAGACTGGATGTTAACAGGGAAGACTGTGAGACTGTTTTCCCTTCTCCCACTTCCTTCATCTCTAAATGAACAAACACATGGTCAAGTAACGAGTTCATAGGATGACTTGGCAGTTATTTTGGAAGAGAAGGCAATAATGAACAAAGCAGTATATTGGTTGAAAAGGTCATACAAATCATGACTTGTGCTTTCAGATAGGAATCTAAGAGTCAACCTTGATTTAAACAAACACATGCAAAAAAAAGTGTTGTGAAGTAGACTGATGTGCCATGCTTTTAAAACAGAAAAACTCAAATAAATTTAATAAAAATCTTTTTAAAAAATAATTCTACATCACAAAAGCCAGAATGCTAGTACTGTCTGAAAGGTATCCCAGTCTGGAATGTGGATCAGAAGCCAATATCTTTGCTAGTAGGGAGAGAATATGAGAATAATTTCAGTTGCCTTGTACTCAGTGCTTTGTGTTTTGGTTTTGTCCTGAATGAATTGTTTGGTGAGTTGTTGAAGTAAATTGCCTTTAAATGACACAAAAAATTAATTGTACAGGACCTCCAGAGTTTAAAGGAGAAACATTAGGTTCAGGCCTTTCCTTCTTATACCTGAAATCCTTGAATATCTTGTAGAAAAACACACATACAATATAAATGCTGCAGCATCTTTGTTTACTTAGGGAATTTGCAGATTGACTCTGTATAAAATCAATCCATTTTCAGCTAATACTCCAGCTGAGCTCAGGGGGTGAAATTATATTATAACTTTCTACAGTGCCTTCTGTGGCTGAGGCTTACCTTCAAAATCTAAGCATTTTACCATCAACCATCTATCAGGAGGGATTCTAATACTTTAGGAAGTGGTAGCTAAAACCAAGCCACCCGTGGCTCCCAAAACAGTGACCTAAAGCACATAATGTGTGAAGAGGGGTTAAAGGATCTGTGCTTGTTTAGTCAAGCAAAAAATGAGGCTAAGATGCTTGCTGGCAGTGGCTGCTGTCTGCTCTTATGATACCTGTGCTGTGTCCTTTGAAGCAGGGGAACAGCAGCACAAACACACTGGGACCAGGGGCCAATTGCTCATGTAAGTGTCAGAGGTCCAGAGTCACAGACAACACAACTCAGCCAACTTAACCTCTTTGTTCCTTCTGCTGGCTGAAACTGCCAACACTAATTCACCCCACAGAGCAATCAGAGCAAGGAGTTCACTGCACATAGACCAGCCGTCATCTGCCACGTACTAGCAGAGCTTGATTCCTCCTGCCTGACCTGACTCGTTTCCTAGATGTGAAAGAACTAGCACTTCACTGACTCCTCAGTGGGCGAGACAGTCCTGCCTTACAATCCTGCCCAGAAATATAAAAAGCTTTAAAATAACACACTTCTTTTAACTGCTTATGATTTGACCTCAGATAGTGATAACATGAAAAGGGAGGTAGCCTTACATGAAAGTAAACAGCCTGAACTTTCTGAAAAGAGAATTCAGTGTTGAAATTTCACTGTCAAGTTTCATACCACAAAAAACCAGTTTATATACCTCCTTCTGCTCTCAGAAAAGCATTCTCCTCATACTTCCTAGATGTCCTGGTGATTTGGTAGGGGTTCCTCCTCAAGGATCACTTTTTTCCTTTTTTTCTTTCTTCTTTTCCTTTATTTTTTATTTCATAAGAAAGAAAAGAAAACGCAAATCAGCTGAAAGACATTCAAACTCCAGGACCTCTCCTTGAGTCCCCCACTGGGACATTTATACTTGCATTCCTCCTTGGACTTTTTCCTGCACCTAGAAAGGTTCATTTTAGCCACAACCACCATATTCTGTCCCAAAGCATGGATTTCCAGCATTGTTGCCGAAGCAGGACTAGCATCAGCCACTGGCATAGGGGTATCCTTTACTCCCAGTCAAGGTTACAAGGAGCAGAGTGCTTGGCCTTGAATATTGTGACAGAAAATGCTCCCAGGCAAGAGAAGGAGCAAAAGAGAGAGTACCAGGACCAGGCCTTTGCTGGAATTTATTTTTCTTCCTGTAACATAATTCCTTGAGACCAGGGCTTGTGGTGTTTGATGTTTTGCATCCTCTTCCTCCACTGAGTCAGATCTGACTCAGCTCTACAGACATAAAAATTACAATCTCCCATCACAAGTCTTTGTGTTGAGTCACCCACCTACCAAGTGCTTAGAGGTGCACCACAGGCTACCTGAAAGCCTCCCAGAAATACAGAGATAAGTTTATCTTTCTGTTTCTGGCCTTTTGGCTGTGAAGGATATCTTACACTACAATATAGTGTCAGAGGGACGTGTTCCTCCCAGCGCACCTCTAATTTATGAGATGACAGTCTTTGACTCACAGACTGAGGGCTTAAGCAATCTCTTTTCCCTCACTGGTGACCAGAGCTTTTGTTCTTTATGCTGTTTATAGATATTGTCTTATCTTGAATCCATAAAGCAGACTCTTTGGGCTGTATCTGGGAGTGCTGGAGATGAGTAGATGTTTATCTGAGCCTTCCTCTTTCAGGATGCCTTAGTTCAGAGATAGGGAAAGGATGCTAGACCTTTTGTTTCTTTTCTACTGTGAAGAAAACCCAGGCTCTGGGAGGGGTTGAGCAACTTTAAACAAGAAATAAGGAGACTCGAAGAAATGCGAGGAGTTCTTTCTTTTTTCTTGAAAATAAGAAATCAGGAAAAGAAAGAAGTAGAGCAGGGTGAAAAGGAAAAGAGTAAACAGGTATGATGGGCAATGGAGAGATGTAATTAACAAGGCCAAAGCCAGGGATAGAGAAAAGGAAAAAGAAATAGTTTTCTAAATTGTAATCACAGTTCTAAATTCTGAAAACTGTTATCTCTTTCTGAAGGGAAATATTTAAACAGCAGACAAAAGACAAAAATATGTGATGTCTCCCTTAGAATGTCTTCCAGCTGATGCATATATCAACAGCTGTACAGGTCTGCATCAGTAGAGGGCTGCTGTCCTATGTAAGTAGGCTTCTGGCTGTGCAGGAAGCCCAGGGCATCCCTAGGAAGGTGGGATGACTGCCCACCTTCTCAGCCTGGGGTTTTGGCCCTGATACAGGCTGGCCTCCAAGAGCTGCATAAGGAAGAAACTGGGATGACAAAATGGTAAGGACATTTTTGGCTTTCTGTCTAGCTGGTTATCCAGGCATTGCTGTATCCTTCCTCTTGCTCTTCCTGGATATCAGGAGCCAAGCAGTGGCTGCCAAACTCTCCTTCCTGCATCAGTGATTGCAAAGCTCCTCTCAGTGAAATATAAGAGAGGAAGAAGCCAGTGCAAGTGTTAGGGATCCCAGGACATTGTCTTGACCCCTTCCCTTCCTTTCCCATGGAGATGATTCCAGCTGCTGTTATTGTGTTTTAGCTGCTGAGTCTTTGTGTTTGGGCCTCACCATGATAAAAATTAGGTCTTTCAGTTCAAATACAAAGAAAAGAGAAGGGGAAAATAATAATGCTACTAATAATAGCAATAATAATAATAATTTGGAATATGTTGTAGAGTGCAGAATGATTCTGAGATTAGACAGTAGGACATGAAAAAAAAGGGCAGGAAAATATTCTGGTGTGCTTTTAAATGCCAAGGCCTAAGATAATCAGAATTTTTCTCTGGGACTTTTGCTATCTTTCTACTTCGATTGCACCGCGTTTTTTTTTCTCAATGCAAATAAAAACCCCAGAGCTCTTGCTGAGATTGAAAGATTCTTCAAACTAAATGCTGATATGATTTTCCTCACCTCCCAGAGACACACTTTCATTTTGAACAGAATTTGTGAGTGTTCCAGTTTCACCCCCCAAACCCCAGAAGAAACTAATGCAAGCTATGGCCTGGAACGAGAAACACCCACTTCTAAACTAAGGATTTAAAATATGCTCTATGAGTACTTATAAAGAAACATAGGATTTGTGTTATTCTCATTATTAAGGCTTGAAACATAACTGGAAAATCTAATCTAGTACGCCACCCTGCTTTGCAATGTTGAAGTCCATCAAACCAAATTAATTAACCAAGTGGAATTAATTAATTCCTTTTGATACTACCCAGTTGGAGAATAAGCA
Organism: Chiroxiphia lanceolata; assembly: GCF_009829145.1. Taxonomy (NCBI): domain Eukaryota; kingdom Metazoa; phylum Chordata; class Aves; order Passeriformes; family Pipridae; genus Chiroxiphia; species Chiroxiphia lanceolata. The sequence goes on along the minus strand of NC_045643.1, from coordinate 25,603,164 downwards.
TTTGGGGTTGTTTTTAAACCTACAAACAGGCAGCTGGGAGAAATTATTTCTTTTAAACAAAAATGCAAATGAAAAAATACCCATGCTGAAAAGAGTGTTTTTTCTCTCTTGATTTAAGACCACTTAGGTTTCCTACTCATGTTATAATTTTTCCTATTACCATCTTTTTCTCCCTTTACCATTCTAGATGTTGGGATAGAATATAAAGATTATTTCAGATCTAAATTAAGCCAAGGCAACAAAATGTTTAGAACAGAACCAAGGTATGGAATTAAGTATGGAAATAGTGAATTAAGGAGTCTTTTTCTTCTCCATTAACACTGACTTGTATAACATAGGCTGTCACATCACATAGTATTGCCATGATCAAATGACTACCTAGCTCTTTAGACTGGATCAGTATTTTGGTCCTGTTGCTTCTTGTCTTGGCTCTGCAATCATAAAAACAGCAGCTTTATATGTATTTGCACATTTGTGATCCTTTCTGCACTAAGGCATCTTTTCTGTAGGCCAAGGGCCTAAACCATCATTTTTTTTCTCTCAGCATTTTATTGCTGGTCATGTTTACTACAGTAATGATCATCTGCTCAGTCTCCCCTGAAATCTTTTCAATTGCTTCACATCTTTTCTACAGTGCTCTTGATTTTTCCTTTCTCTCTCTGGCATCTCATACTTTCTATTTTTATGCTATGTCATTCCAGGTTTTTCCCAACCATGTCATCAGCATACCAGAATTAGTTTGATTTCTTATCTTTTTCTCCAGTATCTTTTCAAGTGCCTCTACAGTTTAAATAAACACAAATTCTATTGCATCAGGAAGGTTATTAATGAAAAAGTTAAAAGATTTGGGCCATAGGCCTGCAGAATTACATGTAAAATATTATTACGTTTGAAGATGGAATCACTGAATCACTACTTTTTCTCTCAGTTGATATCCTCTGGATATTAGTCTCACCATATCAGCCACCCTCCCTCCCTTTATTTTCTTTTGCTGCCTCACAAAGCCCCTTGTGTATTCCTTTCCCACTCTCATGTTTTTTTTCACAGCTAAAGACAGAAGACAGGAACAGGAAAATGCCCTGTGAGGTTTGACTCTTCAATGTTCCTCATTGCCTGCCCACAAGTCTGTTGGACCCAATTTCTCCTTCTTCACTTGTTGCTAGGCTGACACAAAGTGCACAAAGCATCACCTCATTTTTCCTGGGGCCTGGGAAAATACATCTTCCTACTAAAGAACATAAATCGTTTCCTAGTATTGTCCCACCAATGATGAACCCAGCCATTTCCTTGTTCCTGGATGTACAAAAATATTTATCCAACCATGCCAGATTCCCCTTGTCTGGTTATTCACAGATTATTGGGGACAAGCTACTTGATGGGGGGGAAGAAATCAAAAATCTAGACCACATATGTTAGTAAAACAAAGCACAATAAAGAACTGAAGTCTAGACTATTCAAAGGCACCTAATACAGTAAAATAGTAAAATCCTTTTTTTATTGTTATGTGCCATTTGATGTGGTTTTATTGTGCCTCATATATTTGTATATATATACTTGCAAATCCTAGCTAACATTTCTAGACCACATTCAGACCACCTACTGCAGCACCTAATGTAGAGTTAGTCTACATTATTATATCTACTGCCAAAAAGCAACAACAAATATAAACACAGATAGTGAGAGTCACATCACAGAGGAGATGCACATCAGCTAACTTATAAAGTCTTCAGGGTTAGCATCCTGAGGTAGGTAGGATCCTAAGGTAGGTATTCTAGACTACCTTTATAGAGAGTGGACAGAAATAGGAATTTCTCAGTTGCTATTTGTCACAGTCTAAATTGCACGTTTAAAAAGGACTGGATGAATCATGTCTTGGAAACACCTCATGCTTTCCCTTAGTCATAAAATTAATCAGCATGATCTGTATATCCATCAGTATTGCACATATCACAACCTAGAAAAAAAGAATCTCAGTAGAAAGAGTGGAGCTGACATATTTAGACAACCCACAAACAGAATAAAAAGCTGTGTACAAGTTGTTGTCACAGAAACATAGAACTTTTTAGGTTGAAAAAGACCTTTAAGATCACTGAGTCCAACCATTAATCTACCACAGCACTAAATTGTGTATCTAGATGCCACATCAACACTTTTTTTGAACTCTTCCAGGAACAGGGTTTCCATCTCTTTCCTTGGTAGCCTGTTCCAATGTTTGTCAACTCTTTTTCTTGAAGAAACTTTTCCTAACATCCAATTTAAACCTCCCTGGCTACAACCTGGGACCATTTCCTCTTTTTCTATCCCTTATTACTTGGGAGAAGAGACTGACCCCCACCTGGCTACCATCTCCTTTCAGGTAATTGTAGAAAGATAAGGTCTCCCCTGAGCCTTCTTTTCTCCAGGCTAAACATCCTCAGCCCCCTCAGCCACTCCTCATAAGACTTGTGCTCCAGACCCTTCCTCAAGCTTCATTGCCCTTCTCTGGACAAGCTTCAGCACCTCAGTGTCCTCCTTGTAGTGAGGGACCTAAAACTGAACACAGTGTTCAAGTCACATCTTGTCCTACTTTTTTTTGCTCTCCTGATGGGAAGAAATGCAGCCCCTGGAAGTGTCACCATTCCCTGGAGACTGTATTAAGTGCTCAAGCCCCTTCCCTTTGTGCTAAATGTGAGCAGAGGGGTGAGACCTAACAGGATAATGTCAGATAACTCTGACTTTCAAAACTGGGTCACAGAGGACAAAACATTAATTACCAGTTCATATGACTAACTTTTCTGTAAGATGCAGCTTTCTGAGTTGCTAACTTAATTTGGAGCAATGTTTTATTAGGAAAGTCTTCGAAGGCATAATACAGCATCTTTGGAAATTCAGGGGAATGAATGTGACTTACCTGGATTTCAGTAGGATTTAATACATGCACAGGTAGGTGGTGAATGAGATCAGCAAAGGTAGGGAAAAGGACCAGAGGTTTAAGTACAAAGACATAACATTTAAGCATTGCAAGTACACAGAAATCATTGCTGGTAAACACAGCAAGAGAATTTAGAAAAAGCAAGGGGACTGTTGTTATTTATCCATGCTTTTCTTGTGTTTGGTTCTGGATCAATACAATTAATGGTAGCTCTTTGAAAAAAACAAGATTTGGTCAGGATAGGCAGGGTCAGACCCTTAGTTTGGAGCAGCCAAACCTTAAGCATACTAGTTGAAACAATTAAAATATCAGATAACTGGAAATGGTACTTACCGGCTGGGGAACATCAAACAGATAAAGAGACAGATTTTCAAAGTTTCCAGAAAACATAGGGTAATTCATCAAGAAAACAAGCCTCAATTAAGCAAAACCCCTCAGTTTCTTTTAAAGGAATTAGTGGAGTTCCGAACAAGCAACAGAATAATTACATCAACACATACTACTCAATATTTTTGCATTACATATATACATAACCATTAACAGCATTCAACACAGAGCCAGACCTCAATAACTAACTGATCATTATAGATGAATGAATAGAGGATGAACTATCTTATGATCTGAAACGGAAAGAGGCCACAAAAAGCTCAGGAGAATAAATACATTGAATTTAGGAAGAAAATTGCTAGGTGATTTCTCTCCCATTTCAGATACCCTAAGGGAAAGTGCAGCTCTTTAGTGTGACCCAGCTGCTTTGTCCCTGGGAATCCACTTAAATATTGGTCTTGCCTTTCATGGATCATTTCCAAAAAAGGAATGGGAAGTGAAGATCTGCTATTTTTTGCAGTTTGTCTACTTCAACAGGAAAAAGCAGTGAGATGGTCCCTCATTTCCAAGCACAACCAAAAGCAGGCAACAAGCATTCAGCTTACTTCACAAAGTGGACAACACATTAGACAGTCCAGAAGAGCCATACAAGAAAGCTTCAGCACTCCTTTTGTTTTGGGACATTTTGTTTTGGAACATTTCCTTTGTGTATCTTTCTGACCGGACATTTAACATTGTTCCATATCAAGCAGCTGCATATTTTACAGTGTTAAAGGGCAGTAAGCAGAGCCTTCAGCTTCTGTAAACTTTAATGGGTAATAGCACGGTTCCAAGCTGCCACAATGCAAATATATGACTACAGACATGATTTCTTTGCAGCCAGTCACATGAAGTACAAGTGGGCAGATTACACGCCAGCCTTCAGCACTGAGAGGGGTTGAATGGTATAAAATATTGTAAGAGAGGATGGCTTCTCTTCTGACCTCTAGATTATGACAACACAAGAGAGAACAAGTGTCTCAGAACTGGAACTTGGTCCCACTCTGAATGTGATGCATTGGACCTACATATGCAGAAAAGTAAGAGAAATAGTTTGATAAGTGATGTGCATATGCAACTATTCTTTGACATGCATGAAATATGTAATTACACTCACTTTCTTTGTACATTTTGTCCTAATTGGCTAGTGTATCAGCAAACCTCACTGATTGGTTTGTGAATTTTTGCCAAAATCTTTCAAAGTTTTCAGTGATTTGAGGCCTTTTTATTAATTTATTTTGCCTTCAGATATTTCTGCACTGACAGGAATTACAGGAATTTTCATCTATTTGGTATAGAATTATCTAGGCACAAGAGTTTTAAAAACATGAAAAATATTCATCATAGGAAAAAGGATAATAAAAAACATCTCAAAAAGCAAATTATGATTCCAGCTTTTTGCCAAGACAGTTTTTACTGGTACACTTAGATAAGCAATGGCATATCTATATATGAAAAACTATAGCAGGTTCCTCTGCATAAAGGAATAATAAAATACCTGCAGCCTTTTTCTAGTGAAAGCATCCACCAGCACTAGTCTAGAGAACAAATACCAAGATTAATCATTGATATTGCTATTTTCAAAGTCTTCTTTCTGTCCAAAGACTTTCAGTGACAGTTCATCAGCATTGGTCTCCATCTTTTTCTTCATTGTCTCCCAAGGATATATTCCCCTTCTGGTGAACTGTACATGTATAACATAGACCTTCAAAGCCTACTGGCAAATCATCAACTGCAATATATTACAAGGAGTTTTCTAAGAGGGTAGCATATGGTTTTAGAGTCTGCAGTCCCATCCTGGGGCATATGGAACCACTTTGATACAAGTTCGTTCCAGAAACTTCAGTAGAATTGCACGTTGTATAATTCAGAGTGAATTCAGTAACAGGTGCCCTCAGCTTTGAAAACAGATACCTCATAAATAGCATTCAGACATTAGAAAACCTGAGAATTCCATAGGATTTCATAAAGCATAAAAGAAAGAAACATTATTACATTGCTTAGAAGAATCTGGTGCAAAAAAAATTAGTAGATATTAAAAGCAAACATGAAAAAGAAATAACAGTTGTTTTGAAGAATTGCTACAGTGTTAGACACTAGGGTGCTGTAAAACCTCCTCAGCCATTCTTGTTGCTATCATTTTCCTACATTGTCACTAATATCCAAGCTACTGTAGTGATTTAATTTTACTTTGTTGCAGTGCTTTTCCAACCCTTCTAATGAGATAAACACTTCTGACAGTGTTGAATGCTGAAGCAACAATTTTCAAGATAGACCAGAAACAGAGTATGAACTGCACAAGTTAAAACCAAAAAAGAAGAGAAGAAAAAAGAAGTATATTTTGCATTCCTTGGAGTTGGACCAGAGAAGAAGGAGCCCAGTTCTCAATGCTGAGAAATATTTGAGATGGTGGGAAGTTGGCTCAGTGCATGACTCTCCCTAAAGTTTGGCTCCAAGACAAAACTGGTTTTCTGATTACATTAAATAAGATGATGGCTGCCCTCGTGGTTCACGTACTTGAACTGTGCTCTGGAGGATGACCAGTTTGAACCTCCTGGGTGACCTTTTACAGAGGACATAGAAAAGGCCTTCCTTGTGTGGGGAGGGTGTGTCATGAAAAGCTAGTGTATTTAGCAGTGTTATGTCGTGAAGCAATACAACTATAGCAGTACAGAGCTTTGCCAGAGCTGCTTTCCCTTCCAGAAAAACTCCACACAGTATTGGCACACCTACCCTGCTTCCTGACACCCTGAAGGACAGAGATAGACAGAATGTCTCATTCAGAGGTAACTTGGTTTACACTCTTACACTTAACAGAATAGCCATCATCTATCTCCACTCCTCCTTTACCTGTTTCTAAAAGGAGAATTTCTTTCCCACTCCTTTTTCTTACCCTTTTCATCTTCTTCTGCAATATTATGTAATTTCCTATTGTTTACTAAAATACTATATGTTAAAATACATCAACTACTATTATTTTTTATGTTGTTGTCTTCTACTAAACCATATGATCATCTCTTACTTCTCACTTTCATGCACCAAACCATCCCTGACCCCTTGGTTTGCCACAAGTTTTGTCAGCATAACATTTGCTGGTGACACCACATCCTTTCGAGAGCATTTTGGGAAAGTAACAACAAGCAGGTTATTTTTGGTAGAGTACATTTTGTCACACCCGCAAAGAAGAGGTTACACTGCAAGGAGAAATGTTACATGATTTCCAGGGGACACCAATCTGTTTAGAAGCTGTAACTGCGGGTGCAAGAGAACTCATGGCATCACACTAATGTCCACAGTAGGATAGCAGGGAAAGCCTGTAGTGAATGACTCTACTGCAAGAAACTTTGATGGCTGGGGCTCACGCTGAGAAAAGTAGTTGTAGTGAAATCATGGAATAAAGTAGAAAACAATACATCCTCCTACTCAGTTGTTCTCGCTGGGTAGTTTTTAAGTATTCTGAACACCAGGTCAGAATCTCTTTTATTTGCAGATGAGATCTATCATTTTACATCAGCAGAGACTTTGGCCCTCTCTTTCATGAAGGGATGGGTGACAGTAAATCTAACACCTGATATCAGTCTCAGTTACATAGTGATAAATATGAAGTTACTCTACTCTTTTGAGGTCAAAGTACTGAGCACAAATCTAACAGGTTTATCCCACTTTTACAGTGAGATAACAGAAAATAAGCTGTACTTTGGTGCATTAAGAGCAGAAGTAACGTACAGCAAAAGGACTAATCTTGAACATAAATTATTTGGAGTGTACAAATATAAGAAATTAAAATCTCCGTAGGTGATGAGAAAAGAGTTAAAACACTCTGTCTGGAATTGCAATCTATTTGCTTTTCCTGGTAGAAGCTGTCCCAGACCTGATATGTCAGCTGCTGTCTGATATATGTCTCCTTCCTCCCCATATGCTCCATGTATATGGTTGTATGTCACTTTGCAGTCAACCAGCAGCTTGAAAATGTCACACTGATAGCTTGCTTGGTGACACCCCCCCCCTCTGTGCTCATGACTGAATGTGTAGGTCTCAAATCTACTTATACACACATAAAAGCAGAACCGAGGAGGTGGTTTACAGTGAAATTCTTGAGCAGTGCTACAACACTGAGCTCTGCAGTGAGCTAATACCGACGGTTTCATCTGCCTGTGGCCTTTAGGGACAGAAGAGACATCATGATCCTGTTGTCGGATACTCTGTCCTTTACAGGCCATAGATTTTCACTGGCAGATTCACAGATTAATATCTTCAAGGCCACTCAGGCCACAGAATGATATTGAACTAATAACTTCTCTTTGACTCATAAATCTTTCAGTGAGGTGTCTGTAAGATTTCAAGAACTAGAAAAATTCATTCTTTTTCTCAGCACTTTGTTCCAAATCTCGGTTGCTAAGAAAACATGGGGTTTTTATCCCTTGTATTGTTACAGAGTAATTGCACAATTGTTAACATTCATTTATTCCATTAGATTCAAAACCTCTTTTATTAACTGATTTTTTTCTTCCCACTGAGATACTTGGGAGCAATAATCATATTACCTCTTGATCTTCATTCTGATAAGCTAATCAGATTTATTTCTGCAGCAAGGCCTGGCTTTGTATGAATGATAAACCCAATATACTTAAAGTTATTTATCTACCATGCTTTAGAGATGCAAAAGAAAAAGCTCTTCCATGTTGCTGCTTCTTGTTCTCCTAATGTTGACAAGACCACAGAAGTCAGCTGAAGCCAACAGTTTCCAGAAGAGGTAAGGTCAGTCATGGGTTGTTTGTTGCAGACATTTTACAAAGAACTACAGCTGATGAGACTTTTTGTAGAAGTGAAAAACACATGTAGTTTCAAGAAGTCAAATGGCCTTCCCAGGAATTTCAGCCGGTACATGTAAGGGAGCTAAAGTCCCTGTACAGTCAATGGAGGAAAATTAAATGACATCAAGAGGCAAGTTAACATGCCTAAGAGATGTCTTCCCCTTCTCTGCTTTAACAGGTAACCTCTGTTTCTCCATGGGGTGAACATACCCTCTCACACTCAATGGGTTCCCACATGGACCTCACAACCTGGAGATGGTGGGGCACAGGGAAAGTCCAAATGTGAATCCAAGTCCTGTACAGCAAACATTCTGCCTTCCCAATTATTAACGCACCATTCAAAACAGATGTCTGATAGTGAAAAAGCAAAGAAACAATTTAGAGGCCAGAGTGCCTACCCAGAAACCCAGAATGCTCCTAGGGGTTTTCACCCTGGGAACGAGAAATCAGTGATCTCACTTGTCCACAATGAGCTCTAACCACAACACTGTGCCATGGCCCCAGTGGAAAGTAACTTCTTAGCAGAGCCAAGAGGTAAAAAAACTCAAGAGTTATCAATATCCATCTGTGGCAAAGATGTGAGTTAAGAGTAAAGTGGACATGAAATGAATTCTCACTGTACTTGTGCATATTTTACAAGGAGAGACTATGTTGATATAAGTTTTAGTCTGACATAAGATTTTTGCTTTATTTGTGTCAAACTAATGTGACTTCTAAATGGAGAAAACCCCTTTATATCTCAATATTATAGGTATATTTCTCTTTTTATATAATATTTGCAGTGCAAGATGTTCTAAATCTTTTTTCCCCAGTGATCAGAAAAAATGTTTCCTACCTTTTCTGTCAGTACATTGTAGACGATGTTCTGTTCCTCTAAGGGATCCAAATAACAGCACTCTGCCAGAAAACAGCAATTTTGCAATATCAGCTCACTAGCAGAGTACAGACAATTGCTAGAAACACAGAATCCCTGAATCATTAGGGCTGAAAGGGACCTCTGGAGATCATCCAGTCCAACCCCCCCTGCTAAGGCAGGGTCACCTGCAGCAGATTACACAGGAATCCAGGTGGGTTTTGAATGTCTCCAGAGAAGGAGACTCCACGACCTTGCTGGGTAGCCTGTTCCAGTGCTCTACCACCCTCAATGTAAAGGAGCTCTTTCTCATGTTGACATGGAAATTCTTGTGTTTTAGCTTATGACCATTCTTCCTCGTTCTGTCGCTGGGCACCACTGCAGAGAGTCTGGCACCATCCTCTTGACACTGCCTTTGAGATATTTATATACATTAATGAGATCCCCTCTCAGTCTTCTCTTCTTTAGACTAAACAGGCCCATCTCCCTCAGCCTTTCCTCATAAGAGAGATGTTCCAGACCACTCATCATTTTTGTGGCTCTCTACTGGACCCTCTCAAGCAGTTTCTTGTCTTGTGCTGAAGAGTCCAGAACTGGACACAGCACTCCTGATGGGGCCTCACTAGGGCCAAGTAGAGGGGGAGAATTACCTCCCTTGACCTGCCGGCCACACTCTTCCCAATGTACCCCAGGATACCATTGGCCCTCCTGGCCACAAGGGCTCACTGCTGGCTCATGGTCAACTTGTCATCCACCAAAACTCCCAGATCCTTCTTTGCAGAGCTGCTCTCTAGTAGATCAGCTCCCAACCTATGCTGGTACTTGGGGCTGTTCCTCCCCAGGTGCAGTACCTTATACTTGCCTTTGTTGAACCTCATTAGTCTTACTTCAGCTATAAGGATAAACATATTAATAGAATTAATGAAACTCCTCACATGCATTCCAAAACTTGAAAGGCATTGAAAAGCTGACTATAAGCATAAATACTTTGTGTGTGTGTGTGTGTGTGTGTGTGTGTGTGAGTGTGTGTAATTAATGTCTACGTATTGCCCATGGCTATTCAATTTGCTATTGCATTGACTGCTATGTCAATAGTGACTTTAGTGGACAATATAGAAATGATAACTGATATGCTAAGTGAGTCACATTGCTCATATATACATGCACAGCTAATTTGTTGTGAGGTACAGATAACCGGATGCAGCTGTTAACATGTTCAGAGTCTGGGCTGGATTAGCAGCAGGGTAGTTGGGCTGGATCATCAGTGATTAGAAGAAAACAGCTCAGAGCTAGCAGCAGCAGAAGTTATGGTAACGTGAGAAAAATAACAATGTTATTTGGTGGATGTGTTTCGGATTTTTTCAGGTGAATTGCACGTTTTGAATACCTTAAAAGAACAAAATACTATCATAACACTTGTGAACCACAATGGCTTTATACATACACATAGCAAAATCTGGGTATTCTCTTCAATGAGATCAGATACCAAGAAGACACTAACATTTCATGTTTCATTTTGTATTTCAGCTGAGATACTCTAAGATCAATAAGTTCTAAAAAAATTGGGTCCAAATGCCCTAGATACATTCAGATTTTTTCTCTCCTTTTTCTCACAGTACTACTTGTATAGATATCAAATGTGTGATGCTACAGCCCAAAAATTAATTATTTTAGGCCATTATGTACAGTGAAAATCCAGAACTTTGAAAGTTCTAAAGAAAAATAGTATTATTTGATGGTAGCTAGTGAAATACAGATTTCTAGGGGTTATTCCCAGTTCTAAACTTAAAAGAACATGTTATTAAAGCCAATGTGTGAATAAACAGATGGATAAATTATTAAGCATTTGCAATTGCACTTCTTTAGTAGAAGTTAACTGCTTCATTTGAAAAAAAATTCTATTAGAGCTTGTATATCTCCATCTCACTTTTAAAACCCATATCTAAAATTATATTCCAAGTATCTACTAACACAGTCCTAATACAATGTTACTGAGTAAATTTTTGACTGCATTAATGCTGAGAACAACCATTCTGACTGAGTGACTACAGTCACAGCCTGCAGAGGTTTTCAGAGACAGGTCAGGATTTGAATTAATGTTAAAAAAAAAAATTAACCAACAGTAAAAGAAATAAAATAATACAGCTTTATTTGGCTTTAATTACTGTACTTTTCAAGCAATTAAAGCTTTTATGGCATTATGTATAATATGTGATTACACCACTTTATTTAAATTTATTGATACTATAAGCAGATGTATTGGGTTTGCATGATAAGGGTTTGGTAATGTGCAGCCACAGGGGTGGCTTCTGTGAGCAGCTGCTAGAAACTTTCCCCATGTCCCACCCCGTGCTGGAAGGAACCACAGAGACAGCATGAGATGAACTGACCACTACTCCCATTCCTCATACCCCTGTGCCACTGGTGGGGAGGAGGGAGGGAGAATGAGAAGTTGTGCTCTGTGAAGAAAGGAGGTCTGGGTGGAAGGTGTTTTAAGATTTGGTTTTATTTCTTGTTATTCCACTCTGACTTGGTTGGCAATAAAATAAATATTTTTTTTCCCTAAGTCAGGTCTGTTTTTCCTATGATGATAATTGATGAGTGACCCCTCCCCGCCCTTATCCCAACACATGAAACTTTCATTATATTTTTCTCTCCCCCATCCAGCTGAGGAGGGCAGTGATGGAGCAGCTTTAGTGGGCAGCTGGCACCCAGCCAGGATCAACCCATCACAGTAGAACATTTCTGAGGACATCTGAGAATTATTTTTTGAAGTTAAAAAAAGAAAAGAGCAGAAGATTATGGCAGGTGAAAATCGAAATGATGGAATATTGATACAGAGTGTTAATTAACACAGAGTGTTTATTCGTGCTACATAGTGCATGTAATCAGTTACACTTACTTAAATGAGGATTTGATTGCCCACTATTCCAAAGCATACCAGCAATTTTAAATGGTAAAAGCAGGATTCTGTGTGTATTTGCTAAGTACAAGCAGGATGGCCTCTGTGAGGAGTGTGAAACACTGCCAGAATAGAAACAGCAAATTTAAATATTCATAGAAAAGCTGCGACGTCCTTTATGTCTGGATCTCAGCAAAGAAGGGCGTTGGTTTTTTTCTTATGGGGGAGAGAAAATTATTGAATGTGATGTTGTTCATTGCACCTAATTTTAGCCACAGAATGAATCACCTTCTGGAAACCTTTATCTACTCCTTTCACTCCAGAGGGTATGCAGAAGACTAGGATAGATTATGTGACTAATACATCAAATACTGAAGTTACATAAAATGACACTAACCCCTATCTTTAAAAAGTTTCTTCAATAGACTGACTCATCATAGAGTCTAATTCAGAAATTTAATTTGGGTGATGTTGTAGAGGAAGAGTCCATATATGAATATTTATAGGAAGCCTTCAGTAATCAGGAAAATCTTTAAACATGCCTTCAACTTGTAACATGACCTAATCATGTGCCTAAAATTAAGAAGAAGCTTTGTGTTTTCTTAAAGACAGGTAACCATAAGGGCATTCTTCAGTGCTTCCCTTATACAGGTTTGAGCTCCCAGAAACAAATTAGCAGTGTAGCACTGTGCTACACAAAATTGCTCCAGCTCTTATTTTATTGTTTGAAAAAAAATTACAAGATCCAGTGATCGTAGAGATTTCTGAACTAAGTTCTTTCCCAAAACTTCCTGATATAAACTAACTCCATTCCTGAAGTCTCTGTGTAACATTCTTTCCACCTGACTTCACCAGCCAAAATTCATATTTATCTACCTCATACAGAAAAGATATGTTTAGATTATTCAGATATTTTCCCTGTAGTTATGTATATTGTCCTGAATTATAACTTCCTGGGTAGCTCTTTGATTTGATAAGGAAGAAAACTATTTCCAAATAAAGCATTGTGTATTTCATAGTGAAGTGTATATACATATATATATATATCAGTAGAGTTTGCTTGTAGGTCACTTCAAGAAAGGAATAATTTCTGTACACTCTCAGCATCTCACCTTTTCCTTGCAGTTTAATGCCTCCCATTTCTAATAGGAACACCAGAACAATAAAAAGAAGATCTGAGAGAGCATTGCAGAACTGACAGTTGAAAGCTTCAACTACATTCATACATGACATTTAAATAAGGTTCAAGGAAGTCTATGGCACCTTATCCAGAAGGAAACACTTGGACTCTGCATTAAACCAAAATAAAACTCATTGTGCAATTGTCAGCAAAAGCATTCATTGTGTGTCCCAGTGCCCAGTTCTCTGTGAGTGTGTCTGGTAAGCTGTTGCAGTTGGGCTTTTTGCCATTCCAGCATGTTGAGTTCAATATTTTTTTGCTTTGTTTTGGTTTTTGCAGCTGTATATTCTTCTCCTGCTGAACATCAAAAATCTTGAAGTAGTGCCAATCAGATACAGCTGAATTGACTTTACTGCAGTGAAAAAAAAAAAAGATCAGCGTGCGGTTTATTATTAAAATAGACCATTCTAAAATTTTATTCCCATCACACCAGAGAGCTATATCCATTTTTGTATAAAAAACAGCATAAATAAAAGGAACAGCAGATTATCTGGCTTTAAGACCATATCCTATTTTCAGCTGGAATCGTGGGGTAGTAGACCTCAAGGGTAGCTGTGTCCAGTTCATTTAGTTGCCCTTGGGGAACTCTTTTGCTCCCACACCCTGTACAAAACCAGTAAAACAGAGAGAAACATCTTTATGATAGCTCAAATAAGTTGCAAAATGAAAAAAAATATGTGAGTTTCAGGTTGTTTTAAAATAAAAGGAACTCCAATCACATGACTCATAAGAAAAAAGTTCAAACCTCCCCTGGGCCAATAATTTTGAGGAGTTATTTTGAAAACAGTGGTAGGAACAATGCTAAGCAACAAGGTCTTGGGATCATCACACACGTCCCCGTGGTGCCCCAGCTTCATTCAGTGTAACTGTGACTTTACCACATGACATCTTTGTGCTCAGATAGTGGGTTGAAACACTAAACTCTGCACCGAAGTATCTCTGATATGATAATTGTTCCAAGGCGAAGGAAAAGTGAAGACTGTTACCATATCAATACAATGAAGAAGATATTTAGCACAGTTATTACAAAGTGCACTTATAAAAATTATCAGAACAGCATTAATTTTGTAAGACAAGTACCTTTGTAAAAAAGTAAATTTGTTCCAAAATTCTGCCAGTTGTGGACAGACCAGAGATACAGAAAAGAGAAGCATGAGCTCAAGCATGAGCTTTTTGCTTTTGCACTTGCAGAAGAAAGTAATCTTAAAATGATGCCTATTTCTCTGGAAAGAATAGTACATGCAAGCTAAAAATAAGAGCAAATACCTCAGTGTTATTATAGTTCAGGAAATATCATCTGCCAATCTGGCTGTGTCTGTTTGGCTAAGTGTTGCTGCAAGGTGGGAAGCAGACTCAGGAATGGATTTAAAGCACAAACACTTATCCAGCACCTTTGTTGGCTGCAACCCAGTTACTGCTTTGGTCAAAGCATTCACACTGTGATCAGCCGATCTCAGCTTTGGATGAATCCCATCTGTGTGTGATGTATCCAGCCTTTTCTACCAAAAGGGGCTGAAGCCCTTGGTAAAGTACAAAAGAATTTAGGATCCAGCCTCCCAGAGACCTCAGGCTGAGACAAGCCCATATTTCATGTTACGAAAGGACAGTCCAGGTGATGGACTAACCATCTTTGAGAGGATTTTTACCTGCACTAACTAGCCATGAAAGCATAATTTAACACTTGTATAACAAAACACAGCAGGCTCCACAGTCATCAAGACTCTTGACCGTCAATTTTCTGGCCATTTTGGAGTTATGCAACAACCTAGAAAAAGACAACTTATTGAAATTATGCTACAGTAATACAGTCTCATCTATATAAACAAAAATAATGGATTTCAGTCCCACTGAAGGTCTAACTACACCACATTCTCTGGGAATTATGACTTCCAGTGTTTAATTCTGCTTTGTGTGAGCAAGTCTTCCCTTTTGTTTTAAATTTCAGCATGATTCACTTTATTTTATTTATCATTCAGTTCTTTTGTTATGAGAAATCCGTGTACCAAAGCCTGGTCTCAGATTTCTTGAACTCAGCAAGAGCTGATAGTATGATTCATTCCCTCCACATCTACCCAGATTATGTTACCACTGTTCCAAATATGCACTATCAAACAGCATGTCAACATCCTGTTGACTGCTCTAGAGTACGAGCAGATGTGCTTTTCAGTGGTGTGGGACATTAGATTGGTGAGGAGATGGGAGTCAGTGGCTCTAAGGCATTCTGTCTGACCTTTGGACATGACATTATAGTCACAGAGACTCTGCAGGTCACTGTCCACTGAGCTCTTGACCTTACACATCTTCCCTCCATGGTGCCATTAAATGGACCACAGTTCATGGAAAGCCAAGTACCAGGCTATCGAGGTAGATTCTCCTTATATTTCCATTTTACAGAGAGACAGCATGTTTTGAGAAGGATTTGCATTGCAGTGACACTGGAGGTTCCCCTGCTTTTTACGGACACAAATGTAAGAGAATTTGGCCCAAATAAACTAACAGGTTAAGTGGGGGCCTTAAACACAAACAGTCACACTGCATACTTTAACTGCAAATAGCTGTGTGATAACACAAAGCAGGGGGGTGCTGTGTTCCAGGGATAGGCATATATTCCACAGGCTCAAGTGGAAGTCAGAGAGGTGGTAAAAATAAAGACATATGCCTCAGATACAAAGTAGGAAGGAGAGCTGAGCTCTTATCTGCAGAGTAAATCCTTCTCTTTTGGCCTTATGTAAGGGTCAAGAACTTGTTCAGTAACAATTGCTGTTATGACTGCAGACAGAAAATTCCCACTGTGTTCCAAGGATTTCAAAATCTAGTTGCACTTAAAGTCTCTGGCCACATAGGCACCACATAAAACATGTGTTATACTAGCACCATAGTCCATCCTGGGTAATAAATCTACATTGATTCCTTTCACATAGTCTCAAAGACTTCATTCTCCATGACATTACACCAGACCTGAGATGGTCCATACAGAGGATGAATATTCTGGGGCCAGTATTCCTCACCCTCTCAGCACAAAAATAAATGAGAAACAGAAAGAAAACAAGAGGACTGAAGGCAGAGAGAGACCCTACCAGACAAGGTAACAAATAAATAGACTATTATTCCTTCCAGAGATGAAGAGGAAGATAATCAATAGAAAATAGTATCTCATGGGATGTCCAGAGCCAATTGCTTTCCTATAAAGAATCCCTCCTTCAGGATTCAGCCTAGGTTCTGCTGCACCATAGCACACACCTCTGTTTGACCTGCGTGAAGTCTTCAAAGTTTGGCATCCTACCCAACCACAGACAGTTTGGCAGCCTGGCACGTTTAAGACAGCCTGAGGTGTGTAGCCAGCAAAGGAGGTGAGAAAGCCAACATCACCTCTCACGCCAGCTGGCCAGGTTACCATGGCACATGACCTAGCAGGACATCACTAGCTCATCCAAACGTGGCCATCAGAATGGTCATGAGGCCCATCTTGAACTCACAACCAGGCAAGAGCCTCTTCAACCACTGCTACATCCTCTCCTCAAATGTCCAAGTGAGGGATCCAAACATCTTCTCTGAGTCTTGGAGGCTGTGCAGGGTGGGCAATGAAGGGATATTACTGAGGGTTTTCCACTTGGCCTCTTCCAATCTTGCCACTGTTTTTCCAGGCTGAGATCACAGATTTTGCATTATGTTTTCTCATGAAAATTCATTGAAGACAGGAATTTATAGTCTGATGTCCTGTTGCTGTAAGGCATAACTTCCTGAAGAGAGACTCTTTCCTTTGGTTTATTTATTTATTTTCCTTCAAGTGCAGCCTAAACCCTCCCTTCCTGTTGGGAACAACAGCTGCAGCATGCAGCATCAGCTTGCCAAGCCCGAATTACTGTGAAATATCATTTATCTTGGAGCAAGATAGTATCAAAGAGAACAACCATGTGGGCCTGACTGTGCATTCATTACATAGCTGTGCTTAGGAGAAGCAGGATAAACTGCAGTATTAGAGGTAAAAGAGGTCCCTCTTCTGAGCTAACACTCTTGGACCTGAAAGGATGATCGCATCTGAAAGCACTACTGAGACGAAAAGGGAATTTTGGTTTCCATACTCAGGAAAACACTCTGAGCTTTCAAAGGCTGGAGATGTAAAAGTATTCACCAGGGCAGGAAACCAATACTTTTGTAGGTTAATGGGAACACTGTGGCCCCAAGAATTGGTTGATGAAAACCACAGAGCTGACACACACACTTCCTAGCATACCTGTCTTATCCCACAGATCTGGTTAATCCTGTATGAATACCACAGTCCTTAAATAAAAATTGCTTTCAGCTCCCCTTCTCTTATCTCCCTCTAAAGTTTTTGGAGGGCTTTTTTTTCTCTTTGTTTTTTTTGGAAGCAACAGCTATTTAAAGGTTAGATAGTTCAGAAACACTGGAAATGAATGATTAATCACATACACTCCCCACCAGCACTCCACTCCCATCTTTTGCTTTGGTTCCTTCGTTGCCTCTGGTCTCCCAGGACCAATTGGCAGAGAGCACTGGGATGCTCTTTGTTTAGTGCCCAGTCTCAGACTCCTTCAGAAGCATGCTGGACTATATGGTTCTTCCCTTTTCAACATCACATATTTCCTATTAATAAGTGGAAACGGTCAGAGAGGTCTCTTCAATGGCCCAATTGAAGGCAAACAACAGCCTTGGGAATGGCTCTCTGATTTCTGGGAATCCCAGTCTATTCAATAAGCAAAGAAAGAAGTCCCAAGAAAAGGGAAGATGTCAAGGTGTTAAAGTGGACTTTCCCACGTGGGCTTGGTTCTGCCAGAATCCTCCTATATAAACTTGGGTATAACTCCTCCATGATTTTAGTGGTGGGAGAGTAGCTTTAATAAGAACATAGATGAAGGAAGTGTTGCACAGATGGAAAGGGGTTAAGCACCAGGAGGTAATTGGGCTCAGTTTAGGGCAACTCCCTTGAATACATGCATTGCCACAATGCTCCTGGGAAGGGTCTAGACTACCAGCTCTGACATAATAAAGCCATCAATACCACCATCCTTCAGTTTATATGCAGCAGCTAAGGAGTCTTTTCTCAACAGCAGTTCTGAAGTTTCTCAGGCATCATACAATGGTTCAGATTGGTTGACCTTAAAGACCATCTAATTACAACCCCTCTACCATGGGCAGAGATACCTTGTACTAGACCAAGTTGCTCAAAGCCCATTCAACCTGTACTTGATCAGAATGGTGAAAGATTTAAATGTGAAAACTTTGCATGAGAACAATTCTCATGCCCAGAACAGAAAGCCCCAATTTTACCTGTGCACATTGTGTTTCAAATACAGACGAAACAGTAATCAATTACCTGCCACCAGTATTTTCACAGAGAAGCTATTTGGTGTAAATTAATGTCACACTGGAATTTGAAACAAGAGCAGCAATGTCAGAGCTTTTCCTGTTATTTCCCTCTCTTTGTTTTTTGCCTTGCTTTGCTCTGTCTATCACTAAATATTCCAGGGCTCTCTACCACAAGCCCAGAGTGTGGAAATGCTGACCAAAGCTATTTACTGCATCCATGCTCACAAACAAGCTGTTATTTGCCATTGGCATGTAAATAACTAACTGTTCTTTCCATGCTATAGCTGTTAGATAAATACTGTGGACCAAGTCCGCAGCATTGATTTCTTGTAGGAGGTCACTGAGATGATTTCACAAAAATATCCTGTGACAGTTTTGCAAAACAGGATGGTCTCAGTCTGAATTTCGTGACTCTGGTTTTTTCCACTTCCATACAGTTGGTTACTATGTTTTTGCTATCACAGGCAGGCTGTTAATACATCATGACTCACAGACTCCAGGAAAATGGAAACTTTGTGTACTCATCTTAGTGTCTAAATTAGTGTCTTAAAAATTACCTGTATTTTGGTACGATCTACAAGTTGCAGTCTATGTCAACTGCAATCTGACTGTGCATGCACACTTACAATAACTGCATACCACTGACTGCAGTACAGCATGCAGGCAGCCAAACAGATAGCTTTAAATGGCACCAATATAAACAAGGGAGCTGGTAGCCTAGTCCAGGATGAAAAACCTGCTGTGGAGTATGAGTAAATTAACCTCTGCAGACCAATTATTTATAAACATTGCCTGCCGGTAGATTAAATAAATATACCAAGACTAGGAGGAAACCAATTGTCTCATCTTTATTCTACCGATGGCAAAATGGGGTAGAGATTAAATATTTTGCCAAAGGCGCCATAAGAAGCCTATGTCAGAGCCAGGAATGGAGTTGCCTGTGCCTCAGCCTGTGCTGCAGCCACAGGTTCCCTCTCGTTTTGAGTACAGTGTAGATTCATGCTATATGCTGACCCAGGAAATGCCATTCTCAATTTTCACCTGTTAAAAGGACAGAATTAGTTAGATTGTGAGTGCTAAGGATGACGCTGGGCAATGAAAATTGAAAACCTTATTTTCAATTTTACCCACTGATGGTAGGCATTTTGGGAAGTCAGCAACAAGTTTTGCACTTAAAGAAATAATATCAACATCTGTGGTTAGGAGTTTGGGAAGCACATTTAATAGGTGTGTCTACGTTTGGCTAAGAATGAAAAGATCATTTTCTTTCCGCTGGTTGCTGCCTAATAAAAGCAAAGGGGTGGAATACATCCAACTTGCAAAACTTGAATACAGTTACTGCTATCTGCAAATGGGTGCCCCTCCCCGCTCATGTGAGCTACACAGGCAAAAGAGAATGACACATGTGCTGTTTCCTTTTCCAGTTGTAAAGGGGTCAGGAGCCAGGCAAGGAGAGCCTGAACAAGAGAAGCATTTTCCTGGGTTCTTCCAGCTGTTCTG
The DNA here is from genome assembly GCF_009829145.1 of Chiroxiphia lanceolata. Classification (NCBI taxonomy): domain Eukaryota; kingdom Metazoa; phylum Chordata; class Aves; order Passeriformes; family Pipridae; genus Chiroxiphia; species Chiroxiphia lanceolata. The sequence goes on along the minus strand of NC_045643.1, from coordinate 25,583,310 downwards.
TTCAATCCCGCCGTCAGTTTTGAGCAGGGAAGAGAGACTGTCAACACAAATAAGGCATTTTTCAAAGGCGTAAATTATGAGTACCCAAAACAATGCAACATCTCAACCACGTGAGTATCCTTACCACCCCCCCTCCCCCTTTCCTTACAATAATAGTGGATTTATCAGTCTGTCGCTTAAGGAAAAGATTGTCTAATGCATTTTATATGGGGGGAAAAAAAAGAGAACGCCTGAGACTAATCCTGAAGAAAAAAAACAACTGTGAAGAAACTGTTTTCTTTTTTTACTCTTTGTGTTTGTGTGCGCGCGCGTGTGAGTGAAGAACTGAAACAGGCTCTGCAAACTCTGGCTCCTGAATAGAACCAAGCAAACTTAATAACGTTTCCGCCTAAGGTCCAGCTTAGAAAAGTTTCATTTGAATGTTTCCCCCCCCCTTCAGGAATTAAAATACAGGGCATTTTGAAAGCGTACTGACACTTTTCTGAGATATTATTGGTGTTCCCCAACTTGCATTTAGAGTTTCAAGCTGTCTATGTGTAACATGAGACGCAAGCCACAAACTGACAGTCTATATTTAAAGCCACAATGTGTTTCTGCTCCTGGAAATTTAGAAACATGGGCTTACGGACAACCAAACTGGTTTCTCAGCAAGAGAGAGTACAGGAGGGCAAGTCCTCTGTTTGCATAATTCCATATATTTCAGTAAATTTTAAAGGAGAGAATTTGGCCTGAACAGTCAAGTGAACACAGAGCCTCAGCTGCAGAATGGTAATGTTCATTTTGGTACAGTGTTAAAAAGAAAGTGGAGGGAAAGGAGGTGGATTATCATTAGATAAGCTGAGAAAACTCTGAGGTTTTGGTGCTGCAATATATCCATATTTTTTCCATGGTTTTAGTGTGATCTTTCCCATTTAAATTCAAGACAGTGCTTTTGCTTTCTTTTTAATAAATAAACTGCCAATAGCAGAATTGTTTATCATACAGTGGTACCGGTCGTGAAGGCAGAAAGTACAGACAGCATTGCCCAGAGCAGCCTGCAATTCAGGGTTTGATCCAGATATTGCTGTAAGGATATTTGTTTTGTATGGCTGTAGACACTGAAAATATTTCCCAAGCTCTGAATGAGGCAGGCTGATCCAGCAGAAAAGACACAGTAAGCGGAATCTCTGGAATCCCAACCAGCAATTTCTATTTACAGCATTTGGTGTACACTTTTCAGCCCTTTTTGCAAGTTCTAACTGACAAGAAAGATTAGATTCTACTGTTATAGTTTATTCTATTTCACTCCACAGTTTAGAATATTATAGCTTGTTTTCTGTTATTGATAGGAAAGAAACATGCAGGCTAATTCAGGATTCTGAGGGTTTGGGTTTGGAAAAGCTTGAGTAAATTACTGCCATTGGTGCTCTCCAAGTGTGTCCAGGATGGTGATCATGACTCACGGATGTGCATCTTGCAGATTGTGAAATATCAGCATGGGTCCAGATCCAATTTTGCATCTTTAGTGACAGGCTTGTCCAAGTGACATATCCAGGGCCAGCTCTGTAGTTCTGAATGCATTAAAAATCACTTCTCTGACAGACCCAGGTTGTCACAGGATGCCACAGAAGGCCCTAGGGGGGATCTGGATGAGGAGTTAGTGCCCCATGGGGCCTTTTGTCTGTTCATAATGAAAAAAGGCTGATACATCAGGTTCTCTTGTTTTTTTCCAGAATCTGGTCAGGAATTCTCAGCTTGAACTATTTTAAAATCATATGATTGTCTGGGAAAAGAAATGGCTTGCAATACAGTTACAATAAGTATTCTGTATGAAAAATAGTGACAATATATTCTTTATTTGCCCTCATCATTTCCCCTACTGATTCAGCAGAAGGTCCCTGTATTTTGTTTCAGTCTTTCTTTGGTTATTTTTTTGTTGTTGTTGTTCAAACTGCATGGGTCAAATTTAGAATTTAAGAACAAACTTAAATTAGAGGAAAGTCTGATAGTACCATATTTACCATATTCCTGTGTAATTCAAGCTTTGTTTTAATAATGGTTGAGGTTTTGAGGGAAGGTCTTTAGGAAAAGGATCTTATTTCCTAGTATAATTCTTGTAGTTTTTTTCAAGAAAAAAGACACTGAAAGTTCGTTGTATTGACAGGCACTGCACAGCATGGACAAGAGATGTTTGCCAGAGAGGTAGAGTAAGTGGGAAAACAAAATTTGCTTCACAGCCACAGTGAAAATCTTTGGGATGGGTGTGAAAATGCATAAAATACCAGCAGAAACCTTTGACTATATTGAACATAATAATTCTTTGCTGAGTATCTGCAGGTGAGACCACAGAGCAGCTGCCTACTGATGTAAACTGAACAATGTTAAGTTACCAAAAAGCTCATGTCCTTTGCTTATCTCCTTGTATTCACTCATGGCTGATAAGGAATTTTTATTCCTTTTATAAATACAGCATGATCCTGGCAATCCAGGTGGGAGCAGGCTACTGTTTCAGATTTAAAAAATTCAACTCTGTGAACTCTGCAAATGTATTCTGCCTTTACATGGGGAGGTCACACCATCTAACCTTGGGCACTTCCCATGCCCAGTTTAGATATCCCACCAGTCTGTCTGTATACAGAACAGAGTCAAGGGAGACAGTGGTTCAGCCTGCTGATGTTGGGCAGTGGGTGTATATTTACTCCACTGTTCATTGTTAATGGATATTTGTGTGTGGTTAGAATAAAATAGAATACCTAAGAAAAGAAGTTAAAGCCAAAAAATTGAGTTGAGCTTGAATTTTATTGGCTCAGATTCAATGTAATATTGTGCTGTGAATGTATCTTCAGTTTCTTTTTTTTTCCTTCTTTGTTGTCATCTTCTTCCTCTTCTTCTTCTCCTCCTCCTCGTTTTTCTTCTTCTTTTTTTTTCTCTTCTTCTGATTTAAAAGGGACTTAGCCTGACTACAAGAATGTGAATTTCTTGATTTTTAAATGCATCACTTCTAAATGCATTGCCTTCTGGTGATGTATTTGCTTCCTCCCACCTCTGCTCAGACATACAAGCAGTAGCTGCCTGACTTCCTATGAAGCCTGAGAAATTCCATAGGTTTGGCAATCTCTGTTCAGATGGTGGCCTTTTTGCTCTTCCTTTTAGACTGCAGTGATCCTATTTTGACACAGCAGGACAGCTCGAATGAGGTGAAGAACTCACACAATAAACACTACTGGGTCAAAGGTTCGATCTTGGGAGTCAGTGATCTATGTAAAGCCATCTTTACGGGTCAAAGGTGTTCATCCCCTTGGAGAAGGTGCTCTGCAACTTACGGGATTTAATCTGTACTCGGCACGCTGAGAATGTTTTATCTGAGGTCTCTTATAGTCCAAATACCAGCTGTCAAAGGAATTAGTGGTTAAGGAGTGCAGTCTGTGGAGGCTTCTCTTCTTCATCATCTATCAGCAGATAAGGTCTTCCTTCTGGGTGGATAGCGAAGCAGTGTGATCTGTGCTATGTGGAAGAATTGGCCCAAAAGGAAAACAGGAAGCAAGGCTGGTCCTCAGCCCATGCTCAGCTGCAAACAGAGGAAGAGTTTGAGGAATTGGATGGAGCAAAGCCAGCCTTTTGAGCTATATGCACTCTACCTGCATTGCCGTCTGTCATCCAGCAGTAGCAAAAGTACAAGGCCTGCCCTGCTTAGGGGAGCAGACCCTGGTGCTGCCCTGTCCTATGAGCAGGAGGTCTTGGCTCCATCATGCCAAACTTCTCTACCTGCCACAATAACAGTAGGGCTTCTGGGAAAATGAGTCAGGTATGTGTGGGCTGTCCCCTCCAGAGAAACTGAGAGCTCGGCAAAGGTGGCCCCTGATAAAGGCAGAGTGATTTATGGCTGTGAATGGGAATCTCTGTTTCTGAGAACAGCCTTGCCCAATCTTTAACACATAATGAGATATATTTTGGGGCTGGAAACTGGTCCTTTAAATGTTACTTGAGCAATACCACTTACCTTTCTTACAGGGCCTGTGAAAAGACTTGAATGAACCCTACAAGGTTTTAATCATGTTATTCACGCCTTGGCAGTAGATGTGATTTCATTGCCCTTAAACAACAGAAGCACTTGTCTGTGATAGTAACTAATAAACAAAAACAGAGGCTATTGATTATGAAAATTTGGTCTTCACTGTTAAATCTGTGAGCATTTATAGGCAAGGAAGCCTATAGACTATAATAACCTCTCATTCTCAGCACAGAAGTCTCAAAACATGTCCCTCAAGCATTTATGTAAATTGAATGTCTCTGCTTGTATGTTTGTTTCCCACTATTGTGCAAATGAATAGGAAAATTTGGCTTTATACCCCAAGGCTCTCCCGACACCCTCATTGCCTGACATGTTAATGTGATACTCTGGGAATCGAAAAGCTCAGAATGTACCTGAAATTTCAGTAATTAACTGCAGAAATGTTGGCAAACCACTGAGATGGAGAGAATAGAGGAAATGTTGACCCAAATAGGAGTCTGCTGTTTTAAAATACACAATTCTCAGCATTTCTGGTCATCAATTTAAAAAAAAAAAAAAAAAAAAAGAAAGAAAAATATTTACACAGTAGATGTTAAAGATTCAGATTATGGCATGTCATGTGCTTAAGCATATAATATTACATTAATATTAATACACATTAATATTACAAAATTCTACAGTGTCTACATCTCATTGCTGATACTGCTGCACCTTTCTTTCTAGGCTCTTCTGGAATATACCCTGTATCCATCACTGTTCAAATGACTAAGTCCAATCAGCAAAGTCTTTTATAAAACAGGCTTTCAGGACTGCATTCTCTAATGAAAGTCTGTTTGTGTGTCTGCTCTATGGAGTGCCTGTCTCTATTGTTGGAGAGGGATTAGTATTCCTATAGCATAGAGAAATTCAAGCCAACAGACAGATCTGATTGTACTAGGTACTCTACAGGCACCTCTTCTTCAAAAGGCTGGTCGACCGCATAAAGAGGAGAGACTACAGGTAGCAGAGAAATGACTGCTTTCTGTGGACACTGCTGGTGAGGCAACTTTAGCTATGGGAAGGTATTTATAGCAGCCAGGAGGTAGAAGTTGGTTTGATTCCAGTAGATCTACTGGGGTGACAGATCTTTACTTCCCGCTCCCTAATTTTGTAATGTATGCTTAGGGAAAAAAAACATGGCTCAGAAGTCATTTAGCAACTGGCCTATTGTTTCCCACAGAAAGAGCAGAAAACTTTTAAAAACAGCATTTAGCATAAGAAGGATCTTTTTTTTACCATCTTTTACTTCACATATAAGTGATAGAAAATGCATGAAAAATTGGGGGACACCCAGGTGCCACAGTGACGAGAATATATGAACACCTTAGGTAGGCAAGTATTCAGACAGCAGACAGATTGTGTTTTATTTAGTTCTGAAAGACTTAAATTCCTAAGTCAAACAAATTTGAAAGTGTTACCCTGGTAATGAGTTGATGAAAAATTCACCAGCTTCTAAGCATTCTGAAAAACTACTTGGTGAATGAAGAAAAGTGGCACTTGGAGAAATCAGGTTTGGTTTGCCAACAATTTATGAATGTGGATAGAGAAAAGGACTGTCTTCTCTGGATAATTTATTCATAACCAATAACTCAACTGCATCAAGTAACGATAGCGCAGCATTATAACAGCAGACATGCAGCTCATAATTTGTAGCTGAAATAAGGTCTGTACTTCTCTGTTTCTCCAAGAGTCAGCATGATCTAATTCACACCAGATTCCTATCTCTGCTATGTTAGCATGGAAATCAAATGCACTGTCTGTGCTATGCTGCTCCCTTACTGCAAATGTACCTTGCACGTGTAGTTTCACCAATGAGACATCTGGCTAAGTGATTTTCCTCTTAATTAATCATCTCATATGCAAAGGAGGCCAGTTTCTCATATCTGCTTCTCTTCTGACATATGTTTCACCACAGGGTTCTTCCTGATGAAGCAGAAAACTTCACTTAAAATCTCAATGGGTTAAACTTGTTCTGCTGCATTGGAGTTCTAAAGCGATTTTTTTTCCCCTTTCCTCTGCCTCTCTTTTTCATCTTAAGAGAAAAAAACAAATTCAGTTATTTCATGAAGGTCTACCTCTTTCTTCTTCAGATAAGCCCCGAAATGGAGTTAAGCTTTTTATCAGTAAGTTGCAGGGGGGCTTTCAAACACACCCTGAGACAGTTCCATGTTATCATGAGTGATAAATGCCTATTTTACTGGGAACTGCATGTTTAAAATATCTAGTTTTATGAGGCAGTCCACACAATAAAGAGCATGTGTGACAAGGTCACAGCAATGCAGAATCAGACATCAAGACCTTACATATTTGTAGATATTTAGAATTGCAGAGACTGTTTTACTAACACCAAACCAAGAAAAAGAGCTTGACTTCTATATATATGCACATATATAAACACACAGAGTGTATGTATGTATAATATACTGTATATTTGTATGCATACATATACAAAGACATACATTTGTATATACACCACCCTTTCCACTACTTATATGGCTTTTAACTAGTCAGACTTCTCGGTGTGGAGCATTTTATTTCCCTGACCATATCCACCAAAACTCACAAGCTCATGTTTCCCTTTTCAGACGATAGATATCTTTAAAAGCAGAAGAAAAAATTAATATAATTTTGAAGCCTTAGCAGAGGAATAAATTCATTAACAAGAAAGGAAGCAAGAGGATGATTAGAGCTATAGGAAAAAAGTTGGAAAACATTATAAAATACCTTTTTTATATTATATAGTAAAACATTAGACTTATACAGACTATCCCTTGCAGATGTCAGATTCAGGTGTCTCTCCTCACCATATGAATATAAAGACAAAGCCTGGCAGTTCATGGTGATTTAGACAGTGAATCACTCTGTGTTTTGAATCTAAACACCTACAGGATTTGCCTGAATCCATTGAGTAGACTATTACAGGACCCATGTTCACATATAAAAAAATTTACAGAGAAATACAATGAAATTTACTTAAGCAACAAGGAGGAAGTAGGTGTTCCATATGATCAGGCTATTTAAAAGGGAAGAACCCCTTTTACAGATTAGTAAAGACCAAGTCTGCACTGTTCTTCAGGCAGTGAATGGTTCAAGTTTAAACCTTAAGCAGGCAGGAGATTTGGTCAGGTTTGTGTTCCAGTTGTAGCTCATCTGTGCTGGGAGAATTTGTTAGCTGCATCTTCAGGACAGTTTTCTAGAAACACCAGTCATATTAGTATATTCATTCTGAAATAAAACTTATTCTTTAAAGAAAACTACCCTCCTTCGGAAACAGAATACTTATTCAAGAATCATTTCAATCATATTACATAATTCTGTGTCTACCTCAAACATTGAGAAAATGAACTTATGCTGGAATAACTTTCACAGAATTGTTACTCCAGTTTAACTTTTTTTTTGGTAGACAAACTTCTTCTTTGTACATAAGAAAAATAAGCTTGTTTTCCTTGAAAAAAAAGTTCTTAATAAGAAAAAAGCAAGATGCTTCTAGTCCGCTAACTGGATGCTTTAAAAATGCCAGTCATTTTAAAAGGGGTGAAAAAGCAGCTCTCTATGGCTAACTCTAGGTAAACTAAATAATCCTTGTGTAAAACAAATAGCCAGCAAATCACTTAACCACAGGTGATTAAAGAGTTACATGTATGAATGAGTAGAGGGAAAAGAATATTTCTAGTGGATTGTGAAGAGTTGCCATGAAAATGCAGTAATTCAAGCATTCAGGAAATGTGTACATTTTCAAAAAATTTGATGTTTAAAGTGAGACACTGGATTTTTATATTTTATTTCTATCTCCTGGGATGTATTGTTGAATTCTGCTTTCAAGATTTTCTTATCATGTGTCAGGGCTAGAAATTTGGCAATTTATTATGAAATTATTTTTTCAGTCATTTGTTATTTCCTGAAGCTTTTATAACCAGCACTCATGATCTAGCTCAGGTTGTTCTTCTATCAATGGTTCATTCAAGTGTCATGAACACAATTCCCTCCCTATCCAATAAAGAAAGTAGAAAATTAAATCCTTGATGTATCTGTGACTTCTCTCACACCTTCTCTTTCATTTTGTCTAGTTCAGATATCCTCTGCACTTCCTAATCCTTCCTGTCTGTCCCTTTCTTAGCTCATGGGTAAATGCTCATATCTGAACATAGGACACAGAGCTCCCAGTTGTTAAATGTCCTCCCTTCTTTCAAGGACCCTCCATAATCCTACCAGTGGGAAGGAAGAAAAGAACAGGCCAGGAAGACATAAATTTTTCCCTGCCACCCTCTAGGCTGAGGCTTTGTTTCCTTTGGGAGTTGTCCCCTCTTCCACTCCCTCTCCCTCTTATCTTCTCTAGTAATTTCTCTTTGCTCTCTCATCTTCACAGTTTGCTAAGAAACAACACTTCCCCACTCCAGATCATTCCTGTCATCACATAGGAATTTTTATTTACAACCTGGGACATGCTTCTTACATTCTGGATCACACAACCGAAAGAGTTGATTATTTTCTGTCTCTCTTGAATTTCCATAATTATGTCAGGAGACTTTAATTTTTGGACTCTGTTGCATAGAAATCCAGTTTTCCCCTCACTGAATTCACAGGACTATTTTTGGTTTAGAGAAGCTTATACTACCAGTTACTAATGGCAATTAAGCCTTTGGTGGAAACAGGGCCATATACACAGGATTAGGCTGCATCTCTACAGAAAACTCTGCATGAGGTGCTGAGCACACCAGGAAAAATGAACTGCCACTGAGCACCAAGTTCCAGCTTCCCCTTTGCTTTGGGAAAAGGGGAAATCATGAGTTTTTTCACTCTTTTCCAAAACTACTCAGTGTGCTCTGCACACTATTGTTTTTCCTATTACTCACCCTCTATCCCTGCTCCAGTCATGAAGAGGAGTGCAGTGAATAGCTTCTGCTAACATCAACACAGCTAAGAACACCACCAGCTCAGGGAGGAAAAGGGCAGGTTGGATGGGGCTTTGAGCAACATAGTCCAGTAGAAGATTTCACTGACCATGAGGGTATGGTTGGAAGCAGATGATCTTTAAGGTCCCTTCCAACTCAACTCATTCTATGATTATATGATTCAAAGGGTGCTTTGTAGGTCCTTCTCGTGAAGGCTGTGTCCACCTAATGGGAAGAAACCAATTCTTCAGAAACCTTGTTGATTGCCTTTGGCGCTTTACCATCTCCCACTGAAAATTGTCTTCTCTTCCATACCTAGAGCTCAAGAAATGGCTAGTGACTGGACCCTTGATCATCCTCAAAAAAATGAAAAAATCACCTTATATCTCCCCTTTTGTAGATCTGTATGGATCTGGTTCCTCAAGACACCTCTGCTATGCTGCTTACTTGCCCATGCAGCTCACCATATCTCCCCAGCTAATGTTCTCTCTTTCTCAAGTCAATCATCCCACGCCCTGACCCAAGAACCCAGACCTCATATTGACTTGCTGTCCTGGAGGACAACTGAGATTTCTTCAAGTCCAAACCATTACCACAAAGGCATGGTGATGCATGGTGACTTGGCGTGGAGAGAGATGGAAAAGATGCTGTTGTATAGTCCCAGAAAGAAGTTGTTTTCCTCATAGCCTTCAGCCTTAGCTGACTCTTTCCTCTGTTTCCAGCTCTCCAGCTGTCTCCTTGCTACTCATGATTAATAGCAAGCTCTTACCAGCTTTCCTCTCACATTCTTCCCATTCCCTCTTGACAAAATAGTCTTCTTCATTGCAAAAATGTATCCTTTTTCTTTGTTTAGTCTGTAAATTTCTCAGAACAGAATTCATCTCTCCTTCCATCTCTTTTTTAAACAAAAATCACCAAACCATTATTTGACACTTCAGTGCTCATCATTAGGGGCACTGACCTCATCTGTCTTCCAAAGGTACCTTATCAAGTTGCTGACTCTGGACACAGATTTAGGCCTCCTGAAGCATAAAGATAAAATGTAAAAAACAATCTTAAGTATCACATCAACTGGAAATGCATATCAAGGTGGAAGGACTTTAGGGTTTTCTCCTTGAAGATATTTTCCCCCTAAATATATTTACTTGTATTCTCTGAGATAGTCTCTAGACTGTGGAGATCAAAGCAAGCTGAAATCCAGCAGAGTTTTTTAAGTGCATTAAAGGTAATGCATTTCAAAGCCACACGCCTGAGCATTTAAGCACCATAGAAGAAATGAAGTAATAGGTGGTAATACATGTAAGCATGATTGTTCTAATCTTCATACTTTTCAATTTGTCAAAGCCTAACTGTGCTACAAAGAGCCAAAATAAAGGATGCTGTGTGCACACGCAGGCACACAGGAGAGAATAAAACCCAAGGACACCAGCCAGCTTTGGGTTTTCCTTTTTAGACACATTTCTGATCTTGTAAGTCATTTACAGTGATAAGGATGTGGATTTACCAGACTTATGTGGAACCTGGCAAATCTAAGCATGGAGTGAGTGCTTCTTGGGAGGTTTGAATACAGAAATGCAATTCTCCGCGGCACTTTTTTTTGCCGAGGTACAGAGTATAAAATGCCATCCACTCCAGAATAGTGGCACTTTGTAAATGACTACATATTGTGAATATATATATAGCCAGACTTTAATGCTCCTCACTTAGCAACTGAGAAATTATGGAAATATTTTCAGGTGTTTTCACAGAATAAAAATGAGACAAAATGAGACTATTTTTCTTTTTATTACTCCTAAGGAAATGGGAACATATTAACAAGAGATATCCACCAGATCTAACCCCTTTTCTACCATAAGTTTTGGTGCATGTTTTCTGATCAGCTCTAGCTGTAAACAGAAAGCTTCATCACCTGAGATCACCTGAGGTCCTGGCATGTAAACAAATAGTCAACCATTTCTGTCTCCTCCTGTTTCTGCAGAGCTTCTCAAGAAATGCCTTACTTACTGCAAGTTATCATTGTATTGCCAAAATCAGTGCTGTTGAGATACTTGTACCCTGGAACTTGAGACTGTTCATATTGATTTTATTGGACTTTGTATCAGATTTCAGATCTTAATTTTTTAATATTACTCTTCTTGGTTTAGCTCACAGCAGTCTCATCTACTATCACCACAGATTTTAATGAAGGCAAAGTAATATATCAATTATAACTAGAGCTCTTGTAGATAATACTATTGAAAACAGGGGGTAGTGGGGAGAAAATAGAGAAAAACTATGCTCCCTATATGCTCCCAAAGAAGAATATTTCTTGCTGACTCAAGATTCTTGCACATTAAAAAGAGATGTCTCTGGCTCCTGAGCTCATTCTCCCCGTGGATTAATGATCCATAAGGGACTCCTTGTACCAAGGAGAAGTAAATCACCCCTCCTGCTTTTGACAGGCAGGAACACAACTAGAGAGATAAATGCTTTTGCATTTCTCTGAACTTTGCTGTTACTCCTTGGTAAAAGATTTCCCCTTCTGGAACCCATTAAAATCTATGAATTTCAGACAAAGACTCTTCTTCCTCCTCCCACGTTCTGTGTGAGACGCTTAATCTCTGCTTCCTGGAGACATAACCATTTGTGAGCTGGAAACAGCATGAGCTGAGCCTTTCTGCTCTTGCAGTACCTCCTCTGATTTCCTTTGCTTGTGATGAATGAAACCTTTCATTTCAACAGCATCTGACTTGTGTCAGAAGGTTTATGACTGCAACAACAATGGGGTGGCAGAAAGGGATGTAACTGTTTAAAATGTGTCATTGCTAAATAAGTAAAGATCAGCTTTAAGCACGGGGAGAAAGCAAGAGGAGGTATGACTGCATGACACTATTTTTAAGAAAAAAAATGCTGCCTAGACTTCTCCCCCCTACTTCTCTCCATTACTTGCATTTCCTTTAAGGGAAAGGTCATGCCTTTTTTCTCGGGCTGCTACAAGCCTTCCCCAGACAGGAAGCATATCCTGTGTCCTGTTTTCTCTAGAGGCTAGTAGCAGAACAGATGGGAGCACAACTTCCACAGTGCTGCTTCCACGGTGCTGTTTTTAAGTGACCTGAGTACTGAATCACTGAGTAAATCTCCCTCCCTCTCAAACATGGTGCAGCCCCAGGGCCCTGCAGGGCCTGGCAGCTTCTGGAAATGGCCAGAGAGAGTAATATAAGCTACTCCCTTTGGAGGTCTGGATGCCTATTTTTGTCAGAAGCGAAACGGCAGCAGTCATTGGTGGGGAGAGGGAAGCACATGTTCCGTAATTAAAAACTGTGTCTATGATTTATTCCAGAGAAGAGGGGTGTATTGTCCCCCTTGAATGAGAACAAGAGGCTTGGAAACTGGAACATGTAGCACATGCCATTTTCCACCTAAGTGATTTCCTTCACAACTCTCACCTGAGAAGAAGCTTTCAAGCCCTAAGGGATCAACCCTTCCCCATCACGCCCTGTTGCCTGCAGCACAGAACAAGGTCTGGAACTTGTGGGTGGCTGAGCAAAGTCTGCCAGGGAAAAACTTATAAATGCTGGTGTTCAGCTTTGCAATTGATTTTATTTTCCACTGTTTGGCACTTCAAGGTAGCAGCTTACTGTCTGTGGACATGAGCATCCATATCCCTAAGAGGATAATTTCCTCCTGCTTCCCTGCCCCTCCTCCAGGCCCCCACTAAACATATCCTGGATGAGGGGAGATGTAGCAAGAAATTCAAACTCAATCCCTTGACAGGTGCAAAGCCATGGCATGCCAGCTGTGGTCAAGGGCCATATGTCTCTCCAGAGTCCCAGGGCCACACATATCTGTCATTTCCATTCCCCATCCTTGCTGAAATATTTCCAATCCATCTTCTAAGTAATGGGATTTGGTGCCAATTTTTCCCATCCTTTGTTTCACTGCCATTGCACAATGAAGTGATGTTGTGGCATAACCACAGCTGCCTGTGTGTCTTCCCTGACCCTCATCAACTGTCTGTTAGGTTACACCACTATTAAGGAGAAGAGACTTTTCAAGGGGTGCTGCCACCTCTTCCCATCTGCTACAGAATCCATGACAAGTGATTGCCAACATGGGTTTGATTCTGATGGCTGGATTTTCTTGACTAACTAGGACTTAAAATCTTCTTCAGCTCTGTCCATGAAAGTGCGGTACAAAGCATGGAACCATTGGTCCATCTTACCCATTAGAGCCAGTAGCAGATGCTTAATGGAGAGTTAAGCACAGGGCAACCATCAAGGGATCTGAGGAATGGGAAATTCTTGAGCCAGAATTGGTAATTCAGTGTTTAAAGGGTTGCCTTGGGGTATAAAAGCTTTTGCATTTACCAGAGTTTCTCATATGAAATACTTTAACCTCCTGCTCACATCCAGACTCGGCGCTTGGCAGGACTGAGTTTCGCCTTCCCCTCTTCTTGAATGAGCTCTTTTAAATTGTAGTTGAAGGAATTCGATCTTCAGAGCTCAGTATTATCGAGCGTACAGCTGGCGGCAGGGAGCAGGGCACTCCGCTGCTCAATTTCCCCAGGTAATCCCAATGCCTCCAGGAGTGTGTGATCGTGACTTTATCATTTTGTCCCTTCCAACATCCACCTATACAGCCACTGTTCACTCCAGCAATGGTAAATGCTGTTGCCTGAAGCCAGCTATGCAACTCAGCACAGCATAAGGGTGCTGGCAACCCTAACCCCTTTCTGGGAATGTAGTCAGGATAGGGAATGTCACTGCCACTCCTTCTTCCCTCTACAGGTAGCAGAGCTCCTACCTGTCAGGCAAAAATGTCCAGTGGAAGGCTTTAAGGAGATAAAGCTAGATGGCTGTGTATGTCCCTTCTTCACAAAACCTATGCATCTCCTAGGGAGCATTTCTTGCTGATTGTCTCCTAAAGGGACTCTGAAGAGCACAGAAGCTAGAAAGACAAGTCTTAGAGCTTCTACCTGTGTGTTTAACACTCATGGGGGTGGCAGGGGCACAGGGAAAGACTACCATGTCTTATAGAAATAGCCTAGTAGAGTTAGAAACACAGACATTCAGGTCTTCTGGAAGAAGGAATTAAATTTGACAGAGGAACCCTGTAAAACTGTGGGCTGTTTTATTCACTTCAAATTTTCTATTTCATCTACACAGATGGAACCAAAAAATGCAAAAGAGAAGTGGGCTTTACTCCTCTGTCTTGCAACAGATGGATGCTTCTGTCCAAGCCTTGCTGTGGCATGAAGTACAGCATAGTTCCCCCTGAAATAAAATGTAACTCACACATATCTCAGGGTGGAACTTGGCTCTTAAACAAAATTTAATGGGAGTCTGCTCTGGCTGAACTCTACTTATGACTTCATATTTTCCAGGACTGTGCTAGTGCTGTTGGTTTGCTCATTTTTCTTTTTTTTTTTTTTTTTTTCCATTCTTCTTATACTAATAGGTGTTTCAGTGGGATAACTTGACCTTAAGACACTGTTCCAAAGCAGACCTCTCTGGTCTTGGATATGTTATGCAAGTGCTTTGAGAAATTTGCAGGCTTTCTCATGAGTGCTTGAGAAGGCAGATTTTTGCAACCTATTAGGCAGCATCAACTGGTAAATTAAACTGGAAAGCTGGAAAGCAGAGAAAGTGGACAGAGGCTCTCGATGATGTTCCTGGTCCTTGCTTCTGTTATGTTTCTCATATTCATTGAATAGAATTTTTAAAAATTTCTCCACTGGCCCTACTGAGCAGTTCAGAGGTGTGAGAACCCACTTCAAAGGGAGCAGATCAGTTTAGTGGTGAGAGCTTTTGCAAACCCCACCTTGTATGTGTGCCACTTGGTGTTCCACATCATGTATTGGGACAGTGCCCTGCTTTGAGACAGAAGGGCCAGCAGTGACTGCTGCTGCTGGGCCACAAAGCCTGATCACTCCTGATTCACCTGTGGAAGAGCAGCATGCCCATAGGAAGGCAGGTACAGGGTAAGTTCTGCCCTAGGGTCCCTATTTTGACAGCTGAGAGAGGGACCCTACTTCTTAATGCATTCCAAAATATTCTTACACAGGGAATACCAAGCCCAACTTTTTCCATGACCTTCTAGGGCTACTGCAGTTCAAAGGAGTCACTGGGCTGTGAATATCTGGAGTTTTCTGTTCTGCTGAGAGTACCATTGAAAAGAAATCTTCAGATTTAACCAGCTGTTTTTCTCCTCATGCTTTTCTTCTTGGAGGTTTACTTTTTCTGAGTGTAGATTTACGACATATATCTCCCACCCAAAAGAACATTCCTGCTTTTTGCCCTCTCTGTCTGAACCTACCAAACCCCTCCCTATTAAGAGATAACTGACAGTCAGACTACATGGTGATTTGGATCAATTTGCTTATTTTAAATAACCTCCTACAGTACATAGTAAATATAAGTAAATAAATAAATAGTAAATGGAGGAAGGAGCTTCCCTTTTGTTTTTCTGCTGGATCAGCTTGGAAGGAAAATGTTTAGGAACAAGAATGCCCTTTGCTGCAGGAATGTAGCAGCCAGCTCAAATCACAACAATTCACTCACAGCTTTCCTGCATGTGTATTTCATGTATTTAGGAAAGGAGCAGCCCAAAGGCTTTACAGTAAGTGATAAATAAGTTGGTCAGAGAAGTACCATAGCAAGCATTTGTTGCTATTGAAAACTACTAGACCATATTTCTTTGCTTAATGACACACATTAATCCTCCATTGAAATTTCCAGGGCTGTCCAAGTTGAATCTGGCTTTAAAGGTTAAAAATACAGTCCAAAATATAAAAAATGTATCATTCTGACCAAAGAAGGGAGCTGAAAAAAGTCTCAGCAACATTCCTTTGTTTTTTTCTTTGCTTTTTAAACCACTAAGGATGTCATCTACAAGCTTTGAAATGGTTTCAAAAACATGACATTTTTTTAATTGGTGACCAAAATATGAATAATATCCAAGTGCCCACTGCTACTTCTGTTTTCAGTCCAGTTTCCTAATGAAATGAGTCTTATGTGTTCCTGCTGTCTATCTGTCTGCTTAATCGTCTGTTCATCCATCTGTCACTGCTCATTAAGAACTTCTGGATCCACCAACCAGTTTCAACCAGATTTGAAAGAGAAGCAGAAGCATCAGAAATTATAATCATTCTCCAGGTTGTATGAAAGTCAACACTGTCTACACAGAGCCATTCAAGTGAATAGGAACACAAAAAGGACTCCTTATTAGGAGATAAAATGAAATTAAGTTCTTTTCTAGTTAGGAATGTGGTAGCATCAAGTTTTGCCATGGTAAGTTTGCTTCCATAAACATGACTGCAATTTAACAGCCAAAATGTAGAGAATAAGATACCATTTAAGCACCTATAGAAGACATCCAGCCCTTCTGACTATGGCATTTTGAAAGCTCTACAAAAAAAAGGCTCTCAGCACTTTATAACAAGGCTAAGCCTTCAGCACAAGCTTTGGAAAGGGATGGCTAAGAACTGCTAACAGTAATGGTTGGGATTTATTTTCCATATTTATAGACTCTAGAAACCTGGGCTTCTAATTGAAGCTATTCTAGATTTGCTTATTTATTAATGGGAAGGAAATTCCCACACCATACTCCAGGATTCACCATACCTCTGTTGAGTTTGAATAGATCTTCTTGCAAAAATGCATGTCAGAACAAACCAGAACAGAATAGAATGTTCTAGTTGGAAGAGGTCCACAACAATCATCTAGGCCAACTGCCTACTAGTGTCCTCTCTGCAGCATCTGTGGAGACAGATGAGATCATACAGACTCCTTTCTAGCATTCAAACATCTTGTTAGGCTGGTTATTAGCTTTCCACCTACATGGTACTTATCATTCATGTTTCATTGGGAGAGAGGAGCATTAGTAAAAAACTGTTAATTAATCTCACAATGTAAGTCCTGTGCTGAAAAATATTCAGTATATGGTTTCAATGAGGGTCCCTTCCTGCTTAGCTGTTAATGTGTTCAATATGCTATTTGTCAAACAATGCCAGACAACTGTCCAAAAATAATACACAAACAAGCCTTTTTATATTTTTTTCACTCTTTTTAAAAATTATTGCACAATCTGTCCAGAATTGCTCAGATGAATGATAGATGGTAAAGAAGTTTTGCTAAAATTGCTTAATTCAATTGAGACAGCTTGGACTGATACATAAATGCTTTTCAAATAATAAAATGGGCTTTGTCTTTAGAGCAGATATGCAAAAGAAATCTACATATTCATTGAAGAATCCTTGGAAAATAAGAAATGTTGTTGCCTTGAGCTACTATTTGCCTTGCAAGTTTCTAAGGTGTTTCAGTATGTTTTATTTTCTTTTTTTAATATACTCAATATTCAAAGCATTTGGAAGATTGTTTCCACTACAGATATCTCCATTAATAATATTAACCTCGACAGTGCTCCAGGAAAGATCTCTGTGTCCCTGAAGAGCATATGCTAAACATCCTGACATTTCCACTTGCAACACATAGTAGAGAGTGCCTTAGGCAAGCACTGCTGTATGAGCTGGATGTAGCTGAATACAATTCTTATCAAATAAGTCAGTGGATGGAGCACAGAGAATTCTCATTTCTAAGAATTATCACTTGTTGGACTGCTTTGCTATAAAATATTGGGGGTGGGAATGAGACATAGTGGAAGAAAATTGACCGTGTTGGTAAAATGATTATACTTTTCTAAGGATAGGAGCTTGGTGCTTCATTCTTTGCACTGTTACAGTAATATCTTTGTGCATGACTGCAGGCTTTCACCCGATTTCAGGTGATTTCTAGATGCCATCACCTGTAGCTTGATCATATCACCTCTAATTTAAGCACAAGATCAAGTTTTTTCATCTCAAAATGAGAAAAAGACATTTATCAGCCTCAATAGAATAACTGCCATGTTTCTATCCTAGCATGTCAGTGTTCATTACAGAATCACAGAATATGTCGAGTTGGAAAGGACCCACAAGGATCATCATGTCCAACTCCTGGCTTTGCACAGGACCACCCCCAAGAGTCACACCATGTGCCCAAGAATACCGTCCAAATGCTTCTTGGACTCTGTCAAGCTTGGTGCTGTAACCACTTCCCTGGGGAGCCTGTTCCAGTGCCCAACCACCCTCTGGGTGAAGAACCTTTTTCTAATATCCAACCTAAACCTCCCCTAACACAACTTCAGGTCATTCCCTCAGTTCCTGTCACTGGTCACCACAGAGAAGAGATCAGTGCCTGCCCCCCCTCTTCCCCTCACAGGGAAGTTGTAACTGCAATGAGGTTTCCCCTCAGTCTCCTCCAGGCTGAACAGACCAAGTGCCCTCAGCTGCTCCTCATACGGCTTCCCCTCAACGCCCTTCACCATCTTCGTTACTCTCCTTTGGACACTCTCCAATAGCTTAATATCTTAATATCTTTCTTATATTGTGGTGCCCAAAACTGCACACAATATTCAAGGCGAGCAGAGCAGAGTGGGACAATCCCCTCCCTTGACTGGCTGGCGATGCTTTGCCTGATGCCCCCAGGACAGGGTTGGCCCTCCTGGCTGCCAGGGCACTGCTGACTCATATTCCACTTGCCATCGACCAGGACCCCCAGGTCCCTTTCTGTGGCACTGCTTTTCAGCATCTCATTCCCCAGTCTGTACATACATCCTGGGTTGCCGCATCCCAGGTGCAGAATCCAACACTTTCCTTTGTTAAACTTCATACAATTGGTGATTGTCAAGCCCTCTAATTTGTTGAGATCTCTCTGCAGGGCCTCCCTGACCTCGAGGGAGTTGAAAGTTCCTCCCAGTTTTGTGTCATTTGCAAACTTGCTCAGTATCCTTTCCAGTCCTATTTCTAAATCATTTATGAAGATATTGAAGAGAGCTGGGCCTAATATGGAGCCCTGTAGAACCCCATTAGTGACAGGTCACCAGTCTGATGTCACCCCATTCACTATTACCCTCTGTGCTTGACCCATGAGCCAATTGCTCGCCCACTGAGTGATGTGTTTATCCAGCTGTGTGCTGGACATTTTGTCCAGAAGGATACTGTGAGAGACAGTATAGAAAGCTTAGAACAGGTTTTCTGCCAGCAACAGAACCAGTAATACACTCTTGGTTTTAGGTTTATGCCTCTGCCCTCTAAATCCCATCTTCTGCATACACTGGCCCCCTACCTCAGCAGCTCCCCATCAGGAGGGGAAGCACCTTACTGCAGCTCCTCTAGATCTATGTGCATGATGGCTGGAAAGCATGTGTTTACTGAAGAACTGACTGCTACTGCTAAACAGAGATTTAAAATGCTGAGCCCTCGCTGCCTTTCCTTCACTGCTGGATTACTCTAGTCTACCTTTTCTCTCCGGTCTACAGTTGTTGTGAAAATTGAAGCAAAATTCTTATCTTTGCCTGCTTTTCCTTTAAAACAGTTGGAGTTGAATAATGGAGTCAAAATCTGTGAAGGTTACAAGGACAGCCTGGCTGATAATAGCAACAGAAAAAAAGAATGCAAAAATGTTGTCAAGTGTATTTGATGGAAATATTTCAAATACTAACAAATGCTTCAGACTGTCTTAGTTAAGGAAACTAACTTTAACTAATGTTTGTGTTAGTGCCAAATCCATAAATGCTTAGTGCCATGTCCATAAAAAGGGTATGTTTCTAATGTAAACTAAACCCTAATCTTGAGAAGTTATTAAGGTCATAAAATGAAACATAACATTGAGAAACAGAGATCACCTTATCCTCTTATGACATGGTCAAAAGGCCTGAGAGCCAGGTCTGAGGCTGGTAGACCTGTTAGTTACAAATTAAAAGCTTGTTTTGGTAAACAGTTACAAGCAGCTTAGCAGTTAAGTTGTCTTACTGTATCATATAAACATTTACAGAAGGGTTTGGGAAGGAATTATCACGTCTTCCAAGATCTCTTGGCCTCTGGCTTTTCACTGAAAGTTTCTGGCTCAAATTTTTATGCTTATATTTCTAACATGCAAAGTTTAGGTCAGCGGGGTGTGCTGCTTTCATGCACTGTCTCTCAAGAATTACAAGTATCAGTTACAGGTTGTCAGATGGGCTTTCGCTGTGTCCGTAATCAGGTGCTTTTATTGCCTATGATCACCTGCAACATTTGCAATGGTTGATCAATTAATCCAGGGACTCTTTCTGTTTAGCTTTGATCTCAGTGAATGAGCAAAAGCCTGGTTTTTTCCCTTTTGATTCAATAAAAAATGACTAGAGCTTGAAATTGTTGACTTTGGAGGAAAGTGAGACAAATTATTTGGCAGATTCACTGGATATTTATGTTTCTTTCAAAGCCTTCCCAATTATAAAGTCCTCAAAAGCAGTACTCTGTTCTGAAGAAGAGGGAAGAGGTGGGAGGAAGAGAGACGTACAGGAAAATGTCCTGCTCGTGGTCTGTGTCTTATGGATTGATTCATACCCCCTTTGTCACTCCTTCTTCAATGAAGCAAGTCCAGGTCAATTTATCTTCCTCAGCAAAATGTTGTACATGAGCTGGCTTTGATGGCTGTAGCAGGAAGATGTAAATGATGGCTTGGTTGCATTAACATATTTCCATGGAAGAGTAAGGAACTTTTTGCAGTGATATAACTATATGCGAGGCAGACAAAACAGAACACAACTTCCAAATTCCCATATGCAGCCTTTTTTGAAATAGATTAGACCTTCTTCCAGGTCCTCATACTTCATGCACCTTTGTTCTTCAGACATTGAGCAGCTTTCCAATGGGATCACAGCAAAAACCAGCCACCACACATGAGCAGCAAGTGCACTGCTGGGTGGTCCTTGGTGGCTTCCCCCATCTCATCTCTAAAGACAAGATTTCTACAGCATCCTTTTGTGAGCTTCATTGCCCCAGTGCTAGGGAGGCAGCTACTTCCTCTTGTTGCTCTCTGCTCTGAGCTTCTTCTGCCAACCCTGAAACCTTCTGATCCTTCCTGACGCTACAGAGACAGAACCATCTAAACTTTTCTACTGTTTCTTTACTGTATATTTACATTCGTGTGAATACACAGGACACAATAAATATCTGTTACCAGCTACTCTGAGCAAAGAGCTAAAGTCTCTAGTAATTGTAAAATAATTAAAAAAAAAAAAGGGATATGGTTCAAACTGTTCAAACTGAAAGGGGAAAGGGGAATTTGAGAGGACTGTCAGTTCTTTTTGGTGACAAACAGAAAAGTTTAGTTTTAAAACAATCTGTAGGTTTTTTAGATTATATAACCCTTTAAAATACAATTTTCTTCCCTTTTAAAATTTGATAGGATTTTTTAATTTCATAATATAGAATATCTCTTCACTTTTAAAAGATCCTTATTATTTTTTAACCTAAAATAATATCCCAAGTTTCATTAACATTTTCTCCTTGTCCCTCTTATCATTAAGGGATATCATATGATTACTTTTTGACAAGATGACTTTTAGTGTATCTCTCCATCTCTGATTTTCCCTAAGACCCTAGGGCACTTCAGCTTCATAAAAGAAGGAGAAACTGTGTGAGCAAAGCCATTATTTCCTCAAACATTGTAAAATGTATTTTGTCTTATTTACTTTATAACATTCTAGAATGGTGAAAAAATATTTTGCTCACATTATATACCAGAATCAAATGAGAAAATTTTTTGGCAATCCTAACCTAATTAAACTAATTTCATAAATGCCTTTTATCCTCATTATATCACAAAGTGTCAAAAGTCAAACAGACCTTTGTTTTATTTGAATGAAACTGTACTTTGTCTCCTCAGAATTAATGGCAAAGTACTTGCTAGCTAGGATAGCAAGAGAATTGAGCCCAGTGCATTTTAATTTCATAGATATTTTTAATCTGCATGATTTACCTTACATTTGCAACACAGTCCATTTACTTCCCCAAAAGATCATGTAGTTGTTGTTGTTATATGTCACCATTATTGTCCTTATAATAATTTAGTATACAAATGGAAGCCAAATTGTTCTGTCTCTTTTCCAGATTGACAGATGAGAAACTGTTCCTTAATTTTGAAAGAACAGCCTTGATGTGTTTCATTGTCTAATGGGACATGGTGATGGCTTTTTCAGCAGAATATGTCAAACTGATGGGTTCAGGCTGATGACCCTTTGGGATAAGAAATGCCAGCTCTGGCAGGGCACTGCAGACTTACTGGCAAATATTAAAATAGGTAATGACTTTTTTTTTTTTTTTTTTAATTCAGAAAGGCCTCAGTGAGATGCATCTGATATTGTAACACAGGCCAGAGAGCAGCCTGAGCAATTAACATATTTCTAACATGAAGTTTTCAGAAGTTGGTTTGACTCATTTTTACACATGCAGTTGCAGTGAACCAGTTCTAACTCTAGCTTGTAAATTAAATCAGTGTGCTAAGGTTAATAGATTAATGATTTTCTCATGAATGCAGTGTGTTGGCAAGGCACAAACATAAACCAAAGGGCAAGAAGGACATACCACAGTTGCATAAACAATGGAGGTGTTAAGACTTCATTAGTTCTTTCATACTAAATGTGTGTTAAGAAAAGTCTTGCATCAGTGAAGACAACAGGGACACATTAAGACCTGCTTTTACAGTCAAGAGGAACAATGGCTGCAGAAGGGCATAAAAAGAACAAAAAGAGCCCCTGGGAAAGGAGCAGTTATAATAAATACATTTTTATATACAGAATATAAATAAAATCAAAATTGTGATAATTATAGTAAAGGTTTTTAACAAGTTCAAAAGCTTCCTGGTAGACTCTGTATAGTCCTCAATGCCCTCAAAAGTTTATCATTACTAGGAATGCCCTAGGAAGGAAATGACTGCCTTAAGGAACTCAGCCCATCATTCACATAGATTGAATGAATTTCAAGCACTTCTTATGCAATGAACAGGCACACCAAGAGAGAAAATGGGTTGCCCAAGAAAGCACTTAAAGACTTACTTGAGAGCAATTTAGCAGCCAAGGCTTTGTCTGAGATTGTAACCAAGCAGTCAGCAGTGGAGCGTCATGATGGTTGAGGTTGAAAAGACTCAAAAGCACAAGCTTGTGGGTAGGAGAATCCTGAAAGGCAGAAGCAGGCTGCCTGACTGCTATTGAGTGGCTTTGAAAACTGTGCTGTAAAAGCTGCTTATCACACATTAATATCTGTGTACTCAGCTTGACAAACTCACTCCAAAACCCCAGTATCATCCACTGCTGCATGGGAATCGTGACATAAGCTTCAATCTCAGGCTTTTCTTTCTGTACTCAACACTACCATCTTTAGTTTGGAACTTTATCTCAGGAGATTAGAGAGGCCTTGATAAGTTTGAGGCAAGGTCTATGTTATCCCATTAAATTGCCCCTGTGGATTACACAGCAGAGATTTGGTGACATCTTGCAGGATGATTCCCATGCAGTCCTGTCAAATATACCAAATGGCATCCTTCAGCAGGTATGGATTTCCTTTCATGCTTTTTCCATGTGTAAATCCATAACAAACATGTAGGTACTCAAATTTCTAACTAAAGTGCTAACTGCAAAACCGCTAAGGGTGCAAATACTGCATTTTTTTCTGGAAACTCTTTTAGCAGGCAAAAACAATGCCCAAAAATCAGAAAGCTTGAAGCTCTCTACAAGTTTATCCCATGTTTCACTGACAGCAGCCACCAAAGCACTTAAAAGTTTTCTGCAAGCAACAGGATCTAAACTCTGAGCTTTCTATGCTGAGTGGGAGAAAGCATTTGTGGAATGAACATCCCCATTCCCATGAAGGCCCATGACCATGTAAGTTGAATGGTCGGTCAGTTTGAATGCCTCAACATGGTTCGGCCTCTGAAGTACCTCACTGACAAGTCTTATAGCTCTACCAGGATTCCCAGAATACTTCATGTTTTCCTAAAAGACCTGTTTCCTCGTGTCACAAAATCATGCCAAGACCTCAGTTTTCATCTCCAAACCACATTTTGTCTTTGGTATTGCAAAAAAAGGCTTGAAAGTACTACTTAAATGAAGCTCAGATATAAAAGTAAGGGTAAATAAAAAAAAAAATATTTTAAGAACCGGTGTCAGAATTTTGAACAGGAAGTGCTTTATGGCTTTTAGTGGTTCAAATTTGCAATTTATAGAAGAAAAAAAACTATTACAACTGCCAGAGATGTACACAGTAAAACTGGGAGACCACTGAACCTCCAACAAACACTTTCACTGCTGGACCTACCTCCTTCAAACAAGTTCTCCTCTGCCAAAGTGAAACAGGATAGGTTTAAATTAGGGGGGAAAAGCTACCAAAATTCATAAAATCAAGTTTGGTTGGAAAACTGCACCTAGAGGAGGCGGTTTAACAAATTTACCAACAAATTTAACAGGAAAAACTCACCACTGGCTACCTTAAAATACAAGGTAGTTGTACTGTTTTTTCACCTTTGCAGCAAAAAGCCAGAGATCTTCAATATTTAAGTCAGGAATATTCCTGGGACTTTCAGAGACTCCTACCTTCTCAGCAGGATGTGATTGATGAGAATGAGACAGGTAGCAATTGTTCTATTGTAAAAATTCCTTATCTGTAAGTTTATGGGCAGAACTGAAATTTGACGAATTTCAGGTCATGACACAAAGGTATTTCTTTCCCTTCATTCTTACTTTTAGAAACACTTTCTAACAACAGATAATTTGATTTGTATATTCTATTCTTGATTTAGTCAACTCAATCTGATGGCCAGAAATTTTATGAAAAACAAGTTTTTCCACTTTTTTTTTTTATTTCTGTGTGTCATGGTAACCAGTGGCAGTAAATAACAACACTGTCTAAACACTTTCAGGACCAGATTGTAGCTGGATAAGGGCCAGTATAACAGTGAGAGGAAGCTTTGCAGGGACAATTTAGCAGCAGATAACACAAAAGATGTCCTTGAAACAAAGGAAAATAATCAAAACAGGTGCAAGAGCATCAACTGAAACACAGACCTCTGAGCACTCTGTGTGGGAAGAAGAGCAGAATAAAGAAGGTACAGGGCCAAAGCCATTGCTGAGCTAGAAATTCCATCAGTATGTTTGATATCTTTTCTCCCTCAGAAAGGGAAAATTCAGTCCTATAATAATGTAGTGTGTTTCTCACATAGACTGAGTTTAGAGAGACTATGCTGAGGTTCCTGGCCAGCCATGGATTCCCTCTGGACAGCGACTGCTGTCTCACTCCTGGTCAAGGAAGAGATTCTCATTTCATCACATATGCCTTGCATGTTCCTCAGTCATGTTTCATGAAGGGTGATACTGCCAGAATCTTGAACAACACTGATACTTTTCACCCTTGCTTATCGATCTTGTGATACTGCCATGAATCACATCGCTATTTTTGGACAAAGTGAAATTTCATTAACGGTGTCTCTGCCTTCTCCATCATCATTGCTCCTAAACTGATCTGGGGAGCAGACCTTGGAAACGTCTGGCCACTGGTGGTAGCTGCAATGTTCTGGCACTCTGGATGATGAAGCAAAATGTTGTCTGAGAGGACAGCAAGCCTTTTTTGTGGTCAAAAGTGAACACACATAGGAGAAGTCAGATTCTCGTGCTTGCGGGAAAATGAGAACTGTGTTGAGTGAAGCCACATCACAGTGTTTGCTGGTTACTGAATGGCACAGCATTGTGAGGTTAACAGACCAGTGCCAGGTACAACAGTTTAAGACGAGTCCAGGACTCTTTTGCTAACTTAAAAAGCACAGTATGGAAATGAAAACTTTTTTGCAAAGTGATGATACTGTAATCCATTATCAAAAAGCACTGCGGTAGAAAGTACTGGAGATAAGGCACCTGCTTGTTATCTGAGTCTGAGAGGCACCTGGGAATGCCAGGTAAGAGCAGAGAGTTACTCAGAAACCTTTTTATAAATAAAGGGATACTAATTTGATCTGGAATTAATGTTTGGAAGCAAGTTATGTAGCTAGGGAAGCACTTGAGAATTCACACCTTCAAGTATTTGATTGCTGTAGAGGAGCCTGGGTTTTTGGCATGCAGCATATATTTGGTGTGTAAAGAAATACTGAGCAGTATGACCTTGAGGCAATTATCTCTTCTGAGGCACATGGATTTTGAATGAACATAGACATAATTAGAGTTCTTAAATTACATAAGGCATGCTTGCTCTTTCCATCAATGTATAGATGGAAGAAAGTGTGGGAAGGATCTCTAGGGGAGAGAAAAGCACTCCTACTTTCTAGAAAAAGCATCTCCCATATTTGGGAAAATATTTGGATCCTTTGAATCTCAGCTCTCCTCATCTTGTTGCAAACTGATATTATGGTCTGGTCATGAGTAAGGAGAAAACTGTTAATACTATCTTAACCTGAATCATACATATAGATTTAGCAAAAGGAGAGCCAGATATCAGTCATAGTGCCACTGTTGAGTTTATAGAAGGATTTGGAATTAGTTTTTTACCTTTTCCAGAGAACTTCTCTATCTACTGCATTTACCAAAGGCAAATAAAAAGGAGTTCTCACATAAAGGTATTTCTCTGGTTTGAAAACCAGTATAATTTAGGATTATATAACTGGTACAAAACTAAACAAAGAAATTAGTGTCCTGTCATAAACTTAGAGTGGAAAAACTCCAGGAGTTCATCATACTCTGAGATATCCACATAATTCAGGACTATGTGGGCTGATACTAGTGGCATGAAATAAGGAGCTAAAAATAATTCCAAATTCTACCCTGATCAATTAAGATAGTGAATAAATGCTTGTCTGCTTGTTTTTACTTCTACTTAAGGTCTATATCAAACAATAAGAAGAGAAATATCTTCACTAGTTTTTGGAATATTTTTTCATCTCCCCTTAAATAGCTTTGGCTTTTTAGATATTTTGAGTATTCTTAGTAAGTGCTATAATTAAGATTAATTCAAATTCTAATTGTTCTTTCAGAAGCTTACATTTCAGACCAGTTTCTTACTTTTCAAAAAGACATGGTCATTCAAAAAGACATTCTCTTTTGCATTTCAATTATAAAGTTTTTGGGTTTTTTTATAAATTTTAATCCAGCAAAGATCATAATTTGATTTATCAGCAGTGAGTTCAGACTTACTCTAAGTGGGGACTGTTTCATACCGCAATGTAACAGGCTTGCTTTGATTCCAAATATAAGCTTAAAAGAAAACAAATGGTAAGTTTAAAAACAGGATATTGCAGATAAATAAATACTAATTGAAATCAATACAACCAGATTAATTTAAATTGAATCAAGATCCAGACCATACTCTGAAGAGCCATAAATGGGAAAATAAATAGACATCAACATTTTTTTTCCCCAAAACTACCTTTCTGAGAGTAATCGCAGTGCCTAAATGCTCTTAATTTAATCATTCTCTAGAGGATGTTACAGGTAAGTGCTCATAATAAACAGTAGGTGTTTCCCTGAGGGCCATGATAGTTTGCATAATGTGCTAGCTATTTATTTTCCAGTGTAATGGTGACAGAAAACTGTTACAGTACAGCTAACTCTAATGTGAAATTTCATAAATATCTTTTGCTAACTAGAGATCTTGTTTAAGTTCTGAATTTCACAGGTTAAAACAATGCAGCACCATCACTACAGTCACTGCTGCTACGTATGATCCAATTCCTTTTTTTTAATTAACTTTTGTATGTTCTATTCTATTTATAGATGGAGACATCGAGATCCCCACAGCTGGAGCAGATGTGGCTGTTATTGGAGGTAAGTAGCAGACCATACTAAGCAGCACCATAAGAATTAAAACAGCAGGTTGGTTGCATTTTGCAAAACCTCTGCTTTGCTGACAAGACAACAGGAGTGGCCCAATCAGAGTTAATTAGGCCAGTGGGAAATCTACTCCCAGAGGGGCTATTGGCAAGATAACGAGATGAGATAATGAACATAAACCATATACCGAGCAGTACCACTCCCATCCATTCTCCTTTTTAGGACAAAATACCTGGCAGTCCAATAGCAAGTCAGTGTCTGATACCCTTCATTATTCACTGAGTCAAGCTTGTCCTTTAATACAGAACTGATGTAGCACCTTTGATTTGAGCAATGTTAGCTCATACCAGCTGACCCTTTATTGTTACAGAATTCACCGCTGTATATTTCCTAGTGTTCCATTAAAGCTCTCTCATGCATTTAAACTAAATACAGTTGTCAGAATAAATGAGGAAGGCTATGGTCATGGAGAGAACCTGTCTTTTTATTTTTATTGTGTTTGTTCATTTCCATGCTAACACACTAATTTCAGTCATTCACAAGGGACTATACCAATCATTAGTGCAAATTGGTGAGGTTCTGCTATATTTCCCTCAGGTCCCATCTCTGGTAACTTTAATTTCAGCTTTCTGTGAACAAGTAGCAGGTAAATTGATTTGTACTTAGTCCCTTAGGCTTATTAATATTGTGCTACATCTAAAGCCTATTAGAGCCTCTTGTGTCAAGGGATACCAGTGAGGTCCTAAAAGCTGATGAAGCCCACACTGCAACCGTGATATTATTGCAAACCAAAATTTCTTTGTATAAACAATTTTATTTCTACTAGGAGTAACTTCAGTTTTCAGAACAGGCACCATGAAATCTGAGGGATAACATTAAGGCATATATTTTGAGGTAGAGTTATAATCTTTATTTACCCTGCTAACATTCTGTCTATTCCCATGCTTTTATGCCAGTAGGGTATGCCCACTCAGTTTACAGATGCTGATAAATATAAAGCCCCTGCCACATATTGGGAATATAGGATACAGAAAGAGATACTGTCTACCAACCCTTCACTGTCTCTGCAGAGTAGTAGGCAATTCCAGTGAGCAATTCATCTGACAAAATGAAGGTACTCCATTCTAGAAAAGGAATGACCACACACACACACTCCCACACCCTCCAGTGACAGCATAGAAAGCCTTAGGAATGTCCTGTTCTGGTTGTTTTTATTGTGCATTTCCTTGATGTTTGATTTAGTCCTGGAGTCATGAATATAGAATCAGCTCAGTGTCATGTACAGAATCTTAACTGAAGCGTTAAAAAGCACATCCTGGATGCATGCAAAAAGTGTTTAAAAATTATAAAAGTCACACAAGTTGAATAAACTTCAAAATACTTCATTTATTTTCAGGATTTTTAAGCAAAGAATTTGATCTAGGAGGAAGGGAATAGAGTTTGTAGGCTTTTTAACAATGGACTGGTCAGGGATGCCTCTCTTTTAGGGAGTTCTACCTTTCGCGGTAGCAAAGGAGCTTGATTTACTTTTCTTCACCAGGAGTGCTTCCATTCACCATTTAGTCCCATGTACATTTGTTTTACCTCTAGAAACTTTTGTCCAGTAAACACATTGCTGTAATTAGCCTTAGTCCAGGAGACAGGAAAGATGTATCCAGAATCCCTTCCTTCTCCCAGATGTCACTTGTACATTTGTTACAATCAGACTTTCCTAATTAGAGCACAGAATGAAATGGCAGCTTGCAAATACAGAGCAGTACCAGTCACACAGCTCCTCCTATTTGTTGAATGTGTCCTCAGAATACTCAGTGCCCTGAACATCTCCTGAAATTGAGGACACGTGAGAAGCCAGGGTCGGGTTGTCTGTAAACCACCCCCCCCCCAGGGTATATGTTACCAGAAGGATGAAAGAAACCTATTGGCTTTCCTTTATGTTCTCGTATTTCTCCTCATTTTGTAATGAACTTTTAGCTCCCATGTGTTCGACCAAATTGGTTTGAAAGAGAGCTAGTGAGAATTTGTCCTGTATTCCTGCAGCATCTATATCCCCTTTTTTTCCCTTTTCTTTTTTCGTAATGTCAGACTGTTCTGACTCTGGCCACTGCAACATGCAAACACTTATGATACATGAACCAATCCAATCCAAGTTGTGATGTCTGGCTGTGAGATACTTCTCATATTTTATTACCGGTGACACATTTAACGGGTCTCTTTCCTCTAGGTGTGATTGCTGCAGTGGTATTTGTCCTCATTTGCCTGCTGGTGGTGATGGTTCGGTACATGTACAGACATAAGGGCACCTACCACACCAATGAGGCAAAAGGAACTGAGTTTGCCGAAAGCGCAGATGCCGCTTTGAAAAATGACCCTGCTCTCCAGGAAGCAGTGGATGAGAGCAAAAAGGAATATTTCATCTGAGAGGCAAGGATTTCCATGGAGGCTTCCCCAAGGGAATCAATGAGAAATGTTACATCAACAGAAGTGCTAAGAGATGGATAATAGGAGGATACAGGCAAGCATCCTAATTGAAAAATATCTCTTTGCTTCTTCTGTCACTGGGTTGTTTCTTTTCCTATACCAGTGAAGAACTCTAAATGCCAGATACTTGCCTGTTGATTTTATTAGCAACACAGCTGGTCACAGTTGAAATCAATATCAGATAAGAAAAAACAAAATCTCAGTATGAGTGATACACCAAAACCAGATAAAGATAGCAAATGTCAAGCCTTGACATTTGGTGAAAGTAGCAGATGCCAAAGAAAAACATCCTCTTAGAGTTAATGATGCATCCTATGCTGATATGATACAGAACTATCTGAAGTTGAATTTCAAATGGTAACAAAACAAACATTCAATTAGATAAAGCTGATGTAGCTGGAAAAAAAATAAATCTGTAGCCCAGGTATCTCCTCCCGCCTCCTTAAATGTGCATTTTTATTTGCACAGGGGAGTTTGTTTTGTTTGTTTGGGAATTTACACTGGGATTTTTTTTAAATTTTTTAAATTTTATACATATAAAAATCAAAGACACTTCAAAGAATTAAAACTGTTGGAAAACATGGAGAAGGTAAGAATGAAGGATTTATTTCTGGCTTTCTCTGCATGGCACCTTGAGAACTGCAAAGTGTTGGAATTTACAAGGTAGTATATAATAGCCAGTAGACTTACAAATATGATTCCAAGTAGTTGGTAGGTTTTCTGCATACATGCATAGATATTAAAAGGTAAAGCCTCCTGGTTTGAGCAGGCCTTTTGAAACAATGGAGCTCAGCTACATTTTTTCATGTAAGATATTTTTGCCTGACTATTTATTTATTTATTTTGAATTTGAAAATTCTCTTGAATGCAAACCAACAGGATTTTGGATTTTTGCAGGGAGAGGAATTCAGTTCTAGTGCAGATACCAATAAGTGTTTAAGAAATGCAACCATATGACTACCACTATAAAGAAGCTTTTTCATCTGCATCCCACTGATTTCTCCCTCTGTATGGCTTCTGTATATCCTTTGCATTGTGCTAGACAAGAGAATTACACTGACCATTGATGTTTTATTATAAATAAATAAATATACCAGTCATGGTGGTCACATGAAAAGACCTTATTCCTCACCTAAGAATCGATGGTGATGAGTTTTTTATCCCAGTAAGTTGGCTTCCTAATTGAAGCCCATAATTAACTCCATAAATAAGAAAATTGTTCTCTGCACCTGCTCATCCACACCTGTGATGGTGCCCTGGACTACTGAAAAGAGAGGAGAAGAAATAGAAGATAACAAATAAGATGCTGATGAGCTCTGCTCAACCTGATATATTTTTTCCTGTGTTTGGGTCTATATATGTGTGTACACATATATAAAGTCATCTACATCTGTGCTTTCAAGACATTTTTGCAGATCACTTGTGCTCATTTCTTGGCACCAAAGCTTGGAAAGCTCCTGAACTCCAGTGTTCATTATTGACATTGGTCATAAAAATGCTGTAAGATAGATCTGAACAAGAAAAGACTCTGAGGACCGAAGTGAAGAAAAATGAGACATTTTTGTCTTTCAATCACAATCTCAATCTTTGCTCAGTATCTGGAGAGGATGGACTCTGAATTATTCTCAGAATTAATCTTAGCTGTAAAACTGAATTTTCAAAACTGAAGACCCCTGATCCTCTGGTTTAATAAAAATGTAAATGTTTGCTCTGAAAAGAGGATAACTGGGATGGCTTGAGCTCTGCTGCATCTCCCACACAAGGTGTGGGAACACCAAAGAACTTTCCTCCAGCACTAGCAGGACCTATAGAGGACTACCAGCCTTTTGTCCCCTTTCATATACTCAAAACTATGTAACAATACTATAGCTGTTAAAAAATATTGACTTTACAGGAAGGTGTGAGGGACTTAGGGAATAAATTCCTGCCTCTCTCCCCAGTCATGAAATTCTGGCTTTTGCTACTTGAGCCTGCTGATTTTTATTAAACAACGGTGTCATATCTGATACACAGGAGAACCTAACTTAGTGCCTCTTTTGGTGTGGGTGTGAGTTTCTTAATTATGAGGTAGACTTAGACAAACTACCATATTGGAATTATAGAGACATGTGATGGTACAACATGAGGTCAGTGGACCTCAGCCAATTCTTACCAATTCAGTCAACACCAGATTTTGTGTCATTGCTTCCCCTAAATCTGAACTGAATGGAATTTCTTGTCTTTGACCATATCTCTTCTTAGTTAACACTCTTTATCTCATTTTCCCTTTTTATCTAGGGGTGACAAACAGTCCAAGCATACAGGAACAGCTTCCCTGTCAGTAATGAGCCACTGAATAGTTCTGCAGCAGTAACTCTGGCAAGAGCTATGGTTTCAGTGAGTTTATTTTTTCACAAGGTCCTTCTGGGCTCCAGGGATTTGTATATTTAGAAATTACTCAAGCATACTGAACAGACAGAAGAGATGATTTGTGAAGATTTTCTGTTTATTTGTTTTCTTCAGGAAAAATTTTGCTTTGTAATGAAGAAAGCTCGTGAAATCTGATGACTGTCAGACTAATGGCCTCATCCTGCTGTTTTTTACTCATATAACTCTACTGTATTGAGTCACTCAATTTAATTGTAAAAAGAGTGTATTACAAACTTCCTATAACTTCTAAGACTAATTAGCCAAACATCCTTCTGCAAGCAGCATGCTGTGCTAAAACAAACATTTTGTACAATGCTGAGACATCTCAGTTGGCAGCCATAGCTTTTCATCACTGATGATTAAATGATTTTTACAATTTGCTTCCTGAAAAGAAAAATTAATGAAACAGATTCTTCTTTCCCCATATACTTTTATCCCAGGTCCCTCCACTGCTGTGGCCTGCTGTCCTGCATCTCTCTGGTACCCCATCTCCTCATCTGTGACTGTTATTCTTGCTTGCAGTCCCCCAGGCTTCCATCTGGATCCTTACTGCCTTCCCTATGGCAAAGGATTAGCCATTTACTTACATATTTATTTATCTATTTTTATCAACGAAGATGCTCTGTCCCTCTCTGCTAACCAAGAACCAATTTTCGAAAGATTTTGTCTTCGGATTGCCAGTCCTGTGTCAAATTTGAGCAAACCTGACCAACATGACCCGAGACTGATTTACAGAGTGATCACATATGTTACATTTTTAAAGAAAATGGGTCTAAAAATAGCACTGTAAGCTCTATAGTTGTTAAATTTAGTGCTATAAATCTCCAGTGTTTATTAAACAAGGGAGTAGTATGACGATCCCTCAAGCCACTTGAATTTGTCCTGGTGCCTTTCTGCCCTGTGAAAGCTTGTTGAATCCCGCTTTGCATAGGAAGTGATGGGTCCACATTTAGAAGTACAAGTAAGTAATTTTTCAATGAGGTACAGGAAAGCAGTGTACCAAAATGACCAATATTTGCTGAAGTTGGAACAGAGAAGATAAATATGATCCTGTAGGAACACAGGACATTTTTTTAAGATATGTGGATGACAAGAGTTCAACACAATATTTCTGATTACACTGGTGCGCTTTAAGAGTGTGTTCATGGAGCTTTCAAATTCTCTCACTGAAAAAAGTAATTGCTTGCAAAGGGAAACTAATTTCTTTTTAATCCATTTCTTCTTGTCAAGCTTTGAAACCAATTTTCACAGATTCAATATTCTGACATTCTGCCTTTAATATCTGGAACTCTATTTCTCCTAATTTTTTGAGTATAACTGACAGTTCTTCTCTGCACAAAAATGACTGCTTGCCTATCTCAGCCCCTGAAGCAGCATCACAGCTCAGCAGAGTAATTCTGTCCAAAAGAAGTCAGTCCTAAATGTGTGTCTGACCACATATTAGTGGACATAGGATGCATTTTTTCTGGGGTTTGGCCTCTATCATTCCAGGTTTTCCTGAGGTCCAGTGAGCCATTGCCCATTAATACAGTTCTGAGGAGAATTTAATCATCCCTAGTCAAGGTAATTTTATATATATATTTCTTTTTAGAACTATAGGACCAAATCACTTTGGGATACTATTAAATATAGGACCATAGGATTTCTCAGAACATCGACATCAATTTTTCTTTTAAATCAAATCTAGGGATCATTGGGGAACATCAGGACAGGGAAATAAAAAGGACTGTGTTCTTTCAGCAAGGAATGCAGACAAGGTGCTGAAACATTTATAGCTCCAGGATAAGCAGGACAGCACCACTAGCTAAAGCGTGTAAGAATCCCTCACAGAATAGAGGAAACACAGAAACAAGATGTAAATCAGTAAAAAGATACAGAGGAGGAGAAGGTAATCAGATGTCAATATAGACGGAGAGCAGTTTTTCATCACACAAAATAGATATTCCTGTTTAGAAATATCAAAGTGTATTTGCTGAAGGTAACTGGTGACAACAAATTTCTTTGAATTATATAAGATCTTTGGATTCTTTGCATGTGTAAGTCTGATCAAAAATGCTGGTAAATGCACACCAAAAGAATACTCACATTAAAAACATTAAGAGCTATTTATTTCATTTTCTAAAATCTCTCAGTTCTTTGCATAAAATGAAATGTATGTTTAGAAAACGCAGAAGCCTCACAGCAGCAGTTCATTTGGGACAGAAAACTAAGGAATCCCTGAACAAGCAATGAACACACATCTGATGTCTGGAAATTCAGGCAGTTAATAAAGGAAGTTAACGATATCAAAGAACAGAATAGATGGTGAGCAAAAATTCCAACCATATTACAAAGAAATTAAATCTTTGTAGTAGTAAAGATCTTTCTCTAGTTCAAGACAGTAGAACTGTGAGTGACTGAAAATAAGGAAGCCTTACTCTACATGACCGTTGCCCATGTGGTTGGGGCAAAGTCCCACTGAATGCAGTGGGACACAAATTTCACCAACTATATTTATCTTTCCTGTAAAAAAACTGTATTCCCACTCATGTCAGAAAGAAACACATCAAAATAAAGTACAATCTTTATAAGTGCTGATCTTTCAGCATAACTTCTTGTCTTCACACAATTTTTCTGTTGTTTCAAACTGTATGTATGATGGAAAGCATCTGATATGTTGTACTGAAGTCTATATGAATTGCAGCATTGCTATGACAAGAATAGAGAAAAAGAATTTTCAAAGCTTACTGCTGATTTTATATTAAAGCTGGCAATAATGTTTGTATTTACCAAAGCTATTAATACTCTGATGGTGTAAATCTACTATATTTTGAATTGGGTGGGGAAAAAAAAGAAAAAAAAAAGGTAAAATATGAAGAAACTAATAAACTTTATAATTAAAGTTGCAATTTTCAGCATTTAAAAGACTCTTCTTTTATTTCTCTTGTCTTTCAAAATACCATGAACTTTTAGAATTGCCAATTATGTTGTTTTCATAGGAATGTAGATCAAAAAGGAATAGTAGGTGAGAATGTTTCTTAATAGATCATACAAACCCTAAAAGATACACTGCTGCTGTTTGCATTAAAAAAGCAAGAGAAGCTTTTGATAGATCTAAGAAGGAGTGAATCTTCAAATGAGAAATCAAACAATAATTATCTCTGAAGGAACATTAACCTGTGGATGCCGGTGTGAACCTGTGCATTATTCTATTATCTATTCTTAAAAATTCTAGGCAGATGATAAATGCCTAATGGGTATTTACTGTTGAATGACCTACCTTCCACACAACTGGGACCAAATGTGAATAATTCTGCTTTCTTCTTCATGCTTTCCACACAATTTCTCTTTTATCTTAATATATCCCTAGTTAAAGAGTATTCAGAGGGTAGGCCTAATATAAGAGGGTTTTTAGTAGAATCATAGAATCATTAGGGTTGAAAAAACTTTCAGGCTCATGAAGTCCAACCATTAACAATCTTGCCACTGCCACCCCTTCCTTCAAAGATCACTGCTGTCATTGAGAAAAGGTCTTCAAGTGGTGCATTATCAGGTCAAAATGATGCCTCAAACCAGTGAAAACCCAGAGGACACCTGAAGGACAGTGGATGATCTAAGTTTTAATATCTGTAGAGATATTAAAACTTATATATCTGTGGTAAGA
Organism: Chiroxiphia lanceolata; assembly: GCF_009829145.1. Lineage (NCBI taxonomy): Eukaryota > Metazoa > Chordata > Aves > Passeriformes > Pipridae > Chiroxiphia > Chiroxiphia lanceolata. The sequence goes on along the minus strand of NC_045643.1, from coordinate 25,547,213 downwards.
ACAGCTATTCCAATGGGCCGTTCATGTGCCATAGGACTTTGATGTGTAGGACTGTTTGGAGGCCAGCACCAGCCAAATGGTTCATCAGCAATGTTCTTGCAGAGATGGTAAGCAGAGAGGTAAGACTGCTGAAGACTGTACACTGATCCTCTGCCAGCACATCATGGAAATAATACTGCATCAGACAACAGGATTCAGTGTTATTAGAGCCTCAGCCTTTTACTGTTACCAGTGGTACTGCACGGCAAGCAACTCCACAGAGATTGGCCATAGGTTATTTGCCAAGAAATAAAGTACGTTCAGAGGAAATTCATCCTTTATGCATGGCCAGTAGTTGACAGTTTACAGCAGAAACAAAGAAGTAAGTAAAGGAAAAATTGCCAGACAAGGAGAAGTACATGTAATTAAGAGTTTTCAGCACTAAGTGCATCATCTTACACATACATATGATTCACTTTATATCTCGTCTATCATTGATGCTGAACATAAAACATATCTTACAGGATATTTTGACTACACTGAGAAAGAAAAGGGTCCAGACCTTGCAGTAAAAAAACTAGTTCTCAACAAAGATCTTGATTAACATTTCTATCTCAACTTAAAAAAAAAAGTATAACACCTAAACATTTTGCAACCATTATATACATATATATATGTATATGTATATGTGTATATATATATATATATATATATATATATATAAGTACACACATAAAGATGTTTCTTAATTTCTCATACTTGATTAATGATCAGGAAGACCTGAGTGGTCACTCAGTTTCCAGTATCTTGAAAAGAAAGTATTTAATCTCCCTGAGGGATTGCTAGCAGATTCACTTGGAAGCACTTCTCAGTGTGACGTATGGATACGTTAATAAAATACAACTGAACACCACGCTCTTAGTTACTGGGAACAATCATCTTTATTCGTTATAACACCTAATGGAGTGATCAATAGCATTTTAATAAAGCCCGCTGTAAGTCATATTTAACATAAATAAGATTTTATATTGTATTTCGATTAAATTACAGTTTCTGTCATTCTTTACTGTCAGGTTTTGCTTTCTTCTCCATTCATAAGTTTTTGTTTCACAAATGCATGTGTGACCCTCCAGGGTCTCCATACCTTTTCTCATATTCCTGTAATGTTCTGCATAAATAGAGCCTTGTGCTCAGAATTTTTTCTGTAGAGCTCAAATATCTCAATTTCCTTCTGTTCAGCAGCAGTCCAACTTACCTACCAGAACAAACATTGAAGAATCAGAGATTATTACATCTCTCAGTTTTCTGGTTAAGGGATAAAGACCGTTGTTGCATGAAGGGAGCTCAGAACTCTTTCAGTCTTTCTTTGTGCATGACATGAGTGATGCTTCTGACACCAGGACGCAAAAAAGCAAAATGAAAAATGGAAGGCAGAGCACAGAATCAGGAACAAGCTGATTCCCCTGAACAGCAAGATGTTGAACACTTGCCAAAAACCCCCACAGAATTATTTTTCTTAGTCTTTACATACAATACCTCTCTCCTCTTCTTCCCTGCAAAAAACATCTGGCAGCTGTGTTTAAGTTTAACCAGATCTCTCATCTCTGTGGCTTCACTGACTGCAATGAAAAATGGATTACAGACACAAGGATAAGAGCAAAGAGTTCAGTATCAGATTACTTTAAACCTTATCTCACCTACCAAGTCAGCTCTCTCCTTGCCCCAGTTGGTTGTATGAGTTACATGGGCCTTGAAAGCCTGTTCCCATTTTTAGTTTTTCTCCAGCCATCATGTCCAGTTTTCATCCTCTCCTGCTGTAGGATTGGGGCGTTTCTTATTAGACTGTGACTGATCTTTTCATAGACCCAATCTCAGGGAAGAGAGAGGATTGTTGTTAGTTTGGTCATGGTGGATTTTTTTCCTGTACAAAAAAACTTAAATTTGACAAAAGAGTTCAAACCCCAGTCAGTCAGACATTTTGATAAGGAAGGTAATGGAATAGTTGTGAGTGAAGGTCACATTCCTAAAGAAGACCAGCCTCCCTCTCCAAAGCATAGGGACATTGATGATTTAAAGAAAACATTACCAGAATATTGTTCTGACATGGATCAAACAACAACATTTTTATAAACCAATTTCTTAGTCAAAGTTGAATTATTTTTGAAAAAAAAAATAATCTCAAAATGCTCTATAATTGTCTCTTCTTTAATATGAAGAGTAAATGAAAAGTCAGACTGAAGAAAAAGTATTTTTAATGAAACAGATGAGTAAAAGGTCATTCATTATTCACAAAAATTATTATTTTTCAGTAGTTTTGTGTTGTATAGTAAAATTTGATAACATTGCACAAAGTTATATTTTGTTTCATCTTCCCTCTGCAGGAGCATTAATGGAATGTGTTTTTGTCATTTTAGCTAATAAACATTTTTCTTGTGCAGTGTCTTCCCAGTTCTTGCTCTCTCTCTCTCTCTCTCTCTGCATTGTGTTAAGGCAGAGCTAAGAAAGTATTTATAATCGTTCATTGCCTAGTTCTGAGTCCAGGTAGAAGTTCCCATCTTCCAAGGGCTCTGTTTGGTTTTATTGGTATTATTATGGCAAATTAAACCCCTGAGAAAATGCTATACAATTTCTTGAAATTGTATATTTAACATGTATCTCTCTCGAGTTGTCACTCCCGGCCAAAAAAAAACCAACAGGGTCTACAATGAACTGGAAAATCAGGAATGAGAGACTCCATTAATTCTCTAAGGAAGGCCTCTGAGTGTGCCTTGATTTGCCCTGGGACTTTAACAAAGTAGGAGGAGGAAGGATATGGGGCTTTTTGTTTGTTGGTTAGTTGTGGTTTTTTGTTGTTTTTTATTTAACAGCTTAGCTGGTGAAATTCCTATTAGGACTAAAACAAAATGAGCCCTCCAAAGATATATAGCCTTCTGCTCCAGCTGCTTGAATACAGAACATCAAGATGGAACATACACATGCCAATTCCTTTTCCATGTCAGTGGCTGTTGCAGCTGCTAAACTAGTCTAATCCAAATGGTATTTCTACCTATTGGCAACACCTGAATGTAAAAAACTGGAAATAAAAAAATCTCCGTACCTCAGGAGATCTCCAGTCTCAGATTGTGTTTCTGCCCATGTTTTCTAGGTTCTTGCTGACAGTAAGTGAAATAGCAATATATCTCACACCTTTGCTCTGAACAACATACCCTAGTTGCACATCACTTACTTTGCTGATACACCTTGCATATCACAGGATTTCATGTTCCAGCTAACAGGACAAGATAGTAATATAAATCATATTTCTTAAGGTCCAATGCTAAACCCATATAGAGAAAGTTAAGCTTTGTTCCACTGTACCCATTAACACCATTCTGAACAAGATCAGAGAAATATTAGTATCTCCAGGTGTCTATGTCCTAATTTTGGAGGGATCATTTGGTAGAGATACAAGCTCTGTAACAGAGCAGCTGCTTCATCCCACTGCTAGCACAAGGAGCTGTGCTTTCTCATCTCTCTCAGATCTCAATAACCTCTACACCAACATCTGCTGACAACTTGTGAGGGCCATCAGCTACTGACAAAATGCTTTCCAAAGGGTCTTATCACCTCTGATTGAAACAGCAAAAATGTACTCTGCAATAAATTTAACAACAGGTGGAAGAGGCCACAGATGCTGGGCAGAGTCCACAACTCGCAGCAGCAGCTGGATCAGAGGTAGCAAAACCAGAGCCATCTAGGATCTTGAAATGCTATGTTGGTGGGAACATAGCATTGTACCTTGGGAACTCATATTGCTTAACACCTGTGTTGTATAAATACAGCTATATACCTGTATTCAAGAGCAGAGAGGCCACGGAGATAGTCTGAATTAACCCAACACCTAACTGTGGTTGTTCAAACTCAGCTACAACAAAATCTAAGAGAAATCTCTTCTGACCGCTGAGTCAGAAAGCAGCAGGAACTGATGCTAGTCACTCACTGTGAAGATCAAGCTGTGGATCTCACAAATATTTTATCACTATATAGCATAGAAAACCTCTCGTTGAAATGCTCTGCACCTGCACGCCGATAGGAAAAGTCCAAGCAGGATCTCCCCGTAAAAAGCTTTTTTCTTGTTATTGAATCAAGGGTTTTGATACAGCTCACAAGCACCTGGTATAAGCTAGCACAGATCCCTTCACTTCGATGTAGCTATTTTGCCTCAAACAAAAAAAACTCTCAGCAGTGTAAATTGGTTAAGGACCAACGAATATGTTGAAAAATGAGATCTGGATGAGGTAGAGTTATCAAAAAGCTTGAATCCAAGATTTAGGACTATGTGTACTTTTTGTTAGGTTTCCAATAACAATTCATGTTGCAATAGGTAAATTGTAGAACTAAAATGACCTTAAACACAGCAAACAAACATCATCTTTGAAAGCAGAGGATTTTGATCCTTTCTAAATTATGTTGGCACAGTCTTAATTTTGCAGAACTGATGTCTTTTGTTTTATCTCCTCAGCACATTTAATCTGACAATGTTCTGCTGTAATTATAAGCCGAGGCAAACTTGCATACATTCTAGGGAGAGTATTTTTCTAACAGGATAAAAAAGGAAGAAATATGCTATTGTGCATTAATAACTTCATTAAACAAATTTTTCAGGATTTTGTGATGGGAGACTGAAATTATGGGGAAGAATTATCTTCTTCAAACATCTGGAAGCAGAACACAGCTGGCTCTCTATTGGAGCTTGGCACTCAGCGTGCTATGAGACATACTTCAGTACATAAGAGAGGCTCTTATAAAACTGAATCATTTGAGCAATTAACACTTGAAGCAATTTTCACACAAGCCCTCGATATATGAAATTTGAGTTTTCCATAAGTGACTGGCAGGCTGCGTGCAAACAGCTCCAGCTTTGCTGTAACACTTCAAGGTTTATGAAGGGGAAAATGCTTTCAAAGATGGAAGGTGCTTTAAACAAGTTTTTCTGCTCATTTGAAAAAGAAGACTTACTGACAATGTTTTACTATTATAGACCTGTCTAAAGTTAGTTACCTCACGGGAATATTCAGATCAAGGGGAAAATTCTGTAAGTTTTACATCACAAGATTATAATCTTTCAGAGGACAAAAAAAATAATTTCTGATTTTTCACCTCTTGCATAATATCTTGCATTGAGTGTAAGCTGGAGAGTTTCTCTTAAGAAGGCAATTGTTCACCTTTTCTGTGGAAAAGCAACAGATTAAGGTAATGGTAGCAAATTGAAACAGATGAGACAAACATGAATTTTAAAAGTGCAATTACTTTTGATCAAAATTCCCGTAAATTCATTGATTTAAAAAAATATATTTTAAATATCCAAATAAATTTAAGTTACCTATTAATGTTAAAAGGCCACATACAGTATAGATCACTGACTCAGAATTCCCAGAGATCTGGGAATTGACTGCTAGATCTATCATCTTTCAAATGGCTAATCCTGTTCATATGGCAGCCAGGAATTACCACAGTCAGGAAAGGAGGGTAAAACTTGGAGTCAGTCTCAGACAAGATGATTAGAAATGGAAAATAGAATTTGTTCTACCATCACCTGTAACCGAAGCACTTTGCAAATTAAAGATATCACTCTTAAATTTAAAGTATAAAATAAGAGAAAAACCAACATTCTTCTCCCATTCCTTCAGTCTATGAACTGTGAGTGAAGGTTCATTGTTCACGAAATTAGTTTTGTTTATTTTTTAATATTTAGGTTATTTTTTCTTTTTTTCTTTTTTTTTTTTAATTAAGTGCCGGACTGAGTAAAATAGAAACCAGAAGAATACTCTAAATTTTACTGTTCTTTTGGTTCTGCAGAGAAGTGATTTCAGGTACTCTTTGAACAGGAATATAGTGATTTAGTAGCAGTACAAGGAAGGTTATTTAGAAGACAAAGATACATAGAGCAGTAGCTGCCCACCATTCTGCTCTTATACTATCAGTTGGTTTTGATAAAGCAACTCAATTTCCACAGAGATAACTGAAAACAGAATCTGCCTGAAGACCCCTGACTTGATTAGGGTTTTTAAGTCAGAGTTGAACCGTATCTTCAGAAGCAGCCTTCCTATCAGTAACTGCTTCATAGTAAAAAATACAGATAAACAGCTGGATCCTTTAGACCTTACAGAAAATTGAAGAGAGGTGTGTTTGAAAGGTAAATCTATGCATTTGAGGTATCTCAGAAAGCCTATATTTACTGCCTAGTAAGGTCAATATCAAAGACTTTATTTATGCATTGCTACTAAGACTGACAATAACACTTTACCATTAAGTGCTGAAAATCATTTCACCTAAACTCATATTCTACCAAAGCTATTTTAGGCTTCAATGACCAGAAGCTTTTTATCAATGAGTCAGAACTCCCAGCATACCTTGCTTTCTGACACTGACTCAGTTGCTGCACACCTGGATTTCATTCTCAAAAATACTGCTATTATCCAAGAATCATGAATCCAACCAGTCACCTAGGGTTTGCAATCTAACAGAGCAAGTAGGTGTAGTTAACTTTCTGAGCTGGCTTCCACTAGGGAGCAAATCCTCTCTTATTTAGTAAATAGTCACAACTGGGAAAAAGATTTTATAAAGAAGTTTTTCAGTCAGTCCTCTGATTTGACTAGAGGGGTGCAAAACATCATTTTCCCTGTGGGTTTCAGGACGTATTTTTAGCCAAAGATGAAGTAGGGAAGAAAGTTTGAAGGAGGAAAAACTCCAGTGTGAAAATACAGTGATGTTTAGTGAAGAGTATATAAAGATAGCTCTTCTTGGAGAACAGGATACTTTGAATTAAAAGAGCAAATCCATATTTCTGTATAATTCTGTATGGCTTTTCTATCTTGGCAGAGCAGGATACTTAGAGGGGGTGCAGTTTCTTTCACCCTTCTTTTCTCTTCCTGCTCACCTCAGCCAATGTGGAGTAGACTTCTCAGTCACACCTCACCATTGCACCATTGTCCTTCAGGCATGAGCTACACTTTCATATGGCACAGCTCACACACTCTGGTCTGTTGGGCAGTGCCTCTCTACCCTGTTCTCCTGTTGTTACCCTGCTGACATCATCTGGACTTCATCCAGCCCTTGTTTCTTTCCTACTAGAGCCATTGCTTCTCACCAGTGAATGCTTCTCTGTTTCCCTGTGTGGTGAGCTTTTATTTCAACTTATTTTGTCTTTAGTTGATTCAGGCCAAAAAAATATCTCTCACCTTCCTTATAGTGATATCCCTGCGGAAGCAAGTAAAGGCTGACTGGTAATGCAGGGAAAGTGTGTAGCTCTGTAGGAAGGTAAGAGTAACATAAAAGAGCTTTACTGAGACAGAAAGAAGGTCCATGTAACCTGGTACCTCATCTCCAGATCTTTACTGATTGCAAATACATAAGGGAAGAATACCACAGAGGAAGCTCACAGTGTAATTTCTCTAAAATATACTCTGAATATACATGATTTAGAGATTTCTCATATCAGAGGAAGTTTGTGTTCCCAGATCGTCAGCTTTTTCCTCCATTGAATTATAGGGTAATATTTTAAATTAACATAATTCTTTTTTGTGTCTCAGACATGCTGAAGCAAGAAGGTACACAGCTTTATTTATTTAGTGAAACAATACTTTCTTTTTTTGTTCTGAACCTGTCCCGGACAGTTTCTCGGCAGATTCCTAGTAGTTTTTGCATCAGAACAGATAACCAAGAGTTATTTCCTTTAACTTCCTTGGTGGTCCTTTTGTCACTTGGAAGTCCTGTCCGCCTTCTTCATGGCTACTTAAAATAGCTACAGTAATCTGACCTATCCTATGTAAGGGAAACTCTCAAAAAAAGAGTAAATTAGCTAGAAAGTTACATTCTTTACATGATTTTCATATTGGTCTCAACGTCCGTTAAATGGCTTTTAAAGCTTGACATCTATTCTCTCCATAATGCAGTCAGCAAGACACTAGCTTTGTGGCAGCAGCTTTATTCAAGAAGATAACACTCTGCAATTCATGCCTTCTATGCAACAGACAGCATTTTAATCTTCATGTTACTATGGACCACTAGAGGGTTTTTAGGGCTGTTGTCATGTGTAGTTTTGATATATTAAAAAAAAAACCCAATGGGTATTTGGCTTCCACTTTGTGGTAAAGCTGTTCTCTGTCCCAGATAACAAGTCGTTGTGTTAGAACTCATTAGACTGAACTAGGATAATTTCCAAGACAAAGCACTGATGGATACATAACAGACTTGAGCCCAAAGTCTGTCTTAGTTTGGATAGACTTTGATGCAGAATCCAGACAAATTGGTAGCAGGAATCTCTGCTAACACAAAACAGCTATGGGCTGCAGATGGGATAAATTCTTGTCGTGGAGGTGGCATATTTCACGCTAGCTGACAGCATGGGAACATTATCAGAATGTTTCACCTGTCAAAGTTTCACATGGTCACTCTCCAGTTTCTTTTCCCAATCATAAAGCCATTCTTTAACAAGGTTAAATTGGACTTCTCTTGTCTTTTACTGAAACATGTATCAGCTCTGAATTAGAACCAGAGAGTTACAAGCCTGAGCTGTAGAGATCCTAGTCCACCTTCCTATGGAATATCATATCAGCTGGACATAAATATAGAATTGGTCCTCATCAGTGAGTGATGAATAGAGGTCAAAAAGGGCAGTTACAGATTTTACTTGAAAGTTTTTCCTCCTAACAAAGTGTATTTTCAATAAGTGAAATGCAATATTACTGATGTAAAGATAAGAAGTGAGAAACCAAATACTAGTAACCAGTGTAACACATTTATAGTTCATAAAAAAGAACCTACTCAACATACTTTGCAAGGGTAATATAATGGGTGAACAAACTCTTTCCTTGGATGCATCAGCAGGCAAGCACTACAACAATTTTTTTCCCTTTCTGGCACAACTCACCTGATGCTGACATATTTCCTGCATACTGGAGTGCTATGTCCAGTTCTGGTGTTGATATTTGAAAGAGGATGTTGAAAAACTACAGGGCGTGTAGGTAGGAGCCACAAACATAGCTCAAGGGGTGGAGAAAAATATTTATGGGGAGTGAATTTGATCTTATCTCAAAGAAGACTTGAGACAACCATGATTAATGCATTAGTAACCTTCCTCAGGAGAAAATAGCATATCCAAAATCGTCCTTTAATCTTGCAGAGAAAAGCATAAGAAACAATTTATGGAAAGTGAAATTGAGCAAATTCATATTAAACATTTTTAATGAGTGTGATTAACCACTGAAATACACTTAATCAGAGCATAACAGGTTTTTGTTCTCTGTGGCTGTGGCTGTGCTAATAGTTTTAAAAAAAACCAGGCTCTCATCTGCAAAGCTATAATCTTTCTGCCTAGATGTGGGCTAAATGGATCACAGTCAACACTTTTATGGATACAGGTCAAGGCTGGCTGTCTTACATATTTCTGAAGCAATATGTAAGCCAAAGCACAGCACGAGCTGTTGGACCCCATCCAGGGACAGAAGTGTGAAATTGACTGGCCGGCCGCTCAGACTTCTTCATCCAAAAGTCCTGTTTTGGTCAGCAGACCTACAAATCTACACAACCTTACTTATTCACAAAATGTCTTAAATACCCATATTCATCCAATGCAAGCTTGCTTGCAAAACTCATTTACCCTCATAGAGGGCAAGTACAGCAAGAGGTAATAAAACCAACATTACTGCTGTGCCTCACGCATGAGTGAAGCCAGCAGGTATTGCCCCCTGCAAACAAAAGTGCAGGAGGCCTATCAGCTGCTCAGGTGCTCTTTAACCTGCAGGTATTGTTATTTGTGTTGCTTAACACAAAAATGTGTTACAGTGTTATTGCTCACTCCAGCAGGTATAGCATCACTAATTATCCCATCATGTACTCACTTTGCAGTGATATAAATAGCCCAGTTAGTGTCATTTTGCATTATCCAGCGGAGAACCTCTGAAGCCTGGGTAGGGCATAGGAGTTACTTGAAAGGAAAAGCAGGTCACTTTACAGGCAGATGCTGTAATTTCTCCCCATGTTTCAGATGATATGGTTTGCTTGAATCAATTCAGTAGAGAAGGAAAATGGGAATGATGAATAGGGTGATGAAAGAAATGAATTATTAAATGGTCTTATTGCTAAGAATTCACCTAAAGCAGAGATGTAGAGACTGATGCAAATACTATTTGTCTCAGATTCTCCTAGATACTATACTTCACAGTTCCCCACTCCAAATTAGCTCCATAACTTGCATCCCTTTTTCCTGTCTGCCCATGATCATGTTTCCTTGTTGCCAACAGAATGGCTTCTTCTAGGACTCTGCCTTAAGGACTTATTATGCTTACTACAGAATTTCTGTCCAACCCGCAGCAGTTCTGCTGTATCTGATGTGGGCTGCTTACACAGGTAAGAGGTCCTATGCAATGGTAGACTATATATGGGAGATTATACCTAATGAACAGGACTCTCACCTTTCCGGTTGAGATTTCCAGGCTACAAATATATAAAAACAAGAATGTACTGTAAAACATAGGATGCTTTGGATCATTTGTGCCCATGCACATATATGGAACAGCTAGAAATTCTGGAAAAATGTCCTACATCCTCAAATTCTGCCTAGTTAAGTTTTTTAGGCAGTAAATATATCTAAACAGGAAAATATATTTAAAAGAGAATCATTATTAATCTAAACATCTATAAGAAAATATTTGAAAAATGGGCAAGTGCAGACCTAGCTGTTGGAGAGGGAATTGACAGGAAGGTTATTAAAACCAAGCTGAGCAAAGCAAAATTTAGACAGTCTTAATGAAAATTCGCTGATAATAAGATAATGTGCTACATAGTTGAATTCCTGAAAGGAGGCAGTGTGGGCCTCATTTCACAGCTGAAGAATGAAGAGAATAATCCCAGAAAGGTATTTGGAAAAGGAGGTGACACAGGGGTCTGAAATCTGTTTCATCTTTTTCCAAGTTACATAATTATTGTTGGCATCGTAATCCTTTCATCTGCAGTACATCTTGCTTGTGCTGACTGTCTGGTATGCGAGCAAGATTCATTTACTAGGAGTCACATAATGTGAATTATTACCATAGCCAGCTTGGCTCCAGGAACACCGTTTGGCTCCCTTGTGACCAAAGCCTGGAAGTCCTTCCAGTGGCAGGCTGTCATACATCAACATAGGTAGCACAAGTTACTAAAGTGAGGTCTCTGATCTTCCGAGGATATTTCATTCCGCGATGGGCTTCTGCTTGTTCTCAAGTAGCAAATTTTTCTTTAAAACTCCTAAAGAATAAATATTTTCCCAGTGTTTCTTTTCCAGGTGAATAGCCTTATGGATTGCTACAGGAACAGTAGTTGATGGACGACAGGGGATAAGACAGCCCAGCTCAGAGTGCATCAAAGAGTGGTTCCTCTCCTTCATGGTGTCATTCGCACTCTGGAAATCTGAGACTTTCTATCCAATAGCAACCACAGAAATTAGTCAGAATGTAATAAATGGGTCTTGACCAGGAGGTGGGGAGTCACTAATTAAGTGAATTAAGGGGAATCTGGATGAGCAACTCTTCAAATATACTCACGGAAAGTACAGCACTGCCATAGAATGAAGCACTTTTATACAGGAATAAAACTTCTATAGTGTTCAACATGTAGATCTTCCACAAATTTGCACTGAAGTTACATACATTTTGTGTCATAAATTCTTTAAGCTGAGGAAGTGATTTGCAAGCTCCAAAACAACCTTAAGATATTATTTTCTGAGCAAATACCTGTAAAAAGAATGTTGTAAATTTCATCCATTCCTTGAGATGACACTCAGCAACCTGTATGTCTCAAGGTAGAACCAGTTTTAAAAAACTTGCATACAGTTGTCCAGGGAATTTTTCATGCACATCTCAGGCTCTATTTGCTATGCAAATTGAATAGCAGCATGCCCAAAATAACTTACATGTGCATCTGCCTATTTGCAAATTGAACTATGTAAGTTAATAGGCAGCAGAAAACTGTGTCCCCACAACAAAGTACAGGGATGTACAACTTATAAATCAGCAGGACCTCTCTGCTGCTGTCTCATAACTCAGTTGCCCAATGAAATTACCTCCCATCTTACAAACCTCTAGCAAATTTGCTTTTCTTCTGCCAGTCTTTCTAATATCACCATTTGCAAGTATGCCACCCCCCTACAGGCTGGCTCCAGAGCCCATTGAAGTCAACAGAAAACCTCTCATTTATTTCAGCAGCCTTTGGAGTAGGCAGAAAATAAATAGGAATATTCCATGCATTGTTCTATAGAGGTTTTTCTTCATGCCAAATTACTCAAGGTACAATTGTGAAGAATTCAGAAGTGTTTTGGTGGAAATGAATGTGTCCTGAAAAACCTAGAGAACTGGAACTGAAACCCAGGAACTAAGAATGTAGCACATACTTCGCGGCTTTTTTTTCCCAAAGATTAATTCACGGCACTTTTCAGGGGACTCAGACTAAGCAGTTGTGACAGACCAGACAGAATAACCCTTTTATGCATATTACCTCGACTTCTAGCAGCACTGATGTGATGCTCTTCTCCTTAAGATTTTTGGTGTTTTAAAGACAGATGGAAATTCTATTACCAAACACTTTTAGCTTTCAAAAGAAATGCTGCTGACTTTGGAAGCAAAACTTTCAGCAGGAATAAGTCAACCTAGATGAAACTCCTATATGAAAAGCATTTTCAGATTTAAAAAAAAAAAAAAAAAAAGAAGTTGAAATGGCCTATTTTGATGCACTTGTCACAAAGTTGTATTTTCTATTCCACTGCAGTTCTATTTGCAGATGGGTTTTTAGAAAAGTAAATAAAACTGAACGTACTAATAATGCCTTTAAATTACCATAGTGATTTTTTTCTCCCACAAATTCAGTATCATAATTGTTTCTATTAATGCATTTCCAGGTTTTACACCTCTCATCTGATCTGTGCCCTGAAAATATGATAAGATTATCCTTCCTTCCCACCTTCTGCCCATCTTCCTGGAGTGAGGAGACTGGGGTTTTCACCCTTTGTGTTAGCAGCTCATCACTGACGTCTACTTTTATTCTGTTTACATCCATACAGGCTGCTATATTTTAAAATCCTTTAGCTAAGCAGCACTCATATATCCTACTCGGAAGAAGTGCTCACTGCAGCACTGGGAAGTCTCATCTAAACATTCACCATGCCTCAGATGCAAAGCATTCTAAGTATTTTGCAACCCTAAATTTAGCATGTCCTGGACTATGAACCCAGCCCAATGGCAGTACATTCCAAAAGCTCCAGCACTTTTCCTGCAAGGTAACACTACAGTAGAGAAAAGTGAAGAAGAAGGTATTTCTATACCTCCTCTGCATAGCTGTGCAGGGGCTTTTGTTCAGCATGAGTGGAAACAGAAAGACACGGACTCTGGGGTGACTTTTGCAGCCATTTCTCCCCACCCAGCATAAATAAGTTTCTATTTATCTTGGTGTGGTTTTGTGAATACTAGGCCATTAAGATTTAAATGACCAAAGAGTGATAGGAATAGCACAGGCCATGTATATCAACGGAATCAGATTTTAGACCTTCAGACGTCACAGACGGCTGCATTTGTTGCATAGTTGCAAGGGAATTAAATACAATTCTCTGATACCTGAGCATAAGGTTTATTTGAGGATAGCAGCATTGCTATGATTTATTGCATAAAGCACTTATGATCATGAGATGCTGGGTAAAATACAGATGAACTGCTCTGAAGCAGGTACCTACAGACAGATGGATTTTGGAAAGGCCCAGGAGATCTCCCCTCTCTCTGAAAACTCTTACTCCTTCTTTTCAATGGGATTTGGAAAGAAGAATAAAAGGAATGAGCTTTCAGCCAGCCCCAGTCTAAATCAGCATCTTTGCTATTGCTGCTGGGAGTTCATGTTGTGACAGGTCATTGTAAGACCTGTAAATGCAAAGATGAAAGTAATCGAACCTCTTGAGGGAAAGGCAGAGAGGTTAAAGCTGGAGGTAGCAGCAGGATGCGCAGGGTGGGAGGAGAAATCTGGATAGAAACCTTGAGATTTGCTTTTCCTTACCTGGCAGGGTTTGAGCTGTTCTTGTCTCCCCTAAGAAGGCTTGCTGTTTCTGTAATGGGGTTGTTATCGTTTGAAGGCTAATTATCCTTCACAGAAAAAAAACAGATACGTCAGGAGAGCCTGAAGTTTTAACAAAGTGAAACCTGACAGAGACATATGACCTCTTCTCATCCTGTCCAAAACCACAAACCTGAAGGGAACCTTCTGTTCTATTAGAGAAGAGAGATGCCATTAACCCATACAACCCTACCTTATCATGTGAATTGCTATTTTCTTACTCTTGGTGTTCTCTAAGTATGTAGTACTCTAAGCTGTTTGCAGGTGAGCCCATAACGAGCATACACTGAATTAGTCATCACTCTCTGGCTTTTGGACATTGAGTTTTACTAAAATTTGAAGCAGTGTGGGCTTAAGAAAGGGGAGAATAATTTTGAATCTTTAATCTGGAATGATTCATAACTAATACAGGGCAAATGTTCAATTAAAAAAAATCTTTCAACAGTAAAAAGGAAATGGTTCTTCATAAATATAAAGTTGACTTTTTTACTTAAAAAACCTTGAATATCCCATACCAATTTTTTCCTTTTCTATAAAAAATGTTTTCCATAAAAATTGTGGTGCTTGTGAAGGATAACAATTCTTGTGTGCCATGCCTCATCTTCTCATGTAGTGCAGGATGTCATAGCATGGTTTCATCTCCAGCACTGCACAACAGTAGCACCCCATGTCACTCACATATTTCTGCTAGCACAGGGGTAGCTACCATTGAATTTTGCAGGCTATTTTTAGCTTTTCTCATTTGTTATGCATTAGAATTTGATTAATCTGTCTGAAAGTGAAAATTGTAGTGATTTGACACTATTTAGGTCCCAATAACTACAATATTTGGGCACAAGTCAATATTGGGAACCTGGAAAATCGTGCTGCTACTTCTTTGGAGTATTCCCTCAGCTACCATGACCAGGGCCTGTAAGTCTGACAGGCACACCCTGTCAAACACAGTGAGACTGTGCCCTTAGCTCTTTGACCTATAATATTCATTAGTATCCTGTACCTAAGTTCCTCAATTCCTAAGAACTTGTTACTTTGATTTTCATCTTTGATTTTAATCTTTGATTTTGGTTTTGTTTAAGTGCTTTTGAGTTCCTGGGATGTTTTGATTGTCTTGTCAATACTTTTACACACAAACTCCCTTCTATAAATGTACCATCTGTCTCTGAAACATACACCAAACATGCTGGGGTTCTCCTCTGCAGAGATCTCCTGTTCTTTATGAAAAACTGAATAAAACTCATACCATTGTTTCAAAGACAATTTAAAAAAAAAAAGGAAAAAAATACCTGACACCTTTTACAGAATTGAAGGAGTCTCATTTAACTATCTTTATCAGCGTTATGTCATCCAACTAATGTTTTCTCTACAACAGTAAAAATGTGGTTGAAGTTGGCCTAGCCTATACAATTCATCCTCAGCTTGTGCCACGTGTGAGGTTTACACTCTCTAGACAAAAAAGGTGTAGAGTATGTTTTGGCTTGTACAACAAGATGACATCCAACACTGAATAAAGCTCACGGGGACCACTTATTGAGTAATGATGGTTATAATTGCTGTCCTTTTATTGTCATTGAAACAACCCTAACCTCTGATGCTGCATTGGGGACCAGTGGGATACTGTGGGATACTGTCTCTTATGTAGTCTGTCCACTGACAGAACAAGAGGAGACAGATGGCTGTGTCAAAACACCAGCAGGACTTAGTCTTAACCTGGGTAGGCATTGTCACATGAGGAATGTGGGCAAAGGCCATCTATGCTGATCCAACCCTCTGCTTTGATCCACAGCATGGGACATTGCTATGTGGGATTCCTCCTCTTCCCATGAGTGATTCATATTATAATAATGCTCAGAAGCCCATCCAGGAGCCTGCTGCCATACTGATGGACACCACAACAACCCCTCATTATGGGCTGAACAGGCTGCCATTTTCTGTCAGCTCCATTATGAAAAGAAATGGCTCCTCTGTGGAGTTCTTTACTCCTCTCAACTGGAAAGTCTATATAGTTAATGCTAATTCTGGTCACACACAATAAAGACAATCCCTGTCCTCAGAACTTCCAAAGGTTTTTATTAGAGAGCAGTAAGTTGCAGAACTGTAACTCCTTTCTTTTGCTTACAGATGAAAAGAAAGTTTCAGCTCTTGCTGAAGAGAGACGTTGTAGGTGCACAGCACTGCCTTCAACAGCTACACTGAAAGGATTTTCTGATACGCTTCTTGGGACCTGCTGCAAAGAGCTACATCAAGTATCTCGTTCCCAATAAAAGCAGCAATAGGCTGTATCAGACCAGCAGATCTCAGGCATTGTGCTGTGTGTGTGCTTGGTCAAAGCCTCTGATGACTGTGTGTTAGTTAAGAATACAGCTACTGTTGTCATGACACAGCAGTTCCTCAGAGTTGTCTGAGTTCTCTGTAAAATGAGAACAAAAGCTTCAGCTTTGGAAAATACGCCATCATTATTGTTTGTAACATAGCAAGTAGATAGAGCAAGAGGCTCTGCAGAAGAGTTAATTCTTCATCATAGCCTTTGGCAGAAAAAAATCTAGGTAAAGAATTGCCCATAGGGAGCAGATGTAGCATTTCTCAGAAGAAATCCCTGAGAGACACCATTAAACCAATGTATTTGTAGACTCCACCTGCCCCAGGCATGGCTCATAACATTAAACCTTGCGTGACTTGGAGCAAGAAGAAAACCTGATGTCCTCTGAGCTGGGAAAAGATTCTGAGGCACAAGTAGGGAAGGAAGCTGGGAGTTTCATTTTTCACACTTGCCTCTTCTGGCAGTAAGTAAACCACCCATGTACCATAATGGAAACATAGAAGTCCTTTCACTTTAAAAGGTGTTATAGCTTTGATGTTGTTTATTTTTATGGCCTGTCACCTTTGAGGCAATAGAATAATGATTGTTACCCTTAACTGAAAACTGCATCTGTTTCTAGGATCAAGCACCATCCTAATGATATCATGGGGCATAGCTGAAGATTCAGAACTTACTGGTATTTCCACCAAATTCCATGGGTACTAGATAAGGCCTTTATTCAGCTACTTCATTAAATGTTTCTTTTTTAAAGGGTTATTACTATATAGGTCTGATGTACACAGGACACTGCAAAGCATTTTTACTGTCACCCCTCTGTTTGAACCAATGGGCAGTTTGGCATTTGGTCCATTATTTTTGACTGAGGCTCTAAACTTCACTGTAAAAATGTTGTTCTTGTTAGTTTGCTATCCTGAATGTTGCCATAAACACAGTTTCTTGCCAGCAGGGAGACATATAAGGTAATTTCTGATGATCTGATGAACACCTGGGTACTCCCAGGCAGCAGTAGAATGGAATCACAGCAATTTAAACACTGGACTGAACTGAGAACGGGACTGCACAGTCCTTTCAGAAATATATCTCTTCCTTGGCTATTTGTTAGCTGCATGCCAGCAACTCATACATGAAAGGATAAACCAGAGCCCAACTCACATATTTTACCTGAGGACTAAGTTTTGGGTAAAACCTGTTAAAGCTTTTAATGTGCATTATAGGACAGTGAGCAGAAGATCCCCTTCAGTCTGGTGAGCATGGAATTTATTGTCCTTTTGGGGAAAGTTGTGGATTTGTGCCAGCAGCAGCACTGGAGGGAGAGATTAGGACTTTCACCTACTGGCAGATTTCCACCAGCTTTGGACTAGCTTGGCTACATTTCATCTTACGACTTTATTGGTCTAAAACAAATAAGGAAAACTTAAGACAAGGAAATGAAGTAAGCATCCCTGCTATACACAATTTTGACTCAGATTTTGCCCTAGCCAGTGATTTTAAAAGCTGGGATGGGTTTGAAATGGAAGTTGAATAATTAATGGAAAAATAATAAGAATGTAAATAGGGGTGCTAAATACGAAGATAGGAGCCCTGAAGGTTGGGATCATCTCTCTGTGTAGTAGCACCCTATCTTGGAGTCTCCTATTGGCACCATGGTTGACATCATCCCACCCCTGGCTCCTCTCATCCAGTCATTTATGATAGCCAGATGTAGGGGTTTTTGTGACAAACTAGTAAAAAAATGAAAGTTTCCAGAGACAGGAGCATATCAATATTACAGCCAAGCAGTGAAGCTCTGTATATCTTTTTCTACCTTTTAAATCAAAGAGGATTTCACAATTGCCCACTCTACATGGATTTGCAGACTCGCTTTTGCAGTGGTACAGTTAATAAACAATTGTGCTTTTCTATCTCCCCAACTGAGGATGGCAGGTGTTTATACACTATAATATATTTCAATAGGCCTTTTTTAAATAAATAATGTGTCAAAAGCCCTATGTCTTGCTCTGACTCCCAAAACAGATTATTCAAATAGTATATCTGTGTGCAGATGGATAGTAGACAGTGTACCCTGTGTATTTTCTTGTGAGAGAGTTGGGCCAGGCAGTGGGATGATCAGGCAACTTGGAGGAGCCCTTGTCACTGATGAGACTTTTCCATCCAGCTCCTTGCTAGGAGCAGGGAGCTACGTGGGAAACCCCCATTTCTGCTGTGCTGTGGTGAGTGGGCAACTCCACTTCTCTGAAATGTATGCAAAGCCGAATATTATCACTCAAGAGATGACTAGGGCCAGACCATTCCTGCTGCAGAAAGGGAAAAGGGACGAGGGGACAAAGAATGAGGATGGAAGGTGCAAGGTGTGGCACTGAGGTAGTGAATAGGCCACCCAGGTGTTCCTTCTTCTTCCTCAGAGACAACAGTAGCAGCCTGGCATTCCAAAGCTTTGGCATAGGCTTCCTCTAAGGGCTGGTGCTACAGCTCCTGCAGATACAGCAGCCTTCAATAAACAGCTTTAATGCAACACTCCTGAAAAAACTGGCACAAGACATTAAATCTTCAGGAATAGTGAGTCCTGAGGTGGAGTAAAGAGAACAGACTAGATGATTGCAAATACAGCATGTTCCACCAGTCCTGCTGAGATTGGAGCAAGAGAGAATTTTGACATGTTTTGAATTCAGTAAGTGTTCCTGGACTTTCACTGTGCCTTTAAAGAGGGGTATTTTGAAGAAGTTACATACCCTTTTTTTTCCTCCTGCATCAACAGCCAGCTATGTGGTTTTTTTCTTAGAGAGTTACCTCTCCAGTTACCACTGTGATCAGGTGAAAAGAGCAGATATATTTAGCAAAATGATTTAAAACACATCAGGGAATAAAAATAAATCAATTAACATTTAAGTACCTGAAAATCAAAAATCAAACTCATACTCATTCTTAATGATCACTTCCATTATCTGTTTTAATTCAAAAAGAGCTTCTTGGGTTGAGAAGGCTATTATTATCAACAAATGCCATTCTTTGAAAAAAAAAAAAAAGAAAAATGGAAGAAAATATCTGTTAAGTGCTGAATGATAGCAAGTTTAATTGGCCAAGATTAAACATGCTTTTACAGAAATATAACTACCCAGAAGGAAGAGAGAGAAAAAAACCAAGAAGTTTCTGCCTGTGAGTTCTGTTTTATGTCCTGAAATGCAGTAAGACTTATCATTCACCTGGGACTCAACTGCTTTGAGTTAACTTTGACCCAAACTATGGACAAATTAGTCACTAAGTCAAAAGCTCTAAAATGTCAGAATGCATTGGTATTTGGCACAAAGTTCCCCAATACAGACAACTGGATGAAAATACAGAGTGCTTATTTCATCCTAGTGTCACTACACTGGCCAGTTGCCTTCTTCCAGTACATAGTAAAGGTGATGTACAACCCTACTGCGTTGGGTCAAGCCAAATCACTTATCTCATCTTTGCAATGAACTTGAAGCATATATATGGCTGGTTACTGCTGTTCAGCTGACGGGTGGTAACATGTTAATTCCTCATTACTCAGACATCTTTCATTGCTCTTAAACTGAAGCTTAAATTTTCACTGTAGCTCATGATTTGGATGGCAGAAGTAAAACTTTGGGCACATGTCAGCTTCTTCCCAGTTGGCCTCTCTGGGGTAGATCTATCTGGAATAGGAGTGTCCAAGAAATCCAAAATCTTCCTCATTATTCTGATGAAAATAAAATAAATAAAAAAAAAACCCAACCTCTGAGAAAAATCCCTTCGACAAATAAGGTTTCACCGTCCCCTATTAAATGTTCTTTCTCATAGAGTTCTCATCTTCATTTGCAATGCATCTGGCAGACCTGAGCTGGGTTTCAATGTGTCATATTATTCATCTGAAAAACGTGCGAGATTGTGAATCCTGGTCCAAGTGAAGCCGAATGAGAATAATGCAATGACTTCTTTTAAACCTTCTTTTGAAAATTTGAAACCATCCCTTCATGTTCTCTTTCAAATCTTGCCATGAATGATTTGTTCAAGGGAGTTTAGGGAGAAGAAGTAAATTAATTCAAATCTCCATGGCTCCTGCTCAGTACCCTCATTTTTTTACCATCTTTCTTGGCAGGGGATGAAGCACACAGCAGAATTAATAGAGACTCACAGGAGGGCAGTGCAATGTGTCAGTCATCAGTATCCACTTCTTTGACTTCAGAATTTTTCCAGCTGGATCTACTCATAAAAACCCTCAGCACTCCAGCTGGAAATGGCTGGTGACTCCAACTGTGCCGCTGTGACTCTGGAAAAGTCCTGCAAACAAATTAAAACAGGAGAAGACTGACGGTCCCTTGATTCTACACACACACTGATCCCAGCACATGCCTCTAGCCTCCTCCCTTGCTGAGCTGTAACATTAGCTGATGTGTTCTTGATTGCTGCTGTACTTAAGCAAATGAACTAATGCGAAGTTGTTAAATGCAGAGCAAACAATTAATTAAACACTTTTGTGCTGTTAAGAATAGGAAAAATAACCCAAAATGTAACTTTGGTCACCAGCCATTGCCACCTCTAGCACATTTTCTTTTTATCAGCACAGCACCCACTCTTCTAATCACCTGCCTTTTTATAACATAGACTTATTAGCTCGATAAAGAACAGTGTTACTATTAGGTTCAGTTAGTGTCTCAATCTCACCCCAAGTGTTTAAAAAAAGTTCTTTTGGCTTTAGGGCTCTGTTTTGGGGAAATATGAGTCCTGGCCTTAGTACATGCTAGGAGATACCTAAGGTAAAAACCTTTCTCCAAGCACAATCCACAGTGATGGAATTCTTAAGTCTCAAAATTCATTCAGTGTAAGATTTTATAGTCTTTAAACTGTGAGGATCCTTGATGAGGTAATTTTTTTCTGGCATTAAAATTTGTGTACCAAGAACTGCATTCCACAGGTATATAAACCTACTAAAGAGAATCAAGGTATTTGTGTGGAAGAAGCTGGACACATAGAAAAATCAATTCCCACATCCTTGAATAAATACTAATTTTAGACCACTCTCTTCTGCAGATGGTAGCATTTTGGGACAGAAGCCATTCAGAAGCAGGAAACTTGGCAGCAAGGAGGTGGAGGGACCAAATAATAGAAACTGACCAGTTTGTGAAACCACAATTACTAATTAAATAAATATCTTTTCTCAGGAATTTGCTCTGCAAACCCCTCTTCTTCTATCCTCTATTTTCAGGAGACATAAAACAGTCTGAACAATGTTTCAGAGTTAAAACTTATATTGATGGTTTTAGTCAGAAAACAATTTTACTTTGCATATTTTAAGGGGAAAAAAAAAGTTGTGTGAGTGATCTCAAGCTTATAAAATTTGAAACAAACAAACAAACAAGGACAAAAAACAAACTGAAGTTAGTTTTCCTGAAGATGCTCTTTAGTATTTACATAATGGGTTTGTATTTCTAAAAAGAAAATTTTGCAGACCATTGAACTACAGCACAGTGACTAAGTGAATTTGTTACTAAATCATTCAAAACAACAGTTATTTAGCTTTTAGAAGAAGCAAACATATTGTTGCATAAGACTCTGAAAGAACTATTACAGTTTTTGTGCATCATTAAAGCAAAACTCCCAAATAATCCCTTAGTACATAGGTTGGAAAACCGTAGTCTGTAATGAAGCTATGAATATTTATTATAGCAAAACTACAGCAAGTGAGAAGTAGCTTCGGCTTAATAGTCTATAATGCAGCTAGCTGGATATTCTGAATATTACAAAGTCAAAAATTTACCAAAGCTAAATAACAGCAATTTACTCTGCAACTAAAGTCTCCAGAAATATGGAAAGAAACAAACCTCCCCACTATATTAGACCAAAGGTGACTGTGCTCCAGCCTTTGGCCTCCATAAGGGGTCAGCGGTAAGTGGAGAGGGCCAGCAGCATTCTATGGTATTCACAATCCTCTACTACCTCAAACAGGTCCTGGGAGGTGACAGCCCTTGCTTATGCCTCTTTCCTGTCTCTGCAGTCATATTTCTGCTGTGTCCCACAGAATTTTGTGATTCCAGCAAAACACTTGAACAGACTGATCCTGTTCCTATCCATGTACCCAAACCACGTCATTTCTATGTTCACATTGTATTGGAGAAATGGGCACATCCCAGATCTAGAGATGGCATTAGTGGTATTTTCTGCCCTTGTCTTACCACTCCTCTCATACTTTCTGACAGATGTTTCTGTTTCTCTGATTTGACTGACATTTCCATCAGTCTGTACCATTATGCAGATGACATCAAGTTAGGGGGGGCGTGTTCATCTGCTGGAAGGCAGGAGAGTTCTTCAGAAAGACCTGGGCGAGCTGGAGAGATGGTCTGATTCCAACGGGATGAGGTTCAACAGGACCAAATGCTGGGTCCTGCACTTGCCACAACAACCCCCTGCAGCGCTACAGGCTGGGGACAGAGTGGCTGGAGAGCAGCCAGGCAGAAAGGGACCTGAGAGTTTGGATTGACAGGAAGCTGAACATGAGCCAGCAGTGTGTGCCCAGGTAGCCAAGAAGGCCAATGGCATCCTGGCCTGGATCAGGAACAGTGTGGCCAGCAGGACCAGGGAAGTGATTCTTCCCCTGTACTCAGCACTGGTGAGGCCACACCTGGAGTACCGTGTCCAGTTCTGGGACCCTCAGTTCAGGAAGGATATTGAGGTGCTGGAGTAGGTCCAGAGAAGAGCAACGAGGCTGGTGAAGGGACTTGAGCACAAGTTTTATGAGGAGAGGCTGAGGGAGCTGGAGTTGTTCAGCCTGGAGAAGAAGAAGTTCAGGGGAGACCTCCTCACGCTCTACAACTCCCTGACAGGAGGTTGTAGCCACGTAGGGGTTGGTCTCTTCTCCCAGGCAGCTAGCAGTAGGACAAGAGGGCACGATCTTAAGCTGTGCCAGGTGAGGTTTAGGTTGCATATTAGGAAGAAATTCTTTACAGAGAGGGTAATCAGGCATTGGAATGGGCTGCCCAGGGAAGTGGTGGATTCTCCGTCCCTGGAGGTTTTTAAGATGAGACTGGATGTGGCACTTAGTGCCATGGTCTAGTAACCACAGCAGTGCTAGATCAAGGGTTGGACTTGATGATCTCAGAGGTCTTTTCCAATCTGATCAATCTGATGATTCTGTGATTCCGTACTTTGATTTGATTGACATTTTTTACCCCTGCCAAGCACAGGGGTAGTGTTTTCTGGGAAATCTGCAATGACTAACTTAGAACCTATTCTGCATAGATAGCTGGAGTTATTTTTCCTGTTATGCATTATTTTGCACCTAGCAACACTGAATTTCATTTACCATTTTATTGCTCAGCCTTTCCATTTCATCCATCCGCAACTATTTATCTGCACCATCAACTTCATGATTGTCAAATCTAAATAAGTTTTGTATTAATATAAACTCTGTCACTTCACTAGTCCCTGCGTTTTTCAGATCGTTCATTAATATCTTGATTAGCTCCAGTTCTGTGGTATCTTTCACTCCTTCTGCATTGTGTTGTGATCCCTCTTAACAGCAGTCTTTGAAAAGTGATGGCTTCTAGTAACTAGGTATTAATTTATAAGATTTTTTTGTCTTATCTCATCTCACAGTGACTTTGTGCTTTACCTAAATATAACTTTTTTCACCTTTTATTTTCACTCCACTAATTTGATTTTACCTTCTCAGAACATCCTAAAAACCCAGGCATATTTAATCAGTCCAAGGCATCCTTTTCAGCACATGCCTCGACTACATCAGTGAGCTATAGTATACATAACTTTCACTTTCACTGAAACTTTCATTTTAGAGGTTTTTTTCACATTCATTCCCTGTATTGGAATGGGATTTCTCCCAGAATAAACACCAAGACAAATAATTTATTTAAATTTTCTGTTTACTACCTGCACTGGGTGCTTAGGGAACATTCTACAGTTTAGAGGTCACTAATAACTCTCCAAATGAGTAAAACTGAGAACTATATCCACCTTATATTCCTTCCACAGGGAGTAACCCAGTCAATCTACCTGCATATTTGTAACTTAACTGGGCCAAATCTTTGCTCAAGACAAAAGTTTGAATCCATAAAACGCTCTTGACCTTGAAGTCCTGGTGACTGAGTGTTCATTTAAACACATCAGTCTACTAGTTTCTACATCACATTAGTTGGGGTTTTTTTCACCCCCTTTTACACTTTAGAGTTTGTGCTAAAAGACCTGTTCTTTCAGAAAAATTCAGAAGGCTTAACTTGTGTCACTAATCAATTTGTTAAGGTTTTATTTTTACCTTCCATCTGCTTTGGTGAGTGTTTTGTTGTTTGGGTTTTTTCTTTTGTCTTTTCTTTCTCCTAGTTTCATGGGAGCATTGTGAAATAATAGAAAGTGCAGCCTATGCTGGCAGCAAAAAGAACAAGTGCCTGTAGGTGACATGCAGCTCTGTGTTGTACAGGACTGTTCTCAGAGGATCTCAGAGTCAGAGGACCCCAAAGGCTGTTCAGATTTAATCAAGACAGTGGCCACTACTAGTTCCAATTATGTTGATGAAAAGTGTAATGAAGACTTTGAAGGTCTATCCTGTGCATATGTCCATGCTGCTTCCTCCATAGCACAGAACCATCGGTGACACAAAGCTCTTATCTCCTTCCTTCCGAGCTGGGACAGACCTTCCCAGGCAGGTTCAGGTGACATGAAGGTAAAATACAGTAGGCACTCACATATGATTGCTCAGTCCCTGGTAGATCACTTTTTTCCTGTTTTTGTGCATGAATCATAACCCTTCTGAGTGAGAACACAATACAGTTTCTAAATCCATCTAGGACAAACAGATATAAATCCTGTAATGTCATATTCTAATGAATGCTGGTTATAAAGGTGGCTCATTTCCACCAAATTATCACTTGCTTCTCTAGGATTCAAGTTATTAGTTCATCTTCTGAAGTAAACCCTTATACACAAGCTGTCCTTCATTGGAAAAAAATAGACTTTGGCAAGAGTTTTTCAATCTCACTTTCCCAAGGCTGAATTTCCTGAACAGGACATTATGAAAGTCAACAAGACCTTTCAAAATTAATAAAGTAAAATATTCCATCTTCTGTTGGAGGATGATTACATTTAGGGGTGAATTTTTCTGGTTTTTAAAAAGATGCACATTTTTGTTCCCTTAAGACAACACAAATTGTCTTGATCTAAATAATATAACCTTCTTGCTAACATTAATTAATCCTGCTTTACAGACAAAACATTTTCCCACAGAGCACTTCTCCTTCCCTCTGGCAAAGCAGTCAACCAAAATAAGAGAAAAGAAAAATTACATCCTTTGAACAAAGGTGTGTGAGTGTACAGAGACACACACACACTGGGGGGTACCCCCACAGGAATCTCTAGGAGAACCAGGAGCATATGGACATCAGAGATCTGCTCCATTTCTTCTCCAGATGAGACTGTCTGTTACCTATTGAGGATTCTGCAAGCCTGACTGCAACGTATAACATTGAAGTTAAGATCACTCTAGTAAGGAGCACAGATAAAATCAATGGCTTGTAGCTGCTTACATTTATCAGTTGAAGTGGTCAAATTCTTCATGATATGTGATCCATTTGAAAGAATTTTCTTGTGATTGATTTCCCTGTATTTTCCACTTTCAAGGTACTGAACAGATCACAGACGTTTGAAAAGCAATTGCTATTCAAACATGGGGTACTTTCTTTTTTTTTTGCTGCCAATATATATATTATATACTCAGGACTGATGATTTGACCAAAGTACAGGAAGCCTTTATTTAGTTTTCCACCATAATCCATTTAGCATTTATCATTGAAAAGTGTAGGAAAAAAAAATGGTGGCTTTGCAGGTAACAAGTTACTGTTTCACATCATCTAAACTACACTGGATGACTGTGTAGGCTTTAGTACCTGTCATTCAATGTGTGAAAAAAGTGACTTCCTCCCAGTCCATTTCAAGCTCTTCATCATAGGACAACAGTTCACAAGCTGCCTGGTGAGCTCAAACAGAGGGAACCCAGCTCATCCAGTTGGCAAAAGAAATATTCATGGAGCCACAGCCTCAAGCGACATTGCTACAGAAGCCTATAGCAATTTAACTCCTAACAGAGAGCTGGTTCACCTTGTAGTAGCAAAAAAACAGTGAAAAGTGTTGATTGTTTTCATTTTAGTGTGCTGAACTGGCCCAACAAAAGCCCACAGAAGAGCTCCTACCAGGAGGAAGAATGTGAACATGGAATGTGGGTAAGGATGTGGAAATAAGGGGATGGATTGGTGAGGGGTACCATGTAGCAGCACTCTTAATAGATGTATCTTATTTTCTAAGAGGTGAGCTGCTGTCTGCCTTTGGATTTTATCACAGCTTGGATGACATGCAGGAATCTGTCAGACCATGATCTCCCTATGTTGATACACTAGGTTTTCAAAGAGATCACACCAAATAATCTAGTATTGTTCTCATGCCTTGGCTAAACTTATGACATTAGTGAACTACAAGTAGCATGCAAAAAAAAAAAAAAAAAAAAAAAGGCACCAAAACAGTGCTTTCAAATTTAGCAAAACCTGTTCTACAATCCTATTTGTCTCAGCAGTTCACACATCGGGATTCCTGGTGACACAGACAAAGGCAATGTCATAGCAAGTTTTGACTGATTGCTATGCCTCCCAAAAATTGCATTAACTGCAAAGCAACTTTCCAAATGCTTCCCAAAGACAGGTTTCTGACTCCAGGGCTATCCTCATGGGGGATAATTTACTTGACTCACTATGTTCTGCCCCTTAAACCATGGCACTATGTGTCCTTATGTGCCAGGCTAGTGTAACAGTCCTTTTTCCTTTGAGGAAGGGCAGCAACCAACCTGAACCCTCAGAGCTGGATGAGGCTGGCTCAGGCTCTGGATAGCAAATAACTTTTCACAGGATTTATTTCTTTTGTGACCCTTTTTCATCAGAAATCTCTTATGAAAACCTTGACACCAACTGCAGTTTTCTATTCTGAGGTAGAAGGGAGCCCTTTAATTTCATTGCCATGCTCTTCATATTAGTTGTCTGAATTTAAAATACGGGGTAAGGTTCCTAGCCCAAAGCTGTTGTTTGTTTCAGTGACCATGACACCTTCTCTACATTAGCCGTCTGTTCCAGAAATGGCTTTATAAGTGTTCTCTTGACCACTTGTAGGAACATCACTCCTAAACTCAGTACACATAGGAGTTAACTCTTGCCTCCCACATAGTTTGAAGTTTGAAACTGGACTTGACTGTTTTCCAAGAACTGCTAAGTAGACGAAACTGGTCAAAGGGGGTTACATGGAAGTTCAAATTATGTGATAACCATGATAGTTTTAGTTCAAGGGAAGGATTACCATTCCTATTCGAGATTGGTCCACCTTTTCTCCCTCTACAGTAAAGGACAAGCATTAGTTGTAAGTCCTAAACAAGACACCTATCACATGTTCAGTCTAGATTCTCACTCAATATCTAACAAATAATACCATTTTCCAGGTTTGGACAGGAAGAGAAGAACAGTTTGAGAGATGGGAAGATACAGAAATTTTGGGCTTCTTTTTCTTCATTTTTCAGGACAATAAATGGTTTAATGTATTAACAGCAAGACTGGAACACCGCAAAAAACTGACTAGCATGTTGCTTTAGTAACCATAAAAAATATTTCAATCACTTCTGAAACATACCCCTACTTCACGGAAGGTACCAGAAACCACAGTAATACTTGGAGACAATTGGAAAATGGCATCTCCAGCTGTTGCTGTTGACTCCACTCACTTGCTCTGAACATCCCTGAGAAAGGTCTAACAGAGTAATGACTGATATTGAATTAAAATTATAAAGATACAGAAGATTTAAACTCTCTTGAAATCTCCTTGCAATCTGAGGACAATAATACCCTTAGCCACTTCCTGCAACAGTTCCCTCAGAACCTGTGGATGCATCTCATCGGGACCCATAGGCCTGTGCACCTTCATGTTCCTTGGATGTTCTTAAACCTGATTTTTCCCTAGAGTGTGCAGTTTTTCACTGTTGCAGTCCCTATCTTTGCCTTCTGCAACTTGAACTGTGGTGTTGGAGCACTTGTGGGTGAAAACTGAGGCAAAAGAATTATCGAGTTACCCATGTTCTGGGTAACCAGGTCTTCCATTTCCTTCTGGAATGGATGCACATTTTTTCTAATCTTCCTTTTATCCCTGACATACCTATAGAAGCTTTTCACATATCGACAGTGCTGCTCTGCTATAATGAGTGGAGTCATATTACAGGGAGAAAAAAACCCACCACCACCTTGACAGCATACAGTAACAGAAGCTAATGCACTAACCCTTTGGCATTACCTGGGCACATAATGATGGATCAGCAATGTATCCCTATGCCAGATTGTGTAAAGCAATTCAGTAATTACCATTGATTATGCTCATTTAGGAAGCTCCTTAATGTTACAGTAAAATAAAGTATGACAGGTCAGGCTCCAAATTAGAGCTTGGATTTCAGTACAAGGGATCCGAGGAAGAATTGTCCACCATCAAAGGTCTGTTGAAGCCAGCAGAGCAGTGCTGCTCCTACTCTCTCAGGTTTGGGCACCTACCCCATCTTCCAGCAAATACGTGCATGGCGTAACTACCAACATGCCAGTCCAAGACACCAGTGGTTTCTGAAGTTGGAGGTGCTGGGAGCAGCTCCCCCTGCATGTGGCCCTGTCACCCTCACTACCACTAGACCTGTCATTTCACCAAGGTGCTTTCACAGCTGCAACCTACTCACCTGCCACCCTTTTCCAGCATGGTTCTTAAGTCCTTCCTTGAATACCTTTTTCATTGCCATCTCAGCCTAGTCCTGCTCCTGCCCACCATAAGGATTGAAATGGCTCCTCTATTCATAAGTCTGGCCAGTAGATGTTATAAACAGATCCTCTTGTTCTCTTTCTTAAAGACATATAGTATATATTAAAGAATTTAATTGCAGTCTTCAACATCCTCGTAAAGGGAAGCAGAAGGGGAAGTACTGATCTCTTCACTCTTGTGACAGAACTCAAGGAAACGGCATGAAGCTGAGTCAGAGAGGCTTAGGTTAGATAGCAGGAAAAGGTTTTTCACCCAGAGGGTGTTGAGCACTGGAACAGGCTCCCCAGGGAAGCGGTCACAGCACCAAGCCTGACAGACTTCAAGAAGCATTTGGACAATGCTCTCAGGCACATGTTGTGATTCCCATGGGTGTCTCACACGGGGCCAGGATTTGCACTTAATGATACTGAGTCCCTTCCAACTCAGCATATTGTACGATTCTGTGATTCTACCTACATTATAATATACTTAGCTTCAGCTTTATCTTGTGTCTCCCTTCATATACACGTGCACATACATGAATAGAGATATCTTTATCACTTGGCTGCCCCTGCCAGTAACCTCATCTGGCTCCTTTTAAATAAAGTGTTTGAGAAGAGATGGAAAAAAGAGCATGAAAATTCTATCAAAATGTCAGGAGAGATTTGACAATAAGGTTGTAAAAATTTTCTAAGAATGACAGAAAAGTCTAAGCGGGAAAAACTTAAATTTCAGCTCAATTTTTTAACAACTCAGTACTACCTCCAAGTCAAAAACATTTTACTATAGTCAATTAGATAACAAGTAGATTAATATTAACCTACTTTGAAAGTTGTTCCTTAATAAACAGGGAAAGTAATTAGCAACTGAATAAGCTGAGACAATCAGCCTTCTAAATGGGTGAGAACAATGATCTATTCCACAGCAAATAAGGGACTTTTATATCATCATACTGTGTATCTCTTTCTAAAAAGTTCCAGTGTCCTACAGTATTTGTTTCTCTAGTCACCATGGCCTGGTTTTGTCCCCATTATATTTGTGTTTGTGACACCAACTACACTTGTGTCTTATTTTTCTGTTTTTCTGATTTCAGTCTGGATACTGGTGATTCTCTCTCTTTGATTTCTAATCCAGTGCATTCCCCAGCTATTTTAGTTTTCTGATTCTGGACTGCCTTAGATATACCTTCCGCTGTGCTCACCAGGTAGCACATTTTACCCACCAGAAGTAGCTGGCTAGCCTGGCTGTGCAAGTGGTGTGTTTCTGTACCATCTGGTAGTGTTTTACACTTGAACAATCTCTCTCCAGGCTCAGGAGTAACACATCAAGTTTTAAGGAACTGCCCTTTGGAGTTAAGTATATCAAGTGTTAGAAGATCTCTGACCTCTCTCCATGGCTCTGACCCCACCTAAAATTTGACTCACTCACTGGAAGCATCTAATTTCTTCTGCTAGCTGTGGAAAAGACAAATTTCCAGCTGAGGTACCTCAGGTAAATGGGGAGCAGTACACAGCTCCCCAGCATACAACAAGGATGAGTACTGTTGCATCTCACAGAGATGAAGGCAAAATGTCACAAAGATTCACATACACATTTACTATGGACAGTAGAAACATCGCAAATAGGATGGAAAAAGATCTTGAAAAATCCTCTACTCCATTGTCTAAAACAGACAGGCAAGCACAGCTTCTGCCATCCCTTTAGTCACCATTCATCTTGTCTTTCCTTCACCCTCTCATTTTCTCTGTTCTCTTCATCACAGCTCTGTAGCTGGTTTCTTTAACCCCTCAAAGAAGCTGGGAATATAGTTTGACTGCAAAGTGCTACTACAGGGAATAAAGTTGATTGTAATAAATAAGGAGGCAGAAAACTACTGCAGATGAAATAAAATGCAACATATGAGTCATTAAATATTGAACTAAATTCAGGCTGCATAGCCAGACTCAATTTGTTTTTACTGATGGCAAATGATGGGTTTATATAATTTTCAGTACCCTGATGGATGAGATGACATCAGTTGTTTAGGTTAAGACAGAGGGAAAAGGGTGCATTTTACGATTCTCTCTAAAAGGCCAATTCCTGTAGAGTGCTGAGGACTCAGAATGCCTCAGTACCTTTCTAGTTGGACTCTCATTTCTTTGGTGTTAATAAAAGCTGTGGGATTTTAGAGGAGTTTGGTTTAGCCAGCTTATAAAAGGTCCCCAAATACAAGCTTGAGGATTGATTACCCTTGTCTGTTTTTAATGAAAATTAAAAATGTGGGTGGGAGTAGAGTTTTATAATTACCAGGTCACTGAAATTAAAAAGACATTCCCCAAAAGTCTGAGACACCATTTCCCTCCAACCAGGTTCACCACCGCGTGGTGACTGCAGGGAGACACACTCTGCTGCGAGGGAGAGAAAATAAAAATTAACCTCTGATCTACAAAAGCACTGGAGCCACTGGCAATTAAGATGTTATTTAATAAGATGCCATGCTTTGAATCATTAAAATTAATGGCTGGAGAAAACTCTCTGCCATGCTACTCCTTTCACCACTCAGACTCAGACATGGCAGCCACCTGAGGAGCTTAGAGAGCTGTAATTAAATTAATAAAGTATGGCCTGGCTACTAGAGAGAAAAACAGAGAGAAAAGTGATTGCAGGTAATTACTGAATGCATTGCTGTCACTTAATTATTTTTTTCTGTTCTTGAGACTGGTAATTTTTTTGCTGTCTTTGTTCTTGATGGGGTTCTCCAGTTAGAAATCACCAGCCAAGCCACAGTTTTACATCAAAGGTTAAAAAGAGGTTGAGATGACAATAGAAGTGCCAGCATCTCTCAAAAATAGAGAATTTTTTGCCAGATGACTGAAAATATAAAAGATTTTTCTGATTTTTTTTTAAAGGAAAAAAAATGACCTTCACTGAGAAAATTTAGAAGAAAAGAATAAATTTATCATCAGTTTCTGCTGGAGCCCCTTTTTTTAATAAAATTGAATATTTCTAAAAAAGTTTTATTTCAAGTATTCTTTGCTGGATGGTAACATGAGGACATTGTGTTAAAGAAAAGGTTGATTGAGATGCTTCAACAACAGCTGTTGTTCAAACCATGTGTGCTGTGTCTGGCTTCTTGGGAACTCATTTTAATCTTTTCTTCCTGAAACTTGCATTCTTCTTTCCAAAGCCATGGAGATTGTCATTGTCTGTTGTTAAGTCCAGATTTGAAGCCATTGGTTCTTGTGGAATTTCTCTGGCCTGTGGATCAATTGTTTGCTAAATGTTTGATCAACTAAGTCAGAAATACATCTTTGGATCTCAGCCTGGGTATTCTGTAGATGGAATAACATGTTTTTCACAGCTTCTCTCCCCACCACCTTCAAGCCAGTGGTGTAAGTTTTAGCTTGTTCAAAAGCTTAAAAGGGAATCAGTCTCATAACACAGTTAACTATTTGAGCTCGAGGCAGCGTTCTTCATCTTTTCATATAAGCACATCAGGTGACTTATCCAGAACAGAGCCCCAGGTTGAGTCAGTGCAGACAAATGTGGTGATTGTAGATGAGCAGCATATTCATATATCTTTGGAAGGAGCCCAGCACCCACAAAGGAATTCAGAACCGCTTCGAGCTTAGGGCATTTGAGAGATGTGAGACTTTTAGATGTAGGGATTTGGTTCAGCTTATCAGAAAAAACAGAAAAGCCACCTGTAAGATTTAGATCTACATCCCCATAACGGCTTGTTGATCTTCCCCAAAAGTGTTTTGATCTGGAGCTTTTGATTCTGGCTCTCATTTGCTTATCGGGTTTGGTTTCCTTCCTATTTAGAGCACACATATCACAGGTCAAACTCCATGGCCTTGCTTTCTAAAGCTGTAGGATGAATTACAACTCTTCCTAAGTAAAAAAAAAAAAAGAAAAAAAAAATGAAGCACTGAGCAAGTCTGATAATGATTTTGCTAAAACTTTCCTAGAAAGTGAGACTTAAAATGGCAGTCTTCTCCCATCTAACAAGATGGCTGTCAGTTTGTATGTGGAACTAAAGATAAAGGCAACCTGCAAATAAATGGGGGTTTACCACGTGATTTGGAGAAAGCAAACTTCAGCCATGTGATCTGTATATGTTATAGCAGAATCCCAAGATTCCCAGGTGAGTGGAGCAATCATGTGCTGGGTGTTGAAGAGACAGAGTTGCTACTCTAGACAACTCAAATATTTTTTTCATAGTAAGATAGATGGGGAAGCAGGTCTGATGACCCATCAGAGAGGAATCCAGTTTTCCTGGTTCCTAACCTTGAACACCACATGACTTCACCAGTCAAAGGAAGAGGAGAAGGCTCTTCCAAATTTTAGCCTCAGAGACCGTGTCAATTTTCTGTTCTGGGACTGCCTTCCCCAGAAGCTGGTATTTGGAGGGAGACATTTATTTTTCATTCTTCTGGTAAAATGGCAGCAGGTAGCAGGTCATTTTTCTTCCTCAGTTTTTCAGCTCTCATGCAGACAGTCACACCGGGAAAAACGGGAATTATGGAAGATTGACCTTAACGTTTCTTTTATCAGACTATTACCCACTGCTGGTTTAGTGTGCCCTCTCCATCCATCTCTCTCTCCCAGTGTAGTTGAGGCAATACAGCCCTCTGGAAGGAAACAGGTATGCCTGTGAGGCACCTTGTAAGGAATGCTATCATCACCTCAGCACTTTGAGGTTTTGGTAGTGGTAGGGATATTTCTGCCTTTACAAATCCCATGTAAGCTCAAATTTGGGTTATGAAGAAGTGTTTGACTTTGCCTTGATTTAGCACAGAAAAGCAGTGCTGCTCTCTCCAGCAGGCACACCAGGACTTTTCCTGCCTGTGGTTCTAAGAAGAAAACTCTTTGAGGGTATTACACAGTTGAGTAAACAAAAGGAACAACTGTAGCAGATCTGCACTAAAAAGCCCTGAGGCTCAGAGAGAACAAAAGGAAGAGGATTCTTTTAAAGTCCTTATATTTAAGAGAATTGCAAATAACCTGTGACTGCTAATGTCTCGACTGAAAGTCATTTTCTGAGCACACTGAAGGGACTGATCCTGGACCTTTTGGGAATCCAGACTTACAGTGTTCAGGAACAGTACAGTAATAGACAAGGTTCAGTACCTCACAATCAGGCAACAGCAGTCCGTACAGTTTCCTTAGATGTCTATCTCCATTTTTGGATAAATCCTGTTCAGAGAGCACAACAGCCCTCTGCTCTTTTGTCTGAAAACGTATCAATGGGAGGGTCAAGAAAGACTCTTAATATCCATTAAACTACTTACTCATCCATCCCAAATTAAATCAACAAAGTACTGATCTGAGTCAGAAGCCAAATTTAGAAACATTTTAGGAAATTTCCCTCCCAGGTCCTAGGGACTCCATTCCCATGGTTTAGGTTCAGACACATTTCTGTGGGGATACTCAGGAGCTGCTTCCTCCCACCTGGCTTCTGCTGATGGCTTACATTAGGGCCCCAGTCTCAGCCTGTGGCCTCGCACAAGCTATAAACTGTCCTTCTGCTTTTCAGGGGTAATGAGGTGTTTTGTGGCCAGGTGGAGCACTGTGTTTTCAAAGCGGCACATTGCACAGATATAAATTTGTGGGTTCAAGTGCTATATGAGAAATAAAACCAAAACACTTGCCTGCATTAAGTGCTTCAGTCACTGATCAGCTGCAAAGACATCCCTTGTTTTGACCAGTGTGAGAAAACAAGTTGGATGGGTCAGGCTGCCCCAGCAGGATGAATGAGGGCAGTGACTGATTCACAGATTTCACTGTCATTCCCCTCAAGTCTGGATCTGTGCTGCTCAACGCTGAAGATACAGGCAGTTATGCTCATGCCTGCAAGCTGACAAAAAGGCTACCAGTAAAATTTTATCGTTCCTACCCAGGGGAACTGCAGGTCCTTCTAGGGTCACACTCATTTCTGGAGTGGAGGAGATATTTTTGTTGGCTTTGGTAATTCCCTTGGTCAAAAGAGATAGAATTGCCACATGGGGAATTCAGTGCAGGCTGGAAAGTGTATGACTTTGACATATTCATCTTCCGCATTTTATCTTCTTCTTCTGTGTTCAGGTTAAAATCTTGGTGAATTTCCCGAGGAAATTAATGGGGAAAAAATGCAGCTGTTGCATTTTAAGTGGCATGGTCTGTAGCTGACACCCTTTAGGGGTAGAAAAGCATGCAAGCTATTAGGTATGCAGTTTCTTCGTCAGTCCCAACAAAGATGCAAAAAGAGTCAAACTGTGACTACTGGTTAGAAATTATGCCCTCAGGTTAACCTAAATGTTTTAATCAATCAGGTACTTGAAGGGAAAAGGAGGTTGGCACCCAAGAGAAGCAGAAATGCATTTAGCAAGGGGAAAAAGATTACAGGAGCTGAGAGAGACTAGAATTAGCACCTGCGAAATAGATAAAGGTTATCATATGGTAAGATGAGGAGAAGTGTGTCACAAGACATAGAATCAATCCATTTTTTGAGTTTCCATTGCATTTCTGCAGCTTTGACTATGCCTAAGCAACAGTGTGGACACAGTCTCTGTGAAGAGAAGAACCTGCCTTGTCGCCATTCTCTCTCTAGGAGCACTGAGCCCATTCCACATACCATCCACAGAAATACACCACCAAACTGATCTACAGTCAAAATTTTGCAGTCATTCCCCAGCTGTTGTATTTCAGCCTTAGGATATCATGCTCCGGGTGAATGGCAGCTTTTCACTCTGCTTGCTCTTCTCTGAAGGTATTTGTTTGAGTGCTCACTACATCTGGCTTTCTTGTTTATGCCTTTGGTTTGAGTAATTGCCTTAATCTGAAATTCAAGGCTGACACCCTGCCTGACCCTTTCCTTGTCACTTCAGTATTGTGTATTGCATCCAGCTTTCTTACTTTTTGTTTTAATTAAAAGCTAGAGAGGCTTAACGAGCCACTGCTACAACAAATTTATTTCCAAAAACAATATGCATGCATGTATGTTTATATACCGCAGGATTTAACTTTTGATTTCTAGTACTCTTTCTCATGCATATATATTAGAAATGGATTTCTAGAAAATAGAAATCTATTTTCCATAGATTTATGAAAATAAATCCATGGATTTATGGAAAATAACAATTAAAATGTTTATGTTTTAGTTGAAAGTGTGTCCCCTAAAAGCATTGCATCAGCTATCTCTTTTCTCAACAGGGTGCCAGATAACAGCTCTTTTTTTACCTCTCAGATGTTACCACTGAAGCAAACCATCCTGGCCCTGGATAGAAGTGATTTGGTAACCAGGTGCGTATACACATGTGCAGATGCAGCAGATTTAATTGCTGTTTGCTTTACAATTTAAGCCTCCTTAATTTTCCATTTGTTAAATAAGGAACATGCAGCATTTATGCAATTAATTTGCTCAAATAGTTTAGCAATTAAGCTCATGATCTTAGTGACTGTTCCTGAGGCCACTTCTGAGTGGCCTTCCTGCAGTGCATCACCACTTTCTCCAGCAAGAGTACACTGACCTCCTTGAACTTTCTCTCACACCTACTCTGCCAAGCTAGTTTTCAAGTGAACTCTCTGATCCTCTAATCTCATTATCCCTTCTTCCATGGTTCCTTCATCCTGCTCTCTCAGTCTCCTTGATGATCTCTTGGTCACCTCCTCCCACATCCATCCATTCTCCCACTTCAGCCTTCAGCTGACCTACCTACCCACACTATCACCACCCCACACTGCTTTGATCATTCCTATGGTGTTTAACAGGCTGCTGCACATCTGTCCTCTCCCTCGGGTCTCTGATACCATCATAGGACCACAATGCCATCTGAATACTTGCTGAAGAATCATGAAGATACTTTCACATATATGTATGCAAGAGGACAGATGTAATAACAAAATATCAGGTCAAACTCTGAAATTTACACTGAAAAAAATGTTGCTAGATTGGAGAAATTAGTCAAGCCCTGTAGAATATGTTTTATCCTGAAGGGAAGAAACCCCCTGATTGGTTGTTAATATCTGATTTATATTTTAATAGTATATGAATCAACATGTATAAAAAGACCTCCAGAACAAATACAGAACTGACTATTTACGTGTATCTATCAAGTCCTGAGTTTTGTGTGTGTGTGTGTGATGTTACTGACAGGGATGTGGAAGGAGACGAGGATCATCTACCATACAGGCAAGTAAAGACTTCTGTCATTATGTTGTGATTTTATGTCAGTTAATGGTTAAAATACTTGCATAAAAACTCTATCAAAACAAAATTTTGAGTGGCTGGTTGCAAAAAAAGTATATTTTTAACTTCCGATGGTTGAATTTCCTGTGTATTTATTAAAAAAAAGTTCCTTTCATGCTTGAAGTAACTCTTTTGTCTGTCAGCTGGTTGGATTTTTTTCCTCTTGAACCCAAATGAATCATGACTGTTCCTTGGCTAGCAACCCAGATAGTCTTTATGTTTCATAATGCAATAAGAAATTTTCCTAGGATGCATTTGCTGAGGGGTTTTTCCTTT
Organism: Chiroxiphia lanceolata; assembly: GCF_009829145.1. Taxonomy (NCBI): domain Eukaryota; kingdom Metazoa; phylum Chordata; class Aves; order Passeriformes; family Pipridae; genus Chiroxiphia; species Chiroxiphia lanceolata. Next base: position 25,509,513 of record NC_045643.1, on the reverse strand, counting down.
TTTTTTTTCCTAAAATCATCCATTTGTTACCCTTAGGAAAACAGTGTCATACAACGCAGTTTCCACTGTGTAATTGCAGCTCTGGGCTTTGTCCTGTTTGTCGGGGAGCCTGGAGCTGCTCCTGGCGCCAGACACCACACAGAGCTGCCTACTGGTGTGAGACCACAGTTCATGTGCCATAAACTCATTGATGCAAGCCATATATTGTTGATAGGAAGAAAAAAAAACAAACAACAAAACCCATCTTTTGTGTGTTCATCACCTGAGTTGACTTGTGGTAGGAAGTACCCAGTTGCTCTACTGCAGTAAATCGAAATTTAAATTCAGCACGAATCACTTGAAAGATGAATATATCAAATAAAATGCCCTGGGCCCTGAACCAACTGCCTTGTGAAGCCTGGATGTTCAAAAACTAGCTCTGCATTATACATCCCTGAACTTTCATCATATTTTAATTTCAAGTACGGATATGTATAGTTCTAGTAATTGATCCTTTCTGCACCTTCCTCACAGAAAGCAAAGCATTCTCAATCTTGTGTTTGTACAGTGATACCTGCCAATGGGTCACCCTTGTATTTTCCATGCTTTTGTCCTAACTTTGTTGCTAATAGAGATAATGAGTCATTATTGATGAAATAGTTAATGATAAACACAAATAAAAAATACTTAGCTCTTCCACAGCTATTTCTGGAGTGGGGAGGAAAAGAAGAGTTAATTTTAGCCTGAACTTGCTTCCCCATGAAGTTCAGGAATAGCCACACAATTCTAAGCAGTGGTAGGGGGAAAGGAAAAAGCAGATACCAGTCCTTCTTCACACTGAGTGAGAAGAGCAAAGCTGATTTAAACAGTGTGATGATATTCTGTGGTCACCTTGCACAAGAGTAGCTGCACTATGGTGAAGGGGACAAAGCTGCAATGAATGTACAGCTGTAACATCCAACCAAAACAAGGGGAGGCATTTTCTTCAGTGGGGTTTGGAAACTAATAGGTTAAAGCATTGCATTACTTACAAGTGGATTGAATATTCATCCGCGAAGTATAACAATGAACCCAGATATGATCAGAATTTGTCTGTCGGTAATAGCATTTTGAAGGTATGTATTTTGAGGGAAAAAAATGCTAATTTGGGATATTTGTTTAAAAATGGAGATTTTATATATACGAATATATTTCCAAATACTGTAACTGGTAAAAATGTTTTCAAATTAGCTTTATTATATTGATTTGTAGACTGGCTGCTGGACTTGTCATAAAGAGCTGTCTCTGGACAGCTTCATAGACCAAACCCTTATCAGTTCTCAACGTCTTAAGGTTTAAAACCAGTCAAGATTTTTATTCAGATTCCAAGTACAGAAAAAATTTTTTTTCCTTGTGAAAACTTTCTCACAAAGCAATAAACAGAGTTCCATTGAGGATGCAGAAAAACATATCAGATATCTCTGGAAAAGCCACATTTGCAGAGTGAGAAGTCCAATGTATTCTTGCCCTGTGATCAGCCAGTGTTAGTTTTGGCTAAACATTTATCCTATCGCATGTCTTATGTTTAGACCAGAGCCTAGTTTAGCTTTGCAAATGAAATAGGAATAAATTATTCTAATTGCCATTAAAATGTTTCTATTTAAATATCATCTTCGGCCAACTGTTACCCCACAGTGGTTTGTGAAAGGTACCTAAAACAGCAGGTGCAAAGGTAGCTTGTGATGGGACAAAAACACGCTGCATGAATGGATGCTGTGAAAAGGGGAAAGTCTTAGGGAATTAAAGCAAGCAGCAGTTTATCCCTTTTGTAGGCTGGTGTGAAGTTTCACTTTGACTAAATTAATCATTTCTGAAAAAAACAAAAAACAAACGAACATCACTAGTTATTGCTACCTTCCTCAGTAACTTCAAGATTCTTGGTCCTATTTTACTGTATGTAGTACCCATGGTGGATTCTGTCTCTTTGTCTTTCTCTTTCAAGCAGAGTGTATTTTCTGATGGCAATCAGATACTAGGAAAAAAATTTAAGATGAGAGCTATGGAAGCTACAGCACAACTTTGGTATTACCATATAACCTTGGGTCTTCTGCCTCTCAGCTGTCCAAAATGTTCTATTATCCAAAACATGGCCATGTCCCCTCATATCTATTAATTATGCTGACAAGTTCCTTGAATTTCTGAAACCTCTGTTATCCAGACTTATTCAGCTTTCCCTATGACATCTGGATAACCAAGACTGTACTGTATTTCATTATTTCTCATAATACTTTCTGCTTTTCAGAGGGCAGAAGCAGTCTCTCTCCTTCCTTTGCAGAATGCGTTAGACTAGCCAAACAAATGAACCTGGCCAGATGGGAAATGCAGCCTCTCTCTGTCTCAAATATTACTTTATACTGTTGTGTAATGCCAGCACTATAGATTTGGCACCAGAATACATAGTAAACATATTCAGCAAGAGCAAGACGAGTATTTTCATTTCCATTCACCTCATTAAAAAAAATAAAAAAGTTGATAATCGGGAGAGTCAAAACAATATTCATCATTAAATCTGTATCACCAGAAAAACGTCTACAAACTGGGGATGCACAGAAGAGTAAACTCTCCCTAAGCGATCAAAGATTATCTGAATTACATGAATTCTACCTAATTCAGGGTCCTATCCCGCCTAGTGGCCGTGATTTGAAACTTAAAGATGGATTAAAAGGACAGGGCAACGCATCCCTGGGGTGGTGGTCCCTGAAATCAAAGGCTCAAAGAATCATCCTGTGCCTCAGGTTGTTTCTTTGTGCACAAAGCATTTGCAGATTTTTCTTCCTAGAATTCATTAAATCTCTTCTTGATCTCCTCTGAATACATCCCTAGTTCAACATTTTAATGGTGCAGTGAGGGGAATAAGTGTATCTTTTCATTTTCTTTCTGTTCACTGCCTCACAATTCCATGGTTTGTTTCCTGTATTGTGCACAACTGCCTGTAATATTCTCAATGCAAGTCAGGAGGTTACTGACCTCTGCCAAGGCATCATGGTGACAAGGCAGATGAGATGAAGTAGACAATGGGAAGAAAGTTATGTGTGTTGAGTCCACCCCTGCATTTACTGGAGAGTGAAAGGAAAATCAAATATACAAGAAAATAGAAATGAAGGGAATAGAAGTAAATAGGAAAATGAACAGCAAAGAGAAAGGAAGCCTGATACTGCTGGGACTGGCACTGTACTACAACAGAGGTCCTCACTGCACAGTGATCTACATTGGCTCCATCAGCACATAATAACAGAGACGTGTTATTAGACAAACACATACGGAGACTCCCCAGTTGTCAGGATGGCAATGAAGTTGTTAAAATGACCTTACTTGGTCAAGTCAAGACATTGAGGATTATCAGTGAAACTTCATATTTTAATCCAAGGCATGGTACATGGGCAATAAAGCAGGAGTCCTAGAACAACTGATGCTACATGTCAAATGAGAAATAAATGGGATAACATAAATATAACAAAATTGACCATAGTTATAATTGTTTTGGAAACCATTATACAGCAAAGATGGCTGAGTGGTCTCACTTGATGCAGCAGAATGAGAAGGAGTAGGATGGATAAAATAGACTGCATTTGTGTGAAATTGCTTACAGAAAGGTTAATAAGAGATTCTATTGAGAAGTGCTGGGAGTTTGTTATAGATGCTTCCCCCTCCAGCTTCAGAGCTGGATATGAATAGCAATTTCTATAATGTTATTAGAGGAAGAGACAGACTAGCAAGAATTGTGTCATTAAGGTAGACTGGCTTCCAGACACATGTTGAAAAATAAATGTGACCAATAATCCTAAGGCTCAGATACTCCTTCAGGTGACAGGCAACGGATTGGGCCACTAAGCAGGGAGGATATAGTATGAAAGAGAATCTCAGCGTGGTCCCTGAATACTTTGTCTCCATGTTCAATAAGGGCAGTGGTATCAGCTATGGGGAGAAATGCAGGGTGAGTACAAGAGAGCAGAGAATACATGACTATATCTGAGACAAAAGGAACATTTGGAACTAAACGAGATAAAACTAAAGAAGTCAAACTGTCTTCACCCCACCATTTGGAAATTGCAGGTACAAGGATTTTTAATAAATCCATCAAGTTTTTACAAATGGGACTATATGCTTTGACGACAAATATACCACCTGTATGGAGGAAAGAGAGTTAAGGAGGGAAGCAAAAAGAGAGCTTGGCAATTTCAAGCCTCTGAATCTGATCTTAGTGACATGCAACAGTTTGACCTCTACAGTAAAATACTTAGGCTGAAAAGAAAAAATTAAAAAAATCTTCTCTGTCCAAGAGAGCAGTGAAGCTGGAAATAACAGCCAGCCATAGGGAAGCCTAACTTCCTGACTGGAGTAGCAGGAAATATGATTCAGTGTATGAAAAATTATGTGAAACTTGCTTGCAGTACCAGGAAGCTGGACACAGTAGCACCAGCTATCTTGTCCATTGTAATCACCATATATTTTCTGAAACCTTGATTTTTAAAGATAATTAAACCTATATATATTACTCTCAGATTAGGAGTGTATCTACCAAAGCCAAAGCACAGATTTTCAAAATCTACTTGTTAAACGATAAAGTGGGGCTCTCTAATCTTGACAGAAAATATCCTTGGATGTTCTTCGAATATCTCTGTCTCAAATATCTACTCAATGTCTATATTTACTTAAAGTGAGGCATATAATGTAACACCACCTTTAAACAAGAACTTAGTCAATGTGTTATTTGCATTACCTACTCTTATGCCAGATACTGCAAGTTGGTACAGTGAGTCAGAAGAGCTTTCTCACCGTATCCTTCCAGAGGGAATTCTGAAGATTTTCCAAACCTTTAATTTCCCTTGCTGCTGTTTCTCAATTCCCCAGTTTGCTGATCCAAATATGGGATGTCATTTCTCTTGCCAGCAGGCACTGAGGCACCAGCACAGTTGTAGATTTTAGTGATCATCAGACATAAAAGTCCTAACACTTATTTCTGGATGAATCTCCAAAGGGATATCAAATGGCTGTTGCTACTTCATGGACTTCACTTTGCCAGCAAGGTTTCTAAAGAAGAAATTAATACAGAGAAGGCACTGTGAATGGGATGTTAACAGCCAAAGGATACATTTTGTTCTCGAGAGACTATTTGTAATGAAACATGAAGTTTTTAAATAATACAAATAGTGGCAGTCCCTTGGGAAAGAAAAAAAAACAACCAACCAACCAACCAAACAAACAAACAAAACAACCCCACAGCTTTTCTTCTCTCCTGTCAGATAGGGGATGACACCAGAAAACTCTATAAACATGTCTGATGCCAAGTGCTCCAGCAGCCTCAAGCCTCTGCATGTCACTTCATCTCATGAACCACACCACAAGACTTCACTTGTGCAATGGCTGATCACTGCTTTTCAGGAAAAAAAAAATGTGTGTATGTTTGTAAAGGGCTGGGAATCAGGGTCTTCAGCAAATATGAAGTATTTTCCTTTCCCCTCCTTGCACTCCTGTCCTCACACTGAACCACTGTCCTCTGCGCACTCAGCGTGTGTTACAGAGTTGGCAGCTCTTCAACAACCTGATTCCCACACCCTTCACACCAAGGGAAAGTGGCTTTCCCTCTTAAAATAACACCTTCAGGTCCACATTGTAAAAAGGCTATGGAGTTCCCATTGTTTGAGAATGATATCTGCACATATTCAAACAGCTGACTGATTAAGAAGGTGTCAGTAGATGGATGTTAAAATACATGGCCTAGTTACTAGGTTTTGTGAGACCAATTAAAATAGAGTGTCATTGTTCTGCATGACAAATGGCTTCCTCTGCATGGTCTTTACCTCACTTCTTGGCATATATTATCTTTAACTACATTTATCCCAAGGGGAGTCTGAAGTACATTTTTCTGCAAATGTGGCTTTTTTGCTTGATGTAAAATGAGTCTTCACTTTATTTCTGAGGACTTTGTCTTCATCTCCCAGAATGTCATGTTCCATAAAGCTCTTCCTTGCCCTCCTCACATTGTTTTTATAAAACAGAATATATCTACACACAGCAGCCTTGGAGAGCACCTAACACAGGTGAAGGAGGGGTTTCCCCTCTTGTAGACAGTACAGGCTCCTCTGACTGTCTTGCTTGAGAGGTCTATCAGTGACACTGATGTGCCATCAAAACACAGGTCCCTTGCTGGAATTCTGGGTCTCAGACAAAGCAATGATAGGATTTTATCCATTTAAATGATAGAGAGGGGACAATAAAAAAGGCGTGCAAGAGAACAATATTTGTGGAGGGGCCAAGTTGCCATAGCAAAATGGAAATTGGGGAAAGGAAGCAAAACACAAGGTTGCAAAGCGGAGGTAACTGCTTGTAGCTGATTAGAGATTAGATGGAAGTTATAGTAAAGGAGAGCACACTGAGGTTTCTGGTGAAAACTAAGCTGTTGATAAGTGTTTCATATTACAGGGTATATCAGGCTGGGAGAGGGAGAGAGAAAGTCAGCCAGTCCTTCCCTCCTCCCCTCCTCCACAAAGTTAGACTAAAAGCATCCGAAGTTCTGCTGCTGATAATTATTGCCAATAATTAATAGGCCTTTGCACAAATTGGTATGCTCCTAATTTGCAGGACTAATTATGAAAAACAAAGGAAAGTGTCTAAATCAGTGGAACTAAATGATTAAGGAAAGATCATGAAACATTCTTGTAAAATAAGATGAGGGTTGTGTTTTCATTTTTAATGGTAAATATATGTTCACTGAGACACTTAATGTAGATGTCAACAATTTAAAGGGTGAGGGAAACAAAGGTAAAAAAATCTTTCCTTATAGATAACACCATTAAAGAGAACGTGCTTATTTCTGCAAACATCCATCAGAGCCCCAAGAAATTCAGAGTGAAAGTTAATATATAAAAAAGAGCTCAAGTTTCCAAAAATGTGGCAGCTCCCATCAACTGCACGCACAGCTCTGCCAGGAGCCTAATTGACTTAGGAGCTGTTGTGTGGTAGCTGGGGAGGCATCAGGCAGCAGCACAGCTGGTGAGGTTTCAGGCAAGCTGTGATTTTACCTATTTATTTTAACTCACAGACTTGTCAGTCCCAGAAATAGGGTAATATTTTTAAGGCAATTTCCATAAGGAAAAAGGACATAATTTTTTTCCTATTTTTAATAAAAAAGAAGGTTTTAAATTGTTTTTTGAGATGTTTACACATCTCTCATACTCTATGATGGGTCCTTTAGGGGATCCAGATCATTGGAGAGGCAACTTGACAAATGTTCCTTTCACTGCTAGGACAGTAAATTCCATGTACTTATTAGCAAAGTTGATTCCCTTCCTAGTGAACATAGTTCATCTCATTATCACTTCACATGGAGTTTCTAAGGCAAGTTGCTTTGAACTTCAGATATCAAGTTGGGGAAGATGTTCCCTAGATAGTCAGTCATCAGTACCTTTCTTCTTGTTTGTGCTCTTCTTAATTTTATTCCTACGATTCACAGTTCAAAAATAGTCTCAAAACAGTTCAGGTTTTGGCATGCAATCTTCTGCTCAACATGAGCCTTTTCCTTTAGGTAGGAGGTCATGATGATTTTTTTTAAAGTGTATCTCCTGAAATGGGAAAGAGAAAATGGAGTCTGCAATAGAAAGTTGGCCAGAAATTCAGTCTTTTTGGAGAAAAGGTACCCATTATAGGTGTAGATCTTTGTTAACTATATTTAATGCATTCTAAAAGGTTTACAGATGCACCTGGACTACACAGAGTGTCCCATTCATCCAGAATCAGTTCACTGGATCTGTACTGCCCCAGGAGACAGAAAACGAGGCCACACTACTGCTATGATTTAGATGGTGTTTTTATTTTTTCCTAAATGTAATGTGCTTGTGTAGCAAACAATTTTTCTGCAGGGAAGAGATGTACAATCACTTGAAACTAACAACACATTAAGTTGACTATTACTGGAATCCTGCTGCCTCTTATTGCTCTGTGTATAATAACCTGACAAATCTATTCAGATGTGGCATGGGTTTATGCTTATTCCATGACTGTTCTCTTTCTGCCAGCATGGTCTAATCCACTTAAGAAAGGATAATGAAAAAGGGCCTGATAAATCCTTACCTAGAATTTGTAATTTGTTCAAGCTTTTTGCAGCCCACAATCCAGTTAGTTTAAAGCTAACTCAGGCAACTCACCATAGGCTGTAGCCTGCTCTCCGTATGGCTCCAGACACTCCAGAGACAGAGTTAGCATTTCATCAAAAAAGATGAAATGCCAGCATGATTTTTCTGCAGAGGGAGTAGTGTCAACTCCACTTTTCCCAGCTATGTCCACCAAAGAGATGGAGGTGGCAGAAGGAAAACATCCAACTTAAACCCAAGGCAGCTGAGCAGTGGCACGGGTGTGCCAGAGTTTTTGAAAAAAGTCTTTGATGAGTCCTTGAAAGTAAGTGTATGTTTTAATCTAATGGCCATGATCATTGAAATTAGACAGCCCTTGCGTGTTGGTGGACACTTCCTGGAAACTCTTATTTTTCCCTGACTTTATTTGTCACATAGATTTTCCTCATAGTGCCAGAAATTACCAAAAGTTTTGAATATTCCCTGGGCCATACCTCCACGGCAACCTCTAACTCCTGCTCAGCAGATCAGTCCAAAGCAAGTCTTCTCTCCAACTGGTCCAGCCTTTGGTTTAGCATTTGTTCTAACACCACTGTAGAAGAAAGTACTCCCTTTGTCTAACACATCAGTTTCAACAACAGAAAGCGTCTGATCCCTTTTCTTTTGCCCAGTTCCATCCTACATCCCTACCACTTGTGTGGATGTGTCCCTCAATGCCTTATCAGCCTGTCTTCATTGAAGCCCTGAACAGGAAAGCTGATCCACCTAGCTCAGCACAGTGCTGCAGCCCCTACATTACAACCAAAACTGCTGCAGGCTATGCAATGTGCTGTGTGCTAAAGATTTGCCTCACACCAAATAAAGCTGAGATGAAACCTAGTCCTCAAGAAAGAGGAGGAGTATCTCCTGGCACAGCTGGGAAATCAAAAAACAGTCACTAGAAAGCAACTGCCAATTACAGCGATATTTAGATGGAGCAGAAGAAAGGTTTATCACCACTGAGCTGCAGAGGATGCCAGATTAGACACAGTATTTCCTTCAAGTTTCTTTTCTCTCCTACCTGCTGGTTTTTCTACCGCCAAGTAAACTTCTCCAGACACAGAGGTTTCTCTCAGACATCAGTGTAGCTGCAAGGTGAAAGTCTCCCTTGTGCCTGTGTTGGAGGATAGATGCTGCAACAACCATGCTGGTATGCAGAAGAAGGGAAATCTTTTTTCCTTCCCCTCAGTAACTCCTGTCCTGAGTCGCTGTCAGTTTTCACAGTCCAAAGCTCAACAGATCCTTCCAAGGATGGGTCTAGAAGAGAGGTGGAAAGTTTTCTTTTTCTGCAGACTCTGTGCCAAGGAGGAGACTGTAAATTGTGAAGGGGACTTTATTCCCACTGGAGTCCCCACCTATCACCTAAGCCACTAAATGCTTCTTCTTTAAATACAGCAGGATTTGTGTTCTCCAGCAGCTCCACTGATGCAGACTCAAATTCAAAGCAGAAACAAACTGTTTAAACGAGACTAATGCTAGCAGGCAGTATGGGTCTCAGGGGTGTTTTTCTACCATCCACCCATCCCTGGTAGCCTTCCTGTAACCCCTCAACTTTGTTCTAGGAAGCAGAAATGTTTTTTCAGAAACAGAAAAGGAAGTAATCAGCTCCATGGAGGCACCAGAGAAGCCCCACACCCATCCCTACCTGCCCATGCCCTCACCACCCTCTGGGGAAAGTCCCAGCAGTGAACAGTACTGTCAGATAAGAAGAGATCTGAAATGGAGCCATCCCAACAAGTGTTTCCAGACCAGCATCTCTCACGAAAGAGAAATGTGTTTCTCTCTGATTAGCCCTGGAAACTTGAACTTTTGCATCCAAGACTCTGGGTTGAACACATACTCTTGAATCCACATCCTTTTTCCTGACTGGCTATACTTATGTGTGTATATGGGTTTCCTTCCCTTCCCCATTTGGTAAGAAGCCCTGCAAGGGGAAAAACAAACACAAAAAGGAAAATAATTGTTGTGCTCTATCTCAGTAACTTGCTAGAAAAAAAACCCTTCTCAACACCAGGCAGCAGAAAGAAAAAAAACGTGTTTGTACAAGACAGCTGGGTGTTGGAGTAGAGAGCAAATGTGCTATTTAATTCAGTTTGTCACATTTTCACTGTCTTTTCCTGCCCATCTCACCGGGATGCTGCTTATCTAGTTTGTGGAATGCACGAAGGAGATTTATCCCACTGACTCCTTCAAATTAAGCCTCTCCATTCGTGTCTTCACTTCAAAGCACCAAACTCCAGCGGAGTGCTGCGCTACAGCTGCCACGGGGGTCAATACTCATGTCAGCAACCACAGCTCTGTAAGCTTTCCAGAGAGCAAAAGGTGCATAGACAGAGAGCAGAGGTACAACACAGAGACTTGAGTTATAAATTGCTCCTTTTGGGGGTTTTCAGAGGCCAGAAGAGGGTTAAAATTGAGTGAGGTTGGCTGGATTCAAGAGGATACCCACATATCCAAATTTCCTGTGACAAAACACAGCAGTGAAGGTCTTAGTTCTATTCCCCCTCTCCCCAGAGAGAACATCAAACACTAGCAGTGAGCTTTGCCCCCAGTACGGGGGAAATAAGGACAGGAGATACTTTGCTGGGTGAACCTGCCCTTCTGTTTCAACAGCTCCGTGTTTGGCCGACTGATACCGTGAGGGTCGGCCACTCTGCTGCGATGCTGAGCAGAAGTGCTTCATGAAGCCAGACTACACCAAGTGTTTCAGAGAAAAATGTTTCACCTGAGGCTCTTAATCAGCCCTGAATCTCATGCTGTTGGAATACAATGGACAAAACAGGCACAACTTTGGGTTCATGCAAAAGCAGCAGAAAGTGCAGTGGCTGTGCCTGCCCCAAAAATGCCAGCATGCTCCCCACTGTCCACAGTCTGAGCCTTATTTTGTAAGTGACTAGGAACTAAGACACCTTGGTGGAAAAGTGGAGTCAAACATCTGATTCTTCCTGACCATCAGCAGATGCAGTCAATTCATTGTGTACTAATAGCTCCTACTTTGCTCTTTACTTGCATAAAGTTTAGACAGCACACAAGCTTTTTGAGAAATGCACTGAAATCCAGCTCCAGTATGACAAATCAGGGAGGATGGACTATGGGGATTCTCCATCTCTGCACTTGTGTGGGAGGCTAACCAACGTGTCAAGCCCATCAGATAAGGATTGTTTTGGAGGTGAAGAGAGGAACTCCTCCAGATCTCTTGTGCTACTGAAGAGTGTTAGGAGCAGAATATAGTCAACCAGCTTCATGGAGTTTTAGGACCAAGATGAAGCTTTTTTAACAGATAATTTTGGAACCTCTATCAAAAACAGACAGAGTAAATAGGCTTTTTCCTGAGCCGGTCAAAATATACAGAGTTCCTCAGCCCCACAGCATACTGTCCTTTCCACTTTCAGTTAGGAAAACAATCCAACACAGCCAGTGTCCCAGCCTTTGACTTTCCTAAACCAGAAGGTTATCACAGGTCCACAACTCTGCAGTAAAACAGGCAAATCTGACCTAGTTCTGCTATCAAACTCTGGAAGCTCCCTGATAGTTCCAGGACACCCCATGATGTTCAGAAAAAAATTAAACAAGGTTGTTAAATTGTGTGACTGGTGATCTACCCTATTCCAGTATCCTCTGGTAGAGACTACAGACAAACAGGACAACTTCTATCAGCTATGCATTAGTCAGCTCAGGTGCCACAGTGGCTATTCCAATACCAGCAGATTGGACAAGGCTCACGATAGACCACTCTGGTTTTGTTTAGGGGGTTTTTTTCACCATGTTCTCTAGCACAGTTTTTGCATGTGCCAAAGAGCTTTTGCTACAGTTTAGGAAACAGACTGAACAGAAATTGTGTCTGTTAAGCCCAGCGGGCAACACCAGTTTGGAGGGAAGAGAAGGTGTTTTGGCATTTTGCCCCTACGGCAAGAGAAGAGTTCCTTTCTCATTTTATTTTTGTACAAATGGAACCTGAGAGTTTAGCTGGCTTCACTAGATTCTGGACAATGTCTTCTTTGGCATGTCTTTGTCCAGCTGGAAGAAACATCTAGGCATCCCCATGCAGAAGATCACCAGCCAGTTGAGTAGTCTGTGCCATCAATCCCTAACCTGTTCCAGTTACAGTCACCAGAGGTGGCAAAGACCTGCTACCGACACCGGTTAAGGTCATCTACTTGATTGCCACTGAAGCAAGTTACAGCCTTCCCCTGAGCAGATCAAGTGGCAAATCTCCAGTCCAAGAAGCTGGAGAAGAAGTGGGAGCCACATCATTTTCCAGAAGCCTCTGTATAGAGATCAGCTGTCAATCAACATCCTTAATTGGTAGTAACAACTCTTCATCAGAGCTTAGTGCCTCAAAAAGCCACCTTCTGTGTCAGGGAGAGCTGTTATGGAGGAGGCTGGGGAATGGATAACATGTAAAGATCCTTTTGATGGACTCAGGGTTAACCACCATTACCGTCAATTATTCATGGTTCCCATGTGGACTTAAGGCAAATAAGGTATATTAAAAATTTACATCCCTCTTCCTCTCCACTCCTCTTTGGTATCATCACCTCTTAAGTATAGTTAGTGAATGTGAACATTTGCTGTTAATTAGCTGTAATGATCATTGCAAAGAAAGTACAAATGCCTTAACTGAGGAGATATGATGTCTCTAAACCTAGACTAATAGAAAATTCTTCAACTTCTCTTTTATTCCAGAATCTCTGATACAACATTAATTTAAGATTTATTACAATTGAAGATACCAGGCTAAATATTTTTCTCCTGAACATCTGTAAAGCCTGTGATGACAATGTAATTTGTGCATTTTTAGGAACAGAGTAATTCTAGCATATTATATTTTAATTTTTTAGACGTTTTGTTCTTTCAAAAAAAATAATTAGCTATAAAAAATAATAAAAGTAGTCTTTATATATTATTTATACAAAATACATATTTTGAATTAATAGTTTTCATCCTATGTATGATTTTCCAATTTGTACTTGCTGAAGTTCAGGAGAGTAGCATTAAGCTAGTCTACCTCAGTTTTCATTTCTATCCAATTTCCCTTTCTGGCTACTAGTGGTGTAAGTTGCTCTGTCATATAATAATTTACAGGTTTGGGAGTGTTCTGGACCCTCTTGCAGTTCAGAAAATCTCAAGTCTGTTACAGTTCAGACTAAATTTCTAAATTTTTTTCCCCTAGCAATGCCCAGCTCAGTGAGAAGTATATTGTGCAAGGTGATAGCACACACAGTGCTTTTTCATCTGATTCCCGTTTCCTTACAAACTGTCATTTGTATTGCACATCTATAATAGAGCTGATGAGAAATTTTCCATAGTATTTCTTTCTTTGTGTTACAAAAGGCTGACTGGATCTAAGCCAAAATGCTTTATGGAAATTTTCTCAGATCATACCCAGTATAGCAAATATACTTATGATAAAGCTACTCACCTGGACTTCTCATACTCCATGAAGCCCCTCAGGCTACAAAGCCAGTCATTTTCTGTGGCTCACTGAATATTTCATTATTTATACTAAGTGGTACAGCTTCAGGAGGAGAGATGGAAAATGCTTTCTATGCTAGGATGACAAATTGGCCAGTAATTCATTCTAGGCTTTGCTAAATTTTTTTAGAAGCAAAACTTGGGCTTTTGCATTTAAACAATTCAAATGTGTCTCAGTCAGGGTAACCTGACAGACAGAACAAAGAGAATAAAATATTCTTTTCAGTGTGCACCTGGCTGGTCACTGCTGTGTGCTGGAAATAACCCTGTAGGTATTACCAAGCTGTTTCTTTTTATCAAATCGTATCTAACTGACACATGAACAATGTAAAAGTTGGGAATTCTCAGAGGAGCACTTGGAAATAGATTGGGCTGAGCATATTTGCAGTTTACAGATGTTGCTGAGAAAAGGCTGGACTTGTATTGCTTTGCATTTGTCCCTTTGAGAGAGAGGACCTTGAGGCGTTGCAGAGGATTGTTACTCTCTCCTGCTGACCTCTGCATTGCATAGGCAAATTGCAGAAGCTGCCAGTCAGCTAAAACACAATTTCATTGCAAAAAGAGGTAAATCCACAAGGTGGAAAATGGGAAAGTCTCAAAACATTAAAACGGTCGTGATTGCCAAGAGGAGACAGCACATATAACCCACAAAAGCATGCTTTTAAGTTTGGCATGTGGCAGGTTACGATTGTCAAGAAATCCAAATACCACCTTGTCATTTTCTTGTGTGTTGCACAAAATGCTGTAGTGATGCACCAAAATCAGTGAGAGCACATCAGATGGATTCATCTGCCTTCTAAGAGCACTGGACACAGCATTTGCTGCCTCTTTGAACAGGACTTGGCAAAAAGCTGAGCAGCCTACACTTGAATTTGTATTTGCGTTGTAGTTCTCCCTCGGCATATCCTGAAAAGACCCATTGAGTAGCTCGTGGCTCTTGGACTCTTCACCGTGAAGAAGTTTAAGGTCCAAAGAAGAGTAAAGACTCATTTGATATGTGTATATTCACGTGGGCAATACAGCTCAGCTCTGAGCACAGAAAACACCAGTGAACCTACTCTCAAGTTTAAACTGCTACCTAAAACCCTAATTCAAGGTACTTAAGCACATGGGTACTTAAGATGGACTGAAGTCTGAAATGGGATGATGAGTAGGTTCGATAATTCATTCCTTTGTCAGTGGGGGTTGTGACGTCAACGCTGTTAGGTTAGCACCGGTTGTCAGGAGCAAGGACTCTATTCACACCACATCACCACCTTTTACAGCACTTTAGAGAGAGTCAGGCGCTTGCATTAGAGGAAGTGATGAATGAATCACTAACTTCTAAGGCTGACAAATCACAGTTCCCACTTGGTGCTGTACCAGACCCTCCTCTTTAGCGCCTGTCAGGTTACATCAGCTTTTCTTTCTTGACTGTCCTGGGAGCCAGTGTCTGAGTGTCCTTCAGCCCAGGTGGTTTAAATCTATTGTGGCTCTTAAATTTAAACCCTAGAGTCTGGTATCCATCGCAGGCAAGTATGGCCTGGGTGCCATAGGAACTATCACTCTTTTCCATCCCTCTCTAGCACATATTCATTAGCCTAGGAAGGAAACATGCTGCAAGTCCCACATTGCCTCTGCAGATTCCAGCTTTGCTTCCAGAAATAACAACGATTGCAGCACTCATGAAATAGTGTTCAAGTGAGAAAACAAAATCTGTAAAGTGTGAATCATGCAGCCTCTAACCTCACAGAGTACATTTTGGAAGAATGCAATTTAAATAAAAATTATCTATTAGAACTTATTAATCTTCCAATTTATTTTTCCTATCATCTTTCTAAAAGTCAAAGGTAGCTTTTTTGTTTGGTTTTTTTTTAGCCAAAGCAATATATTATTCTTCTTTCAAGGCAAGCCCTGAGTCACCTTGCAATAACATATTATAGGAAACATAACAGAGGAGAAAGTGAAGAAGCCAAAAGGACACAGTGTATACTACATATTCATAAACAATATACAGTGACATAAACTCTGACATAAATATTCTCATATGTAGTGTTCTTTAATCATGATGAAAGAGGAAACCAGGACTTCCTTGGGGGATGGTGTATTCTCATTTGTAATCATATCCATCTTCTCACCATGAAGCATTTTAGGCTTCAGCTGGTTTCATGATTTTGCAAAGGATTAAAGAAAAAAAATAAGGTCATAAAGGTGATGAAAAGAAGGGAAACTTGTAAATATGTTCGAACTCAGTGGTTAAAATGGAAATGCCAAACCCTGTATTAAACTTGTCTATTCGGCAGATCACGTCTGCAAAGAACCAGTATCTCTATCTGACATTTTTAGAGGTGTCACTGTAGTTATCCAGGCACATTATTACTATTGATTGTCCTCCAAAGACTCATTTATTTCACTGGAGCTATGTTGATCTACCTGGCTGCAGGGTAGCCTTCAATTCTCAGGAATAACATAAAGCAAGGGAGGGCAGTAAACAGCCCACAACCAAAAGAATGTCTTTTGCCTAAGTGGGAAGTTTGTTGATTTAACTGGAAAGCAAATGTGTATCACAAAGAAAAGAGTTGTACTATAGTGCAAGAAACCTGCAAATAAGGTCTTTAGACAGGCCATGGGGGGAACAATGAAAACCTCAGGGCACAATTCTGTCTGAAGTCAGCCCTGTTTGATAGCACAAACTATAATTACTACCTGTGACTTTATCCCCCATTAACGATAGCATGTAATGCAGTAGAAATGCAAGCTTGTTTCAGCACCATTTTTCCTAAATATAGATAATATCAAAAAGCTGTCAAATATGTGATTTTTAAATGCATTGTTGTGTATTCTTCCACATCATCCCAGAGGTCTTGGTAAAGTCTGCATCTGGTCCTGAGAGAACTATCTGTCTCTGTGACATAATTTTTCTGTCTGTATTAAGGAACAGATATGAAAACACCACCACCAGTATGCACTGGGAAAAGTCTCAATCTAAGCTTATCATTCAAGAGGGGTGGCAAGAAAAATAACATGTAGACAATTAGGTACAAGCTCCAGCTGGTGCCAGGTGACTCAGAGGTTGGCAGGGTGACGGCACAGCACAACAGTTTCTAATACCAATGATATACACCTGTCTGCATCACATCCAGCCTTTGATTGCCATTCCTCAACAAGCTGGTGTGCAGCTGGACCTACCAGGGAGACTGTCGTAAGTACAAGACCAGAGTAAACTCTGTGGATTTACAGTGAAAGACTTAAACCATTTTACTGCTGCCTGGTTGAGCTGTTCAACAGCCTAATTTGAAAGCGAAGTCCATGTAATAACATTAAGGTGTACTGACGAATTGCAGGAAAGGAAAATTGCAACATGTATAGACATAATTCTTTTGGCAAACCCCTCTGTGTAAATGAAGTAACACAGGCAAGATAAACATTTTGATAGAAAAGTGTCTATTGTTCAAACGGGTAATTTATAAATGCAAAAGTCCTTTTACCAAAAAAATCAGACCTGGAACCTTGGCCAACACCTCTCTCCCAGTATAACCTTTGTAGTGCAAACCAGACCTAAGAGGGTCATTTAAAAACACTCATAAAAGAATAATGAATTTAAGATTAGCAGAGATCAGGATCAGATCTGGAGGGGAATTTTCTCTCTGGAGAACTTAAAGGGAAACTCGGTGATCTTCGTATTAAAGGCAGGGACTGTGTCCTTGAAATGTCTGCATTTCTGGCTGAAATCACATTTCATCAAAACATGAAAGAATGAAAGAAAAATTATATCATTTTTGAAACCTTCATGGACCATGTTCCATGAAGTATGTGAGGGCTTTTTTAATTTTATGCAAGTAAATTATTTTCTTGAAAGTATCAGTCTTCAACTGCACACTTAACTATTTGCTACATCATACTTCTAAGAAACAGAAGTAGAAAAAGAATAAATGTAATCTTATAGAAAAATAGAATAGAAAAAGGAGCTTCCTGTGGTGAAAACTCTTAATGAATGACACCTGAAGGACATTAAGGTGAAGGTGAAAAAGGACACCTGAATGATATTAAGTTTGCCTCATTCCCTCTCATAGAAAGGTCTTTGAGCCATTTGCTTTGAAATAATCAATACTGTGCAAGAAATGGGTGTTCCCTTCAAGCAGAAATCAAACCCCACATCCCTGGCAGAGCAAAGAAACAGAAGAGTTGTCCTAAGAGTGTAGGCAGTATCAAGAGATCAGTCTGATGAAACAGGGAGGAGACACTAAACTAGCAAACCAAAAGAGAAGAAATAAAGATCTAGATTCTTAAAGAGATTTAGACACCCATTTCCTATTTCTTAGCAAATGCCTATGGAAGTGTTGCAAAGCCTGCAGAAGATCTACCACTGTTTTTTATCATCTAAAACCAAAAAAATCCAGGAAATCAGAGGGGGAAAGTGACCGAAGAGGAATTAGGTTCCAAAATTCATTTGGAAATCTTGTCTGGGTGACTTAGCAAGCTCCCAAGTAGCCAGTGATAGCCCACAGGGATGTGACTTCTTACCTTGCTCAAGCGGGCAGTTGTGATAAAAGACCATTTTTATTTCCATTGTAAAGAAAAGTCAATGTTCATTTGTTTGGGAAGCCTCCTTGACAGAAAGCTTTATCAGCCATGAAATTAGCCCTTCATGCTCTCTTAAGCCAATAGGCCAGGACAGAGTCACCCACTGCACCTGATGCTTGCAGTTAGTTCTGATTAGCAGCCCCTCATGGACTTCAAACAGCAGCCTCCTTAAATGCAGGCTGTAAAACTTCACTGGCTGCACTAAATCAATAGGGAGGCAAGAGACAGGTTTGGAGAAGAGATCAGGGAAATAAACAGACACTAAAACTACAACATTATAATCTCTTTTGGCAAATAGCCACCAAAATTGCTCAATATACTCTATAAACATAAACATACACTCACATACACACATACAGTGTGTCTGGCAAAGCAAAAGAAAAACACAAAATAACCCTTAAATAATATGTTCATTCTCTTGGGCAAATAAGAAGCAAGCAGTTATATTTAGCAAGGTAATAAAACTGTATTACAAAGCCCTGGAGACCTAACACAGCAATGCCCTCTGCACTCTCAGGGGATTCTTACTTATTTGGCAATAAGACAATTACTGGAGATTCATAAAGTACCACCAGAAAGCCAGGTGAGCCTGCAATCTCTCTGTAGGATGTGACCATTAGCTATTCAGAACTTCACAGCGGTGTTATCACAAGGATCACATCCCTGCACTGCTGGAACTGTGAACTTTGAGGATAGATCAGCAATTTATAAATGTAGCAATAGAGAAAGAAATAGAAAACAGATCTTGGGAATATTCCTGCATGGGAGCAGATCTTTTAAAAGAGGAAGGATAAGGCCTAGATCTAATATGTGTGATGTGGTTTGCAGAACGATGTAGAGCACCTGGTGCAGAGTCCATGGAAGGATTGACTCTGACTGGGTCGATCCTTGACGTTACACAGGAAATTGGCAACAGCATAGTACAGAGAGAAAAGGAGAAGAGAGGGTAGGTTTCATCTAATTTAATTTTCTACATCTGTAATGTAGACAGATCTAGCTGAACACATGTCCCTTTGCTGACAGATGAAAACAGGACTCTTTAACTGTAATCCACCTGAAATATTTGTATGGAGTTATTTTTGCTCTGAAAATGTCTGTTTCTGTCTACTGACTGCAATAGAAGCATAAGGCAAATTCAGAGTGACAGTGACAGCTAGAAAGACAGACTGACACAGAGCAGAGCAAGTTCTGTTAATACAAAAAGTTATTAGAAAATGTGCTATTTTTTAAGTTTGCTTTATAAAATCCTACAGAATGGAACAGAATTAATTTCTTTCTACTAACATCTTATTAAATAAGCTTTAAAATTCCTTTCAATCATATTGGAAGTACCTTTAGAAGGAATTGCTGTAACTGAGCAAAAGTCTTCCTTGTAGATCCAGATCAGAACCAGGGACCTTCTCAGAAAGAATCTGAATGGATTTTGGCTACATAATGATAGGATTGCATTTAAAAGCATAAATGAAGTCACCTGAATGAAACTGAAAGAAAGAGGATGCACTAGGGATAGGGTGAAATTGCAAAAGATGGAGTTATTCTCAGACTAAGTGAACACTTCCACATTTGTGGACTGCAACCAAGGCTTACAGCAAAGTCAGCATCTTGAAAACCCCATGGCTAGGTCATTATATATCTGTCCATACCATGTAATAAAGAGTACAGCAGGGGCAGACTCTGTGAGTGTGGGAGCTTGACACATTTAGTACTAGCTCAGCATTCCCCTCTCCTTCTGTGCCCCCCTGTGTAAAATTAGGATAATAATATTGCTTTCATCTTCCTCACCATGGTATTGTGACTATTAATTACTTTGCATGTGCAGAAACCTGGATAAATGTAAGTTTTAATCAGGTCTTGATGAGCCTGGGGAATGCAGCAGGGTCTGGACAGAGGGTGGAAGAGCAAGTCTTACTGATCCCATCTGCTTGGCACAGGATGATGTCAATGGAATTGTCCCACCAACAGTCTCCCTCCTCACACTTCTCCAGGTGGCAAATCTAGCTGTCAGTGTGGTTGTTTGGACATCTGATTCATGATACCTTTGGCCTTCCTAGCTGATATGACTCGTGTCTGGCGAAGGGTTGCTCCAGGTGTCTTCCACTAGGAAGAATACAGTTTGGAACAACAGGAACGAGGCACTCGTATTATCCCACAATCTTGCTAAATTTCTTGCTGCCAGATGTTCACAGGGATTAAAAGTAGGATTTGGTTCCACACAGTATTTTGAAAGTGTATGATTAAATCAGATGGCCAGCATCTCTTCTATGCATGAGTGGAATTGTGCCAAGGGTTTGCATCTTTGCATCACAAACCATTTGTTGCCTTCCTTGGGACCACTGGCCTTCCTCTTTCTCCAGCTTGTTTAGTTGGATGGTTTTTTGCTGCTAAGGTTTTTTTAATAATTCTGTAGTCATCAGTCCCTTTTGAACTGAGCCAAATGTCTGTATGCACTCTGTTTTCTCTGGGAGCATTACCTACTCTATAAACTACTGGGATGAGCTGTTGTTTTGCTGCTACCTCTTTTGCCACGTCTAATATGCTGGGACTAATGATGCTGCATAGGACAAAACTCTCTCAAACACAATGTGATTCTTCACAAAGAACAGAATTAAGTTCCACAGGAAGCCAAGCACAATATTCAGAGGTGGAAACTTGGAACTATATGTAGAAAAAGTGCTTTTGTTGTGGGTGAAATAGAGAACTCAGGAAAGGCAGAAGCATAACCCCCTGAATTAATGATGAATCCCAGTACTCAGAGATGTGTCTTTTAAACAACCTTTGATAATTGGCCTCTCGGTAGCATGTAGTGCACATCCTGAAATAATGGAATGGAAATCAGCATCAATCAACACAGCATGAAGCTCCTTCTTCTCCAACGAACACATATCCTTGCTAAACACTGGTGGCTGTTTGTCCTAAATTTAACAGCAATTAGGGCCTGATCCTCAGCTCTGCCTGAAGGGATGAATGTCCTCCACACCCATCCAAGTCCATCAAAAAACACAGAAATATCTCAAAAGACATTCTGCAGAATCAGATCCTTAATAGTTTGATAGCTTGAATGCTAACATTGCCCAGAGCATTTACATCGATAAAGTCACTGTACATTTATATACAACAAAACAGAGGTGACAATAACAGAGGAAAAAAAATATTCTATTGCTATGCCTTTCCTGTGGATCTCAAGAGCCAGGAAATCTGCAGCAGTTAACAGGGGTTAGAAAGAGGAAAGAGAAGAGGTGGCATTGATATGGGGAAGCGTAAGAAATTGGTGTGAAGACTCACTTCATGTCAGAAAGACGAACTGAGCTAATTTTCTGTGAACATCTCAAGAGGAACTGAGTCTCATTTTATTTCCGCTATGCAAAAAAGGGTTTTTTCTGCCATGTTCCTCCTTTTGTGGTGAAAAAGGGAAGAAAGGTTTCTCACATCTCCATCAAGGCATTTTGCTAGGCTGAGAGCGCAGAAGGGAGATTGGGGTTTACAACAATGTACACCATGTTTTGTCCCTCCCTCTGTCCTAAGCAGTCAGAAAAATGGTGCTGGGTTTCTGCAGCAACTGGTGAAGACATCCATATTCTCTTTAAATCCATGATCCTTGACATTTGACCCTTTCTCTCCAAAGCAAATTACTTTGATGAAAGTCAATGCTTGCAATAGCGATGAGTAGCATCTTTAACTTTGACCCAGATCATTTCTTTTCAGAACAGCCTATTACAAAACAAAAGGACATTCACAAGCAGATCCAAGTCACCCAGCCAAGGAAACACCAGTCTGCAAGTGCCATGTGGTGAGCAACACACAGACAGTGAGGCTGCCATCAAGATGTAAAGTAAAATCCTCTGACTGGAGCTGGAATTTGTGAAAATATAGGGGTGTCAAGGGATGAAAATACCGGACCTCAGTGGTGTCATCAGATACCATGGATATTATGGGCATAGCTGTAAGGGTTTTACTGTCATAGAGGAGATATCCTGCACCAGGCTCAGCTCTTCCCACTTTAAGAAAAACTGACAAATGACCATTACCAGTTGTCCATCATTTTGGCAGCTGATAAGGAGGGGGAGTACTGTGCCAGCCTCTTATCTGCCCTTTTAGCTATGACAGACCTGAGCAAAGCAAGTCTTGACCGACAGACACCAACAAGTGCCAAGTCTCACTGGCTTTTGGAGGTAAAGAAGGTAGCAAGTTCATCACCTTCGAGAGGGAGCCAAAGCAAATCCCACTGAGGTCACAAACCAGGTGTATCTTTCATTGTTAAACCAGAGAAACTCAGAAACTGATGAATTATAATTGTTATTCCAGTGCATAAGAAAAAAAACAGACTACTTCCCTCATTTCTTATCCTTTTCTGAAATTTAGAACATGCACAATTCAAATGCTTTCATTTTTTCTTAGGAATTAGACTCACAATATTCAATGCAAATGAAGAACTGGATGAAAACTTCCCAGTAAAACAATAGTCTTCTGGAAAGTGCTGATCTGATAAAGTGTAAATTTTTATAGTAATAACTTGATTGGGAAGTTTCACTGGAGAACTTTTGCCTGTGTAAGGTCAAATGTCTCATTTTCCATCCCTCCAAAAGTTATAGACATGCTTGAAATAATACTATAGAAGATAGGTTTGTAGTACTATAATACTATCTTTTGCCGTCGTCAACTGTTATCTAAATTAAACATTTGGACAAACTTGGAGTGAAACCTTTTAAGAATATATTTTTCAGAGCATGAGAAAAAATATCTATAATGTCAGCAACAATACTTATACATATATGATAATAGCAACAAAAGGATAGTAATAACATTACTTCCATATTTACTGTTTGCTTTATGATTTCAGAGGAACTTGTCTTACCCTCACAGCTATTTTTTTTCTTCTGCCAGGGAATTTCCATGTAATCACCTCAACCTCAGAGTGATTCTACCTCTTTTGGAGGTTTTCAAATCCTTCATTAACAGAAGCCAAGCCCTCCCATATTTTCCCAGTGGGACCACTTGGATGAGCAGACAGGAGATATCATTTGCAGAACTGCCAGTTGAGTGATTGAACCAGACAAATATAGAGCCCATATTTAGGAACCTGGCCAGAGAAGCCCACGGAGGTAATAATAATGAATAATATAAAATTAATAAAGGTTAAAAAGTAACAATTTCTATAGCTATATATTAAATTCACTTCATGCAGAGACCAAATATCTTGAGAAATCCAGCTGCAAAGTGGCCAAAGGTGGGTTGTTGCATCTCAGCTGTTCTTGTGTGTACATAGTCCATGCTTAGCTAGCCCAGGCATGCTGAGTGGCACAGAAATCAATTGGGGTGCAAGATCCTCATGTCTGGAGGGTGTGATCCAGCTTGTCTGTCTGGAAGACATGTATATTTTGTTCCTGAAGGCTAAGAGAGCAATGTCCTGTGTCAGAAACATGAACACATCCACCATTGTGTTTCTTGGTAAACATATATCTCAGGCACTTCTAGAATAATAAATCACCTAAAAAGTCAATGAAGGAAAAAAAAAATCACCATGAACAGCTGAATAGCAATTTGCAAAGTTGCTCAGCACAGCAATATTTAAAGCTGTTCTTCACGATATGTCATTTTCAGATAAGTTAATAAAGAAATATAGAGAGAATCAATTTTTAGTAATCATTACCATGTACAGTAGTGAACCTCCAGGCTATTCAATTAATTCTAAGCCATAATTATGACCCAGGAACAAATTGTATAAATCAGCACTTTTTTATTTAACCATACAAATCAGACTCTGATCTTGAGTGCAAATCAAGAGTTGTATATTTCACAGCTCTTGCTGTCCCAGAAAATAGGCTCTCCAAGGATTCAAGCCCCTTGAGGCATAAACTGTGCACACTTCAAATTCCACAGGGATCACGGTAATTATAGTAATTTTTAACTCAACATGTCACAGTGCCCCAAAGACACTCAGGTTCCTTAAAAGAATCCAGAAAAGGAAAGGCAAAACCAGTTGGCTAATCTAACAAATTCTAGGTCTGAGGTGGAAAAGCAGACTAAAAAAACCCCAACCAACCAACCAAAAATATACCCACAGACCTATTCAAGCTCAGGATCAAGCTCACCTGGAGAAAGCTACAGCAAAGAGAGGAGCTGAGTTTCCTTCACCTTGCAGCACTTTCGGTTATTAGTGCAGCTATCCTCTGTGGATTTCAAAGCACATTCTGATTGCAGAACTACATTTACAGCTTTAGTCTTACAACGTATTTTAGCAGACAGCCCAAGGCTCAGAGGTAAAGCCACTTACCTAAGAACATGCAGTCAGTGAATTTCAAAAACCATAAACTGAACTCTGCAGCTCAAGAGGTCTCCATACACTGTAGCAGTGCACACACACCAACAACCCCTCCCACTGGATGAATTCATGAGATCCTTTTAAAAAATCAGTGGTAATTTGTTTGTGTTCCCTTCTGCTCTCAAAGAGCATTAATACCAGCAATTTGGTCAGCTTGCTGCTCCTCTCCAGGGCCTCAGTGTCTCTGCCATTACTGCTGCACGTCTGTTAATTCACTCCCCAGTTTCAATCCATAAGTTGTAAACACGACCCTTGGGTGCTCATCCCAAAGAGCAAGATGAGAATGTTCTACCCCAGAGACCTGTGTCCCTTCATCCCACAGGGCTCAGAGCTGTCACTTCAAACGCATAAACCAGATGTAAGCATGATGGCTCAATAGGTGAATTTACTGCTGTAATTAACAAACAAAGGAGCAGAAAACACAGTCCAGGTCCCAGCTTTTTTCTTTACTAAATTTTTTTACTCCAGCTTCAATCTCACCAGTTTTAAGTAGGAAGGCAGGCTTACCGATAACAGTGATCATAAGAAGTGGTGGTTTCCTATCACTTCTTTAATTATTGATTTAGTTTAACATCATTATCATGCTTTGGTTTCTAATTTTTCAGCAGAATATTTGAATTTTAAAAAGTGCTACTTGTTTGAAGATAAAATGCGCTTGGTTATTGCTATTGACAGGAGGTCTGTAACCTTATTTTCTGGAAACTAATGTTTGAACCTGTGTTTGTCGCTGCGCACCAATCTTGTCAACTAGTGATGAAAGAAATCGGCCCTTCTCTTTGTGGTAGTCTCCTAGTTCAGCAAAAGTCTGGTAGTCTTTCAGTTACTAACACTTTTCTCTGGCATTAATTTTATACATA
Organism: Chiroxiphia lanceolata; assembly: GCF_009829145.1. NCBI lineage: Eukaryota > Metazoa > Chordata > Aves > Passeriformes > Pipridae > Chiroxiphia > Chiroxiphia lanceolata. Next base: position 25,484,173 of record NC_045643.1, on the reverse strand, counting down.
TTCCCTTAAAATTAAGGGAAAACAGTTAATGGGGAGCAATACAACTTCTTCTGCAGTGTTCTAATCCTGCACATATTTTCTGGGAAAAATATGTTTTCACCCACAGCAAGGTAGGTGATGAAAACACACTGAAATAATAAAATTAATCATAATAGTTTTTAAAAAATTTAAAAAGGCAATGCAATTTGTAGCACATGTACAAGCAGAATTGGTCTTTTAAAACTTTCAAAGGTTAGGAGATTTTATTGTTTTTTAATAGAAGGAACACTGTAACTTCTGCAAATTGGAAATAATTTTAACTAAAATGAGGTTTGACCATAATAAATCTTCGTAATAAATGTTGAATGAAGCTCTCTGTTTTAACCTCCCACAATATTTCATTGTCATGTGTTTAAAACACAAGAAAGTAGACAATAAACATCCATCTTCATATTTAACAATTTAATCCTTCTTCCCATAATGCCGCCTTTGCTGACATCTCTTTAAAAAGGTAATCACACCAGATACCCAGCCCAGTTTCTAAAATGAAAATGATCAGCTAAACCTTCAGACTTTGGAAAGCTTATCTCAATTCCCCCACAAATGACACTGTTAATTTACAGTTAGCTAAGGTTGTAAGTAGTGTCATCCTTACACAAGAAAATAAATAACCCAACATGAAAAAGACACAGCAGTTAGAAAAATTGAATCATGAAAAAGAAGCAGTTAAAGTACTCTACATAAATATTGCCTTTATATTTCACACATTTTGTTACAGACAATATTGACATATGATACTTCACTATACGCATTCCAATAACAACTTCAATTCCATTCTTTGAAATATATTCATAATACTTTTAATCCAGATTCATATGCACTTATATTGGTGACGGTTTAAATATATAATTTATTTAGATTAATATCATACTCAAGAAAAAAGGAAAACCTATCTATTTGAGACACTTTCAGTATGACTTAACAGTAATAAAAAAAAAAGTACCTGGGCTAACGAGTAGAAGTACAAGTCAGTAATAGCTCCTTAATATCAAAACAAGTTGATAAAAGTTAATTCCACATTATCTTTCCTTTTTTTTTTGACTTTTCTATATTTTAAAGTGAACTGATTAAGGCAATGCTTTAAGGATCATGATATTCAGACTATTGGGGTTTCTTTTTGTTCATCTCAGCTCTGACACAGCAGCTTGGAGATACGGATGAAGGTAAATATGGCTGGTGACACATGCTGAAGAGTTTCATGTTCCAGCACTGAGCCCATTCTAGGAAGGTCGATATTCACTTGTTGCTGTTGCATGAGTGACAGGGAGAGCAAGGCTACTGCCAGCTGAAAACAGTCATTTGGAGCTCTCACCATGTGATGTGCCAAGCTGTAGCAGAGCATTAGGCTAGTTAGTTCGAAAAAAACAGTCCAGTTCACTACCTAAGCTACATATGCCCAAAAGAAGCATCCTTCAGAAACCGAGGTGACTCTAGCAAGAGTGATGTTCCCGCATCCCAGTCTCAGGATTACTCTGTTGCCTTTACCTGCTCCAGACATAAAAAGGTTCCACTCCTGCAACGAGTGGTTAAGGACGAGTCGTACATTTGTGGTTTGTTCTTACCCATCCGTTTGAGGCCCATCAAAGTGTCTGACGTGGTTTCAAGGTTACAGCACTGGAAAAGTTCTGCTTCAAGTCAAGCCAAACTCCTGATAGGGGACAGTCCCAGAACAAATCTCAGATCTGTCAAATGAAAATACCATTTCATTTATTGGGAATCTCAGACATCCAGATTCCTGCAGTGATTCAGTGAGAATATTTGTTTGTTTTTCTTCAAAAGGACAGACTTTAAATTAATCTCCTTTACACAGAGATGGAATTTCAATATAATCAAACACTTTGCTTTGAAGCACTCATTTTTCTTGTTTATGTTTTTATAGATACATATGTAATAGTGCTCAAGCAAGAGTTTGTCATGTTGGCTTCCAAAGTAGGTCAGTCTCCTCACTGCCTGGTTATAAAGGAGGTGACATGAGGAACAAGATGTAGAATGCACGAATCTACTGCTTGTTACCTGTACTGTAGAATAGAGTATTTCAGTTGAAAGGGACGCGCAGTGATCATCTAGTCCAAATCTTCTTGCATTTCCCTTCCTTACCCCTTCAATTGCATCTACTGTTAAGCTTCAGATTCCAGCATTCTCAAAACTGCCTTTTCTCAGGCACAAAGGTTTGTACAAATGGTGAGGAAGAGCTCCAGTCTAGCCACTGTTCTTATGTCCAACTGAGCCACTGCAACTACCCCTGTGTTGCCATCTCCAGTTCTAACTTTAGGATATGACATTAAGGTCTGAGCATGACAATGATGCCAAACACGTCATGATAAGACCTTCTTGACCTGCACTTGCTCTTTTGGGGCCACACAAGCTGAAAAACTCATAAACAGAAATCAGACTTAAGCTTTGTGACTTAAGATTTAAATTAACTTGGAGAAGCAGGCCTGCATTTACACTCCGTGGTAGAATAAATATTCTGCAAGTGTTTCCTTTCTTGATTTCTAAATCAAGTTTGTCACTATGAAAGTACAGAGAGATACAATATTGTCTCTACAAAGGAACAGCAACCGGAGAGATTGAAGTTAAATTATTAATAAAAAAAATAGCAGCATTTATCTATAAATCCAATAAGGCACAGTGTTGAATATATAACAATCATAACACAGTTGAAAGTGAAATGAAAATCTGTAGCCACTCTGAGTGTGAATTGGACTTGAATCATACATTATGAAATTTGATATATGGAATGGGTTAAAATGTTTTTAAAATGTAATACAAAGCCTATTACCCAATTTGAGTGTGAACAGCCTCAACAAACCAGAAGCATGTGCATACTATGATCTCCTAGCCTTTTTGTTCTCTCACATTCCCAGCTATTCTCCTCACAGGGGGTACTGAGGTGAGGGGGTGGATAATGAGAAAATTTTTTGTGTCCAAATTGCAGGATCATATTATTTAAGAGGATGGATATCTCTATGTTTGAGGTTTTTTGTTGTTGTTGTGATGGTGTTCTTGGAATGGTGTTGTGTGACTTAGTATAGAGAGGAACCTCTCAATTTGCAAATTGCTGTAATTTTCCGTGATCCTACTCTGCACATTTGTTGAAGAGCTCAGACCTCTAACCTCTTATCAGACATATCTATACTGGGTATTATCGATCAAGTAGAGTTTTGAAGTCCTGTGTTGCAAGCCAGAACTAGCACAAAATCATGTTAAAATAACACTCGGTGTGCGCATGAATAAAACTACCTTGGTCTAATACAGGCAACTATTGGCTACAGCTGACCAGGAGTCTCTATAGGGCTTTCTTGTGTCTGTTGACAATTTAATAACATATTCACTGGAAGATGTTCCAAGTTTATAGGCTTTGTTACCAGGTTCGAGAGAGATGGGTTATAACAGAGGGGATTTGTGCTGCCTTTCTGCCATTAGGAGTACATGAGAATAATAATCTCCTCATCTTCAGTCCATTTTTCTCAGAGTAGGTATCAGTATGAAAATGTTCAGACTGTCAAAGAAAAAATATACTGTTGTCAACTGCTGGGCTTCATGATGCCATCCAAACTACAGATCATAGGACACCATGCCAACACTAAAGGCTGCATGATGCAGGGTCAACTTAAGAAAGCCTTAGATGAGATGGCTGACAGCCATCTAGCCCATGGTGCCTCTGACCTCTCAAGGACTCCTCTGAAGGATATGCCTTTGTTTACTGTAGCCTGTAGAGCAATATAATTTTTAAATTGTCCTATGGAAAGAAACAATAGCACAGCCGTCAAGTGGCCAGATCCATTGCCAACATGCACAGAAAGGAACCAAATGGAAAACTGAGGTTCAGAGAAATTCACAACGAATGTTTTAACGCTCATTTTTTAGGGGATAACCGCAGGTAAAGAATCCATTACTCTGAGTTTTGTCTTCAAATTCTTTGCACTCAGTAGGAAAAGGGTAATGTTAGCACCAAGACATGGCATACCTTGTGGGAGAAGCTCCTCAGTTTCTCAAAGATTTTCCAGTTTTCTTCACTGTCTTAAAGCTCAACTGGACCAGGGAAAGACTGCCTTCCAAAGCCCTGAAATTATCTTTCTGTGCACCAAATTGGCAGATGACCACTTTGGACATCCATCCATTTATTTCTCAAGCCTTACTTATAGTGAGGTCAGAACATCTTCAGTATGACTTTGTGCAGCAAAGCCATGAAAAACTCTGGACGAATATCAGCAGTTCTTTCTATGTGCCAACACAGAGAAGAGTGGGATCAAGATTGTCAGTCATCATAACTTTCACTAAGTTAGGAAAATAGTCAGACATATTCTTTGAAAAGGACAGATTCATTCTCTCAATGCTAAATGTCACAGACAGTAGAGTAAAAACTGGTCTTTACACAAAAACTTTCTCTTAGGGATAAGAGAGCTTGCCTTTAGCCTCGGTCTTTGTTAAAAGGTGGAACTTCCAGGAGGAAAATTAGCCATCTTTCCCATCATTTCCTTGCCTCATAAAATATGCAAGAGAATGTTGGCAATGAACCCTGTACCAATTAATCAACGCACCATTCCTGAAGCTTAAACTCTCATTGTGCAAGAAAAGAGTTACCATCTGATAGTAGGTTAGATTCATACTGGTGCTCTCAGTGCATCAATAATTAAGCAGGACTTTCAACCACATCACTTAATATGACAAAATATTTCTTAAGAATTGTGAAATTATCACCCAAAAAAAATTACCAAGATTATAAAGAACCCATCATGTTCACTGGCCTATGTTCAGAGACATAGAGCATTCCTTCCACTTGCTTTAACACAGCAGTAGCATTCAATAGCTTCAGGCTGTAATTAACAGCACAAAGCTCTCTTACTGAGAGACAGGATAACAATTCCACAAAGTATATCTATATTCTGCAGCAGGTTTCTGAGATGCTTAGGGCTTAAATAGCTTTTAAAGCAAAGCGAAAGGAAGTTGCACAAATTACAGTTAGTACAGGTGAAGAGAAGCCACAGAAGCCAAGGACTAATACAGGAAATTAACACCCTTAATTAATTCTGCTGGCATAGCCTGCTGGCTCCAATCAAAAAATGCTGCAGTGTAAGTTTTCTCCACAGTTCTGGGGCTTTAGAACATTATGCACCAAACTGCTTCTAAAGCAAATGCCATCCATTCTCTTGGAATAATACTACAGCACTGGGCGGGGGGGGGGGAAGGAAAAAAAAAAAGGCAGTTGAAAAGATGCTCCTAGTTTTAGAGCTCATGGAAAAGAGTTTCGAAAATTTTTCTGCACATGGAACCAAAAACCCAAGAGAATTCAGGACTATTCTGCAAAGGCCAGATTCTCATCCTTTAACCTGCAAACTTTGTGCAAGCCGAGGACAGCTCCTTGAGGTTTTAGTCCATTCCTGGAGACTTTTTAAGACAACACATGGATTGAAAAAACTGCTCTAATATGGTAGCCTTCTGTCAGACCTCATTTTTCCTAGATGCCTAAACTTCCACGTTTTTGCAAATAGAAAGAGGTAGGTTACAGAATAGCTGTGCACTCACAGGTGTCAGTATTTAAGGATATTTTCACATGATCACAAGTATCTGAGTCATCCCAGGTCACCTCAGTTGTAGCAGACCTGCAGATCACTGCTATGAAAATTATTGTGTCAGTTCACTGCATTCAAAAGACACTGATGTTTTTTCTGCCTCTGCAGAAAATGACCTGGTTGCTACAAATAGGCTGGTCTGCATTTCTACTTTGGGTGAGTTGTCTGATGTCTGGAGGCCTGGGACTTATTGGTGGACTATTTAAACAAAATTACCACAAGGAAAAAAGAGTAGCCTCATAAAATTGTTCTGATCAGGAAGCTTATAACATCTTGGATTCTCTTCCTGGTGGTAAAAATACCTTTTCTCATTAAGCTGCACTTGTAGCACTGTGCAGTTAGAGTGAGATGCCAGGTGCTGGACTGTGCAGAATTACACCCATCTATGTCATTTCCAGGTGAGAAAGGGGACCTTATGGTTGAGACAACTGAGCAGGATGCACAACAAAACCACAAAACTATATTCCCTGCAAAGCAGGAAAGCCCCACCTCCATCAACTCAGTTGTTCTTGTCTTAGTTCATCATACCTAAAAATGCATTTACTCTGTTCACCTTGGCTATTTTTATTGCAGACTCACTTGGAAAGGAATTTTCTCCCATCATGTGCATACCTAGTGGCTGTCACAAAGGAATCCTGTTAGCTCCGATTTTGGACATATTCTTATGATGCTATGACTAATAATAGCAGTAAAAATGTCACTTCTCTTGTCAGCAGCTTGATTCTCAATGTACTGTCCAACCCATAGTCTCACTAACTTCTCTTTTGCCCCTGGGACTTAAAACAGAAAACTCAAAGCAACTGCAGCAGCAAACAGTGGTTAACTACAATCAGTGTAATACAGAGGCTAGAGCATTTCTTCAATGGCTTTTTTTTTAAACTTTGCTTGCATAGTATATAAATATGGATTTTGTTACTAGCTAGGTTGGAAGGAAAATCATTAAGAATGTTTCAGAACCTCTGCAGCAAATCTTTTTTTACCTCCCACCTGGAAAAGGTAAAGGATCAATATTTAAAACAGTATGTGTTTTAAATATTGATGTTTATTATTAAATCAATGTTTATTCAAACTGCTTGAGACTAATTAAATTACTAGTAGTAAGAAAAAAGGTATCATCTTATGATGTCAGCTTTTCTGCAACCACTCAAAATGACAAGAGCATTTTTTGCAATAGCTGAAATGTGACGTATTACATCCCTTTCTGATTTATTTCTGTTTACCGTAGGTGCTTTGTCTCCACTCTTGCTCCTAATGAGGGGAAAACAGCCAAGCTCAGAAGCAGCAGCAGAACGAATACTGTTGTAACATCCCTTCAGATCTCTGTGTCTGTGTTTGAGGCCAGATGCAAGTTCTTTGCCTTTCTTCATCTTCAGAAATGCCAAATTTCTGGCAGGAAGAAGTTTCAGCTCAAAAGTACAGGAAGCTTCAAAGCAGCCAGGTCAATGTATACCCTGGGCTCTGTAGTGAGTCTAATTTACCCTGCACGGTTTCTTCAGGTTGTTGTTTCGCAAGATGCTAACTCTACAGAAGAGCACAGGGCAATCTTACCTCATCCCATTCCTCTCTCCTAGTTTCTGCTCCTACTTCTCCAGTATGCTGTGGTCCCACAAATATCAACTCTATTATTAAACTTAAAAACAACCTCTTATTTATTCGTAGGCCAGCTTCACCTTTGCATTGCAGGTATTGTTAACTTATGATATGCAAACATATCATATATGCTATAATATGCAAACATAGAGAAAAGCAGACTACTGAAAGTTGTATTTATTTAGTAAATCCTAACCTGCTTCTCCACATTAGCCATTTAAATTGGTTTAAATACTCATACCTCCATTATGGAATGTAGGAAGAAACAAAATCCTCACTTCAGGTTGATCAGACGCTCAATATAAGATTATTTATTAGCATTCATTAACAATTCTTTACAAAAAAACCAAAACACCTCAACTTTTTTTCTTGATGTGATTACTGCTTAAATCAAAGCAAACGCAATTCAGAAACAGTGTCGTGTATTCTCAAAAAGAGACAGGCTGGTTCACAAGAGTAAGGTTCAAGCTAAATGATAAAATACCTATTAGAGGAGGAATTGAAGACTAGGGTTTTCCTTATCTCTTTGCGTCTGATAAGTATCTTCTTCCCCACATTGCGCATCTATCCCCAACATGAAAAGGAAGTAAAAGTTTTGGAAGACTCAGCCTCAAGTGTACTGAGGCAAATGAATTATGAATCTGTAATGGGAGGGTTGTCAGAGGTGCATGTCAAGGGTGACATTAAATGCTTCTTTAGATAAAAGCTGGATGGATTTGTTTGTTGACCAGCCACCTTGGGGAAGATGCAAGAGGCTGTAACAGCAGCACACAACATACTTGAGGAATGGTTCTAGAGAACAGTTAGCACTCGGACTAACCATCATGTCCCCTGAGTTAGGTTCAGAAAATGATGGTATTGAAAAGCTGGGCTTCTAACATTAATCTTTAAATGCAGTGCTCATGTTGAAAACATGTGGCAATATATGGCTTCTAAAACCTAAAAAGATTGATGGTAAGCAAACAAATGTTGCTCAAAAAAAAAAAAAAGTTATTAATCACTTCTGCAGAATAAAGATGGACTCCATCCAATTTAAAAAATCTGTCTGACCAAAGTGCACTACTGAATGTGTTTTGGAGGCACAAACTAATGAGAAGACTGTACAACAACAGAAAAAAACTCACAATACATCAACCACTTCACAGCAGGCACAAGCATTCACTTGGATCCTGTTTCTATATCATGCTGCATTGTCATCTTTTAACACTAGCCAGAAACTCAGCCCCAGACAGCCACTTGCTCTGCCCCAGTGGGATGGGGGAGAGGATCAAAACAGTAAAAGGGAGAAAACTCCTGGGTTGAGATAAAGACAGGGTAATAGGTAATGCAACAGTAGGAAAGACTGTATTTTATGTTTCAGATATTCTCCCTAACACGTCTCTTTTATTCATGCAATAGCATAGCCCAGATTTCAAAGGATTTCCAGGATTTGCAATGACCCATGGAGAAAAATGAAATGGGGCAATAAAGCATTGCTAAAAAAACTTCCTTGTAAAAGTGCTGAAAGAATTTTTAAGAGAAGGAAATTACTCCCAGGGCGGTTTGTTTAAAACAAACCACACTACCACTCTAAGTCTTTTTTATTTCATATTCTCTAAGCAATCATATAGACTTCTAAGGAGGAAGAACACAGTATTGGACAGCTACCATGAAAATCAAAGAATACAAAAATTTAATTCATGCTATAGACACCATGAGAAAGCAGATACAAAATGCTACACCTCTACCTACCTCAAATTTCACAGTCTTAGAGAATGACTGAATGCTAAATGCACAGGACACTTGGTGTTCTCCGTTTTAGCTGCCAATGTTGATACTATTTCTGTCCTCTGAGCAGAATAGCAGCCACAACAAGGTTATGGTCACTCATTTTTGGAGATAATAATGCCAGACAATCCCTCCTCTGGGCTAATTAGGATAGAGCAGAACCACAGTTTTAAGGATTCCCCAGAGAAAGCAGAGCTGCTGCCATACGGTAGGCTGGGTTCCTGTAGTAGAATATCCCATTTGTGTGTTGGCTGAGCTCCACAACCCTCCTGCATTCTGGCACTGCTGCCAGTACCTGCCTGGGGTGACACAAATAGAGGCAAATCTCTGGGCCAGACTCCATCAGCTGCAAGTTAATTGATTTTTTTTACGATGGAGCAACACACCATAAAATTGAGAGCAGGGGGAAAGGACCATTTTAATTTCTCAGCTACGCAGGAGAAATGACACATTTGTCCATGTGAAGCCCATCAGTGTTGCAGCTGTGGGCAACTCTTCCTTTCCATGTGTTTGCTAACCAGGTCATAAAAAAGACATTGCTGAGGGTTTGTGTGGTTGAAAGCAGAGTAGCATTAATAGGATATAGAAGGAGCAGATTAAAAATTCAGCTTCTACGTTGTTCTCCTGGTCCAATCTCAGACCTTCTGGAGACTAAGAAATAAGGATATTCTTCAAGGCAGAACACTTACTATCCTTCCATCACTTTTCTGTATTTCATGACTAGTTTCCTATGTTAAGGACAAGGAGAAGAAACAATCAGATTGGTTTCATAGTTTCTAAAAGATCTGTTTCCTATGAGCAAAGGACCAACTCAGAGGTTAACACTAGGCCATTCAGTCAGCAGCTGCATTTACACAGCACATATATTGCCTTGAAAATGGAAGGAACCATTAGAAATAATGGTCTATCAAACTAAACTATAATTCTTCTGGCTCATAAAAGTACAACAGGAGACCTAGACTGGACAACCATTAAGATTACAACAGGGCAAAGAGGCTGAGTATTTTTATATCAGGAGAAAGAGAGCAATGCAGCTGCAGGAGCCCCTCTCTGCCCTCTTCAAAATATTTCAGAACTTCCCTATGTGCACTTGGTCTCCAAAATGAAGGAGAGATGAAAAGACAGCTTAGTGCCCATATCGCTAAACAGTAAGCAAAAAGCAACACAGCAATACTAATAATTTGACTCTAATTATAATTGTTAAACCTTGGTGCCACATTTATCTCACATTCCTCTTTTGCTAAAGTGCAAAGACTAACAATGAGTGGGATGTCATTAGATTGACTGTCACAAATTACTGCCAAATATCAATTGGTGTAGGATGGATAAGGCAGCAGTCATGACGGATTTAACACCTGCCTATTTGATACATCCTGGGTACAGAACATATTTACAGATGTTATAATGTTGATCAGGTGATTCAGGACACAAGTTTTATTACAGGACAGAAAACTCAAGAACTCAAGAACTCATAGAACATCAAAAAGGGATGAAACTTCAGTATGGAGAATATCAAGATATTTTGCAGGCAGTGATCTTTTATGGGCTCTGCTAGTTCTGCATTTCTGCAGCCAAAAAACACTGATTCTGAACATAACCCAATGCCAACATTAGCTTAGGGCTCCAACTACTTGAGTCTGGAATAATCCTAGTGACATCAAATAGTTCAGGAGAGTATTTCTTGAAGAAATATGTTATATTTCCTTAAGAGCAAAAGAAAAACTTGTGGAGAAGACTGGAATGCTACCTATACTTCTGTGTCCAATCAAGTATTAGGTAGTCTCCTGGAGATAGCTTGGACTCAGGTCTGAAGATGGGATACAGTAGACTTGGAGTATAGGTAAGTTCACTGCACAAAATTATAGGAATGAAGAGGTGTTAGTGTAGAGGATTAAACAGGAATGTTTAAATTCTCACTCCTTTTTTTCCAGTGAGTTTTGACTTAGGAATTTTGGGGAAAAAATGAAGACATCCAGTAATCACAAATGGTAATCCCTGTTCTGCTCAGGTGGTCACTCAGAACACTGTATTTAGTTGAATGCAGCATCTTCAGTTGCAGAAATTTGGGATACTTGCAAATCTAGAGAAAAATATCTGAAGTCTGTTCCTCATAAATCTGAGAGCTCCAAATGTACTGAACTGCCCAGAAGAACCTGGTGCAAAATTATCAGTAAAAACGAATTCAAAATCCTCGTTATTCTTCCTTTGTTTTCCTCTATTCCCTTTCAGAAAAAGTCAGAACAGTACCTTCGTGCTGGATTTGAATAATGAAAGTCTTACAGATCCTCTGAGATTTTCCTAGGCAGTTACTAGATTAAATAAGTCTCCAGCCATCACCCTGCCAAATGCTTATACCAGAGATAACAAATGCATTCCTAAAACACGGAGAAGTGTCACTGAACAGGTTTCTGTGTTTCCTTTGATTCTAGAAGGGTGAAAACAATCCTAGTCAACCCTGAAATTGTGCGGGATCTGCTGCTCAAGCTTGATGCCTACAAATCTATGGGGCCTGATGGAATTCATCCCAGAATCCTCAAAGAGCTGGCTGATGTCATTGCAAAACCTCTCTTAATGATTTTTGAACAGTCTTGGGAATCCAGAGGGATCCTAGCTGACTGAAAACTGACAAATGTTGTCCTGATTTTCAAGAAGGAGGACCCCAGAAACTACAGGCCTGTCAGTCTCACTTCAGTGTCTGGTAAAGTTATGGAGAAGATTAATCTGGGAAGTATTGAAAAACACCTGAAAGACAACATTGTCATCAGTCAGAGCCAGCACGGCTTCATGAGAACAAAGTCCTGCTCATCCAACCTGATTTCCTTCTACGAAAACGGAAGCCAGTTGATATAATCTTTTTGGATTTCAGTAAAGCTTTTGATACTGTCTCTCATGGGACCCTTCTGGACAAAATGTCCAACACACAGCTGGATAAACAGATTGTGTGGTGGGTGAGCAATTGGCTCACAGGTCAAGCACAGAGGGTAATAGTGAATGGGGTGACATCAGGCTGTCAATCTGTCACTAATGGGGTTCCACAGGGCTCCATCTTAGGCCCTGTGTTCTTCAACATCTTCATAAATGACTCGGATGCAGGACTGGAAGGGATACTGAGCAAGTTTGCAGACAATACAAAACTGGAAGGAGCTGTTGTCTCCCAGGAAGTCAGGGAGGTCCTGCAGAGAGACCTCGACAAATCAGAGCACTGGGAAATCACCAACCATATGAAGCTCAACAAAAGAAAGTGTCGGATTCTGCACCTTGGATTGGGCAAACCCAGATGTACGTACAGACTGGAGAATGAGATGCTGGAAAGCAGTGCCACAGAAAGGGACCTGGAGGTCCTGGTCAATGGTAAGTTGAATATGAATATATGTCCTGGGGGCATCAGGCAAAGCATCACCAGCCAGACAAGGGAGGGGATTGTCCAGCTCTGCTCTGCACTGGGGCGGCCTCACCTTGAATATTGTGTGCAGTTTTGGGCACCACAATAAAAGAAAGATATAAAGCTACTGTAGAGTGTCCAAAGGCAGGCAGCAAAGATGGTGAAGGGCGTTGAGGGGAAGCCGTATGAGGAGTGGCTGAGGTCACTTGGCGTGCTCAGCCTGGAGAAAAGGAGACTAAGGGGACATCTCATTGCAGTTACAACTTCCTTGTGAGAGGAAGAGGAGGGGTAGGCACTGATCTCTTCTCTGTGGTGACCAGTGACAGGAAATGAGGGAATGACCTAAAGTTGTGTCAGGGGAGGTATAGGTTGGATATTAGAAAAAGGTTCTTCACCCAGAGGGTGGTTGAGCCTGGAACAGGCTCCCTAGGGAAGTGGTCACAGCACCAAGCCTGACAGAGTTCAAGAAGTGATTGAACGATACTCTCAGGCACATGGTGGGACTCCTGGGGATGATTCTGTGCCGGGCTAAGGGTTGGAAGCAATGATCCTTATGAGTCCTTTCCAACTCAGCATATTCTGTGATTCTGTGACATTATCTCACTCCCTTCCAATGCAACAGCTATTTTTGTTTCATTGGAATTTTACCTTTTTCTTTTTCTGCTTTATTGCTGGGGAAAGTTAGCTGTGAATACTCACAAGGTTGAGAGCTCCAGGAGGCAAGAGGAAAAATTCTGTGCTGCACATATAATAAACTGACTAACTAACCCCCATGTCCACCCATCCAGCAAAACTGCCATGCTCCAGCAATCCCAGCTTCAGAGTAAAGTAATTTCCATATCACTTAATGAAGTATGCATAGATATTTGCCATTACCACTACTTTATTAAATGGGCAAAGGCACCAGCAATCAACCTCATTACAACCCAGAGAACTTGTTGAAAATCATGCCAGGGCAGGGCAAGAGGAATTATCTACCCACATAAACCTCAGCTACAGATTAGGATTCTGAAGTGGTATCCTTCTAATTCTATCTGTGAAGACAGAGTCAGACTTAATTAACTACTTAATGCTCAAGTATTCCTGGAAGAGCTTGGTTTGATGGCAAAGAAAAATGGGCCCTCAAAACCTGACTAAGCTGCACTAACTGTAGTATTTCAGAATTGTCTAACAGAAAATATATCTCTAAAGTGCTCTTAACATGTAGAGCTTGGTCGAAGTCTCCTCTGTACTCTTTCTGCCATTAGAGGTGTTTCTCTATTTTTTTATCTCTGTGAAACTTTTCCCAGCCTGTAACATTTGTGGGATGCCTCCAGACAGTTAGAAAGCTCTTTAGATTACTGTCACACAGTTGCACACAACATGTGTGCATTGCAGGGAACTGCCTTCCTCGACTACTGTCACGTGGACAATTTGGATTATTCTGAGCAACTAAGGGAAGGGGCCTGGCTGCCCCAATCAGTGGTACCTGCACTTGGAGACCACACAGCTAATTCACCACTCTTAGATGCTTACACCCTGCTGTGGGGTTTTAGCTCCTTGTTATAGGCAGTCCTCCCTGAACAAAGGGACAGGAAGATAAACCCTAAGGCAATATTGCACTAGCCACAAGGCAACCCATTAGTGGCACAGATAAATTGCTATCTCCTGCACAGTTAGACCAGACCTTTCATGCTGATCCACAACCTGCTATATATTCAACAGAAATTTTTTGCTGTCTTTCAAAGTGGCTTCTATTCTTTGTTCCAGCATCTGCCCAGCACCAAGACAGATTTGTTTAGAAAAATCTTTCATTGAAATACTTTTTTCATGAAAACCTGAAGACTATGAAGAACTGAGGACCATGAGAAACCTTAATGAAATGAAAAGACATTTCACTTCTTATGTCAATAAATAATTTCAGGAGTTGCTTCTGTCTTCAAACTCAGCTGAAGATTCAGTGACTTCTTCCAGGCTACAGGATTTCAAAAAGCCAGCAACTCCTTAAGGCTTCATCAGACCAAAAAGATTAAGATCTTCATGTTACTGGCCCTGAAGGGAATTTCATTAGGGGGTGAGCAAGATCTTCAGGTCTTTCCCAGCACAGCTGGGAACTGCTGTGTGAGGTGACTGCCTTTAGAGCAAAGGTACCTTAGAGCTCAGCACACTTAAAACCAGAGTCTTCAGGGAGAGGCAAGCACGGCAGGGAGCTGTGGATCTGGGAGCACGTTTCACTCCAGGGCTGCTTAATGCTCCAGCTGTTTTTTTCAGAAAGGCAAAAACTTTTACAATCATAGTCCATATGCATAGAAACATACCTGAGAGAGAGCAATAAAATAAGCCATTCTTTCCAAATCACTTCCAATAATTCCAGCCAAATCTTAAAAGGGATGCTGCTTCTTTTCTTACATTTTCTGTCTTTTCCTACCATCATGTTACCTCACATGGCACCTGACAATCTTGACTTTGAATCACTGTACCCCGTCCTCTTATTCAGCTTTTTTGAAGATTCCTATCCCTGCCATCTCAAATTCATCTGTCTGCTCCATCTGCTTTCCACCAACACACCATACCCTCACAGAAAGAAGCATATTTTATGTATGACTCACTGAGCACTAAGGCGCTGCTGCTTAGCTTTAATTTGCTGCCTCAGTAAATAATTTACAGCTTCTTAGCTGGAGGTACACAGGTGGAACAAGGCAGCCATCAGTGGCGTGCCACAGGTGGATTACCCACCCAAACGAATCCTTCATGGCAGCAAGGGGGTTTTTACATTCAGTGTTAGGCACTAGCAATTTTAAGCTGATCTGATCTGAAGTCTCACCCTTTCTGTTAATACCATTTCTTCTGTGGCAGTGCCTAGAAATCATGTTTGTTGATTACTGAAATACACTGTTTCAGGCAGCAGAAGTGAAATACGATATCAAGAGCATAGTGAAAGGCCAAACTCACCTCTGCATAGCAAGTTTGGGAACTAAGGATGGCAATCAAGCATGGTCTGGTCTCTTTGCCTTTTTTCCTTGTCTTCTTCCACTCATTTCCCTCCTTGCCCTACTGCACCTAGATACCTGAACACAGATGTTCCTAGGACTCTTTCTGGGAATATTTGTTCAAGTCAACCATTATCCTCATTACCTCAGAAACAGGACATTTATGACGATACACAGGTAGGAGAAAGAGGGGGTTATGGTAACACACAAGGAGGCCGTGAATTTGACTGCAGTGTGTAGGGGAAGAAATGACTACCAGAGAGATAGGAAAGGGGATGGAATTGTATGCCACAGAGTAACACCCGGAGCTTGGGGAAATCAACAGGAAATTTCCCAGCAACCTATATGCAAAGCCCCACACTGTCTCAGTGACGGACACTTTTACCAACCTCACACAGGCTTTATGCACAATAGAAAGGGGCAGATGCTCATGAACTTTTGTTTCCATCCCTGATATGACCCATTCCTATGCTTTCTTCCTTGCTGGTGAAAATTCATCTACATGCATTTGGAAGAAATTCCCACCCTCATTTTTTCCAACTTGGTTTTCTCTTCTCATTCTTGTCCTCAATGCTGAAGGTGAACTTGGGGGTTAGTTTTCCCTGCTTAGCATCAACCACTGCTGTGGACTCATACAGTGAAAAGCTGGTTGCTGGAATATCTACAAATGAATGGCAATAAAACATGGCCTATCTGCTTTATCTACAGCACTTCAAATTCTTGCTGTAGAAACCATATTACCAAATAGTCCTTGGGAAAACCAGAAATATCAGCCTTTGGACCCACCATGGTGGCCACATTGGAGCAATGCAAGGGAAGCAAGTGTGCCTGCAGGCACCAACTCACATCAGCCCTGCCAGAACACCTCTCCTGCCTGAGCAATTTTGCCAGTGACACGAGGTGCTGCCAATGGCTCAGAGCAACCCCAGCTCCACAGACACCCTGTCAACCTCACCTTTCATAAGGAACTCAACAGTGGCAGTTTCAGCCCAACACCAGCAATATGTCAACCTCCC
This sequence comes from Chiroxiphia lanceolata, assembly GCF_009829145.1. Lineage (NCBI taxonomy): Eukaryota > Metazoa > Chordata > Aves > Passeriformes > Pipridae > Chiroxiphia > Chiroxiphia lanceolata. The sequence goes on along the minus strand of NC_045643.1, from coordinate 25,467,834 downwards.
ACTATATTAACCTAGATGTCTTCAATGTATATGCCAATACCATCACCTGAGCCAAAGCTCTCTACAGCGTGTGTTGCACTATTCCCTGATGGCAACCAGTAGCAGGGATGGTTGCCCAGCTCAGGGATATCTCGCTGGCTGTTAATTGCTGTGAGTACTGAGCTCTTCCATCTCAAATATCTAATTTAGTGAAAATGATACTTTACATTACAGAGAAAGTTACTATGACTTATAACAAAATTACCATAAATAATGGCATTGCTTTGGATTTAACTAGTGCTTTTCCCAGAATCACAGGAGGATTAACAGAAAGCAGCTGGTCAGTCCAGCTGGTAAAAAAATCTCATGTCTTTTTCTTGGCACTGTGGTAGGACTGTAGAGCCAAACGACTGGGTCTGTCATTATGAGACAATGAAGCAGCAACATTCACTGAAATTGCTAGAGCTGTAAACATCACTGTCCTGATGTGGGACAGTGGCAGATTCCCTGCAGACTTTGTGTCATGTACAATTTGCCTCATCAGGAGAAACAGAGGTAGTAGTGAAGTGTTAATTTCTTGCACCAATTTACACACAAAGAGATTGATCTATAGCCTATTAGTACAGGATTGCTTGCTGAGGCATTTCCCATTTGAGTGAGATCCTCCCCTGTAGCTAAAAAGGGTGTTTGACTCTGAGCAGTGCAGGACTGTCACACAGGGCTCTCATTTGTTTGCCCAGTAGCTGTGGGGGCCTGATTTGCACTCCCCCAAGGGGTATTGTTACTCTGAGAAAGGTGTTTGGATGAGCTGAAGGAGTCAGACTGAACCTATGCTTCAGCAGTACATTAAGTGAAACTCAAACATTACCTGAGATAAGGCTGAGCTCTATGAGAGTCATTTCAAAATAAAAACAGCAAGGGAACAAGGGTACCAGGGTAAACAAAACCCCTCTGTATGGGGTTGGCCTGTTTGATGAGTGATGTGCAGTACTTAACTGAGATTCCTTACTGGGGGCAGAGGTGAGATTACTTTTTGGAAAGGTAATCTCTACGCTAATGTTTAGCAATAATAGCACTTTGCCCTTAAATTGCATGTCCTGACTCAGGACCAGACTCAGAAATAGCTACTTTATAGCCTTGTGAGAGAAAGGCCGTTTATTAATTACAGAATGTGATTGGCAGACAACAACAGGGGTACTACCCATGCCTCCTCTCACAAGGCTATTTTTAATCAGATTATTTTGGACCAGATGCTATGTAATTATGCAGTTTAGGAACATGAACAAGCTTGCATCTTAGATGCTCCCCAACTATTTGGGCACCTAATTCAACACAGGCACGCAACAATTGCCTTTGGCTTCTATGTAGGCATCTATGGCTCCAAATATCTTAATACTTGTACTTGGGTAAAATAAAGAAATGGAAAGTTATCCCATGTAAGGATATTACACTAGAGAGTAGATTCCAAGTGAGCACCAGGGTAAACTAAGTCAATAATGAAAAGTCGGTATCACAGGCTGGTGTTAAGTGGTGCAAGACTATGTGGCAGTCAAAAAGCTAGTTTGATCTATCCTACAAGTCCCTCGCAGCTTGGAGGAGCAGAAATGGGGCTCAGGAATCCTGTCCAGACAGTATTCCTCAGTCAGGCATGCAAACATGCTCTTCATCCTGAAATCCAGAGTCAGAGAGTACTTTAAGCCAAGTACAGCATGTGGAAAGACAGCCCAAAGCCTCAGGACACCAAAGGGATCTTTTACTATCTTTGCTCAGTTTTGACAAGTGTGAGTAATGTGAGCACTGGGGCATCTTCCAGCTGCAGGGAAATATTTAACAGAAGTGTTCAATAGCCATTGTATGACACACTGGAGACAGGCCGTGGGAAGGAGAGGGGCCAGAGCCGTCTGTGTAAAGACAAGGATGTCTATCCCTTGTTTCGCTGAATGACACTTATACCTGGCAAATCTGATTATTTATTACCTCTTATGCTGTTATATAGATATGCTAATGCACCTACTCTTTGGGCTGAATGACAGCCAGGCTGGTGAGAAAAGCAGGCGGTTAACGGATGTGGGAAAGCATATGATACTTGTCAGGGACAATCTGGCTGACAACTGTGTTGTGTCAGGTCTTCCTAGGTTGGTTGGAGAACCATAAAACATAAAACCTAATCTCTGGTTGCAGCCAGCCTTTGCTTGGCTGGGGGAAGGGCAGGGTAGAGGCAGCTGTTTGCAGCAGGGCTCATGTGGATTGCCTGTGGAAGACCCAGCTCTTGCCACTGCCAGCAACAGAGATCCATCCCTGTGCTGAGATTTCTCACACCAACTCTAGAATTGCAGAATAATCCTGTGCTCTTTGAAATGCTAAGAGATAGCCTAGAGGGATTTTCCCTTTACAAAGCTGAAATATACCATTGGCGTAAATCATCAGCACACCCAAGGCATCTGGGAAACTGAATCTCCAGCCAAATGCAGTCCCACGAGGGAGACTGGTGCTGCAAAAATCCCACTTCTTCACATTGGCAGCTCCCGAAAGGCTGACCATGTCAGCCTGGTTGTTGGCTGATGGACTGGCACCCTTCCCAAGTGGGTTTTCACTTGCTTGTCCAGTAGATGGGAAGTTTATCTAAGACAGAGCAGGCAGTGCAAAGTTAACGTCTTGGATGTTCAAGCTTTACAGAAGAGTGCAGAGATGTTTAGACTTATCTTACATGTATAGACCAGTCTTTCTTTAAGCTAAACTATAAATGATTTTCGCTTCAGTTTCTTGGACTGCAGTTTCAGTAAAACTGAAAATCAAGGCTCTCCAAACCCCAGGACTGGCTTCAAAAAGGAAGTGGGGAGAATTTTTCTTGATTTGACTTCTGAATGTTAGATTTTGGGCTCGAGGACTTTTAAACTTTTCTCCGAAGTTATGAGCATTACAAGGCTCTTCAAGTAAAAATATTTTTTTTAAAATCAGCCTGCTATTTCTATTACAGCAGAGCCTAATCAGAGTCCCATCACATCCCAACATGCATACAAATGGAAGTAGCAAAAAGCCAGGAGAGGAAAAGGACACAGAGTGCCTTTAGGTCACCCTGGAGCAATGGCAGGATACAGCCCAGTTTGCTTCAGTGCAGACTAGAACGCCAGCAAAATGCCCATGCAAAGTTTTTAACTATTCATTTGAGATGGCATTTGTGTTAGTCATGTTGAATACACTTCTATCAAAATCTGTAGACACATTTCCTAAGTGGTACACCCCAGTAAAATATTGTGTTACTCTGTGCCTTGCACAGGTATTGCACTTTAATGATGTGTTAACACCCCCGTTTTTCTGACTGAAGAAATATGAAGAAAATATGGTTAGGAATTGGAATTTGTATCTACTAAAACCCAGTTTCTGACTGCTCTCAAGCCAATTTTATATCCTCCAGCATTCATGAAATTGTTCACAATAAATACAGTAAGAATTAGGAGAGAAGTAAATATGTTTATTCATCAGATTTTTACCTCTAGCAGACAAGGCAGGTGCTTTACTCAGGTGCTTTACTACAGACTCTGCAAGCTGAGGTGAGAGCTGACCCCAAGTAGCTAATGCAGCAAAAATACAACCCAAGCAATAGTAAATCTCTGGATTAATAATGGACAAGGAGGATGAAAGGGATTGCACAGAGGCTGAGCTCAATTTTTGTGCTGAACCTGGGTGGAGAAATAAGGGATGTCATTCCCACAGGTCCACAGATGTGGTCAAAGGTGTTCCTATTTGTTATGGCAACATGGCAGGCGGAAAATAAAAATGGGCCATTTCCCGGGCAGAGGTGGACTCATTTTTATGGTCCTGCCATGCTGCCTTTGAATGGTCTTTGGATATTTTAATGGCTTTGGTTTGTTTGCTGCTACAAGGTGAAAATGTACCACTTCCTGCATCAAGAGAAAAATATCTGCTTTTCTCAAGTTATGCTGGAGAGGAAAAAGGAAGGAGACAGTGACAGCAAGGGGCCCTATATACACTCCCACAATAGCCATGAGTTGAGAAAGTCCAGGTTTATTAGCAGCTGTGTTTTTGTCTTTTCTCTCTTTCCCAAGCCAAAGACTCGGATTAAATTGTCAGTTCCAGAGACACTGATCCAAACCTACTTAAGAAAAAGTAGAATTTATTTAATTTTTGACAGATCAAAACCAGAATTCAATTGTAACAGGAGGGGTGCAACAATGTTGATAGGAAACCAAAACAAACAGAGCAGAGATCTGGGAGTGGAAGATGAAGGACATGCAGGTCATTAATTTGTTGCATGGGCTGTAAGGAGAGCTCAGTATAGGGGTTCTGAGTTTTGACTTATATTAGACTTAGATTTATATGTTGACTCTTAGATATTTAAGGCAGTACAAGACTATTATTAATGAAAAAACTTTGTGTTCAGCCCTGTCTTGTCAGCTTCCAGTAAGATTAGTTGAAGGACTTGGACAGTTTGCAGAAACCATGGGCTGGAGTTCTGGCTGTGAGCTCTGTTGATGCAAGCACAGCCCTTTACTTCTCTCTTGTGATCGTGTGTCCTCTTTTTCCCCTATTACCAAAGATGATGAGAAGAATCCTTCTAGATGAACTCTGTTAAAGTACAGTACGATCCCCTTGCATTTTTCTAGACCTTTTGCTCAACATCAAGAGGACAAAGATGTTCTGTTATATGCTTTATTAGTGTTATAATTCTCATTAATGTAATAAGTAAATAGGTGCCTTTAAAGGCCTCATGTGTGTTTGAAATCTGGAACAAGGCAATGAGTTGCATTACTACACCCTTGGCGGTGGCAGGAAGCAAAAAAAATTCTGTTTTTAAACATTTCTCTACTCGTTACTCTGCAGTGACTTGCACCAGTAAAAAAGACAAAGAATAATGCCATTTTGCTTCCTATATATGTACCTTATTTTATGTCCATTTATCAAAGGCTTGTAATATATCTTTCCCCAAAGTTGAACAAATGTTGTTCTTTCAGCATATGCAGAAAAAGTGCTACATCTAGATCATTTTGACCCTTGACTTGTTTTCTTATTATTCTCTTGTATATTACTCTCTTTTTTTCTTTTTCTTTTTTTTTTTTTTATATTTGCAATGCAAGAAGCAGAACACAACTACTCAGAGATTTGGATGCAGATAGGTAGAAATCCATGAGCTGTGGATGCTGCCTAAATTAACCACAGATGGACAAGAGTGTCTCAAAGCTCTGGCTTCAGCATCAGCATTTCTCATCTAAGTGTCCAAATGCCTTGCAGGCATGGTCATTTATAAATGCAACAGGCATAATTCAAATGGGGAAAATAAATGTACGAGAGGGGGAAATAGCCTGTGTTTTTCTTGCATCAATAACAAGGTAATAAAAGAAACCACCTGTGAAGAAAGCCATGATTAATGAAAACAAATACAAGAAATTGGAAATATAAACTATGGCAATAGGGCTTTAGTTTCAACAATTTAAAAGTTCAAATCTACCAGTAAAGCACAACACAGAAGCTTGTAATATATGGAATAAATGTGGGTACAGGAGATGAAAAATGTGCCATAAAAATAAGAAGACTGTTAAAATAAGATGCACATTGCATAAAAAAAATAACCAACAAGGCTATAGATGCTGAGGAGAGGTCTCTACTACAAACATTTGTCTGAGATATATTCAATTAATTGCTTCTGTGGTTTGTAATCTAAAATCCTAAAAAGCTGCATGGTCCTTTATTCTGATCCATTGAAGGGCTTGAGGGATTGCAACATCACTGGGAAGGCACACTCAGTATGAGCGCAGCAGAAGCTATAGGATGTCTCCATTCAGTAACATCTGCAGAAGGCGCTGTGAGGAACTTGGGTGTCTGGTCAAACCCACATGCTAGTCTTAGAACTTCTTCCCAGTCCCCAGGACTCACTGCCCTTCAAGGATGCATGTGGAAATCTCCAAGACTGCAGACTTCTGCTCTGGTCTTATCTCAGGACTTCTCTTTTTGACTCATTTTTAGCCCAGCTGGGTGAATTTTTGGATTACTCCTGCAAGGAACTGAACATCCCCAGCTCTTAGCAGACCTCTTCTGAACAGGTACTTGTTCATTCAGCCTTTGGGAGGGGTATTAACTGTGAAGAGAAGCAATTCCCACAGTACTTTTTCTTTGGCATATCTCAGCTGCTCGGCCGGCCCCTTTCTCTGAGGGGCTTTCACAGGCTAAACAGAGCCTGACTGTTAGATGTTAAACAGACATATTTTAAGGGACAATTTCAAAAAGCTGTGGAAAAAATAGAATTGATTTTTTTATTTCTTTGATACATGCTGCAAAGTCTATTTGGTAAAATTAGCAGACATTCACAGAAAATTATGGTGGCAAATAATTATAGTGTTTTAATTTTTATAGTAATACTTATGCTATAGTAATGGACCACAAAGAGAAACCAAGACTTTGTTGTGATAGATGCTATACAAACATGAAATGAGAACAATGAGTCTCCACTGTGAAAAATTTACTCTTCTTCACTGAAGACATGAATTCACTGACATGGGTCTTGATAGTGCAATGGCCAATTAGTTAGTGCAGTAGCATCTCTTAATTAAAACTTACTGATAGACAAATCATGGGTCCTTGGACAGCTTCAGATAAAAAAATGGTATTCCTTGCTGCCATTGCTTATTTAAGCATTTCCAAGTAACAGTCAGTCCCCAAAGGCGCCCAAAGCCATGGTTTAATCCTGAGGAGAGTAGCCCCAGGGTGGTGGTAACCGGTATTTAAGAGAAAAACAAAACAAACCAAAAAAAAGTAAAACCAAAACCAAATCAAACAAACAAACAAAAAACCCACAATATTGCATCCTTGCAGAGAGAAGTCTGGGGGAAATACCTTGTCTCTGAGAAAAGCCCTTGCATCTTCCTGAATTCAGAATCCATTACAGGATACTTTTGTACTCATTTAGAAGAAATCTGTATTTGGCTTTCTCAGGAATATTTCATGATCAGATAGGGCCATCCTAGTTTGTTAATTTTAGAAAAGAACTCTAACTAATTCTGCCAGATCCAAAAATTTTGTGCTAATGAAGTTTGAAACCTTTTCTTTTTCTCAGAGCAGCACTATCTTAAGTCAGTTATTGTTTTCATGACAAATCCCCAATAAACACCTTCGATTATTCTACCGTCTCAGAACCATGTGTAACAGCATTCTTAGCACATTCATTTCCCTGCTGATATGATTCTAAAGCATCACTTTACAACATTATTATATTGTTTGTCTCTGGGTGGTGTTTTAAGTGTGAATAAAAATATGCCAAGATATCACTCCAGATGGTTAGTCCTGACAGCTTGTCAAAAACACACGTGTACGGAGTTTACATGGCCACAAAACATAACCCTATCAGCAAGGAAACTGTCTGGCCAGAACAAAGGCTGGTGATCCGCTTGAAAAGAGAGAGTTGTTTTTCCATTTCTTACAGCAGAAGATAATTTGAAGGAACATTAACAGACTGTAAATCTTGATTCTTGACATTTGCTTGCATGTGGATTTTCAACCATTGCTTTAGTACAAAAACCACATTTAAAAAAAAATATCAAAAGAGAAGGGGAAAAGGAAAAAATACGTAAAATAAAGTAAAGCAGAAAACTCTGTAGGAGTGGTTCTTAGAATCACTTAAGTGGAAGAAAGACTAAAGATTCAGCCTAACTTCCCAGTTTTGATCTTGAAATAAAATAAAAGGTGTACTGGAGTCAGATAAAGACAGACGCTGGTTAGCAATAATTTTACAGTCGTGCGGTTCAGTTGGGACTATATTGTATGTACAAAGGAACAGATCTGGACATGAAGGACTTGGTGTGGAGTGCTCATATCGTAAGATGGTGATGGAGAGGTGGAGGAAGGTAAAATGTGGCAATTGTAACCTATAGCACTTAACAGGCAGAAGGACCCAAAGATTTCTAGGCAAGCCACAGGCTGCATGTAGCCTGTGCCTAGAAGAAAATCTGATTCCTTTCAACACGGCAGCCCTACTTTGCCCTTATCCTTCCGACATTTAAGGAACAGAGAGACATTTAAGGGACAGCAGGTCTGTGATCATGCTGTCTACACACATCTACATGCCGTCACACACCTCTCCCTATGAACAGAGGACAGGAGCATAAAAAGTGTTTCTTCATTAAACATGACTCTTGGGAAAGCCATGTTCTGTTGTTGACTCCTGCAGGACTATTTGGGTTGCCCAAGTGATAGTAGGGGCAACAAGAACTTCTAGGTAAATTTCCATAACGCCTTTTCTCTTGGCTGATTCAAGAATCATATTAAAGAGCTATTCTTACTTGCTTCTCTCTGATCCTATTTATTCCCATGAGCAAAAAACACATAAGAATGTGAAAAATACCAGTGTGATTTACATTTATGTAAAGTGGCTCATTTCGTGTGGTCCCAAAGCTTTTTCTTGGATTTCAAAGACAGCAGAACTGGCCGCCACTGTCTGCAAAGGGAGTACAAAAATAACCCTTAATTCAAGCCCACTATGATCACTGAGGCTTGTAACCATCAGCTATGACATATTTACATCTCCTGTTGCCAGCATGTTCAACAACATGAGTGACATATTTACCCATCACAATATAAAAAAAAAAAAAATCAAATAGCTTGTTTGGCTGAGCATATAAGAGACGAGGCAGCTGATCAAATCCTACCTTACATCAAAAATTATCCCTAAAGAGGTGTGAAAAGGATACAGATAAAGCTGTCACCTCCCAGACAGTCTGTCTGCTGTAACAGGGGCTGTCAGATAGACAGGTTTGAAAACATCAATGGCAATGAATTGCAAAAGGGATTCTGGTGCACTGGAAACTCAGGCAACTTCTGCAGCCTGCTCACTGTGGTCCCATGGGGTGGGAAGTGGTGTCCTTTGTAATTGTTTCTCTTGAGGCACAGTAAGATCCTGGATTTTATTGAGCTGCAAATGCTCAGGACTCCTTGGGATACAGGCAGAGGAGTGGAAATGATGGCATTACTACAGCTCATCAGTTGCCAGTGAAGATGTTGAGGCACCAGGAGTGACCTTGTGAACACTCCTAACCTGCCCCCATTAGAAAGGAAAACAGAATACAAACCATGGTGGTTTAAGTTAATACGTTACATTTTACAGCCAAGCATGAATGTGTGCTCAGTCAGTCACACTGGGTCTGCTGATAGACAAGGACTTGATACATTGCAACACGGTAAATGCCTTCCATCGTGTACTTTTCTCCCCAGTTTCAGTCTATCTATTATTTATCAAAGCTATTGTGCCCTATACCTGATAATTTTCATTTCCTAAAGAGGTCATATCCAACACCTACAAAACCACCCCTCTTCAGAGAAAATTAAGCCTGTATATTACACACTTTCACCTTGTACTACAATCTGAGCACTATTAATTCACTAATATTTAAGTTTTTAGAAAGCACTGCCTGCACAATTTCCAACACAGTCATTGAAGCAGAAGTCTAGAGTTGACACATGACTGGATGTGCATCATCACAAGTATCAATGGCAGAGGGCATTAACTGCATCTGATACAGATGGCCTTGGACCACAGGCACAACATACTGTGACAACTTACATTGTTTTGCAAAAGTCTAGCAGAGAAGTTCCTATCTCGTTCAGTGAGAATTCTCATGGCCACAGCTCTCACTTATTTGGTAAGTGCTGTAACTCTTCAGCTCACAGGAGGGAGGAAGAAGGCTCCTGTATGGAGGAAGGTGGTCTTCTAAACTGAACCTTAGGTTAAAAATCTGGATCTGCTCTTCACCCACACAGTTGTCATACACTGACCCTTTTCTGCCAATATGGTTTTCTGTAAGAAACAAGGTTTGTATTGCTGCCCTGAAAAAACACAACAGTCCTGGTCCTGGCAGTGTTTTCAGCAAATGGGCAACACCTCACTCAGAGCAATACTGTAAAACTTGGCCTGCATTAAGTGGGGTGTTTCTCCTGAAACAAGAGTCTTTCCATGGTGAGTGAAGGAGGAAGAATACTGAACTGTTCCAGGCTTTATCCAAAAAGAAAGACACCAAAGCTGAACATATCAGCTACTGCTCCAGCTGCTAAAAACCTCTTGCAAACTCTCTTCTTTTCCTGCCTCCCAGCAAGATGCATTTATTTGCATGACTATATTCTCTAAAACCTTGAAAAATTGTAACTTGGCCCACTGTCGACAGTTTTTCATTGCTCACTGCATATAGATGCTCTTCTACCTAAATCAATTACATGGTGTCACAACTTGGATTTCTGATTTTGGTGCTGCTGCTTTTTTCCTGATAAAGCTTTCTGTTCACCTGCGCCATATGCTGCCTTGAATTTATGCTGCTGTGTTTTGTTAAAGCTCAGATTTTCCTTTGCCATTAAAAGAAAAATAGAATATTTTAAATGGACTGTGAAATAAGGTAAAGAAAAGTTTAATCATGCTAAAATCAATTCAGTGGAGTGGCTTTATTAATAGTTATTGCATTCTGCATCACACTGCTTATTAAATATTGTGCATTTTGGAAACTGAACTATTTTGTGCTGCAGTTACATTGTACTTCAGCAAGCAACTAGTTCCCACTTCATGCAAGATTTAGAAAGACATGCTTTTTGTTCATTGATAGACATCACTGGAAACATAGAAATCATCTTGCTGGAGAAAGTTATGGATGATTTAGTACGGTATCCTGTCCCTGGCACAAAATCCAGTACCAAATTCTCAAGAGGAAAACGTAAGGGAATTCACAGTTGACAATTATGCATTACTTTATCTAACTCTTGCCCATTAAATGCAGGCTTACATCATGATTCATAAACTTTTCTACTTATTTTTTACTTTTATGCATCAATTTATATCATTTTGAAAACTATGTAAAGAACTTCTATGTTTTTCATTTGCACTGGAAAGCTATGCTAGTATCTTAAAGTAATGAATTGCATAGTTTTATTATAGGCATTGGAAATAGTAATTCTTTTTTTTACCCCCTCAGATGACTAACTTTGTTTGCTTGTTTGTTTTGGAATAATCAAGACATCTCAGGCATAATTCAACACCTCATTATAACTAGACTCATATCAATTAGAATAAAAACTTCTTATCCTGTGACAAAGACCATTTTCCTTTTCACTTCCCTACAACACCTTCCTCATGTGTGTTCCTCCACTTTCACATTCTCAAACAAGACACCCTCATTTTCACCTCATTTTCACATTCATAACCCTCAACATGGACTTCACAGTCCTTTGTGAAGGATCAACTAAAATGGAATCAAAGATAGGTGGGCCTTGGCTCATACCGTCCTGTATATCCACACTTTTGATCACCTAAAGAAAGACTGGCTTAAACCTGCATTTTATTTCTTAATTTGTACCTGATCCTGAAAACTTATCACTCTGTGAAAGATTACTTGAACTCTCTAGTGTCTGTTTCACCCTAGAGCCAGTACAAAAAGTCATTAATTTTTATCGTTTACAACTGAGGTCAATGACTTTCAACTAAGACAGAGAGAGACTAGCTGTGCAGATAGCCATTACCTCCTGGTCCTTCTAAACACTCACCTGAAAATACTGTCCCTTTTTCAGGCTCTAGCTAAGGAATATATACACATTTCTTGGGTTCCTGTGTAGTGAAATATTTATTAATCCTTGGGTGCAAGTGGGTTCTCACAGGGAAGGATTCCTCTGAGAGAAAGATTAAATATGTAACAAATATAACTTCAACTTCAAAGAATGGTGAAGCTATTGGCTACTGAGAATGGTGATAATTCAGGAAGATCTCTTTCTGTGCTTCCCTTTTACCTCCTTCTTATCAGGAAAATCTCTAGGGAAAAAGACTTGCATGGCTGTATTGGGGGAGAGGGTGTAGTTGTGCATCTCTATTGATCAGTGTCCTGTTTCCCAATGAACTTTTCACTTCTTGGCCAATTTAAACACAATTTAAGAAAGATATTCATTGTTTCCAGAAGTATACAAAAGGAACATCATCGCACCCCTACTTTTCTTTATACCCTTCACTTTTTCTTTGCTCTCCCTGGCTTGCTCTCTTCCTCTCTCTCTACCTCTCTTCCATCTCCTGCAAGTGACAAGGAACACCTCTGTCTGTGCTGCCCACAACCTTTAGGAAAAAAAAACAGCCTGGAAAATGAAGCAGAGTGTGCAAGTAATATTAGTTAAAGGAAAATTTTCATATCACTGAATCCACAAGGATTCCTTGCTGAAAATTGCAGATGACAACATTTGGTGAGTAATTGTACAGCTAGTCAGACTCAGTTAGCACTGGAGTCTATTGAAGACTCAGAAACCATCCACCCATCCTAAGTTACAGTATAGATTTTATTATGTCATTGATCTTAATAAAATCCTAGTACGTTCCACATAAAGTTAATTGGCAATCATGATTTGTCTGGTACATGCACAATATGACTTCACAAAGAATTAAGAATGTTTCACATCTGATTTGGTTTCTTTATCTCATTTACTAGCTTCATGTCTTTAGTGTATCTGAGATAATCTTTTGGCGAGGAGTATAAGAGCCATTCCTGCCCAGGTAGAAAGATTTTATCAAAATATAAGGATTTCCAAATTTACTAGTTTCAACTGATCTGTACAGTTGGTAAGCACATGACAGGTTTTCCTGATCTGAAATCTAAAAGACCATCCATTCTTAGTTTTACCTCACATATTTGTACCTTTTTTATGATTTTAACCTACCAAAAAAAAAAAAAAAGAATACAAAGAAAAGTTTGAAATTGCCTAAACTCCATAAAGCATTGCCTTGTTCATTTTATCTCATTTCCCAGCTGCTATCTATTCTCTTATCTTTAAGACATAGAGAGATTTCTCCCATGGACATCTGCTTCCTGTATTTGTTCATCACCAGGACTCCAATGTGAATGTGGATTTTGACAACTTGATGCATAAATATGCAGTACAACTGGAAAAAAATAATAAAGAAAAAATTTGGACTATAGGTTCTGGAACTGATCAAGGCCCTGTGGTTCTCAGGGTCTGGTAACTCATGAGATCCTAACTCCAAAAACTCCTGTGTGAAATGCAGGGCCAAATGAGATAATTGTGTTGCACCAAAATTCAGGAAATATTTCCAAAAACAGAAAAGACCGTATCATGTGGATATTAGGCAAGCCGTTCACTTTTCCTTAGGAAAGTTGTGAGACTCCTTTCTTGAAAAGTATTTAAAAACTTGTGCAAATACCTGTCAGATGATGACCTCATTTTTGTAGTTTATTCTACTGTCTTGCAATCAGAAGAATGTAGTGACTTCTGCAGGTTGTGTCCATTTGCACATGTCTGAAGTGCCATGAAAAGCCAGAAATGCAGTTATAGTCATGTCTCCCACACAATCCTATAACCTCGTCACTTCTGTGTGACAACAGAAATCAGGAATGGATAAACACGCTATCCCTGTGAAACCCTACCATTCATCCCTTTGGGTCATAAAGCAAATGTCTCTTGCCATTCCCAAATTCTTTCCAATATTTTTCCTCCCAAAACCAAAATTTGGACCCCAAGCTGAGAGAAAGTTAGAGACTTCATAGGCAGCTTGCATATTCAAGGTTTTAAATTTTTTTTAAATTGTTCAGATTCTGCATTGATAGTTGGATCCCAAACTAAGTAATAGAAACCAGCAAGAATATGCATGGATCCAAACTCCACTATATATTGATTCAGAGTTAGATTCTGACTCATAGTGAGGAATTAATGCTAAAGCGTGAGATTTTTCAGAAAAGCTAAAGGATGCTGCTCCTACCCAGTGTCCCACTGGGTAATCCAGCCTTACTATTAAGTATGTTAAGAGACAGAGAAAAATGTTCCACTTTTAATGAAGAAGAAGAGATAGCGCAAAATAGTTTACTAAATTTCAGCCATGGCATTTAAACCTATTCATGTGATTCAAAGTCATTTACTTCCCCTGAAGTTTCCTGACAAGAACATATATTTCCCTGGAAATGTAGCATATTAAAGCCATTGTAAATAAACTGCATGAAAAATAGTGCTTTTATTTACATTATGATTTACCAGTCTTAGGTCCTTATCAATCTAGGCTCCCTGTATGCTTGCTACAAGGCTGAACATGAATCAATGTTTTCTCTGTGCGTTTCTTCAAAACCTTATGAAAATCAGTTTCTGATCATGGGGACAGCTGTTAAACTTCATACCTGGTAGTTATTTCCTAGTAGGTGGCAGTAAGGAAAGGAAACCATATTCTAAATAGATTTTATTGACATGCACATACAATATATACTCATATTGTTCTCTGTTGGCAATATCTAAAAACAACAACTTGCAATTGGATACAAGTTGAATCACTGTTCACGCTAGAATAAAATGGAGATATGGCTCATAAACCCATGGTCTTCATGACTAGTGGTCATTATGATTCCTGCAGAGTTATTTTTGCAAGTTGAAATATGTATATCCTGTGTATTCCTGTATAAATTCTCTTTCCAGTTTCCACTGAATAGAGTTTTCCTTCCCTTCTGCGTGTTCATTGGATGTCCCTTGAAAAAGTAACTCTGTTTTGATCTTTGCACATCAACATCTACTTTGTCCCTGTAAAAGGGTGAAACTATACAAAGCAAATGGGTCTGATTATTCCATGTGAAGAGAAATCACATTGTCTTTCTTGGCATGATACAGTTGTAATTTAAAGAAGTATATTTTAAATTGAGTTATACAAATATATAGAGAAAGGAAGCCATGTTTTCACTAATAATTGTTTTGTTAAGTTAATATAAAAACAATGTGATAACACTACATTTTTAGCAGAAAGAGGTATCAAAAATCTCTGGGAGGTTCCAAAGCAGTGCTTGTGTAAGAAACCAATAAAGGAAAAAATCTATGTCCTATCCAAAGTCAGACTCCCCTCATGGCCAGCTCTAAGCAGAGAAATAATAAGATACATAATGCACTCAAAGAATTGCCATTTAAATGGCAAAGACAGAAGAAATATTGCTATTATCTCCTTAATAAGAAAATGAAAAGTTAATTGACCAAACCACAGAAGTGAGAGCCAGCTATGAACTGAACTGAACTCTCCTGGGTGCCAGAGTAACACTGAACTGCTCCACAACAGGAAGCTGGCAATAAGCAAGTTTTAAAAGACAGAAATTTTGACAATAGACTCCCTTGTTGGCTTTTTTTAAAATGTAATTAGAGTTTCCTGGTCAATTTGTATTTGCAGATGCTAACATCACGATAAATCCACCCATTTATCATCCTTTGCTCTACATCCTGTTCTAGAGTACCAGAAATTTCAAATGGACTCTAGGACTGTGCAGGTTTCTTCACACCTGTTTTGCCTTCAGCATTTCCTGTACTCACCCAAATTGCCTTCCCCTTGCCCAGATGATGCAGTTTTCCGCATTAAGGTAATAGATAAAACAGATGTCAGGAAAGAGAATATCCACAAATACAAGCAAAATTTCCTTTCCCTTGTTTCTTGAAGTTATCCCATTTGTGTCTTTCCTGTTTCTGGGTATCATTAGTGCATCCCAACAGTATTCAATCCTCTAGTTGTAGAGACTGTTATGAGCCAAATCCTTCTTCTTTTTTTTTTTTTTTAAGATGCTGATTTAGAAGATGATTTTGTTTGTTTGATTTATCAAGAGCAAGTAATCATTTATAAACTCTCCAGACAGATGGTTTGCACTTGCTTCACTTCTCTCTTCAACCTGACATACACGGTTTCACTAAGCACCCCAGGAGGGTCTAGCAGCCAAAACAAGGTGTTTAACAAGAGTTTTCTCATTGCAAGTAATTAGATACCTTTCTCTTATGACTTGGATTTTAATAGTCAATGACAATAGGGAGATAACTGAAATAGAAGGGTCACTATGTTCTCTGGGTGTGTTCAAAACAATGACACAGAAACATGTCTAAAACACAGGTTTCTGAGATCATCTTTTCTGAAATTTTACTTGTTTGACCAAAAAATGTGAAAACCAAGAAAAAATACTTGCTCATTACAGATTCTCTCAGGAAATTAGGACTGCAAAGAAAATAGCTGTTTGTGATTCAGAACAACATTAGTCATAGGCCAAAAAAAAAAAAGGCAATAAACTAGATGGAAATTCTAAAAATTGTCCATGTTTTACAACAGACTTTCACAAGGACAAGCAAATAAAAAGTTTATAACTAGCTTGGGGAGGGGGACAAGAAAATAGAGGAAATCTTACATCTAGTTCTTGCGTATAGAAAGAAACTCATTTCAGACATGTTTTTTCCAGGCCTCTATAAGGTACATCCTTTCCTGGAGTCATTTCAGAAACAAGTAGCTTAATTCAAACACCCGTTCTTCAAGACTATGTCTCTCAGTAGGATGTACATGTTCAATGGATGCCACAGCACTGGCTATAGGTTAGGCTAGATTGCATCATATGGATTACCACAAAAATCCTAATTTCTCTATATTTTTCCCAAAGGAAATGGAGATTCCCTGAAATGCAAATGGACATCTGACTTAGAGAAGGGCTCCTTGTGACCTCGGTTCCTATCTCTGAAACACTGGCAGCTTCAAAGGAAGTTTCTTGAAGCCCTATAAATTAAAACTAAAATAATATAAGGGCAACGTCTGGCCAAGCCTTCATTAATGAGAGGTGTCATGCCCTAAAGCATGAGGATTGATATCCTAACATCTTTTTCCATCCTACAGATGTGCAATAGAGGGTCTATAAGTTGTCAAAATGCTGCTGTCCTTCCTACTAAATTCTTCTTGTGGGTGATGTCTAGTGTCAATGAGTTCCAGTGAAAAATTATGTTCTAGAAGAGCAAGTGTAAAAAAGATTTCCTTTTAGTGGATATAATTTTAAATGCAGCCCACACTTCAATCCCCCATCTGAAAAATTGCTTTTGTTGAGGTGTTAATTAAAACCATCCACCATACATTTATGGGACAAGTAGGTTTTAAATCAGCCAGAGAAAACGACTTATTGTTATTAAACCCATAGGTTATAGCACACCTAAAATGTTCATAGTCCTAAACCCACTGCAGTCTCTGTTTCAAGAGATCCTAATAAAAAACCCCCTAACATTTGGATACCATTATGGTTTGTAAATAACACTAATTTGTTTCGTTGTCGCAGGTTGCATATAGGCCTTTCTCATTTCCATAAAACAGTATTGAAAGCAATAGTCCCTGTTGCCCAACAACATTTCCATAATTTCTAAAGATTGCTTTGATTGTTTCCTTTAGTCTTTTAAAAATGTGCATGCCAAAACTACATGGACATGCTTTCTATGTTGACTTTTGCTTAAAAGACTCATCGAAATCCTATTTAAACAGTAGCTTCTCTAATGACTGAATCAGACCCAAAAAAACATTTATTGTGTGCACAAAAATTGTAATGTCTAGGATATCTTTCTAGATAAAAAGAGAAGAGAGGTTCTTGGCTAAATGGTGTGAATGGGGTCCTCAATTCACTTCTGAAATACTTCACGGATGATAAAGGTGGTAAGGAACAGGGAAGTAAATAGTGGGATGCAGGAAGCCTGGGGCAGGGCAGTTTGTGGCCTTCTATTCTGGATTTGTGCACTAACCATTTATATGTCACCAAGACCTAATTTTAACTAAGTAACCCACCCTGCCTTTTCTCCAGCATTTTGAACATTCTGGGTGCCAGGTCCTGTTTGGGTGATACAAAGGAGAAGGAGAGGAGCCAGGGTGAGAGGCAGGAGGCATTGGAAGGAAAGAGGAGTATGTAGCAAAGTATTCCATGAAATTAAGGGATTGAAAGGGAGAGGAAATTTCTTCTTAATTTCATGTGGAAAAATGCAAATCGTGAGATGAGTTAGCCTGCAAAATAATGTGCCAGGAAAAGTGATGGGGGCACCAGAGCTTGAGACATTTAAATTACTTTGGATAAAGCACTGGGGTATGGAATATAAAGAGCAGTCGCAAGTGTGCTGCATGTAACTTAACAGCTCATTTCCCTCTCCTCAGGGCCTAGTTTCTCACTGCCCAAGGACAGACAGGGTCCCCTCAGCCGCAGGACATGAGTTTCCAGTGCTGTGCTCTTCCCTGAAACAGCCATGGGTCTACAGGTGGACAAGGAGAATGGGGAGAGGGATTGACTTGTCCTGCTGATTCCCCTCTAAAGAGTAGGTTCTTACTCCAGAACTGGCTATTGCATGCACTGAAAGGGCTGGACAGTGGTGCCACTGCTGTAGGATAGAGCAAGGGAGAGTGTAGGAGGACCCTCTCTTGTCCCTGTATAGGTGACTAAATCACTACTGACTCACATCTGGTTCCCTATCACAAGGGCTTCTCTGTGCCCACCACCTTACGCTCTGTCCCAGGATAGACCTCAGGCACAGGAGCCACCAACGTACACAGAGCATCTGTCTTGTGAATCTCTCTCCTTTGCATAAGACGTGGCTGTTTGCCTTCCCAGGAAGGGCAGAAGAGCACGGCAGCTGCCTGCTTGTGAGTGAATAACACAATAAGAAGATATTCCATGACAAGAAAATGAGAGCAAGTTCTCAAGCTCTGGTTATAATTAGTCTCTACTGCTTGTGTCTTGTGTGATTTGTATTGTCTTACAGAGACTTTCATGTTCCTCCCCTCATCCTAAGGGCCACCAGCACTACAAAAGTGCTCCATTGTTTTCTGCACCTGAAAACTTTAAACCAAATCTGACTGGCAACAGAATAGTCAAACTGAATGACTCCAATAAGACACAGACTTGTTTCTTCCCTGAAAAATCTTGCTTCCCGGTAAGGAAGCCTGATGCAGTGGTAGGGGTCATGGTAGGTACTGTAATATATTCAGAGAGATCTGAGTAATCTGCAGGTATACTGCTAAGCTACTAATAGTTAGAGATGCTTTCAGGACTCCATCAAAGCATTATCCATCCCATTTTATTCTCAGCATCAGTCTGCTAATAGCCTGTTGGAGTTTCTATCCATTACTTCTCACTTTACAGGAAGATAGTGGTGCATTTGAAAATTAATAAATAGCTTCAAAAAAAGCTGCTTTCCTATTCTTCCCCTGGAAAATAAAAGCAGACTGAGAAACAGAGTACAACCACCATGACGGCAGTACATTAGAATTGCCAGTAAATGTTCAGAAGGCAGGAGAGGGTGAATTAAAGTGGTACATGAAATGCATATCCCAGCCCACTTTTGAGTTAAACACGAATTGGGATGAATGCAGTTTATCATGTGGCTATTCACTGATTAGAAGAAATTGTCTTCTGGTAATATTGCACCTCCTCCTTTGGGAGTCCTTACACACCAGACAGACAGACCTGCTTAATCTGCAAAGACTGAGGAAGGTAGGCCAGCATTGCTGTAGAAAAGGAGCATTCCTGTTCATTTTGTGATATGACTCAAACTACCTTTGCAAGCGTATGTAATATCAGGACTTACTGCGCTTAGATTCTCAGCATTGTGTTAAAGCCTCCATATTGCTCCACAACCAAGGAACTCACAGCTGTGTGGCTGTGAGTGATGCCAAGGTGATCCGAAGAACTTCTGATGGCAAGCAATTCTGGGTCTTTCCTTGGTGTCTTTGCTACATTTTCTGGACTTTATTACTCCTTTGAGCAAAACGGACCTGATGGTCCACTTGCCTGAGTTGGCCTATTTGAATGACATGCATTAATGCAAGCATGTAGACACCTTAAGACCTCTTTGCTTTAGCTAGTACAAAAAACAGAGCTCCTGCCAGAATTATGTGTGGGTTTATGCAATTCACTTCCTCACTTTCCTGGCCATCACAAAGCATGCCATGAGCATTTTCTGAATATTACATTAGCTTCCAACAAGAGATCAAGGAATTTGTTCCATTCTGAATAGTGGTGAGGAATAGCTCTCTCAACTGACCCTCTCCCTCAAATCTCCTCTGGCACAGCTAGTGGGAGAGCACTTTTAACCTCCAATCCCTATTGAGACTGGATGTGGCACTTAGTGCCATTGTCTAACAACCACGGCAGTAGCAGATCAAGGGCTGGACTTGCTGATCTCAGAGGTCTTTTCCAACCCGGCTGATTCTATGATTCTGTGATTCCATAGCCACAGCTTTCCCTGACAAGCCTTATCTTGGTAATCGGCTAAAATCTCTCAGTATCTGATTCATTGTTTAGTTTCTTCTTTATCCCCCAAGAATCTAGACTTGAAAGAATGGTTCCTTTCAAGGTATTGTGTTTTCAAGGAGGCTTCATTTTAACGGATGGTTATCAAAGTTTATCACCCTCACTGCTAGCCTTCTACTAACTCCACTCTAGCAAGGTTAAAATGTCTTCTTTCTCTTTAGTTTTGGCTCACTGGGGAGGTAAATGAACAGGGATCCACGTGGTGAGTTCCCACTATCAAAGGGAATTCATAAACTGAGTCCAGAAACACTCTCTAAATTACCACACAGTGCTTCAAAGCTCTTTGCAGTTATTAAAGTACTAATTCAACATAAGGTATTACACAATTTGTTTTAATATGCTCATTCTGGAGAATAGTCCATGATTCCCAACACCTCCATTGAAACATTATTTTCTGAACTATTATTATTTGATAAGCCTTGAAATGGTGCAGGTTTCTCAGGTCTTGTTTTTTTGCATCAGTGTTCTTATACTTTCCTCAAGAACTAAGAAGTTCCCTGTGTCCTTAAGTTCTTTAGTTCCTTCCTCATATGGGAGCTCACAAGCCACAAGTTTGTGAGAAATTACAAGAGCAGAGAAGGAAGCCTGTTGTATCTGCAAGGTTGTGTTGGATCCCAGGGTCTGGAATGGAGCTCTTTCTCCTTTGGGATGTTGTACTGAAATACATTTTATTACAAAAGACATTAGGTAAAGAATAGTGAATTACAAAATCTAACTTTTACTCAGGGGAATCTACAAGAACCTTACACATGCACAGCTCCAAACTGAGCTTTGCTGCAGCCCAACATCACACAGCTGAGACAACCCGTATCAGAGAGCTTGGCAAAATGCAGTACAATAGACCAAGGCAAAAAAACATGAAAACTGTCTGTTCCAAGCACAGTCTTAGTTATCTGTAACTTCTGCAGCTCGTCTCTTGCTCAAAAGAGCATTTATATGTAAAATAAAGATTTTGGCCTGGGAAGGTGTGAGGTTTAAATCCCTAATGATAGGGGGCAATGAAAAAACGGTTCTAATGCATTCTGTTCACAACAGTGAACCTGAGGTAAGCCAGTCAGCATCTGACAGAGGACAGTTCATTGACAGTAGTTAGGAAGAGGGAGATTTTCACCTTCTCAAAGCAGTCTCTGAACTGTTGATTGCACTGGGCTGTCTCCTTCCTCCTCAGCTGAGTGAGATCACAGGCACATATGCTCCTACCCACACAGAAATCTGCTGTTCAGAAAGGGGGTAAAATTGTTCTCCAGGACAGATCTGACTTGGATCTGACTTGGCCCAAGGGTCAAGAGAAGAGTCTCTGCTCTCAAGGGTCTGCAAGTTATTTCTAGAGAGAAAACACAAACTATCAAAATGTTCCTTGTGTTATGAAATGAACAGACAAACAAAACAAAATCGAGTAAAAGATTATTTTTTTAATGCCAAGAACAACTAAACTGTAACAGTCAACACCTGCCTTCTGATTTGCCCCCTCTCACTGGCTACAAGTAGAAATCCAATGACTTTTACTCATTTACTGCTATTCCATGAGGGGCTTAACAAGAAGTGCTATTTTTCTTTTATATATACATATATATATGCTACAGAATCCCACTGACTGAAATTCTAAATCTCTCAGTTGCTTTGAACTAGAGACAAGTTCAAATTTGTATTTGCTGCTCCCGCAGAATGGCAGGAACTAACATTGATATGGTGTGTACACTGCCAGGAATGCACACAATTGTCCAGATATCCTGAATTCCAAATCCAAGGAACCCAAATAATGCCTCTTTCCTACATACATAGTCAGTCCCTTACACCTTGCTTTATTTATTTTGTGTAAACTGTCATCTTCTACCACACCTCTTGCATGCATTTTAAACTGAGCAATCATTTTTTCTACTCCAGAAGCCTAAGCACACCTCCAGTCAGCAGCAGCAGCAGCTCCTCATGGCATATGAACTCACAGCCCTTGAACATTATGATTTCAGTGGTACCTGGTGTTCATGGACAAATGCTGTAATTCCTAGGTGGTTTCTGCAGGATTTCAGGAAAATCAAATGACCTTGGAGTCCATCTCCCTACTTGAACTCCACTGAAAAGCAATGCTTTTTGCACAATGTCAATGAGAGTTGAAGATACCATATGATTGATTTCAACTCATAACTCTGCTGATAGGTTTTAGGAGGTTTCTTCTCTGGTTTTGGTCACACCCGTTCTCAGTAACTGATTAATTTTCTGTTGGATGCCATGCCTTGGAGATTGGTTAGCTGCTGTTGAGTGGCAGGTCATTAATCACAGGACAAAGCCAATTGCTCTCTTAAAGGAAATTTACACATTGTTTTTGAATGTAGAATAAAATCATATTCCTCCAATGACTGCATCTGAATCTGTCATATCATCAATAATGATAGACTTCTCAAATGTCATTCCTTGCAACAGGATTCCCTTAAGGAAGAAAAGCAGGAAGATAAAGTGACTTTATTCTGTTCTTTCAAAATTATGGTTTTTTACTTTTCGTTCTGGCAGGTTTTCTTGGGCCTGTTTCCACAGTGACAATAATACACCTCCCACTCCACCCATCACTAATTTCTGAAATGGGAAAAGCTGTCTCTGCAATGTCTGACATCGTGTGTGAAAAGGAAAGATAGAAAGAAAAGCACCAAGTTTCCGAGAATTAAAGTAGTTCTTGTTCCAACACGTTCACTGATCTGTTAGGTTCACACATCTGGTTGGGTCGAGGATTATAAGGTGACAGTAAGCTTCATTCAGCAGTTTGATATTTATTTTGGGGAGTTACCTTCTCTTTACTTTTATCTCCAAAAAGTGCTGGGAGACAGTCCTCGAGACTGGATTTTTTCCTCTGTCTGAAATATGGGATAAGAAATGCTACCAAGGGCTAACTCTTGGTGGAACTGAGCAGAGAAGAAGTTTGTACCACACATTACAAACCGGCCTACTGGTGGGACACAAAGAGCTTAACAGGCGCATTTGAATTCTTCAGCCTTTTCACTTGAAAAGGGAAACCAGAGTTTCTGACCCTAGATGGTCCTGTAACTCTGCAAACCACTTAGGGCTTTGCATCACAGACACATGTGAACATACTGGGCTACAAGCTCCACAAGATCAGCAGCCACTTCTCAACTGCTGAGCTGCTGCTGCAACTAGACCAAGCAAAAAAGGGCTACAGGGAAAATGCGAGTCTGCAAATGCTATCAGCACCCCTGAGCAAGCTATTCACACCTCTGAAGGACAGTCCTCAGAATGAAATTATTTCAGGATACACTAGGGAATCAGAAACTATTTAAATAATAGTTTAATTTTTCTAGGAGTCTTCTCCCCTCTTTTTTTCTCTGCTTTTTAAGCTTTGAAAAAGTTATTTAATATCAACGAAAATAAATTTAAGGGAAAAAGTTTTAGCATTAAATTAACTTTTCATTGCATTTTAGCATTTTTAATCCAGCAGACAAAAAAAATCATTATTTTCTTAAATTTAATTAATTTACTAAACTCCTCACGGTTCATTGAATTCAATCCTGTATCTGCGATCTTTCTGGGTCCATTAAGCTCCTGGGGTTCAACTTCATCTCTTCTAACTCATAAAAATCTCATCAAAATGGAAATAAAATGCAATTTTGAACTTGCTAATGAAGGGAAAAAATGTTAACTTTCCAGTGCTGTTGAATTAATGGATTATCTTTGCCAGCCCATTTTAAGGGAGAAAACTTTCACACTGGGGCAAACTTATCAAAGTGGGAATAATTGCACAAGGAGGCATTAGCTGTGCTGGTATTTTTCACTACTTTACTCTGCCACTACCCAAGATATTACTGTATTAATATTTCTGTCCCCTGAGCTTGCTTTGTCTTCTACCCAAGTAAGATGGATATAGCATATCACATATTGTTATTAACTGCAGAAATAGTCCTAGACATCAAATGCTCATTATGACTTCAGTTCAGTAAAGCACAGAAGCACCTGCAAAATTTTGTGTCTGGGGAGTAGTCATAGGTTATTGATTCAGAGCAAGGACTTCTGAGAGATGGAAAGTGATAATGGATTTTAATTACTTAAAGCAGTGATTAAAGTACTTGGGAGAGGGGAGTAGGAGGTGGGGAGGCCTCTGGTTTTACTTTTGCAGATCAGGTGGTGTTGTATCACCAGATAACATTTTAGTCTGTTTCCTATATAGTCTTGCATTTTCAAGTTGGTGGTATCATCTTCTGATCTTAAATCAGGGCAGAGTAATGCACAGTGGGAGACTGCTAAGTTCCACTCCCGAAAAATATACTTTCCAACACCATAGGAAACAGTTTGGGGTTCTTCTAACTTCCAAGTATATAAAGGAGAAATCACGTCCAGAATTTATAGGACTAGTCATATTTTCCCTAGTAATTTGAGATTTTTAATTGACTCTTCTAACACAAGACATTTCCTGCCTTATCTTGTCTGGTTTTTACGTTTCCTCAAAAAATAATTTGTATGTATTGTTTGCATTTTTGTCTTTCCCTGTAATTTTGTACTGTTTTGCCTCCTTTTAATCATAATAATTTTCAAGATAATTTCCTGTATAAATAGCTGCAAAAAAAGAGAACCTTGGAAAACTTAAAAAAACAAAGGAAAAATATTTTTAAATCTGAAGTAGAAAAAGGATGTGAAAGAATTGAGAAAAAAAATTCTGAAACATTTCTAACAAATTGTGATATACATTTATAAACAGATACATATTGCTCAAGAAATACCTACTCACTTTATTATTTTTACTCTCATTACCATCATTATATACACAACTGTATCATGCTCATGGACCAAGCTAGACTAGGTTAATGCCTGTGCAAATCATGCACAAACAATGATCAGATCAGTGAGTTTTCCATATTAATAGCACTTAATTACCATCCTCTAAATACACAACCTGAATGGCAGATGAGAAAGTCTTTAGGGAAAACACTGATTATCTTTCAGACAGACAAGGAGTTGATATGTTCCCCCTCCTGGAGAAATCATACATGGTTGGATGAGGGCTTAACAGGCTGTGGATGCTCTTCTCTGAAAGAATGTGTAGGTATATGGTTCTCTGGGAGATTTTAATCTTCTGCACAATAGACACAGAAAATACAGCTTCTTTGTATGTTTGTTCTGCTTTGGAGGAGTAAACCCGCATGTCTTGCATGGGATGCCTCCAACTGTGCTATGCCAACACTGACAAAATGGTCCCCAAGGGAGCGTTAATGTATGAGGCTGAATCTCTGTGCTTTTCCAAGGTGGTTGATTTCTGTGCTCCTTCAACCTATTTGTGACTGTCTGTTAATTACCTTGTTAATTTTCCCACCTACACATAGACACTTGACAAATTTTTGCCAGCAAAGGAAGTTTTGGGAGTTCAGCTCTGGAATAAATGTACAAGAGCTGAGGTTGTAGCCTTTAGATGTGCAAAACAGGGACCACAATCTCTGTAGGAAGAACTTTTTCCTAAAATTTTCAGAATTGATATGCATGTTGGATGACTGAATTGCAGAGGAAGAGGAAGGAAAGGAGCCTGAGAGAGCTGCCAATTATTTCCCTACTGCACATCAGACCCACATAAGCTTACCTAGTTCTCTGAGACCTCAGTAATGAAAATACATCGGGAAATGGTGTTCTTCCAGATCACTTCGGTGTCACACCTAATTCCCTGCATCCCCATTGCCTTTGGTTTTAGCTGACATTAGGTAATGACACAGCCAGGTAGCCTCAGCTGAACTAGATATTCAGGAAATATTATAGGAGTATACGGTTTATTTGCTTTCCACCGACTACACACCCATTCTGGACAGGCAGAAAAGAAAAGAAAATTATTTAGATTTACTTGATTTATCTCTCAGTATTTAACATGAGAATGAGAGCACTCCCATGCCTGTACTCAATGTGAGATACAGGCAGTCACAGAGAACTCATGTGGAATCACAGTAGTCTGTCATTTATGCTGGTTGAAGAATATGGTCAGGTTGCTTATGATGTTCAGCCAATTGCAAGGTTTTGGGGACTGAACCCAAACAATAGTATCTAGATCTGGTGGAATCCCACCAACATCAATTTGGAAAGGTAAGACTAGTATGTCCATCAGTAACCTGGAGTTTTGTCATACTGCCTTTGCTAAATCACGGGCAACTCTACTTCACCTCCTTCTTCCACTGTTTATCACTTGTGCTTCTACCCCAAGCAAAACTGGGGACTCGTCACGTAAGATGCTGTACAAACACAGGATGAGGAATAACAGAGAGAGACAAAGCAGATGAAAGGG
Source organism: Chiroxiphia lanceolata (assembly GCF_009829145.1). Lineage (NCBI taxonomy): Eukaryota > Metazoa > Chordata > Aves > Passeriformes > Pipridae > Chiroxiphia > Chiroxiphia lanceolata. Next base: position 25,441,515 of record NC_045643.1, on the reverse strand, counting down.
GCACCTGCTTTTGAAATGACCTGCCTGGGACGGTGCTTGGGTGAGTACACACCTCTACCCTGTTCCAAGTGCATTCATATACTTAAACAATGTGAAAGTCTTGTGAGTGGAGATAGCAGAATCCATCACTGCTAGTTGGACTGTTCCTGGAAAATCTGATAATTTTCTTCTGTCTTGTGTAAATAAATAGAAAGAAAGAAACAGAAGGAAAGAGACTCCAGCAGCAGAAGTTATAGAAGCTGGGTCTAATTAGAATATTTCCTGATATTTTAGGTAAGAGAGATAACTGTGAAAAATAGATAGAATTTTAATAATCTAATATTTGCCTTAATATTTAAATCATAGTACTAAAAACTGGGTTGGGTCAACCTGTTTTAGAAAATAAGTTTCTTTATAGAATCCCTCAGCAGACCCTTTACAGAGGTAATGGCTGTGAGAACTGGAAGTTAATGAACCACAGGAACCAGCTGGCTTGGAGCTGTTAAATCACCCGTCCTCAGGTGGAACTTTGTTTCTGAGTGTTACCTTTAATAACAATGATGTTAACACCAGTGACTGACAGCCAGGGTATCTAAATAAGCTGATATTGGAAGTTATGGTCATTTTGTGAAGATTTAAAAAACAGTTTGAGTAAGATAGGTTGCTTGCTCTTAAATGAGATGGGAGAACAGTGATGATACTGCAACAAGTATGTAGAGCTGTGGGTTAGGTTCCCTTGGCTCACTCAAGGAAAAGCTTGAGCACAGTATGGATAAATAGGCTAGAGAAGAGTAGTCTTCCTGAAAGTATTGTACTCTGAATGAAAAATAGACTGAAAAAAACATACAAAGAGAACAGCTATCTGTAGCTACATTGGAAGTGTCTATTAAGAGCGATCTCACAAGATGCTGCCCATAAATTATTCAACATAAGTGTTTTTTGATAGAATAAAAATACAGCTGTGGTTCGTGTTGAATAAGGAAAGACTGCAAATGTGCTGGAGAACCAAGATGGAGACATGATTTGGAAAAGGAAATAGTAAGGTTGGTGTAAGGTGCCCTGCTTGACAGGGATTATAGGGAGGAAAAACATGCTTGCCAGGTAATATTTTATGGAGGAGAACAGTGGTAGCAGGAAAACAAATAAGGCAGTTTCAGACCTTGCAAATGATTCAGTTCTCATTCCAGGATATAGACTAGGAAGGTTTCTTGCAGGCTGTTTAAGATAACTATTCTCAGGACTCAGAAAAGGCTTTCTGGGATATCAGAACTTGAGTCTTATCACTGTATTTCAGGTGGTGCAGATGTTGAGAGCCTAGAAAGTGCTGAAATCTTGAAAGCTTCTGCCAGGAAAGTTGAAAGAAAAAGAGTGTGATTTGCCTGGGGAAGAGATAGCTGAAGGCAGGCATGTATGTAAGCAGCCTGCTACAAGGAAGAAGGCAGAAAATTGCTCTCTTCATTCATTGTGAAAAGGACTAGAGGTAATGGGCTTAAATTGTAGCAAGAGGTGTTATATGTAGTTCCCAACACCATCTGTTGGAGGAGTGGTTCAATGTCTAAACTCCCCATCCAGACAATGTGTTGCAAGGACAGCAGTTAGGAAAAAAAAAGCTTCTAAAAAACATATATTTCATTTACTGTTTCACCCCTGCTATGATCACAAATAAAGTCTTTTTGTCCCTATGAAAGCCCATAAACACCAGACATTCATATCTCCACAGATTTGCTCAGAATAACTCAGTGATACCATTATTTCTATTCCATTCCAATTGTTTATTCTCCCCTTCATTTTTCTTTTTTTTTTCCAGACTATAGTTTTCTTCAGAACATGAGTATTTGGGGAAATCATTAAATTTTGCTACTTTACTACTCCTAGTTTGTCAAAAACCTTATTCCCCCTACAATTACATACACACTCTTGTCGACCACTGCAATGATGTTGGGTTTATATATTTCATTTATTAATTAAAGAACAGTGTTAAAATTACCTCTACCCCACTGGGTCCCGTTGTTTGCCTCGTGGAGATTTTATTCAGCTGGTGAATAATGTCAATTAACTTGTGCCCTAATTATTAAATGATTCACTGATATAATTATGTCTTTTATGTTGAGTTTCTGATAAACTGATAATTCATAATGTTGCTTGGACAGATAAACCATTTTTATCCAAAGGAGCTATTTGTTATATTTGTACTTTTGGTCATAATTAATATTCCATTGAATTTGCATGCAAGCTGTGAAGACTGTTAATTTGGTTTTGCTGGGGTTTATATGCTCTCTGCAGAAAGCAGATTTCTCTAGTCTTTAGAGGCCAGAAAGCCAGTGTCTGAGCCCTGATGCCACCCCCAAAAGTGTTCCCTATTTAGTGTAGCTAAAGGGAACACTCTGGATGAGCCCTGCTGCAGGGGAAGTTTCCCCCTAACTTGGGGCTGCTTTAGGGCAGCTCAGGCTGAGCACCCAGAACTGCCAGGCAAGAGATTCTGCAGCCTCTCGATCACTTCCCTGCCAAATTTATCTGCTGTGGCTCAGAAAGTCACGATGTTGGCAGTGACTTAGGGATGCACTTCCCGGAAGTCTGTATTTCATTTTTATGACATTTTTAGTATCAGAGAGGGAAACTCCCTTCCCCTGCTCCTGCTTACAGAGCTTCCAAGTCTGCATCTCTCTCCCCAGTATACCTCAAAACATCACCAGTGGAGCTGGAAAGGTGGATACTGTCTCCCTTCTTGTGCACCAGTGCAGTGAGAAACAATGTGCAGCCCAAAACATTACTCATGGCTCAAGCCATCATGTTCACCAGCCCAGAGTAATCTCCAAAATTCAAGGCAGACACACCGTCCCTGTAGAGCCTGGGTCAGTTTTATCCTGTACCAGCTGCACCAGCTATTTATCACAAAAAGATTTTGGTCAAGTTAATTCAAGATGTGTCTTGATGTACTGTCATTTAAAACCAGGACTATAACGATACAGAAAATCACTCTGGCAAGTGCATAATGCTCCATTAAAATGCATTACCTTAAATCATATCCACTTACACACAGCACTGCAATGTTTGAATACATTAAATCTCTATAGCCTTGGTTTGGCAGCCTTCACTTCAGAGAGTGAAGATTGCACACATTTTACTTGACAATTCTCTTAACAGTCAGTAGTTATGATTGTGGCTTTTATCCACATGGGACTTAGAGACACCCCCAGCCCCTCAATATCAGAAACTGAAGCTGTAATATCTATCCTGTTCACGGGCAACAGATCTAAAACCTCAAGAGCCAACACAAAAGCTGTGTGTCTCTTTTAGGAAAGAGTGGAGAGCAGAGGTCAAAGAACTTGCCCAAAGACAAAAGGAGGATCTGTGACAGAACCAGAAATCAGCTAAATTCTCTTGGGCAGTCTGGCTGTGTTTTCCCCACATGAGAAGCATTGCTGAAAATGCTTTTAGTCTCGTATATTTAGGGATAAGTCTTCTTATTACTCCTGTGAGAGATCTTATTATAAGGACAAAGAAGACAGATTGATATAGAAAAGTTTGTCACATAAGTGAATAAATTGTTTAAATGTGATAATTATGTTTAGACATTTATTTGAACACAAAAATGAACTCCTCTTTCAGATTTATGGTATGGCAAGGACAGACAGACAGAAACATAGACTGGAAAATGAAACAGAACAGGAGTGATGCATAGTTTATCACAGCCAAATTTCCAGCTATTTCTTAAAATTTGACATAGATTTTTTCCATCTGGAAAAACTTGATGGTCTGCAAACAGCTTTCCCAGTCTATGAAATCTGTTGCAAAAGGGAAAATGTTTCCCATTCCAGTTCTGGATGAAAATTTGACATTTCAAAAGATTTACATGTGGAAATCCAGGGAAGAAATTTATGAATGGATTCATATCTCCAAATTGACATCTAAAACTGGTTACATTTCAGCATTTTGGTTCTGAAAATATTTCTCAGCTCAGAAAATGCACAAATGAAACACTTTCAGTATTTTAAAATATTTTGTCTAAAATATTTCAAGGGGAACTAAATACAAATCATGATGTTGGTGTGGAAAACAAAATCACATCTCCTTGAAAACAATTCCTCTCCAATTCTGTTGGAGGCCAAGACTGAAAACACTTTAAAATTAATAGGGTAGCCAGAGCTAACGGGATCAAAGAAGTTGCCCTCAACGATGCATAGGCAGCTCTTTCCCATTTTTAAATTCATTTCTGATGCAAATTGAAATATTTGACCTGATTTGGCCTTCTATTTGGCACCACCCAGCTGTACTGTGTGCTGGGGGACTGCGAGATGGATGGGGTTTATCAAAGTGAGCAAAGGCTCTTCAGCTTAGACAGAACTCCTAATCCTATGGACTGGTGGTTCCTGGGACCTTTGGATCCTGTGACTATCATCAAACAGCTGTGATTAAAGTTATCTCATATACAATCTGGTCCAGAGCAAGAAACAGAACATGTTGGTTTTAAAATGTGACTGACTTAATGCTGCCACAGGAACCTTAATACCTTAAGGTTTTTGTGTTTCTTGGCTGTTTTTAATGTTAACTCTGCAATCTTAATGGAACTGTAATGAACTCCTTTGCTAGACTGCATTTGCAATGCTGTGCTACTAAATCTTTATTTCACACCCTATTACAGCCCTTACAACGTAAGTCTGCCCAAAGTCATGAAGTACAAAGTGCTATTATTGTGTAGAGAGTGCAGCTTAGCAAAAACAGCCTAAATAGTAGGGCTGATGGTGGGTGCCTTACAATATCTGCCTTAAAACAAACAACAAAAACCCCTGCCTCATCCTTGTACCTGTTGGCATTTCCAAAGGGTTGATAGTTATGAATTACATTTTCAAGCAAAGTGTGAAATTTTTGTTGTCCACTCTAGTAAGTGATTCTACCAGACACCATCACCACAGAAGCCCAGTGGGCTTTTGTCTGAGTTGATCAACATTTACAGGCAACTCATGGACCCAAACCAACCTCTACAGGTCCCCTTCTGCCTTGACATGTCTTTCCAGGTCTGAAGACAGTATCAATACTCCAGACTGAGGAGACAGGAGTGCTAGGCTGGCTCCAGGCTCAACAGTGTAATGAGAAGAACAGCAAATCTGGACAGATCTTGTCCCCCATCTCTGGTTGCACAGTCCTGCCCCCAACACTGTGCTGCTGTGCAATTCACATATGTGACTGTGCAGTGGCATGGTTAAAGGACATGATGGAAATTAAGGAGAAAAATACATGTTTTGACTGATAACTGCCCAGTCAGGTGAATATCAATGATAACTAAAGCAGGAGAGGCATCCAAAGCCAGGGAGACCAGTAAGACAATGACCTCTGTGTAGACAGAGGTCAGCAGCCATGGCAGTACAACCTTCACAAAGGTATCCTACCCCTAGAAATACTATAAACTCTTCAGTTTTAGGAGCTTTAAAGGGGGGGCTTAATGCTTAGAAGACCCTGGAGCCCTTATTAAACCTAGACCTCTCTGGAGTGTCACTTTAGAAGTGCTCCTTCTCAAGCATGCTGCTTTAGAAAACTCCTGCCAGTGTCACTGCTGAGGCTTCTATCTGATAATAAGAACTGGCTGCACATTGCTTGGGTCAAATAATCCCTCATTAGATCCAGCAGGCATTTCCAAGGTGCACCAGGGCTGAATTTCCCACGTCAATAATCAACACACAACTTTGGGTACAGGTTCCCGTACAATTGTATGAAACATTTTGTGTCCTCATTGTAGAATTTCCCCACTCTCCTCATGAGATATGAATGTTCTGTATATCATATCCAGGCACAAAATATTTTCAATTGGAAATTCTGAGTTTCCGAATGACTGAGATACCTCAGGGAACACCACAACGTATCTCTTCCAACTCAGTATATTGTGTGATTCTATAATTCTATGAATCTGGCTGGTGCTGGCACTGCAACAATGCAGGCCTAATCCCATGGAATACCTTGGAAATGGCCGAGGCAGAGCATAGAACTGAAGAGAATAGACAGAGGATGGCATCTTACACTCATTTGCAACGTGCCATAAATATGGTAATTTCTGATGTGCCTCTCTTTTGCCCCTTGGGATGGTAAAATGTGAATGACAATCAACCCTCATGTTCGATTAAAATGCTGAAGAGATATCACTGGGTATTACTGGTCCAAAAATGAAGTTTTAATTAAAAAGTATAAAACATGAAGGAAAAAATAAATTAAAAATCTCTCATAAGGATAGAAATGTGCCCTCCATTTATTTGGGAGAGAGAAGAATTCACCGTTGATTTTTGTGTTATCTTTCTTTTTAAAACAAAATCTTTTATAAGATGTAAATCCAAACACAACTCACTACAGGTAAAAATGAGTTCTGAAAAATGAATGTGGTCTTGAAATAGAATTTTTTAATCTTATATTGAGGGAAAAACAGCCATTACTCGAGACAAGTTCTGTTTTTCCGGTGTAGATGTGAGCCCAAGTAAATATTGGATATCTTTTACTTTTTTTTTCCTGGGATTTCTGTATATCCAGCTGGCACAATAGTTTCAACAGATCTGATCCACATTCAGAAAAATCTAGGCAGGCTCATAATACCTTCGCAAATCAGCTGTACCCTGGATCTGTAATAAGTATCACACTGTTCAGAAATGCTGAACAGACATACTGTATTCATGCTATGTAGCTATTCAGTTTACACACAGTAAATCCGTCTGAAAACCCTAGATAGATTACACATGCTCCAGATAATCAGGACAAAGTCCAGTACCATCTCCAATTTAGAATTAGAGATTCTAACAATCCATGGCAGAGGTTATTTATGATTTTTGGCATTTTCTGTAGAAGCCTCATTTCTGACCATCAAGTCATTGCTACTTATCAGAAAGAGAAAAAAAGATGAAAATAAAATCTTGAAAAGTAAAGGAAAATTAAAAAAAAAAAAATCACAAATATACATTTCTCCTTGAAATAAAATCTGATTTTAAAGTCATGAATGATCTTTTACTGCTTTGAGTTGGTAAAGCCCTGTCTCCTTTCCCCTCATTTGATGCAGTCTGCATGGTTGTTTTACAGGCAAGAGCTGGCTTTAAAGGTTTTTTAAACCTGCAGAACGTCTTGGATTTTTAGTGTTTAAAAAAGTCTCTGTGATGATGGATGAGCGGGTCATCTACAGGTGAAGAGATCAAAGTTCCATGATAATTGCAATTTAGCAACAAAGGACAAAACAGAGGGACAGGAAACTTTGTGAAATGAGAATAAAGGAAAAGATACTGAAGGAGCTAGTTAATATCTAGCTTCCTGGGTTTCTAATGAGTCAACTTGGAGTAGGATGATGAATTACCTGCCAGCTTTGACTCCAGAGATAGACCAGCATCACGCTGAAGTGATATTCATCCATGACAGGGAAAAGAGAAGGTGGGTCTTCTTAGGAAACAGTTTATTGCCACTTTCAAAAGCAGTGTTGCTGCAGATATATACCTGGGAAAGCTGATTTGCATTTCACTACAGCAAAGACAATCCTCCTTTTCAAGCTATGAAACAGTTATAAAGCAGTGCCTTTAAACTGACGCATCAAGGAGACTAATTTGAGACTTCTCCATTACTAGTTCTGGAAAGAAGCTCAACAGGATAGTACCTTGAGGGGACAGCAGATTTGGGCACAAGCGATGCTATGTTATGGCATGACATAGCCGTGCAAATCTCATCAGCGTGTTTTTTCTCATGCGTTGGTACCAAGCCCAAACTTTCCACATTACGTCTCCATTCGGTTCAAATAGCTGCTTGGTGCTTCTCGAAGGCAAAAGCCACAATGAGGAGGCCTCTGGGAAATTACCTATTAAAATCACATCCTCAGAGACGTGCTCCCAGTCACCCATTGAAGTCAAAGACCTGGGTATAACTGCAAACACATTTCCAGTCATCCAGCTTCACAAGGCAGTAAAAGAAAACTCATCTACATGTTGTTACTCTAAAACCTCAGCCTTGATACGGCAGGCCCGGATTCTAGTCTTGTCGGTACAAATGTTGCAAATGTACTCTGCTTTTAAAGTGCTTATAGCCAGACCTTTCACTCTTATTTCTCCCTACATTCCTTAATGTTATACTCATTTTTTCAGTTGAATACCTTCGGGGTCAATGCTCTTTTTTATTATTACTTTTTTCTCCAGCATTTCTCTAATGACCTATCCAGAAGAAGAGCGAGGGCTGAAATATTTATGTATGCAGATGAAACTGTTTTTCTAGTTGCTGTTAATGATGTTTGCTTCCATTTCTACTACCCTCTCTCCCAAAATGACATGTATGATCATCAGGCTTAATCATATTCATCTCTCTCAATCTTAATAAAACTCTACTAGGCTCTCTGTCTGTTAGCACATTTAATGCTTCTAATACCTTTAATGTATCTGACCTTGTTCAGCCTGGGTGTGAGCAGATTCTGGTTTTGGATTTATATGTGTCTTTGATAAATTTACTCTCTACATACTTAAAAATACTCCCCTCCCTTAGTAAACATACGGATGATTAGACTGCAAGTAGAATTAAGTTGTTCTCAGCAGATAGTGTTGGGCAAAAGGCAGAGATGTGGATATCTGGATGAGTCCACTTATCATTTTGATTTAATCTTATCATGAACTTGCCCACATATATTAAGAAGTATTGTCTGTCTCAAATGATTTTGCTTGGGCTAATTATGCCCTTAGGCTTCGTTAGGCTACTTAATGTCAAAGGTTCAGCAATTTTGCTCTCTACCCTTCAAAACAATCTGGAGAAATGCTGGAATTGTCTGAAGGTTTTTCTTCATATTTGTTATGGAGGAAGTTCAAACGCTCACAAAATAAAATCTTTCTGATCATAGAAGGGCTGAGTGAGTACTACTTTTCATGGTGTCTTTCAGAGGCATTGAAAGGTTCAATCTTAACATGCAGCATCTGTGGTGCCAGCCCAGCCGACAATGGCCAGGACTCTGCAGATGTGTTCTGGAGTAGCACGTGTCTGGCAGTCCTGGGATACCAGAGAAAGCATCAAGGCTCCTTTTTTTCTTAAATTCATCCTGTAGATTCAGAAACAAGTGCAATGAAATTTGTTGCATGAGAAAAAAGTTTTATGACATTACAGCAGATCCTGCTTTTAGGAGGAACTTGAATGGATGACCTATTGAAATCCTGCCCACTTTGAAACATCCTTTCATATTAAAGCTAATCTCTTTATATTTGTAGGAGGAATGAAAGGGAAAGGGATTAGCTAATGACTTTTGAGCACTTGTATTTTGACAACTCCATAATCCTTTCTTAATTTTTAAGCAAGCATTTTTACATTATATTCATACGTACACACACATGCAGGACATCTGATCATAGCAAACAGCTAGAATGAACCTTGGTCAAGTGCTAAAGCTAAAGGGTACACAAGGGGAAAAGAAGAAAAAAGGAAACTACTGTGAAAGGTAGGTTGTGGCAAAGCCAGTGGGATTCTTGTCCTGCAACTGACAGGTGGCCAAGAATATGGGAGGAGGCTGGAAGATATTAGAAAAGACGTTGTAGCAGAAGAAGATCCAAGCTTATTTTATGCCCACCTGCTCTGGAGTAAAATAAATGTCTCTGTGCAACTGAGATGTTAAAATGGCGGCTTAAGCACGTTAGTGTTACAAGAATTTTTTCAAGCATAATGATAGATTCTCTTCTACCAGAAAAATCTGCCCATGGCAGGTTATCTTTCTCTTTTCTGAGTACAGGAAAGTTTGTCCTGAACAGACACTTCATGGCTTTGGAAATGAAGCAAAACTTATTATTGCTTATTGAGAAGTCATTTTTACTTTCCTGCCCTACAACTGTATCTACAGTCAGGCTTGCCAAGAACCTTTCTTACCATTCTTTTGATGCTGGGGGAGGTTGCAAGCATTTTGTTTCCTTTATCTTTGTTTAGATCAATAGACAATATAAAGTGGTTTTAAGTGCAGAATCCATTTTTGTATGACACATATTTTTTCCATTCACTGTATATTGGTTTCACCCATATCCAGCTTAACCAAAGTACTGACCAGGAGGCTGTGTGGTACTCACCTTTGTCAATTTTGTATTCAATAGGCACAAAGAGTAACTAAGTTTTAGTGATCAAACCTGTTTCTTTGTCTGACACAAGTTCCAGATAGGTTTGAAATCTAGCCAGTTTTCATCGAAAATAGCAGAAGATGGAGAAGAACTGATCAGAAAGCAGTATATCAGCTGTGGATTGCTTGGGTGAGAATAACTGACAGCCCAGAAGGCTTTTTAAATTAAAACCCATTTTCTGAAAACTCACTTTGCATGCTATATATTAAATAAATCTGGATTGGATGGAAACAACACCATCTCCAGATTATTTTTCTTCTTTGGGCAATTTATTAAGCTGTAAAACCTAAACTTTTTAATAAAAATACATAAGTTCAAAACAAAATTCTGTGTGGTTCATATTTTATTCAGCAGCATTGCTAAATAAGAGGCATCTCCTTTAGGGCAAAAAAGTGCCACTTCTATTTCATACTGTACTTATTTCTCTAATGCCTCCTAAATTATTATTTTCCAAGAAGCATACTACAGGACCATCATTTTTTCTTCCACCTCCCAGCACAAAGGCTGTTTGTGCTTCTCAGCAATGTGAGATCTGCTGCCTCTTCCCATCTTTTTTTTTTCTTTGTATGTATGTGTGCTGGCAAATTCAATCTGCATTGTAAACAGCAATTCTACATGCCAAGCAAGATGCTCTGCAACCTTAGCCCTGTGCTCTTTTAGAACAGCATTCCCAAAGGAGGGGCTTTGCAGGTCATTAGTAGCATCCACCGAAATGGCAGAAGATATCCCCAGTTCCTTCTATGTATTATTCATAAGGCTACAGATTTGTCATGATAATTCATTGAGTAAATCATAGATTCCTCTCACTGGGGCATAGTCTGTGGACCTGGAAGAGAATAATGGCAAGGTGTGGACATTGAGCAGTATGTGTCAAAGTTTTAAGTGTCACCCCAAGGTGAAGGAAATGTGCACCTTGAGTTTCTCTCCTTAAAGACAACACAGATAAGAATGAAAAGAGACTCTGCATGTCAGGAAGAATTTATTCTGTTTTTCTGATGCAAATATTCATCGGGTGGAAAAGAAACTGAAAACCATGGAGGCATCAGAGGAAATGGTAGGTGTTAATTTTCCGTAATTACGGGACTTCAGTGGAGTTCAGTCATGGTAAGGAAATGCATCAGATCCCATTTTCAATTTATCAAATCATCAAGAATTGATTTTCCAAAGACTGAGATCCCTTTGAACTGAGCATCTAAATCTCTTGTGCTCTCTTGAATTTCCTTGGCCACAGCAAATTGAAACACAAGTTAAAAGCTTCAGTTTTCTGAAGAATACAACTGGATAGTATAAATATTTTTATTTTAAAAATAAGAAAACACAATGGAAACAGCTCGCAAAAATGAAAGGAAAGCATACATATATGTATGAAACACACATACATATGAAATTGAATGACATTGTGAAATCAGTGCACCTCCAGTGCTGTCAGTCTTGACCCCTAACTCATTTACACTTGTTTTGTGCCCTGTGAGACAGTAACTTAATAATGTGAATGCATCAGTTCTCTGTTCGTCTTTTGGATGCCACATGCACTTTCAGTCACCCATTGGAAGGGTAACAGAGAAATAACAAAGAGGAGGAGTAGAGATACACGACACTCTGTGATTTGAAACAGCTTCTTCAGGAAGAAAAATTAATAATCTGTGACTCTTCAGCCTGGGAAAAGATGACTCAGAAGAATGGAGCAGAGGTCTATAAAATCAAAAGTGGCACAGACAAGACAAATAGCAAATAACGCATTTGGTATTTCCCAGCACGTGACAACCAAGGAAACAATCAAGTAGTGGCTTCAGAGCAAACAAAAGAAAGAGATTTTTCAGTCAGTACATATTTGCAGTGTGAATCTCTTTGAGGTGAAAATGTAAATAGATTCAAAAAGAAATTAGACAAATTCAGGGAGGAGAGGCCCATCAGGAATTATTGATACTAATGATCAGCTGAATTATACAGCTCAAGTAGTCTAATACTGCACTTTTGTGGATGATGAATAGATCAGAGGAAGGTATATATATTCCAGTACAAGAATTAAGGAGATTTAAGTTGAACTAGAAGGAGATAAGCTTAAAACACGTGTGTAGTTCCTCTATAAGTGTGTTATCAGGCTGTGAAACTCAGGGTGTTAGAAATGCACACAGTTTAATTGAGTTCAAGAGGAGAACAGAAAAACTAATGAAAGGCAAGTTGATTGAGTTTTACCATTAGGAAGTCACTTATTAATAAATACTTGAATAATATTCAATGTAATTGTCATATGAACTTCCTCTGTTGTTACTCCTGCTATCCCCACTACTGAAGACAAACCCTGTAACCTTTTACTCCCCACAGCTTCTCAGATGCTCAGAGTGGCCATGGGTCTGCAATGCAGTGAGCTGGGAGAGTAGGTGGGGGGGTGTTGGGTTTGACCTCAGTAGTTAGGAACCTAAATACCTCTGTAGCACGCTCTGGCCAACTAGGAGGAAAATATAGTGATAAGGTAGATGGCAAAAGTAATAAATATACCCGTCTGAGAACGATCAATTCTGTTTTGTCAGACTTGGTCAGATTCTACTAAATGATGATTTCATCATTTCATCAATTATGATTGAATGCAGCAGTGAATATTCCAGGAACAGAAAGCTCAAGACTGATAAACAATGCTCTGATTCTTCTCCCCACACAACCTCTCCAACTGAGAAAGTGAAGCTCAAAGGAGGTCAATAAATACTTGTAATGCAGCACTAAGAAACAAGAAGACCGAAAGGAAACAGGGCCATAGACATTCTTATTTCTGTGGTCAGGTTTCCATCCTGGGCATTACTGGGAAAACAGTCAAGTCATATCCCTTGGGAGGTCACAATTGTACAGTCAGTGATAGCTTCCCACATAGTCCTGATTTGCCTAGTTCTAGTCCACATCGTGGGCAGTTTGGCATCTCCCAAAGGAGACACCAAATCCTCGCCTGAGGATTTGTCAACCCCTACAGAACTGATGGTTCCACAGATGGTCTTTGCTGCCCTAGATCAATGAGCTGGCACTCATCAGCTTTTCCAAGAGCAGGGTTTTCTCCTCAGATTCCTCACAGAAGGGATGTTGCAGGAGGTGTTCTGCTCATAGCAGTATAGAGCAAACCCCACACCAGCTTCTCTTTGGGAATAACCTGGATGCATTTCCTGGAGGGGAAGTGAATGTTATCTCTCACATTCACAAGGCCTACATATTCACCAGGAAGATCTTTGTCCTTGGGCTGAGAAATTATTCTGATTCCAAATGCTTGGAACAGATGGTGTGATATCCCCACCATCTCCCACTCACAAAAAACCAAAACATTCCTAATTTTTTTAATACTTGTGAACTCAGACACAACTAAGACAAAAGTGCAAAAGTTTATAACCTTACGCTGAAACACCATAACCTTAAATATTCCTTCTAAGTTTTAGCATTTTTTATCATTTTTCTCATTCTCACATTAAGATGTTCTTGTGAAAATGGAAACATTGCCTTCTGGTTTCCCAGATAGTCCTGATCTCACTTGTTGAGCGCAGTATCTTCCAACACTTGTGTGTTTGCAAGGGAAGTGAATATATTTTTAAGGTACATCTGACATCTGTGGAGGGAAGAAAGTTAGTTCTGCAGTTCATTAATCCAAACAGCAGCTCTTCTGTGTGCAAAAGGTTTTGTGTGTTTTTTTTTTCCCCTAGCTAAATTGCCATGCCCTATATATATGTTCAGGTGTAAAATCCGCAAAAAGTAATTACTTTCCAAGAGTGCTATCAAAGCTCAGGCACACTCCTCAGCACATAAATCTGAGGCAGCCACATATCTCTCCAAACCTGAGGAGGCTGCTTGAAGAAATAGAAAAACCCTGAATTTCCCTTTTCTTATTTAAACACCTGCGATTTCCTCACAGAGGCAGTGAGTGCAGAAGCTCCACATAAATGGTTTGTAATGCAGTTCTGAATCAAGCCCTTAAGGATTATTAGAGTAATCCATCTTAATTATAGTGAAAATCTGTTACTGGCCTTACATAATAATGCTTCATTTATAATATCCACTTAAGTCTGCTTCCCTGCTTCTCATGCTTCCCTCTTTCCCCTACAGTATATTTACTTTATCTGCCTTTGAAGAGAATTACCCTTTGTAAAGTGACAGAATGTTCTTTGGGTGGCAGGATGTGAGAGACTGAAATGGTTAATGTCTTAAACATTGTTAAAATCACTGAAATACTTTCATCCACTGTATAAAACAGTAAAGAAACACTGCTTACAGAAGCCCACTCCTACCCAAATATGCCTACTAATTCGGACTGTGATGGGAATTTGTGACAAGATAAAGGTGATACTATTGTCCAATTATCCCAGCAGAAGGATACATCCATAAGAGAGACTGTATGCTAATGGCTCAGATGGTCAAGGTGCAAGCTGATGAACCGCCCAGGTGCTGAGGGCATGCACACCAGCCACCTCAGGCTTCAAGTTGGGTGTTGAACAAGGTAAGGAGCGAGGCAAATCCTGCAGGAAGAGTAGTGTTTCTTTGTCCTTACACAAGTGATTCATCTGTGATAACTCCCCTCTCTTCCCAGGAAGTGTCAGAACATTCACACGAAGCCAAAGGTGTTCACCTTTGCTGATGGACCATAATGGGCCATAATTGACTCAACTGAGCTGACATAAAAGGCGGCTGTATCATCTTAGAAGGTGTCAAAGACACCTGAAATGTCCCAGGATCCAGTATTACATCATCCAATGTAAAACTCTATGCCCCTAGCCTAAGCGTAACAAAACCCATACAGACTCTGTGTTTCAAGGGCTTTCCGGACACAGATCCAGACTACAGCCATCACTTCAATAAGACTGGGACTCACCACCAGGAAGACTACAAGAAGAGGATCAATGGGACACTGTCGGAATCCATGGAATGGTAATATTTTTTCTGCTTATCTATCTCTCTGTCACTCTCTTTCTCTCACCCTCCTCTTTCTTTTTCCCATTTTTTTCTATTTCCCTCTACTTCACATTTTACTGTTAAATAAAACTCTGTACTATTGGTTTCAGGATATGGTCTCGTTTGCACCTTAATTCAGGCAGAGGCATCTCTCTAATAATTTTATTAACCAAATCATAATACACGATGACCATGCATTTGAGTCAGAGGTCTAAGAAAAGAAAACTTTACAGTTTTTTCCTAGTTATGTCTTCAGCCAAGGCTTTATAAGCAACTATCTGGTCATCCTTGCTGTCCCAGCCAAGATCAGAGGTTAATGAAGTATGATACCATAAAGGCTGATCTCTGCCCAGTCTAAATACTTTTACACAGCTGTCCTATGACTTACCTTACCTGTGCTACTGGTGCTAATAAACTATGGCTTCTTCAAAGGAGACTGTAACTCTTAAAGGCTAGTTAATGAAATGAGATCCCCGAAAGAAAGAATAAGTTATTCTGCATTAGAAGAACAATTAGAGCTGAAGGTGTAGTACTATATTTTGATAAAGTTTATGAAGATATACATGCCAAGTGTCTCGACACCACATTATTATTTCTATTGATGTTTGAGTGAGGTTTTGTTTTCTGTGCAAAATAATTGAGACGCCATTTTAGGTTGCAGTTTTGGAACTCACACAGATTCTTTGTGTTATACTATGCCCAACACTTGCAACTCAGCTTCAAAATCTGTGCTTGAAATGTTTGGTGCTGTGTACCTTTTTCTCCAGGCAACAAGCCTGCATCCAAAGGCATCCTTATTTTGCAAACACAGACTGACATCTAAAGAGGAGCATGTGTAAACTTTTCAAGCAAGCAGTTTTGAATGCAGAAGTCTTGGGTGAGCCATGCTTCAGTTCTCCTGATGGGTAAAATAACTCCTTTGCTGCTCTGGAGAACGCGTAGTTGTCCCCCACCTCTTTTCAAGCATATATGCCTGAGGGAATTCTCTTTCCTTTCCCACTGACTCAGCCAGAGCACAGCACAATCAAGTAACTTGCTACCCGTCTCCACTTCTGTCATCTCAGAACAGCCTTCTTATCTTTTTATTGTCAGTTGAGTCCTAAACTCTTGGATGGACCTCATACATATCTTTCCTAACTTTTTCCTCTCTGTAGTTCGGTAAAAGACTTGCATTTTATCCCCGCTAATACAGTAGAATAGGATCTGGCAAAGTAGATATTCTCTCAGCCCAAAAGTATTTCTTGTTCAGGGACCTCACTGCTGGCAATACCAAGCGTGCAACATCAGTCACAGCACATAAAGCTTTGGTCATTTGGCTCTGTTGATTTAAATTGATCTCTTAGTTCTCCACCGGATATGGGTTACTTAGCTTTAAAAAAGAAAAAAATACTGAAATAACAATATGCAAACTGTGAGACCTAATTTCAGTTTTACACTTGTACAAAATAACAAGAGAGAAATTTTAATGCTCACAGATAGCTCAGCTGACCACCAGGGAATATGCTTTTTGTCAATTCAGGTGACCTCATAAAACACCCCTTACTTCCAGTCAATTGCAACATTTACATTATTTATAACAGTTTCTGTTTTAATTGAAGTTAAGTCATCTCTTATCACTTTACCAGGTACAGCAGAGACCTGAATGAAAATGTATTTCAGGTGAATAGCCTTTCTTTCCTCACCTCCTTCTGAATTTTTTTTCTTTTTTTGAGGGGGGTGTTGATGTGCTGTATTGAAAAAAAATAAATAATCTCCATTCTACGCGCACAATGTCTTTGGAAAATAGGAACACAAAACTAATCCCCTCGGAGTAGCTGATGTATGTACTGCTACACAAAAATATCTACCTTGCAAAATTTCTGAACATATTAGAGTCAATATTAGTATGGAGACTTCAAGTTTAGATACCTTGCCTCATCTAGGTGGGAAAGGGAAACCTAGTCTGTGGCAAACCTAGCTACAGATCAACATATCCAAGATTAAAATTTAATTGAGGCAATTATTCTTCTTTTGCTCTCCCATGGAAGAAAAGGTTAAGCTAAATTTAAATAAGGCATGTTGATCTCTACATTATTCATTCTGTTGCTGATATATCACTGTCTTGATAATTTATGTGTTCTAAAAACTACCTAGATGTTCATCACCCATCCCAATATCTCAGGGAATCATCAATTAAGATGTCCCTTGGTTCCAAATTCATTTCAACTATGAAAGATTTGTGGGAATTGATCAAAATTACTATTTAATAATTTTTTCACATGGAACTCTCTGACCTCTCTGCATGGTATCATCTTTCCTTCCTGTGGTGATGTGGATGTCTCCAAGCTGAAGCTTCCCAAATTAAAAACCCACTATTAATTCTAGAAGCTATTTAATACTCCTGTATTTGTAAACCTACCTTTTTATGTCAGCTTTACATAAAATCTCCTTTATTAGGAAGGTATGATGTTTTGCCTTTTGTTTTTAATTGCATTTTAAGCGGTATCTTCAAACATAAGAAAGGAACACAGAACCTAAGCACCATTTTCAAAAAGTGTTTAGGTACTGAGACCCATGCTCTGCAATGCATTTTGTCCCACTGAAATCACTAGAGCTGCTTTGGAAACCTTAGCAGCCCAAATGTAAGGAATACCTGTATCTACGTTTAAGAGTCAACATGAAGGCCAACCACACTACCGAGACAGCCTCCGAGTTCCATGAATAGAAAGTTAAGTTCTCCTTGGCATTTCACCCAACTTAAGGTGTTTGTAAGGGAGCGGGAGAGAAATTGTCTTCCTGACAGAACTCACATCTCTCCTTTGACAGCAAAGGGAATATAGACAAGGAACTTTGACCAGAACAGTCCAATGTGCAGACTCCAGCAGCAAAAACACATAAGATAGTTTATAAAGTTGATTCTGTGATCTTTGCAACAAGCATTAAATAGAGGGCAACATTCCCTCAAACAAATGAAAGAATGGTATAAGGTGACTTAGCAGCTGGAAGCTGAAAATCAATTGCCTTCCAGTGGTACTGGGACTTCCAAGGACTGTCTTCATAGGCCTATCTGAATGTTACTCTGCTTTTTGTTGTAAGATCTAAGCAATATGAATAACTAAGTCTTTCAAGAATGACCTTGGTACTGAGAAAACATTTAATCTCATTGAACTATATAGTTCTCCAAACCTAGCTTTTTGTCACTGTCCCAACATGCACTCTCATGATGAAAAGAGATTCCTTACTGCACTGCTCACGATCTCACAACTGCCAGTGTAGCCAAATCCTTCTTTTACACACTCCTCTGTCTCTCGTTGATAAAACATAGGAAAGAAATAAAACAATTAGAGAGATAACAGATCCACCCAGCAAGAGGCTGTCATAACAATGTATTTCTTCTATCACACATCCTACAATGAGATGATTGTCAAAATCAATGATGCACACACAGTTACTTAACATTTCATCATCAAGAATTACAGAAGGGGTGGAAGAGAAAGGAGATAGACAGAGGAAGGTATGTTTGGAAGAGTGTGGGGCACAACTCCTCTAGTAGGTCTTAATGACAGATCAAGATCTGCAAACAACCTTCCATTGCTTCTGTTGAGTTTTTTAACTACCAACAACAGAGGCAGGAGCAGCATTTGCAGGCAAAAGAAGTGGGGGCCAAAAGATTTGTGATGGAAGGCAGCAGAAGACATCATGAGCTCACTGAGCATACCGAAGCATCAAGTCACTGTCAGATGCTCAAGGGATTAAAAAGGACACAAAACCAAAGTATATGACTTAACAGTGCAAGTCATCTAATGACTTACCAGCATTTACAATTACTTACCAGTGTAAGTCATTTACAATCAGTAAGTGGGAAGCAGTGGGCAGCAGTGACTCTGAGCTCTGTCAATTATTTACACCAGTTGTGTAGCAGGACTGCCCAGACTACTACCAATAGAGCTCAGGTTCCTTATTTGCCACTACTGATGGGTTGTTGGGCTAGAAATTAGAAAGACAGCTTTTCCTGAAGAACCTAAAATGCAAGGAGAGAAAGAGAAGTGTCTGCACCCACCAAGATCAAGGTATTGACTGCTCTCAGCTAAGAGGGGACTCTCTGGAAGGCACAGGCACAACCTTGCCACATGTCAACAAGGAATTCAATTTCTGATGCCATCCAAGAAGTCTGACTTGCTGAAAGGGGATGACACTGCTATAAGGAGGGTAGCTTTTCTTTTTGGTAGCCAAAAAAGTCTGATATGGGCTTCAGAGACAGTCACTGCATCAGGGAGAGAAGGAGGAAGAGGAATTTGCCCCTACTGTGCCACATGCAGAACTGCAAAGGCACATGTCTTCACTCAAAGAATAGAGTCTCTCTTCTGATCTCTGCCCTGATTTGCAAAAACTTCAGTCACACACACGCAGAGAACCCCCAAATCACAACATGCTCAGCTACTCTGCTGTGTTCAAGGTAGTAATAAATAATTGACAATGGCTCCCAGAACAGACAATGTCACTGGTGGTCCCTGTCAAGCAGAAGATATTTGGGAAGTTTTTGTTTGTGTTCTTTCTCTGTGTTTGATTCGATTTTCTCCCCTCCTTCTCCCTTCAGTTGCCCTAAAGCTATGAGAATAATATAAGATCTGTCTCATCCAGTATCTGTGACAGGTACAGCTCTGCATGCATGGCCGTGAGGAAGCAAGAGGTCCCTGAGCCTCCTGCAGCTGGCTGACGAGTGTGAATTAACTTCATCTCCATTGCCAGGTATTTCAGATCTGAGATAGAATTGCTACTCAGTAGGATCCAGGCTGCCCTTTTCCCCATCCTCCTTGGTTATTTGAGGTTTTATTTTCCTATGTACTCTATGCTGCAGCATTTATAGATGATAATGGGGGAACATGAGTGCTGCCTGCATAATTCAGCACTGGCATTCAGGATCCTGCTGCAATTCGTCACCATTCCACTTCCAGTGCAACACCTTGTGAACTGCTCAGATGGTTAAAAAGAAACCTTATCCTGGATCCCTCCTTTAGGTTTTCCTTTGCTCATTTGTTCACAGCAGCAAAGGATATTTTGAGGATGCTGTGAGTTGAGATGAGCAATTTCTGGGTGCAGGATGGTACTGGTTTGGTAGAAAATGAAGAACGTCAGCTTGTTCTGAAATGGCAAAAAAGGCTTCATATTGTTGCAGCCTGTCACAGTCTAGTGCTATCCTTCTTTTCAGGCTAGTGTGGTTACATCTATGCCCTGCATGGCTCCTTGAGTAGTATTACAATGCAAGAAATCACACAGAATCACAGAATATGCTGAGTTGGAAGGGACCCACAATGATTATCAAACTCCAACTCCTGACCCAGCTTAGGACCACTCCAAGAATCACACCGCATCCCTGAGGATGCTGTCCAAAGGCTTGTTAAACTCCGGCAGGTGTAGTGCCGTGAGCACTTCCCTGGGGAGACTAATGCAGTACTCACAAACAGCAGCACAGAATAATGGTTGATGCCTCTGCCACTACCCCAACACATGCCCAAGAGCTGCTCACCTGGGACACCCAGAGACATTTTGTCTGTCCCTTCAACTGTTACAGTTCATATCAGGAGAATTAGGTGCAATGGTGCTGTTCAAGACACCAGAAAAGGGGATTGTGTTTAGTACTTCGCATGAAACATTCAATTTCCCCAGACTGGGGCATTTAGGATATCTGGAGACTCCTGGAACCCACAGCCAAAAGCAAAACCAAAGATAGGTGCAGTCAGGCACCCAGACTTGACTCCTCAGACCCCTTCAGCTTAGGCTGAATCTCTCAAAGGTTTTCATAGCCTTAATGAGGCTGTTGCTAGGCTGAGCTTTGCAGGCAAAGCTCTTGTCATTTCAGGCTTTCTCTGCAGTGACAGGCGCGTGTGCTTGGGGACAGCTCAGGTGCAGAGGAGTGGCCGGTTGTTGCTGACAGAACTGCTCTTGTTTTTCAGTCTCCATTTGGTAATAGAATTGGAGATCCAAAAAGACACAGGCAGTTGTTCATTAAAATCATCTGCTCTCTCTGTCTGTTTATTTCCATTTTTAAAAGGCCACATTCATAACTCAGAGCAGCCTGCCCTCCTTGCTTTTACCAAAGAGAATTTCAAGCAGGCTTAGTCTTCATCCTCTTTCCAGACTAATAGATCCTCGATTTCAAAACACCACTCTGCACTCTACAGGACACAGTGAAAAATTGCAACAAGGGGATGAGTTATAGGAAAAAAAGGTTCATGTTTTCCACAAACATAAATACTCAGCACACATGTTACAACTTTTGGGTTTTCTCAGCTTAGTCCAAGATGGTTTATTGCAAATTTGTGATTGCATCTTTAGTACCTAGAGTAGATTCTTGGCCCTCTTTTTGTTGTTGTTTGTTTCCTTTCTTTCTAACAATTCCATAGCATGAGGTATTGCTGATTTTAAAATAAAATTACCCAAGTCCTAGGTAATATGAGGACAAGTCTAGATTAAGAAGTAATGCAAATCATCTCCTGCATATGCTTGTTAACCTGTGCTTGGGAACCCTGTGAACTATGCACATGAGCAGAGACAAGCTGTTCATCCTGCATGCATGCCTTTTGGGGGAGAAGTTGGCTCAGAGGTGCATGAAAGCACTGGATAAAGTGCTTTGGTATGAAAGAGATAATGGTATGAAAGCACTGGACAAAGCAAACAATCCCTTCCCTGCCATGTAGCCCTGGGTTTTGCAATCTCCTTGGCAGAAATTTCCTGAGCCAAAGACTGTGCCTGTCTCTGTATCCAGCCTTGGATGGATGAATGTGTTCAATTATTTGAGGGGGTTGACCCATTACTAATTGGTAAAACCTGTAGTGGATGCAATTACTGTTCCACAGCTGAACTGTGCTATTCTGTAGCTTTGTTTTACTCCTGTTGCTTGACTGTTCTACTGGATGCTCTTGTGTCTTGGTGAATTCCCTCTTATCCTGCTTCAGGCTTCCCATGATTTGAGATAGATCTGTCAAAGGTCCAACTCTTCTCACCTTGATTCTGTGTTTTGATCTTTCCTTTCAACCCCAGGCACCCGGGAAGAGTCTGTCTCTCCCCACAGTGGAAATATGCAGAGAATTTCTCCATGGAAAGAAAGGATTATTCCAAAGAAAGAACAAAATTCAACCCCAAAGTCAAAAGATCACAGTAGTATAGGAGGATAAAACAGAAAAATGGGACAGCTGGCTGAGTTAGGACATGGACAGGTGCCTTTCTGAGAGACCTCCTGCACCATCAGTGGTTCCCCAGGTATCTCAGGCTCTCCCTGTATGGTAGCAATAGCTACCAGTTCTGGGCAAAGCCAGCTGCAGGACTGCACCTCTTTTACCAGCCCTCACGATCTGCTGCCATTCCCAAGGGACCACCTGGCATCATGCCCACCTTCTCAAGGCACTGAGCACAGCCTAACACCGGAGGGTGAAGTCAAAACCAGCTGGAGTACACGACTGGTCCACCTGCAGCTGCCTGCCCCATGCCAGCTGGCTGAGACCATATGACACTATTCTTGCATGAGCAGTTTGTCAGTGGTAGATGCCTCCTGTAGCCAGGACAGCTTTCTTGGAAAGTGCTTGGTTCTTTCTCTAAAAACACAACAAGTTAAATTCAGACTGAAGTGGGCAATTTGTATGGAAAAAAGGAGCACTCCTAATTTTGGGCCAAAAATATACATACTTGGTGATGCTGTTAAAGGGGGCTTATAAAAAAGAGGGAGAGTGACTTTTTACATGGGCAGATAGTGATAGGACAAGGGGTAAGAGTTTTAAACTAAAAGATGAGATATTTAGATTAGGCGTTAAGAAGAAATTCTTCACTCAGAGGGTAGTGAGGCACTGGAATGGACTGCCCAGGGAGGTCTTGAATGCCCCATTCCTGGAAGTATTCAAGGCTGGGTTGGCTGGAGCTCTGAGCAACCTGGTCTAGTGGAAGGTTCCCTGCCTGTGGCATAGGATTTGGAACTAGATGATCTTTAAGGCCCCTTCCAACAAAAACCATTCTATGACTCCACAATTCTATGTGTTGTAATGGAATGTGTAAGGGAACTTGTCACAGAGCGTAAGCTCCTACAGACATCTTCCATTAAAGAGCCAAACAAAAATACCAGATTTATTTATTTTAATTTTTTTTCTTCAATTCAGCACTAGCTGATTCCTTACAACACACCCAATTTCATATATTGTTTGCAGGGCACTTTAGGTCCCAGCTCATCTCTACTAAGCACATGAGAGAATAAGCCTTCGGTTTTCTGCTTTACAGTCTCTATATGGAAACTCATAATTCAGTCTTCATGTACAGCAAAGTTCTGATGAGATTTAATGGAATTCTAAGTTCTCTTTATGTACATACTGGGAATCAGTGGCAAGGTTGTGAATTCATTTGCTGACGGACATTTACAATCCCTCCCCACAAAATAAAAACAGAACATTTCATGTTTTTTTGATAGAAGACTGATGCTTACTTCAACAATAAGTGAATAAATAATATGAGAAGCATATTCTTTATTTCTTTTAGACCTCTTGCAAAGCTTAATGTATATATATTTTAAGCATCCTGGTTAATTGTGGAGAAATGTATACATATCACAAATTTCTCAACAGGCAGGCATTAACCATAAGAAGGTTAGAGACAGTTCTTGTTCAGCTCTCAAAGTCTGTTTTGAGAATGAGCTGAAATGTTTGATCTGCCACGATCAGTATAGCTGGGGAATGCATTTTAGTCAGTATTTTTCCTGGGTGTCCCTCTGTTTCATGTTTTATAGAACCTACCTCCTGGTAAAGAAATTAGGGGCTTTGAAGGTTTGGTTTTGTTAAAAGAATTTTGGCAATGGAAAAAAATTATCAAAGCAGTTCGTCTCTCCTTTGCAGTTAATTTCATGTCGTGTAATCATATGATGTGGTACTAAAGGCTACATAGCTACATTTTTCCCGTGCAACAAACACAGAGATGGAGACAGAGCTCAGACATGGCACTGATTTTGAGTAAATGGCCTGAATCATGCAAAGATATGAAGAGTTGCACTTTGATCATTGGATAAAGTTACATAAATGCATAGCTCTTTACCAGATCCTTGTTGGAGGGGTTCCATCAACAGAGATTCCTAAATTAACCCTCCTCATCTAGAGGGGCTGGTTTGCTTCCATTGAAATTTTTGAACTTCAGTGTGCCTTGAAATCACAGCAGCATGTAGCCAGAAGAGCAGAATGATATCCTAGACCTGGTTTGCCCTCATCTTCTTCCTATGAAAGTATATTAATAAGCAATTTGTCTTATCCCTCAAAGCATTCAGGGGCAAAGTATGACATTAGACCAAGAAGGATGATAAATTATTAAAAGATGTGCACGTCATGTTTGTGAAGATTGAAAAAGATGGGGTTACTTAATATTATCTGCTAACTTCATGATCTATGTTTAGTAGGCATGCTTGAGCCTTTCCATGCCAGGTACTTACTAAGTCACTATCTATAATGTCTTTCTTTAACATTAAATTGATCCTCCACCCACCTTCTGCATTCTTAATATATTTCATTAGCACTTCCTCTCTAATAATTTCTAGAAAATAAAATGTAATGAGTGATCGCCACTTGCTCAAAACTGACTCAGTGAGAGCAAAATTGAGCAGGAATTTTCTTGAAAGTTACTAAGATGTTCAGCATTGGGGTTTTTTTCTGACAGGAATATAGTACTTGAGTGATAGAAGAGCAAAAGGTCTATTTGCTGCATGGTTGAAGTGACAGGCTCTAAGTGAGAAGAAGTGGAAGGTGAAGCTGGTGTTAATGAAGTATATCTGGTGGTAATATGACCCCAGAGCCCATGCTCTTGTCTGACATGACAGCTAAGGGAAATCTTCATCTCCATTCTGCTGCTGAGAGAAGGAATCACAGAGAGACAGAATCTTGGATGGGAGCAAAGGTGGGGCCTATCTTGCCTATCTCCACTTTGAGGGATTTCGGGGCTCTTCAGGGCAACGTGGTTCTGCCTGTGCTGAAAACAAAGGACATGACATCAGGTCACCCCAGCCTTAATTCACACTTGTATCCCCTGCTGGGATGCAGAGTCCATATAAGAGCTACCACAGAGGCAGTGTGGATGTCTGGAGGACTTGGACAGTGAGACAGCACTGCAAGAGAGGAAATACAGTTTAACCAACCTCTCTTGGATGACAGTCAGAGAGCATGTGAGAGCAGAGCCCAGATCTCAACCCCTGGGCAATGAGAGGCCATACCCATGGCACATTGCCTGCCCTTGCTCACATGCTGTTGGGTTTTGTGTGCTCATTCAGGGCTGCCAAGCTAGCCATGTTCCAGAGAGGTGAGATTTGCAGAAAAGCAGGGATTTAACATCACATTAAGAAGCGATTTACTGAAACTATGAGAGGCTGACTGAAACTTGGCATGAAGCAAAACTGACTGCATCTCATCACCTAAATACTCAGACTAATAATGGCATTTATCTGTTGAGTACAATGCAAATTTGTAGTGCAGGGGACATCAGAGGCCTCAAGTACAGCGTGTTCTGCAGCAAACTCAAGCTGTTTTCAAAGCTTCCAATTTGTGAAGCAGTTTCCTGAAAATGCAGAGTAATAGTCCTATTAATCAAAGTCTGACAATCCTCCTTTTTTTGCTTAGTCTCAAAACTTTCTGAGAAGCATAAACAAAAATAATGAGAATGATACAGGGTCATATTTATTGTAATTACAGTTATTACTTCAATCATCATTACTATTATTATTCCCCTCCACCCAGGATACCAACTGAAACTAAAATATCATATTTGCATGTTATCATCCTCTTCAGTATTTTAGAGGTGCCCATTAATGCTGCTTTTTGGAAGAATGTTTATCCCATAATAAAACCAATTTCTAATTGACATCATGCCGCTTTAATATTCCCTCCGGCCTTCTGCCCTCCTGGGATCCCAGCATGCTGCAAATAATTTTGTGCTCCAGATTTTCTTCAGCTCCTGTCACATTTATCAGTCTCATTTTGGCTCTTCAATCAAATTTCATGACCCACCACCCTGTACTCTTCCTTCTTTTTCCCATATAATACAATGTATCCTAGTATGTATTACAAGGCAAGCATCTACCAAAAAAAAAGCATTGTCATTTTATAGTCTTGCTTTTTAAGCTCTCTCTGATGTGTGATTCTTAAATCTTTCTCAAAATCAAATCATCAGGTATACTTTTTCATCATTGTAAGCATTTCAATATGCTACACAGGCTACCAAAGTGTGAGGTGGGTCCCTCGTCTATGTCATTTTCCAGACCAACATCCAGACAGGATTACCAAAATAGACACAGAAACTTCAGCAAACTTCATTCCGTGCCCCTGTACCAGCCCAGCTGTCCTTTCCCTCTCAGATCTGCCCCCAGGACACACACTGGGGAGACGTATTGCAAACAAGGCCCAAAAGAGAGACCAGTTTCCATATAATTATCCTTTTGCAGGCTAGAAAATGCCAAAAATATTTTAAAAATTGCTCCCCTTTTCTTTCAGGTAATATTTTCTGGTTTGCTCAATCAAAAATGCTACTTTTCTGTTGTTTTTTGATTGGCTGGTTGGTTGGTTTGAGCTTTTTTAAACATATTGCTTCCAACTGAAAAATAAATGTTGATTGATTTCTTTTAACTAATTTCCTCAATAAAGAGACAAAACCAACAACAACAAATAAATAGCAAAAACAGCCCAAAAGTGAGCCATCAGTCAATTAGGCTAAAGTATTTCACATTGCAGCCTTCTGACTCGTCTGGTTTCCTTTGATATTTTTGAATTCAATATATTTTCTTCCAACTTGCAAGCTTAAATGATCACATACTGCCTGACGAAATACCCTCTAGAGCAGATGATACTGCAAAGTGCTGAGCACTTAGATAAATAATTTGTGGCTTTCTTCAGGGCAGTATGGACTGTGAATTCCCAAAGAATCTAAACAATTTCCTCATACCCTTCATCATCTTTCAAATGTCATATTTAAAAAATCAAGGGCTGATCGGAATTGGTCTCTGCCAACCTTGAAATACCTTTTATGAGGTATTTCTAGTCCATGCAATTAGCTAAACTACAGCTTAGGCAACTGCACTTTGTAAACCCCAATTTCTCACAGTCTCAGCTATATCCTCTCTTTTTCATCACCTCCATTACCTCCTTTGCCTCATGAAAGATGAAGGAAAAAGAAAAGCGCAACTCCATCAGTGTCTTTCAGCCTTAAAGTAAGAAGCTGAAATGGTGAATTTTTTTCTGCAGCTAACATTTCGAAAAGAAATGTCATTTGCAACATTTGGCTCAGCTTGACTCTAAGTTATGTCTGTTTGGGCCGCTGGAGAAGAGCAGCCTGTGTGGCCCATGCCCCCACGGCCATCAACCACATTCCTACAGCAGCAGGCAGCACAAACTTGAGGTACCTGACAAAAAATTCACATTGGCATTGTGGCATCTCAGGCAAGCACTAGCTGACCTCAAGGCAATCTGAAACAGCATTTCATCCTCGTTTTCTGACACTTATTTCTTTTTGCCCAAGAAAATAAAGTCTACATTTTCCCATGGAAAATAAAAACTCCATTGAAAATACTGTAAATGTTTACTGATAAACCATAGACAAAAAAAAAAAAAAAGATCTTGAATTCTCAGTAAAGCTACCATGCTACAATCCCACACTCTGCAAATGGCTAATGATCCCCACAATAAATCAGTGCCTATTTCTTTAATTGAGCTTTTCATCACCTTTAAACAAAATAGGGTTGGGCATGTATCATTTAAAGAACGCTTTAAAACACTTGGAGAGTAACATTAAAGAACATTATTTCTCCTGAAAAAAAGGACCTTAATTTTTTAGAATGCAGTAGCTACATCAGTTTTAAATCAGAGAGCTTGCAGGCCTTTAACTGTATATTATTCTGTATGAATGCATTTTCTTTGCTGAAGGAGAGACAGTATTTTCTATTATGCAAATTGTATGCTATGTATAACATTGTGAGTATGATGAATCAGAGAGAAATTTAATTTTTCCATGGAAAATGTCATTAAAGAAATCATTGCCGGTCTCTCTGAGACATTTTAATATTTTATTAAAAAAAAAAAAATCTGAGTTTTGCTTGCATTTGGTTTCTTTTTTTTTTTCAAGTAGACCTACAGATTAGTGTAGAAACCTGACATTCACAACACAAAAAAAATGTTTACAGTCCAATTTTCTGTCAAAAATAATTTAGATGGGATATTTTTCAGTAAATCCTAGTGAAGAAATTTTGACTCTTTGCTTTTCAAGTTATACAACTTATTTGAAGAGTATTTTAGTCTATTCACTGCATATTGCATATATGTTTAGTTAATTTTTGAGAACATCCCCAGTATATATTGCAGAATACAAGTGAGGGAAAACATTTTTATAATTACATTTTATTACTTTAAAATTTAAAGGGACTTTTTAAAATGAGCATAACATTAAATAGCATAGAATTAAATAATCACAAAAAAAGAAAAATAAGGAAAATTCATTCTCTTTTTTTGCATTTTCTTCTTGTAATATAATATTTATTTATTTATTTGTTTATTTATTTATTTATTGTAAAGTGCGCTGCATTTTGGAAATACACATGTGTTTCTCTTTGTTAAATATATTGTTCATGAGGGTGAAAAATAAGATGTGGGACAACTTTTCGTATGAAGTGTAAAAAATGTATTCTGTTCACCACAAATATCCAGCAAAAATGTAAGGGAAAGTGACATATCTCTTGTCCTGCTTTGCTTTGTCTTTTCCCCCCAGGTGCAAAAGCAAAGTAGTTGTTAGTACAGCTCTGCTAATAAATTCATAACCTGTCCTCTCTCTTAAATAGTAAAAAAATAATAAAATAAAGCAAAACTTGTTTCTGCTTCCGTTCAAATGACGATAGTCTCAGTGACTTTGATAGGTCCTGATAGGGCATTAAATAAATAAACATGAGCTAATTCATGGGATTTCAGATACCAGATTTGCCAGCAGAGCACTTACTCCTAGGAAGGATTGCTCTCCAAAGAGCATCTACAGAGCAGTGCGGGCTAGAAACTAATTACTTGTACACACAAGCTCCACACGGCCACCTCGTGCCTTTTCTTGCCCCTGGAGCCAACAGGACCTTGCCATGGCCACATTTCCCTTTGCTTGCCCCACATGGAGGGGATTCTTCACCCTTCCCACACACCTATTTGCACGGCCAAGTCCAGGGAAGCCCATGTCAGGGGCTGGAGCCAGTGTGCCTAGTGCATGGGAATATGTCCCCTGGAGTGTTTATGTCCATCTGACCCTCCACAGACAAGAGTAAGCTTTCTTATGAGGCCATGGATATTTTACTCCATCTCTTGACAAAAATATCTCTAAAGCAACTGCATGTGTGCAATACTTACCCCATCCTGCTGTAGGCAAGTGGGAGCCACAGCACACTTGTTCACCACCAGTCCTATGGCCATAGTGTCCATGAGAGATACTTTCTGTTTTCTGCTCCTCTTCTCCTCACTCTTTCCAAGTGACCCCTGAGCCCCTAAGGTTCCTTCCTACCTCACTTTATGGAAGTATCTTCTGCTGCAATCATCTGCAGTCAATTTCCTAAATGTTCTTTGGCACTCAGATGCATTCCCAGATGTAAATGTTGATAGCAATCAGCTTTAGATCCAGCCTTTACCTTGGCAGATCATTAGACTGTGAATAAAACATAGAGAAATATACCTGGATTTCTGATCTGAGGTAGGTATGCTGATGACTTTCATGTGAGGCATGAATTGTAAGTGTGACAGGACTCATTACCTATAAATCACTGCTTGGATTGTGGTTAACTTTCTGTGGTAACAAAGATAAAACATACTCTCTCCTTCATTAGCTGAGCACTGACAAAACACTGCAGGAATCTTTCTGTTGCACAGAAAACATCTGCCTGGATTCAGCTTCAGGAAACCTCTTACAGAATCATTTCATCCAAGGCATCTCTCCAGATGAAGTCACACATGAGAGAGCAAGGTCTGTGCCCTGGCCACAGATCAGCACATCTACCTTCATACACCCAGCTCCAAAAAGTTCCAAACCCAAAAAGCAAGGCTTCCCCCTGCAACAAGCCTCTATTGAGTCAGAGATACCCAACTCACAGTAGGGTGGATTACTCAATTGGGTTTTCGAGTACGTCTTTGTCACCTCCTGTGGTTTTATTTGCTGAAGAGTCTTCAGTTCACACCTGCTCTGGAGAAGCTCAACCCATCTGTGCAGTTTTCTCTCTGGCTCCATCACTGTCTCATCTGTAGCAACACATTACCTGTAAATCTCTACAGCACTGGTAACCTGCCTCTTTCTGCCTCTCTCCTTTCAATTTACCTCTGGTACCCACAAAATATTGGACAAAACTGCGTTTGTGATCAATATGCCAGGACCTCTGCTTTTTATCAGTGTTGTGTTGTGTTTCCTTTACTGTTTCTCTCACTATGTGGATGGGCAATAAAATCCTTGGGGCAGGGATTGCAAGTTAGCAGAGTGCTTCTGTGTCTGCGGGGTGAATGCAGCACCAATCCTTAACTGGAACCCAGAGATGCCGTTCCTGTACAAGAATACCCATGCACATTTGCATGCATGAATTTACACAATTAGGCAATCTGAACACTTCCAAGAGCATTTCTCCCTGAAAATTAATCTTTAGGTAACCACATTTCAAAAAATCTACACAAAATCAAGAACAGAGGCTCTTTTAAGGAAAAATAGCAGAGGAACTGAAGGATCAAAGAAAGGGCTGAAGGAGAGAAGGTTGTGAGGTAAATTCTCCTTGATGTTGTTATAGTATGCTCATGTTGCTATATCACAATTCTTTTAGAGTTTGGGGTTCCTTTACAGATAATATTGGTTATTAGAAGACTGTAAGGATATAACTATAGCTAGGCATATAGAGTACAAAATAACACTGTACAAATTATAAGTTAAATGTAGCATCCTGTCTTCGAGACCTGGAAAACCCAAGGAACTCTTTTTCTGCTGCTGCACTCTTGTGAGAGGTAGTGACCAGAGAATAATTTGGAAAATGGAAGATAAGTTCTTGTTGGCCTCCAGGTCTGGTAAGTCCCTTTTCTGCCAGAGAAAACCAAGAGCAAGAAAGCATTTACTGAGACCAGGTAAAAGGAAGGAGGAACAGGGAGGTGAAAGGAGACAAATCACTTCTTGTTTTAGCTGGCTGCAGAAAAATCCTCTGCTACATACTGGGAAGGTGACAGTTACTTTCTCCAGATAGTCTCATGGAGTTTTACAATGTATTAATCAGCCTTCACAATCCTCCAGGTGGGTAAATAGCACTTTCTATGTTTAGCATGTGGCTACACAAGTTACTTCACTCTTGAGGAGAGAAAAGGCAACGCCAATACCACCACAGCAGTCTTTCTGCTGTGCCTCTGGCAACCGGACTTGTCTACCTAGTATTGGCCTTTTTAGCCACCAGCGTGCTTGTAGCAAATGTGTGTAGAGCCCTTCCCAAATCTTCGTTTGCGAAGCCTGGCCATGATGATGATGACACAAGTTACTGGATGACGCTGAGATTAACTGACATTCTTGCAGCAAATTAGCGATAGGTTTATAAAACCCTTTCTGAAATGGAAGGACGTATACCTCCCTTAGTTTTTGCTGATTAACAAACAAAACCTAAGAGCCTTCCTACTTGACTGTGAACACTATACTGCTTGGTCCTGAACACACTTCTTTCCAGAGCCGGTGGTAATGGCCAAGAGTTCTGACTTCCTCACTCTAAGCACTGGGATAACCTCTTACCCTTACTGTGGCTTTCTTCCCCAGCAGCTCTCTCCCTGAGCAGCCCACAGATCATGGAAACTCATAGCAAATGGTGGATGTCCTCTTGAGAAAGGGCTCAGTTTGGCAGCAGGTGGTCACCATTGCATTTGCAATGCTGCTTTCCTCCATTTCTACTAATTAGGAGCCAGATTCTGGGAACTGGCAAGCAGCTCCTAGGGTATGCTGAGAATCCATCCCACTCAATGATGCTTGCTACAGAAAGCAGGAGACATTGCCCCCAATATCAACTGACCTACTTGGTCTTGCCTCTTTTCAACCCTGAGAGTCAGATCCAGGGACCTTCACCTTTCGGTGGCCATGTCTCAAGGTACCTTGGCTCTTTACTTTCAACTTTATGAGAACTCACCTGCAACACTTTCTAAGTTTGTCTTTGCCAGTTTTTATATCTTCTTTGTCTTTGCTGTACCTTGATACTAGCCATGCTGGTGACAATATTGTAAAAGGGAACTGGCAATTTTTTAAATGACCAATAATGTAGAAAGAAGACCTAAGGTAGAATGAAAAAGAAGCAAGCACATGTGGACTATTAAAGAGGATCCATATGCTCATGCAGAGGAAACCCAATAATAGTTAACTTTTATGGGTTGCAAATGTGCTGATGTCCTTCCTTCCTTCCTTCCTTAATCACACACATTTACCTTATATTGATGCTGGGATTATTTGTGTGCCATGGGTTTCTGCTGAATTTCAAGAAGAAATATATCAATACAAAATGAATAGAATTGTGTCTGTTGAGGGTGAGTATTTATTTCTGGTGTGTTGCATTTCTTTGCTGTGCTGTCAGACTGTCTGCAGCGCAGCAGCACCCAGCATAGCAGGTGAATCACTGCACTTCATTCCACAGCATGATTTATACTTCTCCTATTTTGGTCATGCTGTTGCTGCCTCTTGTATTTATTGTTCTTTTTTCAGGCATTACACTTAAGGCTAGGATCTTGATCCTCCATGCTCTCACAACTCATAGCACCATTTGGGCCTACCAGGGTACAAGCTATTGGATTGGAACGGCTGATTTATAACTGATTTGTACACCACACTGTGTTTTACATAGAGACAGAGTAGGCAGCTGTCTACAGTGGCAGATTATTAAGGGCTAGAAGAAGCAAGCATGAAGGAAGGAGACAATCTGGGATACCCAACAACAGCTGTGCAATGATGGATGCCCTGGGCTTCATCTTCCTTGAGGGTCTCTGGGTCATTAGACTACCAAGATCTTACCTCTGGTAGAAGGTAGTACAGTCTTACAGTTCTCCACCTGTCTCTATCACTTCTCAAGGAATGTGGAGGTTTACTGACCCTCCACAATCTCTCTTCCTCCGGTTGTCAATCCTGCACTGCCTGAGGTGAGTCTGGCAGATATGCTCAGTACCAGTATGGGAGTAGAGAGAGGTACACAGAGGGGCCAGGCACAGCTCAGGAAAACCTCAACTGTTAGAGGAGCCCAGGAGGTTTCAGTCACAGCCTCTTCACCTCTTGAGAAGGTCAGATTTCAGGGTAACTGTTCTATTAGAGCCTAAAACATTGACTTATGATGAGAACAAAAGATCTTAATTATCATCTTTGAAGGTTACTCTATACAACTTTACCTATGCTTTAATACACCCTGTTTCTTGTCAATGGCAGTGCATATTGCAGCTGATGAGAGTCTGCTCCATGCTTACATGCCTCCCAAATCCTTCAAGGGTCAGCACTGTTTGACGAAGAACTTCATATTGCTGGAGGAATGTAGCCAACAAGACTCTTCTTCATCCACTCCAAAGGCATTAAATCAGATCAGCTATAGGAACTGATCACAAGAACAGGCTTGAATCCATTTTTAAAACACCATCATTAGTAGCCTGGCTACCAGTTGAGTGCAGCCAATAAAAGAGGCTTCGTATTGCAAAGAAACTCTTGATTGTTATTAAATTCCTAAGTCAAAATAAAACCATGTAAGTGAGCTCTACAGGTAAGTCACCTAGAAATTTCTAAACTGTGTTATTAATTAACCATATATAATTTCACTTGCCGGAAAAACAGCGTTTTGCAAACAGTAGAAACCAGAGATATTTGCAGAGTGATGACTGTCTCTTTTACTCTGAGTATTTGCAGAGGGTAGAAAAGCAAAGCTCCTTACTACAAAATAAGCAGTAAAGCTGTGTTCCTGAGTCATTTATAGGAGAAAATGCTGTGTAGGCACAGAATAATATGCAGTAGTATTTATAAAAAGTGAAGCCTTCAAAACTGTTGTACTGTACACTGTACAGAGCGCTACAAAGAGGACCATTTTTAACTACCTTCTCATAACTAAAGGAACAGTGTTTCTTTCCTCATGCAACCGATCCCAATGAGCAGCCATTTAATGTGTTTTGCAAGGCAGGATAGAGCTTACATACTAGCACCTATATACTATGACCTATTTAGTAACTTGAGTTTTCCAATGTCCTGTAGAAGTTCTCAAAAGGAAATATGGGAATCTTCTTACATTTCTACTGGCATTTCCACAATATTTATTATTGTTATGCTCCACTTCTGTGCTTAAGAATACAGTGCCTGTTTTTATCCAGGCTGGGCAACTAAAAAGGTTTTACCCAGTCCTGCATTTCAGCATGTCATATTGGTGACCTTTCCAACAGGCATTTCCTACTGATGCATGAATAATCCCAATTAATCTCTAGGGAAATAAGGAAGGAGAGGGCATCAGATCTATGTAAAGTGCAAAAGTAGTCAAAACTATCCTGAAA
This sequence comes from Chiroxiphia lanceolata, assembly GCF_009829145.1. Classification (NCBI taxonomy): domain Eukaryota; kingdom Metazoa; phylum Chordata; class Aves; order Passeriformes; family Pipridae; genus Chiroxiphia; species Chiroxiphia lanceolata. Next base: position 25,407,014 of record NC_045643.1, on the reverse strand, counting down.
CCTTGAAAGGGATAAACATCACTCTTTTCATGACCTTGAAACCTGAGAAATCCCCAATACAACTGAAAATGGATAAGAGAGGGTTTGCTTTTTAGTCATCCAGAAAGTGAAAATCCATTTGACAGGTGTCACAACATCCTGACTGCTGGTTAATCCCCAAGGACTACAGGCAATGTGTTTACTTGGCACCTTGATACTGCAGGTGTCAAACCCAGCCAAAAGGAAACCCCACACCAACATTCTTGCTCAAGGTCCAATGTGGAGGACAAGCGAGGTAACTGAAGGCAGCAGGGTCCCTGAGTTTGCTCTGCAGTTGGAAAAACTCAGATGGTCACTCCATGACTACTAAAGGGTGGGTAGGTCAAGCCTGGAAAAATACAGCTCTAACAGACTTCTCTCACCCTGAGCTTGTTTAAATGAATTCATCTCCTGACCTTTTCTGGAGTGTCAGTGAAAAACAAAGTAAAATCCCAGTAGTTTTTTTTATTTTTTTTTTTTCCACTTCTGGGTGACAATAAAAGTGCTGAGAATCCAGAGCTTTCTCATAGGTTGGACATTTTAAATTTTATGCAGGTCCAGCAGTAACACTTGTGTTCAATTTCAAAAAGAGTTTCTGAGAAATAATAACTGTCAGTCATATTCTTGTCAACTTCTCTATGCTGCCTTGTTCACTGAATGTCCTCTTGTAACTTTTATTCCCCCAGTGCATCCTTCAGTCAACCACTGCCACTGATTTGCCAAGGTATAAAATCAGAAGAAAGAGAAAAAAAAAAAAATTAGAAAAACAGCAAAGTATGAAACAAGCTCTGGAAAGAGGTTATTAAAATGGGTTGCTACCCTTCTGATTTTTCCTGAAGGCTGCATACCTGCCATGCTCCCTACATGTCTATATGCCACAGTCTATATCTACAGAGATCTTACTTTTGTGGAACTCTCTTGAAAAGGTGAATCTATTTCTAATGAAGGCAACATTTTGTGTCAGCTACATATATCCTTTTTCATCATTTTTGTTATCCTCCTATTTACCCATTTGTGATCCCAGCCAGTGTTCTCGTTTTGGCTGGGATAGGGTTAATTTTCTTCTCAGCAGTTAGTATCGGGCTGTGTTTTGCATTTGTGCTGAACACAGGGTTGATAATACAGAGATGTTTTTGCTATTGCTGAGCAGACCCAAGGCCTTTTCTGACTTTTGTAACTGCCACACTGGCAATGGAAGTTAGGAGGAGTCACAAACAGGACAGGTGACCCAAACTGACCAAAGGGATATTCCAGATCATATAACAACGTGCTCAGTACATAAAGTGTGGGGAAGAAGGAGGAAGAGGAGACATTTGGAGTGATGGCATTTGTTTATATCTAATCTATAGATGTATATTGTAGGCACACCTTTTACTTTCGCTGTTTATGTCTCAACCCACTACTGAGAAATCCTCCCATTTTCACAATTTCTTGTGGAGTTCCCAGCAAACACAGAAGAGTTCCCTGCTGTGCTTTGTATTTGGTCACCCTTCAGCTTCATTTCTCCCGAGCACCAGTCACTCTGCATTCCACGACTCATTTTCAATCTCTTTTACTTTTTTCCTTGATTTCCCTCTCACTTGTTACAATTTGACCTCTCTGTTTAAAACAAACAAACAGAACAAAACAAACCCCCCCCCCCCCCAAACACAAGACCCAACACATTTCACTCCCAAAATGGCTGTGGGTAAGTTTGTGATGGAAGTGGAATAAAGTCCCTCTTTTTGCTTGTAATACATTACACTTTTATTAATACAACCTCAACACAGCATTTTCTTTTTTGTGTGACTCTGTTATTTCCAGCCCATAATTCTTTCTATAAATTTTAGCTCCCCTGTCCTCCTCAGTGGTACTGCTGTCTCTTTAGGATGATTATGAACTCAGTAGTAGACTACCAACTACTTAAAAACCATAAAAAAAGATGTGTTGCACTTTATCTCCAGTCCAGATATGTTGGAGTATCTATGCTTTATTGGCTTTATTTCTCCCTTCTTTTTTTCCCAGCTTCCAGCAGTGGCTTGCAACAATGGTAACAATGAAGCAGCTGAAAATGTTGCTGTTATTTTGATTTAATGAGCCCCCTATTCCGTCAAAGAGTCAATACTTCCCAAAAATAACATCAATACTTCCTATAAGGTGATAAGAGGGAGTGGAAAAGTTTGCGAGAGTAGAAGAGTCTTTTCTCAGTCATTATTCATCCTTTGGAGACTGATGGAAGAACAAAACACGTATGTTGTTTGATGCTTGGTAAACCAAGTGCAGGGAGTAAATGATCGTGAAAACTTCTGTGGTAACAGAACAGGATCTTTTATCTGAAAACAAGGATTTGCATTGTTTCTCACTTATGAAAAAAATGTTTTCACCATAAACGGGACAGAATTGTGTCTCTCCCTTTATATATGTGCCCAAGAAAAAAACCTCTCTGCAAAGAGAGACAGACCACAATAACTATGTGTGTGTCAGAGCACATCAGTCAGAGTCCAGGACATGGGGCAGCATCCCTCTGTACTTACAGAACATCTGTGGATCATTCGATGGAAGCAGTTGGAACAGGAATGACCAGGAGTCCAGGGAGATGGTCATTTTAGGGGCAGGAAAAAATATTCGTGAGCAGTAAAAAGTACTACTCTGTCTGTGCCTAAACTCACAGGTGTCATTGTAAGCACAGAAAATATTCCCACTAAGAGAAAGGGGGGATAGAGGGAAGTCCAAAGCGTCAGGCAAAAAAAATTATAAATATAGGAGATCTGATGATTTCATAGAATCATAGAATCAGCTGGGTTGGAAAAGACCTCTGAGATCATCAAGTCCAACCTTTGGTCCAACACCACTGTGTTTACTAAACCATGGCACTAAGTGCCACATCCAGTCTCATCTTAAAAACCTCCAGGGACAGTGAATTCACCACCTCCCTGGGCAACCCATTCCAACGTCTGATTACTCTCTCTGTAAAAAATTTCTTCCAATATCCAACCTAAACCTCCCTTGGCAGAGCTTAAGACCTCTTGTCCTACTGCTGGTTGCCTGAGAGAAGAGACCAACCCCCACCTGGCTACAACCTCCTGTCAGGAATTGTAGAGAGTGATGAGGTCTCCCCTGAGCCTCCTCTTCTCCAGGCTGAACCGCCTCAGCTCCCTCAGCTTCTCCTCATCGGACTTGTGCTCATGTCTCTTCACCAACCTCGTTGCTCTTCTCTGGACCTGCTCCAGCACCTCAATGTCCTTCCTGAACTGAGGGTCCCAGAACTGGACACAGTACTCCAGGTGTGGCCTCACCAGGAAGAATCACTTCCCTGGTCCTGCTGGCCACACTGTTCCTGATCCAGGCCATGATGCCATTTGCCTTCTTGGCCACCTGGTCACACTGCTGGCTCATGTTCAGCTTCCTGTCAATCCAAACTCTCAGGTCCCTTTCTGCCTGGCTGCTCTCCAGCCACTCTGTCCCCAGCCTGTAGCACTGCAGGGGGTTGTTGTGGCCAAAGTGCAGGACCCGGCACTTGGCCTTGTTGAACCTCATCCCACTGAATCAAACCATCTCTCCAGCTTGTCCAGGTCCCTCTGCAGAGCCCTCCTGCCTTCCAGCAGATCAACAGTCTCCCCCCAACTTGGTGTCATGACTATGAAAGACCTGGCTTCTTTATGTATTCCTTCCAAAGTTAAACCTGACATATGGGTCTTCATAGTTTTGTAGATATATTTATATATGATGAAGATGAAAATCTCTTTCAAAAATACATCCCATCTTGAAAAAAACAATGTCTAGCACTGAAGAATCCAATGTAACCTTTGGTAGTTTAGTTTCATGACTACTTGCCCTAAAAATTAGAAAAACTATTTACTTCTTGTCTGAACTGTAAGGGTGAACCATGACTCCTGTATCTGATCAGGGACACTTTCAGGTAATGACAATCTTTTCTATGGAAATTTTTTTTTTCATGAAGATGTGTTTTTTCTCTTCATATTTTTGAAAACTTAATATTTATAAAGTAGAATTTTAATGAATGCTTTAGAGAACTTGTAGACAAGATAAATAGTCTAAAACAGAATAACTAAATCTTGGAAAAGGGAAAAGATGGAAATTATTTATGTCAGAGCAAAGATGCAGGACAAATATAGAATTCATTACTAAAAAAATCATGATCCTCTAAATTAAGATGTCTCCAGCCAACAGAATCAAACACTGGTGTCCTGCACATGAATCCTTAATTTCCACCTTTTTTCTGCTAGATAGAAATGCCATCTGTCCCTATACTTTCAATGAACAGGTGTTTAAGTATTGTTGTGACTCCTTTCTAGCCACACTAGCCTCTAGTGTTGAGGCTGGCACAGGTCTCTTGTGTCATCACTGCCTGTCCCATATAGAATCTCAAACATGTCCCAGGTGACTCTGGGTTTCTGACTTAAGCAATTGAACCCAGTCCCTGTCTCACATGCAAACACTTTCCACTGAATATTTATATCTAGAAGTTCAACCTGGAGATGAATCCCACAGGGGCAGCTTTCAGTTATCCAACCGTATGTCTCTAGTGCTGTTTGACACATCCATCAGGGCTGCCAGAGATGGCTCAGCACCTATAGGAAAATCATATTGTTCTGGATACGGGTGGTAAATCAGGCAGGTTGTACATGACATTGCACTGTGCTGTGCAGGGCAGGATTGAAATACCCACAGTACATCCTGTGTGTCCAGGAGATACATCCAGTTATTTTTATTAATCAGGTTATTGATTAGAGATCTTTATTATACTGAGTCAGAGAGACAAAGCTTATGATTCCAAATTCATAACCTTTGGTTTTGTCACAGGTGCTGCAGTAGCTCAAAACAAAGCCAGATTAATATGCAGAAATTTCTAACAGCATTTATCCTCACTGTTGATTACACTTAACAAACTTTCCATCATGTCACTTAATTCCCCTCTGCCTCCTTCAGAATCATAAATTAGAATGTCACCTACAAGAACACTCTTCAGAAACTTTCCTTCAGAAACAGTCAGGAACAGAGTCATCATTCTTGGAAAAGAAAAACAGAGAAGAATGCAGCATCAAAGCCTCATCTATGTTTGCTATGAATAGGAATGGGAATCAACAGCTTAATGACTTGAAAAGTATTTATTGACATTGTGGTTTGTCAAAATATTTAGCTGCGCTCCCACTCTAAGTAGTAAAGCATTATAGAAGTTTGGTTCATTGCTTGTCCATGCAATAGTAACCCTTTATCCTAACAAACACAGATACTAATATCAACATGTAAGTAATAGATGAGCCAGAGCTCTGAACAGGTTAGTTTTGACATCAAAAACATGCTGTTTGTAATCATATGGAGCCTTACATAAGCAAGGTGATTTTATTCCTCAGTGGCTTTTCAATTTGTTTTCTTTGTTTATAACCACCTCAGGCACTGTGTGGTGTAGACATTGCCACAGAACAAGCTACCACATGGTACCATCCTGAGACAGCTCCTACAGTACAGACATTCATGTCTATTAAAGTCAAATGCTAAATTTTCGTTGATACCTATATTTATTGCTTCTGCATCCAGGGTTTTTTTGTGCTTCTTTATCTGCCACAGAGGGATGCTTTCTGAGCTACTCTTAGTGAAGCAAATTCCCACTTGAATCACTGCTTGTCACTTTGTCTGGCTGTCCAATTTGTGCTTTTCTGAAGTATTCATCTCTAGCAGCATCAGTTAGTCTGGAAATCATTAGAAATGGAACAAAAATCTAGGGGCTTTGTTGACTTTTAAAAGCAATCTTCCCCTTCACAGTGAATGAGGTGATGACAACCATTGGGCTCAAAGCCATGCAAGAGCAGAATTAATCTTTTGTGCCATAAGGCTATGTCAGATACCAGAGATCTTTATTGAAGCAGAAACATATGGAAAATATGACCTAAAAGGAGAGACTGAAAGAATTAGCATTGTTTAGTCTAACAGAGAGTAACGAGATACATGACAGTAACATTCAAATACCTAAAAGTTAACTTCAGTGGGCAATCTATTCACCAGAAGCCACTTGAGATACAACAGGAAGCATTGAGTTTGAAGGGTAACAAGGGGGGGTTAAACGGGGTATTTGGCAAATCTTTCTCAATGTAAGGCTAGGGAAGCACTGGGAATAGATAGAAGACTGTGCAAGGCTTCCGGAACCACCTGTCAGACAAGCATTTCTTGGTTCTGGTTCTTGTTTCTGGTTCAGGTCAAGCTATTATTGCTCAGGGGCAGCAAACAGGACTGAATGACTGAGGAAAAGCTCTTTCAATAGTGTCTTCTAGATTTCTAGGATGACATAGTGTGAAAGAGGGGAGGAAGGGGTGGCATATCTGTAACATGGAAATCCATGTGAAACCTCTGGTCCTGGTGCTTCCGTGGAGAAAGCTGAGGCTGTCTACATGCACCTACTTATTATTTCTCCGTCTGGATGAAGAGAACACAGGTATCTCTGAGATCAGGATCCTCAGACAAAAGTCAGTGATTTGGACCTTGGTAACTTTTGAAATGTAGTGTCAGATCTTTCTAAGTTAGCTGTTATATTTGAACATTGGTAACAAAGAAATGGGCATATTGACCATTTAGATATATATCACGGTGGGGAGGGTATGTCTCTAAAGACAATGTCATCTTTTTGTGATGTAATGTATTTCTTAGTGCCCTTGCATTTTGCCATGCAGCTGGAGGATATGATCCTAGCCAGGGAACTGCTAAATATTGGCAAATTCACAGCATAAGACAAGATCTACCTCAGCGTTTCATGTTATCTGGGTTTATCTTTCTTGTTGAACCTCCTCTGTAAACAGAGAGGGATAGAAAATAGACTCCCTGTCACATAGCCAAATCCAGTTCCTGTCACCTTCTAGCCGGACTCCCCCTTGGAAAAACAGGAAGCAAACTTTCATCATTGAAATTGCTGAGCTGAGTCCAAACCAAGCTGGTGCCCTGGCGACATTTGAGTAGTAGAGATATTTTTTTGTTGTTTTCAAGCATGACTTTGAAGCAGCAAGTTTCAGTGCTCCACATCTCTTATTGATCTTGGCTGCTGAATGTTTTATGACAGGGAGTCGCCCTGCATGAATTCGGAACAGGAGATCAATAGGCTGCTTAAGACATCATGCTGTGTTTATATGACTGACACACTGCCTTTTCATCACCACCACTGCTCCTAACCCTTTTCCTTCAACATCCCATTCCAACTCAGGATTTTTTCTGAGTTTATCCCGTGAAAGGTCTCCCCTGTGATGTTATTACTTTTCCAATGTACAGCCTAATAGATTGGACACTCAATTGGCCTGTAACTTGTCTTTTTATCAACATAATTAGCACCAGGACACATTCTGTAGGAAGGAAAAAAGCCTGCTTTCCTTGCATCCTCAAAGTTTCCATTCCAAGGACAGACTCCTAGAAAAAAAATATTTCTCATAAGGAGTACATTATGTCTTATTTTCTTTCCAAGGAAAGACAGGTTATCCTCGTCCTTATTTGGGGACATTCTTAAGGATTTCACTAGACTAGAGTGCTCTAAACCAAGTGCTCTTTTGAGCTCAGGGAGACAGCTGTGCTGCTTCTCAGCTCTTGGGTCTGGGAACAAAGGGGTTGTAACCCAACCAGAGAGGTAACAAGAGGTTACAACCAGGGTTGTAACCCAACCAGTGGGAGGAATAGCTACCTCCTCTAAGAATCTGAGGTCTAGTTTCCTCGTGCCTATCTCCCCATCTCTGAGCTCAGATGATGCAACGACAAGAGAGACATGAAAGGAGCACCAGTGGTAAGATGGAAACCTTTTCACTGAGAAGTGGACACAGATCAACACATTTCATAAAAGCAACACAACACATGCTCAGTACTTGATGCAGCTCACTGCAGTGCTCCCCACAACAAAGCAATGCTGGCCCCACAACTTGCTGGGCCATGCCACAGCTCTAAGGAGGCAGTAGGCGGGGGCTGCTGTCCCTCCTGGGGGTCTGGGATAAGGATAGTACCTTCCTGAGCCCTCCCAGTAGCAAGGCAATCTGTAAAGACACATTTCCAGGGCTTCCCAGCGTCACTTTGTCCCAGCTTTGCCATTTCTACTTTTCATGAGCAAGCTCAACTGCACTCCCTCATCTGTTAGGAAAGGAAGTCGTAATTATGTGTTACTGCCTTCAGTAAGTTCAGGTTCTGGAATTACCCATCAGATTGGATTTCAAGGGAGAAACATAATTCCCACCACTGAACTCTTCTACTCCCTTCTGCTTAGTCAGAAGGACAAATTTTGATTCAAAAACAATATTTGAATTTATGAGCAGTGAATAAATATCCTTATGAATATTCTAACAAACTTTTAATGTTGCCTCAAAAAATCTTATTCTGTTCTATTACTTACAGTTATAGTGGAGAAGAGATTAAGCGCAGAGCTTTGTCCCTATCCCAAGTGACTGACCAGTGTTAATAGGCTATGGTACCAACTATAGCAACCAAGAAGTCATTTTAGTGACTTCTGTGTTAATTAGCTCCTTTCAATTATTAATAATAAAATAAAATAAAAAAGCACCACATAAACCTCAGGAAGAAGAAATCTGTCAGGCAAGCAAGTCAGAAGAGAATACATATCTAAGTATATCTGTTCTGCTCCATTTCTGAGAGAAATAATTAGTCATCAGTCATTAACAGCAGCTGCAGACTCCCTCCTTCTCTCTGTTATCACTTCTCCGTTTTCACTTGCCTGGAAGGAGACAGAGTAAGGAGGAGATACAGTTCCAGATAATTCTTACAGGACACATTTTTAATTTTCCATGAGTAGCTCTATTAAAGCTTAGATATTATAGAATATTATATAACTATTATACTGACATGGAACAGCACAATACAGGAGACACAGGTGGTCATCTTCAAATCTTTCTCCAAAACATGTTTTAATTTAATTTTCCAGGCAGGCTGTATAATAGATTGGAAAATGTGATCAGTCGTATGTTCACAGTAGAACCAGCAAAACTGAAATCAAACATTTTGTGCTGCCAAAGTGAGCCAAGTATTTACCCTTTATGAAAAATGTTGACTTTCTTTAGAAAATTACAAAATTTCACTTATTGTCTTTATGACCGCCAACAGTGATAATGTGTTCTAGGGGCCAGTGTTTCAGCAGGGAACTTGGACTATATGACCTCCAGTGCTCCCTTCCAACCTTACCCATTCTATGGTGACGTGATGCCATGAATTTTGAGGTTTTCGGTTGGGAAAATTAATCGCTTTAAAATAACACTTTAAAATCATTGTCATTCAACCTTTTACACACTAAAATATAATATTTCCATGCAGTTTTATTTAATGTCTTTTAATTGTCAGCAATCTCAATAGCATACTTTTTTTATTAGCCATTTCTGACCTATCAAGAAGTGGGTGACTGGGCTCTGGAGAAATTCCAGGGGCAGAGCAAGAAAGGGCCTGTGGTTCTGAAGGGTGGGAGATGGCTGCGGGGAAAGGTAGTGTGGTAAAGGTTTCTCAAGAAAGAATAAGAGCTGGGACTGTGGACAACATTTGTCCCTCTCTGGATGTGGGAGATCTGCAAAAGACCTGTCCCTTCAGTTGTGAGGAAGGACTACCATCATCTCGAACTACCACAGTAATTCTAGACCCTGGTGAGGTGGAGAGGGCAAGGCAACTCAGCTTTTCAGGAGAGACTTTAAGAGATGGCTAGAAGCCTTCAGCAGCACATCAAAAGCTGCAAACACACCATCTACTTAATCAGGAAGAGGTGTTGTATCAGACAACATTTTGGGTGACAAAACAGAGTAGTCAGGTATTTGCCAGGCAAGGAAATTAATAAAGGTCAACCCCAAAACAAAGACTGCATTACTTGCATATAACCTTACTTATATTATGTAAACTGAAAATTGAACTTGGTTGAGGCATTTTGAAGACTGCAGCAAGTAGATGGAAACAAACTTTAGAAAGCTTCTGACTGAATGGAAGTACTCATTCTCCATAGTCCCTATAAGTGCCAGGAGTCTATAAGGAGTGACTATGGGATGAGTGGAGCAGAAAAATAGTAAAAGAAAGAGAACACTGAGCCTAGAACATCAAGGAACAGCACAACACCGAGATACAATAGAAGTACATGAGAAACAGCACAATAACCCAAACTCTTCTAGAGATACATTCAATCTAATCAAATCTCACCTAACTGTATCTTGCATATTTGTAGCAGATGTTGACTTAATTAAAGATCTTCAGTAGTTACTGAGAGTGAAATCATGCATTTGTTTACTGCTGACATAATGTGTGCCTATAGTTGTGATTTGCTGTGATGATAATATTTCTTATAACAAAAGAGTTGCCGTGTCCATCTCATTTACAAATCAAGAGCTGAGTGTGAAAAGTGTTCCCTCAGTCACCTGGCCCGCCTGGAGAGAAGCAGCAGCCCTTGGCACACAACAGCCATGGCTTCAGGAGAACTGATCATGGTGACTTCACTCAAAGCATCCCTCTTCCATGAACCCTTACTTGAGCATTTTGTTGAAGTTAAGGCATTGAACTTGAGTGCAGACTATCATATCAGCATGGGTGGATTATAATAGAAACAAAACAGGGATCACAGAGCCACCTTGGTGTTAAACTGAAATCCACATGTGTTTCTCAAAGACGAGATCTGCCACCTAGACAGGATCATCCCAAGGGCCAAATACCTTTCCCAGGACTGGAGAAGTGGAAAGAGGAGGTTATGTGAAGAGAAATACATGGTATTTTCATCCCCTTTTACTAAACTCTATTATTTTTTTTTCAGGAGGGCAGGTGAACTGGTCTTGAGAATTGAAGGAGGACCTACACTGGAGAAGCAGAGTTCCTGAAAGATTTCAGTGATCTCAACCTGCCTTTCCACTTCCTTACAATAATCATGCTGATGTCCTACATATGCTTTGTAAAACTACTCATCTCCTCTGAAAAAACTTTGTACTTTTTTAAAGTTCTTAACATGACTTGACTGTCCGTTTCTGTAACAGACACGGGCAACACATTGGTAAGCATAAGATAAAGTATAGGAGCATCCTTGAGACTCTCCCTTGGATTTTTCTGCTCCTCGAGTAATTACCTTTTGCTTGCATGGATGTTTTAAGCTTAGTGTAATCCAAGCTGATGGAAACTGGCAGAGAGAGCACAAAAGAGACCCCCTAGATGGAGAAGCATAAACTAAGCACGAACTCCATGCATTTCTTGTTAGATGTTAATTGTCCTCAATTGTAATACGATGTTTTCTGAGCTGACTGACTGATTCTCAAGTGAAATCTTTTAAAGCTCCTCTTTAGAAAGGAGCTAAACTGTCTCCTGCTGGGTATAATCCTAACAGAGACTGAGCAATCCTTCTCTACAAAGAGATTTGACCAATCTCCCTCACAGAGATAGGGATGGTCTGACACAACAATTCTGCTCTCCCACACAGAGATGTTTTGATAATCCTTGATATTGCTATGAGGCTCTAAATCCTTCAGGCTTTTAATCTCTCTTCAGGGGCTTTCTCCAGATCCTCTGAATATAAAGAGCTATTGATATATTCAGGCAAATATTTATGATGTCACACTTTACAGCAGGGCTGAGACTTCCCAAATTGCCTCTTTGAGATGAATGACCAGTATCTATAATTGTTAATGGAAATCAGTTGCTTCAATACCATATAGAGCTTCACAAATAATCCCTGGAATCCATTGGCTTGTAAGAGTTACCAGCTTTTTTTCTTTCTCTACCTATTAGTTAGAATCTCAAGCAAACTTAAGTCATGGAACTTGTGTCTTTTTACCACAAAATAGTTTTGAAATGCTATACAAAATTTCTACCCACGCAGAAATAGATCTACTCTGGTGAATTTTCAATTTTTCCTCTCAATATATTTTTTTATTTGAAAAAAATATAGCAGTAAGTGATGGGAGTCAACAGTGGAGTTCCACAAATATCTGTGCTAATAAAAGCTCTATGCTGATAAACATATTCACAAATTGTGTAGCTGAGGAGGCAAACATATCTCAACAATGTTTCAATGTTTCCACTGAGAAAAAAATTATATTCAAGACTACTGAAGACTAGTTAGTCCTGCTGTTATTTACCTGGGTCTGGTTCTTTGTTTTTCTTATTCAATATTTTTTCCAGTATTACTCTGAATGGCCTGTGATATAGCTCAGTTCAGCCTCAGTTGACTTACAGTTAGTAGAGTGAACAAGTGCATAACATAATCACTACAGAGAGGCTCGAAGAGAGTTCACATGAAGCTTTATTTTTACCCCTGAAAGTGACAGCAAATTCAATCAGTGAACCTCAAAAAGGAGAGAAAAATCAGGCTGTGATTTAAAGAAATGTCAAAGTGAATATTTTCCAACCCAGCAGATTTCTTGTTTGAGCATCAAACCCAGCATGGTAATAACTAGTTAACAGGTAAAACAGACTTTACTTGTGCTTAATCTGTCTTTACTACATAGAAGAGATTATAGACAGACTAATGTGTTAAGCTTTGTGTTCATTTTAGGATGTGAGTGTGAGGGTTCACTTTAGATGGTAAATTAATCTAGTCCTGGGTGTAAGGTTGGGCTTTGATTTAATAAGTTTGTGTACCCTAAATCTTCCTCCAAGGCTCAACGACCTGAGGTTCACACTGTCCACATATAAGAGCATTCCCCTCCAGAATTTTATACCTTCAGACTTTCAGCCCTGGTATCCTGATACCTTTGTGGGAATTGTGACCTTAATTTGGAATCGCATTGCCTGTTTTTAGCCTACAATGTGCATTACTAAAATGATTTGTATAACCTGACTGTTACATACAGTGGAGGAGAATTACATAAAAAGTTTCATTAAGTCCTCCAGTCACCCCACTTCCACACTATTTGGTAACAAGCAATTTTTAGGTAAAATGCCTTTGTGAAAGTTTTTGTTCAGCACCGTGTCATCACTTATGAGGCAACTAACTTTTCTTCCCTGGAAGTAAGGCATAATTTAGCAGAAGGTCTATTTATCTCTTAATCTAAATTCTTTCCAGCTCTTCCTTAGTACATTACTCCTTTTATCATGTCTTTTCTGTACTTAAAACTGAAAATTCAAAAAGCACAGAATTTAACTTGCATATCACATTTGCCATAGACAAGCAGAGATGATAAGATATTCTGCAAATTTTTGAATGTTGATGAGTCTTTGACATTCATCTTGAGAAGGATCTTCCAAACCACCTGAGAAGGATCTTTCAAACTACCATGTCTTTTGTTAAATTTCTGTTTTTAGTGTTTTGGTGTTTTGTCTTTGTTGCTTTTTATTTGATCACTTCTCCTCACAAAAAAAAAAAAAAAAAAAAGAAAAAGAAAGAAAGGAAAAAAGAAGTGAATGAAGTGTAATAAAAATAAATAATTGGGTTCAGATGACTGAAGAAAAATTGTTCTGCAGTCCCAGGAAAAAGTATCTATATTCTATCTCCTAGGACACCTATGTAATCCCCCTGAAACTGGTAGGGTAGTTTAGTTTAGAATTATTAATTCACAATGTGGTTGGTTTGATTTTAACTTAATTAATTTAATGCAATTCATCCAAATTTAATTTTCTTCTTGCACCATGAAAAAACTAGAAAAATTACTTGGTTTTGCACTCACATAACTGAGATGAAGACTTATCTCCCTATAGCTGTTACCATCAGACAACTGTCCTGCTCCTCAACTCTCTTTGTAGTCTGCTTTAAATTCAATTAGTAAACAAAAATATCCAGGCTACTTGTACAAACATGAATGGAGGTTTTGCCCCAGTGAACTTTGCTAGAAGCCTCCTCTCCCTCTCTTCTCCCTCTCCTCTCCTTCTCCTCTCCTCAGCATAAAAGGCAGAAAGGAAAAGCAACTCCAAAGAAAGAATTCTCTCTGTGGCCACTGAAATAAGACAAGAAGTAGCCAGACTAAATTGCAGCAAGGGGATCATGCTAGGCATAAGAAAAAATATTCTAACAACAAGGACAATGAAGAGTTGGTTTTGATTGCTTGAGGTTTGCAGTACTGGAGGTCTTTTTTAAGACAAAGAGAGACAGTCAATGGGCAGTGAAGCTTAAACAGAAAATTCCTGCATGGGAAGCAGAAGGATGAATAAATAGTGTGATCATCAGATGTCCCTTCTGATTCTCTTGATTCTGCAAAATTTTTGACCCCAATATCTTTAGTTTTTATATTTTCGTACTTTTTTTAAACTTTGTGTCTGTGGGTATGCTCACAGCTGTGCATCACAGTGCCATGAGCTCCAAAACATGCAACATTACCAGGCTTTATTAAATGTGGCTGTTCTTCACAGTCACAGGATGACTTTGTGGACCACTATGTACCAGATTTATTTGGACCTGAGATAATTTTTCAAGCAATCATGAGTCTCCATGTCAGAGCCCTGACCTGGAAAATCTCTAGAGCATGACATCAACAGTTATCTGTCTATAATATTTTATTTTACACAGTAATATACAAACCTATCATATTTCTATGGGAGGAAGCTCTCCATATGTGGAAATCAGTTCAATCATGAAATAAGGGGAAGCACACTTTTAAGAGCAATATTTACATAATGGGTCAGAAGAAAGTAAACAATCTCTAGACATGAGAGACAGTTCTGATCTGAAGCTAAACCAGCTGCAAAGGGCCATGTCACTGTTCAGGGAGTTTTATGCCTCTGTATTTATTTCTCTATTTACAGGGTAAGTGAATTGGCAGCCATTCTAGAAGGCTTCTTTTTCCCAACTCTACATACATACGCTGTGACTAAATGAAATATTTTCTGTTGCCATGACTACTGAGCCCTTTTTAAATTTGTCCTTCCTTTTGCATTCCCAATCAAGAAATTCTGCTAACCAATTAAATACTGAATAATACAGAGGAAACTATGAAGACAAGTGTTCCACATGTCCTCATCTTCAGCTCATTTGAATGCTGACTGGCTACCAAGAAGAGGACTTTCAAGTCTAGAGGTTTCTAACTTTACTAATAAAAGAAAACCACAGAGATTTCAGAGCAGCAGGATGTGTACAGGGCTTTTGATGCATGATACCATCTTAGTCAGCTTGAAAAGTACCTGGAGGGCTGCAGCAATTCCAAGCAGTTTTAATTCTTGCATTCAGACAATCTTGAATTGTCACACTTTTCCCACCTCCCTGGCTCGAGCTCATTATGTAAATCAGTTCCCTTCAGAGCAGATCAGGCTTCTGTATACTTGTTTGAGTCACTAGCTGTCAAACCTTGACAAGATTGAGTATTAATGATTTGAATCACAAAATTCTACTTTTCATCTGGGTAACTTAGCTAGCCAAGAAAGTATGACTTAATTTTTTTTTTATCAAATACACAAACAAATTCAGTAATAAAGTTACACTGAAGAAGTTCATTTAAAGAGAACAATTCTGAGATGTTTAAGACACACCTATTAGCATCAAGGTGTTTTTCAGAATAATGCTGACAAATACATTTTAAGATATACTTCATGCCATATATGTACTTTATATACCTTGTAAGACATATCTCATGATGTGCTTGAGAGTCACTTTGTGTGTTGGCAGTGGATGCCAGAGTAAACCATAGGAGCTGAAGAAAATCAATATAAACTGGCAAGGAATTATCCCCAACTGTTGTGCCTTCCGCTTTCTCCATCAGTCCCTGATACAGAAGTAGGATTCCCATAATGCAGAAGTCATTGTAGTATGTTTTTCTTACCTGACCATTGTTTCAGAGAGAAGTCTACCAACACAGCAGCAAAATTCATCCTCAAGTTTCTGTGGTGAAATGTGTTTTTTTACTGCCACAGCTGACTCATGCAGGCATAATCAAGCCCTAGAGCAATTAAGCTACTTTGGCCTTTGTAAGGCAGTTTAAGAGACAGATCCACTTCAGCACAATTCAAACAGCACCAAGAAAAGCTTTTATTATCCTGATTTATTGAGTTTTTCCATTTCTCTTTTATTTAAGTCCAATGTCTTGCATTCAGTTTAATGACAATGATTCTGTAAAGCATTAAAACACCCTATGACTATTACAGGAACATTTATTGAGGTCTAATAAGAGACAAATCAACTTTTAATTTAAGCGTCTCAAAAATAAAACAAGCAATAAATGGCTGATTATATATTTAACGATACTGTAACTTATATTGTACCAACAGAAAAAGCTTTTGCATTTCCAATTTAACACTATTGCATGTCATTATCATCAGGGAAAATGTTTATTATTATTCTAATTGGAAGCAGCAAGTTAAAATCCATCTTCATTTAAAAGCAAATAATGCTGTTCAAATGCTTAATAAATATATATAACTCGAGGATTTTTCTGGGAATGCTTATGTTATTAAAGAGGTCTGTTTCCAAGTATGGTTATAACACAGGACCAGAGGATATCATTGGAAGGCACTGTGGGACTCATTTCAGAAACGGATGTTTCAACAGGAAAAGTATTATGGCCCAAATTCTGACTTCAGATATGTGTATATTTGCTGTAACAGAAAAATGCATGCAAACAATATTTCTAATTGTAGAATATAAATTTTCTTCCTAATCTTAGAAAAACTACATTTTCAGAGTGTCTCCCTTATCAAGGAGAATGTTGAGACTGTCTTCTTGTATTCTCTTTCTAATGCTATGTTCCATATTTTTTTTATTTCTCCACTGTAAAACTTTTTTAAACTTTGCAAACAAGATAAAGCCACAAAACTTCTTTTTGCTAATCTGTAAAAAATTGTAGAGACCGAGGAAGACAACCATAGAAATAAACCTTTATAGTTCATTCAATTCTGAAGGAAAGAAATAAATTGTCAAATTATTTCAATCTCTTTCCCCAAAAGAAAGGAAAACATTTGCAGGGGAAGTTAAAGTTTTGAAAGAAAACCTTTCATTTTGCAACTGAAAAAGTGAGACACAAAGAGATTTAGTATCTGGCAGCAAAAGTGACAGCAGGAAGATGCACTTTTAAATCTTATTCTGTTGTCTTTTCTTCATTCTGACACTAAGTGATTAACATGTCTTATTTTACAGGACATAGGACCATTTCTCTGTATTCTGTTTCTAGCTCAATTTGTACCTACAATTATGTCCTCAAGTCCAATGCCCTGCAATTCCAGGAACCACTGCAATAGAAGTTTCACCTGAAAGTGTCTTTCAGGCACCCCTTCTTAAACTTGGCCCTGGCATCTCATGACAGAGTAGACTTATAGGAAAAGACCAAAAGCCACAATTATTGAGCAATGTAGGAAAGGGAGAAAGGTACAGTCTATTCTATTGTCTTATCAAGCAGATCCAGGGCTTCTTTGATGTCCATCACAGTGTTGCCCAGGACACAGACGCATTTTCCAATGCTGAGGTCCTTCTGCACATTCAAATCCCATGGAGGTTTCTCCTGAGGAAGGATGTCCAGCTTGGGTCCAAGGAATCTCTAAATATTTTAACTTTTCATGAGAATTGTCCAATGTTACTTCATATAATTGTGCTTTGCTTGCAAAGATACTTAAATGGAGAGGTATGGCGATGGCAGCCACTCATTGTAAATGGCAGAGATACGACTGTCTATGGCAATCTACTCCGTGGTACCATGATGGTAACAATTAACCCATTACTGTTTCTAGTTTGCAATTCTTGCATTTGCTCTCTTCACTCCCTTTCATTTCTAAGAAAGTTCAGAGTTGATTTATTTTATATAAACTGCAACTGGCTCTAAGGAAAGGTAGACCTTTGGGTATGATTCACTGACAAGCTTATTTTCTTTTCTAAGAATTGATTTAACTATCAACGCAAAGGCTAAGACAGTTATTGAACCAGTTAAATGATTTAAAAATAGGGGACTGAGTGTTTGATCCATCAACAAGCATCAGCACTGAGATTAAACCATCAAAAAGGCAAGGACTTCAATTTTTTTTTTTTTATTTTTTTTTTTTGGTAAAGCCCATGTGAAGTTGTTTACACTTGAGACAAAGATTAAAGATGCTGTGAAATTTACTGTCCCTGCATTTAACTAGGGAACGTGGCAGAGTGGAGTGCTGGCGTGAATGCTGCCACTTCTGACACACTGTTAGCTTGCAAGTATGAAATACGTTCAGACAGTGCAGTACTATTTGTAAAGCTTATTGGGAAGGATATCAAATCATTCTGTTGTTTATTCAATGAAGCTTAAGCACATCACCCTTGAGGTTATTCTGTGTCTTGCTTACACATCTTGACTTTCCTACACCTTTCTTTTGCAAAGTGTTTCTCTTTTAAAGGACTTGTATTTACCTCCATGTTCAAGCAACTTTGCACCATTTCACTGTCAAGTAATGTAAATTATTCAATTCACAGCTAAGATTAAAAGCCATAAAAGTGGAGATTTGTAGTTTTCTACAGTCCACATTTGTTGCTGAAAGACATGTTTAGAGAGTCTAGGGAGGATAAACAGGCAGTGGTCCATGTGATTCCTGCTGTCCTGGTGATCACATTTTATGCCAACCTCCTATACTGTCCAGTTTCATTTCTGTCATTCACCTGTTGCATTCTCTTTGTCTGTCAGGTTGAAAACTTACAGGACCAAAAGATTTTGGTTTGATAATTCTGTATCACAATCAAGTCACTAACAGCATCAACTTGTGCATATGCATTTGCTGCAGATGAAGAGCATATATATTATTATCCTATCCTAAGCGTGGTATACATTTTCAGGAATTACAGTTGATTTAGAAGGCTTGGTATCTGAATGCCTTTCTGACCTGTTTTAAAAGATCCTGATCACCAAAGGAAGGAAAGATTGAGCACTTCTTGGGTTAAAAAAAGAAATGAGACTTTCAGAGATTGGAAGCTGAATGTTTTAGTGCTTTGAAAATAATGCATATAAAAGCATGTCTGTTCCAGAAATTTCAAGCTTGAGCCCTACCTTACTTCAGAATAATCCTCTTTTCTGCACAGAGCATTACTATAAAACTAAAATACAATCAACAGAAAGCATTTAATATGAAAGAGAGTACATTACATCATGTAGTACATTAGAGCAAATTCAAATATTAATTTAAAGGTGGATCCTATTAGTGTCTGGTGGGGGTGTGTTTCTCTCTCTATACTTGTTAACACTGCCTTACTTTTCAGAGCTGGTATACTCTCTATTAATGAGATGACAGAAACACCATCCCTTTCTTGATTTCAGATAACCACACCCACTTCTCATAAAACACATAATTAACTAAGGAGGGAATACTTCTTAATTAAAGCCAGCTGAAATTAATCAGTTTACAGGGTTTGCAGAGTACTCCTGGTTCTGCTCTAACTTCCTTTCTTGCTCAGAGAAAGCTCAGCTGGTTGTTCAAATATTCTCTTTTCGCGGCTGTTAAATGAATGACAGGCAAAAGGGTTTAGCAGAACTGATTGAAAATAAAAGTCATAGAATCACAGAAATATTTAGGTTGGAGAAGAACCTCAAGTCCAACCATAAACCTGACACTATCAAGTCCACCACTAAAGCATGTCCCTAAGCAGCCCTTCTACATGTGTTTCAAATACCTCCAAGGATGGTGAATCAACCATTTCCCTGGGGAGCCTGTTCCAATATTTGACAACTCTTTTTATGAAGAATTTTTCTCTAATACTTAATCAAAATCTCCAGTTATGCAACTGGAAGCCATTTCATCTTGTCCTGGCACTTGCTACTTGGGAGAAGAGACCAACCCCCATCTGGCTACATCCTCCTTTCAGGCAGCTGTAGAGAGTGATAAGGTCTCCCCTGAAACTCCTTTTCTCCAGGCTAAACACCTGTGCTAGATTAACTGTTGGACTTGATGATCTTAAAAATCTTTTCCAATCTAAAGAATTCTGTGATTCCGTTAAATCCCAGGGAAATTTTATTAAAGACAATAAATCTGGAATATGCAATAACTGAGTCATGCAGGGGACAGGGATGGAAACAGAGAGGTTTGGCTTCATTACTGACTCTTAAGGTTGAAATCCATCAGGATGGCCTCACTGTGTCTCCAGGCCTCACTGTGCTCAACACAGCCCATCACCAGAGTCCCCCATGCACTGGTGTCATGGTCATGGGACAGAGGTGCTCACCTTCCTACTACAGCGGTTTCATTTTACAATCTGGGATGATTTACACTCTGAGTCCTTCTCCTCAGTAAACAGCAAGCAAGGAAGAGACAGTAGAATCCACGATCAACACTACATTTTAAGTATTAAGGATTATTCTGACCTTTTCTTTCTAAAACCATATCAGAAACAATCCCAAAGGCTGTTTCTCCAAAAGGACCAAACTCTGGGCTTGTCTACTCAGTAGATGCAGATGCTCCCGTGGGAGTCCCATTGCAGACAGCACGTGGGAGGTCTACGAAGATGCACATGAGTTTGCCCTAGGAAAAGAAACCCAGAAGATGTTTAGCACAGACACCATGACCAGCCTGCAGCAATGGCACAGGAAAGGGGAAGAGTTTATAAACTACCTGTGTTCCAAGGCTGGGCAAGGGCAGCCCTCCCTTTCTGAAACTCAGCATCTACCTGCACTCTGCGTGCACTACAGGGGCTGTGGCTGACTCGGGGGCTGCGTGATGCAGACGTGCCATAGCAAAAGTACATCATACGGGCAGGGAGGTCTGTTTGGCCATCAAATGGGTGAAGATTCAGTACCAGCAATTCCACATCCAAGAGCTGTGAAGACACCCTTGTGGGAATCAAAAAGAAAGATCAAAGGCAAGCCTGAACAAGGAATAGCACTCTCTGAAGTTACTACTTTCATTGTTTCTTTTGTGCTCCATAGTCTAGTACATCACAGTGGGGTTTTCATTCCTTTTTTTTTTTGTGTGTGTGTCCGCGTGTGTGTGTGATGTTCTTTCATCTTATTTGACGGATTTCCTCCTAGTTGTTCCAGTCCTTTTATGCCCTGAAACAGAGCTTAGGGCTACCTTGTTAAGGTGGCATCATGAACCTTCTTGCTGTAACACGGCATGACCTCACGCTGACATCTCTTGACAACAAAGCCCTGATTTAACTGTGAGCTCAGTCTCCAGGGCTCCATACCTGCAGAGTTCAGTTAGACTTATTGAAGTCTTACACCTTTCTGGGGGAAGAGGACAGGGTGAGAAGCTGCTGAGTGGGAGGGACAGAATACCCTGAGCTGAAGTTGGGTACGTGTCATATCGCTCTTTAGTTCCACTTTAATTTCTGTCTCTGGGCTCAGACAGGGCATTTAATGGCAGCTGGTACTGGAGGTAATGGTACCTCCAGGGGTAACCGTGGCATAAGGAATAGAATAGAATAGAATAGAATAGAATAGCATTGTATTCACAGAAGGAAGATAAAAAAATTACATTTCTTCAAAGGTAGAGAAATTATCCTATACATTCCAAATAAACTATTTCGGGAGGAATATTCCAGTAAGAAAAAATATTATAAGCATATTTATATATACACACATTACATTTATAAAATATTATAACCTTACTCCTTAAGACATCCAAAAAAACTTAACTCTGCCCTAGAAAACAGTTCAGGAGAATGTTAAAACAGCTGTGTGGCTTAACTGAGTGGTGTGTGCATTGTTAGGACTATGCTGAGAGATATGCCCAAGATCTACAAGGCTGTGGCAGGGACACAAGGTTGCAAACTGGCATTGCAAGGTCAGGGCTCCAGGGAGGTAAGAAATGGGGGCACTGAACTCCCTCAGACAGTTCCTACTTCCATTTTAGAATGGAATTATTGCTATGAGCTCACCCTATACCCCACCAATGCTTTTCTTTTGCCTTCTATCTGTCTTTCTCTGCTCTCTCAGTGCAGAAGATTGTTTTTTCCATGCACACAGAAAAACTTTACATTTCTTTTGAGGGGAAGGTCATAGATGTGTTAACCATTGATTCTCCTCTAATGTGTGAGAAGCAGCAAGGATTTTTGGCCAGTGGTGGGATCCTCTTGTGCTGTGTGCCTACAGCTAGAGATGCTTTTACTACAAAACAGGTAAAACACAACTGTTAGCTCCTCTTTTTACATGGTGAACAGAGGCATGGGAGAGTTAGAGTGAGAGCCATGAGCAGACTATCCCACAGCCTGATCCATATAATGCTGTGCTGTGGATTCTTCCCTCTTCAAAGAAAAAAAACCCAATAGCCCTCTGGAGGGAGCTGGACCCTTCCTGTGGCAGTCTGTGGCCAGCACTGTCAAAAAGGTAGTTCCCTGGTGACCAAAGATCTCCCTTGAACAGCATCTTTTCAGTCATGCTTCTAACTACTGAGAAAAAAAGCATTCATTGGCCCTGTCTGTCCAGGGAGGAGATGCCTCCCACTTTCCACAGATCCCTCCAGAAACATCACACGTTTGATTTCTGTATTAGCACCTTTGTTTACAGGCCAACACCTGGCACATTTTTGAGCCCTCAGTAGAGAAATAACATCTGTCCACAAAAAGAGCATGAGAGGGATGTTTTAATGGGTTTTTTTTAACGTAGAGGGAGTTTACAACATCTGTCCTGCTGACAGGTTCACTGAGGAAAGTCGTGAATGGTTTGTCAGCTGGGTTTCACACAGTATCCTGTAAATCCAGTCCATAAATGGCATTCTTCTCTCTTGGGCCAAAGGCACTCACTGCTTTAACTGAAAATAACACAAATATCATCCACATCTGCAATCATAATTTCAAATAACCACCAGGTTTCTCCCAAAGATGCCTGTGTTCCAGGGTATGCAGGACCGATACTTCATGAGCTTTATATTTCCAATATATGAAAAGCTGAATGTCAGTACAACATATAGCAATTGAGTGGCAGAACCTTAAGAGGATGTTGGGCACCACTTTTGTGTTTCCACTAAGGTTTTCTTCTTTGGTTCATAAGAGACAGTGGTCTCCATGATGGTTTACTGTCGCAACCTTGCATGTGGTATTGTGCTCAGTTTAACAGAAGACACTGACAAACTGATGAATCCTACATATAAAAGGAAGTGTCTATAAAGACATACTTCTTGACTTTTTACAGGAAAAGACTTGTCTGCATCTCAAATTCAGAAACTATGTCTTTATTCCATTGGCCCTTCTCCATGTACAGCAACAGCCTGTGATGACGAGGACCTGCCACCACAGTACCCTTCTCCTTCCTGAGAGTACAAACGGATCTCAGAACACTGTCTCCACCGTAACAGCAAATATTCTCTTGGCTTTACTATTTATTTCCAGGAAGAGAAAAGACCCTTACATGAAGGAGCCAACCAAAGCCTTAATTGCAATGATACCATTCAAGCTTTCTGCAGGGAGCCAAACTGGAGTATAATGATTACATTGAAGAGTACCTCAGAGAAAGAGGATGGAATAATCTAAGACAAATGAAGACTGGAAGCACAAGCTGACACTTTATCTTGCATTATAACCCATGGGATAGAAGGCACAAATACAGTAAATTACCTGTAAGACGTCTTTTCTTCCTAGAATGAATGACTTCTAAGACTCTGGCAATACAATGAAATGAATGAAAGATTCTCCCTTTCTGTTTTTAGAGGGCTGAGTAATAACTTACACTCTTCTTTGTACAGTAATACCTTAGTCAATATTTATAGAACAATGCAGTAAAGCAGCTTCAAATTCGTTCCCTATTTGATAATAAATAAAGATGGTATTCAGAGTTCTAGTTGCCTTTAAAACTGTCCAATCTTCTATTTTTATGTGATTTCAACATGAATAATTTAGTACCAGAAGAAAGCTTGTCCCAAACATATGAGGTCTCAAAACATCCAGAAAGGAAATTTGAGAAGCAAAAGAAAATGTTAATTTGTGCAAACCTTTGGCACATCCAGACATTTTACCAAGTCGGGTCATAACTCAGGGACAAACCTTACTTCGTGTCCCTGTTGCTGATTATGTATACTAAATAAGAAAATGTTAATTACAGTTGTTACTGCAGCAAGAGTTTCCAGTTCTTCATTCTTTCTGAGTGCCTTGCTCTGCCCTACATTCAGCAGTTGCAACAAAATGCCCGTGTCTCTCCTACTTTTCTCAGTTTGAACTACAGTAATGGGTTTGTCCTAGTTAGAACAGCTGGGACCGATTCATCACTGGATGGGTGTAGCCCAAAACTGTGTATTCTATAGCCTTCCATGCCATTTCCCAGAAACTGTTATCAGTAGAGGCCTGCGAAATAGGAAGATGTTCCTGTCCTCATACCCTTTTATGGAATTCCCCGCTCTGAGGGAAGGACTGAGCATTCCTGCCTGAACTGGAGTTTCGGAGCCTTTTCACCACTCTTGGGATCCAGAGGAGAACTGCAGCTCACCGCTCTCAGCCAGACTGCAGCTCACCACTCTCGACCAGACTACAGACCACCACTCTTGACTGGACTGCAACCACCACTTTTCAACCAGACTGCAACCACCACTCTCGACCGGACCGCAACAGCACTCTCACCAACAGGTTTTTCTCTCTCCTTTTACTTTGGACTCAGGGGGGCCCAAAGAACACCACTCTGTTCATGCCCCAGGGTGCTGGGTTATATATTTGGGTTTTGTGGGTTAAAACCAATTGTTTGTCTGTATAATTGTACTTATTGTGTTATTTTATTAAATTGTTATTCTGATTTATAATCTCTCTTTTGAGTTGAGTTCATTTCCCCTGCTGGTTTACCTTTAAACCAGCACAGGGTTACACCTGGATGTAAGAGTCATGGCTGTGGGAACAGAAAAGCACAGAGGTCCTTTATATTCCTTCAGCAGTTTCCTGTTCTTCAATTATGTCATATGTTCATAACTCTGGCCTTCTAAATCATTGACTTAATCTGTAATCTTAAGTGTTTTGAACTTCTGGAATAAAACATATATAAATCTGCACTGAAAGGTGTCCTTAGCACAATTTATGTTTTAATATTCTATACTCTTTTCTCCATCGTTACAGGTTATCTAGCATTCACCTCAGGTCTCCCACCTCTTTCTGTTTTGCCCATGAGTGAGTGAACTACCAGAAATTTCACTACACTACACTCCTCTCCAAATCATTTATTAAATCTCTTTGCATTCCTTGGAAGTAAGTAAAACTAGTCATATCCCTACAAAAGGATTTCTTATGTCACTCTTTTTTTTTTACAGAAATAGATAAATCCATTCTATTTCTCTTCTGAAGCCTAAATTCCACCTAAAACTAAAGGAAGGAATCAATAAAAGTTAGTAACCCAACTTGAAAAGGCTGAAGTTGGACAAACTTCTAACCAATCCTGCAGAGCTACCACATGCAGGACAGCACAGGACCAGGGCACTGTAATCCAAATCAATCTTGATTTACAAGAGCTGTGTATCAGACCATGAAGCATCAGCCCATCCCATCACAACAGCGTGGTTTTCCACCTCACCAGCTGTGCTACTGACCTTCAGACCACGCACATCGCCACATTAGCTGATCAACTACATTATCAATCACTGCAATAATAATTGCAGTAGTCAGTGATACTCTCCCTGACTTTATTTAGATTCATTGCTGGTGAATCTGCGTGACCCAAGGTCTCCTCCCTCAATGAACACATTACCGCCGTTATCTTTCTTTTGTTCATTCATGAGTTTGACTAATATACATGTTTCTTTCAAAAATACTCAACAAAATATAGCCAGAAAAAGAAGATTTTTGCCTTGCTCTTTTTATGATAATTAGTTCCTTCTGGGCAGATAATAGACAATTAAAACTCCGCAGCACGAGTTAACCTTTACCAAAGCAATGGGCATGTAGCAGACTTCAGCAGGAAGCAGCTGAGCAACAAGGTAATAGACACCCTCCTCTGTGCAGCTGGTCCTCGCTCTGCACCATAATGAACCGTCTGTCTGAACTGGGGGGTCTTTGGCTTCAGCCTCTGAGATGCCCAAGTACCATCTGGACTTCAGTGACAGCAGATCAGAGGGAAGAACTGATTTGTTAGTCAGTGTCTTCACACCTTTAAATCCCTTCTCCATCTCTCCAAACTGGTAATTTAAGTTTCCTTCATTACTTCTCTATAAGCTATTGATTTTTAAAAACATGATGTTTCCACAGGTTTGACAAAGTAACACTGACAACAGAAAGAGGAGAGCAGAAATGGCAGCAGTTTAGTGCCTAATCCAAAGTGCATCACAGTAAATGAAAACTAATCCGTGCTCTCCAGCAGGCCCAGATTCAGGCCTGAGAGGCAAAGGAGTTCTAGTAGCCATGAGTTATTTTTATACTGTCTTGTATGACTGGACCTGCTATCAGATCTCAAGAAAGCAATAAGCGTCCCAGCCCATTCAGGGCTCTGAGGACTCAGAATCCTCTATAGCTGTGGGAGGAAAAAAATTCATAACACACCTAAAATAGGGTTAAAGGTAGCCATAGGCCACAGATAGCAAATGGAGCCAGGATCTGGAACTGGTATGTGTCAAAATGCATAAATCACTCCTCCCTGCTAAATTCACACACCACATGGAGTTCATCTAAAACCAGAAAAAAGTGGGTTCTCCTTTCAGCTCTGTGACATCTGTGCTCCCAGGCCTCAATTTTCCTTCAAAGTGAAGAGGGTCTTAATGAGGTGTTTTCCTGACTGTTTCTTTGGGTAGCTCTTTAGCTTACTCTGGAATGTAGAAAATGCTTTTTCTTGGGACCTGTTCCTGACAAAGGCTTCTAGGCGCTTACCAAAGCAGTATTTGTTTAAGGAAAAATGTTGGATAACTTTCCTCACTCCCTGCTGGTAGACTGCAAGTCCAATGCAAGACACTTGCCGAAAAGAGTACGAGGAAAATCAAAGAACCTTAGAATCTAGGCAAACGCTCCCCCAGTCTTGGCTTCTCCTTTCTCACCAGTGCAAACTATAATCCTCAGTCAGGTGGTCTCACAGCATGTTGATGAGTACCTGTTAGTCATCGGTAAATAGTACTCAAGAAAGGGGCTGCAGCTTCATCGTCAGGTTCAATCAAGGTGTAATTGCAAAAGTCATTAGATTGCAGACAGGTCCTGCACTCTGCCTTCAAGATTGTAATGATACCTCTTGTTTTGCTTTTCAGCTCTCATTTTGGTAATTAGTTAAGGCTTGTGGAAGCATTCTGCCTTACAGAGAGAAGATGAACCAGAATGGAGACTCTGTAGTACAAGGAGGTACCAAAAGTTTAAGAGAAATGGGTGCAATTAGGGACTTTTTAGGGGATTTAATGATGAAAAAGGATTATAAATCAAATATATTCCCTAAGAGAAACACTCCTTGCTTACTTGCTTATGAGTCAGTTACAGAATATCTGTTATGCCAACCTCAATTATTATGCTGAACAGGAAATAAGTAGAAGGACAGGTTAAGAGATGAAACGAATGAGAAAAGCCAGCAACATTGAGTAGCCCTATTGTTTGCTGTTAAAAGCAACTTGCAAGAACTATGTAAATTGTAATCTGTTTTGTTAAACTCTGAGAACACAGCTCAATGACACTGCATCCTAATTATGAGTCTTCCTAAATTTGTTGACCTTGATGGTGCTTGTCAGCGTTTCTGAAAGTTAGAGGAACACTTGTAAAGGGAAGGAAGTGACTCTGGGTTTCTCTCTTTTTCAGCTGCAAGGGAGAAGGTGCAATTGTAATTGTCTTATTAGCATGATTTGGCCAGGGACAGAGAAAATATGCAAATGCCTTTTGCACACATGGGTTTTGTGCAGTAAAGTGCAGGATTAGCAGATTAGTATCTACCCTGACCCTGCCACACGCACATTTCCCAGTTACTGGGATACAACCTTCCCTTTCTTTGTCCTGCAGTGAGAAGATTGTTAAATTTGAGAAAGCTATCTTGGGTAATAATCCCAGTCAGCAGATTACTTCCTTGAGGAAACTTGGAGCATGAAAATAAGAGCGGGCTACAAAATGGAAATTGTACTGTGTTTTTTCTATGCCCCATTATGTTTCCTCAGACTTTTTCTTTTTTAATCATTAGTTTTTTCATCCACATATTTAAAGCACCTGGAGTTTTGAAGTAAAACATATAGTAAAACAGAATAGATGAGTACTACTCTCTATCTAAAATGCACTCAGCATTTCCACAGCAAGGTGCTGTTAATTTTTTGCTCACAGTGTCTTTGGCTCAGAGAACCAGCAGTTACTGATGTTTGCAGGAAATCTCAATGAATGTCATAGGCAACAAAAGTACAACACTGATATCCTGTGCCTGATTGTGCAAATTCAGTCTGTTTCAGCAATCCCTAACAAATAAAGCAACAAAATATCCTAACTGTAATGCTCAAATTAATTGAGACTACAATATATACTAGTCAACAACCATATATGCAACTAGCTGACTTGACAGCTTCTGCCCCAAGCTGTGAAAATTTCAGAGTGAGGCTCCCCCAGGATCCATTGAACAATTTAAACATAGGCAATAACTAATGAATAGTGGGTTTGCAACAACTTTTTAAAATACCCCACTTCTGTAATGTAGGGGTCACTGCTTTGAGCAAAGGGAGCATCTCAGCCCAGTCACCAATGGCAATATTTATCCTTCGTCTAAGATAAGCAAATATGGATCAGGCAGAAGTTGAGTGGGTTTGGGTTTGCAGGTTTCCAGGCTTTTGGCAATAGAAATGTTTAGAGAGCAAATTTAGCTACAAGTTAGCTCAAATGAGGCTTGAATGTGGGATATTACTGAGAGGCTGCACTATCTCATGGTGATGGGACAAGTCAGTGCTGGCCTTTGCCCTGCCAGGTACCTTGTGGTGGCAGAGCAGAAGGGGTCACACAGACATCAACACAGAGGTTGTGACTGCAATGTGGGAGGCCTGTGTTCATGGCACTCAGCAGATGGGCACATCCTGTCAGTTCCCACTCCTGCCAAACATGAGGAGAAAGGCTATGGCTTGATAGTTCAAGCCAGGAGATTGCTTAGCATTTTCTGTAAAAGAATAGATATTTTCATCTGGAAAAATAAAGGGGTCACACTTCTTCCTGACAGTATGGCGATCACTGTGATTTCTGCAAGCTGACAAATTACACTGAGCCTTTGAAACTGGTAATTAACCATTTATTACTGGAAGTGGGGAACAAAGGGGAAGACCAAATTGAATCTTAACTAGGTTCATTGTCTCAGCATTAAACACAATTACAACTGCTTTACTGGACACCTTCAATTTTCACCATCATTAAGTAGACACATATTTCACCCACTTATTGACTATAGCCTCAAATGAGACCTTTAGAAAAAGGGTTCTCCAGAGCCTGTGTTTACCTGGAGAGCAAAATTCACCCATCTAGGCTGCAGGTGGCCACACAATCCTGAGCCAAAAGCATAATAACTGGAGGCAATTAGTCCCTTCTCCATTTGAAATTTGGGATGCAATGCCTGGTTGGGGTTGCTTAGCTCTTCCCTTTCCCACAGAGGCAGATTTGGTAGTTAAATATACATCCAATGTCTTTCCAAAAATGTGGATTCTTCTGCACTAATGTCACATGAGAGTAGTAAACCTAGGGTTTACCTAGCTTTCTTTAAAAGTTTAAGAGGTTTAAAAGATTATGATGTGTCCCTGTGACATTAGTGGTCAGGGCAACATCATGACCTTCTCCACTTCAGGATCACATGTGCCATACTCAGTGGACCAAATGTCAAATCTTGAGCCCCAGAGAGCCAGGGCTGATGCAGAGTTGCATGAACCAATGCAGGTGATCCACACCTAGGCAGTGAGGGGGTGAACCTCCTGCTTCATGCCTGAGACTGCACGTCTAAGAAAAACTTAAGATTAAAGCCAGCTCCTGGTATAATCCTCTGCAGTCACTGGAAGCATACTTACTGAACTAAAACGTAAAGATTTATTCTCATTTATGTACATCTTACTCTGCAAAAGTCACACACTTACTGAATATTAAGTGCACATGTTGTCCATCGCTGTTCAGTTAAGTATCCGCTTAACTTTGAACATGCAGTTTAAATGCTTTTAAGGTTCCTGGGCATTCAGAGCATATGCTTAAAATTAAATACATGATAAAATATTTTGCTAAAACAACCTAAAATGGACACATGCAGAAAATGTAAGTGCAGTGAAGCAAATAATAACAGTAACAGGAAAAAATCCACTCGTTATTACCATGCTGAATTGAAACATACTGTGATAGCCTTAAAACAGAACCCAGGGGACTTTCTGGCATCCTACAGCAGAATGTGATCTGGGAAGAACCTGTTGTTCTTGTGCTCTCTCATTTTTGTAGAACAGAGTTGTTCTTATAAAGCTGCATCAAAACACAGGGACCTCAATTCCAGCCTTGACTTTGATGCTGCTCCACTGGAAAACATGGATAAGCTCCTTATTAAGTCCTACATCAGTTTGCACATCTGTAAAATACTGATCACCTTCGTAAAGCTCTTTTGATATATATAAATTCAATAATGAGCATGGCTGATCACCTTTCCATTTCTCTGCTGTGCAGTGGAGGTCAATAGAGAGACATCTAAATTTGTCCCATGACCAGAATAACTGCATCAGTTAAGAGGCTGATTGAGTGAAAGTAATTGCCACCAAAAAGTCACAAACTAAGGCTTCTTGATTCCGGCACAGTGACATTTTACGCAGCTCTACCACTTTCAAGCTGCTTACATGGTGCCCCATGTTCATGCACATCACCCAGTGACAGCCCTTCCCAGGGGCCTGTTTCCATGGACCCTTATTCCCAAACTCTTTTCTCAATGTATCAGTGCTGAAGTTATTTTTTCATCAATTTTGAAACTCAGGTCTAATAAACTTTAATTGTTTTTCTCCTACTATTGAATTCACCAGCAATAGACACTACAGAGTGGAAACACGAGCCCCAGGTGCCTCATACAGCCTTTTCATCTGCTTAGGAGATTAGTTCAGGTCAGATCCTAATTTCCCTAGTAGTTTGTTGAGCTGAGATCCAAGACTGCAGGTTAAGCCCACCGATATGTACTTCCAGGGGACACTTTATGCTCCTGTTGCCTTTTTGATAAGAGAACCGACAATTTCACAGATTCTTTCACTTGCATCTGTCTCATCCTTTTTTCCCTCGCTACCTCCCGCAGAGAAGTAAATGAATTTGAGGCAGTGAGGGTCTTCACCAGTCAAACGCCTTTAAACTGCCGGAGCCTCCTCAGCAGTTGACAAGTTTGCATTGCTACAAACTCAATTTGTGACACCTACCCAGCAGGAGACTCATTGGTCTTCAGCAGCAAGATTGACCTTGGAAAGTCCACTCTGAATTCCTACTGTGTGAAATACAGCAGAGATGCAGGGAATCCTGCCACGCAAGTAAACAAAGGGCAGGTTCAATTCAATTTGTGTGATTTCTGCAGCAGCCAGCAGAAAGAACCTTGGAGTGCAGTTCCTGAACAATCCGTGAGGCAAAACAAAGAGGTTTTTTCTTTTTTTTTTCCAAAATTAGTCCAAATCAACTGATGCTAAGAACATTGTTATTACTGATTGTTATATTTTTTGAGTTCACAAAGAAATTTCTCTTGTGAAGTGTTTGGTAGGAAGGAGGAAAAATAGCAGAAAACCTACAATTAAGTTTACTTTGGAAGGCCAGGTGTCACTTTGAGTATAAATACTAAAAAAAAAATAATAATAAAACAACAACAACAAAAACACCCAAACACCTAGTATTTAGATTAAAGTCTTTCCTGAAAAAAACATCTTGTCAAACACCAAAAATATTCCTCAATATGTGAGGAAGAGTGTGTAGTTTTGGGGCAGCTGATTGTGCCCTAAACGCCAAAAAAGCTTCTCATTTTAATTAGTGGTTGAGATCAGTTTATTGTGAATGAGGGTGGGTATAACCCAGCCCCACATTCTTCCTTCTCTCAGCAAATCCAGTTAAATGTTACTGGCTGTCTTGTAACTTAGCAGGAACATTCTCTCCTGGTGTGTTTTGTGTGCAAGATTTTAGAAGAATTTTTGTGAAATTCAGCTTTGGAAAGCTTTGTTTTTCAGGCAGATTGCTTCCTTCTTTCTTTTGTTGTCCAAAAAAAAATAAAGTTTACTTAGGTGACCTCTTTTGGCTATAGGATTTCTGTGTATTACCTTACCTCAGCAGTGAAACACCCCATTGTGGAAACTCCAAAGGGCCTCTGTGCTATCAGTTGGGCAGTGACGATACTGAAGTTTGCACCTAGGAACAGCAAATTAGGACTCAGTGAAATAGGGCATTGAGCAGTCAAGTACTGAAATTCCAGGTAACCCTATCTGATGTACCTTCTTCTTCTATCCGAGGTTCCTTTGAGATTTCTCCAGGCCTGGTAAGTGCCAGGAGAGGCAGGAGAGTCCCACAAGTAGAGCCATTGATGATAAGAATGAGCTGCTCCTTCTCCGTTTTCCTCCAGACACCAATGAAGTTGCTTCAGTATTAAAAAATAAGAGATGCCCCGAGAGCCCCTGCTCCAGTCAGAGCCAGAGGAAGCAGCTGTTATCTTACCAGGTGCCTGAGCCCTCAGCACCACTTCTACATCGCTTGGCCTGGCCTTTCTGGGCTTTCATTATATAACTGACCTTCCTGTGCAAGCGATTAATTTCTGGATTTTCCAAAATAATACTTGTATAAGAAAGCTGTTGAGGTGTGGTCTAGGTCAAATTATGGAAAAGTACAAAACTTTTTGGAAAAGTAGCTCTTTGGGTCCAACATCAGCCCAGTCTCATTCAATTCTACTTTAATGACCAGGCTGAAGGAGTAGTTGTGCTACTTATTGAATTTGCAGTGATATCAGGCTGGAAAGGGCTGCCAGCACTTTGGAGGAATGGATCACTGTCAAAATTCTCTTGCAATTAGTGAAGAAATAGAGGTAGAAAAATAACTCAAAGACAGTGAAAAAAAATCTGGGCTTCTGTAGGAGCAGCCACAACTGGATCTGCAAGTTAGGTTGGATCACAAAGCTAAATTCAATAATGTCATACAGAAAGAACAAACTTTATCCTGAGATAAATATATAAAGGGAAGGTCATAAGAAAGACAAAAAAAAAATGAGTAAGTCTCCCTCTCTGGTAGGAAACCAAGGAGTAGTGCACCATGTAAAGTCTGGAACAACATCTTCAAAAGAAAAAAATATGATCTGAATGAAGAAAGGGGAAATAAAAACACAAGAGGAGTCAGCGGACTTGAAAACATGAGCTGTGAGGAAAATCTGAGAGTTTTCTCAGTCGAATGAGGAGAGGCACAACAATCTTCAAATAAATAAAAGGTGTATAAAAACCAAAAGATTGTTGGCTTAAATTTGACAAGTATGATTTCTAGGCTCAGTTCAGTCTCAACCTCTTCCAACATTTCTTTTTTTTTCATATTAAATCTCTTTCTCCCTCCTCCACTCTCTGACCTACAAGAGGAACAAGATAATTTGAACACAGTGTTAGAAGAATATTTGACTTGAGCTGGAAAAAAAGGAAAATTAACTCAGCTTGTGGAGGAAAAAGTACTCCACCTTAAGTGGTCTGATTTCAAACTATTACCATTGCTTCTGCTGTAATAGGACTACATTTCTTTCTCTGTGTTCTCATGATTCAGGCCAAAATTTTTGTGAGAAAAGGAAAAAACAAAGAATTTATTTGAACCTCAAAGGCATGCCAACATCTCTGGATTGACACAAGTTTTTGTGATCTGTGAAGCTCTCTAGAGGCAATTTGTAAAGCCCATGATGAGTTTCTGGCCATCACTGATGGCTGGGGAGTGTTGGCTGCTTGACAAGCAGGGCAGCCTCACCAGGAAACATGAGAGAGGGGTAGAAAGATGATATGTAGAGACTGTTCAACGTGTGATTTCGGACAGCAGTTACTGATGGCTTTAAAAGAAAAAAAAAAAAGTTAAAAAACAACCTTCCTTATGCCTCTCAGCAGGGACAGCAGCACATTTGCTTTAAAAACAAGAATATATTGTTTGTCTCATTTCTTGCTCACTGCCAGGAGCCTCATGGTGTGTGTGATTCCTGGAGCTGGGTTTGGCATCCCCAAAACAGCCCTGCTTGCTGAGTGATGCCTCCCTCCCATGCTGTGGAGTGCCTTCAGTCTCGATGTATCCAAAGAAATCCCTGAAGGGGAAAAAGGGGTTAACACAAAGTCAGAAATTCAGTGTCATGGAGCCCCCCGGAGGCTGACTGTGGGCAACAATAAGCCTTTTGCTGGACCCTGCAAAGAGTTCCACTTGTTGCAGAAACAGCAAACATTTCTCAAGGAGCAAAGCTCACAAAATGTTGAAATATAAGACCCTCCCATCAGGAATCAAAGTCAGTGTGCCCAGCTCTGTCTTGGCAAAAAGGTGACTTAATTTTTCCTCTGTTTCTTCACTGTCCACTTGGTGCATAAAACCCTCCAGTAATTCTCTTTCTGAAGTACTATTGAGTAACTCTGGTATGAAATGCTGAGAGGGAAAGTGCCTAGATTAGCTGAAGTAGCATCTGAGACTGCAAAGGCATCTAGATCTTCTGTATATTTAATGTTTCAATCAGAAACATTACCTACACTTTCCATGCTTTTATTTAAAGTCAGAAGAGCTCTAATCTTTGCAATGTGGGCTGAAGTTCACAGTATAAAAAAAAAAAAAAAAAAGAAAAAGGAGTTTGGAAGACTATCATAACCAATTAATAAGCCCCTAATTGAGCCACTGTAGCAGAGCAGAATTTATTTGGGAGACAAATGGGTTTTCAGGTTTCTGTCTTACAGTTTTATGATTCTTGAGATAAAACAAGTAAAATAACTCAGAATAAAATATCAGAATAGGTTTCACATGATGGATGGTTTCCCCTTCTTCTTTCACCGTTTTCACTTGTCTCTACCCGCTCTCCTATTTAATGGAAGCTCAGCACTTTTCAAAACTTTTCAAGTGTGAAATCAAAACTAAAAAACCATTGCAGAAATATTTGGGTAATAAAAATCTATAGCAAGTTTTCATGTTTCTGGCATGAGTGTGTAGGTCTCACAGCATACTGAGGAAATACTTGTGCATCCTGAATTGGCTTCCTTCACACTTTAGGAAATACAAGAAGAAAGCTGGAATACAGACCATAGCACCCAAATTTCCCACCTGCCATAATTCTGAGGTAGCAAAGGGTGGGTATGCTGGTAGTAATTGCCTCAGAAACAAATTCTGAGCTATGTCTACCCCCTATACTTTGCACATCTGAGCTCACACCAAATGTTCTGGCCCCTCATCCATCATGGCTGGAGCCAGAGCCAGGCTGTTGTCCAGTACATCCCACTTGATGAGCCTCATGTGAGATGTCACCTGCTATCCCAAGGTCAGCCCTTAAAGGCAAGTACAGAAAGGACAGCCTGCTCTACAAATTACTCTGCAGCCTTCCTCCCTGAATATTTTGGTTATCACACTGTATTTTTCTCTGCATGCTGCAGCCTCTCTGCTTTTCTTGGGTGCTGTAGCTGCATCAATGTCTCACAATCTTTCTGAATGGGTTCATTTCTGCATTGCACCCCTTGCAATGACCTTGAAAAATAGTAAAGCAATCATGCTACAGTAAAATGTTATGCACCCATCTGCAACACTTCGCAACTAAAGGAGTCCAATTGCTTCATGAAGGCAGCCTCCATGCAGATGCAGCAAGAGGAGATGGCCTCACCTTTCAAATATTTCCAGAATTTAGATCCAATCTTAGGATTAACCAAGAATAGAAGTATGAAGACCAATTTCAGGACCATGGGGTTGTGCCTTGGATTTAAAAGCAAGTGAAGGAATCATTTGCAACAATAAAATTTCTTTTCAGTGTAATGTAGAACATGTGGGTACTTAGCTTTGGTAATTAAATGAGTCAAATCAATTACCTGGCTTTATCATTAAACTAATAGCTACATTCAAGTCCATTTCCTAACCTGCTATTTTAAAGGGTAAATACACAAATAGAATTTCTTTCCTTTTTTTTCTTTCCTTTTTATTTTTTTAACTCAGAATATCTATCCTGCTATTGTGTGGTATTAGAATAGTTTTTTTCCCAGTCTCACTGTGTTTCTAAACTACCCTATGTGCTGAAGAGCAACTGACATAGAAAATTGCATGACAATGAACCAACAGTCTATCTAGCCCCATATCCTGCCTCCTTACCTCAAATCAAAAGCAGTTCTCTACAGAAGAGGATAAGTAGTAATACTTCCTCCAAGGACTCTTCCATCCTCCTGCAGTGTGCAGCTGGAGGGTTTCAAATGCTTTACATTGAATCATTTGCAGTGAAGAAGAGTGTTATTTTCTGCATTTTCCTCTGACATTCCTCACTGGAAATCTTTTCTATCTGTCTTTCACACAAACTACATTTCTCTTCATTTATTCTTTGGTGTGATCTTCACTCGAAAAGGAAAATAAGTCTGCCTAAAAAATACTTTGGGCAGAGTTGAAAAAACAATTCGAAAATACCAAACAAGATTTCAGGGGTGTGATGAATATTTTTTTCATTCACAGGCTTGAGGCTCTGTCATACATTTACTCAGCACAAGCTTCTATCTTTCAGTACTCTTGGTACTTCAGACTGAGCAAGAAATCTAGAAATATCTTTGCTACCTTCTTCAAACTTGCAGTTGTTGTCTTGAATGTTAATCCAAGACACTCTGCTCTCCTGACTGTTCATTGTCATTATTTCTGTCAACACTCTCACAATTTTCTAGGCCTCTCATTTCAAAATGCTTAAGTTACTTGCTGGTAAGACATGGCTAAGCAGGGGATAGTGTTGGTAATTTAGGAAAACTGTAGTCATCAGTGTAGCAGCTAAGTTTGGACCTCACATAATTAAGAAATGACAGAACCCTCTGACATACACAGAATTCTTCAAGCTCCCCTGAGCCTGTTCTCAGCTGGAAGCAAGCCTGTTTCTAGCAAAAGTGTCCTTTACTACATAACTTTTTAAATTTCAGATTTGTAAGACTACATTTATGACAGATCCCTGACTCCACGGGGGCAAGCAGCAGTTAAAGAATCGCTTAGTTTCACTCTAGACTCTGGGGTGTATTTTGGAGCAGGCTGGGGTAGATGAACAACTTTGACGAACGTGAGGATGCTGTAAGCCCGTGTCAGCAGGTATGAGCACAGGAAGAAAATGACAGCCATTAATACAGCACTGGCTGTTAAACTCTAAATGAGCCTAAATGCAGTTCTTTGAAATGAATCTATTTCCTTTTCCCCCAAAGTGTAAAAGGTCTGCGTGCCTAAAGAAAAGAAGGGATGCTGTCGCTGTCAGAAGGTGGCTGTTATCTGTAGGGAAGGCTTTTGCCTCATCTTCCCTTTCCATTAATCAAGCAGTTTTTATGGAGAGGTCAGGAAAGGCTAGTGATACAGCTTCTTCACTGCAGGGAGACAGCAGGAGAACATGGTTTTTGATGGAAAAAATGCACATTGTGTTGACTGAAAGAATTTGAGGGTTTGTAATTTTTTGCCTCATCATTGTTTGCAATTTACAAAATACCAAAGCATTTCAATGGGTTTTTTTTTCACATTGAGTTTCTATGTTCACTTCAAAGCAAACTGGCTTTTCCAAATTTCTTTTAGTAAAAATCCTCAAAGTAAGTCCAAAGAAAATAAGATCAAACACTGAAATATCTTTCAGAATAATAAAAAGGTTTGTTGTTTTGTTTTGTTTTTTTTTCTGGCAGATTTGGTTTTAAATCTTGTTAGAATTGAAATGTCTCATGTTGTGTGTTTTGGGAGGCAGAAGGCAGTGCTGCTTCTTCCTGTCTGGCTACCAATTCAGAAATTTACACTGCTCTAAAATAAGGCTATGTGGTCCCTTTCCTCTGGAAAGTTTTGGAAGGACAGCTGTAGTGCTGAACAAGTGTTCACGTGAGTATGAGCACAGAGGTGGACTTTTTTGGAAGTGATTTTATCTCCAGCAGCTCTCTTCAGCATCTTCCATGCCTGCCTTGGGAAGTACACAGCTACACACAAAATGCTGTAGCCATGCCTGGTGTAGTCCAGCTACAGGAATATATTAACATCACACCAAAAGTGGCTGGTGGATGTTGTGCACTTACACAAATGAAGATTTGGATGTGGACTACCTAAAGGGCCCCTCACAACTGAATTCATAATTCTTCACCTTTTCCTTTTATTTCTCCTGCTGCTGTGCCTGACACAAAGGAATACAAAAAAAAAAATCTTCCCAGGAGACCAGACTAGAGCATCCTCTTCATGCCTGCTAAAGAGAAGCATATGGTTTTGTTCTGCAGCTTGAAATCTGCACCAAACTCACAGTCTGTCTTCACAGACTCTGACTCATTTTTTGAAGGGTTCTATAAAAAACCCTCTTAAACTTCCTTTATTACTGACGTTGCAAAAAAAAAAAAAGGCAGAGAATTCAAAGGTAAGGCAAACATGCCATTCATTTCATTTCAGACCTAGATGTTGCCAACACTTTCTGAAGAGTGGGTGACTGTGGGTCCTTCAGCGTGCAGTTGTTGCATTGGGTACCTCTGCATCCAGCATTTATCATTTCTTTCATCAGGTCTATGCGCCACTGAAAAGGTCTGTGCTCCCTCAGTCCCCATTCTATTTATCTGCTGTTGTAAGCACCATGTTTGCAAAAAGCAATCTTCAAGGAGGGGCCTTTCTTCACATATGCGCCTTTTCTGTAATTCCTGCTGGGCAAAAACACATAGATGTGTCACAGTCATTTCAAAACTCCCTTCACACACAGCAAAGCTGAGGAAGTACTCATTCTTTCTCTTGGCTTTGCCACAAATCAGTAGAAGTGGTTATTGCTGCCTGACAGGGCAATTCAATGAAGAGTTTTTTCAGAGGTGGTACTATAAAGGGCATTGTATGGCCAGTCTTCGCGAACGAAGATTTGGGAAGGGTCTTTACCCTTCGAGCCTGCGCAGTGGATTTTTTAGGTGAGACACAGTGTGCGCTGAGCTGAGCCCACCCTTTAATCCTGAGGTTCATCTGCCGGGGCCGAGCAAGCTTGGACGGTGGCAGTGAGGTCCTCAGGACGTAGGTTTGTATAGAGTGACCTTCTCTTAGATGGATGGCCTTACAGGGCTAACGAGCTCCATCTACCCGGGGGACTTTTTCTCTGACCGGGAATCGAACCCAGGCCGCGGCGGTGAAAGCGCCGCATCCTAACCACTAGACCACCAGAGTTGTTATAAACCACTCCTTAATAGCTTTCTCTGGGTTGCCTTATCAAGACTTTGTGCCAAATAGCAAAGATCTCATGCTTCAACCAAAAATTAGCAAGGGGGTTAATCTTCTATTCCAATTCTCCTGGTAAACACAACCAAAGATAGAAATGCGGTAGAATAATGAGGTTAGGGATCTAAGTGATGTTTAAGATAGAAGCTGTGGTGTTGAACTAGCTCAGATACAAAATTAAAGACCAGTGGTACTGGAAATCATTCTTATGCTGAAGGACTAGCAAAATCAGCAGACACAGACCTGTAAATAACTTGCTGACAAACTGCTGTGGAGGTGCCCTTCTTAGAGGGGCATGATTTTGTTTGTAATAATAAAGATAACTAAAAAGTTGTGGTATAATGACCTGGGACAGGACAAACAAAATAAGTCTTGATGTTTTGATACTCTTTGGTTTGCCTGTAAGGGATCATTTTAACCTATTTCATCTAGGAAAACAGGGTTTATGGACTCCTGCTATCAGTCTGAAGGCCAAGATCCTGGGTCTCCCCCCAGCAATACATTTTGAAAGCATCATTTGACTTCAGCCGAATTTGACAGAGGAGCAGAGCTCTCAAACGCTCACCTTACATGTTTCATGAAAATCTGCACCACCAAAAGAGATGAAGAACCTATGGGTATCTTCACAAACAAAAACTCAGCAGGATGAACATGTCCTTTCCTACTCACCAGCAAGTTCAGTGACAAGTCACAAAGCTGTGCAAATAAGGTTTCATTTATTTTGCTGCTCTCAGCAATATTTGTTTATCTAAACAAACGTGTGATGAGACATTCTGTAGGAGACTCAGGGGCTGGGTGACATTCATGAGCAATCAGTTTCTCAATGAAGCTGGAATGTTTGGGCCTGTGATTAAGGTGAACAATCAGGGAACGGAAAGTGAAATTTCATCATCATGTCAGCTGCGTGCTCACAGGGCGAGACAGCCACTTTATTTTCACCTCTCTATTCTGTCTCCATATCCAGAAAATGGACACAGTCATTCAAGCAGAAAGAAGAATTTGCAATAA
Source organism: Chiroxiphia lanceolata (assembly GCF_009829145.1). NCBI lineage: Eukaryota > Metazoa > Chordata > Aves > Passeriformes > Pipridae > Chiroxiphia > Chiroxiphia lanceolata. The sequence goes on along the minus strand of NC_045643.1, from coordinate 25,366,987 downwards.
ATGATGTATTTGACTTTGGTCCTTCTGACTTATAAAAAAGGAGACCACAGTTTGCACTTCTGAATGGGCTTAGTGCATATCCTCCAGGACATCTCCTTTGGTCACCCTGTCACCTTCCAACAGCGCTTACAAGGGAGAGAAGAATGAGCAAAATATTTCACCTAGAATAATTTGAGCAACTGAAGTTCAGTTTTGCCATCTACTGTAAGGCCTATGTTCAACTGTGACACTCCACAGACAGAAAAGTTAGCTCTGAACCCCAAAATAACTGGTTCAAACATGAGGTTCCATTTGTGCCTCTAATAACCTTGTTCAGAGATTATTTCACATGTTTCCATAAGCAACTTATGTTTCCGTTAATCACCAAAAATAGTTGCATAAACACAGATGCCAATAATTATTTAATTAATTTCATGTCATTATTAAATGCCAATTAAATGCCTAATACCATCTTTTGATTTACCATATTAATAAGCAGTATGTGTATAATCAGGTTAGTTATGAAACTTGAGGGCCATATAGCATTGTGGACAGGCAGTCTTCCTTTCTCTTTACCAAATCAACTCTGGAATCAAATTATCCAGAGATATAATGCCATATCATCAATGTAATTATGCTGACACAAAAAATCACCTTTTGATCTTACAGTACACTATTTAAGAAATATTTTCAATTTTAAAGATACATCATTATTGCTTTTTATGCTTCAAATAATTTTTAATCTGCTTCTGCAGGGTATTAGACAATATGGATTCCCTAAAACTTACACTGCAAATGAGCCTGACATTGAAGAAAATCACCTATAACAAAGAAGCCTGATTTACTCTCTTAACTGATCATTTGGCCAGCCTGGTTCCCTTTGTTTCTGTTGAGCAACTGAGGGGGCAGAGACTTGGTCGCTCCATGCCTGGACTTTAAGCATTACAGCTCCATTTCTTTTTTTTGCCACTCAATACCACGGCTATGTGGATTTCTGCTGAATTCCTAGAAAAGTTTCCTCCTGTAAGCAGCAGACTTTACCTGCCAGCATAAAGGAGGTGGGATATATGAGAACAACTCCACAAATCAAGCTGTTGAGTAATCCCAATGCACCAGGCAGCAAGAATGCTGGCTGCTCCAGAGCAGGGAGAAAGTCTAAATTTTAATGCTAATGAAGGTGGGCAGAGAAGAATAAATACTGTCAGAGCCTGCTAATTATGAAAAGAGATGGATGGCTGCTGTAAATCAGTGTGCTGTGGGGAGAGAGTCTTGAGACAGATTAAGTTATTATTCATACTGGGGCTGTTCAAATAAATCAATGGAAATTCCATCAGCAGCAAGTTCCATTTTTGTTTCACTTCTTGATTTATGGGTTATGCCTTTGGTCTTTTTATCAGAATCCCCTTCTGCTTTATTCCTAACAGGTATGTATAATCTAATCTGAAGCCACCAGATACTTTCTTGTGCAAAAAGATTTTCATAAACAGCCTAGTAACGGGAGAATTCTCAGGGTAAGCTGGTTTTTATGTTTCAAACCGTTCAAACTACTTTACTGCACTGCTCTTTACTTACATTCCTCACCAGAAAAACAAGGATTAAAATAGTAATTTATTCCATGTTGTTTAGCCTAGTCTTCTAATGAAATGTTATCAATGTAGTCATTCCACACTACTCAGCCCTTCCACAGCAGATTGTTTCAATTTTTTTCGCCAGTTTCAAGCAAATTTAGGGAAGGATAAAAATACAGAGTCTTCAGCCCGGATATATTATGAATAGAAATAACCTAAGTGGGAAACGACCAAGGACACAAGCCTTGAGCTCAGACACTCGTAAGTGTATTTGCTTGCCTATTTAGATGACAATTTCTCTGTAATGGTATCTGTCTTTCTTTGCTGATGTACAGGATCTTACATGCAATGAGAGTCTCTAAGCACTGCCATAGGAGAATCAATAAATGACCCAGAGCATGTGGTCAGGAAGGCCAAAAACATTGCATCTCATATTTAACCTCTCCTTCAATTTATTATTATATAGCCTTACCTACACCACCAACAATGTCTCGGGGTCTTAAAACAGATAATACTGTGAAGTCTCAGTGGGTAGTTGTGTCTAATGATGGCCTAGATGCATGGAAAAACACATCTTGTATAGTCAGCAGCTGAATGCCTTGACAGCACAACAGAGCATGGAAAGGAGAAGCATTTCAAGGATAACATGAACTGTCTGAGAAAGGGCAACCAGCCACCTTTATTAAACAGACAGGCATAAGATGGTAGTAATAGGGCACAGAGTCCCTTGAATAACAAGAGCAAGCTAATGGGCTGGGCAATGACTTTGAGCAATGAAGACAGTGGCTAGAGACCAGCTCACATATATAGAGACTTAGATTATCATCAGGCTGATGAATGTGTACTTGAACAGTCTAACCTTTACCTGTTAACAACTGCTTAAAATCACCTCTGACTACAGTATAGGAACAATAGAACAATAAAGCAGACAGTAGCAAAACTGGATGAAAAATATTTAGCTTTTCCTGTCTCTTACTTCCTTGATGGAGCCATTCATACTATTCAAAGAACCTGCCATACCACGTGTGCTGCCTCTAAGTTCCCTCTTGCTTTGCAGTTGTGAAAAATCATTTTGAACCTTTTGACAGCCTGGCATAGTATGTTTAGATGCTCCAAACCCAGCAGAGTATTTGCAAATCCAGTAATTGCATATCATTACCTCCTTTTGCTGCTGATGCTTTTGCCTATGCATTAGTTTACCTGTGGCTCTGGACCTCTTACTGTTAGAGAGGGCTATCTTTAATGCTCTTCTCTCCAATGGTTTGTTTGAAGCAACATGCATACATCTTCAAGCCTTGCAAGTAAAGCAGCATGTCACAGAGCTTAATTAAAGAGGAAATAAAAAAAACCAGAAGCCTTTCCCCAGCGAGCTGGAAGAGTTGCATACTGCTGAAGCTGATGGGATGAGATTGATTGTCTGATGTTAACACACAGAAAAAGGAAACTTTTGACAGAGGTGGGAGAGCTGTGCTTCATTAGGGACAGCACCACTGAAAAGGACATTCACTCATAATGTACTCAGGGTTTTTTTATTATTTCGATATACAGCAGTGTTTAAAAGCAATTCCCATCCTACCTCCTGCTGTAAGCTTGGAAGTAAAAGAAGATGGCTTTATACATCAAAGCTGTACTAATAGTTCCTTTTCTCTCCCATGAACCTTTAACATGGGACCACCAATACTGCCAGGTCATGCCTGTGCTATTTCCATCAAACATCAGACTTGTATTATAAATGATTACAGTATCTCATCCAATCAGTCTAGAAAAGGCTGAAGGATGCGTCTTCCACATCATTACTTCTGATAGCCAGGTCCACCATTTCCCATTTTCTGGGGGTGCCTACACCAGGATTGTAGTCACCATTTCAGGGCCTTCAGGACTTTCTTTACTCTCTGTAAAGGCATAAAGCAGCTGAATGTAGGATGGTACAAGGCAGTCTGTAATCAGCCAATGACAATAGAGGGAAGTCTGTGGGAGTTTTTCTTTTTTTCTAAAGTAGCAAAGCACTTCTAAAAGAGACATTTTTGCTGAACAGAATGCCATTCTGCATCTCCAATAAATGCTGCTAACCTGCTGGAGCCTGGCCTGTCATAGCAGAGGATACACACCCAGTGAGTGCTGGCTGCACAAGCCAGTTGTGCCAGGGGATTGGCCCCTGTGCCCACACTGAGAGACAGCTCTCAGCAGAACTCCTTGTGTGCATGTTAATCTATGGTCAGTCACTCTTGATAGCAGATACTCTCTTTTGACAGCTTCCTCATTCCAACCTCAGCTGCCTGGGAAGTCACCCCAACAGTGTGAGGCTCTGCTCTATTTTCCTTGCTGGCCAGCCACGTGAAAGGGATAGTGAGGGTTAAGTTTAGCTGACCCAGCTGGTCACCTAAGAGGAACCTGGCACCTCTGGGTGTGCTCCAAGGACAACTTCACTGCTATATGGAGGGGCTCTGTTTTCCTCCGTGGTACTTGCCTGACAAAGTCCAGACCTCCCCTCTGTGTCTGCAGCAATGTTATGTGATTGAGATCATGCAGGCTGTGCAACTCAGGGCCTTTCCTGCAAGGACACGCACACTGCAAGGACACCCCATTACCAAGACACACAAAATGGTCTGGCAGCTTGGATCCCAGCTGACCTCAGGCCATATCCAGGAGAAACTTGGAGGCACAGTAACCCAGTTCATGCTGCTCTGTGTACTCAAAGTAAAAGAGAACTTTGGTGACTAGACTTCTATGCAGCCACAAGCACCAGTACAAGGACTGTACCTGAGCAGAATGATAGTATTTCACAGTACCCTTTTTACTGTAGTTGGCTGTAACTTGTTCTTCTCCCTTGAGGGAGAATAGGTTATGCCTCAATATGAGTGGCTAATCATTTTCCTTAGATAACAGTAACTTTGCTCACAAAAACATGCACAGAAATATTCAGATGGGTCCTCCTTGCTCTGTCAGCAAGGCTACCTCTCCACCCGGGCTTACTTTCATGCTGTCTCCCAAATTCCCACTTTTAATGCTGCATACATTGGAGCTAAGTCCTTCCCTTGACACGAGGCACCAAAGGAAGATCTCTCCCCCTCCTTGGCATGTCTTTACAGGGATATTTTTCCATACCCATGGGTTGCCCACACAAACCAGACAATTATACAGAAACTTCACCTGCAGCCCACCATGGTCCTCTGGATTTTCTCTTGGTTTCTATCAGCTAATCAAGAATCTCTGGTTTTGTGTCATTTCACAAATATCAGTCTTTTCCCTGGGATCATTTTAGCTGCACAGTAATGACCTGTAAGTGCCAGTTGTAATACTCAGTTGACCTTCAAGGTAAATTGTGCTTTGCATTTGCCTTACACACTTTCATAAAAACATAATCCAGCGTCTAACATAAATGATCATTTCCAAAGAACATAATGGTTCTGAGTGCAGACAATAACTGGCTGCAATTTGCTTCATGAGCAATTTTATTTACATTGACAGTAGAAGAACTAAATTGAAAGGTGTGTTCTTTGACTGTGGCTGTATCTGTGCTAACGCCAAAAGTCTGTTCAGCTTCAGGAAATCAATTCACCCTTGATTTAGCCCTCTGTATTATTAACACAAGAATAATACAGAATATAGATTTCCTGCCCAGATGAAAGGAATGAATGTCTATCTTCATGCCAAGGCAAACACCACCCAAATTACTGAGAAAAAAATATTTGATGGTGGGACAGTGCACCTCTCAGAAGGACTGTGGATGGGATTCATGCAGGTGGAGATGGCTGGAGAAAAGTGCCATGCAGGTGTGCTCAGGATATCCTGTGGTGCTGTGTTATGTGACTTTTGGGTCATCTTAATGTAGCCGTGAGGCAACTTTTATGGTCAGATCCAGCTGCCACGTAGACTGTAAGGGGAAGTTAAATCTTAGGTGTGCTGGAGTACACTACCTGGAGAAGGTTATGTATGACACAGTCACGATGCCTAATGTTGGGAAGGAAGCATCACACCTGCTGTCTTTGAAAATGCTGGAGGTCACTTTTCCAGAACAATGCAAAGACACTCAGCTGGTTGCCATAAGCAGGTTACTTGGTTGGACCAGTACCTACCTGACATGGAGATGGAGTGGGATGCCTCACACAGACATGGACTTTAAACTCTCCATTCCTAGTGGGACTTCACAGCTGCAGAGGGAAATTGTCATGGTGCCAAATACAGTCAGATTTTTAGAAAATATCCTTTTTTAAATGTTCATGTTATCTTTCTTTCATAATCGAAAGGATAAATCATGAGTGTCGCTCAGAGATTAAGGGAGACAGTTTGCCATTTTATTTGTATGGGAGACTCTGGGTACTCTCAGTCCCAAAGAACCCACAAATTATATAGCAATTGCATAGCACGTAGATAGGGAACAATCAGAAAAGCTTTGTGGATTATTCAAGAAGAAGGAAGAGCATGATGCCCATTTTATGAGTGACGAGTGGAAGCAAAGAAGAGCTAAATGAGTTACCCAAGGTTTTTAGATAAGTATGTCACCAAGCATTTAAACTGCTAATCTGGTATATTACCATGAAATCCTTTGCTGTGATTCAGAAGCCAGTAAGAGTAGGGGTGCTAAATTTAGAAGCCATTCCAGTATACCCCCACTGAAAATATGGTGAAGGTGAGGGAATCACATAGCAAATTACATTTAGATTTTGTTATGCTGAAAGTCTGTGAAAAAATAACCCCATACAAAATCAGTCTAACCATGTCACAACAATTCGTTAGCTGACACCATTGCCAACAGAGGACTAAAGAAATATTAAGTTTGTCAAGGTCAGGAAAAGGAACTTTCATTGTGAGGGCTGAGAAAGGGAGAGGAAGCCTGTCACAAGTGCTCCAGCAGCCCCTTGGACTGTCACCAGAAAGACTTAAGACTTTGCAAGTATTCTTTGACCTCCGTCAGAGGGAGTGATTGAGAGCTGGTGGCAGTGGTGTGAAGGTGACACATAGCACAGAGGAAAGCAAGAGAGGGAGCTCTGTGCAGCAGTGACACTTGCACGTACAGTCATGAGCTTATGTACAGCCTTACTTACTGGTGCCTCTCGTGTTCTGGAAAAGAACAATAAAACTAACTGTTAATAAAAATAAATATACCTTAATTCAATATTGGTCTAATAAAAAAGTATAGGAAAAATATATTATTGAGGGGGTTTTTACCCCTCCATAAAGTATATAAATGGCCATAAAAAGGTCAGTGGAAGAGAGGGAGGTGAGCAAATAAAAATGAAGCATCTGGTGATCACACAAATTTTATAACCAGAACCTCAAGACTTTCTGTTTTTATCTTGAAGTCCAGTTTGTACCACAGCATAGAGTACAACCCAGAGAGATCCCAGAGCCAGTAGAGGCAGAGAGGCAGACTGCCAGACTGTCCATGGCCCCCTGCTAACACAAAGCTGAGCCAGAATATTCTATTGTAGCAAAAGTCACCTCAGCAATCCATTGCCCCAAGGAAAACAGCCATGACACTAGAAGGTACAGTAAAGGAGGAAGGGAAGGGCAGACTCAGCAAGGAAGCAAGAGTGTGCCACGAAGAAGGGGGAGAAAGTAGTGGGGCAAGAGCTTAGGAGCACCCCCTGCAGCATCGTGTCAGAAGCCACCCAGCTGTTTGCTTGGGGAAGTTGGAAGTGAGCAGAACCAGATAAAATGGCTGGGTTAGCACCATGCACGGTCACTAGCCCAGATGCTGCATCTCATGCTAGGCTCCTGGAGCAGCTCCTTCTCTGCCATGGGGTGGGAGAGAAAACGAGAAGACCTCCAGGGCTTACAAGAAGTGGACCATCCCACCATCCCATCTTTGCCCCTTGCATAAAAGCTTCCTGAGTCTCATGAGCCCCCCCTGGAGTTAATAGTTCAGGCACCAGCACATAGTCCTGGCAGTCCTTCCCCATCTGAGTTTTAGGAGTGCTAAGGCGCTACCTGTTTTATTTTCTAAAGGCAATTATTCATCTCATTACCCACACTCCTGCAGATTTATTTCAGAAAAATGATTAACAATTACAACCTTCTCTTTTTCTAACATGGCTAAAATTTTGTTACTAAACCAAAAAGGTAAACATTTGCTAGCTTCCTAAATGACCATTTCTATTATTATTTTTTAGATCAGCTCTATTGTCAATTAGCCACTCTTCTAAAGTGGAGATTCTGACAGCAAGAATAGAAGAGATTTGCAACAAATTACTCCAATTTAAAAGCAGAAAAACACAGCAGGAGCAAGCGATGTCCAAATTATTGAAGCCTATTTCAGTTCAGTCCAGGATGGTAATCACAGTTCCATAGAAGGAAGGAAGATGTGTGTCCTACCAGTATAATAGGGCATTATGCTGTCAAACACTGAATAGGTATTACCATAGAGGGACTTTTCGTTCATCAGAACCTCAATTTAAAGGGCTCTACTGTATCAAGAAGTGCTGTTCATGTCTCAGCAATGCAGCATGACTTAGACATTAGATGGTATCAAATCTATTAAGGAGTATAGTTTAATAATCAGCATCCTCTTTCACTTCATTTTGTATTTATTGCCACAGTATGCAGGAAATGCAAGGCATTTCATGGCTAACGAGAATCACAAAGGTATCGAAAAAAAAAGGATTGAAGATGGTTTTGTTCTGCTGGTTTCACACAGTTCATAATGGGATACCTGGCACAGCATGAGGTTCACAGAGCTCGGCTCATTCCAGGAGGAAAATAGTAAATGTGTAATAGGTTTATAATCTGTCAAATACAAGTCAAGTGCCCTGATTTCACCAAATGGGTCCTGGAAAACTTTCCTTTTATTGCTGTTTCAGGCATACACCTACACATATGGTTGATTAAATATTTTTGTGCCTTTTAAATTACATTAAGGTGAGGCAACCAGAACAACTCCTGTGTTGTATCCTGGCCTACCAAGCAGCAAAGGACAATTGCATCCCCAAAAATCTTAAGAATAAAAAGCTGTTGCAGCAAAGCATATCTCGTCTCTGTTTAGATCTCCTCACAACTTACCTGGATAATGTACAGCACTTTTTGAGCCTCATCTGAAGAGCTCTAAAGGAATGACAGTGAAGCAATAGAAGGAGAGCAGTCTCCTTCACACAAACCTGCCTGAGCACTGTTGCTCCAAAGGAAAAAGTGGACTGGTAGATGATACCCTGCTTGCTTCCCTGCTCTGTAGTTACCCCTGGGTACCTATTGACATCTGCAGTGTTTCTCACAATTTTGCACCCATCTGACAGGAGAGTGGCATGAATAATTTCTAAACACTCCCTGCTGAGCTGGATTTGGTCAAGTGTCCATCAGGAGAAAGCCTCCATCCCATAGGAGCCATCATCACCTCTGTTTCAAGCCAACTCCTGGCAAAAGCCTCTTGGAGCAGGTGGCCAGTGGGTTCCTCTGAGAGGCCAACATCTGCAGGTCAGCTGCAGCTGCTGCTGCTCCTCCAAGAGTTGTAAAGCTGAGGATGCTCCTTCTCAGCCAAGTCATGCAATAAATATATTGAGGGGGCTGTTTTGCCACCTGCTCCCATTTCCTCACCTTCAGCAGTGACATTCAATAAAAGTTTGCCATTCCCCCACAAAAAGCCTTAATAAACACCTCACTGAGCTTTGCTGTCAATAAATGGAACACTGTAAAAGACTGATACAGAAACCCAGATTGATAGGGAAAACAGGAGGGGCATGTCCTTCTCACAGCACTTTACCCTCCTACCACGCATGGCTGGGGCTAGTATTTGGCCCTGTGGGAGTTTCCAAAGAGAAAGGGCAGTTGCAAGGTTTCTACTGAGCTTCCAGACTCCTGAAATGTCAAAGACAAAAAAGAAAAAAGTCAGTCAGTCCTAAAGTAGTGGGGACACTTAGGGTGGAGAAGCCTCTTCAGCTATTGCAGCCATCTCCCCTGAAAGTCTGACCAGCAGGTTTGACTTTTGCATTTAAACATTTCCTTGGGATAGCAATATGCCCAAAGTTTGGTACCAAGAGGTTTCGGCACACAGAATTCTCCATTGTAAATTACTCATGACGTCTTAACCCAAGGGAGCTCCTTTTGTAGGGGCTTCCCCAGAGAGATGGTGGAATGAATAGGATTGCAGGGAACAGCTTTCCCTCTACTCCTACAGCCTAGACTTGGAGGTACATATTCCAGGAGACCTAAAACAGGACTGTAGCAATTCCTTGAGCTAGGGCTCAGGGTAAGCCCTCCCAGTGGTGCATGCTGATGATGTGGCCATTCCAGCCATTCCTCCACTGTGATGCTGAATGAGCCAGGTCAAAGGCTGGACTAAGGAAAGGAGAGCACAGCACTGTCCATCCATCTATCCATCCATCCATCCATCTGTCCACCCATTCAACCCCAACTGCCACAAACCAAGCCAAACAAGGAAGTCACATTTTCCTGAGAAAATATCCCATGCTACTCAGTAGCTTCCTAATTCTTTCTGGTTGTAGCTGAATGCTGTTTCTCAGGAGAGCCCATCCAGCCAGAGCTGTTTGCCTCAGCACTCAAAGCCTTTCCTATTTGCAGTTATTTCAGTTGCTGCACCTTCATGACAGGGCTGATACATTCAATTCTGACTGCAGCGGGACTGGGTGACAGCTGAAAACAAAAAGTACAAGCAATCCTGACAGTGCCTCACTTCAAAGAAAAGAAAAGGCAAGGTAGAAAAATGTTCTTGAGGTGATCTGGTGAAAAGGAGCTGCTGCTGAGCCACTGCATTCACTGGGGTTTTCCAAAGGTCACTCTCATCCTCCCTTTTTCAGCAGCCTCTCGTAGATCATCTGTGGTTCAGATAACATAGGCTTTACTGGGGCTCCCCACCTGTCTCAGCAAAACTTGATTATATGTGTTTTGCTTTTGTGGATATTTCCTCTCCTTGTTCTCTTCCTTACCTCTATTCTGTCTTTTACCTCAATATGGTCCAAACTGTCGTACAGTCATGGGCAGCTCTTATCCCAGGAACATGTGAATCCAATCCCACCAGAACTTTATAAACATCATTAAAATCTTTCTGTTAGGTCTGTCCTAACAGTGACCTGCATTGTGGTATCCTGCAAACAAGGTTTATGAGAACAGTAGCAAAATTTCATATACATTTATATATTTCCATATGTTTGTATAGGTGCATGTCTTTTACAAACATTAAAGTGTTCCCATGCACTTGTATTGTTGCACAGCAGCCTTTCGTGGGGATGTTACTGGCCTTCAAGCTTGCAGATGGGAAAACGGTGGCTTGGGTTGAGTGTGTAAAGGGTCACATAAGAGAAAGTTCAAAGTACTTTACAAGGTAATGTCCATTTCCAACTCAGAATAATATTTTCAAGTATTCTATCTTGTTATTATTTTGATACTTATTAATCTATACTGATCTTATTTCATATAGTATTGAACTCCTCCTTTGCGTTTTACACGCACATACACATATTTTGTGTGCACACACACAAAATTCTACTACAAAGTTCTTTGTCGACAGTGCTTGAAGTACTGCTGGGTCTAGAGATAAGAATAGGTTTGAACCAGACATCAAGTTGTCTCTGTCTCACAGGCTCCTATAGGAATATGAGCACTATGACCTAAAACAGTATGTGTCTCTTTTATTCACTAAGCATTACAAAAAAAACCAAAATACAGTGAAAAAATACTTATACAGTTTAATAAAACAAAATACCATATATTGTATTTAGTCCTGGTTCTCAACATTTTAAAGAGCTCTGTGGAACCCTGGGGTCTTGTTGTGTTGAAACACAAAAAGCAAACATCAGATTGTGTGCTAATGCACCTGTTAATACAGGATTGCTGTGGGACATAGGTGTGAAATGTTCCTTCTCTGCCCTGCTGCAGTGCTGCATCCAGGTTGGGAAACTGTTCTTTGAGAAAGATGTAATCTAACTAACTAAAAATAATTACCAGCAGAACAAAAAGGGTCGATGGATATCTAGAAAGTCTGACTTAATTTGGAAAGATTAAAAGAAATTAAGTGATTCAAGTCTAATGATTGAAAAAGAGAGGAATTAGAATAGCACATTTCACATGCACTGAAGATAGCGGCAGAATGAGTCATAAATAAATAAATTCATGTCCACTGTAGATATAAGAAGGTATTGGCTTAAAAGCAGACAAGGAGGATTTAAGTGAGACATCAGGAAAAAGCTGTCACGGCCCAAAGTAGACTAACATCTCTCAGTAGTGTTTGGGTAAACCTGGTTCTGCCCTGAGGATGGATCTGGGTGAGGTGATGTGTCACTGTCACTTCCCCCTGCATTTTTTACTTCAGAAGGTGATAGTCTTTGGAGGAAGTTATGTCCTAGAAGCATTTTTTCAGACACATTTCCAGCCACTGGAGGTTACTTTTTTTTTGGCAGTACCAGAAGACACTGCCCAATTTAATAGCACTGCTTTCTGCTTTTGTAGGTTGGGATTTCAAAGGGATCCTAAAGTTGCTCAACTTCCTTAGACTTTCAATGAGATTTGGACCTTTGAGTGCTTCTGATTTTGTGTTTGTTAAAATAAAATTGCAATTGCAGTGATAAAGGCATTAATATTAACAATATCTTATCTAAGTTAGAGAGCAGTGAGCAGGCTACACTCTGTTCTGGTTCACTTTTTATCAAGAGCATGTCTTGATGACTAGGAGGGGTCTAGGAGGGCCTTGCTCTGCCTGCTCAGAGTGTGGTTATAAATGCAGAGGATCATAACCAGCTACCTAAGCTATTGGAGAAACAGGAAGCAACAGAGTTGGACACTGTAAAGAGTGAACAGACTCTATTTCATGGCTGATTCTAGAGTTTGTCATGACTGAAAAGTGCATAACTTTTTCACCTTATACAAGCTTCCTGGGTGAGAGATGGAGAGTGGTATACAAAGAATAATACAAACTATAATACAAACTTTTCCATATTATCACATAAAGCAGCAGGCTATGTTTTAGACCACTTGTCCCTGAAATTTTCTCCTCTTTAATAAACTGTATCATTTGTTTTTTACCATTCAAAACCATCTAGATACATCTTCTTATGCTGAAATAGACCACCCTGTGCTCTCTGCACAAGAAAAGTAATTGGCTTTAAGTGCAAACAGAGAGCTACCTAAATAAAACCTCCTTCCTGGTCTGCATAGATAGGCAGAATAAAATGGGATGGCTTTGGGGGTGAGATGTCTTGCAGAGAAAAGAAGTTTCTCACTCCCAGCAGGACTGAGATGCATTAGAATAGCCTGGCATTCAAGCACCAGTGCTTATTTCTAAGAAGAGTGGCAATTTCACTTTGGTTGTCCTGGGAGATAATAAGCTCTTTAAAATCAAATATTTCCCACTCCTCTGCAGGGTAACCATGTGACTCCAAGGAAAATGTCCAACTCCAAAGCAGAGGGCATCTCTGCCATATGCAGAGAGTAGCTTCACCAGCAAAGGGGTACAATATCCACTGAGATTCAGGGAAGCCCTATTGCTCCCTTGGCATTGGATTGTGCTGCTTCTCAGCTCACTACTCATAGTGATCTGAGCCCGACCCACCATTTGTCCCTCCAGTGGTTTTTGTGGATCCAAGGTGAAAATTGTTTACCTATCCAGTCATTAAAATCATCTTACTTGAGACCTTATTTCTGTAGCAATCAAGACACTAAGCTACTAATATTATTAATATTAATGTTAATACTCTATTTCCAAGATCGAGCAGATGTGTATATGGGTTTGTTCAGAAATAGGACACCCTCCATTGGTCTCTAAATATCCCCTTAAAATCTTCAACATACCTGAAGCTCCTTTTTACCCCAGTTACTTCACTCTGTGGGAGAGGCAGCGTTCAGGGAGACAGGGAGAGTAGGAGAACAGTAAGAGAACAGTAAGAGAATAGACTAAAATCAGGCACACCACCAACCCCCCTTCCTTGTGTAATCTGTAGCCTTGTCGGTCATAGCAAGCCAATTAGATTTCCTCAGCACAGCGCCTATTCATGAGCCTGAATACTTTCTTTTGTTCAAGCACTGTCAACAGAGAACTTTGCTCTGAGCTGTCCAAATATTCTATAATTAAGATGAATTAGCAAGTGGAGAAGCAACTGCAGCAAGAAGAAATAAGAAGGAAACAATCGTGCAGAATACTAAATTCCTTCCTTGAGCTTTAAGTCTGAACTGACAGATGTGTGCACTTTCTTCTTTGTTAGCTTTTCTTTTCCTCTTCTTTTTCTTCCCCCTCTTTCCTTTGGTAACAGAAGAGTGAAAAGAACACAACTGACTAACTACTAAACTGAATCAGTCCTGTATCTTTTCTTTTCCCCACGCTACTCTTTACAGAGCCCTTTAAGCTCACAGAATTTCTCCCTATTTCCTCCCTGAAACACGGATTGAATTGCAAGAGTCAGGAGTGGGGGAAAGCAAGCAAACAGGGGAAATGTGTTCTGACACCTAAAGCCTGAAAGCACCGCTACAGGCATCAGAAAGTAGATGTCCTTTCTCTTGGAGAAAGTAGAGATTTAAATGGATTTCAACCTTAAATTTGAAGTGACTATAAGTATCCTCCAAGAGATGGGAATGTAAAAGGGGATCTTTCTTAGCTAGATATTCTTTTCTGTCTTTTCACTTGTGGTCTTCTGGCAAGTTGTGATGTTTGGCTGTGTCAGACTCATGTCCAGGAGCAGCTTTTTCTTGGATTTCCCCCCTGTGCAGCTTCCAAGCACAGGGAAAAAATCGAGCAACCAAATGGTAGCAACAAGCTTACACCAACATACTTTTCCCTTCTTGGATGACTTTTCAGTCTCACAGAGTCCTCAGCCCTCGGAAGAGGCTGTGGAATGTTCTTCTCTAGCCCTGTTTGTGCTGTTGTCTGATGGAACTGCTCCTCCCAAAAACAGCAGAACAGAAGATAAAACAGATGAGATAAATACTTTGGGTCTAATTCTGGGAGTAAAGCAAGTCTGGGCTGAGCCCATGGGTGGCATAAGAGTACAGCTCCTTCTTTAAGCATTATTTGGGAGATGATGGGACTACCTGTTTTCGAACAGCTTCCTGGTCCCCTCAGGAATATGAGCAGATGAAAATTAGCTTTCTGACTTAAGTGAGAAGGGATTGCTCAACTTGGGGCATAAAAGCTCCCTCACGAACTACAACTCTAGGCAAAGAAAGTCTGTGATGTTAAGGCAGAAGCTTAAGTGGATACTTATAAGCATTGCAGCTCCATAATTTTGGACTTACCTGTCCTTTCAATCATCATTTATGGACATATGGACAGGAAAGTCCATAGGCCTTTCCTAAAATGATTTGCTAGATGTGACTGAACTGTGTCAGGGGCCTAAAAACAGCTTCAGTCAGGAGGAGTTTCTGCTCGCAAGAGAAAGGGCCTAGAGACCAGAAGAGGTTTAATTTGCTTGGCGTATGCAATAATATTATTTGACATAATTAAAAAATTCAAATTGTTTAGTAGAACTTCATGTCCTCTTGCTGTTATAGGAGGTTCAGGCTTTTTCTTCCTCAATTTCTGCTTCTCTGCTGCATGACACTTCTTTTTGTCTAATAAAAACTCTTCATTTGGCACATGAAGTGGACCATTAGTCTTTAAAAAGAACCATAAGATGTGGCTTTAAATGTAACAGACTGTGAGTAAAGGCTTGCTAGGGCAAGGTGAACCTTTCAGTGTGGTTTTGCTACACGTTCCTTGGTGAGAGGTAAAGGGGGAAATGGACAATACAGCCCATTTTACTGGCAAACAAGTTCAAGAGTCCGGAAAGCTGCTCAGTCTCTTTCACCCTGAGGAAAAAAAAAAAAAAAAAAACAAAACCAAACCTGTTCAGTCCCCAGCAGCCTCCTTTCCCAGAGAGCTCTTGTGATCAAATTCAGCCAGAAACACTGGGAAGTAATGGTTGCACAGGAAGATCAATACGGAGAACATTCAGTATCCAGCCACCTCTGGCCCTGAGGGTCATCATTGCAGAAATGTAGCCATGTTCCTCATTACAAGCAAGACTGATGTATTTAGATCACCCTGCAGCTCTCCTTAATCAGCTATCTAATTTTAAGCCTTTGCATCAAGATAGGGAAAGGGAGGAGGGAGGGAGGTTATTGACAGAGTTCTTAAAATACTGTAGCAAAAACCTACATTTGTTAATCATTCTCTTTATCTGATTTAAACCCACAAGATATAATCTGCTCTTCCCTCCCTCAACTCCTTTATTCCCTCCAGGATTCACATTGCAAAGAGCTAATCAACTGAAAAAAAAAAAAAAAAAACTTTGATGACATTTCACACAGGTTCTCTGTATGGGATATCTCATTACTGACTTAACCCTTTCTTAGCTTTTTGGTTGTCTTAGAGGGAGCCTCAGCTCCCAAGCACTATTGGTCTGTCCTATGGTCAGTCACAACCCCAGCAATTTTCCATCCTTTGGGCTCATTTTAATTACATTTGCTGAGAGAGTTTTTTGACAGGAAATATCCAGTTGATCTTTGGAGGTCCCTTTCAATTCAGGATATTCTGAGTTTCTATGTTGGGTAGCTCCTGCTGTGAAACCCAGGGACTGTAGTCCCAGAAAGCATGAAAGAATTCTGACTTCTGCAGGCTGGTGATTTATTTGTATGTCTCTCTGGAAGAACAATGTCAATAAAAAGTTATTACAACTCTTTCTTTTCCTATAAAACCTAGTCAATAAGATATTACTGTGGTGTTTTGTTTTAAAGGAAAGCCTGGCAGCCAAGACCACACAGGGAAATAAGAAGGGGACAAGTAGGAATCCCCTAAATACAGAAGGTCTGTGTTTATCCCCCAAGTGTGTCTGAGGCAGCAGCTCAGGATCTGAATGTCATAAAAATGGACTTGATACACAGCCTAGGCAATCTTATGGTCTTTCACAGCAGCACTAGCTATGGAAGTGTCAGCTAGAGCCCTGATGCCCTCCTCCCTGTGGGCCATAGCCAAGATCCTCACAGATTGAACATCACTGTACTAGTTTATAATTCAGTGGTGGATTTGATTATTTTCAAGCCAAAATTTACCTAACTTGATTCTTTATTTGCTGCAGATCATCCCAGTTTATGCTGAAGAGCTACTGCAATTTGGGCTGAAATCCAAACAAGTAGACCTGCAATAAAACTATTACATGTGCTCTACAGCTGAAGTACAGAAGAGAATTGCCTGCAAAATCTGTCAAAGATTACCAGTTTGGTGGGCATCACCCATGTGCCTATGTCACACCTTTTTTACATATCTTGGCACACATGAAAGCCTAATGAATAGAGTCACTTAATAGTGGTGTAAATCCTACAATTTGACAGGCATGAAAAAAAAATCATCTAAAGTCCTAATTTTGCTGGTGCGTGCCCATCAAAAGCCTGTCCTCACTCAAAGTTGATTGACACTGCTGTCGTATTTTGTCTGTGCTGCAAAAACCCTTCTAACGAGCTCAAGTCTCTTGCATATCTCATCACCAACATGAGATGGGTCTCCAGCTAATGCTTCTTTGACCACTCATGTCCATTTTTTTTGCTATGATCAACTTTTACATAAACCAACAGCATTTGTTGGGAGTACTGACAAGAACTTGTTCCATTTGTATCAGCAACCACAATCCCAGAAGTAGTTGTTTCAGTTGAAAGAATATCAGAATAGATGAAGTGAAGTTAGTTGCTTCACACTGGATGTGCCTTAACAAACCTTCATTCTGAATCAAGCAAAGTATTTGGAAAAGGGTGGAACAGAAGGAAGGAAAACTTACTAAAGAATTACTATCCAAGGTGTCTTTACAGATCCACAGTTTGTCTGGATACTATAGATATCACAGGGAGAAAGCAATGCAGAAAGGAGTAGGTTGAGAGAGAGGATCTGTAACCTAGGAAGCTAATCCAGGTGACAAACTGGTGGGACCATTCCTTTCCTTACATAGTCCAAATGAAATACATGCATTTCCCAGAGTACTACAGAAAAAAACTTATCAGTCTGATGTTCACTAACCTCATTACTGTATAACTGATGACAGAAAGAAGCAGGGATGGGCTGGTTACAGCTAGTCCATTAATCAGGTCCCTGGTGAAGCATCTCAGCTAGAGTTAAAATTAAAGCTGGAAAATTAATCGGGACTTCACAATGGAAACCGCAAAGCATATGGTGTCAGCTAATGGAGAGGCTGTACGGCTGAAGCATCTGAAACTTTGTGTCTTCCTGAAATCTAATTAGACCCTAATGGAAGGAAGACTGAGTGAAGGCTCTTAATTGAAAATTACACTTCCAGTTCAATCAAAGCCTGCTTCCGTGTTGCTATTAACGGCCTTTTAAAAATAGCTGGATTCTACAGTGACCTTGCATACAAAGTGTTCACTTACAGGGAGTAGCTGTATGGATAATCAATGGATGCCTCAGTGATGGATTTGGACCCATTCTGTAATAATTTATGACTAGTGTGTATTGACCTGGTTACTGGGATGTTGTCTGTATGAATGAATATATGGTTTAATGTAATAGGAGCTGTCCAGAAAGAACAAACAAGCAGGTAAAAACGTCCCAAGGCAAGCTGCTCCTTGGAAAACACTTCAGAAGTGTTAAGAGATAATGCACAAAAACTGCCAGGAAAAAGTCAAATACCTAAAAGGGAAAAAAATTTTTCAAAGAAAGAATGATTGTTCTGTAGGTGGTGTATAAAGATCCAGGCTCAGTTTCACCTAACTATGGACACGTAATGAAAATACACAGATTAGTGAGTGAAGGTACCCAAGTGCAACTGCCGTAGGCTCCCTCTATAACTTCTGGGCCATTGCAGAGCCCAGTACCAAACAATTTATCTAAATGCCACTGGAAACCACAGGACAGAGATAGTGAACTGCCTTCAGAACAGGCAGCAGAATATCTCCATCAGGAGCAGCAGGAATTATATGACTGTTACACTTTGAAGATCCAGGCTAGAATTTGCTCAGCAGGGGATGCTTCGTAAAAGCAAGGTCAGAAGTACTGGCATCGTCTCAGACCTTCAAATTCAAGACTTAATAGTTTCCCTAGTTCTCAGCCCCATTCTGAAACTTTTCGTGCCAAGGCAGCTGAAGGCAACTCTGCTCAACTGTGTGAATCATTCCACTTTTCCCTTTGGTACACAGCCCAAAAGTACATTTCCCGTCTGTCTATATACTCTCTGAAGCATCCTGTAAGTTTGTTTGCTTGAATTTAGCAATACAGCAAGTTTGTCCTCTATTTCCCTCTCCTACAGCTCAGATTACCTGTCTCAACATTCCCCCAGACCTCGCACTCCCCATGTGTTTCCACCCCACTGCTCTGCCTTGCAGACTTGGAGGCCTCCTTGCAGCTTCCAC
Source organism: Chiroxiphia lanceolata (assembly GCF_009829145.1). NCBI lineage: Eukaryota > Metazoa > Chordata > Aves > Passeriformes > Pipridae > Chiroxiphia > Chiroxiphia lanceolata. The sequence continues at coordinate 25,348,175 of NC_045643.1, read as the reverse complement.
AACTTGTCCTACCAGTTTAATTTTTATGGTTTGGTTTACCTTTGCTCTCAGTGGTGGTTGCCGTGCTTCTTCTGATATCCAACACTGTTTATGATGCACACTATGAAGTTTTGCTCTCCTGAAACAGTCTTCCCCATCTGAAAGGCAATGATTCTTTCTGCATTAGGACTTTTTTCCTCCAAATTGTGTTTGAAAGTCCTGTGTAACTCACTCAAATTTCTTTCCACTCTTCTGACTCTGGCACAGTGTTACATAAGGGCTCAATGTCACTGGTTGCCTCTGATGTGAATTCTCCCCTCAGTATACTTCTGTCCCTCTCTCTCTCTTGGTCTTGAGATGGTATATAGGCTGTGACAGGAGATGCATGAGTAATCATTTGTTCATGGTTTGTCTGACAGTGGCTCATGGCTCAGTTTGATCAGCTCAAGCTTGGAATGGAGCAGAATCGGTGGGATTTTTACCTCAGTTGAGAAAGTAAAACTTAAGATTATCCTTTCAAGTTTTGGGCCATCTGGGGAACCATTTTCTTTGTGCAAGACATATTAGGTGATAGAGAACAATTTCTATCTAAAATCAAAATAGTTACAACTCTCTGGATTATTTCAGTCTGTATCCCCTCCACTCACCTCACAAAATTGGGCTTCTGCTGCTTCATGCAGCAGAGAAAGGTGAAGCAGTCCATCAATAAACCCCATGAGAAACTTTCTATTTCCACATGGGGATTTTCCCTCCTCTTGGGTTGTGCAGTGCAAAAAGTATGGAAATTACTCTTAAGAGTCTCTCTACAGTGACTAGTGAGCAGCTACAGGAATAGTTCTGCTTTAGATGGGGAAGCTTTAGTGAATCCAGGTACTTTACTGGAGACAACACAATGCAAGATAGTAATGAGAAAGGCAGCTGGCAAGCCATGATGACAGTATCAGAAACATAACCTAGTGATAATTTATAAGTGCTTAAAGCAACTCATGGAATAAAAGTGAAGTAAATGACCATCCAACCAGAGTTTTCCATGAGGTATCTCCATACACATTCCATAAATTCAGTAGGTAATTAATTACCTTGCCATGGTTAATTAGACAATTAGTTAAAATAACTGTATCAACAAAGCTAAGTAATTACTGCTAATAAATATCACATCCATGTGTATTTAAATTCCCACAGCCAGCTCTGCACTGATTTACAGATGGTGTCAAATAAACACTATTTCCTTCTGATTCAAACTGAAGAATCCTCTATTTGGGTCACCGTGATCTTACACCTAGGGCCATTCCAGACAGGTGCCTTATATCACAGACTCATAAAATCATTAAGGTTGGAAAAGACCTCTAAGATCACCAAGTCCAACTGTCAAGCCAGCACCACCACCATTAAACCTTGTCCTCAAATGCCACATCCACACGGTTTTTGAACACTTCCAGGGGTGGCAACTCCATCACTCCCCTGGTCAGCCTGTTCCAGGGCTTGACAATGCTTTCCATAAAAAAGTCTTTCCTAATACCTAATCTAAACCTACCCTGGCACAACTTGAGGCCATTTCCTCTCAGGCTTATAATTCCAGATAGGAATTCAGAAACTAAGAAAGTACTAACATTCAAGTGGCATAGTCTTCCAGCAAAAAAACCTTGTGCTACTTTATTCCTTTGTATACTAAACATCACAGAGATGTCTGGACTGGTCCTGCCACTCTGTAAAGACTGGAAAGCTGAGACATCCAAGGGCAAAGGGATGGTTCTTGATGACCACTCAGCAGAGGCAGAGAGCTGGCAGTTGCTCCTCACAAAGATAAGAGCTGAGATGGTCAGTGCATCATGTCTACTTATAAACAGAAGAACAAAAGCAGCCACTACTATTTGGTCCTGTAACAACTGCAGAGTGCTTTTCCACCAGTAACACTACCTCTCTAGTTTTTATCAGAGCAACGGATGGGGTTTTATACGTCAACATCGCAAGCTTTAACACAGGGTAAGTGCCCAGCCCCTCTGCTTCCCTTACACGCCTCACTCCAAACAACCAGCCATATCAATGTGATGCTCAAATCAGCTCACATTTGACTAAGTCTAAAATGAGACTCCTTCTGGGGCCAAAAAACAAAAAGAGGATGTACCTGTCTTGGAATGACAGAGGGTGGAGAAGCAACAGTAATTGCTCCAATTCTCCCTATTGTCATTTTGTTCCATTGACTTTATTCAGAGTGAAGTCATTTACTAATATTTTATTACATAGCTGAGAAACACTCAGGTGTGCCTGACCATCATCCATAGGTTTACAGTGGAAAAGCTGCACAGTGACATTCCATCATACATCATACATGGACAGTCTCTTGAGTACCACACAACAGTTACATCAGACAGAGAGGTAACTGGACCAGTGCCAGGATCCCAAAGACAGGTAAATTCCAAACAGATGCAAAGAGAACACTCTAAACCTTGTTATGGCTGTTAGAGCACTAACAAATCAAAGGAAGTCATGACTCCTCCATTTCTTCATGGTATTATGTCAAAGTTACAGACACTTGATTCATTGAATTTCTTTCTTTTCCTAATATAATTTTCCAGGTAGAAACTAGGCAGCTCCACTTCTATGAGTTATTCACTCTTCTTCTTGTCTAGTCCATCTATTCTCTCTGCTATTGCTTCTTCTGAAGATGTCTTCCGGGTAACCTCATATCTTCTTTAATTTCCACATATCTCTTTCCTCTGCATGTCTGGACATTGTCAAGTGCAGTTAATTTCGGATAGGTAATATCCTTTTGATTCAACAGAATATAAAACTACATGGGGGGTATTTCCTCACCTCTGTTAGTGGAAAAATCTTCCTACTCAGTGTTAAGATCCCTTCATAAGTTTTTATTCTCCAATGTGTCTGGGTTTTTTGCTGTCTAGCACTTCAGCAATTGCCCACATCTTACAAATTGCCCACAAAAATATTATATTTGAGGTAACATTTAAATGGTAAATTCTCTTGCTTGCTCTAGTGGGTTTCTGAGTAGAAAGAAAAGAACTTTGATCTATTTCAACATTTTTGAGGAGAAAACAGGTATAATTCTGCAGCCTGAGTTAAACAGGATTCTGGAAAATGTGATCTAGTGATCTTAAAAATCCACGTGTCTATTAATTAGCCCACTGACAAAACCTCTGATTTCCAAAGCTTTATTGTAAGACTATTTCTAAGCTTCATGAGATTGAACCAACCAATGTATAATATGTCACATGAAAATGGGCTTGGATATGACACACTGTGATTCAGATGTCCCCTTCAATCCAATTCTGAGCTACCACCATCAGGTTTCAGCCTGTCTCATCAGATTGCCAAGACACCATGTTTTTAGGGGCAATATGCTCTCCATCTTTACTCACAGAACCAAACCACACTGGGATCCAGTGAGAATAAATGCCTCCAACAAAGCACAGGGGAACTTTTTGATGATTTATGTATTTTCATAGGACCAAAAAAATTTGGCTTCACTTCTTCCTGAATGACCCTAGTCAATTAATTTCACACTTCTGTCCATCTGCAAAACAGAAGCAATGGAAGTGATTTCTCTTGTAAAGTGCAGTAAGTTGTTTTCATGGCTGATATGGAATAATAGATGCTTCCAAAAATATTTCTTATTATAGAATCTGGGCCTTTCTCCATCAGATATTCACCTGCAAGCACAGAAGAAACAGTTCCTTTGCAAATCTGCATCATAGTTGAGGGGTGAGTAATTATCCTACTTACAGATAGTGAGGTTTTTGTTATTACTTTTTAGGTAACAATAGAAACTTAAACATGGTCTTCTGACTTCTCTGTCTTTTCCCACTTCTTTTTTGGTTCTCTAATCAAAACCTTTTTCATATTAACAGTAAAGAAAGATTGGGAGAAACTAAAAACTAGAAATCAGAGCAAGGCTTTCACAAGAGCTAATCTTCCTTTGACAATTCAAAACCACCCTCAAAAATAACCTAATCACCTGCCTTTGCCACTGCCTCTGTGAACACAGAGGGAGCTTTTTCCTTCATTTTAATTGTCCTTATGCCTTTTTGGTTATACCCTTTCCTCTGTTCTGTTCAGTGCTATCAAATACTGAAAGAAGACATTGGATTGCAGCCCAATGCATTTTGGCTGAATCAAAACTCATGAGTTTCAAGTTTCTTTCCCTATTCACAGACACACAAAAACCTTTCTTACTTAATGAATTTTCATCAGAGGCCTCTTACAATTTGGGCAACTATTTTCTCACACAATTTAGTTTTTTAAAGGTTCACATCTGCTTCTCTGAGGTTAGTTTCCCTTCATTGCCTTAATAAGTAAAACCCAGAGTTTCTGACTAATTTGATACTAAATAGCGCTGCTCAAATTGAAAATGAACCTTTTTGTCTATTGCCAGTTGACAAATTGGGAGTGAAATTACAGCTCTGCAATGGTTAGAAGAGCTTTTCAAGTCAGATGTGTTGCACATTTCATATCTGGAATTCAAAACAGGTAAAGTGGCCACAATGTTTGAGAAAATGACAAAAAGTTTGAGAATGAAAAAAGTGATCCATTCTAGTCTAATAATTCTCTGATACTGTTAGCTACAAATTTAAGAATCGAATAGTATTTTTACCAAAAGCAATAAACAAACATAACTCAGGTAAAAATCTTCATACATAGACAGTTAATATTTTTCTTTCGATATTTGCTCTTTAAATTTTGTCTCCATACATTGAAGTTGGATCCAGAACGACTTATTAGAAAGTTTCTTAGTATTAATATGAAAGTGAAATAACAGTTGGATTCTAATATCTTCATCTATACATATTTGACTATGCCTGGGATACTGATGCCTCATGCACTCAGAAAATCAAATCTATTGTTTTAAAACAGTATTTCTTCCACACAGACTTAGCTTTACAAATCCCACATTTCGCACGTTTTACACAAGTTTTATTGCCATTCTTTCAAATGCTCCTGAAAATATTAAGCACAAAAAGCCTTGAACAGTATCCCATGGAAAGAACTGATGCTCAGCTGGGAAAAGAGTTCTTAGGCTTTCCCCTGCCACAGTCGTGTCTGCTGCAAATCTCATCTGTGCAAGAAGCAAGAATTATCTCAGACTACATGCACTGGATCAGACTCCCACAAGATCTAGAACTATTTTGAAGTTTTTTGGAGAGTGCAAAGTATGTGTTTTCAGTCTGCTTTCCCCAGAGACATGAGGTGATAGAAGCAATAAAAAGAAAGGTGAAACTCATAAGAAGAATACCGCTTCTCATATTAACCTTTCCCATAGCAAGAGGGAGAAGGAAAATGTAAAACACATGAGCCAGATGCTACAGAACTTAACACATAACTGAAGGACTAGGATCCTAGAAATTCATGGCTGAAAGGAGCTCAAAAGAACTTGTTTCATCCTCTTAACAACTAAGTGGACAGAATAGACATAGTTTATCACCTGTGAGAGGTTTTTCTCACTCATCCTTAAACATTTTCAGGTCCAGAAACATACAACCATTTCGTATTATCCATCCCAATACTCATCTGTGCTTCCAGGTAAAGAGTGGTACAATGTTTCAAGACAAGAAACTAGCACATAGAGTATACTGGAAATAGTTGTAAGTTTTAATAACATGATGCTGTACCTCAGCAAGGAACAGTTTTCAGGAAGACTAATTCAATATAAAGAATTATTAGACTAACTCATAAAGCTTAAAAAAAAAAAAAAAAGGCAAAAAAACCCCAAGCTTTCATGCATACAAAGCCCCTCACATCCTTTCATGTTGTTATTCACCAGCTGTGCTCAGACCTCCAAAAGTGCAATGCATCTAGTACCTCAACCCAACAGGTGATTGGTGAGACTTAAACTCCTGAATCTCTTGGGTGATTCTGAAAACTCTCATTTTTTATGAACAAATTCACCCCTTATGTGAAGTGAAATCACAATTTCCACTTTTCTCATCATCATCTCATTTGTGGAGCTGCCTCTGTAACAGCACTCTGTAAAAGATACTCCTCCATCAAAGTGGTCACTATCTTCCATATGTCTCTCTCATGCTTGGATAGATTAAAAAGCTGCTGTTCGTTTCTTTCTGAGGGAGTCAAAACTCACAGAGACCCACTATGCTGCAGAAATTTTACAGGGATTGCAGAAGAATACAAGTAGCAGGGAGACATTTAAGCCTCTCCCTTATTTTTCATCTAAAAAACTGTTTGCAGTCATGAAACAGTTTCTAGACACCTCATTCAGTGCTTCTGGCAGCATTTCGATTCATTTTAGCTTATGGCAATGCCTACATATACCTCAAAATGCAGAAAAACTTTCTGAGATCCTTTCAAATCACTTTTGTAAGTGGAGCAATCCATGCTTGACCTACATACAAATCATTTTGAGCTTCACCACTGTAATTCAAAGTGGCACCTGCCAGTTAACAACAAAATCTCTTTATTACTTGAGCAGGAGAAAGAAATTCAATTTGATTTGTAAGTTCACTAAGGATACATCTGTATTGCAGGGCTGCAGAGGGAGAGGTGAGTGATATTTTCCTGATCAGTCTGAGTGTCCATGTCATCTGGCTGACTTTTTGCAGCCCAAGCTGTATCCTAGGAAAGGCTCATCCTGAGCTACAGCAAAGTAAAGCAGTAGTCAGGTAGGGCAGCAAACTGAGAAGGAAAGGAAAATCACATCCCATAGTGTAGAAGAGATGGAGTAGCCACAATTATGGTCTGCCTCAAAGAGGAGGTCTCTTGGGTGATACTCTCCAGTGCTGGTAGATCTTGTTCCCCATGCTAAGCAGCAAATGACTGGAGCAAGTTCTTGCTGTCACAGCATCACTAGTACTCAAAGCAGCTTGTTTAAAATCATTAGAGGTGCCTTCCCTTGACTTAGTCACGTTTCCCAACTGTGGTGTGCTTTAGGCAGCTAGCAGGATATTTATGGTATTACAAAGGCAGCTGTCAAAGAAAAATAAAGACACTGATTGCTGTGATAAAGGAACTGGAACCTGAGGAGTCTCATAGTCAGTTCTTATTGCTGACAAGGAAACATCATTTTTCAGCTCCAAAACAGAATGCAAGCTTTAGCTAGCCATGTCTTATGGAGCACCCCAGTGGTATAGCAGCTGCACCTATTTTAACTAGGTAAAATGAGTTATAGAGATTAAACTCATTAAAAAGGCAAGTTGAGGGGTTTTTTGCAAGCTTTCCAGAACTATTGTTGTTCCACCACTTCACATCATGGGAAATGTAGCTGAACTTGTTTCTCTTAGGAGAAAAATGGGTACGAAGTACAGTTGCCTGGAGGTACCATAGACATATCGCTAACTTAGAAAAGAAATCAGTCTTTACAATACTCACATTTTTATCAAAAACTATTTTTCCCCAGAAAACTGACATCTTTGTTTTTTAAAAGCTAATTTTTAAGCAGAAAAATTGACTGGCCTTTTTTTCTAGTGCCTGAGCCTACTCTTGCTCTGGGAGACAGAACTCCAAATTACTGTGTGTTCCACAGTCTGCCAATGGGAACACAACCTTCCACATTCCCTCCCTCTGATTCTTCACAGTACAGAGAATATGAGTCATTCCCTGTTATAATGCTGGCCAACAGTAAACCAAAAAACCATCATGAAAACAGAAACATTCTGAGGGCTTAAATCAAAAATATTAGTCAGACCAAGATTGGGGTGATGAGTTAAAATGGAATTCCTTATTATTTTGGTTTTCTCTTCATAAAATGAAATAGAAAAAGCAAAAAGAGATTCCACAGTGGAGGAATTTCTTGCCATGCTGAGTCTGCAGGGCCAAGAAAGCTCTGTGCTTTTAACAAATGTGATCAGAGGAGACCAGTCCTCATTTTCTTTACAGGGAAATGGTTTACCTTGAGCTGCCCTCCCTCAAACATACTCACAGAGTCCTCCAAAACAGTGTAGTGTATAAAGCCTGCTGAGCCCGTTATCCCTACAGAAAACTGCAGATTAAGCTGAGTCGGCACTGCAAAAATTAGTGTGCATGATGAAGAGCACACTTATTTACCCTCCAGTTATAACAACAAATCACAACCCATTTTCATCAGATGGCTGTCAGCACATGTGCAAAAGTTAAGACCTGGCCATTGGCTCCTGCCTTTTAAGGGCAGACATGACTCTCAAACGATTTTTTTCCCACTTTTCCCTTAATTTCCTCCATGCAGCTGAATTGCCCTCCTTCAGTCTTCCCACCTGAGAGACAAGCTGTCAGTCTTCAGAGCTGAATGGTCGAGGCAAAAGCTACTGCCTCTCTTTCAGTGGTTATCTGGGGAACAATACTCGGCTAACGCACTCTTCAAATCAGTTGGTTGGTACAAAAGCAATACCAAAAATAGTGACTGCAATGAGATAAAAAGAAGGAAACACGTTACAGTTCTGGTAATTAAGAGCTATGTCTGCCTGCACTTGTGATGATTTTCTACCACTGGGAGACCTGGAATCAAGACTAGGTAGCTTTTACAGTCAAGCTGTGGATGAAACAAGAGTCAATACAGTGAAGCAGTCTGGTCCACCAAACAGAAAATATCAGAGCAGATAGTTACAGCAGGGTTTTTTTAACCTTCTGAATTAAGAAACAGCCAGACAAGAAGACTAAAAGACATAAAACAGTCTGGAAATTACCCCCTTAGAGTACATGCTCTGACAACATTAGCTCCAAGTGTTTCCATCTGTTCAGTCTTCCAAGCTGAAGGCGATGTTACTCCCAGTGTGGACATCATTTCCCTGTGTCCGTGTTAATGGTGAACCTCTCCAAGCTGTCTTATCTAGATCCACAAACTACAGGTCAGCCCTGCTGGAGCTGGAGTGTTCACTCCAGTACTGCTGTCTGATGCAAAGCTCCCAGCAGAGGCAGATCACATCGCAGTATGTGTGTCTACCAGCAAACATCAAATTGGTTTGCAGTAATTCCTTACATTCCACTTGTATTTGAAACCTGAGTGCCTCCATATTCCCAGCACAAAGAGGAAAGTTTGGAGTAAGACACGAAATTCTGCCTGGGAAGCAAACATCAACTCTCTTCAGGGCTTTGCAGCTGAGCTCACCTCAAGGGAGATGGTTGTGGATGGGAGCTGTCAGCAAGCTTGCTGCCTCATTCATTTTTTGTAGTTGCTTCAGTGGTTTCCTGTATCAGTTGTTCTGCAACAATCTAAAGCTGACTCCATGAAATCCCAGAAAGCCCAGAGACCACCTCCTTCCAAAGAGCCATCTATTGATTGCAATTATTGATAATAACATAGATTCATAGAATGGTTGAGTTGGAACGGACTTTAAAGATCATCTAGTTCCAGCCCCCCTGCCATGGGCAGGGATGCCTTCCACTAGACCAGGTTATTCAGGCTGTCACACATACCTGATGTCTCTCATAATACTTGCAGCATGGGGATTTGTTTGGGCTGGCCAGAAAATTTTTTTCAGTGAATGCTGGATAAGAAGACTGTATTACTTGTAGCTTCCAGGTTTTTCTTACTGTTTTGGTACAGTAGTTTTTTCCTTGCCAAGAAGTTCCCTGCCCAAGCACTAGGATCACACTGCCTCAGAGACATGCCCCTCCAACTCGAAATCCAGGTTGTAATTACCATGCAGGCACTTCAGAGAGACAGCAAAGCCCACTCCTGCTGAGCCCAGCTGTGGATATAGTGTTGTTTGGAATTTTCTTCTACAGTCATACCCATAATAAACCAGGACATCCTCCTTCCTCACTTCAAAGATGACTCCAGCAAGAATTACTGGGACATTTTTTGGCCTTGCATCAGCCAGGGTATGATCACATTGCGAGCACACCTGCTTACTGGTAACAAACAGCACCATATTGTAAGCATGAAGCTGTCTTAGTTTAATACTTACACATAGTTTGGCATGTTTTTCCTCCAATGATGCTCCATCCCAGGGTGATTGTGAATGCAGATCTATTTTAATGTTAAGGGAAGCTTCCAATTCTTTTACTTTATTAAGCTGTTTGTTTAATAATCTCACACTCAGTTATCACAGGGAATTGTGTTTACATGGGGAAAAAACAAACAAAATACGAGCCAATGTTCTTTATTGCTGAAATTAACCTTAGCACTAATGATAGGTGAGCTTTCTCATATTTCCAGCCCCAGTACAGTAGAAATAAGATGAACAGCAGCTCCTATGACATCACATTAGGAAACCACTCAAGGTAGCTATTATTTTTATCTTTTAAAAGTCTAATTTACATAGTTATTAATTAGGCAAATGTGGCAAGTATGAATGCACAAAAGTACTCAGGTTATCATATTCTATTGGCTTACCACAGCTGCGTTTTCAGTGACTTCATTGTAATGTGAAATCATACTCTTATTTTACTTAGCCAGAAAAACAAAACAGAGTTGGAAGTCAAAAAAAACCCACCCTGTTTTTATGAAATTCATTAATGGTTTTAAATATCAAAGCATTTTTTCTTTCAAATTATTGAAACCTGTTCCAATGACAATAGATTGACACATCAATTTTATGGTAATGGAGCCTGCAGTTGGTAAAACAATACAGACACAGGATCACAGAAATGTTGGTGGGATGGGACCTCTGGAGGTCACCTAGTCCTACCTACTGCTGAGCACATGAGCTGTGTCTTTCTTTGGCCCCAAAATGCCTGTTCTGACTCTGGTGCATACCTACACAATAGCAAGTCAGGGCAAATTCAGTGCTCCATGCTCAGGAGGACGATCAGTGGGGAGGACAGAGCTTAACTCCAGGCAGAGCAAAGTGCCTGTCACCTGCCCACAGTGTACCAACCTCTTTGTACCAGACTGTCGAACCTCGGTTACTGTCCTGAGATGGTCTGTGAGAAGTGATAGGAGCAATCTTTTTCCATTTGAGCAAAGATTCCACAAAGCCAGGCAATATGAAGTGCATCTTTCCTGCAGCTAATCACTTTTTAGGCACCAGGTCCCCCAGGGAATCAAAGAAATGCCTGAGACATTCTTGTTGATTTGAACTGCACATGCCGGAGCAGCTGTGTGGGGGCACACTATCCCTCTCAGATCATTGCAAAATAATTAAGGGCTTTCTTCACCACATGGATAATTATTATTGTTCAAAATGCATTGATTCATTAAAGAATTTGGCTCAGAAACAATAACTCCCTTGCTCCTGGGTAAGGAGGCTGTTGTATAGCTCAGCCTTGGCTTCTGGTCCTTTCTGCTACAGTTTCAGTATCTGATTATTCACAGGTTGCATTCCTTCCAAATTCTTGTTTTTAGAGGAAGCTGCGCTAGAGAAGATGGACTGAAACTAGGGTTTCCAGAAGGAGAAGCAGCAACAGACTATGTCAAATTTTTCAAAAGCTTGCTACGTTCAAGGAAATCAGATTTGAACTTCCCTGGGAGTAAAGCTTTCAAAAACCAAGGCCCAAGGTAATGAGGAAGGTTAACACCACCAAATACTGGACATTCCATGTCATCTTATCCAACTCCCTTCATGATATAAATGAGATAATTCCATCTTGTACTCAGTGTGGCAAGAAAGCACATCACCCAAAAGGCAGCTTTCCCTGATTTGATGACTTCAAAATAGACCAAATCCATACAAAGCTAAAAAATTCTCCTCTGTCAGTTCAGAGAAAGATGGGAGATATGGACTGAATTTTCCTTCATCCTATGCTTCAATTATTTGTTTGTCACACAAACAAATAATTCTTCAGCTCAGTTTAGATAGGGCATTTGGTTAATTTCTTCCAGGAGGAGGAAGTTGAGGTCCACACATGGTTTATTTGCAAATATCCATAAAATCAACTCCCTCTGAGTAAGTGATGACTTGGGCAATCCTTTGTGCCTGTCTCCTTTTGTCCATCTTTGAGAAGTTAATTTGGCTTCTTTCTCATTCTTACAAACGTGCAACCACTAGAAATTAGACTAAAACTAAGAGCTAGACAAGACCTGTACGTTTCTACACCACCACCCACACTCTCCCACATGTATTTTGCACTCTGTTTCCATACCAGTGGAGGTTACTCTCATTTCTTATAGAAACTTAGTCACCTTTTACATCTATCTGAAATACTAGGTAATGGCAACACAGAGGTGTCAGAAGTTTTTCACCCAGACAGCAGCCTCACCCTATAGGTATCTAACTAGGAATCCCAACAACTGTGTACATCTTCAGTTCTGAATAGCAAAGTCAGGCCCTAACTCCTTAGAGCACCTCTGGAACTAGCTGACAACCTCAGGTTTAGTGTAACTAGGCTGGCACATCTTGGGATATATTAGGAGTTTTCCACCCTTAGGAAAATGATTAACAGAGCTGCAATTTCAAGGTTTCACCCTTTGAAAAGAGCAGGGCAGCAAGGTGCTGTCTTCCCAAGTGTCCCTCCCATGTTCAGTGGCCAACAGACCATTTCTCAGCACTTCCTGTGTTTCATGAAACATGTTTATACATCTTGCTGCCATGAAAAAAAAAAATAACAACTAGCTATCTCTTGTGGATGAATTCTGTTTTCTAGTGATCAGTACATCTGGCTACAAAGTACAGCACAACTGAGAGCTGCTCTACATTTATAGCAATGAGTTCAAGAACACAACATTCAGTTCCTTTACATACTGCACATCCTAGAAAAATGCTTCATTCTTGAAGGCACGCATTTTTCCTCGATTAAATACGAAAGCTGTTCAAACCCAAAGATGACCCTTAATTAAGGCTTTAAAAGCGCTTGGTTAGAATTACCTCCTTGCTCATTTTGGGAAAGTATAATAAGAAGTAACGTGATAATATGCAGTGCTGTAGTTTTGGAGTAATTGCCTAGTATGTATGAACTCTGTGAGGCCTTTTCCAATTACATTTGTAGCTTGCTAATGTTTGGGGATTTTCCAGGATAAATTACGTTAATTGTGTTCCTTGGATCTGTTTTCTACAAAAAGCCCAATAAACAGCAAGAAGAGGGAGGGAGAGAATTAAGTGGCAGAGTTAATTAGATTAGACTTGTGCTGTAGTGAAGTAGGAAGATTCCACTAAATCCTATAATAGGCCCTAATGAGGATTTTATCATGCTTGTTAAACGGGTCATTTAGTTGTGTGACGGGGCCGCTGAGTATAATGTAAAAACTGGTTAATAAAAAAAAATTCTTCTAATTGCACACATAGGCAAAGCAGTATCAAAAGAGCCCAGCCAAATGGAATAGCCTCCAACCAAATACAGGAAAAACTCTGCAGTTCCTGAAGTGGTGAACATGTAATGTGATTAGGCCACTTAATTTTCCTTGACTGGCATAAAAATTATTGCTCCATGAGTGATTTATACTGCTCAATAATTTAATAATCCAGATTGATCAATATAGAAATTCCTTTTTTCCTTCTTTATTTTGGTTTTTTTGGGGTTATTTGTGTTTGGTGGTTTTTGTTTGGTGGTTTTTTTTCAGAGTGGGTAAAAATGAATATAAATCTGGTCCCTTTTCTTAGTCTTTGTAGAAATATTCATAGCAGAGCCACTGAGTACTCTGACTAATCTCCTGCCAGGGATGGGATAAGGCAATCTTTGTATTTTGTTTACAGGTAGCAGCAATCACACAGAAAAATGAGAGTCCTAGAAAATCACTCCATAGAGGATGCTTCCTTATGAGTTTTATTTTTAATTTGAAGACAGAGTTCTGAATGTCCTGCCTAATACTGGTCACAACAACCCATATCTGCCCTGAATTTGCCAAGGGGTGTGAACATCCAATACTCTCTTGGTTTTCTATTCTCCCTCCACTGAGACAAAGCCCAAAACACTAACCTTACCAATGCAGACACTTTTTTGAGGCTACATTTAGTAATGAAGAAAAGAAGCAAATCTAGGCCATCAGCAAAACAGGATGAAGGATACCAAGGATACCATTTGATCCATCTGCTTGTCAAAGTCCACAAATTCAAGGTGAGACATATGACAGGGGGCTCTGAGCTTAAAGGTCTCCTGTCTACGGGAAACCTCTAAATAGTTGTTCACTACAAGCTACTTTCTTGGACAACATCTGGCCTCCATGTCTTCAGAGACAGAGACCATACCTTCCCTAGCTGTTATTTCAGACCAGAGCTCACCACCACTATATAGAATAGCACAAGATGTGTCCTCTGATATGGCCTAGCCTTTGATTACTCTTCCAATTATGCTCTCAAAGATGTTCTCCTGTGTTCATGTCTTCCTTCAGCATTCAGCTCAAGCAGCAGACAGTGTCACGGCTCACTGGCAGACTGCTAGGGCTGCATCTCTGATGCTTCCTTTCTTGCGCTTTAAAACATCAATTTGTTTCCTCAAGGCCCCCTCTGCAGAAAGGGTTTGATTTATATCAATCTCCATGGCATGTGACAGGGACCAGGTGGTGATTGAGCAGAAGACCATCATGACTTGCACCCGTCCAGCAAATGACAGTCATTACCCTGAGTACCCCACCGAGACACACCAGCTGCTGTGCCTCCAGCCCAGCTTGGTGACACTCCCAGAGGCAACAATACGGGAGAGCAGGTCATTCATAAATGCCTCTTCCAGCATCCAGTGCTCTGATGCCACAACAACCAAACATCTGCTGGGTAAAATCAAAACAAGAAGTTCAACTCTTTCCTGCTTATTTATTCTACACTAGTGATTTTTCAACCTCTTTCAGTTTGTAGGAGTCTAAGCATATTCTGGTGGCAGCATGTGAAACCCCCTGCAGTGATTCAAGCCAATTGCTAATCAACTTTGTTTTCTAAGTTCCCTTTTCAAGAATGTTCTAGAAGAGACCCAGAACTAGCTACAGGTAGAATATCACTTTCTAATAACAATATAGTGAGTAAAATAAAAGTAAAAATACCTGCCCAACAAAAGCATGGCAACACCAGGCCATATACCATTGGTATAGTAATCGCACATGTGTCTGACCTTGTTTAAAATCTAAATTTTAAGTGTGACAAATACAATCCTTACAGAGCAGCTACCAGAACTGGCTAAATTTATGGCAGCTGCCTAATCTTCTTTCCTTGAGTCCTTCTTATGACCATCCTGTGCCACAGTAGCTCCCCAAAACTAGGTAAATATTAAGTAGCTTTCATTGCTTTGCAAGATCTATATCTTCATTGCACTAAGTCCACCTGTATCATTCTATCATCCTTTGTGTGGGCTTAGTTTGTGATCACTGAATTCCCTTCTCTGTGCTTCTACAGCCCTTGACACAATGGAGTCCAGTCTATATCTGGATTTTGTCCACACTACAAACATGCAAACGTTAAAGTATTGTTATCTCTTAGAAGTAGCTGCATTGCAGCGTAGTTCCTGGGCCACACGGGGGCAATGAACAGATAAGGTTACAGATAAGGTGACCTTATAGATAAGGTGACTCCTGCATAAATAAACTAGCACCACAGTTTGGCTTCCTTGCTTCCTTGCTCTGAGTTTTCAGAGCTATGTTCAGCCAGATTACTATGAGCCAATTCTCCTGTTCTTTGATACCTGAACAGCCCTGTCAGTTGACATACAGAAATGATCCCAGTCGCTCACAGCCAGGCTCCAAAACGCAACCCTATCGGTGATCCTGCAAAAACCTCCAGCTCCTGTTCACAGTCTATTTCCTCAAAATCATGTTAACAGTGAGTGTAGGGATGCTGAAGAACCAGCTGAGATAGCAGGTTAAAATCACACTGGGGGTCAAAGCCACAGCAATGCCAGCCAGACAAGTAGGTTAATGCACTCTGAAAGGAGATTGGAGGGACCCTTGCTTTCATCAGGGACTGTTGAAATGGTTAAAGCCAAGTATAGGCTCTGTTGCCGTATCAATACCATGCTACATCTATCACAGTACAAAATGTAACTGCTTATAGTGACTGGACAGCATATTGCCCTTTAATGTTTCATTGCACTTCACATTGCACAACTCAGTCTGCTACTCCCAGCTTGCAGAATTAAGTTCACTTTACTGAGTCATTTTGCCAAGGAAAGACTTCTGCTTTTGTTGATCTAGTCGCCAAAATTAGCTGCGTATGGGTGCATTAACATATCTATGAGAACATCCCTCAAATATACAGCTATGACTAATAACACAGAAATGCCTAACAAACACGAACTACCAAATGTGATCTATGAAAAAAGATTCAGACAGTTGATGCCAAACTGCTTGCAGGACAGGGGAGAAGATCTGGTAATGGTATTCAAATAAGTTAACAGTTGTCACCAAGGGAGAGAAAGCCTCTTACTTTGACTTTGGAGTTAGCTCTGTTTTGAACAGGAGGCTGTTCATCCAATAGCTGCCCAACTCTCTGCTATAACATCCCCTTCTGTCCATTAGAGACAGATCAAAAACAGTGGGTGTAAACTGCAGTAAAGAAGATTTAAATTAGATATCAGGAGAATTAGGATCTAGGTAACTCAGAAGAGTGTGATAGCTCTTGCAAAGGCTGTTATCCTGTTCCATCACCCTGGAACAGCCTCTGGGATGGAGGGATAGGATTAGATGATCTGTTGAGTCTCTGCTATACATTTGATATCTGTGATTTGACATGTTTCCTAACAAAAGCTGGGCAAATAGGATGTACATGAAAAGACTGTATTTCTTCACAGCAGAACAGATTTCTCTTCCAATCAATGAGGCTCCCAGAGCTCAAAGTGCTGAAATAAACTCAAGATATTTTAATTGGCAACTTTCTTTTTTTAAACAATAAAGAATTAATATGGGTCACTTCTGTTGTGGAGCAGCAGACTGTCTGTCAGGCACAGACAAGACTTATATAACAACTAGATGGAAAATGCTGACTTTATGTTCTCTTCTATTATGTTTGTGACCTGGACTTCTCCCTTTTCTTCCTTTTTTAAATATTTCTCTCTTGCTTTTTTCTCCTAATACCAAACCCTGAAAACATCCCAACTTGCCAAGCTCTCTTCCTACAGACAGCTGAAGCTGCTAATTGCAATCCCACCAGTGAAACACAGACCTGCCCCTCATCTATCCTGTACCATTCCTGTCTTTCCCTTGCAGTTAATGAAGTGTCTCACACTGAAGAGGGAGTAGTTTGTAAACCCAGCTTTCACCAAGATACTTACAATGCTGTGCTCACAGCAAGGAATTTGAAGCAAAGCTCTCTAAAAATCAAAGGAATGAAGAACTATCCATTTTTTTTGAAACCTAGGCAGAACTGGAGTTGACTGTACTGCATGGGCTTTGGATTCTATGCACAGCATCTCCTCTGAGACAAACTGCTTGCTTAGGCCCTGATGTAACACAGCAAGGCTGTACTCCAAGACTCATTTCTTTGTTATTTGTCAAAAGGTCAAGAACACTTTGTGGATACAGTGTGGCTTTTTCTTGAGAGGCAGAATGCTTCCTGGGGAAGAGCAAAATCCTTTGGCATGAGAATATTGATGCATGGGGATTTGACCTACCTTGCAACTCCGTTGCTGGAAGCTGGTGAAACTACACTTGTGCCACACAGCAAACTGAGTGAGCTTTCTGACATGGCATGACAGCTTGTGACCACGCTTTGCTGCCCCAGAGTTTGAGTTCCTGTGGTTTAGGGGTGAAAAGGTTATTTATTCTACACACTATTGGCTTGGTTTTGAAGTCTATCCTTTCCAGTAACAGGTTATACTGAAAGAACAACCTTAAAATTGCAACCTGAATCAAACTGACTTGAGGTACTCTCTAAAATTCCCCCCCAAAAGTGGTGCTCAACATATAAAGGGGAAAAATTGTTCATAGTCTGTCTTCAAAATCCAGCAGGGATGGAGGATGCGTCCATAGATGTCTGACAGCAGCATTAGTTTTAGACGAAGGAAATGAGAATTGCCTACAGACTCTTTAGTCTACTCTGTGTCACACTGAAAGACACATAGGAGAGGAAGAGGAGGGATAATTCCTATGAATTAATAAACTTATGACATGGCGTGACACCTGCTATTTTCACACTCAGTACTGGTTCACATGGTCCTTACCTGTCTCTTCTAGTCCATGCCTGTCTGCCCCTGCATCTTCTATGTGAGTTCAGAGTTTGTACATTCAGGTCCAGGGCACTGCATCCCCTCAATCAGAATATTTATTTAAATACATAAATGATGAACCTAAAAGAAACAAACTCAGTACTAAGCCTCTAGGTGCTCTGGAGATTAATACATGGCAATATTTATGTTAGTACATGATTTCTCTAGACACAGAAAGCTGGCTATCATACCTATCAGAGCTGTCTCTGCTTTCTGTAACAAGGATTGAAAGGGCCAAACCTCAAACAGGATTTCTAGATCCAGGCTTGCAAAGAGAGTAAGCAAAACCAACAAACATGTGGGATTTTGGCAAAAAAAATAGATAAAGATAGAGGAATATTTTATTGCCATTTGCTTCCTACTGGAAAAGGTCCATTTCTAAGTCTTATCTACAGCTAGGAAAGGTGAAAGTTATCACAGTCACCCCAAGGTTCACAGTTTAGCTACTCCCTAAGCATTTGTGAAAGGAGGAAATGTAACAGAAGGTCACATGTGCTGTACAGTAACCACAGATGTAGAATTTCAGAGGGTCTCTTCAGTCTCCATGGGATATATTTAGAAGTCAACAAATTGCAGCTATTTGGAAATGCTTTTGATTTATAAAGCTGAGAGCACCTAATCCACCCTTGTGTTCTGACATCGATGTGCATATTTCTGACAAACTCTCCACAGAATATGCCAAGTTGGAAGGGACCCACCAGGATCATCAAAATCCAACTCCTGGCCCTGTACAGGACCATCCCCAGGAGTCACAACACGTGCCTGAGAGTATCACCTAACCACTTCTTAAGATCTGCCAGGCTTGGGGCTGGGACCACTTCCCTGGGGAGCCTGTTCCAGTGCCCAACTATCCTCTGGGTGAAGAACCTTTTTCTAATATCCAACCTAAACCTCCCCTGACACAACTTCAGGCCATTCCCTTGAGTCCTGTCACTGATCACCACAGAGAAGAGATCAGTGCCTGCCCCCCCTCTTCCTCTCACAAGGAAATTGTAACTGCAATGAGATCTCCCCTCAGTCTTCTCCATGCTGAACAGACCAAGTGCCCTCAGCTGCTCCTCATACGGCTTCCCCTCAACACCCTTCACCATCTTTGTCCTCCTCTGCACACTCTCCAATAACTTAATACATTTCTGTATATTGTGGTGCCCAAAACTGCATACAATATTCAAGATGAGGCTGCCCCAGTGCAGAGAAGAGCGGGACAATCCCCTCCCTTGACTGGCTGGCGATGCTTTGCCTGATGTCCCCAGGACAGGGTTGGCCCTCCTGGCTGCCAGGGCACTGCTGACTCATGTTCAACTTGCCGTCGACCAGGACCCCCAGGTCCCTTTCTGTGGCACTGCTTTCCAGCATCTGATTCTCAGATTAAATGTTCTAGAATCTTACTGGTTGAATGTAAAAAAATTTTGTGCTGAAAATGTTCCCACCCATGGAAAGAAAGAGGTTAAAGCCCTCTTCAGATGCAGCCAGATTGGTGGGGAAAGTACGAATCTTTACCATGCTTGTGGTCACGAAGTACTAAATCCAGTCCAAGGAAAAGTGCTCCCAACCCACAAAAACTTTTAATTCTCACTCACTTATTTCCATTGGCGTGAACGAGATGTATATATCACCTGCCTGAGACAGACCCTCAGTGCTAAATATGGGCTCAGTGCTGTTTCCCCACAAACATTTTTGACAACACAATCTCAGCCAGGGCTCGTCTGATGTCCCAGGTTCAGGGCTGTCCATGTTGCTCAACTTCATGGTCCCCTGGGCTGAGACCACCTTCTACTTCTGCTGCATGATACAGCTTTATTCTCAAGAGGTGAACCACTGTTAACATATCTCACTGCTGCTAAAAATATTAATAAGAACACACACTTGCACACATACAGAGAAATCAAGAAATTCATCAAATTAATGGATAGTCCCTGCAGCACTGTAAATTCAAACATAAGAATTTCAACATCTTCAGGGGTTTTAATGCCATTTTTTCCCTTCTGGTATCTAAGTGTTATAAAACCCTGGGCAAGTCAGCGAACCAGGGAATGCAACTTATTTGAAATAAAAGCAAAATGACTCAGGGGTTTAATTGTCCGAGCTCGGCAAAGTGAAAAAAAAAGTAAGTAAGCACTTTGATAGATATGATGGAAAATAAATTGGAGCAAGTCCAATTCTGCAAACTTTCTTCAGGCAAAATTCTCATAAGTTTCACTGGCAGGGGCAGGTATGAGTTCCCAGAGTGGGACTGAGTGGCTGGAAATCATCAAGAGTTTCCAGAGCCACAGGGCATTTCTGAACATCAAACTGGAAACAGCCAGAAGGTGGGTGATTTTCAGAGCATTTCACATGTATAAATCTGGTCTTCTTAAAATATCTCCACAAGGGCAAGAAAAAGTCTGATGTTGAAGTTGTGCTCCCTCAAACAACACTTGGGGTGGTGGCTGATGTGAAGAATACTGAATTTACCACACTACAGTTAGTTGAATTCTTTTGATAAAGTTCTTCCTTCATGAAAGAAAAGAGTTTGCTTTTTTCTTTTAATTACAGGTGATATTTTTCACAGGAAAACTTTGTTTCAACTTGATGATCTATTTCTTTTTAGTGAAGAAGAGTCAAATAAGAGGATTTTAGCTTTGCACTGACATTTCAAAAATGCCAAGAACATCAGCATTTGTTTAGATCAAAGATGTCACTATTCATCAGTCTGATAGTTCAGAATTGGGATTTTCCAGAGCAAAAGCATTCAACAAAAATTGGATTTTCCTCACAGCTGAAAAATATCTTTTAAAAAACCTTTTCCAATCTCTAGTTGAAATGACTGCATCCACCACTGGCCCTGTGTCTCAGAAGTCCCCAGAATGGCCTGGGAGGTTTGGAGGTACACACCTGCCACAGCCCCATTCCTGGACACTTCCACAGTACAACTGCAGTAGTACCTGTCTCCACCACATCTGAAAACAACACAACACCCTCTCAAGTGCTCACCTCTCTCACCTCAGTTGAAGAGCTCCAAATCTGTTGAGATCAACTGGAGACATACTTTGGGGAGGCAGAGGAAGAGATGTGAAATATCCCCTGTATTTTAGGACTGTGGACAGAACAGCCCTAGCCATAAGGCTGTAAAGATAGTACCTATAGTATCTACAGGTGGGACAATGGGACCAGGATGCTAAGGCCCAGAATGATTGAGATGGTATGAAGGGCTCAGCTTTATCATCCTTGCCTGCTGTCTGATGCCACCATGCTGCCACCTCTGCTCACTTCTCCATTCAGGTGAGCACTGCTGCCTGCTACCCATCCACATGAAGGGAGAGAGCCGGGAATCGGGTCCCTCCCTGCCTGGCAATGCTCATACATCTCTCCAGGATGTGTGTGTGACAGCAGAGCAGAAACACTACACAACAGTCCATAGAGCTCTGCGGTCAAGAAGGGGGTGTCTGACTAAAGTTGTCTGATACTACTGGGAAACTGAAGGAAGAACAAGAAAGCACCTCCCAGTGTTAAACGAGGCAGGCAGAGGACCTGGAAATTCATCTGGTTTTCCCACTCAACAACAGTTTCTCTAGAGGGCAGGTCCTTGCTAACTCATTTGCCCATTCCATCTCTCCCTTCTCCAGGTGGCGGCACTAAGGACGAGGTACATGATTTCCCCCAGGCTCGTTTGTGTCATGAGGCTGAAGGTTCCTCCAGAATTGGCAGGGCTGTTAAATCTAATCAGGTGCTTGTGAGCAACAGACCCAGAAGCAATTGCAATCAAGCCAATTGCTGTATCTGATTACACATGAAAACCCTCGTACCACTAAGTGTTTTGCAGTGCTTAATAAAATGTGCCAGACTTGCCTCAAATTGCATCAGACAGGGTTCGTTTAGGAGATTTTTTTTCATATTAAGAATTATGTGAAAGAAGAGAAGGAGGGATAGAATGAGAAAAAGCAACCAGTGAAAGCAAGGTGAAAAAGTGCCAAAAATCCACTCATTCCCTCCTATGCCTTCTTCATAGTGAAATGAGATCTTCAGAATGAACTTCATAGAAATCCCAGCAATTCCAGTAGAGAATATGACCACATGCCCATAGCTCCTTTGCTGGCCTCATGGCAGACAGCCGTGCTGGTTAATCAAAGGCAGTGATCAAACTCCTCAGAGAACAGTAGTAGATTTGGCATTTAACAAACAATGGATTTTGGGACTGATTCTGTTCAGCACTGCAGACACAGCAACTACAGTGCACAAACACACAAGCACCCCCTCACCAGTACAAAGGCCCTTCACAAGCCAAAACAAACAAACCCCCCAGTATTTTTATCCCTTCTAGCTGAGTTTCTGTTTTTCCAGATTTTCTAGCAATCAGCACAAAGACAGAATGAAAAATGCTGACTTTGAAGTTTCCTCATTGGCCCATCATTCAAAAGTCATGGATTTTGCAATTGTTACATTAGGACATCCCATACTAAGTTCTCTAAAGTTAGTCTTGATTTAAATTGGGCCAACTAGAGAGCAGAAACTGCATGCCTGTGACAACACTGGAGAAATCTTGCCTGCACCATGCTTAGTCTAAGAGAAAACTCACTATTTCACAGCCTCTGCAAGTCACACACCTCCTCCTCCTCCAGCCAATCCCACCATGTCCCCATCTCCCACGTGTGCAGCACCACTGTTATCCCAGTCAGTACTTCTCAGACCTATTGTGGCCATGGAAGTGCCATTCCTGGGCTCTCTGGACACCCACTTCCACATCTGCACCACAGCTCAGACTTGCTGCCTGGCCTAAGCACCCACAGCAGTGCATGGTTTCTTCTGAGCTCTAAGGAACGTACCTGCCAGATATACAGAGCCTCAGCCACTGTGAGAAAGTCCCAGAGTGAGGGAAGCCCCAAAGAGGCTGTCTGAGCACGTGAAAGAAACAAAGAGTGATGGAGAAGAGGAACTAATGAGCACAATGCCAATCACGTGCACTTTGTCCCTAACCTAAATTGTCCCACTGTCAAATAAGGTCTAGCCATGACAGAGGAGTTTATATTGCTGCAATAATGAGTGAAACCTTGAAGCCACCAGATGTCCTGGAGCAAGAGGCCGCTCATCCCTGCTGCAGTAACTTTCAGCTGTGAAATGTAAAATTCCATAAAGAAATTATTCTCACGTGCACACTTTGACAAAGGTAAAAGAGAGCAAGGAATTGCAGTGGGAGAAGAAAGTACCAAGTCAACAGCTATTTCTACACCCACCCAACCTGTTCCAATTATAGCACAGGCTTGACTCCACTTCCTGGATTTCAGCAAGGGAGCAATTGGAGCTGATAAATTAATAACCTCTAAAAGTTGAACCCGTTCCTTGCGATTGCTGGTCAGCATTTGGCAGAAGTGCTGCAGAAATCCATGTCATGAAAGGGAACTGCAGCTGAAAGCTGGGACTTACAGACACCAGTGCACATCGTCTTCCAACAGTGAGAAGCCCTTGAGGAAAGACTGAGTTCAGCAGCCAAATTCCAGGGCAGGAATTTCCTCACACAGTTAAAAAAATTAAAGTCATAAAATGTTTCATGATACAATAAAGAATACTGAGAACAGGGAATAATTAAAATCATTATTATTTTAACATAAGGACAAGACAACCAATAGTCAGCAGCACTACTTTCCTCTTAAAATGACTCAGCCTCCAGGAACGTGGGGAAGTCTGAATGCTCTCACTCTTTCATGCAGTTCCACCATATCCAAGTTATCCCTTTGGGGGTTCCTTGTAAAGGCTCCTGGGCCCTCCTTCAAAGTTCACCAAAATAATGAAGAGCTCTTCAGTGGTTTTGGAGTTGCTGTCGAAGTCCATTCAGAACCCCAAAGCAAAGGTGGTAGGAGGGTTAATGCTCCCTGAGTGCTGGAAAAAGCACTGCTTAAAGCATTCAGCAGACAGATGAGGCTGTGCATGCCTGCTCAGAGACTCACATAGGGAATTAATCCTGCAGTGTTCATTAATAATAATGGGAACTAAATGCTGTATTGCATGTGTCATGATGGGAACAGACTCCTTCTGGTACAGCGTGGGGCTGTCCGAAACAGATGATTTAATTAGTATGTTACAAGTATTGATTCTGGGAATAAATATTAATTCAACAAATATTGCTAATGAGATTCTTAACCCAGCAGTATGTCCTCCACACAAACCAGAAGCAGTTGCTAAATTTAATATATGTTATATCCCAATACTGACAGGAAATCTTAAAACCACTGTTAAAGGCAAGAGCAAAAATAATGGTTGCCTCCCTCAAATCTCTGTTTAAAGTTAACATGTACAACTGGCCTTTTCATATTCTCATTTTAATGAATAGGTTCCTCTTTTAAAAGATTTTAATTTTTTAGCAAGTAAAATGTACCTGTGAGGACTGGGAACAGGTTTCCTGAGACGGGTCCAGAAGGTAAGTCTCTGCTAATCCTTGGATTAAAACCAAAGATCTACACAATATTCTTTTTGCTCTGGGCTTTTCTCTGTGTAGAGGTGCTGTGAGCCTGCACAGACACCTCTGACAGATACGAGGACCAGTTCATGCCCTGCACTAAAATAATATGTTCAGAGCAGTCCTTATTCACCTCCTCCAGATCATGCTTGCAAGTTCTTACTGTGTTTCTTCTCATTCTACACCTTAGTTAAAGTCTATTGGGGGCCTAAACTCTACTGGCTGCTCACTTTTGCTGAACACAGCAACAAAGAGTTCAGGAAGATTTTAACCATTTTCCTCCAAAATCTGGCAATGAACCTAAGTGTTCAATGGGACTTCCTGTTGATCCACATATTATGAGCAGTACCAGGTCCAACTGCGAGTCCTCTCCTGCTACCATCAGCAAGCCAGACCTCTTCCAGATAATCCTACATCTTTTAATTCAGATTTCTTCTTCCTGACTGCACCACCAAATTTTGCATCCATTTTCCCTCAGATGCTTGAATAGCACCAAACTGGGAAGGAGGGAAGAAGGTTTCTTCCTACAGCAGTGAAGTAAACACATGTAATAAATAGGAGAGGCTTTGCAAGGATGCTGTCCAATGAATTTGACCTTCACTTACTAGTTATTCATAAGTATATATATGACCAAAAACTTTTATCTGGAGTATCTGCATTTTTTGCAAGGGAGAAATGGTCATTAACTTATGCTTCCCCACCTGCTCTTTGTAAGCAATATGCAGGCTTGTTATGTGGTAGTCAAGAGAAAAATCTCTCTGACTTTTGTGTATTAGTTCAGCTTTTCTCTGTTCTGGGAAGTTTGACTTATCATTAAACATCCCAGAAGTGCCAGCTCTAAAAATCATTTCTACTTTGATGTTATTTTCCACCTCTGAGAAATTGCTGCTCTCTTTTTGGGATTTGATTTTTATTAGAAACTTTTTTTAAAGGCCAAAAACTAGAAGTACATCAACAAAATCAAACGACTCCATCTCCAATTCAAGAACAGTGCCAAAACCCTTCCATATTTTGGTGAATTTTTTTGTACACATTTTCCAATCCATCTCATTCCCCCCCTCCTTTACTACACAAGTGTATGAAAGGAAAATTGATTTTTCTAGTCAAAGTTATTAGCTATTATGTTGTATGAGAAACTAAGAACAGTCATTCTGGGTTTAAACAGGTGTCCAGCCTGGTATCCTTCCACAGCACATCAATGATGACCATTGAAGGTCAAGTGAGCCTATGCAATACTTTCCCCCAGGCACTTCTTTCCTCCATGCAGTCATTAGCATTTTAGTTGCATTCAGTAACATTCACTTCTGCATAATAACTAACTACATGTAGTTCTTGGAGCTCAAATTCAGTGTCAATTTATCATAACTAGTTGGTGCTAATCTATACTGGTGTTGAAAGAGCTGAGCTCTCTTCCTTGTTCCCCTATTAACTAAATGCCAGTCTGCATGCACTTATACAGAGATTCTGAGCAGATGACATCTTTCACCATTTCTAACCTCCCCAGAGAAGAGTTTTCACTGCAAGTGTTCCCAACCCTTTGTGCCAATTAGTTGCTCTTGTCCAGTCGTGTCTCCAGAGTGAGCTGCTCGCTATCAGCTGTGTGGATCTGTAGGTTAGAATCACTCTCATGAATAAATAAGAAGGCACAGTCAGTTATCAGGAGCAAAAATATGCTGGAGATGAAAGCTCACTAGTAGAGAAAAAAAATCTTTTATTACTTTTAGATGCCTTTTTGGTCTTATTATAATGGAAACCATGGGACTAGAAAGTGAAGGGAGATAAGGGAGGGCTGGTACAGGTGGATTTCATTATTTTTTTAAACAAGAAAATATATACACATTGTCAAGTAACTGTTCCCATCTGGGAAATCCTATGTTGCCTTTAAGCCCTGCTCACGTAGAGCACAGTGGTAATGTAGCAGCACCAGTTCCAGGAGGAGCTGTTGGCACAAGAATGTCCTCCCAGCTTGGTTTGTTGAGGACATGGAACAGCACCAAGCCTGTGCTTAGGTCCCAGACCTGCAGCTAGTTTGCCTCCCTATAGCAAATTCGTTACAGGGCTGCTTCTGTCCCTCCTGACTAAGCAGTGACCATTGCACTCAGCTGGACTGTAAAGCAACCTGCTAACTAAGAAGAAGCAAAGGGTACACAACCTGGCCTTGCCTGTGTTTGTAAGTCCTAACCCACCAGCTGGAACAAGCCTTTATCTTTTTCCTATGGATTCAGGTATTCTAATGCAAGGACTTCAGGGCTTGATTGTTCTCTGCAAGCCTTTCCTGTAGACCTGAAGAACCGAACTATATAACAATTGTGGCATGGAGATTCTGCATAGACCAATCTTGGATTATTGCTAGTAATGCTTAGTGATCCTTGAATTCATGAGGAGGAGAGGGGACCTCGGTTCTCGCATGAGTCCATTTCTACCATGTAGAATCAGGTCCAAAGAAAAAGATGTCAATTTTCTTTCAGGGAAATTTCTGCAGGATTGCTTCTGCAGGAAAAAATTATATGAAAAGTAATTGAAATTAATTTTTTGGTTGGCTTTGTCTCTGGCTGGATTTTCTGATGTCTAATAGATTGTAAGTTCTGAAGCTTTTCCCCAAGTCTTGACAGTAATAACAGTGCACTCTTATGTAGATTCTGCTGTCTAGTAAAAGTTGCGATCACGCACTGACAACACATTAAAATTCTCTTTAACCTCTTTCAGGTCTCTTGTTTTTACAAAATACATAGAACCTGGCTATATTTGAGATTTCTATCCCTCTGCCAAATTTGGTGATAATTCAAACTCCTAAAAAAATTGGTGCAGGTAGAAGATGAACAAACATGGCTCCATAAACACAGGGAGCATGGTCACATAAGCCAAGGACAACATGACGGGATTAGCTGATCCAAGGTTTCCCTCCAATGCTGATCAATGCCAGCTATTTTAGGAAACATGTTAGAACATGGCAAGCATTCAATGATACTTCAAGCATTTTTCCAGCCTACTGTAAATCCTGTTGAAGGTTTTCCCAAACCAAAGGGGATACCCATCAAAGGATTTTTTTTCTATGAATTTTTCCACTTATCTTTTACATACGTGTAAACTTCTAGCATCTGCAGCAAGAAACACCACAGCCTAAGGGTACATTTTGTGAAGATGACTTCCTTTTGTTTGCTCCAAGTCATGACAGTTTCTTGTCCGCATATTGAAAAGGGCATGAGGTTGCAATTTACCAGATTTTTAAGAAATCATCCCAGTCAGTACAGGAAAGTATCTGGCCTGCAGGCTACTCCAGAGACCAACATCAGAGTCTCACTAGACACACTAGATGCTCAGATACACACAAATCTGAAGGTTACTAATACTTGGTTTACCTGTCCCCTGCACCAAGACTTCTGAAAAAAAAACCTGAAAACCAGAAAAGGGAGAGTAAGGGAATAAAAGTTTTCAGTTTGAACTCTCTTTCTATAAGCTATCCATCACACTGTGAAAGATCTCAGATATTTGATTCTGGCATTGCAGACTTTTGTAAGCTCTTTTCCTACATAAGTAACTGGGCAATTTTCTCTTTGTACAATATATTTATATCGTCCAGCGACTACTAGAATCAATGAAAGCCCTCCAGTTCAGCTTAAAGTAGTTAATCAGTCTCCAAAAGCTGATCTTTGTTAGTCTGCTTTGAAAATCTAAAAATTAAGGCTTATTTTCTCTTTTGAGGCATCTTAAAAAACTACCCAATCAGACCCTCAGAGTAGATTATTTATTAATCTGTTCTGAAAACCTAAAATAGAGAAAAAAATTAAGATTATCAATGTCTTGAAGATTGATGAAGGTGATTTTCACTGAATCTCTATGGAGGAAAACTTAAGACTGCTAATACTGAATATAGGTCAATAAATCATTCCAAGTAAAAGTGACCTAATTAACACTCAAGCACTGATTTGAATGCATGAAGCTCATTATCTTGACTCAAGGTTCACTCTCACAAAAAAGAAAAAACATTAAAACTAAAATACTCACGGAAAACTTTATGGGAGCAGAGTTTCTGGACAAGATGGAAGGCAAATGTTGCTGCTGGTTTCCAGTCTTAGATTCTTTAAGGGAAGACAATAGGAAACACTTTCAATTAGTCTGATACAGCATCACTGGTGATGACTCCCTTTGTAAAAGCACCCATTGCCTACTTGAAAATATCCCCAGAGTGCAAAGGACATCAAAGCACAGTTTATTGCAGTACCCAAATAGCATCTTTGCATCGACCTACGCCCATGGAATATACAAGCCCAGGCCTGACAGGCAGTCCTACAGGCCTCAGGGACTTTGTCTGGAGGAATAAAATCCATTGCTTTGCCCTCTCAGAGAGGCCGAAGGCCAAAGTAATTGCATGATCACCCATGTATCTAAGCAAAAAATCCTTCCCTAAATTATTCTAATGGCCCAAGGCTAAATCCACAAATCCTCTTACAATCCCTTCTTTCCCAACTTCAATCAGTTGAAATAGGAGTATTCTCACTACTTTTGTGCTAATAGTTGAACAGTGTACAAGGGAATATACTACGGCAGATGAAAAAAGTTGTATTTGTTCTGAGTATCACATGTAAATTCAGAAAGATTTAGACCAGGAAGTGACTAAAGCCTGCTCTTCAACAGACAAGGTGGATTCTCTCTGTGATACAAATTCCCACCATTGCATCCCCAACTATGCACAAGTGAAGATAACACAATCACAGACATTCAGGTTTTGAAAGAACTAAATACAAGGTAGTTTAGACATAGTTAATCTGGAAACTAGGAAATTATGTCTAGTAGATGGAGGAGAGGATTTCTAGAACAAGAAAAGTAGAGAAAGAAAAGTAAAGAAAAAGAAAAGTAGGTTTTGAAGCTGAAGTTTGATTGTATGACAGGGATTATATAGTGTAAATGCATAAAGTTCTGCAGTGGAGCAGAGCTCTTCTGTGACCTGTAGTCTTAGTACTACCTTTACGATATACAGCTGTGTATAAACTCATGTACATGGCTTTTTACGGTCTTTGGTGAAGGTGTATGAAATTGGGAAATTGAATCCATTTATCTCATTAACTGAAAAAAACCGCAGAGTGGAATCCTGTTCCATACAGCTCACTTGACTTAATTAACTAATGTCTGAATCAGTGCTTGTTTTCAAATACTGTCATTCTAAATCAGGAGCCAAACCCAGCAATTGTTTCTTTTCTATTAGAGTAATTGAGGAGGGTGCCATTTGATTAGCCCGTGGCTTTATTGATTAATTTATCATTTTTTTGTTTGTTTTTGATTTTGATTGATTTTCTGTGCTCCTTGCAAACGAGTAGGTTGTCATGAATACAAAAGTGCTTAACACAGAACCACTACCACAGCTCACCTGTCTGTTGTTTTCCTGGTGTCTTCTTCACTTAAACTGCATCCTTGTGCTGTCCACCAGATTTCATTCACAGCAGTTGCTGCCTGAACTAATAATTGCACCTGAGCTACGGCTTCCAAAAAAGAATAGTATCCTTACCAGTGACACAAAAGGACAGAAAAGCAGGTAGTCACAGTGCCCCTTTGGCATGAAATTAAGGTCTATTTAGACACAAATCTCAGCGCAGCATGACAGCAGAGTTTTGCGGACATACAACATTTGTAGAAATCTCTGCTGATACACAATAGTTAATATTTTAGGAAGAAAACAGTGATATGACGGTATTGTAAAGCACTACCATACCCATGTGGTGGCATCAACTTGTCCTGTTTGATTTTATAATGAGTAGAAACTCATGCCATTGCTAAAGAAACCTTATTCCAGTTCTCATTTACGCCTCTCCCATATAGAGTGTCCTCCAAGAGTAGTGGCAAGTAGGTGTACTCCATCTAGTGAACAATTGGTTTTGTAAAGGGAACCTTGCCTCATGAGCGTCATTACCTTTACAACCTGAGATTGTGTTAGAGCCTCTTCATACACTACTGTCTCTCCTCCAAGTCACCATCCATGGTCATGGACCCATTTGAAAGCTTCTTCCACTGACACAGCTAAATGTCTTCATAACCAACCAGCAGGATGGTTTGCAATTGTACTGAGCTTGAGACTCACAGTCCTGCACTGCAGATCAGCTGTTCAGTGACGACATGGTAGGTCTGGCACTGCTGTCACCTGCACCTGATCCTCTTGGCTTGAGACCAAGTGCACCTTGCTCATGCACTGACGCTTTCTTACAAAGCCAAGTAGGAGAAAGTAGACATGTCCTTCCAGAAAACCAGTGTCAGAAAGCTCAGCATCAGCTGTAAAGGCTTGTAATTTGCAATACAAAAGAGAAATCAAGTGAAAAAGGGAGTGTTCCAGCCTGTCAGTTCACCACAGAGTTTGGGTTTGTTTGTTTTCTAGTAAGACAGTGATAAATTGCAGCTTAGACTAATGAAGGGCACGGGGTCTCCGGGTCCTGAAACCAGCACCCTTGAAATCTTATGGTGTTCAGTGAATGGAATAACTCAAAATTTGAAACAGTGTAAAAACAATATCCAAATATCTATGTTTTGTAACCTGCTCGGGGATTGAGATTTGTAGCAGAGTTGTTCACTTCTTCACTTTGCTTTTTAGATCTCTTGTAAACTGTTTAGTTTCTTTGTGCCTTTCTCCCATAAAACAGATTAACTGATTATCTGACTCTAGCTAGGACTTTTGAAGAAGAAGCATCCAATATGCTCAATGACTGAGCTTGGACGAGGGAAGCGTTGAGGAGAGAGTAAAATAGAGTAGTAACAGTCGTATTATATGACATTAGGCAGAACTTAACACTTTTTACTTTGGTTAGGTTTGATTCTGCCAGTTCCTTGCAGAAAGTCCCAGCCACAAAATGATCAGAGCCATCTTGATATTTAAATAATAAATAATACTTAAAAAATCATAGTCTGATAAAGAAAAAGCTTGCAAGTACCTTGCTCATCTTTTCATATTCACAGACTTAGACTAGCAGGCTAACTGTTGTTATTAAAGAAATCTCATACTAAAGAAAACTGCAAAGAACCACTTCTCACACATGCTCGTTTAGAACTTAGACTAACTAGTTCCTATAAAGCACTAGTTCATTATATACATAGATATACATGATGGTTCCTCATGCATCCATTAAAAATTAATCTACATTATCAGCACTTCTATAATTTTTATAATCATTAACATCACCATAAATTTTAATATGTTTTCCCAAACCTCTTTTAGCTACCCGGAGTATTCATACCTTATCAAAAAATTGTCTAAACAAGTAGCCTCCCAACCATCTTATCAATATTTTCTCATCCTATTGTCATCCTCTAAACATATTCCACTTGAAAAAATTAACAGCAAATGTGAATCTAAAGCCTTGAGCATGAAAGATAAAATTTGCATTTGTGGGGAAAAGTAATTGGCTAAAAGTAGCTGATTCCTATTTCTGTAATGCCAAACACCAAAACTCCTAAATAGATAGAACTTTTAGAAATTGAGATTCCTCCTACTTACAGTTACTAAAATATAACACCCCAATATTTTTGCCAGGAATACCAGATGGACCCGGAAATAGAAAACAGAGGATACACTAAATGTGAATATAAAACACATGAGTTATTGAAAGGAATTTGATCTTATGGTTAAAAGTTCTGCAGCTAAGAGACCTAAGTTTGACTTGTGACTCTTTCTTCCATGGAAGAAAGAGTCAATTAGGAAGTCAATTAATAGTTCGGTGCATCCATTCATCATCAGTAAAAACCGGTATTGCTCTCTCACCTCCTGGAAGAAGTTGTCTTGAAGATAAATACCTTAATGCTGTGGAGTGTTCAGACACTGCATGGACTCATTGTCTGAGTACTAAGCGTTCAGTTTTCTGAACCAGTGTTGTTTAATTACCGTTCCATCCACAATATTGTAAGAAATCAAATCCCAACTGAAAATAGCTATTCTTTTGTTATTTCATGCTGCACTATTGGAAAACTTAGAGGGGCTGTGCTAACAGAAAAGGAAACTGACTGTTAACAAGAAACAAACTCGAACAAGGTAGACCAATCAGGAAACATGACCAAAAAAAAAATCAGGGAGATAGGGAAAAACTGCGGAAACAACCACTCTGCTTTTAACCATGTGGTAGAAACAGTGTCCTTTAGAGCAGCACCATTAGGAATGGAACATGGGAATTCTGATTTTCTATATATGTACCTTTATAAATGTACCTACATATATTTATTCATATATTTATTCACGTATGTAAATTAGTATTTTTCCAACTGACAGTCATGAGTTCTTTATCTGTCCCTCAAACATAGTTCACTGAAATGGGATGTATTATAACATAATCCCATACTAGTAACAGTTTTAAAATATAGAGCAACAGACAGTTTGAAGTGGTCCCAATTCATCTGTGATGGTAAGCAGAACAAAGACACTATTTTCAGGCTATAAAGAAGAAGGCATAAATGTTGTGCAGATCAAGAGTCTGAACCTTTTTCCATTTACCCCAGTAGAAGTTCCATATTAAATTAAAAAGATTATACTGAATTTTTAACAGCATGCCATAGTACTATTCTATTGTCACTTCACTCAGATCTAATAGTAAGCAAGCCACAGAGATAGAGAGAGGCATATCTCAGGATTTCAGGCCTGATTAAAACCTTTGGACTGTGATAAAAAGCACAAAAGCTACTGGGAAGTTGGGTGTCCAGATACCGTCTTTTAACTTTTGTCGTTTGATGTGTTGCTGATATACCCAGGATGATTCTTAGAAGCCAGGTGAGTAACCATACTAGCTTTTTCAATAAAAGACTACAAAGCAATGTATCTAGGGTTCTGGAGAAATAGAGAAAGTTGGATACTCTCCTTTTCACCTCATGAAATAAACTGTGATGATAACAATCCTGAAACATCTGTCTGTGCTGCCTTGCATTATAGAAACCTCATCAAAAACTAATTAAGAGCCAAATCCTATTCTATCTAGTTTAAGATATATTTCTATAAGCTTTTAGTGCCCCTTTTGAGCTAATTCTGTGATCTCATGAAAATAAGGCACTCATCATTACTCTCAGAATTACAAAGACACAGGTAGGACCCTAGCAGCCCTTTTTGCCTGAGGACCAAAATAGTACTTTGCTCCCAGGTTTAGATCTGATGCACAACAGAAAGTGTCAGAAGGTCAACAAATATAATTAAATTCAAAGCACAAACAAGCAGATCTTCACTTCAGGCCACATCTCCAAACAGCAGCCAGTTGGCAGAGCGGAGCTCAGCAGGTTAGCCATGGCCTCTCTGCCCACTTGCTAGAACAAATGGTGCTATTTCAGTCTGCCATGGCTGCAGGCAAGCGATTAACTCTCAGGCTGATGAATTGAGAGCAGAACTAAATGGAACAACCCAGTTTTTCCATGGGGTTCACTAATCACAATTCACCACCTAGTAGGAAGACGTGTAATCTTAGATTTTTGCAGCCTTTCTGCTGGGTAACATGATTATACTGTAAAGCCATAATACAGAATGATGCTGTATACCTTTATGGAGCCTCTGATGGTTTAAAGGCATTGTAAGAGAAAACCCAACCCACATTACACATAGAATATAATTAGCTGCTGTTACAGAGAAGTTGAGAAGACAAGACTAAGCTGATCAATGAAAAGCCTGCAAAATCTCCCTGCAATGGAGCGATATAGGAGAGGTAAACTCAGAATAGGACAGAAACCAAAAGAAGTGCAGGAGAGAAATCCTAAAATTAAAGAGAAATAAGGAGGATTCATCACCTGTGAGGTGAAGAAAGCCATATAGAAGGGTATGAGATTGAGCAGGACATGGGGAAGCTGAAAAAGGATTTCCAACAGACTGAACCAAAGCTAAAGACAGGTTGTGAGAGATCGGAGGAGGAACAGGCAGGTATTCATGGAAAGGGGCAAGAATAGTTTTAGTGGAGAGTTTCAATACAAGAGGCCTGATTGAGCCAATATGAGGCAAGGAAAAAAGAAGAAGGTTTAAGAAATTTGACTTGAAAAGCAACAGGGGAAGTAACTTTCAGTGGAAAGACAAAGGAGAGCTGAAAGAAACAAAGAAATGGGTGCAAAGAAAAAGAAATTCAGCAAACCCCAGGAGATGTGATCCTTTGGGAAACCAAGAGATTGTGCTGTGTCATTCACACCTTAGTTTATGGTTGGTTCTGGCTTTTGGCAGGAGGTTCCACTTTTGCTTCATCCATAACCCTAGAGAAAAAGCCAAAACAGTCATTAAAATACGAGGCATTTTCCCCACTTACTTCTGGGACAGAATGGCAGGAATTCTGTTCGTAAGGAGAAGCTGGTGGTGACCTCTGACTCAAACAGGTGCCTTCTCCACCTAAAAAGTCCAAACCCCACAGCCCTTACAGGTCCCTACAGGAGGGGATGCATACAGCTGATACACAGCTCCTCAGATCTGCTTGGTTTGCTTTCTCTATGATTATGTCACTTTACTTGGCTCAGAGCAGCTGGTAGGAAGGAGCCTAATGGATGTGTTCAGATTGCTCACCTTTCACCTCACACCCATCCATTAACACCTCCCAGCCTGAAGAAAGAGCAGAGATGCTTCTGCCTTGCTGCTTGGCTGTTAATAACAAACAGCATTGGATGGGAAGCCTACAGACTCCCTGGTGCTAAAAGAAAAGAGTTCTCTCTGGCTTGTCTGACCACTTTTTTGCAGGTTGGTTTTCAATTGACTTTTAGGCTACCCTACAGCAGAGTGCTCACAAAAGGAGTAAGTCTGTTCTTGCACATGGGCCTTTCATCTGTATGGTAAGGTGGAAATAAAAGACTGTGCCACAGTATTTAACTAAGGATTCTAGAGCAATTGGCTTCCCATTCGCCATGGATAGCCTGAGATCACGCCTAGAAAGACTAATTGCCACAAGAGTGTTATGGTCATCCAAAGACATTACTGGTACACATTCTCCAGCCTCTGCAGTATGTGTCTAATGGTAAACTGCTACCAAATTTAAACTAAGGTCCATAGAACACAAAGCTGGAAACCTTGGGGTCTTATATTTCCTACAGAAGCTGCTGAGGGAACAGGGCTGGTTTAATCCCTCTCACCAGCAGCACTCCCTGAAGCATAAACAGTACCCTTGGAAGTACATCACTCCCCCTCACCACCAAGGCAGTCCAAACAGAAAGGTTGATGTAGGTTCTGCAGTGTGGGTGGATAAATTGGCCATATGAACTCTGGAGTCTGCAAAACTGAGAAAGTAAAAAAACAAACAAACAAAAAAAATAAAGCACCAGCAACAAAACCAAACAAAAAGCTAAACAAACAAACAAAAAAAGCCCAAACACACATAACTGTTTGGACTTAATCTCTTATTATCGTTATAGTGCTGATGACACTGGTCTTTGCCGCAAGGTTTTATCACATGATATTTTAAAAACAGGGGGTTGGGGTAAAAGGATTATTTTTGCTTCAGTTGTCTTACCCATGTGATCAGTTCTTTGAGATGAACTAGAATGAATGTCGAGGGGAGAGATTGTCTAGATACAGAAGGAAATCTTTCATCTTGAGAATTAATCAAACCTCCACAGAAGTTCAGAAACTTTCCAAAAGCTTTTTCCAATTTTTTGATCACTCCAGAGATCTTGTTTACAGCAATACACGGCAAGTCTGATCTTTTGAGTGGATTGGTATACGACCTTTTCAGTGCCTCATAAAAGGGAAAGATACAATCTGTAGCAGTCTACAATGTGCTTAATGCAAAATATCTAAGCAATAGCAGAACCTGCTCTGCAAAGGTAGATCTTTTGGGAACTCATGGAAACCACCTGAACCATCAGTAAACTGGAGCAGTCTGGAAAAACACAGGTTCACAATTGCTACTAAGATGTTTTATCACAGTTTTCTTTTGAATATTTTATAAGCTCAACACACCCATATAGTATGAAAATTGGACACTCACATCTGCTCAAAAGGAAGCTGGGGGCAAGTTAAAAAAGTGCCCTGTGCATCACACCTTTACTTGGAAACCATGGTTTATTAGTAGTGGAAAAGTCTATTTTGCAATAGGAAAAACTGTAAACAGAAAAATTCCCTGCAGCGTTTAGTAACCTCAGAGTCCCTACAGAGCCCCTGCCATGGGTTACCCTACAGTAACCTCTTCAACAAGCAAAGAAAAGTTCATACCTTCTCCCATGAACTACCTGCAATGTTCAAGAAAGGTGGGCTTTAGTTCATATTTGCTTTCCTCTCCCACACATTTTTTATAGTTAACATATTAAAATCAGAATTGGAAATGTAAAAAACATTTCTTCTCAACCAGAGCAGAGTTTTTTTGAAGTCTGTTCATAAAGTCAATAAATCCCTTAACTTTTAGTAGGATTATTTAGATGCTGCATATGCATCTATATCATCACACTTGAGACGCAGGGCTTCACACTTGATTATAACAGCTTTAACATGATTTGACATATGACCTGGCAGCAACAAAATTCTTTGGTATGGCAATTTAGACACCCTTTCCTCTGCCTTTTTTCCTGTAAGAAACAATACAGTCTGATGTCCAGGACATGGGAGTTTCCAATGTCTCTAAGTGGTCACAGCCTCAGGAACATGGGGAAAGGACTTGAGAGAAAGAGGGCAGATACTCATTCTTCTGTTTTAGAAGTGAAGCCTCAAGGCCTGACACACAGCATGCTCAGATCTTCTGAGATGGGATGCAGTGCTACCAGGGCTTTAGAGAAAGGGGAGGGCTTTGAAATTTGTGGGAGATAAGCCCCCCTGCATCATCAGCATCAAGTAGGGCAGTGTTCTCAGCATGCAGGTAATGAGATCACACTACATTGAAAGTCAATGAAGACTTTGAAGTTCTGACTTTACAAAGACAAACTGATTCTTACATTTTTTGCCTTTCCCAAGCTTGCATTTCTGGCAGGCACCTAAAAAGAAATGGTAACTAGATGTAGAGTAAATATAAACAATTACTGTGTTTTACCCATGTGTTATCCCAGTGGTACTTGGCATTTTAAGAGCTTAAAGTTTAATTACATTTTTGCTTTTGGTACATTGGACAGCCATTCACCTATGAAGAAAAGCATCTGAGAGGGTTTCAAGCACATTTAAAACACTCAGAAGCAAAAATTGCTGAAGTGTG
This sequence comes from Chiroxiphia lanceolata, assembly GCF_009829145.1. Classification (NCBI taxonomy): domain Eukaryota; kingdom Metazoa; phylum Chordata; class Aves; order Passeriformes; family Pipridae; genus Chiroxiphia; species Chiroxiphia lanceolata. Next base: position 25,310,732 of record NC_045643.1, on the reverse strand, counting down.
TGAGGCTGGCTCTGTGTTTTGATGTGCTATAGAATAATGTATGGAATTATTTATACATTCCCTAAGTGGTGCATTTTCACTGTGCTTTCAGCTAACTTGCAAACTCCACTGGTCCCATCTCAGGAAAACTCTCTCTCCATATTTGTTAACGCTTCCTTGACCCATAGCACACTATTGTGTGGAAGGAGATATCTGAAAGTCTGCCCAGACTGCCATGTTACAAGAAAAGGTGGAAAGAGATGACTGAGAACATTTCAGTCACTCCATTGCTCACAGAATTTCTTATTTATTCAGATTTCCCACTCACAGATTCCTCCGATGACTTTGGTTGCTGATGCCTTTCCTGCCATTCCTTCATGAGACAGGAGCTAGGGACCCTTCATGTTGAACATCTCTGAATCTGTTAATTAGCAAGGAATCCTTGTTACAACATTGAGCTCCAAAGGTCGTCCACAGGGTCATAATGTTATCAACAAGAAGTCTGTCAGGGCAGGTTGAAATGACCATGCAGAAGGTAGCTCTAGATGTTCATCAGGTGGGCAAGGGGGCAGGGAAATGGTCGTCACCATAAATCACTGCAGAGGTTTCCTACTTGCCTGGTTACCTCCTGAGTCATGTCACCTGCATGTGTATGCTTTTACATCCCTCTCTTGCTGTCCTGAGCATTCACCTGCTGCCAGGGGCATGGAGCCCCTGCTGTGCTCAGCTCCACCAGTCTGCACTCCAGAGTGGGGGAATTGATTTTGCTAACACACGTCTAAAAACACAGCCTTTTCTGCTGTGGTAAATCAACACAGCTCCACAGGATCAGAACAATAAAACACAAAGCAAGCTGGGGGTCTATTTTCTCTGCCTGAAGGGTGCTCCATCATGCCAAGCTATGATTACTACAGTCCCACGCCAGCAGTCTCCTCCATTTCTCAGGTCCAGTCTTGGTAGTGGGGTACAGGAGCACATGATTGTTTGTTTTAATCTAATCACTATTTATTTTCAGTTATCTGGGAAAAGAGAAAATCTTTCACACACAGAAAGCCCTGTATTTCTTTACTTCTGGCTATGAGTGTCCCAGTTGCAGAAAGACAGGACCCGGCCACAGAGGTTCTGTTTTGGGGAAAAGATGGGAAATGTGAAAGTGGGCAACAAAAGTATAAAAAAGAGCATAAAGAAACAGAGGGAAATGTATGATCAAAGAGAAACTTCTAAAAAATGGTCTAATATTTCTTATACATACCTGTATACATATATGATTACATTTATATGTGTAAAGTCACTGTGTACCTATATATGAAAATATGCATGTACACATGTGGGCTTCGCTAGAAAAGCCATTATTTTCATTCTAATCTGTGAGGGAAGTATGCAGCCTGGTGTGATTGTTCAAAGAAAGAAGGGGGAGCATTTGATGACTCTAACTCCTACACTGCCTCCTGCCACTTTCAGTGAGGCTTTTTTCCTCACTCAAAGCTGTCTGAAGGATTCACACATGCACAGATACACATATGCTTATCTCTTTGCTCAGATGCTTGAAAGGTTGTCCCGGACAACAGTTACCTGCTCAGTCACAGGGAAAACTTCTCTTTCACCAGCAAACTTTCTGAGAGGCCTCTGGACTTCCTCGCTTTTGTTTCATGTTTTGTTACTTTTTCTTATTTAGCTGAAGAAAATGGTTAAAGAGAAGTCCAGCTCCCCACAGTGCCTTTCAAAACCATTTCAAATGTACCTCACTGGGCTGAGACAGCTGTTTTTCTCCTCTTAGGAAAAAGAAAAGAAAAAAAAAAAAGAAAAATAATAGAGAGTCCTTTTGTTCCTTTTTTTCCCCACCCTACAGACTTTCTTTTTAAAAAGACGCGTGTGTTTCCACTTCTGACCAAAGTTTCACAGTAGGAAGACAGCATCTCCCCTACCACCAGCAGCCTCCAAGCCTCACTCTGTAGCCTTCCCATTCCACATGGAAAGGCTGCAGAGCTTAAGGCATTACCTTTATTTCTCTCTGCAGTAGCTGGGCACAAATCCCAGAGTAGCATCACACCATGTTACTCCCTGTCACTGAAGAAGGAGAGGTTACAGGGACATTTTCATTTCAAGACCAGAAAGTCAAGTGTACCAATTGTTGTTCATGCTTCGGAAGCCTATCTGAAAAAGCATGGTGGCTGGGCTCCTAATCCATATATCCTAACCCACACCATAACTCTACATGCTCTTGCAGAAGTGCTCCAGAGACACGCTGAGGGTTAAGGAAATGCAGTGACTGCCTGCAGTCCTAGGCTGGACAGTTCTACCAGGTCCTGCCTCAAGGACCCACTAGGTATTAACACAAAGTTTGAGGTTGTCTGCAAGACCAGGTTGTGTGCAGCCCATCTGGACCTTAGGCAGGACTGGATTAGACTGTGGCACCTCTTCAGGCTGCTGGATGTGAAAACATGTACTGAACCAGGAATCTATCACCTCACAGAGGGCTACCATGCCAACGAGTGAGCCGTCTTCCTACCATCCATCTTTCTTTCCTGAGGACTCACTTGTCATCCCTGGTGTAGGATGCCCCCAGCTCACACCAGGGAGATGAAACTTTCAATAATTATGGTTTTGTCAATTAACCTTTCAGATTCCAGCCCTAATGGGACTACTGCTGACATCAAGAGAAGGGATAAGGGGTGTTGTGGGATCAGCCCTTGCTAAACCAAGGGCCAGATAAGCAGCGTTTTAAGACATTGGAAAGTTATATCAAATATGATTTATAATCATTACTGTTACAGAGCAGATTCAATGAAAAAAGATAGAGCTACTTTGACAGAAATAAAGGCAACTACAAAATAACCTTTCTGAGGCACTAGCATTCCCATGTAAGAGTCTGAAACTGAATCTAGACTGCAATGAAATAGTTCTCTGAAAAACCATGCTACAGTCCATTGGCTGGGTCATGCACATGGCTGAACTGTGACTCTTGGATCTAAAGGCATCAGTCACTACTGGCAGAGCAGTGTTAGTAGTTGTGAAGCAGGAACCAGGATCTGATCTTTGTAAAGGGACATAGATAAGTTTGGTCAATATATTATTTACTGTGTGTCTACACTGACAGCTGGATTGGATCCAAGCCCCCTGGCCACCCTCTGATTTACCAGAGCCTTTTAGCAACCACATCTCTGCTTTAGCTCAGTGGTGAGCCAGAATTAGCCAGATCTCAGTCCTGCTGAGATCCCCAAAGAAGGGTTGTGGTAGGTCAAAGCAGCAGTAGCCCTGGGCAGAAAATGTCAGGTTTCTGTCAGTGTCCAGTTAGAGGGATTGTGGCAGCTCTGTGGGATCCTTTTCCTAAGATAAACTAGGTAAACATCTCATGCTTCTAAGGCTGATAGAGAGTCTGTCCTAGAATGCTGTCACTTGGAATTGGACATAAATAGTTACAAAGAGTTTTGTAGCTGAATTAAGACCCTCTTCTCTCGGCCATCAGTGGATACTCACTTTCTCATCTTCTCAGACAAACTCTTATACTGGATTGCCAAAGGAGCAACAATGTGTTCAGCTACAGTGTCTCTGCAGACACCTGTCTTGGTTCATTATGTCAAAGTCACCGTGGCTCTCCTGCAGGCTCTCATGTCCTCCAGTTTGGAAAAAGACAGCACAGAGTCAGGGTAGCGAGAAAACAGATACTTCTTAGAAAGTCCTCCCCAACCTTTACTAAAATACAGCAAGATCTGAGCCCACCCAAGGAACACTCAAACCAAACCACACTCAAAGCTCAGGCTCAAAATCAGGCTGGAGCAGAACAGCATGTTGCTGATCAGTACATTATTACACAGCAGCTAAGTTACACTAATTTTCCTCCTCCTTAGGCCTTGGTAACATCCCAGATAATACAGCATGGCTTATCTCCAGGAAAAAAAGGGTTACATCATGATGCACAAGCTGCAGAGTAAAACCATGTGAACAGAGGGACAGTCACTAGTGCACAACTGCCTCCCAGTAACACAATGAGTTGCTTTAATTTGGAAAATTGTCTAAGTTCCATATTTCATAGTATCTCTTTTAACATGCATATTGGATGCTGTTTCTTACGTCAGCCTGTGTAGCTTAGGGCTCTTCTGTCATCTCTTATGGAGCACAGTTCGTTAAGCTTCCCGACAGCACCCTGTACAGGTGCTGGGGACAACCACAGGCATTACCCTCCACACCAGGAAGACATGCACTGCTCCTCACAGGCCATCTCATCAACTTCCCCAATTGTACAGGAGTGATCCCTATGCTGTTTTATCCATTTTAAAGTCCATTAAGGCTGACACTTATGCAAATGTAAGTGTCTCATTCTTATTAGAAGGGATGTTTAAATTTGAGCTCCTAAAAGAAGAATATGTGTGCACTGTAGCCTTCAGGAGCTTCTCACACACCTGCCTACTGAGACATATGGGTCATTTCAACCAGCCACCCATCTTCTTCCCTGTGAAACCATGAGCTGCCTGCACAAGCGCCTGAGGAAAGCCAGAGCCATACTGACACCAACTGACTTATTCTATGCCTGCACAAAGGATGGACAGACATTTTAATCTTCATTAGCACAAAGCCATGCATCTGAAAAGGAAAAATCAAACACTAGGAAAGGGCAGGAGAAGCCTGAAAAATCACCACAAGGCCACCTTCCCACCTCTATCTTGTCATATCAGGAAAGGATACTCTGATCAGGACTGCAAATGGTACCCCTCTTCGTGAGAGAAGTTGAGTAGTTTTCTCCCATGCTCTGTCTCTCACAGATGCCACTAAATTGTGGTCAAAGAGAGCTAAGCTGCCATCCCTTTCCTGGAGTGACTTTGCCTACATGTGGCACTTAGGGACAAGATTTAGTGGTGGACTTGGCAGTGCTGTGTTAATGATTGGACTTCCAACCTAAACGATTTTATGATTCTGTGGCCATGTTTGGTCACATTGCACTGTTTGTTAAGTGATCTTAAAAACGTTTTTGAAAGGTGACTCCTAGCACTGACATCCTTGCAGAGAGGAGGAACTGAGGCACATCATCGTGAGGGACCTTGCCTCTAGTCTCAGGGATTAGGAGTAACTGTAGCCAGTTTTGCAGCCTCAGAGTAATTCAGGCTGCACAGTCCAGGCTGGTGCTAAGTAGCTGCTGGCACTGTCAGCTTTTGTTCCTACAAGGAAATAATTCTTTGATCATGAGATTTCTCATACACATGTATCTGGCATATACACATAGAATTAGTTATAACTGCCTCAATTCTGAGCCATGTGAAGTCATTAAAATTCATTCCAATTAATGGCAATGAGCCGAAAACAAACCCAACACCTGCAAGCCAGAGAGAAATCAGCAGTTACAATACTTTACATATGTCACCCTACCTTGGAAATTTTGCTGGAGCTTTAATGTGCAGGCTGTGAACTGAAAATGAGGATTTCTCTGCTCAGACAGATCTTTCCCACTAAGGAGTTGAGGAGATTAGAAAATCCAGTGCCCAGTTAACCTCATTGTGGCACATTGCATGCAGCTGGTCCAGAACTACCTGCTTGGAGGAATTTGGAAACCTTTTTATCACCTTATAGCAAGGGAAAATGAAGCACAGATGGAAAGGCACAATACACTAGAATCAGTCTCTTCTGAGTCTCACCTTGAGGAAGGACATACACAGTTTTTGACCTGATCTGGGTTGAACAAGCAGGCAGAGTCTGCAGTCCTGCTAGCCCACACTGCTTCAGAGAGAGCTGGGAGACAGGAATAACCAAGAAACCCACCTGCCAAAAGCAGGCACATGCTGATGGTGAGAGCAGCCCCACAAGCTGCCGAGGCCCAGCTGCAGCTGCCAACCTCTGCCCAAGACCTCTACTGATCAATTATAGCTTTCTGGGCAGGGAAGAGAACTTGAAAGCACAAGAGCACACAGGTCATTTTCAACAGCCCAAAACATCACAGTCTCTCTCAGTTCTGCACCAGCCCATGAACTAGAAGGGATGGATCTGCATACCCTCCACAAAGCCATTTCCAGCTCTAGAAAGGTTAAGTCATGGGGATTTCACTTTAGTCTCACACACAGGAATATGCAAACTGCAATAAAAGTAGAATTTCTTTGTGTCACTCCATCATGCATAATCTGGCCTGATGGAGCTTTTGGGAAGGGAGGCAGGAGAAAAAGATAAAAACTTCTGAAATTCATGTTTTTGTAACACAGCAGCACTTCAGAGACAGAGCACACATTGTGTTCATTCTCTCTCCTATCTGCAGTGTTGATATTTGCTTTAATGATTTTTTTTTTTCCATTTCTTCTCTTGGTGTTCAGTGGGAATCATCTGCATCTCTTTTTCCCTACCAGGAGTGAATGAACCATAAGTGCATTTTGTATTCAACTTAACAGACTGATTGACTTTAGACTAAGTTTCACTATTTCCCATCTGACTTTCATTACCCAGAATAAGATGGTAAGTCAACCTGAACTGAAAGTAATTAAGGGAGCTTTGGAAAGGTGGGGAAAAAAAAAAAAAAAAAAAAAAGAGGAAAAAATCACTCTCTTCTCAAACACATAATTGTACAAAAATAACACAAAATGCAAATGACTTATAGATGCTACAATCTGGCTCATTTATTGTCACTTTGAAGACAGTAACTACAAAGGGCTAATATTTTTAATCTACTGACACAGTAGCACTGCTAAATTGTGCTATTTAGCATCTTCCAAAAACACCTCATGGGTTTATGTAAAAGTGCCTGAAGGAAGCTTAAAAGTCATTTCCCATTCTGACATTCCCCAAAATACCAAATCAGGCAGGATATGGGACAGACTCACATGAGCTAACACTCTACCTCTTGGATTTCACACAAAGTGAAGTGCAGCACCTTCATCAGCGTGACTGACTAGAAGGTCAAAGGGATATGGCTTTAAGGGCTGGGCTCAAGGCCAAAATATTTCAAATGTACCTTCTCCAAACTTGGATCTGCACTTGACAGGCAGGATTTCTTTTGTAGCTATGATCAGTAATAGGAGCTTCCAGTACTTGGAGATGACAAAGGCAAAATCCCAGAGAGCTATAAGGGTAATCACAGAATCCTGTTGGAAATGATCTAAATATATTCCAGGTTACTTTGGAAAAAAAATCAGACTCATGGGGACAATATGTGCTGAGAATGCCTGTGACATCACCTTGCACCTGCTTCATCCCATAAAAATTCTCCTTTCAACAGGTGCCATTAAAACTCTGGTATTTGATGGCAAACCAGGAATCATTTTGGTTCAGGATCAGGGAAAAGGCAGACAACAGGGCATGGTACACTCTACCTCTAGCCCAATATAAATTACACTCCTTCAAAAAATCACACAATGGTGATTTCAACCTAGACATTATGTTGCTTAAACCACAAGAAGAGATAACAGGCTTCATATATGGTCCATCAGTCATATTAACAGTAAGAGGAAGCAGCAAAAACAAGCAGTAGTGACAGCAAATCCCCAGGAATGAAGCAAGGATCAGCAGTGCAGGAGGAGGAATACATGGCACCAGCTTGTTTGAGTCCTTACCTCTAACAGCTGATAAACTCCTGCCATTGAATCAGCTTTTGGTCACTTATCTAAATAATGCTTCCCGTATAGCAGAAGGCTTCAGCAAGACAGGAAGAGCTAATCTCTGACATGAAAGTCTTCCTTCATCTCAGCAGCACAACAAAATGAATTAAAGATAAAAAATGGGTCAGGGCTTTACTTTGGGGAAGGACAAAAGCACAAAGCACAGAGGTTGTCCTTCCCCCAAAACTTACCAAGCAAAAACCAGCCATGTGACTGCTGTAGGTGCTGTGAAAGGTCCATGAGAGCAACAGATTTCTGGCCACTGTGTTTTACTCATGACCATGGACTTGAATCACACACTGGATGTGTATCCATAGCCTTTGGGGGCTTTCGGATAACTGAACATTAAAAAATACTTTCTCTCGTTTTCAGGCAAATGTGCACTGCAGGGATTTATCCTCTAAATAAGAGATTTGTCCTCTAAACAAGCTCCTCTGTCACATTAAAAACAGTGAAACCTCTCATATCTTATAACAAAGAAGACTACATCTTCAAATAGTATGTTTAAACATCCAACATAATGAAAGAGGATAATTTATGCATCAAATAAGAATCTGTCACTTTGTTCTGTGATGGTGAACAGTGTGAAATTCATCACTTATGCTACCTCCCAGCAGGAACTGTAGGGAACATGGATGTGAGTGGAGTGCCCTGAGTAGCTGGAGTCTGGAACCAGCATCCTCTACCAGTTTTTGTCAGGTTATGAGACTCCAGCATGTCCTTTGGAAGTTTACAAGCAAGAATCTCCATAGATGAGAAACAGGCAGGGGATACAGGTGTATGGCTGTCTGTTCACCTGGCTTGTTTATAGGCTCTTAGTCTGTGTTTGTTGCTGGTATCCACATACCTTCCTGTCAGCTGAGAAATAGTATGATCCACACTGAATCTTTCATCTGTGCTTAAGAAAGAAACATACCCAATGTCTTGCATCGTCAGCAACGTGTTTCTTCCTTCTGAGTTTTATCAGAAGAGCAAGATCTGGTTTATTTGGTTTACCAAATATGGTAAGAATCTGTTATCCTCATAGAACATCTGGTCTCCAGAGATATCAAAATCATTTATGGAAATTAAGTCTCTCCCAGTTACTTAGAGGACTGTTATTCTTCAGCTCTAACAAAGCAAATAGTAACAATCTATCCTAAACCCTACCCACACATACCAAATATATCTATTTCTCTATCATCTACCATTAAAGGTCTTCCTGTCCTCAGGCTCTTTCTATGGCACATCTAAGGTTCCAGCGTAGATAACAAACAGCCATTGGACAGCATGCCCTCGATACAACACTACGTGTCCTCTGTGGGTTGATAGTACTCAGCCAACCCTTTCCGACTTTCTGCTAATTTCTAGTGATGCCAGGTCCAGCTGAGCCAAAAACACATCAGCTATTCATAGCAGTAGTTCTGGAAGCAGTAGCGGCATGAGTTGAAATTTTTAGCAGCAACTATCCTATCCTTCTACCTCTGCAGCTGCCCTGTGACCTAAAGGAAAAAAACTTATAATTTCTTCATGAATTATTTTTTAATTCACTCAGTCCTCTGACCCTGTTCCAGCACCTTTGCACAAACAGTGACTGTCTGTGCAGCAAAGGTAATAAGACCAGGAACAGCAAGGGGAAGGAAGGGACAGCAAGGGACACCTGACTCAGTGTCATCATGAAAGCTTATACTGGGAAATCAAACCTGAATGTTCCCACATGTTTCCAAGACTTTAGAAACCCTTTTCTCTCTAATTGTTTCACTGATTCGTGTAATTACATCAAAGTAGGACAATTGTCCTTAACATTTATTTACCTGGAAGTTTGCTGCTTCTGTTTCAGGCCCAAAGAAAGGCTGTTGTCCCCACCACTTCCTTCGATTTTTAATTTTTTTCTAAGTATGGTTCTTGATCTAATAAGAAAAGATATTATCCCTGTCTGCCAATCTTATCTCGAGTATTTATGGCAATTACACTACTAGGGGCTGTAGAGTTATTTAGTTGTCAATATCTGATCACGAATTTATTTGTTCATAATATTTGTTTTAATTTACCTGCAAGGCTGATTTTTCCTCCTTCTTTATTTCCATAGCAATCAATCTTCCCTTATGACAATGATCCTAAGCACCAGAAGCAGGAAAGAAGGCTCCCACCATGAAAGCCCCTGTTTTTGGCTGCCTTAATGATGCAAGGCCAGAAGATGGGGGAGATGTTACTTTTGCTTGTTCTAGTCCAGCAGTTTTTGTGAGTCTGTGTCCTCCTTTCCCTTGCATCCCTATGCCTATGGTGTCCACTGACTCTGCACCTACCCACATCTCTCACTGGGCATTCTCCTACAGAGAATGCTTCTTCAGGATTTCAACCTACAACACTTAGCAGAGTCTGGGTTAAACTTAACCAAATCTAGAGAAGCCAGGTCTGGTGCAGAAGCAGAGATCCCCTCTCCTCACATTGCATCTAAATTGTGTAAGTACAAGCACATAACAGCTGCAGAACTACATTTATACAGCTGGTCCTGTGCACCAGTTGATGGTGTAGATGTCACCATACCTTCAGAAAGCTGACCCCAAGTCCAGTGTCTGGGAGAAACCCACTGCAGGGAGCAGGATAGACACAGCCAGCAACCACAGCAGTTTCCTCATAGAGAGGTTACCTTCATAAAGGACAGGTTCAAAATTAAATTCCAGGCTAAAAAACAGAAAGAAAAAAAAAATCAAGCTGAAAGCACAGCTGGGGTTGAAGGCAAAGGTAAGAGAAGAATCCTACGGGAATCCAGTAGGCTCAAACAGAAAGCCTTTAGGATAACAACTGATGATCTCTTTATCGGATATACCAGGAATCACCATTATTATGCAGACATTATGCAAACCTTATACAGTAAAATCCTGAAAAAAATAGTTGTATGACGGTTTAGTCAAAAAGCCTTCCTTTTTTTCACCTTTTAGTGCTGTCTGTGTCATACAAGGAACTCATGGGTCAGAGCCTCTAGCTAGAGTTTTATAGATGAGAAAATGTGGATGGGAAGGAGATATCATCCTTTCAGGTTGCCTGAATTGTGCTCATGCAGGGAGACACCTCTTGGCTGCTTCATCTTCCATTCAACTCCTTCGTGTTCCTGGGGAGCTGGTCAACCTTCCTTCACTCATCCTGTTTGACCAGTTTGGTCATTTGGGGGGTGTTTCAGCAACCTGCCAGGTTCTTCCAGATGAGATACAGAGGGGAAGACTTTTAGAAAAAGGGCAGCTCAACAAAAACACTGTCCTTATTTTTGTAAACACAAAAGCTCCCCAAACCTTTGATTTGGATTTGCTTTTAGAGGACATTTGCAAAGCTCTGCCTGAGTGCCAGCGCTGAGCAGAATGGACCCACATGCTGGGAAATTACCCAACTGCTAATTTCAACAAACAGAGCAGCTTCTGATCTGGAGCACACTGGAAGGGCAGAAGCTGCCAACCACCTCCAGCGTGTGTCGAGGCTTTGTTCCTTTAACTTCAGAGGAGCCATTTTATCTCGGCACTCCAGCAGTGAGCAAGTGGAGGAGCCATGTCAAATGAAAAATAAAAATGAGCAATGCCTATAAAAGAGAGATATCATGAGAACCTGCCACTTGGGAATAATGAAAGGCTCGGGCAGGTTGCGCTGATTGTGCAACCTACCCGAGGCCTGTCAGCTCTGATAACAATGGCAGCCATCAATTCCTGCAAAAATGGCAACAGCGTGAATTGGAAATTGTGAAGCACCATTTAGGGTTGAAATGAGATTTTCTTCAGAATGCATTTGTCGGCATGTTCCCGTTCACTTGAAAAGGGATGGACAGATCAGAAGGAACATGAAGTAGCCAGGATTGGGAGTTTTTTTTATTATCCCTCCCCCTCCTTACGAAGCAGTTATAAATGCCAAACGCTTTCACAAAACAACAGTGGTTTCAAAGCTGCCAAAGGGCAATTTGAAAGTCAAAGGTATTTTCTTCAAATTACCTTGAATAACGATACATGTTATGAAAGGGGTTTACTTTTTGGAGCGTTAAAGAGATACCAAAAATCCAATTTTATAGTCAGATTATGGAGACAGGCAGTGGAGGGCTCTGTAAAATTGTCAGAGCTCCTCTTTAGATGCCACAGATGTCTGTTTGCCTTTCACAGACACCTACAATGAGGCATCAGACAGGACTGAAGGGGGCAAAAGAGTTGTGGTTGTTTAGAAAATTTATTTTGTTAGAATATTAACAAAAAGAGTCAGAACTTCCACAAATATTGCCTATTAATAGTGGAGAAAGCACACATCTCGAGACAATGCTGGTCATACTCCCTGAAGAGACAGGTTAAAGGAAGGTTGAGCCAGAAGAAGAAAATAAGCCCAAGACCCTCTTTGTCAGATCTAGATTACAGTATTCAGGATGCAGATTTTTAATATGGTTTTGTCCCCACACTCTTTGGTACATGGAAAGGGGTTTTTTCTTTTCATTTTTCTAAACAGTATGACATCTATTATTCCCAGGGAAAAGAGCAAATCAAGTCAGCCCCTCAAATGCACATTTTCTAACTGTAAGAGTGGATAGATGGAGAATAACAGGACAAGTCTTTGCAAAAGGAAAATTGAGTCTGGAATCTGAACAGGATGAACATAATCACTGTGTTCAGTGCAGAGGAGAAGGCAAACCTCAGGATTGAATTTTGCCCCAAGATGAGCAGGGAAATATAAACCAGAGGATAGGTTCAGTCCTGTTACACAATAGAATCTTTTTGCTTGCAAGTCCCAGTTCTATTTTCCCTCTTTCTGTGTTCTTGAATTGCTTTTGATCCTTCAGAGAAAGAAGAATTGTTAAAAAGGGGGTACTTTTTGAAAAGCTTAGCACACTTAGTTTCCAGCCAGTAGATATTTTTTCTCTGAAATTACAGATTTCTTCTCTTTTTTCCAGTCCAGACTGACCAGTGACAGCTTTGTCCCTGTGGGCAGAGATGGTGCTCATCGACCCAAACCCAAATATGACAGTAATGGATGATGCCCTCAGACAGTTTCTAGGAGATAAATTCTAACTCATCTAAGTCAGAGCAGTCAAATCCAGCTCCCACTGGGGTCAGGTGTTCCACATTGTTGTTTAAGTCCCTCAATGAGCACCAAGCAGTCAGACAAGGAGGTAAGACTGATGGGAACTGGGAAGCCTTTTCCATCTCTCTGTTTCTTGAAAACTGAAGTCAACAAGTTGCCTCCTCAGATAGTGCCTTTTCCGGTGAAACCAAATGTGGTGGACCCTTCAGAGAAGACTGTCCTGCTTGCCCGAGCTGTGCCTTTTTGCCTGTGCTGTCACAAGCCCCATCGGGAATATTTTGAAACTGAAGTCTGCGACTGCATAGAATTTAAGAGGCACTAGTACTTGCTTTGCATAACAGACAAGGAGCCACAACCTTGGTTAGTGCTCTCTGTGAGCCCCATGGAAGGAGAGACTGAAAGCACACTTTCCTCAAACTTTCCCCTCCACTTGTGACCCTTAAAAGCATATCTGCAATAAGGGAGCAAATCTGGCTTTGTGATTCCTTACACACTGTATTCATACAATCTAGGATATTTCAAAGAATCGTTATGAATAGAAACAAGCTTCAGACAGTAACTCACTGCATTACTTTTAACTTGTGGTTTCCTTGCCAACTAAGCTTCTACAAATGCACTAGGACTGACTGGAGAATTTCTTTATGAATCAGAAAGGCCAAAAGAGAAAAAAGGGGGGAAAAATTGTTTTACACTTCCCATTGTTGCTTGATTTGCTATTTAAGCTTCAAAGCTTCAAACTTCTTTCATCAAACAGATGGCAGATCTGTGTTTTCTGAGGCTGAAGTGTACATAGGTGCACACACACACTCACAAAACATCAATCCCTATCTGTCAGCTGCAGTAGACTCTTTCTTCCTGCATTTTACAGAGTAGGCTGAGGACCATGTTCCTCAGGCTACGCTGAAGTGAACAATTATGCAGCTGAGATAATAGATTCAGACTAAGGAGGATTGAAAGCTTTTTTGTGAAAAAATTTGTTGTTACCTTAAAAAGATTTGTCAAGTTTACAAAGCCAAACACACCGAAATCAGGAATTAAGTCCATTTGGTAAACAAGCCCTAGTTTTTTTGTAAATAACGTGTGTGCATGTTATTTACACATGAACATCCCCCCAGTACCAGAAGCTCTGATTGTACCTGCTTTTCGAAAGCCCAAGTTTGTTGCTTCCTGACTGTTTCATGAAGTTTCTAAGGAGAAACATGGCTCACTCTGGGAAAATAGCATTCCTGATTCACATTAATGGCCAAATTGTTTCAGCTTGAGGGGGTGGGGGCACAGAGGGGCCATTTCCTCGGGTGGAATATTAAAAAGCAAGGCGTTTGACCATTTTTGGCAAGTGTGGTTTGCCAGAGACATTACACGGAGAGGCCCTGAGGGTTGGTGTTTCTCTGGCTGGTTCTCAGGCTCTCTGATTACATGCTGCTCCCAGCCAGCAGCTACAACTGGAGCAATTTTTTTCCTTTCATGTTTTATCCTCAAATGTTGGCTTTTCAGTCTTACCATGTGTAGGCAACAGATCACAGAATATACTGTTTTGTAAAGGACCCACATGGATCATAGAGTCTAACTCTTAAGTAAATGGCCCATACAGGGATGGAACGTGCAACCTTGGTGTTGATTGGCACCACACTCTAATCAATGGAGCTAATCTCAGAAGCCTTACTTTGCACTGAATAACATATTTTGCAGGCAGAGAGCACAGCCTGGGGGAAAGAGCAGCTCTGTTTCCAAGAAAAGTCCTTGGGGAGCATTCGTTTGGGGCTGGTTGGAGCCTTGGGTACCCACCTTGTGGGAAAGCCTGAAGAGACTCAAATGGCAGAGCTGGATCTTAGTCACACACAGAAGTGAATGGCACTGGACTGTCAGCACAGCAGCAGTGGCAGGAGCCAGGGACTCATGGTCATGCCTCTCTGGTGGTAGCTGCAAATAGCAGCCCCCTTCCAAGACAAGTCTAGCTATTGTGGTTGTCCTGTGCCACGCTTTGGTTGTCCCCTTCAGATGATGGAGTGATGCAAATTCTGCTTTCTTCCTCTGTCAGGGATTTCTGTTCATTTTCATCAACATCATAAACCATCTTTCAGTGATTCATCTGTGCTAGAACCAAAGGGTTTAACCCTTCCCCCTGCCCTCCCTTCCTCATCTGTCACCCATGATGACACGGTGATAATAAATGCATTAGAGTCTGGGAGATGTTCACAAGCTGGTGGGTGCAGGAGAAGGCTGGTGCATCTTACTTGGGCCAGCTGGGAAAGGAAAGCCTTGGGAACAGTGTGGGGCTTAGTGTGTGCTTCCAGAACAGCCAGGGCACGTACAACGTTATTCACCCATCTTTGATATTCCACTTTCATCATCATCATCAGAAAGAAGTAATCAATTAAAAATTAATATCCCAGCTCAGAGGTAGCAGTATTATTTCCTAATAAGCTTCTTGCCAGCCACTGCAGTAAATCTGACATGACATGGTCATAAGAGGAAAAGTATAAAATTTCACTCTTTTTTATAAATGTCTACTCAAAATTCATCTCCATGCTTGTAGAAGTTTCCAGGTATAGGGAACCTTGTCCCTCTTTCTTAAGCAGTGTAAGAAGCAGTAGTTAACAACAACTAATAGTAATATTTGGCTTGATGAAGCCTTTTGCAATGTTTGGCAACACCCTCATCATTAAAGACCTCTCTTTCCCCTGGGGTGCTTAACCATCACCATCTACCCACTGTCCAACAATTTCTTTTGTGTTAACTCCTGGCAGTCTTGTAAGGCTAAAAAGTGAGAAAGATCTCATACTTTGAGTCACTAGTAGTAGGACCTCCATTCAACTACTCTTCTTTAAAATTTCTTGTCCAGAACATTCATAACCCATAACACAGAATTTCATCCCTAAGATCTCATCTTTCCCAAGGGTGCTGGGACCTGATACCTTCTTGCCCCAAATCCCAGTGTTAAGACCTAGAGAGGCTTTTTACTTCTTATTAACCCAGTACCTCCTTCAATCTAGCCTCTGCAATTCTCAGACTGAGTTATGTGCCCCACTGACTCAATGCTCAGTGTTCCTAGGCCATTTGCTAAGTACAAGCAGACTTTGTTCAAAGGAGAATACTTCTGGGCAGAGGGAATTTAGCAATTGAAGGAGGAAACAGCAGCAGTCAAAAGAAAATATATTGACTTGTCCATTGTGAGCTGAAAAGTCTAATAATAACCAATAAAGTTCCTCTACTCCCCAGCCAAAAAAATCTTCCTTTTCAGATTAACTCATCGCTTCTCAGGCTCCTTGCCTTCAGCCCTTTAATGTTTAACACAATATATTAAAGCAGAAAACAATGCCCTCAGCTCTTTTTCAGGAAGGACCATGAAGTAAAATATATAATAATCTACCTCTTTATCTTTTCTCCAAGGGAATCTTTGCTCTCCTTCCCTCATAAACCTTCCTGGTAAACTGGTGCTGCTGATTATCTCCTGCTCTCCATTGGACTGGCTCTACCATTTGCTTTCATTCCTTTTTTGCTTTGACGTTTTTGCTCAGAGGTTCAGACCCCAAAGTCCCAACAACCAATAAAACACCTGCAGAACACTTTGGTTTTGGACTGGACACAGTACATGTAATCTCTTTCTGAAGAGAAGTGCTAGAGACCTTCACTCACCTCCAGTTTCTGGACAGAGAGTGAGATGGGAGAGGAGGAACCACACGTGGGGAGAGATCTGCTCCTTGCACAAGTGAGTGCGCACATCTGGTAAAGTCCTTCATCCAGTAACGTGGGTTCCCTCAGGTGTTGCTGGCCTCTGCCAGTGTCTGACAGCCCCAGGAGAAACTGGATCCCATTTTATACTGGAAAGTGGCAAAGCTGAAAGTAAAGATGACCAAGGGCAGAGCGAGCATCCAGCCTCCCAGGTGACAGCAGTACGGACAGCACAGACACCCTGTCTATCAGCCCTCTGTCTAAACCACAGGGCTATTAAGCTAATAGGCATTAGTGTATGATTTTTCCCACAGGAGCATTTATTTCCTTGTGTGGTTAACTGCTCTGTCTTGTATTTCTCACTGTCATTGCTGCATTGGCATTCTGCAAACCTCCTTATTTGCTGTTCTTTGTCCTTCTCTCTTGGGTTTCTGTCTGCACTGGGATCGAGGTAGACTGAGGCGTATTTCATCTTGCCTGCTGTAGTAGTGATGTTTGCCATGAGAGAAAGGGTTTGATCTGGGAGAAGGAGGGGGAGGATTTAGAAGGAGGAAAACAGTGAAAGAAAAATGAAGGAAAAGCAACACAGGCAGAGAGAAGAGATTGAAAATGTTGATTTGACATCTGATGCTTCCGAGAAATTCTTGGCCATATCTACTAAGCATGAGCCTTTGTGCTCCCTTTCTAGCAGCAGCAGGAGAGGTACAACAGCAGAGACTTGTGCTGCAGACAGTCAACAGAATATCTCATCCTCCTAAAAAGCAACTGCTGTCCCTGCTCTGAGGAATAAAATACTCTGCCTGGATTTTGTGGAGTTTGCAAATCCTGGGAAACTGTGTTTGACTCCATTTTACACATTGCTACTTCTTCTTACTCTTTCGCTTTGCCTTTTCCTAGTTCAAGCCAAAGAGTCTCCATACCCTTTGCAAAATATCCATACTGGTTTATGATTAGGGGAAGTGAGCGTAGGACCAGAAAGCAAATCTGTTTTCTGATGGAGCTCTTTCCCTTTGGGCAACACCAGGTTTGATTCCACATAGCCATAGAGATACAGAAGACAGATCTGGAAACACGTGGAGATGGTCATCCACCACCATGACCTGCTCTGCCTAAGCACTGTTGACACACTGTTTTATAAGCACAACTAACCCCTGTATGGCTCAGGGTTATTATTTCACTATACAGGGAGCAGAACTAAAGCACAGCAAGAGCAAAGGAGGGAAACATGGTGAG
Source organism: Chiroxiphia lanceolata (assembly GCF_009829145.1). Lineage (NCBI taxonomy): Eukaryota > Metazoa > Chordata > Aves > Passeriformes > Pipridae > Chiroxiphia > Chiroxiphia lanceolata. The sequence goes on along the minus strand of NC_045643.1, from coordinate 25,293,252 downwards.
GGAAACCTCCAGCTGGATGAGGAGCAGAAGTCATAATTCAAAAGCCAGTTAGCTGTCTTGGGCATTGCCAAAGGTCAAGGCAAGCCCTGATGCTGTCTAGAACAAGTGGAGACACTTCCCAAATCAACAAAGCTTCAAGGATATTTCAGGCCTTAAATCTGTCACTGCGCCAGGTTGGGATGTTACCTCTAAGGCTGGGATAATCCTGAGTAATGTATTGCAGAGAAGAGGCACACAACATACATATGTATTCACTTATACGCCGTGTCACGCAGCAGGATGTCTGTGACAGGACATCTTCCTACCAGGGCTCCTGAAATTCTCCACCACTAGGCTGACAGTAAGCCACTGTAAATTGCAGGGTGTTGGGGGTGGATTTATGATTCATATCCAGATACATAAACGTATTTCTATATCTCTTTATACATCATGAGGGCTGCCTTATTTCTGCCTTGGAGCCCCTGGACAAATATACATGCTTTTAAGCACATGGGCCACAGATTTCACATAAAAAGCACAGAGCATTCACACAGCAGATGTGTTGTCAGGGAAAAGAATACAGCTTAGGTACCTTAAGTCAGACTACAATGGATATCCAGGAAAAATAATGGAAATTCTTAAAATCAAGCTGAACAATGATTTTCGGGTGGATAAAGTGGACATATCTAGGAAAAAATGTAATATTCCTTTGCATTAATATCTATTTATAAAACTTTATCTAATTAGGTAGGTAGATTATATGAAATAAATAGATTTCATGGATGACAAATTGCATAGGAAAATAAATGAAATATATTTAGTAGGCAGATTTTACATCCATATATCAGTTGCTTGAAGTTTCTCAAACACATACAACTCTGTCAATCATCCCCAGGAGACAGGTCAGCGCTGAGAGCACAAATTAAACAGCAACTAGAACACCACAAGGTGTTTCAGACACGTGTGCCACTGCTACCTCTCAGCCAGCTGATGTCCAGACAAAGTGCTGTCATTCAAAGGCTACACTTTCCTTTGGGACTAGACAGTGCTAACGATCAATGGCGTGGCATTTTATATTGTTCCTTTCTGATGCTTCCTAGAGAGGTTGCACATTTTTCATTGCTACCACTTGTAGCAGAAATGTGTGCTCGGCACATGTAGTGACTTGAAATTCAGAAAAACAGAGAAATTTGAAATAACCTTCTTTTCCTTCAGGGCGGTGATTTAATATTGCCAGATGTGAACCCAAACTCAGTCTTGCCATAAAGCCACTTAAATTCCAACACAGCATGACTGAAGAGAGAGAGGTGTTACCAAACAGTGACTTTTTCAGTGTACCCTTAATTAAACCCAGCATGGCAGGACACAGAGTTCTGCAGTTTGCATCTGTGGGCTTTTTCCTATGAAACCCTAGATGCTCCTTCTGGGAATACAACTCCCTGTGTGTCAGCAAGGAAATTAAATCAGTGCACAGAACGCTGCAAACCATGGGGCAGCACTGCCACCCTGAGCTGCTCCTGTGGATGTGCACACCAGCAAGGCAGAGCGAGAAGTTTAGCTGCATAAGGCAACAGGATCTTTGTGTTAACTGGTTCAGGCAGCAGCTCCCGTAGCCATGAAGCAAGCTCTCAAACTGCTTCTGGCTTCAACAGGATCCTTTCCTCTCTGCATCACTTTTGGGTTACATCCCAGAAGCCATAGATTGTGTGGGACCCCAGGAATGAGACTCTAGACCCCGTGCCCTTGCAGCAGTATGGGTGTACTCAATGCTCCCAGCCTGGCTACTCACAGTTTGCAGGCTCTCAGACATCTGCATCTGTAGACTGGGTTGTTTCAGAGACCTGAGCATGGATGATACCCCTCTATTCATATCACACTCATTCAAAGTCATCCCAATGACACAAATCCAGCATCCAGGTTGATCCTCTGCCTTCTGAGGGTACCGGTGTATGGCTGATCACTCATGTGGGTCTTAAAATGAGTTTTCATCTCAATATCAACAAGTGTTGGTCTTATATCAGGTGGCTGGACTGTAAACTGGAGTATTAGAAGCCACTTTTCTTCAATGATGACCACAGGGCTGAATGGAGAATGGGTCTAAATTGGCTTATATCTGGATAGACCTGATGTCGATCCAGATGTCTATCTAACTTCTGCTTTGGTCATTTGTCCACAAAAGTAGTATGACTGTTTTCCTGCTCTATGGCAATACATGCACTTAAGACAGTGTGGAGGTGTCATCTGAGCGTGGGTCACAATAGATGCAATACCAAGTGTTTAAGGGACAGAGTCTTTGCTTGGCACTGTGACATAAAGGCCTGTACCTGGGTGTTTACCTGCAAACTGTGGCTGTCTCAACTCTGACTGTAAGATCTCTTCTCTCTTCCCACAGTGTGCTATCCCTCTTTTACCAGGGCCACCCGTCAAGCATTTTTCCCTGCTCACAACCTGCCTCCTACAACTTCCCCACGGCTGAGAGGTCATGCTGCTCCCAGGGGACCTGGCCACTTCATGGGGACTGTTTTGCTTCCTCATAGGAGCTGAGACACCTGGAAGGAAGAAATAAGCCCTTGCACAAGCGTGTCAGTAACACACCGGTTCCGTGAAGGCTTCATGGAGATACCCTGTCTGCAACATCCTGTGCAACACTCAGCACACTGACTCTTTAACATTAGGCTGAATTTAGGAGCAAAAATAATGATATTCTTTATAATGCACAGGTCAGTGCTATAAATCTGGCTTTTATAAGTACCTGGTGTGATCAGTGCTTTCACAACCTTTCAGCATGGTTATAACCAGTCCTGTGGCTTTCACTCACCACGGGGTGTTGCAAATGGAGTACTTTGGTCCAGCAGCCCAGGCACTTTTACACCACCAAAATTTGCTTTGTCACAGAGTCCATTAAGGGGAAACGGTGCTGTGCTTCAAAGCAAGTCTTTTGTACCCCTGTAAAATCATATAAATCTACCAGTCTCACTGCTGGGAGTGACTGCAAACAGGCTGAGGGAGTTTTGCAGAGATCCAGGGCTATTAAGTGCTGCTGACTAGACTTGAAAACACAGGGCACTGCTAGTTCTTTTAAAGTCTGTGCTAATGACTGCAACACACACTCCCCAGCTCCTCATCAGAAAAGTTGGCCTTGCCTTCTATTTTCTGATGAAAAGCCTGCCCAGCTGTCATTACGCTCTGCCCTTCTCCATCCGACGGCTGGACCACACCACTGGGTGCAATCCAGCCTCAGACAACAGAACTTTTATCCTCTGAGGAATGGGCAACACAACTCACTTCCCCGTAGCAAAAAAGTAGGAAAGAAATTACAGCTCTGGCAGATGTAGGGCTTTATCCTAATTACGAAACTCTTTTCCCCAGCTGAGATGAGGCCTGTTAGCTTTCCTCCATCCCATCCCATGGATCAGTGACACTTGCAAGACAATTTCCAGCCACAGCATGAGGCTGCATGCAAGGAGTTTGCCTCTTGCTGGGGCTCCACAGTCTCCCTCCTACTCCAATTTTTTTCCCCCCAGATGCAGAGCTGGGCTGAGACGCTGCAGAGCTGAGGTCTGCTTGAGATGTTTCTGCTAAAGGAAGGCAACCACTGCATGGTTGCAGCAGCAGGGTCATATCAAAACCCCAAAATGCCATAGAGACAAGTCCTACAAGAGCTGTAAAGGAATGGTTTGCAAGCAAAGACTCACCCCTGTCAAAGCCCAGCTCAGGAGCCAGCCATGACCCTGGTTGTAGCAAGAGAACAAGACCTGAATGTCATAAGGAAGAATTAAGTCTGAAAGAAACCAGAAGAGGAGAGCACTGTTTGTTCTCCATGTCTGACAGCTGAAGGTGGTCTGCTGCCCTGTAATCTTGAATCTGAAGAAGCAAAGTCGCACAGTGCTGTCTTTGGTAACACTGAAAGACACTACATCATTTCTGCAATGGCTTTTACAAGAGAGATGTGTTCTTTCCAGACCATCCCAAAAGGAAAATCAACCTCTAGGAGACATATTATGCTAGCCTAGCATAATACCACGCTTTTGTGACAGGTTTCCTGCTGAGAAACATGAATAATATTATTTCTGGAGAGGAGAAGCAGCCCATCTCATCCCACAGGAAGCCCCTGACTTTGCCCAACACCAACGAGCAGAGAAAGAACAACCAGAGAGAGAACAACCGTTACTCTCAGCCCACAACAGGTACTCACAACAGAAGGTACCAGCACAGGGAATGCTACATCCACTCTGAGACACAACCCCTGAATGCGCTGGTGAAATACACCACGGGGCCACTTCCTACACAGAGCTCTTATGCAGGTATGTGGCCTTTCATGGCACCTTTTTCACATGCAAAACAGCTCCTCAGGTTGCTGCCTGCTCAGGTATGGGCTGGGCTTCTGCCTGCAGATGAGGGCAATGGAAAAGATGTGACAGAAAATCTTATTTTATCTGAACATCTAAAGGAGAAAAATATGCTAGTAGTTTCTGATGAAAATTGGATACAGTGGCCATCAAAACCTGCTCAGGGACTAAGGAGGACATGGGGTGAGAGACCTCTAATCCAGCCTCAGCTGCTGTGTTCTTAAGAGCCTAGGACTCCATAACCTCCTGTGATTATGCAGCAAGTCTGGGGCAGGGCAGAGACCAAAGCCAGCTCTCTTGAAGCCTATTTCAGCTGAACTTCCTTTCCTGATCCATCTACTCTTCCTTAAAGATGATCTCTAGTATTTCAGAGGCAATCCTTTATCAATGGAAAGGACATAAAATTATATATTTATCTTGTTTACTCTACTTCGGCTTTGGGTATTTTTGTAACTGCCATCTCTCCATGACACAAATATGTTACTAATGTCTATTCTTAAAAATGGGACTTCTCAGAAGAATCTTGGCAGTTCTGACACCAAAACACCCATGATTTGAGTAAGATTTAGGTACAGAGGCTTTTCAGTCAGTCCCCGCAAGCATTTATCTGAATCTTACAGCACCTCAACTCCTTAGAAAATCCAGCCCCAACACGACACTGTAGTCTCCCACTAGAATGTCTGAATTCTTTCATAATCAACACAGAAAACCAGCAGCCTCCATGCAATTATCCAGCTGACAGCTGCTTCCACTACAGCAGTGCCTACATTTGTATGAGTGAATATCAAAGTGGGACAACTTTTGTACATCATCACAGGAGTATTTGGCCATAAGATGACTAAGCAGCCCATCAAAGCTGATGCATGTAATAACACAGATAACAGAACACGGTTTCCAACTACAACACAATGTATTTATTCACCCTTTACTCCCGTTTTCTTTCCTTATTTTTCCCTTTTTCTCCACTCAAGCAACTGCCTAGTGACTATCTCACACCTGAAGACAGGTGAAGTAGAGGTGCTTTGGGAGTGCTGTTGCTGTGTGATATTCCATGGGTGTCAGCAGCAGTGCTGTCTCAAAGGCTTGCCCTGGCTACCTGTCCTGCAGAGAATTGCTGCTGAAACATTGCTCTCTTCGCTATTGTTGTGCCAAAAAGTCACTTCACCTTTAGCCATGGAGAGCCCAATTTTGTTTTCTGCAGCTCGAGATCTTTCTGCTCAAGCAAGTGTGATGGTTGGCACCAGCTCTGACCACAAAACCAACCCCTCAGCTTTAAAAACTAGGCTGAGCCCAGTCCTTCCTTTAAGGCCAACAATGGCTTGTTGAAGCATCCATATCCCTGGTCATACAGACTAAGATGTGAAAACTGCTTGGATAAACAATAAAGGGCACAGGCCTAGGGAGGGCAGAGGCAGGAATGACTTCAGTGCTATACATGTGTGGTCTACTACACACACAGAGAAGATGCAGTTCAGTTGCTACAGGCTCTATACAGAATGATGCAGCCATGACAGCTAACACCTTAGGAGGTTGTATCTACTTCAGGCTATGTTTAATCCCTTCAGTGGCAGCATAATTTATAAACCTACACATTAATAAAAAGGGGGTATAGGAAGAACCGTTCATCTCCTGGTGCAAGTACTTTGACAGAACCTAAATGAGGCCTTGTAGGAGTTAAAGAGCACCAGAACAGTAGAAAGTTCAAGTGGGAACGAAGAAAAGTCATTACAGATTTAACCAGCTGTGTAAAATCCCCAAAGCTTAGAATTAAAAGCTTTTAAAAAGCCTTGGATGGACTCATAGAGTCATCAAAATTTAAAGGCAGAACTATTCCAAAGTAGATGCTAACCAGACTTTTAACTCTACAATGGAGAAAGAAGTGGAGCAGGAGAGGATTTTAAAAAATAAAGAAGAAAAAATTCCTTCAAAGCCTATAATAGATTTGGGCTGGCCAAGCTACTGATAGGAGCACTTCTGAGTGGCTGTAAATCCCACACTTAATCTGCAGTGTGGAGCATGAAGCAAATCCACGACTGGTAACTGTATAAGAAGTTGCTGCAAAAGTCTGGAGTGAGCTGGGTTCCTCACACAGCCTTCTTCCAAGCAGCTCACCTCTCCAGGGCTTGCAGCCAGCATGCCTGAGGTAGGGGTCCTGTAAGGTCTTTAATCTAAAGGTGTCACTGGTTGTGACTCTGAACATTGCCTTTCATCAGTCTTCCCCTGTCCTTTCATGCTCTTTAGCCTATTAAATATGAGGACTATTGCATTTCAGGACTGGGTACATCCTTCTTGAGATTCAGAAACAAGGATCAGAGGGAAACAGAGGTACATACCTGAAAAGTCTGCAGAGAAAACTGTCTTTTGGACATACTGATTCATATTGAAAAGTTTGGAGTTTAGCACTTTCTTTTTCTGGATATTTTTAATACTATCACAGCAATTGCACTTTCTTTCCCCTTGAGTTTCTTAACACACTAAGATCCACAGGATTCCCTCCTGCTGTTGGAGATAAAAATGGTGCAAGCCCAGGGCTCTTCTGAGGAGTGCTCTGGTTATGAGGCAAACAAAGCTGGTCAGCACTCCTCCAGCTGCACCACCTTACATCAAAAAAGATGTTGAATTAACAGAATTGTAAAGTTTTGTAGAATATTTGTAGTAAAAATGTTATGTTCTAGTGGTTTTGTTATCTAGTTTTCACTTTCACTGTATATAATAAAAATGGAAAAGCTGAAACACGAAAATACAGAAAAGAGGAGTTCTGTGATTGGTAGAACAATATTGTGCATGAGCTCATTGAAACTCAATTTTAACCTTTTATCTCAATTTGCTTTTAAGGTAAATTTGGAAGTTGCAGGCTAACCCACAAGTAGCAAATCAAACTTTTGTGTCAACTTAAACCCACATTCCTTCCTGCACCACATTATTCACACAAAATTTATTGTATTAGGACAATAATGGCAGAGGAGAACCCCCTCCTTTTTTTTCCCCCAAATTTCCAGCATATACTGCTTATAAAGAGCTTGAGCATCAAAATGAATCACAATCAAGTAACAGGCCACAGGAATGGCACCTGAAAGGAGGAAACCAACAATATAGTCTAGTTTCAGGCAGAGAAGACCTTCCTGGCTGTCACACACTCATCAGGAAACCATTTGTTTATACATTATTATTATTTATGATAAATGGAGTGTGCTCTAAACCCAAGGCCAGAAGAAGCTGTGCAGCTGGAATAAGATGCTCCTCAGATGGCTGCTCTGGGGAGACTGAAATGTTTTTGCAGAGCTAATTGCCTCATAAATTGGTTTTATTCTCCTAGCTGAGGCTAATGTCTTCTTTTAAAGTTAATAAAAAGAACTCAATTTGCTGATTGCTCTGGACTGGTACTAGCAAAAAGAGCTGTTCAGGGACTCTGGAAGGGCCCAGACAATTCCTCAAAGCCATTGCAGCTTGGTTGCTAAGTGGTGACAAGCAAGGTGTTCCCTGTCTGCTATTTAATCCATTTTTCAGTGATGCTGTCACATTGGGCACCTTGGGTATCCCCAAAAACATTGATGGGGAGAGATTATAATTGACAGCCTCCTGTAGCAGACCCCAGGGCTCAGGAATTGAAAGAACAGAGCAAATGTTTATGCCAAAAGAGCACGTTATCAGCAAGCATGATATGAGCTACAGTGTCAGAGCAGCACTCAGACCCAGACCAGCCTCACGCAGCTCAGTGCACAATATCAGGGCCACCTCATACCCACCCCATTCCACGGGTCAGAGCCACCAGCTCACTAGCACACCACTTACAAGTGCATCCCTCCAGAGATCAAACTCAGAGCAACTCTGCAAAGGTTTATCAAATGGGGCCTGGAGAATTACACATAAAACTGGTGCACATTGACAAGCCCCCAAGCACAGACAGGTGCTGTGTCCTGTCCCACCAGCCGTCATCCACAGCTAGAGCCTGGGAGCAAGTGGAAGAGCACCAGCATGTACTTTTGTGCCCTGGTCAGGTAAGATATCAGCTATTCCCAGCTGGTGATCCTTACATCACAAACTCCCTGCCCTTCCAGTCACGAAGTAAAGGAGCTCCCTATCCAACACATACCATGTGTGGTGGCTGGATGCTCCACGCAGTCATTGCAGCACACTTACACCAGCTGCAGCCATCACACGTAGGGGAGCTCTTCCATAACCTGAGATAATCGAGAAGGTGACAAACCTACAGCTTCTTACGTGGACAAAAAATTTCTCAGGAGTTAAGAGGGGACTGAGTCCAGGAAGAAAACCTTAGCAAATATCTAAGGAAACTGCTTAAAACTCGGTGCCCCTCCACCCCCCAAGCACTGAAAGGATCAAGTCCTCTACTAGTGCTGAGCACAGGGAATTCAGCTCTGTTGCTCAGCTTAATTAAATAGAAATATGAAGTAAGAAAGAAAGGCTAATTAGATAGAAATGCAGAGTTACAGGATATGAATGCTGATTAACCTAATAATAGACAATAATGCTGTTGAAGGAAGTTAAATGGATTGTTTAACGGATGGAATGATCTACAGTATGTAATATATAAAGTACTTAACAGTAAACATTTAATTACCAACTTCAATGGCATTTTTCTTCACCGTATGGAGAAAAAGTACTTCATAAAAGAGTTACTGGATGGGAGTAATTTACAGTCCTGCAAAAACATCTGTATCATATGGGAAAGAGCAACAATTCCTCAGACACAGCAGAATGCCTGAAACACAGTGAGCAATGCTGGGAGCTGCCAGATAGAGTAGAGTAAAGCAAATCAAATGCCTGTACCACTGATCTGGTACATCACCACTTCTGTGGGGCAGGACCGATGGCCTTCCTGTGCCTCCCACAGGAAAGAGGACTTAGGAGGCAGAAGACAAACATGACACTTCACACGATGGCTCCAGGTGAAACTTGCTGAGGATTTAGGAAGGTGGTCACTTGTCACAGAGGAGCAAAGCCACCCTCTGGTGTGCATTATAGGGAAAGTTCTTAGAGGGCTGAAAGCATCTCTGGTTAATGTGATCATCAAGTGCAAAGCCATAGCCCAGCCACTAACCCACCCTGTTCCCAGCACAGATGCTCTCGGTTTGAGCTTTCCTCAGATTTCCTCAGAGGGGCCAGGCAGAAGTCTGGCATACGGAAGGTGTTTTTCAGACATTCGGGATGTTTTGTACTGAGGTAAGGCGCTCACAGATGTCTCGAGTGCCTCCATGTGGCCGGCTCACACCTAACCACAACATCACCTTCCACAGCAAATACAGCACTTTGTGCAAAATCAATAGTCATGTCTCTCCTGGAAGCCTTTAATAGGCATGTACAGAGGCAATCCTGGACATTAGAGAGGGGAAGTCACTCCAGGAGGCTCTCAGGGGTCTCTGAATTACAGTCTGTGGCACAGGAGTTACTGAATATGCTTGACTTCTGCTACAGTAGTGAACGTTGTGACAGTTACAGAATGTGCCCTAAAGGGGAACAGGATCCCCTTTGGGATACAGAACAACAGGCTTGCACTTCTTACTAGCACAGCAGCAGTCCTAGTACTATCACATTAATTTCATACTTTGGGCTGTGTCATGCTGCTCAAACAATGTGAACGTGTGCAATTTAATTTTAATAGGTTGCACTCCTGCTAGAGCTTTACTTTCTTCTACCTTATTGCAAAGCAGCTGGGACAGAGGTGATGACCTGCACTTGGTGGAGCTCAATCCCCTCCCTGGCAGGGTCACCTCTGGAGTGTATTGCTTCCTCTTCACTTGGATTTCAAAAAGCAGCCTTGCTTGCACGTCCTCCTTACTGCATGGCTCTGTCATCCTCCCATGCCTGATGCAGCATAGATGGTACCTAAATTTCTATATATTAATTCATCAGTAAATGCTGAGACAAGCAGAGTACATATGGAGAAGTCAGCCTCAGTAAAAGGAAGCATTTCAAAATGCAGACAGGAAGTGAGTTACCATCAGTGTTAGGAAAAGGAAAGCTGATATTAGATTGGGCCCCTACCAGAGAGTTGGCTACCTGACTCCGATAACTAACAAGTCCCCTTACAGATCTATTCCCCCATCTATTCCCCAGAAAAAGCGATCTCACCAAATACCTACGAGCAGTACATCAGAACAGCTCACACATTCTGCCCATTGCTCCTGGCAGGGGGCTGCGCCTTGCACAGTGAGAAGTGATGCCTACTCCATTACCTGCACCACAGGGCCAAGGGGAGCAGGCTGGCCATTAACTGCCTGTGATGAGCTAATTAATCATGGGCATTTGCTGAATTCCTGTTCCAGCACCATTATTAATGGCTCTGTGGATTGGGCCGCATAGCAGACGGGCAGCAGAGGCTCCTCCACCTGCTGAAGCAGCAATCCTGCTCTGCAAAGGGCATCGGCTTCACCCACCCAGCAAACTGGATTGCCAAGAGCTGCCCCAAACTCCCATCTCCTCCCCAGGGTTGCAGAATGACTCCCAGCTCCAGTCGGGCTCAAACTCCCCACCACAGTGTCTTCCCAGGTGGCACAGGCTGCAACTGAAGGACAGCCCTGCTACTCAACCACTCCCTTCATGTGAGGATGTCATGGAGCGACTGACACCAGTCACTGCCAGTCCTCTACAGCACATAATGCCCTGGCTTCCACCTTGCCCGCTCCCAAGCACCCTGGCCTCACCTCGTGCCACATGTGTATTCTCCATCTTAGAGGCTTTCTTCTCCAGCTGTGTTCCTGCTCTTCCCTCAGTGTGGTAAGGGCTTTTTCAAGGTTGGACCCAGGGAACCATGAACCTAATGCTGTTCCAGGTGTACTGCCAGGGTTTATGTGGCCACAGCTCGCACACAGCCAATGAGACCAAGTGCTGCTTGTTTGGAGCAAGAAAACATCACTGGGAATGAATTATGCAGCTGAGCAGAGGTGGCTGACAATGAATGTACTGTTCACTGCTTCCCCTTGGCCAGCCGTCTTCTCCTCTCCCATTTCCTTTGTATTTCTGGGTTATGGGAATGAAACTGTGTGAGGAAGGGCAAACAGAAGGCATGCACGGAGCCTCCATGCCTCCCAGTCTCGCTCTTGCCCTGCAAGCTTCCAGCTGTAGCAGAGCTGGCCCGGCTCAGCCTTCTAGGAGTTATCCATCATGCCACACTAAGGCAGAGCCCGGGTCACCAACTGCAGTGATAGTTTCAGTGGCACAGCCTGCCTCTTCCCCTCTGCCACAAGACTTGATTCAGGTCCATCCCAGTGATATAGAGGTGAGAGGGTAAAAGGCACTAAGTGAAGGAATTATGTGAGCACAGCCTGGTCAGCTCCCCGTGCTGGCTCTGAGGCTTGAGCACCTGCATGCTAAAGCTAAAGTGGACTCTGACAGTCCATTCATCAAAATGCTAACTGGCACTGATTTCCATCAGATCCTAGTCTGGCCTTTGGCCAGAACTTGCTATTTACACACAATGTCCCATGTGCAGCTATGCCAAGCCCGTCTAGAATGAGGCATCCAAGGGATTGGCCCCAAACAGTCAGCTATGAACTGTGAACCCCTCTAATCCTGTCCCTCTTAAGTCCAAGATCACTGTAGTGAAAGGGCACCAACACACCCTTTCTACCCCATTAGAGAGCAGATCCCAAAGCCAGCCTGGGAATGGAGACCAGGTGTGGCAACAGGCCAGAGGGAACTGGGAGAAGTCTGACCAGATGGGGTAGAGTGCCCTTGTGGTGTCATATTCACAACAGACTTGCCTTAGAGAATGAAGGTCACATTATTTAGGAGTTAGTAGCTATTAAAAAGTAAAGATCTCAAATCCTTCTCTACACTGCATTTGTTTGGTGTCAGGTCCTCACAATCAACCGGAACAGAGATGGCTACTAGAAGAGTTTATTCTACTGTAGTAGTCATTCAGGGAAGGACCAGTATTGCCCTCTCCGTTCCATGTGTTTGTAAGAACTCCCAGTGTTAAAGGTGCCTGGACACCAAACCTCTTTGAAGCTACTCACCGCTTTGAGGAGAAAAATTCCTGAATGGTTTCAGCTTCTTAACATAAAGGTAGGGAAAAATAAGAGAGAGAGAAACGGACGCAGGACTTAGGATGACACAAATTATATTTCTGAACATTGCCAAGAAACAAGATGGGACAAATTCATCTAGCACTTGTCACTGGAACTGGGCATCACAGCTCTGAATACAATGGGAATTGTTCAGCTTTGTTTAAACAAAACAAAAATTAAAATAATAAAAAAAACCACTCAACCCCCAAACATTTCTCAGGTCATTGTGATTAAACTCAGATACTGAATAAACAGAAGGAAAATAGATTGCTAATACATTGCCAAAGTAGTTCCCATTTAATTCAGTTAAAGAGAAGCAATAAGCCCAGGACTGCATCTGGCAAGTTTCAAGTAGGGACCTTCTACATGAAACGCAGACTAGGGTCAGGATTAGCAGAATATGCTGCAAAAACAGGTGAAGGAATTACAGCCATAGGACACATCAAAGTACAAGCTCATACAGACCAGTCTTCACGGTTGTAGCTTGTCCATTTAGTTTCATAAGCCAAATTTCCAAAAGGATCTTCTAATTCTCAGACCTCATGCATCAGCTACAGACCTGATGCTTCATGAAGACTGGTGGCACAATCTACCTCTGGGGACCACAGGGACACTTTCCATCAGGAGTTTGCTATGCAGAAATGTCTGAACCCAAGCATGCATGCAGAGAGGTGTCTGCACCAGTACCAGGGTGGTAAGGAATAGCTTCCCTTTTGGCAGCCCAGAGACAAAAAGCTGTTGCTTGTTTTCCTGATATCAGCACTATAAAGCTGCATTAGGGCGTCGGGTTTGCTGACGGACACGTTTGTGCATCTTCTAGCTTTGCACTTTTTGCTTATGGGACATGCCCTATGCTGCCATCATCCTCAAAGAGCATGGGAGAGGCTGGGAAGTGGGAGGAGCTGGAGAGTGGGGCCAGATGATAAAAACACACAGGCTACTGAAATTAGAGGCTACTGTGTTAGATGTACACAGGCTTGTCTGTGGAAGATCTGTAGGTCTTCCTAGAAAGGGCTGAGAGACACCTCTGCATCCTCCAACAAAGAATATTCCCTGTTTTGGGGCACTGACTGCACAGCACCCAAAACATTTTCAACACTGGCAGAGCATTCAGTGTGTCTAGCACAAAGCAGGAAAGAGGAAACTCTAAATTCAGTGCTCTTGGCAGGTGAAAGGCAATTGTTATCATATTGACCATGCACATCTGTATTTGTATTTTGTTCTTAGCCCTAAATAAAGAGTTTCTGGACTTTCCTGGAACTAAGAGGTGAGAGAGTCAGCACATCAACCCAAAATGAAAAAGATAATGGATCATGTCTCCATCCTCTCCCAGCATTTCCTTAGCCTTGGGCCTTTTGCCTCCGAGAGGCTGCTGCAAAACTCAATTGAGCTGACATCCCAATTCCAGGCAGAATATGGGGCCCTCACTCCTGCTTCAACTCCCCTTTGACTTGGGGGTGTCTGCCTTGGCCACAGTCTTTGGATAGTGGGACAGGAAAGGGTTCTGCAGTTGTGAACAAAGCTTCAAGGACTGTGGCAAACCAATCATACAAAGCAACACCAGCTCTGAGCAGCTGGAATGAACCTGCACAACCCCTTTTACTGCATCACCTTCACAGCCAAGAAACACAAAGGTGATGCCCATGGAAAACAGCAGAGTATGCAGGAGTCTCACCTGGAACACCACATTCATCTTTATCCTGGGACCTTCCTTAATTCTATCTAATAAAGATATACTACTGACACTGCTAAGACAGAAAAAGGGAGAAAAAGCAATGCCTTATTTCTTTCTTATCAGTTGGGCAAATGATAATTCCCACTGCACAGTGGGATTAGGCTCAAACTGGAGTAGTATCGTAAATCTATAGTCATAAATCTGTGACCAAACTAAGACCAGAGTAAGAATGTTTTTCTAAGCCAGGCTACAAAACCAGTCAATGAGAGATGCTTTTATTGTTCACCCAGTAAAACAATCAAGTGGAAGATTATTAAATGGGGAAACAGCAGCTTTGCTGGGCCAGATACCAGGTATTCCCTGAAATGTGTCCAGTGTGCCTGTCAGTGGAGCAGAACTGGGCAATAGGCTTCTTTGGGTTCTCTTCAGTGGATAATGTATTCGCAAAAAATACAGTTTAGGATTAACTGTAATCAGTCATCAGATTAAGAAGAAAGGCAAAGGTAAAAAGACTACTAACATTAAAACATTTTCTTTCAGCATTTTCAGAACAGGTTTCACATTTTTGCTTCAAAGCAATTTGATAAAAGCCCAAGACACAACATGCAACCTTAGAAATGAACGTTTCATTTTGGCATGAAAGGAATTGTTTGTTTGTTTTAATTTTTCCCTTTTTCATTCCACTGAGAAAATGGGGAAAAAAAAAAAATTGTCTCAGGCCACCCTTACAACTTTTTTCCTCAGATTTTTCAGTTCAGCCCGCAAACTGAAAAACCACTGTGGGCACAGCCTACTTGGGAGTTTACTTGTCCCTCTTTCTATTTGAATCAGACCTAAGCCAAAGAAGATGGGAAATTCATTTCATCAGGTAATACCAACCAGAACCAAGGTATTTAGGAGATGCAAAAATACTGAAAATGGGAGGAGTCATGGCTGTTTAGGAGGCTGAACATGACCCAGGAGATAGATCTCCTGGTTCCAAAAAACATTGCCATCTACAAGCTTACTGCTATGTCATCCTACTCTCACATAAGGCAATTTATAAACTGTGGGTCTGATCCTGCATTTTCAGAATCTGACTGAGATGTGCTGACACCATTTATCTGTGAGCAATGCAAGATCCAGGTAACCCACCCTAACCTGCTCTAAACAAGGGGGTTTGGGGCTTGGGGTTTTTGGGTTGGGGGAAGCAAATGGAGAGAGGCACAACACCCTCCCCACTGGCAATATTGGAGCATCACTCGTGACCTGAAAACAACATCCCTTTTTCGCAGAGTGCTACCACTTCTGCAGGGACAATACAGTACTGGATAGTTACTTTGCAAGCTCAGTAAAATGAAAAGGCCTTACAAGGATCTTTGTTGGGACAGTCATCTGGTTTAAACACAGCAGAGGACAACAACAACAGCTAAAAAACCCCACAATAAATTAGGTATCAGCACAGCTTTCTAAATGGTCTAGAACACTTACTACAAGACGAAAATCACAGCTCTGGTACTTAGAATCTTGTCTTTCTTTTAAAAAATCGAAAGCTATTATCCACAGGTTTTGCATAAAAATAAACATTTTAAGCTGACAGCATTATGTTAATTGGATCAACCCGCTTTTTAATATATATATATTTCTATGAATATTTAAATGTATATTTTATATGAATAATCTTCAAAGGAGTAATGGGAGTCACAATGCATAAAAATAGATATTTTGGGAAAAAAAGAGTAATAATAAAGACAATCCCGATGAAAAAAAAAATATATATATCAAACAGGGCAGTATTCTAAAGTAACAGCTCACCATACTACAACTTGTGGAGTCCAGTCCTTCTGTATTGTGAGCAGTTACTCCTAAATATGATTGGACTTTCTAATAGTGATGTAAAATGAATTCCTGCACATCTAATTAAAAAAAAAAAAAAAAAAGAGATGGGATTTGGGTATGTAGAACAGATTTGATACCTATTAATTGCTGTAAATAGCTAGCATGGATCATCTTTCAAACAAAGCAGGAGGAACTCCAACAATTCATGCATTTATAAGAATATATTTGCTAATAAAAATCAGATCAGTCCCTCTGAACTAATTGTTTTTAAAAAACACAATTTTTGTCCTACAATGTTTTTTCTGTTGTTCCATGAGTAATTCAAACAGATTGGAAAAGGTGGGCTTTTCAGTAGTCTTTGTCAGCATTTTGTGCAGCTTTGACAAAAGCCAACTCCTAAAAGTTCAGAAGATAATTTCAGAGTAATCCTGCCCCTTTGCAGCAGGAGGTAACCTCACTGTTAAAAATCCCTCAGGGTAAAACAATCATGGGGCAAGAGGGGAAGCCATAAAAAATTAAAATAGCCTGACTTGCTTGCCAGCTGCATCAGTATTCAAGTAAAGTTTAAAGTACCTTTGTGGGACTTTAGAGTCTTGGAGAGTCAGACCGGCTTATTTTAACAAGTGTAATATGCACTTAGAAATAGCCTTGTCATCTGCTTGTCTAAACTCAAAAAAACAAAACTCAAAAACAAACAGAAGCAAAGGAAAGGTAGAGGAAAGGACTCAGCATCAGTATTAGACTGCGGAGTGTCTCCTTGACACTGACACTTTGATATTCATGCCTTCCTTTCTAATGCATTAAAACATCATGAAGTCACGCAGCCATTTTAAACGAGCATTTCAAGAGTCCAGTTTTTATAGAGGTTAACTTGATCATCAGCACAGCACTGGAGAAAGCTGATCTAATGATATTTTACTTACAGAACTCTTCAAAGGAAAATAAGTAATACAATTCCACAAAAAACAATGCCAATGAAAAACACAGAAAGCAAGTTGTTTTTAACTCGGTGTTCTTTCTTAGATATGCTTACAGGAAAAAAAATAATTCTTCCCTTATCTCTTTCTTTAAAAGCAAATTTTCTAACCAGTAGATTTTAGAGCTATCTTCCATCTACATGAATCTAAGCTTTTCTGAAATCACCTATAGGGTTGGGGGGGAGGGTCAAAGGATTCCCTCTCCTAAATTTCAGAGATATCCAAATAGCATGTTTGTTTTTCCTTGCTTCTCTTCTTGAATTTGTCCATTCCCCTTAGGATTTCACAGGTTAACACTACTGTGAGAATTTAAGTGTCTGCATTTGAAAGAACTTTGGACTGAGCACAGCTTCACACATTTCACCTTCTTCATGCCCTTTCCATGTAGTTTCTTCTGTCTTTACATATACGAAAATCACAGTTTGTGTAACATTGTTTTAAAGGAAGAAAATAAAATACACACACACACATACATTGTATTGGTGAACACTATACACTAAGTATTTTTTTCAACAGCATAACAGAAAGTCTGGCCTACTGTAGGTTGAACATGTAGGGAAGGCTGAATTTTTATGGTTGCCATGCAAGTCACCTTCAAGTCAAAACAGATTAACCCAGCCAAGAGTAAATGTACCTTCTACTCTCAAGCTGTTAGACAAATACTGCCTTTCCAGGGATCAGGCTGACACCTCACCAATTCAGTCAATGCAGTATTTAGAGAACCACACTGAGTTGCTTCTGCATCAGTCCTTTGAATTCAAATGCTGTTTAAACCAAAGGGGAAAGAGGGTATCTGAATTGCCTTATTATTATTAATATGTGTATATTTCAATAACACTTCGAATTTCAATTTACTTCTGAAACCTTGCCCTTTGAGAAGAACACACCCTTTAAGCTGACTTTTTTTCAGGCTTCTGATCCTTTAAAATTCTCTCTTCTTTTCCTTCTGTTGTTCTTTTTCAATTATCTATCAGAAAACTTGCTTTCTTCCAGCAGAAATGCAGCTGGTGGGCTTGAGCTTTCACTGCACCCGTTCTGTGAAATTCTCTGGGAAAACCCCTCGGCATTGGTCAAGTTCCTTATGCTGGATCCAGTCAGACTCCTTCACACCCATCAGCCATCCTTCATCCTGGAGGAGAAGACAGAAATCAAGTGCTAAGGGATAGATGTGAGCAGGGATTTTTGTTACAGAGGGTAGGCCAAGGAGGTGTCAAGGCATTATCAAAGCCATGCTTGTATTTGGCTTGGAGACAATCCAGGAGGAGCATGGGGAAGAAGGAAAAAATGCATTTGTTCCCTTCTAAATGGAGAGAATGCTACATCCCACCAGAGCTCCAATTTGACCCAGACTGTGCAGACACTGTGAAACTGTAAAGAATGAAGTGTAACAGAAATATATTGTAATTTATACCCACTGAAGCAGGAGAAATTCTGCCAAAAGAGACCCTAGACCTACAGGATGGGAATCACCTATCTCACCTTTCACCATCTAAACATGAGGGGTCCAGCATTTTCCATAGTCATAAAAGTGACAGGCACGTCCAGAGTGTAATTCAACCCATTCATCTTGGGCACAGGTATCTGGAAAGGATGAATGAGTCCTTTCCAGATATGATGAAGGAGATGCTCATCCCCTGCTCCAGTCAGAGCACCTGATGACTGGCATTTTAGAGCTGGTACAGGCAAAATAAGTCTTGTTTGCTACGCTGAAATTCTGATCAATGAGAATTGGGAGCTGAGAAGCTCAATTCATCTTCCCAAAACTCAGGAGTCTGTTGGGCTTTATGCAGAGTGAGGTCAGCAAAACTCTCAAACTTTGGCTACACACTCAAGGTCTCTCTGAAGGGTCTTCCCTAGCCACCAACCTATACATCTATAAACATGGATGAATTTTCACTGAGGCAAATGGAGTCCTGCTTGGCAGAATCCACTCATGAGGAGAACCAGACTTTTCACCTTCTGCCTGCAGGCTGTCTAGCACCAAGATTTCTGCTCCATCCTAGGCATGTGAGGAAGACAAGATATTCAAGGTGGGAAGGCTGCACTGCTTGCAGCTCAGGTGTGCAACCACCCTATTCTCCACATGCCTTGGAGCTGCCACCATGGAAGCACCCCTTCAGCATGCAAATGTACCCTCTCATGTGAGCCATTTGCAGTGGGGCAGCCTATGGGTTAAGGGTGCAGCATGAGGCAAAAGAGCTGCATAGCTCTGGGTGCCTGCAAGCTCACTTAGCCCTTGCTGCTGCCTTAGATTTGAACATTCAGGAGATGTCATGAGAATGGCAGGAGATGGGAGCCCATCTGCAGCAGCCAGCTGCAGGGGCTGTGGGAGGATTGACGTGCCATAAATCAGGAAGACAAACAACTAGGCAGAAGACACTGGGCCCAAGTGTGTGGAAGGCAGCTTCCAGCTCACAGCACGCCAAGCACAAAAGCTCATCCATTTGCACATAGCGTCTGTGCCATACAGCATGCATCACTCCCACCTCATCCTGCTACCAAGGGTCTCCTCAGCTGTAGGGATTAGACACAAGGACCCAGACTGAGCCCTGACAATTTTAAACCATGCCACTTAAGTGCCAGCTTAGAAGCACTGTTGCACTCAACCCTTTCTTCTATCAAGAGAGATGAATCCAGGCCTGGATGACATATCCACAAACTGATACCTAAGCTGCAAGACAGACCACAGTCTGTCATCCTAAGCTTCCTCCACTCACGTGCACAGTTCATGCACATGTTAACAGCCAGCATTTTCTGGCTGGGGATGGTTGAGGTTAGCTGTAGCACAGGATGCACTGTAGAAGGGTTAAGGGGCTTCAGTGCAGCTACAGTGTTATGTTAGCAACACTCAGAGCTCACCCTCTGCAGCTTGGAGAGTCTCGAGTTCATGGCTGTTGCACCCACATCCAGCTAGAGTGCAAACACAGGGCGTTGAAAAACTGCTCCACAAACGCCAACTCCTACCACAGAAACTAAGGGAGCTGTCAGGCTTTTCCCATTCAGAAAGCTTTCTGAGAAAGAAATGCTCAGAAATGCTTTTGCAGGGCAGTTCTACTCAGTGAAGAGTCTTGTCTCCAGAAGGAATCACTGTGTGTTCCCCAAAGAGCCCTTCCCCCCTAGCTCTGTGGGAACTGTTGGCAGATTATAGCTCCATTTCACAGGCATCAGCATGATCTGCCTCTATAATTCACAAAGCCAACAGAGGATCCACACCTTCTGAGGTAGTGAACTACCTCACCTTCCCTTTAATCCCTTGTGGAATCCAGACCCCGTCTGGACTTGGCCAAACCCAAAGAGCTGATGACTGCTGAATCAGTTTGGAGAATTTGTTTCTTTTCCAAACAAAAACCTGGAGATGTGAGCATGAATTTTATAAAATCACCATCTCTCTCAGTGGAAGTAGTAAAGCTGCTGCAGATTATCAGCTGGGTGCCCCTCAAACACAGCAAGTGAGGAGGACTTAGTCAAAGCTTCCAGAAATAACTCAAAGAAAAACAGGGCCAATTAAATTCAGGTTGAAGATGGGCAGCAAGACTGTTTTCCGGGGCTGAGAGACCTGCACCAGCCTTTGATTCTGCTGCCATCTCCTGACCAAACATAGTCATTTGGAAACAGCCATTGCTATGGTGAAGTATAAGCCATCATCCACCACCAGCTGCTTTCTTGGAGCTCCAACATTTCTCAAAACAGGAGAAAACATCATCATAAAGTGTGGATCACTCCTCTCAATGCTACAGTCTGAACTTTAGTGATCACACAGAATGTGCATCAATTTAAGGGGCAGTGAAGAGGCAAAATATGGGCTCTGTTGAGCTCCCTGATCAAGAGAGCCATAGTATTGGCTCAAATGTTCTGACAGGGACAGGAACCCACTGCTACTCCATATGCTTTACGTAGGATAATGTCTCTACTTTCCAATAACAAGCAGAGTCCTCCCCTTTATTGCAGGAAGCCAATCTCAAGCTCAAGGACAACCGGTTTCTCTTGCCAGCTCCCAGCCACAAACTAATGGCTCTGCATCCAGCCAGCCGACTGTTAGTGAATAAAGAAGCAGCTCTGGAAACCCCATTGGCTCCACATGGGCCAGGCTCACACCCCATCTTCCCCACTCACCTGCTCCTCAGGGTTCTCAAATGGAATCACAAGCACCACATCCCCGGCCTTCAGCTGCAGCTCATCACTGTCGGTGGCGGTGTAATCGTGCATGGCCTGGACCTACAGGGAGAGAAGAGGTGGGTGAGCCCAACCTTCTCTCACCCAGCTCCGTAACAGGTGACAAGGGTTTCCTCTTCATTGATTCACTGGATGATTCAGGTTGGAAAGCACATTTCAAGGCCATCTGATCCAACCTGATGCTTAATGTAGGGTAAGCTTTGATCACAAATGTCACATCCAGGGGAATAACTGCTTCCCTTAATTTAATGACTACAGGCTTGTTCATACAGCCTGGCATGCAGCTCTCCTTGGCCACAACAGCATCCTGGTGAGTCTTATGCAACTTGTTATGTATCAATCAGCACCTCCCTGTCCTTCAGGAGGGTTGAATTCTCATGGTGTGGGCACAAAAACCTCACAGGGTAGAAAGTCTGTGTCCACTTGAATGGTGCCCTATATTCTTTCTGCAGCTGGACTGCAAGACTATTAGAGATCATAGCTTCCCACCTCTGTCACAGCAAGTAGGGAGAAAAAATGTAGGAAAGAGTATTAGTTTGGATGATGATATCCATGTTTTCTCTTTGGTATTCAGCCTAATGCCTTTCAACATCTGTGTTACAGCTTTTCTACTTCAAACCACAGCTCTCCACTTTGAGCACTACAGCCCATAATACCACCTGCAATCAGCCTAAATGTTAGGAGCCTCCTGCCATTCTTCTGATTTTAGTAGAATCCCAGAAAAAAAAAACAATGGACATGACTAGAGCAGACAAAAGCATTCCTGTAGCAGGAGGCTGTCATTTCTCACTTTTCAGGGCATGATGCACCTATGCTGTCTTCCTGCCATATTCCATTATGCACATTATATTTGTGGCCTATCCTCATCCAGAATCACTCCTTCCTCCACACCTATGAAAAAAAGCTCCAAGTGATCTTTGACGTGTTCAGAACATCCACCCAACTTCCCTTCCTACTCCTTTATTTTTCTCTCTTCATCCTGGCTTTCTCATTTCTCCAAACACAGTCCTCTGTTTCTTCTGGTGTTTCCTATTCTTCTCCAATTACCACTTGCACCAAAGCTTAACTCTTTCAGCTAGGAGCACAACTTTTTATTCACTATCCAGAGTCTGTGACTGACACTACCACACCACCAAGACAAAACCAACTGCAGCAGAGAGAAGGGGTTTTTCTACACAGCACAGTAACACCTTTAGATGCTGATGCTCTTACCAGTCCTTTGAAACATTTGGAACTGCATGAAGCTGCACTGAGGAAGGTGTATCTCTCCTTCAACTTCCTTTCTGCATTTTAATGTGGCATAGCCCATGGACATGCTGAGTGAAAGCAACTAATTCATTACAGGAAAGAAAAGATAATCACCAGGAACTCAATGCCCCACCACCACATACTCACCTTGAACAGAAATCCTGGGGGCATGTCAGCTCTTTCAGATGAAGCACCTGCTTCCACAGCGCCATTGACAGTTGCAGGGAAAGTTTCCACAACAACAGCAGGCAGAGAGGTCTGGTAGGCAGTGGCAGCCAAGGAAGGAAAAAAGCCATTGAGAAAAGAGAATCCAAAACTGAAGCTCCAAGTCCATCCTGGAGGATCCACATCCCAACCATCCCATGGCTTCAGTGGGTTTTCCCAGCACACCAGACAGTGACAAAAAGACCCCAAAGGACAGCAGAGGCAGTAGTGAGAAAGCAGGACTGGTGACTGCTGTCTTCCTCTGCCTAAGACTGCAGAAAGGAAGGCAGAGACGATTTATAGTTTTTCTGGGACCATAATGCCCAGCATTTCCCATTTGCTGTGGTCACAATGCATTCTTACAGAGCCCTCGTGGAACAGACAACTCACATATGACAGCCTATAAGACCCAAGCTGCCATGAGTTGGGACCTACTCCAGTCCCCTAAAAACGTGGCAGTGTCACCAAAAAAAAGAGGGAGCCTGGATATTCAGGGGACCTAGGCAGAGCCCAGAGGACAGGGCAGGTAAAATAAATGGCAAGCAAGGGGGAATCCAGCAGACAACACAAGTCTAGGACAGCATGGGCTGTGGACTGGCTTCACAGGATGGATGAAGGGACAATTCTTTTAGTGAATCTTCCACCAGAACTTCTCCCTAAGCACTGCACAGATAAAATGCAACAACTAAGCCTCTGAATAAAAGCATTGTAACTCCTCAGGGAGCAGGGATGTGCTTTTCCAAGCTATGCAGCTCTTTTCCCAACCCAGTCTCCCACATCTTCTGTATAACAAAGGGATGTGATGGAGAAAAGGGACTGCTGTCCCTCGAGGTATTTACCGATCCTGAGTCAGCTTCAGTTTTAGATGCTTCAGCTCCAGCTGCTGCTTCTGATCCAGCTGCTTCAGCTCCTGCATGGGCTGCTTCTGCAGGCTGCAATACAAAAGTTATCCCGGTGGGACGCTATTCTCATTCCAGCTACATGTGTGAGCAGCAACGTGCAGCCAGCCTGCCCAAGTGCTCTGCTGCTGCCTGCTGCCTCCTGCTGCAAACAGGTGAGACACTGCAGGTTCTGGCTATGTTTGTTCCTCCCTCTTTCTCTGCAACCCACAGAAATCACCACATAGCCCGAATTGCCTGAATTCCCTCACTCCAGGCTCACAGCAGGAAATCCATGAAACTCCGAAAATTTCGTGCATCTCTTTCTTTTCACGATTTAAACTGCAGACCTACTTTACACAGTATCTACCATTACATCTAGATTGCCCACTTGTACATGAATACAAGTTCTCTTGCATGCCAAAGTACAAGGATCTCTCAATAAGCTACTTCCAAGGATACAATTACAGAATATTTAAGCACTTGCCACCTCCCAGAAACAGAAGAGCATGGTAGTAATGTGTTCAGATTTAGAACTTAGTCTGGACCCAGCATCAACATGACATTAACTCTGTTTTAACACAAAACTAAAGATATTCATTTGCCCCTCCCAGAAATTGCAGCAATGAAGGAAGTATGTTGCATCTGGTAGCATCAATGTTGTAGATCAGCCCACTGGGAGATGGGCCAGGCAGCATCTGGGAAGACTCCCAAAATTTGCCATTTTTAATACATGAGAATAACCAGCTTTAGTATGCCTACATGCCTTATACATTTGATAAACATGTTGTCCTGGTTCAGCCGGGATACAGGTTATTTTCTTCCTAATAGCTGGTACAGGGCCATGTTTTGAATTTAGGATGAGAGTAGAGTCGATAACCCACTGACGTTTTAGTTATTCCTGACCAGTGCCTACACTAAGTCAAGGACTTTTCAGCTTCTCATGATGCCCCGACAGCGAGGAGCCTGCAGGGCACAAGAAGCTGGGAGGGGACAAAGCCAGGACAGCTGACCCAAACTGGCTGAAGGGATATTCCATATCACACGTCATCATGCTCAGTTTATAAACTAGGGGTAAAGCTGGCCAAGGGCCGTTGCTCAGGAATGGGCTGGGCGTCAGTGGTGATGAGCAATTGTTCTTCATTTGCACCACTTGTTTTTCTTTAGTTCTATTTCTCTCTTATTGTTATTTTCCTTTCCATGATAACTGATTATTATTATTTTATTTGAATCAAGTTGTTCTCATCTCATTCCACAAGTTTTCTTACTTTTACCCTTCCAATTCTCTACTCCCTTCCATCAAGGGGAGGGAAATAAGCTGTAGGGAAATGGTGCTTAGTTTTCAGCTGCAGTTAAAATATGACACATGTACCCCTGAACACAATAATATCAAAACAAGACATTGTCCAGATTCCTTAATGTTGCAATTCTCACAGTCCCAACCTTAAAAAAGTCCAGTGTAAAGCAATGACCATGGTAACCCTTAAATATACACCCATCTGGCTACTAGCCATGCATTGGCACGGTGCTCCAAGTAGTATTCTAATAGCAGCAACAACAAAGAAATATATCCTTGATTTGATAAAAATCTATTACTATACCTTCAGCTGCTCCAGTGGTGTCATCTAATACATGCTCTCCTCTCCTATCACATCCTTCCTCATGTCTCCCCATCACCACGTCCACAGGCCTATACTGCCAGAACACATGACAAAGAGCAGAGCTGTTCCCATCC
Source organism: Chiroxiphia lanceolata (assembly GCF_009829145.1). Taxonomy (NCBI): domain Eukaryota; kingdom Metazoa; phylum Chordata; class Aves; order Passeriformes; family Pipridae; genus Chiroxiphia; species Chiroxiphia lanceolata. The sequence continues at coordinate 25,268,186 of NC_045643.1, read as the reverse complement.
AACAGAGGATTCCCTCTGCAGCTTTGGTAGTGCTAAGGCAAATATATGCATATGAAATGATACAAAGGCTTCTCCTGTGTAATTGGATTCACTCCCAGGTTGCTTTTTATTTGGATTCAGTGAAACTGGAATTGGGACTGATGCCAGGCCAACTCTATCTGACCAAGCATGTTTTTTATGTGGACAAGTGAAAAGGAGCTCAGTATGAGGGTTTTTTTCTTAAAAGCAGCTAATTTGCAAAAACAGTATTTAATAATCAGAGAAACTGAACCTAAATTAATCCCCTGCATTTCAACATGTCAGCTACTAATTTTTCTATTTTATATACCTATGGGGCATTCCAAGGCCTATAAAAGCATTTACAGTTGTGGAAAGATACCACAGGGAGAAGAAGAATTGCTCACTGCTGTTACTAGGTTTGAAAGCTTGGCTTATTCCAACAGCAGCATCATACATACCAAATGCAAGTTTTCCAGTCTGCAGAACTAAGCAAGCTGTGCTGCATTCACGTTTCTATGCAGTTGTTAACCTCTTGGTCTATGGGACTACATAACCATACAACAAGTCTCTCATTAGCAAATTTGCAGATGACACTAAGCTGGGGGGGAGTGTCAATCAGCTGGAAGGCAGGAGGGCTCTGCAGAGGGACCTGGACAAGCTGGAGAGTTGGGCTGATTCCAACGGGATGAGGTTCAACAAGGCCAAGTGCCAGGTCCTGCACTTTGGCCACAACAACCCCCTGCAGCGCTACAGGCTGGGGACAGAGTGGCTGGAGAGCAGCCAGGCAGAAAGGGACCTGGGAGTTTGGATTGACAGGAAGCTCAACATGAGCCAGCAGTGTGCCCAGGTGGCCAAGAAGGCCAACGGCATCCTGGCCTGGATCAGGAACAGTGTGGCCAGCAGGACCAGGGAAGTGATTCTGCCCCTGTACTCAGCGCTGGTGAGGCCACACCTGGAGTGCCGTGTCCAGTTCTGGGACCCTCAGTTCAGGAGGGATACTGAGGTGCTGGAGCAGGTCCAGAGAAGAGCAACGAGGCTGGTGAAGGGACTTGAGCACAAGTCCTGTGAGGAGAGGCTGAGGGAGCCGGGGCTGTTCAGCCTGGAGAAGAGGAGGCTCAGGGGAGACTTCATCACTCTCTACAACTCCCTGACAGGAGGTTGTAGCCAGGTGGGGGTTGGTCTCTTCTCCCAGGTAACTATCAGTAAGACAGGAGGGCATGGTCTTAAGCTCTGCCAGGGGAAGTTTAGGTTGGATATTAGGAAGAAATTCTTTACAGAGAGGGTAATCAGCCATTGGAATGGGCTGCCCAGGGAAGTGGTGGATTCTTCATCCCTGAAGGTTTTTAAGATGAGACTGGATGTGGCACTTAGTGCCATGGTCTAGTAACCACAGTGGTAGTGGATCAAGGGTTGGACTTGATGATCTCAGAGGTCCCTTCCAACCGAGCTCATTCTATGATTCTATGATTCATCAACAGCAAAAACACTTCAGAAAGCTTGAAGAGGAGGATTCCCCAGCTACAGGGAGTTCTGCTTTTTGACCATGTATGGTATGCCAAGGTGAGAATTGGTATGGTGAGAACATCTTGACTAGTAGCATTCCCTGGTTGAGTAAACTGTCCTTTGGGTGAAATCAGTTTCCAGGAAGGGAGTAATGGCCCAAAACACTTTTTACAGCCGAGACTGCATGTACAGCTCAATCAGAAACAGTCATACCTCACCCCTGCCCATCCACTTCAAAGGAATAAGATTTTTCCTTGCTAAACCAGCCTTTCCTCTCTTACAAAGACAGACTGACAATGCACATACAGGAGAATGACAGGTGTTAAACACTGACGGCTGATAAAACACACAAGGGAAACTTCTTTCTCAACATCACCCAAGCTCATGTGAAGGAGAGTACCAGCCACAGGGAGTCCTTAGGCCAGGTTCTCAGCCACAGCTAAGTCATGTCCTCCCAAGTACTCACTCTAGGTGGTGATGTGGCCCTGGGGAATGGAAAGGTTGGCAGGACTGAATTCCCCAGCATAAGCCAAGGCTGTGAGCTCACACACTGGATACAGTCAGCTCAAGCAGCAAGCAGGCTTGAGTGCCCAGATCGAGTGTTTTCTGTCCACACTACTGGTTGTTGGTCCAGAGGGACTAAAAAGTAGTTATGCTTGAAATATCTCACAAAGCGCTAATGTGCAGCAACCTGAGACCTTCCCAGACCAGATGGATATAGAGGGCATAAATGAGGGTCTGGTTTCGGTTCAGATGCAGAGCATGTGTAGGGTCTCCCTTGTCAGCAAGCTTCAAATTGAGGTTGAGGCGGATGCCAGGTGAGTCTTGGGCCTGCACCTAACTTTCAGTGTAGACACAGGGGGAGCTAATTCACATCAGCCTTTCTGACAATGACGGTCGATGAACAGGAAACACCACAGATAATTCCAGATGTGTACATACCCAGTGGTACAGGCAGTAATGATGAGAGGCAGCTGACATATTTATACATTGCACACAAGACCAACAGGATGTACAGAATTTAGGAAATACTGCGTTGTAGAGAGTGAGCATGATGCCGTAGTGGTATTAAGTATGAGGTGAAAGTCACAGCATTATGCCAAGAGAAAGATGAGTGAGTTAGCAAGAAAAAGGAATGGGTTTGTGCACGGGTAGAGTCATAAGTTTTAGAGTGCCAGACTTGACTTTCAAACATGTCCCATGGTTGCCCCTGGGGCTTCACAGATGGTGCATAAGTGCATTCAGCAGCACATATAGCAACTTTGATTCGGGGTGTGCAGAAAGGAAGAGCGGTGAGGGAAAGGAGACAGGTATGCAAACAGAGATGGCATTGGCATATGAACGGTACACGATGAGAGATGAAAGCCATATGAATTTCTTACCTCCCATAAATCCCAAGGTAAAGACTAAGCATGTCAAAGAGCAACAAAAATAAAACATGTTTATACGTGATTATTTCAGTGAGTACAAACATTACAGACGCTGATCAGACTGAAGCAGACATACACATTCAACAGCACTTATCTCTGCATGTTTTGAAATATTTGTTACTACTTGAATTTATACACCCCTCCCCACTGCATATTCAAATCTAAGCACCAAGGCACTTGAGTAAGAGTTTTTTCCACCTCTGGTATGAAGGGAGACAGTCAAGCCACATTCAGTTATCAGTGGCAGATCACATAGTCAGAAAAAAAAACCAACTAAACAAACAAAAAAACCAAACCAAACTCACAAGTTTGTGGTCCATTAGGGTTAAATGTTTCCCCATATATCGATGCCCAACAGAGTTGGCATGATTTCAGAGCAAGAGATCAACTGGTGCCCCAACCCTGGCAGTTTTCAAGGCCAGGCTGGATAAGGCCTTGAGCAACCTGGTCAAGTGCAAAGTGTTTCTGCCCATGGCACGTGGCATTGGTACTAGATGACCTTTAAGGTCCCTTCCAATCCCTTAACATTCTATGGTGTCTTTGGATCAGTAGTGAAATATCTTAACCTCTTTGCCAAACTGCTCACCCTATAGAAAAGAAATCTGACTGCTTTGATAACTAGGTGGTTTTCACTCAGTTTTATACTTTCGTTACCATTAGAAATTATCAATTTCAGACTCTTTCTTTTACTGACTTATGAAGCTAATAATAATTACATTAGAACACCAAATATTCCATTGCTGAGCGGTTTTGGAAAACTAATTTAGTGTAATATTTGTTGCTTGCTGAAAGGGTAACAAATAATTCCATTTTAAGTCTAATTTATACTCATATCCTATGTCAGTATAACCAATTATCCAAGCTATAACTGGTGATTCAGAAAAATAATTCTAGTAAATAAATCTAAAAAAATGCTTATCCTGTAAATTTATCTTGCAGCTTGTTCTGTAAAGCAAGTTCTGTAAGGCAAGTAGACACAAAATGCCCATCTGCCCACTTAAAGTTCCAAAAGGGGGTAGCTTGCCATATTGGCATATATCAAGTTATGATGATAACTACTATCTTGCAGATACAGTATTTTAATTCAGGAGAATCAAATGCCTAATGTTTGATCTCTTTAATAAGAGAGGTCTTATTCCTACAAAAGTCTGTGCCATACAGACCTACTTGACATGAGAAATACGGTAAACATCCCAATTATGTTTATTACAAATTTTAATGGCATCCACAAAAAATAAGCAGTCCATACATATTAAATGTAAAGTCTCAGTGAGGACAACAACCAAATTCAGGATGCACTTCAAAGCCTCCAGCCGTTTAGACATAAAATGAAGTGCAGTCCACCTGCATCTGATGGTGGACAGGACCAGTCACAGATCAGACCAGAATTAGGGCTTTTTGATACCCACTGTGCAGCACTGTGGCCAAGGAGGAAGCTACTTCTTAACTAAGAACACAGGCTATGTTACACACAGAAAAAAAAGGGCTTCACATCACTTGAATATCCCATCTACAGCTTTATTCACCTTAAGTCACTGCAGATTATCAAAGTGTCTATTAAAAATCCCTTAGAGAGCAATTTATAACAGGAACACAGAACTCAGGCTGAATTCTCATCCATAGAGTTACAGTTTAAATCCATATAGCAGACAGAGGATGCTAAACTAAGGAGGGACATACATTAAGTTGAATGAGGTGCCAATAAGTAGGTTGTAAGAGCAAAGCACAAGCATCCCACAAACACCTAGTGCCAGACTGTGGCCAGGCTAGTAGCCATCTGATTCTCACTGGACTTGCACATCCAGCAGAGAAGACCAAGGTGCCCACCTCTAGTGCCCAGGTCTGGGCTCCCACACGTAACACCCAGCCACCCACAGCTCGGGTCCACATTATCATTCAGGTGACTGCAAGTCACAACACACATGGCAACAAGTCAGTTACAAAGGGAGAAGGAATGGTGATATGAACCAACCTGGGAGGCGGGTGTGGGGGTCTTCCCCACAGTGGCATCTGGTTTAATGGGATCAAAATCCAGATCCAACAGGCTGGCTCCCTCCTGGAAGGGCCCAGGGGCATCAAACTTGGCAGCAGTGAGGAAGAAAAGCAGTACGAGCATTAGACACACACACGTGCGTGCACAGTACAGGGAGGGTATGTGATATCCCAGAGCTAAAGCTGCAAGCGCAGAAGACATGGTGGCAGTGCAAACACCTGATGTGACTCCTGACTGTCTGCATCCTACAAACACAAGCAGGTAGCACAGGGTGCCACTGTAAACCAAATCTGAGCCTTTTCCACAGGACTCATTCATCATCTCACCTGGCCAAAGGTGAGATGGTGATGTGGTGTAAGCACCTAATCTGCTGTGGTCAAAAGGATCACTGCCACTACCAAGTCAGAAAGGCTGTTCTTCTATTTATATCTATTCCTCACAGCTCATCCAACTGCCTTTGTACTGACAAACCAAGACTGACTCCCTCAAATACATACAAAAGAACTGGCATCTATACAATCTATCTCAGGAACAAAAATCCAGGGACAAAACCACTCAGACTGCTGGAAGGTAAATCTGGGAGATATCAGAGCTAACTAAAGCTCCTAATTTCCTTCTGCCTTCTGAGACAGAAATACAAAATACAGTAGCTCACCCTAGTAAGAGATTTGAATCCCTTCCAAATTCAAAATGCCATTTTCAATGGTTTCCATTTCTGGGCAACCCAGAAATATACACACACAAGTCTTCTGAAAAAGCACAAATTTGAGAAGCTTTGCTACTCTACAATTTCAGCAGCATAACTCCTTTTGAGTGATTAATGCTCTACCTAAGGACAGTGATGGCACATTTGCTGATTGTCATTAATAAAACAGTCACTACAGAGGACATGAGTCATTAGTATTCAAAACTTGACTATCACTTTCGTGTTTTAGATTTAATCTAACCAGTACAAGACACTCCTTTCTACTCTGCTTCAGAGGAAGCTGCTCTCTCTGGGAAGTCAGGAAGATTTGCCCATTTCCTCTAATCTCCCAGGAGACTGGCCTTACTGTTTCAGTGACCTTTCCAACAAATGTGGCAGGTTGGTCTCCACAGTTATATCATAGCCCCACAATGGAAAAACTTCTGGAAAGTAGTAAGACACACTATTTAAGAGAAGTTCCCTGAATACTACCAACACCACCATAATTTTCACCTCCTCTAGTTTCTCTTACTCCAATTCTCTTAGAGATGTTTCTCTCCCTTATGAATGTGTCTTTGGCATCCGCAAGGATGAGGACAAGGAATCAAGCTCTCTCATCTCCCAATAATATACCCTGACCAGTATGGAAAAACCAACTGTCAATCTACTATGCTCTTCCAGCACATCCAAGCTACCCATTAGAGCAGTTCCAAACGCAATCTTTAGTTTCATTTGGTAGAGACACATCAAAGGCTGCAGTCATGGAATAGCCTTACCTGCCATTCAAGATTTAAATGCAAGGGCTAGCAGCCTTTCCCTTTATCCAGATCTTCCACAAGACAGCTCATTGAAACTAAGACATCTCTCATTGGAACTAAGACATCTGACAGGAACAGCCCTGGGCAACACACTGAGTTGTAGGAGCTGTTGGGTACTTCAGTGAAGATTGTTTTGGCAATCAGAGTCCTCCCTCGGAACTACCATCTAATTGAAAGTCACAGCAAATGCCACCCTGGGTCAGAGCACTGATCAGGTGCAGAAGAGCAAGTCTGACTAAGGGACTGGCATTCACGTGGAAATACATGATACAAACCATGGAGCAGACAGAGCTGTCCACTAAAATACAGGAGAAGGAAGCACAGAAAATGATAGTGTTGCTCAGCTGCCTGTGGTCCCCACCTTCCAACACTGATGTCAAATCATCTCTCTGCTCTGCAATGCAAAATCTGACATGGACTTCGTTCCCTCCCCACTTCATCTCTGCTCCTCAGCAGATGGGTGGAAGGTGGCAAACCAGAGGCAATGGAGCAGCATGATGCAAAGAAAAGTTAGGGGCTGAGTCACAGAGGAGCACTAATAGAGACATTATTTGTGCTTTAACAAGCATTTAGGGAGAAAAATATATACACATGTATACATATATATAAATATATAAAGTATATGCAGGTATTTCATGATACAGCCAGAAATCTGGTCAGGCTCTTATATACATAAGGACTGCCATTCGCCTAGATCCAACACAGAACTCTCTACCTGGGCATCCCCTCTGGCAGTGATGTAAATAAAAGGGAAAATGAAGAGGAAAATATATAATATGAAAATGTTTTTCCTTTTTCAGGGCTTCTTTTCAGGTTCCACCTGACAAGAAATACTGACAGACTGTGTAAGCAGTCCTAACTTAACAGTAGGCCCATCTAACTGCAGGCCTCTATTCTTTGCAAAGAGAAATTCATGCAATTCCTGTTGGTCTTTCCTAGGCAGGGGTGGGCTTTAAGCCACAAAACCCACGTGTAAAGGCATAGAGAGCTCAAAACTGCCTTCTCCCAAAACTGGTAGAGATACCTGGGTCAGCAGTTAGGGCCATACATGAGCAGAAAAAACATGCTTCATCCATACTCGGGATCAGTGAGTCTGGAGAGAGCTCATTGGATATGAAGACAGCTGTAATCCACATGCATCGCTGCTGAACAAATGCAGTGATTACTTTCTGGCATCCTGACCAGAAAGTTTCTTCTATGAATGAAAGCTCTCAAAGGACAGTGTGTTACTCAAGACTTCCTTCTAGCCACCCTCCCCTTTAAGGTAGCCTCCTATCTAACCCACTGCCTTCCAAGGTCCAATGCTGAGCTTCCTTTCCTCCTTTACCTGACCAGGTTTCATGACTTAACACCTCCAAAGAGAAGAAAGGTTGAAAGGAAAAGTTCAGAGGCAGACAAAAATTAGGCAGGGCATAGCAGCTAACCTGCGAAGGGGTTGTCACACTTATCTCAGGGACAAAATTGTCATCAAACAGACTGATGATGTTCTCCTGCTTGATCTCCTTGGAGGGGGTGACTTTTGGAGGCGGAGGCACCGGAGGCCCTTTCCTCAACTGCATGCAAGTGAGCACACGGCCACAGCACAGACGGCGACACCCAAAAAAACCAAAGACAGGAACCAGGTTAGTCACAAAAACTGAAGGTGAGGGAAACCACAATCACTGGCTTAGAGCAGGGTCCAATCAACTCCATCTGAAGAGGGAGGGAGTAGGGGTTGAAGGGCTGTATTGAAACAAAACAAAATAAACAATCACACGCCTCCAGAGAAGGTTTGGCATCATTAGTTACACTTCAGCCGTGGGCAAGTTTCCCTCTGCAGAGGAGAAGCGTAACACAATTAATATGCATTGACAGGACATGCATACATAATTAAAGCATGTGCAACCTTCAAAAGAACCACTGGGAAGGGAACAGATCAATTACTGAGAACATGATCCAACAGAACAGGCCAGCGCTGCCTCCCTTTTTCTGTACTTACCATACCTAAGGGAACAAGAGAACAGGCTCAATTTGTCCTACTATGGGCAGGTGACCATGAGGACAGACTGATCTGCCCAGTACTGGCTCCCTGGTGCACTGGTTATCAGTGTGCTGTAAGAAAGGTCTGAAGGAGCTCTTGATGGCATCTTAGCTTTAGATAAGAACAACTCTAACTTCCAAGAAGCCACAACTGCTGTGAACCCAACTCTGCTCTCAGTTTCACCAGTGAGCACTGACACTAATGAAGTCATGTTTTCCAAATGGAGATCCCAAGGAATGCATAAAACCATCTGACCCGGTAACTCTAATACCCAACAGCCACCATCATGCTAAAGACTCAGCCTGACACTGCATTCACACCCCTGTGGAAGCTGTGGTAGACCCTCCCTAGATCAACCCATCCACATCCTTTTCACCTTTTCCTGTGCTAAAAGTTTAATGATCATTTCTAGGTCAAATCAGACTTTGAGGAGCTTCTACTGTGTTGAAATAAAGCAGCCATACAAGTTCCCAGCACCAAAGCAATGCTTAGCACTGACAATGCTTTCCATTTACAATACAGTTTTACAGCTACTTGATCTTCTCATCATACCTAGAATCCCAAGGCAGCAAGACTCAGAGACCTGACAATGTGTACCCAGTCTATCAGTGTCAAGCCCAGAGCTGAAACACAGAAATCCATGGCTCCTAGTCCTGTGTTCATTCTTCCAACTTATAACTGAGCTCTACAAGGATTTATTTAGATTCCTAAGGATGTGCCTGGTCTTCTACAGGGTTAACCTACTTTAGAGAGAGTGAGTGTGTGTGGAAACACAGAATTTTCCTCTGTATAGCTAACTAGGGGAAATAATGAAAATAATGTGTTCTTTCAACTTTTCACTGTTTGCTGAAGGTGGTGTGTCCATACTCCCTGAGAACAATCCCTTTCTGAAAACCCCCTGCTTGCAAGATGAGATCAGAAATTTCAGGGAAAAGCTATTCTCAGAACCTAGCCACCCTCTGCAGAAATGAAAGGTTCCAGTTACTAACTCTAAAGTCAAAAATATCACAACTTTTCTGCTATTTATTTCTCTAATACAGTCTCCTTCCTTCCAATGCATTAGTGTTTTGGAGACGACCACTTCCACACTATCCAGCATTACCTCCAATAGCAGTCTAAAATCACATTTCAAAGACAAGATGACTACATACTGATGTTGGGTTATACCTACAAATTAATCACTCACTAAAAACTTTGTTGCCTAGAATAAAGCAAATCCTCTAAAATTTTTCTGCTGATTTGGATCCCCCAGAGCTTTACCTGTCGAAATTCAACATAGTTGCACTGATTTCAAAAGTCTCATTACAGCATTTCAGTGGTGTAACTGAGAGCAGAAGTCTGACCTTTGAAGTTTCATGGACTCCCTGAAGTCCTGTGTCATCATCAAATCACTACACAGAGAGCTGACAGCATTAATTTCTTCCAAAAGACAGAAATAAACTGTTCTCAAGAATTAAAGGACAGTAAAAGAGGTTTGGTGTTTTTTTCTGGTATAGGGAATAGTTCAAAATTTAGATAGCATTTATTTGGTCACTCCTGTTTTGTCGTCTTTCTTTCCACAGCCTTTGCTTATGGTTTCCTTTAGTATTTCAGACATGAAGAGGCCAGAGAACTGTTCTTGCTTTTTGCATTTTGGTCCATCCTCCCACAGAGGGTGAGGCCCCCCAGCCTCCCTCGGAGGACTGTTGAACAAATCACTTACCCAGAGGTCAAAAGTAATAAGACCTGTGAAGACTTCAGTATTAAAGTTGAGCAGACACTTGTGTTTCCCAGCTGGCTGACAAGCTGACACACACTTTCTAGACTTTAACCATAGAGACACCAGGCTTGGCTCTGAGTGTGAAACTCCTGCCCTTGTCTTCCCTCCCTCTGGAGCTAGCTCCATCTCTTATCAGGTAGTGTGATTATGGAGTGGAGCTCTTGCTCTTCAATGTAGTGATGCCTGGGGGGATGAATTAAATATAGACTGGGAACGAGCTGCCAGATGGTGGCAGCATTAGCTGCAAATACCATTTCAGTCTCATCCTGAGGCCCATCCGAGGTTGCAGGGCTGCACTGGAATGTTCTGCTTGCTTGGCAAGGGGTGCTTCTAGCCCCATTCCTGTGGGCAGGCAGGCAGGCAGCAAGTGAATAAGAAAGCACTTGCAGGCTGGCAAAAACAAAGGTTATCTGTGCTATTTAAAGGAAAGGGAAGAAGCCAAACTCATTAAGACAAGTCCACAGACAGGGTGAGCGAAGTCTGCTGTGAACAGCTTAATAAATCTGTACAATTTCTTGTTTAAAATTTTAGCCAAGTTCTGTAAATCTCTGGGGGGAAAAAAATCAAAACCAAACCCACAACAGAAAGGCAATTGTGGATATACTATCTTCTCTCCCCCATACACACAGCCTACTCCAAGGTCCTAGCCTTGGTCATGGTGAAGCCACTCTAGGCTGTGCAGAGACCCTGGAGAAGTCCTGAAAAGACACTGCCAGGCATCCACACATCTCACAGGGCTGGAACCTTTTGCCAATGCAAAAACATCCCCTTCCTGTCCCTGCATAATCATAAAAGTCAAAAATGCAGTGGACAGAAAAATATTCTGAGAGGCTCTCCAGAAACAGGAGACAGCCTACCCCACAGGCCTGGATTTGGAATAATGCTGCTACATATGGCAACGACAAAGAAGTTATGGGTTGCACCCGTCTCTTTTCAGAGGCAATAGGTTTTCCCATACCAGTTTGGCCAGAACCTCTCTCACCTTTAGTTCTTCCTGGAAGACTATTCCCTAGTGTCCCACTTACTGAGATACAAAGATTAGGACCAGACATAAATTTGGTCTAGTTACTACTTTTCCCTACTAAGCTTTTCTCCCACTCAGCAACAGAGGGACAGGAAGAGGAAGTAAATGTTTTATTTTCCTTAAATCCCAAAGTCAAACATATCATATGATATGCTGAGTAGCTACATCTACTATTTTGAACACGCTGCTGGCTATCTCCTGTGTATGGAAAGACCTAACAAAGGCCATATAGAAAGCATCAGACTCCATATAATTGACAGTCTTCTTCCTGGAACTCACATAATTTCTTCATAGCATAAGAATATAACCCCTTTATTTTTAGCATAATATGTTATCTTGGTAGTAAAGTAAAACATCCAAAGTACAGATGTTCTCCTTATTAATAATAAAATTTTTTATTTTAACCTTCTTCATCTACAGCAGTTCTTGAGAAGAAACTGGACCATTGAATTCCACAGGTTAATTCAAATGTAAAGAACAAACTTCCTTGCCTAGCTACAACTCCATCCTCCCTGGATCTTCTTGGCCATCATATCAGACAGCAAAACATATTACTGGCCTTCAGCCTGTAAAGCCATTCAGAGATACTCAGTTCTTCCCTATATGATATAGAGATGACCCAGAAGCAACTCGAATTCTCAGGAACTTTCTCAGGAACCAGCGAAAGAGAACAACCACCATGTCACATTCTGTGTTCTCAGTAGCAGGATGAGGTCCAAAAAAGCAACTGCTGGATGTCTTTGACTCACAGAGCTTGTGCCATCAGCGGTCATACTGTGGAGACATGGTCAATGTCATGGGGACACTACCTGAGATGGTGACTTTGGGATGCTTGCCCCAGGCGCTTCCAAAGTGGATGGTTCCAGCTCATGGTTGACAGTCTTGGTCTCAGGGCTGGTGATGGGAGATCCATCTGGTGGAGGCGAGGGGCTTTTATTTGCTTTCACTGGGGTGCTGTCACTGAAGGAAGTGGAGAGAGAAAGGGAGAGATAGGGAGAGAGAAAGAGAGAGAAGTCTGAGCCAGGCCTAGGAGGAGTTTTGCTAACCAGACCAGATCAGTGGCCTCCATTATCTCTTTGCTTCACTGTCCAGACACATGATGAAGATATTTGAAGCCTCAACAAGCTTCTGAGAAGCATCTTCGCTGAGTCACTTGCACTCCAACACACTGCAGTAGCATTACTTTGCAGCACTCACTTTAGCTACTCGCTAAATTCCTACAGAATAGATATACTTGCCTCACACACAACAAAACTAGAAACAAAACAACCAGGCATAATGATTTTGCTAGATTCTAACCTACGTGCCTGATATTAAGTCATAGTCTTTAACACTGGAGAAGCAGATGAGGAAAGGAGTTCTTTGCTTTTCATTTAAGTTCTACAGATTAGAATTTTTCTGTGTGGTGGTCTACTGACACTTGCATGGGTTACGACTAATAGATTCATAATACCTGAATAAGGCTGTAACCATAGTAACATTTACTTCTACGTAGTACAAACTGGCTAAGCCAGAAGAGAAGCAAACTAGACAGAGGTTTCACAGATCATTGCAGACAGCAGTGCCTGGAACAGTGAGGTTCCAGCTGGTAATAGATATTTCACTATTATGAAGTCTCACCAGTTGGTCTTTATTCCAGGACTGTTTCTGACACACAGAGGGATTCTTCAGGGAATTAAGCTGCAAGAAGTTACACCAATGGCATTTGTTGGTTCATAGCTTGGACAGATTTGGGCAGTTTTTTCAAAGGAATGGCAAGAGGCACACGCCTTTCCCTAGAGGGGTGCCTTGGCTGAGTGTCAAGTCAGTGCTTTAAAGTACAGAATCATGAAAATTTGGTAAAATGTTGGTTACCAGAGAATTTCAACAGGGATGAAGGTAACAACAAAATTCTCAGGAACAGCTGAATCATCTTGGCTGAAATTCAGCTCCCATAAAATCAACTAATCAATATCTCTCAAGTCATACAGAAGTACGCACACTGGTGTGGGATATTTCAGCAGAAGTGGTTACAGTTTGGCAAAACTATACACAGCTGAAAACAGAATATCACAGCATATTGCAAAAAGGTTGTGCAACCTCATCTACAGGATATGATATTTGCCTCCACTTATAAAGTCATACTTCTGTGAAGTTGAAGGCCTTGGGAGAGGCTGAAAAAAACATATCCTTTCCTACAACTTGATAATAAATCCTGGCATAGGGCCAGAACTAGAGCAATGCAGACCGGATTCTGAAGGGACATCAAGTCATTTATTTCTTTGCTCTGTCCCAAGAGGGCCCAGAGCTTCAGACATGTGCTTCATCCACTCACACTTGGACACCTAAGTTATGGTGGTCATTGGCTAACATGCATGATGGCCTCATTCCTAAACATTTGTTTACAAGTGGGGGATAGCAAAAGGAAGAAGGGATAGCAAGGCATTTCAACAAACCTCCCCTTCCAAGCAAGCATCTCACCCTGGTCAGCATTCCAGCTTTCAAGCTCCCATTCACTTCGCCCTCACCCATTCCCCCCACTTTCTCCCCATATCCACACCCCACACGCACATTTCCCCACAAAGCACTTGTTCTCAGGTCCACATGCAGGTCGGACACTTCTGATGACACTGATGCCAGCAGCACACCAACATGATGCAACAAACCCAATGACGTTCTCTGCCAGCAGCTCTCAACCAGGGGCACACACACCAAGGGAAAAAGGGAAATTAAAGGAAAAAGAGAAGACGAGAGACTAAAGAACATGTACGCCAACCCTTGCAGCTCTTCAGTCTGACTGGAAATGCCTACAGTGTCCTTCCTCGAAGGTTCCCAGAAATCATTTCAATACAGTGAGTTGTGTGACAGATTCTGCAAAATTTACAAGGTTGTGCTACAGATTCAAAATAGTACCGGTTGGAGGGTGAAGGTAAGGAAGTCCTGATCTAAATGGGAGCAACCAGGAAGCAGCAGGAAATGACAGAAAACGTCCTCTGATGCTGGGGGGGGGGGCGCGGGGGAGAACCACGTTACCTTCCCCAGAGCTGAAAGCACTTTGGAGAAGATGGAGGACAGAGTGATCTACACCTAGACTGCCAAGACTTCTCAAATGCCCAGACTACACTGGGAATACTGGGACTGCTGGCTATCAGCTGGCCTACCAAGACAAGGGTAAGCTTTCCCTTCTAGGGATTTAAAAAGGTCATTTCTCCCAATGAGAAAGAAGTTTAGGCTTATTTTCTAAAGGCCATGAAACAGCTTTGTAGTGTCTTATTTCTGGTGCTGGCATTTACTTAATTTGGAGATATATTGGTAAAAGGTTCCCATGTGAGTCAGCCCTTGTAGGATGAGGGGAAGAAAGTGGGCTGTGAGGGCCTCACACTAAAGACTTCGTTAAGTCACTACTATTTACAGCTTATTTGATGCGCTGGCCAATGCCCCTAGGAAAATGCCAGTGCTAATTTTGGCTGAGCCTTTTTCAGCCCCTGGAGTGGCACCTTCATTCCTGCACTTGTTGTATGAATTTAGCCAGTGCAACCAGCATCAAGAGAGACAGTCACCAGGATCCTGTCCTTCACATGTCCTCAGGGAGCACACACAGCCCACACAGAGCAAAGTCCTGTCTCCAACTAACTGCTTGCTCCAGGAAACACAGAAAAAAGTAAGAGTGTGGGGACTGTACCCACACTGAGTAACACAGTAAAAGCAAGCCAAAATGACAAGGTCATTGCTCTGTCTTTTTCCTTCCCATGAGCAACTGGAAAGTGATGCCAAATCCAGGAATATCAGGTGAGGAAGGGAAGGGGGTGTCAACTTTCTTCTGCAAACAGAGAGTCAGGAACAGGGTCAATGCAGCTATTCCAGCTGAAAGTAAAAATCCCCCAGCCTGTTTTAGTGCTGCTTAGCTCCCAGACCCTTCATGGGGCTGCTTCATTTGTTCTGGAAGAGCAGGGTAACATCTGCAGATGGGATTCCCATGCACTTGTAACAAGCATACATTAGAGGATGAAATCTACTTTCCAATATGACAAAAACAGACCAGTTACCTCCTGCCAAGTTCTCAGATTAAAAAGAAAAAAAGGTTGGCATCTCAGCTAAGGCACACACAGGTCCTTTCAGCCAAAAATAATTCATTTTTTACCATCAAAACATACTGAAGAATTATTAAAAAAAAAAATAGAGCACCTACATACCCAAACCTGTGATGACACAAATGTACATTCTTTCTGCAAATAAAAGACTGACCAAGCCCCAGGCCCTTCTTCCCTGCACCAGGGATTGCACATTTATCTGTGACTCCAGCAGCTGCTCTAAAAGCAGAAATCCCCAGCACAGCCCAGGTCAGGCACCTTAACTGCTGGGCCAGTTGGATTTTATCAAGGCAGAGCAGGAGGACATTGTGGCTAGAGCTCATCGAGGTGAGATTTATTAGCTCTCCTTCTGCTGTAGCATCCATCCGTTCTCAGTGACTGGAAATATTAGACTTCCTGCCTGGTACAGGTACAACACCAGTCCAACCAAGGCCAGAGACAGACATCCAGAAAAGTACTCCAGTGAATCCTTATCCTCCTTTTCCTATAGTAGAAAACCTCAGAATAGTAACAACACAAGACATTGCTTCACTACTTTTCATTTGAGATGTAAGTATCAAGAATCAGCTTCCCTGTTCCATTACCATTCTCCACTCTCCAACCTCCCACTTCACAAAGGATGCATGGCAGAGACAAAGAGAAGGGCATGACTTGCCCTAGGCAGTAGGAAGCCAGAATCAGAAAAGCAAGGATACCAATCCACCAGCACTTGCTTTTATTGCTTGCAGGATACCATCTTGATAATTCCATTTTTTTTCTTCCTATAGGAGCCCCATGGAGGGAGTACTAACACAATGAATAAAAATAAATGAAAATTAGAGGAATTATGCAGCAATTCCCACTTTGCTCCAGAGCATGTTTTTGTCAGTCCTCAACCTATGGTAACTCTAGGCATTGTAGCAATCCAGTTAATGAATGCCATCACTGTCTTGAAAGGCAAGATGCAGGCACTAGTCTTTATACAAGACAACAGACTTCCTTTTCCTTCAGCTCTGCACAAAATTTTAAATGGATAGAGCAAGACAGTGAGGATCCTCAAGAACAGAGCGAGTAAGGAGCAAAGCTAGAAGTGTCCTTCTCCCACCTCATCATCCTTCCAACTGCAACAGGTAGATAGGACAGGACTTCTGAGTGTGAAAGACCTGTTTATTGGTCCTCCCTGGCCAGGCAGGAAATGAGAATACAGCATTTCAGACTTGTTCAAATGGGCAAACCCAATAGTTAAAGCTAGAAGTGTTAAAAACCTAAAACTGATCATATATCCCATGGAAAACACAGCACTGCATTTTCCATCACATAAAACCAACTGGACAGACAATGCCTGAGTTTTCACACTGCCTTCTTAGATAGGAAAAGAAGCAAGGATTCAAATCAGGCACACAAGCAGTTAATGGGATTATCCAGACACAGAGATCTCAGCAGGACCCAGCAGGCCATGAACACATCATATCATGCAAAGAATCCCTCTCCCACCACAGGGTTAACACGTGCCAGGCTGTTAGAGTCCAGCAACAGCCTCTCCAGTTTTAGGAACTAAATCAAACACGTATCGAAATGCTGCTCTCCATACCGGTACCTGCTCATCTTTTTCCTCAGCCTGGCGAACAGTTTAGTTTTCTTTCTGTTGAGGATGGCACGCAAATCACTTCAGTTACAGGATGGCACAGTTAAACCAGGAAGCTTCCATGCACCCATTTATGTGGTGCCACAAAACTCGTAATTAAGATAACAGGACCTCCTCTCTCTCTCTCACACACACACAAACACACGCTTCCCTTCATTCCTAGAAAGCTATGGCCTGGTTTGGAGAAAGTGGGAGAAGGGTTTTTATGCCTGTGAAAGATCTATATACATGTAAGCAAACTAGAATTTTCCCTGCACTTTGGAACATGGGGCCATGGTGCACATGGAAAAGAAAAAGGAAACTGTATAGACCACCAGAGTCCTGTAAAAGTCTTTTTTTTCACAGCTGCTCACTTTCCACTGTGATTATTGCTGCAAAAGAAACAAGCTCCCCATTCTCCTTTACTTATGTGATCTGCACAGTCTTGTACATGGAACTTAATCATCAGCTTTCCTACCATGCCTTTTTCCAGTTTGTCCAATCATTCTAGGATAACGCTACTGATCTCCTAGCTCTTCTAGGCATCTGAGCCCTGAATGTTCAAACTTTTTCAGAAGCAAATCCCAAACCCATGCCTGAGGTTCCCAGAAATACACCAGCTGCTCTGTGCTACTGTGCTACACTGCCAGCATCAGATTCATCAACCACAGTAGTATTTCTGTAAGGCCTCACACAAATGTCATAATGATATATACAGATAATTGCCTCTCTTCTCACACCTCCTCATTCATTTCCTGCCATTGTATCAATCTCCAATCCTTTTCCCAGTAGAAAAGGGTTAGGGAAGCATCTGCTCCTACTGCAGACCACAATAAGCTATTTCCTCCCACACACTTTCACTCCAGCCTTGTGCCACAATGAGAGGCCAGATGTGCAGCAGAGACAGAAGTGCCTCACAGCATTTCCTGGTCACTGCAAAACATATTTACTACCTTGGCAAACCTTTGCTACATCCTCCTACAACACCCTGCCCCATTGCACTAAGGAGGAAGAGAGTTGCTCTGAGGCAGATCTAGCATCTCAGCCAAGATGCAGCAAGATGAAGCTGCAGCACTCAGATTGCTCCCCACACAGGGACCTCTGCGCGTGCTCTCAGTTTTGGCTTTTAGGGCCATGTGGTCTCAAAGCCAGACAAAGAGTACAGAACTGCAGCTGAGATACCCATTACAGTCCCAGATGAAGCCAGCAGTCTGTGGGGGCAGGAATTGTGAGAACAGGTAATTTGTTCATTGAAAGTTCTTTCGGGCCAGAAACTTCATGCACAACAGCAATGAACATCTCTGGGCCAAACTGTCATTGCAGCCTGCAATT
The DNA here is from genome assembly GCF_009829145.1 of Chiroxiphia lanceolata. NCBI lineage: Eukaryota > Metazoa > Chordata > Aves > Passeriformes > Pipridae > Chiroxiphia > Chiroxiphia lanceolata. Next base: position 25,249,949 of record NC_045643.1, on the reverse strand, counting down.
AGTTTGTCAAGGAAGAAAGAAAGGAGGAGGAAGGAGCTGGACAAAGCAATGGCTATAGCCTTTATCTGTCCTGTTACCTCATCCTCCTCCAAAGACCCTGGAGGATGTTACTAACAGAGACAATGCAGCCCACAGCAGCAAGAGGATGGGCACCACAGCCTCCACACAAGGTTTCAGTCTGATTGAGTTGGGGTGATCAACAGACACCCCACACTAACTTGGGAAGAAGACATCATTTTCACAAGCAGCACTTCTACATCTCTGAAATCTGGTGTCAGCAATCCAAAATTCAGGGGCCAAATTCAACTCAAACTTCCTCGTTCTTTAGAGCTGGCAAACACCACACACACTGGAGGAAGGCGGCACACAAGTCATCTCTGCGTGACTGCAACAAAAGGTTAAACTGGGAGGAGCAACAAGGGAGCACAGAGGTCTCAACAGCTGATCTACTCCTTCTGAATCAATGCACTCAGACCACAGCTTGCTCTTACTTCATGCTGACTTCACCTCCTCCCTCCATCAATACACCAATTGAGGACTTGGGCTGTGCTCCTGACTGCCCAGCACGTGGGATTAGCAGCAGCTGGAAGCCAGAGCCTAACACTATTTCATCACTCACACGCTTGGATGAGAGCCAGTCAGCCTAATCCAGAGCCCAACCTCTCCCTCCCTTCTCAGTGCTAGAGAATGTGCAGACTTGCACTTAACCATAAAGGATAGGACCCAGCTGAGGAAACAAAACTAAAGGCTTAAAGGACACTCACTCCTTGCATACACGCAGATTGAAAGTTCTCTGAGGTCAGGAGGCCTCATATTAGTGACACTGCAACTCCTTCCTCAACACACAGAAAAGGAAATCCACTTCATCTGGGTATATAGAACCGGCATAAGGTTTTGGCAAAATGGTGATTCCAAGTTTGGGGGGCCAAAGAGGAGGCTGGGGAACTAAATAGGCTCTTGGTGCTCAAGCTGTAGGTACATAGTGGAAGCTTTTGAGAGAAAGAACAGGACAGGTGCTGGGCAACTGGACCCAGAAGGAAGGGCAGCTCAGTAGCACATGTCAGTGCATGGAATTAGACTTTAAAAAAGCAGAGCTGAGAATCAGTTGCCTACATATCAACACCCAGTGAAAGTTTAGGCCTCCAGATGCTAACCTAGAAAGGTAAGAGGTATTGTATTGTGTCAGCCAGCGCCAAGTGCAATCTTGGACATGTTCTAGGAAGTCTCAGGAGGGCACTGGCAGGTAATCAAATCACTTCCAACTGACAACATGGAGGTTTCAACATCACTAGGCAGAGACATCCCTGTCCCTCCTCCCCTGCTGAGGGAAAGACACTACCCACAGTTACTGACCTGGGCTGTGCTTTAACAGGGAAGGCATTGCCTGAGTACTGCTTGTCTAGACCCAGCAGGACATCATGAAGATTTTGGTTCAACTGCAAAATACAAAAACAAAAGAAAGAAAAAGAATGAGAAAAGAGCATGAGTGCCAGAAGAGAGTCTGGGCTGGCCTGCACAGACTGACCAAACACAGGCTTGTGCCCAGATATGCACACATATTCAGCTATCCCAAGAGAGAACAGCCCTAAATCTGTTTCCACTTCTCTGTGGGGTATGAAATGCTATTGAACTGTTGAAGAGATGCTGGTTCCTCATGGGAATGCTCTGTCTTCCTTACAGATCAACCTCTTAGCTTCTCTATCACTTGGCCCTGCCGGTGTGCTGCCAGGTGCCACTGCAGAAGCAGGGTGAGTGTTTATCTAAGGGTCTGTGTGCTAGAACTGAAGCTTCACTCTGGATTTGTAGCCAAAAGCTGTTCCTCAGACCTGCTTATGAAAGCTATAGCCATTTCAGCTGTGGAGTCAAAGGCAACTAGACTTCCAGTTAACAAGCTGTAACTTCACAGTCTGCCTGGGCCACCTAGGTTTAGTCAGGACCTAGATATCTTTGCAGAAATTAGGGGTTAAACGCTCCCTGGTACCAAAGGCTGCAATAGTCACTTCAGACACTCCTACTCTGAAACAGCCAATCCCATAAGTAAGATGAGACACCAGATTTAACACCGGTAGGAGGAGGGATCCCATGCAATCAGTGTCAGAGGCATTTTGCAGGCAACAACAGCAGTTAATTGAATGTTGTAGCAGTAATAAGAAACAGATGGGTTTTATGGAACAGAGTAAAAGCTCTGCTCTCATACCAAACTCCTCAAGATAGAAAAATTTTTACATACAAGAAGAGCATTCTTGTCTAACAAGCACCTTTCCCATGTTTTGTTGAATGTAAGTTAACAGTAACAAACTGATAATTATAACAACCCTCCCTATTCTTAACAGTTAGTTCATCCCTCAGTGGAGAAGAGCAGGCTATTAATTGGAAAAGATCCCATAAAATGTCAACAGGGCTCAAAATTGATGCATTACACCAAGTCAGAAGGCCCCTGACTGTTGGGAATTGAAGGACTATAATGTTTCCTGTTGCTTAGCAGCTGCCTTGTTGTCAGGATGACATTAGGGAGCGGAGGGAATATAAGGGTTTTCCAGCTGGGCTCTCAGTCCCTCCTCAAGATTAGTGCAACGTTTACAGAGGGCGTGCAACTCCTGGAAGCAGCATACAGACCTAAGGAATTCAGGAGACTTCTCTAGCTTTTAATTGAAAGAACAAGAATATATTTGTAAATTATACTGGCAATGGAGGACTTTCCCACAGACTGGTCCGGAGGTCTCTGGGTACTGGCACAGAGCACCAGGATCCAGCTTGCCACCACCAGCTTACAACACTGCTTACTGCTGTGATTCCCAACTCATGACAAATTAGTAGCCCATATAAGGGCCATGTTAAGTACTCAAATGCCTTCTTTTGGGTCACAGGGCAGGAAAGAAACCAAAGCAGAAAGGTACTGCAGGGGAGTGCCTTCTTGAGGGACTGGAGTGAGGCAGGTCTCAGTCTTTAGCCAACTTGCAGACTGGTAGATTCCCTGCTTGTGCCCAGGTTATAGGTTATAGGTTATAGATCCATAATGGAGACGAACGAAAAAATGTAGCAAGAGATAGATCTGAGAATGGCTTCCCTTTCCTCTGAGGATCTGCAAACGAGCGCTGTCAAGTGACACCAACTCCCCACTGCTGCATGGCCCTGGAGCCTCTTCCCTGTACTCCATCCCTTTACATTACTATGTCAGACAGCCTCTGTCCAAAGGAAAAAATTACGCATTTATATTTTTCTCTGACTCAGGGTTGGTTTTTCCTGACAGTTTTTTGGTTGGCTTTTAGGGGTTTTTTCGGTTCTTTGTTTGGTGGTGGTGGTGGTGGTTGTTGTTGTTGTTTTTTACTAGCAGCGAAGAGACGATAAGTAGGATAAGCTGTTAGTTGCCTTACCTTGCTCATTTCTTTATGGAAGTTCTCTTCTAGGCCTGCTATACTCTGGAATGTGTTGACATAGAAACCAACACGACTGCCAAATGAAAAACAAGACAGAAGAACTTAATGGACACAATGCTCTCCTATACTTTTCAGTTCTGCCCCTTCTGCTATGTTCCAATCACCATTCCCATTTAAACTGAACTCTGTCAGGTCTGGTACATGTGGGAAGAGAAGGGTGGCAGGGGAGTGTGAAGGGGGTGATGGAACAAAGGCTAGGTACAGGGTAAACATATCCAAGGGGAGAAGGAGACCAGGGATAGGATCTGAATTTGTGCTGGCTAAAGGGAGAGGGAAGTGCAGGGCAGGGAGGAAAGAAAATAAAAATATGAAAGAAGGGGGAAAAAAAAGGTGCCTGAATAGGAAGATGGAAAAAGGATGGAGGCTCTGATGCAGACAGAGTGTTGGGAGAGCTGGGGGAATTAGCAGGATGATAGATATTAGTTTCCTCTGAAGTCTCTCAGCAACAGGGGAAGCAAAAAAGTATGAACTGTTTGCTTCAGAGGCAGGAAGAGTACAAAAGCACGGGATAGACACAGAAAGCAATAGGGAAGCAGAAGGATAAGCTGGACAGCAGGAGCCTGTGAACAACCTGTGGCACCTTAAAATCTCAGCAGCTGCCTGTCACCCACTTGACTCTAGCCAGCCTGCTGGCAGCCAACAGAGAGAGCTCTCAGCTGAAAGAACAACAGCAGGAGTGAGATGGTCACCAAGGCCAGCAGCATCGTGGTTCTGCACACGGAAACACCCAGATGCCTGTATCCCTCCCAGCTCCTTCCTCAGTCAGGCCTGCAGGCTGCTTTGAGCAAGGACACCTACTCCAGGCTGGACAGAAGGCAAACATCAGCACTTCACTTTCCCACCCTGCTGCCACCCACTCTCCATTCCCCACAGACCAGCACTGCCAACCCAGACATGACTGCTGCATTCAAAAATAAGAAACTGGGACACTTCTAGGAAGATTTTGACTGCTTTCCACTGTGCCCTCCCCATAAATCAGCCTCTGCTGCCCTACAGGTCATCCTTCAAGCTAAATGTCAGTCTTTTTCTTTCACCTCCCTTTTCATCACCACAGCCACTGGTATGGCAAATCCATGGTCTCTCAAGTGTTCCAGTAAAGTTGGGCAGAGTTGGTAGGGCAAAAGGATTAACTGGACAAGCAGAGAAACACAGTTTCTCCCTGTGGTAAAACTGTATTTTTCAGGAAAATCATGAAGCAAAGCCCAAAAAGCACAGGGTGAATCTGGCTGGGGGGAAAATCCTAGGACAGAATGAGATGATCCAGAAAAGAAGAGCACACACCCAGTCCAGACCAAGAGCTTGGCTATTTGCTTCCTTCCAACCAGCCCTTGGGAAAACTTCCAGCACTCACCTATTCCACAGTGAAGGCAGTTCCTCCTGCAGATCAACATTCATCTCTTCAAACACCTTCTGAGCCTTTACTAACTCTTCTTCAGCCTTAATAACAGAGATGGGAGATTGTCAGCTCCAGCACAGACAAGTATCCTGCAAGGCTGAGACAACTGTGACTCTTTTGACTTCTTTGGGAGACCAGGCAAAATTCTGGCATGAGGTAATCAGCATCCCAAGTGAGTCTCCCAGGAACCAGGGTTGCATCATAGGTGACCTGATGCCCCTTCATCATGAATGTGTTACTGTCAGGCTTTCTCTCAATGGTTTTCCCCATTTGTATATTCAGAAAGTAATTCAAACAACAACTAATGTGTTTTAAGTTCTATAAATTTCCCTAGCTTCAAAAACTGAATGGAGTTGGTCAAGCAGTTCAGCCTTGAGCTTGGATACAGATGAAGGTAATAGGGCCTCTGTCCCTTGCCAGCTCTCAGAAAGAGTTGAAATCCATTCCAAATGGCATTAGAGAAGAATCTTCCCTTGTGTGGACTCTTTTATGATCAGCTAACGTCATGCCAAAGCCCCGTCTCTTCTGAGGAAGGGAGGAGGTCTGCATCCTTGGCTGATACAGCTCTCCCACAAAGCTGACTGGAGAAGCAAGGAAGAGTATGCAAAGCATGAGTTGTGCCAGCAGGAGGCCAGGCTGCAGGGCTTGAGCAGTACATCTTGGTTTCAGTGGTCTCACACAAGCGCATCCCTGGCTGGCTGTCAGCCACCAACACCAAAAGCAGTGTGCCTCGTACAGGACCTCTTTCTTCCAGCTGAGAGTCTAAATTTGACCTGTTCATTGCACTTAGACACTGACAGATCCCAACACTGATGGATGAATTCTGTCAGGTTTCAGTGACAAAAAGGATGATCCTGGTTGTTGCTGACAGCAGACACCAGCAACAAGCACATTCCCCTTCCTACATTTGTCCCAGGTAATTTCTTCCTCTTTACAGTGCCCTGACTTAAAACTCAAAGTTTTCTAAATAAAATTTTTTATTCTGTTTTTATTTTGTAATCTACAACAGGACAGCATTCTCCCATAACCCTGTGCATCAGGTTACAGGATGGAAAAATCCCTGCATAAGCAACTTGACAACACATCAGGAAGGTCAGCACGAGTGCCTATACATGCGACAACAGCAGGAATGTCACAACACCACAGGCCTCTGCAAAGAGCTCACAAGCCACAGGAACTGGATCTCCCTACGAGCCTGCAGTCAGATTTATACCTCTTCTAGAAATCAAGTTTTATCTTCTTTGTGCCAGCTTAATTAAAGAAATCCAGCTTACTGCTCCTTAGTGACGCATACACACAACAACAGGATTGATGGGCAAAAGGGTTTAAAAATATTTTGCAGTTCAGAATCCTGTTCCTCACAGAATTGTGTAGGATTCTTACACTCTCTGTTTCTCTTCTGACTTATGAGCAAGCCACAGAAGCTCCTACTTTCCATCTAGCTCCAACTGTAAGCAGGTTGCTCATTGCTGCCCAAGGAAAGGCTAAGGCTTTGTATTCAAGATCATAGGAGAAAGTTTACCCCAGAGAAAGACACAACTGGTAACTATTCAAAAGTTAAGTAGACTTTGTGAGGAACAGACAGGGGGAGAAGGGGTCATGATGCTTCCACCCAGAAATCCCTGTTTCGCTGCTACACTCACTGAAAAACTTAACATTTCAAGAGTTTGCACAAAACCACCAAAAAACCTTTTAAACAGAGACACAGTTTACGCTGAATCAGAAACAATGATCACAAAGACTCATTCTGCCTTGAAATACCTCTATGAATGAATACATCTAATGTAACAATTTTAAAGGAAATAAAAAACCCAGTCCATCCCTTTGGCTTTACCTTATTCTAATTTCCAAACTATAATGGAACCAGAATCAACCCAGGAGATGTGGTAGCTGGGAGATGAGACACCATTGAATGCTGTTAGTTTTACAGATATGGTGAATAGTAATAACATTCTTTCCCTCTCTCGTTTACCTGTTTATAAGATCAAAGAACCTAGAAAGCAATGCATGAATATTGTGACATCCCGAGGTAAAGGCAAAATCAGCAACAGGCAACGTTCACTCTAGAGTAGTTGTAGGAATCAGGGATCCATCCAGTGCCTGTGGCTCAGCTACTGCTCTTATTCCCAGGTCTAGCATTGAATTAATTCTTCAGTCCTTTGTTAGTCCAGGGATTTTCTCACCAGTGGGATTTACTTTGCTTGGAAGCAGGAGTCCTGGCACTTGACAGCCCTCACTGTTTCCAGCTAGAGCTGAAGACAGAGACAACCTGGTCACAAGGCCTGCTAGAGGACAAGCCGGCTCATGCAGTAAGGTGGGGAAAGGCAGACACAGCTTTCAGAGCAGAGCCCATTGCTACCATAGCTATGCACTTTCTGTTTCAGCTGCCACCCTTGCCAACCTGATGGAAAACTGAGGCCAGAACGAGATAATGCCCAGGTCCACAAAATACAATCTCAGAAAATCTTTCTCTCCTCTCCCTGCCTGAAAAGGGGAAGGTTTGAGCAGAAGCTGGACAACACAAATGCTTTCCTAACCTTCCACCTTAGCCAAGGCTCAGAGTGCCAAGTAGCACCAGTTCAGTTGTGATGGAGGGCGGGGGAGGAATTATTCCACACTGTTTCTCTTATTATCATGCATGTCAGCTCTCATGAGTGTCCAGCTATGTCCAGACTGGTGCTTTCAGACCATCTGGTGACCAGTCCTCTTCAGAAACTATGCTGTGAACTGTGGTAATTAAGCACTGCTCAGTAAATAGTTTAGATATCCATGAGGCAGGATTAAGGAGGAGAGCTGGGAGCCTCCCCAGCCCCACTAGTCTCAGCCAGACTCAGCTCTCAAAAGGGCAGCACAGCCCAGGATTCAACTTACTGACTTTCTCCTACAGACAAAAATATTTTTCTGTTATCATTGCAGCACCAAGGATGTTGCTTTTTACATTCAGCATGTCAATGGAGCTTATTCAAAAGGCAAGAATTTGCTGTTCTAAGCCATTTTCCCCTTTGTTTCAAAAAGCACAGTCACTAAAATTTGTAAGTGGGAGCATGCCACAGCAACTCCCCCAGGAGACTTCACAAAAAAAACCCACTGTTGTTTTTGTTAGTATCTGCTAAAGGCCTAAAGAGCCAGTGGTATGTACACCAGAGGGAGGGACTTTGCTTCATAGTAGAAATAACAGATCTCACTGACCCCATTTTAGCATGGAGGTTGTAAAATTATCAGGCAAGAAGAGACAGCAACACAGCTGCTGGTAAAAGGAAAGACTTTTTTTTAGGCTTAACATTCTGAAGCTTCTCAATAAATGGAGCATCATCAGCCCTCCCAGTTTTATCAAGAGCTTAATGAGATTTAGGGCTGTCATTAACACCTTCAGTCTTGAAGTCACGCAAATGTAAAAACTGCCTGCTCATGTTTGGGAAGGCAAGCTGGAAAACCTACAGGTTCAGAATACAAGCTAACCTTCTCTATTGAGGAGCTTTTTTGTGGTTTTTTGTTTGGTTTGGTTTGGGGTTTGGTTTGGGTTTTTTTTGTTAGTTTCCAATAAAAATAAAAATAAAGAGAAAGAAAGAAAAAAAAAAACAACCCCGAATACTGACACAAGTAGACACAAAAAATTAAGGTGGGCAATAGTATTACTTAGCTCAAGAATGAAAGCGGAAAAAACTTCGAGGACTTAAATTGATTTGAGAGTATCTGTGGTCATTGAAAATATTAAAGCTGTGTATTAGGAGATTAACACCCCCACACCACAGTGGGTGGAAAGATTACATAGTCCCTTGCATATTCTTTAGGACAAAGTCACGTACAGTGAAATTTTCAGATGACTCTTGGTACCCTGCCTAAGATCCAAGTGCATGGATGAGGGGACACCTGTAGGTACTGGGTAATCTGTGGGTAGTGGCATTACTCTCACTGACTCCAGCCAGTCTGAGAAGACAAAAAATGCCCAAGAGCTGTTTTATTTATATATTTATTTGTGGCTTGAGAACTTCCCATACCTGCTTTCTAGTCCTCCAGAAATACCACCAGTCTAACAGACCAATCAAGAACCACAACTGTGCAGACAGTTCCCAGCTGGGCCAGCAGAGGCACAGGAAAAGCCCCTGGCAGCTTGCCATCTCTCCTCCCTTCAGTCAAGAATGAATACATATTTCCTCCCTTTGCTCTACATCTTAAGCAGGGTTGTTAACAGCTCTTCTTCCTCCAGGCTTTACTGACATGGTAATCTAGTTTTTTCCCAGATCTGCAGTCATAAACTGACTGTGAAAAACCCAGGTGCTTCTTAAGGTGAGAAGAATTCAGTGTTTCTAAATGGAATTAATTCACTGACAAGGAATGTGAAGACATAGGAACATTCAAATGAGAACAGATGAGCTCACCAGGAACTTGTGAGCAGGTAACTGGTACTCTCTCAGTCTGGGTAATGATTTACTATCCCTTGCTCATTGAAAGCCTCTTCTCACTGACTTCTGTCAACTCCCTCTTATCCCTGAAAGTGTTCCATGGGAAACACTGAGGGAGATTTCATCAGGAAGTCACACTTCTATGCAAGTAGGATTTAAATTTTATTTGCTGCAGTTCCTCTGAGCTGCTCTCATGTCCCTCAAAACACTATAACTTAAATTCTGACAGATGATGCAATGATGACCTCAACCTAGAACTGTTCAAATACATCACATAGGGTGCAACTTGCCTGATCTGGGCCCACCTCTTCTCCTACAGATATTGAAACCCTGGATCTGGAAATGGCTCTTTTAAACCACAAGAGCCAGGACAGTGCCCATTTGGGAAACCTGGACTTTACCACAGGAGAATGTTGCAATCTAACTCAGCAGCCACAGAAATTGTAATGTTATTTCTTTCCAGCTTTACTGAACAACATGACTGCATAAGTCAATTTTCCAGTGTTTCCTCTTTTTCTTTTTTTGAAACAGCAACAATAAAAACTGACTGCTTCTCTTAGAGGAAAAAGAAAACAATAATTGGAGGAACTATACTGCATCATCCTCTGTCTCAGCATTATTCCATAGCCTTTCTTCCTCCACATTTCATTTTAGGAGGAGGAAACAGTAGTCCAGTATTAACACACCTGACTAAAAATCAATCAGGCAGGCACAGATTCATTCACTGGTCAGCAACTTCCATGTGTCCATGTGGCTCAGGAGCACCAAGGACACGTAACAGAGGAGGCTAGAGTGAACGTTGCCTGGAGATTACTTGCATGGTACAATCTAGAGCCCAAAATAGCGCATGCAGGGTTAGAGCCAGGTAGATCAGCAGTCACCTGATTTCGGAGCAGATTAGTTTGTGCAACGAGGTGAGCTTGTAGCTTCCCTTGACACCACTGAGGCGCAGCTTTCTCAAGCAGCGAAACAGGCTGGGGGGAGGGAGCATGTTTGAGTGAAAAAAAGAACAAAAATAAACAGAGAACAAGAGAGAGACAAACATATATCTTTTAGGATAAAAAAATTAAAATCACAACAGAGAGTGTATTTAGAGGCTGGGCCAAACCAGTATCACCAAAGCGAGAGAAAAAAACAAACATCCTGGGACCGATCAGTTATGAATCCTTTGAAGCATGCCAAGTTTAGCAGTAATTAATGCTCCCGTGTGGGCTGGATACTGCAGACCAGCCAGGCAGCTGCAAGAGCAACAAATACAGTTGTTAGTGACCTAGCACACAGACAACCCTACTCCAAGGCATGGCTGTGAAGTTGGAGCTCCTTAAAGAGAGGTCAGGATTAATTAACCATCATTTTATTATTTGCATGCAACAGCTGAAAGTCCACAGTGCTTTATTTTAATGGCAGGATGTAAGTTTAGCAATAAGAGGCAGGGGTCCTGGGTGGGAAAAGAACATCCATATATTAGAAAAGAAAGACCATATAGTGCCAAAAAGTATCGTATTGCTATTTCTGTTACTATATCATGAAACCTCAATCAAGTCAGTTCCCACTTGTATGCTGTGTCAGAAACATGATTTCTCTTTCCTAGGGGCCTGTTGTCATATTCCAAAGAAATTTACAATGGAACAACCCTACTTCAAAGGTCACACAAGCAAAACTGCAGGCACAGGAACAGAGAGGTGAACTACCTACACCAGCCAAGTGCATGTTGAGCCCCGGCTGTTGCCCACAGCCCGACAGAGCTGCATGACTGCAAATGTCAGACCAGAGGCTGGATTGTGAAAACTGCTCACTTGGGAAGACCATACTTACATAACTCTCTGCGATTTAGTGCTCCCATCTTTGCAGGATCAGGACAGTGCAACGTGTCACATATTATCCTGTGCATGAGCTTATGGCCTAAAGTACAGAGAGTGGAAAGATCTGATCCAGTGCACATTTTGGCTCACAAGAAGAGTCCAATCAAGTACTAAAAGACTTTTGCACAGGATGAATCAGGAACAGAACACCAACTCCTAAATCTCAAGAACTTCACTCTTCAAACTGCACTTTTTTTCATACTTGTTATATCAACTTAGGTGAACTTCGGGGGCAACAGCGAGCGCAGCAATGATGAAGGCAGCCAGCCTCTAGTGCAGAGCACCAGGTACCAACCTGAGTGGATCAATTCCTACAAAAACCATTTTCACTGCAGCAAAGATCCCACAGGCATGCACCAATAAAAATAACACACCCCATGGAAATTCTGGTCTTACCCACAAATACAGTGAATTAGTGCTTTGAACTGAAGGCACAACCAGCTGGGCCTCATGCCTTGCATACAGAACGAAGACTTGCTTTGCCACACAAATGAAACAATGACACTTGGGCTATCAATCTCTCTCCCCTTTTGTCTGTCAAGGTTAATCACAGTGCATGCACTGGGTGTGTAGATGACTGAAGAACTGCATCTTAACAATAAAAGTATTGTGGCCATCAAGTGCACATCTTTCACTCAGAGGAGAGATGCATCTTAATTTCTTCCATGCAGGAAAAACACCAGTATCTCTCACGTCAGCCCATATTCCCCCTACCAGAAATAACTCTAAGCAAAGGATGACAACTCTTGTCAGCCTATAAAAGATACAAATCTTTCCTGCACTGCTCCTACCCTGAAGAGTCCCAGTGTGCCATGGCCCACACTGAAGAGAATTAAAGATGTCTCCCCAGCACTGGACTATTCTGTTGTGTCAAAAACTGTCCTGTGGAGTGAAGGACATGGATTCAAATAACTTGGGGTTCAGGAGTAATCCACAGCTCATTTTCTGGGCAGTATTCAAACCATGTACCTACTCTAGAACAAAGTTAGCACTACGATTTTTTTTTCAGCTTCATTAAAAAAAAAAGTAAACTTTATTTTTAATTAAAGTAAATTTTATTAAAAATAAAATCCTTCACTCGAGTGTTGGGCATGCTCTGCAGTAAACCCTGGATCAAGCTATTCACAGGCATGAAAGAAATGTGACAGTCATATTTATTATCCAGTAATTGTGACCAACAGACAACATAACACATTCAACAAGTGTGCATAGAGTGCACTTCCATTGACAAACTTGAAATTCACACTCCTAAGGGTCTCTGTCCTAGGATATCAGAGGACTTCACAAACACAACCCACCTCAAGCAACACTCAAACACTACTCTTAAGATGGGGAGAGAGTCCCAAGAAGCAGGCAAACTGGGACATTTTTTGGGGGCATTGCAAGGTTTTGCTTCCCTGAGAGATGCATAGGCTTTTGAGCCAGAGGTTACTGGTCCTGTAGCATGGGACTAAGCACATGCATTTAGCCACCAAGAGCTGAAGACTGATGATGGTGGGTCTGAACCAACCCAGCAGAGGCTATCCTGTCTTCTAGGAGAACTAAACAAATGAGAAGGAAATACCTAGCAAAACCTCACCAGTTCACAACACCGCAATGATCTTAAAGGTCCTTTCCAATGTAATTGATTCCATGAAAACAAAGTGAAGAGGTACAGGTGCACTTAAAAGCTGCTCAGTAAGCAAATGCAAAATGATAGGATGGCTGCATATCCTCCTGGTTGCTTTACCTTTGCGATTTTGGTTTCATCCTTCTTCTTTGCAGTTTGCAGGGCTTCAAAGTGGTGTCTGGCACTGTCATAATCCACAAGCTTCCTTCCTCGCTTTGCTATACGAGACTAAAAAAGAAGGAGAAAAGAGTCATGCCAATCTTCTCCAGCAGCCAAAACTGCAAAACCTCTCAGAAAAACAACTCTCCTCTTCACCCAATTTTCAGAGCACCCCCATGTTCTGCCCACACAAGGACACTCACTGGATCCTCCATACAGGCTGCCCAGAGAAGTGGCCATGGGAGCCACCTGTGACAACCACTACTCTAGAGGGAGCTCCTCAGGAGGCAAGCAGACATAGCCAGGGAAGGTAAAGGGATCTAACCAACAGGCCCCACCTCTGGCTGACATTAATGTTTTCAGAACTGGAGCTCCATTGTTTCCTAAGCCCCACTCATTCATCATTTTCAGGGCTTCCTGGGGGCTGCAGCCAGTCTCTAATCAGTTCACTAGTTTGTGTGGAAGCTTACGAGTTTAAGTTCAACAAAAGAAGGCATTTTCATCGCGAGCACAGCAAAAGCACTCATCCATATGCTCAGGATATGCCTAGGACAGCCCTTTGGACCTTGTGACAGGAGCTGCAGACAGAAGTGACTGCAGCCACGGGCAGTGGTCTGCTGTCAGTCACTACTGAGCAAGGGCAGTGTGAGGGAAAACCTGCAGCACTGTATAACCAATAGGCAAGACACACTAAAGCTGTAACAAACATAAGGGTTTGTTGTGAGACTGTGTACCAGACTCAGACTCAGGAATGGAGTCCTGACAAATCCATGGTTGCGAATCCAGGATAGAAAGGCAGACCTTTGGCATGATCCTCCCTTACACTTCATCATCTGAGGTGCCTCAGGCTCTCTCCCCCAGCAGAGATGTACTATTTTGAGGCACTGGTCCACTGGGCTGCCCTGTTTCAGGAATTATCCATCCCCTCAGACCCTTGCCTCCCACACTATCTGCAAACACCCCAGACTATCTGGGTTGGAGCACAGGTCTTCCCAGCCTGACCCTAACCCCCAGCAGCTCAGAGAGTCTGGACAAGCGTCTGTGATCCGCAGTCTAGAGATAGGCTGGAGAACAGAGTGAAAAGGCATGGCAAAGAGCCAGGAAGGCTTCTAATTAACCACATCACCCAGGGACATAGAAAGTGCAGAATGAGGAATCAGCATTTGGATTTACTCGCAAAAGCAGAATCCCCCTCTCTACTGTGCTTGGCAGGGAGGTAGGGTTTCGTCTCCCCAGGCTCCCGCAGATAAGCTGCAAAACTGCACTCAGGGCTGATCTCTCTGCCAGACCAGCTGGGACCAGTTCGCACGTCTCCCACACATGCTCCTATGAACTTCCAGCAAACGCTGGTGCAGCTCTGTGTGAGTCACAGCAGATCTGCAGGATCTCAGCCACGCACACACCCAAACTGATTTCTAAATGTTCAGCTAAATCCGAGAGGAATCACGAAGAAGCTGAGCCACCCCACAGCTGAGGTCACTATAAGACATCTCCCAGACATCATGTTGCCAGCCAGGAGACAGGGTATTGCAGGGGGCTCCAGCAGAATGACAATCTCTGAGATGCTAGTTAATGTATCTTGTGAAGGCACCAGATAAAACACATGGCCCAATCTGGGATTTGAGGTATGATTTCTCCCCAGGTCAGACTGGTAGAGATAGCTGGAGTTTTCCCCACCTCTGACAAAACAAACAGCCATTTCTAGGTTTTTCTGCTACCCCACCAGGCAGTTTGATTCAATGTCACCCATCTCTCAAACAAGGTCACTCCTCCCTGTTTTTGCAGCTCCCAGTCTTCTAACACCCACCCTCATGTTTCCAGTAGAGTACATGGAAATGCTGCAAAGTACAAATACAGTGTGAGTGAGCCCTCCTGGAGTAACCACTGTCCACACCATTGCCTGTGATGGCAGTAATAGGATTTAGCCCAGTCCTGGAAGGCTACAGGAACTCCTTGTATGGCTCTAGGACAACTGAAGGTACCCACCACTAAATGCATGTAATAGCTGAACTCCAACAGAGTTTACCACTTTGCAACAAATCCATCTTAATTTGAGCCTCCTTAAAAAAAATTTAAAAAAGAGAGAAAAAAGGAGAAAGAAAAACAAAGTCAAACCACACCCTCCTTTACTGATTTCATTTTAAACCTAGTAGGACACCAGTTTCAGTGCAAGACAGAAAATTGCCAACTCCACAGCTATTCAGAACTTGGGTGACAGTTTATCTTCCCTGGGCTCACTGCAGAGACTTATACTCTTATCGCACATTCTGCAAAATCAACGAAAAACTCACTCAGAAATATTAAAGATTATGCAAGAATCCTACTCTAAGAGGTACAGAGAGTGACCTGCAAAAAAAGGATAACGTACTTTTTGTATTCCCTTTTGCCAAGTTAGAGAAAATAGACAGGCTTTGTTCAGGGGTGAACAACCAACACTGGACAAATTATTCTCTTTAACATACAAAATCCCTTACTAAAGGAATACTATGTTTGCACATTCCTGCTGTGCATCCCTTTGCAAGTCCAAAAAATTCAAGGGAATTTTTCCAACCCCTCAAGTGAAGACAAATTCAGAATAAATTAGAATTTAACAAAAAATAACGCATGCATGATCTAACTCATCACATATTTTGAAATAATGGAAAACAGGCCTTCACATAACTAAAATAAAATCATCTTCTCTCCAAAAATCATCTTTTGTTATCACAATAATGTCAGAATTCCAGCAAAAACAGAAAATTTTATTTTGTGGAAAACAAAAACCAGAAAACTATTACCACAACAACAAAAAGCAACTCAAATATTGTGTAAACTACATAAGACTGGGTGTTTTTTTCTGCCAACCTCAAGAACTCTAATTCCTTCTGTGAAGCCAAACTACACATCTGTACAAGCGCAGAAACCTTCAACAACTGCATTTCTAGGAGTTTCTACCAGTTGAAGAAAATATACTTGATCTGAACACTTCTCAATGCTCTGGAGTAAGGAACATGATGCATCCAGGTGAATGACCAATAAAAACATACTGACTTTTTTAAATTCATACCACTGGAAGTCCATTTGAAAGAAATAGCCAACTCTTGTGAAATGTATCCATATTTTATTGTAAGAACCAACATAAAACCAAGTTCTCACTTGTTTCAGGAAGGGAAGCAGAGGTGAGTAGTGCTCTCTCTAAAACATTACTCAAATTGTGCATAAAGTTGCTTTTAGGCAATAATATAAAATTTTCCTCTTCTAGAGCATCATCTGAAGACTGAGAAAGAATATTAGTAATAAACACCTTTGTGGCCCATTCAGAAGTCACAAAGTATCCATGGGAATTCAGTACCTAACACCTTGAGTTTTGATGGAATTTGGGTGGTCCCAAGTCTTGTGCTCCTCTTAAAATCCCACCGTAAAACCTCAGAAGGACCCCATCAGATTTAAGAAATGATGAAGATACTCAACATGGGAAACATGACACTATGAGGTGACCCAGTGCACAGCCAATGAGGCTGGTAAAATGTGATTTGGACCAAAACAGTGCCAAAGTCTGAGCCGACAGCAAGCCCGAAATAAACCCTCCTGCTTAGGAAGCAGCACACAAGGCTCTGCAGTGCTAACTCAGGCACATGGCATCACCCTACATGGAGTGATCAGCTCTACAGCCTGCAGTGGGTGGAAAGCAGCAGCAAGCCTCTTCGCCCTTCCCCACTTCAGACTTCCAGGGTCAGAAGAGGCTGGAAAAATGAAGCAAAAACAAGGAGTCCCAGGAGACAAGGACACTGCTGTTCAGGGCTCATTTTACAAGCCTGTGACCTGCCCCCCTTTGATACAGCACGATCCTCCTGAAGCAACAAATATTGACAAAAGTTTTAGGAGACATGTGGTGGAGAAAGGGTTGTTTTCACTGGAAAGTATCCAAGCTGATACTTCCATATGGTGATATCATTACTAGTGCTTCCATATGGCGAAGACATTTCCTGCACAATCCTGAAAACGAATGGAGAGGAGATAACTGTGGGGGAAGGGAAGGTCACAGGACTTCATTCAAACCCAGGTCCTTGGATACCATCTCTCCCAAAAAGATATCCAGCGTTCCCCTTTCCCTGAAAAAAGCTGTTTATACACACAGCAGGACTTCAAGGACTCACAGAAATCTGCCTTCCACACCAGTCTCTACCAGTCTCTTGTAAAGTACATTTGCCACCAACTTCTTCCTCAATGTTTTTGTGCTTACAAGGAAGTTAAAAGACAAAAGGACTAAAAAGAGAGATTGAGAACTTCTGAGCTAGTGCTGACACTGCCCCCCTGCATTCTGATGCAATAAGGAATTTGATGGATCCTCCTGTTTCACACTTATGTTTTCTCTTCAACATCTTTCCCCTGGATTCTTCACTCTCATTTTAAGCCCAAAAGTAAAACAAAACATTTTCACATAACCCAGAGCTGCAAGCATCTTGGCTGCTCTCAAGGAAAACCTTGGAACAGCACAGCACACACATCCTCCTAAAGAAGATGGGGATGCAAGAAATTGATCTTTTGAGGTTTTATCTGCTGTTAATCTCTAGATGAAAAGATTTAAAAAGAATCTTACTTTAATATCTGGAAATTGGCCAAGGTACGTATCCATGGTCAGAAGTGCTTGATCCACCAGCTTCTGATGGAAATCTGTCCATAGGAGATCATTGTTCTGAAAAACAAAAGTATTGAGCTAATTATTAAGAACACAAGGCTCCACATTTCTATTTTTTCTCTGTGAATGCTACAGTCAACAATCTCAGTTCCCCAGAGGTCTTAAGAAATAGCAATTTCTTTGAAAAACTAAGGAACGGAGAAGTTAGTTGAAAACAGAGATCTTGGCAGAAATGTAGAAAGCCTGATGTTGCTAATTCAGGTGACCTCTCCAAGAACAAAGTGCCTTTGAAGACCTGTCTTTCCTCCTGCAATGTTAGATCAAGTCCTTAAAATGGAAGGGAAGATGAACGTCAGGCTGGCTTTACCTCCTTCTCCCTGCAGCCACAAAAATGGGACACCTGACACCTCGAGGCACCATTTTCTGCTTTTCATTACAAAACAGCTTTCTGGAGGATCATGAAGAATAACAGAAAGCTATTCTAGCAGTCTTCAGCCCTCACACCACCTGCATCCACAGCCCAACAGAGGTCACAGCCAAGACTTGTATCCTGAACTGCACACATTTTATCCTTGACCTGATCTCAGGCACAGTAATTTGCTATCAACACTTTGAATTAGGAGAAAATAACCCCTCTCACCTGTTTTTTCACTTGAACAATGGGTTTTGGCTAAAACATTCAGGAAAAACTACCATTTTATGGTTTTTATTTGGCAGGAATAACACTTCTCTCTCACCTGTCTTTTCACAAGAGGAATATAAACAAGGCATTAAAGGGGGAGGTGGGGGGTTGGAAATATTCCTGCAGACTCAAAGAGTAGCTACACTGAGTTCTCAGGATTCCTGCTCCCTTTGACCTCTCTGGCTCAAATTTTCTGAAGGGTCAGTCTTCCAGGAGGCACCACAGCAGCTCAGGAAGAAACAAGGCCAACAGAGAATGTGAAGCCAAACCAGCTGAAATGCAACTCCATTATTTACTGCAAGAGCACTTTCTAATGTGAAGTTTCCATGCTAATACAAGAATTGACCGGGAAATGTTCAAGTTTTGTTTATCTGCTTTGAAGTCATTATTTCCTGGCCAAGATGCAGATGTTATTTCAGGTGAGACCTTCTGCAGGGAAAAGAAGGGGAAGGAAAGAATCCTTCTCCTGCTCTCCTGTCTATTCCTTCACCACTGCTCTGATTCTACAGACAGCTGCAAATAAGCCCAATCCCGCAGCTTCATTGCAAATGGATCCACAGAGCTGAACTGCCACAGCTGCTGCTCAGCAGAACAGCTGAGTAAGACAGCAGAGGGTGCCTGCCTCCAGCTGGACCCACCACATGCACATGCCAAGGGGGATCCAAGCTGTAAAATGTCAGGTTGTGCCCTAAGCTCCACAAAACACACCAGGGTAAGTTGGATGAGCATCACCTCACCAAGGGATGAGAAGAACAGCAGGTTGGGGTGACACATGGCTCAGCCAAACAAGGAAGCAACTGAAATAAGGCAACTGGTGGTACTGCCATGACTGAGAGGTTGTTGCAGCTACACAATGGCTGCTCTGACCATGCTTTGGCCACAGATTTATCTTCTTCTTTCTCTTGCACAGAGCATAAGCAATACATCCAGTTAACCCTACTGATTCTTTTGTCATCCTCTGTCCCTGTTTAGCCACTTTTGGCAGAACAAACAGCTTTTGGGCATAAGCATACCACTCTGTGTAGCATAAAAGCATCTGGGGACAGCGTCCTACACAGACAAAAATACAGGCCATATCCTTTCAGCCTTCCTTTCTTCCCAACGCCAAGTTTGTCTTCAATTCTTCTGCAAAGTCACATACCTGAAGAAATATGGTGCACAGACATGGCTTTCAAAACTCATCTCTACTGACAGAGCAAGTTTGGACATCCCCACATCCTGGACAAAGTCTTACCTCTGCTATTTTATTTGTGTCATCTCTTCCAGGCCAATCTGGCTCATAAACTTCCTGCAAACACTCTGTCAGCTTCTTGGAGGCCTCGTGCATAGCTAGGAAAGAAGAGGGAACTGTTCAGAAAAAGAAGAAAAGTATACATTCCTCACAGTTTAACCCTCACCCTGAGGAATGGAGACACAAGAGACTTACTAAATGTCTGACCCTTGATAACACAGAGATGGAAGGTAACCAGAGGGAGAAAGGAATGAAGGATGCAGTTGCATCAAACCCTTTGTGCTCGTCCTCCCCTAGTAGAACATAATAAAGTCTATCTACTAAGACAGCACCAAGTTTGGCACAACCCCATTTCATCCCAGCTGGTCCTGAAGGATTCAGAAAGATCCATCGCCAGACAAGGCTGACCTTTCCTACAACTCACACCTGAGGAACACCAGGAAGGGGATGGCTGCAGAAACTGACTGTGTAGGTAAGCACTAGAGGGGAAACAATCCTCTGCTTATGCAGACCTTACCTTTCACGGAGGCCAAGTAAGTTCGGAGGTCCTTCTGCAGCCTTGTGCCTTCGGACTGTGAACATAAGGAGAAGACCATCAGTTACTCTGTCATATAAAGACAGCGTAAGAAAGAGAAGGAGTCAAGGATTTCTAATTAAAGAAAACTGATCTTGCAGATGTGCTATACCCTAGTCCCATGACCACATGAAACACAAATGTTAACAGGAAGAGCACACAGTCCTCTGACTTGGCAAGCCCACAACCAGAGGCCCGCAGGCATGTTTGGCCAACAATACAACAAGGTACTGAGTAACCTCATGTGGGCAAATCTGTGATTTACTCTTCCCAGCAGAGCCAGCTTTAGTGTCTTGGTTTCATACAGAGAACTAGAAAGTGTTCTGAGGGCAACAACTAGTTTATGTGCCAAGGGCTAGTGGGTCCGTGCAACAAATGGAACTGAAGGGAGTCTGTAGGATACAGAAGACAGATGCAACTGATTTAATTTGTACTGGTTTTGAAGCAGTTTAGCTCACTACTTTTTCCTGCCACACTGAAAAACAAAACCCCCGTGTGCAAAGTGGTTACAAGGAACGTGTGACCAACCCAAACATCGTGTCTGAATTGTTCTGTGCAGCAGGACTTGCAAATACAGTTAATCATCTTTAGCTTTACTGTGGAAGTGGCCTGCCAGCAGCAGATCTCACTCACTGGAAAACAAAGGATTAAAACTAGAAGCTAGGCTGAATTTTAACAGTTTGAGCCTTCAGATGACACAGCTGAGTGTAGCACAAGAACTCAGATTAGAAAGGGTCACAGAGACTTTTACATCAAGTTGATTCAGACACACACACATACATGAAGTCCTTATACAACTGCTGTCCTGCACTAGGACAAGCATAGTCAGGCTCACCTCCCCTCTACCTTGCCATATGTCATCAACAGTGGGGCAAAGAAGTACTCCCAAACCCAGACAGTAACATTATAGACAGAAATTAAGAGAAAAGCAAGGCTTGAGAAGTTGACTAATACCACCACAGAGCATGTCAGCAAAGGAAGGAGTAAACACTGAGGACACCTGTGCAGGCAACCTATGGACTATGCAAAAATACAGAAAAGTTTGAGAGACACAGATCTCTGTTATAAAAGGGTTTCTCTTAACCTGTGGGATCTCACTGGATCCTCACTATCCCCCCAAATTATCTGTAAAAACAAGAATGCAGAAAAGCGACCACCTCACCTCAAAGCCTGCAGTCTTTTCCTCCTCTTTCCCAGTTCGTGTCCCATTGGAAGGGCCCCCAGCATAATGAATTTTGACAGCTGAAGACAAGTCCAGAGATGGGGAGCTCACAGGACATCTCCAACAGCTGCCTAAAAGCTACCGTCTTCAAGAGCAGATGTTTCCCATCAGCCCTCCCTACCACTCAGGCACCTCTTGTCTCAACTGAACTCATGCTGTCATCCTTTGTGCTCTCAGTGCAGCTGCACTCTCCAAGCAGAGGCTAAATCTGCCCAGCTGTTAAAGTGGCAGTGATAGCACAGCTTTGTGGGGAAATCCATCTGCTTCCAACAGCATGGCCCAATTTGTTTTCCATGCCTCAAAAGTTCTGGACGAGTTCATTGAATGGTTTACTGCCATCAATAAAGGAAATGAGGGGTGAGAAAGAGCTGACCAGTTTTACAAACAAAAGTCTCATAGTCTGGAAAAGCAGTGGGAACCAACACAAACTGAGTACAAGAGGAGAGGAATTATGATCACATTTGCTGTGAAAGTCCTAGAAGTTCTTAAAACACAGAGCAAATAAATGTTGAGCTGTTTGCTGACTTAAGGTGAATGTGGAAACCCAGGCACATCAAGACTTTCCTAATAATGCAATCAGAAAGAGATGCCAGAGTAATCAAAGAGCACACACACAGGGGGCCATCAGGGAGGCCAAGCTGAACAGCAGCAGTTTAATCAAGCTGTAAGATGTGTTTGCTTGTTCCCAATGCAGGAAGCAGGAAAGTCTTGAGGAAAGCAGTGCCATCTGCCTAGAATTGGTTCATGCTAGAAATCATAGACTGGAACTGGCAAGATATGTCAGAACATAAGAAAAAATGGCACAGAAGAAAATATGCAAAGTCCCTCCAATGATACATTATCATCCTGTAGCTGTATCATTTTTTAGAATGACTATATTTGAGCACGCAACTTGGAGGTTATCAGAAACTAATCAGCAGGGAAGATCCTCTGCAGAACTTGCCCACTACACACTCAGGCACTGCAATGCTGTAACATTCAAAACTACAGCATCTGAAAACAGAAGCCATCTCTAAAATTGTGTCCATTCTTGCCCAAGTCCTGCCACAGCAGCAAATGACACAAGCCAAACTCAGAACTCTTTCAGTCTCAGTACTCAGTGCCAAAGCCACAGGGACAGAAGTATCCTCTGAGTGGAAAACCAGCATCACATTTAAACGTCAAATCAAGATTTTTAGATAGATCATCTGAAAAATCTATAAGTCGGGACCTGAAAACTGGAACACGCAATTGCAGCAATGCACAACTAGCCTTCTGTGTTCTCCAGGCATCCTCAACACCACTTGTCTTGCCACAGTGTACAGTCAGCCAGTATGTGATGTTGCATTCTATAACTGCAGTGGTCTTTCTCAGTCATCTCTTGCTGATGTTTAAAGTCAGACTTACAGCTGATCTCTGTGGCTGTGTGGTTACCTAAGTCTCTTAAAAGTACTAAGCCTGCCAGTTGAGAGTGAGCAGACTTTACAGCCTCTAAGATCTGCAAGCAGAATGATTTCTGAAGAGAAACCCATATTCAGAGTTTTTCCCAGCTCCCCTGGGTACCTGTGGTTCCTGCCCAGTTCCCTCTTTGGCATTTCCATTAATTTATTTCTTCTCCACCAGTAAAGTAACTTCCTCTCTACAAAGGCTTATTTTTATTAATTTAAGCATTAATGCTTTCCCACAAAACTTCGGGGAAACTTTAAGACCACTGCTTTTTCTCCATGTATGCAGCACCTGCTTTCTTCAAGTAGCCTATAGTGAGCTGTCAAATATTGCCACAATTCTGCATAAACTACAGAATCACTAAGGCTGGGAAAGGCCTCCAGTAACAGTTCATGAAGGGGATCAAAACACAGCTGCTCCATCATGCAGAAACACACCACAGTGCCAGGTGTAAGGGCTGCCACCAACCTCGCACTTTCTGTGTCTCCAGTGAGTATTTCAATGCAGGGTAAGAGAAGCCAAAGCCTGGCACGCCTCAGGCAGGGGCTGTGTTGCACCTTTACAATAGGCCTTTTGCTCCCATGTCTGTGAGAATAATATCCAGGACAGATCCTTGTGCTGATGCCTGAACACAGGTGACACTGGGAAAGGGAAGGAGGGGGGAGCCTTCAGATGGACTTCTGGCATGGTTAATTGCCAAAGATAATCGCCATGAGGGAGTAATATGAGAGGCTGTTCTGCTGCTTGTCAAGCCTTCAAGAGATGCAGGCAAGCCCTGCAGCTGCATGGTTATGTCCAGCTCATTTAGCACAAAGCAAATCCATCTGTCTGAGCTAAAAAGCTCCTACCATTCAGAAACCTCATAGTGGTACCCTTATATGAATCTGATGGACAGAGAGTGGGCAAGTGCAATGCTCTCCTTTATGTCCACTCAACTACTATTTAAGAGAACACAAGATACCTTGGTTGAAAATGCGTAAGTGATTTTTAGACCTGCGCTCCATTCACTGACAGCCCACACAAGGAACATGTGTCAAAGAGGCTCAATACAGTCATTAGAGCCAGAGGAGCCTCTAATCAACCAGTGAACAAGGCCACTGCCTGGTCACACCCCAGCCAATTCCACAGGAGAGCAGAGATGTTCTGTCTCCAGCATGCAGCAAAAGATGGGCTTTCCTCCAGACTTACATTTCGCACTGGAGCAGGTTTTTTAATGAAAGGCCATAGAAATCTCATGGATAACTATACTACACACACCTCTTATACACATAAAAATAAAAACATGTATGTATCTATGCACACATAGCTGAATTTTTTTTCCTAATCTGCTTAGCATGATAACAACTCCTCAGCCCTGCATATCCTAACAATCCAGCTAACTCACATTTATGGATTGCCCCCTAAAAAAAGATACAGTTTGCATTTATTTTAGTAATAAGGAAACTGAGGGCCAAAGCAAAATGAACAGATCCCAAGCAGCAAATGCAGAGCAACCTTCAGCTTTTTTTATAAATTATTTGGGGAATTGAGTTCCTGGTCTGCCCCTGCAAGATGGGAAAAGAAATTCAGATGTAAGGGGTACAAGAGAATGCTTCTTTAACAGGCTTCTTAGTGCACCACTGGAACTCATGGCTTTGGAAATTGAAAAACCATCCCAGACAGTCACATCTTAAAGTTTAGATTTGAGGGGTTTAGTACTTCTCCTTTAAAAAGGTTATTTCCTTATTGCTGATACTTAAAAATGATACAAGAAAAAGTCACATCTGGTAATCTCATGTTGTCAGAAAGAAGCCAAAATGTATTCCACTGTGTACAACAGAATATCATTGCTGGACATGCTATAGACATGTTGCGTGAACTTCTGGAGCAACAGCTACTATGGCTGCCAAGAGAATGAGCATTAGTCTCCAGGAATCTGCAGTCAGCTCTGGTTAGACATAAGTTAAAGTCAGACTGAAGGATTTTCATTATATTCAGCTGTGGCAAATCTCTTCTCAGCTGGTTTTGTGACACATGACCACATCTGTTGAGTCTTAACAGACACAATGCAGCTGCCACTAACAGCTCCAGAAAAAGCTACTAAATGTGTCAGGGCACAAAGAGGATAAAAGATTTTTTTCAGCACCACCTGAGCTATGGTGTGGCACACATTTCCTGCCATGAAACAGAAGCAATACTTCCCCTAACAGCAAGGACCAGGGTGCAAACCCCCGAAAGTAACTGGTGTTTTCCTCTCCTCTGGGTGGCTGAAGGCTCTAGATAAAAAAAATTAATAAAAACGAAAACAAAACACACCCAGTTGAAGATAGAAACCTACTACTGTTGAAGTAGGAGGGTGGGGGGAAATTGCTACACTGTTAAAATATTTCTGTGCACTAAAATATAGGGATGAGGCAGACACATGGAAGATTAATGACTCAGGCCTGACACAGTGATTGTGCAAGTATGGGGAGGAAGTCAGATATAGGTCTTAGCCATGAAAGGATGTTCCCTTTTCACCATTGGCTTTCTTTGTCTCCTGCTCTTCACTTAGGAAATTGAAACTGCCTTGTTCCATATAATTTTTTATTTCTAATCTGTTTCCCATCCCATCCATCTTTCTGAGACACAGTGTTGCTCTTATATCTCTGCTTCCAACCAAGCAGGAAAAATTACATTACAGAGCAATTGCTAACTGAAGGAAGCATTCTGGTTCAGCTATTTCTTTTCTAAACTTGAGTCTAGAACAAGTATTATTTTTCAGCTTACACTCTCACTGACTCCACTGGAAGTCACTGTGTAATTTCTCATAAGTGAACAGCTATGAGTTGTGGGTCACTTCAGTAGGCTTATGTCATCATTTAATTTAATGGCCTTGATTTGCATATTGCAGCAGATGACTGGAAGCTAATACTGAAACCCAGGGTGCAATTACATATCACCGATTATCTTACCAGCTGTTTGTTGAAGTTCTGCACACACTGTTCAAACTGCTCATCTTTTGTTTCATCTGCTTTACCAAGCTTCTGAAGGACCTGTAGGAAGAGAGAAGATATGGAACTTCAAACACAGACACAGCAGAGACAAAGAAACAATGGCATGGTTTTGCTCCTGAGGCTGACAGAAGGAAAGTTAGAAAGTCCCTCTTATTGTTGCACTCAGAATTTCTGGAACATTTTTCCACATCGTCATAGTTTGAAAACAGATTTACAGATGAGTCAGGAAGAACTCAAACCTCTTATACTCTGCTGTACTGAAGAGCATGACTGAGGCTTGTGCTTCACTGGTCTAATGCTTTTTGCAGACAAGACAACTGCAATCCAGTTGTTTATCTCCCGATCCAGCAAGAAACCAACCACATCCCTAAAATGCCTTGTCTTGTGCGGTTACGCTTATCCTGATTTAACACTAGTCTCTGGTCCAGACAGGGTGGGGTTTTGCTCCCAGAACAACTGGAGTGCCCTCAAACACAGAAAACTGCATAGAGATCTCCTCAGAGAGAGAAGGTAGCTGAAGCAGTGGAAGTCCAAACTTCTTTCCACCTTTCTCACTAGGCACATGCTTTACAGGAGCTGGCTGCTGAGAGCAACTGGGACCTTACACCATGAATCTATGTGACACTCAATTTAAGTGTCACATCAGAGTGTCAGCAGCCAGTCTTGCCCCTTTCACCACCTCCCTTCTAAGCACAGCTCCCCACAGCCTGAAAAAAATCCTTATCGGACTCCTTCTCTTAACACCCTTCTCTCTTAATCCCCTCTCCAGGGGGTTAAGTGGATCACTCCCAAGCTCTGAACAAAAAAGCACTTCATATTCTGAGCAGGCAGGTAGGTCCATCAAAAAGGCTCGGCAAACCCCAGCTATGGAAGAGGGCAGCAGCTCTTTGTCATGCCCCAAGCAACTCCAGCTGCAGGGATACTGAGATGTAAACTATAACTGGTTAAGATCAAGTACATCATCTTTGTTAATCAAAAATAAAACATGACCATGCAAAAAACAAACAAACAAACAAACCAAACCAACCAAAAAAAAAAAGGCACCTTGTCTCACAGGGCCAGTAAAACCAGAGAAAAACCCACCTAGTCCTCAGTTAGAGGAGGTTTTGGGGGATAGGGTACTGAGGGAGCACCTCAAAATAGCCCTGCTGGAAAGGGCATGACTGCCGTAGAGACAGAAAGCACTGGAAAGCTGCAGTCTCTTTCTCTGCTGAGCACACCAGTAGCAGTCCTTTACCCACAGACCCCAGCCATCATGTTCAGCTTCTTTTGGGAAGAAGGGGATTAAGATGGAAAAAGCAAATGCCTGTCACTGACATCAGGTCTACAGGTAGGCCACTATTAAGTGCCCCCAGAAGAGCCACTCTGAGGAATTGCCAGGTAACATGACAGCAACCCAAACCAGCTTCCTCCAGCTGCCTTTGCTACCCATGGATCTTCACAGAAAACATAAAGAGAATATTTCCCCTGCAGGGCAGAGATCAGACTTTCATGATTGGTCCCCAAAGTGGAATTGAAAAGGACTATGCAACAGGATGCAGAATAGAATATTTTCTGTTTGAAGGGACCTACAACAATCATCTAGTCCAAGTGCCAATGACTCAGTCTCATCTTTTTATACTGTTGAGGTGGAGGACATCTGTTACGTCTACTTGGCTAATCTCAATTCCCCTCTCCTCCATATAAGAACAAATATTCCCATCTCACTCCTGACCACAATAACTGACTTCAGTGCTAGACATGATAAATCATTGCAGTCGTTCAGCACCCACCTCCTAAGTACCTGTATTTAGGATGGGATTAAATGTTTAGGAGAGAATCACTGTTTTTCATTCTCTCTCTGTTCAACAGCTTCTTGGCGCCTCCAGGAATTGCTGAGGTATTCTGGTGCCAGCAAAAGTAGGGGAAAGGACAGACAGAAGAAGATTGCCCTCTTTGTGACCAAGAGCTGAATTAAAAACCTCCAGAATTATAAGCACAACTTTCCATAGCTTAAGTGACAGCAACAAACACTGCAGCTACAAGCACCTAATGTGCTTGGTAAACCTGTCTATGCAGCAGGACATAGACACCATAAATATTCCTTTCTTCCTCTCAAACCCTTGGCACATAAGAGTTTGCTGGAGAGGAAAGAAGCAGCGTTGATTGAACTGGCAGAGTCCTGTACACCAGACATTGGTGTCTCCTGTGTTCATCCAATCCAGCAAAGGGGAGCACATCCCACAGCAACACTGCTGCTGAGGCTGCACATTTCTCTCCCATGCCAGCGGGAGAGAAGGATTCTGTATGGCCTCATCTTTCCCATCGTGTGGTATGAGGAACCTCTTCCAGAAAGAATGCTGCTTAAAAGCCCTGTGTTCAGCTCTACTCCCCCAGGCTACCAGATCTATGGAGCAGGGATTTCCCACCTGCTGGGTGACTTTCTAGATATCCAAAGAGCCAGCATACCAATAGCACCCAGCATCAATAACAATAAAGTAGGCAAGCTACTCCAAAGCAGAATGATGTTCCCAATGTGCAGATCAACAGAATTACTGGGGATATAAAGGAGCTTTTTATGGGGCAATGCATCTGCCTGGCTAATCAGGAGATGTGATGCTTTCAGGCCTGGAGAGGAGGAAAGGAGACCATTTAACTGGGAGGAATCTGGAGTATGCCACTAGGGTCAAAGGTTTAGAACAGTCTCAGAGCTTCCTGGTGTATAACACAGAGCAGCACTCAAAGACTATTCATTGCAGCTTCCCACGTGTCCAATGAGTTAATCTGCAATTCCATTGCCCCCTGGGGGACATGCACACTGAATCTGGGGTTATCTGGCCAGCTGGGAAGATCTTGTTCCACTGTGCTGAGGTGCTCTGCACAATTCCTGCAAAACGCTGGGCACTGGAAAGGGCTCTAACTCACAGCCTGTCCCTAAAGAAAAAGCTCTTGCTGCAAAGTGATGCTCAGCTGAGGAGCAGCTTTGAATGAGGAGAGAGTAGGCAAGAAGAAACCCTGCATGATTCCATACTGACAAGGGGAGGGTAAAAGAGAGGATTCGGTGATGTCAGCAGAGGAACAAGTCAAGAAAAACAAAACCAGTTACAACAGAGAGGTTGTGAGAAGTGAATCCCTGGCTACACAAAAAACCAAACTGTTCTTGCTTCCTACACTATTCCCCATCTGGTAGATGAAGTCTTGTGCCCTATACCTCCTGGCCCTATAGGCGAGTCCCAGCCATACAGCCCCTTGATCCCTTTACCTGGTACGACACAGCAGAGACACAACAGCCCTGGGCTGCAGCAGGGCAGGGGTTATCTTCTCATAATGCTCTCCCTCAAAACTAGATCTGTCCCACACAAACAGCCCAGATGTCAAACCCTAAGTCATCTGAGCAGCATAAAACGATGGCGCCACAGTGCTGCATCCCCTCAAGCCTACTCCCAGCTCTCCCATCAGAGAGCTGTCCTGGCAAGTCAAACTAACAAGTCCCTCTGGACTCATTGAACTAGCATGGGATGGAGCAGATGGCCCTGGGTGTGCTGCTGATTGCAGACATGTCTGTGCTCACTGCTAATAACCCGTGAGCTCACAGGACAGCTCCCCTCCCCAGGCTGGTACGTGCCGTCATAGGTCAGGCTATTCCGGGTGAGCCACGGCTGCTCCCTCCCCTCCCCTGCGACAGTTTTTAATCCTCCAGCTCACTGCAAAGCCAGATAAAGTTCGCATGGAAACTTCAGGCTCTTTGATAGCTATTAATGGAGCAGATTTACCAGGGTAGGAGACAGGAGTCCACTGCAGCTCCCAAATCTCAGGGCAGATCAGAGATGGTGTGATCTGTCAGCTGCTGTCTGGAGGCAAACCACACCAGGCAGCCAGCATGGATCTGGCATTTAAAAGATTAAGCAGCAACCCTGGCTGGGCTCCTTGGTCTGCCCTTGACCTGAGAAGTCCTGGCCCTGAATAAGGATAGGGACCATTTCAAGATGGTGCAAGCCTCTCCAAGGACGGAACACTTTGTATGAATCCCACAAAACGCCTTGTGGAATGGATTTCAGAGGGGGCTCTAGCTGTGTGTTTCAGCCTTGCTTCACTATGGTTTCACTATGACAAGGATGGGGCCGTCATCCCAGCCAGTGTTTTTGGCCTCAGGCACCAGACATCATTTCCAGTGTTGCTCAGAAATCAGGTAGGTCTCTTCTAACAATTATAGCTAGACCTGCAGATGCTCTGCATTTCTCATAAACTAAGACCAATAGACACAGGCCAGCTACTGCAGCATCTCCAGAGCCAAATTCCACCATGGAGACTCAGTTTTCCCCGCATTTGAATAAAATCAACGAGGATAGTCAGAGTTTGACTGAAGCTTTTTTCAAAAGCAGCTAAAGATCCTAGAAGGCAAGATGCTATTAAGAGATAAGGAAATTATCACTTTCATATCACTGATGTCTTTGTAATCTGTTGTTGTGGGCAGAACTACTTTCAGTAAGCTTGGATTGCTATACTTTGAGAAGTAACACAGAAGAGAAAGAGAAATATGGAAATCCTCATACCAGAGACGTGGCATTTTGCTAGCAATGGTCAGAGAAGTAAAGGCATGAAACAGCCTTTAAAAACAGCAGCTCTTCCCAGAAAAATGGAAAAGTTGCTTTGGAATTTGCAAAAAGTTTGCAACCAAGTTGCAGGTTCTCTTCAGAGGTAAGACCATTAGATTCATAGGATGCTTGAGCACTACCTAAATACCACAGCTTTGTAGGACTCAAAAGGAAGCATCTTATCTGGCTGTATCCAGCTGTCTACAGGAGGAAACATTCCTGAAGGACAAACCCCCACAATGATTAGCATAGGGCCTCCAGTGCTTTGCTTTGAGCACTGGACATGAGGACAATGGAGATCTGGAGATCAGCCCTGTGACCACTAAGGTTTCTGATGTAGAGCAACAATCACCATTAAGGACAAACACTTGCTGGCAGTGCATCATCAAGAAGCATCAGACTAAAATGCAGCTCTGCTTTGCTCAAAAAAGCAATTGTAAAAATTGTAAAAAGCAGTTTCATATTTATGCTTTCTAATAAGGAAGTATATGCCAGCTGCTTAATGTGTCCACAGTTCTCAGTCAGCACCTTTCCTCGCTCTCTCCTGAAATATCAATGCCACAACACAAAAAAAGTCCTGAAAATCCAAATATTTTCAACAGGCCCCATATGTAAACTCATTATGTGAACTAATAACCTAATAAACCTCTACTTTTCATGGCATATGGATCACCCAGAGCAAAGACCAGTTTAGAGAATGCAAGTAATGTGTAGGAAGACAAAATTAAAAAAAGTATTTATTTTGTGGATCCCAAACAAAGCTAAATCTGCCTCTGAAACATCTGAAGTTAGGGTGGTCCAGCCCTCATGACAGGGGAGTCATTAAGCCCACAGCCAGAGAACTTCAGGACTGCAGGTCCACACCTTACTCCCTACTGTATCAGAGATAGACTGCAGTCACATCTTACTGATATGGGCCCAGTGCCCATAAATCACTCCATCTCCTGACTTCTCCACCCCTCGTCACCAACACCTCTGACTTTTGCTGTATCTGCCAACTCCTGTGGATAATCTCCAAGTGCCAATTGGGCACAGAGCCAGTAACTACTGTGACTAATTTTGAATTGCAATAAATTGGCAAGTGCCAATGGGTCAACTAGAAACAGAACAAATAAATCTTTGATCTCAGGCTGCTGCCTATTATTCCATGGAAGACATACTCGGAAGAGGAGCAGAAGAAAATAGTGCTCAAGTCAGATGGAAAGCACAAAGCCACGTAACTTAATAAGGTACAAACAAAGGAAGTTTCATAAGCTTTTTTAAGCCTCATTTCTTCTGTGCCCAGATGAAATGTGACTTGCCCAATGAAGGAGATTTGTGCTTATGGAATAATCTCGGTTTTGCATTCAGATTTGTGGAGAAAAGCAAGAGCAGCAGTGAGAGTCTGCTCCCCCTTCCAACCCTCCCAGGGAGGGGGCACGTCCTCCTGCCCTCCACGCTTGACTCTAGGCTGGTTTGGGGGACAGCCTGGCTTTCCTCATGCAAGCTTAACACAATTAAGTCTTTCTTTGAAACAATTGGACAAAGGAAGATGGGGGTGGAGAGGAAGTAACTCCAAACATATTAACGCTTCATTTTAAATTGAGGAAATTATTCCCGCGGCTGAGCAAGCTCCAAGACCCTCAGATCACTGAAAGATGGGAAAGGGCAATGTCATACTTGATGCAGACAGAGTAGTTCTTGTTTGCTTCTTACTTGCTAACAAGGTTCAATAGATCCCATGGAGACAGGACATTGCCTCTGTTACTTAACTAAGAGTTGAGAAATGAGGATTCAATACAGCATTTTGTTAGACTTCCTGAATGACCTGGAAAAGCAGTGTCCAATGTCACATCCATCCAGCTGTAAAGAGGAGTGTTTGTTCAGCATGTCACAGAGTCACCAAATTTATCCCTGGCATCTCCAGCTGTCAAACGGGAGGGAGAGGAACAAAGAGACGAGATGAGATGACCATCTTGAGTGCTCAGCTCAAGACACACTGAGTTTGATTTTCCCAGGTTTCTCAACTAAAGTGAGTTTACATGCTTAGCCATATCAGAAAACCCAGCTTCACTAGGGAAGAACCTCCCAAATAACTAAAAATATAATTTTCTGTTCATATCCCCAAAAAATATGCTAACAGTGAAGAATTTAAATCGTTAGGATAGATTGCATGAAGATCCTTTGCTAATGAAAGACTAAGACATGCACCACA
The DNA here is from genome assembly GCF_009829145.1 of Chiroxiphia lanceolata. NCBI lineage: Eukaryota > Metazoa > Chordata > Aves > Passeriformes > Pipridae > Chiroxiphia > Chiroxiphia lanceolata. The sequence continues at coordinate 25,217,588 of NC_045643.1, read as the reverse complement.
AGTGTAATTTAAGCCACTGATCCCACTCTACACAGGGGATGGAACTTGTAAGGTCCTTCCAAAGCTATTCTTCCCAAAATCCTAAGATGACAGCTATGGAAGGTAGCTTTGTCCCTGAACAAATACTCTCCACAAAAAGACCTCATTCCTTCCTTCATACTACAGTTAGAAGTGTAACACACATTGAAGTGTGACCAGACAATAACAGTATTTTTTATTACCTCTCCTAGGAAAAGTCCAAAATATGCTTGTAAGGACTTGTAAAACTGGCAATGTAGAAGCCTTCTTTTACACAAGACCCTACAAAAATATCCTCCCAGTGGTCAATAATGAAAAGACACTTCTGAAAAAATCAGCAGGTTTTTTTTTTTTGAAGTCATACGACCAGTCCCAAGATCTTATTCAGTCTAAGAACAGGTTGCCAATTACAAGCCCTCTCCTTCCAACAACAACTACTGTGAACACATCCCCATGAAGCAGGTTTGCTCTATCAGCTACCAGCAAGATGGACCTTGAACTTGGAGATCTTTAGAGGGAAGATACCATGAAAAAACTAAGCCAGCCATGGTTGGCCTGGCAGCAAATGTTTTCATCTCTGCAAAGGTCAAATCTGGAATGCTTGCTGCCTTCTCCCAAAAGCACAAATCAAGGTGAAAGGCACAAGGACACCAACCACAGCTATATCAGGTACAGTACAAACAACACATTGCTTGATTGCATCATTGGGGAGAACAGGGCCCTTCCACACTTCACTGTCCTGCCTATATCAGGCATGGATTTACCAGCAGTGTGAAAGTGGATGCTATCCCCACATCACCAGTCATGTATGTGTTCCCACAGTAGGCAACAACACAAGTTCAGCTGCCCCCTCTTCCCAGAGGATCACAACTATGTCCTCAACACAGTGCTGTGCAGACTTCTCAAGTGACTTTTTCTTATGTGGAAGAAGATGCAAAGGGCAGCTGAGAGAGCCCAGCTCAGCTGACATTACTACAGGGCTGCAAAGGGTGCTGTACTGAAGTACACCAGTCTGTCTCACAGTGCACCAGATGACATAGGGATTGCTGAGCACACAGGGATTGCAGGGATTGCTGAGCGTCTGTATCTGAGAGTTTGGCATATGAAGCCAGAGTGGGAGAGACACCTCAGGGTGCTTTGGGGTTTTTTTCCTGTTTGTTTTAAAGAGAGAATGCTCTTTCATATGTTAAAACAGCAGCATTGTTTGCTAAATCCTTAAACAGGGTACACTGCAAAGCACGAAGTGCTCTTAGTTATCAACTCAGTCACTTCTGTCCTTCACACAGTTTCCAGTTCTCAGATATCCAGATCTGATTCAACCTCAGCAGCTTTTATTTTTGACAGCAGTCTCAGAGCTCAGTTACCAGCCTTGGACAAGATGGCTCTATGCTCAGCTCCACACTGGAAGGGTGTCGACAGATGCTGAATATATTACGAACAAGTGGACATGAGCTGCCACTCCCATAGGAGAAGGAAAAGGTACACTGAGGAAACTGTCACTATAGATCGACTGGAGAGAGTCTGTTAAAAGACCTTCCAACTGTTTTTATTCCTGCTGCGCACCATACATTCAGCGGCATTAAAACAGGTCCGTGAAACAACACAGGAGTGATAATTTAAAACTGCTGCAAAGTATTTCATGGAGAGCATTAGGCAGGCAGAAATGGCTCAAAACATCTCTTTAATCTGATGAAGTGTGGAAAGAAAAAGTGTTTCCAATTCTATTTTCCTCCAAGAAAGGCAGTGCCAATCTACCACTCATACCTTTATGGATGTCAAATGGAATGTCTAGGGATTTTGGTACTATCCCATATGTAGCTACTGAAATAAGAAGATTCATCAATCAGTAGAACTCTGCACCTTTCATTCACAGGACTGCTGATGGACCGACTCCTCCCTCTCACCCACATCTGGTACACTATGCCTCAGAAAATCCCAAATCCAGGCAACCAGGATTTCTGATTACAGCATCAGTACAGCTGCAAGCCTGGTCTGCTTTGCATCACTTCTCACTGTATATGACCTCAAGGCAAAAGGCCTCTCTTCTTCCAGATTTGTTTGATTAGAGTGGGATCCCGACCCTGGGGTTTTACCCTTTGGAACTGCTGCAGTACTAATGCATTATCACACTAAAAAGAATGAATCTGGACCATGTGCCCAGCTTAGGAAAGGACAGAAGGGTTGCAAAGCATACTTAACTGAAAATCCCAAAGTCTTCTACAGACAAAAGATGCAGCTCACTTGACAAATATCAGGTGACAGTGGGTAACACTGCTAGCACTGCTTACATAAGTGTAGTTTTGTAAACTTGAAGAGCAGGGAGTGAGGGAAGTGGAAACAGAAAGGAAAAGGGATGGTAAAAAAACCCTTTCCTGCAAATTTTTTTCCATCCATCATAGGTAGCCAGTCATATCTGACAGGGAACTCAGAAGCAAGGTAAGGTAGATACAAAGACATGTGGACTGCTGACACAATGGAGCAGTTCTGAAGGGGTTGATGGAACCAAGTCCCTCTACTCTAACTGCACATTTGGACCTTCATTTTAGATTAAAAAGGAGCCAAACACAGGAGCTTTCTTGCCCTATAAAGGATGGCTGAAATCACTTTTCTAAATGCTGGTGGTGTTCTCAGTTCACCTGGTTTACTCAGGTGGCCTCTCTGGACACTACTTGACACCAGACCTTCCTGCCTAAAGTACCTCTGTCTGCACTGTCTGCAGTCACAGGTGAACTCTCCAGAAACATGTGGTCATGATGTTTGCCAACGGCTGAGTTCCAGCTTTCACTGTACATTTTTCACCATAATGCCAGGGGAACATTGGTGCAAGTCCTTCATGCCTCTAGCGGAGGATACAGAGCATCCAGCCCTCAGGGCCAAGTCGAAGAGGGAACTGTTTTTATTTGGGTTATGACCTGCTGCCAGACCAGGCCTGGGAGAAGACAGCATCAGGAGAAAGCCATGTTCCTGAAAGAATGAAGGCTTACCAAAGGTCTGTAATGGGAGACAAAACCATTCCCCTTTGGGTCATTCATCTGAAATAGCCTTCTATGGGATATTGGTCAAAAGGTGCTCTCACTCAAGCACCTTTTAACAGTGTAAAGTTATGCACAAGCTTAGGACACCTCTGGCTCAGCTATCACTGGACAAGGATCTGCTCCTCTCTGACTCTTACTATGCTTCAGCACCGCTTGCTTGAGGATCAAATGGAACAGGCTTCTCTGATAATTCTCATCCCCCCCGGCAAGGCAGAGAAGCGCATTGCTGGCTCTGCTCTCTTGGTCTATTCCACTGTGGGAGGGGGAAGGATTTTTCCCTTGCAAAGGGGTTCATTAACAGGAGAAGCCTCTGAAAGAGTAACAGGGGTGCATAGCAAGAAATGAAATCAACAGTCAGCTAAGACCACATGTTATTCCCAGATGGCTTATGGACATACACCCACAAAACATGTCATTAGCTGTGCACAGGTGGGACTAAGGCTACCAGCCAACAGTAAGTTCAGCTTGCCCAAAAAAACCCAAAATACAAAGTTAAACTGACAGCCCCATAGTTATGAAAAATTACCACACATTTCATGAGAGCAAATCCAAAGTGCCAAAGTAGGTAATAACCCTTCAGCACTCTGGTATCTCAAACAAGGATCTAGAGAAACTAGTCCATGAAAATCCATGAAGGTTTAACGCCTTCCTCTTTCACGTTCAGCCATGGTTTAAAATTTCTGTTCCATTTTTATTTGCAGAAGGCCTCTCCTGTTTTTTTATCTTATTAAGCACACACATGCAGACAAACACCAAATCACCATCTAAACTTAGACTGGAGAAGTTAGCTCTGCTGTAAATGTCACCAGGTTTAAGCCATGGCTGGGAGGAGAACAAGTTTGTGTTACTGTCAATCAAAAGTCAGGCTGAGACATATTGCTGTATCAAACACCATTGCCAGCTGTCTCCCCTAGAGCAAACACAGAGTCTATTCCCAGAATCTGCAAGCCCTTGCTGTGGCCATTAATAACCACGGGAACTGTCAGCAACCTGCAGCTCTCCCAGGGCCCAGTTCCACATGCCACCACTTGATGTTACAGTCTCACTTGGAAAGGCTTGAAATTGCAAGTGGATCTGCATCATTCATAGAAAACAAGAACATTTTATATGTGAATCAGTGCACCTGCCTCTGGTTTGCAGAACAGCACACACAAATGGACTGAGCTGAGCACAGGCTCAGCTCACCTGCATCATCACTCAGGTGCGTGTCACATTTGCTTTGCACCATCCCAGTCACACCCTGTTACAGAGCGAGAGGGAGGCAGCCTTGTACCTGCAGTCTCATCCCACAAAAGGACTCACTGAGAACGTAAGATTATTTGGGAAACAGGTGGATACTCAGTGATCTGGGAGTAAATCCCATTGCTTTTGCTTGAATAATTCCAGCTTTGTGGCAGTGCTTGTGGACAAAACCCAGCCCACTCACTTCGCTTTGCACCTCAGATATGAAAGGGTGTAAAGAAGGGGATGTTGTGTTATACACTACAGGCCCCAACTTTCCAATACACATCTTTCAAAGCAGAGCAGAGACAGTCCCTATAGAAAAAGCAGAATAACCAGAAAGAAGACACAATTTGTGGCTTTCTTCATGGAGCAAAGCTGGGCAGTACCTAAAGGAGAGGAGGTATATCCCACACCCTGGTCCCTAGGCATGTATATCACCAGCACCTGAGCATCCCTTGCCCACCACATTACTTGTCATCTTCCTGTTTATCCAATATCCACTAGAAAGCATCTGCATGTCTACAGATATAGTCATCATTTCTTCAATCCTTTTCTGTCATCATTAAAAGGATACTAATATCAGTCAGAATCATAAGAGTTGCTAAGACATCCATGTGCTCAAGTGATACCACCCTGCTACTCTGTCCCAGCTTCCCTCTTGCTCTGTGATCTTCTGTTCACCATCCTCACACTCCTTTATTATACAACTGGTGCACAGAAGGAGTGCCACAGTTCTAAGCAGTCCCAGCTCCTGCAGGAAGAGTCAAGCATACAGTTCTCACCTTTCCTGCACAGCTGACTTCGCCCTTAGCATACTTTCAAAAGGGCCTCAAGGGGCCTCTTGGAAATTCAGGGTTCAGAGTCTGGGTGTGTCTGCTCCCTCCTACAAAAGTCGTGCAAATCAAAGTCCTTTTTAAACCTCTTGAGCTGTTACAATGCAGAACCATAAACTTATTGCACTCAGATAATAAGCAAGAGGGGAGAAGTGTAAAGTTACAAGAAGGATAAGTTACCTTGCCAGAAATTATTAACTCCAGTTGTATTTCCATTATCAGCCTCAGATCCCCACTTTTAAAATACAATGCCCCTTCCCATCTCATCTCAGTACAGATAAGCTAAAGTCACCTGGTATTTACATAGGTTAATGTTTCTCATTTAAAAAAAAATGGGATTAGCTTCACTTCAACATAAAGAAAACTCCAGAACAATTTTAAGATACCATATAAACTGATATTTGTAGGGTGTCTCTGATTTTATTCCTTCGGCTGTGTCAATTGTGTTTACAGGAAGCTTAAAATGGAGACAAAAGAAAGGTATTCTAGTCTGAATCCTAGTTCACTCCTACATGTGGGCAAACTCTGTTGTGCCCTTTGGTCTTCTGGCATAAAGGCCAGCCATGATCACAGGAGCAGTTAAGAGAAAGGGGAATATCTGGGTTGTTAACACAAAGTTTATTTAGCATAGTTCATTTATTATGAAGATTCACCTATTTATTAATGCTACAAACACTAAGTCTTCATGCTGGAGCAATCATTAGCAGCTTCCAATCTGTAAGTACACAAGTGAAAGCAGCCCAGGAATCAGAAAGGAACTTGCACTCCAGAAGAAAATTTCACATAATCTGTAGCTTGAGCTGTGATGTTCATTGTCACCTCAGTCAGGAAGTCCAGGACTACCTCTGGGTTCACCACAGACCTAAGGAGAAAGCATCGCTTCCTCTCCCACCAAAAAGTTCGACAAAATCCTTTTCATGGATTCTCTGTGGAAGTTTTCAGCTTTTTGGAAAAAACAAACAAACAAACAGAAAACAAGCAAAACAACAACAACGCATTCTTTCAATATTTTGTTTCATTAAAGTTGAGAGTTTCTACGGAAAACACTTCTCAGTGAAGACCTTATTTTGTCAGTTTTCAGCCACATCATTTGTCGCGATAATGAAAATGTCTTCATACCAACCCAGATACAGAAGATTAAAGACCACCTGACTTGTTCTGTGAGTCATTTGGTGCTAATCTTGTTATACAGGCTAACAATAAAATCATAATGTCTATCTGGAGCCCGAAGGCCTTGCTGACCTTCTGTGGCTAAAAATCACTTATTCTGTAGCCAGCAGCAGTCACAAAAGGAAGGCCAGAACTGCATCTAGTTACTTTTATCTCCTCTTTTCCTAGAGTTTATTTGCAAAGGGTTACCAGAAGGCAGCAAGTCCAGTTACAACTCTCGGTCTCTGGATCACAGCAAGACTCTTTAACCACATCACTGCTGTTCAGCAGATCTTATGTGTGTATTCACTGTTGTCCACCCCTGGTTATGTCACCACCATCTGCACAGCTTTGTGAAATCCCCTATATCACTTAACATGCTCTGCACAAACACCATCAGGACATCTTTATAGTATTTCACAAACTTTTTCTAGATTCCCTTTGCAGTACCAAGAGTTAAGTTGACATGCAGTAGATACACTGCACTACACTGGATGACTAGGAAGGATTCAAGTACATAATCTACTTTATGAGTTAGACCAAAGAACCTCCTAATACATCTCTAGTCCTGGATTTGCTCTGCAGCAATATGGACACTGATGCCCCAGCCTTGCAGCAAGTTAGCCTTAAAAGGAATGCGGCCAGATTCCTTTTCTGTCCACAGCTGGCTGTGCATGCTGCTGCAAGACATGATGTCACTGCAGGGAAAACACAAAGATCTGGCTGTGTATATGGGTACAAGAGTAAACCTAGCTTAATATACTTTCTATCTCATACTTGATGCATTAGAACCATGTCCACTAACCAGTAAGGCTGTGCTCTGAGCCCAGCTCATTTTGTACTGTCTGTACAGTTCACCACCACAGTGACAAAAGCACCAAGGTAGATTTGCCAGTGTAGGAACACTTAAATGCCAGCACTCCATCCAACTCACTCTGCTGCACAAAATTTAACATGAAAGCCAAATAACAAGAAAGGACCAGACAAGCTTTTGTGCTTCTATCCCACAGGATGCATTTAAATGCCTTGTTACAACTAACAGGGCAAGTTATGTATTCTAAAATCTCCCTCATTTAAACATTAACTGTCTCCAGACAGTCATGTACAACTTTGTGTGTAATGATCAGTCTCCCAAACAGCTTTTTGAAAAGCTTCTGTCTCTGGAACAGGGTGTACCAGAATCTTTACTATACTATCTTTACTATAAGATTAACATTTAAAGCATTTTTACTCCAGATAATTATGTGCAAGTCATTTTGCCCTTCTTTATCCCAAACATGAAATACAGCAGAGGTCTTTTCCACTTGCCCAGCTCCTTGCAGTGGATTTGCTCCACTGGTAACTTGAAATTGACTTTTTTTCTGACACAGTCCCCCTAATCCTGGTAGTTCCTCATCCTGCTTCTCTTCCTGATGCTGATTAAGTCAGGGAAGAAGCAGAACCAGCAAAAGAAGGAAAGTAAGATTTCAATGACTAGACCGATTGAAGGGTTTGTTCATCTGTTCAGAAAACTAAATTCCCGGAGAATGAACCCTGCAGAGCAGAGTCCAGATCTATGCTTAAGGGGAACAGGAAGGGCACTGGTTGAATATATGAAATAAGGCAGAAACCACAACAGATGATCTGGCACTGTAGGAAGCATCAGAAAGCAGACACAGTTGACACATGGGAGTTGCTGTAGAAGTTACTCCTTCTCTGATTACCCCTGAAAGCAACTGTCAGTCAGGAGGTAAGATGAACAGTGACAGCCAGGAACACACAGGCATCAGCCAAGCAATCTCACCATGTGGCAATTTGGCAATAGCCAAAAAGCATCCCTCTGAGCAGAGACAAGGGAGGCATTTGGTGCAAAGCCATCTCACCACTTAGGCAACCAGATCTGAGCAGGTAATTTTGTTTTGCCCATGTTTGGATGGGCACAATGTTAAGCTCTCACCAACATATTCTGCTTCTAGTAGTTCAACATCACATCGGTGGGGGTCACCAGGTTTTATAAAAAAAAGTACCTCCAAGAATACAAAGGACATGTGAAAGTTACACTGCCAGCATTCATCTAACTTCTTCAGAATGGAGAGAAAAATCCCACTGAGTTTTTAGACCACTGCCACAAACAAATCTGCTACATCAGTGCAGGACTGGGCCAAGAGGATTCCAGATGCAGATCATCATGTTAGGAACAAAACAAAAGGTCTGAGCTCACTCCACAACAGTCATGCTAAATTTTGGTTCAACTTTTTTCCATTTGCAGACTCCAAAAAGTATTTTTTTCCATGAGGGTACAGACCCTCCAGAATTAACCTATACATAGAAATGTGTCACACACCAAAAAAAAAAAAAAAAAAAAAAAAAAAATCAAGCTCAGTTGAGTGACACACAGCACCATGAGCTTTATGCCTGGACAAAAGAGGCCATACCAAGAGTTTGAGAAGGAGGCCAAGAGTGAAGCTATTCTCCCATTCTTAGGGCTGACATATGCCACTTTCACATCCTGTTCCATGCCTGCCTTCGCCCTGGTGTCTGAGGCACCTTCGTCCAGGGATCAGGCTATTCTCCAGTGATATTGCTGCCAAGAGCTTCAGCCATGTCCAGCTCTACATTCAAAACCCTCCTGCCAGCAAGAGGACAAGCAAACCTGACACTTCCAGTGTTCTCTCATTCCTTTTTAACTGAAATTTTAGGTAAAAATTTAGGGGAAAGAAGGGGAGAAGTATCTTGGGGGGAAAAATGGCAGTGGAATCAGCAGTGGAAAGAAAGGCTGCCTGAGGACCCCTGCACAATGAGTAACCAGACACCATATGTGCCACAGAAGCCATCAAGTGCTGCTGCAGCCTGGTAACGTTTGAAGCCTGTAACATTAGCTAAAGCAAAGTAAGCTACTGCTTCCACAGAGTCCTAATGACAAGGTCACAGGCCACGTGGAACAAAGAGAGGTGGGAGAGGAGCAGGTGAAGGGAGGAGAACTTGTATCTGCAAGCCAACCTATGTGAACTGGAAGAAAAGTTTTGTGAGCAGAGAGTGATCTGAAGATCCATGCTTGGAGTAGGGGGGCAAAGAGACAGAATCAGTGCCATACAGCCAGCCTTCAGTTTTTGCATTAAAACTACCTTTCAAAAGGGGAAAATTGAAAACTCTGCTCAGTGAAGCAAGCTGAGGACAACCCAAGCACATGTGGAAGGACTACAGGGGCCTGCCTGTGCATTACTGTTTGCTTAGAATCACAAACTGTAAACAACACAGGGAATTAAACACACAGCAAGGCCAGAAGATACTGGGTTGAAATTACAGATCTGGTAATAAACATAAAAGAATGTCGCGTGATTGTCAGCATGTGGTCTGCAGACTTCAAGGCCAATGAAGAACAACCACAGAAAGCAAGCTGTATATTTGGCATTTACAGAGAAGGCCAAACCCCCTGGAAAAGAAAATTAAGGCCGCATGACTCAAGAAAAGGCTTGAAGCCCTGCTCTAATTCATCTAGAACATGGATAAGACTTTTTTTCCTGAGGTACATTCCTCATCATGGTTCTAAGGGAACTTCCTTCAATCCCACTGACACATTCACGTACCACTCAGCTAAGGGGTCGGAAAAACCCCCTTTACCTTAGACACAGCTCACAGTCTGCCAGGTCTAGACCCTCTAACAGGAGCCAGTATCCAGTGTGTCTGACAAAAGAGCACTTCATTAGACTAACACAACACAGTTTACTCCAGTTATGAATAAAGACTTAAACCTGGAGTGAGTGGGGTACAAAACAAGAGAACCATAGTGATGAGAGTTCTTTCCAAATACATTATAAAGGTTTCTCTGTTTTCTGCAATTCCCAGACAGAAGTAAGGGGAATTGAGTAACATCCCTTTCTTGATCTTTAACACAGAGCCATGCCAGGCCTGCCAGTACAGCTGCCCAAACATGGCACATCCCATGTTATACATCCAGTACCTCCCAATCCAGCCATGAAACTCCTTCCTCAGTACTGCAGGCGTCAGCACACCGCATGCTAACCCACACAGATGTCTTTCTGGTACAGTCACATCAGCCTCCTGGGCAGCTCCCACGTACTAATTTTGGTTCGGCATGATTTTAATAAAAAAATGAATCATGACAGCAACTAGCAAGTGTTCCATGGCTGCTGCTACCCACACTGGTAGCTCAGAAAAAAGAAAAATGGCATGTGCACACTCCTCTGTGCCTTCATTTCCATGAGGCAAGTGCCAACACCTAAATACTTCTACTATCACCTGCAAGAAGGAGGTAGGCATTGAGGCTGCTGTCATTAGTTGTCGCAGCAGCTGCTCCACTCCCCACCACGCTGTATCATGCTGCAGATACCTGCTGGGCAGGGGATACAGTGTTTCAAATATTAAACATGAGCTTTTGAGTTCTCATTGGCAAGAGACGTGCTCAAAGGCCTCTCTTCCCCACCAGTCATGGGGACAGTAAAATCTCCCTGTTGGATCCTATCCTGCCACAGGTTTCACTTCTCTCTCCTTAAAACAGCTCTGCCACCACAGCCAAGCCTGGACAGGAACTGAAGTGCTCCCACGGACAGAAACAAAAAACCTGAGAAAGGAGGAGAACTTCTTGTACCAGGCGGGTGTTCCCCAGCTCATGCCCCCAGTCCCAACCTGCTCCTTCAACACCTCTCCCTAGCAACACTTTAGTTTCAGTGATGTGCAGCCTGCAGATCTTCAAAAGTATTAAATGTTAGAATTGCCTGAACAAAGACAGGTTTTAAGGAAACAAAACAAAACAAAAACCCAAAACAAACAAACACGCAACTGAGATTAGTTGCATAGAGTATCTTTAAGAGTGAAGACAGAAAAGAACAGGGAACAAAGTCTGTTTGTTCCTGCCGATTCACTGTTTGTTATCTGCACCTGACCATAAAGGGTCACATTCACCCTGTATTTAGCTTCCTCTTGTGCAAACCTCAACCACCATTTCACTCACACCTTTTCCCTTCTCCCTCTCCCAGAATATGACAATAGGAAACACCCTCTAGCCAGTGTGGTGACTCCAAGCCAACACCCGTGCATCCCAGGAGGCAGTGAAATCCCTGCATGATGCGCCAGGAAGAGGCAAGTGCTTCGAAGCACGTCCATGCTCATGGCTGCAGCTCCCAACAAAAGGAGCCTTTGTCCCCTGGTGGCCTTCGGCACAGGCTGTGCCAGAATCAACAGGGATCGATTCCAGCAGCACTAGGAAACAGGATGGGGCAGGAAAGAATAGGCTGGGCTGTTCCAACCTTCTGTGCACCTCTGACTTGCACTGAGGGGGGCTGCATACCAAAGGGACCTGGCTCTTAAGAAGTGTACCATCCTAAGAACCTTCAGGCACTGGAATCCATCTTCTGTAGACAACTTACTCAACCTGTCTTGCCAAACTTGTATTTCAACAGAACTAAAAATCTCCCAGTCATTCCTAAAGAAGGACAATCGCTGCCAAGCCTTTTTCTTTCTAAAGATAAGCTGGTGAATTCTGATCTCGGCATTTCAAATTTTTTTAAACTCTTAATTATACAAGGAAGATGAAGATAAGTCAGCCACATTTTTAGACAAACCTATTCAAATTCACAGTGTTTTAGGAGCTAGTTTATATTTACCCAAAACTTTGGCTTTGCTCACTAAGAATCATTTCCAAACCTCAGTTTTTACACACTTTCCATAATGCTTCAAGTCCTCACTAAGATTCAAGCGGTAAGAAAAAAAAAGTGTGAATTTCCTGTTCAAAGCAACATAGAGTATGACCCAATATTATGGATATAAATCTGTAATGGCAAAGCTCCAAAGCACTTCTGTGTGTCCAGTTTCCATCTAGCTGTACCACAGAAACAACATCCAACTCTGTGGCAGCCAAAACTAGTTGGATTGTGCACCAGAACTCATCAAATTCTCACAAGAAACAAGAAAACTGGGAAGGCAAAACTCAGAATCAAGGTTTCACAGGTCACATGAACTTGTCATATCTACTACATGCTGTTCATTTAGATGTAGTAAGTACCAAGAGTAACAGGTATTCTTGAGCAGGAAATGCAGCCTGAGTATCCAGGATCCTTAATTACATACAATTATTTCAGAGAATAGGTACTATTGTATATTGCCTAAATCATTAATTAAACTTTTGTATGAGAAAAGAGCCAACACACCTTGATATGTTATTTCCTCAGTAACAACCACAGCCCTATTATTAAATGCAGTCTAGGATCAAAGAGGCAGCTTCATCTGGATTCTGGTTGCACAGCTGCCACAGGCAAAGGTTAAAGATGATGGGAAGAGAAAGAAAAAAAGAGAAGAAGGATCTAGAACAACAACTAAATAGATACTACTGTGCAATAGCACAAATCCTGAGAAAGAAGTCTTAGCTTGGAAGAGGAAGGGTTGCCTGTGTTTCAGCTGGTCTATAACTAGAGGACAGAAAAATCCGAAAAGTGGGTTGTCTGATGTGATAGCTTCAGGTTTTCCAAGAGCAGAAAAACACAGTCAAAGCAAAAAAGTCATCCTTTTCTGACAACAAAAAGGAGCTGCAGGCACATCCACATGACCAGGCTTCTAGGGCTTCCCCTGGATCTCACTGGGGAAAGCCCTTCTTGGTAGCTGAGGAGGGTATCCAGGCCTTAAGTACTTGGCTTTCTGCCAAGTACAGTGATGGCTGGGGATTACCATGTGGGATCGAAAGGAAGATGTGATTTGAAGTAGGAACTTTAAGGATGCACAGCTGATGCTATCCAGACATTAGGAGCTTTGCAGCTGATAGGACAGAAATATATGCAGAATCAGAGCCCATCACCAGTAGATAACCAGTTTCTTGTGAAGGAACAGTATCCAGCTGCAGCTATTTTTCAACATGCACCTGCGGGTGAGCATGAAATTCTTGGACATCTTCCTCTGAAACAAACACAGAACCTTCCTCAGTATCAAAAGAAACAAGTGCATCACACGACAGCACTGGTATGGCCCCATGCACTGCAAGCACAAAACACTTTCTTTCTCATCTCTGACTTCAGAGCAGGGACATAAATAAACCAAAGATGCTTGCTGAAAGCAGGCAGTCTCTGTTTCTGCCAATCTTCACCACCACAGACAACACAAGCCTAATACATTTCTGCTACAGACAGCAGGGCAGTCTTACCCACAGTACAACAGCACTGTCGGGAGGAGAGCAGGCTGTGTGCAAAGGCTTCGCGCACATATGCATGTACCCAAAGATTTTTTTCACCCAAACACAGAACCACTTCCTCCTCGTTATTTGAAGATGTCAGAATGAGACCTCTAGAGAACAACTTGCCCATGGCTGTACAAGGAGTCTGCAACAGTGGTACAAAGCAACCCTAAATTACATGTAGGTCAATACTAAACATCAACCTTTACTACAGAAGGAATGGAGAAACTGTCACAGTTCCTTTCAAAACAGGAAAAGCTGCACTGAAAAATTACCTCTCACAGTTACACTGTTAAATTTCGTACAAATCATGATGCCCTTCCACCTTTCCTTTCTGTCGAATGGGGCTAGTATTCTCACATAGAGAAGGTATGATAAAAAAAAAAATCAAGTGTATGATTTCACAGTTCCTGAACATTATTCCTTACCATTGTTGGGACCATTGTGTTAGCAGCATACATATGCAAGATAAGATTTCTGGCAGGTAGGCAAGCCCAGCTGGTAGCAGTAGTTGAAGGAGATAGAGACATTATGCTCCTGGCTCTCAGCCTTCCAGGTTTCGAGCACTGGGTAATGGTGAAGGCAAGATGAAAAACTTTTGCAACCTTGAGTCAGCTTTGCATAGGTTGAATCTCAGTCATATATATTAAAAAAAAAAAAAAAAAAAAAAAGTGCCAGTCTAAAGGGTTCAAAAGAACCTTCCCAGATGGTCAAAGTGAGATTTACTGCTTGAGTGAGACAGAACTATCTATGCATCCAGGATGCATAGATATTAGTCCCAAGATATACTAACACACGTAAATAAACAACAGTTACCCTAACCCTCTTTTTTTTTCCTGCAGTCCATGTGTTACTGGCTAGAACTAGTTTTGAAGCCCAAAGAAATGAGTTGCATCAGTGCAGCATGCCTCAAGGACAAAGCACAAGGACAGGGGAACTGACTGACTGAGCCCACATCATCATCTCCTCCTATTGTCCCCCCTGCAAGACTCTCCCAGAGCAGTCACAGCTGACTTTAGCAGAGAATATCCCAACTTGCACCCTTTTTTTTCTTTACAAAACTGGAAAAAATCAATCCAAGCATGACTGACACCTAGAAGGAACACCAGAAAGAATGACAGCAACAAACAGAAAGCAGATCATTGGATTGTAGTAAGGAAGCTGTAGAGCCAGACAGCAAAGGCAGAAGAAAGAACTATACATGAATTTTCATCTCTCAGCCCATCACCATGAAAATAGATTCTGTTTTCATACATTTTCATCAAGTTTCCAACCACTTGTTAACAATCCTGCTTATCCTGGCCACAGCTTCAGGGTAACACATTAATAATCTATCCATCCACATGGGTTAGAGTAGAAGAGCTAATAATGTCCCCCCATTATTACTGGGGACAATATTCTATGAATAAAAATATCGTCAGAAGGTTACTATAGTCAGAAAACTAAGGAAGGTGGCAGCAGCAGAGGGAAGAAATGAAGGAAGAATTTGTTCTCTTGACACACCCTCTTTTCCATTTTTTAATCTTCATCATCCAGAGACTCCTTACAGGTGAGTGCTTAAGCATGGCACAAAAGTCTGCACATCTTTCAGACCCCAGCTTTCCCCTTTCTGCATCTTTCCCAGTAAATTTACCACAGAAAAGATCTTGGGGATGGGGGAGGGCAGGTCAGGAAAGAAACAGGAAGGACTTGGATAAATACTCACTGCCCAGCTCTGATAAGCAACCCTACACTAAGAGAACAACTGAACAATGCACTCTGCTTGAAACAGCTTTCTCCCCAGCTCCAAGTATTTTTTTTTTTTTAAAAAAAGGACATCAGCCAAATCTTTTGATTTTCCATGTGCAAGGGAGCTGATGTGTACATTACAAAGACTTTCTTAGTGCCACAGATCCACTAACAGCTCAAGGAGGAACAGAGAAGGAAGCTCTGAAGGCAGCAGATTCCAAACATGACAAACTCACCTCCAAAAACAAGTATTTGTTTTATCTGATGAAAAATAATGCTTTGTTTTCTGTTTTCCACTCCACGAAAACAAAGAATTAGATAACCCTTAAAGATGACACCTGGTTCCTCAGCTTCAGGAGACTTAAGATGCAAGAATAGCTAATTTTTTTCTGGCCCCTTCAACCCCTGCCCCTACTCATTCTGGCTAAAAATATCCATCAATGCCTTTGATACCCTTCCATATCTACAGCATGACTGGCTTTGGACCCGTGCCATCCCTGGGCTTGAAGAATGTGCTGCAGCGTTCCTCCCTCAGCAGAGCTGTCAGCTGTCCCTCTGCTTCCCGCTGCCCATCACTGGAGGTTGGCAGGCAGGTACTGCAGGCTCTCAAGAGGGGCTTTATTTCCAAGGAATCACTGCCACTCCACTGTCCCATCCTGGTTTTCATTCACAGTCCCATTCACGATGGTGAAACTTTAACTCACCCGGGAAACCAACTTGTGTAACTGTTAATTCACTGACCAGGGACACACAATATCTGTGTCTGCAGGGCTGTGAGGACAGACGCTGTGAACGCTGCACGTTCAGCCCCTGCCAAGGCCAGCAATAGCCTTAAGAACCTGTTCAAGGGCAGGACTCAGTCTCCACAAACACCTGCTCCAGAAATACAAGGCAGACCATCATGCTTTAGGGATTTGTTTGGCCACCTCCTTCTTTCCTATCCTTCTAAAGTAGCACTTTTTTAGAGGAGAGCTGGCACTAGCGTCACTTCCCCTACAGAAAGTTTCATTTCCTCCTCTGGAAGCCCCACTCCAGCCCCCATTCCTTCCCATTCTTCATTACCCCTACATGCAGTTGGATCCTGTCTCTGTTCAGCTCCCTAAAACACATTTGTTCCTTTTACACGATCAGATCTTCTCTTGCGACCAGGAGACCACTTCCATTTCCTTCCTCAAGCAGCCTGTGCAACTCCCAGCACACTGCTGCTCTCAGCCACAGAATATCAAATGGTTTCTGATGGCCAGGTCACTCCTTTACTCCCTTCTGCCACTCTGCCTACCACCAAGAGGGGCAGCTCCTCACCAACCCTGCCCACTCATGGATGTCAGACATCCGGCTGCTGTGCAACATCCAGCTGCCTCCCATATGAGATCCTAGAGTCCCAACATGTACGATTCTTTTCCCCTTACACCACAGGAGAGGGCTGGAGCTAGAAAACACAGAGGTGTTAGAGCAATTCCAATTTAGATGCCAAAATCTGGAGGGACAGAACAATCCTTTATTTTTTCCATATTTTATTCCAGAATACTTTCCTGAGTACCTCAAGCATCATCACAACTCATTAGTGACAGTTTTAACAGCCCAACTTCCCACACAAGCACCTCACTATCTGCCTCCTCAAGCTCTTCAAGGAAGGACAGTTCCACAGAACTGTTTCTTAGGTTGACTTTTTCACAAGCAGACTGCACTGCTCTCCATAACAAGTCTGCCAGCTCAAATTCACCTCCTGAGCACCTCTTCCTTCCTCCAAGTATCCATCAATTCCCTTTAATCCACCCTCCTGGATAATCAGAATAATGCTCTTTAAGCACATAACTATGACAGGGCAAATCCACTCTCTGGCTGCAGGTTGCGTTAGAGGGCACAGTGACCCTGCAGGTAATGTAATTGGAACATTATGCTCCAGAGCCTCCAAATAATCCAGTCATGGAGAGGGCTCCCCAGAATAGGACATGAGCACTGCAGAAAAGGCCCTTTTGCTGAGTTTCCTGGCATACCAAGGATACCTTGGCTAGGCAGCAACTTACTGCAGTCCTAAATCAAAGTGTTCCCTCCCCTCCCCCAGTCACCCTGGACATCTTCTCATCTAAGTTAAGAGCGACTTTGGATGAATCATTTCTCCCTATGTGAAAGAAAATCACCTTAAGAGCTGGCGGTATTATTTTCCCTTCCTTTCTCAGTAACTTGTCCAGGCCATTGGCATTCATACTGTACTGCAGTTGTCAAGTCATTGAGATACTGAAGGAAAAGCCACTCAGACTCTTCACCATCACAACAGACTGCTTTTCCAACTCCCTGGTAGCACTGACCTTGGAGCAGGAAGTGAAAAGGAGGCTTTGGCACCCATTGCAGGAGAAGCCAAACTGGTGCACCATGAACCAGCAGAAAAGGAAAGCTGCTGTTAGCACCTATAAAATACCTTGAAATTAAGGTGGTAAGGAGTGTAACATCATTTTGCTTTCTTCTTTGTCCCAGGAGAACAGCCAGTTAGATTTCATTAATATGTGCAGCTGTAGCCTCAGCCCTTACTTACATTAAGTCACAGTCAGCTCACCGTGTGCATGAACAGGCTGGAAGGGGGGGCAGGTTTGTCACCCATCCCTGCCAGCCCAAAGAGCTCTGAGATTTAGGGAATTCAGTCAGGAGTCTGGCAGTCAAGGGTAGAGACTAAGTTTTTTTCATTTTATGGTAACAACTGAGTTTTGCTGCCACTTAGATTAAAACAAAAACAAAACGAAATGGAGGTAATGGGAGAGCTTTACCCTTGAGACAGGACATTAACATTAAGGATGTGGCTTCTTAGATAAAAATCCCTCAAGTGACTTTCAGAAATTACTGACATGTAGCACAGACCTCTTTGAAACTGCTCTCACAACAACAAAAAAGCCAGTATAAGTAGGAGACTAGCCCAACAGCACTGCAACAAAAAGCCAGCCATGGAAATAGGCAAATATCAGTTGTTTGGTATAAAATGAAACCTGAGTAGGAGCAAAGATCTAGCTGAAAAATCTGTATTGCAAGAGAAAATTAATGCATCTTCTATATGTCTAATATCAGCCTTTAAAAGGATTGCTTTTCACAAAAAAACAGCCATACTGGCAGTTTGGGAAAACACAGAGTACATCTCCAGGATGCAAGAACTATTTTCCTCAAGGCATGTTTACAAAAAGACACAAATAAATCCCCAATTCTCCGGATGTTTTGCAAGTGTTATCTCTCACCACTTTTGCAGATTGCCAATCAGTTAAGATGAAAAGTTCCCTTACCTACATAACCAGAGGCTCAAACCAAACATCTGCTCTCTCACAGAAGGCACTTGCCTCCAGACGGTGGAGTGGCTGGGGCCCCTGGTGTGCATCCAGCACTGCCCCAAATCCTGCCATTCCAGGATTTTTTTACATAAAGATTTTAGTCCCTTGACTATCTTCAACATTTTAGGTTGTTTCTCCCTCCCTCTCCACCCACAGTTTTTGCAGTTTAGCTTTTATCATCACTCAAGTCTAAATTAAGTGATGATACAGCAGGAGTGGTGCTGTGACAGACAGCAGAGAAAAGCAATTCCCCTTCTCACTGACACGATGCTTGGACGCTCACACACTTGTAATGCAGCTCAGTGTCTGCTTACCCCTAGGCCATCCAACCACCTTCAAAAACAGGTTCTTTTTAAAGGCTCCTGCTACATTAGTTGATTTATCTTGTTATGTTACTCCTATCTACCCCTCTCTCTCTGATTTCTTTAGGTCATTTGGCATAATGCCAGCCTTGTAGGTACAGTCCAAGCACTAAGCTTGTACTGTAGCCTTAATTCAAGTTCTCCACTATAACCAACATTATATAAGAAACTGAAACAAGAATTATTTCCTGCTTTTTTCTTCCTTGAATACATATATGTTCCCACCTCCTCACCCATCCCCAAACATCTGACTGATACATCATCTTCCTTCAGGTCTAAGTCACTGTGTTATTAAGTGGACTTTCCCCCCCCATTAAAAATACATGAGCTTGCCTTGCTATATAACAGCTTATTAGGAAAAAATACTGAGGTTTATTTATTTATCTTTTCCTTTGCTTGATAGATTTTAACAGTTTAAAAAGAAAGCAGAGATATCTCCCACTTCCACCCTTTACTATTCATCCCCCATTTATCTTTAAGAACATGAAAATGTCCTGCTCTTTCACCACCCAAGCAAATCCTGGTAAATGTAATTTAACCTTCACTTTCAATTTTTTCCTCTTCTATTTCAAATTCTTCAGTCAGGGGTTTCAGAGAGTCAGAATATAAAGGAAAGAGAATGTAAAATTAAGAAGTCAGATGCAAGGCATAGGACTCATCAAGCAGAGCTGGGACAGAGGCCAATGCCCCAGCACAGGCATCACCCCACTGCCCTGTGGTCATCAATTCAGTCATTCTTCGGGCTTATTTCCACTTCACCCTTACCTCAGGGCAGATCCTCTCTTGAGCAACCTGGATTGCTAGTCTTTCCCCTGTCTCTGTACTTTTTGCTGCCACTGTAGTCCCCCATCCAGAACCCACTATCAAATGTACCTATGCAAAGAGAGACCTGAAATAAAATCAGCACAACCAGAGGAATGTTAACAGGGCAGTGGCATAAGGAAAGGAGGAGAAAAGGTGCAGCTGGAGATGACACATCTCCGTGGTGATGTGGTTTAAGAGTGATGTGAAACTGCTGGCCCAGCAGGAGTAACTGGGTCAGTTCAAACTTTAGTCTGGCAAAGACAAGATTTTATCTACAGGCAAGTGGATGGAGACTCACACAAAGTCTTTCAGCAGCAGGTGTACAGAGTAGAAGACAAGGCAGCGAGATAACCATTCAGAAGTGGTGACTTCTTCCACCAGAACAAACCCAACACCAGAAACAGGCACCTACCTTGAGAAGTGTGGGAGATTAAGAATCTTAAGAGCTTAAGCTGGCTTCAGACTTCTAATGCTTCAACCTTGACACCTTAAGCAGATGGCCCAGTTCCAGAGGTGCTGAAAACTCTCAGCTTCACCAGAAAACACAGGCACTATTAGGGTCATCCTGACAATTCAGCCTTGTTTTGTCAAGTCTGGGGTTCACAGGCTGCACATGTCTACCACACTACCACATAAATGCCCAAGAGACAGACCACTGAATTGACAGCTGTTAGATGTGCTGGTGCAACCAAGCCATATGCAGTTGTATGCCTAATTCATAACTTTATGTGCAATTTTTTCCTACTTAGTTTGCTCTTATTCAAAGCAGGCAGCTAAAACCACTGAATTCTTGAGTTCCCACTATTCAGCCAACCAGAAACTGGAGAGAATATGTATCTATCAATATCCTGTAAATAAAGAAGGAGGAAATGTCAGTCTCCAAGAAAGCAGGTAAATTTCCACCCTACCTTCTGTCTGCCCAGCTTTAAGAAGATGCCAAATAGAGATCAAAAAATGCAGGCACAACCATGGAGCTACATAGTAGCTACATCATAGCTCTGTAGTTAATAAGGCCAAATGGCATCAATTCATTTGGCATTCAGTGTGACATTCCAGGCAACAGGATTTCAGCAACATCAATGTCTATTACTTGGGTAGGCATTTAACACAGCTTAATTAAACCCTATATATAGCCAACAGTAACACTAGCAAGAGGAATAGATAGTATAAATAGTGCTGTTTGCACAGATCCCCCTTCTCAATTCCTCTGCCTCCTCCTCTGCAACACTCATTTTAAATGCTGATACTTTTGCAAGAAGTATTTTTATTTTTATGCAGGCCCTAATGAGAAATGGAACAACCAAACCAGGAAAAAACATAAAAGGCATTTGAGGCCATGTGTGAGCTGGAGAAAGAGATAAAGAAGCAGGTGTGTGCTAGGAGGGAGAGGGGCAGAGGAGCTCTTATAAGGCAAAACAATGCTAGAAGAGGCTATCCAGAAGGGACAGGCTGGATGCAGAGCCTTAAGAGGCTAGGAAAGCTCCTGTATGGGTTCACAACTACCTTGCTGAACAAGGATGGGAGTTTCTCAAAAGCAGGACAGATAAGGAACACGTAACATGCACGATGGGGTGAAGGGAAGACACAGACAGTTGGAGCAGATGTTGAGACTCCCTGAGCTGGAAGGCAATAGCTGCAAGGGATCAGACGTGAGGGAGAGATTTAGGAACAGTGCACTCCACAGCCCACAGGTTGGGTTAGAGAGTATGGTTTGTCCCATCAAAGTGGAAACATAGGGATTAACATAGATGATCAGCTCTTGGTTCTTCCCAAGGGGCTTTTGAACAGATCTTTTTCCTTTCCACCCAAGAGGACTGCTTTTACTTCAGCAGGACAGGTAACAGCAAATTGGAGAACTGGGCTTGATACACTAAGTTCTCCTGCTGTGAATGAGTGTTAAGTCCATCAACTTCTTTGCCAAAGCACTTGCTAAGAATCTGGGCCATGCTGGTTTTGGAGAGGAAAATCACCACAAAGTGCTCCCCAAAGAGCATCCTCAAAAATTAAGGCCTCAAACGGAGACCTGGGACTGCCAGCTTAGAAGACATTCCAGCTAAAAACACCCCACCACTAAGTCAATCACCTTCATCCAGCACAGCAACAGCTCTTTTAACCTACCATACCCACTGCCTCATCAAGAGGGCATCCAGCCCTGATAACACACACTTCCTCTCTGAATTATTACAGTCACCAAGGGTCAGGGAATAAGGAGAGCAAAAGCCTGCAGCTTGGCAAAAAATTTCTAGTTCTGGCAACTGACTCCAATACCCATTTACAGACAAGTCCCAGACCATGAGCAATTTAGTGCAGCATATCACTGCAGGGCTCTATGATCAACTGGTCACGTCACCCCAACTGTCTCTGACTCCCACTACAGTCAGTCTCCAAACCCTCCCCTCCCAGCCCTGTACATACAGCTGTTTTTCCTCTCCAAAGAAAGACAATCTATTTTTCCAATTTCTTCAGCTTATTTTCATAAAAATTTTACTGTTCAAAAATAGCCCTCCACCCTTGCCTACAAAGCAATCCTTATCAAACTTCTGCAAAAAATATCTGAAAATCCTTTTAAGTCTTCTGGAATACAGAGTTTTACTGAAACAAATCAGAATTATCTTAAGTAACTAAGACCATCCAGTATTTACATTAGAATTCTTTTAGGATAGGGAATGGCCATTTGTTAATACACAATGCAATCACACTATAAATACTAACAAATAATCATACTGTCTGTAAACATGATGAGGGAAACATTATCACAGTGGATGTATCTTCTTAATGGCTCAAGTTTGTTAACACACACGGCTAAACTTGGCCTTTTGCAATGGCTGTTCAGTATAAACAGACAGAAAAGAGAAAAATCCCTTGTATCCTCCTACTGTAGAGGTTGGTTCAATACACAGAAGAACAGTCATTTCACTCCTCTGCTGAGGGAACTGTACCTTAAGGAGTGTTTCAGTGCAGAACCCAAGGGTATTTCTCCACCTGAATGATTTTAAACTCTTCCCGAGTGCTCTTCCTCTT
Organism: Chiroxiphia lanceolata; assembly: GCF_009829145.1. Lineage (NCBI taxonomy): Eukaryota > Metazoa > Chordata > Aves > Passeriformes > Pipridae > Chiroxiphia > Chiroxiphia lanceolata. The sequence continues at coordinate 25,194,944 of NC_045643.1, read as the reverse complement.
ATAGAAGCTGCCATCCTGCTCAACAGAATTTTTCCAAAACCATATTTTCAAGTAACCTTTGAAATATGTTGTGCCCTGCTACAATAACTCAAACTCATTTTGGGCCTCTTGTATCAGAGTCAACATTTGGACCAGAGGGGTCATGTTACACCCACAGAGGGTAAAGAAAGTATCTCCCCAAGAAAACATTTGACTGCCTGAAAATTCAAAATTAATGAGCTGAACATTCAAATTCCAGGAAAGGAATTCCCCAATTTTTTTAAAATATACTGTTTTTTCCCCTCAAGGTATTGCCCATTTTCCCCCCATAAGTACTGAAGAAATAGGAATGGAAATAAGGCTGGTCCTTCCACACTCAGACTCATGGAGCTGGTAGGATCAAAAGACTTTAAAAGTTATAACATTCAGGAATAGTTAACTTTACCTACAGGGATACTAGAGAGTCACAGAACTGGCATATCTGTTAAGTGAAAAAGATGCAAAGATCTACATTTTCTTCACATTCCAGTCTTTATACCTTATTCAGCATGTTTATCAGTCACTGGCACCATTCCAAATAAATCCAATAGGACAGAATTGCTATTTCACTCCACAAATACCATCAAACTCAGCTCTGAGTTGGTTAAGTCACAGATTATTGTTTCTGGCCTGATAAAATGTGCAATCAAGCCAAGTAGTACAAAGGAAAAAAAAAAGCGTAAACACTTCTAGCTGTGTTTTCAAACAGTGTAGTTTCTGTACCATTGAAGTTCCCTTTCCATCCTTGATGGCAAACAAGCCTTCATCTCCCTCTAATACAGTTTCAAAGCAGAGTATTAGCAATTGCCCAGTGAAAAATGTTTGTACTTCAGCTGTATCAACCTCTAATCTCTCTCCTAAAGAGCTAACTTTGAAAACAACTGAGAAACCAGTGTGGCTCTTAAAGCGAGTTTAACAAAAAGTTCTAAACATACTTAAAATAAGCAAACCAAATATGATCAATGAAGAGTTACCAAAAAAATAAATTATTTCAGAACAGGTTACCAGCTTTCTGAATTTACACGTTAATTCCTTGCAGAGAGGTCAGGACTTCAGAATTCCATTTCTGCATATCATCAAGAGATTAAATGCAGCCCATGGTTTTCATAGATTAGTTGTTTTTAAGCACTTCTTTCCTCCTTATTGGTAAAGTTTGCACTCTCCATCCTGCCTGGCAGCCTATATTAAGAACACACTGCCATCCAGACTTCTCCTTTCTTGTAAAGAAAGGGACAAAAAGAAAGGCGACACTGTCTGGCTTTCGTAACTCTCATGACTCTCCTAACTGCACTTCTCTGGAAACACCAACTTGTAAAAACTTTAACCTGCCAGCCGCAGGTCTGAGTAAAGTTTACTCCAGCACAGCCTAAGTAGTTGAAAAATCTATGTTATACATGTGTACTTGCAGAGGTCTGAGCAAACACAGTATCTATTCCTCATTTCATAAGCTGCTCCACAGTGATTCTGTGAGACCTCTGTCTAGGTCTGTGAATGCCAGAAGTTCTGGGTTTCAAGTTTTCCACAAAATATAACTCCCTGCTCTGGTAAATCCTTCCTCAATGCAAGTTCTCAACATAATAAAGGAGAAACTCAGGAAAAAAAGGAGAGACAAAAGGAAAAAATTAATAAAACAACTGTAAAACTTAAGCAGGTTGAAGAGTTTCTATTCCCAAGTGCCAGGGCTGTTCCTTCAGACCACAGAACTACAAATCTAAGGAGAGGTATTTTGTGAGTAGCAGCTAAGAAACAAAACTATGCAAGCAAGTTGGCATAATGACAATGTAAGCCAAAACACAAAAAATACTCATCAATCCTATTTGCTGCTAATAAATACATTTTCAATTTTTCTCCAGGAATGTGGGGCAGAACCTACCCTGCAGGACTTGCCAGCTTTGTGAAGATCAAACAGCTTCAGAGGCTAGCAAAGCCAAACATGTTCCAAGGGAAACCTGAACTGTCTGAGGTCCATCAGTCATTTGGACGCCCCTGCTGAAGAGACACCTGACAAGATTTATTCATCCCTTGCACCACTGCCAATAGTTCAGGCATAGCTGTAGAAGTTCCTCACTCCCATTCAGACAGTATTAAGTAGTCAACTAATACCACATTTAAAATTGACTTTAACTAGTAAGACAATGGAAATTACTTTACTCTCTCTCTCAACCCTTTCCTGTGAGAGATGTTCCCTTTTAGCTCAGTAGTATGAATGCCAGAATAGTACAGGTTTGCTGCCACTCGTGCATTGAATATTGCAGGTATTGGAGAAAATCAAATATACAGGCCCTCAAGAGAAGGCTAAAACACAGCCTGATGTCAGAATGGACCCTGATGCACTATTCTACCTCAGAGAGTGTACCAAGTATGCTTTATCCATATTTTAATATTTGTTCCTATCTCATTGCTCTGGGGTAGAGAATCCACAGTCAACATTAATACAGTCCCATGTTAGAAGCAGCTAGCCTGCACACTCTGAGATGGCCAGCCCACTTAGGGACCTGAGCTGTGGCCAGTTCAAGATGACAGATCTCTGTTCTGCTTGGGCATGGTCATGTTAAGTTGTCAGTACAGAATTTCTGGGAAGACAGACTGATCCCTCTAGGTACAGGTAGACAGCCAGGACTGTAAGATGACCCTTGCAAAGTTGCAGAACTCACAGAGTGGGCAGCTCAGGTGTCTGGTCACCATCACGACAGCGGAAAAAATAGCCACTTTAATACCTGCTAACCTAAGATACCTTCTTGTCACTCCAGAAGTTTCTAGAACCAGAGCTTTATTACAGATTTGATGCCAAGCAACAGAGTCTTGTCTCTCTGTCCAAAGAACCATGAATAAAATAAAATTTGCATTGTTCCCAAAGACCCCAGTCCAGCTAGATGCTGAACATCTCTGGCTGCACTCAGCTTTCCTCAATGGCTTGGCCAGCCATGTCATCTGCAAGTCACACGCCAAGAGCAACCCTGATGTTGGGGGGTTGGGGGGGAATAAAAAGAAAATATTTCTGCCTAGAAACACAAACTTTGCCTAACAGTCAATGTGCAGGATGGAGAGGCCAGACAAGTTTGATGTCACCCCCTGAGAGATGAGCTCTGTAACACTAACTCTATACAGCCTAGAGCCTCACTGAAAAGAGATCTTCCAGATCCCACTTTATAAACTGATCTCACAGGAACTGCATTGAAGAGGATTGGCCGCAAGACTGGAACTTACAGGGAACATAAAGTGACGAGGAATAGGGCTGGGCCTTTTCCAAACAGAAAATTCATCCATCCATGAAATTCTGCTCCTTAAAAGAAATTTGTTAACAACAGCCAGACAGAGGGGCACCTTCAGCTGGGCACTGCAAGCACCCTGCCAATCAAACCATTCCATGGGCAAGGAAACATGTGGAGGCTGGTCTCCTATTTCACCTCCTCCCTGCCCCATGCAGATTATCTGATACCAGTAATACAGTCTGAGCTCATACTGGAATCATCTGTACATTAGGGGCATTAGTTCAGATCTCTCTCCTCTATCCAGTGCCCATCTTCCAGCAACCCTCAGGCACAAAGTACCTTTAAGACTCCACCCACCACCTAAGCCCTGCATTCTTGAGAAAGCAAGCTAACAGAAATAAAGTAAAAACCCCTTTTCTTGTCACCTGGGGAGTACCTCAGGAAAAACACAAAAAGTTTCATGCCAGATCAGTAAGAGAACAATTCTTGTAGCTCTTCAGGCTATTTGTACTTCACTGCCACAGCAAGGCTGATTGCATAGGGTAGGATGGTTTGGTGGCAAAGACAAACAAAAAACATAGAACCTTTGAAGAGATGGAAGGATCTTGAAGGAAAACCAGTAAGGAACTTCTCCCAAGTAGGTAGATATTGATATTTCTCAATAATAGAGCTTTCTGCATCTACCATTTTTATATAAAATCCTCTCTCCCCATCTGCAGTTTCTACAGATCAGGCAGCCTCTGATAGCTGAATGCTGAAGACAGCTGTATTTAAATTTGGTTTAAGGTGCTTCTCATTGGTATAGACTCCCACCTGCTTCCACAGGGCTGAGATTTCATTCCAGGTATTCTCTCCTGCCATTCTCCACCTATTGGAGCTTGTCTTGGAAGGAGAAAAAAAGTCTTATCAGGGCAAATTCAAAATGCAAATCATGCCTTCTGCAAACCCCATTCCACCCAAACCACAATCCATGAGACTAGGACTGCACAGCACAGCTTCCTTGGACTGTGCAGCCAAAGGAGAGCAGAACTTTGCTCAGGCAGATGGTTTAACCAGGAAAGCTTGAAACACAGATGTGGGTAAATATCGGTGGGATAAAGTAAACCAAGAACAGAAAGCAGAAGTGACATCTCATGGCAACACAGCAATTCAGTGGCAGAGTCTACAACCTAAATGTGACATCCTAACACAAGGGAGTTTGGATGTCCAAACTAAACTTTGCCAGGTCCTGGAAAACAAAGCCTTCTCCTTTGGTTAGGGATGGAGAGAAAAAAGGGGGCCTTTTTGGTACATCAGAGTAAAACCATGACAAAATAGGACAATCTATTCATGCCACAGAACACAGACTCCTTATTTTGCCCAGCTATATAACAAGTGAGAGACCACCACTACTATAAGATAGAAATTTCCCATGCTCAGTCTAAATAAAAATAAGTTCATCCCTTTCTACTCCTTTCCACACAAAAAACCTCCAAGGCAAAAACAAACAAACAAACAAAAAAAAACACCCACCAAAACAAAAAAACCCAAACAATCAAAAAACGTCCCAAAACAAAGCAAAACAAAACACAAATTAAAAAAACCAACCACAACTTTCTTTCCAATGTCAACTTCACATACAGCCAACACCATCCTTCCAGTCTGAATCTCTGCCTTACGTGCTGAAGGAAAGAGCTTGATCCTGTGAGTAGGACCCTCACCACCAGCCAAGTTACTAAACCCCAATTCATTTGCTCTCCAAGGTCCTCCTGGAACCCCACAGAGGAGTTACCCTCACACTAGGATTGCGTGAAGTCACCAAAATGCTGTTTGAATTTGTCCAAAGCATGTGCAGACTGACACATCCAGAAACAGGACACTCCCAGAGGAAAATGAGAAATGTGGAAATCAGGGAGATTTTTAAAAATTTGAAAAGTGTAAGATAGAAATTGGTCACAAAGCAGAAACACAAACTTTAACCACGATGATGGATCATAGACATAAAGAATAAGCCTCACTAGCAAAGTTTAAAATAGCTTGCAAACACAAGGTTCCCTCTAAGACACCGTGAAAGTGGAGGCATTAAAATTTTACTCCATTTTAAGAAGTTTAGAATTACAAAAGGTCCAGAGCTCAACATCTCAGAAAATCCTTCAGCTAATAGAATAGAAGATGACTTCCAGCCTAAATATCCTAATTTATCCTAATTAGTTGCTAAAGGTGATATAGGAGTTAGAAACGTTAAGTGACTCCTTTCTGCAGGTGGATTCCTCTGAGGACAGTGGCATCAATTTACTTGATACATTTGATACACTGGCTAATGGACAAATTATTGCCCAGTATTGTACTTGAGTAGAGACAAAGGTTAAATGCCCAAACCATTTGCAAACAGCACAGTCAACCAATCTGCCCCATTATTTCCTGTGGAATTGCTAAAGTGTCTTCCAAAAATAGCCAATAGTTTTGCTGAAAGGCTCAAAACAAACAGCACTTCTGAAGGAATATCTTACATAGTTTACGTAATAGCCATCTCAGAAGGGAAAAAAGGATGTGTACAGTGTTTCAGTGTGAATTCTGCATTGAACAAAAAGACATCATTCTTTGCTTAACACGAGGCTTAAATTCACCATGAAGGAAACTGCTGAGGTCAAAGCCTCAGGGCTCGAGTTGAGAGGGAGATATCATTCGAAAGGGAAGAACTTTTATCCTAGATTCAAATAAAAATAAGATATGTAAAAGGAACACTGTCAGCTTGTTTAAGTCTCAAAAAGGAAAAGTTCAACCCAGTCAGCATCCCTTCACAAAAAATTAATACATTTTTAAGTTGTGTACCCAGATCTACCTCTGCACACTTCCGCTTACCTTCTTTCTTATTATTTAACACCTCGTCCTTATCACTTGACACTTGGTTTACCCTTCCTGCTAAACACAGGACCACAGTTAAAAACTAAATACCACAAGAGTAATACCAGTACAGTGTCATAACCACTGATGAATTCCATGTCACATCATATTCAGCTGTATCCTTCCTCACCACCTGAAAGTTAACATTCACGTATTTGCCTCAGTCAAAGTCTGTCCCTCAGAGACATGGGTAAAATTCCAACACTTCGCTAAGGAAGAATTGTTACAGATGATACTGTAGCAGTATGAGGGGGCAAGTCAGAAGACGAAGCAAGTAATACCATCTTTTTTTTTTTTTTGAGAGCCCAGAGAGCAAAGTTGTTCTGTTTGCATTAGGATAACAACAGCTGAAGGGCCTAGAATTTGTGTTAGCTTATTAAGCAAGTGTTATGGGTTTTTCCTTTTCTCCTTAAGGGAAAATAAGCTGTGCTTTCTTCTGTGTAAAGAGATAAAAAACCATTTTCGGATCCTGGAAATCATTTGCCATACACAGCTAAACACTCGATTATTACTGTTGTCCTCATTCTCACAGCCCCAGTCACCACGAGGGCGTTAGTGAGGAAAGTGAGGAAGTATGCAAGATCACCAGTTAAGAGAAATTTGTGGAAAATTATCCCTAGGAAAAGGACCTGTGTGCCTTCAGATAAGAAGTCAGGGAAGGGCTTGGCAGGCCACACTTGGCTCCAAGTTGCACCAGTAAGTACAATAACTTCATCAGCAGGCCAAGGAGCTCAGCCTTTACCACCTACCTTAATATTAATTACAAATATGGTTGCCATCTGGTGGCTAACACAGAATGAAGTTAGCATCTGCGATGAGTTCGGGGTGGACCAGGTATCAGGAGACAGAGTCCCTGTTCTGTCCCCTCTGGAACCCCAGTAAGGTGAAAAAAACCACAGATGTGGCCATGATGACTCTTATGTACAGAGTGAAGCCAGGACCTTGCTGCTGCAGTTCCATACTGGATCTGCTAGTCACTTGGGGTGTTTTCCAAGCAGTCAGGCAAGTTCAAATAATGCTCCTAGTCTTGGTAAGTGAGCTAAAACTAGTGGATACAGCATGTGCTACATTAGGCCCAACTGGTTTGGACTGCCATTCCGACCCAGCAGCGTTTTTGAAGTGTCAGATACTGCTACAAGGCTCAGGCCAGCACTGCATCTAATCCCAAACCTCCTAGATTTAATCTAGCTGCTAAAGATAACTCCCGGGGAACAAGAGCAGCAGTGGGCAGATTTGTTCTCCCTCCCTCCCTCAAAGATGCACCAGTCCTTATTCAGTCAATGTCATCTCACAGCAAACCACTGAAAAACAAGACGAGCGTGCCTGCGATAGAAGCAGCTGATCAATGTCCCTGCGTAAAACGCCCGATAATCCCTACAGAGAGCAGACATCTGGCATCAGATGCAGCATGCCAGAGAAATGAACACGAAAAGTATCCATTGCATATTCCTGGCACCTTTTGCTGGCACAGGGCTGGGTGGAGAGCACCGAAAGGGCCCTTGGGATTCAAAAATCTCCCCTTCTCTCAGCAGACATCGGCACAATCTTTAAAGGCTGTATGGATTTGGCTTTACCACCATTCCAAAATCAGGAGCTCAAGGTCAGTACATTAAGTAGCGACTATTATGCTTTGCTGTTAGAAGATAAGCAGCAGTGTCCACCTCCTTTTCCTCACCATCTTTTGAGGTTACGCATTTAGTGCTATGGTATAATACAGAACTGCTCGTGAAAATGCTGCATAAAGCACAACCTAAATACCATAAAAAGAAGGTCTCCTCCTTGCTGAAACAATAAGCATCTACAGATCCAACACAAGCGTGCGGCGCTCCGTCCTCCCTCCCCGCTCCCGGCTGAATCCGATGCCATGTTTCTGCAGGCGGACGGTAAACCCTTACCGCTCGCAATAGGGATATTCTCCATTCTCGGGATGCAAAGAGGCCCTAATTCCGCAGGCAGGGAAAGCAGCTGCCAGTCCCCCACCAGCACCCACTGCGAGACGCATCCCTGCTTCGGGGAGGGGTGTCATACCCGGTACCCGCATCCCCCCCAACCCCGCATCCCGGGGATGCCCCCCTTATTCCCAACCTTCTCCTGCGCCCGGGTCAGCTTCTTCTGGACGTTGCTGGCGATTTTCCCGGCCGTGACCCCCTTGCTGCCCAGCTCGGCCATTTTGCCTTCTCTTTTTAACGGGCGGCTGCGAACGACGGACCGTCAGGAAGGGGGGGAAAACCCGGCGGGCAGGCGATGGCCCGGCCGTCACCGCCACCTCCCGCCTGCCCGTCCTCCCGCCGGCCGCCTTTTAAAGGGATAGTGCTGCCGTAAAGGGAGAAGGGATGGGGGCAGATTTTGGTCAGATTTCGCCCACCCTGCCTGCCCCCTCCGGGTCCCCGCCGCCGCCTGTTCCGGAGGGGGCAGGCAGGGTGGGAAAGTCTGGGAAGCATCACAAGTGATTTATCTTATGTGACGGTAGGAGTTTGCTGTCCATTTCATCCTGCAGCAAAGCAACATTTTTATTTAAAGAGAAAGGGAAGAGTATCTGGAAATTGATCGAACCCCTGATTTTAAAAGGCAAGCTGAAATTTCAGAAGATTCCATCCTTTAATCATAGAATTATTAGGGTTGGAAAAGACCTTCAAGATAATTGAGTCCAACCGTTAACCCAGCACCACTGTGTTCACCACTAAACCATATCCCCAAATGCCACATCCACACACATTTCAAACACTTCCAGGTACAGCAATTCCACCATTTCCCTAGGCAGCCTCTTCCACTGCCTGACCACCATTTCAATGAAGAAATATATTTTCCCAATATCCAATCAAAAGCTCCTATGGTTCAACTTGAGGCCATTTCCTCTCATTCTACCTGGGAGAAGAGACCAACCCTCACCTGGTTACAGACTCTTCTCAGGTAGAGTGATAAGGTCTCCCTACCTCTCTTTTTCTCCAAACTAAACAACCCCAGCTCCCTCAGCTGCTCCTCATAGGACTTGTGCCACACTTGTGCCCTTCACCAGCCTTGTTGCCCTTCTCTGGACACATTCCAGCACTGTGATGCCTTTCTTGTAGTGAGGGGCCCAAAACTGAACACAGAATTTGGGCATGGCCTCACCAGTGCCAGGTACAGGGGGACGATCACTTCCTTAGACCTGCTGGCCACACTATTTCTGATGCCACTGACCAGGATGCTGTTTGCCTTTTTGGCCACCTGGGCACACTGCTGTGTATGTATCAACTTATTATGAGTGCCTGGTAAGTGCCTTCACCTCAGCCCTGTCTCTTGGAAAACTAGAATAATCAATTTGCTAGCTTGTCTCACAGGAACCTTATGATGACTACTTAGTTATATTTGTACCTAACTTTGTCCTGTGGTGGAAGATCTTTTACATATTTTTGGATTTGCACAGGAATTTGGACTCAGCATGGCTGCACATGATGGCTGTTCCAGTTGAGGAGTAGTGGTGACAGTGGAGGGAGGCGTTTTGTGTGTCTCTACTGCAGAATACACTGCAGTGATGGGGCATTTGTCAGAAAACCAACCATGACTACACAGAGGGCTTTATATCCATAACTTCCCCTGAATTCCTGCTACCTTAGTCTGTATGGTATGACTCTTCAGCTGTGTCTCAACTGCTTTTCAGAGTTGTTGCTCCTGGCCTGCCCTTGTCCCCTTTCAGCGAGCCTGGACTCAGTTATACCACTGCTTTCATCCCAGCAGGGCTTTGGTTGTGCTTTGATAGATCTACTGGGCAAATACCTTTTGTGAAACTCTATTCCTTTACACAACAGGACAAAGTTCTGCTTCCTGGAATAGAGGAAGCCACCTCAGCACTGTTATTCGTATCCTAATACTCAGCCTCAAAGCTTCCGTCGGTACCACACACCAGGGCTTGGACAAGTGGAGGAGAAATTCTTTCCTTGCCTGTTTCTGCAGTCACCTTAGTTCTTTGTGAGAGCTCAGCACACAGTGTGCACACAGCATCCAGTACAGCACCGACCAATCCAGTGCTCTGCAGAAAATGTAGATATTTAACAACCTCGTCTTTGTTTAAGATGGAGACTATCCTCTCTTATACCTATTCAGCCAGGCAGAGAGGGACCTGGGAGTTTGGATTGACAGGAAGCTCAACATGAGCCAGCAGTGTGCCCAGGTGGCCAAGAAGGCCAACGGCATCCTGGCCTGGATCAGGAACAGTGTGGCCAACAGGTCCAAGGAAGTGATTCTTCCCCTGTACTCAGCGCTGGTGAGGCCACACCTGGAGTACTGTGTCCAGTTCTGGGCCCCTCAGTTCAGGAAGGATATTGAGGTGCTTGGAGCAGGTCCAGAGGAGAGCAACGAGGCTGGTGAAGGGACTGGAGCACAAGTCCTATGAGGAGAGGCTGAGGGAGCTGGGGCTGTTCAGCCTGGAGAAGAAGAGGCTCAGGGGAGACCTCATCACTCTCTACAACTCCCTGACAGGAGGTTGTAGCCACGTGGGGGTTGGTCTCTTTTCCCAGGCAACTATCAGCAAGACAAGAGGGCATGGTCTTAAGCTGTACCAAGGGAGGTTTAGGTTAGATATTAGAAAGAATTTCTTTACAGAGAGGATAATCAGCCATTGGAATGGGCTGCCCAGGGAAGTGGTGGATTCTTCGTCCCTGGAGGTTTTTAAGATGAGACTGGATGTGGCACTTAGTGCCATGGTCTAGCAACCGCAGCAGTGCTGGATCAAGGGTTGGACTTGATGATCTTGGAGGTCCCTTCCAACCCAGCTGATTCTATGATTCTATTTTAATTGAAAGATGGCATCCAAACCTACTTGTGTTCCAGGACAACTTCACACAGCCATTACTTTGCCAGATGAAGATTGTTGTCTCAAGTTTATACACATAGAGAGTAGTGTAGCACTCACTACTGCAAACTAAAGCCACAGAAAAATGTCAAAGGTGATAACTTGAGAGAGCTAGGCCAGATTTTCCAACTTAAATGCCATTTATTGTTTCCATTTCTGCTTCAGTACTATTTCTGTTCATTCAGAACTTAAAACAATTGTCTTTTCCAGAGCCCTTAAAAACTGTGGGCAGAGAACCTGTCAACACCTTTGTGTGAGACTTCATGAGACAGTGCCTCTGCATTTCTTGCTTATTATGACAATGGCTTTTTTTTTTTAATGACAAAACCTTAATTCAGAAACCAGTTTAAATCCATACTACACTTCAATTGTGTTAGTAGACATACTATTCCCATTTAATGAAATACTTGGGCATGTGTTTCAGTTGTATATGAGAAAAGTGCAGTGATCCAAGACATTCTCAGACTGAAGCGTGTGCATACCCATGATGCCACTCCGTATTGCAAACTGCAAATTCATTCAATTCCTTTCTGGCTTTACATTTAGTATTCATATTTCTGTATGATTAGTATTTAGTATTCATTTAGTATTCATCTTCCGTAGATAAACAACAGTGTCTGACATGCATCTGAATTTTTCCATACTTTTGGCCTTACAAGGTATTTTCATATTACTTTTCTTCTCCAACCTCATCCATAATTCAGCAGCATCTCACTACTCAGTATCATCTGGGAACATAATTAATATCTCATTTCCTCTGTCTCTCGCCCCCATCTCCTCCTCCTTAGCTGAGCTTTTATGGGTGAAAGATGCACATGTGGTTAAACGTTTATAACATAACGTTTAAAAGAGCAGATGTCTCAGGGTCACAACACATTCCTCTCCATCCTACCTCATATATTTACTTCTCCTGCTTAGGTCTTTTCTTCATCGAAACTGGTTTGGAAGGGATTTTTGTCTGATTGCAAAAGCAAATGATTGCAGCACGGGAGCTGAAAAGAGAGTCCATGGCAAACATCAGACAATTGTGAAACAAAATCATCCAGACACACATATTCACCACAATGAAAAATGATGACAAACCGTGTACATTTTAAAAGCTGGGATTAACAGCAAGCATCCACCTCTCAGCATGAGTCATTTCCCAGTTATTTCTGTGCTTGATTGGATCAGCACCAAAGCTGCAAAGCATTTGCCTGGCTCCAGGTGTGTTGCAAAGGTATTCCCCTGGCATGACCCAGTGAAACCACATACTGTGAGTGGCTATGCATCTGAATGACCACATAAGCCATTTTAGCCAGGTAATATATGAAGGTTGTTACTTTGTGAGTGGGAGAGGCTTCAGTCTTGTGTCTATCCACCGTTGTACTGACCTCAAACTTACAGCATTTTACAACCTTAAAAATGTAAATAATTTCAATTGGACTGCACAAAATAATAAACATACAGGCTTGCAACTTATGTTTGTATTTGTTTGTGCTCTGTGGTATTGTAAGGCAGAGATGTCTAACCTTTTGGAAGCCATTAGTGACAGATTCTGCACAATTGAAGTTAAAAGAAATCAGACAGTGCTTATGTGCACCTCCCACAATGAGATCCATTAAGTGCAATATGTGCACAGTTGTCTCATCTATTCTAACACTAGACCCCAGGGCACTTAATTTCACCTGACTATATCCAGCTAAACATATCTAGTTTAACTTGAGTCACCTTGGCTCCTTTTATAGTCAAAAGAGAGAAATCAGTATCTCTAAAGGATGAAAAAGATAAAACAAAACCTCTGCCTTAGCTACAGAGGGAGATTAAATGAATATCTTAAATAGCTAAAGTTAAGACAGCCAGATTGGTTATGAAACCCACCTGTAGTCCATCTCCCTGGTGACAGGATGATTCATTTACACAGTTCATGGGGAAGAAGCAAACACACTAGCACAAACACACATCTTTAACATGTACATACCACCATTGCTTTTTTACTGCTTTCTTAATTGATTAATACTCTAGTCAATAATGCCTATGTTAGGCCTCAGCCCCATAAGTGCATTTCACTTCTCAGTTGTCTCATTAAAGGGAGATGAACTGCTCACCTGTTTACAATTAAACATATGCTTAAGTGCTCACTGATTTGAAGTCTATTATTTTGTAATTTAGGTACAATTTATTCCCTTCATTGCACAAATTGTTATTACAGCTCTTTTTTTCATTATTATTATTATTCCTGTTTTGCCAAGTTTGTCCATCTGGGAGCAGGATGGACATGATTCTTAATTTAAATTAGAATAAATATTTAATTTTTAAAGAGTGATTTCAGCAATGTGTCCATTAACATAGTTTTATTTTTTCTGACTTGAACCTTTTAATTGTAGTTTGTGTGTTTAGAGCTAAAAGCTGTGATAATCAAAATATATTCATTTCCCTGAAACTGGTGGCAAAATCTTTCCTGTATATTCTAATTCATTTAAATAAAAAAAAAAATCTAAAATTAAAACAGCAGTAATCTCCACCATTCATGGAACTAGAAGTATATATTCTCTGTTCCAGTTATTAAGAAGATTAAAACCCAGTTAAATTGATTTTTGTTTCCTTTCAGTAAGGAGTTCTGGTTTTAAGTGTATAATTACTGTTTTTAAAAAATATTTAATAGAGTTGAGTTAATTAAAGGTGTTTATGATAAATATAAATAGATCACTACTGAATTCTTAAAATGCTTATATTTATGCTAAATAATATTATTTGCAATAAATTATTCCAAGAATTCTGAGGCCCTTCTCCTCATGTACTAATATAATGCAAGACGGGTCTATTTCAATCACAATTTCTTGTTGTATTCAAAGTTGAATTTCAAATATTAAACAACCTGGTTGTTTGGATCCATAGTTTTGTTCCAACTCTAACTCTGGCCATAGCACTACAGGTCAGTTGGCCCCACTCACTGCCAGCACCACTCTCTTGCTTCAGTGATGTCAGTTGAAGGATTAACTTAAGACCAACACCTTGAAAACAACAAATTACACAAAACATGTATGCAGCAAAATCTATTTGAGTTCTGACTCAACCCTGACTGCCTTAAACAGCCTGCTTGCCTTTTTTTTCCATTGCAGATCATGCATTCTTCTGGGACAACATTCCAAAAGAGCTTGCAAAGGTGACTTCTGTCTTTCCTTTTAACCTGATAACATTATCAAGGGTAATTCGGATATCAACTTCACCACTATCTAGTTTGCCTTAGAATTCCTTTCTGACTGACTATATTCTCATGCAAACTCTTTGTTCTTCCACAGAAAGGTGCCGGGAAGGATCAGGAAGTTTCTGCCATAAAAATAGTAGATAAAACCTTGTTGATTAAGTGTTCGGTCCTTTAAACCTAAAGCAAAATGAAAGAACTTTGATTTAAAAATAGTGTCAAAATTCCTATGTGCCCCATTGTGCAGGAAAAGAAGGGATTTGGCACATAGGAAACAATTCTTTTTTCATTTTTTTCATTGTCATCAATCAGCATGGAAGCAGGTAAGTGAATCGTGCTTCCTTTGGAAATGACTCTGGGAATTCTGGAAGCCTTCTGCTATTTATTGTAATATCTTAAAAACTAAAATTAACTATATACTCAAATAGATAGGCCAATTTATCCGCATCTATAACTATGGTAGAACACCTGGTGCATCTGGTGGAATCACACAAAGGATATCATATCATCAGGATACCATATAACAGCACAAACTATCAGTGAAATAAATAGAATATGTTCTATAAAACATACATGCACAAGGTTTCATACTTGTGACAACCATACCAGGTAGACTTATGTAATTGTCGCAGTTGCCCCAGTTACGATGTCTTCTTCCTTGCTTCCCTTTAGAGAGCCTCATTTCATTTCCTTGGCAATGAAATTGAGTGACTTATTCACTGAAAATTATTTACAAGAGCTCTCTCACCTTCGATTATTGTAAACTCACTATCAACTCAGATTTGTTCAGTTTTAAAAATTATCCAACTCTTTGCTTTTGAGATCTGGGATTAGATTTTTCAGAAAATTAAGATGGTAACTTTCTGGTTTGGGCACGTGCAGTTTTCTGCAATATCCAATATACTATTACTGTACAATGTATTCTATTTAATATTTACTGATATTTATGATAGTGTTTTCTTAGTCCTGGATCAGGACTGAACTGCAGAAAATACAGCACAGAAAAATGTAAAAAACAATTATATTTACCTGTAACAACTCAGCCATTTCCACCAGATTGCTTTATCAACTCTCTAAAGACTTTCATAAAGACTCAGTGAAAAAGAGTGAAGGCCTCAAAAGAATCAATGATCCACAGTAAGTAACTTAAAAATTAGCTGTACTTCTCTGCAAAAGCCATTTTCAAAGACACTAGTTTTATTAAAGGTAAATCAATACAAATGTTTGCATTTCTGGTAAAAAAAATCCTATGCAGAAAAACAATGCTTCTGGGTATTATAGGGACTTTGAGGAACTTTATGCATGTGATTTATTTTTGACATCATTATTTGGTTCACAACAAAGGGTTAATTTCTAGTGGAAAGTACAGGCTCAAGAGAATAAAAGTAGATGTTTACTGTAGTAAGCCTTCATGCATTGGGATCACTTATGTTATTGAAATGCTAGCTGCATCACTCAAATATTCCACCTTAAAAACAATGTGGGTCCATACATAGTAATGGTACACACTTGGAAAACCAGGAGTGAAGTATAAGCCATTTTGAGAGAAAAGAGCAAACAATCCCATCAAAATGGTTTTTACTGGGAACAGCTCTTTGTTATTACAAGCTCAATTCTTACCTAAATTATAAATACTATACTCAATTGATGCAGGTGCTTAGCTGTTTCCAGCTCTGGTAAATTAGCACGTTTCTTCCGCTCATGGGTAAATATTTGATCCATGATTGACAATGGAATATCATACAGTCTTAGAATTGAGGGTCACTTAGTTAGAATTGATATATCTCTCTTTGCAAATTTTGTGATGTTTTTACATATCATGCAATGCTCTGACATGTTCAAGTCTCCCTGCCAAATTCAGCAGAAAACATTTACAGTCTTAAGGTAAGTGTCCTTGAGGGTTTAATATGTCACAGCATTGTGCAGTTATCAAGGTCATCAGCATGCTAGAAGTATAAACTTAGACGTCAGCCTAAATTTCTGGTTTGTTTTAAAACCCCATTTTGAAACAAGGCAACACTACCAGATAAATGAACCAAATATATTGTGAAAATTTTTCTTAGCATGTCGTTGCACAACTGATGGAAATGCATACTATTTCTGCTACTGTACTCTAAAAGCCAAAGCACAAGTCTGGAAATGTTGCAGCATCTGAGGGTCTTTACTACGAATTTTGCAATACAGGATGCTCTTTCAAACCCCACCTTTTGGAATCATGGGAATAGGTGTACAGACAGGAAAAAATATCAAAATCTGAAACCCAAAAACTGAAAACCAAAGAAGGGTAGGGAGAATTAAGCCATCACTTCAATGCTTTCATTTATTTTAAGGCATTCATGGCCTTGAGTCACAAGCTATGCCTTTCTCTTGGGCATGGAGGTAAATATAAATTTATTTTAGGTATTCCAGAAATGTGCTGCTTGGAAAACAAGCTTCCAGAAACTGGTAGCAAATAGACAGCTATTAAAAGTGAACAGTGTTTTTGGTCTACATAGCACTAGTGAGGTCCATCACATCAAGACAAAGCAAACTGCCTGGATAAGAATAATCTTGCACAGCATTGTCCTCTGGATGTATGCATGATGTGACATCTTCTGAGATTCTAAATTTAAAACAAACAAAAATGTTCCTTCCCAGTATGCCAACAAGATCCAGGTTTATCAAGAATTACATGGTAAAAATTTAGTAAGGCAAGCAACCGTACATACCCTAAACGGAGAAACAAGTAGGTACAAGCCACTTGCAAATCCTACCAATACTACATCTACTTAGAGCCTCATAAGGGTGTGGTAATCCTAAAACCACATAGTCTTTCCTGCTGAAATTACATATTTGCATTCTATTTAGAAAGCTTTTTTTTTTAAAGGGAGGGAGAATAAGAAGGTTTGACCTTGCCATTAATGAAGTATTTCCTGGAAGTATTTAATTAATTATCCTACCCACAAAACTCACAGCAAACAAGTCTTCATCTTCCTATACCAATATCAGAAAATATATGTGTAAACACACAATTCATGCTTTTACACAATATGGAGTGGAACCATGCCCTAGACATATTTTGATAAAGCTAATCAGATAAGTTGTGCTCTTTTTAAAAAAATATTTTACAGGTTTCTTCTCTTTGCAATGGAAGGATTGTTCTTTGGACACAAGTACTAGTCCCACATTATCTTACAATTAGAGGTTGCTATCCATCCCATAGGAATGTCCAGCTGATCACAAAGACTATACTGAATATGTATTTGTCTTGGCCCCTTGGTTAGAAACAATAGTCACTAAAAACACCAATCAGAATCACAGAAACCAACCAAGGGAAGTATCTTTTAGCTGCCAGTTCTTACCCCTTTTTGAGTTGCCATCCCCTTAAAAAGTAGTCCATAAGAACAGCAAACCCTGACAAGGCTTCTTTGTTTTAGTGCTTCTTTACAAATTCCTGAGAAATAAATAATGGATTCTCATTGCTCCCTGGTGCTGATGCTAAACATCACTCTTTCCAGTCAAGTTGTCAAACATTAAATTTCCAAACTTTAGATGCCAAATACATGTTAATAAAGAATTGGAGGGTGCTTTCATTTGTTGCCTTATCGTAAAGACATTTAAAAATAATGAACTCTTTTCTCCTCTCTTTTTTCCTAACACTATGCAGTTAAAATAATAGTCACAAAAACAAAGCAAAGGCCTAGGAAAGATTTCTCCTCTGAGAAGTAGCCAACTCAGTGGAAAAGCCTTAGGACCCTGACCTGACCCATCACCTGGGAAATATAAGGTTATTTCCCATTCACCATATATTTTTCTGTAATTTAATTCATTTTAATGTTGCCTGAATTGAACAATTGATATTTTATCACTTCTCATGGCAGAAACTCATTAAGAGACCACTATTTTCTGTGCCACTGGAAAGATGACTGTGTGCTATTTGTAATTACATAATAATTACATTATTTATATATATATATATTTATCTCCAAATAATAGCATAAATTTCATTTGGTCTCTCCCACAGTATTAGGTAGTGAAATGCCAACATCAAAAAATAATTATGAATGTACATAATACCAAATTATGCATGAACACAACTGCAGTAATTACAAGTACTACTCTCGTATTCCAACGTGGCCCTGTGTCGTGACAGATTAAAACATTAATCTCTACTATGCACTCGCCAACAAAGCCTTGTCAATCAAGGTGACTCAATCTCAGAAGATGCAGAGAGTGGAATTTAACACATTGAGACTGTTCGGTGTGAACCCAAAATTTACAGCCTTGGAAACATACAAACATGAGAGACATTTGCTTTGGTAAAGCAGTATCGATGTATTAAATCTTTCCTGCCTCAGCTTAATCTGAGAAAGCCAATGAATGGAAAACTGTAGCCATTCTCTGCAGTCTTCCCTGGTGAGGTGATTTATCAGCTGCATCACAATATGAGTTAGAAAGCTTTGCCAGGTGAGATTCATGTCTCAGAAATCTGCAAAGTTGGGATATTTTGTAACCACCTTTAAAATACAGTGTACACTTTCCAGAGCCAGCATCTATTTATGTTGCAAAACTAAGCTCACCAGCAACTAGTAAATGAATATTTCTTGGACTAATTTGGTACTTTCTTTCTGAGTGAAAAGAATTACATGTTATTCCATACAACTTCATCTGAAAATAACTGGTGTTTGATACAGTTATCATGATTACTATCCATATATTATTTATGAATGTGTGACCATAAAAGAAGCATCTGTAAATATGATAGTGAATTACTGAATGCTTTTTCAGTGGTATCTTAGGTGAGTATTTTTAACCAAGCCCTTCCAGATATATATAACTTATTTCCCACATACCTTTTTGATTCTCTAACATCTAGACTTAATGCTTCTTTTTTGCATCTGGGATGAGACTATCTCTGCAGTATTTGGGAATCTCCAAGCAAATTCAAGTGTTCACCCCTATCTGCATAAAGGAGACAAAAAGAATCACAAGCTGAGCTACTGAGAGTAAGAAAGAGTTGTCTAAATATTTCTTATCCTGAGATCTAACTGTGGTGGCAAACATTCTCTTGTAGTGTTTATCCCTTAGACACTTCCTTCCAAAATCCCTGACTCCAGCCTTCCTTTTATCTGAATAAAGTGGGCTGCTTCAGTGAGTTTACACTCCAATGTAATTGTTTCCCAACTACATAAACATTTGACAGCAAACACTCTGTTTCAAACATTGCTAAGACTGGTACAATACCCTCTAAATGGTGTCAGAAGATCTACTGTTCACTGCAATGTTTACCACAACAGTGCCTGAAAAAGTCAAATATCTCCCTCAGTTATTTTCTGTCTCCTTTATTCTTATCTTACCCAGACTGTGATCTCTTCAGAGTAGGAACTGTCTTTATTTTGAATTTTGCATGATAACAGGTAGAGTGTCAAAGCTCAATGATTAACAAACTCCGTTAAAGACAAATCTCAGCAGAAGGCATACAGCACTGCAAAGGCTGGATTTTTTCTAAGGAAGCCCACATGAAACTTTGGACATACTGTACTTTTTTTTACATGCAAATTCCCATTCTGAGCAAGCATACACAAAAGATGAACACAAATTGAGCACGTTTGCACATGCAAGGGCTAAGAATCCTTGTCAAACAAGTATAACCAAACTACTCTATTTTTAAGAAGCTGTAGTAAGTACATTTCTTTTAGCCACATATATATAATTTCTTTTTCCATAGATACACAATCACAGACTTTCACTAAGGAATACTATAGAGGCAGCACCACCTAGTGGTACCAAAACCACAGTGTAGTATTGTCAATGGCTTCCTTGAAGAGATTTCCATTGGAAACAGAGAAGAAACTCTCAAGATGAAATTATTTTTTAAAATACCCACATGACACCTACATGTTTTTGTCTCTTTTTTTTTTTATTCAGCAAGAACATGAATAAATAATATTTGCAAGGTCTTGGTATACATGTACATATTTTCTGTTGTAAGTACCCTTTGAAAGGGGAAAAGGTATGTGAATGTGTGTATTAATCACAGAGGATAAAGTATGTTTCTTTTTATTGTACATATATATAAAAACATATTTTTTAAAATGATCAGGTATTAAAACAGTTACTACTCACACCTTTTCTTCCAACTTTATTATTTAATACTGCAGGTATAAGATTTAGATGAAAACCTATATAGGAATAAGAAATATCTAGCAGCTTTGGACCACTTAATATTTTCTGACGCACATTCCAGTGAGCCACAGTTTATCTTGCTTCAACATATACGGTCCACACAGAGCCAATCACTTTGCAAAAATCAGAAGGGTTCCACGTGTAAAACCAGTTGTTTTCCACAGTGACTGTATTAGCATATGTATTTACATCTGTGCTAAGTAGCTGTACAGCGCTGTGACTATCACTTGGTAGTACTTTAAATCACCCTGCCATCTGCTTTTCACACGGCCTGTAAATCCTCTATTAACACTTCTGTGACACTTCAGGAGGTGAAAAACTCTCCAATGCATCTGCTACCATGGGAGCCTGCCTGTGCAAACTAACACTGTTCTGGAACACTGAGAATTGGGGATTTGTTATAGCTCTTCTGAGTTTTTCTCTGGGCACGGACAGGCTAAGTTTGGCATTACCAAATATGTAAACCTTTAGTAATTATATGATAGCGTTTTTTAGAGTTATGAACATTATGTGAGAACATAACATAGGAAGGAAAACCTCAGTGATCAAAACTACCATTCTTATATATATCATGTGAATAGTACACACATCAGGCATCCAAACTGCTCTTGCCTCATCCCATTTCTCTCAGCCTGCCCCATCCTACATGCAGTCCACAGCCCACCTCTCCAGTTCCTGAACTTTGATCTCATGTGATATTTGGTATAGCCCCACAGACACCACTCTGAGTGGCTCTCCCACTCCTGTTCCCAGTCCCATGTAGCAGCATAGCTCTTCTGTTTCTAGCTCCAAATAGAGGAGTTTGATTTTTTACACTTCATATTCTTATTCTTTGTATCATTAATATTCTTCTACGTATTAAGCAATTAATCAAAAAAATTAACATTAGAGTCAGTCCTAGGGTATTTCTTGGGTAACTTTGCCAGTATCTTTCCTCCAGAATGACAGTACCCTTAACATAATATTATCTTTCCTTCTGCCAGGTCATTACACACTTTAAATTCTTGTAAAAATCTCCATATTTTCTAGCTCCACTAGTAATTTCCCATGAAGCCGTGAACCTTCCAGTTCTATCCAACAGGTTAAAAACTTTAATATGCTAAAGAGAAATGCAATTATAGTCATTAAAATAAGACTCAGAACTTGTAAATTCTGTATAAATATTTTATTATATATAAAAGACAACCTACATGGATACAAAACCACTGAATGACATTAACATGTGTGAATTTACTTTTAGTTGTTTGGGGTTTTTGTTCTTTTTTTTCAATGCATGTGTTATTACTAGAAGTCTTTCCAGGTAAAAGGAGATTCCCGGTGCAAGAAGGAATTTTTTCAGTATATATTTCCATATATGTAAATAACTATTATAGGAGAGATAATTTCTCTTACATACTGCTACAACTAAGGCAGAACATAATACTTCATCATTTTGCCAAATACCTACAAACCAGACAACAAGCATGTTTAAACATCCATAAAAAGAAAGTCTGTTTCCATGAAAATTGCATAAGTATTTCCAAAATATCTGAGTCTCACTTTCTGTCAGAAAATCTCATATTGATGGAGTTTCCAGGAACCAAAAGTCCGTGGGTTTTGGCATGAACTGGTTTGGTTTTGGGAGAAATTTTGATCTCAAAATTCTGAAGTAACTGTGAAGATAAACAGGACAAGTATTAGAAAAGCTGCAAAATTACAGATGAAGATTAGCCTTTGAAAAAGAGGACATAACAGACTGTCACAAAAAAAAAATTGTGTTGCAGTTTCTGTGGAGCCGAAGTGTATGATTCCCATGCAGGAAAGAAAAAATAGTTGTTACAAGGTAAAGATTATAGTTCAAAATCTTCCTCCTCTGATTGAGGGAAGACTGGTCCAGTTCTTTCTGAGGAACTTCCACAAAACTACATTAAACAGTCTGCGTTATCAAAGAAACTAAGGTCTTTTTCAAACTTTGTGAGGTTCATCTCTATCTATTTCAGATTTCACTTCTTTTAATATCAATCAATATGTGCAATTATAAAGAAAGTAATAGGAGTCCCAATCCCATCAGACACATTTCTCTTCCTGGGCAGGCAGAAACAAACCAAAAACGAGAAAAAAACTGTCCAGTGCACCAAGTGAAACAATCACAAATCAAGGAGTCAAATATTAGAACCTCTCCTGAACAAAGTCGCTATAATTTCATCACAATTCCTGTATGCATTAAACCTCTTAATGAAACTGAGATAATCACTTGCAAACATAAATTATTGTGCTTGTTCTGGCTGAGATAGAGCTAATTTTCTTCACGGTGGCTGATATGGGGCTGTATTTTGAATCTGTGCTGAACACAGGGGTGATAATATAGAGATGTTTTTGTTATTGCTGAGCAGGGCTTACACAGAGCCAAGGCCTTTTCTGCTTTTCATACTGCCACACTGGCGAGGAAGCTGGGGATGTGTGGGAAGCTGGGAGGAGATACAGCCAGGACAGGTGACCCCCATTGACCAAAGGGATACTCCAGACCATATGACATCTTACTCGGTATATAAAGTGGGGGGAAGAAGGAGGAAGGGGGGATGTTTGGAGTGATGGCATTTGTCTTTCCAAGGAACCATTACATATGATGGAGCCCTGCTCTCCTGGAGATGGCTGAACACCTGCCTGCCCATGGGAAGCAGTGAATTAATTCCTTGTTTTCCTTTGCTTGTGTGTGCAGCTTTTCTTTCCCTATTAACCTGTCTTTACTTTACCATGAGTTTTTCAGCTTTTACACTTCTAATTCTCTTCCTGATCCTGCTGGTGGGAGAGTGAGAACCATGACAATCATAGAAATCATGGGCTAAAACAAACTTCAAGAGATTTATCTCATACATTTTGAAGCTGAACAAACAATACACCAGCTATCTATTTTTAAACTTTCAGGAGGGAAATACCATGACTTCCTCAACTTTTCCTAATATTAAGCATGGAACATAGAAAAATTTTACTATTTGTTGTCACACTGTGATCAGTACAAGGATATAAAATCTATTTTACATCTCTGTAAGTACTGAAACTGAGCAGATAGCCATCCTAATAGACATTAAGAAAGACTTCTGATGCACTTACAAAAACCTTCTGTACCAAATCCGTTTCCTTAACAATCTTACCTGAAGATTGTTCAAGTAAAACATGAAGTTTTACTTCATGTGTACTATATATTTTTTTCCTTCTGCAATGTAGTTTAACAGTTATGCTACATTTCAAGCATGACTGTTTTCAATTTTTTAAGCCTTTGCAGTATAACTACATTAGACAGCACTCCAAAACAAGGTTTTTGAGCACTGTAAGACACCCAGAAATGGTATACGCAGAAAAAAAATTTCACATCAATTTATTTTTCTTCTTGTAATGCTGTTACATGGTTCTGACCTGAATCAGCGCAAGATGAATTTCCAGCTCTGCAATTCTTTTCCCAATACAGCTTCGAATGCCATAGCCAAAGGGGATGGAACCAAAGTTGTCTACTCTGTCCAAGTTATCTTTCCTCAGCCAGCGCTGAGGTCGGAACTCGTTCGCCATTGAGAAATATTCCTCGCTGTATGAAGTAGTATAATGACAAAGTGCCAGCTGCGTCTGAGGAAACAAATTATATAACTTCAATACACATAACAAAATTAAAATGCAATTACTGTAATTTCTGCAATATGAGGTGATAAAAATTAAGTATCTCTGAGTAATTCTAGAAGATAAAAGGATATCTAGAAAAATCAAATCCCTTTCTCAACTCATCAAATGAAATAATGTTCAATTTGTTTTGAACGTTGCTGGGTATATTAGGGAAGATGCAGTGGGGAAGGTGAACAAAAGTCACAAGAATGAGGAATTGTTTCAGAAAGCTGGTATGAGAGAAAGAGAGGAGAGATTTGAGTCAATGGAAAAGGAAAAAAGAGAGAATAGGAATTAAAAAACCCTACAACACTCCGGCGGAGGGGGGGTGATAAACAAAACCCAGCAATAATTGATGTCATGATGTTCCCAATTAAGGGGAGGGAAGCAGGGGGAAGATGTGTGTGGAATAATATATTACCAATCAAGAATCCTGATTCTTTCAAAGGTATGTTGCTATAACACAGGAGTGCTGTAATTTAAAATAAAATCATACAATTCTAGCCTGATCTCTGTGTAATCTTTGAACAGTATAAAGGAAAGATTAATAATTTAAAAAGGAAATTAAACTCTTTCTACAAGAAGAGTTAACAGGCAAAGAATTAGAAAACTGCAAGGATAATAAAATTCATGATTTTTTAATTGAATTGTAGCACTACCTAGATGTTTTTAATAGACTCCACCCTCAAGAACATTAAGAACAAGTCATGATAATAAGTTTGATTAGTGGGTGACCATCCAAATAAAAAATACGAAAACAACAGCAACAAACCAATTCTATAATCCATTCATAGAGGATAAAGGGGTGTTATTGAAATACTTTCCTCTCAATGTTTTAGATCGGTGAAATCTTTCAAAAACCAATGGAGTGCATATATGTTGTAATAGATCACATTTCATACACAAAAATTAAACTCTGCTCTTTGCTGAGGGCTGCAAAAAAACCTACCCCTTTAGGTATAAAGTATCCTCCAACGATCAAGTCTTTTTGGGTCACTCTTCCATTTCCTGGCAATACCGGATATAAACTAGAGAGAAATATCCATCGGAAGTTCAATAGTAATGACTAATGCAATTAATAAACATTTAGATCCCAATTTGCATTCACAGATACATGATACGAATGCCATATCCATTCACAGCAGAAAGGTTTTTCAAAAGTACAGAACACCTTAGAGATTCAAGGACCTTGAATCATCTGTGAGAATATGATCATTACCTGAGAAAAGTTATGTACTAGTAACAGGAGTTTGAGATATTTGGTCTATATATTTATTTGTTTTACACATGTACAAGCATGCACTTATTTGGTCAAGATGGATATATTTTAGCACTACTGCTAAAGCTGAAAAAGCCTTGCTGATGCCTTCTCTAAAATTCTCTTATTCCCCTCACCTCACAATGAACATTTATTATAAACACATTAAAAAAAATATGTCACATGCCTTTAATTTAGATCAAGAAGCTTAAAATCATTGAAGTGACACTGCAAACTACCAGTGTTGGGGAGGGAATTGTTGCACTTCATCCTACAAAGGGCAAAAATCAAGCTTGCAATTACTTACCTTAACAGATGTGTCTTACATTTGTGATACCACTTCTACCTTACTTACAAAGATTAAACATTATATAGTCTATCATATTCATCACTTAAGCATCCTTGGACACAATACTGCTACAATAAATAAAAGCAACAAATAGCAATAATGACAATCGAATACAAACTTATGTACATAGCACGGACTCAAAATCCATTAGAAAAAAAAGAAATTAAATTTTTCAGTTTATTATTACAGTTGTCTGCTACTTACCGCAAGGTTTCTTTCAGCACAGCTCTAATCAAAGGCAATTTCGGGACATCCTGAGCAACAGGAACTTGATCTTTGCCCAGCTTGTTGACTATTTCCTCATAAACACATTGCTGAACCTCTGGGTGCTTTGCCAACAAGTATGTTGCCCAGGACAAAGTAAAAGAAGTCTAAGGAAGAAACCACAATCATCATCATCAAGCACAACAAAAGTAGATACAAAATAACCTCAAGCCAAGAAAAACAATCGGTTTTCAACTATATGTTTTATATATTTAAAGTTTTATAACAGACTGGTAATGATTCATATCTGAATTCAATGGGATGTTGTAAGACTTCACCATCCCCTCCTTTATCCTTTTTCCATCTAAAAGTGCCCCATATACCAAAACAATCCATGTTGATATTTTCCCAGTGAAATATAAAAAGCAATAGACAAACCAAATGCAAATGCAACTATGTAAACAATACTGAAACACAAACATTCTAAAGAGCAATGGATTAGGTTAACTGTTAGTTTTCAATATGTTTTACCTTCCTCCCAACAAAAACACTTCACAGGGACCAAGATAAGAGAATACTTTTATTTACTTAGTGTTAAAATCTTTTTTCAGGCCAGGACGTGGTTGGCTTTCTGGGTTGTAAGCACACATTGCCAGGTCAATATTGAGCTTCTCATACACCAACATCCCCAAGTCCTTCTTTTCAGGGCTGCTCTCAATCCATTCTCCACCCAGACTGAACTGGTGCTCAGGACTTCCCTGGCCCTGGTGCAGGACCTTGCACTTGGCCTTGCTGAGCTTCTTGAGGTTTGCATTGTCCCACATCTGAAGCCTGTCCTTCTGGGCAGCATCCAAATAGTACAACAAAGCTCAAGGTTATTAAAAAATGTGTGGATAAAAAAAAAAAAGCAGCTTCTGGAAATGCCTTATTTTGGTCTTATGTTTTAAGATCAATTTAGAATGCATGATGTCATCATGATGGTGACCTTTTATGTCTTGTCTTCAGATTGGGGTATAATACCAGAAGTATCATTCTCTTAAGCTCTTCTCTTTTCTCTTGCAATATTGAGTGGCTGTGTATTCTAAAATACAACCATGTTCTATTCTGCTCAGAGGCAATTGTGCCAGCTGTACACAGAACTTCTCTGATATAAACACTGTTACTTCCCAGGTTCCCAGCTCCTTCATAACCTCTTAAAAATTAGCACTATTACAGGGGCAGCCAAAATGCTTTGTAGCCAAAAACTGCCTTACAATTTTGTTGAAAGCTTCTATAACCCTCTAAACCTCTTTGAGTTTTTTCAATGAGATCTGAATTGACAGCAGAAGGAGAAAGAAAGATTTCCTAAATTTTTGCTTTGTACTTGGAAATGAGGAAATCAGAAGTACCGTTCTCACAAAGAGACAGTTCCCAGATGTGAAAGCTGAGTCAAATGGAAAGAGAAATTCTTGTTGGCATGAACTTGAACATTGTCCTTTTAGTTTAAATAAAACTCTGTTGCATATTAAAAAAAGGAAAAATAATGGTCTGAAAGATCAGAAAATGAATGGGATGGATAACTGTACTTTGCTTAAGAACCAAACATAAAAAAGATCTGCAAACTTATAAGCCCTTGGGATATTTAACCAATGGAATAATATTCAGCACATAAAGAAGTTTTACATATGCTCCTTATTTCGAAATTCAAAAGTGATTGCTTTTAGGGGGTTTGTTTTCTTTAGAAACCTTACAAACTTTCTTAAATCAAAGAAATCTGAATTCAATTATCCAGGTTTGGGGTTTTTTCCCCTAGAGGCCATTTTACTTTTTTACTTATTTTGGTCTTTTCTTCTCTAAGACTACTAAACACAATCCTACATAGCACTTTCTTTATCAAATTAATACAATTCCTTTTAAAAAACTGTTCCATTACAATCATTTACAATAACAGTGTTCACTGATATTCTAAATAATTCTATACGTTGCATATACAATAACTCATTTTTGTCTTTCCTGAGTCTTCGGATTGTCACGCTGCAGTCAATACTAAGCTACCCTGATTTCATATGATAGGAATGAGAGGAGGGGAAGATGCATATGTGACCTTAATGTTTATGTTTCTTCAAATGGTCTATATGACAAATCAGAAGAAGAAAGAAAGAGAGACGCTTAAAACATTTCCCTAGGTGTCAACATATTGGACACACCAGCCCCATTAGTCCTGAAACCCCTACCACAGCTTTGCCTCTCCCTGACTGTATGTTGCCAGCACAAGCAGGGGTAGGGTGAACTTATGCCTTACCCACATCAGTGTTGGTCTAACAACCCCCTCCTAATGGACTCCAGCAGAAAGCAGATATCTGATCCATAATGTGTGTCCAAATTGATTTAATATGTGAAAATCCCTTACCAAATTATACATACAAGTTTATTGATCAATTTTTTTTTCACACTAACTTTCAGTGGCCTTTTCTATTTTGGTTTATCTAAAGAAGACAAATACCAACCCGTTATGCAAACCAGTAAAAGAAAATGTGTAAAATTCAAGTTGAATGTAAAGAAAGTTGCTATTTCATATGTTTAATAAACTGTGGAACTGACTTCCAAGTGATGGGTTCCTGTAAACCACAGCTAAAAGAGAACACTGACTCCATTCCAGTAGAGAGATTACACAGTGCAGTAGGTATTTTGTATTACTTAAAGATGTCATGACTTAAATGCATTAAATTGTGTGCTTATAAACAAGCTATCTCTAAAGATAGCTGCAAATGATACTGGTTTACAAAAACAACTATGCACAAGGAAAATTATAACAAGCTTACTGTGTCCACTCCTGCCAGAAGCATTTCAGTCATATTGGCATAGATCTCTTCCAAAGTAAGTTCCTTACTCACTAGGAGGTATGTAAGTAGCCCACCATTCACTACTTTTTCTTGGTCCAGTTGAGACTGAATAGCCTTCAATTTGTTGTTAACATGGATCTGACCTTTGAGATTCAAAAAAATTGTTAGGTGTCCATTTTTATTTTTCTGTTGGTTCCATTCAATAATGACATTTCTCCCTCATGCCACATTACACTACCCAGACAGAAGAAAAAAATCAAAACGAATCTTCTTTCTCAAGTTAAAAATAACTGAGAGGTGGTGGAGGTCCTTGGGTACTCGTGGTAAGGAAAGACTGAGCTAACGGGAACCTCGGGAGCTCACAGCACAAGAACGCTGAGCACAAAGAAAGGACACAAGAGACTACAGTTTCTAACAGGGAGAGAAGGAGGCTCAAGGTCAAGTTTTTATGCCCACCTGGCTTGTTTTCTGATGACTCTGCAAGAAGTGGTGAACTCCGCAGAGCCTGCTGCAACTCAGCACAAAGGCTGCTACAAGACATTAACAGCAACCAGAATGTTGAAGCCACAGAACTTAATTACTCTGAGGACAAAGATGAGTTGCATCAAACAATAACAAAAATGGAAAAACTTCAAGGGATGACACGTTGAGCAATTTCGTCCAGAGTCCCATTTATACTTTAGAGACCGCAAACATTATCTTCAGCCAAATCAGGGTTTTAAAAAGAAGAAAAATCTTCAGAAAGTTAATGCCACACAGAATGAGACAACAAAAAAATGAAAATGCATGCAGCTTTCTAACATTCAGGGTTCAGGGGGTTTTAACACTCTGGAATATTAAAAAAAATAAAAAATTGCAAAGACAACACCTTCTTACTTACATGAACTTACATGCAAGCTGATTCATAAAGTAGCCTGGAACATTTTATTTACAAAAAACCCCCATATTGTACTACAGCAGTGTACTTCTATGTCAACTTATATGCTTGTATGTGTGTAAATAAACTTCACAAAGAGTTTAATTCATTGTTAGAGTGTAAATTTTTAGCTTTCTAGTCAGTTTTAGCGGTGATTATTTGTCGGAGTGTCTAACTAAAATTTTGCCGAAGTCAACAAAACTACCCTCATTAAAACTGGAGTGACTTAAGATAAAACCTTGGCAAAGAATTTGGACCTGAAGTAATGACTGGGGGTTGAAACAGATGATGACAAATAACAAAACAACTGTATAAAATAGGGAAGTATTTGAAGTGTACTGGTAAAATTCTTTCTCACTAGATTTTTTTTTAAAATGGTTCCCTGGCCAGTCTGCATTTGATGTGAAACTTACTTCTGTCACAATATCTTCGTATAATTTTAGGAGAGAAATGCATCTTAT
Organism: Chiroxiphia lanceolata; assembly: GCF_009829145.1. Lineage (NCBI taxonomy): Eukaryota > Metazoa > Chordata > Aves > Passeriformes > Pipridae > Chiroxiphia > Chiroxiphia lanceolata. The sequence goes on along the minus strand of NC_045643.1, from coordinate 25,165,011 downwards.
TCCATTCAAATACACATAGAACCTTCAGAAACACAGCTGAACTTTTCTACTACTAAATCTTACTAAATTTGAAGAGTCCATCCCAGGATCTGCAGAACTCTCTCCAGGGTTTTGGAATAAGAGGACGAAGCCACTTGGGCATAGCACCTGCATACATAGTGATCTTAAACATACTAAACATCAACTCCAGAGCCTTAATATATTCAACAGTCTGCTGTGGGATGTTGTTTTCCAGGCAGCCCAGACGGCATTCATACAGAATAGTCGCCACACCTGCACATACAAAATCAAAGAATTGGCTATACACATGCATAAATACATATTAATAATTTAAGGAATTAAAATACTAACATGAGGGAACCACCTTACAAGAAATGTTTAGTTATTATTACTACAGTTGGGGAACAGATGAAACAGAAATTCAAAAGGCAGTGAAAAATCCCTGCTAGACATTGTAGCAGACAGTAGTTGCTATGTCAATAATGCTCTGCATGAGAAGACAGCCAGGAATTCCACCAGAAGTAGAGCAGCCCTCCAGCACGCTCGCTGTGTTTTGCATTGCACTAGAAATCCCGAGCCTGCCGTGTTGGCCTCTGAATCCACAAGGACATGCAAATCCAAAGACAGCTCTGATAACTGGTGACAGCGCAGGAGTTTCTACCAGTGGCTGTGTCTGTCATCAGCTGGAAGTAAATGAATACTGAGTATGTATAAATGGATAAAGAGCTTGCACTCCAGATGATGCTCTCAATGCACACAGTATACTCCACCCAGCCCTGAAAAACAGCGTGTGTGTGACACTGCTGCAAGTGACACCACTGACTGTCCCTTGTTCTGATGTGCTGTAATTTCCTCAGATGTTTTTCTGCCCCGCTAGAAACACCACCACCACCACCATCCCCCCAACCCCTACCACCAGAGAGCAGTACTTTATATATATTTTTTTATTAAATTATTATTCTTCTGAACTCTGTACAATTTCTTCCATTTATTAAGTTAATTTTACCCATCCATTAGTGTCCCTGCAGTCTCTCAGATCAGTTTTTGCAAACACACCCAAATTATTAAATACTAGACTGAACTCAAATAGAAACTGCCCTACTGGAATTAGGCAAAATGTTCTCTAGGTTTGATAGCAAACCATTTTTTAATTACTTCCTGAACACAGGTTTCTAGCAATTTTTCCTCCCAACTTGTGAAATCTAGATCATATTACCCAGTTTATTTATGAAAATATCATATAGTACGGTATAAAAGCTATTCCTATTATCGAAATACTCTTATTTAACAGTTTTTCTAAAAGCTAGTGGGGTTACTCAGTAATTTAAAAAGGAAATTAGATAGTTTCTCAAAGCCATTTTCATCAAATGAAATGTTTTAAAATAAAATTTTAAAATAAATTTTGTGGTTTTAATTTCATTAGTTAATAGTTTGTTCACATATTTCCAAGAAATATTATAACTTAACTAGATAATTAGAGTAACTGGTCTCTAGTCTCTTTTTCTCTGTTTTCCCTGTTAAAAACAGGTACAATAGATAATAATGTTTAACTTTGATCTTACATTTTGGTTTCCTGAACAAAGTTGCAGTCTAAGTTAATTAAAACTGAATTCGTATGGGAAATAAGTGCGTGCTAGGCACAAGTTATAAATGAAAAGCTAAAAGAATGTGAAGAATTTAAACTAACCCATCAGTAAAGTGAATCAGTAAGCTTAGAGTTTAAAATTCCATAAAACTGGTAACTTTTAGTTTAATGCCAATTTTAGACACTACTAATGTGAAACAGACCAAACAGGCAGCCAGCAATTTGATAGAGTATCTTCATAAGTGAGCAATCTGGAAGTTTTTCAAATTCCAAATTATTCAACTGCCTTTCAGAAAAGACTCCCTACTTTTTTAAAGGCATTACATATAACAAGATTGGGTTATATGCAGTCAGTTCAAGAAATGCATGAAATATGAATCACCACAAGATTTCTGTAAGAACACAGGAAATGCCATACTGGCTCAGGCCAGAGTTTCATTTAGCATTCCCTCATTAGTGGTAGCCAGTGGCAGATGATTTTAAAGCAAGCATAACAATCCCACACTTGGCACATGTAGGCAGGGAAAAGCAGTACCCACAGTAGTATTCCACACTGAGCTATGAACTGAACACAGATACATCACACAGGGATAACCCACCTGGAATTTAACTGGTGTATTGTGAAATAAACATTTCTTAGAATCACACTATTAGAAGGTAAACATCCTTATTCTTGAGAAATGAATAAAAAAATATAGAGTACTGAAACCGTTCAATGCCTTGATTGAACATTTTACCTATATGCCAGCATTTCCATGGGAATTGTTCCTTAATACAACGTATCATTTCTTTGGACTCTACAAAAGAGTTCTACTGATACCTATTGCACTAATTAGGAAGACACATGAAGGCAGAATATCAAGCTTCCCTTTTCAGATCAATCATAATGAGACACTAGTCATTTGACAGAAATGCCTAACCATAAACACACTTTTTACATTTTCTTTACAGATGTGATCCAGCCCAGGCTTACCTTCCATCGAATACTTGAAGAAAAGGTTGTTAACATTGGTTACTGTTTCCCCATCCTCCTCTTGACTTCTGAGGGTGTGGATTCTTTTAATTAAGTCTTTGATAACTTCATTGACTCCTTCAGAGTAAAAAGCCACATCTTCGGGTTTCAGAATTTTTTGCCTCAGTACACTTCTCATTTTTAGCCATTGTTCACCTTCCCTAGAAGAAATTATTAATAGTATCTATACACAACTTTCCTTAACAATCATCAGCTGGGTAAAAGGTCTGCAATGAAACTTTGTGATTTTTCATTGCAAATAAAAGCAAGTGGTAAAATGAAAATTATAATAATGTATATTTGTTATTATACTCCTACATTTTTATCCTGCATTTATTGCACATCCTCATTAAATGTCAGTGTTGCAACATGTATGTGCAGGTGTAAGTCAATCTCTGGTTTGAGTGACAGCTGGCACCATAAATTCCATTACTGATACATCACTTTGGGCTACCCCTCATTCTAAACCTACAAAGTAACAGGATAGCAGACCTATCTAATAGAAAAACAAGTTACAGCTAAATTCTCCTTTAGCTGAGCTATGCGTGGAAACCTTCATGCTCAAGGCTAAAAATCTGAATTGTAGCATCTGCATGATGCTCTGTATGAGCAGAGTATTTGGGAACAGGGATACCTTTCAATTCCTCATGAAAATAGGCAATTGTCTTTTATGTGTCTATTTTAAATTGCTGTGTATTTCCCCTTATTTTTTTCATTGGGACCAATGCTGCTGCAAAGCACAGAAACTTATTGATCAGCAAAACAATTTATCTCTTTAATAATCTCAGATATTTTCTGATTATCTCCTGATTTAAGCTATGATTTCACAAAGTATCAAAGAACTGTTATCTTGAGTGGGAACTGCAGCTTCAGACTTGAGCCTGCAGTGCAATACATAAAGCCTTTTGCTACCATGAAAGAAACAGATTGTCCATGACTCAGAAAATGAGTTTCCCGCTATATAAACATCCTATGTCTGTGGGGACTGTGAGTGGTTGCCAGTGGCAATTAACTACACCCACATGCACTGCCAGGTTATGCAAGCTTTAAAGACAGATAACTCCTCTAGAATCAGCTGTGTACAAAAATATCTGCACGGGGATGCACCAGAGTTTGAATTGACCATACTGTGACTTCTCTGTGTTAATGTACTGAGGGCGCACTTCGGTGAACAATAAAGCTAAAACTAATCTGAGCAAACAAGTCCACACAGCACACCTACAACCAAATGCAACAATCTAGATCTGAAGCAATAAACCCGTATTTGTGCAATGCAGAGCCAAAGTTAGTAAGCCCTATTCTGCAAAACAGCTTGCAGGTGAGTCGGTTCAGATAACTCTATTTGAAACACATTCCCAAAGAAAGTCTTATGCAAGGTAGCTCCCTGCACATTCAAACTACCCATCATTACCATCTCTTGGAAACTTCACAAAACAGAGAAATTCACAGCATTCACCACAAACTCCTGCCGTCTTTCCCCCACTAACCACACGATTTTCCACCCACAGAAAAGCCTGATTTCCCAGATGACCTGTACAGTCCTTCAGAAAATGAACAAACTTTTACAAGAAAATAAAGAAAATGAAGGAGTAACAATACTTACGCAGAAATAAGCCCTGTGGCTCTCCCTCGTAAATCCCTGTACTCCTGCCAGGATTCCATGTTAGCTCTTTGTGGTGCTCTACCTTCTGCTCGCAGGACTTGAGCAACCATGTCTCGATCTGCAATGGATACAACAAACTGGGGACCAAAGTGAGACTTGAAGATCTTTCCATATTCCTGAGTGTGTTTTTGCTACAATGTCACCAACAAAGAGAAAGAGAAGTCAAGTGTTACTAAGGAAAACTATCACAAAAGAAAGCTGACAATTTGTCATACAGTGAATTGATCTCTCACATTTAGAATTTGATCCTCAGCCTTTCAGTCAAGGAACAGTTTGAAGTGTCAGAAGAAAGCATCTAAGTATTACTGTGAAATATTCAGAAGGAAAACAGAGAGGTCACACTGTTCAGGACCTCTGACTGAAAAGACCCAAAGCTCTAAGGCACAAAGAGTGAGTGAAACCAAACACCGAGAAGATGAAAGGACTTGCGGCGCTTGAAAACACATCCCTTCAGATCAAACAGGTTAGAAAGAATGTCTGCAAAAATGAAAAACATGTGGGCACATAGGGTTAAATTAATGCCTATTGTAAATAAATACCTACTCTATCATTTTATTGCTTATAGAAAACCCCTACATGTAAGTTTCTCACACCTAACTGAGGACAACGACAGCGCAACAGCCTAGTGAAAAACTGCGTTTTGGGACAGCTTTGTCAGAGCAAACTAGAGAAGGACTTATGTTAATTCTGCAAAAGAAAGGAAAAGGTAAGCTCTTATTCCTGCAGTGAGGTATATTGTGCTTGATCCACAAATCATATGATTCAAGCAACAGGCAATTAATAAAGAGGATAGGAAAACATTAAATTATGTATAAAAAAAAAAGAAACCCAAAAAGTTTTCCAGTAAGATTGTACTATCACCGTCCCATGAAATCTTACTGATTATTTAAAATAAATTTTGTTCTGGCATGGTCATAAAGTGAAACAAAATTCCCACAAATTCACTTGGAGTTTAGATAGGTCATCATGTCAGAGGGGAAAAAAAGTTATTCAAAAGATATTAAGACTTCAGAATTAAATTTTACAATCTTTATTTCTGGTTAAAGTATTAAGACAAGCTAAACTGAACAAAGTTTATGCCAAAGACATCTGTTTACAGAGATATGCTGATTATAAACCAAAGATGTTTGACGCCAACTACACTAGTGAAAGTCTAGTGTTGACCCAAGATCAGCTTATGTAAAATACGTTTTTAGTCAGTCTTGATTACAGAGATGAATTGCTTAATTGCCTATAATAAGCTTAAGACTCATGAATCATTCTTCAGAATATGGTACCAAGTGCTTAAAAAAAAATATAACTTTTTCTGCCTAGTTTCCAAATAAAACAAGATTTGTGCAATTGTGGTCTCTGCCAGTCACTTCTTTTGGAACACAGTGACCAGCTTCAGTCTGGTTTAAACAGAGTTAAAGGTCTCCTATATCGATATTCTTACCCTTTTCAAAAATCAGCATCTGGATTCAAATGAAACCCACATATTAGTCATCCCGATGAGGGAAATGCTACAGCAGAAATTCAGTTGTTGTCATTTCTGCTTGATCTGCTCCTAACCAAACACCACAGGCAGAGGAATGTGTGAACAAGCACACCCAAAACCCAAAGTATTTCTTGCCTTAAAGATATTTTAGGGATACTGAACTTGGAGATAATTGAGAGCATGCATCTTTAAAGGAAAGCATAAATTGGGAGGTGAGTGACGCAAGAAAAAATCAGTGGAGTGAGGGAAATACAGGTCACTAGTCATAGAAAAACAGTTTCGACAAATTTTCCTATTTATGGAGCAGTTTGTTTTTTCCACGGATGGTGAGATTTACATGGGACAACAAATTTTAACAGTAAATAAATCAAGTGTCAAGCTATTCAATCAAATAAATTAAATACTAGTTTTAAACCAGAAACAGGGACAAGCTATTTGGACATGTCTTGCTTTCAATAGACTGAACTCTGTTCTATCAACTTCACGTCTAATGAAATACCCAGGATTTCTCTTTCGTATTTTCTTTCACAACATGGGTTTTTCTTTCCCTTGTTCCAAACCTTAAAAATATTACACTCTAGTGCCTCACATAGCAATCTCACATCAGTTATCCTCTCACACATTATAAATTAAAACTGCCAGCACCCAAATCCCTCCCTCCTCACCTTTCTTTTCTTTACACTTGCATAGCACTGATAAGACAAAAGAGATCTAACTCTATCAAATTAAGAATACTTTCCCTTTGTCATAATTGCTGTAGGCGAGACTAACTGGAATCATGTTACTGAGAACAGAACCTCCTTTGTGAAAAAGCACCCGGCTTCCCCACCCCTCCTGGATATAGGGCAAAAATATTTGTGTGCACTGAAAGACATCGTCTAAGTAGCTGTGCTGGTTACGAAAGGGTTTTGGATTAATTCATTCCTGATGTTCACTGTATTGTTAAATTTAACAGATCCTTATTAATCCAGTTAATGCCTATTTGCATTCTGCATGTATGCAGACAGGTTATCCTGTGATTTTTTGGGACTTTAAACAGAATAAATACTAGTATTATATTGCAACTTATCCTTATAATTCCTCACACTTTCCTTTCTGTGAATAATATTCATTAAAGAAGAAAATAGACGTATCAGCCAGTGATAGTGAAAAGCATATACAATTTAGGTTGTCTTACATTCCCTTTAATATTCTGAATAATTTTCACTGTTTTGACAGTGAAAGAACTTGAAACCAATGGTAGCATCCATCTTTTTTAGTGTTATGAGACCATGGTGAGTGCCCTTCAAATTCTGTACATCAGCACAGAGGTAGAGAAAAAAAAGAAGTAGAATGAAACAAAAGCTTTAGATGACCTGAAGTTTCATCTGCATGCACCTTGGTTAGCAAGCAATCAAGCTGAACAATTAATCATTAGCAATTTAGTTTGGCTGTCATCAAACACAGCATACACCCAGGAGCCCTGCATTTCTTCTTAAAAATCAAAATGGTAAATACAACAAAGCTGGGCAAAATCAAGCAACTTTTGTGGGTTTTCTTTCTGTTTCCTCCGTCTTTCTAGTGTTTTCAGGCCCTTTGTAAAACTTAATTTTTCCAGTTTTGATTCTCAAACCAAAGTTCTTTTTTCTTTTGTTTTCCTTTTCTGTTTTTATTTCCTTCTGTTTTTATTTCCTTCTCTTTTTTATTTGTTTGTTTAGTTTGTTTTTTTCTTAAATTTCAGCAATTTTCAGGCAGTGAACCTCTTGCAGCTGACTCTGAATCTCTTTCTAGCAATTTGGGAAAGGTCACTAAGAAAAGCAAAATAATAAATGCTACATCTGAGGTATTCCCAGAGAAATCTGTACTGCCAGTGGAAAGCATTACAGATCCACAGCTGCACAAGAGTGAAAACCATAGCTTTACTTCTTTACACACAAGTGTTTCCTTTAGAATCGCTTAGACTACGTGGGGAAAGGGCCCCAGGAGATGCACTGTGACTTTTTAGGAATAAAACCCACGTTTGACCAAGCAACCAAGAGAATTCATCTCTGGATAGCTACAGATGTTGCCCATGCCAGCATCCCCGAGGCGCTGCCCAGGGGAAGGGGAATCCTCGTCCACCCAACTCCCTCAGTCCCTGGCAGGGATGACGGCGCCTCACCCACCCTCGCCAGGTGCCACCGGGGAACAGGACACGCTTTGATCTGTGTGGCACCACAGCAGCGGAGATGCCCAAACCAGGGGACGCTTCTCACGCCCACCCGGCTCTGGTTCGTTTGACCGTCTCCCACCCGCCAGGTGACAGGAGCCGCTCTCCGCCCTCCCTCCTCCCCTCTCTTCCCCTCCCGCTGTCAATCCGGCCCCGCTTCCCCACCGCCCACTCCCCTCCCCCGCGCCAGCGTGGTGGCCAGGGGAGGGGGCGGCAGAGCGGGCAGCGCCAGCCGCCGCCATTCCCAGCCCCTTATCCCGCATCCCCGGGAGGTTTCAAACCGCCCGCCTCCTGCCGAAGGGACGGCAGCGAGGCCAGGCGCAAATACCGCCCCCTCAGGGGACCTGCATGGGCGAAGTGTATTTGTGTAAGGGGAGGCTGGAGTAGGAGAGACAAAATGGTCTCTGAATGCAGCGGAGCAGCGCCCCGGCCGCGGCAGGACCCCGGGTACCGGCACAGCCTCACGGCACGGGTGGGCGCTGCGGTACGAAATTCCAGGGGAGACCACACTTCCCAGCCCTGCTCGCCAAAAATAAGCCCTTTGCAAGTTTGGAAACAGTCCTGTTCAAAAAAAAAAAAAAAAAAGCAGCCCTTTTTTTAAAATTATTTTTTCCTTTCAGCCCGAGGCGCCACCCCAGCGGTTCACAAGGCGCACAAAGATGCGCGGGCTGCGCTTGCAGCCCGGGGGTTCCGGAGCGGGAGGCACTGGGGCGCGGGGGCAGCGTGTGATCCCCGGCGAAACAAAACTGCCAAAGCCTCCAGCGCTGCGGGAAACGGGATGGGGGATCCCCTGAATCCCGGCTCTCACCAGCGCGAAGGCGGCGCGGCGATGCCCATCAGCGGTGCTGCGAACGCGGTGATTGACTCGGTGAGAAAAGCAAAGGTTTTAAGTAACCCCTGATTAAAGCGTTAAGTAGGTGAGCGAGCTGTACCTGGATTTCATGAATGCGGCCGAAGCCGTCCTTCCAGAAGAACTCGTAGAGGTTGTAGAGGGTGTTGGGTCCGGGCATTTCGTGCAGGCTTTTCACCCTGCCCAGGCGGCGCTGGGGGGCCTCCAGCAGCTCCGCTCCGCGCCCTTCGCCTTTGTTCGCCGCCTCTTCCCGCGGGCTGCTCCGCACCGCCAGGGACTGGCTGCTGCACAGTCTGGCCAGTCCAGGAAACCTACTGCTGGCAAAAAGCGCCTGGTAAAAGTAAGTCCGCTCGGATTCAATCGTCTGCTTGCATTTCATCGTCAAAACTCTCGTGGAGAAAGACATGGTCTTTTAATTTCGGAAGGGTCAACTTTGCTCCTGCAGCTGCTTTTTATTTGGTTGGTCTTTCTTCAGTGCCTGCTTTAACTTGTACAAGCAGCACTTCTCCAAACTCTTACTGCATGAGCATCAGTTTACACAGACCATTAGTTAACGCTCCCTCCCCTAGGGCTGGAAAAGGGGGGTGGGTCTGGGATGAGACTTGAATGGAACGAGCCTATTATTTTGTATAATTCAAAACAGATAAATTATACATGCAGCCAAAGTTCAGTTTTTCCCTCTTTCCCTGATTAGTTTGGCAAAAAGGTCATCCCATCTTTCTCCTACATTAAAAAGGTGGCATAGGTGTTATTTTTTTCTGGGGCATTAATTCATTCCTGTATGTTGGAAAATAGAGTATTTTCTGCAAGAAGTTCCCTTAGAACCGTTCATCATCCCATAACATATATGAAAAACATTTGTGCATCCACATATGAGTACCAATGGTTTTACACAATAACCTTACAAACAGCTCCTGTCAACTACAGTATGCAGGGATGCTATTTGTATTGCATAATGATTTATCTTTTGGATGTGATATACTCCATAAGCAGCTTGTGTCAACTTTGTAGGAGTCTGCACGGTTTCAAAAGTGTTTGTGTTGTTTTCGTGTGTATTTCTGTGTAATTCCAAATATGCTCGTGATAATCTGTAAAATGTTGATTAGTTTCAGAAATTATGTGGAAGAGCCCACCTTGTTTTTTTTAAATGAATCAGAAGTTCAGGTAAAACTTGAGGAAAAAAGAGTCTCAAGTAAAATACACATTTTTAGAACTTAGTTATGAATAAACTGCTGGAAAAGTAAGTCTAGTAAGCTCTGAAGTTAATAGCTTTTGTTTTCCTTATTTCTTCATTTATATTTTTGAGGCTGCAATCCAATTAAGATCTGTGCACATGCTTACTCTTGCCACTGATAACTCCATTGAAATAAATACTGAGAAGTTAGACAGGCGCATCAGTCTTTATAAATGTAACTGTAAATATTACAAGAATAAAAGGTAGATGGTAAAGTCTTAAAATCTGCTGAAGTATATGCTGGCTTAAGCTAACATAATGTCTTTGAAATGGGCTTCATCATACTTGAAAGGGTCCAGAGAACAGCAACAAAAAAAAAATTGAGAGGGTTTAAAAAAGTTATATAAGCAGGAGGTTAAGAAACTTATCTCATCTGGAAAAGAGGACTACCAGGACCATGACAACAGCCTACAGATCTGTACATCTTTCGTTAAAGATGTCAGAGAGAGAAACATAAAATGATGGGCTCAGTTCACAGCTACAGATTTCTGGTTACTTTTTCAGGTAGCCTTGGTACCTCAGATATTTTTGAGATGTCTCAGGTACATAGCCAAGGTACTGCAGGATGTAATTGCTATCATGGAACTTCCTGAGAACTTCCTAAGAACCTCTGTCAGGCACATCTGGGTGTATCACAGTCTAGGTTACCGCTGAAGTTTTCCTTCTTAGGTTTCTATGTGGTGTAGCTACATTGTTTCTTAATATTGGTCTAAGGATGCTTCAAGAGACACAGTTACACAGACTTTAAAATGATATTCATATTGTAATTTCTAGATTGCTGGATGGAATATACGAACTCTTCCTAAAAACTCCTGCTTGCAGCTATCAGTATGGTAGATTTTTTTATTATTATTTTGTCATACACCATTAGGATAGTGTAAAGCATCTGCTTGTATTAATATGCTAGTGAGATAAACTTAGATACTTAGCATGTTGTAAAGGTTACAGTTTTGCAACTATTGTAGTTTTCTGTGGGTGTACTTTTTTCCAGTTAATTCCCTACTTAGAATTCTTCACTATTGACTATTTTCCCACCGTTAGCTCTTTTCCATCAAAATTATTGTAGGACAGAGTATTTCAAGCCAAGATACTTGAAAAAGTTGCAGAGGTTTTGTCCTTTAAGTACTTCACCAAAACAGTACCTGCTTTCCCCCTGAGGAATTTCTGGAGGTGGCAGTACTGCCAGTTTAGGGACTGTGTTGTATAACCCCACTGGCACTCAGTGTTTCAAGTGGTTTACTTATTGTTAGATTTCTGTTTGTTTGCATGTTCACGTGACTTGGAAGATAAATATTTCTCTCCAGCTTATACATTTATCAGATGTCTTAACACTGACCGGAAACACACTCACAGTGTTTTAAATATAAACAATGACATTTGTCTCAGCCTGTTGGTCATTGGAGTCTGAAAATATTTTTTTATGTAACAAGTCAGTTGTGTCTTTTGTTATTTCAAACAAGTTGGAGCACATGCCCCTTCACAGCAGACATGCTTCAGTTTTAGTTAACTTTTGTTATGTAATGGGATCATAATATCAACTAAACTTGGCTATTCAGTTTATGTGTTATTTTTGGATAACTTGTTTTCAAATCCAGAGTCATGCTGTTCACTCAGCCTAGACCCCCCCATGGTCTGATTAATTGTACTTTGTTACCTTCATTTAATTATTTCTAAATCCAATTTAAACTTGCTCTCCTCTTTTCTTGAACTCTGACAAAGTTCAGTTGAAGCTCTTTGTGTCAATAACACCAGTATTCAGAGTCAATGGCTACATTACCATCTTACCAGGAATTCTGGTTTTTTTAGAATTATTATTTTAGAATTATTCTCTTGGCTATATCTGGTTTGTAATTATTTGAACATCATTTTATGATATCCAGTATAATAAATATTGTACTATTTTATGTAACTCTTTAAATAGCTAGAAGTATAAATCATCTACAAATACAATTTATGGAAGTAAAAGAGTTGATCAGAGGCATTTAACTTTGCCCAAGTAACAACCTCAGCTAAGACTACACAGACAGGCTCTTCGGAACATTTGTAAGGAAGAAAAGCTGAAGAAATGTAAGCAAAAATTTTCAGTGTAGTTTAAAACATCTCTTCACTAAAAAAGCCATAGTTAGTCACGATTTTTGCCATTTCTGACTGTCCTCAAAACCCATCTTCTGAAAGATCTTTTCAAGTTGTGAAGTTACGCCTTCGGAATTTTAAATGCTTTCTAAAATTCCCATGCATTTTCCTGAAAAGGGGAAAAAAAATTGAAGTTAACATGCGAAATACTAACTGAATATGAAGATACTTAAATCAGAAAAAGCTAACAGTGCCTGGTGTTGATAGCACTTAACAAAAACCCCATGAACCAACGGTAAAGAATTCAGCTCTACTTGTAGACTTCTCATAGGTTTAGATCCTTGCCTTGTGATTCTTACAGTGTAAGACACTAAAGTTATCCTGAGAACTTGCCTTGAAGTCCCATGTTTTTTAACACACACGAAAAAAGTATGGCACTACTAAAAATGATGACCAGTAGGAGGTGTAAGGAGCCAGAGAAACAATCTGGGTGTAGTTCAGTCTTTGCTGAGCTGTAACACTGCTGAAATGCTACCCCATGGTCACTGTGCCCTTTTAGTCTAGAAGGTCATTTTGATGAGTAGCAGCATCACCCTTCAAGCTTTTATGCCTTCATACACTCTGGGTGGTTTGCCACAAGGATGAAGAGCACATAAGCACAAGCTTCTGGTACAGGTGCTACCTTGTGCAGCAGCAACTCATCTGCAGTGAGTAAATGCACACCAGTCTGCCACTTGCAGCTTCAGTCTGGAGTAACAGCAGCGGTAATTACTGCAGTTAATCATATCAAAGTAATTAATCCTACAGTTTGAACACCAAGATGCTTATCACTGATGCATGGAGTCATTCATACCTCGTAAAATTACTGTGCTTTACTTGATGGTGCATGTACTGCATCCCACACAGACCCACTACTTACAAGAGTAAGATCATTAGTCATCATGGCCATAATTTACTACACAAGAACTAGAGTGCTGTCCTAAATCCAGCTACTATTAGTACCACAATTACAGAAATCAATATTAAACCATTTCCACATTTAGTAGGTTTTTTTCCAAGTGTATGAAGGGTGCAGAATAGTTCCAAAGCAATTCATAAAGCGTGTTAAGAAAGAATTATGCAGAGGGACACTGGCTGACTTGCTCAGCTAGCTCACTGTCACAGGCCCCTCCCATTATACTAAATTATCATTTTGCTACTAACTGTTGCCACTGCAGCTGGTCCAAAATACTATCAGAACTAAATAACACTTTAAACTGGGGAGAGGAAATCAGCACCACAATACTGCACATTCATCTCTTCCATATAAGCCACTCAAGCACTGGCTGGTTCCAGGTTGCGAGGCAGAAGACTCAGCACAAGAGAAAGAACCATGTGTTACAGGGTAGGGCTCTGAGCCCAGAGTTTAAACTGAAGCAATTCAGTTCCCTTTTCAAAATTACCTGATTCTCAGACTGAAAACAAGCACCAGCTCTTCTGAATTCTGCTTCCAGTATTTCCACACTCTCAATTTGTGAATTCATGCTAATAAGAAAGAGAATTGGTGTTTTTCTGAAGAATATTTGTCATCTAACCAGGATAGCCGTACCATACATGCTCCTTCCAGTATGGTAAAGATTTATACTAACCTAGTTTGAACCAACACATCAAGATGAACATTCTTTCAAAGGTTGTTCCTAAAGCTCTATCAGCAAAAAACCCCCACCTCATAATACAACACCAGGTAGTGTAACTGTTACAGCATTAAGCAGATGTTATTTAAAAAGCATTCTTCTGCCGCAAACGACCACCATTTCTCCTCTAATTTTCTAGAATTATATTGCAGTCTTCATTAAAAAAAATGCAAACTCAGTAATCTTTCCTTCATGCATTCTTCCAACTCACCTTGTTAGAAGTCAAAGTGCTTTTTGATTCAGTAATAACTTCTGTGGTGACACTGCACTGTTTAGCAGTTACGATGGTTTTATTGCAGGGTTAATAAACAGAATATAAATGACAAGGGAAACAGCTTTTATTTTAGCAACTTCTCAACAGTAAGAAGAAAATGAGGAAAACAGAGCACAGACTTTATTTGTATTTACTAATGCTTTCCTTAAGTTTACTTTGGAAAGAGAGTCTCTCTTGTCTTCAAACTTCAAAATATTTCTGACCAATTTGTTAGAATTTTAAGACAGGTTAAGTCACAAGTATAAATTAGCTCCCAGTTTAAAAATATTACATAAAGTGCTCCTTCCAGGATTTGTTCAGCTCAATGAATGATTTTTATTTAAGCATTTAAAAAAACAGTATTTTGTTGAGCAAACACAATAATCAGATAAATAATATTTCAAACATCAGTACAAACTTCATTTACAAAACCTTTTCAGAATTCTTCTGAAAAAGAGTCTTCAGCTGATAAAAATAAAATCTATTAATTACCCTGAAAACCAGACAGGTATAACCAGGATCCAATCACTGGACAGTATTATTCCTGTGGTAAGATTTAGTTCCTTCTTTCCTTTCACATTCATCCATGTGAGCACATACTTTGCTAAGTAAATATGTGGCTATACAGATTCATATAAAAAAATTCTTTTAAAGGACCTGTCAGAAATTTCAATTCCATCTTTTCAGTTAAGGAAGCAGGTATACGGATCCACAGTTTTAACAGAACGCACACGTGGAGGGCATCACTTTCGGAAGCGTTTGAACAGCGGGTGGATGTGTTTATTTGTAGATGCCTTACTCCGTGAGGAGTGGTATTCCATGTAAACAGTGTCATCTGCTCCAGACATCGAGCTCATTGTGCCTGTTCGACGGGACACCTGCAGGTACAAGGAGAATTGGCACGTTCTTAGTGTGTGATCAGACAGACCAGCTCTAACCTACTGACACCCACTGGCTACTGGGCAGCACTGCCCACTGAGTGACCCTAATGCCAAAAAGCCAAACAAGTTCTTCTACTGAACAAAAGTGGCCCTTATGCTTCTGCACTCTGGGCATGAGGAAATGAGAGCATGATTCAAGGAGCATAGTGCCACACACAAAAAAGTATATGCTGTGACATATTTGTGTCCTAAAGTTTTTAAAAATATTTTCATATTTGCATGTGACTTAGGAGATATACCTGAAGATCTGTAACAACAGATGTGTCATCTTCTCCTTCAAATATGACAGAGGACATTAATTCCATATCAAATTTCTTCCTAGTGCTCAAAAAGTGAATTATTCCAATAGCTAAAAGCTAATGCAGCTTAAAAAAATAAATCTGTTCTCTAATGTTTCATAAAAGATACCAGGTCTAATGCTGTCTAATGACAGCTGTCTAATTTCCATTCAGTTCTGTGTGTAATGCTGTCTAATGACAGCATTACACACAGAACTGGATGGAAATTAAATGGTCCGGTTCTGTCCCATCTGTGGACATCCTTTTCAGAGAATTCATTACCTGAGCTGACTTTGAACCATATTCTCCAGCAACTACTTCCTCCTCAGCATCCAGATCGGATGCTTGCAGGACTTTCTGGAGAAGCTGCTGCTGTTCTTCTTTGGTTGAAAATGAAAGTTCTTCTTCCTCCATGCCTGCCAGCTTTGTTATTACCTAAGAAATAGAGCACAGTACAACGTGAGGGCTCTTCCTCCTCATTGTTAGCTATTCAAAACCAAGACAAGGATTTCTGATTCCATATCCTGTTGGAACTGTCTTTGACTTTTATTAATGGTCTAAACAGCTTAACACTACAGACAGCACAGATACATATAAAATCTTACTCAGTGGTGTACATATACATACATATAGCTGGAAATGAAAAATACAAAGCTTTGGAGGAAGAAAAAAGAAAAGAAAACAGAAAAGCTCTGGGCAAATGGATGTTAGCTAAACAAAGCACATATATTTCAGATGCGTATTCAACTCACTGTAAGGTCAGCATCACACTGTGGGCTCTAGAATTGTCTGGTTTAAGAATTAGTACTTTAACAAAAATAATCCACTAGCTTTACAGAGACTGAGACTTTTAGCAGTAAACATTCAGGAAAATATGGGGGGAAAAACCCTAACAAATTGAGATGTACCGTCAGTTGCTGACAGACAGTGCCACAACCTGCAACAGAGCATGAGCAGCAGAGAAAAATTACTCCACCCTTTGACTGTTTAGATATCAAGTAACTTCGGTTTGGTTTGTTCTCCTTGAAATTCCTAGTAACTCATCTGAAAACTACGGGTGCAAGGCACATGCCATCTACTGGCAGTGCAGGGCCATGGACTCCATTAGCTGACAAACTTTTTCTGAAGAACTGAAAAGCTCTCGAGCTTCTGTTATAAAGCTTTACAATAGACACCTTGGTTTCACAGCTAGAGGCATTTTGAAAAATCTCACAGTAATTTTTCCTCCATTCTGTAAACACATGTTTATACATAACAATCAGTTTTTCCACTGTTTCCAACCTGACAAGGTTTTGAAAAGGACATTCTAATTCCACCACTGATCATCTAGTGTTTCCCCTCCGCATCTTTTCTGCTTACCTCTTGAGTTAATACAATTAGAAACTAATTACCTCAGCAGTCTGGGCTGGATCTGATCACAAAGACTGGTTAAAAAATATAAATACAGTTTAAGGTAAAACAAATCCACAGTAGCTGCAAAGTACTGTTTCTAAAAAAAATGTCCAAGGTTTAAGAAACCATTTACAAAAGTGATCTGTGCTACCACATGGATAAAGGAACACTATGGTCCTTCTTGTTTGTTTAGAAGGATATGTGCTATGATAATCTCAAAAATAACCCAAAAGGTGTCAAAAAAACAATTTTAAATTGAATTAGCCTCTTTCCAGTTCTGTTTGCAAAACAGTGCTAACATGATTCATAGAATGGAAAGAATTCTCACTGCATCATTTTTTAAGCTGTCCAAAAAAATGCCACGTTTAAAGTTATCCCCAACTCTTTGATATCCAGAGTTCTTCTGCTTTTGGTTTAAAATTTATCCTACATTCAGTCTCTAAATAAAAACACAATGCAGTGACTAATAAAACTGTTTAGCTAACAAAAAAAACCCACTAGCAGTAAACTTCAAGCACTAAATTGTGTTGCTAAGACTGATATTTAAGAAGCAAAGACAAAATAAGTTATTTAGCAAAAAAATATTACTCCAGTGTTCTTTGTGATGAAAGGCAGAGAATGGAGCTATTGAGACTTGGCAAGAGAAACTAAGTGCTAAACAAAAAGTGAAAACTGTTACCCTTTTAAAAGAGTAATGAATTTTTAGTAATTTAGGAACAAAAATTCTGAAGGAGAGGACATCAGCACTGAAATAATTACCTAAAGAAGAGGTAGAGTCTCCATATTTGGAAGAATAAGAAGGCAGACATCTACTGGGAATGATTATACATATAGTTCATCCTTGCTTGGAATGAAGCAAGTTTCTTCCAGCCCTACTATTCTTTGATGCCAGCTATGACTAAGTTTGGCAAACAGAAGAAAATAGACATTGTTCCTAAACTGCAAATAAAGAACATTCCAGTACTGGTCAGCTAAAATGTTGCTGAGATTTTCACCTATAAAGACTGTGACTTGTCTGTTTTGGTGTAAGGGCCCCTTAAAGCTCTTTATGGGCTGCTCCTTACAGAGCCTGCCTGTTGTGTTCTCTTTAGCCACTAGGAAAAAGATTTTCTCCCCATAGTGAAATCCTGGTCTGACGCTAGAGCTCTTTGAAAATTATTTGTGACTTCTGAAGATTTGGAAGTTGTCTAAATTGCTGTTGGCCACTATGACAACAACAGCCAAAAACACTGCTTTATGCACAGCCAGTATGATAATCTGCAATGGGAGTCCTGCACAGATGGACAACTGAACAGGAAAAAAATCAACCAACCATGTAAGGGATGTGTGCTGCACTCCAGAGGGTGCCTGGCTGGAAGTTAACACTCACCTTTCTAGAAGCTGTACTGAGCTATTTGTATCTGTCCCCACAGATGAAAAAACAACACTGGAACAGTTCTTGCTTGCGAGAAAAACCTCCATTAATGCATTCCACAACCAGAGTTCTTAAATATTTGATCTAATACTAACATGAATGAATATGAAAATTAGGCTCCAAGTATAATAAATGGCAGGGCCAAGTTACCTTGAAGCTGTAACCCTGATCTACAAGGAACCGTTGCCGTTTTGTTGAGTATGCCATTTCCTGAGTGTCTTGGGATACAAGAGAATAAAAAAAGGCATTGTATTCCTCTGCAACCATGCCTAGGAGACAAAATAATTCAGTGATTAGTTCCACTTGGAACAATGTAACAAAGAACAAAAAAGGAATAAATGCTAAAAATAGGTGTTTAAATAAGTTGTCTCCACGAAAACTATTTGCAAAGTTTAGCTGCACCCAGACCTTGCATAAACTGATTAACACAGCATAGGAACTCCTACTCTTGTTCTTAATAATTGAGAATAGGTGAAAAAGAAAAAAAGGAAAAGGAAATGCAAATTAACACAATCATACAGGTGCTCTGAGAAGAACTTGCTTCTTTATTCTGCTAGGCAAAGTGAAAGATAAAATTATTTTTAAGTCTATTATGTAAAGAAGCAGGCAAAAGCAATGCATGTCAAAAAAGCTTAATAAAAAGAGACAAAGGGAAAGTTTAATCCATGTAAACCAAAGACTGCAGTGTTTTTGTATTAAAATAAGTAAGACAAAATACTTAGCTAAGAATTCATAGGGCTATCTGAAGTCCAGGATGTACCAGGGCTGCTTAGCATTTATTTTTTTTAACTTAATTTTCTTTCAGCTTTCCTTTTTCCTTTGGAAGTTTTCCCATCACTAAGCTTTACTGACCCAGAAGATGCTTCAAATATTCATTCACTGGTATGTAGGCATACTCTCTTTGACTAAAACATAACCCAAGGAGGATATAAAGAAACACCAAGAACATCCAGTGTCTCTGCTGCTCTAGGATACTATGATCCAAGGCCCAGAGCCCAACCACCATCTCCTTTACCTTTTTTGGCTCTCAGCACTCGTCCCAGCCTTTGAGCCTCCTGCCTTCGTGAGCCACCATGGGATGAAATCTGGATGAGAACATTGGCTTCCGGCAGATCGAAGGATGTGTCACCCACCTATAACAGAGCAACAGCCTCTAAGCAGGATCTTAATTCCACATATCACCAACAAACAATAAATACAAAGCACACCTTTCTTTGTGAGCTGCAATATGAAGATGTCAAATGCACACCGTGCATGTGTAACTTAAATAAAGTTGACTCTGAAAACAGGTATGAGGGTGCAGCGCATGTCCTCACTTACCTTGGAAATGAAAATAGTGTTGATTTTTGGATTGTGCTTGAAGTTTTGTAGAATTTGCATTCTTTCGCCCTGTGCAGTAGGGCCATATATATAGGGTCTGAAAAGAACAAAACATATGCAAATGAAATAAATTCAAGATTTCTCACTCATTTTTTATGAGGTACCATGGCAGGGAGAACAGTACACATTTGAACAGATACAAACCCAAAACATTTTGGTACAGCTTTCAGTTTACTTTTAACTTGTTTGGCTCTTCATGGCAGCTGCTCAGTGGTTTGTAGAACCCTCTGCAGCAACCCAGTCAGCCAGAAATTCTGACTGTCACAAATGTTTTGCAATTCTGAGCACCAATGAAGCTGTATATAAACAGATAGAATACATTTGCTAAGCCTACATGAAAGACTGAAGGCAGCTGTTAAAATAAAGAGATTTTTTTCCTCAAATGTACTGAGTTAGCACAGCGACAGCTGCAACCTTTGCTTCCTATTTAAACACTTGAAAATCCAGGCTTCTCTATCAAGGATACAGTGAGTGTCATAAACTGGGGCTGGATGTTGTTCTGGGAAAATTATTGTTGCTTTTAAAGCTAACCTCTTGCCCCTTCTAATACCTTCTGGGCCTAAGAACAAGGTCCCAAACATTCCATGAGCAGCTCACAGCGGCATTTCACCTAAGGTTTCTAACATTTGACAATGAATCACATGGAACAGTCAGTATCTCAGTCCTGAAGGTTCACACAAACTCTCAGTTGCCCACAGACTTCATGAGTAACTTGGACTACTCTGGATTTCCCAGGGTCTGGCTGTTTTCAGAACAGAGCTGAAAAACTAAAAAGCTTGAAACAGCAAAGCCCCCCCCACACACACACACACAAAGGCATGCAGGACAGCACTGCTTTGTCATCTGTTGCACTACTTTTCCAAATGCTGGTTAACAAGCAGTTCCAAACAACAGGAATCAAGTTCTACAGTTTCTATTTTGTTCACATTTCCATAGGTTATTTCTAACACAAGGAACCAAGTTCAAATTTTTCATTTAACATTTAATATTGCACATACATGAATGGCAGCTGAATATAAACATGCAGTGCATAGTACTAAGGTTTTCTATTCTTATCAACTAATTCTTGTGCATTGGTTCCTCTTACTGTCTTTACTACAAACTTTATTCTAGTTTGGGGGTTTTTTTGCAAAAAATCCTAGTCACTTCTAATCTAATTTTTCTATTTAGTGTACTTAACCAGGTATTTAGAAAAATACAGCTAAAAATTAAAGGTGGCAAATGAGTTAACTCTGAAAAAATACCATTATTACTCAATTAGTAGCATTCACTAATATTTTAAGTCTCCTTTTAAATTTCATTTATTATTTAGATTGTAATGGTTTTAATCCCCAAAACTTAAATGGTAGATTTAAACTGAAACTAAAGCATTTGTGAGCCTTTCTTTTCTTAAGGTCACCAAGAAGGGATTCAAAGACGTTTTATATTAAGAACAGAAAAACCCCAAGCTCCTGGCTATCAATCCTCCATTTTAAAATGCCCAGATTCTACTTGACAGTGATTCATTGACACAGATCTAAGTACTTTCCTGAACCTAGAAACATTCAATGCTAGATGGATTTTTTTTTAATTACTCATTTTCCTCACTGCAAAAAGACATTTGAGGGATTTGAAAAGACAGATACCTCTCCCATTAACTGACAAAACCACAGAGGCACAGTCCTTCAGAAACAGTGATTTAAACACAGTTCTAACACCAGTAAAAAGCAGCCAGCACATGAACTCTTCTATACTGGATGACAGACTCATGACAGACGAAAAGCTGGCTAAGCAAATTTGAATTCTATACCCCCAAAAATTACAGTCAAAATAATTCCTGTCATGTGCATGGTTTTTCCCTGATGGTTCCCCAGGACCAAAGGAAAGGGAGTTAAGGGAGGAGTCAGCGGTAACAGCCAGACCGTGGCTATCTCTCTGTCCATCCGGGAGCCCACCCACCCTGCATGCTTCCATGAGAAGTGCAGTGGGAACTGTGCCCCGCCCTCTGCACGGCACTCACCCCTAGGAGCTGAGCTGCTCTCCTCAGCACACGTGTAATTCCTGCCCCACCCAAAACAACAGTTCCCTTTCTTTTAGCTGCTCACAGCAAATGATGATACAAACATCTCTGGTTAAAACAAAGACTCCCTCACCTTCATCCAGCACTGCAAGCCTCCTTTTTTGGTAACACTGACAGCCAGATAATCTGGAGCTCCATGAATGATGAGAGAACACCAAAAGGGAGCACCTACTATTTCTTCAACTGGTTTTCCTGCCACGCTTCTGTTGCATCTACCCCACTTACAACTGCTGTGCTATGTAGCATCACCCCTCCCAGCATGCCCTTTGCTAAAGGCTTTGTCTGTGGTGCACTGAACACTGCTAGGGGCATTCCAGAGGCATCATTACAGCTAATCTCTGTCCAGACAGATTAAAAAAATTATGAAAGAGACCATAGGTGTTGGAATTCATCCAGCACCATTAGCTTGGCTTGCTCTTTGATGTCAGAGCATGCCAGCACCACACGGCTCTTAAAATACACTCAGAACTGATCATGAATTTTGGAAGTTGGAAAATGGAATTTGGAAAGTGTAAGACGTGTTTTGCTAAGGAGTACTGCTGAAATTCCTAGACATTAAATCATACACCTTCCAAATGCCCCACGGCTTTCAGCAAGCAAGACACTCTTTGGGTTTGTCAAAGAACAGATGAGGCCAACTTCTATGCTTATGTTCCCCAATAATCTCTGTGCCTGATCCTGGCAAACTCTCCCTGATCATTCATACCCAAACCCTACAAACACACTGATGCTGATCCCTCATTAAACTCTATTTGTACAACCTTCCATAACTGCACCCATGTTACAGGCATTTAAGGTAGCCAGGAGCTCTCAGGAGAAATATACTCCTTTTGTTTATTAAACAATTACAACAGTTCTAGGCAGTGTACTGGTACAGCACACATCCCCAGAAAACTTGTCTTAGTTTTTTTAGACAGGGTTGAGACCTTTTGACAGCCTCAAGAGGAAGGCCCTGGGTCCCAAAAGACCTTCAGAGATCCAGAGTGTGCATATTTGAAAACCTATGTCTCAGAGACAGGGGAAGCTACCATTCATCAAACAGTTCTAGTGATATTTTTAGAAGTCCCTCCTTTTTCAACTGGATCATGATGAAGATGATGATAATAACAACAAAAATAATAACAGACGGAGAAATCCTGTCCTTAACAGAAATACCGGATGTAAACTTCTCTGAAACAAGCGCTAAACAGAGATTCTTTTCAAACTGTTCTACACAGAAATAATGTTGCAGTGCCAGTAATATCCATCCAAAAATACCCTCCTGAGCTCCTTTTTATACAGGAGGATTGGAATTACAGCATTACAAGAAATATCAAAGACTGTTGAAAGCTATGAGATTGCAAGGAAATTTTCATGGAAGGAGAAAAACAACAGTGCCATCGTTGGTTGTGAACACTTACTTCCCAAGTCTGACTGCATATTCCTTCAGTGCAAACACATTGTCAGCAAATACGATGATTTTGTCATTCCGTCGCTCATGAAACTTAATCAGGAACTGGCAGGCTCTGAATTTATTTGGGTTCATGGTGTACAGCAGTATCCTTTTCTTTGTTTTGATAGCTACATATTCTCTGTAAAATTCAGGTGACATCGGGCACCAGACCTACGATTAGAAAACACACACACACAAATTAACCCTCCGTTATTTACTCATTTTATTCCAGTGGGAATAGAAAAAATATTGGGACGATAATGGATTAGCACTTCCTGTATAGCGCAGACCACAGGTTTTAACACAGTAACTTCTGTATCAAAATGAAAGCAACCAGTTGGTGTAGTCTCCAGCACTGCCAAAATCTGTTTAACCTCATCAACATTTCAGCCTTCTGAAATGCTTTGGCATTGAGATCAAAGACAGAAATAGGCAGTGGGACTGGAACAAGACTGAAAGACAGTTCCTTTATGTTTCATACTTAAGTAATCTAGTGAGCGCTACTACTTGTTTGAGAGCAACCAAAGGAATGAACTGTCTGTATCATTTCCCTGTCACAGAAGTCAAAGCTTTTTCCATAAAAATTTTTATCCATATTCTGAAAGCTGAGACACATTTAGTCTTCATTACAGAACAAATTTACCAATTTTTTTTCATATACCCACAAAGGAGTGACCTTTATTTTAACAGCTAAAGTCTAGAACTTCCAAAACACTAGGAGTGATTAGAAGTTTTCAACATAGTATCATAGTACTCCACAAGTCTAGGCTTATTTTTTCTACTGTAGCATGAAAATAGAAGAAATTATGAAGTTTAAAATTTTATGCCAATGATATTATCCTATCAATAGTATATAATCATATGATCCACAGGGCATACAATTTAGAAAACATTCACTCTGCTGTATATGGGTTATTCCCCCATATCTATATTAACAAAATACTGCAGAGAAAAGTCTCTTTAATAACCACCATTCAGCTGAGGAAGTTAAGTGATAATTTGCAGTTTATTTAAACATGAATTGTTCCATACTGTTAATAACTAATTTTTTGTTTCAAAACATTTTTTCCAGTGAGTTAAATGCTAGATTATGCATTTTTCATTCCTTGACTACGTTAAAAATAAATTTATGCACTGAATAGGCTCTGTTGTTATCCTGTGCTGTCTGAATGAAAGACTTAAAACTTTTGAATCAGAAGTGAATTATATCAAAGTGACAATGAGATATGAATACTGAATATCTGACTGCAGTAAAAAATTTCATCTATTGCTCAATACCTCTTACTACATGGCAAACCCAATATATTTTGTATTTGCATTCTCTTCTGGATTCGAAAATGGGTAAGATCTACTTCTCATCCCAGTGATATCTTCATTTTTACATTTTGCAAGACACACACTCCAAGCCAAAAATTTAGTACAGCTGCTCAGAAAGGGATTATCTGTAAATTACAAAACTTTGAAAATGCAAGTAAAGAACAGGTTTGTTGTATTCTTCTAAACTTTGTGTAACTTTTTAAACTGTGCTGTTTGTTCTTTTTTAGAGCAGTGGAAGAGCAGCACCCACAATGACCATGACCTGCCCTGTCAGACATCTGCACTGCCCTCTCTGGCCACCTGGAGAGAACTGTGCTCCAAGAGCAAACCAGACACCTTTCCTGGCTGTAGAGAACAAGCCAAGTTGACTAAAGATGCTACTGCTCGATAACACATCAAGAAATATACAATATACAAATATACAATGAACAAATATACAATGCAGTTGTGCATGTATTGGACTTGTTATTTATCAGCCATCAATTCTGGGGTTTTTTTATGATTTGGTTTTGGTATGCCATCTAATGTCAGTTCAAAATATTGGCCTAAAGAATATAAATGTGCAGAATTTTCCCATCATTCACAACAAAACACAGCCCATGCTTCACTTTTCAATGACTAAAGGGCAGTTCAGGGATTGAGAAGAATTCTGCTCACAAGGCAAAACTACCCAAAGTGCCTAAATGGGTAACTCTGAATTTGAGGACTGGTTACTCCCCCTTCAACCTAGTTATTTTCTAGGTGCCCTTCACTTGCATTCTGCAAGTTCAAAACACTGGGTTTTTTCCTTCTGCAACCTCCAGTTTGCAAAGTGTTCAAAAAGGATGACAGCTGACCTGCATCTGCATCTTTTATTCCAGTACTAGAGCTAGGAAGAATTGCATGAAATTAGCAAGACAGGCTTAAAATAAACCACAAGAACAGTAACAATAACAACAACAAGAAGACAAAAAACCAAAACAACAAAAAGACCAACACAGAAAATCCCCACAAACAATGGGGAAAAAATTCCCCCAAAACCCAAAGAGACAAGAAACAGTTATGAAACTACCATAGCACGTTGTAGCTGCTAAAACTTTCATTCAGTCAGAGTCTGGATAAGTTCATGAAAAAGCAATCTACTGATATTTACACAGGAACCACGTACAGCTTGTAAATAATGGAGAGCTTGGAGACATGACAGGAAAAGTAACACATACGTTTGCCCTGTTTTTATACTCTTCCCTAAGTATCTGCATTGTCAATTATTAGAGCCAATACATTAAGTCAGACTTTTAGCCTGACTCAGAAATTACTTCAACATCCTAATGTGCCTGTGTGAAAGACTTCCACTTCTCTGATACCAGATTTTTCTCTCACCCATATGCTGGAAAGAACAGAGTTCACACCATTATATTGGAAAGAAATGGTGAGATTCAGTCCTATGTTTTCAAGTTTCACCCTCATACATTCAGGTTTGAAATAAGCAGGTGTTTTCTTACGTTTTTTAAAATTTCTACTACCCTTCTTTGTTTTAAGAGTTACAAGAATTTTTCTCAACAACTACAGACTGTCTACCAGGTGCTGTCTCCAGAAAGCAGGTTCCAGCACAGCACCTGATGTTACACTCATCATAACACGACGTTAAGCTACCGCAGAGAACTGACTTTAAGATACAAAGTCAAATAAGAGAACATGAATGTCAACTGCATCAAACCAGGTCTACAGCAGTGCACTGTTCACATTTCCAAATGCTGACTGCAACACAGCTGATCAAGCACCACAATCCCCACAAACAGAAAGAGTGCTGAAGTCACTCCAAAGAACATGTGGCTACTGGATTTGTCCCATGTTCATACTGACCTGCGACAGCCTTGCCTAAGCTACAAAATAAATGAAAAGTCATAAGGGCAGCTGTTTTTCCCAGTTAAATACTTATACTTTTATACATCTTCCTTAAAAAAAATAACAAAAAGTTATAAGCATACTAAATAAACACTAGAAGTACCAAAAAGCAGAGCATCACCTCAGCACACTGGACTTTAGCAATGTAGCCACTGTTCTGCAGTTCCATCCAGTTGGCTTCATAGAGCTTTGGTCCAATCAGGAAGTTCAGGTCAACAATTTTATCATCTTCTCTGACCAGGGTAGCAGTCAGCCCCAGTTTACAGTGAGCTTGTACAATAGTGAGCACACGTCTGAACATTTTTGCTAAGAAATGCAAGACAAATTTTTTGTTTACTTTCCTGAATGGTTTTAGAAGACAAATACTGCAACTTAAAAAAAAAAACAAACAAACACTTTCATCAACTCCTGAGCACAGAGCAAGCACAGCATTGGGAAATTGTATCCCATTTCACATACACTCCTAACAAATCTGTCTTACAGCAAAACTTCACACTGATTGCACCTTTAGTTTGCATTGTCAGTGTACTCTGAAAATCCATGTAAACCTGAAATCTTTATTATTTCACATTCCCCAAAAGAAAATTAATATATTCAGAGGTAACATGGTTTAGTTTAGGTCTATATTATTTCCTAGAAAGGACTATGACACAAGGATTTTTGGCTGATTGCCACATTCAGGACTTGTAGGATATGGCAGAACTACTCATCTTTAGTATTGCTAGAGATCACAGAGATGCCATACCTTCATTTTTATGAAACCAAGAAAGAACAAAAGTGACAGAACAGTGCCAGCACTGTGCTGCTTTAATAAAATGGCAGTTAATCATCAAGGTCTACTTCTGAAACCTATTATTTCTGTAGACATCAAATTATATTCAAATGAGAATAAGGTATAGCAGCTAACAGAATCCTGGGTGGTATTTTTAGCCAGCATTATTCTACAGACACTTTAATACTACATTATTGCTTTCCAGTAGAATAGATCTCAATTACATAGTAATTTCAAAGACAATAGCTATTTCTGGATGGTAATTATTATAGTTATTCAGACTATATTGAGCAGAAATAGATATTAAAAGCTAGCCTGCAGTGCCACTGCATCTCAGAAGAAAATAAGGCAGATTAATTCCTCTCCTGTTCAAACATAGCACAATTATACAAATGTAATTCATGTATTTTAAGAGCACTTTATCAACCTGCACATAACCTGTACTCTACACTGCCATTATAGAAAACACAGTGTCCAATTTGAAGGATTTCAGAAAACTAACGGTCAGCTAAACTGCATAGTATCAGGGGAAAAAAAAGAAAAAAGAAGTAGAACGAAGCAGATTACTGGTCTCAAAACCCTAAGCCATGGGTTTACTCACTACATGAATCAGGCAAAAATCAGCAAAAAAACACCACTTCTGAAAGAGCAGAGTGACATTAACATGGCATGTCATACAAAAGGTTTGCAGGCCCTTTCCTTACCAGGGATAGTGTGTACTTCATCAAGTATCATAAGGCCCCACTCTTGACTTTTAAGCCACTCCATTACTCTTTCTGCTTCCCAGGACCTTTTTGTCGTGTGCCCCAACATGGAATATGTGCTGATGGCAACAGAACAGCCAATGGGCTTGTCTTTGGCATCAGAGGTGAACCGACAGATCTGGCTGTCATCGATGGTGGACCACATCTTGAACTGGGCCTTCCACTGCTCCACGGACACTGCAGAATTCCCGAGCACCAGGCACCGCTTGCGGACAGTACATGCAGCTGTCACCCCAACCAGAGACTTGCCAGCACCTGCAGGGCAAGAGCAGTGACATTCATTAGTCATCTCTCAGGTAGAGAGTAGGAGGCAAACAGAAGAGCAGAGGAGAACTGTGAGAGGATATGAAATCATGCAAGGACAAGTTCCTTGTTGTTTCTTTGCTGCAACAATCTTAAAGAAATGGAATACTTGTTTCTAAAAAAAAAAGAGTGGATTGTCTACTGGACACATAACTGCATTTTCTCAAGAAAATAATTGTAAACAACGGCTTTGACAATCAGAGGCAATCATTTTTGATGCTTTTTAATTTCAAAAGCATGTTAAATTACAGGTGGCTAAAGAAAGCTTCCCCAGAGGTGATCTACTCTGTCTCTCCCAGTTATGTGCATTCTCCCACAAAGAAGTCCTTAGATCTTCCCATTCCTCCTTCACACTTCTTTTCCATTGCTTCCCATACGTTGTCCCAGCCTGCACATTCCTCATTTCTACCTCAATCTCCCCTGCCCAAAACTTGTGCACATGAGCTCTTTTCTTCCTTAGAACCCTCACCACCTTATGCCACATTTGTATGCACAGCTCCACCCCGTCTCCCTATTCCTAACCAAGGAACAAATGATGCCAATGCCAACAGCTTTACATTTCACTGGCAGATGAGCAGAGCTGACAAGAGGGTGCAGTGAAAGTGTGAATGGCAACCTGAAGGTACCACGGTCACCCACCAGCTCCAGCTCCACAGTCCCTGCAGGGACGCTAACACAGTTCTGTTAACTGGTTCTCCCTCAGCACAGCCTTGCCACCTGCTCCTAAAACCCAACAGGACTCTGCACACTGGTACCAGAACAGTTCCTGCTGCTCTGTGAAATCCAAGAAGTTGTCATATTTGGAATTCCCTTTACCAAAGGCAAATAAAGAACAAAACCCCTGAGTACCAACATAGAAACTTACCACATGGCAAGACAATAACACCAGACCTGGCTCGTCCATTTCCAAACATCTTCCTTAGGCTTTTCTCTTGATAGGGCCTGAGGACAGCAGTAGGTTTCAGATCTATATTAATATCAGGATTCACGGAATCATTTCTGAAATCATATTCTGCCAGCAAGGGGTACTCCAAATGGATACAACGCTTCTGAAGTTCTTCAATCATCTCCTAAAGAGGAAACAAAGCTTCAGATGGTAAATTCTCCATATCTGAATTAATTCTTTCTTTTATTTTTTCCCTAGAAACAACTAGATGATATAGTACCAAGTGAAGTTACTTCTATTTTTTATGCTTATGAAGTCTGCAAGAGTTAAGGTTGATTCCAGAAACTTTATCTGTGATCACCCCTGCCCCCTCAAATATTTTAAATAATAGTCATTATTAGAGAGGCCTTTTTAGGCAGATGGAAGAGCATAATGCATTCATCTCGGATGTGTTGCTTATCTGGCAATGACTAAACTACACCCTGAAGTCCTACAACATTGAGCTCAGTAACAGACACAAAGGGTTCTGTGTGTTACACAGAAGGACCTACTAAAGCTGCACATCTGTTATCCTGAAAACCTCCATACCCTGGTATGGAAGTTATTCCACCACAATGACAGGCTGAGTCAATCACCAAGAGGTTGTTGGTTTGATTTGAGTGTTTTAAAACAAACAGAACATCTATTAAGTTATCTTCTTCTATAAATTCTTTTTCCCCCAGTAAGCCACCATTAGAATCACGAAGTCCAAAAACAACTTGAAAAATTCTACAAAAGCTCTCTGAAGGTCAAGCAAGGACTGTGCTCCAATGTCCAGCTCTCCTTCTTAAGTAATGAACTTGGAACCACCAAGAGTTCCTTCTGCAAACATGAATCACAAAACAAAAAACCTCTCTGAAAGCAGCCCTCCACTGAATTCTCGCTTGTCTTGCGCAGAGAAACGCTCAGCCCCATGGGACAGGAACCTCCCTCAGCCCCTGAACCTCTCTGGTCTGTGAGCACTATGCAGGCAGCAGAGGAACAACACACAGCCTGCCACCCCCTGTAGGAAGATTCTTCGATTTTGGAAGGCAAAAGGAAAGAAATGTTAATGACTCCCAGTGATCCCCCCTAGCAAACAGAGAGCCACAGCACTTCCCATTCAGTTCTCATGCTCACATGCAAGTCCTGGCACATTCCCCAAAGCTACAAATGCAGAGGCTAAAATACCATACCTGCTTGACTTCAAAAGACACTGTCTGTGTTTCCTCCTCCTCCTCCTCATCTTTGTCCATCTGTTCATAAAACTCAAATAAGTCAGCTGGGACATCTGGCTTATTCTGAGTATCTGTTCCCTGTGATGTTGATGGACCAAGGCCTCCTTCACTGGATTTGGCAATCTGAAATAGATGGACATGAATTTTCACCAAGGGTTTCATCAGAGACTTACTCTGGCCTCCCCCCCCTCACAAACTTATGCTCATTAATGTTGCGGGTAGAACTCGCTGATACAACAAACAAATAACCACTCCAATCTACTCAAGAGTTTATCTGCCTTGATCTCACTGCAGTAGTTTTAGAACATGCCCAAACATACCGCTGATTTACTCGTGAATGTCTCCGTAATGAGCTCTGTTTCTTCACCCTCAGCATTTCTCAGGCGACAGTCTTTAATTACGTGGTCTTGCAGAAGCTGCTGAATAACATCAGGGTGGGTACTTTCCACAAAATACCTAAAATTAAAGAACAAAGAAAAACATTTTTATGAACTAATCAACTCAATAACTCATAGGAAGAGTGGCAGAGATGCTTAAATACACAGTTGTCCCAGATGCACTCTTAAGCATCCAATCTTGGGGTGCTAATTTAAAAACAGAGACATTATGGCAACCAAAATTTTTAAAGATGCCTCATACCAAAAGCATCATGTACTTTGCAGCTATCCATCTTGCTCAAACGTTCTCTAACATAAGTGGGAAAACTCCAGCAGAATTGCCCAGAGCTCTCACATACATGTCTTATTTGTGACTGCGACACAAGTCAATTTTTTTGAGATTGAACTGAGGTGAGATTGTGAAAACACTGGATGTGGTGTTTTGAAGTCCTGTCTACAGCACCAAAAAAAGCACAAAAGACAAAAATCCAAAACTTCCAAAACACAAACCACCTAAAAATTTAAAACTAATGCATCCTGGAGATTCATCAATAATGATGCTGGTTTGAGATCATAGGTAAGATATGAGCCAAGAGAGACTTAAGTGGTATGAGAGAAATCTCAGAAACAAAAAAGCTTGCCAGTAACACCAGTGCTAGTTCTACCCAAAGCAGCAGGTTCAAAAAAGCAGCAGCACAAGCAGAGCATTAGATTATAGTCCCAGGGCTTATCTATGGCTGTCAGACCACAGAGAATTTAGGAAAAAAAAATAAAAGGAGAAAGAGAAAACACATGCAAGTTACAGACATGGTCTTCTGGTTCATGCTGTCTCCTTCCTTTCCCTCCCTACTGCAGAATCACAGGTTTAGATACATGAGCTGACCTCTCGAGGTCCCTTCCAGCATTGTCCTCTAGGAACTTAGTCACAAGCACCCACCTCTTGCCAGTGAATTTGCTTATCCTTCCTGAGTAACGGATTAAAAGTCAGAATACACAAGACTGCGGGACATTGTGAAAAACTTGTCTAACCAGGTTCATGTAAATTAGGAAGGAAGGAATGAAACAATGATCTGAAAACCTAAGGATATATTGCAAGTCCAAGCAATAAAGAAACAAGCCAGAATATCAAATTTGCAACCTACTTTAAAAAATATTACAATAACCAGCACTAGCTCAGGACATCCAAACTGAATTCACTGGCTAATGTATTAAATACTTCCAGCAGCTGTAAAAGTGATCCTGTACCCAGAGCTGCTACACTCAGCTGGGAGCTGTGAGACTCAAGAGCTACTGAGAGCACTCACTCACACACAGGTCTGTGTTTGAAAGGCTTCCTCTGCCACAAGAGTTAAGGAAGAAGCCACTCACCTGTTATGTTTCAGAACCAGCTTCACCTTCCCGTAGCTGACAGTACACAGCTACAAACAAACACAGCAGTCGTTAGGAACATGCAAAAGAGCAATTCCACGTTTGGGACCAAACGCTGCAATGGGTTTAGGGCTTTGTGGGGAAGCATGTTACCACAAAACATTTACTTGCAATGCTGTTCTGATCATGGAACAAATCTGAAAAGGTATTTTCAGAAGACGCTCACATCATCTCATGCAGGAAATCAGTCACAGGTATTCAGTTTTTATATCTAATTCCAATCTGCTTCCAAGACTGTGAGAACACAGTTACAGGATAAGGCAGGCTATGTCTTATAGTGCCCAGCTATTCCAGGCTGCTTCCCACACTCATAATCTTCCTCAAGTGCAAATCTGAGGAAGCTCCCCCCACGTACAATTCCTACTGGCTAAAAGTATCTACACAGACACTTGGATGTATTTTTTTGTAAAAATGTATAAACCCCACACAGAATATATTATGGAAATAGTGTATGTGCAAAAAAAACACTTTAGAAGAAGACAAAAGATAACATTCTCTTGAAACAGTGACAGAATATGACAGTTAAAAACAACGAATAATTAAAAAACAATAAATCAATTAGGCAGAGGCAAAAAGAAAGGATTTCATTAGTAGCAACAGATGTACTTCCAATGCCAATAAAACAGCCTTACCTTGATAAACTGAATTATTCCATCTGGGACACCAGTCTTGCTCAGTTTTTGCAAATACTCGGTGATATCACTTGTCTGTAAACCGACACTGACTGCAGCATACAGGGAGTAAGCAGTCAGCTTGTACTCGTGAATGTGGGTGGGTCTGCACACAGGCTCAGCAATGGCAACCAAAAAGTCCTGTGCATATTTGTAAACTGGAGAAAACGCTTCCAGAAAAATATGGCCATCAGGAGCCTGTAGAAATAATAAGAAATGCTCAGGGCACAGCAGTACTGGTTGAATGAATCAGGGATTTCCTATGAAGTAGCCATAATGACACAGTGACAATCTGCTATTTAGGTAGTAAGACACTATTGGGTTTCAAAAAAAGGGTTTGCCCTAATGAATTTACAAGAACACACGAGATGCAGAAACATAAATTTTGTCCTCTGAAAGGGTCCAGACGTTAATTTGTCCATGTCCCTTCCATGGCACTAAGAATAAACCACACCCAAATCGATAAAGCTTTTCCCAACTGATTGGTCCTTTTTTAATGCTAAACAAATGGCTTGAGCAGATGCAAGCTTCCAGCCCCATTCCCCTGAAACAACAAAACTCCTCACTCATTTTACATAGAAGGAATGAATGGAGGGGGAAAGGAGGCACTTGGGTGTCATAGCACTTGGTGACAGGTACCCTGCAGACGCTGCCAGGGCAACCACCTCTTCTCTAGATGCTGCGCCACTGGCCAGGCCTTGGGCTGGTTTACTAAGGTCCCTTTCAGAACAGAGAAAACAAACAGCACCAGTTACGGAAAACGGGACCAGACTGTCTTAAAGCTGTTTCACTCCAACAAACAAATCCTGTCGCTGCATCGCTGCAACAAGTTCCACTCGTGTCATCAGCCAACGCGCCTCTACGGGCTGTTCTACGGCTCACCCAGAGACGTCTGGCTTTAGGTGCTCCACGGTACCCCCGCGGAAAGGGGGGCCCGGCAGCGGGGCCCTGCCTGGCGGCTGCTGGGCTGTGAGCAATTCCCTGGGCATTCCCGGGGGCTCCCATCCCGGGTGTCCCCGCACAGGCGCTGCAGGGGCCGCCCCGCCCCGCAGCAAACCCCGCTTTCAGCGCTCCGAGGCCACTCCGGGGCTCTACCCCCCGCACATCCCGGCCTGCCCGGGGCGTCCCCGCCCGGCCCCGCAGCGGTCCTGGCTTCTCCATGGGGGAAATCCCGGTCCCTGCCCGTGTCCCGCACTGACTCCGCCACGGGCCCGGCTCCCAGCGCGTCCCACGCCTGGGCACCGCCGCCCCCCGCACGCACCACCCAGAGGGGCCGCGAGTGGTGATCGGCCTTCAGGGGCATCTGCAGCCGGTAGTCCTTGGCCCCGTACTCGTCCACCTTGGTGCCGCTCTCCTCCACCTGCTTCCCCGCCGCCGATGGCACCGCCTCCTGGGGCTCCTTCCCGGTACCTTCGTCCTCATCGTCTTCATCGTCGTCGTAATGGCGCTTTTTGGACTTCTTCTTATCTGGGAGCAGAGCGGGAGCTGTGACGAGCCCCCCTCAAGGGCCCCCCAAAAGGTCCCCGCGCCCCCAATCCCGTCCCGGCCCCTCTCACCCCGCTCCTTCCTGCCCATGGCCGCCGCGCGCCGCGCTGCGCCCGCCAGCGCGTCACTTCCGCACGGCCCGGGGCGGGGCGGGAGGGCGGGAGGAGGCGCCATCGATTTTCTGTTCCCGGGGCGGGGTGGGACGTGTGGGAGGGCAGAGAGCGGGGCCTGGGGGGTACCCTCGTATCAGGGAAAAGAGAAAAATAATTAAAAATTAATAAATTAAATAGAGGCTTCCGCAAAGTGCATTGTGAATAACAATGCAAAGGGCAACTCGGAAGTGAGGTACGAGAGTGACATTGCGCGATGTTATGAAGTACGGGGTTGTTAAAAGAGAAATCACACTGTTGTCCCTACAGAGTGTTTTAATATATTTCTAAGTACAATTCGTGTCTGATTTTGGAAATACAAATACATTTCGAATGGTTAAAAACAAAAATTAAAAAAATATTTTGAACATCAGCCAGCTGAAAATATATTTATCTAGTAAATCATCTCTCAAAGCTTTTATATATTTAATTATTCTAACTAAACATAGTACCCTTAAAAAACAAGTTCATAAAAATGTAGAAATGAAACTGTGGAATAAGATTACTGGGATATATACACACACATTCAATGCATACACAGAATTACAAGGGGGGGTTGTTTGTTCATTTTTAAGTTTGGAAGGTTGTTAGACAACGGAACTAGTAAGCAATGCCCAACTCCTGAGTTCCTCAACCATGATAACCATAGGCTAATTGTTTAATTCTTTTTATCTTTTTTTTTTATACACAAGATATTCCATGTAAAGCAGCAACAGCAGTGCAGTTACTGGTAGCAACATCTCAAAAGTAATAAAAAAACCATACATCCAGACAGTAGTACATTGCACACACACGTGATTCTCATACACCCACTGACAATTGGTCAGAGTATTAAATCAGTGTACAAATTAAATATTTCCAAAAATGTGCAAAAAAGTCAACGTTGATAGAAAAAAAACACCTTTGTGTACATACATTACAAACTGTGCCCAGCATTCAACTGAGAGTAAAAACATTTACAGTGAGAAACCGATAGATTAAATAGAGAATTTAATGGCTACATAAAAATGTACATTAGATCAAGAGTAAATTTACAAATTTTTATTCATAGCTTCATGAAAACTAAAAGCCTACGTTCCAATTAATCTAAGTCTCCTCCACGTATTTACAGTGATACTCCATTATACAACTCCTGTGAGGTCTGAGATGACAGACACTATATTTTAATAAACCATTCCAATTTTAAGTTGACACCACCTTTTTTACGGGTATTAACAAGAAGCAAACACTAGGGAACCAACAATCTAATGGCTGTTCAGAAAAGAAAATGCAATCCTTGTTTTTATGTCACATCATATAAACCTCTGGGGAAAAGTATCATCTAGTTCTAGGGTAAAAACCACGAAAAAGCTCTATTTGCCATGATTATCCACCCGGAGTTGGAGTATCCTTTTCTTTATCTCTCAGCAGAAGCCCCTGACACCTCCAATCTTCATCTATGTACTCAACATAAGGGCTGAACCATGAGATACAACTTTTATCTGTTTTAATCCAGTTCCTCTCCCTTGAAAATAAGTTTATGAAAACCAAGTCCTAGCCAAGGTGTGACTGCTTTGAAATGTGAGAATTTTTATTTCCTCTATTCCACCTATCCCTCAATTCCATGCATGTATATATTGCTAGAGAAAACCCAAGGATTGCTCCAGGAACCCGGGAGCTGCAGCGTCCTGGGTTCAAATGACAGGACCCCTGATCTAAAGCTGTACACACACCTTTTTCAGGAGCTATCGGTGGCCACCACCTATGCAGTGTTTAAGCTCTGTCAGCTAGAAGGAAAAATAAATCATGCAGGCTAAGTGGGGGAAATAAACAGAGAAAGGAGCTCCTTTGTTTTCTGATCATGGATTTTGATTCAGAAGACGCGGGTTGGGAGAAATTCTGCCTGATCCTTTGGTGTGCATTAGTGACTCCTCCTGAAGGCATCACCAACACCCAGGTAGGTAACTGTGGGTGACATCTGACTGTCATGTTGAGAGGACTGACTGCATCCCAGCAGCTTTGGAATGCTCTCACTATGGCGCACAAAGCAGGTTAGGTCACAAATCCATCTTCATGGCATTCCTTAAATGTCCCAAAGCTCAAACCCAGCTATAGAAGTCACCAGGTTTAGTCACCAAGCTTATGCATTAGTTTTAGAATTACAAGAATAAGATTAAATTAGAAAGAGCTTTAAAAAGAAAACTCTTCATTTTAATGCGGGCATGAATTTTGCATATCAGAACAGCAACTATGAACACCCATATCTCTGAAACATGGGCAGTGTCAATCACTTTTTAGTAGTACCTGCTTTACTCAGTCAGCGACAGCCTACTGGTGGATATACACTATCTATAAGTGACTACTAATCCATGAAACATCACTTTTGGCTATATGTATACGGAATAGAAAAGCTTTGGTAATTGTACGTGATTCTACACTGCAGACTTGTCATTGACACAAGACAGCAAGTTACCAGCAAGAAGAAATTACAACGGCAGTAATACTTTCGCTTTTCCAGAAACATCATAGGGACTTACATTCAAGCACACACATTATACTTTTCTATATGCGTGACAAAGTCTTTCAAGATTAAAAAGTATGAAATTGGTTATAAATAACTGTAGATCTGAACAATTTGCTCAAGTCTCTGAAGCTGCAGTTAAGATATCACTCTATGTCGTCCAAAGAATGGCTTGCTGTACTGCGCTGTACCTACAAGTGCTACGAGGCTTTCAGTCAAGACAACGGCAGGATTAGGATTATCCAAAAGGCACAGGAAAGAGTTTCATGGGCACCATGCTACTCTCACTGAGACATCTGTTGGTTCGCTTGGACATACCGCATTCCTGTGCACTGAAAGTAAACAGCCTTACAACTACGATTTCAAGCCCATTATAAACTCCGCTGCAGAGTGTGGTACCCAGAGCCAGGAAGGCAAATCCCAACTCTGTTATTTCTGTGATTGCAGACAAGTCCTCTTTCTGGTATGTGCATCAGTCTATGGTCTCCAGAATGCAAATACAAAACCTGTGTTAACACAGGAAGCCAGAAATCACTTTAAAATTCTGAATTTAAGCATCTGCTGCACATTATAACTCAAGTACACTTTTCAATGCAGTTAAGCAAGTCTTGTTTGGGCACACTGAAAAAATCCATCCTCTAAGACTGCTTTGGTGACATGGAATTGTATGACATATTTCGATACGGTGTTCTAACATGAATAAAAATTAAGGCATACAGATAAAAAGGCACTAGCTAAAAAAAAACCTTTTCATTTTCTTATACTGAAAGGACTATTTAGCTACAAATCACGTTGAAAGT
The DNA here is from genome assembly GCF_009829145.1 of Chiroxiphia lanceolata. Taxonomy (NCBI): domain Eukaryota; kingdom Metazoa; phylum Chordata; class Aves; order Passeriformes; family Pipridae; genus Chiroxiphia; species Chiroxiphia lanceolata. The sequence goes on along the minus strand of NC_045643.1, from coordinate 25,127,515 downwards.
CAAGTTGCAGTTTTAAGACTATATTTAAATTGTCAAGAAAAAAAAGACTACGCAGATTTAACTTTGCAATTATTAGATCCATACCTTTTTGAGTTCTTGTAAGGATATTTCTATCACACAAATTAAAAATAAACAACTTGCTCTAACACAACACAACTGAAACTTTGAATCATCCTCTAACAGGACTGTTAGTTACATCATTAAAACCATACCACAGAAGTAGCTTAAATTTTGTTACTTAATACGTGCAACAGACAGCATATTAAAATGCATTAGCAGATAAGTAGGTCTTTTGAAAATACACATACTCACCATGAACACTGATCCTTATTTTTTGAGAGCACAGCTTCATTGTGTTTACTGAAAAGCAAACTAACTATGCAGCAGTACTGCTTTCACTGGCATTTTCTTGTAATTGAATTCAATAATTAGGACTAATTCATGATTCTAAAATGCCGGTGGCTTTTTAAGTGACATACAAGAAGTTGTGAGCAGGGATCTTTACATCTCATTTACTCTAAGTTAAGCAACTTAAGTCAGTAGAGAAATTCTCCATAGGGTGAAAAAGACCTAGCTCAAGCCTAACCTTGGTTAAATTCATAAAATTTTACTAGAATCACTGGAACTGAGAAATGTCCACTTCATTTAAGCAGCACAGTCTTTACGTTGGCAGCTTTCTGACATGTCAAAGACATGATGAAAAATGCACTCTGAAAATTCTTTTTTTCCTGGCTCCAAAACACCGACCATTGTCATGACTGAATGCCATTTTTTAGAAAAGGCACAAAAGCAGCAAACTTGATTGTTCAGTAATTAAAAGTCACAATGAGGAAGTGATATTGCAATATACATGACCCAGCACTGTCTCACAGAAAGGACACATTATAAGAAAACTAGATTCTGAAAATATTCAAGCTTCAGAGAGTGCAGTTTCTCTTTAGTAGAATAGTATATCTAAACGTTATGAATGCTACAGATAAACCTGGTTACATTTTCCCTTTAATGTCCCTTTTTGGTAGTACAAAATTTCCTTACCTTTTCAGATATCACTGACCACTACTGATTTTTATATACATTTTCACCTTGAGTTTAGTACCTTCTTAATCTGTTTGAAATCAATCATTTCAACTATATGATCTTTAAATTACCGACATAAACTATTAGGTTCTACACTAAACTTCCCATCCCTACTGTCCCTATATTTTGCTTATAAAGCAAAGGTCCTCTAGAGTAGAGTATATACCAATTCTCCTTAAAGACTGCTTCACAGCTTTTATCTAGTGACTGAGAAGCAAAAAAAGAAGTCAGTACAAGCTGACTTTCCTTTCAGCCTCCTACACTTTTCCTGATCTGACTAGTTCTTCCCATGCTCAGGAAACTTTGCACAGTTGTGTACGTTGACCGAAAAAATTGTAAATTGGGTAGAATACTCACATAAGCTGAAGAAGTCACCACTCTGTCTCGGGAGAGATGGCCTCGAAAAAGTCATTCTTACTCCACTACAGGTAAAGTGATTAGGATAGATCCATACTCCTGCTTATGCTCTGGTACAACATTTGGAATTTAGTAGAATAAATTCAGAAATCTCATAAATGACTGTGGGAATGGGTAAGCTTATTGTTCTATCTCCATGCACTTAGTCACTCTGATAGTCCTCTAGAGATACAGAATAGGTAAAGCCTTGTCAGAGTGGACAAGGGTTACAGTACCAGCCCACTCTGCCTCTACAAAACAACAAAAGCAAGCAATGAATCATCCAAAACAATAAACATAATTTCAGTTCTGTAGTCCAATAGTTTATTTCCAAATGCCCCTTTAAATTATGTTGTTTTTCTACAAAAATATGAGAGTCTGACTTTTCTGTTGTGAAAAGTCAGTTATTCACTACACCTGATGAGTACCTGGGCTTCTCGACTGAGAAGCATTATTTCAGAGTTTTACTTCTGTTCTTTTATTATGCTCTTTCAGAAATAGAAAAAGTGATTAACGTACGCTTTATGACAGTTGGAAATCTGACAAACACCAATCATCTGGATTCTCAGGCTGGAGTAATCACACTCATGTTATTTAACTGCTGGCTCTCTTTGCACTTTTGGCCTATTCTTCATACAGTTCTCTGTGCTGTGCCTTCCTGTTCATGAGGATTCATCAGTGTTACCTTATTAAAAATATAACTGGAGTCTTACCTTTCTCAGTGACTTATTCCTGATGTTCAAAGATGTTTAACTTTCAGGAATTTTCAACACATCTAGATGACTGACCTGCGTTACTAAACCAATTTTTTTTAGTGCACAATGGGAAGAATTTTTTATTATTCAGGCACTTGATGTTGACATACATTCCATCCTAGCGCCTCTTAACAGCTTTGAAAACATTTCTTGTAGCTCATTCTGAATCAAGTAACTCATATACTGCACAAGGATTAGTCCCTCCCTTCCCCTCCAGCCATTCAAGGGATTGTGGAGGAGAACTGACTCTCAACATCACTATTTTTTATCAGCTAAGATAACCGTCTCCCTCTAAGCTTACGCAACAGAGGTTCTCTTTGGCAGATAGAGCAGGAGGCATTCTCCTAACTATTTACATCCAATAGCTGACCCTTGTCTAGTATGGAAATTTTCCCCTTGCAGTATGGTAGTACCTAGGTGTTTGGGCCTATAATCTGTTTACCTGCAATTATTTTCCTATTAAGATAATACAATAATTCTACACCAAAACGTCTAACTAGTTTTGAGCTCATTTTGTTATTTTCTTTTGGTCACAAAGAAGTACCATTTAGACACACTGCTGTACAAAGAGTTCCAAGTTCTTCCAGTCTTGTCATTTAACTCTCAGAACTGCATATTCCAGCTTAAACTGTAAATTCCAGAAACTGATTAAAATGCTAAAATATAATAAGAACTTAGAACTCTCTGCTGCAAGTACCTACAATATAGAGAAGAATCACAGAGAAGTAATCTTCTTGTCCTTTAGCTGCATGTCTATTTTTCCCTGCACCCTGAGTCAGTCAGCGGTGTCAGAAAAAGTCACACAGTTCCTGACTGTCCAAGCATTTGTCATTTTTTTTCCCCTTTAAATAAGGAACAAATATGTACTAAAGTGCTTTATCTACATCAACCACATCAGTACATTATAGAAACAAAAAGTTCTAGTCCTGGTGGGGTGGGAGGGGAGAGAAGATTCTCATTTTAGATACAAAATTTAGATTGTTTACAATCTAAGTGAAACAAAGATTCAAGAGAATATTCTCTCTCTTGTCTTTTTTTCTCCTTTTTCTTTGTAAAAAATAAAAATAAAAGTGCAGTCAAATAGAAAATAAATGCAGTAGATGCAAGCCGAGTTGAGGCAGGTGTTAGTGATAGTGTGCAAACGTGTGTCTTAGCAGTTCATCTGCAAACGGTCGCAGCTTGGCCTCAATAAAAATCCGTTTCAAGAAATCCCGAGCATGGTCGGAGACGTGAGGTGGCAGCTGGGGGTTGGTTGGCTGAGTGGCAATTTTAAAGATGGCAGCCATGGCTTCGAACTCTGCCCACGGGGGCTTCTCCGTGAGCATTTCTACCACTGTGCAACCTACGCTCCTGAAACAGAGGCAGAAGTGAAACAGCAGGTTATAACAGAGTCACGCCCTTCTAGGAAAACAAGAAATAGCAGAGAGGAACTAAAATACTACAAATAAGTAGCGTCCACTTAACACTACAGAGCAACTTCAGCGGAAAACAGGCATTGAAAAAAAAATAGCATGTACTGCTATGCCTTTATCTCAAAGTTACACAAATCACTACCTACATCTCCACTCTTTTACTTCACTGGACCAAAAGCCACTACACCTCAGTGAAGAGATAATTAGATATTATCCAGGCAATACCAACTGCATTACGGCACTGCCAGCACTCAGTGCTCAGCAGGCTGACAAAGTCATGCATGCAGCACAGCACTTGGAAATGTTCCTGCTCCTTGAGGTCAAACAGAAATGCAAAGCATCAGGAATGCTCCGAGCACACTGTGTGTGTTGCTCATTAGAAATGCACAAGTTCTCACCAGTGAATAATGGGCAAACATAGTATGGCAGTTGAAAATTTTGAAAACCCTTCTTTGTGGTATCTTCCTCTTTTAGTCAAGGATACTAAAAATAAATTTAGATTGCCAAACAAAATTTTAAGACCCTAATCAATCTTTGTATACAAAGCTGATGTTTAAAAGACTTAGGAAAGCAGAAGGGCATATATATGGCCAGAGAAACTTTGTTCCAGAAGTCCTGAAAGACAGCCCCTTCCAGTAACAGGTGAATGATACTGCAAAATGGATAGGCTGGAATAATTTCCAATTCTCAGGAAGTCTGATTGTTTTTCAAGAGACTTGCAAAAATTTTTTCTGTTAGACAGAGGTACGTCGCCTTACACAGTAAGGATTTACTGACTGACAGAAGTCAAACTTCAGTATTTTTCTTAAGTTTTATCCCAGATTTTTTCAACCAAAAGACACACATTAACTGTGGCACAAATACTTCAAAGTTGAACAAGTCAACTGCTTGAAATCTCTAAGGCTGGTCTATTATTCCAGTATAGCAAAGTAATTACTAACTGACCTGAACTAGCCTAAATTAATTTCCCTGAGGTTAGAAGTATTGCGATTGGTTGGATATAATGTGATTCCTTTTTAAACACAGTGTTACTACTCCTGCACATGTACTGCTGCCTGCCCCTTAGTCCATGTTCACAGACCACCTGCAGTTCAAGGAGTCAAATCACTACAGTCATCTGTTCATTGGAGCTGGAACCATGTTAGATTGGCTTTACGCAATGTTTTGCTAACATTCATGTTTGAAAATTACCTTTCCCTCTTAAGTAGTTAATAACAATTTAAACCAAATTTTTTTGATACTCCCACTTAAATCTGGTTAATTTGCTCTTAAGTGTTCAACTTTCTGCCTTGCATCAAAGGTATTTCAGTGGTGAAGTTTCATTAAACAACATTGACTGAACTGATGATTCAAAGCTTCACGTATTGTTTTCACCCAGTATCTCTCCAGAATTTAGGAACAGTCTGGTAATCCTAACTTCATGCAAGGTCAATTCAAAGGATTCTCTTACGATCTCTAAACTGATGGGCTGAGAAGCTGCCAGGTAAAAAATTCCTGAATTTCAGTGTTAGGCTCTCTATTGTCAGTACTCACGTTTATCTATTGTCAGTGCTCACATTTACCACATCCTTCAGCTTAAACCCCAGAATGAAACACTCCAACTTCAGAAAACAAATACCTACACTGTTGAAAACGAAATTACACTTTTCAGTAGAGAAGTTTTTTTTTAACGTACCAGATGTCTGCTTTTCTGCCGTATCCTTCTCCACTAATAACTTCGGGACTCATCCAGTAGGGAGTTCCTGTGACAGACTTCATTCCCGTACCAGAGAGACAGATAGTCTGCAGTCGTTTGCTGGCACCAAAGTCACCAAGCTTCACATTGCCTGCTGAATCCCGCAGAATATTTGCTCCTGGAAGGAAGGGAACACAGCATTACATTCATGGAAGACTCAATGCTTTGGTATGGAAAACAGTAACAGAAGTTTGCATTCAGTGATACAACACAACATCATCCTAGAATTTCAAGGCAGAAAATTTACTTTCTCTGCTCATTTCTGTTACTCTACTCTGCAGTTCAGAAAACACTGAATTGTACACACTGGTTTGCATCCTAGGTCTTTTCTGGGAAGTGGCAGTCACTTTGTAAAGGCCTCCTGGCAAAATAAGGAATGTGCCACACACAGGAAATAAAAAGAAATGAGAAAGGTGCTTCCACAGAACAGAAAATGTCTTCATACTATATTAAAGCAAAATCTCAAACTGTGTTACAGATTTGTTCAAAACAGTTACTTGCACAAGCATGTACAAATTGACTGTGATATCTCAATCTCTTTTGGAACAAAATACTATTGATACAAAGCAACAGGAGAATGGTAAAAATTCTACAGAATACAATAGCATTGTGTTCAATACATCTGTTTTGCACATCATCATCTTTCTACATATTCATACTTTGCTTATGCAACACATGCAAGTCACTTGTATCTAGCTGCAAAAAGTAAATATGTCTGTTTAATCAGGTTTTCTGGAAGCAAAATGGAAGAAGTTTGAGTCATTTTATCAGGCAAGTCACCTCCGCCAGTGACTTCCTGCACCAGTGAAGTGTTGGGTAATATCTATATAACTGATTAAACAGAACTCTGCAAACACAAACTTTCGAGTCATGATGCTTTTCCTCTGCACGTTCTATCTATTTCTAATGACATCATCCTCCAATGCATTTAAAACTATTGATACTAAAATAAAATCAAAGAAATTTATCTTAATTGTTTTGCAGACAGAGACTACAGAAACATTGTCAGAAGTCTGCTAGAACATCACAAAGATGCTTATTTTTTCCCCCTCAGGTTACAACAATGACAAGACTAAAAGATGGAAAGCAATCTCACTGATTTTAAGTCAGTATTTTGGTATTTCAAACTTAATTACATTTTAGTGCTTCACATAAGACTGGAAAATGATCAGTAATAAAGAGCACTGAACTGTGCACAGAACTATCTTTACCTTTAATATCTCGATGGACAATCATATTACTGTGCAAATAGTGAACTCCTTCCAAAATCTGCCGCGTATATTTACGAGTCACATTCTCTGTGAGTGCTCCATATGATTTCAATTGGTCTTTGATGGAACCCTATGGCACACAAGAAGTATAAAACACTAACACTTCTAGAATCACAGGTGAGCTAATAATACAGTTGAACTTCAACTAAATTTATGCCTGAAACACAGATATTTTAAAGTTACAATCATTCTCAATATCAACTTAAAGAGTACAGATATGGTCTTACCTCCACTGAGAAAAATATATACTTTGACCAAAGGAAGACTGGGCAGAGAAGTCATATACTGAAATATTAAACTATTAACTTTAAAACTGTCAGGCAGCTGAATAGTTCCAGTGCAATGTAGAGAAAGAACAGCATTACTTTCACTCCAACACCACTCTCAACCTTTTCGATGATTAAAAGGTGATACTCAGGTTGGACTCAATACATACCCTTTACTTATGTTTGTTTATACTCTGAAAAAAACATTGTCAAGAAAAAAACACCACATGCTGGAGGATAGTGCTTTATCTAAAAATTAGGAGGTAAGCAAGTCTTGCCTTAAAATAACATTGAATAAAAAATTATTGGGTTTTTGCAACTACTTTTGTTTAACCTGGCTTTGTCACACAAACTGCTAAGATTACTTCTGTGACACTGCCCTCCAAATCTCAGAAAAATTCAAGAAGCCCCTCAAAACAAAGCCCAGATCTCACTTAAGGAATGAAGAAGCAAACAAAAAACCCACCACCACCACCACCAAAACAATCCCCAGACACCACTTTTCTCCTGTGGAGTCTCAGAGTAAGTAGAATGCTGTAACTATTCAGAAATACAGAGACTCTGTTTTCATACGAGTTCATTTTATTTAGCTCTGCTGACCCCACTTGGTGAGAAAATGAAAATGTACAATTTTCTGACCTTATAATATTTCCTAACAAAGCAGCAGAAGAGCAGTTCAACATGTATGTAGGTGCCATACAAAAAACAAGCACCAAGATTATTTTCTGTATGCACTTATTCCCACCCTGATCAGAAAACCACTTCTTGTTTTTCTGAAATAATTGAAGCACGGCAAAACAAAACAGTAAAATTCAGGAAGATTCAACAGTTTACTAATGATAGTATTGTCTTTTCAAAGATACTGCCAGGCACTCCTTATGCCAAAATCAAACACAAAGAGCTTTTGTACAAACCACTGTAATTCTGAAAACCCAAGCAAGCGATGGAGATGATGGGTGCTGTAAGCACTTGTCAGTACCCATCTTTGGTGACTGTTTTTAACTTGGACAATTTTAAATATCTGCGTGTACTTATGCAAAAGCTGCCTGCCTGGGTGCTCGTCACACTGCACACAAAGGATGGCTGAAGTGTCCGGGCTCTCCTGCTTACCCCAGGCATGTACTCCATGAATATTGAGAGCGTCCTTTCTGGAGGATCTCTCAAGAAGCCGTAATACTGAACAATCCTTTCATGCAGCAGATTTTTCAGCAACTGAATCTCACATTCAAGTGCATTTACTTCCTGAAAGGACAAACCAGACAAGATTTACCATGCTTGGTGTGGTAACAATAATGTTTTGGATTTGGGTTTTTTAGAGCAGAACAGTATGTACATATTGAAGGGTTATGCAAACTAAGTAACAAAATACTCCTGCAGCTTATGTAAAGTTTATCATTTTATAACAAGAAAATATCAGTGTTAACTTCAAGTAAGTAAAAAAACCAAACTATGGCTTTTCTATAAATTATCTTTGGGATGATTTTGCTGTTATTTCATTGTTTCTCTTATTTTGAAGTTATGTTTGTTTGTTCAGAGCACAGCAGATATCAATATGTGTGACGTCAGTGATCATTATGCAACATGTCATAAGCCTCCAACTGGATTAAAGAAAACAACAAAAAAACAAAACACAGGAAAAAAATTCCCGTAAATCTTTGTAGTGAAATAATTAGCATTAATTCTTAGCATTTCTAGGATGATAGACTATACTTTAAAAATGGCTTTGAGGACCACTTGAGATTGTAATAATGACATACAACAAAGCAAAACATTAACACAGCTGTTGCTTTCTCTAGAGCTATCTGAAACAGCAAAAATTTTGCAAACAGGAAGATATTTTGAAATGCACTGTACAGCAAGATGCTGGAAAAACACTAACCCATGAATTCAGATTTGACTAGATTCCAAATTTCACCTAGAAGTTTTTCATCAAAACTTAATTTTTATCCATCACAGACTGATACCCTCACACTTCTGATGTTAGAAAGAAAACAGATTTTTTTAACACAGAGAGGTACATATTACCAAATGCTATGGCAAAGGAGGTCACAAAACTGTTGCTACAGAAGAGATACTACTATATTTCATATTTAACAATTTCAAAGCATAATCAGCTGTTCTGTTACATTTAAAAGACGTAGCAACAACAACTACACTAGAAATCTACAGCACAAGTGATTCTTGACTTTTTTCCTTGATCCTACATCACTAGTAGCAGCAACTATAACTGGCAGCCACTCAATTCTGCAGTCGTGCTTACACCCATTGTTTTCCTGGCCTTGCTCCCCCCCACAGTGCAGAATGCAGTCCTAATGCAGGGAAAGTAATAATTCTTTTTCCATCCTGTAAAAAGCAGCAAGTATGATTTGGGAAAAGAAAAATAGAAGATTGATGCTACTTTTAAGTAGTTTCTCTCCGCCAGGGTCCAGTAATTAAAGATGGACAAGCTCCATTTTAGAGAGAGAATAAACTGACAAGGAAACTTGTGTGCTTTAGAGAGAAATACAGTGAGTAACAGCAGCTAGTCCTGATGAGCATAGCTTAAAGAAAGCAAAACAAAAAAACCAAAACAACAACAACAAAACAATCAAAACACAGAAAGCCCATCAAAAGATAAAAAAAGAGATAATCTCAAACTGTCTTCTTCATAGCCAAAAAAAATATCCTAAAGAATTTTTTTCAGGAATGTTTAAATTTGTACACCTTTTTCTGTTTATAAATGGAACTTGTTCTAATTTCTGTAAGTATAAATAATTATCATTTCAGAGCACGCTTCATAATAAATTGTTTAATTTTAGAGACCGAGACTGCACCAAATCAAGTTATGTATGTTCACTGCATAAGCATATGCCTGAAACTTAACAAATGGGATGTAACATAAAAATCAGGTAAGCAGACTAACTATCTGTGGTACGAACAAAGCAGGTTTACTAACAAGGACACAAAAACACAGTACGTGGTTTAAAACACATTCAAAACATGCTCATCCTGTTCAGGAAAGAACATCAGCCTAGTCCAAAACACACCACTTCAACAGAAGCCCTTTACAAGGTCTCCCTTTGGTATCACTTACCTTGCTGGTTTCTGGACTATCAGGATCAAACTGAACTTGTTTAACAGCCAGTTCTCTTCCAGTATCAGCATCGTAACACAGATAGACTCTGCCAAATGCACCTTGACCCAGCAGTTTACCAAGTCTCCAGTTAGTTGGAGCTCGTGGTGCTGAAAATATAATATGTTTTGGTTTTCAAATGAGCTTGTTATTCAGCTGATTGAGAAAAACTGGAATACACAGAAAATAATTTTTTAAAAGACTACATTTTTCAACAACAGAGACTGTGTGCCCTAAACCTCCCCGTATAAGTTACAAAGATCAATAAAACTTCCTGTAAGATGGAAAACATGAGCTACTTAAATTTATTCACAAATTAATTTGTGGTAGAGATAAACATACTTAAAATAAGCAACAGCTAATCTGAAAAAGAGAAAAAGTACATTAAACAAACTTAACTTTCTGTTAAAAATGAAGGCATGATTAAAATGTACCAGCTATTGAAGTCATCACAAAGTATACTTGCTCCTGATGTGCTACCACAGGTATGAAATAGTACCACTTATGGTCTACAGTTTAACAGAAAACTTGACCGACATATGCAAAAATAAATAGTAACTGCAACCTACAAAACCCTCTCAGGTCCTCAGGAGTCTAATAAATCATCCAAACTATTTTTACAATATTTTGTTATCACAGATGTAGATTCCATATGAAAATCTACATGAAGATTGGCACAGTAAGCCATGAAAATACCGATGAGGATTAAGTCCTGAATTTTTCCTGTTTAGAGAGATAAAACCACATTTCTCAATTGCCTGTATTTTGGTGACATGCTTAATTTTGACATAGTATACTTGTAAGGCAAGAGTTTTACAGCGGAATTCACAAAATGCCTTCACTTACAGCGACTGGGTGGGCTGATGTCCATGACTGTCAAGGTAGGATTGTCTATGTCGCTTCCCCTCCTCCTCATTCGGTTATCTTCGTATTCCGGTGTAAAGACGCTGCTTCCACTACTCGTGCTCAGCGAGTGATCAGTGGGACTGAAACTAACTGGCGATCGGAAGCTGTTCCCCTGAGTCCTTCTGGCTCTTGGAAAAGTTTTACGACCTCCAATGATATACAAAGAACACTAATGTTACTCTACAAAAAAATAGTGCTAAGAAACGCGTGTATGCAAATAATTTATGAATTCTACACCATCTAGTTCAAATCTGCCACAGCATATAATAGGACACGATGATCATGAAATTTGCTGATTTAACTTTCCACCTAGAAGGAAACAAACATTCATCACAGATGTATATAAGGATTAGACTGAATCAAAACCAAAATTAGGATCAACTTCTGGAACTGTTCTGAAATGCTTCAGAAACCTGGAGGGCTATAAGAGGAGAAAGGAAAACACCCTGCCTCTGCTTTTATTGCTCTATTAATGTGTAAATATCAAATTTCTGATAAAAAGGAGAACAAGATACACGATCCATGTGCCCAAGCTGTCATCTTTGTTCTGCAAACCAGTAAGAACTGAATGCAGAGAAAGACCAACACATGCAATCAACAGCAAGAGCACAAAACAAAAGAAAAAAAAAAACAAACCAAAAACAAAGACACAAAAAGAAAACAAAACACAAGCAATGTCAAATTTGGAGGTGGCTGCAGCAATAGAATTAAAAAAAAAAGGGCACTGATCTTCAAAACATTAATTACAATTAGATGGCTAATGCAATTTATGTTAATCTATTTAGATAACACAACTATTTTTAGGACAGCATCAGCTGATGAAGTTTCATCCTACAGAACTGAGCAATAGCTGATGGAGTCTTTGATTCATTAGGTTTTACACTGGAGGAAGAGTTCCCAGATGTCCCAGTTTGAGGACATCTGGGATGTCCCGGCGGGAGGCGGGGGGGGGGGCGCAGGGCTGGAAGTGGTTGATCCCAGGTGAGTTCCCGATAAGGGATCAATCGAAGCTTTTTTCGCCCCTGTGAAATTAGCATATTACAACAGCTGGAGGAAGCTGTGGGCAGCGAGAGAGATGTACATATGATGGAACATAATATACTGAAATATTGCAGGTGACATCATGTTAAATGTGGCTGAAAGCCCATTTAAAGATAAAAAGCAAAATTGACAATGGTATTGGAAGTTGGAGATGATTCAGAAATCAACAAAATGAAATTCAGTAAGGAAGTACAACATATATAGTTAAAGAGAAACCTAATGCAGAAATTACGAAGTGTATAATAATTGGTTGGCTAAAAGTAATGTAAAAAAGGATGTAGGAACTATAACAGACCACAGACTGAGCAGCAGTCAGAAAGGGGACTAGGAAAAAAGTGTCATTCTGCAATACATTAACGTGACTGCTACCTACTGAGTTCTGGTTATATCATATGTTATACATAAGGTGGCCATGAGAAAAGCCTCAGCTAGAGCAGAAGAAGAAAACTAAGAGAAAATAGATGTGTGTGTGATTTAGTGTTATAATATGGTCAGTGACCAATTTTTAACAGTGTTAAGATGTGTTAACCACTTACTAGTTTCATTTGCAGGAAAATGGCTTTGAAGACAGAGAAAGGTAAGTTATAAGATAAGCTATCTTGAAGTTGGTTACATAAAGAAAGTGAGCATCTCTTCTGCTGAAGTCAATTTAGAGTTTACTTAAAAGTCAGTGTGACAGATCTTTGTTTCTTTAATCTTGCCTTAGAGCAAGGGACTGGACTGAAACTGCTTTGCAGTCCTTCAATTTGATATTTCTCTGATTTCTGTAACGTAATTCCATTTACTGCTGTGCTCATTCCACACTGCAAATGAAGCTATCTGGTCTTGGGAGAAATTTCTTCTTAACACTTCTCAACTACTGCTCGACACACCCAGAATTCTGAAAATCCTTCAGCTGCTTCTCTTTCCTTCCTTTAGAAATTTAATGTGTTAAATTTGTATTAATGTTATTACTGTTCGAACCAGTCTTGTGGCTACATCAGCAGGTGCTGCCTTGCATTCCAACAACTGATTTCATCAGCTATTTGCTAATTCATGGTTTAAATCACTGCTCTTAAATTTTATTTATTCTTTTAATCTAAGAAACTCCTAACAGCAATTCCACTGTGTTTGAGATTCTTTAAAGTAGAACAAGAATTGACAAACTGACATATCTGCTTTAGATAGAAAAGGGTCACAAAGGTCAAAAGCTTATACTGGATGACTCGTGCATGGACGAAGATAGACAACATTTATGCAGCTGTGCATATGAATCAGGAATTCTGTAATCCATAACTTTACCAGATGTAAAAGTGCTCAGCAGCTCTATCAATCATTAGAAGTTTAGCAAGTGAGTTTGGAGAAAGAATGTAAGGTTTCAATTTCTCCAACATTTTCATTCATTAAGATTTTTACAAACTAATTTTTTTAATTCATGTTTTAGGAAGAGAAAAACAGATTAATTAAACTGCTGCAGTATTCACACTTACCATCATTGTAGTCTTGTTGATGATATGAAATATGGTATCTTCGGGGATAAGTCCCCCCCTTTCCAAATTTCTCGAATATTGGGATATCATACTCTACTAGAAAATAAAAAGATTAAAAAATTTAAAATGTGACAAGAGCATATTAAATTAATCACTTTTTGGCATTATAAACTTAAACATGGGGGAACATATCAGAGGATATGCTTCAGTTGAAGCATCAGAGCAAAACCAGATTACAGAACAAAAGCCACAAATCTGTCAACCCACAAGAACTAAAAGGACGTTCAGTCAAAAGTTCCGAGGATCAAGAATTCAACAGCTCAAGAGATTTGCTTAAAAGAAAGTCAGAGGACTACAGCAGGCCTAATTACTCCAGTTTTAAAAGTAGTTTCTAGAGGAAAAACTGCTCTAAAGAATATAATTTAAAGATGCATAAATATGAAAAGTTGGTGAATGAGTCAACAGAGCTTGAATTACTGAACTACAATCAATAGGTCCGATTTTAAAAAGTATTGAAGGAGAAAAGTATTCATAAGATAAAGGAAAAAGTCCCTCATGCATAAATAATTGGTTAGAAGATAAGTACATAAGAAGGGAGGAAACGGTCAACAGTTTGACAGGAATCTGGGCTAAAACTCATGCAGTTTAATTATGCATGAATTCTCTGTACAGGATAATGAATAGTGAGGCGACAAAATCATTCTGAGAAATAAAGCCAACTGAAGAATTAGAGAAGGCCCTTAAGAGTCTACGTGACTGGATGTTAAAGCAGCAGATGAATTAAATGTAGGTTTATACAGCTGAAATTAAATGTAGGTTTATATAAAGGTTTGTGATAGAGACTTCCAGTAAGGAGCAGCTGAACTCTGTATTGGCTAGGAAGCAAATTAAAAGCTGTAAATCATTAAGATACACTGAACAAAGTTTTGGTCTACTCCTCCATAAGGAATGTAGGCCTCCATATACTAGAAAAGCAACAGCTCAAAGGGAGACAAAGAGGTCCATAAAAAACCCGAACCAAAACACCCCCTCCCCCCAAAAAAAAATCTAACAAAAGAAAACCCTCCAAAAAACCAGAATCATGAAGTGCATACTTCTTCCTAAAATACAATAAATTGCACGACTTCTTGTTGCAACAGACTGGTGATGCTGAAACAGTTTATACAAGTTGAAATAGAGACAGGAAAAATTTGTGAAAGGAAAAAGATCCAGCAAATCACAGAAGAACATCTTGCATCTGCAGAACCCTAGAGCTATACATGACTAGGAATATATTCTGAGGGAGGAATACTACATGCTCCTCTGCAGAAGCCTGGTACTGGTTGTGGCAGGAGGAAAAACTAGGCCAGATGGATGTTTTTTCTGCTTTTGTTACACATCAAATCATGGGAATAAATACTGAATATGGAATTAATGATTGCTGTCTATCCCACTGTTAACATACCAGAGCAACCCAAAGGAAAAAACCCACAAACTCACAGAAAAAAAAAAAATTGCAAGATCATCCTATTAGAAAAGTAACCCGAATAAACACAAGCAAACTAGATTAAGATTACATGAAAGGCAAACTAATTTCTGACATTTCCAACTTTTTTGGTATTTATCTCTGCCACCTAAATGTTTCTTATACATTTTTATTTAAAAGTGGTGCAATCTGTTAAGCACTCTAGAATCCTTAAAAGAAAAAACTCACCATTGCACAATTACCTAGATAAAGCTTCACAAACAAAATAAAAAGAAGCCTTAAAAGTATGTAATAGACCAAAAAACCACAAACCCCCTTTGATTTACTGGAAACTAACTATTGTTCAACAGTAAAATTCTGTAGTGAGGCGTGACCATGACAGACACTTCAGAGCACTTTCAAGGTTACCCACTGCACTTCATAGCCTGAACCCTGCACAACAACTTGGATTCAAGCCAGAGTATGGTATGAAAAAAACATTAGTGTTGATGATTAATTTATAGGCACAGCACACAGTTCTCCTTCATCCTCTCACTTTGCAGTGCTTTCAATTACAGAAGTCATGAGCATTTCAAAGTGATCATTATTTCACATAGGAGAAAATGAAGGCCCCACATACTGGCTTTGGCTGGGAAAGAGTTAATTTTCTTCACAGTGGCTCCTATAGTACTATGTTTTGGATCTGTGATCAAAACATGGTTGATAACACAGGGATATTTTAGTTATTGCTGAAGCACATTTGCACATAATCAAGGCATTTCTTTGTTTCACACACTGCCCTGCCAGCTGGTAGAGTAGGCTGGCGGGCACAAGAAGTTGGGAAGGACACATCCAAGACAGCTGGCCCCATAAGACTCAAGGGATATTCATCCCATACTGTCTGAGGTTGTGCTCTGCAATAAAAGTTGGGAGAAAGAAGGAGGAAGGGAAGACATTCAGAGTGATGGTGTTTGTCTTCCCAGGTAACCGGTAGGTGTGATAGAAATGGAAATGGCTTTCCTGGAAATGGCTGAACACTTGCCTGTTGATGGGAAGTGGTGAATGAATTCCTTGTTTCCTTCTACTTGTGTGTGCAGCTTTTGCTTTACCCGTTCAACTGTCTTTACCTTAATTCATGAGTTTTCTTACTTTTACCCTTTGATTCTCTCCCCAGTCCCATGCAGGGGAGCGAGCAGGCGGCTGTGTGGGGCTTAACTGCCTACTGGGGTTAAACTGCAGCATCCCAAAATGAAATAAATTAACCACAGTTATACGTCAACTTACAGATGGATGTTACAGTCCAGTTTAACTAACTGTTGTGTGCCCCTATGCACTGCAATGTTTGTTCTTTTCACAGAAGCAGACAGTTACACTATGAACACCAACATTGGTGTCACACACAATAATATGGAAGAAAACATTTAGAAGTTCTTGTATCTCCACGGTATCTTTTACTGTGTTCATTTGGATTGGATTTTGTTGCTTTGCCTTCTCCTACCATCCTGTGTTTGTGTAATACAATAGCTCTTAATGTGAATGTACCTTCTTAGCCTTATTATTTGCTGCAAGAGGAACAGTTCTGGAAAGCTAGTATGTCCAGAGATTAGTACCTACCTGAGAATTCCTGATGATTATCTGGATAGCTCTGCGCTCTTGGCATCCGAGATTTGGGATAGTTGTCCCTGGAAGTGTAAGACATACAGAATCTAAAAATTGCTGTTAATCTACTACTTCAACATTTAATCTTACTGTCTCATAATTCTTTACAACTGATGAAAAGCTACTGCTATACAAGTTGCTGCACCAGTTTAACTGGGTGGAACTCAATTCTTAAACTCAGATCTAGTAGATATCTATAACAACTGAAGATCAGTAACAATGGAAAAGCTTATTGAGTTTAATGTAGTAAGAAAGCAACAGACTGTTAATGAGCAATAATATTAGTAAAAACATGAATTATCACAGGTAAAGCCACAAAGGAACACTGTTATGTTTAACATCTTTATGGCTAAACACAAAGGTTTACAGACTGGCAAAATCTGTTATACAGCCTACAAAAACTCTTGGGGAAATTTAATCAAAGAAATTGTAGAACCTTTTGATGAGGAAAAGTATTTTCTCTTCTCTCCATGAAAGTCATAGGATTAAGAAAGTGATTTTGTTAAGTTATAGAATGATGAAAAATTTTTGGTTCTTATATGATCACATTGTTTCTTACCTACAGTTGGTATGTAACTCCCAGCCACCAAAAGGAATGGATGGGATTGCCAGTCAGAGCAATCGATTACAGTATATTTCCATAAACATACCAAAACAATGTCCTCCTTTTTCTGGTAAGAATTTCTCTAATGGGTAACAGAAGCTAAATGGAGACACAAAACCTACATCTTTGTAGGAAATATTTCAATGGAAAAAAAAAAAAAGGAAAACAAACTAAGTAGAGGTGACAAATTGAGTAAATAAAAAACAACCAAAAGAAGTTTTGAAGAAGAAATATGGGTTGTATTAAGATTGCTTTATTTCCCCTTCTTCCACTTACCCTTACCCCACAAAAACCCTAAAAATTTGGCAATTTGGTAGAATTTCTATTCTGTGGAGCTACATTAAACATTAGGTATGTATAACCTATCACACTACAACCACAAAATACTTTTCACGTCTATTGTCTTCTTGCTTGTGAAATGAAGACTTGTTATTCAACTCAAAAATGTATATGTTAGACCAAATGTATTTGTGTTCTCAAATCACATCATCTCATGTGAGATGGTACTATGGAATATTATAGCTCTTATTTAATTGCCACAGGCAGTGATTTCCAATTCTTTATCTTTTTACCAATTAAATAAAATAGCACTATTTGTATAGCAGTTCCAAATAAACAAGTAGCCAATCTGCACAACATTACACCCAAGGTTCTTTTTCTGACCAACCATAGGCCGAACAGGAGTATGTTCTGCTTGGCTTCACTGGTGGACAGCGACCCTCTCAAAACATGAATCTCCTCAGAGGTCATCCCAAACAGACCTACAGACCTTCCCCAGTACATGCTGCCTCTTGCTAAATGATGGGCTTTAACAAAGGAAAATAAGTGGAAAGCCTGCAATGGGAGCAAAGGGAGAGGAATGGACAGTAATCACCAAGAAAAGGACGGGATTGTCCGTTGAGTCTTTAAATGATTCCACCATCTCCTTTAAGTGGGTACCCTCTGCCTTGGCAAAGGAAAACCTACTTCATATGTCAGTGCCTTAGAACTGTAAATTTAATGGAGTGGCTCACCACCAGGGAATATACTTCACACATATGTAAAATCTGGCAACATCTACCAAAAATCTTCAGTGCATTTTTGTAGGATCTGAAGTCTAATTATTTTTTGTTTCAAACACAAATTATTTCAAAAAAACGAAGCTACTGTATTTTCCAAGTATTAGTAAGCAATTAAGTTTGAGTAAGCTTTTATAAATGTTCTGTAACTTAGAGAGGAATTTCTGGAAGAAGCTTTGTCACTGGAGAGTTGTTATACATTACAACTGATAAATTATACAATCTAAAAAAGCTAAATAATGAATGTAAATAATTTTTACCCATCTAATGGGCTGTCAAGTGAGGGACAGCTTCCCGAGCCAGAGTTTTCAGGACTGCTTAAAGACAATGGATCCAGCATCTAATAAATAACAAACAGAGGAAGACCAACAAGTTCAAGTCTGGTTTTCAAATTTTTTTTAAATACTTTAAGGTTTCTGATTTGAAACAGCTAATAAAAAAAAAATCCAAACCAGATAAGAGCTGGTAAAAACAGAGTGGAAAGCTAATCTGTTGTCTTAAAACAAGCTCCCTCCTAAAATGAAGTCTGTTTTGGTATATTATGTAACATCTATTATTTTCTATGAATTGGGCACCAGTCTTTTGCTGTAAATCAAGCAGTTACCCCTCCAATTTTTATGGTCTGTGTTGCATCTTAAAGGTCCTGGGCATACACTTTGTTGAACACCAGTCAAGGACTTATTAAAGAAATGTTGTCCAGAAAGTGAGTTTGCACTCTGCAACTCAGCCACTTATAAACTCTGTACTCGGGAGGAGAACATTTACTACAAGTTCAGCAGTTTTACTCCTCTTTTCTGGTGCCGAAAAGTGGGTCCTGAAAGGATAAGAAAAGCTCATCTGCTGCCATATTTATTACCTCTATAACCTAATGCAGTATGGTCCAAATGGCAGCCCACGGCCCACTTTTATCCAACCCATCATCTCTTCTGTACAAGTGTGGGGTCTGCTGTCAGTGTGAATAGCTGTGCTCAGACAGATCAACAGCAGAGCAGAGTAAAGCCCTCCACTCTCTAATTCCCTTCTTGTCTTTATCTGGCAGCCTGTGACAGACAAAGGCAGTATGGCCAACACTTGCCAAGGTGATGTGGTACCTTAGGGGAGAGGGAGCAAACAGAATTTGTGAGTTCCCAACACCCAAAACTGGCCCTTGAGGCTGTAAAGGTTGAACTAATCTGGCTTTCCATGAAAGTAAAATTCATTAATTTAAACCTGCTCACAGCTTACACAGCAATGCATATATGACAGGTTACATACCTCTTGAATACTCAGGAGTGAATGGACATCCCAGGTATCATCTGTCTGACCAGTCATGATCAGACCAAAAATGACTTGGTCCCGGTCAAAAGTAATCATTTCACTGAATGAATCTAGACCTGGGATGGATCTGACCATGTGGCTATGATAAAGAATAGCACCCAGGTTTAGAAAGTAGGAAATTCAGTCTCTATTCTCAGCTCAGTCATTAAAATTGTGCAACAAATTGCACAATCCCTTTGCCTCTGTTTTTATTCTATCATCTGTCTCTCATTTAGTCAGCTCATAAAACCCACTGCCTCTTGTCATTTGTAAATACAGTGCCAATGTCAACAACAACTTGAAGTGATTTGGGTATGCAGCATTATTTTTCTTTCCTCCTTAAAACATCTTTCTCCATTGCCAATTCTGTGAGCCATTACATTTCTGCTTCTTTTCCTGCTGTTTTTAGGGGCAGTTTTAATATTCAGAGAGCAGAATTTTTATTTTTGCTGAATGTGCTGATATCCTACACTACTAATGCAGGCGAGTAAGAACAACAAAATAACATACATTTGTGATCTTCACACAAAACCCAAGTGACTCTGGAAAGTATTTCAGAGCTTATTTATGCCAGACCCACCGCCATCCCCTTACCTCTACCTCAACACAGTATCAGAGAGAATCACAGAATATTCTGAGCTGGAAGGGACCCACGAGGATCATCAAGTCCAACTCTTAAGCATCAGTTAAGTCCAAATAATTCTGACAAATCCAAAGTCTTTCTTAAATTCTCCTTTAATTACCTGGAAAACGGGTAAAACTTTCTTTCTTACATATCCTTCTCATTAAAATAAAGGGGTTTGTGCTTTCTAATGTAGGCATTTCTGCTGTTATTTATATCTATCACTACCTCTCTCAGCTATCATGGGAATTAAGAATACTATCTTTGTCCTTGTAGCATATTTAAAACATATTTAAAAATTTTAAAAATTGAAGAGACTTACAGAGAAAAAACCCAGGTTCTACGAAACTAAACAGCACAATTATTTCAACCTTCTTTCACCAATCATGTTTTCTAGAGTTATCATCAATTTTTTTGCTGTTCTTTCGAACAGTTCCATAACCTTCAGCAGTATTTCATAAAGCAACCTAACAAAAACTTTAATTTTAATAAATCACACACCTACCTGATCCATACTTTCTGGAATGAATTCACCTTCACTGTTGATACTGGTGAAGGACCCATTTCGAGCCACCTGATGCAGCTCATCTGGAATGTATCCTGGGGGAGGTGAACTCCTATCACGAGTATTAGAACCTTTCGAAAGAAAAAGGCCACTCAGAGTCTCTACATTAACCCAGAATCCAGAGGTTTTACTCAAATGTTTCACAGGCACTGAGCCTGCCTGAATCACTTCTTCCTTTGGGCATTTTCCAAATGCCTGTGCAATGCAACACTTAAGTATAGCATTTGAAATCTGCAATCCAGGAATTATGAAAAATTTGGGGCAGAGTTGCCTCAACGGCATTAAAAAGAATTTTCATTATACAGGAACAGAAACACAATTTGCTCACACATCTAGCTGGATAAATTTCTTCTTTTGAACAAAATCAAAATCCAAACCCTTCCACCCATGTCAACTAATCCTTTCCAACTCCTGAGAATTTCAGGGTTTTTTTGTAGAATATTAAGTCTGTAAGAACACAAATATATATATTCATAATAAATACATAATAATTAACTTGTCTGGAAAATTATTCATGAAACTCTCTAGTTTCATAATTAAATTTTGAAGTTAACATCACACCAATTTCAAAATATTAATAAGCAAAAATGTTATCTCAATGCCTAAATAAGTATTTTACACAAATGTTCAGACATTAAAAAAATATGAGGGTCCTAAACTGAGCAAGAAAACACACTGCCATATAAACAGATTTTTCAGTAGCTCATTCCTTTATCTGAAAATAAAGGGGAGTACTAACACCAGATTCTTAGGTTACCCATCAGTTACCTCAAAGAATTCTACATACATTTATTTACCTCTCAGGGTTTTGGGTAATTTTCTGTATTATATATATTTAAACCACTTTTAACTTAAAATTCAAAATCCACTCCCCCAAGTGCAAACTCTACAGTAGAGTCATTGATGAGTATGAGAAATTCAAACACTGTGTGCTGAGAGCAAAATCCTCATGAAGAGAATACTACAAAAGAAAAGCTTTTACAATTAAAGCTATTGAAATATTCACCTTACCTATTACAGACAGTCGCCTTTTCCTGTCTGTCACACCGAACACTGTATTATCTAAATCTTCCAGTGAGGGCAAGGGTTCCATATTATTTACACTGGGTGACTGAAAATGCATAAATATTACAACCTGCTGTTATTACTTTATACTCCTCACAATGAAAATACTTCGTAAACTTTACAGGCTTTGTGCAGTACATTCCTTTTTTCGAGCAGTCAAAAAAGCAGTTTGCCAATTTATATCACAATCGATCTATTTTAGTAGCTCATTCTTACTCTTTAAAAATAATTTTCAATATGTACCAGTACACAAATCTTATGAATATCAATGCCATGGTTTGTTAGATAATACCAAAATACCTCAGCATTTAGTCTATAGTCCACTACTCCTTGCTACAACAAACACTGAACTTCCCACAAAGGAGTACCACCAACGTGCGACTTAAAGAACAATTTCAAATAACTACTGTTACTTAAATTTTATGTGCTTTTCAAATCTGTATCACTTTAGCATCCTACTAAGGAACACTTTTCTACCACTGTAGGGAAGACAAACAAAGAGAAGGATCTAAGAAAGAGTTAAAACTGAGTAAATACAAGATGCTAATGGATGTTCAAACTGAAATCAAGAAGCAATCAGTATTATTTTCAATTGGAAAAATGCCATCTTTAAAAAAAGATATAAATAATACTTCAATATGAAAACTCAGGAAAAAGGCATTTAGCATGTCAATTCATACCTGTGTATTTCCATGTATTACAAGCAATATCTTGAGACTCTTCATATGTACACTACGGTCAAGCAGTTCAACAGCTTTGTCCAGGTCATCCTGGGTGGTTAATGGAATTACAAGCTACAAAAAAGGGAGGGGGAAAAAAAAGTCTTAAATGGGATACAAGAAAAAAATGAGAAAGTCAAGTGCAGAGAAACAAATAAAGGGAATCTTTCCATTCATACCAAACAACTTGAAAATAAAATTTATTAGATGATCCCTCAAGTTAGCATCAAAATGTCTAAAGTTCAACCTTAACTCTTCCTTTAGATGCCTTCACTATTTACAGCATGTGGAACAAGTCTTCACAACCAAAGAGCAACCATTTTGTATATATGCAACTGAATATCCTACAAGTTTCAGAGAAACAAGTGCAACAGGGTCAATGTATTTACCATTGCCTAAATTACCACAAGTCTGTAATATGAACAGAAGTCTTATTTTACAGAGCATAAAGCAGACTTTTGTATCTCAAATATTACAACTACACTTGTTTGAAATTGCATCACTAACAGAATTTCTCCATTGAAACCCAAAATCTGTCAAGGAAGCGTATCCTTACTTCCTTAAGGAAGATGTGATCCATGTGCAACAACTCTAGTCCTTGCTAGAATCTTACTTTATCTAACTAATTAGAATTAACTTAGCATACATGTATCTTTAGAACAGAAAATGTTATGCCACTAAAGTGCTATTGAGATCTGAATTCTATAACACATAAGATCGAGTTTGTGTTTCAGGAGTGTACATTACAACTTCTACTTGTAACAAAGGAACAACACAATACAGATTTTTAAATCTATTCTACTTGTAAGCAGCATCAGTCAGTAATGTTCAAATACATCACCAGGCAAAATACAGTAGTTTTATACAAAAAGAAATGGGTCTTGATAAAATGAAGAGTTTGTACATTTGTTAAGTTGCAGTTTTAATCCTAATGACATGTTATCACCATCCCATTTCTGAAAGGTGATGGGATGATTTGCCAGCTAGTGCCGAAGTTGACAAGAAGAAAACCTACTCAAATGCCTAAGAATCTATCAGTGGAAGGAGCTGAGGCTAAAGCATTATGAAGGGCCATCACTTTTGACCTTCCTAATCTCCAAAAGCCATCTGCTGGAATTCTTCATTTTGAGGATCAGTTTCACAGAAGTGCCTGATAATGTTACCAACAAACAGCAATTACTGGCATTTTCTTCTGCAAAGATACAGATTAGATACAGCAATTATGTTGTGCATAACCACACGAATAATCCTTTATGAACTTTGCTGACTCAAGGCAAAACCCAGAAGTAACTCACAAGAATGGATCCTGCATCTGTAAATATATCTGCTATAATTCCATCCCTGCTTCTAAAGGAAAGTTGGAAGTAAAATTGATCAAGCATAAGTGGCTTGACAGTGCTGGCACTGTTTCCAAGAAATCTTTGGGAACCAGCCACTTTAGGAGGAGCAACAGCTAAGTGTATTCGTCCAATCTAAACAGTAACTAAATGCAGCATTCTAGCAGTTGCCTAACAAGATTAATCCTTAAAGAAAAGAGTTTATAAGAAAGGATAAATGTTATTTCAAATTTACAAACACAACAAAGCTCAAAAAAGTAAAGACTTGTAATAGAACTGTGGCAGATCAGGAAGACAATTTACTCATTCCTAACCAAGTCTGAGACATAATTCATTACGATACTCATGAAACACTTCACGTATCTCCTGCCTATCCTAACGTGGACAAGACTTACATATTTGAGAAAACACACACACACGTACTAGAAACCCAGGAGTTTGTCACAGGAGTAAGTTTTGTCACAGGAGTGGTTCCCACTACTTATGAGAGCAAATTTCAGCCTCAAAACAATCAATGCCCAAGGCAAGAATTTAGAGGACACAGAATATTACCTCATTATTGCTGTAATGTAAATCCATAGTCTGTCCAAAAGCAACTTTAGCTTTAGCCGCAAGATCTTCAAGTTTAACAGGCCTTGGTAATTGCAGGATCCTGAAAAACAATTTAAGTTTTAAAGAATTTTTGTCCATTACCTATGAAAATCTAGCAACTCATTACTTAAAAACTATTTTGGAACTAAATTTATTACTAAAAAGACCATAAGAGACTATGCTTCATTCACTGTCCTCCATATTCTGAGACTTTAAAAAAAAGAAAGAAAAGCAGTGAAAAAGTTAAAACGGATAATCAAGCACAGAATCAGATTTCATTATGACTGCTTTACTTGCTTCTATATGGCTTGCTTAATGCTTTGCAAGCCTCCATTTCAGAGGCAAATTCTTAGAAACTTCTAAAATTTTCTACTCCAGAAAACTAAGACAATGGAGTACCATGGGCTGACAAGCATAAACATCAGAAAGGAATTAATCCCTTTTTTGGAAATCTGAAAGACTGTCTTACCTGAGGAAGGTAACTAAATGTCACCATCCTTACCATAATGAACTACACACTCAAACTGCCCAGTCCATCACTAACTGTGCTTCAAATGTGTTCCTGTAAGAATGGTGTGGTTGCAGGTCAACAAGTCAGATTTTCTTTTAACTCAATGTCTCATCAAACCAGTTAGCCCATACTGCCCTTTTACTATAGAAAACTATTGTATTTTTTGAGATACAACAGCATTAAACAAAAAAAGCATTTAAAAGTGATTAAGCTATTGAGGTACATCCAATTCACATTCAAAAAAGAAAGAGCACTCAAATTCTGTGAAGCAGAAAAGTCAGCAAAGGGTAACTGTTCCTTTCATCAGTGGTTCGGTTAGTACTACACTGGTTAGGGGACAACTTTCTCACTGAAATGAGACTAGAAGCCAGGCCACTTCCAATTAAAAATTATTGTGAAAAAATAAAATCTTAAAAAACCACCCAAAACAAACAAGAGCAACCAACACTAACTCTCACTATAGTTAACAATTTGTGCAACAAGCCTACAGTTCTACCCATCACACCACCAGCTCCTTGGAACAAAGTGCCACATTCACCACTGAAAGCAAGTCTGAAATCATTTCTGTTTTTCACTTCTCTTTTTCAAACCTAGTGAGAAAGCCATTGCATAACTTATTTTTCCTGCATAATTTCATTACTTTATCTTTAGATCTACATGCTCAGGCAACAAAAGTATTATAACTCATGCTGAGCAATGAGCCTGGGCTGCCCAGTACCTCTGGGCAAGTAGGCTCAAGGCACTTGGGACAGTGCAGAACAGAGCTAGGCCCATGAGCATAAAAGCTTGGGAAAGGTATCTTTCCACACACTTATTTTATGCTTGTTAAGCAATTCATATTGAATTGATTAACTTAGTCCACTGTGAAAGTGAATTATGATAAACTGCAAAATGCACCATCCATGCAGAGTGGCAGCAAGTAAACATCTCTCTGTTTTAAATTCATGCTTCTCCTTATTTCACGAGAAATAGTTAGGTAGAAGAGTCCTCAATTTTAAAAGCTTTCAAAAAGACTTATTTCCTCCAAATTACTTACAGCACTCAACCATTACCGATGCACTTTTATGTGTGATGCTCAGGGAAGTGACAGAAAGAAGCTGAAGAATGCTAATACCGAGGGAACTTACTGCTATTTTACTGCTCCATGTACAGAGAGGGCACACACTGTAATCAGCATGGACACACACTCAGCTCCTGCACATCACACCAAGGGCTGCCCAGAAGTAGTACAGGTTTCATTCTGAAGCAATTAAGTAATTTACAATTTCTACTGACAAACAGTATGAGCAGGATATTATTTCCTTTTTCCTTAAGTATTTTCAAAGATCTTATTCTATAACCATTTCTCTGCAGGCAGAATGAAATTTTATGCTTTCAGAAAGAGACAGGCAGGCAAAATCAGTTGTCCACAACCAGTTCTGCATGGAGTTGTACACTGAATTCTGTAGAAGCTTTTAAGCAGTCATCAGAGCAGTCATATATACAGATGCTTGTATACTTTAAGCAGGTGCATCAGCCACCTCATATACAAAATGAAAATAAATTTTAACTGATTAAATAAAAGTAATCCGAATTTAATAAATTTTCTTCTTACAGTTTCATACTGGTACTTCCAAAGTACAATCCAATACTGAGATTTAAGATTCTAGACCTCTTTCTCTGGGTGTTACAGTAACAATAAATTATCACGCATTTATTACAAACATGATGAAGGAAAAAAATTTATATTCTGGTCTATTCAAACTTGAGATCTATTCTAATGATCTAAGTAATTGATCATGGCTACAAATACCTATCTGAAGGGTAACCAAATGCAGGATCCTCCATGGGACATAGGTACAGTATGATACTTCCACATTTATGCATACTTAGAGCCCACATTTCAAACAGTTAATTATCTTTAAATTGTGTTCATATCAAAACTGAATTTAAGCTCAAGCAAAATACACTTAGAGATCTGAAATACTTTGAAATTTTACGATAGAAACACAACAAAACTCTACAAATAATTAAGAGACAAGACTGTTCCATTACCTTTTTTCACCTCGATGTTCAAATTTGACTCTAACATCATTCTGTAAGAAAAGACATAAAGGAACCACTATTAGTTTGTTAATACCTCCTTTAATGAAGGCCATGAACTCCCATTCAATAATCTTACACCAGAGCTAAATTCCTTATTAATTTTCTGTCCTTTCCAATACAACAAGTATCTAAACAAGCTACCACTGCTGAAGTACCTGATAGAGGCTTAAAGTGTGTAAAAAATACAAAAACTTATTCTGAAGTACAATGAATGCTTCTCTAAGTAAAGACATTATTTTCTATCAATATATTTTAATATTATAACAGATTTATGACTTCAAATTCAGCATGGAATGGTTACCAAAAAGTTCTCTATCCTGAACAGGCAGGTAGATTTAGCTCCAACAACAGGTTTTTACGTACACTTTGCAGCTGAGCATTCCAGGCTTAAGAAACATATCTTGTTTCATAAGCATTACCATAGAAACCAACATATGTAATTAAGCCAGCAGTCATGGAATAAATTTCCCAATAACCATATCTGTATATATTTGCAGAGGAAATAAAGTTTGTTTTTTGCAAAAACATAGTTTTAAGAACCAAATTGTATTAGCACCTATTGCAGGCAAAACAATAATGCAGGAAAAACAATAATGCATTATCCAACTAATGATGTTGCATCTTCCAAAACAACTGATTAACAAATTATTACTTTCAAAATTCCTAAACTGAAACAGAAGGATAAACATTTCTTCTAACTTTCTAAACATGTATTATACTCAAATCATTTTGGATCAAAAATGCATGTTACCACAATGTCTAAAGTCACAGCTCACACACGAGGTACATGATATCAGCAAAGCACCACTGTGATATACACTGAACTCATACAACTTTTAAAGCACAGAATGAAAAAGATGTAGCCATTGGGTTTCGACAGTTTAAAAGCCAAATATATAGGAATATATATATTAAAAGGTTAAAATAGGTAAAAACGGAAATTTCATTAAATATTGAACTGTAAATTAAGGATCCAATCAAATAAACATACAGTTAATGTATGTTTATTATGTTATTTATGAGTAAAAATCATTGTCCTCTCCTAATCTCTCAGTATAGTAGTTCAAACCTATCAACTAAGTATTTACTACTTATTCCATTTCTGTTTAGTATCTACAGAAAATACAGTTGAAAAGAACTCACATTTCCAGCACATGAGCAAACAAGAAAACGAGGCCAAAGACGCAGTAAAAGAGTTTAAGCATGTTTCTGCTGCTGTACTGACATTCTTTGGTGTGATATAGGTGACAACTGGACAATCTACTAAACCTATAAATTTTTTCTTGATATTTTAAAATAGTATAGCATCAATATAATAATAACAACAACTATAAAATCACTCTACACACAATGTCAAAATACCTCTATGATCTTCAATTTACCAATACAAGAGTTATTTAAGCATATACTATGATCTGCTCTCAAATGCCACCATTTCATTTTGCTGATAATACAAGAACATGAACAAAGAAAATGGCAGCACATGTGGGAGACTAATAGCTCATTCTGGTATGCTCACTGGGTTGGCAAGAAAAATAATTACAGAAGTCACAGCAGGACATTCCGTGTTCAGTAGGTTAGTGAGGACATTAAAAATTACCTGTTTTTTAGGTGAAGATGACTTTGGTTTTCCTGTTTCTTGCTGGGGCAATACAGGACGACTGGCCTTATGAAGCACAGCCAAATCCTGCATGATTGAATTCAAAGCTTGCTGCTCATCTGCTCAGAGAGAAAGACCAGACAAGTGTAAAAGACTGTTACATTTGAAGGGCATAACTGTTTCATTTCACAATTAGGCAAGCATTATTCTAAAATCCAAAAGTCATCATTACACTCCAATACATAATTGCCAAATTAAAAAAAATTGCTGCCACATTGCAAATGTTTTTATTTTATTTATCATTAACAGTGCTTAAGGAAATAAACAGCTTAATCAGTAACCACACTTAAATAGCAAGTTTAAAAAATCAAAGTCATAACAGAGACTAAGCTCTACACAAGTCCAGGCTGTATTAATAAAAGAAAGGGGGTGTAGGGGGAAAAGCCTTATCTACTTTGTTTCAAATAGTATGGATGAAACATTTACTAGAAATTACATTTCCTGCCCCTCTCAGAAAACACAGAAAAAACCACAAGTACTTTTGAACCATTTTCCCCTCTGTCCTGAACAGGTATGATCATGCCCACTGGAAGCATACACAAACTCCCAGAGGAATACCTCAACTGTTTGAGCATCTGCTGATAGCACATGAAGTAATTAAAAGAAAAACCAAAACAAAAACCACCAACAAAAAAACAATCCATAAACCAAAAATAAAACCCTACAGAACTTTTCCAGGACTAAAAATACAGAGGATTTTAGGGCTTAAAGGAAGAATTCGTAAGGAGAAACAGAAGCACTGAACCCAGGGGAAAATTTAGGGGCAGAAGTGTTACATAACTTAGGTTTCAAGTTCACAAAAAAACCTAAATCCTGAGGATCTGCCACAACTGTGACAGCCTGAGGCCATGATAGACAAGATTTGCCCTAGAAATGGGATGCTCCTTTAGACAGGAAAACACTGAGCAGCTCAAAAGCCTGTGAGAAATTTATTTCTACTGTTTTGTTCCTTGCCACAGCAATAGTACCTGCACTCAGCATGCATCTGGAACACTGGATGACAAAATTTATCTACAAAGGTGTTGATTGTGTGCCTTCACGCTCCTTCACAATGAAGGAACATTGTGAACAATTCAATGTTTGTTGAAGAATTCATTGCTAAATGTTGTGATTTACAAAAAAACGTATTCCTCGAACGCGGACCTGAGAAAAGTTCAGCATTAAAATCAGCAAGTAAGCATTCCAAGTGTTCAGAAACCATGAGAATTCCTTCACATTCTATTAAAATACAACCAAATATATTTATTATAAAAGGAAATTGTGGGATTTAAGTGCTCTAATTTAATAGATTCCTAACAGATCAGAAAGCTGGTCTGAAAATTAGTACCTTTGATCATCACTCATGCTGTCATTATTCATAACTCTACTAAGATATGCAAATCTATAAAAGCAAGTTTTACTAGCAATATTTAATGGCAGAACTGAAGGCGTTCTTGCAGCTCAGTTATTCTTTTCTCACACTAAAACACACTTCAAGATTTGCCAAAATTAAAATAAAGTTAAACTATTTTATTGTGTTATAGCCTATTCTAGTGCTCAGCAATGGTAAAAAATAAATTGATGTTTTAGCAGTTGATTGGAAGTTTCTTCCCCAGTGGTCACTATGTTGCATATTTCATGAAACCAAAGAACTGTGGTAAAGTGTTTAAAGTTTACTGAATATCCATCATGACTCAACAGTCACTCCTCTCACGCAAAATGCTGGAGAAGATCAGAAATCTGAAGAATGCTGTATTCCCAGATTAGGCAACTTGATTATTAAGCATAAGGTTAGGAACATTAGCATAACAATAAGAGATGAACAAAAGCAACATGAAAATGTGCGTGTTGTGGTTGGTTGGTTTGCTGGGATTTTTTTGAGAGGGAGCTCCGATAAATGATTACAATAACAACATGGTCAACTCATTAAAAAGCACACACAGCTTGAAAAACTGGCATAAAATCTAAAGTAATACAAATGTGCCACATATTTAGAAAAACAGACCATCTACACAGTCTTGGCTTTGCATTGCAATGATACAAGATAAAATCCTTTAATATAGACTTTGTGGTTTGGGCTTGTTTTTTTCCAACAGTCATTACCATTTAGAGGACAGTAAATATTCTAATACCATGAATCTCAATTTCCTATACTTCAATCTTTAAGTTACCACATAATAAGGGAAAAGTGTTATATTCCAAGAAAAAAAAAAAAGAAATATTTTGAATACTGCAAAGCTGCTGAACACTGCCTTTCATATTGGTGTTACACTGTGTTAAACAGCCAAAGCACACATTTCCTAGGAATTGTAGTACATTAATGGTTTTAGCACTCAACAGAAATGAAGAGTATCTGAACTAAATTTTATTTATGTTACACATAAGACTTACCCATTATGGCAGTGAGTCTGAAAACTCGAACTTCAAGGAAAGGGCTGCTTCATTAGCATTATTTTATTCCCTAAAAAGCAAAACCAAAAACCCCACAATTACTGAAGTTGTCAAAGCCACGTAAAACAGCCAACTCTTAAGTGTTTATGGGCAGTTTTTCTAACATTCTACATAGCAAATTCGATTGCATAAGGCACAAATACAATGTGTGGAGAAAACAGATACTGCTCCCAGAGCCTCACCAGCCTCTGAGCAATGTACGTACTTTACCAGGACATAAAAACCTGAACTAAATATTCTTCTAGACTTAAGCTGACTTTAGTCTCTACCTATACCCCTCAATGATGATTAGTAGCTTAATTAACTGTAACACTCTACTATATGGGATACCCACTACTCCAGATTATTAAAAACTGATTCTTTTTCTACAGGTCCACACTGTATCTGGTGTTTAAAGTTATGTAGTTATATATAGTTATAGTTAAAGTTATAGACAGTTAAAGTTATAGATAGTTGTAGATAGTTATATACAGATACATATAGTCTATATATATAAATACATATCAAACTCACAGCACAAATCAAGAGTCATCCACACCTACTGATTATATAAACTCAAATTTTTCACCATAATTCAAGAACATAACACAGATATCCTAACATTTTTGAAAGTAAATGGCTCTGGAAGAGAGCAAGTATTAACTTTTAATATACAATATATGTTATACAGAAAAGCAGAAACATAAGGAGCACTTTTATGAACAAACCCTGCCACAACATCTTCAAAACTGGCCAACTGGAAAAACTCAATAACGAAGGACCAATTAAAATAATCTTTCTATGAGATGCCATTATGGAGGTTAACAGCAAAAACCGAAAGTCATATTCCTAAACAGACAATGAGATTTGTTGCAATACAGATTACCCCAGGAAAAATTCTGACTTTTTTTAATGCAAGAGAAGAAAATTCTTATTTCTTAAGCAGTCACTGTAACCAAGTAGGGAAGGTCTATGTCCCTTGTCCCTCCTCCCTTTTGTTGACTGCAGTGGACCATCCTTCCTTCTGACTCAAGAGAAAAAGATTTACCTTACACTGACAAAAACAAATTATTTCCCTGCTAGTTCATTCAAGGAGCTACACTAATAGAATATGACTCATTTTTTTCCCCTTCTTTAATCAAAATTTGTTTTCCTATGGTTTAGTGTCAAACGACCCCTGAGACCAGCACGGGGTAGCCTGTGGGAGCACGTGGCTAAGAAGAAAGGGGAGGAGCTCTTTCAGCATCAGTCAGTCAGGTTTCCTTGCTTGAACATTCTGCCAATTGTCTATCTAACAGCAAATTAATTCTAGTTTTTCAAAAGACTTCTGAGCACCTTCAGTTCGGCATCTAAGTTTCTGGCATTGTCTCTTACATTGGACTTGAGAGTCATATGAAGGTCTCTCCTAAATAGTGCCTTTTACCTACCTATCAGATGAGTCATCTACTACTGTCTGTTTCAAACTCTATAATAACTCAGGCTTTTCAAGAAGACCCAGAGGTCCCACTACATAATCAGAAATCAGTTCGGTAGAGAGAGCACACAAAAGAGCACATTCGAACTAAAATAAATCTAAAAATATGATGGATGTGCACTCAGAGTTACATACTCCCAAGTCTACAGACAGCCTCAAAACAGTACCTGAAACAGTTTCTAAGTGCTGTGGAAAAGAAACTCCCATCTAATGTCTTGTAAAGTATTAAAGTCTGTAAGAGCATGGGAACTAAACCTGGCCTGGGTGGCCCACAGCCTCACGACACAACCCTCTGCTTTCACTAACATGGTCTCCAGCCTCTCAAAAAAAAACCCCCATAAACCAAACCAACAAACAAATGCAAACCCCAAAGCAAACCCAAAAACTAAAAAGAAAAAAGCTTCTGTTGCTCCATAACAGAAAAGGAAACACACGAAGACAGAAAAGCAGAGGATTTGTACTAATTTTCAGGCTGAATTTTCACTTATTTGCTGAATGATAGTGCCCAATATCACTCAAAATAAGGAAAGTATCTTTCAACCTTGCTCTCACACAAGATGCCAGGAGAACTGGTTTACTTAGTGAACCAGGATTATCTTTACAGCATTAAATATCACAACTAACATTTTTCCCCCATATCTGATTCTTTGCATCCTTTGCATCCCTAAGAGTCAAAAAAGCAAAGCAGAACATACATGAAATTATTTCCTACGCTATGTTTTTTGTATCACCAGTTGTCTTGGGAGATCTTCCAAAGAATTACTCATTGAAGATGCTCATAAAACATCTTTTTAATTCTGTATTTGATTCAACTGTCTTTAAATGAGAGCTAATGTCATTTTCTTATGTCTGTTTTAATTATATGTCTTAATACATTAAACATAAAAATGTGTTTCATGACTTTGGATGAAGTACTTCTGTAATACTTCCTTGAAAACACTTCAAAGAAATACAACAGTTCTCTGAGGCATTTTAAATCTTCTGCCACACCTGAAGAAAACCACACCAAGTTATATCTCCAAACAAAACCATCCCAGATGTTCTGTCTAAATGTAACTGAAAAAAACCCCCAAAACAACTTGGAATATCAAATATCTTGAGCTACAGGACTCATATAAGGTTGAAGAAGAAATATTTTAAAAATATATTCTCCAGGTTGCTCCAGCCACAAGAATTCTTTCTTTATTATTAATTTGTGGTATCTCTCATAAAAGAACATAAGGTAATAAGTGAACATAAATTTATTTTCTCTTCCACTTCCTTCTTATTCCTTAAAAAAAAAAAAACAAACCACAACTTAGGAAAATTAAATTTCTCTGAGTAACTTATATGTGTCTTACTTTATCGTCCCTTTTAACCAAAATTCTTTCTATTCAAATATAAGGTATAATTAATCACCAACTAAACAGCTTAACAGCCTTTCTGTTAGCATTTAGTGTTACTTCAAAAACAAATAACAACAAAATTTCAATTAAAAACATTACTCAGATCCAAATTTAAGAAGATCTTTATGAATTCACCTTGTGAATTGAGAAAACACTTCTGTTTTTAACTGCTCATTTTCACAATGGGCTGTAACAACAGGGTGGGTGTGGAGAGTGAGCAAGAACAAGCTAACAAAAATCAACGTTTTTTCAAACAGAAGTATATACATTCCGTAGAAAGGGAAAAAAGCATACCCTAAATCCATGGTTGCATAGTAGAGTTAGTATAGTGCACACATACAAGAGTAAATTACAATCCAGGACAAAAAAGGAAGCGAAACAAAAAACTGGAACTCAGAGAAAGACTCAGGAGAAGCAAAGGCTGCAAAACACAAAGAGCAGATGCAAAGACAGAATAAGATTATGTCAAGGTCTTGCAGAGAGACACAAGCAGCCTGAATTTGAATGAAATTAAAGAAAGGATAACAGAGAGTGAATTTCAAAAAGGTGTTTGCTACTCTTATCACATCATCAAAGAAGAATATCCTAGCAACAGCATTTTGGATATAAGGGTGGAGAGACGCTGATTCATATTCATGATTCATTTCCCACCAGCCACCTTCCAGAGCCTGGAAGTCCTTCAGAATCTGAGAATGCCACCAAAGGAAGAAAACATCCAGGTGATTCTTGGAAATTGTTTTTAGCTTTCTCAATGCAAATGAAACAAACCCTGAGGGCAAGTAAGTCATGTGGCCAATATTGGAGCTGTTCAAACGCCCCGTGGCACTGCTATAATAAACACAACCCAGTGCCCTCCTGGTTACTGAAAGATAAAAGTATACAAGTGCTGGCACACACATTACATCGTCTCTCATGACTGACTTGGTCACATTCAAAAGCTTGTAGACTAGGAGAAAAAAGCTTTACACAGTAGAGGAAGTAAGCAAGCAGGTGCTATATGGAGTGAATATTTATTAAGTGAGCTAGAAAAGGTGTTGTAGTTCTGTGAAATACAAAGATACATACTGTGCAGAAATGAAATGGCTCCTACAGCATTCAACTTCACAAGAGAAGTACAATTTTTAAAAAGTAAAATTAGCTATGGCTACAACAAGAGCCTTAAACTAATCATCTGAGAACAGTACAGGCAGTATATAACCACTTAAGAGCATAAGCCAGCTTTAATGCTGCTCATGTTAAAAATCAAGAACAAAAAAAAGCAGTGAAGCAAGCAATCTAGCTTAGTCTGATTTTGTATGGATTTTAGACTCACATGGTAATACTTTATCTACACATAAAGGTACCTTACACCTTTGGAGTCCAAACCTATTTCAACAGTGGGGGCAAGAACCTCGAAGATATCAATTCCCTAAAATAAATTTTCTCTAAAATAAATGACTGCAAGGATACATGGTTTCCAGTTCTTACACCAAAGCAAAATGATATCATGCAAACTCAATAAGAAAGATGCATTGTAATTATTTCCATCACAATTAAAGATTAAATCAGACTTCTACTATATTAGACATAATCTAAGCAAGTTAAACCAAAACAACAAGAAATCAAAATCTGTGAGCATTGCTATTCAGACACACATTTCTCTATAAAAAAAACAGATGATGCAAAGAGCCAAGTAAAAATCAAGAGTATGCATTCACAGGTAATTTTTCAGACTGTAGAATAGACAATCAGAATCAAAGTAACACCATAAAAATTTATTTCATAGCCAGAAGAATGAGCCAGACAAAATGGTTTTAGTCTAAAAATGTTATTCCTAAACAATCAAGTGCTTGGTCTCACACAACCAATCTCTTAAAAATCACAGTAAGCAAGGCTGAAGTGATCACCTACTCAAATATACCTACTTAACCTTTAACCAAAATAATGTGCAGCACTACTTGTTATGGGTTTTATTAAAAAAAAAAAACAAAACAGTATCTGCTAACAAGACAAACAGTAAAACCCAAATCTGAACTTTTGTAGCCTTTTTCATAGCTCAAAGCAACTGCTGGAATAAATGATAATAATGACACTGCATAGTGTGACAAGCATAGAAGTCAGCCTTGTTACAAGACATTAGGAGATACCTAAAAGAAGGTAACTCCATAGAAATGAACAAAAATAAGAGGATTTTATGTGGACGTACACACAAATGAACACTGGACAAAAAGCCACTCTTTTCAAAGACTTCATATGAAAGCAGCAGCAGTATCATAAAATCATGAAGGACTGAGAAAATAGAAGTAAAGAGGAGTAACAAGAAAAAGTCTGGGAGTAACACATCAGATAGGAGATCAGCTTCAGAAAAACTTGGGTCTTTAACATATTGTAATAATATATAAGAAAAGCTATTCACAGGAAAAGTAGGAAAAGAAGAAAAAGATTAAACTAACCCAAATCAAAAGCCAACAACAATGACAATTGATAAATTAAGGTAACATTTGGAAAACAAAATGAAAAATAAGACTCAATGGGTCAAATCTGGAACACTAGAAAGGGAAGTTTTACTGGCTGAATTAAAAAAAATAAAAATATTATTCCTATCACAGGAATTAAAAGATATTAATGTGATCTTTTAAAATTAAAAGATACTGCAGGGGAATGAATGAATGAATGAATGAATGAATGAATGAATGAATGAATGAATGAATGAATGAATGAATGTTTCTTAGCCAGCAGGGAGGAATTTTGTCTATCAATAGCATGTCAGCAAGGGCATGAGCCACAGAGCAGTAATATTCTCCTCCTTAGTTCTTTCTCTGTCATGTAACCCCTTCTATTCTGAAGCACTTTCTTCCTCCTTCAATTTATCCCAATTTTGAGATGAATTGCACTGGACAGGACACACTGAGATGGGCCACTCACTTGTACTGTGCTAGGAGAGACTGGCAAAACAGCGGAACCAACCAAGCTCTGTCAGTTGATGGCTCAGAGTAAGGAAGACATACAACCTAGAGCAGTGTCTCTTATAACCAGGGCAGTAATTCAGGAATGATTACCTGTCCTGGACCCAGGGAACATCAGACAGAAATTTTATTCCCCTTTATTTTTACTTCATAGAACCATTAAATTGGAAAAGACCTCCAAGATGAGTCCAACCTTTGACCGAACACCACCACATCAATGAACCCAGAGCACTAAGTGCCACATCCAGCTGCTTCCTGAACACTTCCAGGGATGGTGACTCCTCCACTTCCCTGGGCAGTTAGTTCCAATGCTTGACAACCCTCTCAGTGAATAAATTCTTCCTGATGTCCAATCTGAACCTCCTGGGAGCACAGTCTGAGGCCATTTCCCATTGCTGGTTGCCTGGGAGAAGAGGCCAATCCCCCCCTTGCTACAGGCAGCACCTCACTACGTGGTTTTCCACAGTTACCACAATTCAACAATTCCATCCTGAACAGCTAAACTAAACCCTTCTACCACCAGAATGACTGTTCGACAAAATAAGCAACATCAACACATCAAATACTTTTTTACAGAAAGAACAATTCTGGCTTATTTCTGCTGAAGTACTTGGACTTATTTTAAAAAATATTTTAAGTCTTGTTCTGATTTCATGTAGCTTAGTTTACATACTTCCAGTTTTGGCCCTGAATTTGCTCATTCTCTTGTAATGAAACCAGTTCATTCAGCAACCCAAGCTATTTTAACCTATTGTACAGAGACCAAACAACCTTAAACAGAGTAACATGAGCCAACAACCTCTATCAGCATGACAGGCTTCATAAAATTATAGCAACCAACTCATTCAAAGTTAACATATTTTTTAATTACTAATAAAAATATATTAAGGGACAAAAATACTCTCAGATACCTAGTTTTTACTGAATTTAGATAGTGAAATAGCAATTGGTGATTAAAAAAACCAGGAAGAAATAGCCAGCATCCATTTTTTGTTCTAATTTTGGAAAAAAAAAAAAATCGAGAGGTTGTGTCCAAACCACAGCAGTGTAACTGGAATAGAAATTTCACCACCCACAAGAACAAAGAGATACAATGCAGTCCAAGAGCTGCCAATTGTTTATCTTCACATCAATTGAGAGTAAAATACTGCAACACTTAGCTTGGTTTCTACCACAGTATTAAATGGAAAAAACACAGTAAATGCCTTGATTTCAGGGTTTATTATCACTGCCAAGCAAAAAATATGTCTTCTTGAAATGATTACAGATTAGTTAACAGAACTAACTGCAGCAATTATCCTACTTAGTTTTTTCCAACATATTTGGCTAAATATCACATGACATTTTAGTTATTTGCTTTAAAACCTCAATTAACAAACAGGAAATCATCAGTTGATGGATTAAAATAAAATACTTCGAGATACATATTCCTGCTTAACAAAAAATACCAGTGAACACAACTCCCAGTGCAGCCCCCTGGAGACCAGCAACGATCAGGTAGGCACAACAAGACAGATAAGTTATGGCTTAAGCAAATGACCTGAATCGTGTGAAAACAGTTGCAGTCCAGCAAAATGTATTTCAATACCATTGCATATTTTAAACACATATAATAATGTATTGTGGTTTCCCTCCATTTATTATTAATTAAAAAAATAACATCAAACACATTTAAAAAAAAAAAGAGAGATTAACTGCATTTATGGTGCTAAAACTGACAGGACTGCTTTTTGAACTTTTATCCTCCCTGCAACCAGGAGGGCACCACCCATAATTAGAAGCTTTATTTTATGCAAGTCTAAATATTGTGGTTTATTACATTTATTCAGTAATGGTTTTGCATTGAATGCATTTTGATGTTAAGACAATCATTTAGGAAATTGGAAAAAAAGTTGCAGCTAAAAGACTGGACAGTTTGGTAAGAAACAATTCAGAAGAATTATTAAATCACAATGTGTAATTATCTAACATAAGTGCAATACAACATTAAAGAGGCATAATGGAATCCTTGTGCATATAAAGATGTAGAGTATGCAGAAGCCATCTTCCTTCTGTACACAACCTACAGGGACACTGCTCATTGCAGAGCATTGGGAAGGCTGCACACAGCAACTGTGGGATGGTTGACCAGTATCAGATGGATCAGGTGTCTCTACAATGTGCAGACTTGAGATTTCTTAAACTGAAGACACTTAAAATCTTCCCGGCAAGCAAAAAAAGTGAATTTACGTCTCACTGAGCCCACATGACCACGCAGACTTACCTCATCTGTACAGTTAGAGACATGACTGGGCATTTGTTTGTTTTCTGAAAAGAATGGTTACTAACTGCAATCCTTCCAGAGATCAATTTAATAAACAAACAAAAAACCCAAACCACAAAACAAAACAAACAACAACAAAATCCCAAACAAAAAAAACCAACCAACCAAACAAAAAACCAACCCCAAAACAATAAAACAGACCAGACTTGCATAAAATACAACTTCTATGGATAGTGCCCTTCCAGTTCCAGGAAGGATAAAACCTCAAAAAACAGTGTGGTCAGTTCTAGCACCATAAATGCAGTTCTCTCTCTGAAATTACCTTGAGAAACAGATTTCAGAATAAACTGAAGGATCCAACATGCCCAGTGACAATAGCAAAACTTCATCCTATTCAGATTAAATCTTTAGTTCC
Source organism: Chiroxiphia lanceolata (assembly GCF_009829145.1). NCBI lineage: Eukaryota > Metazoa > Chordata > Aves > Passeriformes > Pipridae > Chiroxiphia > Chiroxiphia lanceolata. Next base: position 25,087,968 of record NC_045643.1, on the reverse strand, counting down.
TGTTGTTCTAGAAACTGTAATTTGACACATTCATGTAACATTTATCAGCTTGATGAACAATGATCTTGACTTGAAAAACTTAAAATGTGCTGGAAGGTTTGAGTATGTGAGGACACAGTTTTTAAGGATTGTTCTCATAAAAATGCAAAGTAGCAGTTCAAGATGAGTTTATAGCAAAATTAGGCTTTTGAGATAAATATCTTAACACTTACAGCAATATTCACAAAGAGTAACCATAGTTGAGGAAAGCTAATCTCTCTACACTTCCTTTACAGTTGATAGGGAGAGATAAGCATATTTAGAGAGTTTCAAGGCACTTAAATGCAAGTTTCCTGCTTTGAATGAACCTCTTCTTTCCAAGAAGTATCAAGAGACTCTATTACCTAACCCTTCATAAGTCCACTCCATTTCAAGCACACAAAAAAAGATAAGACTGTAATTGGCCTCAAACAGAAAAGCATCTACTTTCCTCAACAAGATCTCTTTCTTCATCTAATTCAAGTTTTACAGAACTTCTCCATTTCCTGTATCTGTCATTGCCTCAGCAGCAGCCAAAGCACTCGACAGCTCATTTCTCAATCTAACTGAAGAATGACTGCTGATACATCAAGCAAATCTGTCTTGAAAGTCATGATGCTTTCTTAAGACCTGTTCATGATTCCAAGGGAATAAACCACCATTATTATGAAACAAACGTGTATTTTAAATTGAGGAAGGGTCACAACAGCTGAAACTTGGAAACAGGTGCCACAACAACACCTTGCAAAATACTTCAGTGTGCCAATTTTGCAACAGAACATACTGGCTACAAATTGACTGCTCATACTTCTCTACTCTTACCCAAGACTAGATTTTCTCACAAAGGTATGTTAAAAAGTAATAGACACAGTTCACTGGACTACAAATAACTGCATCACTGCCTCCAGAGCACTCTGGCTCTTGGAAATTTATCACCCCCACTGTGGTGGAAAGTCTCAGAGCATCACAACACTAAGAATATATTCCTTACCATTAACTAAGCTATATGCTAAACAAACTGCTTAGTGCTATTCATACCACAAAAATGTTTAAGGCTAACTCAAGATATTAAAATAACATTATAGTGCCCATAAACTCGCACAGTAAAACACTCCCACGATGTTTGTAACTTTTTCCTAATTAGTATCTTATGTGAACTGAGTAGCTGCATAAAAGGTGTCTCAAATAAAACAGGAGCAGGAAATTTTCAGAATTGCAGAATACCAGGAAACACGAACTAGAGGGTGTGTCATAATCAGATTTAGGTGCTTCTGTTTCTCCTTCTAAAAAATCTCAGTTGTGCTCTCAGCTCAGCACCTGTTGCTGCCATTTGGAGCTCTTCTGCTGAGGCTGTTGTGAGTGGCATCAACGCTAGTTTCACTCCAAACTTACTACTAGCAAGTCTAAATATTTTTGATGAAGGGCTAAAGGTGTTACAATGAAAACCATTCCTCACTACAAATGCCCCCATCCAAGATCCTCCAGGAAGATAACTGTTTCGGTTCTTTTTTGGTTGGTTGGTTTTTGGTGTTTTTTTTTTTGTTCAACAGACATGCAGCACATACCTTAAAATAATACAGTATAGCTCTCTTCCTTGTGAGAGCATTCAAGTTCAGCCAAAGAACTAACTGTACACTGTATGCAAACTTATTCTTACTATGGGTATTGGCAATTCCTGCAACCTTCACTACTCTAAGAAGACCAGGCTACAACCAGTGACAAATAAATGAATTTTAAGAGTAACCATTCACTAAAAATGGTTACCAAACTTTTACTAAAAAAGTAAACCTATCACAAACCACTTCTAATCTATGAACATTATTCTACAGGCAAAAACAAAGTATATCAGAAAAAATGTAGGCTTCCAGTAGAAACTGAACATTGCAAACAACTGGAGCATTTCAATTAATGTACAAGAGTGATTACATACAAATCATCAGTCAGATATTGCTTTTGAGGACATACATAAGAAAGCACCTCCTTAAACTCCAGTAACTAGTTCTATCCTTTTCAATTAACCTTCCAATTTTGTGATTGTGATGGACTGAAATATGACCATTTTCAGAAATAAGCTACAGAAATAAACCCAATCTCCATACCTATAGCAGTTGTTTTAACTATGGTTGCAAATCACACTACCATCATTTCAAAGCAAGTACCAACAAAATTTAACATAAGGACCCATATGAGTCTTTCTGATTAACATGATCCACCCGACACTTTGCTTGACACCAGCAAAAACGCAATCTAAATCTCCAAGGACATATTTGTGTCTTTACCATGAAGACATCTCAGTCCCATTTACTACACATCTTCCAAATTTTTCAACAAATCAAAGAGGAATCCTCCTCAGTGAACAGGCATTGTTACAAAGTATCTTACTCATTCCTCAAAGCACAGTTGTTCCTCAAAGCACAGTTCTTCCTGCACATTGTGCAAGGCAGCAATACAATAAGGAAACCCAGAGTACAGTAATATAACTATGATTTTCTTCCTCTACCCTGCTGTCATGTTTTCCTACTCCATTGACTCACCATAACCTGTAACTTCTGCCTAAAATGCCTTTCCTGGTTCTCACTCCCATCTTCCTAGTTCAGTACCCCACTTGCTCTCCCCATCGTAACTCAAATTAACTTTGTACATTCAGTCAGACAGTTCTTCCATTATTTCTATCCTCAAAAATAAGAGCATAAGATGCAGGACAATCTCATAACATGCTGATATGGAATATTTAAGTAGGATAAGACATTCATGAGCCATACAGATTTCCAAAACAGCACAGAAAAACCACTACTGAATCAATCTCCAATTCAAGATTATAACACTCACCAATGACAACAACAAATAGCAATTAATTTAACCAGGGAGCCCCAGTTATGGGTAGACTCGGACCACTCATGCTTGGAATGCTACAGAGAGCTCAATAATATCACCCAGAAGACACACAAGTGTGTACCCGATATACATAAATGGAAATTGAAAAAACTGTTGCGTGCATCTGTAGGTAACACATACTATGCAAAATCCAAATATTCTTTTACCGCACACATAACGTGACTGTGCAGCATTTTTGTAGCCAGCAGGTCTCACCGAACAGGTCTAAATGGACAAACTTTTAAGTTTTTATCCATATGCAGTAGGCACTGTTTTTTAAACTGGATGACTGACATAGGCAAACATATGAACATATTGCCAAGCTATCAAATACACAAACTCTTTGTCCCTTTGCACTTTCGAGAATCTGAAAAAAAAAAAATTTATTCAACCCAATTCCTCATAACAACACTTAAACAAAAATATAACAATAGAAATCTAGTTTTGTCAACACACTCCAAAACAAAATGCAAAGACACAAAGACAAGGTACTGTCCTAAGGTTTCTTTCTTGCACCTCCCTTAGCACAGTGGGTACCAAACCATTACAATGACATGTACGATGCTTTATAATTATACTTTTCCCTTAAGTGATTAAAATGTAAGAACCCTCATAAATACAGCTATTAAGGTAAACTAACTACAGACTCAAAAGTTCCAGAAGAAGGATTACTATGTCTGTGCCCACACCTAATCACCACCTTTAAGACAACAGTCCCACTGCTAAAGTTGCATTTCTGTCAAGGGAGTATTCCTGCTTGTCCACAGTAACTGCTGCTTTCCAGCTGAACCCCAATGACAAGCAGGAGACCCGGAGCAAGCAGATAATCCAACTGAAAAACATTTATTTTATGTTTTAATTAACCATCAGCTTATCTAACTGATCTCACACTTCCACAGTACCAACACCAACATAAAGAAATGAGCAAGAACTCATGCTGGAACCATCCCTCTTGGCCACTGCACAGATCTGGATCTCGTAAAAAGATCCTTTAAAAGACAGTCATGCATAAAAGACAGTCACGCATAAAGTGAGGATTCCAGAAAACTGCACACAGTTAAGTGCAAACTGTAACAAATAAACCACAAATAATGGACATATGGATATTTATGATAGAACAGGGAAAAGCAGATAAGCCTGTTGCAAGAAGAGATCCTCACTTTCAAATTTTGGTGCACTCTGAACATGTGTATAAAGAACTGATCTCAGTCACTATCATGGTCTAGTTGGATTTCTGGTGCTGGAGAAGTCTCACCAAAGGATTTCTTGCAGTCACTGCATAAAAAGACCCACCCTTGCATGAATAAATTGGTTAAAATATATAAAACATAGGACAGACATAGTTACTGTTTTCACAAGGAAGGAGGATACCAGTGGGGCTCCACAAGAGTGTGTGCTGTTTGATATATTCTAAATTATCCAGGAGAGAGGAGCAAGGTAAAAAGTTTTCTGATACTCCAGAGCCTATTTGTGAGAGCAGGGAAAGGGCTGACTACAGCAGAGGCAGTGATCTTTATCAGACAGCACATATGAATGGAAGTGATGCAAGTTGGGTGGAGGGAAGGAAGGAGAGCAGCAGGTTCTAACCCTGCACAAAAGAAACCAATGGACTTTGTACTGAATACTGTCAGCGCTCAGAAATTAAGTCAGTGTTAGGAATTATGAAAAAAAACAAACACAACAAACAACACAAAATCCCAGTCTGAAACAGATCACTGTTTTCACGTCTTGAACACTTCAGCTCTAGAAGAGGATGTAGCAAAGCAGGAAAAAGTACAACTGAGGGCATCTATTGAAGGAATGTATTGAAGGCATCCAGGGGGAAACAAATAGGCAAGCTAGGACTCTGGTTTCAGTAAGATTTGGGTGGGGGGAGAAAGTGGTGAAGTGCTACAAAATTGTATGAGGAACAGAGAGATATATTGTTATGTTGGACAGAGATGGACTGTTCACTCTCCTCCAATTGAAACGTAGTACCAAAGGAAACCAGTACAAGTTAAGTTAAAAAAAAAAAAGTAGATTTTAACAGAACAAGTAGCATACCTACAGAATTTCTTACGAAAGGATATTTGGATGCCAGACATTTAGCTGCATGCAAAAAAAAGACTGGTCAAGTCTAATGACAAAAATCCAAAGGTTACTAACTACACAAAACCCACACCAGATTTAGAATCAACCTTTGCTGGAAACAGTTCAAGATTGAAAGAATATTCAAGCTAAGTATTACATACGCTCACGCTGTTCTCAATCTGCCATAAGCACTCATTCTTGCTCACCATTGAGGGAAGAATACTGGATTATCTTTTGTTTGATTTCATTATGGATTAAGATTTTAACTAAAACTCGTCAAGCACTTCACCAATAACACTGATATTTTCATTTTAAAGTCTCATTCAGTATTCACAATACTGTCAATATCACAGACACAAAGGCATAACAGATATTCCGTAAAGGAAGTAGCTGCGGCAGTTTAAGAAATCATTGATTACATGATCCAACCTCATCCCTGCCTGAAGTTACTGAGATTACTGGTACGAGCAGTGCAAGAAATGCTTTTCTAACTTACACCAAATCAATTATCATCAGGACAATATGGGGGAAAAAACCAAACCAAACCAAACAGAAACACGGAGTTGCTATTCAAATTGATTTTTACTTAAAAAAAAAAAGTAATTGTGGTACTGCTAACAACACACGTAGTGTGACAAAACAACAATTAAATACAGGTTGAGCTTTACCAATCAGTTTTTAGTGGTTCCATTAATAAAAATATTTAGTGACAATTCTCACACTCTTCTACAGAATGTCATATCTTCTTTAGAAGTTTAATTACTGCTTGTGACAGTGTTCTAGTTCTCTATTGTCTTTTTTTTTAATAAAGTCAAACAACAACTTGATCAAGATGTTTTCCAATTTTCAAATCTTTGTTCAAAGGTGAGACTGTAGTTCCCATTGTTACCATTTTGGTAACACAGCATTCAAACTGTTGACATTTACAGAACTCCTGCTTAAATTATTTTAAAATAATTTTAAGGACAGGTAAAAGGTAAGCAACACTGACTGCTTGAATCCTTCTTCCAGCAAGAAACCAAAAGAAGTCTCTTTTAATAATCATTATTTGTGTGTTTCATTTTTTTTGTGAAGAAAGTGCTGATGAAAGAATCACAAAATTTGCCCCATCTGTGATCTAGCCTCAAAAATTATGGATAAAATCATTTACGTAAGTCAGACAAAATGGAGTAAAACCAGGGAACATGTTGAACACATCTGTTTTGTAGCTGACTCTGCAATTCTTCCAGTAAAGCATGCCTAGAGGATAAAAATTTCTTCTACTATGTCATTGGACCATATGACATCTCAAAACGGCAAAAGGTTTGTTCAGGTACAGTGACACCGACAGAAGGTATCGCAGCAATGCAATTTACCTCAAAGACAGCACATGTATAACACCAACCAATAAAGACACATTTTTGCCAACAGAAGCTGCATCTAACCCTAAGAGAACTTGCTCTCAATCAAGTTCCCTGTTGTAGAGCAGGCTTATGTTCAAAAGCCACAGAGATTGTATGTGCTGGAAAACAGATACAGAAGAGCAATGATTGCATATTCTCCTGTAGAATAACTTACTGAAAAGTGATTCTACTAAGTCTAGAAATGCTTAATAGAAGAAAATTAACCTGAAATGAAGACTGAATTTGAACGATAACTTCAATTTGTATATATGAAGAAGGAGATGCCTGATTTAACAAATGCTAATAGGAGCTCCTGTGTTAGCAAATGCAGGAGCCAAGGACCTGATGTTGTTGGCAAGGAAAAGATCCCCAACAACAAAACAAACCCAAAACCCAACCATACCTGTATGCACACACCCTAGAATGACATTTTAACAAGTCTGTCACGTTACTTCTGCTGCAATTTACAGAGTAAGTTAATTACTTGGTTGTTCAAAGACTTTGTTTGGAGAACTTGAAAAAGATACAGACAAAACACATAGAGCCCAGTGAGAGTGAGCAACAAAAATCCTGTTTGCACAGTTTAGTAAAGAGAAGTCTGAAATAAAAGGAGACAGAGGAACAGTCTTCACGTATGCAAAGAGTTGGTGAAAAGAGCACAGAACTCATTATCCCTCATGAGTAAGAAGAGTTGGATGAGAATTAACTGGCTTAACTAGCACCAAGGCAGAGACTCAAGTTAAATGTTAAGAAAAGCCTGTAAACGATAGTAATAGTCATGTACTAGCTATAAATAGATCAGTGAAGAGGTGTGGTATTCCCCTCTTCTGACTTTTTTAAGAAAACATCAGACAAATGTCTGCCAGACATGATTGCAGCATATTTGTTTCTGCCTTGAGTAGGGGCTGACCTCATGAAATCCCTTCCCTTCTTACATATCCATCACTTATTCCTTCATCCAAATGAGAACTGTTCATCAGTGTTATCATACTTGAACTTCAAAAGTACAGCATAAATATCTGAAGCATATGAATTTTATTACACTGCTCTTGTCGGATTATAAGTGCACTTAGCACAAAACATCTCAGGAAAACAAAAGCAGCATCTTTTACTGCTGCAGATAATCCACAGAAATGGACAAATGATGAATGGAAACAGAGAAGGAGAAGCAAGTGAGAATTGCACAGTGAAGGTTCTGAATTTAAAAAATGGCTGAAAACAAAGTTACAGCAAAGAAAAAACACTTCAGCCTGAAGAAAGTTATTTTCCTCTCACGTGAAAAAGTAAGTTACACTTTGCTGGTATATTTTCAAAAATACGCAATAATTTGAGATATAGAACTAAACATTAGTAAGAGTTCACAAATGGACAGGAAAAAGACACATCTCTACAGGCCTCCCTGCATTACCAATTCCTGACTCTCAGTTTTTAAAGGACAATGCACATCCTTCTGCTTTGGCCAACTTCAAGTAACCTCATTAAGCTGGGCCCTAAACTGTGCCATATGTGTTATTTGTGGGTAAACTGTCTCTAGAGCGGTGGTTCCCAGGGAAATCTCTGCAATATCCAAATACAGAATTTCATCTTTCCTTTTTTTATTGTTACCAAACCTTCCACAGCTTCTAAAAAATTACTCTGAAGGTGAATACATTAAAAACATCCTAGAAAAACCTAGCATGTTTAGCCTAAGAAATTGGGTTAACATAGAGCCATAAATTGCATTTGTCATATCAAGATCTCATGCGAAGATCCAGAAGTGAGAAGTGAATCACAGCTAACACGCTGCATTCTGAACATGTTCCCACTGCCCAATTACATGTTTCCAATGTTATTCTGCAAGCTATGTGCAATTATAGCATGCATGATCTATTTTGACCTATTCCTTAGCAATACAAAATGCCAGAATACTAAAATAGCAAATGCAGTATTTATTCTTTTAAAAAAAGATTTTTCTTCCCTCCCACAGAAAAACTGATGCTTAATAAAAGTCACAGATTTTTAATTTTTTTTTCTTAATGTAATACTGTGTCAGCTCCACTTAAGTTTTAAAAGCTTACATTTAGAAATTAAACTCACAGGTCGACAAACTTAATTGCTAATTAGATAAACCTAGGTGGAGTCACTAGTCCATAGACATATTTACATTAGCTTGTCATACATATGAAAATGTGAGACATTTGCTGCAAACGTATTTAAGATGTATTTCACTGCATAAATCAGATATTACTAGAAAATACATTCATCACTCCAAACTAAATGTGTACCTCTCCATAGATCAGAACACCTGTGGTTGTGTGTTTGGTGGAAGAGGGGGAATAAATGAAGAAAATCAATCCATTATCATTCTCAGGTTGGATTTTATAAGAAAACATTATTTTTAGTTCACAGAATGCCCAGGTAGAGAGCCACTGAACAACCTGTCACAAAAATAAATTACATGTTACTCATCACTTTTGACTTAGTTTGCTGATGTAAAAAGTCAGCCTGCAGTAAAGATGAAAGACAAAAAATAAAACTTAAGATTGCTAAAATATGCAAAGCTTTTTTCAAGTCATTCTCCATAAATACTTATTATTAATGATAGGGTTTTAAAAAACAATAATTCTGATTTGTACTTAACTATGAACACTTTATTTCAGGAAACATTAAGGATAAAATGTGAAATAAAAACGACAGATGCAGCCTAAATTTACAGCATGATCACCTTGTTTGCTTTCTTCAGAAGAAAACTTTATAATAAAACAATCTCTTCTGCATTTATCCTCCACAGGCTTCAAATTCCACAAGCCTGTGCACTGACTAGCTTTCCAAACAACCACAGCAAAGAACTACTGACAAGTCAATGACCAAAATTGAAAGGTTATTTTTACCATAAATTAGCTAGTTTTATCAATGTAAAGCAAAAAAAAAAAAAAAAAGGTTCCCTACCACAATATTAAACAACAAGATAATGCTTGTTTCACCATATTAATAAATTCTACCTGTCACAGCTCTCTGCCTATTCACATATACTATAAAAACTCACAAGATTACCAAACACCACAGCTATCTTAAAAAGTTTCCTCTGACAGTTTAGAAATCTCAGCAAGCCAAGGCAAGTAACTCAGAAACATCTGTTTTCTTTGCCATAGTCTTCTATTAGTGACAGGTAAACCACCTGTTTAAACACTGACACAGAGTTCATCACGGCAAACTCTACACAGATTTTTTTTTTCTCCAGCAATGATTCAATCTGATAAATGTTATCTTCTTATTCTGTTTTATCAAAATACAATAAAACCTTAAGAAAATCAAGTTAATTATATACAGCCTCATTATCTGAATCAATACCTGAATCAAATTTGGGTTCAATACGTTTCAGCAGCAATCATGATGGAGCATAAAGCGTAAAAAAAACGGGAATTACAGCAAGTTCTCATTTTTAAATAGATTTCTGAGGAAAGCAGTTAATTACCAGGCCACTGTAAGCAAGGGCATATATGAAAGCAGGAAAAAATAACAACCAAGAAAATTCTTTTAAGGTTTTTTAGTGTGGCATAAATACTAAGTCATCAATGCCCCTTCCCTTAAAAATATCCATAGGGAATCCCATAGGAAAAGAATGCTTTGTAGGGTGTTCTGCTAGTAAGTGCTATGCCACGAGAGAACACAAGACAAGCTTGTACACATTCATTCTGCAAACACATCTTTGCCATACACAGAGCAACACAATTCTGAAGGCCTCTAACTCTGCAACGTGCTGCATTGTTTAAAGAAGAGAAATGCTGTAGTTGAGAGACATTTTCTGCATGGACTAGAAATCCCCCTTATTTCAAGGCAGGCTTCTATTATCTTTCACCACCCTCTTAGAGGACACTCCATGACAAAACTAAAACCAGATTTATGAAGCAAGAGAGGAAACCGGGGGGAAAAAACCCCAACCTCGTGGGTGCTGCAATGCACTTCAAATGCAACAGGGGAATAAATAATCCAACATTCACTTTTTCCCCTGACAAAAACATCTCGCAGTATCTGACCTACATACCCAATTCACAGCACCGCTACCACTGCAGAGCAATTTGAAGACGAGAGCCCAGAGCATCACCGTGCCATCGCGGCGAGGTTTACGGGGGACACAGAAATATTCGCAAAGCTCGTAAAATACTTAAGGTTTTGCAGCTGCAATTTAAGCAACGAAGATCAGCGAGCGTGTGCCCAGCTCCTCAAACAACTGCACCGCCGCGCAGCTCCACCTGCATCGGGCCGGGGCCGTGCCCCCCAGCCCGGGCACCTCCGGGAGCCGGGGCCGCCCCACGGCACCCCGGGGCGCCCGGACAGACCCGCCCCCGGCGCTCCCGCACCCCCGGGGCCGCCCCGCGCACCCACCGACCTGTGTGACGGCGGAGGCCGGGCGGCCGCCGGGGACCCCCCGCGCTGCCCGGCGGCGGCGGGCGCAGCCCCGGCTGGGCGGGCGGCGCGGAGGGAGCGGCCAGGATTCCGGAGCGGAGCCCCCCCCCCCGGGGGCGGGGGGGAAGGGGCCGGGGCCTGCCCGCGCCGGGGCACGGCGGGGACGGTGACAGGCGGCGCCGAGACCGGCGCGGCGGGAGCGGGGGCCGGAGGAGGCGGCGGGAGCGGTGGCGGTGGCGCTGCGGCCGCGGCCGGGCCGGTCCGAGGGTCCCGTCGGGCGCGAGGCGCCGCCGCCGCTGCCGCCCGCGAGCTCCGCCCCGCGCGCTTCGGGCCCCGTGACAGGCAGGGAGCGCGAGGCGTCACCGCGCGGCGCCGTCACGGCGAGGGGGCGGGGCGCGCCCAGGGGCTGCGGAGGCGCGTGCGCGCCGGGCCCCCACAGAGCCCCGGGTTCGAGTCCCGCCCCAGGCCGGACCCTCGGCGGCACTCACGGGCCGAGGGCAGCGGGGGCCTGCGGCTCCTGCCGCCGGTTCCAGCCCGGCGAGTCCAGTCTAAGGAAGGCCCAGCCTAGTGCAGTCCCGCGGCTGCGGGATCTGCGCCGTTCAAGGGCAGGATATGAAGGCGCCTTCCCGTACCACCATGGCCAGCGCTAACTGCAAGAAATCCCTCGCCCCTGCCAGGCCCGGAGTGGCAGCTGCCTCAGCCCCCCCGGTGACGCTCTTTAGGACAATTCAGAACGGCGCTGCCGTCTTCAGGTTGCCCATTTCTCCCAGGACTGGCTGAGCCCTCTCTGCAGGAGCCACCTGCTTCCCTCAGGAAGTCAACACACGCAAGGAAGAAGGATGCTATCCCAAATTAATCAGCGAGGAAGCACTCCCTGATACATAGCAGGACAGCTATTACTGCAACACTTGAAGTCTAAGTAGCCGATGACTGTAAATAATACCATGGCACCGTAATTACTTTTATGCAAGCTTAACAATAACCTTACAGGCATGAACCATGTGTACGAGATGCACGAATGACCTGTGCATGTTTAGCAAACGCCCTTCTGAGACACCCTGGCAGGCGATGCGTGTTCGGAGAGCGCTGTACCGAGGCACAGCGATCTGTGATCTGTGCTGCGGCACCTGACTCCAGAGCACAGTAATCCCCGCTGAGGTGCTGCTCACATGCTGCTTTCTGGTCATGTGCTCAGAGTTATTTAACATGTAAGACAATTAGAGGTTTGTAAAGTCTGGACAAGCCCTCAAAACCTACCCAAAACAAAGTTATTTTGATCACCCTAAACAAACACGGGGAAAAAATACTCGAAGGGAAGTTTAAGCTTTACATGTCAATTTCCATTGAAATTGACATATGAAACTGAAAAATTGCACATCAAGGTCCGCAGCTCGATTGTTTCCCGATCTTCCACTGAAACAGGCTGCAGAGAATGATAAAAACAAATACTAGCATTGTTTTAAAAATCCACTGAAGAGGACAGTGCTAAAGAAAGACCAACTGATGAAGCACATTCAAGAAAGGCACAAGGCACTGAATCACACTGATTCCAGAGCCAACATGAAGGAGATATAGTCATCTCCCAAAGCTAAGACATTTTGTTCCACAGTTGGCAAAATTGTCAGCGGTGTTCATGAGACACTTGTCATGACCATGAGTCTTTAACCAGACAGTTAAAAAGGTGACCTTTTCTGCCAAATGATAGGGCCAAGAAATAAATAGAGCCAAGAAAACTGCTGATGTGTGATGCTCCTGCACCATCAAGCAAGATCAATGAGCCACAGCTGCTTACACAGCTCTGAAAACACATCCAGTGTTTCCCTTGCCTTAATGTTACAGTTCATGGCCATTTGTCAGCTTTAGCATCCTGCAAATGGATTTCACCAATGGAGGAGGGGTTAGTGAACAGTACATTTTCAAGACAAAGTTCCCTCACTTCAGAAGAAGCCAGAAAAGGTTGTGGAAAATCATCCCACATTCCTCTGCCCCTGTGGTCCTTTGTATATCTGCACAAAGCCTGCGCAGCACAGAGCACTCTCACATCCCAACAGTTCTTTGCAGAGGCATCAGTACTAACGTACCATAATCCCTAAATCACAGCATCTTCAATATAAGGAACAGGATAAACAGCTAAATATTGACTTTGAGATAAAAAAATATCTATTGACACCAGGGACCAGCACTTATGACACTGGCTCACACTGAGCTCAGCCCACACCCAGGGGCATGTTTATGGGATCAGGTGTCATGCTACAGGAGTAAAATAAAGCTTATAGAAACAGTGTAATTGCTGATATGGAAAATAACAGTATAAAAATAGCTGACAGGAGATACAATAAAGTATATCAGTTATTTATGCATTCAGTACAAACCCTGTACAGGCTACAGAAGCTGGGAGGTGTGGGGGTGGAAATTATAGGGTAAGCACATCTTAGGATAGTGTACTCAGGCAATTGACTGAAATCTGGCAGAATGGCTCTCCCTGAATTCCAGAATCAATACCTCATTGCAATAAGAGGTTCTCACCTCCTACATGTATTGCTTGAGGCTAACCAGCCCCTGTATTAGTAACGCTACAGCCATAGCTTCTAAACTTCAAATGGGAACAAACCAGCCCCTTTTCATAGCCATGCCATCCTCCTCCTTTTTCTCCCCAAGTTTCTCTTCCTCCCCACCACTCATTCCTATAGCTGGCATCATATTACCACATTTTGAACTACGTCCAGAAAAGGACCTAGTTACACTAGAGATTAATTTCACGTATATTTAAGCAAATGAGGGGTTAACTGGCAAACGAACAAATCTGGAGACAGAGCAGATAAGGGAAGACAAAATGGCTTATTCTGGGAACAAAAGTAGTGTAAAGTTTGTGATGCCAGAATGTTATAACATGATCCAGTCTTTCCTCACCAGCAGGAGAGCCAACAGTATTTATGAATTTAAATCCAGCTCACACGCATTGAGCAAACGGCCGCATTATTTCAAACCTCTGCTAGTCATGTCTGCTACGCTCCTCTGCCTTTCTGTGACAGAAAGAAACATGTGCCTGCATCTCAGGAGTTCCAGTTCCTCCCAATACAAAGCACCATCACTGGAACGCGGATGCCAAGAGAGGAAGAGCAAATAGCTTGGGGAGGACAGCCCTAAACCACTGCTGGAAAATTCATAAAAATATACTGCACACTCTAAGTGAGCCTGGGCAGCAGTACTGATAGGTTTGTCTGCTCCAACTCCATCACTGAAGTTTATGAAGCAATTAATTTACCTTTAGGACTCAGCCACATTCAGTAACCCTGAACACAGACACTCTTGACCTTACTAATAAGACAATTCCCCCAATGCCTGCAGCACTCAGCCATCTAACACAGGTCTGCTACTTGAGGTGGCAAGAGGAAACTGGGAGATGCTGATGAGAAGTATGTGAAATTACACTATCTGGCAAAGAGCAAACTTTCTTAAAGATTATATGGGATATTCTATACAACTGTTCAGAAGACTAAAAATAGCCATAAATGCTTGTTACAAGCAGTGGTTGCCTTGTATTTTTTCATTTACATCTTAAGGCAGACAATGGACATTACTGCAGAATGCCACTGCATAGACTATATATTCCCTTTAGCAAACATGACAACTGTCAACCTTTAAAGAATGAAGATTTTTACACCACAGACTTCATTTTACACTAAGTAAACCCACAGAATAATCAAACTTCATTTTACGCTAAATAAGTACCCTGAATGAGCAATATTCTGCTTAACACACAGAGGATCTGTAAAACATAAGGCAAGTACAGGTGATAGTTGAACTACACTGCTGTCACAAATGTAAAGTTTTATGACTCATATTCAGATATAACACCAGACAGTGGAGCAAAGTAGCAGTTGATAAGCACCTATTCATCAGTCAAATGAATACCTGGTAAGGGATAGGCAGAATAGGTGCAGGTTTAGCCAGAGGTAAATATTAAAGCAACCAAAAAGAGATTTCTAACAGAATGGTAAGTGTAACTGTCATTCCAACAGTATTCTCTTTGCTTATTACAACTGCACATTGCAGCAAATGTTTAAGTTTCAGTGTTTGGTCAAGGTATTTCCTTGATTCCTCAGCCTTTTTCTTACAGTTGCTTTCACCTTCCTTGTAAAATAAACAAAAATCAAATCAAGCCCTGTTCTCTCAACTTCAGATACCCAAATCTTACACAGGTCGGGAATATTTTGCTACCACACCCATCTTTTTAACCTCTCAATGCCCTTTGATCGAGGCCTGTTGGCATAGGAAGAGCTTTGCTGCAGCTGATACTATCTGCAGCACGAACAGCAGAAACCTGAAACATTCATGCTGCCAGCTGACACAACACTGGGTTCCTGCAAGGTGCTGCAAAACTTTTAAAATAATTTTAATCTGCATAAAAATGGATCAAAGAGACAAGACCCAAATAAAACCTCTGTTCTGAGAATTAAACATTTCATGTCCTTCGGTGCAAGAAGAAAACACAAAACCCAAACAAATACAAATAAACAAAACAAAACCAACAAACAAACAAGAACACCTGTGATTACTGCTAAACCATTACAGCAAGGAGTTACTATCCTAATATCTAACAAACTGTGATAAGCAGTTTAGCATTGTACACAGTAGGAGGAATGTTAGTAGTATTACTGGGGGGAAAAAAAAGAAAAAGAAAAAAGTGGAAAACACTCATGCTTCCCCTTCTCCTTCCGAGGATGCATTTTCTGTATTCTTACACCAGATCATTTTGAGTATATTCTCCTACTGTACTGAGCTGCAGCACTTTATGGCTCCACAAATGCTGGCTGTTTCAACTTCCTGCTAGGGAAAAAGCACACATAGCCTCTTCTAAAGCACCAGCTTTCATCTTTGTAGTACATCCATTGCTTTGCTGAAAGTTGAAGAAGGAGAGGTCAAATAAAAGGTCCTTTTATTCATCCCAGGCAGAAAGGTTTGTTATAGTTCTTACTTGTGAAGGAGTTTATTAATTGCAGAGTGAACCCATCTCCCACACAGGTGAATGCCCACCTTTCTAATATTCCATTTCCTGAGAAGAATGATGCATTTCACCATCACTACATATAAAAGTCCCCTCTTTATGAATATTCACACTCCAGCATAGTTAAAGAGGAAATTTGCAAGATTAAAAATTTATTATTTCCAAGTTTATACTCAAATTCTATAGTGAACAGTTCTGGGATATAATAAAAAGTAATTTAGTTTTAGCAATTCACTTCCATCTCATATCAAATTCACAGTCCATAGAAACTCACATTCAAACAAAGAGGAAGTAAATTCCACAAGTCTGAAGCACACACATTCACATTTAACCTTCTCTTCCAGAAAGATGTTAAGAATGTAGAAATAATGTCTTAATAAACTAAATAATTTCATTCACTGCAATGGGCTAGACTTCTAGAGTTAGTCACCTAACAGGTGCATTTTCTTCCAGGAATTCTCTTCCTGTGTACCCTAAACTAATATTTGCAATAATCAAAATATATCTTTTCACAAGAGGTTTGAAAAAAGCTGACTTTATCTCTGAACAAGTGTCTCACAACTGCATAAATGACCATCCAGTTATCAAGGAAACAGGATACACCTGAAAGAGCACATATTTAGGCTCAAACCTCTCTTCCCACCCAAAAATGGAATTCAGATTTTCCTGAAAAGCAATCTACATGTACCTATGTAAGAACCCACTTTTTACTGAAAAACATAAAGGTCAAACACCTTTGTAGAGTACAAGTAACTGGCAGACTCTTACATTTAGTCCAAAATGAAGTACAAAAAGTTCACTTCTATAACAGCAACTTGATTCCACAATTTTCAGTTGTTACAGCAAACACAGTCATTACTTATTTATACTTTCACTAGAGATGGCAGACATGGGAACATTTGCCTTAAAGTGAATAAGAAAAACTACAAACATAGCCTTTTCAAGTCATACATTGCAAGATTTCTGGTTCTTAAATGGCATCTCTGCATTATTCACAAATATCACATCTATTTTAAAGACACTAATGAACAAAGTTCTGTTAACATTGTAAGACAACACAGTATGGATAAAGTATTTTAACTGGTAAAAAAAGGATTACAGATCTCTCCTTTACTAGTAGAGCACACTGCAGAGAGCACTGCATTACACACCACAGATTTTACTTCAAGATTTTTGCATGTTGAATTGTTGAATCTCTACTGCTTTCCATCCAACTTTAACTGTATGTTGAAGTTTAAATTTATCTGATTATTCTATTATCAAATTTAAGTAGCAGTCAGCTCTATTATGCGATTGTATTTGCAAGCAATTCAAAACATTCCCAATAAAATATGCCAATTTATTTTGAAACATTAATAACAGTATTCCACTTTATTTTTAATTATTTTCAGATAAATACTCACTGTACTTGGTCTTTAAAACCATTGTTGAGCACTCAGTGTGTGGCTGAACAGAAATAGTGTAGAGATAAGTTACCTCAATGGTTACTGATGCAACTAATAACAAGAGATTTAAATTACCTTCTCCCTAAACTGAAGGATTCCAAACCATTCCCTCTCGGCTCCCTTCACTTCAAAATAAGTATTCTTTTTATTCTGGCTGGGATTCTTCATTACTTAATGCCTATGCAAATGGACAACTTGTCTTTTATACCTCCCCTTCTCAAAAGACTGAATGGAAAGTGTTTCCAGAGAAGATATTTACTGTGTACAGTCTTTCAAGTTTTAAATATAAACTAATGAAAATCAAGGCACTCAATGTAGTTACATATGGGAAATTAAATTATTAATGAGAATTATAAACTCAAATCACAAAGTGAGATTATCATCAAGTGTGCAACTGGGAATAAGGTGAAATCTCCTCCTTTTACAGCTTTGGCTTGAATTCGCCGGAAAGAAGCTTTTTCAGCATTTCAGAATTTTTTCCTTCTGGTAGTGCAGGCCATCTGTCATGATCTGAGGAAAACAAATAAAAGAACATATTTAGTTGGTTGAGAAACTAGGCATTTTACTTTTGTGTCCCCCCATTGCCCAACTTCAGTCACTTGAAGGGCATTATTTTGTAACCCATTTCTTACCGGGTATTTCTAGGGTATGGCTGTATAAACTTTGGCCACCATCCACAACCATGGTTATCCCAGTTATGAAAGAAGCAGCTGGAGATAGTAGGAAACACACTGCAGGAGAGATCTGTCAGAAGAATGACAATTTTAATCTTTCTTAGACCGCTGGGAACTGTTTATGTCAAAGAGGCTTGTAAAAACTTTTACAGGTAAGACATAGTAACATTTTCCACTCAGCAAAAACTGTAAAAATCTTAAAACCATCCTCCTAGTGATAACCATCAAGCACTTATCAGAGGAAAACCAATAAACTTTAAGCATCAAATGCTTAAAAATCAAACAAAAATGTGGACCAATCTATCAAATAAGCACATTCTTGGTAGAAGAGAGCTAAGTACTTTTAAGATACAATTTTTTTCACCTTAATATTTGTTCTTTCATTCCTTCCTCCTGGAAGTCAACTTCTTCAGGAACTAATGTCTACCATGAAACACTTCAGCTGTAAGAGGCAGCTGAATTAAATTTTCGTATATCAGTGACTACTGGTTAAGTCTCCCACTTGGCACAACTACACATTACTATAAGCTTTTTTTCTTTTAAAATATTCCATCACAGTGCAGAATTAAGTCTTTTTGTTCTCCATATAATAAAATGGCTTCTAAATAGAGACACAGAAGTAGAAATATCACAAATGTTCTGAAATACATTACCTCCTCAGGAACCGCCGACCTCTTGGCAGGAACCTTTGGTATGCTCTTTAACCACATCATTACACCTTGCTCTCCATAGTTTGCAACAGCAGTTTCTGAAAATACCAGTCCCTATTTCAAAACATCATAGTGAAAATTAAGTTCTCTTGCATATGTTTAAATGGATCATTCTAAAATAGTGAAGTTGTCATCACTGATTTCCTGTGGGATTAAACTACTCAAAGAGCAGTTGAATGCAAGTTTTTAAATGTAATGGAATAGTATAATTTATACAAGAAGGTAATTTGGCTGCCAGCCACTTCTCTATTCAAGCGCAATACTTCTGATTATTCCAGTTCTCCACTGTCACTTCAATAACTAAAAAATGGAGTATAAAGAAATTCAGAGGCTGCTTTGAAATTACAAGCATTTCATGTTAACTTACAGCAGGAAACTACAAAGCCCAAAGAACAAGTTCTCCAGTGTCTTGTCATTTGTAAGAACACGAGATGGATTTATTGCAAATTATGGAAGCAGACAGATTTCAGTCAGAATTCCAACTCTCCCCACTTAGCTGCTGTAGAAACAGAAAAAGGTGACTGTGTTTGCTCTGATGATTATTCAGTCCAGTTTAGTCTTGAGAGGGAAGATGAAGGCTACAGCAATGGGAACACAGGGTTACAGCCATTGGTCAGGACAGAATCTTTGGGATTGAAGTTTAAATCAAATAAAATCTGAATTCATCCACAAAGCACATAGTAAGATTTCTAAGACATCTGTATAATGCATGTGAAACTATTTTTTCCAGAATACAGGTTTCCCTCTCTCTGTATCCATTCCGTACAGGTTACTCTGCTCCTCTAAAGTAGTAACAGTTTTATATTGTTACCACAAAGCTGGTGCGTCCACAAAGGTGACAGAAGTATTACTGTAACTACAACATGGACTTCTGTTACCAGCATAGTAACAAAGCTAGCAAATACTTATGAAAGAGCCAAACCCCTGAAGTGTTTGCTTGTCAAAAACTTCTTTTGACATGTGCTATAATGTATAATCAGCATGATTCATTAGGTACTTAGCATGCCTGAAAAGTATATTCACATAATAATGCTGTCTTAATTACTTACTTCCCCAAGACTTGATAAATCAGAAAAAACAAATCAACAGGAAGTAGAAGCCAGTAGATGTTAATATTTAACAAGTCTCCAGATGAATTGGGTCTCACAAAGGCTACATAAAAGCCACTACCTGAATGATCATCATATATCTGCCATTAAGCATTCTCTGCTATGCCAAACAAAGTGAGCCAGATGTTTTAGGACAAGGGGCACAACAGGATATACAGACATTCTACAAAAATACTAACAAGACCTTCCTAGGGATCACTTAAACAAATATGACACCTCACTTATGACACTCACTCATGTGGGTAGGATAATTCCTGATTGTAGAAGTAGCTGCACAAAATTTACATTTCCTCTTTTGATTGTGAGAGAGTAAATGTGCAAAATAAATTGTGGTTAAGAGCAGATTACACAAATCACAACAGATCACACAATCTAAAAAGTTAAAGCTAGAGCTTCAATATAACCTCTGTATCTGCAGTACTATCCACTACAAAATATAGCTGCTCTTTCCATACTGCTGTTTTAAAAAACTGCTACCTGCTGCCTACTTCCTCAGAAATGTGGCAGGCATATTTTAGCTGACAGTGGTTTCCTGTCTGCATGAATTTGATAAGAAAAAAATCAGAACACACATTTTTACATATGATTTCTCTGAGAGAAGGTCCACTCCAAATACATTCTCTTTATGTCTAAAGCAAATCTAACTTAATATGTAGAACACAAAGTAAAAGGCACTGTGTTACACATTCAGAGATTTTTAAACTGACTTCATAAACACAGGTTGAAACCATCAGCACACCTGAACCTCAAACAGAAAAAGCTTCATGAACTCAGAAATAATGTATCCATCACCGAAACACAAAGCATTCAGTAATCTCATGTCAAGGCTTTGTAAAACAGGTGGCCAACTCATATCAGTATCATTTCATCAAGCTACAAAAAAAAACAACCAAGAGTGCCAAGTCAAAGCAGAAAGCAGAAGCAATTTTATCCCACATCCTCTGACTCATCATCCAGAAAGTAAAAAACACTCTCGAATGACCTGAAGAACGCAGATTATAAATAAATTATAAATTATTATAAATAAATAAATGCATAAACAATCCAAAATCAGTTACAGGTTATAGATTTTAAAATCCCTTTTGGCCTGAAAGCTTTAATTATGAACACATATGATTGCTAAGTTTAATCATATACTTACAGGAGCGACACTGTTGATTCTTACTCCACTGTGAGCCCATTCCAGTGCTAAAGTCTTGGTGAGGTTATCCACTGCAGCTCTTGCAGCTCCCGTGTGCCTATTGAGAGAAGAAAGCAAAGGAAGCATCTGTTCCCTCAGCTAGGAGTGCCCAATATTAATTCTACTGCAGTCTCACTGGGGTAGTCAGAGTAGCTTTCTGTGGCTGGACCAACACTCTGAGAGACAGAGATTCTCCAGTTTGTAAGTTTGACCATAGCTTCACTGATTAAACAAGCTATGCTATGATTTCCTGTCATTGCTGGAAAATATTTACAGTCTCTCCCCCAATGTGACATGAGGTCATCTACTCTACTGCAGAGAGAGGCTTATAAAATGTGAAACAAGGAGGTAAAGTTCAAACTATGTAAAACTACCTGTAGGCTGCAGAGGTAAAGCAAGACTTGGAAGGACAGTGACCTGAAAAATAGTTTAAATCTTCTGACAGACAGGATTAAAATCACTCACTATTCAAAAATTACTCTAGATGGATGGAGATAGAGACAACAAGTTCGAGTGAAGTCATACACCTTGCTGCTATAGTAAACTAGTCTGAAATGATTACAAGCTTGAACAAATGCAGACAAAAATACTGCAATAATGAATAGTAGACAGCTGGACTCATAGAAAACAAATAGAATTTGGATTCTTTAGCCTAGCAAAAAAGACTTAGAGGAGATAATGCAATAGCTTCTCAAATACAAGGGAAAGAATACAAAAAACTTGAGAAAAATGTAAGAAAACATAACTCATTTCTTTCTGATCTAAATGTATGAATAACCCACAAGCACACTATGAGCAAACTTGACAAGTTTTATGTTCAAAATTAATACTGATGGAAAACTGTATCAGGTGACTTTTTGCACAAGTGGTGGCTGGACTTGTAAAGGCAAATCTTTTTGAATAGTACATTTTTACAAAGAGTATCAATTCAGCAGGAATTTGACTTGTAAGTAGTTTTGTCTATCCACTTACATCTATGCACATTAGTTATTTAGGAAAACTTGTCCACTGTTATTCAGAATTAGCTTTTTCTCATGGTTCAACTCTCAAATGCAGGTTCAGCGTATTTGACAAGACAATTCAGCCAGATTTTACCACAGTGGAGAAACTCAAATAACTGTAGCTTCAGCACCACCCTGTGGATTTCAAAATTTATTCTGTACTGCCAAGAACAAGCTAGTGAGAAAATATTCTGCTGTTCCTTAAAACCTCTTAATTTTGAACACTTTCAATGCTGAACAAAAAGAGGTAATGCAACACTTCCTCAAAGTATATTTTTTGTATTTTCTTCAGTAGAAACTCAATTTCCAAGTTTAAAAAAAAAGAGGAAAAGGAAGTTTCAAAGAAGAAATTCAGACTTTTTTTTCAAGAAACGGTCAACATGCAGCACATTGACAACTTCCAAATTTCCTTTGAAAAGAAAATAACTGAAACAATTAATTTCCTGAGCATTACTACCTTTCAACAAATTGGAACTTTTGTGGTAGCAAGTTTCAAATCGGAAAACTCCTGCTCACCTACATTTTGAGGGTAAAGAAATTTGAATAAATATAGTACATGTACAAGTATGGATAGGACGCTCCATTTTCATGGCTGTAATCATTTGCATCAGCATAAAACAACTACAAACATGGCAATATGTTTGTAGCCATGAGCCTTCTCCTAGTCAAGAAAGGAGCAGAGCAAATAGAATTGATTCTATTTGCATCAGAAACCTTCTCCAAGAAAGATGTCTACAAAGTGGGAGTAAAAAGAAAAACAGGAAAGACAAGCATTATGTGAGCTGAAGGGCAAAGCCAAAACCTGATAACGTACTAGAAATGTTCCTCCTACTCCCCTACTCCTGGTCCAATTTCCATAACTCATTGCACCATCAAGACGTGTAAACTGAGCATAGAAGAGAAAAGCAACTGGTGCCAAGTTCTTGCAAAACCCTCCAGCAATTTGGAGAAAGAGCATTTCCATCCAACTAGTCCCACTAGCACACCATTTCCAATGAAAGCTTCACTGGAAAGTCTTGCTTCATAGCTTCTTACAAAACAGTTGAGAGAGATCAGAGATGCCATTTACTCCTGTAGTCCCTACTGAATTAACCCCACACATTCAGCCAAGTGATACTCTTGCTCTCTCTTGACCAAACTGCTATATTTCTATACTCTGCTGCTGCCCAGTGCACACCTTTCTGAAGTGTTTAAGAGCAACTAGTAATTCCAGGGGAAAAACATAGGAAAATGTAAAAAGAAAATATATATTACGACATTCCAGGAAACCCATTTCTCACGGCAGCAGTAATGTTGACAATGGCTCCTCCGTGTTCTTGCATCCAGGCATTGTACACTGTATGAAGGAGGAAGATAACCTATAAATATCAGAAGAAATGCATACACATGAACTTGCCAATTGGAAGCCAAATTTGGAGTCCTAACTGCAATCACATTACACATTTTCCCAAATCTGCTCTCTGTACCACACTCTTGCCCAGCCAGAAGTGAGATTATGGGACAACAGGTGTAGTACAGAAGCATTTGGTGGAAATCAAGATTTCATGTTTTTACATTTTATGTAATGTAAATGACTTTCATTTCTACATTCCAAATATTATCTGAGAATCACATGCCATACTTAAATTTAAGCTTAAATTTATATCCCTGAAGGAGAGAAGTATTTTCCTGTGTTACACACAGTACATACAGGCCCCAGAAGTTAAGTGGTTTTCCTATAGTCTTTTAAGGAGTATCCAAGACAACTGTCTCCCCAAACCTGGCCTTAACCAGAAGATCATACTTGCCTAAATGTATCTTTGTATATATGAACAAATGTTATGTACCATTTAATGCAAAGCTTTGGATGAGATTCATGAAAACAAATACCCACTGTCAGATAAGTGTGTGGAAAAAAGAAGGCAGGGAAATATTTCTTGTCTTCTGGTATTGCAGTAAAAAAAGAGAAGAAATAACCAAAAAAATATCTTAATGTTCAGACCTTACCTGCTTTGCAGCAATAGAAGGTCCCTGTTAGATTCGTCTCTATCACAGCATTCCAGCCTTTTGCACGGATGGCTTCAGAAGGACTTGCAAATTGGCCCCCTCCATTATTCACCAGGAAGTCAATCTTCCCATGCAGACTCAGTGTAGACTTCACCAAAGCTTCTACCTGAAATAATATTTGTTAGTGTGGTATGCTGATTAAGCCCTGTACCCAATTTCATTCTCAGTATTTTCTCTCTCATATCCTCTTCACAGAACAAGAGGAGGTCTGGCCTTCAAAGAGGCTGTAAGATTCTTATGACAGGTGTGGTCAGCCAAGAAGGACTGGGCTGTGTCCATGTTTATTTAGGAAATCTTGCTGGTATAATGCAGGTGTTACACAAAATACCAGCACCGAAAGAAGAAGGGGATTTATGCTGCTGACAGTTTGTATAGCCAAACACACACAGAAGCCTGCTACATAAGTCCTACTAAGAATCCTCTGACATTTTTCAAAAGGGTGGGGGTGTTCACATCACATGTTGGAAGAGCTCCATATAGTGTAACTACTGCTTTTTTACTTGGCCAGTATACCTGAGCATTTTAAATAGAAAATCTGCATCATCTTGTGGAGTTTTAACATCCTTACCTTAATGTTTTGTACATTCACTAAAACTATGACATAAGAGTTGGCAACAGCCAATCTTCTTACACAAACAAAGAAGGTTAGTTACCCTACAAAACATGAACTCGAAAAAATGCTGGAAATACAAGTTGTCTTCTTTAGCAAAAATATTATTACAAGATAGTAATAAGAACTCCATAGCAACTAAGAAATAATTTAACCTTTATCTCAAGAAATAGGAAATGGGACAACATGACTGTTTCCTGCTTACATCATCAATCATAACTAGATACCATGCATCAGTTTTTCCTACTCAAGCATACATGAAATTACTACCATCTGTGGTTAAATAAAACACAGACCAAAACACCACCAGAAAAATAAACAGTTGCAGTGATGCTGCTGCTCAAACAGATTGGACTAGGGGAAGGATATCAATCAGCCTTTCTCAGCATATAGTTAACAGTAGAAAACGTCAGAAAAAAAAGAGTAAGCAACGCGTGATCGGTATCTCACCATGTCAGCAACTCAGTCTCATAAATAGCTTCCTTATATCTTTTGTTGCTAACAGTTTGGGATTGATTTAACAGGATAGTATGGATCCTGTAAGGATGCACCTCTCTGAAGAAAAAAATGTAAACAAACACAGAGTGATTGAAGCCTGGCTGAAAAACTAATGCCTGCTGAGAAAGAAGGCCTCAAGAAAATAATTTTGATACTTAAACCACCATCTTTAAATTCTGAATGTCATCTTATTCCTAATATTGGTCACTGCACCTTGAGGTGCACTTCTGAGGGGAAAAAACCATAGAAAACCAAAACATCTGTGACAGCTGTGATACACTGGATTATTATACTAATTACAGGCTCAGACCAACTGAAGTGTGTGTTTGGGGGGAAGGGATTGTTTGAATTTCATGAAGGTGAAATGATGCCCTGCTCCATACCCCATGCTTGTTGAACCATATTCTCAGGGGGAAAAAAAATAAATAAAAAACAACAACAAACACGTATCAGTTCTGTTTCTGAAAACCAGAAGTGGCCAGCAGGGTCTCCAGTGACAGCTCAGGTGGCTCCAACTGTAGCAATTTTCACAATGTCTTCTGTGCTGCAGAGGAAGCATCGTTGCCGTGCTTCTCCCAGTCACCACCCAGTAAACATAGTGATAGCAGCCACCAGCAAAGAGAGGAGGAGGGTCTGGTAGAACACATTTAAATCACAGCAGGAACTCAAGAAGATTCTTTTCTAATCCTATAATTTCAAAATCCACTTAGAAAAGTTACTAAAGACTCTCTTTGTAAGCAAAGCAAAGCCTCATGAGGTACAGCTACTAGCGTAGGACATTCCTCTGAAAAAGACTGAAAACAGCAAAATCAGGCATTTCTGACAAAACCAGAAGACTGGAGGTCTTCAATAAGGGACATTTGTGTGTGACTGCAACTCAAAAGTATTATGCAGTAGCACACTCTCACAGATAACTGAGATGACAGTACTTGGACAAACGTCCACAAGCATTCACAGGTCACCCTGAACTTAAGTAAAACTCACAGGCAAACAGCCCACTACAGAGTGTTAGAGATTTGCTATTTGGGAACTAGAACTAGTAGGCATTCTGGCACAGTGGTAACAGGCATTTTTACTTCATGTTATTGCTGTGTTATTTAAAAGTACAACAAGAATCTCTTACCCACAACTCCTCACCAAGCCACAGTCTTCCACTAGAGGCTTCACACAGACAGGCACTAAGTATTTATAAACCAACTGAGCCTATGCTAAGCTACAGCTTTATTGGAAAAGAAAAGCTACTAGTGAACTCAGACACAAAGTATGTGCTAAGTAGTACTGTTTGGAGTCTGTCTGAAGGACTCCTGTTTGTCAGATGTCCAAGTGACAGGTTTTACCCTCAGGGTCTGGTCCAGCAGCAGGTGCTGTTGCTGGAGCTGGAGTGTAAAAATTCTGTGCACAGAATTCTGAATTGTTGACTTCAAGAACAGCAGTGGCCTACCAGAAGTACAAAGTTTTATCTTCCACTTACCTAGACATGTCTTCTACTTATCTAGGTGCCAGTTAAAGAAATGTTTGTCCACAGCATATAGCAACAAGGGTAAAAAGTTCCTCATGTCTTGCCCCATCAATAGATTTGTTGTACCTCAACATTTAAGACCCACAAATACTTGCTTCCCCTTCCTAACACATACAGAGGTAAATAGAAAGCTCTTTTCATAATGGAAAAGGGATGGGGTCTCTCTCCTCTGCTCTGGCCACCATTACATTGAGGCTGTGAAACTGATTAATTATGTCCTTGGATTTTGGACAAAGAGCTTGGTTGCAAAAGACACACACACAGCAGAGCTGTCTGGTTTGCCTCTCAGCAAGAGTAAACTGACCTGCTCTCAACACATTATGTGGGCAGTGCTAGCAAATATGCAAACAATTAAAATCACTTCAGCTTAATAATCATTAAGAAGCAATATCTATCACTATATATATTCCAGACAACAGGATAAGAGAGGTGCACAACCACTCCTCCAGGATAAGGCCCTACAATGACAGAATATAGAAGCCTCAGATCCTCTTACTGGCACCCCAGAACCCTCTACTCTTCCATTTTAAAAAATAAAAACGGGGTTTTATCCTTTACAGAACACTCAATGGAAAACTAGTAAAAAGCAGCAGCAAACTCATGACAAAAATAAGCTTGACAGGTTATCCAGTGGTTGAAAATCCTCCATCAAGCAGGATTATTTCCTGACATTAAATGAAAAGTAAGATTTGCTAGAAAGCAAGAGGGCTTCTGAGGATGAAGATTTAGAGACTTAAAAATGTGAATTAATTAAGCTATTCCCACGATATCTGCCATCAAGCTTCTGCAGCGATTAATTCACTGTACCTTCTTTGACTTTTCCTAAGCCACAAAGAGCTCTAACAAACATATTGCACTATATGATGAGTGATGAATCTTCTAATGCTTGAATTTCACAGATTCAAACTAGAGGCATGAGCTGTGTCATCTTCAGAGTAGGTCAGTTACTTTAAGATAAAAAAATAAAGGTAAAAAAATAATAAGCTGGCAATTTGAAAGTACCTTCATCTTTCTTAAATTTCCTTTATTCAAAGTCCCTCCTTCCAGTTTCCCTGGTTATAGAATGAAAACCAGGACAGAATTCATAGAGGCCTTTAGAAAAATGCAGAACTGATGGAGAAGGAGGGATGAAAAAAAAAAATGGCATGCTAGAGTAAGAACAGATGGCTTGTTCCTACAGGTGATCACGGTGGCTTCCTTAATAAGAAAGATTTACTCTTAGAAAGACTTTGGTGAGATGTCAGAGAGAAGGATATACTAAATGAACTATGGAGTTCTTCAGGAAGCTTCCCGGGCTTTGTAGCTTGTGATGGATCAGTTCTGATGTCTAAGAGGGCTTGAACTCCTATGTTTTTTTTTTTCCCTTGTTGAAACATTTATAATGTTTTTCTTCTGCACAAGTTCTTTGGTACCTGGTATAAGAGCTGAGAAAGAGGACGCAAAGACTCCCATGGAATACTTGCAGAGGCTGTTCTCTCTACCCAACAATGCGTTTCCATGATTTCTGAAGTAAATGCTCTTCACTCATACTAAGCTGAAAGCAGACAATGAGTTGTAAAGCTATTAATGTGTAGCATACAGAGCCAACACATTTGTACAGGTCTTGTTGCTTTTGTGAGAGAACCCAAAATTATATATGCCCTCTCATCCCATCTTCCACTATTAAGAGGAAGCTCTTCCTGTATTTGTGAAAATACTGAAGTGAGTTATATCACTGTGTTGCCTCTACTTAAGATTAATCTCCGAGGCTAGAAAATCCTCCACTACATCTTTTATTGATCCCTGTTTTTAAGCCTCCAAGTCCCAGGCACAAAATTTTAGGTTAAGAATGGAGTAGGTTTTGAAAGTGGATGTACAATGCTCTTTGAATCAAAGTAATGTCCAAAGGTACTTTTCCTCTAGTTTCCACAAGGCAATCAAGTGCAAATTAGAAAGCAGTATTCACCATTGCTGCTCTTAGCAAATATAATAAATAAGCAATAGTAAGCAGAGGGTTGTGGAAAACTTGCCACACTCAGTGTTGACAGTTTTCAGCAGTGTAAGTTAATGACTGTTAATTTGAGCTTATCTAGTTTCAACTTACAAACCGAAATACCTAAGTGTAAGGAAGTGCTATCCTCACTACAAATGGAAAAGCTGAAAACATGATCCACATATTTCTGGTCCAACAGTAACTTTAGAAATTAAATAACAAGTGGCTGGGATTTAGCAATCTTTGAGAATTTCAAGCACTGAAGAACTAAAGGAGAACAGAGCCAGAAAACCAAGAGCTAAAGAACAAAAATCGCAGGATGTCTCTAACCAGTAAAAAAAAATCTGGTCTTGGAAATGGGCATCTGGAATGGATAAATATTTGTTTAACAGGTACACAAGTTCTTATGTTAACATACAACAGAAATTGCATTCCTTACTGAAATCTTCAGCAAAGGGCTTATGAAATTTTCATGATGATTTTTTTCTGAAAAGGACTTGAACAGAAGCAGTTGAAGAACTGAAGTGAGTCGACCTATAAAACTGGATCAATGACTGATAAATTGAAGACTGGTGCTTAATCTGCCTTATTCCTCTGAACACTTTCTTCAATAGATACAGACCTGAAAAGACAATGGTTAAAGAGAACTTCCACTGGCAGGCGACACCCAATAGAAGCTTCACCAATATCATATGAAAAGTTCTAAGAAAATTCTGGTGTGTCTCTAAATGAACAGAGCTTAAAACTAAACTGGAAAGAGGACAATTCTATGATAAAACTGCAGGGTAATAGCAAAGACAAAAGTTTCTTCAAGTATCAGCATGGCTACCTGTAAGACAGAATAATGTCTAAACGCTTTACACAGCACTATGAAGAAGGCTTTAAAAGCACCTTCAAAAATTTTCAAAGCCCCTTAAGCCTGTTTTGTCAAATAGGTATTTAGCCACACTTACACAGGAAACAAAAAAGGAATGGCAGTTTAGTGGAGACTACCTCATTTTACCATCCAAGCTCTGTACCCTCTCACTGGGCACTACAGTTCCCACTAAATCATTTTTAAACTGATACAGAAATAAGACTCACATGCAGATGATTATTAAGCCCACCAGAGTACCTTCTGCAAGAAAGAGACATGAAAAAAGGCTTAAGCCATTTTTATCTCTTTACCTCTTTTTTTTTCTGTAGCTTTAATCATGTAAGTTGCCCTCTGACATCTGTCATAACCTATTATGTTGCACTGCTGATGCTAGTAAATACAAACCTAAAATTCACTGCTAGGTGACGTGACATACTGCACAGCCCCGGGGTTCATCTCCTTCAGAAGAGAAAGTCTGAGTATATCACTATAAATATTTTATGGTATGCACTGTTCCAGCAGAGAATAATTTTATTTTTTATTTGGTTTATGGTTACATATTAGGTTATTTCCAGAATCTTCATAGCTGCTGAATGTCATTAATATGTAAGTTACTTAACAGAGACCTTGAGAGGTTAAGAAAAATGTAGCAATCAGTGGTTACTGGAAAATTTTCTAGCTGTCTTCAGTAAGTTAAAAATCCAACCTGAAGGTGGACTTCTAAATATTTAATTACACAGATAAAAAATTAGGAGGTGCATGCAGACTTCTGAAAAACCTGGATTAAGGACTTTGGCTCTTGATCTTTCATTTTTTGAAATAAGAAGAAAAAGGGAAAAAAAATTAACTGGGATAGTAATAAAGCTTGCAATGAGGCTCACCTCAAACTGTAACCAAAATTTAAACATGGCTAAAATATTATAAATCTGTGGGGGGTTTTTTTGGCTTTAATACAAGCTAAACTGAAAATGCATGGCACTTGTATCAAGTCACAAGCACTGTGATCCCATGTCTTCTTGTTGGAAGGAACTATTCTGAGGTCTCCATCTTCACAAGTTTACACCCCCTCACTTCTGTCACAGAAATGTGACAAACAATCACACTAAGTGGGCTCTGGCTCGGCTATAGAACATGCCAGTTTCAAGGCCTGCTTCTCCCAGAAATTTCTGAAATATGTAAGCCTGGTCAGAAAAACACTTGCAATTACAAATGCTTTCTTGCTCAGGTGGCTAATAAATGTCTTCCCTCGGAAAGCACATACTCTGATCTAAGCTATTTTTGAGGGGGCAGAGAGCTTTGGAGATGTGAGAATTTATATACACAATATGCTTTTGACATGTTAAGCCCCAGAACAAAATCACGAGTCTTTACCTCTTCTTCCTTGCGGATATTGCACTGTATGGGAGTCACTTTGGCAGGACTCACGGAAGAAAACTTGTAATTTAGTTCTTCTGCAGCAGCTTTTAATCGATCAAATTTTCGAGAGGCAATAACAACACTGCAACCTGGAGAGACAAAATGAAACATCCTTCAGCTAATGGAATTATGTGATTTTTTTAATACTGTCATGGAGATACTTTGAGGAATGTGCCATTATTAGTCACTGACTAGAAGATATAGTGTTGAAATTCTTGCAAGAGAGAGAAATGACTGATGTCAGGTGCTTCTTAGCAACGAGATCCCTCCGTGCCAGGAAAAGAGCAATCAAAAAAAAAAAAGTCCACAAGGTTCCCTCTCCTTCCTGCAGAGGGGAAGATAGCCTGTGAGTTGCAGAGTCAGCAAAGCAGCTTTCAGACATCACTTTTGCTGCCTCTGCTCACAGCTGCCTCATTTATCAATTAAGTGATTTAAAGATGTTTCAGCAGGTCTTGATTACAAAAAAATGCTTGCTTCTGAAACCACAAAAATAATCTTACTCTGTGACTGGCTGTAATTTTGACTAGTAGTGAGCAAATGTAATGCCCTGTTTTTTAACCCTACAGAGACTGAAGGAAAGGATAATAGCCTCATGAGATTAATCCCTATCTGCAGACTACAGACAGCAGGAAGAGGCTTTCCTGTGGCACTGCAGAATCCCAGCTGCAGAAAGGAGAGGGAAAATAGGCAGAAGCTCAAGTATTCTGGTTTTTTTCAGCATTTAGAGGCAGAAGGAATCATTCTACAGAGAAAAAAAATGCTAATGCCAAATTAAAGGCAAGCACTGACACTACAATCAGCCTAGAGTCTTCTGTCATACCAGTGGACTCAGGACAGCTTTAAGGCTTCAGCAATTGCTACTACATAGACTAAACCAAAGCACACCAAATTAATTCCTAGTGCAAATCAAGCAGGCATGCAATTTCATATAATGGATAAGCAAATTACTAGCTCCCACTGCTAAGCAGGCAAGGATGTCTTGCTCCCAGTCTGCTCTGCTGCTTCCATAATCTTAGCATCCCAGCAGAAGTCATCTCTTCCTCATACCAGGTCAACTGCTTATCTGCTTTAACATAAAACAATTCGACACATTCAATCTGTTGAAAAAAGAAAAAAGTTCACATCTTGCCAGGTGTAAGGTTGTTTTTCCCCTCCTCTGTTGCCAAGTGAAATTTGGCCTCTCATGTGATCAAACACCAGAATCAACTCAAAATAACTAGTGGGAGGAAGAAGCAGCAAGCTGTTCATTTGACTCAGGCTGTCTTGTGAAAATATACATAAAACAAAACAAAGAACAAAGTTCTTAAATTAAGAACTCCGATCACTTGAACAACCACCTGATTAATGCAGAGTCCATAAAATGGCACACACAATTACCAATTAATACAAATACTGAACCAGAGTAGCTCAGTTATATTTATCAACTTAAGTGCTTACTAATATACACAATGATAGAGAATAAGGTCCAGTAAAAGAGTATATTTTTGCTAACCATGCTAACTGGGAGAGGAGGAGATTATAACTCATGAGGAACACTTGGAAACTACTGCACAAGCTGACACTACTTCACTTATTTTTCCTCATGACAGTCATAATGACTGGCATTATCTGTCATTGCTCCTACACCTATAGGAAGCAGCCCCCCATGTATACCTAAAGCAGAAGGTATACATGGAAAGAGCTCCTGATCTTCTTGTCAGTAGTAACCTGCAAATCTACAGGTAAGGAAGGTTACTCAGTCAGACTTCAGTCATAGCTCCTTCTTAATATTCTCTCCAGTGATTTGTAGACATTTGCAGCCTTATTTTTATTTAGCCTGCTATGGACACACTTCTGTTATTTCTATTTTGCTTGAAAAAAATAATGACGATCAAATTAAACACAATTTTAAGGTAACTGGGTAACATCATCAACCAATAGTGTGCTGACGCTCAAAAAGAACCTCTTTTAGGGAGCATGTAAGGACACTCAAAGAGAAATGTTTAGTTCCCCAGTAATACAAAGGTAACAGAATTAATCCTCCTTTCAGCTCCACAGAACAAGAAAGCTGGGGGGACAAAGGCCAGGAGAGGCAGAGATGTCCCCCATCACAGCCTTAACAAAGAAAGCTGTTTACTATGCAGTGCAATGGTATAGTGCACATTCCAGCAGTGCAAACCACAGGCAGCGTGGCACCGAGACACATAATGTTGGTGGTGGTATTTTGAAGACAGTGAATCCAATCATGATAATAAACTATCTAAACCCAGTCTGGTGCCAATGATCCCTACCACTCATGCTGAAACCTGCAGGAAAGGTGTTGCAAGGAGGATATACGAGGCACCTCTACCTCTCCTGGCCTCATATCAGAGAGTCAGGAGACTGCCTTTCACCCCAGGTTTTACCACTTCTCTGTACTCAGCATGGAAAGAAAACCCATGCAGCGCACAACGAAGATGTTCTTCAACTTTAGGACATTCCTGTCACAGGCACTGGGAGAGAAGCGCCACGTCTCTAATGTTACTGTGTGGACAGCAGTTCAAAACGACTCTGCTCCGCGAGGCTCCGTTCAACAACCCGATAAATCCTCCAGTTAAGATGAAAACTCACTGAAGGGAGAGTCTGAGAAAAAGGGTCCGGGTTTAACACACCCTCACTGTGACCGCTGAGTTTAAAATCTTTTACGTGCCAGCGGGCCCAAAGGCACAGCCCCACACCAACCTCACCTTGTACCCCTCGCCTTCACCGCCCCTGTCACAACGTCCCACCCACACGCTCCTCGCAGCGCCGCCAGCCCCCAAAACGCACCGCAGCCCGCCGGGCACTCCCTGACCGTCCCTCAAACCTCATCCGACCCCCAACACCCTCCTCGCCCCACTGCCCCGCCGGGGCTCCCTGCAGAGCCCCCGCCCCTCCCCGCGCCCACCTAGCGCCAGCAGGTCGGCGGCGATGGCCTTGCCGATGCCAGTGCCGCCGCCGGTGACGATGGCGACCCGCCCGCGGAACAGCCCCGCCGCCAGCAGCCCTCGCCCCGCCGCCATCTTCCCCCTCCCTCCTTCCCTCCCTCCCTCCCTCACACCGCCCCCGCCGAGTGACGCGCGGCCCCGCCCGCCCGGGGCTCAGCGCCGGGGACGGCGGCGGCGGCGGAGCGGCGGCACCAGCGCTGTCGGCGGTGCCCGGAGTCCTGCGGCGCAGCTCCGCGGGCGGCAGGTAAGGGCGGGCGGCTGTGCGGGGTCGGGAACACCCAGGTCCGACCCTGGCCCCGCGGGAGAGACACCGCTCAGCGCTGGGGAGGGGTCGGTGCCGCCGCTGGCGCCCCGGGGTCTCCGCTGCAGCGAGCGCCCACTTGCCCCCACCCGCGGTCGGGTTGCCGTGTTTTTCTGCACCGCTCCGGGTCACCTTCCCCATGGACGCGGGCAGGCAGCCTCAGGATCAGCGGGAGCGGAGACCCGGCCGGGGGAATGCCCACGGAGTGTCACAGGGCTCAGGCAAAGGTGCTGGTGTGCGCCGGCCGCGGACCCGCGGGCGGGGAATGCTCTCTCCGCACCCTGAAGGCTGGGGGTGTAGCGTTTACCATGTCCCCAGTATAGTCGTTTTGGGCTAAGATGCCTTTGTGTGCACACCCCACCCTACCCCCCCCCCCCCCCCCCCCCCGCCCCAGAAATCGGCCTAACTAAGCACAATATTAATTGCTCAGTTGACACAGAGAACAGCCAACATTATTTTCCTTTCTATCCTACAGTGAAGTGACAGAGCATCTTTGTCCATTGCAGGTGATTTTAACCAGCGCTGATGTGCCCAGCAGCGTGTGTGTGCATGTTCAGTGTCTTTCCAGGCATCTCCTCTGTCCTTTTCAATAGAAGAGATGTTTGAAAGTATGTCTCAATTTTGTCTCGTTATTTTTGCCTTAGGCGAGCTGGCTAATATGAGAAGACAGTGAGAATTTTTTTTTAAAAAAGACACATATAAGTAAAGTGGGAGAATCACTGAGTCTGTTGTGGTTTTACTTTCCCAAAACATGTCTGAGGTTTAATACTTTAATTCTGAGACAATTTTAGGATAACATCTTTATTCTGAAGTTCAGTGGTTTTCAACAGATGCTGTATATCCTTCTTTAAAGTGTAGGGAAGAGAAGGCATAGAGAAGTTAACAGTATGTCCAGGCTCATTCAGCAAAGGGTGGCAAGACAGAAGTGGATTTCTGCATGGTGGCTTAGGCCAGTGAGACAACTGTTAGACAAAATTGCCTTTTTTGGGTGAGTTAATGTTTGTAGAATCCTTTAATGTTTTAAAGCACTCCACTTTCTGGAGGCAAAACGTGAAGCACTGTGAGTGACACTGCAAAAAAAAAAAAAAAAAATTACCCTCCTTTAATTATCTTCCACAATCTGAGACTTCACAGATCCCTATTAACTGTCTCTGGCTGCCCTACATATCTCAGGCAGGCTGTATCAGAGTGATCATTAATTAATCCCAGGGAGAAGCACTCATCTGTGCTAGTGAATTAGATCTTCATATTCCAACCTGCCTGCCATCCCGACTGAGCTGCAGGGCTCTAAAGGAAATCTAGGGAGCCTCTATGCTCACGTGACCTCCTTGATTTCACTGTTCTTCCCAGAAAGCACTATTAAATGATTTTTTTTTTCCCTATCAGGATATATTGCTTGGTTTCTGGAATTTCTCGATAGATGCAGAAATACAATAAATAAGGGGCTGAACAGTTAAGATTCTGTTAAGATTCTCTTAGTGATAGGTGGGAGGTAAAAGGGGAGAGGTATATAGACTGGAGAGGAAGGAGAGAAAAGGAGACATCCATTCCTTGGCCATCAATGGAGGGTAGCCCCTTCTGGTACAAAATCTATCCACAAAGAAAATAGAGCTGAGGTAACCAGTGCTCACGGACATTTTCAGCAAGGCAGTGGGTTCTATTCACTGTTGTGTGGGTTGCCTTTGAACCAAGGATTCAAACTGTACCTTTGTGTGACTCGATTTTACTCCAGGGCTTGAAATTCGAAATTATTTAAGATGAAAGGGAGAAAATCTTATTAACTAAAATCAATTTTAATCTTCTCATATGCTTGTTCTTTCTTAATCACAAAGGAATGTTAATTTTATTGGTAGCACTAAAACATGTTGGTCTGTCACTACATGCAGCCATAGTGGTAAATTAGTAAGCAGAAGGCTCTTACATACTTATGTTACCCTATAAACTTAATGTTCAGATTCTGAATTTTTATGTGTTAGAAAATAGTGTCTAATTAGACAGCTTATTTTTTATTTATTTTTTCAGTATATGTCAGCTTGAATTTGGAAGAAAATAAATCTGCATTTAAAGCCTCGGAGTCATAATTTTCATTTTTTGAAGTTAACTATCTGAATTTTTTTGCCTTGGTATATCTATCACTTTAAACATTCAAAAATCAAAATGACACATTTAGGAAAAAGAATTAATCTGTAGTTTTTTCCAGTTGTCACCTCCTTTGGAGTTGTGGGATATCATTCTTGAACATTTACTTTTTTATTTATATATTGAAGAGGAAAAACTAGATTTCCTGTTTTTGTATCTTGGCTTTGAATGAACTAGTTCAATTTGTTGAGATGAATAGGAAACTCTGCATTTTCAGAAAAGGCTACTTTTGTCCAAAGCTGATGTGCTTTGCCAGCCTATGGCTCAGCTATTCAGCTGATGACATCTGCCAGTCCAGAACTCTGTCATGCTTTAAAAATCCTGGCACTGATATGTACTGCCTTAATAATTCCTTGTATCATGCTATCCTTCAGGGTGTCTGTGCCCTCCTATAGCTTGTAATCCTTTTTGGCAAGGGGGAAGGTCTCTCAGTTGTTAAATACCAACCTGATGTGAGAAAACAGATGGCTCCAAACAGGAGAGAAACCTCCACAGGATCCAAACCCCAGGAGAGGTATCCCTGGGGTCAGCAATCTGACAAGGAGGTGAGAGGAGAAGAGATTTAATGAAAAGCATCTTAGTGCCAGAAACAAAATTTTAATGTCAGAGACCATTTCTGACAGAGGGTTTTTGCAAAAAAAACATGGTTGCACTGCAGCAGCCTCTGCTTTTGCAGACCCTACACTTATGTGTGCCCCAGGTTCATATCTTCTCCCGGGATTCCAAACTACACAAAGTATAACAACAATAATTTCTTCCTTCCCCATACCTATTACAAGAAATGCCTGGATTTAGCCGAGACCAAATGAAAACCAGTGTGAGTTTCAGTGTCTTTACCTCTCTGGACCTTTCAGTGGGATTATGCAATAGGCCTCTTTGGAGATCCCTGATACTTTCACCTCCTGTACATTCTCTCCTGAGACTGTTTCCTTTCATCATTTCTCTCCAGCAAGTGAGAGCCTTTCTCTTTAGTGGCCTCTGGTTTCCATGTCAGAACAGCCTCCTGGTCAGCCCCAGCTGATGTTCAGGCTCTCTGGTCAATTAATCTCTTTAGGGACTTCCTCTCTGGAAAGGTACTTTACTCTCAGCCGTATCTTGGGGGATTTCAGTCTAATTAGGAGATAATCAGGATTTTACAGCCTTTCATCATTACCCCTAGGAATTTCATTCCAGTGATTAAAAAAAATGCAGGAGATACCAAGAAAGACATCCCACTCGAAGCAGAGTTCATAGTGTTACAGGATGTAGAATATCAGCATCAAACAGTTTGAAACAGGTATGTTGACAGATTTTATGAATAATCACACACCCTGCTAATACCATACTAATGATACTAAATGATTCACTTGTCTACAATTCAAAGTGCTGCATTTTTAATATCCTGGCATCGTGGATCTCTATCTGCACTTGTATCCAGTCTCAAGTCCCCTGAGCCAAGTAATTCCTGCTGCTGGAGATACTGTCTAAATACCTTAGATTATATTTACTGTGCAATGCATTAAACAATCCTGAATCACTCCCAGGGGAATCTTCCAGTTCTCTCTCTGTGCAGTTGTGCTCTCCAGCAACTCCTGGGCTGCAGCCAGGTGTTACTCTGAGAAAGTTCTGATTTGAAGCCCCCAAATATCTTGCTTAAATAAGAACCACAGGATGTATCTTGGTCTCAGTATTTTTCAGATAATCCTTTCCAGACTGGATTTACAATTGACTGTGCTCTCCATTAGGCTGTATGACTGCAACTGCTTCCTCTCTAATTGCAAGTATTTCGATGTGTGGTCTCCTCATTTTGTCTGAGTAAAGCACTGGGGTGCTTGATCTTGCCAGCACAGAGCAGGGCAAGAAAGGCGACTGAGACAGTCAGGGATCTTCTGAGTAGTTAGGAAGGAAAAAGAGCTTGAGGTGGCAACAAGGGTCCTTGTTTTTAATTATTGTAAAGGTCAGACAATAGTCCAGCATGCATTAAAACGTCCTCTTGAGAGCAGTGCGTGATGGAGGTCTGAGATGGAGGTCACCTGCCAGCCAAGTCTGTAGCAGATCTGCATCAGCACAAGTGTGTCACACCCACCACTGGTTCTTCATGGCTTTGGAGGCTTCAAGCACAGCAACTGCCGGTGTTTTTTACTTGAACGTACGTGTGTGTATACACTGTGTAGAAGGTATTTCCTCTGCACTCTGGTAAGGGAGGTGAGGAGCTCAAAACTCCATTTTCATGTGCTACATGCTTGCTCTGTT
The DNA here is from genome assembly GCF_009829145.1 of Chiroxiphia lanceolata. NCBI lineage: Eukaryota > Metazoa > Chordata > Aves > Passeriformes > Pipridae > Chiroxiphia > Chiroxiphia lanceolata. Next base: position 25,049,577 of record NC_045643.1, on the reverse strand, counting down.
GTTACTGTTTTCTAGGCATCTGCTTGGATGCCTAGAGGGGGAGGAGGCACACCTCCAGTAAGTTTCTAGTACATCTTCCAATCCCAAATGAGGACACATTGGGTATTATACCAATAAAAATAGATGCTACACATGATCCCAGCTTAAAGGCACTGCTGTGGAGGCAGGATATTGGACTAAAATTGGTGAGATTGACTTTGTTCAGCTGTTCCTATGGTATGGTGTAATCCAACAGTGATTTAGTTGATTGGGTAGGCATTACAATCAGCACCTGATGTTTCGAGGTGCAAGATGGCCTGTTTTGGCAAATGCAGAACTGAGGGTAGAGCAGGGGAAGAGAGAAAGCATCTCCACTTTATGGTTGAGATGTTTTTCCCTACAAGATTTAAGGACTTCTGTTGTGTTTATTCAAGATTCATATCTAAATGCTTGGTCTGCTTTGAAGATTTCAAACCAACTTCCATTTCCAAGTCATGCTGCTTTGAAAGCCTTGGTTCTCTTTAAAGGCTAATGTGTACATGCCATTCCTTGACATTTTTAGCATTGTATAATAAAGAAACAGATATAATCCATGTGGAGGCACTGGAAAGCTTTGTGTCCTTTGTCTCAATTTTTCTTTCTTCTAGCAGTCTGGACAAAAAAGTGGGAAGACAAAGGCAAGACAGCACTTCAGGCTTTTGCTCTAAGAGAAGGTAGACCAGTACAGTTTGAGGATTTAAAAAAAGGAATCGATTAGGCATTTCATATAATATAAAATAAAAATGCTCAGCTATTCTTTTATGGTATCTTCCAGTCTTCAGTAATAAGTGATCTACACAGCAATTATTATTCTGTGACATTTGGAAAAGTTATGGAACAGTAGAGGAAAATAAAAAGAACTGATTCATATAACATATACTCTGTAAAATGTCCTTGACTTTTAAAAAAATCCTTTGAAAATGTCATTCAGAAACAATGTAGTGATACTTTGGAATGCCTCTCTCCACTACTTTTTTTTTTTTTTTTTTGTATTTTGACTGTATCTGTAGAATATTGTCAGCAAGCATTTGGTTGTCTTATGGAAGGATGGAAGGGAGAGCAGGGGGCCTGAGCAACCCAGCATGGCCCAGGGAGCCAGCAAGCCCTTAATCCACACCCAAGCAGGTCTAGTCTTGCTGCAGCCTCAGTGATGGTCGACCAGCTGAGTTGGCCAATGCAGGTCTGGCTCACAGTGCCAGCAGGATAGGTCCAGTAGCTGCTCAGCAGTGTGGTGCCCCCTGGCACTAATGCCACCTGTCTACAGGCAGGAGCCATGTGCCAATGATAAAGTGGAAGGACTGGGCAAACTTGGGTCTTTTGGTGCTTGTCTGCAGAAGGTGTGTTTCTTCCCCACAGTTCCCTTTGCTTTTAGCTTGAGCTTTTAGTACCCTCTGCTCCTGAGGGGAAGGCATGAAGCAGAAGGGAACTCCATTAGCAAACACCTATAAAATTTTTGGTGACATGAGTCATCTTACTGTGTTATCCCCTCTGCTCAGGTGCTTAGTGCCGTTCTCTGCTTTTGGCCATCCAGCTTGAAGTCTGCTCCTGCTAAGATGCACACCCAGACCGTGGTCATTTTTCTTGTCTCTCTCTCCGAGACATGAAAGTGCTTTGAACTCTATAGATTGAGCAGGGAGGGAAAGATAAGTGTGATCTATGAACTTTGCCATTTGCTTTCTTTTACCTTGCTGGGGTGGCAGAGATGGATGTTTCTCTTTGTCCCTCTTGCTGTTATATACAGACACTTAATGCAGCCTCAAAATGGGCCACTGCCAGGAGGGGTAGTTTTTCCTCCCTTGCTTAGACATTCTTTCCTCTAGAAGGAGCTGCACAGTGAACCTGATGAGGGAATCCATCTGGCTAAAAATAACATTATTTTCTGTGAGATAAATCCCCCTGTCAAGCGCGCCACAAGCTGCACAGACCCTAGTACTGATAGGGAGGGGCTGTTCTTGCCTTACCTTCTAGTATGTCATTCATCCCAGCCTTGAGTGTTTGCTAGATTCAAGTAACTGTGCAATCTAGTTTGAGCTATTTCACTGTGAAATAAAGAGAATACAGGCATCTTCTGTTTCAGCAGGTGAAGATGAATATGTGAAAGAAAATATGGAGTCATTTAGGTATTTAAAACAGATCCAAAGCTGTTGAGGGAGCCCAACCATTTGGCTTTTTCTCTACATAAGGTCTGAATTAAATGTGTTTTCTTACACAGGTCTTGCACATGTTTTTATTGGGTCTGGGGCTGCATTTCTGCGTTAGACCAATGCACTTTGTCATAACACGATTGACTGGTGACAGACAGATCTGTACTGAACAGCTGGATGCATCTAATACCATCTATTTTTCATGTGTACAATCTGCCAGCAGATAACCCCTTTAAAAATTACTAGGGATCGGAAAAGATCTTTTTGGGTAACATGCATACTCAAAAACATACACACACATGCAGAAAATCAGGGGCAGGCTTGGGTGGAGATAGGATTGGGGATGCAGTGGTTATGGAGTAAAAGCAGCAAGCAAAGGAAGATCCAGGGCTGGGAAGCGCTCTCTCTCTCGAGGTGTGTCGCGGGGGTAAATTTCCCTTTATCTTTTTCCCATCCTGCATAACTCACAGTAGTTCTAAAGCACAGGTTGTTTTTTGTTTCTGCAGACAACCCCTGCATGATGTGAGTGAAGATACAGTGCCAGTTCTTCTTATGTGTTGTACATTTTATGTGACTATAAAAATAAAAATTGATGTTCCCTGCTGCTTACCGTCTACATTTTTTCCTCTCCTGTCTGCTTTGAGCAGTCATAAAAAGGTTACTTGTGCTGTAGCAGGGATTTAAGATCAAGGATTTTATTAGCTTGCAGGAAGGCTCTTCCTTCCTTTCTGCATTCAAACTGGATAATTTCTCTTCTGTTAGCAGCAGGATCAAGCCCTGAAAACCAATGGAAGAAGCTTCCTTTGACCTAAATGGTGCAAGGCCAAGCTTTTAGGCTCCTGTTTTGTGTGTCAAAGACTATTACTGTCAGGGGAAGCATAAGTAGCAGTAGCTTTCCTGCATAGTAACAGAAGATTCTGCTTCTAAAAATTCCTCTACAGAGTGTTTTTGCAGAGCTGCCTCCCCAGGGTTCTCCATCTGTTTTTGTATGGAGATTAATAATAAATTGTTTGGCTAATAAACTGCTTCCTGCTATCTCTGAAATGTGACCATTTCTTTCCCTTCCCTCCCATGGACAGTTATTAGATTCCTGTCTGTCCCTGTTCTCCCACATGGGACACATCACCAATGTGAGATGCTCAGCAATTGTCATGCTGCAGCTCCACAGCAAGGCTTTTAAGTGGTGCAGATTTTGGTGTGTGGCTGAAAGAACTGGTGCTGTGGACAGCCATGTAGTGCTGAGGGCTGGCCTTGTTCTTAGAGGTTATAAAGAAAAGAAAGAGAGAAAAATTAAGCTTTTAACTACGCTACTGTGATTTCTGCAAGAGCCCTTTTCTTGTCTGCAGCTACAGAGAAAATATTCCAAGGAAACATGGGACTGGAGCTTGAGTCTGTTTGACTCCCAGCACTGCTGCAGGATGTGGGGCTGCTGGTGGTATTTCAAAGTGCTGTGTTCAGAAGGTCTGGACCAGCTGGCAGAGGGTATTCCAGCTGCTTCATTGGGAAACAGATGAGAAAAAAATAAACATGATGTGAAAACAGGCATAAGATCAAGAAGGATCTTTGTGATCTACCATCTGACTGCTCCCTAATACAAACCAGAGGACTTCACCACACTAACACCTCTTCTGGTCAAGTACAGGTGACCAAACTGCTGCCAAGATAGCCACTCCAGATTCAGAAGTTCCCAGTGATGGTATATCAACCATCGAGTGACATATATCAAGTGACACCTACCCACTTTGTTAAAACACCTACCTAATATCTGCCCTGTATTTGCATCTTGTGGCTTTTTATCTTGCTGCATACTCGCCTGCTGGATCAGAGGGATCTCCTTTATGTTTTTATTTTTGATGTAGACAGATTGACATTAGATTTTACCTTCTTGTGCCTTGAACAGAATAATCTGGGCTCCTTCGCTTCCTTATCCCAAGGGCTCTGACTCAGCCACAGGAACAGTGCTTCTTAGGGGCTTGTCCCCCATTGCCCATTCCCTCTCCTTTTATCAGCAAGACAAGAAACTGAGCTGCCACCCTTTGATAGTCCTGGTTGTAATTCACAGTGGGGGTAGCTGCTATAGTGGGGGTGGGAATGTCAGGCATAACAAAATAACTTGGGGATCATAGGCATCTTCTGATCATTAATCATCATTCTGCCTGACTGGTGAGCACAAGAACAGGACTCAGATTTCCAGTGCCAGAGATTTCTGTGACACAGTCAAAAGTAACATAACCTTACTCCTCCTTGCATAGCCAAGGCTGACACAGTCCTTTAGGCTTTGGCACCACACTGAAGACTGATGTCATCTTATCATCTGCTGGGAGTTTAAGCAAGGCCACAGCTGGATCAACTTGAAGAAAAAAAGAAGCCCAACCACAAATCTTTGCCTGTAGCTTTGTGTTATTTTTAAATGTTACTTGCAAGTCATCCCTTTCTCAAGTTAGTAGGTACTGAGCTTGGAACTACAGCCAGGAACTTTGGGAATCCAATCCCCAATCAACTTCTGCGACTCCAGGCTTTTAGTAGATTATTCCAGCAGTGATGCTTTTGGTTTCTCTGTGTTTCCAGGCCTGTTTTCATCACTTCTGGGAACAGAATCTCACTGTTGCTCCAGGGACTCATTAGGCTCAGTCAGGTGATTTTAGGATTTCATAGATGCAAAACATGAAGTTTTACTGATGATTTTCAGAGAAAAACATTAGATCATATTGTACCTCCTGGATGAATGTACTACAAAGAGTGAGTTTATGCCATAGCATAAATTCATTCCATTTACCGATGAAGGCATTTTTAAAAAAACCCGAATAAAAGCTTACATGAATTTCTGTTTTCCAGTATGTCTGCTAATTCAGGCATACATTTTTGCATGGCAGGTGAGATGGCAATCTAAACAGCCCTCCTGCAGAGCTAACAAAGACATTCTCTGCCCAGTGATCTAGAAGGAGTCTGATTTCTGGGGTATGCTGACTCTTGGGGATTTTTTTAATTCCATTTTATGTGTCTTCTGATCACCAGGGAAGATTTATTTTCTATAATGCCAAAAAATAATCTGAATTGTTGAGTTCTTCAAAGCCCCATAGAGCCAACTGGTCACATTCTTAGGTGTTAAAGTGATACAATTAGAAGTTTTGTGTGTGGGAGATGTGCGTAAGTGTGAGTGTACGAGACATGAATGGTTGACCTAAAGTTCTGCACAAAATTTCAAAACAGACCAGCAAAATCTTAGATCTGTGGGAAGACCAGGACTATATTGCCAAATATAAAAATGCTTGACTTTTTTTATAGCATCTGTTCAAGTAAAACAATTTCCCCGTCACTGTGGGGAGTACAAATTATGATAACTGTGTTTCTTAGTTTCCTGTTAAAGAGATGACTCAGTTACTAGGTAGAAGCTTAATTGTTGGTCACGTGCATTCTTTTAAATACAAATGTTCAACAGAGCTCTTCAGAGCTGTTAAAGCATTATTCAGTGTATTCAGATTTGTACCTAAATACTTCATGAATACTTGACACAGTCAGTTTCCTAAATGTTATGAAATCTGAGAACCATTAATCCTGTGTCTTCCATATTCATGGAGCAGGATTTGTCTGCCTTGATGCATGTTTAATTATGTGGCTTTTACTTAGGCAGCTTTCCCATAGATAACAGTTTCACTTGGTATTACTGTTAATTTTACTTGAATGAGGAGCAAAAAATGGAGCCCTCATATTTGTACAAAGATTTGTGAAGATTTGTGTTGTTTTCCCTGCACAATCAGGAGACTGCTGTGGTTCCCAATTCCCTCCCTAGCAAAGTCATCTTAATAATAATTTTGCTTTAAATCCACTATATGTACTGTATTTTTCCAAGTTTGGCAACACTAAATATTGCTAAATTGTTACGGTTTGAAACATCACTCATTTTGACATAATTTGATTAATTTTTGTAATATCCTTGCAAATGTCAGTAAATCAGAAGATGCTCAAAATGAGAAAGGCTGGAACCAATATAGCTGTTGTAATGCTGGACAAGTGCAATGTTCCTGTTGCAGTTGTCTCTAATCTGGTCCCTTAAATTGCTTAACTTCCTTTTTAGTCCTTTATCTCATTTGGACCAAAACTGTTGTCTTCTGTTTGTTTCCAGCATTGCAGAGGAATGTTAAATTCATCCAGCAAGCTGTGCTTGTTTACTTCCTTCTTATAAATGTTAATACTGTTTCCTTTTCCAGTAGCTTTGGTTCGTTATATTTAAAATTGGACGCTGAGAATCAAAATTAGATTAGATACCACAAAAATTCTATGCAGTAGAATTGATGTTCAGGACAGTAGTAGAGATCTTCAGATGACATTTAAACCAGTTGGAAGTAACCTTTTTTAGGAAAATACTGCCAATTTTTTTCTGCTTGGTAAGAAAAAGACTCTTTTTCAGACTTCTCTCTCATTTTAGGCTGGGAATGGAGTGCATGGATGTCAGCAGTGGGACATTTTACCAAAACAAAGCATCCATGGAACCGTTGTCTAATCAATGACTTGTAAGTGCAGGAATTGGTGCTGTTAGATTGGAAACAGGTGCTACAAGATGCCAAGTGAAGTGCTTGAGAGCAGCAGCAGGATGGAGGAAACAGTGCAGAAAGACAGCAAGTCTGGAGGCCAGAGCCCTCGCTCTGGCACAATGAAAAGGGCTGTGGCAACCACCGTCACCTTTGATGGGGAAGCCACTATGGACCGGAGGAAAAAGAAGAAAAAAGAGTCCCGTCCCGAGTCAATAATAGTGTATCGATCAGAGAGTGACAATAAGGTGGAAGAAGAACAGGCGGATGAAGAAGGAGGGGAGAGGAGCTCTGAGGAAGGCTCCAAGTTCCTGGGTCAGTCTATGGCAGATGGTATGTATTCCTGGGAACACCCACTTCCCGTACACTTTTTTTGGTGACAGCTTGCTTTAAGGTCAAATGGAAGTGACAGGGGGACGAACCCTCTCCAACACTGCAGGCAAAGGGAGTCTGAGTTCATAAATGAAAATGCTCTGAAACAAAAAGCACTACAGGCTGATTGGGGATATCTCCCACAGTTCTTTGCAGCGTTTGGTTGTTGCCACACTCTTAGTTTTCAATGTGTGTGCTGGTTGGAGTTGATCCAGAAAAATGCTGTGCATGCTTTAAACAAATGATTCTGAGATCAAGCCGCTGTCCATGGCTGAACAACTGCCTGTTAAGTGAAGGTATGGAAGCAGATGGATTTAGTGGCTCTACCTCTGATAGGGATTTTTACTTATTATCTAGGATTTGCTTTTTGTTTGCATACTCTCAGCACAGCTTCCTCTTGAAGAGTAATTATTTGGCAAGGTCATCATGGGGCACTTTGGAACCCCATTTCACTTCTGATGTCTGTCCTGGTCACCCTTGCAGGGAAGAAGGGAAGAATTGTGAAAGGCAAAGCCTATGGCTAATACTTTTGTGAGTCACCAGTGCAGGCTGAGAGGGACTTAAATGTGAATGCAAGTTCCTGGTCCATCAGATGCACTAGATTCCCCCTTGATCCCAACCCCTATCCTCATGACTTATCTGCTGCCTTCCTTTTGTGGACCACTTCAAACTGCTCAGCCTGTTTTTAAGAGTTTCTTAGTCAAGCTAATCAGAATTAAAACCAGGAGGAGACACATTTTATCCCCATGGAAGAGTTTATGGCTAGTATCACTACAGGGGCCATCCTGTACCGATGTCACTTGAAAACTAAGGCAGTCTGTTTGTAACTTCAACACATATACCATCACTATTCTGCTTATGGATCTCTTAAAATGCAAATATAATTATATGACAGTTTGTCAGTTTTTTCCAAACGTCAAAAATTAATTTGAATTGAGATACAGTGCAAATGTAAAGTGAAATATTAGCTATCCAAGTGTGGATGTACTTATCCCAGAACAAGAATCTCAGTCACATTTATCTAATTCATCCCAAGTGTCCATGCTGTTCAGGAATAAATCCATGAGGGAAACAGAGAAAACGGGCATATGATTTTTAGTTCAGTTACTCTGTCTCATCTCATTCTCATATATTCCTACAGCATTTTCCCTTCACATATTGTCTCTAGTGGAGATGCTGGAGTCTTCTCCCTTGTGATTTCTATCATCTGGAATTCCTGTCTTCTCCCTCATTAGCTCTTCTTCCATTTCTCTCCGTGATAGTTTTTTTCATACTGCATTGCTTCTTGCCTTCCATCTTTTTTTATTTTATTTTAATTATAACTCCATATGCACATATCCAAATTGTCTTTGGGGTGTTTGAGGATTTACACAAAGTACTTCATACAGAAAATAAATCTAATGTAGATGAGTTTATCTGTGTTGTAGGTGTCTGGAACATGCCTTTAGACAGCCGATATGTCACCCTGACTGGAACAATCACCAGGGGAAAGAAGAAGGGTCAGATGGTGGACATCCATGTCACACTGACAGACAAAGAGCTGCAGGAACTGGCTAAGTCAAAGGAACCTCCTAAAGAGGACGTACCTGAGAAGAAGAAGAAATGTGATGTTGGGTTGGACAGAGGACCCCACATTGTCCTCTGGACCATCATCTGCCTCCCCATCATTTTTGTAGTGTCCTTCGTGGTTTCATTCTACTACGGAACCATTACATGGTACAACATCTTCTTGGTGTACAATGAAGAGAGGACCTTCTGGCACAAAATCACCTTTTGTCCCTTTTTGATTATCTTCTACCCAATTATAATTATGGTTGTTTCTTTTTCCCTAGGCCTGTATTCAGCTGTGGCCCAGGTAGCATGGTCCTTTGGGTACTGGTGGCGTGCTGTCAGGGATATGGAGAAGGGCTTCTGTGGCTGGCTCTGCAGCAAGCTGGGCTTGGAAGATTGTTCTCCATACAGCATTGTTGAGCTGCTAGATTCTGACAATATCTCAGGTAGTCTCTCTGGCAAGAGCTCTGCACAGGGTGTTGAAACCTCAGCAGTCTGAGCCTTTGTCCAGGATGACTATTTTGGTCATATGCGAGTCGATTTCACCTGGAAAATAACACACTGATTTTTTTTCAAATATATGTATATATTTAAACACAAGCTTAATGAATAAAATATTGGGCTGGGAGTGCTCTTTAAATATCACAGAATGCAGGAATGCTAGCTTCATGTGCTCTGGGTGGGGAGATCCAAGGATTTGTCATCTCTTGTGGCTAATTACAGCTTCTGGGAATGGTAAGAAAATCCAGGTCTGCAGGGCTCAGGCTGTTTGTGGAGTGGCAGAGATACATGATGCAAAGTCTGCTTCTGTCACATTAGACTTTGCTTTTCAGAAATAAGGCATAACAGTGACCCACTGACCCAGAAAAGAAGTCTCTCTTCAGGGGATGAACTTCAGGAGGTAGGAATCCATTCAGAGGTGAAGGCTAAATTGCAAAATGTGTGGTGTTCCTGCAGTTTTCCTAGAAAGGGTGCTTTTCTAGTCCTTCCAACAAGTGCAGCTAACTTAGGTAGACTGACTGCTTAGACAGTAGTCAGAATTTGACAAACAGACCACTGGAATAGTTATGCCCAGCCTCTCACTGGGAGAGGAAAGCAGAGCTGCCAGCAATGGCCTGTGAGCTCTATGCTGACCTGAAACACCCCCATCACACAAAGAAAGAGCAGGGCTTGCTTTGTAAGGCAACACGTGGGGACCTGATGAGCCTGTCACCAAGCACCTTGAGGTAGCTGTAGGTGCATAGATGGGTGCTTGGGACACACCTGCATTTGATCTCTTGGTAGGTGCACTGCTAGGAAGGATTGAGCTGTGGGAGTCATACACAATGTGCAGTGCAAACAGTTGCATTATAGGGAAGAAACACCTGCTCTGAGGAAGGGTGATCAGTTTGCATCTCACTGCAATGCAGGTGCAGACAGGTAGCATCTGGATTTAGGGAGGTGGAGTTGAAGGTACTTGGGATGGGAAGGTGTCAGTGAAACAAGTAATTCTGGTTTTCAAGTTGCTCTTATGGGAGAGCATCAGATCTCCCCTTTCAGAATGGGAGCCTTTCAGAGCCTATGTCTATTAGTGCCTCAGCTCTGGAAATCTGTGTCCACTTCTCCCCTCCCCCCCTTCCTGGTTAATTATATGGAAGAGCAATGGATCATACATCCTTCCCCCCTCAAGTCTCATTTTCATAATTAGTTTCCCTTCGTTTGGGACTTTGCATGTCATGGTGGGCTCCCTGACCAGGCTGATGTGGCCACTAGGAACTGGAGAAATTTTGTCTCTTTAAAAAAACAGCTAGCAGAAAAGTTCTTTTTTCCTGCATTGACTGTTGGGGTTTGGGCCTATGAAGGACATGAGAAAAATAAAAGAGAGTTTTAATGGATTCTGATGGGCACTGAGTTACACATGTGAAACATGATTAATTTTCTGAGTGCTGTAGTTCACGTGGTGCTGCTAGAAAGTCTGTCTGAGCCCCAACCCAGAGGAGCCCACCATTTGCATGTGTGTAGGTAGGTAAGTCGTGGTGTGCAATCTGTCAGCTGCACAGTCACTCATGTCTGTGTAGATGTTTCACTTCCCCAGTCTCCCTCCCAGATGGGGAGCTGCTCTAGTTTTAGGATGGTAAAAAGAAGCATTCAAAGCTGGATTTCACAGAAACTAATGCTTTGTGTTGCATTTTAAGGATGACCTCAAGACTACACTGACTGTCTGTCCTGGTTAGAACATCTGGGAACCAGTGATGTATAAACAAGTCCATCCAATCCTCTAGGCCTGACACTGAGAAATAAGTAGTTCCTGCTGCATCCTTGGTCCCTGAGAGGCACGGTCAAAAGAGCCTCTTAGCACTGGCTGGAGGATTAACAGTGTGAATAGTGTATAAACCCAATATCAAGGGCAGGCTTGGCCCTACACTTTATTGACAAAGCAGAGGTGCTCCCTGGCACAGGTACAGCCAGGCTGTGTTTGCTTCTTCCTGCTTTCAGTTTTTACTGGTGAAGACTTTCAAGGCAGTGACCAACTTCCAGAAAAAAAAAAAAATTAAAAAAAATAGACTCCAACCTGTGAGACAATGTCAGGTAGTTCAGTGGGGTTCAAAGAGGCTGACAATTGCCTGGGACTGGTTCAAGCAGTGAAATGCCTTTCACAGGTCTGTCCCCAACAGGTAGGTTGATACGCCTCTGAATTAGCTGAGGACAAGTCATGCCAGTGCTGGCAATCTGTAGTGAGCCAGTGCATCCACTCTGCTTAATAGTGTTCCACATGGAAATCACAGGCTCCCACATGGCTGGAGGGTGGGAAGAAGTGATTCTTAACAAGCATTAAGGAGAAGGAAGGTCCACTGGCAAGCATTCTCACACTTTGCCTGAAGGGACATTGCTGGCATGAAAGGAGTGGATTGTGTATCTTGGCCCCCACATGCAGCAAACAAGTTTGAGGAAAGGATGGCTGGCAAGTGTGCATTGCTGCGAAGGGAGAAAACCCAATTCAGCTGTCACTGACAAACAGCAGCTGTTCAAGGCTGCACGAAAGGCTGGGGTCAGTTGCACAAAGAGCCTTTAGCTTACAGAGGGCTTGAATGATAAATACTAGCTCATTACAGAATACAGCCATGTGAAATGTCTGCTGAGCTGCAGGATTTGCTTTCAGGATTGCAAATAGCCCGCTGGAGTGGAGAAAAAAACAGATCTATGCCTCTTACTGCTATGTAGACACCAAGGAGTGTCAGAGGAGTCATAGTACCCTCCCTCTGCCATGGCAGCTGTGCTTCTGGGTTTGGAGGTCACCTGTTGGGGGATATACTGGGACAATCCACAGTGTGTTTTCTACTTGTTTATACTTAACCAAGCTTGCCTTGGCTCCTGCTAAAGTCAAGGTGTGCCACTGATTTTAGTGTGGGCTATTTTAAGCTTGGGGTTAGTTCTGGTGCTATTTGTAGAAGTTTAATTCAGACTTTTCCCCAAACAACTCTGGATAGCTCTCTCTCTTGCCCATTATCCTCTTGTAGCAGTTTGCCTGCTGCAAAATATATAATCATTATCAATTATTGTAATAGAAAAAAGCACAAGTTTTTGTCTCGTTCTACCTGCTTTCAGAAACTCACAAGTCATTTCTGCTTATGTGCCACTGTCCAACTGCAGGGAATTCCAGTTATTCTGATTGTTGAGTGTGTTTCTGGCTGCTCTAGTCTGGATTTTTTTTTAAGTAAAGATAATGTGTGTTTGCTGATTGTTATTTTTAATTGCATTTCCTTTTCCCATCCTTGCTGGCCTGGGTGGAGAATAAAGATGTATGTGGCTTTACAAGAGTGTTGCTCTCATGCTTCTGCTTGAATTTGTGTTAAAAACAGTGTTGTGGGATGAACACAGTCATTCTATGCTGATAATTGATTATAATTAATTACATTTGAAGATCAACTTTAAAGTGTGTCTGAAATGGGTCTCAGTTCTACCTCTTGTTAACCAGTACTTGTCCAGAATTGTCATAGCTTTTGGTTCTGGGTTCTTAGATTTTATTTCATAGTGCACAAATGAAAACTTTTGATTTAATTTCACTCGTTGGGTGTCCGTTTAGCTTTAGCCACAAGGATCTACAGGGAGGGACACAATTCTATACCAAAATAGGAAGTACTTTTAACTCTACAAATGTGCTCTGTGTGTCTTGGAGCTGCTATTTACAGCTGTGTTGGAAAGATTTTCTTACAAGCCCTGAGTACTTCAGGTGTATCTCTGATCAGCCAAAGGAGAATCCACCAGTAGAGTTCTCCAAGGTGTGAAAATACTAAATGCCACCCTCAGTGCTCTCCCTGATTACAGTTCTACCCTCCTGCTAGCACAGGAAGAACACTTATTTGAAATCTTCTTTCTTCTAAGGAGGTGACATGAGTCTTTGCAAAACCCAAATGAAATTCCTAGCTGAAGGCTAGCACAGCTTCAGCGTAACAGTTCTTTGAGCCAAAACGCTACCTGCAGGTGATTTCCTCAAACTGGCAGTGCCATGTCCAATGCAACAGCTGGAAATAGCAAGAAGATGCTTTAGGTTTTATACTTGCTGCAAACACTGCCAAGGGAACAGAATTTCCTGTATGGCAGATGTTGAGGTCTTTCCACCTCCAGTGAAAAACATAGTGAAGGACACTTGGCTTCCTGGTGTGACAGGATCCACAATTAGTCCCTTGAATTCATCCTTGTAATCCCGCATGACAGTGCTTTGAATCCTAAGGCCGGGATCCTGCAATTCCTCCAAGATTATCAGCAGAGGCTGCTCCATGGATCCATGTAACCACCCCCATGGGTACCTTCTAGAAGCTGCAACCACTAGTTATGAAAAGCCACTCCAGTGCTCTTCCACACTGAAGCATGCAATTACACTAGCATTACAGAGAGAGAATAAGGATGCACAGCCCACATTCCTACACTGCGATGGACACAATTTTGTTCAAAATTTATGCAGGCTCTTTTTATCCTAGACTGTGAATCATCTGTGGGACCAGTGCCCTTCCTGCTTCTTTCCAAACACTTGGCAACGTGGAGTCAGTTGGATTAATATGTTTTCATTTCTGAGTAGATTAGTCCATGCACATTTTTTCCCTGCATGGAAACGAGAACTCACAAAAAAAAGAGAGAGAGGCTGATGCAAATTCAGGGGGCTAATCCACTTGGAAATACAACTTTTCAATCAATTTGGTGAATTAGAAGGGACATCGTGTTTGCTTGTCTTAACTACTAAAGCATGATTTCTCTCCAACTTAATGATGAGAGAGGGCTTGTGGTTGTGTGTTTGACCCAGGTAAATTGCCAGGGGGTTCAAAAAGCCTCCTAAACATCTTTTCACATAATAGGTGAAGTGTGACTGCATTGCAAACAAGCAGCCCATAGAAACAAGGCTTGAGGCTCTCTTGTGTATCCCCCTTGGTCACCGAGTTCCATTAAGTTTAAGTTTTCCTAATTTCATGTCATTACACGGTAGCTGAAGTCTGTCAGAATGCATTAAAATAAAGAGAATGTCTGAGTCAGGCCAACAATGCATTTTTCCTCATGTTGAAAAAGTGCCCTTGCTTTTAATGTGCTAAAACATAACCCTGTGTCCCCAAAATACAGCAGCTAAGATCCATTGTGGTTTGCATCCATTGAAATTAGATATGCAGTGGATGAATTTGACCTGGAGCCCTTTAAGATACAGAACTTAAATGTGATCTCCCTGTCTTAGAGCTCCTTTTCCCAACCATTTCTTCCAGCTGGAAATTTAACTTTGCAAGATAAAAAGGAGTAAACTACTGAATTTGATAGTATGTTCTGCCTGCAAATAGGATAAAAACCCACCTCCCAGGCAACATGTTCCCTCAGGCCTTGGTTTATTACAAGTTCCTCCATCAGCGATGTATATTAAGGCCAATATATTTGAAGGTGCCTTTGACTATCTTTATTTGTAAGCTATGAGCTTTCTGCTCCTACAGTGATAAGGTAAGGAAATCAATTATTTCTACTACAAAATAACAGCAAACTGACTCACTGGGATATAACACAAATACAGTTTAATTTATTCTAGCCTGATTATCTGACTCACCTGCAGTTGTGATTTGAACAACCACAAATATCATAAATAAACTGAATGGCTTTTACAGTGTCAGTGCTGGGCATGAATCCAACAGCTCCTGGGATAGTTAGCCTAAGGAGAGTATGCCTTTTATTCAGTCTTTCTTTCTAAAATACATTACTTGTCCTAAAGTATGGAAGTGTCATCTTATAACGATATACCTAAATATATTTGTAACAAGATGCCCTTATAATTACAGGCAATTACTAGAATATCATTCCATCATAATGGAGATTTTCCTTAACACTTTAACCATGCCAAAGTTGCATGCAGAATTAATAAATACAAGCAATTTTAACCTTAATTAATTTATTCAAATTAGCTCCTCTGTGACTTAAGAAAGGAGCAGAAATAATTCCTAGTATCTGCATGTAGTAAAGAAAAAAGTGAAATATTTCATATAATGAGCAGTATCATCCCAAGGCACACACAGTGTCATCGCTAAACGACATCTCAATTCTCCCCAAACATGTGTTGGTGGAGCTACTTTCAGTGACTCAAAGCAATAATAGCACTGGTTCCTCTCTAATGTGATTAAACACCACTGAAGTGATGAACTCTAATATCGAAGCAGGCTCTAAGGCAAAAGTTTCATGACATAGTGGTGACTTCAGCCAGCCCCATAATTACAGCAGGATTGCTCTGAGGCTCCAATTCCACCCTAAAACCAAGCCTCTTTCAATGGCTAAATTTGCCATTTGTTTCAATAGGAAGTAGTAAAAATTTTAATGTCTGCCTTGAATGTCTAGCACAAAAAACCTGCAGAAATCATTGCCATCCTGATGACTCCTTTCCCTCCAAGGGATTACTACAAAAAATAACTGACAAGGAAAGCTTGAAATTATTCTTCCCCTGCATCTGCATCTGACACTGTCACATATCTGCTAGTGTCATGGGTTAACAGCAATTTACACAAATAAATCCCAAATCTAATCCCTTCTTCCCTCTCAAATAGCAGCTCCCTCCTTCACACTGCTGCTTTGTCCCCCACAGCTGTACAAACTGAGAACTCACAAGAATTAAAAGATTTAAAACCTGATGTCCCATCCTCCACATTGCAGACTCATTTTTAAAGTGCATCAGAGTCGATATTTCTCTAAAGATCCAGTATTTCATCCTTTCACTCTAATTTCAGTCTGCTTCCAGGTGCAGGCAAGCAGAAATTTAAAATGGGCTCCTCCTCTCGCAGCTCAGAAAGAGCCTTGTTTGGTGGCTGAAGACTCCTCATTCCCTCCCACAGGTCAGTTGGAGGGATAAGGAATAAAATCCTGTGCTGTGAGGATTAAATTAGATTATTAGCCAGCGTGTGCATGCATACGTGCACGACGCTGGTGGGGGAAGGATGAAACAGGGAGGATACAAAAGGCTTATCCTTGCACATCCGCAAATCAAATCCTTCACACAGTGAGTTATCCTGGCTGTCTTGTCCTGAACAATCCCACTGCATGAAAGCGCTTTCCAGAGATGCTGCAAACACAGCTGGATTGCTAATGGCTGCAAACAAAGATTTACTGCACAGGCAGCGGTGGGATAGAGAGAAAGACTGTGAAACAAAGAGCATGTGGAGAACAAGATGGATGAGATTCTGCCTCTGCGATAACCCAATCTGAAATTGGCAGCAGCCAGTACATGACTTCTGGGAAAAATGTTGTGGGTTTGCTGTGTCTTATAATACATTTCCCCGCAGTTTCTAAGGTACCATTTCATTTTGTTGGTATCTACTTTGTACTTACTACCTCTTCCTAAAACACCAGTATTAACTTTTTTCAAGCACTATTTGATACTTGGGCTATTGTTTTCCTCAAAGCAAACATATCTAACACTATCTCTCTGGTCTTCTCCAGGAACCCAGGTGCTCTGCAGTCAGTTGAGCCTAACTATTTTAATTAATTTTAAAGCAAATCAGCCCTACGCCACTGCTAGTCCTATAAAACATAATAAACAAATAATCTGTTGTAACAGACAGATTTAACAACTAATCCAGAAAAATCTGCCAGAATTATTTCAAGTGTAGAAACATGTCTCGGGTTTTCATTTACTTAGCAGTGGGAAATATTTCACCTCTCGTGATACCAGGCTGAGTGGGCCTTGCATCGTCTCCTGCAGAAATCCCTTGGCTAATCCACAGATTTAGAACCCATGAAGCAATCCTAAGTAGAAACCCAGTTTTTAGATGTAGGAAGAAATTTTTAAATCTACCTTCCAAAAAAGTGCAATGTAAGAGGGTATGTTTTTGCTGCTGTTGTTTTCTCATTTCTGCCATATGCAGAAATTCCTCTGCAGTTCGATGGTGCTTGCTGGGTGCTTGCTCCCTAATCCTGGGGGCTGCAGGGCTGCCTCTGCCCGGTGACTGGGATCACGTTGCCCTCCAGTGGCTGAACTGAAAAACCGGGATAAAAGCCCACTGCAGTATTTTTTTTCTGCTTTAGAAATGCCTCCAAAAAAGTCTGCACACCATGAGATTGTAAGAGACAATATTAAGAAATTATGTCATGCTATTTTTAATATATTAATATAAAATTAATCCCTCCCTCCCTGTTCCTTGTAGGTATGCAATCTGGAACAATCTTCGTCCACAGGAATTCATGCTATTCTTTCTCTGGCTTGCCAGGCTTATATATTGGGGTATGGGAAAACATTTAATGAGAAG
Organism: Chiroxiphia lanceolata; assembly: GCF_009829145.1. Classification (NCBI taxonomy): domain Eukaryota; kingdom Metazoa; phylum Chordata; class Aves; order Passeriformes; family Pipridae; genus Chiroxiphia; species Chiroxiphia lanceolata. The sequence continues at coordinate 25,032,228 of NC_045643.1, read as the reverse complement.
CCAATACAGCATTTTGGTTTGCCCCTATATTTCAAAGTGTGGCCAAACCCCATTTTCACAGATTGTGCAAAGCAGTTTCTCAATAATACATGACACTGTAACATGTAAGTACTTCACAAAAGTACTCTCAAAGTTTATTTCCAATGGCATGTGACATGAATGCTGATAAACTAATATGTGGCAACAAAGCCACAAGGATTTTAAAAGGTACAAAGGCCTATGAAGTCTCAGTGCCCCAAGGAGATGCCTTGCAGCTGATTTTTTTTGAATATTCAGCATAATAAGGCATTTTCTGTGTTGAAAGTGAAGCTCCATTCATGAATGCCTGTGAGGGCTCAGCACATACACAGATCTGACTGCATCTCAAATTTAGCACCAAGAAAATGTGACTCACACAACGAGCATTTAGTGAGACTTGGGTTCAAGTGATTTGTAAATCAGATTACAGGCAACCTGCTGAACAAAACCGGAGAGTTTAATTCTTAAAATACCATTCAGTTACCACAATCATAAGAATTTCCTCTTTCACTCTGTGTCTCCCAGTTTTTGTAACAAATGAGGCAAGAGTCTCATGACGCCTTCAATGCACGGCCCTAATTTTATCCCAATATGGATTGAAATAGACTATGACATTGCAGGGCAAAAAACACCTGCTTCTGTTCAAAGTATTTGGTTAAGGCTGCAAGAGCAACTTTAATGTCAGAATTTCCTCTCATTTTGGAGCTGGACTTTTGCAGCTTTAATGTTCTGTTTGCTTCTTACAGAAAACCACATTAGATAAATAAAATGAAATTGCTTTATGTAGACTCCTCCTGACAGTTACATGAGATTCAGCTGGGAGGAAAACTTTGGACCCAGAGCATATGCTTCTGCCTTTTGAGCTAATTAAATAATTGACAGCTGTGGAAGACTGTCCATTTCCAAAGGTCATTTGCAATCAGGCAGCAACACAATTAACACTAGCAACAAAAAGTGACTCGAAATAAAACAGGAAATGTCAGAGAGTGCTTAAACAGTAGAGATGTTTTCAAATTAATTGAGCCAGGTGAATTCCTTCTAAGGCAAATATAAAAGTGGCTAAAGCAAGCTCAGGAGCATTAATAATTTCCCTTGGAAAGATGTGTGAGATTACAAATATAACATCTACTTTAAAAAAGGATGAGAGAGTGCAAAGATGTTAGGGAGTTATAGGCTATTTGTGTTTCAGATGCTAGAAAGTAGCACAGCAAATAATCAAACCTTCGATAGGTGCTCAGAAGATAATAACTAAAAAGAAAACCAGGATTTTTTTAAAGGACAAATGGTGTTAAATAATCACACACCTTTTTTTTAATTATTATTTTATTTCTTTTTTTTTTTTATTTGGTAAGAGAGAAAAGGCCTTTCTAGATAGAAATTATTTATCTTGATTTTAATGAGGCTTTGATGCCGTTTTAAATGACATTCTCATATGCTGGTTGGGAAGTGTATATTTTGGTGTATGAAAAAAGAGCTGCAAACGCAGATAGAATGATATGTCTAGAGCTATATCTAGAATGTCTAATGGTTATTTTCAGGAGTGGCCATCTCGAGCTGAACACTGTTCTTTCATGATGCGGCTGAAGACAAAATGGTGCTTAGGAAATGGGGAGATGTCCCCAAAGTGAGGGGAATGGTAAGCACAATGACTGAGAAGATTAGAACTAAAAAAGAAATTATGATTTCCAATTTCATGAATGGACTGAAAAAGGAAAGAAGCCAGGATTCAACCTGTTAGACAAATGTGTCATTCAGTTCACAAGGAATAACAAACAGCAGGTGGAAGAACTACTGGCTGGGCAGTAATTCTGCGGGACAGTACGTGCACGCAATGGAAGACTGATTGTCAGCTGTGACTCATGTGAAAAAGGTAAATATAGCATGGAGAAAAGGAGTTGTAAACAGTTTGCTTGCTTTCCCCCTCTGTGGCACTTGATAAGGCCTCTGCTGGTCTATGACAGCCAGTGGAATTTTTTCTTTCTGCCTGAGAAATGTGTAGTTATTTCATAGTCTGGAGAAGAGAAAGAGACTGCTTGGAGAAAAAGAGGAAGCTGGAAATTTAACAGCTGGGATGGGGGGTGGTGTAGGAGTAAAAGCAACAGTGATGCTCTTTTGGAAGAGGAACTATGAACATGGAGCCTCAGAGTCTCTCAGCTCTATGTAGAAGAATTTGTGGAGCAATTTCTCCTTTGTGGTGATGTGGGATTAGGAGTTCTGGGTGTGCTGCTTTGAAGTAGTTTGTGTATCAGCTGTGATCCACCCATTTGTCACTGTTCAGGAGCCCCTGAGCTGGAACGTCCCTGGTAGCATGCACCAACATACTCACCTAACCCATTACCTCTCCTTACTATGTTTTTCTTTTTTGTTTTCAGGCAAAGTTGGATGGTGTAGTATAACCCTATTTAGCTTTCTAATTTTCCTACTGCAGAGATTTCTTTGTTTCCTAATATACTAATTTCCTTCCATTGCATGAGCTAGGCTGAAAATGGGCAGACGAATAGATGGGAACTGTTAAACCTCCTGAAGGATTTTTTAAAATTATTTTTCAGTTTATTAAAGGCACAGTTTTGTAGTGTGCCAAGTGTTCATGAATTATAGACAGAGGATAAGCCCTGTGCACTTACAGCTGATCCTCAAAGTCAAAGACCAGTTTTGCTTATGAGAGCGGAACCAGCATTTGAGATCTTTTCCCCGCAGGTGTATTTCACAGAAACAGCTAAGGAAAGATTGTGTTAGGCTTGTATCCCTTGGGAAAGGCCATCAGGAATCACCAAACAGGCATAATAAATACTAGTGTTGGTCTGCACCACAGTTTTGGCATATGCTTGCAAGCAGGTGTTTGGAAAGACCTCTTGGGAGAAGACAACTGTGAGCACCTCATGAAACCCAACGCAGGAAGATGCTAACAGATATGCTTCCAAGCTTTGTTTTGCTTTGTTTTGGGTGCCAATTTCCCATCTACTTTGTCTTTCAGCTTGCTGCCAAGCTTGTACTGATGGAAATACAAAGTGTCACAGTGTCCTTGCCCTGCTTTGTTTATCTCTGTAGGAAATTCAGTTCATAATTCCTAAGTTTGCAGTTAGTGTCCACTTTTATGTATGAACCCAGGCAAAGAGTAGGTAATGATTGCAAAGTTAAAACTATTTTTCTGGAGAAAGTTCTACCTCACATAACTCTTTCAATAAAGATATTGGTCAAGATCCCATATGGCTATGGTATTCTTCTTTCCACCAGGCATTTATCCAAAGTTTTACCCTGTGGGTAAAGAAGGAGAAAGGCCAAGTCATCAGTCTACTTTTACATTGAAGCCATTCTCATTTGCTCAGAGCTGCCATAAGCAGCTGGGTCTCAGCTATAACTGTCTGGATAATACATTCCTTCTTGTAAAAAAAAAAAAAATAATAAAGGGAAGCCATTTTCCTTGCTACCTTGTAAAGGCATAGAATGAAGTTAAACGCAGGGCAAGCCCTTCATTGCTACTTCCCAAGAGTGTGCTTATTTCATCCAGGCTTGTTTTTTGGGGGAGATATAACCCAAAAAGGAGTAAGCAGAGCAAGGAGTGAGAACATAAATGGAACTGAGGTCTGGCTCGCTTTGGTGCAAATGAGATTACAGCTGATCACCCTGGATCCTGAGTCCTCTGAGATATCACACATTTATTATTTATAACCAGAGACTGACGTTCTATAAAATGGAAATGGCCAATTAATCACAAGTATCTTTTGGCAAGCTTTTGCAAGCAAAGAACTTCGAATCTTCATCCAGGCTAACCAAGCTCCAGTGACCCCAGATGGAGTTGATTAGTCAAATCTGGTGATTGCCTATAAGGGAGCTCTGTGCAGACTTGTAAATGAAAAAGGAAATGGGGATTAAGGTTTGTTTCAGGAATGATTAGACAGTTTTTCCTTTGAATGGTGGAAATAGCTCTGAGGAAATCTGACAGCACGAAAATGCAAAGGGGGAATGTTTGGGTTTATTGTTTGTGTGTTTTGCCAGAGAGCTAAAAGCCCCAATTTATGTCAGACTGAGAGTTAAAGGATAGGAAGATCACAGACGGAGTTTGATGGTTACAGGTATCTGTGGTTTTGCTCAGACTTTGTAAAGGAACAGGGTGCTGGTATCTGGGCTGGGCATGCAAACCTCCTGCAAAGCAGAGGTTACCACTCCTGGCCCAAATTGGGTTTTCTTGAATAATATTTGGAATTACTACTCTAGCTGTGAGAGTTTGGACCAAAGCCTGGGATTCAGCTTTTTAAATCAAATCTAGGATTCAGAGAGGACTATGAAGGGGTTTGTGTCAATATTCTGTGTCAGCAGTCGGGGCAGCATAAAAATAAAATGTTCATTGATTATGATGCCTTGCAAAATGCTTTTCTGCTGGTGTGTGAAAAACCATTGTTGATTAAATGGATCAGTTCTTCTTTCTCTGTTCCTCTCGTGCGTGTGAGCACATCTGTGTCTCGTGCCTAGACTGCAAGCTATGTTGGAAATCAGTTGAACTGTAGTTTTGGCTGGTTGTGAGCCTAAGGAAGGGCTTTTGGACTAAGATAGCATCATGAATAATAACGATAGTAAGCAGACCTGATTTTCTTGGCTGATTAATCTGAAATCTCCTTAGAGACATTCAGGAAGACTATGCATGGTTTTCTCTGGCAGTAGCTGACTGGGTTTTTTTGTATACCATTTTCCCCTAAAATGTTTGTCGTGTTGCCAAGCTGCTCTGTTCCTTTGATATGCAAAGCACCTTGAAGAGAGAATCCTTCAATTACCACTATTCCCAAAGCATGGCCATGTAGTAAGGAGGGAAAGGGGATTTTTGTTTTCAGACATCTCTCAATATAAAAAGGAAACACTTGTGTTTGCAGGATTGTTCTCCTGGTAAAAGGCTTTTGGAGTGTTTGTGTGAGATTTACTCTTTTGTAGCTATAGTAGTATCACCACATTGTGCTCTGTTTTGAGAATACTTATGGACAATAATGTGAGTTTTGAGATATACCTAGAAGTGAAAGAACACTAGCAACAATACCCTCAAAGGACACGGGGAAGGTAATGCAGAACAAGAAGTACTCAACATATGTGATGAAATATTTGCTGTTCTCATATATCTCTGGTGCCAACAAGCACCAAGATATACATGATACAGCATGTATTATACTTGGATTTTTAGAGTCAGTGGGTTCCAGTTCGATCAAACAACTTGGATGCAGTGTAGTTCAGAAATTCTCTCTGTTGTTAATGGTGAGGAAATCTACTGCTTAATGAAACAATCTTGGCCTGCTGGTGATTCATGGGCAAAATGCAACTTATGAGATGCTTCCAGCCAGTCCAAAGCCTTGTCCTGGTGGTGACAGGGAATGGCTGCTCCCTCAGCAGGCTGTGTCCTGTGGGACTCTGTGGTGCCGTGAGGAGGAGGCTAGAGAGCCCTGGGGACAGGCTCTGTGGGGTGGTGTGCTGTGATGGTTTTGTAGAGTTATTTTTCTTCACAGCAGCTGGTATGGGGTTGTGCTTTGGATTTGTGCTGAACACAGGGTTGATAATACAGAGATGTTTTTGTTATTGCTGAGCAGGGCTTACACAGAGCCAAGGCCTTTTCTGCTTTTTGTACTGCCACGTTGGCAAGGAGGCTGGGAGGAGACACAGCCGGGACAGGTGACCCAAACTGATCAGAGCGGTGTTCCAAACCATATGACATCATGCTCAGTGTACAAAGTGGGGGACGTTTGGAGTGATGGCATTTATCTTTCCAAGTAGCCATGGGGCCCTGCTCTCCTGGAGGTGGCTGAACACCTGCTTGCCCATGGGAAGCAGTGAATTAATTCCCTGTTTTATTTTGCTTCTGTGTGTGGCTTTTGCTTTTCCTATTAAACTGCTTTGATCCCAACCCACGAGTTTCCCTGCTTTTCCGCTTCCAATTCTCTCCACATCTCGCTGGTGGGGCAGTGAGTGAGCAGCTGCGGGGCCTTGGCTGTTGGCTGTGGTTGAACTGGAATGGGTGAGCCGGGAGGTGCTCCAGGGCAGGGCAGCACAGGAGACCCTCTGGCGCTCACACTTGCTCTGCCGCCACCTCTCCTCGGGGACCCCAGTCCACCCAAACCGGGTTTATGTTTGGCTGCTCGCTATGCGCACAGTCACAGGCAGCGCCGCGGCCGCCGTGGCGCTTCGAGGGGGCCCTCCCGTGTCCCGCCGCCAGGCGGCGCTGCCGCCGCCGCGGAACGCGAGGCGCCGCCGCCGCGTTCCCGGGGGGCCGCGTTGCCGGGCGGAGCGCTGAGCGCGGCGCACCGCGTCCCGGCAGCAGCGCCATGGCGCCCGGCGGAAAGGTATGGCAGGGGAGGGCTGGGCAGGGGAACGGGGGGCTGCCGGGGCTGGAACACCATCCCTCACTCCGGTGACTCCTCCCCGGCCGCCCTCCGAGCTACCAGGGCAAAGCTGAGTAGCTCCAAGGGAATGCAGTATTCCTGCAGCATTACTTGCCATTGCTCTTGCTAAAATAACTAGAACTGGTTTTGCCCTGTTGAAAACGCGGTTTGTGTGCCTGTTATGTTTAAGGAACCCTGTTGGTGAAAGCTGCGTTAAGGTCTCTTCTGATACAGGGCAGTTCAGTATATGTTAAACACAGGTTTTGCGTGTGTTTAACACAGGTTTTTGTCTGTGCTGCTGTAGCCATCTCTCTCTTATCATAACTCTTTATTATAACTTCTTCGGCACGGAGAGATCAGAGGTAAAGGCAGGTTTTTTCCATGTCCACCCTTATTAGAGCTTGAGCGAAGCAGGTTGGTTTAGCTCAGGTGTGACAGTGTTGTCCTACAGACACACATGCTGAGCATCTTAAAAGCGATCACCTGAACGCGGCATTACCGGGTGCTCAGAGATAAGAAGCACAGAGGTTATAACAGATGCAGAGATGTACAGAGGAGGATTACCAAAAGAGAGGCCGGCCCTCTTCCTTCCTCTTTCCCCTTGATAGAAGGAGGATTCCACGTACCCGAATGGGCACCGAGCTGGGAGATGGCTGCCTCCCAGAAAAGCATGTCAGCACTTGCCACTTGATCGTCTTTTTTCTTAAGCGAAACAGCAGCTCTTCACTCCTGCGCTGTTTTTGGTTTCTTTGCTGTCTTCTTGCCAGCTGTGAATGGAATTTTACCTGTTTTGGACAACAGGATTGATTCAGCTGCCAGCCATTGTGTGTCCTGAGGCAGGACAGCAACAAAACAAGGCTCTGCAGTTGCTGATAGAGTAATTCCCCAGGCTGGCAGGTAAGCAGCAACAAGGCTCTTGTGAGAGTGAAGTGCAGCCTCAGTTACTGCCTCTATTCCACTCTGAGCTTCTGCACACCTAGCTGACTCCAGAGGCGTTCATTCCTGGCTCCCAGACAGGTCATTGGTGAAGGCAAAGTGAGGAACAGAGTGCCAAGACTGAGTATAACCTCCTGGACAACTCAGGCTCCTCAGCCTTCTTTCTCTCTTTCTCTTCTCCTTCCTGTTCTCAAAGGATGCAGGGAGTTAAACCAGTGTTTGTTAAGCTGACAGGGGAGGTGCACAATGTGTTGTGTTCTTTTGGTCTATGCTTGAAAAGGTACTTGTAATTGCTTGCAAGGCAATATGCAAAAGAGCTTAGACCAACACCTTTTTTTATGTTCATCCCTTTTGCTTTGCAAAAGCAGACTGTGCATCTTGTGTCACTTGACAGTCTTATGATTTATTGCCCACATCCTTTTGGTAGCTTCACTTCTTATGGAATTGGATATATTTTGTATTTTAAAAGAAGGTGACTGGTTACAATCTAAGTAATACCTAACTTTCCTGTGTTCTGCCAAACAATAATTTTTTGCAAGCAGTGTAATTTAAGCCACTGGCAGCCCATCAAGATTTTATTGTATATTTAGGGAACCTTGGTTTAATCAGTGACAATAAATTTGAGCTGGCCTTGGTGGTGCTGGACATAATTTTGCTGAATTCCTCTTGCAACTGCATTCAGATGGATGATAAAATTATTCAGATTAATCAAGGTAAGTGGAGTCTCTGGAAGAACTTTAGAGGAACTTTCCAGGACTTGAACAAGAGAAGTGACAAGAGGCAATTTTACTGTATTCGTATCCTGGTGCATAAATCAATTTAGGGGAAGACTTGGGCAATGTTATGTGTAAATCAGTTAAAGTGATGATCAGAAATACAAAAACATAGGCTAGCTTGGAGGATTTAAACCCCTAAATTGAAATTGGAATTCATCCTTGCAATTTTCAACTAAAATATCTTTGTTTAATTTCCTACTGTAGAAGAGCCCTTAGATTCCTAATACATTTGTGGGGTTTTACAGAAATTGCCCCCTGGACAGAAGATGTAAAGAAAGATTTTTTTTTTTGTATTTTCCACTGAAATGTCTGGAACAGGTACAGGATTAAATAATTTTCTGTTCAATACAGTTATATCAGTTCTGTCATTGTGTCATATTAATAGTTACTGTAAAAGAAACCAGTAGTGATACAGTTTGATTTTCAGGTTTTGTATGTACCCTTTTAACCTTTTAAGTAATTATGCTTATATTGGCCCTTTTTCATTCTTATTCAGTATTGTCTTTCCTTTCCAGGTGGCAACAGTGCTGTGCCTGGATGTGGGCTTTACAATGAGCAATTCTTCCCCTGGTGAAGAGTCCTCACTTGAACAAGCCAAGAAGATTATGACAAAGTTTGTGCAACGACAGGTATGTGTGACTTCATATGTGTAAAAAAAGCTGTTAAAAAGGGAGAAGAGGCAATAGCATCTATGAAAGATTTTCTTCACTTACTAATAGTTGAAATAAATGAGAAATGAGTAAGAATTAGTCCGTTTTTTATGTAGGAGTAACAGTGCTCTTTGTTTCAGCTGTATTTTTTTTGCCTGAGGTTGGATTGGTCATTATTTTTCTTCAGGGCAGTGGAAACTTATAGGGAAAACAAGTACTATTCTCTTTCTCTAAAATGTTCCCACATTCCTAATACATACCACCCTGAAGACTCATTTCATGTACTAAGTCAGCCAATTTTACTTGTTTTTCCTAGGTCTCCTCATGTCAATCTGTTAGTTGAATTATGTCTCGCTTAGTGAACTCCCTGTAAGATGATGTTTTGAGAGGATAGCACTGAAAGTAAGGAAAAGTAAATCCATTGTATTTGGCATTAGTTCAGGTTGCTGAAATCTGCCTAACATAGCTGTGTATGAATCTACCTGTGTTTTTTACCTGTTTTTTATTTTCTGTGTCTCCAGGTTTTTGCTGAGAGTAAGGATGAGGTCGCTGTAGTTTTGTTTGGCACTCGTGGTACTAGGAATGGTCTTGCCAGGGGGGACCAATACCAAAACATTACTGTACATAGGTCACTAATGCTGCCAGATTTTGATCTGCTGGAAGACATTCAAGATGTGATTAAACCAGACTCTGAACAAGCAGACTGTATCCTTTTGCTGTAGAACACTTCTTGAACAGATTCAGCTATGTAGGAGACAGGAGGCCAGTGTTGTGAAATGGGCTCAGATTTGCCTCTCAAGTTTTAACTACTATCAAAGTTAAGCTAATTTGTGGTTGTAAGTTTGTCCAAAAGCAGATCAGCTGCTTTTTGACATTCTTTTAGGCTAGCAGATGGAGTCTTGGCCTTTGGGAGTAATTGCTTTTACGAAGTGTTCTGCTAATTAAGGAGAACAAAGATAATATAATTTTAGGCCTCAAATAAACCATGTGTTTTTAAAAATAGCACTGCAGAATTTGGTTTATTCTTTTTAATAAAAAATATTATTTATGCAGTGTATCAGCAGAAGTACCAGAAACCAGACTGTCGTGGTTTAAGCCCAGCTGGCAGCTCAGCCCCACGCTGACACTCGCTCGCTCCCCACCAGCGGGATGGGAGGAGAATTGGAAGGGTGAAAACTGGAAAACCCATGGGTTGAGATCAAAACAGGTTAATAGGTAAAATAAAAGCCACACATGCAAGCAGAGTAAAACAAGGAATTCATTCACTGCTTCTCATGAGCAGGCAGGTGTTCAGCCATCTCCAGGAAAGCAGGGCTCCATCAGACCTTAGACCTAGGAAGACAAACACCAGAACTCTGAATGTCCTCCCTTCCTCCTTCTTTCTCCCAGCTTTATGTGCTGAGCGTGGTGCCATGTGGTGTGGGCTATCCCTTTGGTCAGTTGGGGTCAGCTGTCCTGGCTGTGTCTCCTCCCACTTCTTGTATCCCCCCCAGTCCTCCTCCCTTGCAGTGTGGTACAAGAACCAGAAAAAGCCTTTGCTCTGTGCAAACACTGCTCAGCAGTAACTAAAATATCTCTATATTATCATCTCTGTTTCCAGCACAAATCCAAAACACAGCCCTATACCAATTACTGTGAAGAAAATTAACTCTACCCCAGACAAAGCAGAATAGAGATTTATCAGGTTGATTAATGTATAAAGTACTTCTAACATTGCCAAAATCACTTCCTGGTTTGAATGTTGTTCTTGTTTGAATGTATTCTGTTGTTAGTTGCACGAGGTGTAGAGTTTTAAAAGAAGGTGATCTATATAGTGTTCCTTTGTGTGTTTCAGGAACATACAGTTCAATTTCCTGTGTTGTCTTCCCTTTTTCTGGCCATAAAATGATTGCTGTGAGCTCCACTCAGGTAGTCAGAGCTGTTTCAGAGAAGTGTGCAGCCAGTCAGCTGGCTCACATGTTCCCAGTTGTGATGAGGAAGAAACCATCAAGAGTTTATCAGACACAGGTGGTTTGAAGGAAAACTTGCAGGAGAAATTGGTATCATATATTTGTTGGTAGATTCAAAGGAACATTCTAAAGATTATATTGTTCCTTCATTGGACTTGAGCCTCTCATTGACAGTTGAAGGATTGGGGTCTGAAGCAGACTTTTAACTGTTTCATCAGGTAAATAGGGCAGAAATAAGATCACAAAACAGACAAGTTATGCAGGAACCTCTTGCACAGTAGTCACTTTAGAAGTATTTATCGCAAAAGAGTGTTCCTTAACTAAAATGCGTGTTTGTCAGTGTTTGGGGGGAGTGAAAACATTGTTTGAAACGTTGTTTCAAAGAAAAAACACTTGTGACGTGGTTCATGTTCTAAATGACGTTTTTCTTAAATTTACTTAGTTCTGGATGCAATTATTGTGTGTATGGACTTGCTTCAGAAGGAAACAATGTGAGTATGTAACTCAAAGCCTTTTACAGAATTCTGACTTTGCACTTTGAAGCTGATTTGATCTGATGGTCAGTATTATATTTCCAGTATGTGTAAATATGGAAAATGCTTTTTTAAAAGAACCAAACATTAAAAATAAACAGCACACTAAAGGAGTCTATCTCTGAAGAGTCCTCGTGAGACATCTGACTTCTCTAGACAATCTGAGAGCTTTCTGAGGCAGCTGGTAACTTTGTAGTACAGTCATGAGCCTATTAATGCCGTTATAGAAGGCACAAAGGCTTCACTTTCTGTCACATTCTTTGTAATCTGTTTTCAAAAAGCATTAATTCGCATGTTAAAATGCTTAGGAAAGGGCCATCAAATTTATATTGCATATGCTACAAATTGAACAAGAAAGGTGACTTTGTTCAGCCCAGGAATTTGAAGCCTGTTGGAGGTAAGGTTTAAGTTTGTAAATGTGCAGACTACGGGGAGTGAACTTGTAGGACAAAACACTTTAAGGTGAGAAAAAATATTGAGACAAGTGTTACAAAGTTGTCAGTGAATGTATTTAGGCTGGAAATGTGTTTCTGGCACTCAGTGAACTAATGGTTCAGGGAAAGAAAGGTAACTGTACTTCCTCTCAAAGCAAAGCTTGAACATGTTGCTAAAAAGGTTGTATGATCTAATCGTGAGTGCAGAAGGTGAGACTTAGTGATGCAATTTGTATTTTTGTGAATAAGGTCTAATCAGTGTGGAAAGCTGAATCAATTTAAAGGTTAAAACTGAGTTGTGAATTAAAATCACTGTACTTATGGCAGTATAACCTTAAATATCTGTGGAACAACTGGTTTTGTTGTTTTGTAGGAAGTTGCCTATATAAGCTAAAACCTTTGATATGGAGTTTACCTTCAGCTGAGAAAATACTGTAGGGTAAAAAAATCACCCTTATGCAACAACATGCAGGTCACAACTCTGTCATTTTAACTGAATCTTGTTTTGTCACTGGCAGACCTTCCTGATGTGTATTGGTACTACTTCTTAGTGTATTAAGTGGTCTTGAAAGTCCCTGTTATCCACTGAATCTACTGAATTAGAGTACTGAAATGGAATCCCCACTAGCAGCAGTAATTTAAAATACATTTTCACAAGAACATACTTACAGCTGCAAAGGAAATATCCAGTATAACCAATAAAAAACCTAACATATTTTGTTAACATTTTATCTACATTGGTGAAAATTGGCAGAATTCCACTCATTTAGATGTAGTTAGTGATTTATACAGTCACAGGGCTAGAGTCCTCAATTTTAGGGGGTAGGAGGAAATAGGGGGAGTCATATAAAGATAAAAATCCTATCATAAGTATGGTAACCTATGATAGAATAGCTACTACCAAGTAGGTTTATTTGTTTGGATTTTTTTCTTTTACAAGTTAATTACTTTGGTAAAGCATCAATTTTGTAAGGAAATATTTAGCAAAAGGCCTTATAGATAATATTTTCAATATATGTATTTTTTCTTATACTTTAAGAGGAAAGAAATATGAGAAGAGACACATTGAACTATTTACAGACCTTAATAGTCCTGTCAGTGAGGATCAGCTGGAAATTATCATAGCTAACTTGAAGAAAACAGGAATTTCACTTCAGTTCTTGTAAGTATGAAAGTGACTGTTATACATGATACCATTTCTTTAAAGGGAAACTATTATGCTTTCTTAATAATGATCTTGAAAGAGCTGGTGATCTGTTGGTGTATGGTTTCTGTAGAGGTGTATCAGTAAGTAATATGGTTATTATAAGTACTTCTGTCAATGATACATGCCATGAAATCCAGTTATGGACCAAGTCCTCCTGATTCAGTGATGTGCAAATAAATGTTAAGATGATGGCTTCTTCTCCACTTATGGTTATAGCTTAGAGCCACAGTCTAAAATGGGAGACAAAAGATCTGTATAAGCAGAGAAAGGGGAAACAGTGAGCCAGAAATAGCCTCAGAAACAGTGGGTTTATCACAGCAACAGCCTAGATCCTTTTAGGTAAGGAAGTTACTGGGAAAAATTAATGAGGTAGTGTTGCAGATATTTATAGCCTGATTCTGATGTCAGTAGAAGAGCAAGTCTGAAGAGAAGGGTTTTATTCACAACAGTGGGCTTGGAAAATGAAAACGATGTCTTACATGTTATAGCAGGAGTCCCTTGATTGTCATGGTATGGGCATTGATCTGAAGATTCAATGTTGGTGCTGAGATCTGTATTAGCTGTTGCATCTGATGGTAACATAGGAAGCCATAGGCCTTCTGGAGAAATTTGTTTAAAAGCAAAACTCTGTGTGAATGTTAATGTTTGCTGTTTATAACAAATAATGTCACAGGAGAAAACTGAAGCCGTAGTTTTACTTACGGCCATTTTAGTATTTACTTTTACCTAGATCCAGCATTCTGTAAGGAAAAATGCTTGAACTTAGTAAATTCATTGAAGCCATTTGCCAACCCATCTGCAAGATAACAGAGAGATTAGGTAGAAAAACATGACTGAAAATCATGGACTGATCCTCCACAAAAAATCTTTTTTTACCTGTGCTTAGGGGAGGCTGAAAGTAAAAATGTCAGGTTCTGTCTACACAACAAAAACAGGTGTGCTTGTAATGTGCCTTGACATGACCCTGCTGCTCATTTGAGCCGTTTTTGGCACTGGAGGCAGTGGAGGTGCAACACCATGAATCCTCCAGCCAGTCAGAGTACATCTTTTGGAGACCTGGTATTTAGCTCCTGCTCCCTTGTTTCCATACCTGTTTGCTGTGCAGGCTAGCACAGATGCTGATACCACAAGTTAATGTCGCAGGTTTTTTGTGTGAGATTTCTGATACATCTTTACATTTTCTTTGTAACATAGCAAAGAAAAAAACCCCTTGGCTAAGAGAAACTCAAGGGAAATGTTGCTGTTACAGCACTGGCTGCAGATTTACACACTATCTCCCAGCCACACGAACAAAGGATGATTTAAGAAATACATGTACGAATGTAAAATACTCGAGGTGCTAGTTTAAAAATAATTTCTTGCTGAACCTTGTCATTTTATTATGGCCTATACTTCCATCTCTTATGCTCTGTTTATAGATTAGGTTGTAACTTCTGGCATATAGTTGTTTTTCCTCCCTGTTATCAGGTGCCAAGCACACACTGAGCACTGTGCAGGGTTAGGTATTATGCAGTTCTCATCACAGTAGTCTCTAGGCATTGTATAGTGAAAGTAGCCTAACTTTTTTGTATCAGAGGTTTGAAACTTTTTGCTGTTATAGTGGCTTTAAAATACTATTTCTTTATTTATCAGTGGATGCTGCTTCCTAAAAAGGTACCTAACACTTTGCTGAAGCTTGATCTTTAATTTTGCTTTATGTGACATTGTTGTGTGTATTGTTAACTCTGCTTATTATGTTTCTTGATGGATAAGTTTCGTGAGGACTAATGAGGTGGAAGTATGGTAAAGATCTGTAGGCTGCTTTTTTGAAAACATAATACAGTGGTAAAGTTATTTTACTTTGTGGAAATGTGCTAAAAGGCATCATGTGGTTCATTTAAAATTGAATCAGATAAAAGACTTGAAAAATCTGCAGGCATTATGAGGGCCACAGAGTAGAGGATCTTACACATCTTTCTTTTCTGTGTTTATTATACCTAGTTAACTCTCCTGTATTTTGAAGAGCAGCAAAATCATTTTATCTATAACCCCTGGCTAAATTTTTAAGTCTGATTCATGAAGTGCAGGAAAATGTGTCATCTTCAGTCAGAAATCCACCAAGTGTTGTAAGCTATTAAAATCTCAAAGAGTAACATTTATTCCAGAAAAACCCAATAGACTCACTGCAGAGAACTGCAGTCCCAGTTGCTGGCATTTGGAGCCAATACAGAATCACAGGCCTGGAATGGCCTTTAACAAGTCATCTAGAGCAATCCTCCCCTTCAGACTGGGTCAGCTGTATGCATGTCATCGCTGACCAGTGTTTGTCTAATCTTCCAGTAAAGATTTGCCGTGAGAGTGGAGACTCTTTTCTCTCCTCAGGCAGTTGATTTTAGAGATTATGGTTTGAAATACCTTTATGAGGTTTCTTGAATATCTGACCTGACTCCATGATGTGATTGCAGTGCAGGCTGAATATGAAGAACTCATTGTTTCCTTCTTCTCTGCAACAGCCTTTTATATGTAAGACTGTCTTGCCATCTGATTCACTTCTCTATGGGCTTTATTTTGTTGAATCTTTTTTCATGGGTCTTGGTTTCTAATCAGCATTAACTTTACTATGTAATCCATTCCTGTATGTGGATACCTTTATTGATGCATGATACCCAGAAACGGTGCATCACTCTGATCAAGATGTTACCAATGCCAACTAGACCCAAAATACTACTTCATTTGTTTTCCAAGCCATGTGGCTCTTTATACATCTGACTGCAGCTAAATAGAACTATTGATCCTGATAAAAATTTTGTTTTGTTTTGATTGGTTATTTTAATAAAGAAAAAAGTCAAACTAACTGCTTCTGCTTGTGTTCTTAGTCTGCCATTTCAAGTGGTTATTGATGACGGAAGTGGAGATACAATTGCCAGTGTACATTCTCATATGCACAGAAACTCATTTCCAATAAAGAGTTTAACTGAACAACAGAAACAGGGTATTGATGTGGTGAGGAAACTCATGCATACTTTGGATGAAGAAGGAGGGCTGGAAGAAATTTATACTTTCAGGTAAACTTGGCTAATCCTGTTTATTGTACTATAAATTTACTTTCTGATTTCTTCTCTGAAAGATGAAATTAATTAAGTAATCAATCCCTTGACTTACTGTTTCACTGAAGTCAGTGAATTTTATAACTTATTGTACACTTAGTCCCTTTCATACAGCTTCTTCAGTAGCTTTAGAATAAGTACAAGAGCTTACAGATTTCAGAGGAAAATGAATTTTCTATATCTATATTTAAAGAAAAAAAACGGTTTTCTTCCACCTTTATTGTTGGAAGATTTTGGAGGTAATGTTTATATATATGGCATTTCAAAAGCATGTTATGGAAAGAGATGAAATTTGTGACATAGTACAGCTAGAACATTTGCATTTCATGGTTGCCTGTGTTCCTTGGTCTCAGACTTCTTTTAGCTCACTTGTTTGATAAACTCCCACAAATGTTTTGAGTAATGTTTGTTGAATCCTGCTCTCTAACCACAGTCTGCTGTGCCACTGTGACAAACAATATACTTTTTCAGCAGCATTCCTAATGCAAGATTTAAAAGATGATTTTTCACTTCTTGTTTCCCCAATGAAAGAATAAAAATTTGTGTGTTTCTGAAAAAAATATAGCTAATGATATATCCAAGACTTTTCCACATAGGTGTTGTCTCAGCTGGGCAACAGGAAAAATGCATCTACATGCCTTATTGAAGTCTGTGTTACTGACTTAGTTTCTTTTCTGCAGTTATGAAGTGTAGTGTTTTAGACCACAGGAAGCTCAGCAGACCATAGCTGTAATGTGATTAAACAATGTAATTTTTACATGAGGGTGGTACCTGTAGGGTTACATGCTGTTGTTCATCATTTTATTTGTGGGGTTTCCTTTCCTCACCCAACTCAGCTGATGGACTTCGTACCTCAGCAGCCAGTTAAACTGCTACTTGGGCATTAGTGTGCATTAGTGAAGAAATATGTATCGCTGTGTATGTGTTCCATACTAGTCAAGAGAACAGTCTGAGTCTCTAGAAAAAAGCAGGCTTTGCCATTGCATCAAAAGACTGCACAGAAAATTGGTATCTTTCCTGGACCGTTTATCCTTTAGGATAATCCATATGCATGAAGCTACCATGTGGCTTGGCCTCTTCTTTATACTTTTTTATCCCAGGCTGTTGCTGCTGTATAAGCTGTTTTTGTGCCATACTTCCAGGGGAAATCCAAAATCTCTGGATAAACAGGCATTTGGCTAATAGATTAAAGCTTTGGTTGAAAAAGTTGTTTAAGAATATGTGAGGTTTTAGATGCAATTAAGTTGCTTATCAGGCTTTAAGAGGCCAGCTTTGCAAATCTGTCAGGATAATTGATCAACTCAGATACAGTCTTCATTTTCCAAGAGTTATTATTCCTGCTGGTAAAAATATTTCAGCACTTGTAAAAATAAATTAGCCATGCCAGGAAAGTAAGTGAGGAAATTTTGTTGTGATTTTTTTAAAGTTGTGATATTCTGGACAGGAATATCCCCTGCCTCTGGGGAAAGGGAATGGAGACCAGAGGACAAGGAACATGTTCTTAAAATACAAGTTGAAATGTACATTTACTAGGGTTTGATTTTTATGAGCCATCTTTGATAACAGGCAGCATTTTTCTTCTATAAGAAATTAAAGGATAGAGTTAATGAATTGAGCTTAAGTGACATTTTTAGGCATTTGGCACTTACGTATTTGATTTTCACATTCATCCTGGAATCTATGTGTTGCAGTACTTTTAATGACGTAGTAACAGATTCTTTTTAAAAATCCTATATCGGCGTCTTTATTGCTAGAAAAAAAAATCCTCCCTTTCTTCCTTTCCCTAGGGAAAAAAAAATAAAAGAAGAAATTCAGTGTTTATCTCATTATAAAAGTCCCAGTGCATTTTCCCCTTTCATTGTGCTTCTGGTAGAATTTTAAAAAAAACCTGCTCATCCTCAGAAACCTGAAAAGTAGAATGAATATTGTACTGGCGTTTTTAGCAGTTGTACTTGATTTCTGCCAGACAAGTGCTTTAATCAAGAGAGAGGTAGATTTTGGGTTTTATCATAATGTGAAAAAGATGAGGTCAGCATTGTGCTGTGCTTCATGCAATAAAAAAATTTGAGAGCTTTCTCTGTGTTGGAATTTTACAGCAAAATAGCCAATATAGTTTGTATGAGCTGAAAGCTGTTCTGAGGTGTCGACCTATTTGAATTCACAATGATATATTATAATTTACTGTAAATTTTTAATTCTTGGACTCCATTGCTTAAAGCTGTGCAATTAAGTTAACACTTTTTAGTATAAAATCATTACAGTTCTTTTTTTGGTGTGTTTTTTTAACTTGTATGTCTACTGATTGGGCTACAAATAATCAAAGTAACTTCTTTCATTCTGAGAAAATACCCTTAAAATAATGAGTTCATTAGTACTGTATTAAAAAAAGTGTCAAAACTTAAGTTCTACAGAAACAAAATACTGTTACTTGAACCTGAATTCTTCACCTTCACCGTAGAAAACATTTTACCACTTAGAGACCCTTTTCTAATTTGTGTTCTTCAGTTTTAGCTACATGTCCTAATTGGGTGAGCGCAGATAAATGTAAGATGCTTAGTAAACAATTGTGTAGTTTCACCACAAGACCTAACACAGCGTCTTTGAGCCTTAATGTCACACCACCCACACTGTAAAGGCTCAACATGGGTATAATCTACTGTACCACCTCTTTTTTCATTCTCTTTTGTGACAAAGTTTAATGATACAGTTTATTTTCTAATGCTTAATGCAGTCTAAGCTGAAACAGTTGGACTTATGCATTTCCTTAAAGAGAGTGTATTGTCTATAACATTTTATTACAATTCACCAGAGTTCATTTGTTTTCCTGATTCCTTCCTTTAGAGAGAGTCTGGAACGTCTTTCAGTGTTTAAGAAAATTGAAAGAAGGCCTATGCCTTGGCCTTGCCAGCTCACTATTGGTTCTAATCTGTCCATAAGGATTGTGGCCTACAAAGCGGTAAGTTCATAAAATCATATATTTTAATGTAATTTGGCAGCAAGTTGGGTGCAGCTGCATCTTTTTTTCCTTGAAGTTAAGAAAATAAAAGGTAAAACAACAACCAGATAATTAGGGTAGAGATTTCTATGTGCTTAGAAGCCAGTACATCTAAAACTGTGGTTTCCACAGCAACTTTAATTCACCATGTTGTATACATGTTAAATAACTAAAATTTACAATGTACAGAAATAGAAGTAATTGCTGTCTATGCTGTGACACTTAATGGTATTGAAGTCGATGAACCTGATTAAGAATGCTGTGATTGTTGAAGCTTTACATTCAGCATCACTGATATGTCTGCAGCTCCAGTGAGACATATGTATCACTTAAGGCCCAGGCACGAGAGGAATTTTGCACACGGGTACGTAAAATGGCAGCTTAAAATGTTTTACCAGCCATTGTTTCAAATCCTATCTCTTGTTATTTCAGACTTGGAAAAAAAAAGGTGTATTTTTTTAGCTTGTTTTTCTTATACTGTTTGGTGGAGCTTGGGCCCAGTCTGTTTCCTTTACATTTTATATGGATTCTTCACACAGTGCTAGGAAGAAGTAAGTGTAATTAAACACGTAAAACGTGTAAATGTCCAGTTATAGAACAGTTAATAGGTAATTATATAGTGTGGCAGTATTGCTGGATCTGGTGAGATGGAGATTAATTGGTTTGTTATTTGAACCCAGGACTAGGAGTCTGGTATATAAGTTGAAATATATCTGGTTTCTGACAGATAAGCATACTAACCTTGAAAGAGATCAGCTTTCTATTTATACTTATTCATAATTTTTTATTAGGCTATTGTACCAGACCTGTTCAAATATGTCGAAAGAGTCCCCTCCCAAAGGTTCTTACACAGAAAGTAATGAAAAGTAAACTGTTTGGGAGAGTAAGCAACATGAACTGAGTGACTGGCCTGAGGTCATACAGCAGCCCTGCTGATGTAATCTATTCTGTCTTTACTGTTTCTGCCTCTTCTACACTTTTCTTCTCATGCACTAGCTGTGTACCATCAATTGCACTTAAGTAGAGAGAAAAGAAAGGGCTGTAGGAAGTAAAATACATAACAAACAAGTTACATGTTATCCTGTGACTTAGACTTCCCCATATGACTTAATCTAAGGGTTTAATGAATAACCAAGAGAAATATGCAGTCAG
Source organism: Chiroxiphia lanceolata (assembly GCF_009829145.1). Taxonomy (NCBI): domain Eukaryota; kingdom Metazoa; phylum Chordata; class Aves; order Passeriformes; family Pipridae; genus Chiroxiphia; species Chiroxiphia lanceolata. The sequence goes on along the minus strand of NC_045643.1, from coordinate 25,012,136 downwards.
AAATATGCTGCAGTTCATGTGTTAGGTCTCATACAGATGAAACAGTGTGGTGGAAGCACTGTGGTAGCAGCCAGAGATGCGTATTTGGGGCTGTCATTATTGGTCCCTTATTGGCAAAACAGTGCAGCACTGTGTTTGAGATTTTTTTTTTTTTGCCTTTTCTGGTAAGTACTCTGTATCCTACTGAAATGTTAAACATTCCTTTTCTTTGAATTCTGATATCAAGGTCACAGAAGAGAAGGTGAAAAAAATTTGGACAGTTGTGGATGCAAAAACCCTTAGAAGAGATGATGTGCAGAAAGAAACTGTTTACTGCTTGAATGATGATGATGAGACAGAGGTTCAGAAAGATGATACTATTCAAGGTACAGCATCTTTATGTGCACCCTGAAGACAAAATGAAGATAATGGCTTGTACTCTTAAGTCACCTGAGTGCCTTTTAGTTTATACCTTGATGCCAAGCTGTGATCTTAGAATGTAAGCTCTGCAGGCTGATGGAACACAGCAACTGTTATGTGAGACTCTGTCTTCACATATTTTGGAAATTCTTACTTTTGCCAGTATTAGGAATTATAGTAATATCACCAGCTGGAACTTGGGAGGCACTACAGCTTCCTAAACTATACTCTGTGGAGGTCCATACCTCAGTTTGGTAGTGAGTAGTGCTGCTACCTCTGTTCTGTTTTCAGATCTCCAGCTGTACTGATAACGTGAATGCTTTCATAGCGCTGCTTTTTTCTAGATGAGCAACTGCTCTAGTTATTCTGCAATTGGAAAGATGAAACCATCAAAGGAAGGTTTAGTGTTCAAGAGCCTTTTAGCTTTAAGAGGTTCAATCTGAAGTAGTGGTATGCAGAACACTTCTCTTAGAACCTACAGCTTCTTTCTGAGCAGATTAATTTCCTTAGAAGACTAAGGCCCCAGAAACAGCAGGAAATATGTACTTATTTTTAAAAATGGAGTTAAGCAAATCAGTTTAATTTTTTGCAATTGTATAGATGTATTTTGTTGCTAGTTTTTTTCCTTTCCTTTGCTGTTTGAATCCCACACAAGTAGGGCAAGTATATTAACTATAAAGGGCAGAACTATTCAGATAACAGTATAGAAAGTGCTGTTGAATGAATAACATAAATTGAAAATTAAGGTAAATACTGGGGTTTTTTGTTTAATCTTTTTCAATTGTAGTATTCATAGAGGTGTTTTGTAGCAGTATCAAATAAAGTCCCAATGACAGTGTGATTTTAAGTGGAAATGATAGTTAAAAGCTAGTAGTCTATTTATGTTTTATAACTTCAAAACTATGTATAAAAAAATCCACTTCTTATAGTGAATATATTTTGAAGCATTTGTGACTGTTCTCAGTTAATCTGCTGACTGCTTATTTTAGTAAGTAGTTGTGGGATAGTAGTAAAAAAGAAGTTATGAAAGTTTAGTGTGAACAAAAGAGGCCAAAAATTTCCCTGTCAGTGGTGTGATATTTCTTATGCTTAAAGAGCTGCTGATGCCTCCTGGACTTTTGCAGATCTTTTGAGAAATGTTGTAATTAGAGAATCCTTTGTATTTGCAGTACCCATAGTGAAATTTCTTTCATTCTGCCTGTGTGATTGCTTTTCAGTTTACAGGAAAATATATCTGCTTGTAGGTTTTTCCTCCAGGGATTTACCTCTGTTCCTTCTGCTTTCCTCGCACCTGAGGATATCATCCTTAGTCTGTGGCAGTATAATAAAGTGATGATGTTACAGTGAGGTTATTGGAGCTTGAGGTAGGGGAATAAGCAGTTGGAACAGATGATACCTCTGAGAAATTACAGCTTCCTGCTCAGTGGAAATATGCCTGTGATGTAAGGCATGGGAAGTAAAACACGGAAATGTATAGAAAGACCAGTTCTGCATACAAGAGTGATTTGGTTTTCCACTGTGTGAGGGTGTATTTTGCTTCCAGTGTTAATACCTTTTATTCCCTGAATCTTTTCAGGTGTCATCTCCTGTGGTATGATTTGTGGTATGTTTGAAGTTTTTCATATTATACTTGCAGGGAGTGTTGCAATCTGTTTGCTGAAATCTATTCTGTGAACATAACTTTGGGCAAGATGTTCGGTTCCCTTATTTTCTTTCCTGCTCTCTGAGGGTGCTTGTGTTACATAAAATGATGTACAAGGAGTGCAACTGCTGTTCATGAAGTACATAATGCATATATGGGTGTGTGGTTTTTTTGTTAACAGGGAAAGTAATTTGATGAGCATGTGTGGAACGTAGCTGTGGGGCATGAATGCATTGTTAAAATATTCAGAGAGCTAATTTTGGTGTTTAAAATCGTAGGCCCATATGCTTACCAGATGCTCTTCTCTTGTTCTCCAGGTTTTCGGTATGGGAGTGATATAGTTCCTTTTTCCAAGGAAGATGAAGAGCAAATGAAATACAAAACCGAAGGAAAATGTTTTTCTGTTTTGGGATTCACTAGATCGTCTCAGGTATGGTACTAAATTTCTTCCTGTTCAGCTTCCTGGATTATTCAATACAATCGATTTTGGTTTGAATTCACTAAAGTCAAGGTATTGTGCTGGGTTTCAGTACTTGGAATTGAGCATTTACAGTCAGGTATGCAGGGGTGACTTACTTGCTGAGTCTAGTACATGTAAGCAGTATGTGGTCTTGTGAAGGAGTGAAGCTCATAAATGTGGCTATTGGACCCTCAAATGAAGCCAGAGCCACTGAACTCAGATCTCTGCAAAGTGAAGACTGAAGTATTGTGGTCTCATTTCATCTCACAAACTTAAATGCTGATGCCAGACCTGCAGCAGAACATGATCTGTCTTCTGTTCAGCTCATGCAGCAGCCTTTCTGGCTTTGTCCAGCCACAAGTGTGGCTTCTTTTTAACAGAAGAAGCTGCTCCCTTAACATTATTGTTAAAGAAAGTGTGAGAACTGAGTCCATTTATTCATCGTCAGTTTCATAAGGATTAGTTTGTGAACTGTAACTTTCTTCTTGTTTCTACCATTAAAAAAAAACCCTAAATGTCACGAAGACTTCTTAGAACTTAGACAAAGATAATATCATTCAAAAACTCTCCATATTTCCATGAGATACTTGGTGTTTTTATGCACTTACCTGTACTTGGGGTATTGACTTTGCTATATTCTTTTTCCCTGACAGTTGTAAGAAACTTACATTGAGCAAGTACCTTAATAAAAGTTAGCCAGCACAAGGTGATTTCCTGCAGGAAATCCAGGACTTAAGAACTAGGAAAGCCTTAAGCAAAGGCTTAACAAAACTATTCTTGAAGCAGGACACATGAGGAGAAAGTACAGAGATGTGAGTGCCAAGTAATTGCTGGGAATGTTAGCTGCTCCCTCTTTTTTTTTCTCCTGGATATTTCAGCACAAGGTGACTGAAACTTTACTCTTCTTGGAGTTATCTGGACCCAGTTCTCTTCACGAATCACAACTAAAATGAAATCATAGGGCAGCTCTACGCCTTCTGTTTTGACAGCTCCCAGCCCTCCTGCTCTTTGACATGTCTCAATGCCTGAACAAAATAGAACCCTTGATAAAGGCTGAGGAATCATTACCTTTATCAGGAAGGAAATATGCTAATGAAATAGAAAGTATCTGAGGGAGCTTACTCCCAAACAGGTGTAGCTAAACATTTTTTTACTTTATAGTACATTTGGCACAGAGACTCCTGCGTGTTGCTGGATGTGTGCTCAGACTACTGCAGTGCAGTGTCAAAAAACATATTATTAACTGAGAAACTAGAAAGTTATGTTGACTTATTGAAATGCAAAGCCAGCCTAAATGGAAAGTGTAACCTGGTTAGTCCTTCAGGACTTTGAGAACTTAGTTGTTAAGAAACAGGGGAGCTTGTGTACTGCAAGTAATTGATGGAGGAAGCATGTCGGGCTTGAGCTTACGTGCCCTAAATTGGCCAGAACCAGAGAAGTGTTGAGAACTGCTACATCCTGCACCAGAAACTGGATCTAACAAGGGAAATGTGTCTGAATCCAGTACTTCAATGAGACAATTTCTTGCATCTCTTCATACGTCATTAGCCTGCAGCTTAGTCTTATTATCTTCATTTAAATCTGTAAGATGTATTTCACCATGGGCAGAGTTTTCTTACGCTGGAGGCTGGCCTCCTCTTTTGATTGAAATCTGACTTCTATTGAAAATGGAAACTAAGAGGGAAACAGATGAGGTAAATCATGCTCCTGTAAGTGAGCTGTTATTTCACATGGGTTTTTATTTTCCCACCATTGGTCAGATAGTGCAGTAATACCTCCAACTACATAGTTAATAACTATAGGAATACCATCAATTTCTGGAATATTTTTGGTTCACATAAATATGCATTGAAGAATTAACAATTTGGTTTTATTATTTTTCAATGCACAAAATATTGATTGCTTTTTATTAGTATATACTTTTCTTGTCTGTGGATTTCATAATGGATAGAAATTATAACCTAAAGTGTGCTCTGGTCCTGGCGCTAAGAGTGTGAGTAGTTATGACCAACAGTAGAAGCATATAACTCAGTGGAATAAAATTATTCAGGTGTGATTGCAGAATTAAAATTTAAGTGTATAGATAATTATATCAGGAACTTTTTTGACTCAAATGGGAATTTTCAAGACCTATGCTTTCACTAAGTTTTGGCTCCTAAATTTTATTGTTTGGAATCATAAAACTGACACTATTCAACTATATGTTTTATAAAAATTGTTTCTTTTTAAAACTTAGGAGAAAAGATAATTTATTATTAACTAGAAAAACTGGAACAGCTCCAAATACATAATTAAAGAAGAAATAGAACCACCTCATATTATTTTCCTGAGTTATTCACATCCCTCAGGAAAGAAGATCAGAGGGTGCTTAAACTTTGATTTTTAATTTATAAACCGTGCCATGTAAATTGAGAAATAATACTTGAAAATGTTACAAAGGGAAAATTTTTTTTTTTGCAAACAAAAAAGTTGTAGTGATACACACATCTAGTTATTTATGCTATACTGAACATAAAATTTCCTGAGCTTTTAAAGACAGAAAGCAGAGAATGATTGTAGGTAGAATAATCTGAGCTGAAGAATTGTGCTGTAACACAGTAAATAGGTCTACTCTGGTGCAAGTCGTCACTGACTTCAACAAACTTAAAGTAATTTGCTAAATAAAGAAGGTATAATAAAAAGATGAAATGAATGAAAAAAAATTTAAAAAAAAAAGAAAAAATATAATGAAGTTAGTTTTGAGACTGTAATTTGAAGAGTTTTCTCTTTAACAGAGAGAGGTCATTTTAACCAGTATTCATAGTAGTGTGCAGTCTTTGTGACAAGTTTTCCACTCTTGCAGGGTATCTGTGCTTGTGTCTCAGTCTTTGTATCTCCAACTATGCCAGTGATGTCCCTTCATGAAACTATTTTTTGTTTGTTTGTTTCTGAGCCAGCCATGTTCATGAACAGAATAAACTTCTGCTAACAGAAGTACTTCTTTGCCAGCACAGCTATATATACTCCAGGTTGCTGTCAAAGAAGGTTTATTAATTAAGGATACGACTTTTTTCAGCTCCTTTTTGATGTATCTTTGCTAGAAAAAATGAATAGCATAGATGTGGTGTCATTTGGGTTTGGGTCTTGTATTAACTACTGTGGTTTTTCACACTGACCTTTGAATTACTGCAGATTTATTCAGACTGGTAACAGCTGCAGGTACCACGGTCTTTCATTCCTGCCCATGAGTAGGAAGGTATAAGAATATCCTGCCCAGTATGATTGAATATCCATGTTGTGTGATAAACGGAGATATGGGCTTACAGGGCTTTAACATACAAGGCTTTAACCTCTGTGCACAGTAATTATTCAAGTGAGAAGCCACAAAATTTGATGTTAGTTGTTTTGTAGTTTAACATTAGTGACATTTTCTTTACATCAGGCTAACTTTTGGTCATTTGTATCTAGATCCAGAGGCATTACTACATGGGCAACCAGGTTCTGAAGGTCTTTGCAGCAAAAGGTGATGAGGTAAGGTGAACTGAAGTTTAATACTGTTTAATGCTGAAGGTATTTTGCTGTGGAATGGAAAAGAATAGTAGTGGCACTTGAGATTGTCCTGTTTTTCTGTGTTAATAAATACTTTTAATGCAACTTACAGAAGTCTTGTTCCATTGCCCATTAGGATGAAAATAAATTGGATTAGATCCCAAATGAATACAGTATCTCATGAATAATGAGCACCCGGTCGATATTATGTTTGTGCAAGGGCATGTGGAACCTGAAATTGGAGCTTAAGTCCATTCTCCTGGAGAGCAACAGTGTGTCCTGTCCTGTCCTGTCCTGTTATTTAGAACAGACCTCCAAATTATTTTAAGTATTGTAGGTAAAAGGCTCACTGTGGTGCTTTTAATGAGTACCTTTCAGAGTCTGACTTCCCTCCCTTTCTCTTTCTCTTGTAATACTTCTGAGAGCTCTTCTTCTTCTGGTGAAAAAGGTAGAATGTGCTGGATCTGAAGTTTACTCAGCTTTGAATGGATCCACTATCAGGATGAGATTTGACCTTTCTGCTTCTTCAGTTTTTGAACATGAAAAATGCTTGTGTTCAAGTTACAGCTGAAATTGGAAGTAGTCTTGACTAAATAAGTGCTTTTAAATTCACTGTGAGAGATGTATTTCAGCAGATGAATAAGAACTTGCATGATTCTGTTGCCTCTTTCTTTTCCCCCCTAGAATGCAGCAGTTGCTTTTTCTGCCCTTGTTCGTGCCCTGGATGAGTTGAAAGTGGTAGCTATTGTGCGCTATGCTTATGATAGAAGGAGCAACCCGCAAATTGGAGTAGCTTTTCCGTATATTAAGGAAGCATATGAGGTAATTTTTCACTCTTACCCTTCTGCAGAGAGCCGCCTGAGAGACCCAGAAGCAACACAGTATGTCAGAATTTTTGCAGCATATGTTTCAACTGATCTTAGTTACGAGAGACTATTGAAAGAGCTAAATATGTATATGGCTGAGCAGTGACGGAGGTGGGGGTGGACACAACAATCTTCAGTCTTTTGAAGGGTATAAACATAAAGGATAGAAAGGAATTTTTTAGGGTGGCATGAACTGGAGGAGGTATTTCAGTAAAGAAAAAATGAGGCAGAGAATGTTAAGAAACCAAAACCAACTTTTGACTTTGAAACACAGTAAGCTATGATAAAACCTCCTAAAGTGCCAATATATGGGTTATTTAAAGCATGGCTGGTTGAAACTCTGCACAAGAAAAAGGGATCAGATGGCCTGGCAGGTCTTTATTCCACCAGGAATAAAATGAGGAGTGCAACCATCAGTATCTTATAAAATATAATGGTGTGTTTTATTCTGATTAAAACTGTTGCTCTGCAAATAGTTCATTTAAATATTTTAACACACACAAACATTAGGTCTTCAGATTTTTCTTATGTTTATATTGTCCTGATACGGCACTCTGGGGATACAGATATTTGTTTTTCTTCAGGCTTAGTTGTTTCTTCTTTCCTCTTGCTCAGTGTCTCATCTATGTGCAACTACCCTACATGGAAGACCTAAGACAATACATATTTTCATCCTTGAAAAACAATAAAAAACGCATTCCTACAGGTGAGGTATTTGCTGGTCAACTGGAAAAGTAACCTTCTTGTCATCTTCTAAGATACTCTGTCCAATGAAAATACTCTGTCCAATGAAAACATATGTCATTATTTTGCCTTGGGGAAAAAAACCCCAGCCATTTGGGCATCATTTATGGTGATGTCATCTTGAAGTGTAAGTGTGTATCAAAGCTTTGCCACTTTAAGTTGCAAGCTCAGCAGACTTGAAGTTTGCAGGCTGTCCTTTAAACTGTCCTGTTAAATGACTTCGGGCTCTGGTTGTGGGATCGTCAGTCTCACAGGATCTCTGTGACAGATCTGAGATTTACTCCTCTGTATCCTTTGATCTTTGAACTAATTTGTGAGACTAAATGGCCAAACCTTGTGGGATCTACACTGTGTGATTTTCAGGCTAGAATTAGAACAGAGGCAGCTGCTCCATTGGTGCAAATTTGGTCCTGCAGCCAGTTGCAGTGTGGCCTGTTAACATAGTGCGCAAAGGCAAAGACTGTATTTTCTGTGATGTGTTGTTTATTAAGCTATGCACTTGCTGGTGTCCAGATTCAGATGGAGGGCATCTTTGGAGAACCATAGAACATTGAGCCACACAAAGCTTGACTCACTGTTCTGAGAATTTTGCATAGCAATGAGTCTAAATGGATGTAGTTTAAAATCCACTCCTACTTCTTTCAGTTGTTATGAGATCCATTGAATGGGCACCTGCACATCAGGGTATACATAGCATGCTGGTTTGTTTCTGAAACAGTTTCTTTTTTCTTGCCTGTAACCAGCAGTTTAAGAACAAATTTAAAACCTGTCTTGCCAAAGCAGTAGTTGGCTATTGCGAACTGTGTTAATTTGCAGTCATAACTTTAAAAATTTATATTGTGCCATTTAGTTTTTCAAACCAACTGTTCTCCATATTTTCTAAGTGGCCTATAAACCTTCTGTTGCAAATGAAAACATCTTGAAAAAGAAAAAAAAATTAAAGCAGAAAGGCAACAATAATTGAGGTCTTGGGGAAAAAAAGAAAAGGCTTTATGACTTTACACTGTAGTCCTTAAATACAGCAGAGGTTTATTATTCTGTCCATTATCCATAGTCTTTATTGGTACATCTAAAACTGCAGTGTATTCTGTGGCATGTAATGACTTGGTAAAAATCTCATGTTGTGATCTCATGTGAACCGAATCTTCAGTTATAAATTGTTTCAAGAAATGCATCCATCTGGAAGTGTATTTAATTTTTCTTTGTATGTAATTGCTGCCTTAGTGGATCAGTTGTCTGCTGTTGACTCATTGATTGATTCTATGAATTTGGTTTATGAAGATGGAGAAACTTTTGAGGACCTGTTTAAGCCCAGCAAAATCCCAAATCCTCACTTTCAGAGGTTATATCAGGTGAGGTGAACTCTTTGACATTTTTTAAAAACTTCTTTTGTTGAGGCTTTTCATCTTTCTGTCTTTCTCTGATTCACATTGGAAAGATCTGCATTGTGCAGATGCAGCTATAAAATCTTTTGCTTTTTAAGTATGGGGTAGCTGGTGACTTTTATGTTGTCCCTGACATAGATTTATTTTTAAAATTTCCATTTCCCAGGAAGCAGGAGAAATTATACCCGTGCTGAGGTCTCTGCAGCAGCATCAGTGATATTCACAGGCACTTAGACTAGACAAATAAAAACTTGAATCTTCAGACTGTATTGCAGTGATCACAGTGTGGACATAGACTGTCTTCAGCATTTGGGCAAAGAGAAAAATGAGCTGAAAATCATGGGTCTCTTTAGCTTCTCATTCTGTGTCCTATCACTTTTCTGTGCATTGTTGCATCTAGCAGTGATTTCAAACCAGGTCAGTCTGAGGTGAACTTTTTCAGTAGTAAATGGTTAACATTGTTGACATTTAAAATGTTCCATTTGGGTGTCTAAGCTGATGCACTTTATGGGCAAGCAGAATGGTTTACACTTCTTGCAGTTATTGTATCAAACTGTCTACATTTTGATTTACATCCTTTCATATAATGAAGACTTCCATTGCAACTGTGAGGATGAGAGACTTAATTATACATTGGAATTCGAGTGTTCAAAAAATGACACAGCAAATTTAAAAATAAGGAAAATTATGTTGCAATTTATGCAGCTGCAGAATTGTGTAGTATACAGAACCATGGAGATATATTGAGTGTGTGACTCTTCTTTGAAAATTCACCAAAAATGGTATTATAGCAACTATGTTCATATCTCAGCAATTCCAAATTATTTATTTCAGTTTACAAGTAGGAAGAAGATGCTTTTTAAGTTAAGAAAACTTACCCTAACTTCCCAAAGCCTTGCTACCTCAGTACTGTCAAAAGAACCAAAGGATCTGAAGGTCACTGTGTGTTTTAGGAACACATGTAAGCCCAGTCTTCAAATCCTACTCTGATTGACACCTGAAGAACTCAGTGTTCTCTTCAAATTCCGCCAGTCATATTGACAAGACAAGTGTGCAACTGAATGCAAGATTTGATCAGTAGAAGGTTATTGCAGGGCAAGAGCTTAAAATGAACTGACCTCTGCACAACTCTTATTTTAGGAAGGATTGTTAAGCTTGGGTGTTGCAAAACAAATATGGCTTTTCTTGTAAATGAAACACATAGGGGATAGAATTTCCTCTGTTATATTGCTAGATGCAATTTTGCATTTTTTTGGTTTAGTGGATGTCACCTATCAATGAAAGAGAGGATTTTATAGGTGTGCTATTTGTCTTCTGAAACGGTATGATGATGTTGTCCCAGCATTTGAGTCAAGTGCTGCTAGAAGAGAGTAACTGCGTAACTCACCAGTTTCCTTAGAGGATAATGGGATTTTGTAAGGTGAATGCTATTGGTGGAAAAAGTATTTATTGACTGTTTGAATGTACAAGGTAGGATACAGTTTCTGTCCACAATGCTTGCTGTTTAGAAAGCCCTAAATTACTAGTCCTCTTAGTCCTTTCTTTTGGCTGTGTGCAGCCCCATTTGTGTGTCTTAGTGCAAAATTACTATTAATCCATATAAGTTGTTCCTTCCTTTGCTGCAAAAATGTTCCGGATTTTTAGTATTTTGCTCCTAGGCCAAGTGCCACTGCTGATTCCTTAAGAACTATGGAGAAAAATTATACACCATCTTTTGATTATAGCCAGTAAATTGATTGGGCTGAACAGGACCTATAAATGGTTTTGAAAAATAACTCTGAAGAAAAGGATGAACTCCTCCTTCATTTCCTTGCTTTGTTGCCTCATGAAGATATTTGGAATGATAAGTGACAAGAGCCAGAATTTAAACAGAAACATCAAGCTAAATTATATCTCTGGAAGTAGTGGTAGGCATTAGGAAATGACAGAGTGGGTGGAAAGTAGTTGTTATTGCTTGCTGGAGTGGAAGATGAGGAATATCCTATATCCAGAGTTTCAACTTTTATTCCTTGCTTCCAGAAAAGCCTAAGTGAACTTCCATAGCTTTGTAGTGACAGACTTCCAACGTTATTGTTTAAGTTGTCCCTCTTAAATACAGGGATTTGAAGCACCTAAGATATTTGGGAAATGCAGTGCATTTTATTTGCTAGCCAAGTTGTTCAGCAGTGGTTGTGCAGAGACAGACATGGGGAGAGGTTTGTTGGGATGGTGCCCTGTAGCATTTCATAGTTCATGGAATCCAGCTGCAGAGTCTCCATCTGAATGTGCCATCATGGCTCTCGTTAAACCATGGATAAGTGACCTTAGAGGATTAAGCTGGTTTATAAATGGTTGGACTGTGTGAATATTCTCTTTCAAAACCCAGAGCAACTGGGGAGGTGAGGTTGCTCATGGATGTCTGTGAGGGCTGAAAGCCCTCACAAGTAATCTTATCTTTGGTTGAATTGTTGTTGGAAGGTCATTTTGAAATCGTCACAAACTGGGTGTAAACTGAACTCTGAAGACATTTGTGTCGGGATTCAGTTCACACAGGTTTAACCTCAAAAGCCAGCTAGCTAGTGTAAACTGAGTTGTCCAAATCTACTCCATAATTATGAAAAAGAACTTCGACCAAGTGATTGATCCTTCTTATTTTGGAGATCAAAAGTACATGATAGTTGTGGTTTTTTAGAGTGAGTAGGGGACTGATAGAGACTAAATGCTTATCTTTTAGATAGCTGAATCTCTCTCCCATCTTCTAAGGCTTTAAGTACTATCAGATTCCAGTAGAATTTATAGATTTGCTAAAATATAGTTCTACAAAAGTATGTTCCTAGATGCGGTTTGAAAGGAAACAAGGCAGAATGCTTTCTTGCAGTAAATTTCTGCCTGTTTGTGCATTTGTGCCATTCCTTATTATGGAATTAATGATGTGAAAAGCCTACTTTTACATCTGTTGACTAGTATCTTAGTGTGACCTCTGTTCCTGAAAGCTGGCTATGTCTCTGAAGTGTAAATGTAAGGAAATTAAGAAGAGCAATGAGGAACTGGTCCATTGGTGACAACATGCGTGAATAGAACGGCGAGTCTGGAAGGCAATGATAGTGTGGGTTGCCTTCTAGCCTGTGAAGGTAGGAAGAGTTCTTGCTGGGCGCAGAAGGAGGGAAGCAAGGTCAACTCCAGGTTGTCTGTTTAGCTTAATCTCCATTTAGTACCTGAGTTTTGATGGTACCTGCTATCTCAGATCATCTACTTTAAAAACAAGTACAAGCGGAGGCTGTGGCTATTTGTGGCAGTTTGCTCAGCTCTTACAGCTGCACACATAAAGATTTCAGATATGAAAGCCTGAAAAACATATGCACAACAGGGTAATTAGGTTGTTTGCTTTGTCAGTTTAATTCAATTCCCTAATGTTTTTTTAATACTGGGGGGGGGTTGTATCAGAAGAGCCATTACTGCAGCTTCCAGCAACATTTTTACTCTCTTTCAAAATAATTATGCCTTAAATCATTACAAGTGTTTCCAAATGGGTAGCCTTATACAGCTGCCTCCTTTGGACACTATGTTCTCTAGTATGGATTGGAATCTTAATGGCAGCATGAAAACACATTAGTATTGATGTGTAGCATATGGTCTGGATTTTCTTTATTGGCAGCTTTTCAAAGTGAATACAGGGTTTTACTTGCTTTGATTTTGTTTTTTGATTTAATGTCATGCCTGACAGCCAACAAGGGAGCAAATCTACTGTATTCCTAGTTTACTGAATAGTTACCTTCACAGTGGTGTCTAATGCACCCAGTGCAATGGTAGTGGAAAAAATTTTTCTCCCATGTACATCACATGTTTTGATGTATGTGTATGCATGCTCTGGTATCTGTGTATATATTTGTAAATGCACACACCTCTCTAATGCTATCCCATACTGTTGTAAAGATTGTAAAGATACCTACTTTACTTTTAAATTTCTCAATGGAATTTCTGTAACCCTCCTCATTAATCTCATCTCTCGCCCTCTCTTTGGCTCCCTGACTGTGTGCACTGACTTTAGACTTGGTGAAAGTCCTCTGTATCTCCTTCCATCTGTTCCAACTTTGATGTACATCTGTCAGTCTCCTTCATTCCCTTCTTTCAGAGCTAAGTTCTAAACATACATCTATTCTGTGCTTCATCTGTGCACATTTAGCATTCTCTCTTTCCATTTGCTCTTAAACTGGTGAAAGTTTCTCCTGTGTGCATACCGAGTTTTACTTACCAAGAAGAAAAATTTTCTTTGAGGGACAATGGACTGTGACAATAACTGGAATACATGATTGAGATGTATCTCATTGCCTAATTTTGGAATGTGTAGAAATCTTTCCTATGTGACTGTTCTGTAATAGAACTGCATTTTAAAGATAGTATGAAGTTAAAAATATGAACAATTGCAGATGATTGTTTCATTCCTAGGATTTTCCTAATAATTTTCGTAGAACTCATTCCAGTGAGTGTGGAAACACTTATCTGCATCAGTATTCTTGTATAATATCATGATTAATCTCCTTAAACAGCTGATCACTTTTAATGCACTCGTGAGCTGGAATATTTTCTAGCAATACAAAAGTAGTTTCTTTAATATGGAAGATATTTTGCATGTACCATATGGTGTCAGGCATACAGGCATTATATTACAAGCACATAAAAATTTTACTTTTTGAAAGTTTTACTTTGTTCAAACTGTTTTGTCTCTTGCAGTGTTTGCAGCATAAGGCTTTTCACCCTGACAAGCCACTGCCGCCAATAGAGCAGCACCTTTTAGAGATGCTGGAGATGCCCTCTGTGGTAAAAGAAAGGTGTCAGGCTCCTCTGGAAAGAGTAAAAGCACTTTTTCCCCTGAAGGAAGTTGGCAAGAAAAAAGAAGAGAAGACTGCTCAAGACATCTTCAAAGACAAGTAAGTTGGAGATGTATGATGGATTTTTTTGAAACTTTTTTTTTTTTTTACACTTCAAGTTGTTTTTGCTGGATGAAGCAGGCTCAAAGTCTTTTTAACAGAAAGTCAATGAGTTACACACTGGAAAAGGTGCTGATGGATGGAGAATATTGTGGTGCCACAGTGTGTCTGGAGTATTTTGTGAATAGTGGTGGTAATACTGTTACAGTGCTAGACACACCAGCAACCAGTTTGTAACTTCTATATGTCTGTATTTGCTGTCACAGAATCACAAAATCCATCTGGAATGGACCTCAGGAGGTTTCTTGTACAACCTGCTGCTCAAAGCAAGATCACCTGTGAGGTCTAAACAGGCCTTCATCCAATCTGGTCTTGAAAACCATCTTGAAAACGATGGTGACTATGCATCCTCTCTGGGCAACCTATTGCATTGCTTACTGTCTTCTGATCAGACAGTTTGTCCTTCTGGTGGTTATAAAGTAGTTCAAGGGAGTCTAATTTAGTTTAGAATAAATGCCATGAAGCTTTAAATTAGCCATAAAGTGGAGTCATCTTAGCATGCTTGATTTAGGTCATTCTGTAGCTTTCATTTTGAATACCAATCAAAAGAAAAGCAGCTTCATTATTATCAGCTGTGCAATTAATGTGGTTTTCTTGGAAAAAACCAAACTGTTATGGACTCTTCCTGGAATACCTATTGTTTGAACAGTTTCAAGGTAGGATTTTTTGTTGTTGTTGAATATACTGTATTTAGTTTATTTGTGCTGCAGATAGGAAGAATAAATGCTGAATTGCTACTGCATTGCTACTGTCATCCCAGCCAAATCAATTTGCTCAAACAAAATCTGCTTCTTAGAGCTTAACTTGTTGAAATCTGTAATATAACTAGTGGGGCCCCTGGGATGTTGGAGTGTTCTCAGTTAGCTCCTTCTCCCTTCTTTTTGTCATTTTTGGTTCAGTCATTTCAGCACTAGGAACAACGTCATTGAGGTGCTTTGAGTTCTTGCTTAGCTTGCCTGTCATATATCCTTTACCTTGGATTGGCTAGAGCCTCCTCCACAGTTAGCTTTGGGAAAAAATGACATAAGACTCCTCATTTTGCTGCTCAAGATTAATGACCACATTTCTCTATACAGACTAGGAAACACCTTACTTTTTGTTGTTGTTGTTGATTTCAGTGTGTGCCTGTGTTACCTTGGCATGTCTGTGAATTCATACTGATTAAATTCTCTTTTCCTTACTCTGTGCCCCAGTTTCTCTGTGTGTGTGTGTACATACATACATTTATATGTGTATTTTAAAAAGGGATAGAACCCTTTGTTTAAAAAACAAAAGGGGGGGGCAAATTTGGGTTCAAGCAAGCTAGAGAGAGAATTTAAACAAGAAGCAGTGACCTATTCTTGGTAGATGCTTAAATATATATCTTCCCAAAATCATCTATTTGACAAGGAAGAAGGAAATCTATTTTGTTTAAAAACTGGTTTCCTTTAGAGAGGTGATAAAAGCAGCTATGAAATTGAGATTAATTGAGAGTAATTGAGATAGAAATTGATGTAGGGCATTAAAATGATTTTTAAAAAAATCTGTAAAGGCAGTGAAAGAATACAGACTCAAGTATTAACAGAAGAATGAATGGTAATAAGATTTTAAAAAATTGCAAATAAAAATGGTATTGCTGTAGTAATGAATGGGAGCAGTAGTATTGTCATTGCTACAACAGTAGTGCTAACTGTATGGTTTTGTTCTGTGTTTGGGGAAAAGTTGAGTGATATAACTTATTCACTTGATAAAGACGAGTACATCACTGCAACTGTGCACTGGCACAGGTTGCCCAGAGAAGCTGTGGACGCCCCATCCCTGGAGGTGTTCAAGACCAGGTTGGATGAAGCTGTGAGCAACCTGGTCTAGTGGAAGGTGTCTCTGCCCATAGCAGGGAGTTGGAATGAGGTAATACTTAAGTTCCCTTCCAAACCAGACCATTCTGTGATTCTAAATTCTATATTCTATGAGATTCAACTTATTAAAACTATCATATATAGGCAGTTCACGCTGAAATATTGTGAAAAAGTTGGCTAGAAGATCTCTTGACCATTATTTTTGTTTCCTAAAACCGATCTGTGTCTCCTATCATCATATTAACCAGATTCTTCTGTGCTTAATTTTTAAGGTCTAATGAGACTAAGGCAGCGTAATTGTAGACATCATACCTTAATACAGATTTCAGTATTCAGCATTGATTTGTATCACTTTTGCTAAACTCTCTAGTTAAAAAAAATCCAGTAAAAAAGAAACCATTTTACTTTTTCCTTCTTAGGTTGGCTGTGGAGAGGCTATTACCTCATCCAGCTTTGCAGCATGTGAGAAGCTTCTATATTAATGTAGAAGTGGGTGTTTTAAATTAATCTTGTATTTTATTAATTTTTGTTAAATAGTAATTGCACGTTTTACAGTTTAAAAATACCGCTAATCAGCGCATATTCTAAATGTCAGATCCTCGGCTGGTATAAATGGGTATGGATTCATTAGTTTCTGCTGTGCTGCACTGATTAATGACAACTGTAGATCTGGTCCTAGGCAGTTAAATGTAGCGTCATCATTTATTTTCTCCTTCCTACAATCCCAAAGCATTTTGAATCAGTAAAAATAACGCAGGAAGAAAAAGGTTTCAGGACATTCCAGTTGATTGCCACACACCTTTTGGAGAAAAATATTCTAAAAGACAGTTTTCATTGTTCTTTGCACTTTCTATCAAACCACGTCAATATACAAGATTTTTGGTTTCAGTGGAAGTTCTATAAACTCACTGGTGTTGATAAGTATCAGTTTCTCCATTTCTGTTCAAAACAATCAAGCAACTTGTTCAAGGTTAGTCAGAAAGTCAGTGGAGTTGAGAATGAAGCAAGGTATCCTATCCTTGTCCTGAGGCATAACTAAAGTCATCATTCCTCCTAGAGTGATAAGTAAGGTTATGCTGAATGACAGGAGTTGCTGAGGAGAAGGGATTTCATTTCAGTAGTGACAAAATAAAGTAAAGGACGAGAAGACTACAGAAACAAAGTGAGATAGACACTGATTGTAAAGTAGGGGAGGAGTGTGCTACAGAAAGCAAAAAGGAAGACTGTACAAGTTCTTTCCAATAGTTGATTGCTTCTGTAACGTGCAATGTAATTTTTGCAATCAGTTCTAACCTTGTAGAATACAAAGTGGCACCTTGTCCAGGATCTCTGGCTTTGTCCCTGTGTCCTCAAGCAGTTTCTGTTTTTCCCTACAGTAGTAGAATTTTTCATAAAAACTTGTTACTTTGTTTTGAGATTCCTTGAACACAAATCCTTCTGTTTTGATTGCTGAGTAGCTTTCAGTCATTCTTAAACTGAAATCAATTTTTCTGTATCAGTAGCCTGTCACATTATGTGACACAGAACATAGTATCTGATTTTCTTCCCCTTTTGTGATTATCTGGATTTTTCTCCTGTTGCCAAGATGTGCTCTAAAGTTTAATATGTTCCATGTTACAGTTAAGTTCCTAACATGAATGTACACCTTGGTATATGTTATCTGTAAGGACAAAGCGAGAAAGAAGCCTAAAATCACAATTAGCTTTTTAAAAACAACAAATAGTCCTTTTGAAAGCATTTTGAGATGTAGCTTAAAATGTCATAAGAGAGTTGTGATGTGCTTAATTGGGGCTTGTCTAGCAGATTTTGATGACTGTAAGTGGACTCTTATAAAGCTGTCATGTGCTGATGAAGAGTAGGGGTTGTTAGACTCAAAAGCCACTGTGTAAACAGGTTTGTATTACCTATAAATTCCAAGACAGGAACTAGCAGGTAGTGACTGAAGAGTAAACTAATTGCTTACTTAAATGTTATATTTTCATTGCCATTTCGTGTTTAAAACAAGTCTGGTGAGAACACCAAATATCGTGTATATATAGTGTAAATTATTAAGGTTAACTCAACATACAGGTTCCAAATAAAGTGATTGGAGGTATTTTGTATTTAAAAAGGTGAAGGTGTGTATAAGTAAATTTACACCTGAAATAAGCACGAATAATCTCATACCTTCAACAAGTGATGCCTTTGCTTTATGCTAAGATCAAGTTTGATCGCTGTTTCTGCTGTCTGCTTTGTGCAGTCTATGGGGAAAAATGAGACGTGGTTTAGTGTTGGTTTTGGAACAGTTATGTAATAAAGTTACAGTTAGTTCAGTGCATATTTCAGTAATTTACTGACTCCCTAGTTAGTAGGCAGGACAGTTTACTTCAAGTGTTTATATTCAGTTTTGTCCTTCTCATTTGCAGCAGCGAAGATGAACCCCGCCTTAAGAAGCCAAAAACTGAAGATGAGGAAGAGAGCTTTAGCATCCTAAAACTTGCTGAAGGCAATATTACCTCTGTAAGCATATTTTTACAAATCTGATTATGAAGGGGGAATATTCATTCTCTAAGTCTATTATAGTGAATATGCAGAATTCCTGATTAAAGGAGGGTTTCTAGCTGAAACATGACTGAAATACTGTCTACTTGTACATTTGAGTTTCTGCTAGAGATTATAAAGACAACTTTCTCTGCCCTTAAGCATATGTTAGCATAGGTTTCTGTCAGTCTTGGATATTTTAGGACAGAATTCTTTCCCGGTGTTTAGAACTCTAAAAGGCAAGCCTGAGGATCTGAAGAAAACAGAATTGGAGTTCAGTGGTTGAATTTTGTTCTTGCTGTCTTTCATATCACCTGCAACATAGAAGTTACCTCTTTATAGTTAATTAAAGATATTGCTGAGATTTTAGACACTGTTCTCTGCATTAGTTGGGGTTCTAAATCAGAAATTGGCTTCATCTTGCTGCTAGATCTAACTTAATTCTATAGGTAGGTGAAACCTGTATCATAACTGTGCCCTTCCTTTATTTGAATTTTTTTCCTATGATGCGAAAAACAAAGATTTTGTATTGAGATAATTTCTCTTGTTTTCAACCATGCTATTCTTTCAGGTTCGTTTTTAAAAATATGTTATTGATATTTATAAAAGATTTAAAATCTAAAACGATTTCAATATTCTGTACTCCTAATATAAATTTCTGATATTTCCTGAAAAGTGGCGTTGCCAGATTTAGAAGAAACATGATGAGACCAAGCAAGCTTACTGAAAAGTCCACAAATTACTTTGACAGCAAAGCATAAAAATTTCAAAAAAAACTTAAGAGAATTTGCATTCCTGATAGAAAATTTTAAACAGTGTGGGGGTTTTTTTAATTAGAGAGTTAATGCATCTGTTTTTCGGTAAATGTTAATTTATATTTGACCTGGTTTTAGTTCCTTTCTAAGGTTTCTGCACCTGTATGCTCATTTAGAGTTTCAGCTTTAAGATGTGCCAGAAATGGTAGATGACTTGAGGGCAAGCTTTTAATTTTGGTTTCTTATTGGAATGGCAAATCACTGATTCTGAACTCATGTGCGTGGAAGCTCCCATTCCTCAGTAGGCATCTGGCTGGATTAGGGAGGTCTAAGAGGTCTGTGCTACAGAAGGTCTCAAAGCTGAACTAGCAGGTAATCTGAATTACTGTCCTTGTGTCCTCTCAGCACCAGAGAACGTGGCTGACTGGTAACAGTGCAGCATAGTGAGTGTAAGTTCATCTTGCTCATGTCATAACTAACCTTTGCTGGGAGTACTGTGCATTAACACACATTGGAAGACTTACATTTTATGAGTCAGCATGCAGAGAAGTGTAGAGCTTCTGTTTCCATATTAAAACTAAAAGAAATACCAAGATTCTTGTTGCTCTGCAAGAAGAGAGAGATGGATATTGGCAGAATTTGTATAATTTTTGTACCTTTGTAGGTAGGAAGTGTTAACCCAGCAGAAGATTTCCGAATTCTGGTGAGGAAGAAAAACGCTGACTTCAAAGATGGTAAATGACTTTTTTTATATCTTAATTATATTGGTGGCATCTTCAGGGTTCAGTAAATGCAATCTGATTAATTAGTGCTATGTGAGGTGCTCTGGAATTTACAGGTTAGTTTCTAGTGGCACTTAGCAAAGAAAGGTGTCTCTCGTAATTCCCGTTTCACCTTCCCCAGTTAAAAGTCTCAGGTACCTGTGTTTGAGTAAAAGAGCACTAGACAGCTACACTGAGGCACCTGAGCAACCCCACAGGTGTTTCTAACAGAAGATCCCTTGGTACTCACTGACTGCCTCATTCCAACTGAATCTCAGCTTCTAATTCCCAGGATCTTTCTGGCTTGGTGTGGAGGGCTGTTGGGTATGTGCAGGGTGAGAAACCTGTCTTCTGCAGTCTACTTATTCTGTTCCATGTAGAAAAAAAAAGACTGTGATGCCTGGGATTTAAATCTTTACATGCAAAAATCATTTCTTACTGCTTGTGAGCAAAAGAAAGCACAGGTGACTTTAGGGTGTTATAGGCAGGTAGTATGTGTGTATGAAAGATGAGAGGAGGCTCTGTGTGCACTGACTCTATCCTCAGGATACAGCAAGACAGGGTTTTGATACAGAGGAGAGGAAGAATACAAAGCACAGGTCAGGCACCGTCTTGCATGCCCTAAGTCTGAAAATGCAATGGAACTATCATTTGTTTATATGGTATTTCCCTAGTAGAGTAGCTATATAGAGATATAGGTAATCCAAAGGTATCTTAAAAAGAATGCACAAGATGGATGGGGTCCTTTATCTTTTAAAGGGTGGTTTGAGGGTTGTGGCAACGTTAAACTTGATCTGCCAAATAGTCACTAATGTCATGTTTCTTTTCAAAGAAGGATTTGCAGAGGTGCTTAAGTGAGGTGCTAGGTATTTCAGTAAGGCATTTGGTCCTTTTAGACATAGTTGAGGAGTGTGTTGAGTAGTATATTGACTTGGGATATAGTCTGTTAAAGCCTACATAGCCATTTCTCTCCAGAATTTCCAGACCTGTAAACCAACTAGCTAGCTTTTTACATGGGTTTTGTATTAGATCCAGAAGAAATTGTTTATTGAAAAGATATTTGGAATTGTGTTCTTAAATCTCAAACATATTAAGATGCAGTAAAAAAAACATTGTACAACATATTAGAATACAGACACTGTGAAACAGTTGACTACTTCGTTACAGTAATAAATTTTATCATGTAGGAAAGCTTTAAGGCAGAAATGAGTATAGTGATTACCCTTGGAGATGGCTTAACTAAAGAGTGCTTAAATATGTTCACTTGGTAACTGTGCAAGATAGATAACTGCAGTACATGTTTGGAAAGTTCTGAAATTCTGAGCAATTTACTTTTATTCTGTGTGATCTGCTCTGTAATGATAAGGTGTAGTTAAACAGAATGTAGTGCAGTCACTCATTTAAAGGAGACATAGGAGACACTATAAATAAAAAACACGCTCTGCATATTATCTCTTTCTTTTGGCTAATCCTTTTTATGCTTTAGGGTCTTTTAGGTAGCTTAATACATAAAACATTGTAGGCATGTTTTTAATGGCTTGGTGTATTGCACTCTGGTTATGTAAACAGTTTAATGGCACACATCCTCTTCAGTCCACAGCAAGTCTCTCACCAAAACTGTAAAGTTAGCAGTACCAGAGGATGCCAAGGGGATTTTTTTTCTTTTTAAACAGCTTGTAGGAAGTCCTGATGGTGTATTTATCATCAAAAATGAGTACCAATACATTTCCACCGTGCCCTCACTGGGATTTGATGGTCAGGATTTGTACCATTCCCAGCAGAAACCTTAAGTGCAAGTTGGTCCATGTCTGATACTGTGTCCCACAGCAGACCAGAGCAGGAGAAATGCTGCATTCAGTGTTAGTTAGAACTGGGCCACTAATATGTACATGCATATTTTTAGAAAATCAAAGATTTTTAAATTGTTAAGGATCTTAGGGATAGGTTTTCTGAGACTGGCAGCTCAATTCCTGAAACAGTAATTGACTGGTTTTAACTGACAACTGTAGTTTATTACAGTAGGGATCTACTTAGGATTACATGATGAGTTGTGTTGTATGGTGTCACTTAGTGGTTAATGTTGATGTTCATGTAGCTAGAATTGTGTTCCCTTCTAGATATCTTTACTTTCTTATTTGCATTCAGGGCCAGAGAGACGTCATTTTATGCAGGTCTTATTTTGAGCAGGTTACAAGTACACAGTCATCACAAAGAGATGTGTTCTGATAATACCTGCTGATGTTTTTGTCAAAGAATGCACATAAAATAGATTAGTTTACCTGAGTAGAATCTAATCATTGCTCCCAAGGATGTACAATGAGTTTCTTCATTGCTGTGGCTGCAAAGAGGATTCTCAAATGCTGTGATTCTCAAATGAGTGATTTGCTGTCTTTTTAATGCCAAAGGAGTAGCCACATGACTACCAGTTCATCCTGCTGGACTGTTTAGATGCTTCCATCCGTATCTGCATCTCTGGAGAGCAGATCGTGTCTGGTGTGGTGGGTTGTATTTTCATAGGCTTTTGTAGAAGAAGGATCAGAGGAGTAAAAACAAAGATACTGACACATGCATAGTATTTCCTTTGATTTGTAAATTTTCTGTGAGTTTATAGGCCAGATTTCATTGCATCTTACAGGACTCCTGTCTGAGAACATGATGCCAGAAGTCCTGTAGTTGAAAAGCTTTTTTTTTTCTTATTTTACTGATTGTCAGGGGGGAGAGAAATCTGCAATGACAACTCAACGGTTTATGGACATAAGAAAAAATGTCCGGAGACAAACTGTACCAAACTCTCATTTTTATATTTATAGAAATTTTGTTAATGTTTTTAGTCCTAGGCATTTCTAGAAAAATATAGTTAAAGGAGTCAGTAATTGCACGAGAACAAAGATGATACTTTATTGCAAGATTTTCTGTAGAAATAGGTATAGTTAATTACCTTTCTGGACCTAAGTTAGTTTTTAGAAAAGCTAATATTTAATTTCATTTTTTGCTGGCATGTTTTTGCAGTTTGTCTGCATTTTTATCTTACTGGATGTTTTTTGTGTGTTTCAGAGACTATTCATGCTCTATTGCTAGGTAGGCCAGATGCAATGACTGGTTTGAAAATGATTCAGTCATCAGAAGAGTATTTGCAAACCAAATACTTGAGTATATAGAATCACTTTGAAGTTTTCTGTGTATCTGCTTCACAGAAAAGATGAAGCTAGATTTGACTTTGAAGGGCACAGCAATTGGGTGAGACTCAAAGCTCCGAGTTGCAACAAACAGAATTTGAATTAGATGTTATGGGAAAAAGATAATAAAGATCACAGTGATGGTACTCAAACAAAGAAAGAGGGGCCCAGAGAACTTGGAGACTCTCCATCTTTGGAGCTACACGGAGCTTAAGTCTGTGGAGCACTGAGCCACCTGACCCACAGTGACCTGTTTTGAGTGGGAATCGGGGTCATATGTCCTTCAGACATCCAGCTTAAATCATTATGATCCACACCCACAGGCTATTTAGAGAGATCATTTCAAAATTGAACAGCATCTCATAGGATATTGGAGTAGTTCAACAAGTCTTAATGTTAAAATTCATATTTCTTGGCTTAAAGATGAAGGAAGTCCTCAAAAATTAGGACAGTTTTCAGTTCAGAATTTTTCTTCTTTTCAGTTATAAAAAACTGATACTTATAGAGCAGTGTTTTAAAATTATCAGATGTTTTAACTGATTTGTCAGTGATTCTTAGTTTAAGCACTGTCCCTGAATACAAATCATTACCACCACTAGCAGATAAATCAAATGATTGACAACAACAGGAGGGTTTTGTCTCAGGAAGAACTGTTTTCTTAACCTAATCTATTTTTGTAGGGTGGGGGAAAAATCCCCAAGGAATTGAACTTGGACTGTAATAATGGACAGTTTTGTCTATTATTATTGTGTCATCTGGTTGGCATAGTAATCAAGACCAAGAACTAAACTGAACAAACATGAAAATATAACTACACTTTTGCACTATAACTCTTCAGAGATAACAAGTGAATATAATTGTTCATGACATATTTCACAAGAAATGACAGCACTACTGAATGTATTTTACAGTAGCAAATGTATCTGAATGCCAGCGGGGAAGGGATTAAATTCTGTTAGAACTAAAAGATCTTCTATGATTTTTTTTTTCCTGCCATTCTTCAACCTTTAATAGCTACATTTGTTATCTAACCAGTCAGGCAAGGTAGAAGGAGGAAACAGGAGATTAAAATTTCTTGGGATGTTCTGCAGAATGTGATGGTTATTAAGAGTACTGGAATTCCTGTTAATGCAAAATGTAGAAGTCTGTTAATTCACTTCCTTAAATATGTGTGTGGGATGAAGTAAGTTGGGGGGGAAGGAAAAAAAGTTATAATTACACAGCAGTGGCCTGAATAGGCTGTCAGTTTGTAACTCAAGGACCTACTCTTCAAAACTTCAATGCCTGAAATTTGTCTGGGACACATCAGAGTTAATGCTTATCACAGCTTAGTTGAAAAGTCATCTTTATGCGGAATACGCCTTGCTCCAAAACCAGGGATATCTATTTTTTGCAGCACCCAGACCCAAAGATTCAGACTAATGAAAAGGCAGCAGGAAATCAACAAAGTTCTCAGACCTAGAAGTGTAAAGGAACAGAGTCCACTTTGAAAATTTCCAGTTATAATCCTTATCTACTGTCTCTGGTATGGTCTTTGGCCCCTTGAAATAATTTGGTAGTCTAACCAGAACACAGGAATTTTCTCTATTCTAGATTCATTGGCTTATCATTTAAGGGAGACCAGTGGACAGAACCAACTTTAGCCAAGCTGTTTCAAGATGTTAGAGGAATCTGACTTAAAATACTGTTGCCATGTAACCTGTTTGCTGCATATATTATGGTCTTTCAATGCCTAGTAAAACACTGTAGGTTTCCTTTGGTTCCTTACAACAAATTTCAAAAGGAGGCGGCTCACAGTCAGTAGCAAGAAGACGTCTTTTCTTCTGATGGCTGCCAGGGCAATCAAATGGAAAGAGATTTTAAAAAAATAAATGCAAAAGAAGTAGTAGAGTGTCTGATAATTTCAAACAGTATGTGCTGGAATCATTCTGACAATAAGGACTTTATTGCACCCTCATAGTGCCTGGGTTTTAATTAACACATTCAATGAAAAGGCAGTGTTTAAAAAGCCACCACCACCACTGAAAACACCAGCAGGACTTGCTTTTATTAGTGCAATTCATAAGAAATTAGAACATTTAATGAGAAAATCATTAACCATGAAAAAAATGGACTGACTTAACTTGGGGAGCTTAAGTAGTGAGGCTTCAATTTAGTTTGTCAGCTACTGGTGAAATAAATAGAGAGTGAGCTGATCACCTCTGGCGCAGTAGGCACTTCAACACACTTTCTTGTGCTATAGCTGCTGTTGAGCAGAACCATTTCAGCCTCCTTTTCTAAAAATTGTCAAAAAACTAGTGGGGAGAATATCAAACATGCCTTGTTTTGCTCTTTTCAGAGATGCTGTCCTTCAGATTCAGTTCAATTGGGCATTTTATAGAGAATAGTATAACAGCCTGTGCTGTGTATGCTCACAGTGAGCAGAGTGGAATACAGTACTTAAACAATGTCTCCATGTGTTTACTTCTCCTTCTTTTCCACCACTCTGGCAGATGATCTTCTCTGTTGATGTAGCTAGCCTTGGCTGAAAGATTTGCAGTGACAACTGTGCCCATAACATCTGGACATAGGAAGGGCTGTATGTCAGGCGAAAGGTTCTGCTAATCCAGTAATTGGTTTTTAATAGTACGAGAACAGGACAGGCAGATGCTGTGACTTGTTCAGAATGCTGTCCTGAATTTTCTTCCTTGATGGCAACATCACTGTTAATCTCCATTGATAGAGATCCTCTTTTAAGAATTATAAGAACTTATTCAAACATTTTTTTAAGCTGTTAAAACATCAAGCAGCCTGTGCTGGAGGGGGTTAACTGGTTTATGTTTGAAGAGGTACTTTTTTTTTTTTTTGTAGTTCTTAACCCAACTCTTGGCTCTTGTTTTGAGAAAGGCAGGGAACTATCAACTCCCTATTCATCTTTTTCAGAATGTTTCTGAGTTTATAGATCACTGTTGTATCCTCCTCACATTTGTCTTTTCCCAGGCTGAGGTGTCTGCCAGAGGGTAAAATTGGACAGTTCCTCATTTGTAATTAAACATAAAGTAAAGTACTAAAATCCAGTAGAAATTAGTAGGGCTTGCAGAGCTCTTGAGTGACATTTTTACTTGTCTTGTTTGCAGTGGTTTACAGCTATTTACCTTTTAGGATCTGAACAGTAAGGATAAAACTGGTGTTCCCCTTCTTTTTGGTACAGGTCTCACTGTTTACCTCTGCTTCTTTCTGTCACACAGGCACAGCTTATAATACTTATCTCTATAATGATAAACAGTGTTGCCCTGATGAAAAAAATCATTGAACTACCTGTACAGAGACAAGATATACTCTAATGTCAATAACAATGAGGTAGTCTTTTAACTGCAATCACCCTACAGATGTTGTTTTGACATTATTACACCTTTCTTGTAAATTTAATGCTTTTATTGAAATACGCATCTATTCAAGGATGTTAGGGTGTATGCTGGTGTTGTAGAACATAATCTCCCTAAGCTTTAGGATCCTGAATGTTCTGGTTTTACTTTTTATCAAACAAGCGAGGCCAGCGCTTTTTTCCTTGGCTTTCAGGGAAAAGGCTTTTGTCTTGGACATGCTTGGGGTTTTTCCTAGTATATATAGCTATTCCAGAGAGTCTGAAGTAATTCTCAGTAGCTGAGATAACAATAATCAACTTGTGTAGCTTGAGGCACTGTGGGTATGATTAACTATTTAGATGGGTGTGGAATAGAAAGAGTGCATCTTGAAAGTGTGCATCCTTTGATTTATTTATTTATTTCTCCTTGTCTTCCAGTGAGTCAGCAGTTGATAAACCGCATTGATCAGTTCCTGGAAAATAAAGGTTCACAGTACTACATGAAAGGGATCGATTGTATCAGAGTTTTCAGAGAGGAGGCCATGAAGGTAATGTTAATATGTGAATACTCTTATCTCTTTCAAATTAAAGACCTGTTTGCTGTATTAGAAACTTGATAATTTATTGCTGCAGCAAAAAGAATTGATTTTTAGGTTAAAGTATGTTTGAAAATTTAGAAAGAGTTGCATTTTATGCAGGCTTTTATTCTTACTGGAATGGTGACTGGCTTCTCTGGTATTATTTGCTGTTGTTCATTTTCTTTTAAACATAAAACAGAAGGCCTATGACCCGATGCTGGTGTAAGAAAAATAAGCAATCCTACAATTTTCTTCTTCAATAAAGCTATTTACAAGGAAGTCTTTCTAGCTTTCTGAAAGGCAGTTTTTGTGGCTCACCTTTCCTTAGAACTCGTAGTTTTAATAGAGATAAAACCCAAATTCTGTAGTGACTTTTGCATTCACTGTGTTAGATGACTCATGAAGAATTAAGTTTGCAGTGCTCTTTAGTAGTTTAAATATTCTTGTTTACCATTGGTGTTTTTTTTTTTTCAGCTGTCCAAGGTGCAGTGCTTTAATGACTTTCTGCAGGCCCTGAAATCAAAGTTGGAAGATAAAGCCTTAGCTGATTTCTGGGAGATCATGATACAAGGTAGGATGTCATTAAGAAAAAACAAAAAAAACCTCAATTTCTGGTTGTATTTCCATTTATCTATTATGTAAGAGGAAAACTTTGTTAGCAATGGGACACTTAAATTACCCCACAGCAGTATTTTGGTATGGTTCATTCCTGCAGCCTGTTTAAAAATGTCTAAAAAATCTTTCATGTTGCAGCTTCCTTTTCTGCACTAATAGTTTCATATCAACAATATTCATAATGCCTTGCCAAGTCTTGTTGCAATGGTAGATTAATTGTGGAAGAAGAGAGACAAATTAAATGTTACGGGATAAGGAGAAGGAGACACAATTTCAGCTGAATTTCAGAATAAATGGAAGAAACTCATGCAGCAAAGATCTAAAAAGATTCTTCCAATTTAAGCTTCGCAAAAGTCATAGATAGCATTGAAATATGTCACTGATCATTTTGTATTTAAGTAACCTAAAAGACAGAATATGTGGTAATATGACACCTACCTGATTAAACCGGGAGATACAAGGCAGTGCCATTCTAAAAGACATTCAGAGACTACACAAGTGATAAATAAAGGAACATTTTCACAAATACGAAACACAGTAGACTAAAAAAACCATCTTTTACATCATACTCATGTTTTTAATTGGAGCCAATGCTAAGAAAATGTGTTAAATGCCCAGCTGTAACTCTTAAGAGTGCATGGTATAAAATGCAGTGATGTGCTTTTGTATAGTACCTTTCAAAGTGATAAACTCCAGGCACACTGTAATGTCTACTTCATCCAACTTTTGCAAAATACAGGACGGGAATTTGTTTAGTAACCCAAAAAAACAGCACAAGACAACACTGACAAGAATATTATATTCAGTAGTGTTGTAAGGGACCTTCTCTGAAGAAATTAGAAAAAAGAAACCAATAAACTTTGAAAGCAGAAAACTTAGATCTTTCAAAGCCATGCTGGAACAATTTTTAGGTAGTATGAATCCGAGTTTTTGACAAACTGGAGTATATTTTTTAGGGGAAAAAACCCCACAGACAAAGAGACATGATATTTTCATATTAAATATGGTATCTTTTTTGAGAGCATGGTGAAAAGAAATCATGGTGCTTTATGCATAATCTAACTGCTCTCAGTAAGCAGCTGAAATTGTGTTTTGCTTGCTGCTACCAGGAGGAGAAGTCCTGTTTTCCCTGATCTTGCCACATGACCCATCCCTTCTTTTCTACCAAATGTGGTGTGCATTGGGCCTTGTCATGAGTGACTGCAGTCACCAAAAGAGGATGGATGTAAGTTAATGTGTTAGTAGCTCAGGAGCAAGGCAGGTCTGTTTGACAAGTTCACTTGTTTCATGGAACTGCCATGGGGTTCTACGGGTGTTACACTTGTGCTGCTGCTGAACCTTTAGGAAACTACAGTTCTTTGCTCTCACACCCACAGCTGCTTATTCAGGCACAAGCATTTGTGTGGCCAAATGGTGAGGAGATTCTCTGGGGGGAGTGGGAGAGGGCGGGTTCACTGCACAGGATGGAGGTACTGGCACAAGCAAGGAGCCAGGTGGGCCAGGACCAGCACTTTGGTAGTTAAGACTCTAGGTAATCACAGCATAAGTGTCTGTATGCTAGGAGTTAATTTCTTCTAAGGACGTAAGAGCATGCTGTGAATGACTAAAAGTGTAATTTCTAATAGATTTTCAGCATTTCATCTGTGATCTATGATTTCAGTGTCTCATTAGTTTGATTGTCATAATATTAGCAGTTTCCTAAATGGATACTTCCACAAGCTTATGAATATGCTCATTAATTTATTTTTATATCATAGTTTATATCATAGTTGACTCATTTATGCAAGTCACATTTTCCTTTGAGCAATATTTTTTTTTTTTTTTTGCTGGTAATGATGGACACATTAAGAAGTTGGCATTTGGAACACGTTTTTCATTTCTAACATAGGTTCATTTTGGGAAGCCTTCTAATGATGTTTTATATATCTTTTTCATTTTTCAGACAGAATTTCTTTGATCAGTAAAGATGAAGCACAGGAAAGTTCAGTGACCAGCGAAGAGGCTCAAAAGGTATTGTTTTTTTAATGAGCATCTGTTTGTATAGAGACCTTGCAGTGGAACAGAAGACTTTCTTACATGGATAAACTTTTAGGTGAATGAAACAGGATCAGTATGAAGGAATAAGAGTGTCCTTTTGCCACACAATTGAAATTGCCCCAATTCAGAGCAAAAATAATTCTTTAGCATGTATAATGACGTTTTACTTTAATTGGTCTTTAGAAAGTAGCATGTATTGACATTATCTGAAGATATCCTCTACAAAGACTAGAAACTTCAGCAACTCTGTGTAGTGGAACAGCAGTATACTGTTTACATATATAAGATCCCTATTTAAACTTCACAGAAAGAAATGTCTTCTCACGGGTAGCACGAGCTCAAAAATCAAATACTTTTTATTGTCTAAACATGTTGAGAACTCCAGCCGTTAAGGTTGTTATGGCTAGTTTTCATAATATATGCAATGATACCAATATTTTCCACTTTATGCAGCCCTTGTGATTGATGGATGACATAGGTGATGCTGGTGTTATTTGTGATCATATTAGATCCTTTCGGAAATGAGAGTTTTGGAGTACTTGCAGGTATAATTCCTACAGATATACAGCACTTCAGTAACTGCAGTGATGAATGAAGGATGTCACAGTTACAAATGACTGAATTTTAACAGGCAGAATGCTGCCTTCTGTTTGGAATAAAGCAGAATTCAGAGCTGCTGTCAAAAATTGTATTTGTGTGGAGAGGGTAAGATGGGGATTATTGTATCAGGCTGCTAGTTTAGGAGAAAGAAGGTCCTTGTATTACAGACCCCCTGAAGGTAAACCTGTGGCTAAAATCACTAAGTATTTTGCAGAGAAGTAGCTTTTATAAAAGAAGCCACATTGATTTTTGCAACTTTCAGACCTTCCATTAGCAATAGCCAGAAGTGTGTAGAAGTAGGTTCTCAATGAATTAGTTAATGAGCGGAAAAACGTTGTATTTTAGAAACTGCTTTTTTCATCTCTAACAGTTTACCTCAAGGTGAAGAAGGCACAGAAATGTCATGAAAATGGAGAGCCAACAGACTAGGAGTCCAGAAAGCTGAGCATGTGTGCAGGGTAGAAATGACAAAGTATGATGATTTTTCTAGACATGAAGGACCTAATGGCTGTTTTTCATTAGACATAAATGTACAGAGCAACTCTTTTCCCCGGTGGTGGTTTTAAAGAGTATCAGGTTTTTTTATTTATTTATTTCAAGTGCTATGAATTTACTTGGAAACTTCTTAAGACAATGTTCTTCTTGAGAACTTTACTTTCTAGTCTGAAACTACCATTGATGCTCAAAAAAATATGCTAATGCTGTGTGAAATAGCTGTTCCTTAAGGAAATCTCTACTAACCATCAAGACCTTACACAGCATACTGTTGTCTTAACTGTGAGCTTGTGGTAGCTAAAAAGTACTATGCCTGCATAGGAATGCAACACAAAGTACTAAGGACTAATTTACAGCTGCCAGACTAAGCTGAAGCAAAGCTGGTGACTTCAAATTAACATTTCTGTTTACCATCATCCTACAATCAGCCACATGTTGCAGTACAGGAAACTATTTTGTGATTGATTGAAGGTCATACAATAGCCATATGTTCCTATTAAATTGGGGGAATGAGAGAATGCAAGAAATCAGTGCTGCAGCAGAGTTCTCTAACATTCTCTAACTTACCTTAAATTCCAGAGTAATTGGGTTGCATCTCTTTCCTAACTAGGCAGTTGGCAGTCCTACTTACTCACTAGGTAGCCACCTCCCCACACATTGTCCAAACTAAAACCAGAATGCTAATTTGCCATGGTCCATCAGGGGCTCATATGACTTTTTACTTAAACTGTAAGACTGCATGTTGTTGGAAGAAGATGCGCAGGGATAGAAAATTTTATCTTGAGGCTATGGTGCTGGTCTAAAATCTAGTCCTCTTTGGTCCAGTTAAACCCAGTCACAGGTTTGCTGTGTGATACAAAGTCAGCATTTTCGGAGGTCTGTAGTAGATTGCAGAAGTGGTTAATTTTTTTTTTTTTCTGTAGTGAAGACAATATCCTTCACTAAAAGATTATATTGGATTTTTCAAATATCCCTCAATAGGGTAAGATGCAAGTTTTCTTCACCTCTGTAATAAGTCATGTGCAAACCTGTAGGTCACGGGGTTGGCTGTCAGTGTGGTCCTATGTGACACAAAAGCCTTTTCCCTTACATCCTGGTTCTTACCTGATAGTAGTTTCAGGACTGTTTTGGCTCTAAGATTTCAGGTTTTATAGGGTTGCTGTCTGCAGGAGAAAGGAAGGCTGCTTATTAGAGAGGTAACATGTAAAAGTTTCCTTTTTCTTTTTTGCTTGAGGTAGAAATAGTCAGAAGTGGGTAGAAGTAGGTTCTCCATGAATTACTTAATGAGCAGGAAAAGGTTGTATTTTAGAAACTGCTTTTTTCATCTGAACCATGGTAGGTTATCCATTCATGTTTTCCAATCACTGAGAAAATGATTTTAGGTAGTTTTGTTGGGTTTTACTTTTTTTTTGTAATAGTGGAGGTACTCTTTTTAGAGCATGAGGATGATAGGTTAAAAGAGTAGAAATGTCAAGTGCTTTTTCTGGTTGCATTGAGGAAGATAATGGATTTCAGCACAGCTATTATATGTAATTTCCTTTTGCATAAATGTAAAATACTTTTTTGGAAAAAAACCCCAACTTTCAATATTCAGCATTTGATGGAAATTTCAGGTTTCAATTTATTGCAAATCTTCATCATACATTTCTCTAGCTTTTAGCTTTCTTTACCTAATATAGTGTGAGAAAGCTAATTTTGAAAACTTTGAAAAATGTGCTGCTTTCAGAAATGCCATTTGACTCTTAATTAAGTGTGTAAAAATGAAATTTGATCTGGCACAAAAAGCCTTCGAGAGCTGACAATGTCATTAGCTTTTAGTTTCATAGTATGTGCTTTATATTACTACTAGATTAGTAGATTAAGAACTCCTCCAACAAAAAAGATACACAGACATACAGCATCTTGAAATTCTAATTCCTTCTGTCCTTGTCACATTCTCTTTTTTCAGCTACCAAATCTCCATGATAAGTTGAACTCCGCACATTAAAACGTGTGTTGTCTGTGGAGTGACCTTTCGACATTCCTCTTGGATGTTGCTGTTTAGGATGTAGGAAAGGTCTGAGCTTTGGCTTCTGAGACAACTAGGCAGAGGTTGTCTACATCCTCTATCTTTGTGTTAACCAAATGTAATGTATTTGCTTTTCATCCTAGTGCATATGATATCTGGTTCTTTCCCACAGGTGGGATGCAGCGGGTAACGTCACGGTATTTTATCCCGTGTCTGAAGCTGTCACGAGTCCTCTAGAGAAGGATCAGAATATTTTATTAGTTTAAAATAGCATTTAAGCTTTTCACAGTACAGGTATATTGTCTCAGAGGTTGGTGGTGCTGGTGGGTATCCCATGGCCTCTTACACAAGCTCCATGGCTGTTACAGTTTGGGTCCTCAGCTGAACAGCAGTTTGCTTTCAGAAGCCATCTGTTTGCACAAGAGTTACATTAAGCAGGGTATTTGTAGCCTGTTTAATGTGGTTATTTTCTAATTAGCTGTTCTCTTCCATCACCTGGAGTTACAGTGAGGTTGTTTCTTAAGGATAATGGAACTCAAAGTCACAGAATGTGGCTTTTCTACCTCCTCTGCTTTGCATCTGTTTTTTATCCTGGGCAGAGTTGTTCCTGGCTCTGTATGTTTGTTCTGGTGTATTTTAATAAGGAAAAAATATTACTCTATATTAAGGATATTGGTAAAAAGATTGTAACTAAAACTTGAAGACAACTGGATGCTTTTTTAAGTAGGAGTCAAGTATTGATATTTTTTTCTACCATTCTAGCTAATTTTTTTATTTTAGGCTGAGGGAAAAATAATTCAGAGGCAGCAGTACTCCAGGTATTGTCTATATGTTTGATTTCAGTTGTTGTAGTGTCTGAGCAACATACCTTTTTCTTCTGTTTATGAATGTCATGCTTTAAGTGAAGGGCATATGGTGAGTTGTATCAGCAGCTACAGCAATACAATTTTACGTAATGAATTTTCTAATTTTAAAGACTGGCATTCTAACCATCTTGCATGTTTGAGGGTGGCTTGTTTTTTTTCATTCATGTCTTTGTTCATTTGTTAAATGTTAATTGAATTAAGCAGAGAAACTTCTACACAGAACTAATTCTGTGCTCTACACAGATCTAGAATGTTGTACATAGGAAATATCTTAAGTCACTGATCAGCTCATGTATGTATTTCTATCAGTGGGGACCAGTTTGTTATCCTCGAGTATTTTGTAGCTACATACAATATTACTTTTAAAAATTATATTTTTTTAAGAACATAAACATGACCAAACGGTAGGGGACAAAATTTCATCTAACCCAGAATCCCGTATTTGACAGCGGACAAAAACAGATGGGTAGGGGAAAGTGTACAATCCCAGGCTCCAACCACTGATGTCTCAAGAACTTTTTATGCTTGAGGTTGTTTCTGTGAACTTAGTAGATTTCAAATGATTTCTCTTCTGTGAAGTTTCCCCATCTCCCCCTGAACCTAGGGGCTAATATTTGCAGCATCCTTATTGTAGGGTGTTATACAGCCTTAACCATATGTTGTCTGAAGAACCATATCCTTTTGTCTAGTTTTTGACACATTTCACCATAAAATCCTTTAAAAGCAAGTTTAGGAAATTTCTTGTATTTTAAGATGATTTTGGAGAGGGGAAACCAGAAAAACTTTCTTCATGATTTTTAATTACAGGTGGATTTATTTTGATACAGGGAGGAGACATTCTGTTAAAATAGCCTGAAATGCTCTCAGCTTTGTCAGTATCACATAAATACGTTTGTATTTTCAGTTCTTGGCTCCAAAAGAAAGTAAAAATGAAACTCTGCCTCCCACAGATGAAGGTGGTGATGTTGATGATTTGGTGAGTACTGTAAAGATATGATGTGGCTTTAGAGTTCAACTGTAACTGAAAGGTACAATGAGAGAGCACGAGTACTTCTTAAAGCAATAGATTAGAGTGCATGGCTTAGAAAATGCTAAAGGAATTGAGTCAGAAAAGAGCCACATGAAATTACTTATTTGCTATCGTAAAAGTTAACCAGGTGTGTAATTTCATGATGGCAAATACTATGTTACTACATAACATAGGTGTTTACATAGGCAAAATATGTCCTCTAGTGTGTTACAAAACAGCCAGTGAGGCTGCTCATTTGATGGTGGATTGTTATAATTTACTATAATAGCATTTAACAAAGCTTGTATTTCTTGATCAGCCATTTGTGTGGGTTGAAAACTAAAATTGTTTAAGAAAATATGTTTTAATCTTCTCAATTAAACTTCTCTATATAGACTTGCTGAAATTCAAGGATTTCAAGAAGGTTTTTAATAAATATTTTAGCCATCTTTTACAGGCTGAGTCATTACAAGTCTGACTCCAAGGCTTAAGCTGATGGTGTAGATGGTTTCAAAGAAGCTTCAATAACAGACAGATTTCTACTTTTAGATTGTACTTTTTAAAATTTATAAATTGCACATATGTTTATAGGAAGATGAAATTTTTAAGTTTGCTTTTGTACTTTAAAGAAGCTTAGTAATAAGCTCTGTGCAATCCATTTATGTTACATGATAAGGATTTCCAAATTTGCTTGTATATTCTAAGTGCTAAACACATGTAATACATAACTTGAATTCATTGCTGCTCCCTTCAAATCTGTTTCTTCTGTTTGCAGTTGGACATGATGTGACTGGGTGATATATGGTGACTATACAACCAAAGTTTTGGAAGAGATCTCCCTGTGAGATGGGGCACAAAAAAAGATGCTAATGAGAAGACAGTACATCCATCTTTATTTTCTCAAATGAGAGCAGAAATCCCAGAAACACTTCCAGTTGATATAAATATCATCTGACTTTTCAAAACTAGAAAAGAAGACTGAAATGACTGAAATGAAGTGTTTGGGAAGTAATAATAGCTTTAAGGCATCTTCTTTTTTTTTTTTTTTTTTTTTTTTAAGAACACTGAATCTAGCTTGTCCTTGGTATTGCTTTGAGCTAAACACTACTCTGGTGCCTGAAATTCTTGTTACATTGCCTGGGAAGGAAGACAGAAATGTCACAGTGAGGTTACCAGGTCATACTGAATCTTTAGTGGAGGTAACCCCTTGGCATTATGGTTACAGAAAGGAAAAAGTCACTATTTTCATGCTTTTAAAGAAACCCCAACCAACCCCAAACAAAAACAAACAACAAACAAACTTGGGGGAGGAGGGGAACAGGAGGAAATTCTAGGCCAGGGACTCACGAAGTAATAGTTTGAAATGCAAAACAGAATCTAAAGCACACAGCAGAGCCACGTGTGCTGATTTTGCCACACTGTACCCAAATCAGTAATTATAGTCATCTCTATATTACAGGTTCTCTATTCTGTCAGCTCAGCAGCAACTTTAAGTCTACCCCTTTCTGTTATACTTTTTCCTGTTTCATGTGCTGGGATTTTTGATTTGTTTAGACTTCTAAGTAGTACAGTTACTGCAGATACACCTGGTGCTAAGGGGAAGAATGAATCGGTTATATCTCTGTTTCAGACACTGCTGATAACTGCTAACACAGAGTAGAAGAATCCATGAAAGCTGTGCACTGACACCTGTGACAGATAACTGATAATAGTTAACACTGGGAACCGGGAGAGCAATCCAAAGTAGTCAAATACTGCTTAGAAAGAGAATACTCAAATTTGACTACAGATGAGAGAAACAATAATGACACCTTCACACATGCTTGTTTGTTACAACCAGATTAATTCCATTATGATAAATGTATAACCATACTGTAAAAAATGGTATTAAGATCATAAAAAAAAGAAAAAAAATCATGATCTGTAATTCCAAAATGTTGTGGAATATCTGCACTTCATACTGACCAACAGCTCCCCTGTGGGAAACAGCAGTTGCTTTTTGTCCCTTCTTCTCTTGACAGCAGCCTGCTCTCCCCTCTCTTGCATCCTGTCCCAGGTGAATTCATTGAAAGGGTTTCTCAAATGCAGATGACTGGGAGTAAGTGATCTTTGCAGATCTTTATAGCATTTTATATTTCTCAACTGTAAATAAGAAATATTTGATCAGTGTTTTGATTGTCTTTTAAGACCAATTTATGGAGTACAGCATGGACTGGTTTGTTTGGGGTTTTTTTTACACTTCATTTTTGTTTGTTTGTTTGTTTAATAAAAATATTTTAAAAATTGTTTTTTGTCGTCTTCAGAACCGTGTTTGCTAAAATCAGGTGACCAGCTATGCAGTACCTAAGAGAAACAATCTAAAGTCCCTTTCCTGGGCCTACAGTATGAACACAGAATATCGAAATTCCTCTACAGAAGCAGAGTGTAATTACTTATGCTATTCTTTACAAACTCTAAATTTCACAACAACCCGATAAAATAATTTTTACCATATTGTAGAGATGATGAGAAAATCCTGGTAAAGACCTCAGATGAGATAGAATTACTTTGCAAATCAAAACAAGGATTAGGGCTTTCTGTTTCTTTTGCACCAGTTGACCACATTTCCAGAGTGTATTGCTTCTGTCAAGCAATAGACATGTAGTTCATGGAGAAGTGCTGCATAGATCTTATTGCTGCCTGTACAGCACAGTATGTACAGGTAGGCTCAGTGTGGTAATTGAGTTGATAGTACTGAAGAGAGGAATGTGAATTTATGACTAAAAACAAGTGAAAGCAAATTCTTAAAAGACAAGTGAAGTGTCTTTCATTCTGCCCAACCTTCTGAGTACCAGTTATCAGAAGCTTCTGATCTGTCTTACTTAGGGTCTATCAAATAGCAGCCTGATTTTGCACTTGTTCTTATTCGATGACTGGAAAAGATCTTACACTTAGTTTAAGCTTATCTTTTCAGTTATAAAGTCTGAGAATACTCATTTCGAATTGCAGTACTGACCAGTCTTCAGAAGCACTAGAGCAGTTAGTTGTCCACTTCAAAAGCAAATATACAGGAAACACCACACAAGAAATAAAGAGTTCAGCCTTTTTTCCTCTTCTTTGGCTGGCCCAGTAGCTGAGCGTACCAGACAACAGCCTCATTGTCATGTCACATCAGCCATATTGTGTGTTGCCTAGTCCACAGGTCCTCTTCCTTCTTCTCTTCCTTAGTTAGGAGTGTGGACTAAAAACCAGTATTTTGCAGTGTGGACATTGGGAGGCGGAAAGTATCCAGAGGTACTATACCAAGAAGTGTAATTAATATGCGAGGGAGCTGGGATCATAGCATGAAACTCTGAATACTCTACAGAAAGATAAAATACTAGTTTTGGAAGTCACAGAGGAAGAATCAGGCTCTTCTGGTGACAATGTATCGTGAATCTGAAGTATCCAGGCCATATCAATTCAGCAAATGAAGGTGGTTGCTCTGTCACTGAATAGTGGGGTCTCCTGACTCTAACACAGTTCTCAAGTTTGGTTGCATTCATTTTTGTATTCAAAAACTCAATCTGTGCTCTTGGACAGTAATAAAAATGCCACAGAAGTAGTGGAAAATAACTTTCAAAACGTTACATAGTTGAAGACTTGTGATTTGTGTGATACTAATCAGCTTGAAATGAATGTCAGGTCAATAATATGGTGTCAACATGTTTGGAGAGTTCTGAAAGTAAGGCTTCATCTCTGTCCTTAGAATGTGGCATGAAAGTATTACACATACCATGAAAACACTTCCAATGTGAGGAAATCTGTTCTGCTGCACTGTGGTCTCTTAGTTGCCAGGGTAGATTTTCATCTTCCTAACTTCCCTGATGTTTTGGTTTTGACAGAATTATCTGTCTGATGTTGGATCAGGGTCTTTGGAATTAGAAAATGAGGAAGGAAGAGCAGTTACTGGAGAATCTATTTCAGTTGTGAATTCTACAAACAGGGGCCATCTTTATATGCTTTGCTTGAATGTGACAGAAGGTAAAGGAGGAGTTCCCTGGTGATCTCGTGGCTTGGGGATAATCTGGGAAGAAGACTTTTGGCTTGCGTTTTGTTAAACTGACAGATACATTGGTAGATATTCCCGCTGTGCTTGTAAGCAACAGAGTGGGTTTAGGTTTGTTCCACCTTGTGAAATGAGCAGTTGACTTTAGCTGTTGATTTGTGACAGAGAAAAACTCATTTCCACCCAACCTTCGGCTTTGTTTCCTTTTCCCTTTTGTCTTCATTCTTCTTCTCTTGCTACCAGGACAGTAATGGAGTGCAGTGCAGGGCAGCACTTAAGAATATCAGATGGGAAAACCTCTGAGTTTTCTTGTCCCTCTTTTAAGATGCAGGTTACAAAGATTATTTAAAAAGCAATATGTTCTAGTACTAGCAGGGGACTGGAGGTCCACCCACACTTGTGTTTCTAAATGCTTTGAAGAACTACTGCATAGAAAAGTACAGTTCTCTCTATAAGCCTCCACCACGTAAAGGTGCTGGTAAATGAAGGCAGCATTTTCTGCAAGAGGTGACTTGTCTTTCTGGGTG
This sequence comes from Chiroxiphia lanceolata, assembly GCF_009829145.1. Classification (NCBI taxonomy): domain Eukaryota; kingdom Metazoa; phylum Chordata; class Aves; order Passeriformes; family Pipridae; genus Chiroxiphia; species Chiroxiphia lanceolata. The sequence continues at coordinate 24,972,993 of NC_045643.1, read as the reverse complement.
GTGGTGTTTATATATATAGGATTTATGTGCACTGTTTTGAAGGCAGCTTTGGGAGAAGTTCTGCACCAGTTTGGACTCTTCTTTTCTTGCAATTACTGAACCTGAAAGTTTTAGAGGATTGGATTACACATACTAAAGAAAATAAAGGAAACCAGAATAGTTTTCTTTTGTAATACTGTCATAATCTAATATGGAGAACTAAAATAGATACATTAAAAAAGATAAGGCTGTGATTTTTAGCCTCTCTTACCTTTTCCAAAGGATGAAAAAACACACTGAACTCTGTATAAAAGTTTGGAATAGAGGCAGAGATACTTTTTGCTATACAAGAAAATTACTTGGAAAACATTTGAACATAGCTTAGCTGAAAGTTTAATCATATTTTTCCATGCAGCAAGTTTTGTTTAAGTGGAAAGGTTATTATCCCACTCTAACCTCCCCCTTTTAGTGTTTTGAAATAGTACTTGCATTTAAAAATATAAAATAACTAAACAGAAACTAGAAAAGCTGTCCCTTCTAGTTTTTATGGATGAGGCATAACCTTAGTGCATCTGTGAGCTGAGTGCCTTATTATAGAACCTTCACTCATCTGACTTTCTCTGCCCATACTTATTGTACTTCAGTGACTCAAGTTGGACAGAAGTTAATCTGCTGCTTCTTCCCAATAACTTTGCGAAGCCAGCATGACTAAGACATAGTAAAATGAAATCTGAGCTTTTTGATGCCTCACCAGTACAAGTCTCAACTGCTGACCATCAAAACAACCTCTTTTACCAGCAACTTGCAGTACTTTTTGCTGTTACCAAATAATGAATTATTTCACACTACTAAAAAGTACTCAAACTCATATATATATATATTTACTGGTGTACTAATTTTTAGGACCGCTCTGTATGCATCAAGTCAAGTGTATGCACTCCTATGAGAATTTGGGAAGTCTATGATGGAATTAGTAGGTTGACCATAGAAATTTATTTACTGTTGCTTTAAATGTATCAAACCAGAGGATTGTTTTTCTTCACAATCTTACTGAGTTCCAACTCTGTCTCATCCTTTCTTCCTATTTTAATGTGCAATAATAGGCAGTAATAACTGTCATTTTCTTTTCCTCCAGAAGGGAGTGAATCTTGAAGCTTTCAAGATATTAACAGAAAACAGAAATACCTCCAGTGTAGGGTATAACTAGAAACATTTTCTATCTGCTGTCTGAGACAATGCATAAAGGGAGAACAAGCCCCTGAGGAGACCAACTGTGGTGCAGATATTTTTGCCTGGAGCACGTGGATCAGACATAATGCTAGGTAAAGGAAGGTAAAAGAGCTGTTAATACCTGACTACTGGAGTTTTACATGGCTTGGATGTATGAGAATTCCTTCTCCAGCCTGCTAATGCAAGTAGTCAAATGATAAAGGTTCTCTCCCCATGGAGTCAGTGCATCCACAATGTGAAGAAATAGCCCCCTGTACTCTGTGACTTTTCACAAGAGTTACAGGAGCTGTATCAGAATGTTTAGGGACCCTTTACTTACTAAAAAAGGAGGAGGTGGCAGGGACAGAATTTTTTTTCTTAGGTCCCAAGCAGGGCAGCACAGAAGGCCCTGATCTGAATGCACTTTTGATGGCTAGCAAACATGGAAAACTTGAGGACACCTGCCCTTGCAGGGACCATATGCATAGCTAAGCTGGTTGGGTTTGCTGCATGTTGTTTGTAAGGGGCCTGTGGCTCTATCAAAAGGGATGATTCAAAAATTTGTGAGATCTTGTGGCCAGGCTTCTTGGGAGATAAAGAAGGTACTCTAGATGAGGTGTGTTCTGTAACAGGTGGAATCCTCAGTGATGTAGTAATAATACTAAATCAACCTGTAAGTTGAACGGAGAAACAGGCTGGGTCCCCTGTAGCTCCATTAAATTTTTTAATTGTCTTATTTCCTAAGAATGTAAGAGAGCTAATCTGGTTCACTAGTGGAGGACAGCAACGGTAGGGTTTTATTCCTAGTTCTGCAGAAGACTCATATGGGGCCACTTACTCATTCTCTCTGCCTCTTGATTATCCTCCCTTTGCAATTGGGGAAAGTTGTTTACTTTTGGTGTCTCACAGGGAAGGCAGTTGAAAGACTTTTGAGGGACTTCAGTTGGATGAGACTTCATATAGAGAGGGTATGTCAGTGCAAAAGTTTTATGGCAAAAGATTTAGGAGGTGGGAGTAAATGAAGAAAAAAGCAAGTTATTGTGATGTTCCCTGGGACACAAGGAGAACATGATCATTAGTCTTGAGGAGAAGTGGAGCAGCGGGAATTCCATTAAGTGTCTCACAGGCAGCAGGAATATGTGAGAGGCAGACATTAAACAGACAAAGATCGAGATATTCTGGAGAAATGGAGGATCAGTTATTCCACTTAATGACTTTGAAAGGCAAGGAGAGGAAACAGATGAGGTTTCAAAGCTTATTATTAAAAAGAACAGCCTTTCTATATCTCTTTCACAGTCCAGAAAGAATGAACTGTTTTACATAATGAACATTTACTTACAGTTCTCCCAGACACACACACACTGACCTACTTAAAAATGCAAATGGTCACAAAGTTCCCTTTGGGCAGCAGTGACAAAATCAATGTGGAAGGAATAGGGTTAGTCCAGTAAGACAATACGTAATTGGGTTGTAGCTTGTCTGCAAGAGATTTCTCTGCAGTCCTCAGGAAATGGGAGCTTTAGCATTTGAATGACTCATAGCTCAAGGTCTACACATGAGATTGTGTATAATCCCTGTTAACTTAAAGCTGATGATGACTCAGAAGTAAGAACTGTGATGAAACAGAGGGCATGTGAAAAAGAATAAACATTAAGAGAGAAAAACCTTTTGCTACCAACAGTTCAGTGTAACTTGAAACACAAGAACAACACATACCCAAGGGGACCACTGGAAATCAAGGGAACATAAAATTATGCATATATTTTACACAGTCAGTGTGTGCTGGAAGGCAGGACCAGCTTTACCTTCTGGACAGTGAAATCTAGTTCTTCACAGAAAAGATGTGGGTAGTTTCGGAGATTTACTGTGGGGTAAAGAGAATTGAAAGACAAATCACAGCTACGTGGAGAAATATATGTTAGGTATTCAAAAAAAATTGTTTCCTTCTCTTAACTGCTGGAGGTTTTGTGCAGGAATTTCCTTGTGATGGAATCTGGCCTCTAGGTTGCCAGTATCTAGTCTTAAAAAATTACTCTGGGCCAGGCTCTAGATGGTTTGAGAGTGGTACAAAAACTGCTCCTACAGGATGAGTGAAACTGAAGAAAATACGCTTCTATGATTCACTCAGTAGCTGCAGAGTGACCAGAATTGTTGGGATGCAATTCTGTATTTTGTTTGGCTTTAAGTAATAGAATAGTTTGAGTTGGGAGGGGCTTTTAAAGGCCACCTAGTCCAAGCACTCTGCCATGTTTCTTTAAAGAAACAATCAACCCCACCTTCCAAATCCTAGAAGAACAAATGCATCTGAAGGTAACTTGCCCGTGTCTGTAGCCTTCATTGTACAAAGATTTTCTGAAATCTCTGGGGATTTCCTGTGTGCTCTCAGAGACAGCATGAAACCAGCCAACGGGGCAGAAGTAGATGTCTTCATTGTACCAGTTTTCCTCTGGATAGCACTGACTGCACAGAGGATACTGAGGCAAAATCACCAGGTGTGCCAAGAACTGGCAGCCTGGTTGCTCAGACAGCTCTGACAATAGGGTGCAGGAAAGCTTGCATGACTGCTGTGAATGCTGTTCCTCTACGCTCTTTTGGGGATTTGTTTGGTACCCAACAAACCAGACATGTCTGTAGAGCACGAATTGCTCCCTGCATGAATTAAAGGCATTAAGGGAATTGAGAGAGGAGAAGGGAAAGATAACGCAAAATATACATGCACAGTTTGGGATTAGATAGTAACTGAAAAAAATAGTGCTTCAAGACAAGGAGGGATGAAATGGAATGGATGAGGATATAATTTAGTATGAGAAGTGAGCAAATCATATCAAGCACATTCCCTTAGGATTCATTTAAACCGACACACCCAGATCCTAAGGAGCAGCACGGTACTGCAGAAAGGAAAAAGAAGAAGTTCTTTCTTGGACTTTCTGTGGCTTTTGGGATTCAGTTGTGTGTCATCAGCTCAAAATGCTATTTGGTAATAGAGAGTTCTTGTAGCTTCTATGCATGGAGCTTGTCCATATTTGTAGTGTATAAACCAGTCTGTATTAATACCCATTAGCTGTTTCTAGGTAACATCCAGGTGTCTTAGAGCTGTAGTTCCTTAATGGAATGCTTTAAGCAATGATTACCCAGGCTTGCACTGCTCGCTGAGGGCATTTACAAAAGAAAAAAGAAGTCACAACATAGGGCTATAGAATTTCTCTAATACACCAAACTTTTCATAAGCAGTCATGCATTCCAGACCAGACAGTTCCGTTGTCTTGTATTTTTTCAGTGGGGTAATTGAAGCCAAATTTGTCACTTCTGCCAGCATTCCTGTAGAATGCTGAAAGGTGCACCTTGAAAGGTGCATCTGGCCTGTCTGTATCAAGGGTGCAGGTATGGGGATCCAGGGTGGGGTATCATGGTTATCCTTCCTGCCTGCCTGTGCAGCCATCCTTGGGAAGCTGCACCTACAGCAAAACAAGACTAACATATAGAAAAAGGTTTATCAAAATGATGATGTAAACAGCCTTCACTCCCTCTGCAATTGTTTTTTCTGAGTTCAAGATGGTGGGAACTTTTTGGTAACCTAGAGTCAGGCTCTCACTTTCTTCATTTCTTTTGGGAAAGGTTGCTTCTGTGGTGATGATGTCTGTGAACATGTCAACACATGTGCACAAGTGACAGATGCTCCCATACAAGCCCACAGTTTCACAGTGGTACAGAACAAACACTGACATCCTCCGAATTAATTTTTGAAATATGAAATAGATGGGTTATGCCCTTCTCCTGTCTTTGCATGCTGTTTTAATTTGGAGCAAGAAGTAGTTAGTGCTTTATGAGGTATCATAGGCTGTGTGTGTATGATTTTTTTTTTTTTACCAGTGCCCTGAGATCATTAACAGGCTCATTTGCTGACCAGCTGACTGTTAGCACTCTAGGATGAAATGTATATGTTATATTTATTATCAGCATTTGGGGATAGTCTCACTCATCTCAAGCTCAGCAGGCCTTTGGGCACGAAATGTATTCACATACTTTGCCTCTCGTGTATAGAACATAAAACAAAGCAATCCCTTCAACTGGGTGATACTTCTCTGTGAGATTTTAAAGGGAAGGCATTGTGTTGAGTGACAGTGGCTTTGCTGATTGGTGTTTGAGCAGCTCCAGAATTTCATGCTTTGTTGTGAAGAGTCAGGGAAATGCTACCACTGTGAACTAGCAGAGGCGTATTGGAAGTGAGCTGGCCTGGCTCTATGTGCTATATGCAGTGTCTTCTCTTTCCTCCCTTACCATTGCCGTGGCTCTGCTCTGTATCTCTTACCTTCAGTGCATTTGGCTTCTTGTACAGCTACTGTCCCACTGCTTTTGCATACGTGTTTGAGAATGCAGAGATCCCAATTTACACTTAGAGGATAATAAGCAAGGAGTGGTTTACAAACTGCCTTAGGCTGAGTGTATGGAGGCTCTTTCTGTAACCATCTCTACCTCACTGGTCAGCAGAAAGCAAAGATGTGATGGTTTCTGGAGAGAGGACCCCACATGAGAGCACTGTAACTTTTCTTTTTCTCTTTTCATGCATGGCATCTTCTCAACGTGTTCCCCTGCCTCCTTCATGTGCCATATGCACGTACAAAGCACTTCTGAACTTGGCTACAGGTGTCTGTCCAGCTTTGCTCTCTTACTCTTACTAGGATGCATCCCTGCCATGTGACAGCTCCCTCCAGTCTGTTTTGCTATTTCTCCAGCGCTGCATGGTAGACCTCTTGCCAGTTTATTTTCTTTAGCGCTAGGGTGCTCCATTGTAGCTTTTCATCTTGTTCCTGCTGTACAACTAATCTCTGTTTTCTGAGGCCAGTGTCAACCTGGTGACCCATAATTGTATCTCCCTCAGTCTTTTTGTGATCACTAGTTCCTGAAAATGATTTTGGGTGATAGGGTGAAAGCAACTTGCATTATGGTGCTGCTATATGAGCAATTCTGGTCTTAAGCAGGTGTATTTAATTCATGTCCAGAACCTTCTACAAATGACGAACCAAGGATTCAGGTTTCCCTGCTGCTGAATTTCTAGCATGTATTAGGGTACAGGGTTTTTTCAGTGAGAATCTGCTAAAAAGATTTCAGAACTTCGTGTGTTTATTAATAACTTAGTGGCACACAGAGTGCTCTAATAGCTTACTTTCATCCTGAGGTTTTCAAAAGAACATTGTGTTGCTCCTATTTTTCAGATGAGTGATTTATATTGCAGAGGGAAATATGAACACAGATAGGTTAGTATTGGTAGAAATATAGGTGTAGGCAAGGCAAGATTGTTTCTATGGAGGATTTTTAAGATGTCCATTTTGTACTGGGACACAGCAGCAAAGGCTGTGCTCTGCCTGCAGATTATCTGTGCATGCTACCGTGTCCCAAGGCTGCATTGATTTCCTTGCAGAATTTACAAAGAAACTGTTCTCCATCCACAGGCCTTGAGGGTAGGTGTCCTCACATGATGTCTGCAAAAATAGGTTAGATCTGAAAAAAATCTAGTGAAGGCAACCTGGTTGTGCTGTTCCCTTACCCCCTTATTGTATATCCTACTCAAGAGGCTAAACCATTTTCTAGCAATAACAGAATTTCAAATTAAAATCCTTCCTCTACCTGATTCCTCTTGGCTGTTAATCTCTAATCTTAGTCTTTACCACTGAAGATGTGCTCTTTTGTATAAGTGTAATATTCACTTGGTGAACAGCTGGAAGCTACATCTATCAGGTGACTGTGAAGCACCAACCTAGGACTGCATTTGCTGGGACACTCTCAGCCTCCTTTGCAGACAACATCCCCTCTGGACCACCAGCTACTTTGCTCTGAGAGCCTCTTTGCTTTGAGGACAGTGTCTGTCTGACTGCACTATAAATAAACAAACCCTGTATTTTGCACTTCAGGAGGGATATGTAGTAGGAAGGCGAAGAGAGTGGACTGAAAAAAAAAAAGACATCATTTTACAGTAAAGGAGAGCTAGACTTTGTCCTGGTTTTGCCACAGATACTCTGCGCCTTACATTCAATGTACTCCTCACTTCCTCACCGTACATGATTGCAGAGTGCCCATTTATCTGTGCAGTGAATAGATCTTCCATCTGAATCATGGTGGAAGTGCTGCATTTACTTAGTGACGGGTCCGCCTCCAGCTGCTCTTTGGAGCTGAACTCTGCTCGCTGGGCTACAGCGAGTCATCCAGCTTTGCACTTTTTTCCATGCAGTTTGTATGAAAAAGGAGTGATTTTTTTAGCTCAAATAAGATCGAGCATAGATGATCTTTTAATGAAGTGATCTTTGTGCCTGATTGTATTAACATCACAGGGAGACAAATGTTCTCGAGCTGCGAAGAGCCCCCTGCAGCTATAATTAGATAATAAAGAGGTTCATATTGATCTGTAGATCAGCATGAGGAAGGAAAGAGTGTCACCCATGTATGCTTTCAAGGCCGAAAGCTGGTGCAGGCTGCAGAGAAGTCAACATAGAATCGTGATCCTAAAGCAAAAGCTTCAGCCATCTTATCTGATACTGGCTCCACCTACTCAGCAAAAAAAGATGGCCTTGAGATGAGCCCATGCCGCTGAGGTTTTTGGGGTCACTGTGTTGCGCGGATGGAGCTGTGTCTGAATTTATACAGTGCAGCTGAGAGAGCACCTGTGCTTAGCTGATCTAGCAATGAGTGATATGGTGGTCTGGTATCCTAAGAAAACTCACTGTGGAACTTTCCTTATTTGTTGGCACCAAGTTGGCTTGTGAAATACTCACTGTTACAAGCAACTGGGGATCTGTAAATTCACAACTTCAGTGCTGTCGTCCAGCACAACTGTTACCCCAACCGTGTCTGTTAGAGGAGGGCAGGCACAGTCCTCAGGTGGGGCTCCAGGCTGGCAGACAAGTCATGTCCTTGCCACAGATCTTTGTGGACTGGCTCTGCACCCTTGAGCTGGGCAAGTCAAATCCAGTGTGGCAGTGATGCTGGTGGCATGTCTTCATGTGTGCAGTACAATTCATTGCTCACCAGTTGCTGACTGATGCCCAGCCAGCAAAGCCAGCAAAGCCAGCAGCAAAGCCAGCTGGCAAAGCCAGCTGCCAGCTGGCAAAGCCAGCAGCAATTGGTGCCTCCTGGCCAAACCCCCCATTTTATGTACTGAGCATGACGTTGTATGGTATGGAATATCCCTTCAGTCAGTTTTGGTCAGCTGTCCTGGCCATGCTTTCTCCTGGCTCCCTGTGCAAATGCTCACTGGCAGAGCATCAGAAACTAAACAGTCCTTGATTTAGGGTAAATGCTACTTAGCAACAACTAAGACATTGGTGTGTTATCAACATTATTCTCATATTAAATCCAAAACACAGCACTGTACCAGCTACTAAGAAAAACATTAACTCTCTCCCAGCTGAAACCAGGACACTGCTGTAGTCCAGTGTGTAGGGGTTCACTATCTCATGCAGCTGCCTGAGATCCTCGCTCCAAATGGAACAAATATATTCCCTTTCAACTAGGCCTTCACTCCCTTGATTGCTTTTTAAAATGTCTAAAAGAACATTTGCAAAACTATTAAAGGAATCTAATAATCTGTTTATGCTTATTTCCATGGGAGCATGCAAGAGGGCTCCAGACAAAATTGCTTCTCTGCAGGAGATTGTTTGTGCACTCTTTGCTATCTGCTGCAGCTTGGCTGATGGAGGAGACAATGCTGGAATGTGTCATCAGAGTTGGTGTTGTTCTCTGCCTGGCAAATCAAAGCATATGAAAAGATTTCAAAGATCTTGTGTGCTACCAGCCATATTTTATGTGCTGGTAGTTAATTGGTGGTACCTGTAATTAGGGCTTATGAGTTCTACTTTTTAGTTTTGCTGTGAGTTTCTAACCCCAGGGGAGGTAGTTTAGGTCAATTGTCCATGCAGAGCTTTGAGCAGGACGTTCACTGTAGTTTTCAGTGCTGCTCAGCACATGCACTCTGTCATTTCTGGTACACCCTTTGCTTCATTCAGTTTCTATGCAAGAGGGACAATGCACTTTCAGTGTTCCTTTGTTTGAAAGCAACTTACTGGGCAGTTCTTGAGCCCTTTGCTAAATTCAACACATCTTTTACAGTTTCTCAGACAGACATCCTTCCCCTTTCTGTGCTTCAGAAGGGACATTTAGCTCAGAGGCCACCTGTGAAGGATGTGTGAAAATGCAGTGTTAAGCACATGAGATGGAAAGGCATGAGAAAAGTGTAATAATTTTGTTGGAGAGGAAGATATTAAAAGATGTACCATATACATGGGTGAGGGGAAAATAGGTCAAGTTAGAGTGGAGCCTCAATCAAAAATTATTATCTCTAGTTCATTCAAGCCTTGATGATGCTTCTGTCTCTTGAACTGCATTCTTATCAGCTGAACTGGACCAAACTGCTCAACTCTAGACCTGAGTGAAATACTCTGAAACGTAACCTATGATTGCAGGTCTCAGACCAAAATCAAAATTCTATGAGCAATGTGTTGTTGCATTTGGTTTATTTTTGCTGGTTTACATAACAATACAGTTTCACTGATTTCAGCAGAGGGATGTTTATTTTTTATATTCTTTTGGATAAAGTTATTCCCTCTGCATATCCAGATGCATACATATATATGAAAATAAGGCAGCTACACTGCAGTAGCTGGTTAGCCAAGAACCAAAAAGCATCAGAGAAGAGTTGGTTTTGTTTTCCCTTCTTCCTCCTCTCACAGCTTCTGAAGGTACAAATGGGAGACTCTCCTGACATTGAGAACTGAGACTGTAATTAACAAGTGTTTAATGTGCCAGTCTAATTAATGTTTCTCTTGACTGTCCATGACAATAGTGCTGTGTAATTGGAGGTATTAATTGATTTATAAAATGAGAGTTAGAAAGTGATTTTTATTACACTTCTACTACATGCCTGTTTGTGGATGAACAGGACAGAAGTATAGTAGAGAATAGCTAATTCAATATGACACTTGTTTTGCAGTGTGGCAGGTTACACCAAGTACCTCTGTAGCACCAGGTCTATACATTGGATAAAAATAACATTGGGGCTTACCTTGAACTGACAGTGGTAAGAAAGAAATTTGAAGCTAAAGTTATACCCACATCCCCATCTTACTTTGTAATGGCCAAATGCTGCAGGGAGCTTGGAATGATGGTTCTGCTTGCGGTATGCTGTAAGACTTTCCTGTTGTTATGAAAGTTGTTTCTTCTAACCTGATTTTTTGGAGGGAGTTATGGCTTTAACATTAAAAGTCAATATGTGAAATGGGCTTAAACCTAAAATGGGGACAAAAAATATCTCTGCCTTTGGAGAGCTGTTTCTTGGTACCTTTCCTGAATGTGCAGTCTTCTGGGGCTGGACAAGAGAGGAAAGACTTTTGGAGAATAAGTAGACTTAAATGTGTGATACTGGGAAGGGATTGAAAGTAAAAGAATTGAAAAACCCCAACCCCCACACAGATCCTTGCTCTCTCTTTTTTTAGAGTGGTCCTTAGCTGAGTTGCAGGTGGAGTCAGAAAATCTGACCCAAATCTTACTTTGAGTGATGGATTCACTCCACAGTGGATGCACACGTCTGTACATATCTGTCACATCAACTGATCTGCAGAGACATGCTGCATTATCTGCTTTCTGAAGATGGCTTAAAATGCACTGGCAGAAGATTAACCTCCTCTTGCCCTTTGGGCTCAGGGGATCACAGTGTTCTGAAGAGATACTTACATGACTCTGACCTAGCTGACTTTTCTGAGATGCCTAGGGCACACCTGCATGCTTCTGTTCTGCATGGTACAGACATACCTTGGGGCAGCTGGGGCTCACCTGAGCAATGACAGCTCCTCGAGTGTTTCTGTTACTCTTCAATAATGTTAATCCTTGAACATCTGCTCTGTCCTAATTTCTCTTCCAATCTTCTCCTGGGAAATATAGGTATGTATGTGGCATCTGTCGTTCACCCTCCTTTGTTTAGATGGAGACAAAGAGTTATTAGTATTTGGAAATGGCCGCTGCATCTGTTGGAAAGTGCCTTCCTACCACTGCCCTTTCAGATCTATTTCTTTCCTTGATTGTTTACCTCTTTTTCTGTAACTGGAAAAGGGGTCTGTTGTTTACTCTACTTGTATGTTAAAAGTTCCTTTCCGTAGCGAACCCTTCTGAAACACTTTAAGAACCAGCTACTGTAGTTTGAAACAAAAGCCCCATATTTTTTGTCTTCTGCTTACTTACTCCTGTTTTACTCTTTGATAGGTTGTTTGTTTTCAATTACTGAACTAAAGACTCAGCAATAAGCAAGAGCCATGCACCCAGAATATAATCACCTTCTCTCTAAGGTGAGAGTGGTGAGACATTGGAACAAGTTGCCCAGGGAAGTTGTGGATGCCCCATCCCTGGAAGTGTTCAAGGCCAGGTTGGGTGGGACTCTGAGCAATCTGGGCTAGTGGAAGGTGTTCCAGATCACGCCAGGGGATTGAAAGTAGATGGCATTTAAGGTTGCTTCCAACCCAAGCCATTCTATGATTATAGAGCAATGATCTCTGTATTGACTTCAACATGTCTAATCCCACCGTTTCCAGCCCCACTCCAGCATGGAAAGTTATGGGAAGTTGCAGCCTGCATCATGCTCAGCTGAGGCTGCTGTTGCAAAGAGGATTCTCCTCTTGTCCTCAGGAGAGAGGCAGTGTTTAATGAGAACAGCTGTCATGCTTCAACATGCTGATGCCTAAGATTGACTGGCAGTCAGTGGGATTGTTGTATTATGGTCGTATTAACTAATCAGTGCTGATAATTGTTATTAATTATTGTCTTGGATCTGAGTATGAAGAAGCCTTAGTTCCTCCATTGTTACTGTTCAAGGTGAAATGCAAGAACTGCTTAACAATGCATAAGTAGGATAAAAATGGAAGAAAAGGCTTTTTTCCCTCTGAAAACAGCAGCACCCTGCAGTGCAAGGTCTCCAAACTACACATGTGAGCTGCGCTGTCTTTGAAGATAGTCTCGTGTCATCTAGCCCTGTTTGCTGCAAAATAAAATGGTCTTTCATGGTGTTTCCTCATAATCCTATTGTGTTCCAACCAGACTTAGTTTACAAGACTGATGATCAGTGCAGACAGAGGGCGAAAAATGAAAAGGACTAATTCCTTCCCGCTGCCTGTGGCCATTTTTCCCTGCAGTACACTGACAACATCTTTTGCATTTAAATGGTTATGCATTAGGGATTTCCTCTTTTTCCTTCTTTGGAAAGTGGTTCTGGAGTCTAGGATTTCTCACAGTAGAAAGTCCTTTGATTGGGTTCGTCTTGTTGTACTTAAGGAACCTTATGGGTCCCTTCCAGCTCAGGATGTTCTATGGTTCTGTCTCTCATGCCCTCTCTTTGCTCCTGACTAAGTCAGGACACACAGTCTATGTCTGGTTTCTGAGTCTTTCCTTGAGATTCCCACAGGAAAATTTAATTTGCCACCACTTTCTGAGCAACTGGTGGTGCTTTTTGTCATTCTTTGAATGATGAACATGGGAATCGTTGGAAGAGTTTGGGTCCCCATTACATTTCCAAAATCCTGCTTTGTTAGGACTGGTTACAACTATTCCAAGGAGAACAGAAACTCAAGAGCAATATTTAACCCATTCATTATAGCTTGGAGAGTCTGGACAAAGGACAGAAAGGGCCAAAGCCTCCTTAATTTCCTCAGCAGTTCATGTCCTTTACTGAGACTGCGCCTTCCACTGATGTTGAGAGGAGAGAAAGAAAGGGGAGAGAGAAGGAGATCAAACAAGAAATTAAAATTGCTAGGCCCCAGCTCCCAGTGTTACATCAAAAGATTAATGCACCATGGTGGGGATGCTTTGAACTCCATGATATGCTCTGCTGCCTCTGTTCTGGGCCTGTTCGAAGCGGTCTGTTCTGCCAGTTCAGGCAATGATGCTGTTAGATTTATTGAGGACTTTGGCAATTAATTGCCTTCAGACCTGAGAAGGGCCTCATTGTTGTCCGTCAGAGTTTTAATTAATCAAAGCGGCAGATGGGTAGTATCAGCCTCAAATGCTGGTGTAATTAACTCATTCATTATCATGTTCTCTTGCTTTGTGATGGTTTATAAAGGACATCTTTAATCTAGCTGTCATCATGCTGTCCCCATAGTAGGAGTTAAATGATTTTCATCAGTCTTTACCATAATTACCCCATATCCAGGATACTATTAGGGAAAATGCTAATTTTCCCCAATAAATATGAAGACCCTCCTTGGCTTCAGATAGGTGAGTGGAGTTTGATCAGCAAAGATGAGTAGGGCTTGTGAAATTAGTGATCCCTTTGAAAGTCTCTGGAATTTCTTTGCGACTCACCCAGTGCCTCCAGAGACATACTGTCCTGAACCATCTGGTCTCCTTGTTTGCACTGTGTTAAGACAGAAATGCAGTCAAATGTTGCATGTTTCACAGACCAAAACAGCCTTTTTACCTTGTAGAAATAAAAAAACCACACCTTTTTAGGCACTCCAAACTTGCTGTGCAAATTGCTTCAGGAGGGTTTTGCTCTCAGCTAAGTCCTTGCTGGAGTATTTTGCCAGTTTGGGAGGAGTTTCCTGGGACTTTCTGCATATACCCTACCTAAGTCGTTTGAGACATGTCCTCCATCATGAACGGATGCTCAGGAAATGCTCCCAGGATTGTCTTGGTAAGTTGTTAGCACAGCTTTTGACATGCTTTTGGCCCAGGCTGTCTCCATGAGAGTAGCCAGCAAGGCTCAGGAGTTAACACAGATCAGAAGCAATACACAGTTTGGATGCAGCCACCCTTTGGACTTTTTTGCCCTGAGGAAAAAGAGTTTGGACATGGCTGAGTCTGTACCAGTTGGCATCAGCACCAGAAAAAGGTCCTGAGCGCACTGAGCATACTAGGATACGTGTTGCCATAGATACTTATCATGCATTAAATTAAGAATTTGAAGTAGAACCAGAAGCAAAAGAACAAAGAACTTAAATCCTATGTTTCTCAAATGTGACCAATACTCCTCCTGAATCATCATGTGATGCCTGGGAGGATTTCTCACTGCCTTGTGACAGCAGCTGCTTCAGGAACTTTAGAGTGACCTGTACAAGTGCTCATATCCAAATAGCTGCTTGCAGCCTAATACGGGTGCTGGCAAGCTGCCTTTGCTCCCAAATGGTATTTCCAAGATTGCCTGAAAGGGATGTGAAAGCAAGGACTTTGGCTTACTGAGGAAACCTTTTGTCCTGGATGCTCTTCCTGAGAAGAAGTGGAGGGAAGGTCGCAGTTTTATCTCAACTGTTGTCCCTTTATATGAGGATGGGGGCAACCTCTCTATGGCACTGCCCATCCCAGCTGTGAAGCCAGTGCTTCTCCCCAGCACTGAGGCCATCCTACATTCACCTTTAGCGTGGTGTCAAGAAGGCAAAGGGGTTACCTCTCTGACTGTTGTGTGAAGACTTTACTGCTGCCTGCATGGTTGCTTTCAAAACATTTGTTAGGAACACAAAACGCGTTAAAATTAAGACCAAAATCCTTGGCCAAACCAATACTGTGGCTTTATTAATCAAAAGGTTTGGGAAAAGAACAGCTTGGCTGTTCTTAATTAAGGTTGTCTTTCCCTGGCAGATTAATTACCCAGAATTCATTGCAAATTCCTGGCACTGTGAATGTTATTGATCCAGTCAGGCTGCTAGTTTGTGCTTGCAGGGATCTGTCTGTGATCCTCCCTCTAAGGGAATTCGAGGAGTGAGGGAAGGAGGGAGCTGGCTGCTAGTTATTAATAGAATTTGGAGCAGGTTTTTTCCCCCTAGCTGATTAAATCAAAATGCTAGACAGTTGCATAATCTCGTGCATCTCAGTAACAGCAGCAAATACCACCACCATCACATGCCAGAGAAGAGTGTGGAAGAAGTGTGAAGACAGATGCCAAAGGCAACAGTGGATTTTTTTTTTCTGGAGTAGTAAAGTAATGGGATTATTTTACGCATATTCAGAAACAGTGTGCTTAGAATGTGCTGTGAATGTTTCCAATGCCTCCTGGGCTGTAGTTTTAGTGTAACCTGATGGGTTCAAATCAAGTCCACCGCAAGGAACATGATTGCTGGTCCCCTTTGATGGTGTCCATGTGCAGTATTAGGAATGATCCCACCATAGCTGCTGGTGCTTGTGTGCACAGGCCCAGTGGCCACTTGCTGGGGGGGAACTGAAGCCAGTGACATCTGCCCCTGCCCTGCAGAAGAACAGCATGTCTTGGCTTTCCTGAAGGGGACTCTGAGACAGGCTGCAGGTCAAGTGATGGGGAGAGGAGCACTACTCTTTGGGTAGCTGAGAAAAGCAGTCCAAGGAATGTCTGCTGGGAGCAGAGCTCTCCCCGAAAACATCAGTTGCTTGTTGTGTGAGATCATGAGTGATTTCCTTTCTTAGATCTGTTACTTTGGAAAATAGAACGGGCACCAACAACTTTGACTTGTTGAGTCTCTGATCTCCAATCTTGCAAATAGTATTTTAAAGCCTCAACACACTTCTGTGTGCCTCTTCTTGTTTGCTTTGGCTATCAGGCAAATGCCTTAGTTAAACATTTTCAGGCATGCTTTCTAATCCAGGGGCTATCCTTTAGCATGAGATTCTGCTTTCCATCAGGCCAGTTGTTGGCTATGGTGGCTGTACTCACTCCATTTTGCCTGTGTACTTAGCCTCTTTCTACCTTCCCTTTTCTGTTTTCTCAGGATTTTTCTCCCTTCTACTGCAGTCTTTAAACAAGAAAACAAACAATTCCCCAAAGCTCTGAAAGATGCTTCTGTTACAAGACATGCTGTAATGATGAGAGTCACAAATGGTGACAGGCATAGGACTAAGCTGCCTTGCTTAGAGAACAGCTCTTTGCCAGGCTTCGTCCACAGCCTTGCAGAATTTGCTGTTTAAAAACCGCTGGGTTTCCCCTGAGAGTTTAGAAATTCAGGCTTGAATTTTTAGGAGTAACAGTAATTTTAAGGCCCTAAATTGGTCTAAAGTGGTTTTTTTTTTATTTCCAGGAAAAGTTGAACAGTATTTTATTCCATGCTTTTTGCAAATTCAGAATAGAAGTTAAGAATAGGAGACATTGCAAGCAACAGATGTATCAAGCTATAGACCATAAGCATAATTAACTGCAGGGAAAAGAGGTTTGGTAGTTGAAGTCTTATACTGACTGTGGATGGTAGAACTTCACAAGTTCCTTAGGTTCCTTCTCTCTTTTTCAGTAACATAAGCAAAGAAACAAATGCTTTGGGGACCTCATCTCGTATCAGCCTGAGAAGCCTAACCTGCTCCCCCCGATTAAAAAAGTCAGGGGAAAGATGACTGATGGGACTGCTGGATACCCAGTATGTGCCAAAGAGGGGCAGGTGCTTTATTCCTAACTTTTGAGATAGGTGTCAATTTAAAATTGAGACAGTGGAGGCCAGTCAAGCATCTCAAATCATACTAGACAGCTGTGTAGGCAGTTTGGTGCTGAATACAATCAGGATGAATAATTCCTAGGAGGCACCTATTTTTCTCTGATGATTACTAAGGCAGCTTAGAATGTGACAAGTGGCCTTTACATGTATAAATTTGGGTGAGCTGTAGCTGTGGATGCCCACGTTGAATACAAAGGCAGATTGAAATAGGTGGTCTTAAGTATTGCTCAGCTCATAGAAGTGGTTACTGGAGATTGAGGACAGACACAGCTTCCAGGGTCACTCCATATGCTGTGAACACAGACGACTCCAGATCTGGCATCTTTTACTACCAAGAAACCTTATCTGAATTGAAAAGACAAACATATGGATTGCATGTGAAAGTGGGACTCTAGTGAAATGATTTAGCCTCCCTGTACTCCAGTTATAGCGTCGAAAATGATCCATTACAGTCTGACCTGAGACAGCTCCAAAGTTTGATAAGGCTTTAGTGGTGCAATAAAATTGACAGCATTCACAAATTAGAGAAGGCTGTGGGCATTAAAAAAGTATATAAAATAAGTGAGTTTATGGATGTCTGTTGTTATTTAGTGCATTAAATAACCAGGGCACTGTTTATATTAAGTAATCAGTGCTTGTTGCTCCCAGCTAAACTCGAAATGAGAGTGAGTGGAATACTTATTCTCTCTAAGGGGTGCAACTCCATGACTGTGTCTAGCCTGGATGCATGGGTCTACTGCTGACTATTTTTGGGGATGTGAGGCTTTGTTTATAGATATGTAAGTAACTGATCTTGGTAATGAACTCACAACGGTTGAGCTAATCTACCATAACTGCCTGTGAACAGGCTCTTTTCCCCTGTAGATGCAGGGCAACTACATTTCCACTTCAGCTGATGCCAGTTCGTGGGGCAGTGGGACAATGCATGCCAGCAGCCATCTCAGTGTAGCTGCTGCACACCCCTGGGTTTGCCCTGCACCAGCTCTGTGTGTGTCCATAGCAGTGTGAGTACCATCTCGCACAGGCATGTATCTACACCCATAAGCATGACTGGATGTAGGTGTGCAGATTCACACAAATTTTGTTGCAAAGATGATGCTTTAAGATTAATGGCTATTAGTTCATTGGAAGATGAGGGGGTTTTTTGGTAGTGGGTGGTAAAAATAGTAATTTTTACAAATCTTGCAGTAAGACTGACTCAGTTGACCTTGCAGAGTCAATCCACTAACTGCTCTCCTGTGCTTTTGCTTCTGGATTGCAAAACCAGAAAAGTACTGAGTCCTGAGGAGCTGGGAGTGCAAAATGTCCCAAGGGCACAATCCTGATCTTATGTGCCCACTCAAGCCTGAGGAAAAATCCTGCTGATTTCAGTCAGGTTTATGTCAGCCCCTTAGGTGTTCTCATTCAAAATTAATTAACTAGTTGTCTGATAGATTTACTTTACATTGGGATTTTTATCACTGTAATTGCAGACAGTTGTTGGACATTTTTTTCAGGTACTGGATCCTCTGGCCATTGAGCAGACAGCTGTTGTACAGCCTCTAGAAGTGGCCATTTCTGAATGGGAGACACTGGTTCACTGCTTGAAATTCTCAAACCACATTATTTTCTCTTTAAGATTCAGGTAAATACATTCCCCATTCAGATACACCTACATTCATTGTGGCTTAGGTTTTGAAATTTCCACCCATTTCTAAAGCAAGATAGTTTCATGTTTCCAGCGGTGAAAACATCTTCCTGCCACCACCTTGCCTCAAATGCTGTTTACTCTAGAGTCTGTGATTTTTGCAATTCTGCTGTAAACTTTGCAGCTTGGGCTCAGATCCCAATGTTTTGCCAACACTCCTGTCTGTGTGTGAGAGAATCCAGGCTGCAATATCACTCAAACCTTCCTGTGTAACAGACTACCTTACATTTCTGAAGAGTAACCCAGTGTTTCAGCCTTCCCGTTTTCCCAAAATCCACTGAGCTGGCGAAGACCACATTGTCTTATTACTGTTAAAATTCTGCAGAACCCTGGCTGGCTGGTGTTGGAAATTACTTTGGGTCTGAGCATGTGCAGGCAACATGATGGCTTTTAGGAATGTAGCTGTGTGCACAGAATAAAACTAGCCCTTGGAGGCCGCCTTGAATTAGGAACAATACGTTTCGTTAGAAATAATTGGGTTAGAGGTAAGTTAATGTGTGCAGTAATTTGTGTTTTCCTAGCCTGGGTGATGCAGCTTTTTGTTAATCAGGGGCTATGATCTAGCAAGAAGGTTGGTTGTCAGGCTGCAGTCTGTGAAAGACCCAGTATTCGTACTGGACTCATGGAAAGATTGGTTGGAGAGGACTTGATGAAGTCCAGTTCTGTCCATGTTTCATGGCTCCTTGCTCCCTTCCCTGAGGATCCTCTAGGGCCTGTCTTGTCTTCTTTATTCCAAACCATCAGTGTTACTGCTGCAGTAATCAATATTTGCCACCAGCCTCTTCACACCACATATTTTCCTTCTCTCTGCCAGTCCTATCCCTTCTCCCACTGCCAAATCCCCTCTCCTTGTTTTTTGTCATCCATTTCTGATTAGCACGGCTGTTTCTCTCTGAGCAGCTCCTTGTCCTATGCATTTTATTTTTTCTATTTGTTCCCTTCTCCCTTTCTGTCTCTCTGTGTATTTCAATACACTTATTTGAATAGATCTATATTAAAACAACAAAAAAGAAGGGAAGGGAAGGTTCTGGAAGGGAAGGTTCTGGAAGGGAAGGTTCTGGAAGGGAAGGTAAGGTTCTGGAAGGGAAGGTTCTGGAAGGGAAGGGAAGGTTCTGGAAGGGAAGGTTCTGGAAGGGAAGGTAAGGTTCTGGAAGGGAAGGTTCTGGAAGGGAAGGGAAGGTTCTGGAAGGGAAGGGAAGAAAAAGAAGAAAAGAAAAGAAAAGAAAAGAAAAGAAAAGAAAAGAAAAGAAAAGAAAAGAAAAGAAAAGAAAAGAAAAGAAAAGAAAAGAAAAGAAAAGAAAAGAAAAGAAAAGAAAAGAAAAGAAAAGAAAAGAAAAGAAAAGAAAAGAAAAGAAAAGGACTTAACCAGTTTCCAGGGGAAGGATGAGGAACAGACTCTACCTGTCTTCCAGAGCAGGATCCTCACATGTGCAAACATGGAAAATTCTCTTATGCTTCAGCATAAGTAGTGTTCAGAGCTCCTTGTGACTGTCTTTGGCTGATAAGCACTGCCCTTGCTTTCCTCCTGAGACAGGTAGGCTGTGTGGTTTATTGCACTAGGAGTTGCACCTTGAAAAGTGATGCTCTAGGCATTCAGTGGGCACTACAGAAGCAAGGGGCAGCCTCAGAAGATGTCCTGGGGCAGAGGTTGCTGTCATGTGCCAAGCATTCAGGAGAGGAGTTCCAGATCTAGCCTAGCTCTTTACCATCACCTTTGGTATTGCATCCACTGTCCTCCCTTTCTTTGTGCATGCTTGCTCTGAGCATTCCCTGTCTGGAGTTCACGTAGCAATTTGTAGAATATAAAGCCCTGAGGAAAGGACTTACTCCAGCACTGCTTAGACAGATGTCCACTGTTGAGGGCAGTTCTGTACCGTCCCTGGGAAGGACCTAGCACACCAGAGTGGGTATTCTGAAAATAGCAGCACTTTTTCAGTGCTTGCCTGTACTTACCATGGTTGCCTCAAGCTTCTCTTTTGCACAAAGGGGAGGCACTACACAAGAACCTTAGAGTGATGTTTGCTAAATGATTTTTGTTGTTTAATGCCATAAACAAGTGATAAGTCAAAGTGATAACACATTGAGCTATGGCATTTTGTTCAAATCTCCTTACGTGAATTCTTGGCCTCTGATGTGTAGACAGAAGATGAAAGCTTACTGTATAAGGCCCTGTGTGAATTGTGACCAGAAAGAAAGAATTTTTATTGCAGTAAACAAACAAGAAAGGAGGTAAATTTCACAGTGTGTTAAAAGTTAACAGAGGAGAGAAAAAGATTAACAAGAGTCATTCATTTGCTTTTTTTATTATGTATATTTTCATTAGAAAACAACCTTGAACACCCAGGAATAGTTTTCTAATAAACGTAAGCTCATGAAGAGCACTTGGAAGTTTCCATTCTGGGTTCAGGAGAATGACGGGACAGTAACACAGTTGACATGGTCATTCCTCTTAGTCAACCCCTCCCTTGTGGCTGATCTTTTCTTACATTGCAGCTTTCCCTTCCCCATGCTTCCTGCCCTGGACAAAACCACCCCCTCCCTCCCAACCCCACAGACATCTCTGTAGAAGTCTCAAAGAGAGTATTTCTGCATGGACACACCATTGATTCAACCCTCAGTGAACAGAGTGATTTCTTCCAGGCCTGAATGAGGACCCCAGCAACAGACCTTGAGGATCCATGCTTCCTCTCCTGGGCAGACCCTGTAGTAGTGAAGGAGTCCTTAGGAGTGATTTTAAAGGCAAGTTACATGTAGAGATGCAAAATTAGCCTAACTGGGACTCTACCCACTGGAGATGAAGATCCAGAGAAGTGTTCTTGCCCTCCCTGCTACCTCTGTTCTTACGCTCAGCCTCTCAGGGGCAAAAGTCCTGAAGGGGTTGTGCATAGCTATGGGCTGGTTGTGCTTCTGGAATGAGGAAGATTTCCCCACCAAGCCTGGCCTGCATTGCCTACAAAGGGTTTGTTTGTAGTTGAGAGCTGGCATGTATGAGCTAAAAACACGAGGGACAAGGCCATTTTGATTTGCTACCAAATAAATCTGTCAAAGATTCCTGCTCCTCTATCATCAGAGCAGACCTCACCCAGGTTTACCACCATCTACAAGTGATTTGTCCTTACCATGTTTTTGGCTCAGGTACATCATCCACTGTAGTTACCCTGAGGCTAAGAAACAAAAGATTCCCCATACCATTATCCCACAGCTCGATAGCTTGAAAGTGGTTGCTCTTCTGGTTGCTCTTCTGGATCAAGAAGCAAAACTCCATGAAGAGGGTTGTGCTGGCCACATCATTATAGAGGGATGTGAGGAAGGTTTGTGTGCCTGTTAGCAAGGAGTAGAAGGGCTGTCCACACTCCCATCTTGGAGAGATGTTTTACCATTTAGTAGCAATGATCACCCCTTTCCAATGGAAAGCAAAGGTTATGGAGTAGTGGGTGAAAGGGGAGGGGGAATATAATCTCATAAGAACATAGGTACTGAGATTAGCTGATCAGAGAACATCAATTTTTGTCTCTCTAGCTGGAAAAGAAGATCAGGTGGGTTAGAATAGAAGTCTGTTCTTCCTTATAGGAAAAAGAACCTCAGTAAAATGTCTTGGAAGAACTCCAAGAGAAGAGTGCTAGGCTGGATTTTAAAGAAAAGCTGTCCTGTGATGAAGGACAAAGAGCAGAGTAGCTCTCTGACCAGCTTGAGCTGTGAAAGAATGAGACAGGTCACTTGCAGGGGCACAGCGAGCATGTGCAATTTTTGTGTTTATTAATAACAAAACCTACATAAGCTGACAGATGCTGCCCAACAGTGACTTGCTGACAACAGGCAAGTTGCCATAGAGGGAGGCAACTGTAGGCAAACAGCCTGATGCTGGCTATCCCATCCAGAGGGGAGCTGTGGTCCTCTGCAGACGACTACACTCTAGGAAGGCTTCTTGAGCAGACTTATCACTCAGACTTTCTTTGAGCAATCAGGCAACTGAAAGTGATGTCCTAATTCTGTTTGGTAAAGCACACCTTGATGCGTAATGTAACATATAAAGGAGCATCTCCCCTTAGTACCTCTTCTCTACTGTTATTTAATTCTTTAACACTTGGTTATCAGAACTCTCTTTTTTAATTTTCTCTTTTTTTTTTTCTTTTCCCCACCTTTTTTCTTTTTCTTTTTTTCTTTTTCTTTTTCTTCTTTTTTTTCTTTTTCTTTCCCAAGATGCTTGGGAAAAAAAGGGTTATTAATAAAAAAATTAAAAATACGGGAAAAAAGTCCTGACAATGTGGCTTGGAAAAGAATTTCTGTCTGAGTTCTTGCCCCACTCAGAAATCCATCTCTTCTCAAACAGTTGTGGTGGCGGATGCTCGTGCTTTTGCATCATTGTGCTTTTTTGAGTATGGCTCAGATAAGTTTGAGGGGTCTTCAGTTTGTTTCCCACTGCTGGAGCTGAGCATCTGTTTTCCACATACTTCTGCCTTAATTAAATGCTATACAATAGTGAGCATGATCCAAAGATAGGCCAGAAGTCACGTGAAAGCATTTCCCTCTTCTGTTTTCTCTTTGCCTGAAGTCAAATCATATGTCGCATTTTCCACACGGCAACTCCCTAGCTCCTGTCGGACTTATTCAGTACAGTTAAGTATTCTTTCAGGTTTATTTAGGAGTTTTTTTCTCTTCTTTATCTTTTCAGGATAACATTTATAAATATATACATGTATGTTTACATGTATTTTATCTTGAAATTCCAGTTCTGGAAGAGAAAACATCATTCTTTCATCAAAGGAGAAATTCACCCACTGACCTGGAGGTAATCTGAATAATGAACTAGGATAGTTTTTGATGTTTGTGTAAACAGCACAGGATTGTCAGTTTCTGTTCTCCTTGTATCCAGCATTAGAGACAGGAGATCAAAGACTGCCTTCAGTAACTGCAGCATGTCAGACTTGCATTATTGAGGGAGATAGTCCTAGAGCCATCGATTCACTGCTGCTGAATGGGGGAAATCAATCAGTGTTTTCACCATCTCCTTCAACATGTAAGAAGAGGTGGAGGTCAATGCCATAAGCTCCTACACTTGTTTCCCCTCTCACTTATTCAAATAAATCACTATTCATCAATGAAATGATTTTGCCTGTCTGGAAACATGAAGGATGTCGAAGACTTTAAAACTAGTGTGTGAGGAATTCTGTGTCTGCTCAGGAAATCTTCAGGGCTGGAGTCTAGGGACAGCAGAGGGGATGAGGCATCTATTGGCTCAGGAATGGGAAGGAGCAGTCACAGGTAAGGTGACAGCGGAGATTAGGATACTCAGCCAGTAGTCACTAAGGCAATTGCACTGCTGACTGTTCCCCTACAAGTGCTTGCCCATCATACAATAGTAAGAGGAAGGAATAGGTCTTTCTGACTGTGCATTCTCACAAGGAGATGTGCAGGAATCCTGGCAGATGAACCACAGGTTGGAAGCGCTAATGGTGCAGCCTCCTCCTACACTGAAGAGTAGTAGTGCTTTGATTAGTTTGCTTTAGTTTCCTCTTGAGGAAAACAAAGAGAGGATGCTTGAATGACTGACCACAACATGTGGGCAGAGGATGGTCTTCAGGACTGGAAAGTCTTCAAAGTTGTCTTCCAGCTATGGGCATTGGCTATGATGTTTTACTGCTGCCGGATCAAGGCCTTTGAGAAGAGTCAGGGACCTGGCAGCATAAGCAGTATTTTCCTGCCTCCCTGAGTAAAAACAGGACAGCCAACACTTCTCCCAACTAAAATCTATGCTGCTGACTTGCTCTTTCCTTGGGTCATCCATCATAGTAAGCTAAGACATGGAGCTCTTCAGCACCTTGCTTGGGAAACCACAAAAGGGAACACATCTGATTTACTTCAAAAGCAGCCCATCATTTCTTACATTTTAAATTAGAAACCAAGTGTTAGCTGGGTATATGGGTTTTGCTAGCATTATTGTGGTTTTTTTGTGGCAACCAATTAACAGCAGGCACTGAGACTGGCAATGAAAATACATACTAAAGAGGACTGACTGATGCTTATAGAGTTTGACTTATTGATACAAACTCTTAATGGTCCCTGTGTTCTCTGATGACCCTTGGGTTAGTGCACATGCTTGATCCATTGCAAGCACAGAGGAAGAGGGTTTGAACTTGGCAGTGAGTATTTACCAAGAGACAGGATGGCAAGAACAGAAGAGCTGTGGGAGCTGGAGGCCAGCACTGATGTTTCAGTAGTCAAGAACAGCATTGGCAACTGACACAGAGCAAAACACCTCTGAAGAGCATAACCAGAAAAGAATTACCAGAAAGAACTGTCAAAGCTGACAGAAAATCAGGGGACTGGCAGAAATCACAAGATTGAGCAGGACCATACACACACGTTTTCTGATGAAGGCTGAACACACTGACCATCCCCAAACAATGTCAGAGGACCACAAAACCCAGGAACTGAAGGGTCTCCACAGTGATAGGACCTGGAATTTTCTCCACTGGGAGAAACAGCTGCCAAACTCTGCAAGCTTTGTTTGTCAGTGGAAGGCGATCTGACAGCTTTGTAAAAAAATACAGGGAATGTCTCTTCAGGGACCCATCAGACAAGACTAGAGGAAAGACATGGGGAAGAAGAGATGCCTTCTGTAGCATAGCTCTGCCCCATCTCTTCTGTCAGCTAGAATCCCCCAACACACAACTTATTTTTCATGTCTCGGGAGTATACTGTCTCTGTTTGCACCTTTGAAACTCCTGCATAGTAGCACAAAGGGGATGGCACAAGGAGATCGTGGGAGATGAGAGAACTGTGCTATGGAAGGAAGAGATCCTCATCAGTGTTTCTTCCATCAATACTTTGGGGAGAAAAGAAAAAGAGAATTCAAAACCCCAGCCCCCACACTAAATTTGCACTTGTTCTCTCAGATTGGCAGCCTAGAAGTTCATAAACTCAGAAGTACCTTGTTCTGGAGTAAACTGTTCTGAAACAGTTTCCAATGGCTTCCCCAAGTTTGCTTTGCTGGTGGCAGCCCTTCGGCTCCGTGCTGGCACGTGTATGAAGCTCTCTGAACAAGTTTTGACCTTCCATTAGCCCCTCTGCCCATCAAGCCAGCTAATGACATGCTTTGTATTGCACAGAACACATACAATTGACAAGTTCATAGTGTTGTTTAAATATTAAACAGTCTAGACAGGCTTTTGAGTCTTATGCCACTATGACAAGGCTCAGACCACACCCATCTCTGAAATTGGGCTGCGGGATCATTTGCACAGTAAGACAGACAAAAAGACTTGTATACATTGCCATGCAACAGAATAGACCCCAAACCGCCAGCCCTAAGTGGAAAGTTTATTTCTAAGCACAATATATGGAAAAAACCAAACCAACAAACCCCACAGATATAGAAAACGTTGTAGCAAATCCCTGGTCAAGTAGGACTTCATGTCTGTCACTACCCTGCACCTCACAGCCGCTTAAAATGTCATGCAATGGAGGAGAGGGCACTTGGACGACACCCTCTGCTTCGGATCAAGGAGGATCTCCAAGCAGGAGAAGGCCGATGGAACTCCTGCTGAGTGATTCAGACTGTAACCAGCAAAAGGGCAGCGCTGCTCACCCCCACCACACGCCTCGTGACTACCGGTGGTAGACTTAGCACTTCAACAGGCTTTACCAACGTGGGTTCTCACAACATCCCTGTGAGGTAGGTACGTATTGTTATTCCCCCGTTGCGTGGAGGGGGGACTGAGCCAAACAGCCCAAGGCTACAGAGTCAGTGGCAGAGCTGGAGTGAGAGTATGCAGAGTCCTCTGTGCTCAGAGTACCAGATCACACCACTCTTTCACAGCAAGTTGTGCTTCTGACCTCATAAACTTTTAGCCATTAGCCAAATTAAAGGAATTTGACTTCTCCATATTAAATGAGTGGAGGGCAGGGAGGGAAACAACATCATGGGTTACAGTTGTCCCTTTATCTGCATATGCTTTCCCCTTCCCAAAACCACCATAATTACTCATCTCTCAGAATGGGGACAGCTTCCAGAACAGTTATAGGGGTGAAAGGTTGCTGTGTTTGCTTGCTTTGGCCAGGTTTCTCTCTACTGTGGATCAGAAGCAGTTCTTCCAGAGACTGTTCGTTGCAACACTTTCCTTCTGGGGATAGCTACTTTCAGAAAAGACTGGAACTGCCCCTTCCCTTTCCCTCTGCCCACCAACACCCCCTCCTCCTCTCCACCAAGAGCACTCTTTGGTAGATAGTAAATCTAGTCAGATAAAGGTACAGTGGCCTCAGAAACCAAGTTTCACATGGGTCCTCAGTAAGTCAGCTTTTCTGAATGGTGTTTCACCTCCCACACTCTCTACCACAGAAGTACCTGTTCTGTTGCATCCAGATATTTAAAGGGACACTGTCAAGTAATTGAGGTGAAAAATATGGCCTTGCCTTAAGATGTTAACCTCCATCTTCAACGTTGCAGAATGGCTGGTGCGCTCAAACCCAGGAGCTGAAGTCTGACACCTTCTCTGGTTCAGAAACACCTGACCTATGACAGCCTGGGTGCCAAAGGACCTGGTAGCCCATGTTTGCCCTGTCTCCAATAGAAGCTGTGAGAGGTGCTGGTATGATATGGAGGGCAGTTGAATGCAGCCATCGTGCAACGTTACTCGGCACTGCTGCTAAATGGATGCAGTTTGGCTGAAGTGCTTATCTTGATTTTGGGGGGAGCTGGGTTCAGGCTTGATCACCACAGGTTCATTGTTTTAGGACTGCTGAGCTGTTGCTCCTCAATCAGCTAATTTATGTATTTTTAAGTTTCTTGCTCTTATGCTTCCTTCATGGCAGATGCAAAATAGCTAAACACCACAGAGTTGGGACATACCCTCCACAGAGCCAGGACATTCAGTAGGAAATCAGCAATATGGATTTCCTCCTGTTGCAGAAGAAAGGGGGGGAGGAGAGGGATAGGTATGATGAAAGGAATGGAGTGAGTGGAGAGAACCATACGTGCCCAAATGGAAAAGGACAAAATCGGTAGGGAAAGAAATTTTATTTTCAAGCTTGTAAGAGAATATTACAAACAATGGAGAGTAAAAAAAGCCCAAACCCTAAAAACTATTAAAAAGTACTTGACAGTGTCCCTTTAATATCCACAAATGATTCAGCCATTGTGCATTAAAAGAGAATGTTCCTGAAGAGCAAACGGTACCTTCGAGGATATATCCCAGAGAAGGAGACTTATTAGAAGTGTTACACAGTCAATCAGCAACTGTGCTCCCTCTTCAGACTAACTCTCTTTTGGATGATTGAATGGAATAGACTCTGTAATAAACTAACAGACTGGATGTGAAAGGATCAGCCTACAAGACTGAGTGAGACTGTTGCAAATTGAGCAGCAGGGATACAGACACCAAAAAAAAAAAAAAAAAGTACATCTCTAATGCATGAGTGTCTGAATTGGTAAGGGAGCAGACACCCACAGAGGATCGGTCATCTTTTTGTGATTGGAGTAAAATGGAAGGAAATTAACCTGGAATGTCTGCATGGAAAATGATGTGTGTGAGTGGCAAGATTTGGACGCTGGATTTGGGGTTATGAAGGCATGAATCACACCAGTACTTGTGCTTGAAACACCTGCGGAACGTTTGTACAAAATTTGCCAAAAATGCCTATACGTCGAATAAAGGTCATGGAGCACCCTCCCCCCTCCCAATTCTACCCTTACAAACCCCTTGTTAGGAACATTATGGAAAAAAAAAAAGGATTTTTGGTGAAATTTGCGTATGCCTGGATTTTTTTAAGATTTTGTTGGTGAGATGTTTCAATCTCTCCTTCCGTAAATCAATACTGAAAAATCCCCAGCCATTTAACTTCAGGTACCCCATGGTAAATCAAACAAAGTTCCAGTGACTAATGAAACAAAACAACTCATAGCCCTGGTTAATCACAGTCTGGAAAATAAAAACACTCCAAATATTTCGTTCCCTTCCATGTTTTTATAAATCTCACACTATGTGTGTGTGTTTGTGTGCGCGTGTGTGTGTGTACGGGGGGTGTGTACAGAGCGTTACCTATTCCAGGTAATAGGATTTGTAAGACATGCTAAACCGTCTGTTCCTCTGCTTCCCCAGAACTCTGCCTACTCAGTTTGTAGTCTGTATTGCACTTGTTTTGTTGTTTTTTTTGTGATTTGTGTTGTTGTTTTTTTTCTTTTTTTTCTTTTTTTTTTTTTTTTTAAACAGGCTGGAAAACATTAACCTCTTTAGCATGAGTGTGCAGCTCTCCCTCCACCTGCTTTTTTCCTCAGCTGGCCAGGTGCCGCCTCTTATATCTTGTGCAGTTACTGAAAAATGAAAAGAAGAGGAGGAAAAAAAAAAGAGAAAAAAGAAAAGGAAAGAGAAAGAAAAAGGCACACCATGCTCCTCTGCTTTATGAGTTCTTTGTCTCCTCCGCTTCATGTTAAGGCCTCCTGAATTCCTCGGCTCAGACCGTCGTGACCCTCATGACGAGCTCTCTGTTACTGCTAGACTGACTCCTCTGTTCGTGAGGCCTCAGGTGGCTGAGTATATGCAGGATGGTATAAGCACAGTGGTGGTCAGAGAGGGTGCCTGTGGCATGGCCGGCAGCCCGTGCCCCGCTGTCGGCTGGAGCGGAGTTAGTGGCTGTACCACCAGTGGAGGACGAATGGGTGGTTTGGGAGGAGGGGCGCTGATTTGTCCTGGTCCCTGTTTTTTGCTCCTCCATGTCCTTTGTTTTGTCATAGTTCAGCACTTTCCACTGCTGATTGACCGCCTGCCACCGTTTAAAAATCCGGTAAACCGAGGGCCCTTCGTGTATTATTAGACCTGGAGGGAAGTGGGAAAGAAATAAACATAAAACAGAAACAAAACTTTAGAAAGAACTACAAACCTACCCCAGCACCTTTCCCCAGCTAGCTGGTTAATCTCAGCTCTCCCTCAGCCAGCGTTTACTCCATATAAATCCTGTATTTTAATTACCGACAGTCAGAGCACTGGTGCTCCTCCTCTCCTGGATCCCTTTTCCCCTTGAATTAAAAGGATTACAGTTTTATCTCAGCCATCGATAAAAGGATCGTAAATGCAGCACAGTGAGTTATGCTCTTACAGCAACAGAGTATCTGTTTACCAATAAATGCCTGAGGTTCCTCAGTCACTGAACTAATTTTTCATGATGCATAGGCATGATTCACTGAGCTAACATTGTGTGTTTGGAGGGGGTGTAACTGGATCTGATGTTCCAGTGACGGCTGCTGCTCCAGCGCCATGTGTGTGCACAGCCCGTGTCTCTCCCCACACACACAGCAGCAGAGCAGACACACATGTGCAGGCCAGAGGCAGCAATCAAGCCAAAAAAAAGGGTCTGTCTATTCCCGTAAGTGGTTTGTTATCCAAGGCAAAGTTTTGCTCATTTGCAGAGCTGGTACCTCACTGTACGTCATTGCTTCCTCTGAAGGGGGAACTCAGCATGCTTGACAGAAAGGGCAGATGAGCTCACACAGTGTGTGTGCACTGAGTGTGTCCTGCTGCCCAGCTGCATTCACCAGAGCTGATGTCTGGGGGTGGCACTGAGCTGCACGACACCTGACTTCTAATGGTCTCCGCATTCAAAAAAGAATGAGCAGCTCAGGCCCTTCCACCCAGCAGTTCTCTCATCTCCCAGCTGTCTCCATCATCCTCCCCAACCTTGCCAGATGAATAAGGAATTAAATAATTTTAGTTGTTTAGATGATGACAGTACTTGAGTATTAAGCTCTGTTATTATTAAGTTGCCAGGCTCTGGCTAGACCCTTTGGAAGCACTAGGTCCAGCAGTGGCTGCAACACAGAGGTGTTCTTCTCCACTCGGGCTGGAGGAAGCTGCAACATCTCAAGCAGACTAGTTGGCAAGCTGTAATTTATCCCACAGGCTTTGCTAGACAATGGGATTTATGTGGAATGAGGGGGGTCTGAGTCTCCTTGTTTTGCAGCCATCTGTCTCTTAGGAAAGTGCCTTTTTATTCCATGCAACTAAAGCCAGACCAGCAGGCAGGTCTGGGTGAGTTAGCACATGGATAGCTTCATTGTTCTTAATGACTACGGCTTCACCATTCTCAATCAGGATCAAGATTACTGAAAACATTTCTAGGAAGAGTAGCTCTCTTACCTGCCTGTTGCAAGTGTAAAAGTACAAGAACAAAAGACCCACAAGAAATAAGAATCAAAATCATGCCTAAACAAAGGGGCTGACTTGACCAACAGTGTGTGGGGAGATGATAGTCACCACAGAATAAAGTGCTTTATGGCTATTCCCAATGAATCAAATGCTACAGCTTTAGCCACCACCTGTCTTTTCTGGATTGTTCTAGTTTTTGATGGCAGATAATAGTGGAGTAAACCCGTGCTACATCAAAACCCCAAATACCTGAAGGTCATCTTACCCTTAGGGCTGATCTCCCCATTACTCACTGATGGGATGCAGCCACCCCATTTCTCAGGGTCTGCATCTGATGTTAGAGAGTTTAAATCACTGCTTCAGTACAGACTGAGTTTCTAGCCTGCCTGGTTTTAAGCATAACTAGGAGCCCTGCTGACTGGATCACAGATTAGCTTCAGGGGGACTCTCACATTCATTGAAATGGGGTGCCAAGCCTGCTCCCTGGCTGTAAAAGTAATTACACTGGATAGTTTAAGTATGCAGATCTGACTGTTTTGGGACAGGGAATGGCATAGGGCAGTACAGTATGAGAGAGCTCTACTCTCTGGTTCCCATAGGCTGTTGAGATTACACAGCTGTAATCCTGCAGTGGTGCTGGCTTTTCATAACCAAACACCATGACATCATAATAGAAAAATGTGGGTTTTCCCCCCTGCTTTGAAACATGGTTGAGAATTCTGACGTGGTCTGATCAAAGCATCAACAATAAAACACAGGACTTAGGGAAAGCCTGCAGATCCAGCCAAGGAGATAGAGCTTTGAAGCAGGCCTGAAGTGGATCAGCCCATGACAAGGGACATTAGACATATATTTAAATGAGCTGTCTGATCTGTAATGAATGAAATTTCACCCTGATCAATGAGAGAGCCAGTGTTTCTCAGAGGCCACCTTAAGCCTGGGATAAAAGAGTTGAAATCAAATGCTTTCTCTTTGGCTGTAGAACATTCTTCATAGAATCAAATCCATTCTACGAAGTATTAAACACTGAGCCAGGATTGTAAGTCTATTCTTAATTACCTTATCACAAATATTTAATGTGCAGCCTGATTCAAGAGGGTTGTTTATAAAATTCTTGTTTGTTTGCCTTCTAATTATAAATGTTTATGATCTTATGCAATTAACTGTGTGATGCTGATGGATGGGTTGCTGAGTCAACTGAGCACCTGCTTTCTTAGATAATTCTGGTTTCCAAATATTTATAAAAGTACAAAATAACTTGTTTTCGTCTGTATTTACTGGGCTCTAAATTACTTATCGATTTCCCAGTGTCAAGCTCAGGAAGCTGTAAAATTAAGAAGAAACCAAGTGGAGGGGTAGGCAGGGAGGCGGAAGTAACAGTGATTCATTTGCAAGAGTAAATGCCAAGAGTAAGCAAGAGTCTGTCCCTTTATATCAAGCTGCAGGATGCTTAATGCTCCCATTGAAACAAATTTTGTCTGTTTTAGATAAGTTAGGATTGGAATTTCTACATTCAGCTCTGTGAATCCCCTAGCAAAAAAACCCCTCCCTCAAAGATCATTCTTGTTGACAGAGGTGAAACTTTCAAATTTAAGGCCAGAATTCAGTGGGAAATCCTTCAGGAAGAACTGTATTCAACTTGACGTGTCCAGCTAAAGCCAATTATTCCATAAGTCAAATCCTCTGTGTGAGTGTGTAAGATTGCAGGTTGGTGTGAACTTCTCTCTCTGTGCAATTCTCTCTTTTCAACACACAGAGAGTTTAAGACGGATTCTGGTAGTGTCCTGGTCCTTTTACACTCCTTCCCAGTTTACTTCACCCTCTTCTGTTTCACAAAATCTGTTCTCAGTTGATCCTCTGTGAAAATCATCCTCTTCAGAAGGAAAATCTCTGTAAATTTTACACGGAGCTTGTTGGTCCAGACTGTTGCCTGTTTTATGAAATTCCTAGTTCGTGGTGCTGGTGAAATAAAACTCCCATGGAATGTGGACACTGATGATGTGCTGTTCTCATTCCCATTTTCTCGTGTAGAGTCCTGGCTGGACCAGCACTGGACAAAATTCCTTGAGCTGAAAGTTGTAGAAAGCTGGAATTCCTTGGTTTAGAAGGGATTGGATCAGCATTGGATCAGCAGACTTGTGACAAAACTGATCAAGAGAAATGGCAGATGTAACAGGGACAACTGTGTTTATGTCTCTGGATAAGGAAGGGGGAATCAGTTGGTGTACCATCAACTGTGAGGTTAATCGGGGGGTTGTGAACCTCCAATCTAAGGCAATTTTGGAGCAGCAGTTTCCCAGAAATGACAAGCAGTGACCTCCTAAACATGGTCAGACTCTGACACCAAGTTATCTTTTCACCAGGACTTTCAGCCTCTAATTAAAACTTTTCTCTTATTCCAACACTTACCATGCACTTTCTTGAAAGAAATAGGTAAATTCTTGGGAAAGGAACTGTTTCACCTCTTTGCCCATAAAAAACCCACCCAAACAGGGCTTCTGCTGACAGTGGGTGGTACATCATCCCTGCACTGATACTCTTATTATCTACTGGAGGAAAAATCAGAGTCCATTCCAGCCAGTTACCTTCTCAAAAAGGCCCTGTCTTGCCACCTGAGTTGTCACCTCTTGTTTCCACCTTCAGCAGCACTTTGCTCTTTTGTTTTCCTTTCCAAATGCAGTTTCATCTCAGCCAGGCAGCTGCCATGCTTTAGCCTGTTTCTGTTGCTTTCATTACTGGGTGTCAGGGGAAGATTATGGCAGCTGTGATCAAAGCTTAATGTTTGCATCCACAGCAGTGGTGACTCAGGCCAAGGTAAACCAAGCTTTCTGGGAGACAACACTTCTCATTGCCAGCTTTTCTCTCTACTGACATCATACACAAACACTTCCCTCCCTTTCTTCGAATTCTTTAATCTTTTGTGACAATCTCAAATTTCTCCACTTTTGTTTCCAAAACTCCAGCAGCTCAGTCCTCACTTATCTCTTTGCCTTAATCTCATCCTATTTGCTCCATTCTTAGTCGCCTTTTATCTTGACCTAAGAGCAGGAAAGTGGCTCATGATAAACCAGGAAAAGAGAGCCAGAGGGATCTGTTCCAGGACATATGGTCAGGGAAAGGGATACCTAGTATCTTGCATTCCCCAACATCGTGACCAGGTGAGTTCCAGTATGACATGTTCTTTAAACAACCTAGCATACAATCCTCCTGTGGGTGATAATCAAGGCTATAGAGCTGTGCTCTTCAGGAAACGGGGTGAACCAAGGAGTGGGGAGAGACAGTTTCATAATTGAAAATAATGTCATGGCACCAATAGGACTCTCACTTGGGCTGATTTGGGAGGAGAGATGTGAACCTCAGAGCTGACCAGGTTGGGAATGAGGTAATGTCCTTCTTCTCCTCATTCCTGTTCATCATCTCCAGAACCTCTTCATTTCATCCCCCTTTTTCTGCACGTGAACTCCCCAGGAGGGTGCAGTCCCTAGACCATGGAGGTACAGAATCAGCACTGTACACACCACCTGCCTTTTGATTCCCTGATGAAATAAACTGATATGTCACAGAATTCCTGTCTTCAGCAATGTGACTGTCGGGTCCAGCTTGTGTTTGCACTTCTCTTTATTCGATTACATCTTGTTGATTCCTCCAATTTGCCAGAATCATTTAAAATTTCAAATGCTGATCTGATCCTCCAAAGTGCTTGCAGCCTTTCCAATCTTGGTGTCATATGTGAATTTTATAACAGCACTTCCTATTTAATTATCTAAGTCATTAATAAAAATATTGAAGAGAGCAGAGTCCAAAACAGTCTCTACTTGAAATGGGTTCCCAGTTTATAGCACACCACTGACAACTACTGAGAAGGCAGTTTTTCCACTGCCTGTACACCTGCATTATACTTATGTAATCTAGAGCACATTTCTCTTGTTTATTTAGGAGATTCTAAAGGCAAGGAATCAAGAGCATTGTCCAAGTCACAGCATAACAACCCAGCTGCTTTCTCCTTAGCCACTAGTACAATGATCCTTCCAAATCACAGATGGTTATACCCTATGCTCATCAGTTGGTTACCTAAACAAATATTCTACTATCTTTCTATGAAACAGTTAAGCTGATTTGCCCTTCATTTCCTTCATCCTCAGTTCTTATTTTCTTTAATGATAGAGGTTATATTTAAAGATAGGTACTCTGCTTGCATTTCCCCAGCTGCCTGGCACCTCCTGCATCCTCCCCAAGTTCCTGATGGTGAAATGCTCATGGGTCAGAGACTGCTCCTGCAGCTTCCTCTGAAGTTCATTAGGACATGCTGACAATGACAGAGCTAACTCATTTGAGGCTGTTCTCTTCTGATTCTGCCCTGGGCTTCCTTCTCCACATTAAAATTATTTTAGCTAAGTTTTCAGGACTGAAACAAAGGCAACATTTAACTCTTTGGTCCTCTGTGTATCAAATATTACTTGAGCTCTTAGACTTGCCTTGTTCTTCTTCTTTACATATGCTTATGCACTCATTTCTTTTTGCCTTTTGTATTCCTGGATGGTCATCTTGGGGTTCAACCCTGATAGCTGCCCGTGCCTGTGTGATTTCTAGAGACTTTTCATTAGTTGAAGGTTATTCTTTCTGCCTTTTGTGTGATTGTAGCTTCTGATTTTGGGTCCTCAAAGAGTTCCTGATGTAGCTTCAGTGCTCTCTTCCCACGCTTCTGAGCTTTCCCCTGCACAGGCACAGTTTGCTGTTGTGCCTTCAGTATCATCCTTTTGGCAGCTGTGAGCTGTTCACAGCTCTTTTATCCTTCAAGTTCTCTTCCCAAGAGATGCTCCCTGCTCTGGTCCCCTGAGGCTGCTGCCACTGCTTTTCTGGAGTCCATTATCCTCACATCTTACTTTTTTTCAGCTCAAGAATGCTTTCATCAAACAGTCACTTTCCATTCAAACTACTGCTACATTCAGATTTCCAGGGATTTTTTGCTTTCTGGTGAAATCAAAGAGGAAGTATAGACTCCTTCATAACTGCCATCTCCACTTTCCAAAACATAAATTTTGTCCCCAGAACGTTTCAAGAGCTTAGTGGACAGTCTACCCTGCATATAGGAGTAGTTCATAATGGATGACTTAGAGCCTCTGGTGCTGTCTTTTAGACATTTCTGGCAGTTGCAAGACGCTTGACCAGTGGTCAGGACTTCTATAGTCCACAAGACATCTAGCAAAGATTTGCTCTGAATAACACTTGAACTGTACTAGGAGGGTGAGCAACTTAGCAACTGCCAGCATTGCATGAGAGACAGTATAAACAGAAAATGTATTCATAATGATTAGAGCTAAAATGAATGCTTAACATATGGAAAAATAATTAGCTGATTATAATCAGGCATTTTCTTATCAATCATTTTCAATGCACATTTTTTTAGTATCTTAAGAACTGATTATGTATGAATCTGGACTGTATTTTAGCTTGGCAGAACTGGGATGTCTGCATGGCTGGACTCTGTTAGAGTGCTGTTGGTCACTGGATGGCATGTGCCATTATGGAATCCATGGGTCTGGGGAAGATAAAACACTCCTGCTCTCTAAGTGCATTCACCATAACAAGATTTCACTGTCACAGGGCTTTCACAGCATGCATGTGTCATGCTTGGATCTCCCCAGGCCACAGGGGCCACAACTCCATTGGGTCGTTACAGCACAAACAGGCCAGTCCACAACCTTCAATTGATGACTAAGAGAAAACCTTGTGTTTATTACAGCTTATCTCCTCTTGTTCAAGGGCAGCTGTTCCTCAAAGCTTCCTCAGCCCCTGGTGGGCCAGGGCCCCCTACAAATGCAGAAAGAGCCCTTCTCCCTCCCTGCTTCCTCCGCTCCATCTGGCAGAGCCATGGGAGCAGCAGGTCCCATCTGGGCGGGTGATTACGCTGCGTCCCAAGCTCTCTGCAGCCATTAACACCCACCCCCAGACTCAGCAGGAGTCCTACTGGGTGGGAGATGGATCCAGCGTGCCGGCATCTCAGAGAATCCCCACAATTGCTGCTCCACCAGGCGAGTGATCATGGAGCAGAGCGTGGGGGGCTGGGGAGAGGAGGCAGCTCCTTTAGTACTGCTGGCAGTGCTTGGTGTGGCAGCTGGCAGCATCTCTCCCCCAGGCAGCACGGTGATTTTGCAGGATGCTGCTGAGCTATGTGGCAAGGAACAATTGCCAGGTTGTGATGCTGCAGCACGTCATGAGTTCATGTAACACAAGTATGCAGCAGTGATTCCTGTGTGCACAGAATGCTATGGGCTCCTCTTGGAAGCAGGAGCAGTTCATCCCACAGACATGGCATTTGTAGCTGTGGGAGGACGAATGCTTTATCCAGCAGGATGAATTGAGTTGACAGGTAGGACTGCCTGTCATGGGGCTTGTGGAGCTTGTGGGAGCTGGGGACAGCATGTTGTAGAAGCATTTGGGGAGCTTTTATGGCTGCAAGGTAGATGCATCTTCTCTGCGAGCTGCTGCCTCCGTCCCAGGGCAAACATCCTCAGCCATGTCCCCTGCCGACCCATGTGCTCCTCTGCAACACACTGACTGGGCCCTGTAGGGCTGAGCTGGTAAGACCCAAAATGAGGAAAGTCTGGCAAAATTAAGGATCTGACAGGAGATGTCCAGTGGACACTTTTCATTCAGCACTCCCACATGGTTTTTTTGCAATGGGACATTAGCACTGCCTGTCTGCAGGATGCTGTCTGTGACAGAGGAGCTGAGGTGACCCCAACAGCTGCACACAGCAACACCCTTGCTCTAGAGATGCCACAATACTTCCAGCTGTAAGCATATGAAATATCAACCACTACTAATTTCTCCTGCGCTGCCCAGACTAGTACTTTTACTCCTTGTCTCAAAACTGCGACAAAACCCACTAAAAAACCAAAAGAAGAAATAACAGTGAAAATACATAAAATGAAACCCTAAGAAATCCTTGCTCGGGCAACAGATAAAATGTAAACTGAAGTACTCCCGTAAACCCAGCTGGCTGTGGACAGCTACAGCAAAATGGATGTTGTGCCCTTAAGGGCTCTTGTACTCCCATGGTATTTAATTCATAGTGCACGATAAAGCAGAGGATTAAAGGGCAGTCTCTAGTTATGCAGGGAGCAATAAATGAGATTCTTCTTGGAAAAAGCAAATAAATAAATAGAGATGGGAGCTCCACCAGCAGAAGCCTTGCCTTTCCAGCAGCAGAATCATGCCTTTCCAGCAGCATTCCCCACTTGTGAGTCTACCTGTAACTGTGCCAGGAAAGGAGGAATAGAGCTTGGAGGCAGTACTAACACACCCTCTTGCTCTCTTAAATTTCCCCCTCCTTATTTTGTAGCTAGGATTTTATAGATCCTCTTGGAGCCTTTTCTCATCAAATTTGAAACGGAGATCACAGCAACACCCCACATCTTGAAAAGGCTTTGTGCACAACAGGTGAAAGACGCTCATTGTGTGCACAACAGATACTCCAGGGTCTTTAAAAGAAGGGAGTAAATAATCATTTCAAGCTAGATTGAACAGAGCACTGGCTAAATGCACACCCTCATCTCTGGGTGATTTTATGGGTCTTTTCTACCTTTAGGTTTCCAGATATTCCCTGACAGAAGTCTATGGAGTTGAATACTCATGGTGAAAAGGGAAAAAGCACGTGGCTTCCATTTCACAGTGCTTATACAAAGACAGTCATTGCTTCAGGTCTGCATTCTGAACCTCACTATACCATAGCTAATGTTACTTTGACCAAAACACTGCCTGTGCAGTCATGCTGGATCCTCAGCCACGACACTTCTTTAAAGGCAAAGCTGGACAACAGCCCTGTTCTGTGTAGGGTTTGGGAATCTGTCTTCACGCTTGCTTGGAGTGAGATCTGAAAAAGTCACACTGTTCCCCAGAACGGAATAATACACATGTATTTTCAGACAGGTGAAAATGTTTCATTTGGACTTGAATTTTTTTAAAATGTTGTATTCCAAAATCTGACACTGAATTTAAAATACTCAGCATGAGCAGTCATCTCTAAATGCTAAATCAAAATGCTTTATTCAATAATGATCAAAACATGACATTTGCTTATTGAAGGTAGAATTAGTGCCTCCCTCTCTGCTTTTATTAGCAAATGCAATTCTGTAAGAAAAAATGAGAATAGTTTCACATTTTTTTCATTTTCTAAGGGATGAAGGTCCTGTCTGAGCCCAATTCCTCCATCCTGCTCCAGCCACCTCAGTGCTCTTCCCCTTAGAGGATTAGGAACCAGTTAGGAGAGACGCAAAGGTGAGCACGGATCACCCTTAACATCCCCCGGGGAAATGTAGGGCACACAGGCTAAGTTAATGGACCTGAGAGTGCCTCTGAAGTCACAGGTCGGCATGTGCATTGTGATTTTTTCTACTCCCTCATTGGAGCGAGATCTGGGCATCTTTCCCTCCTGATGTGTAGGAAGGCATCCCATGGATGTCAGGCAGAAGATGCTCATGGTGCTCTTTGGCTAGCCTTTTGTTGGGATAAATGTATTCCTGGGATACACTGTGGTGCAGCCTGTGTTTGGCCACTTTGTCCTGCACAGCTATGATA
Source organism: Chiroxiphia lanceolata (assembly GCF_009829145.1). NCBI lineage: Eukaryota > Metazoa > Chordata > Aves > Passeriformes > Pipridae > Chiroxiphia > Chiroxiphia lanceolata. The sequence continues at coordinate 24,933,982 of NC_045643.1, read as the reverse complement.
AAATCACTCATTGCAAATCCAGGATTTCTGTGAGATTCCCAGAAGCCTTCCATCTTGGGTGCTGCAGCCTCTCCTCTCTGCTCCTTACGCTGTCCTCACAGGTCTCACCCCACCTTCTCCCCTGCAAGGCCTTCACTTCTCCCACAGAAGCACTTTTCAAAATTAATTAGGGTGGTAGAAGCCAAAAGGACAAGGGTCTATCATTTCTGATCCGTTACTAGCTAGGATGTCTAAGAGAGCAAAACTTTTTCCTTCCTACTCTGAGTATACAAGCTTCTTCCACCAGAGCTGAAGGCCTTTATGAGCTGTGATATCCAGCTGAGTGAATGCTGACGGTGGTTAATGGGGCAGGTAAGAGTTTACCTGCACCTATGGGATCCACCAATGCTGAGCTTGACAAGTATGACAGCAGTGAAAGGAACCAAGAGCGGCTAAGCCTGCAGCAAAAGTCTTCAGAAGAGCATCTGTGATGTGGCTGTGGCTGAGCAGAGTGAATTGTCCCACTTGAGCAGAGTGAAGTGTCTGGACCTTCAGTTCTTCAGGCTTCTCTGCATTCAGCAGGTAGTGATGACTGCTCACTCCACACTGCCTGAATATCATTGCTGTGGGCTTGTTTGCTGAGAAGGTAAAGTGTTGGCTGGACTATTGGGCATAGGATCCCTGGAGTTATTTAATATTACTGAACAATTTCTACTTAACACTGCACAGTCACAAGGGTATTATGGATCCAGCTCTGCCATGAGACAGAGGGACTCGGGCTATGGCTGGATCTTGGTGCAGGAAGAAAAGCACTGCTTCAGGGAAAAACTTCCAGGAAGAATTAAGTTTAGCGACTTCGCCCGTGGGCCTGTTTGCAATTCTTCCTTATAGACTGTTGTATTCTGGATCTGAAAGATGGCTCTGTTGATAGGTAGTCGTCACTACGAAGTGATCCCAGAGCTAGATTAATGTGGTTTCATATTAATCTCCCCTTATGTCTGCTTCTGGCTCCCCACAGAGCTGGGGACACACCAAAAGCAGCTCCATCACTGTGCATGGGGGATGACCTCCTGTGATCTCATCTTTGACCACAGAGTTGAATTCTCTTGATACAGCTGCAACAGAATGCCATGGACCACAGCTTCCCACCTCCAGGAGTAAAGTGTCTGTGGGGATGCAGGCAGTAGCAGGAGGAGCAATGGGACAGAAGGCAGTTGGAAAAACACAGCCTGGCAAAGAGCTGACTTTTTTTTATCCTTTAGTAGATAGCACAATTTGTGCAGCTGGTATGGGAGATCCTACCAGCTGCCTACAAGGGAATTTCCTGCCATAGTGTAGAAACTATGACAGGCAGGTAAGTGCTTCTGCCTCTGCCTACGTATGGAAACTTAACCCAGGGACACCAGACAGTTCATTTCAGCATGGAGTTTAGTGACAGGGAACCATCATTCTGATTATAATGTATCACACTTGAAAGCACAAGGTGCAATTCACAAGGCAAAAGATTTTTTTTCCCCTCAGAAAATGTTAATTACGTTGCCCTCATTAAACGCTAAACACATTGATCCACTGGAGCAGAGAGCACCATATGGTTATTCACGACAAAATACATCTCTGGAGCCCTGTTGTAACAGTGAGACCCTGCATGGAGATAGATGTGGTGAAGGAGTGTGGAGCTGAACAGACATGTGTGAAAGGCCAGGTGCTGCTCTGATTGTGCTGCAAGCTGAGTTCGTTCTCTACAAAAAGGGAGAGGAGTTCAGAGGCAGGTCCAAACCCTGTGGCTCTGCTCAGCACCAACATGCTCACCCTGCAGAGAGCTGCCAGAGCTGCACTGGAGTTCAGTGGGTACATTGAGCCTCTGCAGACATGCCCTCTGGCTAGAGCAGCACCCATGCACGCACACCAGCTGCCCCACTCTCTTATGGAATAATCAATGTAGCATTAGATAAAAACAGGTCCCATCTTTCAGGAACAGAGGGGTGGCCTGTCTGGATTTTGCCGAGCAGCCGCTGTTCCTGGATAGCAGCCAAGGAGCTGGTTGTCAGATCAGCTGTGCAACGTTGCTTCTCCTGGTGCCAGCCCAGCTACAAGGCCTGCAATAATTGCTCTCAGGAACAGACTTTGCCCAGCTGGATTGAGAGCCCCATAACATGACCTGTGGGGACTGTTCCTGTCTCCAAACCCCTCTTTACACCTGACAGATCAATGATTTGCTCAGTGGTTTTGCAAGCATGCACATTTGGCTGAATGTGTGCAAACCAGGGTTCACAGTGAAAAAATGGTGAACTGGCTGCCTGATTTTATCCTGACTGCTGGCTGTGAAGGTAGGACCTGGATCTGGCCACTTCAATTAGCTCCTGGTAGCTCCAGTTTACAGGCAAACTGGATAATAAGTGCATGAAGTGCATCAAGTTGAAAGGCATGGAAGACTTCCATATATTCTCATGGGTGTCAAAGCCAAACACATTTGCTGCATGTGCTGGTGTCAAGTCTCTCCTCCAGACATTTGCTGAACTTCTTTGCCTTGTGCTCTGTCTTTAGGGTGTCATCAAGCCAACACATGAGCTTGGTGCTTCCTCAAAACTGATTCCCTACTGCTGGTGTAAAAATTCTTCCTGCTTTGTACCTTGAGGAACTATGCAGACCTGAATGAAAATATCTGCTTTTCTTTTGAGAACTGGATCGATACAGATGAAGACTAAGACCCTCAAGACACCTAATTTCTCAGTTTCTCTTTATTTTGTTGTGACTTTGTCTCCTAAATCCTTTGAATGCTGAGGGCCCAAGTGACCTGGCTAGAAAACCCCCTCAGGCTACCTCAGCCTGGCATTTTCTCCAGGAAGCAAACCTCATTTAAAATGAAACCGCATTAATCTTGGCAGGAAGCTTGAATTGTCACTGTCTCAAGGAAGCTCCATTAATTACTGTTCCCATTGCACTATGAAAGATCAAATGCTGTGGATCAGTTTTAATTGGCTATTGATTTCTTATGTTATTACCTACGGTTGTGCTGAGATGCCGTCAGACATACTGGATGCTTTTGATTATTCTTGCTGGCAGCTGGGATTTGAAAACAGCAGGCAGACACTTCCTGATCTGTAATGGATTGCCATGGTGTGCCAAAAAAATCGTTGGCTGGATGAATGGTCCTGCTTTGCCTCTCTTGTACTCCTGAGCTGCAGTGCAGTTGCTGTTGTGGAGGTAAATACTGTCAGGGACTGGCTGCCAGGGAAAGAGCGGGAAAAGCTTCAAAGAACACAAGGATTTAGTCCCCGTGGAAGTGCACTGCTGTCAGCACTGAGGCAGGGTGAGCCAGAGAGCAAGGACTGGTGGGCATGGACAAAGCAAAGTCCCCATCAGACAGTGATCCAAGGAGAGGCAGATTGGATTAGTTTTGCATTGCTGGGGATAAAACCCCCCAGCATGCCAAGCTCAGGGATAGCCCTGTGTGAGCCCAAGAAGGACGGCACTCACAAACCCTAAGGGCGACAGCCCTGCACACACAGCCCACCCCAGGCCCTCCTGGGACGCACTTCTCCTTCAGAACTGATCTGGTGGTGCCTGAGCCTACACTGTGACATGTTCTCATTAGCTGGCAGAGTTCCTCCATGTTTAACAAGGGAAGGTTTCCTGTCCTACTGACACCAAATGACACCCTAATCTACAAATGATAACTTTTCCTAATTTCACCTTGACAGAGAGAGAGGCAAACCCCTTCTTTCCCCTCCAAGGACTGTCATTTAATTAACAGGCAGGCATCTCTCAGGATTTACAACCCAGCTCTTAGCTGCTACTCTCCCTACTCAGTAACTGAGGCCTACGAAGGCTCATTCCATTTATCTGTGCATTTCAGTAACCTCATTTCTGCTGATCTCTATGCCAGCTTTCTGGATTTACCTCTCACGGACCATGGAGAGAACAGTTAATCAAATGAACAGTCCCCATTTCAATTCTCATTCCCTTCCTGGTTCTTGATCTTAATCTTTGTGTTGTAGGTGGCTTCACAGCAGAGCAATACCTATGCTGGCACCATCACCAGGTTCTAGTTTAATCCAACTCTCATTATTTGTCCTACAGATGTGACCAGAGATAGCACAGATGAAAGAGATCAGAATCAAAGACGTTGAGGCTGGCTGGATATCGAGAAGCATTTAATCGGTTCCTCCTTTGAGGGAGGAACCCTTTGTGAACTGAGATCATCTCTCTGCAACCTGTTCTTGACATATTTCCAACAGGTTCTTAAAAAAAAATCCAGTACTGGAGGTTCCCTCAAATCTCAAGCAATCCTTTCCAGTTCCTCCTGCCCTCCTGTTAGATGTCTGAGAGCAAGGGGGAGAACAATGTTGAAAGACCATCTTGCACATCTTGCCCAGATGGACATAGCTTCTGGTCCTTGGGGCCATACCATCTGTCCTGCTGGTCATGAGGAGCAGATTGGTTTCATTTTGGTTGTAGTTTTATTTCCACGGGGGGTGAAGAGGTAGGAAATGGTGTCTGTCCCTTCTAATTGTTTTTGTGAAGCATGCTAGGATCTAGCAAAATCCAAAGAAAAGGAGTGTCCTACTGAATGTTAGTGGCTGAGGGTCAAAATCAGGCCCCCTGGATTTTGTTGCAGAGATCAACAGTGTCTGAGTTAACAGACATATTTTGAGAGCTCAGCTTTGAGACACTCTGTTACAGATCAAGTACAGCTCAAGTGAAGGTAACAACAACAAAATGATCTGTACTTAGGTGTACTTAGGCAGCTATACATACAAAGGAGCCCTCCACTTTGACTCCACATTGGAAAGACCAGTTCTTCCAAGAGATTACCCATGCAAATTGCCACAGATACCTCTATCTAGGCAAATTGCTACCTAAATCCCTTAATGACTTGGTAGAGAGATCACACAAAACAGCTGGGCAGTTGCTGACGACGCGTGTATTCCCTGTTTGATGTTAGTCAGATCTCTGCAGATTTGGTGACTTCTCCAGCTTTGAGGCTCCACAGTGCCAGAGGAAGTGTTCTGCTGAGCATCTCCAGTGACAGGGTGTATAAAACGACCTCCTGGACAAATGTCCCTGGCTACCCAGAGGACATGAGACATTCAAAGACAACTGAAGGAGCTCTGTTTCAGAACATCTGCTCTTTAGTAAGTACCTTATCTTTCAAATCTCTGCTCCTCTGCCAGTGAAAGCAAAACTTGGGGGTCAAACTGGAGAAAGAAACAATTGGAATTAGTGTAGGACCTACAGTATAACCTTCTGCTAGCTAAGGCTGCCTGGCCTGTTACCAAACAATGTACAGACAATGTGTGTGTTATATTAGCTGGAAAAAACAACTGTGTGATCTGAGTGCACCTAATGTCCTGCCCTTTCCCCATGACTGAACATTTCATAGTTCCTAAATCTTTCCTACACACCCACAGGCTGGATAGCAAAAGGAGAAAAGGGCTGTACTGCAGAGGAGGAGACATTGGATTGCACAGACAGCACTCCAGTGTTTCAAGATCTGTTGTCACTGCAATTATCCATGAGAGGTTTTATCCTGAACTTGCAGAAGTGGAACTAAAATCCAGGGAGGAGTAACAAGAGGCTTCGGGCCATGCTGGCAGTCAGCAGCAGAACTTTCAATCTTCAAAGCTGGCTTTGCCCAGTTGTAATCAAAAGACCCCGCATGAAGCAGCCAGGTTTGGGAGAAGGATAAAAAGAGGGAGAATAGCTGATCCACAGTGAAGAACTCACTGCAAATCTTCTAGGGAGCTGGAATTGCTGCATCCATCACAGTTGCACAAAACTACAATGAATGAGGAATTAAATTCAGTTGTGGTGTTCATAGAATTACAGAATGGGTTGGGTTGGAAGGGACCATAAAGATCATCTAGTTTCAACCCCTCTGCTGTGGGCAAGGATATTTTCCACTACATCAGGTTGCTCAAAACTCCATCCATCCTGGCCTTGAACACTTCCAGGGATGGGGCATCCACAAATTCTCTGGCAACATGTTCCAGTGCCTCACCACCCCCACAGTAAAGAATTTCTTCCTAATATCTAATCTAAACCTACTCTCTTTCAAATTAAAGCCATTACCTCTGTCCTATCACTACATGCCCTTGTAAAAAGTCCCTCTTCATCTCTCTTGTAGGTCCTTTTATGTAATGGAAAGCTGGTATTCCCGGAGCCTTCTCTTCTCCAGGCTGAACAACCCCAACAGTCTCAGACCTTCTTCATAGGAGAGTATTTCTTTTGATGAATCACTTCCACTGGCCTGACCTGGCCTGGCCTCTCAATGGGACAGACTAGCCTTTTGGCTCAAGCTAGTGCAGCCCCCCAAAATCTACAGGGTTAAAGAGAAGTCTCTCAGAGGAAAGACCTGACCACATGAACAGTCAGGGAGTGACAGATCCCCATGAAAATCTCATGTCACTAAGTTCAAACCAGGCAGAAGAAGAGGAGGAGGCAGGGAGGACAGTGAACACCCGACCTCAGCTAGCACTGCTCAGAGCTCCTTTTGTCTCCACTGCTGAGCGGGGAGCAGCAGCAGCTGGGACTGCAAAGAGCATAGATGAACTATACAAGCAAGTTTTACACCACGGAGTGGCAGGGGCAGAGTGCTGGTGGCATGCACTTTTGTACAGAAATGGATACACAGGCTCACGCGGTCCAGAACATCGCTTCTCCTGGTTGAGCATGGGTGGGCTGCCTGGCAGCACAGGCAGACGTGCTGCACACAGCCCAAGTGGAGCCAGCTCTGGGTAGTTTCTGAGTGCTGGGCAAGAGAACCCACATACAGACATGTTAACTCACTGCATCTGTAATGCTTCCCACTGGCTTTTGAGTTTGTGGGAAAGCCAGCATGCCTGGCACCCCAGCTGTGCAGGGAAGAACATGAGACAAGGGGCTGCCTCAAGTCACGACTCTGAAATTTTCCTGTAAATGGGATGGCTGCTTGTTCTTTGGCTGGAAAAAAGTCAAAGCTCCCAGCTTAGGGCATTAAGTTTAATAGTGACATTGGTGGAGATGCAAATGGGCTTATTTTTCCCTCTGAGAAGGTGGAAAAGAGAAATAGAGGCCAGATCCTTAGAAAAATGAACAGAAAAATAAAAAAATGAACCTCAAATCTGAATCTGTCTTCCTGATTCCCCTTCAGTTCAAGACTGGCATGGTTTATTCTCTGCTGTGTGGGAGGATTTAGCTCCTATTGACAGATGAGCTAATCAGTTCCCCTCAGCTCTTGAAGCTTTATCAAAGCCAGTTAATCATGTTACTGATGTCTGCCAGGCCAGAGCTCTCCACTTCTGTCCTCTGCCAACAAATGCACACCATACGTGTGTAGGGATAACTTTTTTCCACTTTCAGTTCCACCAGCAAGAGGACATCACCAGTGGCTATTCAGCCAACATGTGGGTGCTGCCCATCTCTCTTTCAGCCCCTTTGCCACCATTTGTTCCTGAGGAGATGTGGTAGCTCCACCAGCATCTCATGAAGGAGCAGGATGATCTCTACAGGCCAAGCTCACCTCTCATTGCTAGCACAGTGGTGGCAACAGTGGGAAGAATTGTCCTCAGTTTTGGAAGGCCCAAGTCCCATGCTGGAAGGCTGCTGAAGCCAAAAGCCATTTGAAACCAGATACCAGGGTGTGCACTCCAGAATTCTGTCCCTGCCACTGGGTTTGTTCTACTTCTGTACCCAAATTTCACCAACTGCTGCTCTGTCCTGCTTCTCCTGAGGGCTGAACTGGTGGCTGAACTGGTGATCCTTCCCTCTGGAATGGCTCCATCCACACACACACACACACACACACACACACACACACACACACACACACACACACACATTTCCACTAAGTCAAGAGGATTGCTTTTTCCCACTGAGTTTTGGACGGCTCCTTCCACCTTTATACCAGTGATTGGAGGACCCAGACATGAAGAACTCTCTGGTTCCGTTTTTGCTTCCTGTCAGGGTCACTTGAACAGACGTTACCTAGTGGCCTGTGCAGGTGGACACTGCTCAGGAGTACATTTGGAGGTTGCCGGTGTTCACCAGACTGTTTCAGTAACTGTTTCAGGTACTGGCAGCTGTGTCCCCCCATGCTGCAGAACTGCACTAGGGCTAAGGCCTGAGCTCCCAGGGAGACTTCTGGGTCCAGGCTGCCAGCATCTGCTCTCCGTCCGGTCATTTGCACTGAGTGACATGGCTTCATCCTCAGAGCTGCTCTGTTCCAGTAACCTGACAAGTACCCCAGGCTGGTCCATTACCTGGTTGGAACCTGCAGCTCCAAGGTGGACCAAAGAAGGGGCTGCCACCTCTGCCTGGCAGAGAGAATGGGTTGGAGAGCCAAGGAGCTGCATATGGAGAGACCCTGCCATGCCCAACCATGGGGTAGTCCCTAAACTAGCTATTCCAGACAGAAAGGAGTTTCTCTAAAGCCTTATATTTCCCAGCTTCCCCCAGACCTCCCCATCCACTTTTCGATCTGAGGCGAGATTTGTTTCTCTCTGGGTTTGCTGCAGGTCCCTCTGCCATCCCAGCCAAGGAGACACTCTGGGGCCACCCAGGGGAGGAGAGAGGACAGTAAAGAAGGTGCCATAAAAGCAAAGAGGAGGAAAAGCCATGGATGCTCAATCCAAGCCAAGCTGTATGGGCTGGCTCTCCATGCCATCTCCTGCTCCTCTCCACAGGTGAGCGAGTGGGCGCCCTTGGCTGCGCTGTGAGACACGATCACCCACCTATACAGACAATGTCCATGAAGCCGTACATTCCATAGCAGATCTGGAAGAGCAGGTCCTGGCGCTGCCATTTGGCTGAAGGACTGAAGGTCGACCAGATGAGCCACGAGATACTGGCAATGAGGAAGAGGGAACCCAGGATGGCCGCTGCTATCTGAACCTTCTCAATGACTGTCAGAGAGATGGCCTGCCACTGCAACAGGAGGCAACAGGGAGAGGGGACAAGAGGGAGGGAGGAAGGAAAAAAGATAAGACATTAGTTACTTGGGGCACGTCACTGTTTTACATCATTGTGGTGGTTTTGGAAATCTCAAAGAGCACCTATAAGCATAGGTGCTTTTACCTGGTCCACATCTGGGATGGAGCATGGCAGTTGTTCACCAGCACATGGCCCCATGTTTCCTGACAGCACTGATGAAGAGGCAATGGAGAGGAATCCTGCATCTCACCAGTAAAGCATAGAGATTTAAGCGAGGCATGACAGACAAGGGTGAGACACCAAAAATAACATCCCCATGACAGTAGTTCTGTGATGGTGATCACAAACCAGGAAGTTCAGTTGCTCCCTCAAATAGAGGCCAGACAACATCCTCAGCCAGGGCATCCTAGTACATAAGCATCTCAGAGAGCCAAGCTTTCTTTCAGAGGCTTCACATGAGCTGGCTCTGTGCCACTTAGTGAGATCTGACAGGATCACAGCCCTAGGTAGGATCTTGCAGCGTCAATGCACATCCCACAGAACTTGCTGCAAACAACACAAGTTTCTCTGGTCAGGACACCCTGCCTTTAGGTGATGACAAATTCAGGCTGTATTCCAAGGTAAACGTCACTGCTTCTTCCTCAGAAGAAGAAAAAAAAAGAAATAATTCCCCCAAATCCATTCACTATGTCAAATAGTTTTGTACAAGCTACATTATAAATATCCTAAGCCTGGACTCCTCTCTGTCATCCAGCATAAAACCTCCCCACTCAGATTTACACTGCTGAGAAAACTGCCCTATAAAACCAAGAGCAGAAATTGGTGTCTTTAACAAGACTTGGGGACGTGGTCCATAGCCTCTCCTTCAAATCAAAAATCAACCACGTAAACAGGCTGAGGAGAGACAGTCTCTCCTGGCATCCAAGTATATAGGCCACCTCTAGCTGTGAGATACATGCCCTTGAAATCGCAGTGGGACTGGCAGAAGGATAAACAAAGACGGACTTCAACCTCCTGCAGGTACAGAATATTCAGAGGAATTGAAAATGTTTAGCCTAGATTCCGCCCAACTCCAGTGTCCCCATGAAGTGTCAGCTCTTCTGAGACCTTAGCACCCTGCATGATTGTCAAACATATCCTAGGACAGCAGAGTCACCCGTCAAGCTTGTCCCATCCTTCTGCAGGGTAAAAAGGAGTTCAGTTGCTGGGTTACTCTTTAATGCACAGGTCAGTCAGGAATTAGGAATGTTTTTTGCAAGGTAGGGAGGACTTTGAACCCTGATTGAAGTGCAAGAAGGATAAGAGGTGGCTCATCTGGTACAGGCATGCGTGGCATTGCTACCAGTCCAAAGACCAGACCCCTGAACTGAATGCTCTCCTCTGAAAAGGGCTGGATTTGGAAAGGAACAGATGAGAGTTTCAGCCTGAGGCTGAGGTCTGCGGGCTGCAACTGGAAGGAGATTGCTCTGCCTCTGCCAACCTTGCTCCTTGGCTTACATCCTGCAAGGGCAGACAGCCCTCAAATCGTCTATCATGGATGTGCAGCATCAGTGAGGTGGGTGGTACCAGCCATTTCGTAGTTGGCCACAGAGTAAATGGCCATAGAGCTGTTGAGCAGAGAGAGAGCTTGTTCCCTGCTGAAGTAGGACTGGGTTCAGCTAAACCCAATCCCCTCTCTGGGCTCGCTAGCCCCAGTCCCCTTCCTGTCATCTGCCCCTGCAGCCGGCCCAGCCAAAGGTAAACACCAAATATTGGGAACACTCAATGATCCCTTCAACAGTCCATTCCCACTCTGCCACAGCCCAAACTGCTCCATGCCTCCACCAAATCCAGCCACACAAGTGGCCTCTTTGTGCCACTAAGATGTTGACGTAGTGAACAGACTCCCCTTAGGGCTGGAAGCTTGGTGGTACCAGTCTCAGTGGGTCAAGGCAAGGTGCATGGGTGCTGGAGGTCAAAGAAAGGCCACAGCTGTGCAACTCCTCTCCTGACATAAAACAGAGCAAAGGCCACCTAGCACCCATTGCCCCCAAATTTGGTTTCTGAGGGTGGGATCAGCAGCTATGCCTTCCTTCCATCAGCTCTTCAGCTTTGTTCTCAACAGCACTATAAGCCAATGCAGGACAAATCTGCAGTGCCATCAGCTCAGAGCTCCAGGACTAAATGCATGTGCCAGGAAGGGAGCTTGGATATGTGTGTGGGGTTGCACTTTCACCACTGCAGCTTTCCCCAGACCTCATCTCCCTATCCAATAACTGGCTGATGCCGAGGGGAAGGGAGTGGAGGGAGCACAGGCTGGTGCTGCGTGCGAAGGCTTTCCTGCAGGTCCCTCACACTGACCCGCGTGCGCCTGTGCCAGCCAAATCATTCTGCATCATTTCTCTCTCTCGAGGAGGTAATGGACTGACTCCTCACCATCTGTCTGGCACACTGCAAGGCCTGTGGTGGCAACAGGTCCTTCCAAGGTAGCAATTAAAGACAGAAAAAGAAGAAGGAACTGCTAGAACAACTAGCAGCTATGTACAACCAACACCACTGTTTTGCAGAGAAAGGGAGGCTTAGGTGCAGTACTAAATATGCAGTCAAAGGGGATGGGGCTCAGAGCACAGAGAAGTCACACCTGGGTGCAAACTTCAAACCCTGCTCCTCTCAGTTGGGAACAGGGAAGCTGGAGCAGCAGCAGGAACACTGCTTGACACTGCTCAGCTGGCAGTGGCTGCCAGGAAGTTTGCTGTGGTGATAATGAAGAGGCTGGAGTCTGTCAGCCGTGCCAGGGGGCAGGAGGCTCTCCCCCTGCATCTGGCACTAAGTGACAGTGACACACACAGCGGCAGTCCTGACTCTGTTCAGGGGATGGCACTGGGGTGCGATTACCCTCTGGCAAGGAGGTAAATGGGTCAGAGCTGAACACTGGGGAAAATAACCAGCTTGCAGAAGAATTTAATATTTTCCAGGAAAAAAAAATAAAGTAATAAGTATTGTATTTCTTCTCTGGCAACCCCAAGAACTGCAATTTAGCATCCCACATCTAGCTTGAGCCACCAATAACCAGAGTAATTATTTCTCATCTTTTAATTCCATTTTGCTACACAACTTAGAGTATGAGGTTTTTGCACAGAGAGGAGAAAAGGGGTGAGACAGAAGATAAAGCCTGTTACCCAGTGAGTGCACACACAGAAGGGTCCAAGAGCTGTTCAGAGGTCGAACGTGCAGATGAATTTCAGCTGCAGGAGCTGGGCTTGATGTGTCCCTGCATTTCTGGCCTTGGGAGCCTACCTCAATCACAGCACTGTGCCTTTCAGATTTCATAACAGCCCTTAGAAAATCACCTCTTTTCTTAACCTCTCTCCACTGCCATTATGACCAGCAGATCAGGGATTTGGCAGGTGACCCTGTTAATCCTTGGGTCACCAATAGAGCTGCAAAGGAAGGTCTCAGCAACACTGCAGAGTCCCTTTACTGGCACATCTAAAACCTGCAAAGCTCTTTGTCTGAATGCCTGGCTGCATATACAACCCACTCCCTCCAAATCTCCAGCTCAAATGTTCAAGCTCTAGCAAAATCACAGTGTCAAGCAATCCAACCTTGTGGGGATAGATCTAAAGATGAGCCCTTCTTCCTTTGGCTGATAATGACTGTTGAGTTCTCAGTAGCTGCTGGGCCGCACTGAAGTGCACCATTAACAACCAGCAGCTCACCCAGGTTGTCAGTCAGGGATGTGACCTTTAGGCAGGTAGAAAGCTCTACAGATGCTCTGTCAGGGCAGAATGGGGCAGAACTAAGGACTTGGTGGTACCAGAAAGCTTTAAAGGCTTCTGCAGGATAACAGGAGCAGCTTTGTGAGCTCCAGGTTCGCAATGGCTTTAGAGCATGCCCATGCAGCTCTCTGTGATGGTTTGTCATCCATACTGGAAAAAGGGCTCCAACCCTCCGACCCATTCTGAAGAAGCTGTCTGGAGCTGTCTGTCTGTCCTCTGCTATCACCTCCCTTGGCCAAGTGCTTTGGCACACCACCCACATCTGCAGGTGCAATACACCACTCTCTCTTAGATCAATTTCCCCGAGTTTTCCCATTTTGCCCAAAGTGCAAAGCTCTGCAACCCAGATGCCTCAGAAAGGGTTTCTTAGGAGTCCAGGTCTGACATTTGTGATGACCTTAGCCAGGGTCCAAGCTGGGCCCAGTACCTACCACTCATGTAACTCATTCTCTTGTTTCATAACCTACGTGTAGTACTTAGGACAAACCTGGCTCTCTGTTGGCTTCAGTGCTTCTGCTTGAAGGCTTGGAGTGAAAACCTGCAACTGCTAATGTAACACAGATGAGTAATGTCATTACTATAATATTTAAGGCCTGATCTGTATTTCTCCTTCTTTTGCACCAGTAGTCTTCAAAGGTTCCCAAGCACCAGCACTGATAGATTCAAGGCAACTATTGCCTGCATAAGATGTCTATGTCTTGCTGCAGCAGCTTGCAAAGAAGCCTTGTTTGCTAGAAAAGCCTTCCTACACTCCCCTGAGAGCTCCTCCATGCCTGCCTCAGGCAGTTCAGTTTATTTTTATTGCTGTATCTGACACGTCCCCTTAATACGTATCATTAACATCCTGAGCTGTGCTAGTCAGCAATTTAATTCTCAGACCCAGGGTCACAAGCAAGAACAGCTTTTTCCTAGAAGGTTGGAAAGGATCATTTCCAGCACTCATTAGGTCTGGCTCTCCTCTTGCTGCTGTCCCAAGGCCCTGGCCATCCTCCTCAATTATCTTTTGGAGGATGGCTTTTCTTTTTATAAATTCACCAAGCAAAGTTATGCCACCTCTGTGGCATAGCCTTCCTGCTGTACACTTACAGATGCTGTGGTTTATTCAGATACTAGAAAGGCAACAGGGAGGAGGGAGGGTCCAGTAGAATCACGTAATGGAAACATGCAGTGATGAAAACCCCTCTCTTCCATGTGCCAGAGCATTTGGTAAGACTAAGCATCGATATCCTAGAAAGTTCCCGTTATAATGCATAGGCCAGGAAGTCTCTCTTGCAATGATTGCACCCATTGCTTGAAAGCTACAGCTGAAGCTCAGCAGGGACCAGGCAAAGCTCACACTCAGCACAACTGATTCAGCAGGATGGGACAGCCAGGAGACACCAGTAAACTTGCCTCAAGCTTTTTAGCTCAGGATCTCAGGCTGAAGTTCAAACACCCTGTGACCTCAGGGTGAGTGAAGTTCAAACACCCTGTGAACGCAGATGTGAGTGTCCTGATGAGGAGGCCATATAAGAGCACTCATCAGCTCTTAACAGTGCACCACCACAGACAAAATAGAGCTAGAGGAGACCAGATCCCAACCCCAGCACTGGATAACTGAGAATCTTTGGAACTGAAACAGCCCACAACACAGGAAGAGTCAGTGATACCAACTGTAAATCAGCTGAACTCTCCAAGACTGCAGACAGTTGTAGGTCTGGGAAGGTTGGTTCAAACAGATTTTCGATTTGCTAAATAGAAGCAAATAGAGCATCAGAGTGGATGCGGCTCAGGAGCAACTACAAAGGATCTGTATAGATTAAATACACTGCAGAGCCACTCCATGGCAGATACCTATTCCACTATGCATCAGCACCAGGGTGAAGGCAGTACTATCATGTGCTTCTAAAAGCCTGTGTCTTCAGGGTCTTTTTAAAATCATGGGCTTTGCACAACTATTATGCAATATCGGAGAGGAGCATTTAAAGCCTCCACGCCCATGACTCCTGTCTTGGTGACTGGAAGACTGGAGAGCAAGAAAATGGATGGATGGATGGACAAAAGCTCTGAATCTTCTGGTTGCTCACAGCTGGTGGGATATTTTTGCTCATTTTCTGTTTGACTGCTGCTTGGCAGGACACCTGCCATGTTGTCTAACAACTTTAATCCCCCGGTCTCAGCAGGTCAGCAGTGTTGCTGCTTTAAGACCTTTGCTCTTAAATGCCTGCAGTCCAGGGAGAGGGGATGGAGTGGGTTAATTTATAGAGAGTAATTCTGCCAAAATACCAGACTAAAGGTCTCTCTCTGGTATGAAACATCATAATAGCCTGGAGGCTGGAAGGAGTCTGTGTTAATTATGCATGAACCCGGCTGTAACTTCTCTGCCCACACCATGGGTCTCCACACACATCTGGCCCATGCTGTGCTCCTAAGTACTCCAAAAAATGTGCAGATATCAAAATGGGCAGAGAAACATGCAGATCCTGGGGAATATGTGGGTGTTGGATGTGCTGCTCTGCTCAGACCAACTGGACAGGCTTCAGGGAGCCCTGGACCTGCCAGCTGCCTGGGTTTGGCGTTCCAGCAGTCTATCAGATGAGAGGACACAGGGGATAGGTAGGTCATGTTGTTGAATAGAATCTAGGCAGGCTCACATCACCCAAACAGTATTCATTTCACAAGGAGGTGAGGTTTGTGGGTCCTTGCCTGTATTATGGTTGGTCTGGAATAAACAGATGACCATGGCTTCTTACAGCATTTCTGCTCCAAAAACTGTGTTTGAGAAATTCAGACATTTCTAGTAAGAATAAAGCTGGGCAGAAGTTCCAGCAGACCCTGAGAAGAAAGGTTAGGGACTTTGAGGCTTTACTTAGAGAGATGCTTGTATGTCCAGCTGGCCCATGTTATGCACGTGTAGGGTGAAGACTAAGCAGAAAGGATGCTCTTCTCACCTGCACATGCTGTGACATGTTGTTACAGGACACAGTGTCAGGGCATTGCAGCTCCTGTGTCCTCTCTGCCTCCCTTTCCTGGCATCTCACCAGATGGTGAGAGCCACTGAGGAACAAGGCATGCGTAGTGATGGGTTATGGGGGGCCCAAGCCTTCAGTCCTCATGGGAAGCCCAGGCCTGGTGGATCAGCCACTTTTCACAGCATTTTGGAAACTAGTGCTAGTATAGCATCTGCTTCCCAGCAGTGCCTTTGTGCTGGCACCAGACAGGCATCCAGGCACGCAGCTGTAACTCTACACACGCTGCATTTATTCCGAACCAAGAGGCTTTTCACTCCAGTTGCTTCTTCCCACCCTTCAAATCTCCCAGTGCTTCTGCGAGAAGTGCTGTGAAGTCTAAGTCAGCACCGTGAAGGTCCAAGCTGGGATCTGTACAGTCCTCTGGAACCTTTGCTCTCCAGAGCTGAGCTCTCTAACTCAGTTGTTCCTGCCACTCAGTTTTTGTGTTCATGGTAAAGGCCAGCAGATTAGGCCACTTTCTGACAGGGGAGCCCAGAAAGAGCAATGCTTTGCACAGGCTCTGAAACATGTATGTGGGATGTGAGTTTGTCTGTGAACAGCTCCAACAAATTTTAGCTGAGTGAGGAATGGGAAGAAAGTCACTGACCTACTGCTCTAAACAACCTGAAAGTGCAGAGCGTTTGGAGGTCGTTAATTAAAGGCAGTGCTGGCAACACACACGCTCCCAAATCTGCACCCACAAACCTTCAGTGCTGCTCAACATCACATCCTCGACTTGAGACATAGGAAGCATTAGGGCAGTCAAGGAGCAGCTTTTCAGAAATAAACAAATGCTGCTTTGTCCACATCCCTCCTCCTGTGTTTCAATCTGTTCTGAGTTACTAGGGCCAAAAAACTGAAACACTGGGTCTGAGGCTTGGGATTAAACTACTGATATCTCCAGACCAGGGCTCACGGAAAATTCAATCAGAAGCTGTAGGGACTCTCAGATACCACGCAGGCTTTTTCCTTTCCAACAGCAAATCTTACCCATGATGCTCTCCTAATTTCCCTATTTCATTTAAGTCTGAAATCCTAAAGGGTTGTCCCTGTTTCTTCACTGTGGTTAGTGACCTCAGGCCTGGAGAAAGACACACAGAGGCCACAGTTTGAAGGAGAGAGCAGGAGTTTGCATTCCCCCTCAACCCTGTACAACCAGGGACCATCACTAGCACAGTCCTTGCCTCCTGGTAGAGAATGACCTGCAGAGAGCCAGGAACTGTACAGACCGACATCCCTACAGACATCACCCTGGTCTCTAAACCACTGTAATGTCTCTCCAGTCCAGATGATGCTGATTAAGCAGTAGTGCCTGGATGTGATGTGCTTCCTTACCTCTGAGGCATTAATGGTACTCAGTAAAGGCATGCAGCAATTAATCC
Source organism: Chiroxiphia lanceolata (assembly GCF_009829145.1). Classification (NCBI taxonomy): domain Eukaryota; kingdom Metazoa; phylum Chordata; class Aves; order Passeriformes; family Pipridae; genus Chiroxiphia; species Chiroxiphia lanceolata. The sequence continues at coordinate 24,916,963 of NC_045643.1, read as the reverse complement.
ATCTTCAGGTGTTGCTCCCGCAATAAATCAATAGCTATTAAGGATAACTTATCCCATTTTTAATAGTCACACAGTTTTACCCTTCTGAATCTTGATTTTAAATTACCAGTCTGCAGTGGGGCCTATTAAACCACAATGCTTTTGAACTCAGAAGAGAAAGAAGGTGGGTCCTTGGATGACTTTCACAGCCACTTACGTCAAGATGTGCTTTACCTTTTGTGTGCACATCTCCAAAAGCCCACCAAGAATAAGGCTTGGAGAGACCAGAGTATCAGAGTCAATACCCCTTGTGCCATGCCACCATCATGGGAGAGCAGTAAAGTGAAAAAGGTGGCAAGAGGAGAATTGTAAGAGCCCTCCATCTGCCTCCTCCATCCTTCATGCCAGCAGAGAGGAGTCTCAGCAGGAGGAGATCAAGGTTGATGGAACAACTACAGACAAGTAGAGTCTCATCATACTCTTCTGTCACTGTCACAGACTGTGTCCTCTGTTGCAGTAAATCCCATAATGGCTCTGCCCCTGGAGACAGGGGTCTCCAGTGGATGAACACATTTGAATGGCTATGGGGGTTACAGCACTATCGTGGTCACACTGGAATTTTCAACAAAAGGCAAGTGAATGTAAGAATTGCCAAGGACAAAAAAAGCTGATTCCTGAAGGATTCCCCTGGAACCACTGAGCAGAATATGGGGCCTCTTTGAACCAGCCCCCGACGACCCTTCCTAAATGTCTCAGACATATGAATCCCTGTGCACAGGGAAGGAAAACCCACACAGGTAAAATCCATTTGCTCCCAGAAACAAAAACTGAAACAAGAATAAATAGACTTTGAAATGTCTCTAGTACCTTTACCTGCAGAGGGTTCTTTGTGCTTATGGCAATGACGTGATACTTGTAGTAACACAGCTCACAGCTCCAGCAGCCTCTCTCACTAATCCATTTGATCAGACATGGCTGGTGCGTGCACTTCACCGATCCATCACATCGACACGGGCTCAGCAACTCCCCCTGAAAGAGAGAGACAGCATCAGCAAGGCTCCCCTCCTCCCCTCCTCTCACAGGCATGGCACAGCACAGCATGACATGGCACAGCATGGCATGGCAGAAGTTCCATCATCCACCAATTTGTTCTTTGTTCCTTTTTACCTGGTTTGGCTTAGGCAATCATGCTGCCTCCATTCATTTTCCCTCTAATAATGCTTGGCTGATGTGAACAGAGATTGACAGGGATGTAATGGTCTCAAATACTTGGGTCTTACATTTTTTTGTGGAAGAGACAGCTGGGGAGATTAGAAGTGCCTAATCACCACTGAAGGAAAAGCTAGATGAGCACAACTCTTACTAGACACTAGAGGACCCACACCAGACCACAACCAGTGAACACAGCTCTGCTGGCAACCGGATATCACTGGTTCACTGCTCAGGTTTCTGTTTCTCTGCTACCTGTTTTAGAAAGTGAGGTTGGTGGTGGGTATAGCTGTGAGACAGCCTCTGCTGCAGACTGGAGTCCCGCTCAGCCCAGGGCAGCTTCCTCAAGGCCAGGCAGGCAGGAGGGCGAGCACAGATGTGGCAGCCCTTGGAATTTCTGTGCAGGCTGGCTTGTGCCAGCTGTGGAGGTGCTGTTCCTCCCTGGGAGCTGGCTTGAGCCCACTGCCATGCAGTAATTCCCAGGACTTGGCAAGCAGTGGGCATTTGCAGTGTTAGACACAAGACTCTCCTTCCCAGTGCTCGCAGACCTGGAAGGACAAACCCGACCGTGGGTGGCAGGTGTGTGCCTGGGGTCCAGGTTTTTGCATACTCATAGTCCAGCAAGGAAAAGGTCCTCAAATTTCACTTCCCTCTCTGTCCACTTCCTCCAGGCAGTCATACCAATGCATAGCCTACAGGGCTGGCTATTTGCACCCTAGGAACAAGCAAGATGGAGAACAAATTATGTCCTGGATTGTGACAGAGATATTTATGAGTGGTGGCCAAAACACTGAACCTCCTGGCTTGCTCACTTTTTTCTGGCATAGCTTTAAATAAGGTATCCAGGAAAACCCAGATTATTCTGATCCATCTGCTATTTTCCTGTTCTGCATGGGACTAAATTTCTCTCTGCACACAAGCTCAGGATCTCATTTTACAGCTTTTTGCCATCACTTTATTTAGGGAAGGACAGAGCCATTACATTTTAGTCCTCAACTCTTAGTGTTTAAAAGCCACAGTAGAGACCCCAATAGTGTATTTAGCTGTGCTTCAAGATTTAAAAGCTTTTAGAGGCAGGATAATACCAATGGGACAGGGAAGGCTGGCACCATACTTTCAGTGTTGGGGAGATGATATCTGCTCTTACACCCACAGATTAGCCCCATCATTATCACTCATGGAGCACTGGGACAATTGACCCTGGATTTGGACACTGGTGGATATGGTAAAAGACACCTATTCCAACTGCCTCAGATTAGGAAACAGATCCTGCTCTTGCTAACCCTGGTGGGAAACTACCTCAGCTTCCAGGTCACTACATCAGGTCTCAGGATTTGTGGAACTGAGCACCACACCAGGCAAAGTGATACCCCTTTTTATGAAACCTAATGCAAACATGTTAATTGTTTCATTTGTTTCAGCTAGGTGACCTAGAAATGTCGTCTTCTATGAAATTTTAGCAAAACCGTAAATAACTGCTTATGTTACAAAACCAGCCTCAGCTCTACTTGGTACTTGCTTTCATTACACACTGGAGGGGACGCAAAGGAGGGTTGCAGGGTCCATGAACCTTTTTCACCTGGAAAGGGGGAACAGGACAAACCAGAAGAAGGGAAGCAGAGAAGGATTAGATAGGAGAAAGGAGCATGTGGGAAGGACCATTTGGCATTCAAACTCCCCATGTGAGGTCCAATTTGAGGGCTCAGGTTCAGCTGTGCATGTTTCTGACCTTTGACAAGACTGGGATCTTGCTGGAACGGGACAAGTGCAGTAAGGAGCCAGCATTGGCACATACTGCCACACAGGATGCAAAAGGGAAAGGATCAGAGCTTAGCACAGCTACTCTGATTCCCAGCTTGCCAACCTCTTCCACACCAAGAGCTAGCCTCGTACAAGGACCCCTGCTCTGTGTCTCTGGTCTACCCTTCTCATCTCAGACCCTGGTGCCTTATTTTCTCAACAGCTTCATTCCTCAGCATACAAGTGCATCCCCAGCAACAAGGAGGTAGAGCAGAAACCTCCCAGCTCTGCAGCATCCCTGCCTTTCTTTCCACCTCGCTGCACAGCAGGGTCTCCTGCAGGGCTCAGAGTGGTTAAGTGCGGGACCTGGGTTTGGTCTAACAAGCAGCTGGAGGCATCAGCGATGGAGGATCAGGAACAGAGCAGAATGGAGCAGGAACTAAGAGCAACAACCTCCAGGCAAAGGCAGAGGAGAAAAACTGCAGCTGCAGCCTGGACTCAAGTTGAGTCCTTCTTCTTGGGCTCTGTAATAACTATCTATGAAATCTGAGCTTATCTCTTCAGAGTCAAGAGATGTTCATAGACATCCTACACTTCCATGGGCACCCAGTCCCTCTTCCCTAACTGGGATGCTCCAACCTAGACAGTCCTGCCAGCTCCTGTAACCTCAGGACTCAGCTGTGGAGATGAATCCCCCAGTTACTTCATTTTTGCAAATCCAGCAAAAACTCTATTTATCACATTTTCTCCAGCCGTGTGAAATATTATATCCTTGCATGTGGTGCACAGCTATTTTTGCATACTGTGAAGCCCAATTCTGTCCACAGCAGGAATTTGTAAAACACTGCCACATGCACACACGCGCACACGCACTCCTGTACCAGCAGAAAAACAAACACCAGGGTCATATTAAAGGAATAGATCCTTTGTACAGCAAAGGAGAAGGAGTCTCATTGCTGGCTGTACAGAGAGCTCAGGAACAGACCATCGGCTGTGATACACAGGAAGGATTCACTGCACAGAGAGTTCTGCTGCTAAAAGCTACACGAACATAAAAGCAAGCCTAAAGTGAGACGCAGATCACAGCAATCAGAGATGGAAATTAAATCCCCATGCCTGTTTCTGCAGGTTTGTAGAAGATGGCTCTGCATAACATATTCTCCAGTGCTCAAACAGCATCATTCCCACCAATTCCCTTTGGGGACTGCTCTCCAAAGACCCTTTGGAGGGTCTATTTCCTATTTCACAACAATTATTTTTGCAATTTTGCTTTGTAGAGTTACATCTCATCACTGGGATGAGCCTAAGCAGCATTTCTTCTTTGTCAGCAACTGGAGGAGAAATGCTCCCCAGCTGCAAGCTTCCTCCTCAGCTTGCTCAGTACCATTTGTTCTTCTGAAACAAGCAAGTGCGCTTTGGATTTAGGGCACCTGACTTTTTTTTCTGCTGTTATCTAAGTCTAAATTAGAAAAAGAACAGAGTTAAGAAAAAGTGAAGGGTGGTCTGGCTTCAGCCATAACCATCTCAACATATGCGGGAAATACTCTTCCCTACCTCTGGGGAGAGTAATATATTAAGCAATTATATATAATATTGTTTCCTATTTCTGGCTTTAATGGGAGCTCGTCTCTAGGAGCAGCAAGGGCAAGGCCAGGCTGAACTGGCTTTACCCTGAGGAGGACAGTACTGCTGGAGATGAACCAGGAGTGCAGGTCTGTTCCAGCTTTATCCTCTCCTTCTGAATTCCCAATCTGTACCCATTGCAGTACATCAAAGTGGTTAATGATTATCTGGCCACTGCTATTTTAAGCCTACTGGGAGGAGTGCTGAGAAAGGATGGAAAAAAAATTATCGCCAGTGCGTGCTTCTGGTGCTCAGTATATCCAGGGAAAAAATAACCACGTCAGGAGCAGCGTCACCCCGAGAGTGCTGGTGGCAGTGTTTCACCTGGCCATTTTATTTGTCATTTCTCGGTGCTGGGAGACTATCCACACGTTGCTACTACAGCTGCAGCTGCTCACCCACCAGCAGGCAGACATGGGATGTGTTTCTTGGGCCTGGTCTTTTAACTGCAATATAGCAAATTTGCCCACCCAATCTGCTTTAAACACAGCAGGGCTGGGGATAATGGTGTAACCAGGCCAGGATGTGGCCTTCTGGGCTGGCCCAGCTCCAGCTGTGCTAACCTACGTCTGCAGCCTGGGTTGCTCCTAAGCACCAGCTCAGCTGGAAACAGCCCAGTTATCAACATCCTGCTACCACAACCATTAAAACAAACATTTTGAAAGGCAGTGCAAGCTGTGCAGAAAACCAAGATAGCTGATGGTGATCTTAAGACCTGTAGTTTTTCTTCACCAGTGCATTTTCCCTGCTTAGGTGTGTAAAGTAGCATGAACATCACCCACAGGACCAGTGCCCTGGACAGGTCAATGAGAAGATGCTGAAGGAGTTGTCCATATGACAAGGGCTACCATCTCTCTCTGGGTGTGCACATGCAGCTGCTCCTGCTCACTGATCTTCACACACAGATCTGACTGCTAGCATTTATCTGAGTTTGTCTTGTTTGGAAAAGAAAGCCAGGAATATTTAATTTCAGGCCTTCAGCTGTGTCTCCTAAATATACTTAAATCTTCACATTGAATTTAAATGCAATGGGAAGTTTTATTATGGCAAATAAATGCCAAATGATTTCTATATTAAGAACATAATTACCGACAAATTAAGTCCGATGGCAAAGAGAAACCCATTTTTGCAGAGCTGGTAAACTTCAATAAACATCTACTAATGATCGCTCTGTCTTCACACACAGTTACAAGAGCTGCCCTTCCATCCTTTGAAATTAAACATGTATGTTACTACCACCAGCTCAAACGCTTCCCATGAGTACCCTCATGAGTGCAAGCACTGTGCCAGCCAGCAACAGACAACAAGGGACTTGAAATAAGTATCTATGGGTATGTGTGTGTGTATGTATATAAACGTGTATATGTATGTATATGTATATATATATAATGAAATTCTCCAGCACTGGGGGAGATTGATGCAGAGTGTGAACCCAGAGAAGAGTAGACTTAGGTCTCCTGTAGTGTCAGGACAGCACAGGACATGGTTATGTTTGGGGCTCTGTGGCAGGGTGGCATCTCCCCAGGCCCCTCAGCAGAGCTGGGTGCCAGTCCCAATCTCCATTTTGGCAGCAATTGGCTGAGACTTTTCTTGACTCACCTGGGGGGATCCCCTGACAGGGCAGCACCCTAAAACCTGGATAACCAACATGAAAATCTATGTGAGTAATTATAAAAAGAAATCATCCAGACTCTGCCACCTCTGTGACCAGGACTGTCTCATCCCACAGCGACCCTGCAAGACTGGGCATCCCTGTGGCATGCAGAGGCAGCACTGTCCCATTGCAGGCAAGATCTGTGTGCCTTGTGGTGCAATGAGTACCTCCACCCCAGCAGGAAGAGAAAATGAACCCCCTTAAAGGACTGAAGAAAAATCCAGCTCTGGACAATTCTTTGTGTTGCTCAGACGTGGCATTAAGCCTGTGGCTACCTGGTTGCAGTCTATGGTGTGGGCTCTTGGCCTGGCAGCTCCCTGGGGAAGGACCACATCTCTACAGGGCTCAGCTCGGTAGAGATTGCCCTCTGGGGCTCCTCATTCCTATGGCAGTATGAGTGAGCAGCCACAGCTGGACACTTCAGGCTGGGGGCTCTGAGATGGGTGTAGGAGCACAGCTCTGCTTTTTCATAGTTTTCTGCAATTTTAATGATATTAGCTGTTCTGGCAGCCCTGTGAATGGGGCACTTATCTCTGACAGGGCGATGAGAACTCTAGCGACAAAACGCAGGCATCTCCCTGCCTACAGGCTGGGTGCAAGCAGATAGGCATCTCAGCTTTAATGCACCCAGCAAAACCATCACACACCCCTTCAAGACCATCAAGAGTATCTTGGTGATGTATGGAAATGTGGGCGCTGGTCAGGAGAGGGATATATCTCACACGGTCCTGAGCTGAAACCCAGTGTTTGTTCCAGAGCAAGTCCTGTCTGAAAAGCCATCATGTCTGCAGAGCTCCCAGTTCTCCAAAAACAGCACAAATTGCCTTTCCACCCACGGAGGCTGCTGCTGCAGCACCTGTGAGGAGTGCCGAGGCTGCCACACTGCTCAGGCTCTTTCTGCAGCTCTCTGATGAAAACATGAAAGGTTGCAGCCACGGCTGCGAGGAGGGCAGGGTGGGACCTGCCTTGCAGCCTCCTGCTGGAAAACTCATCCTACTGCTACCACAAGAGACATGACTTCCCAGCTGAGCAGCTGATCCTCACAGCCTTTGGCTTTACCATGGACAAAGGAAATTTTAAGTTATCTCTGTTACTTCCTGTCTGCAGTGTTTTGTGCCTGCCACCACTGCTAAGACAGACAATGACAGGGGTGGCAGCTCAGAATTTGGGAGTGGTATGGAGAAGTGGGAAGGGAGACTCCTTTTTCCAAGCATTACTGTTCCCCTTGGGGACTCTGTCACTGAAAAGCTGAGGGACCATCACCTCATCTGGCTGCTCATCAGGGCAGCAGTGAAGCTTGCCCATGTTTTAAGTCAAACAACTTTTTTTCGGTTCAAGCAGATGACTCAAGAGTCTCAGCTGCATTGGGGGCAGGCAGAGGGTGAAACTCCTGTGCTCTCATGCCCCACAACAGTGCAGGGATTTGGGGGAGAGGCATATGACTGATCCCATCCCAGGGCTGTGCCCTGGTCAGCAGAGAACAGGAAAGTCCCAAGAGAGCCCTGAGCTGCACCATGACGTTGGTTGCCCTCTTTATCAAATTGCTCTGCTCCTACTCTGACACCTCTGAGTAGGGTGTTCAAAAGCAAGACTCCTCACAGCTCTGTCCATGTGCCCCCGTGGGATCCCCAATGCTTATAAACAGGGATGGGTGCTATGTCAGAAAAGCCTGAGAGCAACCTCCGCATTCCACCTTTCTCATAGTGTAAGCAATGGTGCCACAGACTCAGCTGGGCAAGAGCAAGGATGGATTTCCTCTGCACACAGATCAGCTCTCAGCTCCGCCAGGGAGCAGAAAAAATGGCTTATTTTTCTCCCTTAATTGCTAAAACCTTAAAGGGTTCTGGAGGGCAGGAAGGCGGGTGAGAGAAACGAAGACAAGGAACAAAACTCATGAAGAAAAGAAGAAGGAGGAAGAGGCTTGAGAAGTCCTAGGTGCAGAAAGCCCAGCACATTAGAGTGGCAGCTCTGGCTCCCCCAGACAGGAACCTCTGCTGTGGTGACTCATCCTTGGAGCAGTCTGGAGTGGTGGCTCTGCTGCATGGCTTTGTCCTCACTCCTTCCCTGATTTCCAGGGGAAGGTGATTGAACGCAGCTCCACTGAGCTTAATGTGAACTGCCAGGGAGCTGGGGCGCATTTACGCAATGCCTTGGTAACAGAAAACAGGAAAGATGTAGAGTTTAACGTAAAATATTTGGACATGACCCTATCCCTTCCTACTATAAAAAGGAAAAAAAGGATTTAATCTGGGCTAGGGCTATTTCAATATTTATCTGACAGTAACATGCCCATGTGTTTGCCCACAGAATGGCACCGTCCAACTGCTCTGGGTGCTTCCCTGCCACCACTGGTAAAGACCAAAAGGAGGTTTTTCAGGAAGGACCAGGCGTCTCATAGCTTAACACCAATTTTCTTTAAAGGAAAGTACTTTAAAGAAGCAGAAAGCATGCATTTTTGTGAGAAACAGAGAATCACAGATTATTTTTTGTTCAATGAGCTATGGAGTATTTTAACACCTGGTTTCAGGCCAGTGAAATGTAAGTCCCACTTGGCTGGGAAAGGGAGACAGTATGGAAAAGGGGATTAGTTCTCACCTGGGACAGCCACTGCTGGGGAAATGAGAGGGAAGGACAGTCCCTAAGGGTCCCTTTAACTGAGAGGAAAGATCAGCTCCATCTCTGTGTACAGGTCTTGCCAACAGATGGGCCCTTCTCAGAGGAGATTCCTCCAAACAGGAATCCCGATCCATCAGTTTTCCTCAGAGCAAATCACAACAAATCAGTCCTCAGAGCAAATCTGCTTTCCTCAGCAAACACAGGTCATGCTGCCACCACCGAACCCACGATGAAGAAGCTGGTACTGACCCTGCCCTGTGCCTGTCAGGCTGGGCTGCTCTACACTGTGCAATGCAGCACAAGGGCTCTATAACTTCAGAGAGGAGAAAGCACCAGCCCTGACTTCCCACAGGTGTTTTTCTCTAGCTGTTCACGCCAGTGGTGTCCCTTGCTTTATTTCTCATCAAAATGGAAGCCCTCAGTTTGCAGAGTCCAGGCAGTTTAGCCAGGTCTCTCTGCTGCACCTGTACCCAATCAGTCCCTCACAAAGGGGGACAAAGCAGCACAAAGTGTTGTGGTCCCCTCTGCATGGATAGGAGGAGCTTGCCCAGCTTCCAGAGATGGAAGTGACATGAGGTTGGAGGTGAATTGTCCCCTGCTCTGCCCACTTAACCAAGCTTCAAACTTTGCACCTTTAGAGCTCCGCCAGCTTGTCATTTCAACATCAGCCCTCTTTTGGGTAGCCAAACTCCATGGAAATTGATTTCCTGAAGTTGGAGAACATCCTCGTTAAGGGATTCAATATAAACCTATTCAACAGAAACAGTAACTGGTGGCCCAATGTTGGAAAGGCCCACACCACTGTCCACATGCAACACCATCAAAATCCACCTGCAAACGGACCCATTGTCCCATTTTCCTGGCATGGAAAGACAGATACCAGGCTGCCCCGGTTGCACACAGAGGCGTTCACAGAGCCCAGCTACAGCCCAGCTGTACCTCTGTGTGCCCTTGCTTTGGCACCTATCACACAGGCTCTTGGCCAGTCTTGGCTATGCTACCAAAGCATGAGTAGGAAACGTTTGTGAAAACCTGTCCCACTAAAGCAAAGCCAAACCTTACCTGAAATATGGAATAAGAAAGGATTTTCAGGAATTAAATATCAATAGCCCAAGGAGCAGAGAGCTTACAATATATAGATCATACTGGTATTTATTTGCTTTTCTCTCTACAGAAGGATTTCCACAAGAAGAATAACTTCACTTAGGTGTTCTACAGCCCACTTCATTCTAATGTCATTGAACATGTTTTTGATTAGCTGATTTAAGTAATTCTTACTAAATGTTGCTCAGTTGCAAGGAATCAAAAGGTAAGCATCTCAAATATCACCTGCTGTGCCTCATCAGGTGTGATAATAGCACCGATTAAGTGAAGAGCCTTCAGTGCATAGAAATCACAGCACTGCGCATGTGAAATCAAGATACACGAATATCCCTGAGCACTTGGGTGTTGGAGTGAGTTCAGCTCCAGACTTGTCCTGAATACAGAGTGAAGCTGTTTCAGCATCTTAGAGAAGAAATGTCCTAGTCTGTAGCTCTTGGACTTTCATCAGAAGTACTGAAGCTTTAAACTTCTGGAGACTTACTGTAGATCCCATTCATTTCATGAGCTAGAACAATCTAGTTACTTCTGAAAGAGAAATCCACTGTTGTTTCACTCTGGCTCTTCTTAATTAAATTTAAGGTATTTCAGACAATACTTAGATTTATCCTGTGTGAGATACAAGAATGAGCTCAATTTTTCTCCCTAGGATGCTGGGATAAATCTTATGCAACACCATGAAGCCAAACAACTCTTCAGCACAAATCAAGTACCTTTATGTTATGGCTTGTTGCTGTAAATTTTCAACCAATTAAAGAGGTTTTTCACTAATTTTTTTTTCCCTACAAATGGCTTTTTTACTAGAAAATTCTCAGCTAAACAGAATTCTTCTAAATATACTTTTTTTTTTTTTTCCATGGGAAAAAAAAAAGACAGCAATTATTCCTTATTATCTCTAATCCTTAGGGACCTTTACCTTTCCACTTCTTCAGTCCTCATCAGATTCATCAATGTGTATTTTAGAAGTTCAAAGTATAAAGTTAAAGCTTTCAGTGTGCAAGTACCATATAATGCAATTTTTATCTGAGATGTGCTCATAATTCAGCAAATTGAACTTTGCAGCTACTTCCCTGGGAAGCTCTTCATAAAGATACTCAGCTAATGGCCATTTCAGAAAACATTATGCCATCGGCTGCTGAGGAGCAGCCATGGAAAATCCACAGAAAAGGATGCTGGTTTGACTCTCCAGATGATAGATCCCACTTTTAAAGATAGTGAAACAAACAGAGCAATAGGCTTTTTCTTTCTTTTTTTTCTCTGAGAAAGCTGAAAAACCCTTCAACATTAGAGCTAAGAAAATCTTTACTCTGTAATATTTGCCTCATCTTCCTGCTTTCTTCACAAACAAGAAAACGGCCAGGTGCTGTTGGCAGCCTTACAGCAGTGAGATGCTCCTTCCAAAAGTGCAGCACCTGCACTAAAGAGCTGCTTCATGCCGGTACCATCAGCTCATCAATGGAGGGGAGTGGAAAATGACAATAGCACAGGATTTGAGGGTTCTCATTTGCCATAGTACCCTCAAGTGAGCCCCAGCTATGACTGAGGGCAGGGGAGTGGGGAACTGGGGGAGCTGGGAACACATTCAATATGTGGAAGCCAATACTAAGGTGTGAACAGTAGCACAGAGCAAATCTCCAGCACTCAATGGCAGCATTTCCCAGCTGGGAGCAGAGATGAGGATGTGACAGGAGGAACTGTCCCAACCGGTCTGAATGGGAATGGTTATGCAGGAGCTTTTCCTGCTCCATCTAGGCTGGTCAGGACTGGCAGTTCAGAGATGGAAAGCCTCCAAAGCCATATCTGTCTCCAAAGCTGTTTGTGTCTCCTGTGGTGCAAGGTAGTTCTCGAATGGGGGCAGCTGTTGGCCTTGGGTGCACCTGGGGTAAAGGCTGCCCCTGGGGCTGGGAACAGCTGGGAAGAGGGCTGAAAGCAGAAGTAAGGTGGGAGACAGCGCAACACACACGGGGCTGCCGCAGGGTCGGGGAGCCGCAATACAAAATAATGAGTGTGGTTTGTTTACTTTTAGCTTTGCTAGCACTGCAGGACTGAGCTGTTTCATTAAGACGTGGCCTGATCTGCTTTTCCTTTCTGCCTCCCAGACTCAAGGAGAAGAATATGCAATTACAAATTTCACTCATGTAGAGCCCTTCAATTACTGGGTAGCTCTGTTATAGCTTTTCTAAACATTACAAGACTCGTGCAATAGGACATGACATCTGAAGTAATTCATTTTTCATCTGCCGATTAGCAGAAATTAAAATGGTTCTCAGAACATCCCAATTTATGTGAGATCAAGTTCCTTATTACTACACATTGTCTTAGTAGTGAAGGCATTTCTTTTTTCTCAGGCAACCCTGCAAGCAGAGATACTGAGCAAAAATACATGAAGCAGGCAGCAGAAAGGAGAGTAGAGGCCCACAGTGACCATGGGGAGGTGGAGCTTCAGAGCCTTGCCTTCCAATCCTGCCATAAGGTCATTTAAATATCTGGCAAAAAGTCAAAATGCTTGCTGGCAAAATGTGCACTGGAGGCAGAGGCACCTCCATTGGAAATGATGCAGCGACAGAGTGAGGCTGAACTGCCTTCACTGGCAGTGAGCTAAAAACCAGGCATAAATATAAAGTGTTTCTTCAGGAGGTGCCTGCCAGCAGCAGCAGAGCAGCTGCCTGCAGGATGCACTCATGCAGAGATGATGGATGCTGCTCTGGACCCCAACATGCCAAACTGCCAGTAACAACTCTCCAATGGGATCTAGGGAAGTACTCATGGGGCTGGGTGGGGAGTGCCTGCAAGGTTGGCAGCTCAAGGTCACCCTGGGGGAAGTCGGGGGGCTGTGAAACGGAAGGGCAAGTGGCAGCATGGAGCAGCCAGAGCAAGTGATGGGATTGAGAGAGAGGATAAAAGCAAGGGGTCTCACACCACTTGGCCGTGACAAGAGTGGTCACAAGCCCTTTTGCTTGCATTTGATTTTCAAGGCATCCCAGGTGCTGGGAAAGCAGGTGAAGTCCCCTGGGGAAAGGCTGGGATTAGGAGGTGGGTGGGCATGCTCTTGCTGACTCTCAGCACCATCTTCCCCGTGACTGCAGGAGCATGGTCCAGAGCTCATGAACTCATAGGCCCACTTAGCTGAAGAGCAGCAAAAATAAACCGTGGGAAAAGAGAACAGGCAGCTTAATCCCCAAATCCCTTTGCCTCGCGTGACAACTTTCCAGTGAAGAACAGCTCAATAGGATAGAGCTGAAGGTACCAGTGGCATTGGCCACACTGCCCCCAGGGGAAGCTGCACAACATTAATTACATTTTTTCAATGCTGCCCTGGCCAAAGGCCTCCTGTATGCAAAGCTGCATGAATCCATACACCTCCTGGTGAAAAGCCTTTTTGTGTTTTCCTACTGCAGATGGGGAATCCAGCTTTCCCTTTCCCAGACAGACTATGAAACAGAGGAGAGAAGGTAGATATAAATGTAAGAATTGCCATAACATCAGTCATATGGGCTATAGAGGCCATTTTCTTTTTTTTTCAGTCTTTCTTTTGCACAAGGAGAAGATCAGGTTTATTGCGTGCATAAAAGTGAAATACACTCACAGAGATGTGTATATATAAACAGTGCCAAGGCTTTGAGGTTTCAGCACTGTCAGTATAAAGATATTAAGCATTACACAGGATGATTTATTATCTGACTCTACAATAACCTTTTGAAGATATACTGATTGGCAATTTACATATTAACAAATACATCAACACTGAGGCAATGTCAGATGCTATGCACGGCTGTGTTCCACTCCGGACATGGCTGAATTTTAAACAGTGGCCAAATAATTTGTATCCCTCAGCACGAAAGATGCCCTATTGAAATATAAATTATTACCTCTCTGTTGTTGGTCTTTATTGTTTGACAAATTGGTTCTCCTGCTCACTACACATGGGATTTGCTGTATCAGATACAGAACCTGTTTCTGCCATGCAAGGTTCCTCTTACCACACCTGGATTAGTTTAATTCAGTGAACTATGTCCAGTCAGACTGGGCTCTCACAAGTCTTCCAGCATCCTCCTGTAGCCAGAAGGTGGGCCGTCTTCTGGCAACATGTCTCCTCTGTAGCAACTTACAATTCCCTCAGCAAGTTGTGCTTTCACAGAGGAAGGGTCAAGGACCTGTTGCTGAGCTCCAGCGAAGGAGGTTTTATTGTCCTTCTAACCTGCATTCAGCTTTTAGGATGAGATTGTCCTTTGCATCCACCCAGCTGCTCTACTCCATTTCCTGGTGCATCAAGCTAGGAAAAACATGAAAATACCCAGACTGCTTCCCTGACAGTGACCTGCTGTATTCTGGCAGGATTAGTTATTCCTTCACTACTGTTCATGCTGCAAGCAGCTCAGATGGAAGAGGGTCACTGAAGAGAGAAGAGAAAAGAGGGCTGCTGTTCTCGTTGCTTTGCCCTGGGTGTCACAGGTAGAAAGGAGACAGGGTTGGAAGTCCCAAGAGCTGAGTTCTTTTAGTGCGGCGCTCCTGGGCTTTGTTATGCCAGAAAGATTTTAAGAGGTTTTTGAAAGCTCCTGGTTTTTTTTTCCTTGCCTTTGCAAAACTGGGGTTGGTAGAGACGAGCACAGAAATTATCACTATTCACACACGTGTGTTACCTGGAAGAAGTCCCACTAACTGTGTAATCAGCTACTCATCTGCTCTTTGGTATCAAACGCTGAGATGTTGTGTCTGCAGAGCTGAAGTCATTCAAGCAAGACTAAAGAAACTCATTATCCAGCTATCACCCCTCACAGCCACGCTCCAGGAATGGGAAATACCTGCAGCATCCACAGACACTCCTTCTGGGCTGCAGCGTGATGGGAAGTACAACCGTCTGGGATTGGCAGGGGCAGAATGAGCCCCAGCTCTCCCCCCTACAGCTCTGCTGATGACACACTGTTAGATTTGGGGCAATATCCAGGTTGGGATCCTTGCTCTATGTATCAGGGTAATGACTCTTATCCACCACACATGGACAGCTGTAGACTTCATTAATCTGCATGTGTCAAGGGCTTAAACTTCTTGAAAAAAATAAGACTGTTGAAGAGAAAATGATTAAATGTGGCTTTCCACCTGTCTGCATGGACATTGACCTTCACAGGTGTGCCTTTGCTGCTCTGACAGTCAGAACATGTCCCAGCCTTGAACACTGGGGCAGCCCATGTCTGCTCTGGAGGAAGGTGCCATCCCTTGCAGCAGTCCCATTCACTTGCAGGGGTGTTTAAGTGGAAGGTGTCCTTCAGAGGAACCCTGCCAGTGTTCTGTGAGCCTTTGAGGAAAAAGGAATTATCTTATTACTGCATATTCACCTAGTTGGGGGCTTCTCTTTTTCAGTATGTGTACACACAAACTCTCAGTCTGACTTCTGTGTTCTGGATAAAAGGAATGTGCAGTGGCTGATGATTTGTCAGAACTTCGTTTCCAAAAGGAGTACTACCAACTACCATGAAACCCCTATGAAGTGCCAGGGCTTAGCAGTCCTCGCTGCAGGGATAGCAGAGTAGGGTCGAGGTACCCTGACAGAGATACACAGCTCTTTCCCAAGCTACATCTGCCTTCATCTCTTGTATCCACACATTTCCACAGGCAGTAAATAACTCCAAGATTATTTTTTTTGAGAGGCAGCAAGTATGAAATTAAACCAGTGGTGTCTGCTGGCAAGGGTACTTCAGTCACCCTGAGAAACTGGAGGACTTCTGACAGCCCCAGGGCCTGTGGGGTGGAAACACTCCTTCTGTGTCCTCCAGATCCTCTCCTTGTGCTTGGCCACATCCCTGGGCTCTGGTAGCAGCCAGGGAAGCTGAGCGAGATCTCTCGGTGGGACCTGCGTCCTGGGCTTCACTGTTCAGGATCTCCAGCAATTTTGTCCTCCTGCTGCTGGGAGGAGAGCAATATTTTTTTTTCTAATTTTTAATGTAATTTCTTTAATTTCTTTGGAGATACCAGAGATTAAAGTCTGCCTAGTAACAGCACTGATGAGCACAAGCACACAGGGGGGCAGGTCTTGAAATATGCTCTGCTGCACTGCCACGTGTTTCAGGGCTGGCTGTATTACAAACCAAAAGCAGGGTGACTAGGTCCCTCCTGACCAGCTTTTCTGGTTAAATTCATTGCTTAATAGGAAAAAAATAATAATCCAAGCCCGCAACTATTAAATCTGCCTATAGTTACAGAGGGGAGCCTCCCTCCTTACCTGATTAGATCTCAAGGAAACAGGGACACAAGCTGAGTGAGCGATTCCCCAAGGTGAGCTGGAAACACGGGCATCTTTGTCACCACGGGAAGGGTTTTATTTGCACAGCCTGCAGGTAACCTGGGCAGGTGAAGGCAAGGCTCAGTGCCTGGGCTGGAGCACAGGAAAGGGAAGGCAGAGGGGAAGCAGTCACCTCGGCGTAATGTGATGAAAGGAAGCGAGGTGTGAAACTGCAAAGGAAACAGAGATGCGGGAGCTGCACTGCGAGGAGTAAACACGGGCTGGCAGCAGCACAGAGCCCTGCCCGCGCTGCCAGCACACTGCCTGCGGTCGATACCGGCCGGCTGTGCAGAAAGAGCCAGGCAGCAGCCTGGGGAGATTTGTTATTTGGTTTTCCCTATGAGGCAGGGATAAACTGCTGCTAGGACCGAATGTGTTAAAGTCATGCCATCTCAAGACTGCCGGCAGATCCAGTCCTGCCTTAACCTGGGTGATGCTTTGGTTATCTGCCTCAGGCCTTAGGATTTTGGGGAGACAGACCTCAGGGGCTGATTACCTGCTCATCGTCCCAGGGCACAAACCCTTCAGAGCATGGCTGTCTCAGGCTTTCGCCGTTCCCAGCTTTGTACAGATGCTTACACATTGTTTTCCAGAAGCAAACCCAGCACTTCCCTGCCTTAACTATGAAGCAAGCTCAGATACGCACAGGCAGTCACTCAAACGTGCCCGCCTCTGCCAGAACCTTCCCTTTCCTCCCTCTCTGCTCTTTACAACGCCTCTCTGCATGCATGAATTTCTCCTCTTTCATTCCAGACTGTCAGGAGGAGATGGCAACAGAGAGCTGCTTACCCTATGTGATGTCCACCTGCACGGTTGTCTCAGGAGGAAGATCATGTAGTACAGCTGTGAAAGGTGATGGGGCAATACCTTGGGACAGACACAGAGATTGAGGGCTTACAAGGGAAACACCATTATCCATCATCAGTGTGGGTGTACTCAGGCTTTTTACACACTGATATTTGGTTATGGAGATTTGTCACACATGGAAAAGCTTCTCTGTCCCCACCAGGCAGCACAGGAAGGATCCTAAAGTGCCCTAGAACACAGAACAGTCCTATTACAGTTTTTAAGTATTAATATTGAATTAAAACTAAAAGCATCCTGGCTTTTAGTTTCCAGGAGCCTAACTTCCAAAAATACAGTCTGGACTTCACCAGCTCAGACCTCTTCCACAAGGACCCCACACCATCTTCGCAGCCTACCTGCAGATGCTGCAGCACTCCACCTCTCCAAAGGGTGTCCCAGGAGGACTTCTGCTCAAACCTTCTCTTTACCTTTGTTATTAAAGACACTTGTGGAAAGCCATTGGGTTCATTTCCACAGTCCTGTGGGCATTAGCAGACACACCTGTGTACACTCTTTGAGAGTGGAAAGTGAGGCTGGTTTGGACAAGACAGCAGGGTCTCGGGCTACCTGACCAGGAGCAATCTTAGGATCCCCAGGAGTGAAGTCTCCACAGCTTGAATTGTCTCTCAGAGCAGCTGTGAGGAGGTACTTTCTAAGCCTCTGTTAAAGGAGAGAGCTGGCTGGACTTGGGCTGCTTTTGCTGGCTCTCTGGTGCTGCTGCTGATATTTGGGTGGCTGTGTCTATGATCAGCTCTGTTGAAAAGCAACCTGGGAATTCCTGAAGTCTTTGGTGGGGCCAGAGAAGATGGAGATTTATAGAAGGGAACCTTTCCTTGAAAGCCATGTGGAAGGAGGCTGAGCTCCCTTTTAGGCAGCAGTGTTACGGCCTTGGTTTGGCTTTAGTGGGTTGTGGTATGTTACTCTGAGCCATGCAAGATTGGTTTACCTGGTACAGTGACAATGTTAGTCTGACCTCCCTCCTAGGGGGAGGTTGGTTCATGGAGGGCAGGTACCACAGATTTTTCTCAGCCTCCCCTTTCCCGTCTCCTCTGCTTGTCTCTTAGTGGGCACACAGTGCCTGCATGTGCTCTGAGCTCATTCTCAGCCACGTATTGTAAGTACTTAATAACGAAATGCAAACTAATTTTATTCCTAGAACACAGCTATTGTCACGGGGAAGAAAAAAAGTCCTCTGGCAGCCTGTGATGACCAGAAAACACCTAAAATCACTTCTCATCAAGGAATCTGCCCCTGCCCCAGGCTGAACAGCCCCACAGGACACCTTGAAAACCTAGGGGACAGATTTGTTGGTCCTGGTCCACAATGAATCCAGGTGCAAATGGAACTATGCACTCTGAACTGAGCTGACTGGGATTCCTCCTGCATCCACCTTTACTCTGGATGCTTCTCAGGTAGAGAATTTCTCAAGAGCAGATTAATGGCTGAATGTGAGCAGGCAGCTGGCATGAGCTTTCTAACTTGATGCTAAACACACTTCATCTTTAACCATGTGATTCAAAAGCCCCTCACAGTACTCCAGTCCACAAAGGAGACTTTCAGCTCTGCACAGAGCAGGACTAGAAAATGAGACTGCTGTAGATGTAAAAGTTGTAGATTGTGTGTAACATACTCACCCTTGCTGTATTTTAGGCTCCAGACTTGTGTCCTCTATCATGAACCTGAATAGAGACCCTCAGTCAATGGGGAGGAAACATTTTTCACCAAAGATCTGATCTAGTTCTGATATTTTTTTCTCTTCTCTGATCCTTGAGAGTTTGATATGATCTTGAGGCTAAACATCAGTTTTCTGTCCATGAACTCACTGTTTCTCTCATGTTTAAGGACCACAATGATGGCTTTGCTCACCTCTGGTTACAGTTGGTGCTCAGCATTCTTCCTTCTCTCAATTTGGGGCTTGCATCATTTCCCTCCTCTCTTACACTACACTACCTCCCAGGGCTGCCCATCCTCACCTTTTTCAGTATAACCAGATTAAGCCAGAGCCTCTGTATCTGGCCTGTGCTTGCCATAGTCTTTTTCTGTGGTTCAGGATAGTTTTTCACCCGTATCAGCTCAGCTGATGAAAGCCATTACCTCTCACTGCAAACCTTGCTGTGGACTACAGGACTGCACTCACCCTGCCCTATCTCCAGGCTCACAGAAACAAGCCACTGCAACCCAGCAGCCTTTTGGTAGGCATTTACTTATTTCTCTAATTTTGCTGTAATTCTGTTGTTTTGTGAGTTGTGAAGTGGGTGTTGGCAGCGCTGACACTGCTACCTGCATTACTGTGAACCTGTGACAAGGCATCACTCACCTCTGAACTGTTGTCTCAGGCTCTCTGCAAATGCAGGCAACAGTCTCTGGGCCACCATAATCCATCTTTAACAATCATTTTTGCAAGTGTGACAGGATAAGGCATTGTGAAACTGAAGACTGAGACTCTTGGGAACGATTATGAAACACATACCTCAAAGACCCTAATTTTCTTCTTGCAATTTTGTGTTTTCATTTACACTACAAGAAAACTAATGTAGCCTGTGTTATCTGAGAGACAAGCACTGGCAGCAGCAGGCTGGAGATGCTGTTGAGTTCTTTGGGATGCTTTTCCTCAGGGCAAAGACTATTTTTTTTCTCTACTCTAGTGAATGGCTCATTAGATCCTATTTAGGTGGAAACAGTACTTATTTCACTTGGGAGATACTCAGAGCTATATGCCAGACAAGCACTATCTACCTGGAAGTATTCTGAAGGATGCTCCTCTGCAATACTACAGTAATTGTAAAAATATCACCCAGGTGTATTAGCAAACTGGGAGCTTAGAGTGATAATGTTAAATGAGCAGTAAGTTGTTTGCTAATTTGAGGTTTATTTGCTTCCTCACATGTGTGTGTGAGTTTGGAGCTGGTTGCTTTCAGTGATCATGGCTGGTTTGAAGATTGCTTGTCTTGATTCAGATTTGCAAAACCCAGTGGGGGTTTAGCACAGGGGAATATCCATGCTAGAATCAGCAAAAACATTGGAGAGGCACAGGTAACCCCGCCGTGCACATGGTTTTATGAAAGCCAGGTCAGGGAGCGAGAGTGATTATTTAGTAAAGAGAAGCAATTGGAGAAAGTGACCAAAAATCCCCCATGTGGCAAGGGTCCACCTTAGCCTGGATGATGCTCTTCTGTTCTGGGGAGGGTTTTCCCCTCACATTGATTCTGGCTGTCAGGCATTGTGACTTGCAATGCTTCTGCTGTTTCTGTGTGTGCCTTTTCTGGGTTGCTTCTGTATTAGGAATAACACACCTTTCATCCTTGTAGTCAGAGGAGAAAAAAAAAAACCTTAAATGCATTCAAGGAAGGCTCTCCCAGAAAGAGAGCATGGTTGGGTTTGATTTTAAAGGAAGGAGCTTTTGGTGCCAAAATTTTGTTGCCTTGCACAGTGGCTTGACAATATCTCCTTAGAGAGAGTAGATCATTGCAGGTAGATATGGGCTGTGGGGAGAGGCCCTTGTCCTGGTGTCCAGCCATGTCTTCCCTTCTCACTGAAGTAAATTCCTTTGCATTAGGAAACTGAAGCCTGCTTTGAGCAGAAGGATAAGATTGAAGAGATCACTTCAGCAGTCAGCTCCAGCCTCCTGTTATTGCATGTCATAAATTTGCTCTCAAATGTGCTCTGCTTCATTATAAAATCAGTTCAATTTAATGACCCAGCTCTTCCAAGAGCTCCCTACTTGGTCAGTTAGAAACTTGCTGGCGATTTTCACTGTAAATTCATTCAAGCTCTATTTATATTAAATATTCCTGTTGCAGAATAATTGGGGGGGGCTCGAAGAGCTCTTTTTCCTACTCAGAGTTATTTCTCTCTTGGGTGCTTACAGGGACAAATCAGGTCCCCTGTCAGCAGCTTCTTTTTCCCTGGTATTAATATTGCAGAGAACAGTGGGGGAGACTGTTTTTCACCATGTTGCAGGATCACATTTGTCTTTTTCAGCTGAGAAGCACTTTGGTCATTCAAAATTTCTGTATGTTCAGCAACAACACCAAGACTTGGTGTTACAAACACACAAGTCCCAGACTTCCTCAAGGAGCTCAGTTACCTTCTCTCTGTTCCAGGAGTAGAAATGTCGGACATAAGGAACCATATATCTTTCTGCTTTTGATGCGTACAGGACATTACATCAGCAAATGCAGGAATATTATTTGTACCAGAAGGCATACACCAGAGCCTTGTGAGACCAGCCTGTTTGAGGTGAAAGCCTCACAAGTTAATTAATTTTTTATTATTTGTGCATTAGGGACTGAGATATTTTATAACAGGATGCCACACCTTTGGGATTGCTCGACACTACATCAGATCCAGACTTGCCCAAGTCTCATCTGGAACTAAACCCCACCTTCCTCTCTCATATCCTACCTGCCCTAGCACTAGGGTAAGGATCTGAGCTACTCCTAAAGCCAAATGGTCTTTAAATGATGGGAACCCCTAGCTACAAAAAGGCAAAAACTGTGAAGGAAAAGCACGAAGGGGCACAGCAGGAAAAGCCCAGATGAGCTGAAGATTTTCTTCAGCAAAGTAGAAGCCTTTGGTGTCCCTCTTGTCTGTGTTTCCCTCCAAGACACAAGGCACAGTGAGCACTTCCATGCACTGAGGCTCTAAGCCATGGAGCTGGGAGGGGGGATGGCCCTGCTGCTGGGAGGACTCCCACTTCTCTTTAATGGTGGAATTTCTGTGTTTCCTGCTCATTGGTTCAAGTGTTACATTGTCCAAACAATTCATTACCAAAGGGAATTGAACAAACATCTCCTTTCATTTTCCACAATAATAGTTTTATTCCCGAGAAACCTTGTTTGGTGCATAATTATTTAATAGGTATAAGTCAAATATACTGATTAACTAACTGTTTCTAAATTTACTCACCTGAGGCAACAAAAGGGAGCTTAACCTTGCAATGATGGGATTTGAATGACTGGTTCCGTTCAGACGCAGGTCAGGATATAAGGCCAAATAAGGACCTGTCTTGGGGAAGCCTGCTGCTCTGTTCCTCTGTGCCTCTCCAGCTGTTCCTGCATTTTGGGCAGAGCACTGAATGCGAAGTAGAGGCTCAGACTTCTATTTAAAATACCCTCGGTGCCATTCAGTACAAGAGCTCAGGTGAGCTCAGGCTGGCTGTGGCAATAGTAGTGTCATACCATGATCTCGGGTTCACAAGATGCACAAGAGGAAACTCTTGTGTGTGTTATTTTCTGCTTGCCATCTTTTGAAGTCTGTGGCTATTTTCAGACCTCATCCTGTGAAGCCAGTTGCAGGCAAAGATCTTGAAGTGCTTTCTGGACCCCTTTGGTGCATCACCCCCCAGAGCACAACAGCAACAGTGCTCAACTAATAGTGCTAGAAAAGCAACAAAGTGGTGAATGCATTTCCTAGCACTTTCCTTCTGCTACTTTTGCAGAGGAAGGGCACAATCCCCAAGCTGATGTTTCAAGTCTGCCATGGTTTGGGCGAATTTGTCCTTTGGGTTTCAGTGCAGCCTGTGAATGTGGCTGGTGTCTTGATGGCTGGTTACTGGAGATGGGCTAACTGTCCTTATTCTTCAGTGAGACATCTTCCATGTCACAGCAAGGGAAAACCCCGAGTCACGGTGATGCCCAATTTAGCTGTGATGTCTGGATTGGATTAATAACCTGGTCAGCTTCACATAATTGTAAAGAAGGGAGGGCAAAATCCAAGGAGCTGCCACTAAAACTAGTTCATTCAGGCCTGCAGCCAGCATCCCAGATCTTCTGAATCTTCTGGGACATGTGGCAGAAAGAAAAAAACCCCAACAACAAAACCCCCCAGTTCTTTACATTTAATTCACAGAATTTTTTATGCTTTTTTCTTATCCATGCTCTCATGGCTTGTGAGAGTATGAAGGCACTCTAAGGATACAGGCAAAGATTTAAGGCATAATCCCTTCAATTTCAGATATTTAAAAAGATGAATGCACTACCAGAGTAACTGCCTCTCCCAGGTCTTAGAGATGTTAGTAGTCTGTGAAAGGAAGGTCAGAAAGGACAAAAGACTCAATCTTCCTCTCCAGCAAATACAACAGCAAGCCTCTTTTTGACTGCTGAAATTGGGACCTTGAAGAAAGTGTCTCCTGCTGAAACACACTGAGGATATTTTAAAACCAGATTAATAAATAATTGGACCATCTGCATCAGAGTCTGTAAGTGGAGTGACACATGGAGGGTGCCTCTAAATGGAACAGCTTCAAATATGCAGAGTAAAATACACAGAGGAATGGATTATTTTTTTTTCCAGAATAGACATAATTATTGCCAATTTGGGTCTCTCTTGCAAGCACTGCCTTAGAAGATGGGCTGATTTCTCCTAAGAACTGAACAGATAGTGAAATATTGCGCCTGCCCTGCAGAGGTGACCATCATATTAGTAAGACAGACCAGGGTCAGGAGCAATAGAAAGGAAATGGTTTTCCTGAGGCTATGCAGCAGATCAACTTCCCATTTCCCACAGTCCAGATGGGCCCCTTTGCTTTCTGACAGGAGATGGTATTGCCTCTAAGGCCACCAATATCTGTTGAATCTCCTCCCATCACTACTGGGCACTGTTTGTCCTGCGCTGGACAGCTCTTTTAATTAGTGTTCCTCTTGGGGTTGCAACAGTGGTTGGGGTTAATGTTTCAGAGCCACAACCTTCATAAGAACAGGGTCAGATCACAGCTCATTGAAAGGGGCTGCTTCTGGACCACTGAGTTTAATAACTCCTGATCCCTCTTTCAGGTGCTTTTATTCTTTTTTTCCTCCTGCAACATCCCAAGGAAGTGAGCTGCCCAGCTGATAAAATGTGCTTCCTTCTGCTGCCTTTTGATCTAGTAACTGGGCACCCTTTGGCACTTGTATTGGAAGAATCAATGAGTAATTAATTGTTCCATGTTCTTGATTCTGTTCTTGATTTTATAGCTTTCTCCCCTAAAGTCCCCACTACCACTTCTTAGCTGAGCCAAGGTGAACTAGTTATTTACCTTCTTGCTTTCTAGAAACACAGCAAAGAAAGGTGGTGTATTCTGGGGGTGAAAATGTCTTATTTGCATGATCTATAGACAGTAGCCACATCAGCCTTTTTTAAAACCTGAAATGGAGAAGAACATTGAGAAAGGCACTGACAGCAAGAGATACAGTTTGACTGAGGGACCGAGTGTGTGATTTATCACATCTAGTGTGCAGTGCTCCCATGCAGACATCTCCATCTGAGGTTGTCTCCCTGGGCTGCTGGTTTAGGAGCGAGTCGAGACAGGTAAGAGAGGACAGGGCTGATTTGGTATATTTTGGGTGAGATGATGCCTGTCCTACAGCCCTCAGTCTAATGAAGGCTGAGGCAGACGTAGGCACCTGCTTTTTAATGTGAGAACACTGATGTAAATTAAGAGTCTTGAGCTGGGAGCTGTAGTGTAACCATTAACTATCCATGGCAAATGAGTTGGTCTTGACACTTTCTTGCTGTGCCACATCTGTTATTGATCCAGGTGGATAATGCTTGCTTGCTAGATGTTTCTGAAGGTATGTGGGGTGCAGTGTGCTCACTTTCCTCTGTGCACCTGGAAATTTCTGATCTCCATGGCAGAAATTATGTCTCAAGAAATCTGAGAAGTGATATTTTTAGGCTTTTTGCTGCACAATAAGGCTGACTAGAATTTAAATTTTTTATAAATGCAAAAATATTTTTGATGAGTTGATGTCTCGGTTACAGTAAATAGTCTTTGAATATAATTAGTTATTATAAGGATAATTTCCCTATTTTTAAATTGTAGTTGAAATTGCATTATATGTATGTAGAGGGGGACACAGGCTTTTCTGTTTCAGTTGATTTAAATATATTTTTACCATGAATAATGTCCTTCATATTTTTTACAGAACAAAGAAGAAAATCTATATCTCACTTCACTTCTTCTTTTAGTGTTCTCATGAGCAAAAGAAAACAGCAGCATTAGCATGAAGCAGATGCTAAACGTATTCAATACATGCCAAAGACCTTTAGGTCCTTACTCATGGTAGCAATGGAATCTATGCCTAAAAAAATTACACAGGAGAAGAGATAATGATATAGAGATGTAGATAAAACTGTACAGGAATAGACCATCCCCTTGAAAAAAAGGGAAGGTCCCACCTGGATGGTAGAACAGATAAGGCTTCCAGTAACAATCAGGCCCTAACTTTAGACAGCTGCTAGTGTGTGACTCAAAGAATGGGACAATCCCAGGACTGTACCCATGAGTGCACAACTGCAGGGGTACCAGGAGACACAAACCCTGCAGCACCTCTCTGCAGGCACTGCCCTGCAACCAAGCAAGGCCAAGACTGAAGACCTCACCCGAGTAAGCAGTTAGAGATCACGGGAACTAAAAATGGGGGAGAGAATGGAGATGTGAAAATAGCAGGTGTTGCCATGTGGATCCCATCCTTTCACTTGCCTCTGTTTTCCCTAATGTGAGTGTTCAAGAAAAGTGCATGGACAGAGACGAATCAAGAGTCATTTTTGCCAGGATGGACATGACACACATCCATGCTACACCATCAGGATAACCCATGTTCCCTGCTTTCATCTGAGGCAGTCTAAGGCCACTCCCTGTCGGCATCCGTGGATGCTTGAGCACAGTTCTACCCTCAGTCCCATCAGCCTCACCACGTAAGATTCTCCAGTGGAGTCACCAGTCACAAGCTGTACTCAGACCCTTCACCTGATGGGATGGCAAGGCAACATTTGTGAAACCTTGGGAGCCCTTTATGCTCCATGGTCTTACAGTCTTAACCCTCAAGGGTAGGTAATTGGTTTTCATGAGCAACCTTCACCCCAAACTACCTGACCTGTTGAAATTCACGACTGTAGGTTGGGGAAAGGTGGCCATCACAGTTTCTGTGGGAGACTGGGGACAAGAAGCATAGAGGCAGCTCCAGCTTGCCACTGCTGGCAGGTTTGATAATGGTTTAATCCTCATGCAATGTCTCCTCTCTGCATCCAGCTATTCAATGAATGTAAAGCAAAAATAAAAGAGTTGCCCCATTAAAATCTGGTCACAGAGCTGGAGATAATACCCTCTCTTTGTCAGATATGAAGTCACGCAAGTCCCAGCAAGGAAGGGAAATGATAGATGGAGTAAACTGTACCTCCTGTCCCTCAGACACCCCGTGCTCCATTGCAGTCACATCAGAGGCTGCAGTACGTAACATCTCTGGCAATAATGAGTGACTGGCAGCGCTGCACAAAACCCTGCTGGAGAGGTGTCAGTCAGGGGCTCCCGGGAGGAAAGACTGAAGAAGTGGGAGGAACCTGATTGAAGAAATAACCCCTCATGCAGATCTCCAGTGACTAACTGCCCACCCTCATCAGAGGATCCAGGTGCAACTCTAAGGGCTGATGTCTGAGTGCCACTGCAGCTTCTTCTCTTCATGTTCAGCACTGACTTTAGGGTTTATCACTCCAAACTCCTGGCTGAAGGTTAGTTCCCTTGTTCCTGGCCTCTTCTTGAGCATGACCCATGCTGGGGAGCCACCTACCACTTGTTCCTCTTTCACAAAAACTCCCAACTCCCCCAAAACTCCCTGACTTCAACCCAGCCCCACTAACACCTAGCTGTGAGCACATCTTGACGTCTTGCTCTAGCAAAACCACCTGGTCCAGGTGCAGCTCTTTTCCCTACAGTACTACCCTACATGGGCATTCGCTGACCAGGATTTAGACCAGTGAGATAGAAAGGAAAAAGCACTAGTTTTTCCTGATTCCAGCCCCTTGAGTGCATGGAAGCTGTGAATGCTCTGGGTTTTCAGAAAGGGAGTAACACCTGACCACAATGGGGATAGACTCCTGGAGAAATCAGGCAGTACTGAAGTTTCTGATCTGAAGAAAGGGAAGGGACACAACATAAATCTAGATCTTAGAAAAACCTTTTCAAAGAGCCTCTGAAAAGGCCTTCTCCCTCAAGGTTTAGCATTTCTAAACGCACTGAACTCTAGAGATATGCCCAGCAGTGTTGTTAGAATAACCGGAAGATGGGAGCTGATCTGAACTGACCCAAAAGCTGATGAATTCAGGTCTGATGAATTCAGGAATGTCCCATATGGGGATCACACCCACAACCTTGGTGTTATTAGCACCATGCTCTAGCCAGCTGAGCTAATCTCATGGATTCAGTCTGTGATAACAGGACCAGGATGCAGATCGTGCAAATGAGATCATTAGTACTGACATGAACCTGGAGCTGAAATGTTGCAGCTCTCTAGACAGGGGTTGGCTTTGCATCTTGGCAGGTTTTCATTGGCCCCAATGTCACCTGGAGTTGATAAGTCACTCACAGCAGCATCCCCCCATCCCGAAACAGCTCACAAAAGTGTCCAGACACAAAAGTCTTAGATTGCAGCATCTCTTTGGTCAATTGCCGAAAATAGAACACGCGCTTGGTGGAAAATATAGTGTACTGTGACTGTAAATACTATGTGAATTATTAATTTGCTGTTTACTAACTTCAATATTTTTCTATTCAATTATTCTCTATAGATAGAGCAAAGGACTCCTCTGATTTTTAAATAATACGCAAATTATTTTTTGTACATATTTACAGGAAGAATTTTTGCACATCTTTTTCCTTGAATAGATTTGAATTATTTGTTGCCTGTTTTATTAAAGCAGCTCTTCAATAATTAAGGAGGGTATATAATTATATGTAAGGCTACTGTGTGCTCCGTATTGCAGTATTTATTAGCACCATATTGAAAATACAACCCCTCTCATATGAGTTGTTTTTCACGATTACTTCAGAGCTAAGGAGAACAACTATCTGCAATTTACTGCTGGGGAAACTGAGGTATAGGAAGGGCAGATGCTTCAGGGGTCTGAATGTGATTTAAGAGTTAAACCCAGGACTCACTCAGTACAAAGGTCCAGCCACCAAACACTGCAGCCTCCTGGCATGTTTTGCATTCCCCTGTAAGACACTCAACTTCTGTGAGCAAAGCAATAATCTTCCTGCAAAAGGAGTGTGCATAACTAAAATCCTTATTGCTCTACAGGCGTTCTGTAGGTAGTGATTGACCTCAGCATTCAGAAGACACAGGTCCCAGATCTTCTATGAAGATGATATTTAAACACTAATGGTCTTAAAAGCTATCCAGGAAAACTTGCTGACTCAGGAAAAGGAGTGCTCATGTTTAGGCTGAAACCAATTGCACGTGCTCTGATGTAATTTATTGTTCACAATACACAACTTATTTAAGGCCTTGCAAGCTGTGAAATATTCAAATCAGCAAGAGGGTGACTTTGAATGTTGTTGCTGAAACACGGTGGAAATGCCTTCAGCTTAAGGGTCAGGGAGTTTGGAGCTGTTCTGTTCCTTGCCAGCCATCAGAAAATTAGTCCAAAAGGGAGTGGGTTTCTGCTTAAATGCAGGGATCTCAGCCCAGGTTTTCACTTATTTATTAATTATATGCAGCAGTAACCCCCAGACACATAGTGGGGCTGGACAGAGGTATAAATCTAGCTGAAAAAAACACATAAAACTGTAACAACTGATCTTGTCCAAGGTAACATTTGCTCCTAACTTTTCCTTTTCATTAGACGCGGTCCCAGCTCCTCAGAGTTATGCATCAGGCTTCCATGAGTGCCTTGTAAACATGACATAAGAGGTCCAGGTTGGAACGGTGCAGGAGCAACAGCTGCACACAGTGAAGAGGAGTCTCGGCTGTGGGCAGAGATTTTACAGAGCAGCCTGGCAGGAAGGTGTGCACATCAGGAGCTGGAGGAGGTTTGCTTTCCAGCTTTCCTTGACAATAGGGAATTAGCCCCCCATGCTGAGCTGCTGACCTGTTGTGGGGTTTTGTGGTTCTTTTTTTTTTTCCTGTGAGGCCTCTGTATTGCATGAACTTTGTTTTGTCCTTGCTATGAGTTTCAGAGTCAACAAAGACAAAATTCTCTCCTAAATTGGACCTGAGTAAATCTAACCCACTCTATGCCCTTGGCACCCCACAAATATTGCAGCACCTTTGTGCAGATCTTTACATAAAGATCCTGGTAACTGATGATTGGTGTCAGGTGAAGAACACATTTTTCCTCCTGTCTGTAGTCTGTATCTCCCACAGAAATTAAAGGAAACTGATTTTATTCCACCTCCCCTGCCAACAGGATCTGTTACCCCTCAGTGACAGTCTCAGCTTTCTTTGTGCTGGCAGTTTCTAGCCCTGTTGCACCCAGACTTTCACATGGATGATCCACCTCTTAGAGCACCACTGGGTTCATTTCACAGTCCCATTTATAGGAATGGATTTCCAAGGGTTATGTGACCCCACTGGCTAAGAGAACCTCCAATTTGGCAACTAAGCTGATGCAGAGGTCAAAGCTGTGGTGTACTGCACAATGTAGAGACTGGCTTGACACTATTGATCTGGTGATGCCAAGGCTGCTCTTTATGGGGAATCAAATCCTGGCTTCTTTCCTGGAAAAGTGAGACCATTTTTGACTACTCCTATGTGATGGAACAATTTATGGAATGATCTACTGCTTTCTGGCAGACAAATAAAAGTGGCAGATCTGGTGTGAATGTGCTTGCTTCCATGGCACTGACACTGGAACTGGTCTAAATCACCGTGATGCTGTGGAGCACAGGGGCTTGGTTCAGTCAGCCCATTTGAATCCAAAACTGCCACCCCATGACACCACCACAAAACCAGTGCCTGGACTGCAAACTAACAGGTAAAGTTCAGCCTCTGCTGCTAATGGTGTGAGATGAAGCTTATAGAAACTGTGGTCAGATCACCTCTCTCAAGCTTCTTAGTTTATTTATCGAGCTGGTGCTTCCCACACCAGCCAGGCTGCGGACAACGCACCATTGCTCAGGATGTGCCATTTACCCAGGGAATGATGCAGAGCCTGAGTCTCCTACAGCCTGCTGGGAAACAACTGAGCCCATGGCCATGATAGTATAGGAGAACCAGTTCTGGGTGCCAGCTACTTGCAGGAACCCAAGAAGAGTTCATGTTGCAGCCAACCTCAGTGAGGCCTCCAACACTAAAACCCTCCAAAAATCCAGCCCTCCTGGGCACCAATCTCCCTGTGCCATGAAGCCCCAAATTTACCTTCTGCAGATGAAATGAAGTGGTAGAGTTCGATTACTGACACCACTTGGCTCATGATTATGATGTTACTAATTAACCACCTTGAGCACACCCCACAAAGACCTTCCCCTTGATAAATGGTCCATTCTGTTACCATGCCTGGTGGACAGGGCAGTAACAGAGGTGGGCAAATGTCTGGGGCACTGGCCCTAGCCCTGTACAGGGAGCCCGTTTGATTCATCACACTGTTGCCCCCACAATGTAGAGCTTCTCACACGTCATTCAATCTTACTCTACCAGATGCACAAACTGGCAGAGCATACAGAGTTTCTCACCTCCCCTTTGATCTCCTTCTCCTCTCTCCTCAGCAAGAAGATCAGAAAAGCCACAGTTATCACTGTTTGAGGGTAATACTGGGGTGGTTTACCAGCATGTAACTTAGAGGTCTGTGACCCTCATAGTGACAATGATGTCTGTTTTGGATATGGTTTCCAACCCCCACCCGGGACTACTCAGGTTTCCTCTACAAGCCTATATAACAGCTCCTCCCCCCAAATAATGCCATTCCCAAGCTCTGCTGCTCATTTCTTCCCAAAGAGACGCTGTGGGGTGGGCTGGATAAGGCACTCAGAATCTCAAAGCTGCGCCTTCCTTGTCATTTGGGAGAACTTATAATTACAATTCCCATTATTGTAAGTTGTGTACACAATCTTGTAAAACATGACACTTTAAGCCTATTAATTGCCATGTTTTGAATTCTTGCCAGCAATTTACTCTCCCCTACCCCCAAAGACCCAACACCCAAAAAAGAAATTATTCAATCATATCTGATATTCAATCACAGCCACAAGAGAACCCAGATTCCTGCAGCTGGGTTTGGGGCTTCCAAAGAGCTGTCCTGATGTATGATTCACATGGGCTTGTAGGGTCTTTCTCCCAGCTGTTGGCAAGGTCTGCTCTTCCCATGGGATTAGTACCTTCAAGACTCTGACAAAACCCAGGCTCATGCACGCCAGATGCTTCTCCCCCTCCCCAATCCTGCTCAGCCTCACCCTTCCCCAGAGGGTGTTTGAGCTTAATTAGGACAACCCCTGAGCTTAGAATCCTTTCTGGTCCCCAGTGCTCAGCTCTGAATCATGGTAGACTCTCAATCCAGACCCTTCAGGCTGCCAAGAAAGAGCGAGCTAGCTTGCCAGGAAAGTGGGGGTTCAGCATACTCCAAATGAGACAAAATGACCTAAAATCTCTCTGTATCCACTTTACAGGCACAGGTGCGTTAGTCCTTATCTTCTGCTCAAACTTCAGCATTCTTCCTAGGAAGAAGTCCCTGTTCTTCAGCTCATTTTTATTTCCAGAGCACTTTGAGTGTCTGGCCCCATTTAATCTGTTGTGCCTTTGATGGCAGTGACCTTTTTCCCTCCCTCCACAAGTTCCAGCAGCAGCAGGATCCCAAGCCTTGTCCTTGCAAATCGCTTTGGAGCCCTTTAAGCAGAAAGTAATGTTGCAGATGCAAAAGATCTGCATGCAGCAAAGACTGAGTGGATTTAAAATGCTAATAATTTTTCTGTCTGGAGCACATGTGAGGACATCAAAGGGTTTTGCAAACAATGGTGAGGTTCTGATCATGTTGTGATGTGGGAAGACAAAGAAACCATGTGTAATCAGAAACGGAAGCAAATGGAGATGGTCAAGAGCCAAAATGGGGACAGGGGTCCTGCTTGCCTTTGGCTTCTCCTACACATGGGACATCTCACTGGCTTCAGAAGGGAGGAAAGAGAACTCCCTTTGGGGGAGTTGTTCTTCAAGCAAACAAGAAGGAGCAGAGTGGAGGACACAAAAGCACAACATGGAGATCTTCCTCAGAGCCAGCTCTAGCACAAGAGCCCCAAGAGCTGCATCCAGCTCTTTTCTAATCCCTCACCAAGTGGACTTTCATCATACTCATAATTAGGGATAATAATTTAAAGAGATAGTTGAATAACCAAATCTGCTAATCCTTTAGTGGAGCCTCTTTCCTTTAATCTCTCTCTGGTTCACTAATGCATGAAAATATAGCCAGGCACCCACTGCCCTCATTAGAGGGAAATTTACCCTCCTCCTCTCGGCCTCAGAGGCACGCCAGTGATGAAGAGAGAACACAAAGGCAGCCCTCTGACTGCTCGAGACATGCAAGAACTTTGAAAACATCAACCTGGGCTTGTTTCAAGACCGATGTCACAACAGAGGCCAGTTGTCATGGAAACAG
This sequence comes from Chiroxiphia lanceolata, assembly GCF_009829145.1. Taxonomy (NCBI): domain Eukaryota; kingdom Metazoa; phylum Chordata; class Aves; order Passeriformes; family Pipridae; genus Chiroxiphia; species Chiroxiphia lanceolata. The sequence continues at coordinate 24,884,582 of NC_045643.1, read as the reverse complement.
GTTATCAGCTATCAAAAACCATCCATGAAAAAAGTGTCACAAGGAGAGATGGCAGCTGGGGCTGTGAAGAGGTGAAGGCCCTGCACATAGGAAACTCTGACTTCTTCAAGCCTCCTCCTCCATCTGACCAGATGAACATCCTCCCCTTTACTATAATTTCTGTGGTCACAATGAGCCACCCTGCTCTTCCTGTGGCAAAGCTTGGTTTGCCACCAACAGGATGCTTTTGCACATCCCCTCCAGCCCTCTTATTAGTGCCCTGGCCACTATGCTCCCACGGTGGGCCATTGGGAGCCCACTGTGGGGACCAGGAATACCAGTGCCAGCATCTACCTAGTAAGAGCTGATGCACTTGCTGAGCTATGAGCAGTCGCAAGTGGGAAGCCATTGTTAATTAATCAGATACGCCATGTAATAGCATTAATCACAATCAATATATTAGATAGGGATGATGAAGATGCTGTGCAATCTCTGCCAGATAGCAAACACACCCACACAGCACAGCCACACACAGTCCTTGGAATGTCCACGTTCTTTGCCTGATCCTCCTGGCTTGATTACAGCATCAAGCTCTCTTTTTGCCTCTGCTTCTGGGATCTTGTCATTCTCCTCTCCCCTGCCTGCCTCTGGGTTCACCCTTTCAATCTGTCTCCCTCTTCCCTCCGTCCTGCCTGCATTCCTTGTTTTTCTTCCATGACGTAACTTGGAGAGCTGCTCTGAGAGGCACCCGTCTCATCCACACATGCCTCCATCTCCAGAGCTGGCAAAAGCTTCGGGAAAGGATGGAATTGAGACCTTGATGTGCTGTTGTGTAGGTGGGCAGTGAGGGCTGTGCTGTTCCTCTCAGAGGCCCTCTGCTCCACCAGAAAAGCATGTTAGCCTTTGTCAGAGCTGAGTGATAGTAGAGACTGCCTAAAAATGCAACATGATCCCACCATTCATCTCAACTGCTCTTCCCATGTTTTCCCGAGGAACAAACTCCATGTTCTCTTCTCCTGGTGTCCCTTATCCCAGAAGCAGGAATTCTGTGATGGAAAGGCATCTGCACTTGGGTAAAGGGTCCTTCCAGAAAAAACACTCCTCCCTTCCCACACACACAGCCACAACCTCTCTGCAGAAGCTGGAAGGGTAATGCATTTTCTCTGGCAGCTGCCACCACAGACATAAGAGGCATGTTTCAGATAACAAGACTTCATTTCAAACAGGAATGGTTTTCATGGCAGGCACAGTGAATAAATGTAAGACGTCTATTCTTGCTTCAAGTCCTGCTCTCCCTAACAGCGTGGAAAAGAAACCCCAGACATACCAAAAACTTTGACAGAGTTAACGACCAGTCCAGGCTTTAAAACAGAAAATAATGCCTTAATCTTGGGTTAAAAAGGAAAACTAAATGCATTCCATTAAAAGCAGATGAGAGGATATGAAAAATGCTTTTGGAAGCTAAATAATAGTAAAAACATTTTAAACCTCCTAACAAATTGGCAGAAAAGCCTAGTGAGTCATTTAATGCTCTCCATGCAGGCGGCATTACTGGCTGGGTAATTTATGCTTCTTCACAGCATGGTCTCAGGGCAGGTCGCTCAGGGAGGGTGTGTTCAAACCCACCATTTTTTCAGCTATGAAGAACAAGAGGCCTCTTCCTGCGCTCACTCAGTCTTGAGGGAGGTTTTCTACCTGCACCAGGGCCATGACAAAGCAGGTTGGGAACTGGTCTTTGATGGTGAACCAAGCAGCTTCAGCAGGAGGTCTGCTGTTCCCCAGGATGGCAGTGCCAGCAGGGCAGGAGCAGGATAGAGACCCCCAGCAGGACTTGGGACTCTCATGTGCAGAGCGTAAACAGGACCAGGAGAAAGGCTGTTACATGAGAACAGAGAATGAGGGACATTTGAAGAGTCCTACCACACGTGAAGGCTGAAGGAATAATTGCATACAAGGTTTGCTTGGGGTTGATGAAGGCCAGCATTCTCCTCTGAGTGAAAAAGAAACGCAAAGCAGTCGCTCTTGGATGGAACAGCCAAGCATGGCCAAACTCCTCCTTGCTCAGTTGCCTTCTTGCCACCCTTCTCGGACCTTGATTTGTTGGGTCCTTCTAGATGGAGAGGTCTGACAAATTGTGTGGGGCGACAGGAGACTGCTTCCCCCAGTGATCAGCCACCGCAATGACTGTCTCAGCTTGTACTTTCCATGTTTTCATGAGGTCTCAGAAAAGTTGAAGCTATCAATTTAAAGCAGACCTTGCAATTTCTCAGTGCAAAAATAGAGTCTCTCACAGTGCTCTGAACGCAAGCTGAAAAGCCTGCTGCCTCTTGGTCAGGCCCAGGACGGAGCCTGATTCCCCGCTGCAGTTCTTGGGAGTTTCTGAGCCTTTTCCTAGCAGAGAGCATTAGGTATGTTGATAAATTCAGGTGCTGGAGAGGTTGCACCGCCTGGCACAGATGGCTGAGATACAATGGGACCGTCATTACCAGCCTGCATTAGCTACAGGTAATGAGCTATGGCCAATGCCAATCCCAGTTGCCTTCCGTTCAGTTGGGTTTGTCCTCAGATAGCCACACTGGACATCCACCAGTCCAACAGAAGTTTAAATACTGACCTGAATGATCTACCTCTTATCTCCTCATTTTAAGGCCATGTGAGCTGAGACAAAGCCGAGACAAGGTCTTGGTGTCTGTGCCTGCTGTGTTCTTGCTTATGAGAGCAGGAGCTGGACAGAGCAAATCTCCTCTCTATACCTCCTGATAGCTGACCTGAATACTTAGGTGGGATGAAAAGTGTGAGTGGATATCTAGACCTTTCCCAAATTCAATATTCTGAGTTCAGAGGAAGCTTTACTCTGATTAACACCCATTTCTTTAACTAGATGTAGATTACAAAGATGAACTGTCTGCTTTATAGTTCTAGTTTTCAAGCAGGGAGAAGAAACTAGAGATGATGAAATAGTCATAAGTTCAAAGTTATTTTTAGTTTCCTAGAGACTGAGTCTCAAATGAGTGAAACAAACAAATCCAGCTGGGATTAACAAATTGCACATATAGAATTGTATACCTACTCTTGCAATCTCAAAGCCCTCTTCTCCCAGATAAAGCTTCGTGCCACCTTCTTCTTACCTGTAACCACTTAAATTTATATTTTTGGCAAATGAGTGTTGGGTGTGTGAAGAACAGTAGGATTACAGACTTGGGGACATAAAATGGTGGGTGATTTACATGAGACTTTTCTGAACTGACTGTTATTATAGGGGTGACTTTGAACTTAGATAAAGTTGCATGATTCCATGGCAAGCCTCAATCCCAAGTAAAGGACTCAGTCTTTTACAAGTAGTTTTTCCTTTGATGTCATTCCTATTGAGAAGCTGTTTCTGAATTTCTGTCCTTTGAGAACCATGCTGACCACTAGTGTACATTGCTCTTTCATGCTGTGGTCTCCCATCTCCAGCAGAGTTGGAATAGTCCAGCATTTCTCCTTCAGACTTTGCCTTCTTAGGCTAAACACATGGCTGGTGTCTTTGTCTCATCCAATGGGTCTTCATGCCTGTGGCCATCCCAGAAACCCTCCTCTGCTCAGGCGTCCCCAGGAGAGCTTGCCAATGCCATGGTCATGATTTTCCCATCTCTGCATGAAACACCTGGTCTGCTAGGTCCAGCACTGTCCTTTCCAGCTGCAACACTGGAAGTCCAGGTTGTTATTCCCTGTACCCTAAACACATTTCACATTATTTCTCTTACTCAGAGCAGCCCAAAGCTGAGGTTCCCACTCTCCTCTCCACAGAAAATGCCTCTGAAACTCATGCCATCAGCAGATTTCATTAGCGCATTCCAGTGATAGCCCACCAAACCACTCTGTTGTCCTTCAATCAGGCTTTTCCTGTCCCTCAGGAAATCTGATAAGCAAAACCCACCATGCCAGCAGCCATGGCTAGGGCTCTGCTAGCAGTGTGGAGACTGCAGTTCTGGTGCTTATTCTGGAAGTGCTCAGAAATGGAGAAAGCTGAAGAGACTCCAGCTCTTTCTCCGTTACACATAATTTTGTTTTCTTTTCCTTTTTTCTTATCTTTTAGTTTTACATCTCATGTTTTCCCAACCTTCTCATGTTCTTTGGTTTTTAAGGTGCAAAAAGAAATGTGAATCCACACATGTATACCATGCCCAGAGAAGTTGTGGATGCCCCATCCCCGACAGTGTTCAAGGCCACGCTGGATGGGGCATTGAGCAACCTGGTCTAGTGGGAGGTCCCTCTGGCCATGGTAGTGCTGTTGGAAACTAGATGATCTTTAAGGTCCCTTCCAACCGAAACCACCTATGATTCTATACTGTGAACACCCATGATTGCTGCATGGACAAGGATCTTTGCATGGGCGATCTCAGTGTTGAACAACCTCTTTTGTAGTCTTAGTGCGATTAGCATTCCTGAGGCTTGAAGTTATCACCCATGACCTTAAGTACAAGCGCTTGCACACCCTATCCTCTGTGTGTTTTGTTGAAGTTCAGGGGGACAATGAAGGGACATTTTAACCACCACGGGGACACTGACTTCAAGAGGTCAGTAGTCTGATCCACTCGCCCTGCCAAGCCAGCTAATAATCTCCTTGCTTGCTAAGAAATTTAGTCAGTGTTAAATTACATGTTTGATTGCCTGTGGTAAATACATTTAGCTGGGATTTATAACCAAAATGACAGGCAGATCCTTAAACTCTTTCTCAGCATTTATAAGGATTAATTATTTTTAGTCTGAACATTGTAAAAGTGTATCTGCTACCTAAGACCTTTCACAGGACAGAAAGAGAACTGGGTCCCCATGATTTGCACAACTTCACAATTAACATGTACATTTATCCACTAAGCTTCACCCATTAGGCAAGAAATTCAGAAACCACTTCCCCATTGCAAGGTGTGACACACTGGAGGCATTTTCTGGTCTGCCCAACCATCACCTTCCTGGGAAAGCAGATTCTTCCTCTGGAGAAGCCCTATTGCTCTTGGAAGTCTGATGCCACCTAAAGGCACCAAATGTACTGCTCAATGTCCAACTCACCTACTTAACACATGGAGAGCAAGTGTAGGATAGGTAACTGGAAATATGGGAGATTTGTCTGGGAGTCAGTCGATTGAGACTAAAAGTAGTAATTTATCCTCAATGCCACTAGTGTTGGCAATTTCATAATTGCCACAATTTCATAATTCTGAGGAGGTATCTAGGCAGACAGCAGGGTCAGTGATTTTCCCAGACTAGCGAGTGGCCCAGACACTTGTTTGGATGCCCTTTCACCAAGACACTGTTGTTTGGATGCCCTTTCCAAAAGCATCATGAGAACTTTCATGCCCATCAGTGAGAACAGGCACTGCCATTCTGATTGAAAGCAAGCTTTTTGAGATAAACACAAGCTTTAACATCACACTGGGGACCAGAAGAAGGTGGAAGATATCTCCTTAACTCATTAACACTGCTCCAAGCAGTCTATTGGGTCTGGAATGGAAAGGTCCCCAACCCACAAGCAGAGCCATTGTGGTGACACTGGGATCAATTCCAGCAACTACTCTTCTTTCTACCCCCTGTGAAGCTTGAAGCTGTACTTATTATTAATAAGTACATTAAACCAAATCAGCTAGTAAGGAATTCATGTTTCACAGACAACATGACGAAACAGCATGCAAAGACAGCAGATTGGACATCTTTCAGTCTCCAGCTCAGAGGCCTATCCCACCCACTGCTCCTGGGTGACAGCAATGACAGAATGTCCTCACACTGCCAGGATGAAAAATGTGCATTTACACTGAGGCAGGAACATGCAGTTGAGGAGTGTGGCTTGGTCAGAAATCCAGAGACAGAGATCCTCTTCAAGACTTGGCATGTCTGGTCAGGCAGGACACATCCTGGCTTTAGAGCAGTTGTTATTTGGAACCTTGGTCCCAGTGTTAGCAAGGTAGGAGATCATGAAAGTAGCAATGGGAACAGTTATATGAAGCTGCTTAAATTTACAAACTTCTAAGAAGTTTCAGGCTGAGCTTTGGATCAATTCTTATTCCTTCCAGATTGCTTCACTCATCCCTCCTGGGTACTCTTGATCAAATCACAAAAATGCTGAGCAGATTCTTACACCGTACTTTCTAATAAACCATTTAGGAAAGCAGAGTTGACAGCATTTTACAGTTTTTTCTTCTTTCTTCTTTTTTAAACTAGCTCCACAGTCTCTGCCAAATTCAAAGATGCCAAGTATGATCAGGCTGTGGATGGCACAATTCGTTTGTGTCAATCCTCTTCATACTAGATGAGCAGACAGGACATATGGGCCTATCCTTAACAGAGTGCACACAAGAAATAAATGGGAGATTTCTGCAAACCAGTAAACTTCCAAGTGCAAGATTAACCCAAGGACTGCCAGATGCAGAGGGGAGCTGCTCTAAGTAGAGGAAGTTGAGAATTGTTCTTTCATCTCCGATTCCTGTAAATACATCCTGGAAGAGGATACAGTGGAGAGGAGATGTCTCCTAGACTATACTGCCCTGTTCTTCATCTCCATGGACCAGAGTCTGGCAAATCAGCATCTCAGACAGTGCGTTCAGCCTCTCAAACACAGTCTACACCTTATCCTCATGTCTTGAGGTTAGTCTGGTCATCTGGACCATCTGGAGAGTACTCTGACACCCACAACCCTCCTACAATTTCAGAGGTGAAAATCAGAACTGTGAGTCTGTGTTTGGGAAAACTGGTCTCTCTAGTGAGTAGAGAGAGAAGCTTAATCTGCTTAGCTTAATGAAGAGAAGGTGAAGACGTGATGCGACTGTAATCTGTTAAGTACTACCACTGGGAGAAGGCTTTTAACAGTGAAGGGCTTTTTAATCCAGTAGACAGACAGAATGAGATCCAGTAGATGGAAGATGAAGGTGAGCAGATACAGTCTATAAATAAAGTGCATTTTTTTTGAAACAGTGAAAACAATTAGCTACTAAAGAACCTATAGAGAGATGCGCTAGGTCCCCCAGCTCCTGAAGTCTTAATCAAGACCTAGTTATGTTTGAAATTATAGGTGCCACTGGGTCTGAAATGGGGGAAACCTGACAGAATTTCACACCTCAGAGAAACCGGGATAGCTGCTTTATAAAAGACCTGCTTAAAAAAAAATCCACAAATTTACCTTTGCTTCCTAAAGGCTTCTGCATGTCTGTTTAATAGCTGTCACCTTCCAGCCATGAGTTGTGCATTGTGCAGTTACACTCATTCTCCACAGGAGAACGTTAATCAGGCTCTTAATCACTCGCACATACTCGTCCTCTCCTGGTTCAATTTTCAAGGGCCCTGAAGTAACCATGACCTCTGCTCCACTCCTGTACATGACCAGAATAATCCACCTCCTCTTGCAGCCCACCTCCCTGCTCTCTTCTTGCATGCTCCCTGAATTTCTTGGGCATAAGCATTCCCCATCTCTCCCTGGATGCTCTCAAAGGCTTCAAATGCATCTCAACCCAGCCAGAACATCTGGCTCCCAGTTTGGAATGTGTTTCTCCCTGTTTTCGTGCTTGCTGGGGCATGTGGAGAATCTCTGTGCTACTCAGGCTCACACTGAGTTCCAGATGCCTTTCCATCCCCCACCTGGAAGCAGTTTTTCTGGCCAAGCTGCTACACCCTGAATAACAGAAAAAGTTCCACAAGCAAAAAGGCATCCATCTGGTGACCAAAGGGCCACATGGGCACTGTTGAGAAAAATCAAGGACTTTCTTTCCTACTTACCGCAGTCATGGCAATGACGTGTCCCATGGGCTTTTCCCATTTTCATTGGTGCACTGAGCACTCGCCAGAGACCTTCTTGCCCAAACCTCTGAGATGCTTTGGCAGCCCAGCCCTGAAGCCCTTCCTTGGGGACACAACATGCTTGTGCACTAATTCAGGCAGAAATGTATACACCAGTTCCTCCCTGCCCCAGTTTTCCCAGTGTCCCCCAACAGTCTGTCCAGTTCTCTAGCTCAGACTGTGAAATCCACAAGAACTTAACATGGAGGTATGCAAAACAATGCTCAGCCACACCTGAAGTATCAGCCTTTGGCCAGAACTGCAGTTTTTTTGGATCATCCCAGCACATGTCAAATACATCCAATTATATCAGCAGCACTGCTGAATGTAATTCTTTCTTCTCTTCTGCAGTCAGAGCTACCCCACCTCTGTCATCACTGCCATCTCTACAATGTTACATCTTCCCCTACTATGACTTGTCTCATCTCATCAGATATCACAGAGTCTCATCAGGTTTTGCTCCTCCCCGTTTTATCATGGTTTGTAATGGGAATGAGACTTACAAGACTGCAGAGTTGGTATTACATGGGCCCGTGTATACCCCCCAATAACTCATTTTTTAGTCACTGGCCACTTTTAGCCAAACCTGGCAAGGATAGGAGGGTTCTAAAATAAAATTGCTTATGTGTCTTGAAAATAGGGGAATGTACAGAAGAGAGAAACCTTATTAAAAAATGTCAGAGTAGGAAAATCAATAGACTGAGCTAAATTCCTTATTAGACTCTGGAGTACCCACACAAGGTGGAGCGGACACAAAGACAGGTTCAGAAATGCCCTGCTGTCCAGAAAATTGCTTTAGTTCACATGGTTAGAATACCAGAGAATTTGAAAGACACAGAGGAAAGCAGTCTTGATCTGCCTTGATCCACCTTTTCTTCAAGACCTTCCTGAAGACCCAGGGACTTTTTCTCCTGGAAACCACAGAGCTAGGACCAGGTGCCAGCTCTGGAGACAATGTTTTCCAAGGCTGTTTGGTGAAGGATCCCTCCATCTTGAACCTAACAAGCAGGAAGAACACATTTTCCAAGCTTCTCTGGAGTTCCCTCTCTGCCTGCAGAGCAGCCATGTAACTCTGTGTGACTGGGTGATGTGCTGAGGAGCAGAGAAGGCAGAGACTTCATCAAAAGACAGACTGGGAGTTTTCCCTCCACAAGGAACCTGTAGGTGTTTGGGGGTTTTACTACAGGTGGAAAGCCTGTCTGCCAAGAGCAGAGGGAAATCCAGGCACTGAGATTCCCACCTTGTGCAAAATCACCCCAGCAGAACAGCACTCTCAAGGCAGAGCTGGAGAGTGAGCAAGGGGTCCAGCAAGACCTAATACAGCCACTGGGACTTAGAAGTCATCCCAATGGGGTCACTGCTCTGGCACTAGATCAGATGTGACTGTCCTATGCCCCCAGCCCGACTGGGATGTAGAGAGCACAGAGTGCTCTGAGACACACAGCTCCTGCTGTTTGCAAACATGCTCTGCACAGCTTGGACAGCCACTGGGGTCCTGCTCCTTCATAATGAGCTGGTGTTACGTGTGGCTGTGACATGGCTTCTGGCCACACATTGTCTCTGCTTGAGGCCAATCCTTGGACTCTCCCTTGGATTTATCCAAATGCCCAGTAATTCATTTGGGTGCTCCTAGAAGGCATGCTTTGTGCTGTCATGCTTTCCCAGTGCTACCCCAGGAGTTGTCAGCCCCACTTGGATTTAATCTGTGCAAACCTGGGGTATGCCACACAGAAAGGCAGGGCCAACGACTCAGCAGGTGATATCCTTAGAGGAGGAGAGGAAACTAAAGAGGTGTAAGGGCAAGAAAATGCAAGTGCTGCATAAACCCCATTTCTCCTACCTCCTCCCCTCAGTGTGACAGCCTGTCTGTGGGCTGCCTCACCAATATTCCCATTCTGTGCTTGAGCAGCCCCAGCCTGGATACTGTGATGTCCTCAAGTCCCTATCCTTCAGATGAGTTCTTTGTGGGGACCATCAAATCTGCTTGTGCTGGTGCTGACACCTATTCACAGCATGGCTGGGGCACTGCTGGGATGTAAATACAGCAGTGGGGACCATCAGCAGCCAACGCTGCTGCACGGGAGGGGTCAGTGTGTGAGGCTGCATCGATGTGCATTTTGCTGGCACAGACAAACTCCCTCTGCCTGTGCAGAGAGCAGCTGAGCTCTGGGCCTGCTGTGTGAACCAGAAATCACCTAGATGCCTTTAGCTCTGCCGAAAACCTATATTTCCCTCCTGTTTAAGACTGACACTGACTCCAGATACGGCCAGAGCCTTTGTTTCAACCTGTAGAGACTGTAGCTGTACCTAGGAGATGCACTGGTGTACAGCCCTGTACATGGAACCACCAGGAAGAAACTCAGTCACTGTGGCAACAAGAAGTGTCACTGCTTCATCCCCAGGGCCTTTGAACTCCGTTGTCAATCTCCACTTTGCGCCCTCCCGCTCAGAGAAAGAGCATCAAATGGTGTAGAGGGCTACATAGGCAGAAGAGGAGGAAGGGTTGGGAAGCAGAGAGTGCTGAGGCTCCCAGCACAGCAGGAGAAGTGGAGAGGGGGATGCTGGGGACATAAACAGCAATGAGTTTCAAAGCAAAACTGGCAGGGTACTGTGTATGATTTTCCAGTTTTTCCTACCTATCCAGGCTCCCTGTTCACTCAGTGACACTTAGAGCAGTCTCCTGGAAAGACATTTTTGCACCAAGTGCTCCTGCCTTTCATGTTTTCCAGGGCTGTGGCAGCTGCAGTGGGAACAGGAAGGGAGAAGAGCCACAGCCAGGTCAGTGCTGGGGCCTGCTCAGCACTCTAGGCATGAGGAATGGGGAGAGGAGAGAGGGAGCTTTCTTTTGGGTCTCCTGATGAAACTCCAGCTGGCTTTATTTCTCTGGTTACATCGTTTCTCTGAAATCCCAGGTTGCACACATGAATTTACTACTGTGGGGTTACTCCTTCAGAAGAGGTTGCTACATAAATGCATTTATTTTAATGAGAAGACAAGTGCTATGGAAGGATTTGTTCCAAAATCCAGGTAGATTGTCAAAGAGGCATCACACAAATGAGTGCTAGCCATCCACAGTTGCTGCTGGGTTTGAGACTCAAGTGCTGGGCTATGACTGCTTTTTCAGACCAGGAGCTGAGTCTTCAGGGTGGGGTGTTCCACTTCATCCCCAGCTATGGTTCTATGAGATACCTTGGTATAACCAGCTGCAAAAGAACCAGGTGCCATCAAAAAACAGGCATGAATGCACTTGTGTGCATCCATGCTTATTTGAAGATAATAGTTTGAATAAAGCTGCAGGACACAATGAAAAGTCACTTAATGCCAAGGAGATTATGATCTATTGGACAATGAGGCTCATTAATGGGAAGGGCTGGCAAGCTGAGTGAAAACCTGCATTTCCTGAAGCTGAGCTTCCTAAAAAGACACGTATCTGAAGACAGCACATTTTCCCTCTGACAGCCCTTATAGGCTGGGATGTAAAGTAGAGGATGGTGGTGAGTCATTATGACCTTTTTTTCCCCTTAGTGGATAAGGAAACTGAGGCACAGGCAGCCAATTAAATGGAGATAATCAGTGCATATCTGAGAGCTAGTGTGGAGACACGCAAACTTCTCTTCCAGGCCATAAACATCTGTAGTTAATGACAAAATGTTAATTACTGGCAATCAGCTAATGAGGGTAAAAGCTGAACTAATTTTCTGCTGCCTGAAATGCTACTCTAGATCGTGTTTTGCCCATCAGCTGAACTGCTATTTAAAAAGAGGATGAAAAGGAAAAGAAAAAAGCATTTTGGCACCTCGCTCTGCCTCCTCTGCCAGACCAGATTAGTGCAGGGGGGAAGTTCTCTGGTGGAGACAAGCTCTAGTTCATTTTCTTGTGTCAGGCAGGGAATTGGCTAAGAGCTGAACATGGGGCTCAGAGGCCCTACTACCCAGCTTTGCCTCCCACTGAGATCAGCTGAAATGACTTTAATACAAGGGTGGAAATTCTGGTTCTTCCTTATGCTCAGAAGAAACTCTACACAACCCTGTTCCCCATAGAAGGACAGGGACAATTTGCTGCCCCTTTTTTTGCCCATCTAGGGACTCAGCCCTACTCAGCTATGGCGTGGGGCGGGTCTATATCACTCCCTTCTCGCATTTTGAAGAGGCAGCTGGAGATGACCCTCCTGGAGCAGTAAGCCAGCACGTATTGCTGCTGTGCATGAGTAACCAGCAGCCATTCTGGAGGAGGCTGTGCACTACCGCTGGGCAGAATGATTCATCTCTATGTCATGGACATGGTAGCAATAGCCCTGTAACAAAAGGCAGAGCCATGGGGTAATTTGTCATTATGGTGACTATCAACCTTGGACTGATCAGCCTGGGTGCTCACATCTCCAACGCCTGCAATAAAACCTCTCTACAACACTGAGGAGGGAAAGACACCAAGTTGGAGTCACTGAGGATCTGGCCCTAGTGGGGACTCTGAATCGGTATATTGTACCAAGTTTTTGGTTTGGGGTTATGGAGATGAGCTAGGAGGTTTGAGATTAGCCTCAGTGCTGCCTATGATACAGTAAAACCAACTTTGACTGGCACTGTGCTTTACTCTGCCCTGGCACAGTGGTTTTATGGTAGCTCCATGCTCAGGAAGCAGAAATGCCAGGCTGAATCTCAGGCAGGATAAGTAACTAAATGTCCCTTATTCTCCAACTTAGTTGCCAGGGACAGCTACTTCTGAAAATTGGTAGCTCCAAAATTCACTTTTAAATCTAGTGTTTCAGATCAGTCCCAAGCCCTCACTTACAGCCCATGTCCCAGGGATTTGTCTGTGGCTTCTTTCCTGTGGTCACATCAAACTAGGTTTCTCATGTACCACATCCCAACTGCTGTCCTGCGAGCCCTTCTCCTCAGGCTCAGGGAGCCTGGCACCCAAGTGTCTGCCATGGTCCCCCACTGCACTCCTCCAACCCAGTGGATACCTTCAGGCACTAATGCCAACGGATGTGTTTTCTGCCCAAATACCAGCTGAAGACAACTCTTCCTGATTAAGCTGATTCCCAGCCCTTTGCAGAGTCACCTCCACACTGCCACGATGGTGACTGTCAATCAGCTTCTACTTGCTGGTGCAATTAATTCCATCTCCCTTTGCAGTCCCAGTTCACTGCATGCAGGGACAGCTATCACATTTCATGCTCTAAAGGGCTTAACACGCCACTACACACACATGCATCTACACACCAGCAGAGTGGCCAGCAGGGTGATTGGAAACAGACTGAAGGAACAGGAGGCCTCACAGACAAGGCCACCCTAAATCAGATTTAGGGGGTGAGAGGACAAAGCAAATGTGAGCTGTTCCTGTGCAGAGTAGCACGTCTTCACCGTGACACACATACGCCTTTTACCCGGGTCAGGGCTGCATCCATCTCACAGCCCTGTGGGTGAGGGTCACCTGAGCTCTGCATTTTACCACTTGGGATACAGCAACTGCAACATCCTGGTAGTTCTTTTCCCAGTTAAAAGCTACTTGCCTTGAAAAGGGACCAGGTGCAGGGGTAACTGGGGGACAACTAATATGTTTAGTGTTTAACTCCATAAAGAGCGTCCCCTGTCATGGCACTAAGACTGGGTGTTTGCTATTCACACTGAGCCCAGCCAGGGTGGATACATCCCACCAGGCAGCATTTCCACAGATGGCTGTGCCAGCTCTGAACCCAGGGAGATAAAGTGAGCCCAGGGATGGCTTAAAGAGGGAAAATATTTTGCTACAGAGCCTGGGACTGGGAGACAGCACTGTCGTGAATCCAAACACCAATTCCTCTACGTCTTCTGCAGAACTCTTCCAGTGAGTTCCAAAGCTCCCCAGATTCAGCACATTTCCCAGAATGCCACCACCCTCTCAGCTAATGCCATGGAAAAATACTTCTCGACTACTGCTGCCAACAGCTCTCCAGTTGACTGTAGTGGGAAAATCCTACAGGTCACTTTAGCGTATGATATTCAGGCTACATTTTACAAATGTGCTCTCTCTGGCTCAGCTCTGAAAGAGCAAACGAGCTGTGTGACGCGTGCAGGGGTTGCTGCACCTCTCGCTTCTCCTGCATTAGCACAACATGGCTGGTGCACCTGGTGCTGCAAGATCGAGTCAATAGCTACTACTGTTATTATCTTTATTAATCAATAATAATATCCTTATTTCCTCTTGTGGGGCTTCCCAGCACATCCTTTCTTATTTATCCTCTGTCTTATTTACATCCCGAGCTTGCAATCAGATCTGTGCGAGCGGCAGTCGGCACTGACCCAGCTGCCAAAACCCAGCCACACTCTTGCAGGCAAGTCCCTTTCAGAGCAGGGACAATTCGACTGACTTCAGTCAGCCTGCCCGTGAGGAGGGAGCCCTGTGGAGCCACGGCCAAAGCAATCAGCTCCTGTAGGCAGTTCTGTTTGAGCTGAAAGGGCTGTAAGTTCCTAACATCCCTCCAAGGAGACACTGAGACACCTGCAGCAGCTGCAAAAATACATAAAATGAGGGAAGAGTAATAGTGGCTATCTTGGGCATTTGTGTCTGTGCCTCCTTCTCTCAGTAGTTTGAGGGCTGTGTAATTGTCAATGCCTTTACCCTGATATTTCCCTGGGGAAAAGGGACAGCACAGTGTCCCCAGTTCCCAGGCAGGAGCTGGTGTGCAGGCAGAGACTCACTGGAGGACACATAGGAGGTCTTTGCAGAGATCTATGCCACAGGCTTCCAAATGCCAGGTGAGAGGTTTCACATTGGCACCATCCTTCTGTCCAGCCTATATGTCCCTCTATGGCTTTGCATTCAGCCCCCTTCTAATGAAACCAGTTGGTCCTGCCCTGCCTGGCAACACCCCCTCAAAAACCACAGCAAATTCCTGAGCTAACCCACATTTTAGCAATGAGAAGTGACCTCTCCACGAGAGAGTTCTTGCTCAGAGAGAACAAAACTCGTTCTGCCTAATTGCTCCTGGCAGCGCACTCTGCCGTAAAGAAGGCAGGAGCACAGTGGCAGGGGAAGGCAGTGCTACTCCTTGCCAGTGAGCCTCAAAATCCATGCTTTTGTGCTAAAAGCACAACACTTGCTCCTTCAAGTCACTTGTGCTGTGGAAAGCAGAGCCTGCTTTGAGCCCAAATCTGCCTTGCACACACCCCTGGCTCTGAGTGCTGGGAGGAGGCTCGTCTCGCTTTATTTTTAATCCTATGAAAGGCCTAAAATACGTCACAAGTGAGGATTTGTATTGTGGAAAGGCTTTTTCATAGACACTTTGGACTCTCTTTCATGCACCCAGAGGGCTTTGCAATAGTTAATTTTGCCTCCCAGCTCCTGGGAGGGAAGGAGGAAGGGATGGAGGGAGGTGTTACTATTTGCGGTTTGCCAAGAGGACTGTGAGGTAGATGGCTGAGAAATAAAGTCTGTGGTGTGGCCTGATGGTGCTTCTCGAAAGCATTAACACACTTTCTTCCTTCTCACCCACAGGCACAGTGACGTTTCACACTTCTGCTTGGGTCTGGCTCTCTGGAGGCCTGGTAGCCGTTCCCTAATGCCTCTCCTTTTGCAGCAGCTTAAATAAGAGTCAGAGCCAGTGCCACAATTGGGAAAACGGGTCCTCTGCAAAACAGTAGTATGGTACCAAACACGGCACAGAGACTAGGAAAGCTGACCCTGTCCAGGGACAGAGAGGCTGGTTATGGCACTTAATCCAAACTCAGTGTAGGAGAACAGGAGGGAAATTTTACAAGAGGAAATTAGTACCTATTTAAAGGAGTATCAGTCAATCATTTCACAATTTTGGAGGCTGAAGGTCTGATTTTGGTTAAATAAAGGACTTTGCGGGCACAAAACCAAATAGGTCTCAAGTAGCCTGGATTTGAGGACAGGCTAGAAATTGGTCAAGATTTCCCAGTTATCCCCCGTGCAGGCATGCTCTGAGTCTGTCCTGAGCAAAAGCAGGTAGGGAAGAAAGTCACAGCCTGCTGGTGCTGGGTATGCTTAGGAGACACAGAGGTTTCCTGTGGCAACCAGACCTGTCCAGGTGAGCCCATGCTGCCTGTCCAGAGCCACCCTCTTCAGCTGGCTCCTCTACTGGGGCAGGCTGCATTTTAGCATCGCTTTTTCCCTTGGCAGAACAGGACCAGACTTAAAACCTTTCACCTACTCCCATGAGGGAGAAAATAAGCAGCATTTCAACGCATGCTTCAGGTATATTTCAGCTTTTGATAGCTGAACCCTGCAGACACAAACAGCCATCAAGGAGCAAACGGAAGCTATTTTCCCTTGAAAGAAGGTGCTGTAGTGAGGCAGGGACATAGCTCTTTTTTTTCTTTCTTTCAGCATCACAAATGAAATCCATTAAGCAGTGATGAGCAGACGGCACTGAAAACAAACACCAAATTAAGCACACCCACTCCAAGCGAGAGGTTTTGCTTGCCTTCTCCACCCAAACTCCTGCCGGGGAGGAAGGTGAAGATTAAGGGAGGGCACCCTGCAAGACCATTTCTGGAGGCTTGGCTGGGAAATGGGAGATGTGCAGATGATGGGGATGTGCCAAAGGAGAAAGAGTCCTGTGTGAGGATGATCACAAATGTGGTGACTACAGTACTGAGCTTGGAAGGGGTCTGGGAAGTGGAGGTGTAAGAGAGGTGCTTTCTCATTCGTGGCTGCTTTCCCCTATTTGTTCTCTGATGAAGAAATGGCAGCAGCAGTGCTGGGACAGGCACAGACACACAGTTTGTCCAGGCACTCCAGGGTCTCATAAGTGACACAGGCTTGGAGGACACTATTTCCATCTCTGCTGGGAGGGAGGGGATGAGGAAGTGGAGGCACCAAGCCTGGTCTCACGCTCACCAGAGGGAGCTAAGGGGACATTGGAGTGTGGCTTTGTGCCCAGTCCCATTCTGCTGCTAGAAATTGGTCAAGGAATTGCTGTTCCCAAGAAGGACAGAAGGGACCTTCTGCCCAGGTCAGAGCACCAGATCTGAAGGAGAGAGGAGGAAAAAGGAGAGCTATGCCTGGAAACAAATAGAAGAGTGAGAGGTGGGGAATCAGCTGGGGACCACGAGGTGGAGAGAAGCAGGATGATATGGGAGATTGGTGGTGATGCAGGGATAGAGCCGGAGCCATGTCAGAGGTACAGGTAAGGCAGGTGGTGGGCATAGACAGCACATCTATCCAGGCTTTTCCAAACCAAATTTTCACTGGTTCTATGTTAATTTGATCTCAAAAGTGCAGCAGGTGAAGGACAGCAATACCAACCTCCCTGACTTGAGTGGAGAGCACAGGAACCTCCTGGGCATCAGTCATGTGCCAACTGTTGCCACCAGTTCAAGAGGCCATGGCTTTGCTGCACTCATTAGGGCAGGCTCTCATCCTGGGCCAGCTCAGTCATTTAAAGGTCAATAAGACAGAAGTTGGGACACCACTGAGATGGCTGCAGGTACATCCACGTTTGAAGACAGGCGAGTGGGTGGGCTCACATCTCTGCATGTGTAAGAACCTTCTCCCCTCCACATCCTTCTCCAGAAAAAGAAGGGTAAAACCTATGAGCAGTGACACTGTAACCACTTCTCAATCCTCTCATCCTGTGGTTTTTGTAGGGTCACAGTATTTAGGTTGGGAGGTCTCTGGATTTCTTTAGTCCAACTTTCTGCTCAAAACAGGGCTGTTTCAAGGTTGCTCAGAGCTTCGTTTTGCCGAACCGTGAAGATGTCAGAGGACTGAAATCCTACCATATGTCTGGGCCTTTGTCTCAGAGCTGCTCCCCTCTCACTGTGAGTTTGTTTCTGTCTATCCAATGAGCATCTCCCTTGCTGCAACTTGTGCCACTGCCTCTTGTCCTTTCCTGTGCCCCTCTGGCTCCATGGTCTTTATAATCTGACTTTAAGTAGCAGAAGACAGCAGATTTCCCCTTTCATCTTCTTGTTGCCAGACTGAACAAGTCCAAATCCCTCCACCTCTCCTCACACATAATGTACTTCTATCCCTTTACCATTTTTGCATCCCCCACTGGACTAGCTCACATTGTCAATCTCTTTTATGCTGGGGGGGCCTTTGGGCACTGGGAAAGAAATCTCTGAAATTGCAGCCTGCAACCAACTCATACAGCCCTAGTATAGCCCTTCTTCCCAGGTTGTCCAGAAGACATTGCATCCCTGATCTAGGAACAACTTCACTGTCACTTGGCAAAAACTGCAAAAGGTGTAAGAACAACAATGGCATGCTCCATGCCTAAATGTGCCACTGACTTTCTCTGTCCTTTTACAGAGGTAAAAGGGACTCCCTCCTGGGATAGATATTCAGATGTCAGGCCAGGCAAGGAACTTGTTTTCTCAAAAAGCTGAGCCCAAAATTTGCTTTATCTCACTGGGCTGAATATAGAATAATCCCCTTGAAATTGCTGCAGTATATCTTCAAATGCCTTATACTTCATTGTTGCTAGAAGGGAATTGGTATCTGGATGCAATTCTATGCACAGTTTATGCTAAGTCTGTGCTGCCATCTTCCCCTTGCCCTTCCAGGTGTGCTGCCCTGCCCCTTCACCAGTGCTGTGTTGGTGACCAGGTGGTCAGATGGGGGAACTGATTCAACAGAAAGTCAATCAAAAATTTTAAAAAGTTGATTCTTGTTGGATCAAGTCCCTGGCTGCATAGAGAGTGGTGCTAGAGCTTGGAAACAGTGGAAATGCAGAGCTGAGATTGCTGCTCACTATAGCTGCAAGGACTGGCTCAGCTTGCTCATGACCACACATCACCAAGAGACTGGACAGTCACTCTTACCCTGAAGAAAGGTCTGTAGATAAGACTTCATCTTCTTTCAGTGACACCAACCTCTTCTTCAACTTCAGTGACACCTTTTTCTTTCCCATGGGAATGTCTCTGGTACTCCCGGCTGAATTGCTGTGCAGGGAGACACCACAGTGGGAGGATACAGTTTCTGAACTGACCTTAGCCTGACTATGCTCACGGTGGATATTTTACCTTCCAGCATTGCATGTCTTGTTTCATGCAGCCTTTACCCAGAGCAACTCATTTGTGCCAGCCATGCCCCCCCTCCATCCAGTCCCCAGCAAGGTGTCAGTCTTCCTTAGCAGAGGAGTGTGGGGTTTAGCTGATATAATTTCCCCAAGTAGTCTGGCTGAATACACAGTCCTGGTGAAGCAAAGGCATTCCAGGCCTTGGCTCAGTGTTGTGAACTGGGGCTCTCGTGCTGGCAGGGCCCTCCTGCTGGTATCCCTGATCTCAGGCAGGGTAGGGGCTCCCTGAGGTCTGAGCTCCTGAGAGTTTTCTCTCAGGACAGATGCACAGAAATACTTATCTTCATACTATGATCAGCCCAGCTCCCTCTCTAGAGGGGATCTCTGACTTAGAAGTTTCAAGGAGATCTAACTCCTCTTTATTATAAATATCCAGACATGTCAGTGTCAGAGGGAGATGCATCCCTCTTAATCCTTCCCAACAGCGTTAACTAAACAAGTCATGAAGAAATTAATTAAGTAAAAGAAAAAACATATTGAATATCTAGGAAAATGTCTTGACATTGAGTTGCCTTATGATAATCTCTTAAGGACTTGGGGGTGCTGGTGGTACTCCTGGCATATGGAAACAGGTGTAGAAAAGCAACAGAGAAAGCAGTGAGAGCAATGTGTAGGTACTGCAAAGTAAAACGAGGAAGGAAACAACAAGCCTTTGATATCTGTGGCACTGCTGGAAGACGGATAGATTCAGCCAGCTTGGATTTTAAAAAATCCCAATAATGTAAATTCCTTAAGTACAAGGCAAGCCTATGAATAAGATAAATCTCTTAGTCACTTTGCCAATGATATCCTTCTAATCTCATCCTTCCTCAACGATGCTGCTCAGAGAGTGAAACACTTAGCATAAATGGGTTTGCTGCTCAGAGCAATCACTCATGCCTCCCACTCTGACCTCAGGATTAGAGAAGTCCCCTGGATTAAGGATGTTACTATTTAGAGTCCAGGGTGAACCAGCTAAGCACAGGCTCAAGGGAACTTTCAAGTGATTGTAAGAGAGAGAGAAAAAGAGAAGGAGAGGCGAACAGGAGGCCACCACCATCTCAGGGAATTGCATGTCACACGCTGGTGTTGAACTGTACTTAAAGTGCTTACAAAGAGAAATGACCCAATAACAAGAATTATCAATATACGCATGGGAAAATAACAAACAGTAACTCAAAGGCCAACCAAACCAACTTTTTCTTTAAAAAATAAAAATTACATTGAACTGCTGATGCTGTTTCCAGAGATGCTGAGTGCCTTGGTCCCCAGCAGACATCTCTGTCTGCTGAGTAGGCCCAGCAGTTTGAAAGTCAGAGCCACGGGCTGCTGTACTGTCCCTCCCAAAACAGAGATTGGAAATGACCTGCTGATTAAAATGTGAGCTGAGAATCAGAGACGGATCCTCCATGCTCCTGAGCCCAAGAAGCATGGTGGAGCCATTTACACCCAAATGAGGAGAGCCTCAGCACCAGCTCAGATTTCAGACAGACTTGAGGCTACTTCATGGAGGTGGAAAGATCATTTTGAATGCCAAAAATAGGAAAACCATGTCGGTTGATCCAAATTACATCTAAGACCTCGATCAACCATTTGCCTTTTGCTTACCATTCCCTTGTATCACAGACTCATGCGAGAACTGCTCTCAGTACTACTTAGGCAGCATATACGGTAGTAAAGTATGTAATCCCTTAAAATACAAGAGCTTTCCTTACAATCTGTGCCTGTGTAAACCCAGACAAATATTTAATACATTCTTATCACACCAACTGGAAATAGTTTTATCATCTCTGACAGACACATGAATTTCCAGGAGCACCTGTCACACGTTTACTATTTCAGTCCCCAAGAACGGCTCCCTTTCATTATTTCTCTATGGACACCCCCTCTGCTAATGCTCTCCCCTCCCCATGGGAGAGTTTCCAGCAGCAATTCCAGTTGGATATTGGAAAAGGGGAAATAGGAACTTCTCAGAAGCCAGACTCTCGGTGTTTTACCAGGAGAAAGGTATCCTCATGCAACTTCTGCCTAGGTTTGCAGAACAGCATTTCTGGGCTTTGATTAATTAAAATACAGCAGCACGTCTTGCACAACTTTTGAACTCTATTTCTGTAAAAGATACGTGAGGCTGCAGGCTGTCTGTCACATTATGCATGTCCCCTGTGCCAAGACTGTAGTTTTCTATTTGACTGTAAGTCATCCATTAGATGTAAGACAATTATTATTGTTTTTTAGTGAGTCATTTTTCTCTCAGTAATTAGTAGTTGTCAGTTCAACTCAGCCCAGTGCTGATGTAACTCAGTGACTTCAAAGCTGTGTTTAAAGTCTCTTTTCTCCCACACAGCAGCTCACCACAAACAGTATCACTTTTCCTGCCTCGTCCACTGGAGCTGTGTTGCCCCATGGAGCAGTGTTGCACCCAGCCAGGCCAGCAACAAGAAGGGCTTGCTGTCTGAGCACGGAAGGGACTGCCCAACAGGAGAAGAACTTGGCCAAGAAAAGGCAGCTCACCTCTTTGACCCCATTTTATTGCTATATGCTTCAAATCCTGGCTGCGTCTGTCTTGCTATAAAAATGTCAGACTGTCTCTAACACTTATTTTTGCTCGCCGCTTCAGCATGGCCTTACTTGGCAACTTCTCCCATCTGTTTACTACTCTTCAATGTTGTGCATGCATTTCTGAATTGCTGTTTACTTATAATAATGTGAACAGTCAGCATTTGCAGAGCACCTAGCTTTGAAGTGGTTTTAGTGTTTTGTAGTTGAAGAAGGATCCCTTACAGCATTTCTAGAAAAAAGTGAAGATCTCCAGTGCTGCTTCATGGTGGCATGAAAGGGTCCTATGTATCACTACAGGTGAATCCAGGTCCAGAGAGACTATATCTAGATGTAGCAACTATATGAGCACTGGATGTCCTTGTCCCCGTATAATCGATGGAGGTCTAGTCAATGTTGACAGCAGAGCCCCGGGAGTGAGTCAGCTGAGCAAATGTAGGTGTCTAGCTCTCCAGCTCCACTGACTGTATTGACTAGGGGCACAATTATCTACCTCAAGAAGTTTTCCACTAAGAAATCATTGCGTGGGCATGAGTCAAGCTCTTGATTTTTCACTGCCTAGACATCCAGTCCACATGCAGACACCTACGTTGTGACACTCACATTGAGGTGTCTGCAATTCAGAGCTGTGTCCCACCTCGGTGATGTGCCCAGAATCACAGCTTATTTACAAAGCTCAGAGGAGAAGCTGAGATCCTTGGTTGCTTTTCATTCCCTTTCATCCACTTGAACTGGAAGAGAGACCTCCTCTAGTCAAGCCAACACCATAGGGGAACTACTCTAAAAGTATCCTCTTAGAGCCAGAGAGCAACCCTCTACCTTGGTTGGGACCTGTAATCAAGTGACCAAGCTGCCACCTTGATTCTAAAATCTGGGGTTTTTTAACACTGATCTCTAAGTTAGCTCTCATCTGAGAGGACTGTGTTTGCTGTTCAGTTCCCCACACTGTTCTGTCTATTTCTTTTTCTCTAGCAGGAAGGCAAACTCTGGCTCTGCAGAAAGCAGAGATGCCCCCCTCCGAGCACTCATGGAGGCAGGCCATGTGGTTTTCCTCCATATCACACTGTGCTATTTGCTTAGAGATCTTCTAACATGGGGTGAATACCACCCTGCCCGGGAACTTTTCTTTACCACTTGTACCATCCAGCAAGGGCTCACTACCATTTCATGGTCACAGCTCTGACATCCTAGTGTCAGAAAGTGCTCAAGCCTAAATCAAGTTCTGAAACATCCTTGTATCTTGGATCTTTCCAGGTCAGCCTGCTTTCATGACCTGGTGAACTTCCTGGATGGTTGGTCAGATGGAAAGATCTTTTTTCAGTGGGTGAACATCAAGCACTGATAAGAGGACTGAAGCAACAGAAGACATGCAGGCCTGATCTGTGAGCCACTGTGATTCAGCACAATTCTCATACACTGCTAATCTCCACACTGCACTGGACATGCCATGCACATACTACTGGGAGGAACAGCCAAAGTGCAGATCTGTAACTAGAAACGTACCAGTAGCAGCAAAGAGTAGTCACATTCCAAAGGAACACTTTCCTCACAGGGACATCCCTGGATGGGGGATCTCTTAGCTGCTGTGTTGTGTTTCCAGTCCTGGAGTGAGCTCAGCAGAGTCCTCCGGGAAAGTGCCTCGCAGCAGCTGAAACTCTGCTGCATCTGCTCTACAGCCCAGATGTGCACCATGCCATCGATCTGCCTTCTGCAGGAAAACGTGACCCTCAAATGACCATTTAATCTCCTTCTCAATCCAATTTGGCTCAGCCACGTGGCATCTGCTTTCTCCCACGCTGCCACAAACACACGTACAGCCAGTCCCTGCTCCATAGTGAGTGCTGGGATCAGCACACGCTGCGGCAGTGCCTGAGGGCTGACTGCTGCCTGGAGATCATGAAGAACCTCCAAAGACAGAAGGGTCATGGAGTGTGCTGGTGGGAACCCAGGTCCCTGACCCTCATGAAGCTCTGACCATCTCATAAAAGCCCCAAAGCCCAGAAGCAGAGCAATGCACAGCAGATACCTACCTCCAATGCTGCTGTGCGTATTTCAGGAGTGAAGGAAAACAGCTCAAGGCAATGTAGACACAGTGATTTAAAAGGAAACAGATTAAAGACGGTCACATGAATGTAGATGTGTCCCAGCAGTTGTGCCATAAGCATTGACAGGTAGATAGGTATCTTGCAAAAATCCCTCTCTCTCCCTTGACAAGATATAAATCACAGGAAGGGCTATTATTCATGCTGCAACCCACCCATTACATGTGAAGCTGTGTCAGAGAGTACCAAACAGTGTTGTCCAGAAGGACTCGTGGGTTTTACCTCACCCTGGGAACAAATACCACAGGGCAGTCTGAGAAAGGGGACTCAGTGGGTGGATATTTGTTCCAAAAACACGGTTAAGGCAGGCCAAATGGGAAGGATCTGGATGGTTTTCCCAATCTCTGTGCATTTGTGCAGCCTCCTTTTGACTCATCAGTATATCCAGCATACAAATAGCTACGGACCTTAGGAGCATTTACCTAGGGGTAAAGACCTTGGCCTGTAGTGGTGGTTGGTGAGTGTATGAATATGCAAAACAGCTGTCAGTGGAAGTGAGTTTTGAACTCCAAGTTGTTTCATTTCCAGCTGAGCACATTTTCTTTTATTTTACAGGATACAGAGAGAACATACTCTCTTGTGCCTAAGCACCACTCCTTGTCTCTGCAATACAACAGAACAAATAGCCTAATCAGGCCAAAATGCAGAGCATGCTGAAAAACTGGGAACATTCAGGATGTAGTTAAGAGAAAGTGGAAATCTCCCCTGTAGCCCAGGAGGGCTGGTATTGCTGCTCCAATCACATTGCTTAGGGGTAGAGAAAAGACAGAGAGTTACATTCTCCTGTTGGAGAGGGATAAGTTACAGATCTCTGACCCCCATTTGAAGGAGACACAAACGTGGAGAAAAGCTGAACTGGGATACAAAGAAAGAAGGAGCTAATGAATGCCACTGGACTTTTTTGGTGGCAGTGGGATAGTCTGTGGGAACGAATGAGTGAGGCTCCATGAGGTACAACATGGCCTTGTGCTGATCAGAGAAGCAGAGCATGTGTTTTCCAGCCTCGTCTGCCCCAAGATCATCCCCCTGCATCTTCTGTTTCATCACAGAAGCCCAATCTCAGTAGCCTTCTCACATCTTTTACAAGGAAAAATAGCTGGATCCAACCCAAACAGAAAACAGAGCCACGCTATGGTAGCAAACCTCCTGCCAGCTTCAGAGATTGCGACATTTGCCCCATATGTTTCTGATCCTCCCAAACACACGCAGAGCAGCTCAGTTACACACACACACATTTGTATGCCTTTGCAAATAATCTCTGATGTGGGGCCTCTCAGACTGCTCCTTAGAAATCCATAAGCCTGTAGCAGTCCCTGCATCTCCTTTGGCTTACTACACCAGTAAGAACTTCTGAAGAGTCCCAGCAGCTTAGCTCGCTTTCCTACTGACAGATGCACTTTGGATGCCTCTGATCAAAATTCCTCCTCTTGTTAAGTTGCACAGAATTATTTCTGATATTCTCTCTGCCATTCATTATCACTTAACTGGTCTACAATTGTTCCCCTGGTCACCTGGCTCTCCAATCCAGCTGAGTTTGCTACAGTGATGGAGTGACATGTAGGATTCTGCAGGCTTGGGGAAGAGGTGCTGCCATCAACTACCAATTACCAAAGACACTGGTCCAGGCTTTCAAGCCATCCCAGCTAGTGTTGCATCAACCTCCTCTATGACTGTGCTGCCTGAAGGGCAAGTACCATTCAGCTGTGTGTGACTGCCCCGTTGGGAAGTGCCCTTGAAAGAGGCCGACTGAAATAACAGATCTTGGACTGGGGTCAGTGGAGAAGCCTCTAAAACTTTTACTATGCAGTTCCTTTGTTTTCCTAAGTGTACCGTTTTCTGAAATACTCTGGTACTGCACTCAAACTTGCTAGCTCAGCTTCTGCTGGCAGATGGATCTTTTTCTTGTCTTTTTGTAAACAAAATTAAGAACAAAGACAACAGCAAAACCAGAAGTTTTCAGAGCAATGGACCCAAACGGGTAAGTTCCCCCTGAACTGAACGTGGGAGTAAAGTGGCTTCTTTGATATCTAGTAGTTGTGGACCTGTTATGACAATTCCCTTCCATGGCACCACAAACCCAATATGGGGGGTATGCCCCCTTGGCAACTCATAAGAGCTTAGGAGTTCTGCAGCCTTTATTTATCAAAGGTGGCTGAATTTGGCAGAGAAGTTTAAATGTCACAGAGTGTATCTTGTGGACATAGAACTGACATGGAGAACTATTGATGCTTAGGGAAGCAAGTAAGAAAGAGAGAAAAGAATATTTTTCGGTTTTATTAAAACTCATCTTGGGACAGGTTTTGAACAGCTTTCCAGGCAAATTACTTGAAGGCAGAAAGCAAAAATGGCCTGTAGAAAGGAGAATGGCTGTAAGCTTCCAGAAAGCAGCAATTGAAACATAATGCTTCTGTTTGTTACAAAGAAGCTAATGGAGGTTTTCGCAGTAATTAGACATTGTATAATAAATTTCAGTTATATTGCACATTTTTGAGGATTCCTAATTTTTCAAAATCTGCTTTTGTAAAGTTGAAAACCTTAGTTACAGATCTCTTTTCGCTTATCCTTCTGTTCAATTTAAAAAGAAACAGTTCTTGCTCAATCAAGCTTTTCTACCACCAGCATTTCTATAAGACTCAGATTTGACATAGTATCACCTCTTGGAGGTTTAGTGATTATTGGATCAAGAAGTGTCCTGGCTATGACAAAGAGAAATATCTGAGCCTTTGCTATTATTAGCAGTGTTTGTTCTCATTCTTCAAGCTATAGAGGGGCAGCTATTTTCCCTTGCTATTTATCTGACTACCATTACAAAAATCTCAGCCCCTGTGAAAATCCATCCTGGGGAATTAGAGCAGACATTTAATCCTATCTTTTGCACAGCTCTTCCTAAAATCACTGTAAAAGCTAAGGGGAGATCTTACTGCTATCTTCAGCCACCTCATAGAAAGGTACAGCAAGAAAGCCACTCTTCTCCAAGCTGCATGGTTACAAGACAAGAGGAAACAGATACAATTTGAAACATAAGAAATACGATTATAAATAAAAAATAGAACCCTCATATTTTCACCATAAGGGAGGTCAAACATTAAACCAGGGCCAGAGAGATGTGTGGAATAACTGTCTTTGGAGCTATCCAGCTCTGGATATCTGGGTATCTGATCTGGTCAGATCTGCTTGAGTAGGCATTGAACAAAATGACCTCCTGAGGTTTCTGCATCCGAAATTATTCTGAGTTTGTGCGATTTTGTTTGATCTGAGCTACAACACTCAGAATTGTCACCATCACCTGACATTTGCATCACCTGCCTGAGCACACCTTCAAAGAGATGAGGCTCTTGTCTGGTATCACCAAGAAAAAGGTGAAAGAAGAAATCTTATGAATAGATGCAGGTTGGGAAGGCCAAGGACTCTCCTGCAGATTTCACACATCTGCAAGAAGGGCAAGAAATTGATCATAAGGAGTGGGGAAGAGAATAACGATGGCAGCTGGGCCAGGTCATGACAGTTTAGCAAGCTGGACTTTATGTAGGATTCCTCACTGCAGGCTATGGGGGCCGTAGAAATGTTTTTCTTAGAAATGATGTAGCCATCCCATGTATGAAGAAAATTTTCCAAATGTGGGTTAAATGTAGGTGACAGCACTTCTGCTCTCATATGTCAGAGGAGGCTATGAACTGTGTTTTTCCTAACTAGCTGAATCCCATGAGTGTTTTTCCAGGCTGAAAGTTTCTTCCTTTTAATCTGATGTGGAATAAAACTGTCTTCAAACACAGAACTTCTTCCATGAGGGAAATCTTCTCTGCCAGCTAGCCCAACGGTTTTTGAAGCTGGTTTCTAAGGATGCACAGAGTAAACAGTACTTTCTTTGACAGAAAAGACAAAAGTTGATATGCATAGACAGTTTTAGTTCTCTTGTTTCCCCAGATTTTCTCCTTGGGCACTGCAACAATTTCCCATTGTTGGGAGATCTGAAAATCAAGATGGGATATTTCTTCTCCAGTCCTTGCACAGCTATTAACCTTCAAGCAGGAATTTCACTCAGGGAACTTATTTCATTGCTATTATAGAGAGGTTCAGACTAGACTGGCCCAATAACTCCCTCTGGCCCTAAATCTTGTACGACTGCATGTCTCTTCAATGTTAAGGAAATGTTGGGGTTTTATGTCCTAAATGTGAACTCTTTAGGGCAAGAAAAGCCTTTGCTTCACTTCTTGGTGCAATGCTTGACATACTGACATCCTGTAAAGGTTACCATAGTATTAAAATAAAGAATGGTCTAGAGGCCAGAAGCACCCATAACTCTCCTTCTGCCTCTTGTGCAAACCCTCTTTTTAATTACTTAACTGCTATTTCTCTCCGATACAGTATTTTATTATTACCTACTTTTCTTGAATGCTCCTCTGATCCGTCTTAATGTTCTTTTAATATCACTTGGAATGGGATAATAATATTCTTGTACTTTTCCAGCACTTTAAATCCTGACATGTCCTAGTGTGCTTGACAAGGAGAAGAGGGAAGTGCTTCATTCATCAGACAGTGCAAGGTCATGCAACATATGAGACAAGCTGAGAAGAACACCTGACACAATTAAAAGCAGTGGGGTGTTTGGAGGGGCAGCTTTAGCCCATCACCCCCCAATTTGCAGAAAGTGCAAACCATCCATTGAACTTTAGTTCACCACCTGCATGAAATTGCCAGGGGAGGTGCTGATGTGATGTGGGTGAAGTGTCAGCGGGATTCCTGTGTGCTGATGCTGTGTGTTATGTCTTCAACAGATTCTTCCACACAGCTTTCTTAGCTCTCCCAAAGAATGAGAATTGGAGTGAAAAACAATACAGGACCTGTCTTGGTAAGGACAGGGAACACTGATGGGCAGGGGCATGCACATGGAAGTTCTTGGAAAACCATTTCTTCCATCAAGATACCAGTCAAAGAAGTGATCTGCTTGGTTTTGACTCAAGGGAAGCAGGGCAATGCCTGTGCTAGGAAGTTGGAGAAAAAGGTATCACAGAAGCGAAAGCAAGAAATGAGGATGTGAGCAAGTATCTGTTATACCCTAAAGTAAGCAAATGAAGACCTGGGCACAACATGAATACACAACAGGGAAATGAGAGAAAAGAATCTCAAGGTGAGGGTAGGGTTAATGCCCAAGTGACAGTGCTAGTACAAGAAGGTGGAGGAAATGTGAGCCACCCGATCCATAAAGTGATTGGAGAAGCAGGAGAGAAGTGGGTGATGGGGGCAACATTTCAAGCAGGACTGGCTACAGCCCTAAATCTGTCAGGAAAGTCGTATTCAGCCTTGCTGAGAGTGGCTTTAACTGGGGCAGAGAGCAGACACCTGAACTGAAGTAATGAGGATCCATTTGCTCCTCTTCCACATGGCTATAAACGGGCAATGACAGGACCAGCCCCAGCCATAAGTCTTATCTATGGCAGTCAAGGGATGCTTTAAGAAAAGCACAGAGTCAGGATGGACAACTGCCCAAGAAGCAGCTCTGAAGGACAAGGAGACTGTACTGGATCATGAGTTTAGTAACAATCAATAATCTTCTGCTGTTCCATAAATAAATAAATAGAGCAAACATTACCCTGGAATGGATGACTTCTGTACCTTGTTAAACAGGATTCAAGACCTTTCTGCACTGCTCAGCACTGACAAGGATTCAGCTGGAGAATTGTTTCCAGTGCATTTAAAGTAAAATATGGACCACTTGGGGAGAGTCCAGAGGATAACACCAAGGATGATTAGCAGTCTACAAAACAGGTCATAAGAGCAAAGGTAGAATTGGAATTGTTCAGCCTAGAGAAGAACAGGGAATGTTATGGTTTCAATTGTCACCTGAACTTGTGAAGTCCTGAAAGGATGAATTTTCACTGTGTAGCTACTGGAAATTACCTTCAGTTACTTACTGAAGTAAAGGTAAAAATAACAAGTAAAGGTAAAAATAATCTGTTGTCCTCCTAATGGGAGGGCAAGAAGAAATGAGCTGCAGCAGGAAAGACAGATTCTCCAGCCATCCTTAAGAACTGGTTAGATCAGCCTCAGGATTTTGGATGGATGGACTCATTCTCTTGAGACCTGGGCATTGGCCTATGCTTGGGCATGGATTAAGAAACAGAAGCTAAACCCACATAGTTCCCGGGGTTACAATGGCAGTCACAAGGAACAACTTGACAGAGGATGCAGCCACAGGACTCTCTTCAGGCCATGAGGGCAAACACCTACAAATGCTTAATGCACTATAAACCTTAAAGATGCCTCTAACACTCATCTCTTAGCTAATGGCACAGACTTTTGTGCGGGAAAGGTGACCCCATGGCCTTATCTTAAATGTAAACACACTGTCAATCAAGCAATCCTTGGTAAACATCTGCTAAAAGCGACATGCAAAGACACTACAAAGACAATAGCAGTCTTTGGCCTCCAAACTGGTGGAATATCAAGTTTATTTTCTCTCCTGTTCTGCAAAATTGTTCTGTCTGTGGACCTGCTGGTCTAAATGTCTGTGATTCCATAGTAAAAAGTAAGTCTGAAAGTCCAATTCTCCAACCATAATGGAAGTTTGCCAGGAAGTTCTTCTACAGAGGAAACAAAACTTTTTCAGGGTTCCTTTCAAGATTGAACTACCCCATCCTCCACGGAGTTTACACAGTTTTCCCCAAGCACAGCCTGGTTTCTCCAACGAACACAAGGCACTAGTTGTAGGAAAGACTAAAATAATACGTAAACCATATTTTTGCTTATCATTCTCCCATTCTGTACCATCCCATCCCTCACTCCCCACACAGGGAAGCAGGTTAAACTTGTGTTACTGTTTTGAGTCATGTCATCAGTGTTCAAGCTGCACACAGAGAAGGCTTGGATATGATGGTAAATAGGCCATAGGAGAACTTGTGCAGAGTAGAACCAGATAGGATGGGTGGGGCCAAGATCTGCTGCGTGAATTGACTTTAGCCAAGAAGGGAAAGAAGAGGAGGTGAGAGAAAACCACTAGAGACTGTAAAGGAGAAATGACATGAGAGAAGAAAATACGTGTGAGGATTTCAGGGTATGGGCCCTGTCACTGCAATCAGTCTGCCCACCATGACTTTGCCTTATCACTTCTCACAGTGGGGCATGGGGGGCAGCCCATTTATTATCTACATACATTTTCAGGTCTTGCTGTTATTTTCTTCATCAGAAGAAAGTCATCACTCATCACTCTTCGCTGCCAAGAATGTAATCTGTTCTACTGCAACCAGTGATAAATCAGAAAAGGATAAAAGGTAGGTTGTGAAAAGATGGGGGAAGATAAGAAAATCTTCGGCATCAAGCAATTCATTTTAGGTAAGCAATCCTGATTAACAAAGGAAAAGGAGAAAGATAAAAAGTTAACAAGCTATTCTGTAAGTCTGGTTTCCCATGGAAACCATATGATGATGGGGTTGTTCTTTTTTTGTCTGATGGGATACACATTCCTGTTAAAGCAGTTGTTCCATCTGAAGCTTTGTCCTCCATGTCCTGCAGTGTCTACCACAGACAGTGCTATAATCTCTCCCACAACAGGACATTTCTAGCTTTCCTCTTCTTTATCCAGCTAGTTTTCATGAAACTTACAGGAATTTAATGCCTTTCAGATCTCTACTCTCTGCCAAATCTGGTTGAAATTAGCCAGTCGGTTGAGGAGAGCTGATGAGCATAAACTGTAACAGCTAACACCACCCCATGGCTTTATTCCTTTAGCAATCAGCTAATAAAAGGATGGGATGGCCACAGATATGAACCAGTAACAATTTTAGTTATTCCTTATCTTATTATCTTACTCCAGCCTAGGAGTGGTGGAGACACGTGCAGCAGACGCATAGGACACGCAGAATCACAGATTTTTGGCACAACCACATTTCTGACTTCTGGACTGGGTCAGCCTTGAATGGAAAAACACAAATGTGAGCAAAAGGCTGCCACAGAGGAGGCCCTTGCCAGGAATGAATTTTTGCTTGAAGGACAACCTGAATGCAATTCAGTTTTGTATGAACAGAGCCCTTCCAGGAGCAAGCGTTGCCTTTGTGGAAATAACAGTGACTCTGCAGATGCAAACAATGGAGCTACATGCTTTTGCATTGCTTGTTCTGTCACTAACTGACATCAGCCACTGGTAATCATGGCCTGAAATGTATATTTAAGAAACAGTGACATGAACACAGACAAGTTCCTTCATGAAGCCTTTTATATGGGGAAAAGTGAAAGAAAAGAAAAACTGCTGCTCAGGCTAGCTAGTGGCACCGAAATAAATGGGTCAGGCATCAGAGTTTCAGCAGGCACAGAAGGTGAAAACCCTGTCTTCTGGAGCAATTAAAAGTCAATGGGATTAGTGGCTTTCACTATTATTTATAGAAACCCTGCTGTGTGCACAACATTATTGAAATACAGGGGTCAGGTCCCTGCTACTGGATGCCTACACTTTTGCTGTTGAAGTTAATGGGAGCTTTGCCAATCAACTCTGTAGCAACAGCATCTAAATCTAAAATAGACGGCATCCTGGGCTCCATTCAGTTGATGGCTCAAGCAAAGCTTTTGCCAAAGCCAAGAATGGTCTGCCTACACAGCACAGATTTGATCCTGGGACAGATGAAACAGGAGAATTAGCTATAGAGGCATTAAGATTCAAAGATGGGAAGGCAGAGAGGTGGTCTGAATGTCACAGGAAGCATCTTCTCTTCCCTTCTGTCATAAATTACAAAATACAGATTGAAATCTAAACAGCTGCATCCCAAAATCTCTTAGTCTTCAGTTTTAGCAGGACTGGCTGTTTTCCAATGAATGATTCTCCTTCTAACACCAAGTTAATGAACCCTGTGGGAACACACCTATGAAAGGACATGGATGGGAACCCTGCAGTGTCATTGTTTGAAAAGAGCATCCTGATGGTCTAGCCAGTTTGGACAGATCCCTTGAAATACCAGCATCTCCATTCCCAAGTTTTCCTGGCTTTGGACATGGTTGTGATGATGGTTGCACAGTTGTTTCTTCTTCCACTCATTCATTATCACACCTGTGCCCTGCATTACGCCACAGCCTGCCTCTTTTTGTCTCACTCCAGAAAACAGGTACCTGATTCTCCTTGATCTTACAGTGTTGTAAATCAGAAATCAGGCATCCCGGAGATCTCCTGCACTCCTCTGTGCTGCTGAGAGACCAGTCTGTAGAGTGGCAATATTTTCTGGCTTAGCTCATGCCTTTTCTGCAAATCCTACTAGGCAGGGGGCTAAAGATGCTTTTTGCCTGTGCCTGGAACAGGAATGGGGCTGAGATTCTCAGTGGTTATTTCAAGCAACACATGCTAATGACCAACAGTACTGACTGTTCACTGATCCTACGTAGGGCCTCCAAGAATGTGTGTTAATCCAGACTGAGTAATTTAGGCTCATCTTAGCTCTAAAGAAGTCCTGAACATGGCAAGTGCCTTGATGATGAAGACATTACATTACATGTGCATGAAATACAGACATGCACCTGCAGAGGAAGATCCCACTGGTTACACACAAGAGGCTGGTGAGCTGTGGGGCTAGACACCAGCCCCAAAGCTTTGCTCCTCTTCCGTCTTACCCTGATCTCTAGATTGGCTTCAGATGTGAAGCGTGAACATTACTCTCAGAAGTGTTATCGTTAATTGTTCTGACACTAAGTAGTCTTAATAACCACATGGCTTTACAATCACTCATTAAACTTTAGCTCCTTGTCTTGCTGATGTCCTGCAGCAAGGAGCTCCACAGCCTAATTACATATCACATGGAAATGTATGCCCTAATATCCATTGTAAATTGTCTTCCCTTCCAAATTCCTTGAAGGTCTTCATGTTCTCATATTAAGGAGTTGGTGTCCCAAAAGTCTAGAGGGAACTTTGGTGGGAAAGATAGTCTATTTTCAAGCATTTCTATCAAATACTGAGCTAAGTCCAAGCCTGCGAGCAAAATAGTCCACAGACTGTTCTCTCTGATCCTCCTTATCCAACCAAATCTATCTGCACTGACTTTTCAAATCTCCATCCTTACAGCATCTTTCCTCAGAACAGAGAAATAGAGAAATGCAGACTGAAACTGATAGGGAAGAAAAGATGTACACACACTCTAGCTGACAATCTAACAAGCAATCCTTGAAATATATGGATTTCCAAATTATCTCAGTTTTATTTAAGAACGCTTTTCTATTTATTTTTAGCACAGCTAGCATAACTTCTGAGATCCCAAACTCCACAGTACTGCTAACTCCTTGTGACATGGGTAAACAGTTTATCCGCTGATGTGAAGGGACTTTTCACCCATGTTTTTTCCTGCTCATCTCCACAACTTGCTCTCAGCTTGGAATCGTACCAAATACTGTGAAACATTTGTGAGAGCAGAGCTCATCTTCATTTCTTTCTCTTGCAGAACATTGTCAGAGATCCAGGAAAGCAGATAAAATTCTGCAAACACTTAGCACTACCCAAAACAGAAGAAAATACTCCAGCATTTTTCTCTCTCCAGAGCTTTGCCGTTCAATCCATAGTCTCAGAATTTCCTGACACAACGGTGCGGGATGTTCAGTCATTGAAACCTTTGAAAATGCCGAGCAAGTCCCCGAAAGGCAATGCCATTACCAAGTGCAGAGTTCAGTCTCTCAGCTTTCATGATGTTAAGCTCTCATTTCAATGAAAGCAGTTGCCTTTTTCAGCTGCCAGACCTGCTGGTCGTGCCCTCAAATGGGAGCCCAGATGCTGTGATCCCCTGATCACCAGATCCACTCTTTCTTGTCTGCAACCTGCGTTTCTCTTGAGTAACATGCAAGGATCAGAACAGTTTCACAATAATGAGCTTTCCTCCTTCCTACGGTCCTCAGCACATTTTTAAATGAAAGAATCAGCTTACCCATAAGAGCCACAAACACACACGAGGAGCTTAAGATATAAGCAATTCAGTAGCCTGAAGTATCATGCATGTTGGGCAATCATAAATTTAAAGTGAAAATCCCTACTGATTTTGTTTTGCATTATATACTAAGTAAAACCTATTGCAAAGCCAGATTACTAAGAAACCTTTTTGGCTGTTATTTTGGTTGGGGTTTTTTATATCGAAACAGGATTAAAACTTCTTTTGGAGACTCACTGTCATTTTATCTGGGTAAATAAGCTTAGAGTACCTAACAGTCAATTTATAATGATGGCTTTTGTTCTTGGTACTATGATGCAGCCCTGTAAATTTGCCCACAGCTGCAGCAGTTTCAGATGGTTTTGACAGGTAAATAAAACACTGTTTATATCTGTCATTGTCATTAATCTACAGAGTAAAGAACTAGCAATTATATTTTGTTTCCAAGCAGATAAATTTTCATACTGATCTTGGCAGAGGTGGTAGAGAATAATGTGCATCTATGACTTTTATAGTTGTGAAAGTCCAAAACATGAAGAGTCTTTGCTCAGCTGTTGAGTTGGAAAACAAATGCGAAACAAAGACTAAACCAGTAATAACCACCATAATAACAAAGAAAAGGAATTTGGGATTTAGCCCTGTTGGATTTTTACTGACATAAGGGCCAAGTAAACCAAAGTACAGGTCTTGACATCATCTGCACCAATTCAGCACTCAGTTATTCTGAAACATACTTCCAGGAAGCTGTGTCAGGATCTGGGGATCTGGCTGTGCTTTAAAACCTCATGATTTGGGCCTCCATAATATGCTTCCCAGCTGCTGCAGGGCAAAGGGTTTCAGATACTCCTCAAGCTATGCTGGTGAAGAAAAAATTATTTACAGAATAAGGTAAAGCTCAAGGACGAGTGGCAGAATCCAGCCATAAGTGTCTTATTATATTGGTCAGAAAGTGTGAGAAGCAAAAAGAAGAGAAATCCTGGTGAAACTATATTAGATGCCAGTCACGTCTGCCCAGCTTCTCACTCAGGTAGGCTGGCAGATGGTCAGCAAATAGTCTCACTTTTACAATGCAACCTACACTGGTTTTCAGTGTGAAAATTAGCATCCAATTATTTTCAAGCATTAATGTTCTCCAAGGAAGCGAGCTACCTTTATTTTAATTCTGCTTAGGTTCTATTTGCTCTGACACGTAAGCCAATCTTGCAGATGCTACGTCTCATGTACACAGGCAGAATGGCAAGCCAGGGAGGAGTACTAGAAATGTAGAATAATGCAAATTCCCAGGGAGTGAATTGCATGGCTTCCAACTTTTAGAAGAGATGTGAAGAAGACAAATAAGTGAGGAAGGCATACGATATCTCCAAAAAAGAATTATTTTCCCCACCCCCATCTAAAATCCTATGATCAAAACTGTCTCACAGCATAAACCATTAGAGATGGCTACTGAGAACCGAGCTGTGACCTATGGGATCCTTGGTATGACACATCCAGCAAGGCTGTGGATATTGGGATGGGTTGATGGCAGGCCCTGCTTCCCCCAAAGAAGAATGGAAGCCTATTCCACACCTCCCAGCCCCCATCACCACCATCCTTAGACCAGCATAAGGGAAGGCACGATCGCTGCATTACAGATGTAGGTAGCTCTGGGAAAGGTAGGATGTGTGCCAGAGTGTGGCCACTCTCAGATGAGAACTAGCTTTCCTTAGCAGGGCACACGGGTCCGTGAAGGGGAAAGAAGACATGGGGCAAACCTCATTCAAGATTTCAATGTATTACCTTACATGCCAGAATCTGTGCCCAAAATGGAAATAGTATCAGTAGAGTCAAACCTCTTAACCCTTTCCCATGCAAAGATCCCCTATTAAGACAGTTAATGGGACTATCCCAAGTAGTAAAGGTTATCAGCATATATGGGCTTGATCCCACAGAGGTCTGCAGCCTTCCTTGTCACCTGCAAGCCATGTCGTGTTAGGTACAAATGTTGCTGGATACATCACTATAAGGAAGTTGCCAGCCTGAAAGTGCATGACCTGCTTTTAATTGTCATTAAATATGGAGAATAATGCCCCAAGGTGGCATCTTATGTTCTAGCACAGTTGCATTTGTTTCATTCTCCTGTGTGGTGTAGGGAAACTTCACTGGCCTAACCTCAGTCTGTTCCAACAAGCATCTCAAGGCTCAAGCTTCAACAGCTACAGTTGTAACCAGACAGTTTTCTCCTCCAGCTAGTGCAACTGGGAGCATGGGAGCAAGTGGAGCACCTGCAGAGCTCCTACTAGCTGTCCCCTGGGAACCACTGAAGTGGAGCTGTCTCCTGCCACATGTCTTTGTACAGACTGAAGCTGTATTTTTAAAAGCAAACAGCACATTAAACTCGTCCTTTGCATCACTTCTGGTATCATTGCAACTGGGCACCCACAAAGCAAGGAAAAGCCCCCCTTGCTGAGCTCCGCTCTGCTTCGTGAAGGCGTCAGCGCATCCCTCCCATGCCACAGCTGTACAGCTCTGAGGCTGGGCATGGGCTCCCGGGGCAGGACTGCTGGGCAGCAGAGAGGGATGGAGCAGGCCTCCACCCCACACTTCCCGGGGAAACACTACCGAGGTGCAAAATCCTAAAGCCCAGGGCCTGGGCAGAGGGCAGAGGCTCCACGGCTTTCGGGTCCTGCTCCGAGCACCAGTGACATCCCTGCAAGCATCAGGCCCCGCGTCCCGCAGGCTGGAGCATCGCTGCCATCGGTACCCCCGCCCCGGCGCCCACTGCCCGCGGCCGCTCACCTGCTCGGGCCCCTGGAAGCAGATCCTGCAGAGCGGGGTGCGGATGCCGCTGTCGACGCTGCTGCCCAGCGAGTATCGGTCCTCGGCCTTGCCCTTGCCGAAGTCATCCGAGGAGGTGCTGCTGGGCAGGGAGGCGGGCGGCTCTCCGGCGGGGCTGCCCCACTCCTCGGCGGCCGGGCTGCCCGCGCCGCCGCCGCCCGCCGCCGCCCGCCAGCCGGGCCCGCGCCCCCCGGGCGGAGCGGCCCCCGCCGCCGCCTCTGCGCCGCCGGGCATGGGGAGCGGCGGCGGCGGGGAGGGCGGCGGCGGCGCGGGGGGTCTCCGCAGCAGGAAGACCTTCAGGTCATTGAAGAGCATGCGGCAGCGGCACTTGAGGAGGCCTTGGTTTCGCAACATCTGTCTCGGACGGAGGAGCCCGCAGCAGCAGTAGCAGAAAATGCCCGCGCCGGGTGGTATTAACATGTGCCTTTCCTTGGCAGGCGGGCACGGGGGGGAAAAGAAAAAGGGCAGGAGCCGGGCGCCCCGCGGCCGGGGGGCTCCGCGGCGGCCGCAGTGCCCGGGGGGGCTCCGCTGGCCGCCGGGGAAGGGACAAAAGCAGAGCCGGAGGGCGAGGGGGCGGAATCCCCGGCAGCCCGCTGCAACCCGGCGGGGATAGCCACTGAAAGAAAAATCCACACCAGAAAAAAACCCGACTCCGTGCTGCTTGGGGACCCTTTGCTCCCCTTCCACAAGTTTGCTTAGAAATCAGCGGGAGGAGGAGGAAATAAATCTCCCACGCCCGAGGGTCCAGGGGCGCAGGCAGCGGGCTCGGGAGAAAAGCCCCCGATCAGCTCTCGCAACTCCTAAGCCTGTAAAAAAGAAGGGTCCACGTCTCCGGTGGGTGTGGGGAGGAGGGAGAATATGGTTCTCTCGACAGTATTTGGCATCTCAAGTAATTTTCCTTTTTCTTCTATTTTGTAATTTTTT
Organism: Chiroxiphia lanceolata; assembly: GCF_009829145.1. Classification (NCBI taxonomy): domain Eukaryota; kingdom Metazoa; phylum Chordata; class Aves; order Passeriformes; family Pipridae; genus Chiroxiphia; species Chiroxiphia lanceolata. Next base: position 24,846,507 of record NC_045643.1, on the reverse strand, counting down.
TTCAATTAAAAAATAAAACCTGATCACACGAATCCTGGTGTCAACCCAGACAAAATAGCAGCTGGTCTGGCTATCAAAATGCAAAATTGGTAGCTGTTGTTATTATCAAAATTGCCTCTTTGACAAAAAAGACCTTCACATTGTTTGTGGGAAAACACCCTACGTTTCCAACACTGTACTCCCAGGTGGCTTCAGATTTTACCGTTGCCTTTAAAAGATTTCATTGTAAATATTAAAAGTCCTGAAAGAAATGATTAGCATTCAATGAGCTTAATCCCAGAGATACTGAGACAAATATATTTTTATATATATAATATATATCATATATATTTTATATATATTTATATATTCTGACCTTCTCTATTCCAGCAGCTGTCTGGACCACACAAAAAAAAAAAAAAATCAGAGCGAAATTGGTAAGGGAAGGCGGCTGTATTATTCCCTAAGCTGTTACCATCCTGGACCAAAAAACCCCGTCGAAATCGAATCTATTCTTCGCATGTAATTGACCGGGGAAACGTGGATCTTACATGGTCACGTTTCCTTTCCTCCTTTCACAAAACAGGAACGTCATCAAACGCATTGGCAGCTTGTACAGACCATTGTGGATGGCGAGGCGGCCAGGACTCTATCAGCAATTGCAGGAACCTCCTTTTGATGCATTGGACGAGGCTCCTTCTTTCTCTCCACCACCGTCCCCACCTTCATTTTCCTCCCCTTCTGTCCTCCTCCTCTGACTGTTGCTCTCTCTCACAGGCATTGACATTCAACCATCGCAAGTCTGTCGCACTCTCGCTGTCAGGAAAAAAAAAATCGGAGCAGATAATTCTCTTCTTCCTCCTAAAAGGCTGGGATAAAGCACAATGCGCCAGACACATGGGGCAGCATGGCTTATTTTTCGTGCGGCTCCTACCGCTTTGGCAACATCGAGCTGGTGTGTGCGTGTGTGCCTTCCTCTCTCAGCAGCAGCCTCCTCTCCGCTCTCCCATCCGGCTTGCCGTGATGATGTTGCTGTTGCTACCTCCCTTGGATGCAATGGGGAAGGCAGATTGTTTGCAGTGCGAGCAGGATTTGCAGGAAGGGAGGGGTGGAACGTGGAAGCGCTCTCCTCCCTCCCCGGCTCAAAAAAAAAAAAAAAAGGGAACGAAGAAGCAAAAAGGCGGAGTGAGGAGGGGGAGAATCAAGGAATCAAGGGAGGAATGGGGCCCTTCCCAACCTTTGATGCCCCGGGCTGTCGGCTGCCTGCGAGAGCCCACGCCGGGGAGGAAGGGGAGGAGGGGCGGGGGAAGGGGCTGGGCGGGCGCTGCGGCTTCAGCACCACGGGGCGCGGACAGCTCCGCCGGGCGGGGCGCGGCGTCTCCGCGCTGCGCTGCGCCTCCGGCCCGCTCCCCGCCCGCCCCCCGCCCGCGGCGGACCCGGAGTCCCGCACCGGCCCCGCCGAGCGCAGCACTGCGGGACGCGGCCCTGCCGCCTCAGAGGAGCCGGAAGGCAGCGAAGCCTCTGCGCCTCGGCGTGTTCCAGGCTGGTTTCCACCTCCCTCGCACCGCTGCGTGGACCTGTGAAACACGGGAACTTCCAGGGGCAGGTGGCAGCGGCCGCGCGTTCAGTGATGTGTCGGGCAGTGGTGCCGGCTTTACAGGTTCCCAGCAGGAAGCCGAAATACCACCAACAAACTTTTCCCTGGCAGATTAATTAGATACAGAGGATTTCATGGTCTAATAGCTATGATATTATTTTTTCATTTTACTCCAGCAGCGTTTACTCACTGATAATTTGGGGGTTTTTTCAGTACCATATATTGCAGTAGAAATATGGGTTCCTTGTAGCCCAATGAAGGGTAAATATGACTGAACACTATTGCTTAATTAGAAGAGTTTTACTGCAAGTAACGAATTGATGCCAAGGCCGATAATTTTTACTCTCTCAGCCTGCTTGAAAATTTTAAGTAGCAGCTGCTGAAGGCCATTAGCTTTTCCCTGCAATCACCAGCAGAAGAGGCTTTCTCCACATTGTCCTCGTATATGTGTCCCTGCAGACCCATCCAGCCTCTGAATACAAGGGGAAACTCAGGTCTTCACTAGGACTTCATAATTGCCATCCCAGGCGGAACAGTTGACAAAGGTGCTGGGTTTGATGTGGACCAAAAGTACTCAATGATAAAGAAGATCTGAAAGCTTCTAGTCCATGCAGTATGGCTAATGCCAGTGCAATGTCTCAGCTCAGGGACCAGTGAACACTCTCCAGATGGGATGCACCTCTTGGTGCCCGGGTTTGACACCATGTCAACACCTTGAAACTTCAGGCTCCTTAATTTGGTTTCTCCATAGGATTTCCTTAAACTTCTGCTTCAGGAGGCCATAGCAGGTACCAATGCTCAGTCTGGGTTCTCTAGCTGGTCTTGTGCATGAGGTCTTCAATGGCAGTGACCTAAGCATTACCACTGATACATAATCTCATGTCTTAAAAGTTGTGCTGGGCCCTAGACAATGATTTGAAATTGTTTCCCATAGAAAAAGACGTGACATGCATAGACCACTGTGTCATGATTAGCAGAGGAATCTATGTTGCTACCTAATTAAAAAGGGAGCAAAACTGATTATTCACTACAGGAAAATGAAAACAGCACATGCAATTAATTTCCAGGAAATAAATTACACATTGGGATGCTCTAAAACATTCATCAATGCAGCCTGCCATTCCTCAGAAAAACTGGGCAGATTTGCCAGTGTGGCTCCCTACAACATATTTAAAGCTTCTCAGAATTTCACACGTGTCTAATGGGGTCATTAGAGAAATAATAATGGAAAGAGCTTTTTAGAGACTTCCTGAGCATGCGACAGGCTGGCTAGAGGCCAAGTCTCTGTGTCCATGCTCCCAATAACCACCCCATCCCTGCTTTTTATTGCTCCCATCTTCTTGTCTTGATGTCACTAACATTTTCAGAATGGTTCCATCAATAACAGAATTGGAGAAAAATATATTGTTCTCATCCTTTGCTTGTGTAAAGTAGCTTCCATCCTTCCCTCCTGCCCATGCCTGGTTTTACAAAAAGGATATGCTCAGAGTAGAAGAGATCTTTGTGTTACACTCTGGGTTTTAATGTATGGGTTGTGTGCCCAGACAGTTAAATGGCTGATAAGTGTGACAAAATAAATAAAACAAATAATAAAACAGGGGTGCTCCATATGCTTCCCAGAGGTGAGTGGGTACTATTATTCCTGCTTCAGTAAATGGGCCAGCTGCCAATGTTTTCACACTTGGATGCAGCATTCAGGTCCCTTGGTATGGATCAAGGCACCTTGCTTAAAATGCTCTCACTGGAAGGAGCTGGCTCTAGACACTTTGGCAACATCCCAGTGAGAGTCAGGGGCTGTCAGGAGGCCAACGCAGCCTTCCTAAATTCGCTCCACAAGAAGCAAAGTGCAGCAAATAATGGGCAGCACCTTCTCCTTTTGCAGAAGGGCCTGTTTCTGGGAGTTTTGATGCTGTGTCTCTTGACCCCACTAACAGGCAAGAGGTTAACATAGGAAAGAAACATACAGGAGACATCATCTCTGACACTACCTCTGTCCTCCTCAGGTACAGAAAGAGGAACAAAAAGACATAGATTGATCAGCTAAGAGTGGAGAACTGGTTCCTCTTGGTTGGTTACATTCAAGCTACTGACTGAGAAATCAGAAGGGGAGATGCCCAGGCGTCTCAGCACAGACCTGCAGGCCTGTTTGTTTTGGAAGATTCAGGTGTCAGGCTGCAGGTTGGTCTCACAGCAGACATTCTAATGCCGCTTTCTAGAGCAGAGTGTGGGCCCATTGGCCCTCAGCTACCACCTCAACAAGGAGGAAAAAACCTCTCTATACAAGTCATCACTCAGAGCAGAGGGAGTGGAGGAAGGAAGAAAGAGGGTGGCTAGAGCTGCAGCAACACTTGATCCGCCTATGTGGCAGCCTGATATAAAATCATATCAGCAATTTTTTTTTATTTTAATGTTGTTAGGTCATGGATTTAAAAAAAATGGCAGAGATAGTGAGAGGGCAAATGCAAGCAGGAAAGCACTGTGTGGACTGCAGCAGAACAGCTTGAACACAGCATACTGCTCATTGTGCACACGTATGTGATAGACAGACAATATAAATGCTGATTTGGACAGTGAGGATCAGGGAGTCAGAAAGCTGCCAGAGAAACATTCCTTTGTGTTTTCCATCTCTCAGGAAGTAAACAGTTACCTAAACCCATTTTCTTGCCCACCTACTCGGTCAATAGCTGCACTGCGCCTTCTGCTCCACTTACAGCTCCTTAATGGTGCAGAGGAGCTTTGATTGCCGTGGCGTGGGCCCTATCCCTCTGGCAAACCATTACTTAAATCCAACACATCGAAGGTTCCTACCGCTCTCTCACTGATGGGGAGCTGCTCATCAGCTGAGTACCCTCTGATTGCTTGTCACAGCCAGATTTCCTAGTTCTTTTTCCCGGATGGAGATATTAAATAAATCTCAAGTGATGTAATTACCATAACTCAGTTGAGGAACCTTGTGGGCAGATGGAGTGAGGTGCTGGAGGGAGCTTTGTCACATTTTCTTTGGTCTTTCTTTCTGGGCAGTTGCAAATGTGCTGGTGCAAAGGATATTGCTGCTGGGAAGCCAGGATGATCAGGTGGGGGTTATGCATCCTCCCAGCATTCAGAAATAATCCTTGTATTGATTGGAACGATCTTCTCAAAGGACATCAGAAATAATTCCTGGAGTGTTGTGCCTTGGTATATCTGCTGCCTTGGACTTTTGCCTTGGAGTAAAAATCACGGCACTCTGCACATAGGGAGTTCCTGTGCTACTGCTTTTTCCCAAGCAAAGACTGAACATCCACTCACCCTCTTCCTGCAAGAATCATGATCTGTCTCTGAGTTGACAGAGAGCAAATTTTTCTACTTCCATGGCAGCTTGCTCTCTACAAAGAGAAGAAAAGTATTGGTTCTTTTTTGAAAAATCAGGCATGTCCAGCAACAGGAGCCAAAGCAAAGCAGTACAATTGCACATCTCTTTACTTGTGTTCAGGAAGAAATTCAGGTCTTTGTTTTATTGAGCCTTCTCTACAAGCAGGCTTGAGGCTAGTCAATGTGCAGGAGAATGTGAGTAAGAGGATACTATTGCTTATGAGGACAGCCCCCACCTTTCCTCCTTTAGTCACTGGATTTAAAATTCAAACTTGCAATGCCACAGCAATTCTCTTCAGGACTAGACAACCCTAAACATGGAGCTTTCCTGGTAACAAGTCCTACACTACCTCCTACAAAAGGAATTCCTTCTCCCCTTGGATGACTAGTCAGAACTGTGACTGGAATAGAGCAGCTGCAATAGATGGTGTGTTTCAGGATATCTTCAGAAGGCATTTAGCCAAATGTTGAGTGTTTTTAACTATCCAGGAATGTAGTAGTTGTCATGAAATCCCAAACCTAAAAGGACGTGGAAATTAGGCATTAAAAAAAAAAAGAGAGAGAGAGAAAGTATATACTCATAGATCCCTTGGATATTTCCACTATTCTCCTAAGTCAAGTCAAATTTGTTTCAAGTCTCTAATTGCATTCTCAGATGTATGTTATTTTAGTGACATGCAACAGCCCTAGAACTAGCTCTCACTTGTCTGACAGGGGATTTAGAGAAAAAACAATGTTGTTAAACAAGCCCAGTAGGGGCTGATCCTGAGGGATATGCCGTGCTTTCCAAATCCAGGTGAATGGAAAGGATGTGTGTCATCAGGCGTTTGCTTAGTTACAAGGATTCATGATCAGACACAGTAACACTGAGGATTTCCCTTAGGAACATCATGTGGCACAACACTGCCATACTCAACTTCAGAAAAAAGGAGCAATTTTGTATGGGAAGATTGAACGTCTGTCCTCAGACAGACCCATTCTTGGTATAAAGGGGGTCATGTGTGGTGACATCATGCCAGGATGTCCAGGATATGAATCCTGTGAATCCTGTGATAAGCTGAGATCCCTCTTGAGCTAAAATTCTGCTTCAATATAATAAATATCTTGGACATTTGAGACTACTTACCCAAATTCCTACCACTACATATCTTAGGATTTAACATGTTAGGCTGCCCAGATAACTCCCTTAACTACAGCAGCTTGTTTTAGGATCAGCAGGCAGATATACACATGCTGCATAAATACAATTCAGGCAGTAAAGTCAGCAGCAGATAATCTTAGTTTCATCAGTAGCAGATGAGTTTCCATGTTGGCAGAGGCCAAGATCCACACATGAGAAGAAGACCCACTCTGAAGTACATTGTAGGAGGACATCCTAGTGTCTCACTGTGCTGAAGAAGTACCCACCACATGCACCAGCTTTACATAATTTTCACAGCAGGAGCAGTCCATAGACTTCCAGATCTGCTGGGAAATGTCAGGTACAAAACACTGGGCCGACCCAGAGCCTGTTAAGATACCATGTTGTCCCTCTCTCTCTTGCCCTGAATATCCTCCACTGCACACCAGAAGTACAGGAAAGCTCACAACTGTCTCTAAAAAGTGCACAAAGATTTCACTGGCAGGTATCTATCACTCTCCTTGGTGACTTCACCCTGCACCTTTGCACAAAGGACAAGTGCAGTGTTTGTTGATGAACAAACTGAAGGCTCCATCAGGAAGAGAGTGTGGATTTAAAGGCAGGGCTGCTGGAGATGGAGTGCTGCCAGGAATTAAAGCAGAGAGAAATGAAAGAGCTGTGAGTGGGAAAAGTTAGTGGATTTACACCCATGGGAACAGGAGTTGATTTTTGACTATTGCATTGCTAAGTAGGGTCTCCCAATAGTACATCACTATGGAAACATTGTTTTGAAAGGGAAGTCTTGGCCTTGCATGTGGCCCAGACACAGCATCTGAAAGGGAGCTTAAGCATTACATTGACACACTCTCCCAAGGCCTCAGGACCACATAAAGCGAGAGACTGTTACATCCAAGTGATGGCCTAGATCTGCTGCTTCCTAACACACTTTATGTTAATTAAAGAAAGATTTCAAAACCATACACATTTTCTTGCCAAGATACTTAATTGATTTAGAAGCTTATGTAGTTAAAGAGTTTTGTAATTACATTTTATTGTGGGGAGTATTTTAGGGATGGATATTGCCATGTGCTGAACACCTTCATGAAGTGCTGAGTGCTTGGGTTTCCCAGTGGGCTGAACCCTCAGTGCTGATGCTCTGGAAATTTCCTCTGGTCCTTGGGGTCACGCAGCTCCTAATGACATGGTCCCACTAGACTGAAGTATTCAGTCTCACAGACCTCAAAAGGAAACCCTCAAAATAACTGGCTTTGGAGTCAGTGTCTGCATGTAGGCAGGAATTCCCTGCTGTTAAAGGGGCTCTCCCTCCTAACATGCTTTGGCTCTCTCTGGTGATTTTTTTAACCCTCAGGTCAGATGCATCTGTGTGGATGGGCTGACTCTAACACCAGTCCTTTCCATCTTAAGCCTAATCTGGTTTCTCTGAATCTTCCTCCCAGACAAATGCTTGCTCTCATTCAAGAAGAGGGGGAAAACACAAGCTGTTTACCCCAGGAAACACCTCTCTCTGCATCATCCCCAAACTCACATCCCTGCCTTCCTGACCTGCCCTGTGAGGGTACCAATAAATTCCTGGCCCTGAAAGCACTTAAGCTAGATGGGAAGAGCTTCGCTTTCCATAGGGAAACTGAGGCAGAGGCAGGACAATTCCCCCATTCAAGTCAGCATCGAAGTGCCATATGGGGATCTATTTTACCTCATAGCAAGACTCTCTTCTGAGAGCAATTTGTACATCCTTGTGTGATGTGCAAATAAGCACATATGCAATATATATCTATTTTTCTTCTCTCTCTTTATGACTGAATAATCACACAATCTTTGTTCCATGGAAGTTTGAATGCTGCTGTTTATTGCCCCCTGGAAATGGAATGACAACAGCCCACGGCTCCTCCACGGCAACTCGCAAAGGTCTCCTAAGCAGAGAATTATGCCCGTTGGAGGCAATAAACAGCAGGAACAGTAGAGTGACTAAGCACCAAAGATCCTGCATTTGTGTAGAAACTAGCAATAAGAAGGAGGCAAGGATGCCCTGGAGGATAGATAGTGCCTTAGGAAAAAAGTTTCCAGCATGTTCTAAAGAGAAAGGTTTCCATGCATAAAACACAGGTCAAATTTGAACCTCATTCCACTCTTGAATCTGCCTGTGGTCCTGGGTAAGGCTTCCATGCCAGGCATTAAGGCTTACTGGAAAAATGTAAAATCACAGGAGAATTGGCCCAGTGTATCCTGAGATACATCCTCCTGCCCCTTCTGAAGTGGTTTGAGTGTATGGTATCAGGAGAACTTGCAGACAGTAATGGCATCTTTTCTATCTGAAGCCATCATGTACCAGGACTCTGCTGAGCTCACCTCTGTCTGGCTCTGGTGCCCTTTGGGGAGCCCTCATTTAGGCAGATAAGGACTCAAACCATGAGGGATCTCAGCGCAGGATACTGCCCACCCAGTCTCTTTTCTCTGAGGCAGAGCTGATCCTGCAGTAGCATTGGCACTATGTGCTCCTACAAATTTGCTGTCCCAATGAAATCCTGATGTACATAGGAAAAAAAATTAATCTCCTTTTGTTTTCTTCCCTGACCATCTCTTTCCTACATTTCTCTTTTTGATTAATTTTTACATTCAGTGGTATAAATTTTCCAGGTCAGTGCTAAGTCCCTTGGTTGTGTGATCTTTACATACCAGCAGACATATTCAGGGAGATGAGAGGAGACCAAGTGCAAACCAATCCATCCTACTGACACTTTTATTTATCTATTTTCTTTCCCCATCTGCCACTGCTCAACTCCCTCTGTGTGCATGCGTGTGAAAGAGGGATGGGGAAAAGGGGTTGGGATACTGGAGCCACTGAAAAGCTCTCTGCTTGCAACTGTAGCTGTTCGCTTTCTTTCCTGCTACCCTGCTCGATCCATTGCTCATGTTCTGCTTTGTGGGAGAAAAAAAAAAGACTAATGTATCAAATAAAAATAACGCAGGGCTTTTTAGTGCTGTTGCAAGATGCCAGGGTTACAGTCAGGAAGCTGGAGCCATCTGCCAAGCCCAGACTCAACACCAGTGGCAAAGCTGCCCTGCTGCCGGGTGCATTGAGGGCTCCCAAGTGAAAAGAACCTGTGTCCACAGCCTGAGCTGAGCTCAGTGGCTGAAATCAAAGACAGATGCACATCATCTGTGGATCAGGCAGAGAGGGGGACTCTTAACACACACTGACTATTAATATTTCATGGTCGTGACATCCAGCAACCACACTGTGAGGAGAAACAGGAGTTTGTTCTAGGTTTGCATTTAACCATGCCTTCCCACTGAATGTGCGAGCCAAGGTTAATCATGGTACACGGGGGAGTTCTTTGCTCACTAGGCTTGGGCCAAGACCCAGATTTTTTCATTTAGTCTGTATCAGCTGTAATAATTTGTACTCTACTCTGATCCAAGACGGTTCTGAATCATCAACTACAAGCAAGATCCAGTAGCTGCTAAGTCTCTCAGATACTAAATCGTTCAGATAATCTCCATCTAGAGTACTTAACTTTTTCAGCAATCCTGTTTTCTCTTCTATGACCTAAGCCTCAAGAACTCAAATGCCAGGTATTTGCGGAGTGGCATGCATTCAAAATGTACTTCTTTTATAGCTGTGGTGTTATCACATAGCGAGCTTGTTCTTGGAATGAGCATTACTTAGGCGTTGTCAATACTTTAATCTGATTTATACAAGCCGTGTTCTCCCTCTCTCTCCCTCTTCCCTCAAATAAGCACTAATAAGTTCTCAACCTGGACAAATCCCAGGTAGTTGGATCACTACCTGGCAATATATCAGCTTTGTTGCTGAAATCGGGGATGAAGCAGGGACAACTGGAAATGTTTTTCCCAGTTGTTTTTAATTCTGCTTTTAAATAGCTTGGTACCTGTCTCAAGTATGACTGCCCTATAGGAATACACTTCAATTCTTATACCACTGTGTGCCAATTAAGTAATTAATGGAAGTCTGGAAAATCTATAAAAAAAGTTGGTTGCATCCACAGGGAACATTAATACTGCAAGGTGTCATGCCTACGAATAAAACCTGACAGCATCTGCAAATTCAGAGGGAACTACCTGTTCTATGTTAAAAGATCAAGTTCAGGCACTGATCGAATGATTTTCAAGACCTGGTCTTTAACTTGTCTGTGGATTGGAAAGTATTCGCAGAGAATATGGGGGTTAGTCTTTGTCCTCCAGGATTCAGTTGTCACTTTACAACCATATGATGCATTAGACATCGCTAGACATGAATGTCAGTGCTTTTAGCCTCAAATTCTGTCAGCATGATATGGTGCCGTGATGCAATCTCAGTCAGCATCTTGATTTGATTTGTGCATTGCTTCACAATTCGCTCCAGAAGGGCTCAGGGCCCTGTTCTGCAATCAGCTCTGCAAATGAGAAAAGTGATCCCTGCCACTGGTTACAGACCTTGACAGCCAGCAGCACTCTCAGAGAAGGGGCAGCACCACCCATCCTGGCAAAATTACATGGAAATGGTGGCCATTTCCAAACTTCACTTGACCTCAGAGGCAATGCTTGATTTCTCCGTGTTACAGTGAATCCAGATGGACAACAGGGAAGGAATCAAGGGACTTGCTGAAAACCCAGCTGCTGCTTCTGAGCTTGAATTTTCCAGGTCAATACATTTCAAAATTTTTTCCACTGATAGAGTGAAAAGAAAATATCACTCTTCCACAATTGGCCTTAAATCAGGCTCCTGCAAGATAATCTTAAAAAGAATTTTTTGCCTGTTGAAAGAGGAGACCCACTCCCAACCCACACTTCTGCACTGACTGTCTTTTGATTCAATTGTGCCCCATACCAATGAGCAGAGCTTCATCACCATCCCTCTAGACAGTAAGGGTCTAAATACCAAAGGTAGGTTTTGTAGCATGTACACCTGTGTTCTAGAACCTGGATCAAGAATCATAAACTCATTTCACACACATGAATGAACAGCTGTCTGAGAGCAACAGCTCTCAACCCTCATCCCAACTAAATGCAGGCCAAGAAGTTTCTGGCAGAAAACTCCCAATTCATCAACAAACTTTGGAGGTATTTCTGTTCTCAGCAATAGCAGCATAATCTCAGTTTAGTACACTAAATCATGAACCCAGGAGATTACTCTATCAGGAAGTACATATATCTGTATGTACATAATATGTGCATGTGTATAAACTCAATATGTGTACTGTCTGTGTATGTGTGCACCCTCACATGACAGGAGATCCAATCAGACAACTCTTGCACTTTTCTCCTTTCCTAATATAAGAGCTATGGAGCAACCACTGAATATGAGAGATGGAAAATGTCAAATAGACCATCAGAAATAATTGTTGTTAAAACATATGATCAGCAAGGGAAATGTATTGCCCCACAATATCACCTAGAATCAAAATGTGCATTTTACAGTGGACAGTTATGTGATAATCACATGATCACACGATCTATCACCTAAAACCTGGGTCTGACGCCTAGTACAGGCAAAAGAAAGGATTCAGTGGGCAACCATGCTGAATGGGAGAAGTATTTCCTTTATTCTTGTATTATTAAGCTAAATCTCCTCATTTTTTATTGTTATAATTCTTGTGCTTTGTAATCCTTTTTACTGGACATAAATATTCCAGACAACAGTAGTTTCTTGAGTCCCAGAAGTTGAGTTTAGACAAACTTTCTCAAACCATGACAGGCAAACTTTCTGTGGATCCTTCATGAACCCTTCTCAAGGTTAGGCAAGAACTGTCCTCTGGATGTTACACAAAACATCACATGTGTGCTTATAGTTGAATTTTTGCCTACATGACAAACACTAAACTCGTTACTTGTGCTACAGTGTATAACATCTATGTTTAGTTATAACTCCGCTGGGGAAAGTACAACTTTGTTCTACTCACCTGTGAAAACCCTGCATACCTGTGCCACCACAGGAATAAAAAAATATTAATTGCACTACCAGTCCCTTGAGCTATTCATGCCACTCCTTCTCCCTCACCACACTGTATTAAGCCTTTTAAAGCCAAAAGTGGCGTAAATCTTTCTAAATGCCAGAGGACCATTTTGCTAAAACACTATCCATCTTAACAGCATGTCAGATTTCTGAATGAGAATGACTTCTTTGGTGGGAACAGGCCTGTAACTTATACTGCTTCTCATTTCCCGAAGCACTGGAATTGTGCTGCTCCCTAATGCTATTTTATTAAGATGCGATTTGTCATCATGTTGCTGAAAACAAGATAAAATGCTGGCTAATTAAATTCCTTATTTAACTTGATGGGCATCTGCTTTCTGTAGTCACATTCTTTTAAACAGAACCTTTATAACTGCATCTCAGGATCTGGCTATCAAAATGGGAAAATACCTTCCCCACATAAAGCACGTGCATTCCCATTGCCTATGACCCTTGTTATTTATAATAAGAGACGTACAGGCAACCGCAGCAGCACCTTGTGAGTGCACTGCCCTGACACTTCAAGAGCACTCCCTGTTGTGGAATAATTGCTATCCCATGAAGCCCAGTGGAATGCACTGAGACAAGCTGGTAGCAAAATACCACAGCTGACAGCAAGTGTTTTCTAGATCAGGCTGCTATACAAAATGTAACAAAAAAATCACACTGTGACTTCCCCCTTCTGTAGCAGATGAGACTCCCAAGATAAAGGAAAGTCTTCTCTGTTGAAGGAGCAAGCTTAACAAGCTTAAGCACACACTTCAAGTTGAGCGTGTGCTTAAGAGTGCTGTTTATCAAGGCCAGATTCTGGCTCACTTTCTAAGCACTGCATTCACAGAGGTTTCTAAGAGGAGAGAGACCCTTCCTGCGTCATTGGTTGAGTGGAGTCTGAGGTAGAATAGAGTCCTGCACTGAGTCCACATTTCTAATCTCAGCAGTGGTCTTATGCTGCTCCCATCTAAGTCACAGCAGAGGATGTCAAACAATTGTATCAGAACCCACTGTAAGCTCAGGGCTTTTAGGAAAATCTTGAGCATGCCACAAGCCTGGGTCTGTTTCTTGGAAGCCTTGTCATCAGACTGCATCACACACAGCTCCAGAGCTGCTTTGCCAACTCCTCTTGGTCTGGAATGTGCATTGAGATCCTTCATGGAAAGATGCTGCTCCTGTGAAAGGACAAAGGACCATTAATATTACATTGGTGTTAATTATTTTACATCAGTGACCTCTGATTCTACTGCTTAAAGGATTTCTCTATATCTCTGGGTCTCTCATGCACCAGGAGAAGAAAGGGCAGAGAACTGTGGCTAGCATTAACAAATAGGACCTCAAAAGTTGGCTTCATATCACTACTGAGCCCATAGGATTAGCTGCTCATTCTGAGCTTGAAAACCAGGCTGGTAATTTAAGTTCCAGAATAGAACTAGGAATGCAACTTTGGTTTGTTTAACCTCATTTCCTAAAGAAATACAACCTATGCAGTTAAATTGTGTGCACACAAAAAGCCTTTCCCTCTAACTTTTGACCCTTCTGCCAGTTCAACCGTGTTTCACGAAGATAAAGTTCTGTTCAGCATCTGGACAAAAAACCCCAACCAGTTGTGTAAAGCAGAGGAGTGTGCTCTGCCCTCATCTTAAGCATAAGACATCGGAGAGTCCACATTGCCAGTGCCCACACGCCAGCTGGATCAGACATTGTGTTAAATGCTGGCAACTCAGAAGGTCTGGAAACACTGTTTGCATCTCACTGTAGGATATGTGGTTTTTTCTCTTTTAAATCTTTGTTCTGGGTGCCAATGAACTGCTCCCCACACCTGGGCTGCATCACACAAAAGATCACGAGTCAGCTCAGCTTTGCAGCAGCCCTGTGGGGAGGCAGTGGCCTGGCAGCAGAGCGGGACCATGTGCTGTGCAGACCATTGCTCTGGACTGGAGCTGGGGAGAGGAATCTAGCCAAAAAGGACAGAAGGCAGAAAAGAGACCCTGCAATCTGTTGGAGGGGTTGTACTATAAACAAGAGCAGGAAGGTTTCAGCATGCCAGAGAAGAACAAGCTGTGTAGATAAAAGAGGCTGCTTCAAAGGAATGGAGGGTGACTAATTTTTCTTGTACTGGATCGCCAAAAAGCAGGGGAAAAGAAGTGGTCTTCACTGAGCTGGCAGTCAGAGGAGGGGAGCTACCTTCTCATGCTAGAAAACCTCACAGAAAAGCCTCTACAGATCCTCTTTCATCAGAGTTTCAAGAGCAGCAGGATTCACCAAACTCCACATTTTGTCTTTGGTCCTACAAAGATGCTCAGTGAAAGGGCCTGGACTGTCAGATGGGCCAGCAGGCCATGGTCCTTGATGTGCCTCAGTGGCAGAGGGAAAGTAGAGTGAATTAACAGTTACGTAAGAAAAGAAATCCAGGGAATGGTAGAGGATGCAGGGTCTGCATCTCCCCAAAGCAAAGCATGCCCTGGCCCTCTAAGCCCAGGGCTCTGGTTGCCCATTAGGCAGCTTAGACCTTGCTGAGGATCCCAAACCAGAGCAGAGGAAGCACAAGCCCACAACCTATAAAGGTCCTATAAAGAGTAGCAGCCCAAAAGAAAGGCTTCTCCAACCAGAAGCAGCTCTGCCAGTCCAGTGGCTTTTTTCTGGCTCTCCTGCCCCAAGACGTTCTCTGAAGAGCTGACCTGCATGTTCCCAGTCCAGCCACTTGACTGGTTTTAGCTGGGAAGAAACTTAAAAGGCTCAAGAGCACAGGATAAATTTATTTTAGAAAGTGCAGCTACAAGTTCTTCACAGTTCGTCAAAGACTGGTACGTTTGGGCACTGGTTATGGTATCTCTGAGCTCAGTGTGGGCTACCAAAATCCTGCAAGAAGCTGGGGCATCTCAGGGTCGTTAGCCTGGGCTGATTTCCAGTTCTATCTTTGCTACAGACAGCAGCTCTGCATGCAATTCAGCCCCAGCAGAGTGCAGGCTGGCCACACATCCAGGAGGAAGGAAGCCAGCCCTGTTCATGTGGAGAACCACCAAGGTGTGTTGGCAAGGTGGTGAAATGGGGCAAATACATTCAATATGACAGCAGTAGAACCTCCAAAGAGCAGCTCAAAACCTCTCAAAGGACAATTCACAAGATTCCAGAATAGCTCTGGAGCCCTGGATAAGTCGTATTTCAGACACTAGCTGTTGTTCATATAAGACATACACACAGGCAGTTCTGGCTCATTTCAAGCCAGCAGTCAGGACCAGCCAACCCAGCCCATAAGGAGATGTTTAGAGCATGATCCAAGCGATAGCAAGATCCTGGTAAGAACAGCACTGAGAATCTCATTTCCTTAAGTTTTTTCACTGGTGGGAGCATTTCTTCATACGGGGGGTGAACCATTTTCTCTGCAGCAGAGCTGGGGTGTGCTAACCCTTCTAGTCTTCCCAGGATTTTCACCCTGCATCTCTGCTCCCTGACCCAGTATGTGGAAGATGAGTCCAAGCCACTGCTGGAAGCATGTTCTGACTGAAGGGACACCTGGAGTGCTACCAGCAAACTGCTCGCAAATGGCCTCTCATTTTGTAGGTCTGTTCTCTGCATGGCCGGGCTGTTCCTTGTGTCTTGCTGAAGCTGTGCCATATGGAGCAAATGCTTCAACGTCTGTCTGTGTCTGCCTGACCGTGCAACCCAAGGGCTCTCTGCAAATGATGCTCTGCTCTCAAAGTTTTCATGAGTTGAGGACAGTCCCTGGATGGGGCTTTTCTCCACTTTTCCCAAGTTTATTTTTTTTCCCCTGAGATCTCCCAAAGCATAAGGAGCCATCAACAGAGACCTGGAACTTGATAGCTGCTGGCAGGGAAAAGGTGGCTGGAAACAGTTGCAGGATTATGCTCTGCATGTTCTCTCTCTTGCCCATATGTGACACTGGGATCTGGTTTAACTTTAGGCAGTTAAAAATGTGACAAGGAGGAGAAAAAAAAGGTCTCTTGTCCATTCCTTTCTCTCTCTGCTGTGTAGCCAGCTGGAGTCTGCATGGGAAGAAAGGGCAAAGGAGGAAGATCTGGACAGAGACCATGGTGCTGAGCATCCTTTTCTAGCAAACCGCTCTGCAGTGAGGGGACCAGGAACCTGAAAAAAGGTTTGACTTTTTCTCTTAAGGGATGGTGGGATGTAACCTTGGACCCAATCTCTCTTTAGCCTATGGTTTTCTTTAAAAGCAGTGTGTTTGTGAGTGCCCGTGTGGATGTGATGTGCTCACGTCTGCGTGCGTGTGATTCCCAGGTAACAGCACTCCATGTTGTGGCGTGTGTCAAGTCGCGCCTTGTTCTTGCTGCCTGCCTTGTTTTTCTCAGGCTGACAAGCTCCTGACTAATGGCAGTCACTGCTGCTTAATCAGGAAGCAATTTAATGATAACCCTTTCTAATTAACCAGCAAAGAGAAGAATGAATAAACTGTGAAACAGCCAGCTGGCTTCAGTGTCTCTAGCCAAAGGATCTGTCAGGCAGAAGAAAATGGTATCTGGGGACAGGGGTAGCAGCTCCGGACCTGCCACTGGGCAGAGTAAAATTTTGAGATGGGAGGAGGTTCTGGTGCTCCCCAGGGCCTTTCCTCTGCTTTCTCCCCAGTTACTGCTCTGGTCATGCACATGGGGATCATGACTGTCCAGGAAGGGCATCTTGATGTGTGTAATCCAGACCCATGTGTAATTAGAACCATGGGAGGCCCTTTTATTTTAACTTTGAAGCACATATGAGTGAAGGTACCTTATTATGAAGGTGTTCACAGAATCATAAACGAGTTCAGGTTGAAAGAGACCTCAAAAGACCATCTAGACTAACCTTTTGTGGGAAAGAGAGCCTAGATGAGGTTATCTATCACCCTGTCCAATTGGATCTTGTAAACTTCCAGTGATGAGGACTCCACCATGTCCCTGGGGAGGTTGTTTCAGTGATTGATTATTCTCAATGAAAAAAGTTTCTGTCTCACGTCAAGATGAAACCTCTTCCAGTACAATTCGTTGAACAGCGTGTGCCCAGTACTGATCCCTGAGGGATCCCTCTTGTGACAGGTTGCCAGCCTGAATAAAACCCATTGATCACTGCCTTCTGCATGTGGCCTGTGAGCCAATTTCCTATCCATCTCAGAGACCACCCCTCCAGTCTGTATCTGGTCAGTTTGTCCATGAGGAAGCTACTTCCTCAGGTAGACAAAAAATGTTATTTTGCTGTACGTGATCAGGTTAGTCTGCCATGATTCGCTTTTAGTAAATCTGTGCTGGCCTTCCCCGTCACCTGCTTCATTTGGTTTGCAATAGTCTCTCAGAAGACTCACTCTATTACTTTCCCAGGGTCTGGAGTAAGACTAACAGACCTGTAGTTTCCTGTGTCTTCCTTTGCTTGTAGATAGCTCTGACATCTGCCTTCTTCCAGCCTCCAGGCACATCCCCTCATCTGTCCGGTCACTAGTGATGTCCCCTAGGGATCAGTGTTGGGCCGAGTCCTGTTTAACATCTTTATCAATGATGTGGATGAGGGGATCAAGCTGACCATTAGCAAATTCATGGATAACACCAAGTTGGGTCAGTGTGTCGCTCTGCTGGAGGGCAGGAAGGCTCTGCAGAGGAATCTGGACAGGCTGGATTGATGGGCTGAGGTTGAACAAGACCGAGTGCTGGGTCCTGCACTTTGGCCACAATAATCCCCAGGCAGCACTACAGGCTAGGGGAACAGTGACTGCAAAGCAGCCCAGCAGAAAAGGACCTGGGGGTGTTGGTTGACAGCTGCTGAACATGAACCAGTGTGTATGCCCACATGGCCAAGAAGGCCAGTGGCATCATGGCCTTTATTAGGAATAGTGTGGCCAGCAAGACTAGGGAAGTGATTGCCCCTTCTATTCAGCACTGCTGAAGCCACACCTCAAGTGCTGTGTCCAGTTCTGGGCCCCTCAATTCAGGCAGGGCATTGAGGTGTTGGAGCGTGTCCAGAGAAGGCCAACAGAGCTGGTGAAGGGTCTGGAACACGTCTTGTAAGGAGCAGCTGAGGGAGCTGGGGGTGTTCAACCTGGAGAAAAGGAGACTCGAGGATGACCTTATCACTCTCTACAACTACTTGAAAGGAGGTTGTACCCATGTGGGCTAAAGCCTCTTCTCCCAGGCAACCAGCAACAGAACAAGAGAACAGAGTCTTAAGCTGTGCCACAAGAGGTTTAGATTGGACATAGGAAGAATTTATTTACAGAAAGGATGATTAGATATTGGAATGGACTGCCAAGGGAAGTGGCGGAGTCACCATCCCTGGAAGTGTTTAAGGAAAGACTGGATGTGGAACGTGGTGCCATGGTCTAGTTGACATGGTGGTGTTTGGTCACAGATAGGACTCAATGATCCCAGAGATGTTTTCCAACCTAATTGATTCTGTGATCACCACTGTTCAAAAATGTCAGAGAGTGGCCTTGCACAAATGTCAGCTACTGCTCCTAATACCCGGGGTGGACTCCTTCCTCAGTACTGACAAGCGTTGTCACCCCTTCTCACATATCACCTCCAGCGTTTACTCCCCACTCAGTCTCCAGTTAAGAGCCACACACGCTGGTGTGCCAGATCGCTCAGAAGGGGCAGCCAGCGAGGGTGCCCTGCTCCGTCCGTGCAGCACCAGGTGCTGGCTGGGGCAAACCCTCGGCCTGGGGCCGGTAGCAGACTCCCCGCATCCCGTATGTGGCCCTGAACCGAACAGGGGCAAGCGGGTGGCAGGGGCGGCCCCTGGACCCCCGCCTGCTCCGGTGTAACCACCGCAGCGGCCCCGACATGGCGCCCTCAGCATGAGACTACACTTCCCAGCTCCCTGCGCGCCCCGCGCCGCTTGTATCCCGTCACACCGCGCGCTGCCGCCCGCTCGGTGCCGCCAGGCAGTGGTGCGGGGGCTGCTGGGAGGTGTAGTCCCTCGGCGGGTCCCGGGGTGCGCCCGCTGGCGGGTGAGCGAGGGGCGGCGGAGTCCCCGGGGCCGGGCGGGCACCGCGGCGCAGCCCCCGCGCCCGGGGACGGGCGGCAGCGCCGGGGACCCCGCGGGGCGGCGGGGGGTCCCTGGCGGCGGGGAGGGCCGGGGAGCGGGCCGCGGGCCGCGGGCCGGGACCTCCGTGGAGTTTGGGACGGGAGCCTGCCCGCCGCATGGGAGAGGAGCGGGCAGGGAGCAGGTCGCTCCCGGGGTGGTGAGGAATGTGCGTGAATGGAGGGCTGGAGCGGGCGGGCGGCCCCCGGGGCATGAGGTGGAGAGGAGATGGAGCGAGGCCGGCTCCTGGGAGATGTCGCGGGAACCGGGTCTGCGCTTCTATCCGTGAGCTGCCTTTCTCAAGGCAGGAGCCGACTCTGCCCTTTGGGGTTCAATATGTATCTGCCACGCTCTGTCAGGTACCCAAAGAGCTAAAGGTGAACAGGTAGAATGGCCATCGTTCCATCTTTGCTGATGGGTACCTGAAATAGGACACATTTCCACAACACTGTGCAGAGATGTATTGCTTTGCCTGCGTTTACCTTTTTAGAGCTGGCTCTGCAGTGCAGTGTGTCCCTGTGCTTTGCTGTTTCATCAGTTCTGTGGGATTTGCAGACAAGAGTGCTCAGAACTGTAGTGGGATAGGGGTTTTCTCCTTTTTCTGTATGTTTTATCTACATGGGACTGGCATCAATGGTTGTCACCATCTACTTGCTGATAATGACTGAACCTTGGTCTGACAGCTTTGCTATACTACCAGATATTTGTGTAGGATCAGATACAGTAATAGTCAATCACTAATAATACTGAGTTATCAATACAATAATCATTTGGGGGAACTGAGTTGAAACTTCCTGTCTCTATTTGTTGGTGTTCTTTTTTTTTTTTTTTTAGTAGACTGGCCCCCGTTCCTGTAAAGAAGCAGGTGCCTCTGTAATTAGCCTCTGTGATTAATTCCCGATGTAGTGTTGGTGCAGATTTATTATTTGAATTGTTGAAGATGTCGTCAGGCCTTACAGAGGAACAAAAGAGGAGAATTGAAGAGAATCGGCGGATAGCTTTGGCTCGGAGAGCAGAGAGGCTGGCAGTCCAGAGAGCTGCGCAGGTGGGGATTGCTGCACCTCAGGTGAAAGAACAGAGCCCAGGCAATCAGGGAAACTCAAAGGAAGAAAACAACCATGCCAGGTTCACCAGCCAGCACCAACAGAATCCAAACAATCCTGTGGAGCAGAAGAGCTATCTTCAGAAAGGTTATAACCATTACACTGCAAACCAACAGATGGCTGGTTCACAAAGGGAGCAGCAAAAGAATTGTTCAGAGGACTCGGAACAAGCAAGTGGCCTTAAGCGTTTCCCTACAATGATCCCAAATTCTCTGAGTTATTCCCATAAATGTTACTTGGATGCTGGTAGTCAGGAACATGGACAACAAGCTTTAATTAATCTTGGGACCTTCCAGCAGTCCAAATGCTACCCAGCTTTCAAAAACTCCACAGAATCATCTCATCCTAGATTAATTGATAACATGCACCCTGACGATAGTAAAAATTTACAAAGTCTGAACAAATCTGCCATAAAATGTGTTTTACCATCAAGCAGTGCCGCCCCAAGTGATTCAGAAATGCTGATAAACACAAGCAGACTGACAGAAAGAAGAGGGGAAGGTTTTGTCTCTCAGGCCAGTGGTAGGATGCAGAAGCTGACCAACTCTGCTGGTGTGGACTCTACCTTTGAAACTGCCTCTGGCAAGAAAGCAAATAATGTTACAAAAGGAAAATGTGTGAAATATGGGGAAGACAGATTCCAGGTTGAAATAGGGTATAATGCTGAACTTGTTACTGTGTTTAAGAAGGTACCAAGCAAAGCCTATGGTAAGAATTGTTTGTTTGTTGCTATCTCTGTGTTACATTGGGTTGAAGTTTTCGCATCTGCTGCAATTGTAGTTGCTATATGCACCTACCAGTGCACCTATTGCTGGGGTGGAATAGGTGGTATTAATGGGGCCTAAAAAAATAAAGACAGATGAAATGGGATAGAAATTTTGGGTATAAATAGCTTGAGCTTGGATTTAGAAAAGAAATCAAAAGCCTTGCTTTATGAACAGTGCTCTGAGAAATTTAGTGGCAGCAGCTGGTCAGAGTCTTTAGGGAGTGAAGGAAGAGAAGTTATTCATAAATTGATAGGGTCACTTCTGCTGTAGTTCAGAGTTGATAAGCTGATTCTGTTAACTGGGTTACGGAAAGCAGCGGAATCTCCGCCTTTTGGCTTGCTTCTGATCTTTCCCCCCGCCTTTATTTGCTATATTCTACTTTTGTTTCCCCCATGTGTTGCTGATCCCTGTGAATGGCTACTGCATTCTTCTTGTTTTGATACTGATATGCCCTATGGCTTTTTTTGGTGTCACGTAGCTATGAACTGTTATAACTGAGTATAACTGGTTTTCAGATATATGGCAAAAAGTTTGCACGAGTAGATTTAATTCTCTTACC
Source organism: Chiroxiphia lanceolata (assembly GCF_009829145.1). Taxonomy (NCBI): domain Eukaryota; kingdom Metazoa; phylum Chordata; class Aves; order Passeriformes; family Pipridae; genus Chiroxiphia; species Chiroxiphia lanceolata. Next base: position 24,825,043 of record NC_045643.1, on the reverse strand, counting down.
TCACATGAACATTGCATACCACCACTTTTTTCTACCTCAAATGATCCATATTCTACCCTATTTTAGATCCTGCTATGAAAAAATGGAATTTCAGCTTGGGAGATTACCACAGTCTCAGTAAGTAAATTGGTTGTTTAATGATAAAAAAGCATTGAAATCTTGACACATACCCCCCTTCCCCTGCCTTCCTTAGTTATTATTTAGCTCTGTTATTGCCTTGGATAATAAAAGTAGTGCTACTCAAAGATAATGCCTATCTTTTAGGCATCTAGCTCATAGCATTTTTCTGACACTTTGTAGTTGATTAGAAATAATTTAATTTTTCATGTAATCTAAATACCAAGCACGGGTTAAACTTCTTCTGCCATTGCTGAGTTCTTCAGCAACCAAGAAGATCGTAGGAAAATTATCTGCTGTGCTGGTACTTCATTTGAATTTGTATTGAGAATTGAGTGTGTTCCAGTGGCTAATGCTTAATTTCTGCATCCATTCATGTATTTTCTTTTTAAATAGCTCTTTTGAAACACTTTTCCTGTTAATTTTGTGTGTCATAAAAGGATAAAGGGTAACTCTCCAGAGCTTTGAGTGAGACTGAAAATGGATTTGCCTTTTTTTGGCATAACAAGGATAGCTTTATCTTTTTTTCCCTCTCCTATCATTTTGTTCTGGAAAGATTGAGAGATGATAGAGGCAAACACTTCAGGTAAGCTTTTCAAAAGCACACTGTATTGAAGTGAGTGATAAATCACTATTGATTTCAGTGGGAACAGAATTAGGCCTGTGTTGAGCACTTTGAAAAGCCACAGTTGAGTGCTGGTATTTTAGCTTCCCATGTGGGTTGCCACACATTTATAATTTAAATGCTGCTGGTTTGCTTGAATTGTATCGAGTACAGATGAGAGCAGAGTCTGCACCAAGGAGCTTGCAAATGAAGAGGATGGCTTTTAGAAATCAGACATTTTTCCTTAAAGCTATCAAATATATGAGTACTCTGTGGAAAGTTCCTGTTTACAAGTGAAGACAGTATGTGATCAATATTGGGCAATGAAATTGTGGAAAAATAGTCTGAGAAAAGGGAACTGAATTAAAAGGGCCTTGAAGTCTTGACAGTGTAAAACAATTATTTTAAAAGTTCCCACTCTTAATTTAGTTCTTCTGAGTAATGTGGTCTTGTATCACCTTTCTTTCTTTGCGCTATAATTTAAACACGCAGTCAAGCCTAGAAACAAATGTTGAAATAAGAATAAAATACACGTTTTTTCCCCCATTTTCTTTCAGTATTAGTTGTAGAGGTGAGATCTAACAGTAGCATCTGAAATGTTTTGCTTAGTGCATTTGCAGGAGAAAGTCTAAATTGGTGGTTTCCTATTCTTCTACTTTAAAAATTACTTTCACAGGATGCTCTTAAACTTTTTATTTGGAGTAGAAATCTCAAATACTTGGATTTATTTTGGAAGTCGCTTATCTTAAAATAAGATTGGATTAAATCCAAACGGTATATTTATTAACTGGTTAGGAAGAAACTGTCTGAATTTCCTTCTCCCATTTCAGATCTTGACCACTGAACTTAAATTTTGTATATTTTGTTGCATATCAGTTAGCTGGACTGTTTAAAAAGAAGCAGAGTGGATCATGATGTGCAGGTCAATGCTCAAAGGACTGGATTCGCCTGGATCTGCTCTAAACAGCTACCAGATAGGGGAAGTTGCCTCTTCACAAATACATGGAGGCAGAATGTGCTTGGTGATCTCCTGCTCTTAAGTCTAATGGACTCTGGAGATGTTTGTGAATCTTTGTGTTACTGTAGTACCTGTGAGTTGGAGTCCTGGGGACAAATTGCACTATTTTGGTGCTGTAAAAAAATACAAGAAAAGTTATTCCTGTAGCTTAACCATCAGAGTTCAGTTATAATAATGGAGACAACACATGGGTATAGATTGGCTGAGCAACACAGGAACAAGTGGCACATTTATTATGTGGATAGCTGTGTTCTCAGGCTAGCAGCTGTAAAATGCTGCATCCCTTCTCTCTCCATGCCCTGGCGTGACAGAGGTGGTTGCTAGCAATGGGTAAGGCAGGAGTGCAGGTGGCTGGTCAAGACAGTACAAGCCTCACTGTAAGACACAGTAGAATAAAGGGTGATGAACTTAAGTTGTAACAAAAATAATTTAGGAATTTGGACTAGTTTCCTTCCTGTAGCACTGTGAATATGCAGTGTTCTTCCTAGATGAGATTGCCTATCAGACATTGGCAGGAGGCAGGTATTTTTAGATCTTTCTCCTTTGCTGTTTACAGAAGCACTTTCCCATCTTTTCAGGCATGTACCATTGATCACCATGCCTCTGTCCCTGTGATTTTGTAAGTGAAAATGCTGTATGGCTGTGTGCAATTTACTGCTAAATGTAGTTCTGCAGATTGCTTGCCCTGGCTTAGTGAGCCACATGTTAGGATTGCTGACAGAGAAGGAGCCTAATGCAGTGACAATGCTGGACAGGGCCTTGTTCACCTACTGTCATACATTCCCTTTGCCATGTCTGCATTCTCTGTGGAAAATCCCACCAATCTGCTCCTCCAGGCCATTCCTCTCTCTAGTCTTTGTCCCTGTGAGTGAAAGGAGGGAATCCTTTTCAACTTGAAGGTGCATGGTTTGTTATCCTCTTGTCCCTTTTCTTCCCCAAGTATCCTATGCATCTTCAGTTTACTGGTGTTCTCTGTCATTCATTCTTTTCTGTCTCTCATGTTTTTATCCCTAGTGGAAGCAGCGAATCAACTTTCATCAGTAGTTCTGGAACCGCTGGAAGGAGAAAATGCAGTTGGCTTGGCATCAGGCTCTCATTTCATTGGCAGTGGGGTTGATGTGAAATCCCTCTTGAAGATGTGTAAGAACTGGAAAAAACCCTCAGCCCTTGTCCAAGGGAAGTGTGTGCTGATCTCGCGCTTGCGATTTGAGGTTGATATTGGGTATTCTGCAGAAGTGATTGGAGTGTTCAAACAGATGGATTCCAGAAATTATGGTGAGTCTCATGGGGTTTTTTTGCTTTTTTTTAATGACCTTGTTGGGGCTGCTCTTACTTCAGAGAAGACAGATTGTGAGAGTACATCCCTCTGAAAGAGCATAAGAGATTGTGCTTTGGTGAAGATTTTGAGAGCTCTTGTAGTTCTGTTGTAGTGCTGTATCTGTGTCCAGCATTTTATCTCATGGCAGAACATGTCTCCTGGGCCTGTTAGCCAAGGTGATATTTCAGAACCCAACATGATGACATTTACTGTTGAGGTGGGATGTGCTGATAATTTGCCAGCAATATGGAGACCGTGTGAAGTTCTTGCCTTTATTATCAAATGCAGTTGGACATTCTCTTATCCTGCTTTACTCTGGCGTATAATGGCTGCAACTGCCTGGGCAGATTTAATTTACCAGCAGTTTTACCAATATTTTTGAGGCAAGTGTAACTGTAGAGTACTTTTTATATTGGCATTCAGATTTCAATGATAAATATAATTTTTTTCCCCTTGTAATTTGGGGAACGAGGCACAGAGTGTCACAGCAGGTCAGTGACAGCATAGAGAACAAATTCCAGATTGCTTGTTCTTTGGGCAGGGCCTCACCTGGCTCATTGTTCAGCTGATTCAGGATTCACCCTGTTTCCCTGGATGTTGTAGGCAGGTGCTATCCAGAGATAAACCTGCCAGATAGGTCTGGCATGATGTTACATTTTGGATATTGTTGAATTGGTGAATTTCCTTTGTACCCTCCTGAGCATGTCAATTGTAGAGTACAGAGGTACAACTGAAAGTTATTGTTCTACTGTTTGAAGCCAGAGTTTGTTGGTTAACAAATGGGAACCTTCATGCACATTCTCCATCCCTTCTTGCAGGGAAAAGAAAGGGGTTGCCAAAATTCTTGAGCGGATGGGTTCATTACTGTGGTTCATTTGGAGAGCTGACCTTGGCTTGCTCTGGTGATACCAGTTCTAGATGTGTGCTTGTAATTTTAAATCTTCTCCAAACTGGTTGCTTAACATGAAAGCAAACAGAGGAGAAATGATTTTGAAGAAGGTAACAATTCTTTTAAAGCAGTTCTGAAATCTGTAGCAGAAGATATGGATGAATGGGCAAGTTCTTATGGATGGACAATTCAGTCTTTTTTGAAAGAGACTTGTGACATTGTTTGCTGTAACTATTGCAGATGTGAACACCAGAAAGTGGAATTTCCTGCTGGAGGATTACCCCAAACTAAGTGAGTAGCTGCATTTCCGTGGTGAGGGCTATTTTCTGGGGAGGCAAATGAATTCTAACTTTATTTTTTCTTTATTTTCACTCTGGAAAGACAAGTTGCTAATGAACTGTGAGGCCAGCGTCATCCTGTTTTGTCAAATATTTACACTGTTTGCCCAGACTCAAAACTTTATTCATGTGTGCTACTCATGACAGTACTTTAGGGGCCCATGGGGAAGGTAGCTTTAGCTTTTGTCAGATTCTGCACTGAATTTGTGGACCATTTCTTAAAGCGTGGGTGTATTTACTATCACAAAGTTACTTTTATTGCTTATAAGGTAAAGCAGCTCTACTTGAACTAAGGAGTTACAGGAGAATGGATTCCTTTGTTTCCACTTGCCACATTTGAAGAGGTTGACATGGTGGCTGCCAAGCCTACCTGTCCTTACAGAAATTCTGTCAAACTGATGTGTTTTAGCTGTGCTCCCCTTACCCTCAGTGCCAGCCCACCTTGCACTCTTTTGTGTGTATATCAATTCGTACACTGTCACAGCCACCCCTTGCTTAGAAAACAAACATGTATCAGGCAGTTTTGCTTCCATTTCCTTAGTAGTGTGCATGTTGGTGTGCTAGTTCATTTCACACCCAGTAAATTTGGGGTTTCAGATCAGAGCACTAGGTTTTCAAGTCAGATGATGACTTCTGTAACAATCAGTTCATCTACAGTTACAGTCTGAGTGCTGTCTAGTTGATTTTGTTCAGCCTCATATGTTACTGCTGGTAATAATGGCTTTGCAGGCAGCACACAACTATTAAGTTTCTAATTGATGTCTGCAGCAGGTTAGAATTCAGGGTGCTTCTATAGATGAGTTGATTCTAAGGCAAACAAGAAGAGTTGCTTTTTTCTCTTGCAGAATTGTGCAGATCTGCTTGAAGCAGAGGCATTCTTGAAGCTGAATTTCATATTCTACTAAAATGTTTTGATGCTGTTTGGGTGCTTAAAAGAAAGCTTAGCAAGAAAAAAAGCATCCTATTTTTCCTTGCAAGTGGAATTTAAGCACATAATGTCACTACAGAGTTAATTGCTTGGTAGAAGTTGGTCAGTAGACTCAGAATCACAGAATGGGTCAGGTTAGAAGGGACCAATGTGGGTCATCTGGTCCAACCTCCCTCAGGCAGGGTCATCCTAGAGCACATGGCACAAGATTGTGTCCAGATGGTTTGTGGATATTTCTCCAGTGAGGAAGACTCCACAACCTCTTGGTCACTCGCACAGTAAAGAATTTCTTCCTCATATTCAGGTGGAACTTCCTGTGCATCAGTTTCTGCCCACTGCATTTTGCCTTTATGCATCTGTGTAATCCTGCTGAAACTGTGACTTGCTGAACTGAAATGTAGAACTGTGGTTTGTTGTGTTGCAGTGATTTTTTATTTTTTTAATGGGTGCAACTTTGCAGAATAATCCAGTCTCAGCAGCATGCTTCTAGCACATCTGCTTCTTAGTCTTCTATGTTTAGTTAGAGTTTATAGAGTGCTTGGAGAGGAATAGCATTACACAAGTCCTAAGTGTTAGGATTATTATTTTTCATCCCAGTTGACCTGCTGCGTTTGCCTTGGTACTCATATGTGGCTGTGGAATTTGGTTGGGGTAAGCTTCAGGAAGACAATAAGCAAGGTGCTCTACACACATTCTTAGAAAATGTGACTGAGCGTTTCAGAGATGAAAAGCTGTTGCTTAGAGTAGTTTTTATCCAGCATGGGCTCCTGCTTCCACAGGATTCCAAAGCATGTTTAATAATTGAGTATATGCATGCTTCTATGATGCATGCCTTAATAACGTTAGTAATGGCTGTAGAGCTGAAAGCCACGCAGTGGGGCTCTGTAGGAATGCCAGGTCTTGAAAACAAGAGAGTGTGTCTTGGTGGAGACTGTTATGAAACTGCAGGGTTGGGATGCTGACAGGTCCTGATTTCAGTGAGAGCTGGTGTTCACTCACAATTTGCTAAAAAGGCCTTTTGTACGTGCAAAGGGCCTGATCCTGTCGCACATGCTAGGCAGTCTGAGCAAACACATCACCTCCCAGTCTGTCACAGTTTCAGTCAGCTGGCTGGCAGTCATATACATTACATGAAGTATTGAGAATCCCACAGATTTGAGGAAAGAAAAAAAATTTCCGTGAATCTTGCAGGGTGTAATTTGTGAGGGCATTTGAGGCTTCTAGCACGTGCCTTTTAGAGAAACAGCATTTGCTTTGTTGCCTGTTCATTTGCCTACATCAGAATAAAAAAAGAGAATTTAAAAAGGCTGGTTGCCATTTCCAGCAGAGAGATCTGTTAGCTGAGAACTGTTTATAGAGGTTAATGTCTCTTTGCCTAGTTGCTCAGTCATCTTTATATAAAGGTCACTTCACTAAAAAATGTCTGTTGGATGAATCATGCTGGTGGCAGATATATCTTAATCACTTTCCCAGCTCGTGTACAGAACAATAGCAACAGAATTTTCAGTGAGCAAATTGTAGCAATTATGCTAACACGCAGCTCGGTCTGTGAGTGTAATAACAAGCTTCTGCTGTACTTCGGGTGGAGAGAGTTCCTGCTATTGAAGAAGTATAAATTAAACTGGAGAGTTTAAAAAGTTTGGTCATTGCCCAACCACAAATGGAAATCTTTTCATATGTATATTTCTTGGAATTGCTTTTCCCCTTTATATGGCAAGGGTCCATCCTGCTGCTTTCCTCTTGGAGATAACTGAAACAAAAATACCTAACTGAATTCTGATGCATTTACTGTTGATATAGTGAGTTCTTGTTTCAGTTGTTTTTCCAAACAGGTTTTTTTTTGTGTCTTCTGGACTTCATATACAGACCAACCACTAAATAAAAAAGAAAGTTGCTTCCTGCAGTGAAGATCTGTGCGTGTGCATTTGTGTTCCTAGTGTAGAGGTGTCTTTTGTTTCATAGTCACTGGTCAAAAATTACTAAATATGTTTTCCTGGTCACAGTTCTCTGCATGTTTTAAACAGGTATTTATTTTCGTGGAAATTCACTGTTGGATTAAAAAGAAATACGTTTATTGGGGGGGGATGGGATAGAGAGGCTGCTGGAGGGAACTGAAATAAGGTTGTCCAGGAGGAGAATTACCTCGATGCTTTGTTTATTATGATGTATGGGTGAAGGCCTCAAGGTCTTGGCATAATGGAGGCTGGGGATCCCTTTAGTTCAGCTGGGAAGGTAAAGTTCAGGGGCTTCGTGGGTGAAACAACGTAAGTATTGAAGAACTCAAGTGACTGCCTGTGGGCTGGTTCTGACCTGCAAGCTGCTTCTGTCCAGGACAACAGCAGTGGACACCAGCTGAGCAGGGAGGTGCTGTTGTTACTGAAGGATGCCTGTCAGAGTGCTGCTGACAGTGGTACAAGAGCAGTTTCTCTGACTCCTGGGGTGATTCCTGTTTTCTTACCCAAATGTAGTAAACGAGGGAGATGAAGTGGAGACAGAACTCAGCCTGTGTGAATTTGGGGAACAGGAGGAAAAGAGAATTTTCAAAGCTGAACACGTATGGTATTCTTTCGGTAACTGTCTTGGGTCACTCCTGGTGATTTGGACATGGTGGAAACCTCAGAGGTGTTTAATGCAGAATCCCAAGGTCAAGATAAAGATGCCCCTGCCTTCTAGGCTTCAGGAGCTCTTTTGTTAAAATCCATACTTTCATTTCTGAGTAAGTGTGCCCTAAGCTGCCCTCAGTGTGAATAATCCAGCTCCAGCTGTATTAGTAGCAATCATCTCAGAATGATGGCGTCAGAGTTTCATTTTTTTTATAACCAAGTCTAAATATGAGGGGAGGAGATGTGATTCATCATGTGGTTCTGAAATAGACTTCAGGGAACAGGCCAGGCTAACACCTGTGCATGATGCAGTGATTTCTGTGAGCTGTTTCAGGACAGGAAATAGTATTGCTGATGAGGTTGAGGGTTGTGCCCTGACGTCCATAATGTAAGTTGTGTGTATGTTGCCCCTTGCAATCATAAACTGCTCTGTTCTTTGCAGTGGAAGTGTTACAGAGCCTCGTGTCAGTAGAAGTGGAGCCACTGCCCCAGGCAGTAATACAGACCTTTGCTGCTCAGCTGCAGAGATCCCCGTCACGCACAGACATTCCTGATGCCGACCTTTCAGTAGTGGACTCCAAAATTGTGACGAGCCTCATGCCCTTTCAGCGGGAAGGTGTGAAGTATGTCCTTTTTGCATGCTGTTAAGGGCTACTCCTTGCCTAGAATTATCTAGTTTATATTGGTGCCCAGGTTGCATTCTCTTCCATGGAAGGCTCTGCATTTCTTCAGTCTTGGTCTCTTATACTCTGGCATTCTGGGCTTTTGGTTGTTTGGTATAGTATGGTTTATTTGGTTGGGATTTTTTTTTTGTGGAATTTTTGAGTGACACATCTGTTTTGTTTCTAGATAGAATTCATCATGAGTCAGGAGCAAAGTAGCATTTTGCTAGTCTGAAAAAATTGTTCAAATGATACATCTCTGATCTCCCTCTTGTGATTCAGTATGTACATAATTGTCATATGATTTTTTTATTTTGTAAGGTAAAATATTTTTTTATGAGTACATCTCTTTTGTTGTTGTTGTTTTTTGAATATTAACTACACAGGGGAAGGGACCAGGAAATGGGACCAAGGCCCTGACAGATTCAAAATGACTAATTGTATGTAAAGATAAACTCTTAAATGACCCTGTGCCCATCGTATATGATCATTTGTTGTTTTCAATATACAGTCCAGGAAAGTCTGTTCTTAGTGGCCTTAAATTGCCATTGTTACGGGTAATGATTTCTTAGCTCAGCCAGGATGAACTCTGGGACAGAATGTAATACCATGTAAAGAATGTGCTTTAAATAATTGTATGGTCTTGACACTACTTCTCATATGAAATCAGTCTCTAAGGACTAGGCTGAACCACTCTGTTCAGGAGCTTCCAAGCTGTGAGAGATCTGTACGAGTTGCTCATGTCTGTTAAGACTAAGGGAGAAAATCCAAGTTTACTGAAGAACCCAGATCACTTTCAGGTGATCCACATTAGAGGCTTGGTGATGACTTGTGCTCATCTTGGTTGCCAGACAGTAATGCAATTCTTGACCCTTATTTCCCTCTATTTTCCCTAGTTTCGCAATTTTGAGAAATGGACGTTTGCTCCTTGCGGATGACATGGGCTTGGGCAAGACCATCCAGGCGATCTGCATTGCTGCCTATTACCAAAATGAATGGCCCTTGCTGGTGGTGACTCCTTCTTCCGTGAGGTTTACATGGGCAGAGGTACTGTGAGCTTGAGCATGGGCAGGTGGCCAGTAAAGGGCCTGTGAGATGGTTATACTGTATTGCACTTTGTAAAAGTTAAATTTTTAAAATATTGAGGTGAAGAAACTAAAAATTATACTGATTTAGAAACTTGAAGTTGGGGAAATTGCTTAGCATTGACTATATGGTATATGCCAATTTTGTTTTATTGGCCGTTTTTCTTCTTGTGGTCCAGCTGATCCCTTGGAAAGAGGGAGAACTAGAGAAAGTATCTCCTCTGACCCTCTGTTAACTTTGTTCTTACAAGTCAGCTGGCTCCAAGGGGGCATTTTACTCATCAGTGTCAAAGATAATAGTTACATTCAAACAATTGTCTTGTATTCAAGTCCATTGTAGCAGTATTTGCCAGTTCCTTGGCTGGAACAGGGGCCCAGATGCTGGGATTCTCTGCTCTGTTCAAAAGGCCCCATTATCACCATCATTAAGTGTGTGTCATATTACGTCTTTTGGCCTGTCCACTGTATGCTGCTGACTCCGCTGAGTCCTTAATTAATGTTGATCAAAGCCCAGGAAAGCTTGGATGGTTGGGAATGTATCTCAAAATAAATCACTGCCATGGCCTGTACACTGTTGGGTTGCCATAGGCTAGTGAGATGCTCACTGTGGGAGAAGAAGGTGAGCCAGAGGTTTTAGGTCAGTAAATTCATGCCAGAGCAGGAGGGGCTGGGAGTTTAGCTTTTCCTGGAATATTGCATTGATGAGAAGAGTATTGATTGGGATTTGCTGGTTTTGTGCTGTAACCAGGTCATTAGAGCATCCTGGTGTGTGTTTTCACATCCAGTAGTGCAACAAAATGTAGGGCTGAAAAGAAAAGAAAATGGGAGAAGGGAGTGATGCTCATCAGACTTGAAATTTCAAGGCCTGTAAACCTCTGGGACAACACCATCGCTTCTGTGGGATATCTACCAGGAACAATTTGAGGCTTGGTTTCCTGAATTACTGGGCACCTGCAGCTAAATTTCTGCGTTCTGCTTCAAAAGATTTAAGCAATATGAGGCATTTTTGTTTGTTTGTTTCTTTGAGTACTTGATTTCTTCTTCCTTCCCCTAGTCCTGACTCCCCAGGAGGCTGTTGTATATGTTTTGTTAGGTCACTTGCTTTAGACGTGTTGCTTTTTGAGTATGTGAAGGATGCAGGTGTAAGGAAAATGTGTCACAGAAAGTGGAAGTAGGTGAGGTTTATTATAGTCTCTGATCTACTCAGTTCATTCTTGCACAGATGTGTTTTACTGTAATGGTAGAAACTCTCTGGAGCCAAATTGGCAGAAATTTTCTTCATCTTAGTGTTATCAGTGGTTTATTTTGGCTTTTTGGGCTCAGGCCACTCAGTGACTTCATACTCGGGGTGTCATAGGAAGCTAGTGGGAAGATGCAAGGTACTCTTGGGTGACAAGTGCTGCAGCATTTAGAGTTCAGAATTGAAACTTGATTATTTAATGGTCAGGGCAGTTTCGAAGCACCTCTTGTGGACGAAGGTCAGTATCATGTGAGAAGTACAGCATCACTTTTGTGGTGTGAATTAGTCACATACTCTTTATGAAAGGAGAGGGCAGTACAATTAGGAGCTTCCAGATACTTTCCTCTTGCTGCTGCCTTTGTTTAAGATTTGACTTGGTGCCAGCCAAATGTTTTTTGGTTGGGATCTAACCTGCATGTTGGCTTGTTTTGATTGTGGTGCTTATAGTAAGTGGTGAAGGATAGTTAATTGTTACTTTTTCACATACTGAGAAATGTGGAAGCTCTCATCTAACTCCTCTTGCTGCTGCAGGTGGTTGCTGACCAGTGGAGAGGAATGATGGTTGGGGTATTGGGTGTTGGGCAATGGGCTTAGAGACAGAAATGCCATTTCTCATCACCACTTGGTTACATTTCTGTAGGGACCAGATTCGGATGGCCAAAGTCCCAGACAGTTTTATGCAGTGCAACATCAGCAGAACTCAAATGTTGCAGAGAGCTTGGTGTCATTTGGGACAAAATTACAAGGGAAATAGTGGGTGGTCTGTGGCTAACAGATGGGTTTGGGGGAGGATATCTTGCTCTGGTGTGTGGAGCATTTCAAGAGGTTGATTGAATGACTATTACCACATGTATTTCAGCTGCTGTCATAGAGCAGCTGGTGTGTTGTCAACTTGATCTTTTCATTTTTTATTTTTGTTTGGCAAGTTGTTATTTTTTTTCTGTAGACCTTTTCAGAAGAGGTAGTGGAAGAGTTTTGTTGATCTGGATGAGTTGTACTTTATCCTCACTGTGGAGTAAACATTGCTATAGTAATAGATGTTTACTGCTCAGAAGTCTGTGTTTCACAGCCTGAGGTTTCCTGTTGAGTAGGAAAACTAAATTTCCCTGTAAGTAGTGGTTGCATCATTCTCTGGCTCTGAGCATAGCAGGTAACATTGTCAGGAGGTTATCCACATTTCTAATACAGATCAGGGGCTTTGTTTGTTTTATTGGGGTTTTTTGTTTGTTTGTTTTTCTTTTGTCTGTCTTGCTTTTTATTTTTTCAGTAAGAAGAAAGAATAGAGCACGTTTGAGCTTTCCTAGCTGTGGAAGGTAGATTTTGCCTTATAGACTGAATTGTGGTCTTGATCTTCCCATTATTAGCGTGGTTGGGGGAAGGCTGCTTACCCTTACTGTGCTACTAGGTGATGTCTAGTGGTGGATGGGGTGGCTCCATGTTCTAAGTATTCATGAGGATATTCTGTGAAGTGCTTTGCAATCTTGAAAAAGAAGATAAGCACCAGAATGCAATTAATTTCTTTCCTCTTCCTCCAGGCGTTTCACAGGTGGCTTCCATCCTTGAGTCCAGATAGCACTAATGTCATAGTGACTGGCAAAGACAACCTAACAGGAAGCTTGATCAACATCATCAGCTTTGACCTTCTCAGTAAGATGGACAAGCAACTTAAGAGCACATTCCAAGTAGTTATTGTTGTAAGTGGTACACTAAAATTTCCACGTTAATTGTATGCTGCAAATGGGGTGACCTATGTACAGCAGAGGAGTACAAAGTGGGCCTTATTTGAAACTGAAACTGTCTTATAATTGTGGCTTTGATCACAGCTGTCTTCATGAGTACAAGGAGGTTTTTCTGAAACCTTTTAAAATAACTAGTGGAGTTTAATTTTTTCTGATTCCTGAGGCTGTGTTTTCGCTTTTACTGTTATGGTGCCTCTCTGATTTCATTGTGGTTGGTCATGTCCTCTGCTGGAGAGAAAGGTGTTTAATATGGTGTGTCAATACAATAGTCTTGGAATTGTATCTTCTTAAGGGGATTGGACTTCAGGGTGGTGTTACTGTTTATCCAGTAAACCAGATAACTTCTCAACAATCAAGTATGTGGGTAAAGTGTCTAAAAAATCCCCCTTTATTTGTGTTCCACTGACAATCTGCATTAAGCCTTCTTTGATCACTTGTATCATTTCTTTTGTAAATTACTTCAAAATCCATTTTTTATCCTTTTACAGAGCCACAGTAAAAGGCATTTTTCTGGATTTCAGTTATTAAAAATTCAAAACATCTAGTGTTTCAAATCCAGCTTGGATCAATAGAGAGCAAAAGTGTATAGGTAGCTTACTATGAGTGTTTGATGTTCTCAGTCTAGTTTTCAGCACACATGCACCTGTCCAAAGATATGACAACATAGTAATCCTTTTGTTTCTCAGCATTAGATGAGCATGTGGTAATAGGTGGAGTTCTTTGGAGACCAAACTACTCATGAGGAAATTGATTTTTTCACTTTTATACTTTTTCTCTTACACACACACTGACAGGAAATTCTGTTGCTCTTGTAGACCTGGGGTGGAATTGGGCTCTACTGCCCTGGAACTTTTTACTAGCCCTGAACTGGCAAATGTTCTTTCTCTGTGTCTATATGTTCAAATTTAGACCCTGTTTATGTTTTTACAGAAGAGAATAGTCCTATTGAGTGCTGAGCTTTCCCATTTTTTTCATCCAGTGTTTTTGATGCCTGGAAAATTTAATGTAGTTTATTTGTTAATCAGGAGGGAGAAGCCTGTGCCTGAGAGGCTAAGCAGTTGTACTGTCTTTGCATGCATGGTTGCTTACCTCTACACACATGGAAAGATGAGAATGTACCTTTGGAGGGCACTGATTATTTTTTGTGTCTTAAGTTTTGCCTTGCTACAGCAGCAGAAATGAAGCCTGTTTGAGGGTGATGTTTAAGTAGGAAATTATTACCCACCTGGTGAGCCCTATCAGCAGAACAGTTGGGTCTTAATTGGATTTCTTTTTTTTTTTTTATCATTTTCATTCACCCCTTATTAAGGGAACTGGCACTGTAGAGGCCTCCTATGTTTGCTGCATTTAAAGGATACATAGGGGCAAATGAGTATCAATGGTGGAAATAATATTCCTTTCTCCTTCCCTCTCCAGCCCCCTCTTCTCACATGTTTTTTTGTGGTCATTTATGATTCATGGCTACCAGGTTTGGTTTCTGTTCCATTTGCTTGCAGTTGCAGTTTTGAATGTTGGAAGCCTGCTACTCTCCATCCTGTCTTTTTGTTTAGAATTTGATGTGACTATCCCAATGCCTGAAATATCGTCTGACATGAGAGGCTTGTAAAACTAGATAGCTGAGAATACTGGGAATTTCTTCTGTAACCTGCAGTTGGACTATGGATCAGAACTGACTTTGCTTTCATTCCTGTTTTGTTTCAGGATGAATCTCATTTCCTAAAGAACATAAAAACTGCACGATGCCGAGCTGCCATGCCTCTACTCAAGGTGCGTGTGCTGGTGGCAAACCTTGAAGGATCAAACTGCTAGGGCCAGGCTCCCAAGGCAGTGTTGCTCCATTTACCAGGTTTAGGAGCCAGCAGCTGAATTCTTGCATTGGTCAAGGGGAAATCCAGCTAAAAGTGTAGATCCAAAAGCAAAATTTGTCTCTGGCGTTACTGCTTGTTTCTATACAAATATTAGATGGCAAGACCTAACAAAACAACTTGATCTCATTGTGGTACTGCCACTGATGAGTTTCATGGTGACAGGAGAAAGGGAATATCAAAACTTACCGAATATATTCAGGGAGAGTAGAAAGACTCTAGTGATGTCCACACAGCTTGTTTAATGAAAATAATCATCAGTTACTTCTTGGCACACAAATTGCTGCTGTTTATAAGAAAGACATTGCCTAGGTCCCTTCCTTGGCTTTGGTTTAGGGCTCTAGTCTGTTACTGCAAGCTTCCAGTGTATTTGTGTGGCTGGGGCTCAGGATCATTCCTGCTGGTTAAATGTACAGAACTACTAGGAAATGGCAAAATGTGAGGTTAGCAAGACAAGTGGCCCACAGAAGGGAGGCAGTAGTCAATTATGTGATAACAGGAAAAATGCAAATACTCATGTTTTCCTGTTGTCCTGGGATCAAAGAATTGAACTCTCCTTGGTAGCTTCTAACAGATACAGATTAAAGTTATGGGTAGTTTCTAGATACTGCAGAGTCTGTACATTAGAAGAAGGTACAGGCAGTTCCTCTTCAGCAATTAATCAGCGAGTATGTATAAAGAGAAGATTCGATGTGTGATGGCTTTATAGCAATCAACTTTCATATACAAGATTCTTAATGGCAAACTGAAGGTGGTTGTCCTTGAATAATTTCATTGTTCTCTTTAAAGGCCTGACTCTTGTCTTCTCTTGGTTTTCAGATCACTTCAGGACTTTTAATGTTTGGAAACTAAGTAGGAGGTCCAATTTTAAGAGTAGTTTGAAATACAGTAATTAGGGTATCTGTCTGACAGTGGTGGAAAATAACAAATTTACCTCACTGCAAAATGCTCAAAAAGCAACCTTATCCTTTCCTCCATGAAGCTTTGTTAGGATCAGCTTGTCAGAATTATTTGCAAGCTACAAGATATGAGAATGAAGGATGGTAGCTGTTAGGCAAAGGTTAATTGCCTGTATGCACTTACTGAGAATTTACAGTTTTATGCTGTCACATCACTGGTCTTAAAGAATTGAGAACTGATGCTTCTGAAACAAAAAAAGGGATATCCATAGGGAAGTCCTTGATAGGTAAACTGCTTCTAGCACCTCATCCCTACCTCAAGGTCCCAGTGGGAAGCCATGCCAATGCTGTATCCAGAGCCCCTGGAGCTATCTCCTGCCTTGTCTGTCTGCCTTTTAGGCATTGCTACTTTTAACTGTTGTTAGCATTATACTACTTTAAACTGTCTGAAATTGCCGTACTTGCTTATATTCCTATGAGGTTCCCAACATCCTAAGGCATGAAAGCTTAGCCTTGAACTTTTAGAGACATAAAAAAACCCCACCCTTGGTCCTTACATGCTACGAAGATTTATGAGTCCATAATGACACTGGACACATCTAAGTTAAAATGTTTTTGAGCCAGAAATATTTCTGTCACTTCCATCCATACTTGTTATCCTGATAGAATTTGCTCTTGTGACTTCTTCATTTGAATAATAAAAAAAATACATAAATTGTTGCAAGTGTTCATACAGAACTTCACAGTAATCAGATTAAATCAGTACATTCATAATAAAGATGACTTACCTTGGATATTAATTTTAAATCTGTCTTGTTAGACAGCCAAACTGAATCTCCACCTCTGAAATATTTAACCCATGGTTACAGCATTTAAAGCCTCATTATAGTTTTCATATCTAACATTGACCAGTTTTCAAAATGGTATTTTTAGCCACTAAGTAATAATAATTCATCTTTTCCTGCTCTCTTGTATATATTGCAGTACAAGTGTGGTATGGAATTCTCAAGGAAAGCCGTGTATTAAACATGTGACCTAAGTTTGTCAGTTGGGAACTTCTGGACATATTTTTAATACTAACAAAAGCCACAAACTCTGTGTGTGCAGTACTCCGTATCTTTTCTGACATACTTGGCTGCTACCCTGACAGAGATTTAGAAAAGTTTTGCTTGAGACAGTGGGAGCTGTGAACAGAAGAACTTTTATAATGACTGGATGTATGCAGTGGCTGTGCTCGCTGCCTCAGCCTGCCCCAGGTTGTCATTAGCTTAGAGTATATAGAGTATATAGACATGTTGTGCCCAATTTATTGTTACTGGACAGAACTTTGAGAGGAACTTGTAATTGCACAAACAGTAAGATAAGGTGAAATGGCAGCAGCAGCAAGATGGATGTTTAGGCCAGATTTCTTACTCCCTTCGTGTTCCCAGTGGATGTGCAAACTTGTGGGTGTGCAGACTTGTACGTGGGGGAGAATGCTTTATCCGCCTGCATGGAAGCAGGTGGCAGAGTTTGTACACAGTCTGTGCATCCCTGCAAAATTATGAAGCAGGATAGTTTGAAAATTGTAGTAGAAAAAAGTCCTTTGATGTTTGATGGAGTGGCAAAACCCCTGCTTTCAAGGTCAGCCACCTTTCACACTGGCTGGTCTGTGCCAGCAGCTTCGTGAGATCTGTCCTCAGCTGCAGAACCTCTCACAGTACTCAAGAGGGCTAGAAGTTGCTGTGCTCAAAGTGGTCCTTTTGTCTTGTTTCCATGGGCATCAAAGTGAGAATGGCTTCATCCTGTTGGGCTTTGATTGAGTGGTTAGGCCTGGTTTGTCCTGTTTAGGCCTGGATTGTCCTTACCCCTAATTGAAAGCTATGGCAATGGGTATTAGGACCTAGTTGTCACCTGCTGTTTTCTGTAGTCTCATGTTTGGGTGACTAAATTCTCCTGGATGTACTGATAATACTGGTTGCTCCCTTCACCTCTCCGTGCATCTGCCTCCCTCAGAGGCAGAGAGTGCCAGTGGTGTTACACCTTTTGTAAGTATTTTGTTTTTTCCTTCAAAGATTAGACTGACCCAGAGACGTAAACACAGGAGGGGGGCCATACATGCTACCAGTATCTTAAAACAGCAAAGCCTCAACAATGTAGATGGAGAAGAAATGGCAAAACAGAAGTTTTTCATTGATCTGTAGTGGGATCTCTTAGGGACCAGATTGAAAAGATTCTACCTCTTTTGACCAGCCAAAGTGCTGCATGGTCTTTATTCTTCTGTAGTTGCATGGAGTACTGCAATGCAGTGGAAACTGGGGAAGGTCCCAATGGAAAATGGATGAGTTTTTTGGAAGCATGACAGTAACTAGTGAAGAACTGGGTTATAAATTGAGAAATAAAAGGTAATATCTAATAAAAAATTCCAGTAGCATTAAATATTCTTATTCCCTTTGTGCTCTCTATGGGCATTGTTCTCCAATATTTGAGTAATATTAATAATGTGACTGTTTCCACTGAGCTGCTGTTCCAGTTAACAGCATGATGCACATCCTGATGTTTGGGTTAAAGGTGCTTGGTTTTGTTAGGGGAGTCAAATACACCCTTTGTTCTTGTTTCAATAGAGCAACTTAAAAATAATGAAGGGAAACAGGTCAATGCTGAAGGTAGAAGGTGAGGAGAAAACACAAATTTCCCTTTCTAGTGGGAAATAAACAGCAGTTGTCTTTAAGTCTTACAGATGTGTATGGATTAGATAAATAAGCCTTTCCTTGTCACCTGCTGAGAGAAGGAACTTCATCTTGAAATTGAAGAAACCCTCAGGGCTGTATCTTCAGATCTGCTCTTACCCTGCAATTTCCCTTCCTTCTTGGAATAAGAAAGTAGTGTAATTTGCTTCAGTCATAGCTTATCACTGCTGTTTGACACACTTTGGCTGTCTAGATGTCACTTAAGAATAGGGAAAGGTATTTATATTTTTTGGAATAACTACTGTAGGATCATCTTATGAAATTCACAGCCCTATCTACCTTGCCCAGGTATAGAAACAGATTCCTCAAAACAGCTGCTACTCTTTCCCTTTATCAAATCTTTTACTTCATCAGGTGATTATTATATTATGGCCCCCCTCAGATTTTTCATTTCAGAGAATAAGCTATTCTTATGCTAAGTAGTTCAAAATGACACAGTAACCAAAAACTGGGGACACAAGTAATTGTACAGCCAGAACCAGCCACACTTACTTAAAAAAGTATGTCGTCTGTTAGCATATGGCAGAGCTCATGCTGTGAAATTCATTTAACACAGAGACAGTCATTGTATGTTAATGAGGCTCTTTGCACGTTCAATTATTTGTTTGTTGCATAACCCCTCCTCACCTATTCCCTGTTCAAATTGTTTGATTGCTGCGTTTTGACCTCTGAAGTGCGTGCCATCATTTTACAAATTATTCTTTGACTTTCAAAAGTGACTTTTGTAAATGTTCTCACACCTGTGGAGTTAATTCTTGCTGGTGTATTGTGAAATGCTAGAAAGCCATATTTGTCTCACCTTACTTAGTAAATGAGAACTGCAGACCGGGTCTCCACTAGCTCCATGAATTCCATACCTAAATTCAACTGAGCAGCTAATGTTAGTTCTTCTATGTGGAAATATATATCAGTTGCTTCAGATCTGATTTTGCGAGAAAGTCCTTTCTGGTCCCTGCAATCTTACTTTCTCTGGTGGTGTTCCATATTATTCTTACAGACCTGAGAAGGAAGAGGCTAAGCTCTCACTCTTGGCAGCACAGAAAGTTCAACAGGAAACAAGAATTAAGCAGTGATCAGCAGAGACTTCTCTGCAGGAGCAAATCTTTATTGGCATCTATTCAAAATGAGTTGCCACTAGAAAATAAATTGGAATCAAACCCATTTCTTTCATCCAGAATTTAAGTCAGCCCTTAGCACTTGGAAATTTGTCTTCTTAGGATTTCTTTTCTTCTGTTTTTTCTTGAGCTGCATCTGTCATGGGTTTTAAAACTAAAAGGGGCCTTTGGGATAATGAGTTAGACCACCTATGTTACACAGTTTTCTGGAATTAATTTCTCAAGTTCTTCCTAGCTCTTGTAGAGTCACTGTCTTTTGGGGTTTTTGTTCTTTTTTTTATTGTCTCGGTTTTTTATTTTTCAATTTGTTTAAAATGGTTAATCAGAAGATGTGTCACAGCCCTTATTATGAGCTTGCAGTGGTTGGATAGATACCCTGTCTGCTCAGAAATTAGTGACACACAGCAAAACAGCAGCTGGAAAAGTTTAGAATTCAAATGATCTGTAACTTCATAATTTTCTCTTTTGACACCTATTTAGGGATTGGGGAAGGAGCCTGACTAATTCCCCTGACTACTGGAGAATTAGTCTTCCAGCCTCATCTCATGTAGCTCCCAGGGAAACCCTCTAAAGAGGAAGGGCCTTGAGAATGGCATAAAACCTTTCAACAGTTAGGTTTATGTTGCATTTATTATGTCCCTGGTCTGTTTTGAGTGTGCTTTCCTTGCTTTAGCTTGATCCAGAGTTATTTTAAATGAGATGTCTGCAATTGCATGACCTCTGTGTTTTCTTTTTTTCTGGTGATGGCCTTCTGTTGGCCTAGGAGGAGCAACTTTAATATGGAGGTTTCTTGTTGTACTTGTGGGACTGTCTTGTCTTGTGTTTTAGCAGATTCCTCAGGGTGGTGTCAGTTTGCTCTTCAAAGGCTTCTGCAAGGCATCAGATATTGTCTAGGTTCTGCTCAGTTGTTCTCCAGTGTTACCTTAATTTTAAAAGCTGACCTAATTTCTGCCTGATCACTTTGTTTCTTCATGGCATCTGATATCTCTAGTCTCTGTGACTCCTTCCTCCATTGAGTAGCATAGGCACCTCTGTCTTGGGCAAACTAACTCTTACCTTCTGACATGTCCAAAGGTTTGACCTCTCTTACTCAGTTCAATAAACATACTGCTTTTTTTAGTGTTCATGGGAATTGTCTGATCCTGGTGGTGGTCACATTTCTTTCTGATCTCTTTAATAGGGATGACTGGAGAAGGCAAGTCCCACACTGATCACAACCTATATATAAATAGTTGATAGAGTTCTGAAATTAATTTCCGGTAGCTGATCTGTGAACTCTTTTTCCACCAGATTTGGTTGGTGATTGCATGAAACAGCTGAATAGAGCTGGGTGACTTGTTGATCTCAGTGAAGTGATAAAAGAATTTCATTTTCCTTTTCATTTAAATGTGAATGAGCTGTTGGTACAGATGTCACTCAAGAATTTCTTTGTTATTTTAATGAACCTGCATTAAACCGTGCAGGAAATCGCAAGGCATGTGTAATTTAAGTATTATATGTGAATTTATAGCAGTAGAAATTCATAGCTCTCACCTAATAATTGAATTAGGTAATAGTGAAAGTAGAAGTGCATCTTGGATACTTTCACGTCTATAGTGTAATTATTTCCTTCACTTTTTAGGAGCACCTAGGTTATGTACAGGTTTCCCACCCTCTTCCT
Source organism: Chiroxiphia lanceolata (assembly GCF_009829145.1). NCBI lineage: Eukaryota > Metazoa > Chordata > Aves > Passeriformes > Pipridae > Chiroxiphia > Chiroxiphia lanceolata. Next base: position 24,804,234 of record NC_045643.1, on the reverse strand, counting down.
GTCTCCCCTACAGCATGTTTTACAATCTTCTTGCATGATTTGTGTTTATTGAGTCATGTTCTAGCATCCAGCCAACTGTGCCTGGACTCACCATGGCTGTCAGATCTTCTTCTGGTCCTGCTTCAGACAGCTTCATCTTTTCTTCCTTGCAGTAGAATTTTAAAAAATGAAAAAAGTAAGAAAAAGAGTCCTGTCTCTTTTTATCTCTTCTGCTTTTGTTAGAAAGACAGTCTGCTTATCGCTTGTTGTGGCAACTTTATTATGAGAGAATTTATTTTGGAGGTGGAGATGTACCTGAGAGGGTGTGTCATGTTCCTATGACATCTGATTCCAAATGAAATGTTCAGCCAGGCTTAAGATATTAATGTGTTTAGGGGGTAAATGCCAGTTGAAAGTACTGTAATAAAGATGGATGCCCCATTCCCTAACAGCATGTGGATGTTTAATAAGAAACTGTATGGTTTGTCCTACTCCCTAAAAGTTTTTTAAGTACTGTCCTTGAGTGTCTGCAGGTAGTGATGGCTGAAAGTATCTGTGGAAGGTGAAATACTCTTCCATTTTAGGGTACTTGAACAGAGGCCTGGGGGTTTTTTGGGACTGGGATGATTACTTAGGTTTTTCTTATATTGTAAGCTGTATGATAATGATGCTGTTTTGCTTTCCCAGGCTGCCAAGAGAGTGATCCTGCTTTCAGGAACCCCTGCCATGTCACGGCCTGTGGAGCTCTACACGCAGATCGCGGCTGTCCAGCCATCTTTTTTCCCCCAATTCCACTCCTTTGGGCTGCGCTACTGTGATGCCAGAAAGGTACTTCAGTGGGGAAAGTGGCAGACTGGGACTCTGCAAACAGCACTGTATTTTATTCAAAATGTGGGGGCTTTTTCTTTTCTTCCTTCTTCTTTCTGTCTGATGTTACATCTTCTCTTGTGTGAAAGTCTCACTGCAGAGTAACATTTTGAAAGCTCTTAAGCTGAGAAGATCTAGGTCCTGCAGTGGTGGGCCTGAGACATGGAGGTGGTAATGTTTCTTGTCAAAATCTGCCATGGAAGCCATAGAAATAAAAGCTTGTAAAAAAGAAACAAATATGGCCATAACTGGTGAAAGGAGCCTATTCTGATAAAATCTTCCCCCCAGAGTGTTTTAAATGGGCAGAGTAATATGGGGGCTTTAAGCAGCTGCAGGTTTGGGCTAATTGATTAAAAATCACAAAACCAAAAATCCAGTTTCTAGTCTGCTTTAGTCACTTTGATAAAGGCCTGTGTTGCTCGGGATTTTGGATTTTATACTTCCAGGTAAGTAAAAAATGAGGACTTATAGTCCATCTTTGTATTCTGCTCTTCTAATTCAGGAAATGGATGTGATCCCCAGCATATCTTGAAAATAACTCCTCTGCCAGTTGCTCAGCAGTAGTTTCCATCGAGTCATTGAGTCCAACCACTGCAAGATCTTGGTTTTGCAGGAAGCCAGCATTTGGAGCCATGATGGCAGGTGTCTGCCTTGCTGCCAATGTATGGGCAACTCAGCTGTGCTTGGATTTGCCATCTCTAGGGCTGCTGTGTGTATTGGAACACACACTGCTAAAAGAACAGCTTTTGCTGCTGCTTGTTGTACAAGGAGGCTCAGGGATCTTCTGTGCTGGTTGCATAGACACAAAAGGGGAAACCAAAGTTCCCCTGACTTCTGATTTGGAACAAGAGCCCTCTAATCTGTCTTGCCCTCCAGGTCCTCCAGGACAAGCATGTAGTAGTTTGCACGTGGCACAGAATGGCTTGGCAGTGTGAGGACGCACCTGTAGCACAAACTTGGACACTCTGCTTTGTTCTTGAGTAATCCATTTAACTTCTTGTGCCTCATTGTCTGTAAGACTGGGAAACTATTTTCAGCAGAGTAGTTGGAAACACTAAATGACCATTTCATGTTCAAAAATATTTACTGAAGAACTGAACATCATCACTGTATGCCATGAAAATAGTTACAGCTATTTGTAGGGCTTTTCTGTTTGTTTTCTTTTCTGTTTAGTGTAGCCAACATATACCAGGTTTCCCTCAAGAAGATTCTTATTGCAGTCTTATATAAAATTCTCGAGTTCCTTTTTTCTTAGGTCTGAATGCCCACTTTTGATTTCATAGCCAGTGTAGTGTTGTTCTATGTATGTTCAAATGTGCAACCCAGAGGAGCAATTAATTGGCATTGGTACTCGTGTGCTGATGCCGTTGATTAGATTAAGGCCATTAGCATGCAGAATCATGGATACAGAGCTGGAGTCCTAGACTCCATCCATAGTAGGTAATCATATGGAAGGAGGGAGTCACATCTTCTGCTGAGCTTCATTGTCTTTATTGAAAGATTCCTTTCTGAGTAGTGTTCAGAATGCTTCCTAGAGAAAAATGAAGAGATACAGTTCAATCTTGTTGGTTTTCTGCAGTAAAAAGGAAAGTTAATTTGAAGCCTGTGAGTCTGAATAGGTTTGGAGTTTCATAAACCCTTTAAGGGTAAAGTTCTGCATGTTGCTTCAGTTGTGAGGCACACAGACCTCAGGTAGGATATTGGATATAAGAAATAAAATAGTTTTACATGATCCAGGTTGTAACAGTGTACTCTGTGTAAATGAGTTTTCAACCTGCAGTGAAACTCAGCATGGAGGTCACAGTCTGTATCAGCTTCCCTTCAAAACCTTAGCAGGGTTTCTAGTACAATTTTTTTTCTCTGTTTGACCTGTCTCTACTAAACAGTTGAACGTTGCTGGTCTTCTCCATGCTCATCTGGGATATTTTTGCTGCAGTTAATGTCAGTGATAGAGTGAACCTTAAAAGAATTTGGTTATTTGGAGAAGTGGGGCTTGTGGAAATGAAGAGATGTGGATAGTATTAGAGGAAAAAATGGGACTGCTGAATATTGGATTGCCATAGATCCCCTCAGCAATGAATAAATTTAAAAGGTGTTTTGATGATTGTAGTTGTTCTTTCATGACTGTAGACTGTCCCTCATGTTCCTTTTTACAGCTCTAACCTGAAACTGTGTTAGGAGTTACATCTTCTCTGTAGAACTGTTCTGGTATTTCTGCTGTCATTACTTAAATGTGTCCTTCTTTCTGTCCTGAAAATAGCAGCTTTATGAGTGGAGATGGAATTGCACAGAACTAGAGAGGTTTTGCAAGGCTTTTGAAGATCTGTCAGGATGAAAGGTGCTATGTAAAAATGTTTTGGTATTAATAATAAATCTGATTGCATTATAAAATTAAAGAAAAACTGGCAAACCCGAACCATTCAACCTAAAACTAAAGCCTGACTAGTTTCTGTTTCAAGATAGTAGGTTTTATGACAGAAAGTTACAAATATCTGGCAGATTTTATTAGAAAAGATATTAAAGTTTATAATTTTGTAATTCAACCTCCCAGCATCTGTATTCTTAAAAATACAAGTGAAATGTTACCTGTTATTTACGAACTATCTCAAGTCTGTTTTCCAAAATACATGCTGTGAATTCATTTTTCGAACTGGGTGATGTTGGCAAATATTAAATAATTTCTATCTGAGCACATGCTCTGAATTTGTAAGAGTTTGGCAGCTTCTGCTAACACTGTAATAAGTTTACTGACTCATGTAAGATGCTGTAACAGTTTGGTAAGAAAATCACAGTTGGAAGCATGTGTTCTGGAATGTTATGGATCAAAGCCAGATGTGTATTTTGGCAAAATAAATGTCCCTCTTTTTTTCTCTTTTCCACAATAGGGTATACTAAACTTAAGTCTAATAATTCCAAAAATAATTATGTTTTTATCACTAGGTGCAGCACAGAGCTAGCATGTTTCCTTGTTTGCAATTTGTTCCAGCACCATGAAAGAAATATATAATCTGAATGTACTGTAGGGACTCTGCCTGTATGAGCTTTTTAATATCTCAGTAGATGGTATATTGGCTCTCTGTGTTTCTTGTTCTTTCTCTGATGATGATGTTGCTTTTCTGAAATGAATTGGGCTACATGGACATAAAGCATATGTATTACTTGCTTGTTATGGAAGTGGAAAGTGGACAAACATGGGCTCCATAAGTAGAATGAGGCAACCTGAGGAGAGTCCAGACCCCACAGTAGGTCTTGCTGAGTAGCCTAATCTGAGTTATCTCTACAATGCACTCAGTGCACTGAGCAGTGTGGGCAGTGGGCTTAGAAGGCTGGGCACAGCCCAGTGGTTCCTCCTTGGTTCTGTACAGCTGCTCTGCTGGGCCCATGGAGCCTGAAGTAATGCAGAAAGGGAGAACAAAGACTGTGGCTTAGCAATGTCAGCTTTCCTACAGAGTGCCTAAAGCTAATAAGCCCAGCTAGACTTGAGCTTGCTCTTCACAGACCTGAGGGATGTATCTTGCACTTCTGGTTTCAGGGAAGCAGAGCAGTGATACCCATGTTGGCTTTTTAGGGGTTGGCTGAGATCCAGGTGAGCTTATTACCTCTAGCTGTACACCAGTGTGCTGTTGTCAGAGCCAAAGTTTTAATTCTACAAGATTTAAAATGGCTTTGTGTCTGGGGTTTGAATTGTTTCTTGCTTTAATGAACCAACTGTAGCTAATCAGATGGTACCATAATTATGTAGGAATAGATTAAGTCAAATGAGTTTTAATGGTGGCCATAAGTTCCAGAATCTGAAGTCAGTTAATGGTTCACATCAGTACAACATGGCAATAGAACTGCAGATTGTCCTGTTTTATCTCAACCTGAAGTAGGAATGTTCACTTCCAGATATCAAAGAGGTCTTACTTAACTATAAGCTGTTTGATTGCTCTTCTTCCTGTCCCACAGCATGTTCTCATCCCTTTTTCATCAAAGCACCACCTCTTAATACAGTCAGAAATGTGACTAACCCCGTGGTTAGTATGATTTGTTTTTTGTCTCATGCATTCTGTGAGAGGATGGAGGGTGCAGTGAATACTTTAGAGCTTTTTTCTATTTTACTTCCATTTCTGTGTTGCAGCAGGTTTCTCTTGGGGAAGACAAATAAAAGAGATATAGATCTTTAAGGTTAAATCTATTTTAGCAAATGATGTGGTACAATAAGAGTAGAGCAGTAGATCAAAGGGGTTGGTGCTGAGGCTCCCCACACCTCCCTTGTATGCATTTCAGGAGCAAATTTGCATCCATATGCAGTGGTTTACTTTGGATTGTTATTCCAAGACCAGAGGTTGTATTTTTGGATGCTGCCAATATGACTTGGAATTGGAGCTGTGAGGAAGATTTCACCTCCCTCCCCACCTTGGTTTTTAGTATTACTGTAGCTGTATTTCCTGCCCTTATTTGTGACATTTCAGCAGAAAGGTTTTTCTTTTGCCTTTGCTTCAGCATTAAAACCTTATGGGTCTCTTCTCCAAAAGAAAGTTGTTTACAGATGCTTCTTTTGGGGAATGTACCAATTTTGATGCCACTGTGTGTCTGCTTAGTTGTTCTTTCTCAGAGAACAAATGATAGGCTGTGGAATTACAAGTAGGAGAAGTGATGAGCTGAGATTAATTGAACAGATGTGTATTGCCTGCAGACAGGATCTTAGAGAATAGGGTTCAGAGGGGAGCGTTTCAAGGAGTAAATGAAGGGCTTGTTCAGAGGAGCTTTGACATGATGATACTTTGAAGAGACAGTGTTTGGAGTGATGTATTTTGGGCCACAGTTTATTTATGGTTTGCTTGAGTTTGAACCAAACATGTAATGGCAGAAACAGAGTATGTCAGGAAGTGGATCAAGAGTCAGGTCATAGTGGAATACAGGCAATTTTGACCTGGCACAGACAAGTGTAACAACTCTGTGAAGGCATGTTGGTTAAGGATGTTTGTCCTCATGCTGTTAGAGAAGATTTTTGTGTGTCTCTCTGCTTAAAGCTGAGGTAAATGTGCATGCACAGAACTGCATTGAGTTCTCTTGGCCTGCTCAAAGCTGCAAGTGGAGAGCAGCACCTTGCTGTGTGAGGATGAATACTGGGGCACAGTGCTGCAGTAGGGATCCCTGCCACCTTTCTGCGTAGTCCGCTTCCCTGCACCTCCCTGAGCACTTGTAGATAGGGGAATTTGTAAGTAACCTTTCCACCTTGGGTGGATTAGTTTGTATGTTTCTATCTTACCGCCATTTTTATCAAATGTCTCTTCCTCCTGACCCTTAAGTTCTTACCTTGTCCAGTTTCTTGGGACATTTATTCTGCTTTTGGATTGCCTGCAGACCAGTCTTTTGTAAGTTTGACATTGATAACTGCTTTGATCTTTCCCAGATGCCATGGGGTTGGGACTACTCTGGATCATCCAACTTAACTGAACTGAAAATTTTGCTGGAAGAGTCCATCATGATCCGACGTCTGAAATCAGATGTGCTTTCCCAGCTTCCAGCAAAGCAACGCAAAATGGTTGTGGTGGCTCCTGAAGGCATTAATGCAAAGACCAAAGCTGTCTTGGAAGCTGAAGCAAAGAGGATGGCCAAAGGATATAAAAGTGTAAGTCAGAAACTATTTTCGTGATGAGCCACTGCTATTTCAGGTACCTTTATTCAAAAACATCAGCTAAAAACAGTACCTGAGTTCCAAAGAAGGTCAGAGCCACACCTTATGTGAAGGCACAGTTTGAAGTGAATGTACAGCACAATCAAAACTGCTCATCTTGTTTTGCTTTTGATGTAAGTGGTCTGCTTTGTCCCTTTGTGTGAAATACCATTTCCTCTCTTTTTTTTTCTTGTGTTAATAATTTCTAATTGCCTTTCAGACCTCTTGCCTCTGTACTTACTCTTCTGTCTAGCGCTGTAATCTCATTCAGCCTATCAAAACACAGCCTTGTTTAAGCTGTGTTGTGAACAGAGCAGTAGCCAAAAATGTGAAGAGTGTGCTTTTACTTCTCTTGTTTGTTTTCCGTGTATGGATGGTAAATGCCTGTTCTAGGCTCCTAGGTTGCTAATGCGGTTCTGTAAGAACTTGGGAGTTTTTCCTTGCTGTTTCTCAACTAAAGCTGCATTTGTGATATACTTGTCATCCAACTTGTAGGAGTTGAGTAGGAGGTAGAAAGGGAGGTGTCAGGAATGTATGAGTATTGCCATACCCAGAGGTGAGTAGGAGACTTCCCCCTCCAGGCTTCTATTGTTGTGCATTTTATGTTGTTGTTTTTTCCTAGCAAAGTGTTTATTGGCAGCAGCAGATATCCCAGATCTGTGAGCAAGAAGGAGAAAAGGCATTTTTGAGACTCAAATTTGTTTGTCTTTCTCTTTACAGAAACAACAAGAGAAGGAAGCTCTTCTTGTCTTCTTCAGCAGAACGGCAGAAGCTAAAATCCGCTCAGTCATGTAAGCTGTGTGTCACTGCTCCATTCCTGCCTCGTGAAATGTGTTTGTCTGCTGAGAACAGGAAACAGTGCCTTAGAGATAACAGTGCAGGGACATGAAGCATAGCCTAAAGTCAGCCTAGAAAAAATTGATGTTAATTACAATGCACTAAACATTTTCTCCTCTCAGAGTTCCTAGGCCGAATAAGTCTTCTGATTTCATTCCAGATATGGATCTAAACTGTCATTTGAACCATCTAAAATTACTTGGTGTTTGGGACTTGGACCAAGTTCCCTGATCCAGACCCTATTTCAGTTTAAGGAGGGAGGGAGCAATGAAACTTACAAGTACCAGCAGAATTTGAGGAAAGAAATGCTGCAGTCCTGCTGCAGCAGGAACCCTGAATCAAAAAGCTTCTGAGATAGACTGAACTTTAGTTGGAATGCGCTCGAGGAATCTCACAGCCCCTACGGAAATTCTTGGCTGTTCCACGGGGCTCACATGGGACCTCAGTAGCGAGTTTTGTACCATAGGTGTGCTTTTAACTCTCTTCCCTAGGAGTAATTTCCTTCTGTGACTTCCTATGCCCATTCACCCTTAGCCTTTCTGCTGGGGCTGCAAAGGAGTTGCTTTAGATCATTTAGCGTAACTTTCTAATAAGCAGTATGATAATAACATGAAAACAGTTTACTTTCCACAGCTCTGTAAATGTAAGGACCAGCTGATGTGCACTGTGTGATTTCACAGTCTCAGACCTTGTTGCAAAATTTGCCTGTTTGGCACAGAACTGCACTTCAGTGTCCCAGTGCTCATTTCTGTAGAAGAGTTTCTTCCTTTTATGTTAGTGAGCAGTTGGAAGACTTTCTTGTTTTTATTTCAGTTGCAAATATGAACTGAATATAAAACCATGAAGTGTTGTTTACTTGACTATCTGGTAGGAACTTGTCCATTTTTTTTCTAGGGTTTAGGAGCATTTAAAATATCACTTACTATAAGCTGCTAAGGTACGGTACCATCTAGGAAACGGTACTGTCCTATGATCATCAGCACTTCCCATATTTTACCCTTGTTGACAGGTCTTCCATTGCTTCCATTGAAATGACTTGCCATTTGTTAAATGGAATATGGGAATGAGGTATAAAATAATTGTGATGTGTTGGTTGGCACCTGCTTACTACACCGAATGTTTGCTTTGCTTTTGTTTTAAAATCCAGCAGTCCCACTTCCCTCCCAGATTTCTTTGTTAAATGATACTCTCATTAACTGGGATCTGAACATCATGAACCCTGGGGGTTGTCTGCAAAGAACTGATAAATCTTAATACAGCACTGGAAATGCTGCCTGGTGTTTTCTGACAGTTGCCGCTGACCTAAGTTACGTTGTATTTAGCAAAGAACTTGGTATTCCTGATCTTTGTAACAATTTTGCTATTCCAAAGAAAAGATGACATTTGTGTCATCTGTATAGGCTCCAGCTGACCTGATTGTAACACAGGTTACTACATGGGTTCTGTAGCTTTGCTATTAGTCCATGGGAAAAGCCAGATGTTTTCATTTAATTAACACCTCTTAACTGCATTTAAAAGGAGACTTGTTGCCTTTTATTGGCCATTAGCCTGTATGCATATGGATAACTCCTAGAAATAGCTGATGTATTTAGATTGTTAAACTGGAGTAAATTGTCAGTGTGAACCCTTGCGAGAAGGGTACTTCTAGGATATTGTGATCTATGTGTTTAGAGATCTTTTATTCTAAAATAAAAACAATCCTAACTAAACACAGAAAGTACAATTGCATACAGCATCTTTTACTGTATTGTGATTGTTTAAAAGTTAGAAATACGGATGGGTGAGATTGTCATTAAGTGTAGATGACCTTCAGTTGATTGGTCTGGGATGTCTTGTTTCAAGTAGGATATAATAAACTAATTTTCATTAATCCCCAAGTATAAATGTAGGCAGCTGTTCAGGTGTGGTGATCAAGAAATGAGTGATTTTTCCTTCAATGTCATTTTTAATCTATAGAAGATTTGACTTGCTACTTGCACTTTACTGCAGCTTTCTTCATGCTAGCCAGTTTCCTCGTGCCTGTATGTAGATGAGCAGTATCTTCAGAATTTGTTGTGAGCTAAGTCTGTATTGTCTCAGCACATAATTTTATAGAGTTTTCATATTTTTCCTCTTTCATGTAGAGAATACATCCTGGAGTTACTGGAAAGTGGGAATAATAAATTCCTGGTGTTTGCTCATCACAAGATAATGCTGGATGCAGTTGTTGCAGAGCTGGAGAAGAAAGTAAGTGACTGACTGAGTTGCCTTAACTTTGTCACTGTTCCAGCCTCAGAGCAGTTTCAGAGCTCCCTGGAGTTATGGCCGGTCAGATAGTTTATGAAAGTTAGTGGCAGAGATAATTTCTACTTGCTGTGCTTCTGAATGTGCCCTTCACCAAGGGAGCTGAGCTGTCAGGGTGAATGCCTCACAGAATGCACTTTGTATTAATGTTCTTTTAATCTCCATCATCTTCCCTGGACCTTGTGAATTCCTGGAGGACTATTACCCTGTGTGGCAGTCTCTGCTTTGTCCTCCAGGCTTTCCTCAGAGGCAGAATGCAACAACCCAAACCCACTATGGCTGCCTGCCTTTACCTCTGTGGTGCTCTTATGTTTTTGAACTGTAACACTGTAGGGAGACTCAGCAGACCTGCAAATTGTCTCTCTTGACTCCAAAGTTGTTTGGTTAATTTTTCATTTGAGACTTCCATGGATGCTCCTAGGGTCCTGCTAGGCCAGTGTGAAGAATGGTTTAAGATAATATTCCAACCTGTAAACCACAGTGGCAGTGGTGACTTTGCTCTATGACAGCACTGGACACTGAAGAGTTACGGCCCTGCATCACACAGGTTTGCCATGCCTGTCCTGAGCCTGCCACAGAGCAACTGAGATGTCATCACATCTCCTCCCACTGCAAATGGAGGAATACTTAGGGAGGCTGGGGAGGTTGTACCACCTGTAACTTCAGCACAGAGACAGTGGTTAGTTTTGTATTAAGCTAGTTGCCTTTCCACTGTACCCGAGCTTGTCACTGTCCTTCTTGTTGTGCTGGACTCTGGGAGAAGAATGGGCATGGGAGCAAGTCACACACTGGATGGAGGGGGAGGTATGTTAGGTATGTTGTATACTGAGCTACAGTGCTTCTGCCTGAAAGATTAGGAAAGGTCTTAGAAATATAACTGTTGCCTTTTTACTTTTCTGATTCTGCCATGGGGAAGGGAAATGGTATCCACTAAGACATGGAAGGAGTATACAGGAAAGGGGACAGAAGGTCTCTAAACAGTATCTTGTGCCTTTTCACAGCATGTTGAGTACATTCGCATCGACGGCTCCACATCTTCAGTCGAGCGGCAGTCTCTGTGCCAAAAGTTCCAGTTCTCAGAGAAGCAGGTTGTGGCTGTCCTTTCCCTCACTGCTGCAAACATGGGCCTTACGTTGTCTGCTGCAGACCTGGTGGTGTTTGCAGAGCTCTTCTGGAACCCAGGGGTAAGCATCCTGGAGGGAACAGGGGTTGGATGCTCCCTGGAGAGCAGAAATGTTGCTGATTAGGAGATATAATGGGCAGGGGACTTTCTCTAGGGTTTTTCTCTTGCTTTCTCTGATGTCTCCTATCTCTGCAACCTCAGGTGCCTGGGCTTGAACCAGTGAAGCTGGTTACACAGCTTGCTGGCTTGGAGAAGATAGCATGAAAGGGAAACATGCTCCTGTTTCTTAATTTGACAGAGCTCTTAACAGCTCGCCAAACCAAGACCTGAAAGGGTCCATCATCAATGCTGACCCTCTACTTTTGAAAGATGCTGGGAACCTGGTGTACCAGACTACTTCTTGGCTTAGTCTGTGTTTGAGGATACAGGTGTTAACAGGATCCAGATAAGAAACAGTTGCTAAGCACAAGAAATGAGATCTTCCCATCCCCTGGTGCTTACGCTACTTCTTAGATGCTGCAGTTCTCACTTTGTATTTGTCATGTTTTTACGTTAAGATTTTGATCCAAGCAGAAGATCGGGCACATCGAATTGGACAGACCAGCTCCGTTAATGTTCACTACCTGGTGGCTAGAGGCACAGCAGATGACTACTTATGGTAAGAAGAGAGAAAGACGCTCTGGTTCTCCTGCCACCTGCTCTCCACTGTTTGTTACATAGGTGATCTGAGGTGCTTAATGTTAGTGCTGATTTGCACAGCCTGTGAGGGGAGGAGCAAAAAGTGCCAGTCGGGTCTGCTGTGAGCTGGAGACATGGCCTGGTTGCAGTGGACATGACTAAGTGGCTGACAAGCAGAAGGAATAAAAGTAGTTACCTGACAAAGAAAAGGCCCTTAAGAGAAAATCTGGAGGAGCTGATGCATCTAAAACCATTACAGCCTCTGTATAAGGAGAAGAAGTTGTCTTAGATAACATTCCTATGCTAGGGTACTGTAAAATGCTGAGTATTTTCACGCAAAGTCAGCAGACAGTGGAGATGGTTCAGTGTATTGTAAATTCAGTCTGAGGAGCAACCTGGCTTCTAAATGCTTGGACAGGGAGCTGTGAAGGAGGACTGTACTGCTGCTGTCCTCTTGCTCTTCAGCGAGTCCTTCAGATGGATTAAAAAAGTGCCACTGACCCACCTCTGGATAGTTGTGGTATGAGTCTCTTTGGCTGCTGTGAGGGTCATCAGTGGACACAAGTCCTTAGGGCTGGGGAAGCTGACATCTGGGGGTGGGGAGGATCTGAGGAATCTTCAGTGCTGCAAGAGAACTGACCTGCAAACGATGAAAAGAAATTATCCGCCAGCTGGTTCATTTAAAGTCCAAAATTACATCTTTATTACCTTGTTTAAAGGAACAAATGAACTCAGTGAACTTGTGCAGTTCCCAGAATATCATGATGGCAAATAATTATAACCCTACAATGCAGGGATCTGGAAACTGATGCATTGCCTAAATTTCATGGAAAGTTAATGACAGTAATTCTGCCTTTATTTGTGAAATGCTGTCTGTGCAGTCATTAGTGCTTAATGGGAAGGAAATATGGCTCTTGAAAGGACAGTGGCATTCTTTTTAAAGATGAGAAAAAGATCAAGACGACAAGGCTATTTGGTTAATGCATTAATTGTGCCATGGCCTTTGTGCCTTTCAAAGTGTCCAGTCTGCAGGTGCAGCTGGGACCTCTCTGCCTCTGGGGCCAGTGATGGATTCTTCCTCCTGCTGTACATTGGGAGTTATCCTTGAAATGCTGATGTGTCTGTTGTTGGGGATTACCACTGCTTGCCTTGGAGACTGAACACACAGGTTATTGAGAGTCCCTTTAGCTGCATCTTCTTGTTCTGGCTTCATACCATTGGTGTTGCCTTAGTCAGCTAGTTTCCCTGTTGGATATGTGTGTTCTCCAAATATTTATAACCCTAAATCCTCTTCTCGTTACTTAGATAATTGATTGATACTTGTTTAAACTGGATTGACTGATACCCCAAGACAGCATACAGTCATCATAAACAAGAGCAGGACAGGTTAAGGAACCAACAGGCATTGGTAGAAAAACCATCTTTATACCTGGTTATATCGTTTTTTCATCTACACATAGTAAATGACAGTGTCCTTGATGATGCTTTTTTCCTTTCAATAATAATCCATTTATCTCTCCTAGGCCAATGATTCAAGAGAAGATCAAAGTGCTGGGCGAAGCTGGTCTTTCAGAAACCAATTTCTCTGAAACAGCTGAGTCCACTAATTACTGTCCTAAGGTAATTGACCTGAAAGAATATTGGTGGTCCCTGGGAGAGGCTGAACAGGTTTTGGCTTGTGTAATCTAGATTGGCAGGCTGACCTTACACCTGTTCTGCCTTTAATGCCATGGACCAGATTCTCCAGCACCTCCCAAAATCCATGTCTTGACTTAGACCTTCCACAGAGATGTTCCAAACCTTCTGTTTGCAAGGAGACGTGTTAGCCTCCATATCATTTGTATGCCTTTGAGTGTATATATATGTATGAGATATATGTGTGTGTGTATCATACATAGTATGATCTGTGCACAAAAATGCACCGTCTCAGGGGGAGCATCCTGTGATTCTTGCTCACTAGGTTCTATATGACAATGTCCATGCAGACTCTGTCTGTTCTGTTTTCTCAGCCTGATCCAAAGCAGCAGACCATCTATGACCTTTTCCAGAGGACCTTCTCTGAGAGCAGAGATGATGCTGATGATGCTTTGCTTTTGGAGGCAGCTGATGCTGGCTGTGAGTTTGACTCTGACAGTGTCTTGCAAGATAAAGAAGCAAAAACATATTCAGTGAGTCCCAGAAAAAAGCAGCGTATTGAGGAGTTTTTTAAAGTGTAATGGTGACAGCAAAAGAGATGGCAACTAAGAGATCTTTTTTAATTAAAAAAGAAAAACCAAAACCAATCAAGTTTTATTTTTCAGTTTTCAAAAATAAAAGACTTTTAAGTTTTCTGTATCTCTAGCATGTTTCATCTCAAACAATGAGAAGGCAGTCTGACAGATGTGCAGTGCACACCTGGCAGCCTGCAGGTTTTGCAGTTCAGGTTTGCTGATGACTGAATGGCCATGGGCAAGTAGCATGCTGCTGTGTTTCAGTATGTTGGTTTCCACAGTTGTTTGGTTTAAAAAGCAGGTAACAGTTGTCTGTCCACAAGGCAGAACTATTGTGAAAACCAACTCCTCAGCAGCTGTAGAGTGCTTTTAACAATCAGTCTTCCAGCTCCAAGAGTTCTAGCCTGTGTTTACATGAGTTGGTTCACCGGCAAACTTAGTTCCTACTTGGGTTGCTCACAAACTGGCTTTCTGATATTCCATTTGGCCATGAGGAAAAAAGATCCAGACAGATTTTGATGTTTTGTGGACGTGGGGAAGACAAGGGAAAAGAGCAGTCGGTACCTTGAAACTAAGCAGTGTAACTGTGTGCCAGGAAGTGTGCATTGCCTGATAGGCACATCTGCCTGAGCACTCTCATCTCTGACCTCATCTGCTGAATCTTAAGAGCTGCTCCATGGCGTGTGCTTCTTGTGTCAGTAGAGAATAAAGCTTGTGCTAACTGCCAGGGATTAAGTCTGGAGGGGGGGGGGGTGTTTTCTTCAAGACTCAAGACTAATTTCTACAGGTGAGTGAGGAGAGGGGGACATGTGCAGAGTTTTGCTCTTGTTTTGTAAGATGCTGATTCTGGACTAAACTGTTTAAATAAAAAGTTTTTCTTAAATTGTGGTTCCCAAGCTTTTGATACTTTTTCTGTTTTAGCATTTCATCTCCCATTTGGACCTTAAGCTTGAGAAGTATGTGATGCAGTGGAAATATTAACATTTTCTTAAAAGTACTTACAATGTCTGAAAGATATGTCCTTTTTGTGCTTTCTAAAACACATCAACTTTCAAATGGGAAACTCCCATGATACTTTGCTTATAGGTGAATCAAGAGTTACTTCCATAAGATGTTTAGGCTGGTATCCTGGGACCTGTTATTTGCTCCCATTACAGCTCTGTGCAGGTTACACTAAGAATGCCAAAAGCAGCACTGTTGTTTAATGCAGTGATTAAAATGCCTTTTTTTGATCTGTGATAGTCTCTACCATGCTCTCAGCCCTGTGAACTGGGATGCCTGACCTCCCAGCCTCAATGGCACCTGAGCAAATCTGGTCTTTGGTTCCTTTCAGGAGCCTGTGACACAGTTGCTGTCCCTTGGGCATGGCCTGATTCCACTTCACAGAGGTGATGCCTCTGCAAAAACTCTAGAGGCCACTTTTGATGTGGGCTTGATGTAAAAGCAAGTGGCTTTGTTTATCACAACTAGTATTCTTAGGCATCTCTGCATAGTTTTTTTTTTGTGTGTGTGTATTATTGCCAGGGTGGTGTAGCGTGATCCCCAGATTAATGTCTTTCATGCTTCTGCTCTTAGTCCTAGAAGATACTTGGAAATGGGCTGGTGCCAGTGTGACCAGGGAGTACAGGAGAAGATATAATTTCACAAAGGTATCAGTTATCTATGTTTTACAGCCATAATCTCTAGAGAATGTTTGTGCTGCAAGATCAACCTGGTAATAGTAGATATTTTTTCCTGCATTGAAGGGTTTGATTATTCCATTTGCAGCAATTGTCGTCATGGAAATGCCCCACAGGCTGCGTATGCAGTTGTGCTGGGTGGAGAATTGCTTTTCATTCATGACTGCAGAAGGTGCTTTGGGGTGTGAGAGCAGCAGTGAGGATTGTGTGACTGGGCTACTGGAGGAAATGCTTTATCTCTGGGTTTGAGACTGAGAGCTAAACATCGTTGCTCTTGCTTCAACAGCTGGCCAGGAAATAAAGACACACTTTCTGCCATTTTTAAATGCCTGTCATCTTGAACACAGAGTATTCAATCTGTCTGTAAGACAAGTGATCTTTCTACTTGCAAAGTGGGTTGTTGTGAGTAAGGGGTGAGAAATGCTGCTGTCTGCTGACTGAAAAAAAAATATGGAAGACATTATTTGTATACTCATATTGTTTTCTCCTATAGGAGTAGTTCTTTTCCTCTTTGTACAGCTACAACTATTTCAAAACAGTATTTTTCTGAAATACGCTGTAAGTACCCTTGGAGAATTCTGCTTCTCATGAACTCTATTTATCTTGTCCATATGTTGATAAATCCCAGCCTGTTAGAGGAATGCTAGGTGTGCTCTTCCTTTGCTAGGACCCATAAAATCTCAGCTGGTTTGCTGCAGAGATACAGAGGTTTTTTTGAAGTACACTTGAGATTCTCTTTATCCTTACTAGATGAAAAAGGGGAGAAGAATCTTGCAGGAAAGTGCTTTTAGTGATTACTTCAAGGAATTGGAGAGACTGTGCAAGCCTTATCCCAATTGCACCATTAGTCCATCATTAATATGGTGAGGAGGTGGCTGGGCAGCTGCCAGCAGGCTCAGACAGGATCTCCAAGGCTTGCTTGTACAAGGTAATGTGCAGGCTGACAGACCCACAGGCAGACTTGGGAACATGCAGCACTCTTGGGGACTCTTCCACCTGCCCATTGAAGATGACACAGCTTTTTGGCATTATCTAAAGCAGAGGAAAGGGAAGGACCCATCTTACTGGACCTTGGAGCATCTTGCTGTGGCTGGACGCCTGCTCGTACATCTGCATCAGTGCTCCCACCCACACTGGAGAAAGGTGCGTTTGCAAGAAGGATGCCAAACCAGGAACAACAGGTAAAAATACCTGAATAATAAGCTGGAGCAGTTCAAACTAAATCTCCTACATGTCCCAGGCTGGCCATCTTCATGTGCTGAAGAGTTCAAGGCAGTGGACTATCAAAGTAAAGCCGAGCTGTCCTGTCTGCATCCATTATCGTCTCAGTCACTTGGAAACTGTGTTTACTCTGGCAGTGCTGGGAATGGCTGTCATCCGAGGGGGCTGGGTTTAGTTGTTGCTAGAGCTGTCTGTAACACTGGTAGATGAAGGGTATGACCATGCACTATACTCTCACAGAAAACTTTTAACTCTGTAGATACAGACCGGAGAATAGCAGTAGATTCTCTGTCCTGGATGTGTTGGCTGACACTTTATATTTTTTTAACCATATCATCCCTAAGCAGCCAAAGGAACTTTTTACTTTCTTCCCCCCCCTTTTCTTTTTAATCTTCTAATACGTCGGTATCAAAGCTGTATCCTGTGAGTCATCATTATGATGAGGATCTGAAAAGGGCAAATATATTCCTAGGATATATCAAATGAGATTTTGACTCAACACAGGGAGATATAAATACCATTGCCTAAAGCCCTGCTGAGCCCTCATCTGGAACACGGCTCTGGCCTACCAGCTCCCAGGAGAAGAGCTTACAGGGATGATCAGGGAATGGGGAGCCCGGCATGAAAATTAAAACTATGAGTGTTCAAACCCTCAAAGCAAGAGCCAAGAGGGGATGCAGCATCTGTCTGTGAGCGTCTCTGAAAGTACAGTCCCCAGCCAGGGAAAGACTTAACACGGTGGCAGGGTACACTTGATTCATTAATTCCTTACTAACTAAATAGACTGCAAGTGAAGAGGAGGGCTGTCATGGATCAAGGCAGCCAGGGTGGGTATGGAGCTGTCAGGAAGGGAGGAAAAGCACCTGCAAGAAGCACCTGGAGATGGTTTTTCCAGGTGGACTGGGAAGCTCTGGCTCTTTCCTGGCAGGAGGGGATGAGCTGGATCTTACATTAAAAAGCTCTTGGGCTAACTAATTACATTTCTTAATGGAGGTTAATGGGTTGCTAATCCTCATATGAGCATTGCAGCTCACTGGCATTGGTATGTTTTGCTGACCCCACATTTTGGTGCTGGTGGTGGAGACGCCTCCAGTTCCCCAAACACCTGGGGTACTGTCTGGGTGCTGAGTGCCACCTCTGCATCGACACACTAAGGATTTCAGGGCTGGTTGTCTCAACAGCAGATAACCCCGAGGAAATTAGGAAGTTGCCTTGGTTCCATCAGGTCAGGTTATCTTGAAACCTTTTGGTTTAGGGCTGGTATGTTCCAAGATGAGAATTTGTCCTCACTGATTAATCATCATCATCTTTCTGCAGTTCCAGTCAGGTTTTCTGTTCCTGTTTTAATTCTGACATCTATCTACTACTTTCTCTTTAAAAACGAAGTCAGTGAATGTAACTGCCCCATCTCCTATCCTGGGGGGACCTCCCTGGGTGGAAGCCCAGGACCCTGAGCCTCCGCACTCCATCTCCCTCCGGCAGTGCTGGGGCTCATGGCTCATATACCGCTTGGCTCTCACGTTGGGTTCCACAGTGTCACAGAACGGACCACGGGGCATCATCTGGTCCAACCTCGCTGCTCAAGCAGGGTCATCCCAGAGCACAGGACTGCATCCAGACGGTTCTTGTGTAGGTCCAGTGAGGAAGACTCCACAACCTCTCCAGGAAATCTGTTCCAGGGAGCGCTCCTCACTCTTGTTCAGGGGAACTCCGGTGCAGGGGGTGTCTCCCAGAGGGACAGCGGGACCCGCCCCGGCCCTGCGCGTCACTTCCGCCCGGACCTGCGCACGGGGCTCCTTCTCCCCGTCGGCGCCGGCGCAAGATGGTGAGTGTGGCCGGGGCGCGTCCGCCGCCATCCCCCGCCATCCCCCGCCATCCCCCGCCATCCCCCGCCATCCCCCGCCATCCGCCCCGGGGCGGCCGCGCCGTGTCCCCCGGCGGGCCCCGGCCCCACACTGGGCTGCCACAGCGGCGCGCTGCGCTTGGGCGGTCGTGGGGAGGCGACCCGGGAGCGGGGAGGGGCGACCGGGGAGGCGGCGGGGACAAGCCGGCCCCGGGCTCGCAGCGGCTGCACCGTGAGGGGCCGCGGGGGCGAATCGGGTGGCACAGCGCTCCTGAGGGAGCCGGGCTGTGCTTGGGCCTGGCGGCTACGCTGCCGCCCGAAGGGCGCCGGCAGAAGTTGTGAGGGAGGCTGAGGCTGCGGCAGCCTGGCGTCATTTCCTAACTGCTGCTCCAGTAGAGGGCAGAGAGAGTGATTGGGGGACTGGAACATTTCCCTTACGGGGACAGGCTGAGGGGAGTTAGGCCTGTTCAGCCTCGAGGAGAGACGGCTGGGAGAGATTCTCATTAATGTGTATGAATATCTAAAGGGGCGGTGCCAAGAGGATGGAGCCAGGCTCTAATCGGTGATGCCGAGCAATAGACAGGAGACAACGGGCAGAAAGTGATGCGCAGGAAGTTCCACCTGAATACGTGGAAGAACTTCCGTGCGAGTGACTGAGCGCTGGAACAGGTTGCCCAATACAGGGCATGGAGTCTCCCTCACTGGAGATACACAAGAACGATCTGGACCCAGTCCTGTGCCACGTGCTCTGGGATGACCCTGCTTGAGCAGGGAGGTTGGACCAGATGATCCACTGTGGTCCCTTCCAACCTGACCCATTCTGTGAACAGTCAGTTTTTACAATGGGGGCGGGAGGCAGCAGCCCCAGTTTAGGTCACTGCTGTGACAGGAGAAGGAAGCAGCTGAGGAGATGGCAGTCTCTGTAAAGTCAAAGCTTACTGTGGTTTGCCTCCCAACAGGCCAAGCGCACCAAGAAGGTTGGGATTGTGGGTAAATATGGGACCCGTTATGGTGCATCCCTTAGGAAAATGGTGAAGAAGATTGAAATTAGCCAGCATGCCAAGTATACCTGCTCCTTCTGTGGCAAGGTGAGAGATCTCCTTACCTCAAAAAAAATCTTTAAGAATCACATTGTTTCTGGTGCTAGAAAGGCAATTTGATGCTTCAGGAATTTTTGTATAAAAGGGATAACATGACTAGTTTTGAGACAGTGATTAGTGTATAGTGAGCTTTGGCCTACTGTCAGAATCCATGAAAAAGACAATAATATACATTTCACATGTATGTTTAGTGGTAGTTAAATGAAAACAAACATAAATTATGTTTCATTATGCAAAAGATTGAGCAGCGTTGCCATTACACCTCTCATAAAATAGATCTGACAGAATTAAAGTGTCACACTTGTTATCTTGATAATTAACACATGATTTGAGCCTTTATTTTCCTTCAGTAGCTTTATAGCATACCTGGAGGAGGAAGAGAGGAGGAAGAGAGCTTGCTTTTTCCCCACTTAAAACTCTTGATGGCAGTTGCATACTTTTGTGTGCTATATAACTGAGGAGGGGGAAGAATTTTTGATAAGCAGTAATCTTACCTGCTCATGTACATAATCAAAATTCACTGTTAAATCTGGTTTTCAACAGTTTAAGAGGCCCATCAGCTTGTGCTTTGCCCAGATATTTTTTTATTGTTATCTGTAGAATAGGTATCTGTAAGTGCCTGGGAATTTAAAAGTATTTTCATCAGAGTTTTTGGGGGGTTGTGTTGGTTTGTTATTGGTTTTCTGTGTTGTTTTTTTTTTTAACTTGGTATCTTTGTCATGTGAAGTGAGAATGTTGATAATCCCCTTTGCAGAGCTGCCTAGATCAGGCATAGGTCTAGGCAAACCTGTTGACACCTTTGCAAGGTGAGGGATACTTGCCCAGGAGAGAGGAGTTCAAGACCCACCACTCACTCTTTAGATGCTGTTTGAAGGGTATCTGGTTTACAACAGTCTTGGGTTGTCCAGGGATTACTGGGAACAGTGGTGTCACATTAGTCACCAAATCCAGGTCAGAGCATCAGTTACTATGACCAAGGTATCTCCTAACTATTTTTCTCCTTCAAAAAGAGCTGAATTTTTGATGATGCATTTAGAAAAGATGCACTTTATATCTGAATGAAAAAGTGTTTCAGGTGGACTTCCCCTGTTCTGCAGAATCAGAGTAAAAACATTCCCTGATCCTCGCCTGTCTTAACTAGGCTTATAGGAATGCTGTGGTGTGATGCTGAAGTCCTCGCCTGAAGTTGGTTGTTTGGCTTTTTCAGCTGATGGAGAGTGATTTTTTTTTTTCTCCCCCTTTTATTGCAGACCAAAATGAAGAGGAAGGCTGTGGGTATCTGGCACTGCGGATCCTGCATGAAGACAGTTGCTGGTGGTGCCTGGACTTACAAGTAAGGAAATGAAGAAGCTCCTATCAGCATTTATTCTTGTGTAGCTGAGGCATAATACAGCTTTTGATTTTTTTATCTTTTTTTAATTTTAATCTACTAACCATTAAGTAGATCTGTGTTGAGTTAGTGACATGGGAAGTGTTGCCTGCTTTGTTAAAATTTGATTGCAGTGGATCAAATTGTATTTGATCGCTATTCTTTGCAATAGGCAAAACCAGATTTACTCCAGAAAAATTATTTCCATGTTTTCCTTTTGTTGTAAAAGCACTGAATCATGACAGCCCTTATTGTGCAGGTGCTCTTGCTTACTCCCTCTCTTTACTCTCCTTCCCCCACAGTCTTGATAGAAGACACTGTTGCTCCACATGTAACAGTCGTGAGGGAGCTGAGCCCACACCATGTGCATGTGGTGGGTGCATGACTGGGTAATTTAGGTTAAGATGTAGCCTGTGAAGCTGCATGTGCTTCTGTAGGCCAAGGCCTACGCTTTGTTGTCATGAAAACAGAAGTGGAATTAGACTCCTGTTGACAGCGCAATCAGACGATAACTATTCAAAATGAGTTGTGCTTTCTTAAAAAAAAAGATAACACTGGCACAGTTGTTCTGCTGCCACATGCAAATGACTCTGTTTCTTCCTCCAGTACCACCTCTGCAGTGACAGTCAAATCTGCCATCAGAAGACTGAAGGAATTGAAAGACCAGTAGAAGCTACTTCCTGTTCTCCATGTGAAACATCTTTTTTTCCCATTGTCAAGATCTGTCCTTTTACCAATAAAAAGGTGATACTGGAGTACAGTCATGTTCGTCTTTTCTGCAGGAAGTTCTGTCTGTTGTGTTATGTGTGGATCTTGGCTGGATGCCAGGTGCCCACCAGAGCTGCTCCATCACTTCCCTCCTCAGCTGGACAGGGAAGAGAAAATACAAGGAAAAGATTTGTGGGTTGAGATAAGGGCAGGGAGAAATCTAGTTACCTAGTTACCATTACAGACCTGACTTGGGTAAATTACTTTAGTTTATTACCAGTCATATCATATGATAATGAGAAATAAAACCAACTGTTGATTCCACTCAACTCTCCCTTCTTCCCAGGCTCAGTTTTTGATTTTTCTCTCCCTCCCCCCCACCAGCAGCACATGGACAAGGAATGGGAACCGCAGTCAGTTCATCACACGCTGACTATGCTGCTCCATCTTTTTCAGGAAGAGAGTTCCTCACGCTTCCTCTGCTCCAGCATAGGGTCCCTTCCACAGGGTGCAGTCCTTCAGAAACAGATGGCTCCATTGTGGGTCCCTTCCAGGGGGTGGAGTCCCTCAGGAACAGGCTGCTCCAGTGTGGGTCTGCCATGGGTTCACAAGTGCTATACGCAGACCTGCTCCAGCATGGACTCCTCTTCACGGGGGCACAGGTCCTGCCAGGAGCCTGCTCCAGTATGGGCTTCCTACAGTGTCACAGCCACCTTTGGACATACCCCTGCTCCAGCATGGGGTGCTCCACAGGCTGCAGGTGGATCTCTGCTCCACTCTGGACCTCCATGGGCTGCAGGGGGACAGCTGCTTCACCATGGTCTGTGCCAGGGGTGCTGGGGAACCTGGTCTGGCATTGTCAGGACCCATCCCTGAAGGTGGGGTAACCAAGGTTCTTGTTAATAAATCTTGTTAATAGATCCCTTGGGGTGGCTTAGAATAGAACAACACTGGATGGTGTTTATAAATATATATATATCTATATATGTATATATATGGTTTATTTTAGAACAATTTGGTTGCAATGGAAAGGGGCTATTTAGCTGGTTTGGTTACTGTCTATAGAAATGAAACAATATAAAAGTATAAAGATACTACTTATGAAAATACATAAGAGTAGATAGTGGAGAGGAAAGATACAACCAGCTGTTGATCCAGTAATGGGGCTTAATGCAGTTTAGATCTTGGTCAAGGTGACGGGTTGCGATCTTGATCCGTTGGGGTCGGGGGGGCTCTGTGCAACAAAGTTCAATGGGTTTAAGATATGTTTGGGTTCAGGTGGGAACACCCAGGTGCCTCCCCTGGAGATGGGGGTGGGGTTTACACTATCTGATGTAACACGGTGGATGATGTGCGGTCTGTGGTGGAAGGCCCCAGAAATTAGTTGTTGATGGTTTATGACACCTTCTAAGACATGACAGGTGCCTCTCAGGCCAGTTATGCCCCATCAGAAGGGATAAACACCTTCAGGCCTACGTGTTAATTTGAATATCCCAATACCTTCTGGGGGGAAGGTGAGGCGAGGGGTGGTGAGAGCCAGTGGTGTGTGGGTGGAAGGAGTTTTACACCTGAGCCAGCTGTGTAAGGAAGGACATTAGCTTGATAAAAAGCATTATCCCAGCTCCACAGGATCTGCTTCTTACCAGCCTTCTCCCTTGCTCAAAAAACAATGTTTTGCTAAACAGAAGTTCATTTGTCATGGTTATCTTCTGGTGATGGTGTGCATGCACCCCCTCTGCACCTGGACTGTTACCTTGCACATTGTCAGCAAAGCATCCGCTGCTCCTTAACCTTTAAAATTTCTGTCTCTCACAGACCACTTCCTCTCTCTCCTTCTGCACTGACCTGAGTACTTGCAGAGCTGTTCCTCTCACATACTCTCCTCTCTGCAGCTGCAGTTGCTGTTGCATTCAGTTGCTGCAGTCTTAACAATACAGGTCAGAAAACACAAGGCTTGTTAATAACCCTGGTACCTGCTGAAGGAAAAACAGTAAGGAGGTAGCAGAGGGGTCACTTGCTCTTGCTCCAGCTTAAGCTTTAAATAGATTTGGGTGGTGATGAGCTACAGCATTAATAATTCATTAATGAGCCCAACATCTTCAAAAGATCAATTCAAAACTGGACCTAAGTAGGAACTTTTTCCCAAGCTGTGGGAAAAAAGTTCCTAAGTAGGAACTTTTTCTGAGCCAAAAGTCTGTGGCTCGGAATTTTGACTGCAGTGTCTCTGAACGTGTTTCCTAAACTTTTTTTTCCTTTTAATTCTGTGCTTCAAACTTCCCTTACTAAAGTAAATTCATGTATTCAGGTATCTGATGTCATTCCTACCAATCTGCATATCCTCATGTCACCTCCTAACAGGACTTGTACTGTAACCCCTTCCCTGGGAAGTCAACTGCAGTGTCTAACCACTCTCTGGGTGAAAAACCTTTTCCTTATATCCAGCCTAAACCTCCCCTGACACAATTTCAGGCCATTCCTTTGAGTTCTATCACTGGTCACCAGAGAGAAGAGTTCAGTGCCTGCCCTTCCATTTCCTCTCTGGAGGAGCAGGACAGTGTTGTTCTGCTCATTGCTTTTTATTCTTGATTCGGAGTGCTTGGGTCACATTTTCATGTGCAGAGATGTGACTCTGCACACATTTGTGCTTTCTTCATCAACGCAGAGGTCATAATTGAAGTACAGGTTTCTGATAAAGCTCAACTGCTCTGAAGTAGCCATTCGTTGGCAGGTGCAGAGGATACGTTTTGCTATGTTGATATCCCAGAGTGATTGCACAGGTATCTTATCTAAGGTGACTTCTATTCCTGCCGAGGAAGTTGTTAATTACCCTTTCGATTTATATTCGCAGAGGGCAGAAGCTGGGCAGGGTGGAAATAGGAAGAGAAGGTAAGGATATGAGATGATCTTTTTGATCTGGGTTGTGTGGTTCTACCTGCATCCTGGATGAGTAGGCTGCATCCATCCATACTATGCATGGATGGGTTGTGCCCTCAGACCTCCTGGGCTTGTTGTGCCGCGGTGCTCTGGCCTGATCCTCAGCAAAGGCGTTCTGTGTTGGGGAATCTTCAGGGCTGCCAATTCCACCGGTTTCCCCAAAGTGAGAGCAGGGAGGAAGGTGGAGGGGGCCCGGAGGAGTAAGGATGCTGCGGTCAGAGCACCGGCAATGCTGCGAGCGGCCAGCGGGCGACACTGCCGCTCTGCTGCGCGGTGCTGCGAGGCTGCTGCATCCTCTCGGCTTCCCTTCCACTCGGGAGAGGGGCTCTGCTCACCTCTATGCCCACTGTAGCTTCTCAGCTCAGCGCTTCATGCTAACCACCCCCCTTCCCAAACAGGCTACAGTATTGAATGTAGACTGAAACGGGATTCTGTGACAAAAGACATCAGGAGGTAAAAATAGGAATGGGGAGGTTGGAGATAAGGATTTTGTCTGTCATTTATCACCTCTAACAGAACTGAATTTGTGTTAGGTCTCTGCCTAAATGCTGTATATATTGTAGGAGAAATTTTTCTATTGATAATTACGTGATTTGGCCAGTTGATCCTCCAAATTTGTTGTTTCCTCTGGGAATCTAGGGTGAAAACAGGAATTCTAAGCAATTTTGCTTACTGCTTTCCATATATTTGCTGTTGAGCCTTAATCAGGAACTTGGAAAGAGTTGTCTTAGATGCTGGCACCTGTCCTGGAAGGTGTGAACTTATGGTAGCATCTGACCCATCTGGATTGCTACAGCTCTGGGAATTGGAGAACAATTTGATGGAAATGGTGACTTTAAATCTGACTGAATGTTCTGTAGATGTGGCTGTGCAGGTGTGTTGATCTTGGTTGCTTTTGAAGAGCAGGTGGGAAGGGGACCTCTTTCTCAGAGCAATTTGTCAGTCCCGTGGGATTTTTCTTTCAGGATCAAGGATGGTAGCTGTAATTGGGATGGCATTTCAGGTGCCCAAAGGTATGTCAGGAGCCCAAAGGAACCTGGAAATAAAAAACTGAACAAGCACAGTTCAACTCTCCTCATTCTGATTTCTGTTAAGCATTTACTTGTTTCCAAAAGAAAATAATTGCTTTGGCTTTACCCCATTCCTGCTCCCTCCTGCTCACTGACAGCCTGTTTGGTTGGATCATGGGGCACCATTGGTGTTTGTATTATGCCACATATTAAAGACTGTTGGGGCCTGGGGCTCACAGGGATGAGAAACATCAACCATAGGTGTTGGTTGCCCCTTCCCTGTGTCCTGACTTAAAGCTGGTGTGAACTCAGGCTGTGTGAACTCAGGTGCTCAAATCCTTTCTTAGGGATTTGGCTGTAGTACAGTCTGACAGTTATAAGCAATAGGCACCATGTTTTGAGGAGCATATCCCAGTGTGATTTCTGACTTTTATGAACAGCAAATTTCTTGCCATTGCTGTATGGTCATCTGCCCTCATCCTTGAACACAACCAAAGGCTGCCCACTGCCTTTCTGAGCTACTTCATACCTCTTCCTCCATGCGCATCCCAGGGAGATTTCCAATAGCACTTCAGAAACAAGAGTGACTGATGCAGATGAGTCACCTTTCTGGTGTCAATATACTCTATCTAGGGACAATTTGCTAGGTCTCTCTCTAGAAAGAAAGGAGATTTAGTGATGAAGTTTATTGCTGGCTTTGCATGCAGCTCAGAACATTGGACAAGAGAAGCAGCCAGAGTCAGGGAATGATGTGACCACCACTTTAACAGGCTGCAAGTCACCATCTGATTTTATTGTCCAAGCTTCCACCTGCTTCTTGTCTCACCTGTATTTTCAGCAGCTCCGCATGGGGAAACATTGCATTACAGAGCTGATCCAGCTCCTGTGAAAGAAGTGGGCAGGCAACATCTCTCTGCTGCCCAGCTGAGCAGCAGGGCTCACAGATTTTCTCAGAGAAATGATTCCTTAAAGGATGCTACAGAATGATTTGCAGTGGCATGAGACTGTGTATTCCCAGCAGCTCAAGGTGACAGGGAACTGCCTGCTTGAAACTGGCCCCAGTGCTCTGGAAGTGGGCAGAAGTTGCCATCGGTAACATATCCTTCCTCTGAGTATTTGATCTTAGCGGATGTCTTTTGAGGCATGGAGTGTGGCAGAGTTGTGGATATGCCTCAGGTGCCCTTATTAGATGCCTGAATGCATTTTGAAAATGGCTGCTTAGAAAATGTCTAATTGCTATTCCACATATTCAAAAAGTTTTTTTTCTCTTGACAAGGCTTTGGCATGCCTTGGATTGCTAAATATACTTTCCTCTTGCAAATTCTTGGCAGGGATCTGTGTAAGGAATTATGCCAAGCAGTCTCTTCAAATGTTAACAAGCTCATCGGTGTGGCTTTCCCAGTGCAGGGTTTGTGCTCTTTTTTTTTTCCACCTTCTTTCCCAAAAAATCCCAGCCCTTCTTTTTGTACACTGTTGCTCTAAGCATATGAACTACAGCAGCTCTGCAAGAAAGGATTTTTCTAACCAGAGCTGAAAAAAAGCACTTGTTTGGTGTTCAACAGTTTGGTGTCACTGCCTGTTCAATCTCCTAGGGCTCCTGTCGAGTAGGAAGTGTGGATTTTGGGGTGCTTCTGGAAAAAATCTGTCTCCTCTTGTCCCTTGCCTGGTCTTGCTTTTTCCTCTGTTTTTAGCAAGTTGGACTGTGTTCTTGCATGGCAATCGTAGATTTGATGTCTTTCTTTCAGTATCCTATTAGCAAGTGAATGAGGCTGCCCTGCTCCCTTTTTGTTTCCTCCCCAGTGCTTATACTGGTGCAGAAGCAGCCCTGGCGGTGGTGCCTGCCGCAGGCAGGGACTCACAGATTAGAGCTTCAGGCCTGGGCTGCAGCTCTCCCTCCCCCAGGGAAAGGGCAGTGCTGCTCTGGTATCTGCCAGCAAAGAAAGCAGGGAGAAGCCAGTGCAGCACAGCTGAAACCCCAATGTGTCCCTAAACCTTATCCTAGGAGTTTGGCATCCATCAGTATGTCAGGTTACAAACCTCCCTTGAGCCTCACCAGAGACAATCTTGCCATAAGTATTTGGAGAGCTTTGCCTCTGACATGCTGTCCTGGCCTTCAGTCATCTTATGGACCTACCTTGGGAACAAGCATTTATGTTCCGGTTGGGATGTTAAGATTCCCCTCCCTGTGCTCAAAGTCTTGTCTGCTCTTCATGGAAAGAGCTCAGCAGGGGACGCAGGGAAGGTGCCACAGAGGAAATTGAGTTGTGGGGCCAAAGAGCCTGAGTGCATCACATTACAGCCTGGAATAAGCAGAGGGCTGGAAAGTCAAGGCCAGACCTTGGCACAGGGGAGGCCATACTTGAGACAGCTTGAAGGGTAGTCAGGCCAAATGATGACTCCCCACTTTTCCACTAAGGTGCTTCTTGTTCACACTCTCTCTCCAAGGAGTGTTGTGACTTTGTCCAGCTCCTGTGAAACGGGCCCGTCAATCTGGGGAGCAGAGAACTGGTCCTACTGAACCTGGCAGCTCTCCTGTTCATGATTATTTTTTTTGTTGTATTTTATTCAACAAAATGTAATATTTTCAGCCTTGATTCAGTGGGCTTTTCTGAAGGGACCTCTATTCACACCAGGGAATATTTATTTATAACTCATGAGTTTGGTTTCAGGAATTTGCTCTGTGACCCTTCTCCATTTCTTTGATTAAATCTCCTATGGTAAAAGGAACATTTTATTCTGCAGTCCTTCCCCACCCTGAGACAAATGTCCTGTAAGTCACAGCTTTGCTCTCCCCCAGGCAATTCTGGAACAGATCCAGTTCTCTGAAACTGTGGAGAGAGAACTTGATTCCTCCAAATATTACTTATTCTGAGATGCTAAGTGATGGACCAAGAGGGCATTTGCCTTTTTCAACTGAATAAAGTTCTTCTGAGTTGCCACCTACTACTGAGCCTCACCTTTGAAGAGAGCAGTTTTGATGCAAAGCAAGATTGTCTCTAATATCCCAACTGTGAGGCCAAATTGATTGCTTGAAGATAGCATCCTGGGCCCTATCAGTCATGTCTCTTTCCATTCCAACGCAGTTGGATTTGACACTATTGTTACTTTAATGGATTTGATTTGAGATTAAAAGGCAAATCTGTAAAGGGAACATTAAAAAACCCCCTTAAATGCAGTCTAAACCCAAGTCATGCAAGGAAAGAAGGGGAACAAATAAACAATTTAGGCATTAAACAATTAATTTTCAACCCAAGTCAGCTGAAGGTGTATTCTTCTTCATTCATGAAGAATATAAAACAACGAAATGCAACTTCCTGTAGCAAGCAAGAGATGTTTGCTCCAAAGTAGGTCTACCTCTGACAGAAATGTTGTGTATGCTGTGGTAGTCCTTGTGGACCTCAGATACAGACTATACTGGTACCTGTCGAAACAAAGAAAACAGTCAAAAGAAAAGACAGAAGATGATAAACAATCAGACAGCGTGGAAGATTCACAGCCCTAAAAATAGACTTGTGATCTGAGCCCATCAGCAACCTGCCCATTCCCAAGAGCTTTGATTTGGACTACTACTGCCACATCAGTGCTTGGCAGTTGCAGACAGTGATGGTTCTTACAATATGTACGTTAAGCACTGATAAATCACTTCACATTGTTCACTTGGAGAATCCAAGGCATCAGAAATGGTGGTAGAGCTTCCAGTTGTGTTACTTTTTTGCATCCAATGGGTAGAGATCGGCAATCAGAGTTGGTAGAGTGTAGGGATCAGGCTGCTTCATTTGTCCTGTGTACTGTCCTGCCCATTCCCACTACTTCCTGTTTTCCTTTGGCATGTTCTTACCTTGCATGGACCCTCCTCAATGACATGAGGCCCCTCAGGCATGGAATATCTTCTTGTTTTGCCCACTGGGGAGAGCTGAGCACAGAGGATCCTGCATGCTGCCTTTTACCTCTGTTGTTCATCTGCAGGACGGAGATCACCCAAGCCTTTGAGAATACATTTCAGGAGCATTCCCTGCCATCACTGCAGGAAGATGGTACCTTTGTCAAAGGCAAAACTTTCCATCACTTGTAGAAAAAGGGGTTGCATGGAAGTGAGAGAGACTCTGACTTGTGGTTTTGCTCTAAATCAGCTGCATTTTTAACATTCAGAAGCCAACAAAGATGAAAGACTCCTGGTAAACCTCTCTAGTCTCTTGAGAAAAAAAGTAAAAAGACTTGATAAATATTTTGCATTAATAAATTCCATTTGTCTTATAAAACAAAGTTTGCCAGCTACCAAAGCAGGAAAAATATTTTACATAACTCCGAGTGCGACGTCTAAAAGGTTGCTATGAGCCTGGTTTGAACAACTCTTTCCACAACCCAGAATGTGAAGGAATGCTAAACTTCACCCAAGCTAGGACCGAGCTTTCTGCCTGTGTCTGTGTGTTGGTCTGACCCTGGCTGGATGCCACGTCCCCACCAAAGCTGCTCAACTCAACTTGGGGAAATTAGTTTAATTTATTGCAATCAAATCAGTGTGGGGTTATGAGAAAATGAAAACCAAGTCTCAAAACATCTTTCCACCACCCCTCCCTTCTTCCAGGGACACAGCTTCACTCCTGATTTTCTCTCCCTCCTCCATGGCCTCAGGGGTACCGCTGCCTCACCATGGTCTTTACTGTGGGCTGCAGGGGAACCTCAGCTCTGGCGCCTGGAGCACCTCCTCCCCCTCCTCCTGCACTGACCTGGATGTCTGGACCATTGCTTCCCTCACATGTTCTCATTCTTCACTCTGGTTGCAATTGCTGTTTGCAGTAACTTCTTTCCCCTTCTTAAATCTGTTATCCCAGAGGTGCTACCACTGTCACTGATGGGCTTGGCCTTGGCCAGGGATGGGTCCACCTTGGAGCCGGCTGGCATTGGCTCTGTTGGACACAGGGGAAGCTTCTGGCAGCTTCTCACAGAAGCCACCCCTGTAGTTCCCCTGATACTGAAACCTTGCCATGCAAACCCAGTACTGTCTGTGTACTTTTCTGCCAGATGGTTGGTTTATAGCAGCGGAAGTGGGAGGCTGGCTGCCTTCTCATGAGTGGCGTCCAGCAGGTAAGAGGTGAGCCATGGAAAAAGAGATAAAGGCATGAACAGAAGCTGTTTGTGAACCCAAAACAATGTCCCTCACTCTGCTGTTGGGAATGTTGCTATAAAAGGCAGGAAAAACACATCTGTCTACTATTATTGTTTTGTTATTTGATTTTAAGTGCAATGTTGATTAATCAGTGGAGCAGATTCCCCAGGGATATTTCTTGGTCTGGACTACTGACACTTTCTGATTCTCAGGGCAGGGACAAGCACTGGCTGTTCCTGCTAACCCTGACAGGGTCTATGTGATGGTTTGCATCACCCTGCTCTGGTTTTGTGTCAGGCTGTGGAGTGTCAGAGATCAGCCACAGCATCCAGGGGAGCTGCAGGAGGCTGTTCCTGCCTTTTGCAAACCCACACCCTGGATCTTGGTTAGCACTTCCTGGCATACAGAAATGTGAATTGTTATGAGCGACAGAAGGAGGGGACACCCAAGCCTGAGATAAGCAGGGTGCAGCTGAGGTCTGCCTTCAAATGACAGTCTCAAGACCACTTCAGGCTTTGGCACTCAGAGCATTCCAAGCCAAGCATGCTTTTTTGGTTTTGTAGGATGCATGTCATTGCAGCTGACCAACCTCCCTCCACCCTTCCCATCAGTCTTCTCCTAGGTTGTCAGCTTGGCTTGCAGGAGCTGGGGTTTTTTCTCTATGCAGTTGAAGTCCATCTCCTGGTCACCCCTACCTACCACCACAAAGATGAACTGCCCGCAGCTTTTTATATGCTTACACTTCCCTTAGAGACTCCCTTTGCTTTGGGCCATCTGGCACAAGACAATCTTTGGAAGGGAGAATGTGACCAAAGGCTCCCAAGTCTCTCTCAGTGCCAAGGCCAGGAAATGCTGTGAGTTAAAACACAAAGAAAATGAGGGATGCAGCAGCTCTGGGCACACAAGCATCATCTGGAGCTTGGCTCCTACAGGCACTGAAGCCCCCAGCCCTGCCACATGAGATACACATGCCAGGAAGATATGCCATGGTGAGCCACGTGGGAAATGACCATTCCCTCTTGGGAAGGCATCTGAAACAGTTGGCTAAGGATTTATCCTGAATTGGGGTGAAAATTTATTTGTGAATCCCAAAGAGTGTCTCTTGTGGAGTTGTGGGAATGTTGCTATAAAAGGCACGAAAGGCCCAGCTGTCTACGATTATTGTTTTGTTGTTAATTTTTAACAATGAGGGCAATTACCCATTGGAACAGATCCCCCCTGGGATGTTTGTTGGTCTGGAGTATTTAAACTATGAGGTCCTGTGAGCAGAGACGTGTCTAGGGCAAAGTGTACGTACAGCACTGAAAATCTCAGTGCCTTCAGCCACAGCTTGTGCAAACCTACTCTTGTTGTGCTGCAGCAGTTTGGGAGGGCGCATGGGGCCAGACATGCTGTCTCAGCAGAGGGGTGTCCTCTCCTGCTGAGGTGGCAGTAAGTCTTAGGAAAACTGGAGAACTGGGTAGCCTTGAGCACCTGAAATCTTTCTCAGTTTTGTCAGATTGATATTTTACAGCAGAATATCTTTGTTCAGACTATTTGTAGCCAGCCCCTAGCTGAGAACAATTAGTATTTGTTTTAACAGCAACTGAGGCTCTTTGGAAAGAGTTTCAACAGCTAAAGAATCAGTCCTTGGTCACCAAGGGTGGGGTGTTTTTTTGGTTTTCTCCTCCCCCTCTCCCCCCTCCGTAGACTCTGCAAGTGCCTTCTCTTTTAGGAATCAATTCTGGAGCAAATAGAGACTCACCACTAAATTATATCTCTGGGCAGAAAAGCAATGCCAAGCCATTCCGTTGATTTTGTAATGTAGGACACAGCCCCCCTTGCCCTGCGTGCAGTCATGCACAGACTCCTTGGCAGCTAATTAATAATTTGCAGTTAAGCAGTGGCTGCTTCCTTGCATCATTTCAACGTGGTTGCCAAGTGGAAAATTGAAAAGCGAGAGAGAGCCAAAGAAAGGACAACGACAACAACAACAACAACAACAAAGGTTTAAAGTTCTAGGAAATTTCACTATGTGAGGTCAAAATTCCTTGCATGTTCAGGGGCTGGGCTTTTGGCTGGCAGGCGCCTCAAGCTAACATGGCAAGGCCCTTTCTTTTCAAAGTCCTGTTCTCCTAAAGCACCTCCTGTTTGACAGGAGTTTCTCAGCCTTAAAATGGACATGTGTTTGGAGAAGGGGAGGATGTGGGGAGTATGCAGGGCTAGGGCAGGCTGAAGTTAAATTTTGTGGGGGTTTTTCTGATGGTTAGGAAGGTGACAAATGCTCTGAGGGATGGAGACAGGCAAGGAAGGATGGTGAAGCAGACCTCCCAGGACAGGACTGGGAAGAGTGGTGGCATGACTAAGGGATTCACAGAGCAGACAATACCCAAGAGTGGGCTTACAGCCAAGAGAAACCTGGTCCTAGCTTTTCTGGATCCTGGGGAAGACATCTTGCCGTATGCCTCTCCTCCCAGTCTGCTGGTAAAGAGTTGGACTGTGTTTGGCCTGTTCATGGCACAGAAGGGCTTTCCTCTGGGTGGAGGATTTTTAGCACATTCCAGTTTGAAAACAATAACAGTATTGTCTCGTGAGTTAGGTTTTCCACTCTTTTATGCTGCTAGCCCTGGGGAGAAGCTAGGGCATGCACAGCAAGAAGCACAACAGCTGAACTGAGCTCTTGGGGGTTTTATACATCTTCATGCTTGAGGTTGTCGGAGATGTGAGGAGAAGGGGCCCAAGGGAAGGCTAGTTTTCAGAGCATGTGATGAGCTGCTTTGCTTTGCTTGCCTTTCTTCTGTCTTCTCCTCTCCATGGAGGAAGCCATGAAGGCATGTTCTTCTGACTCTTCCTATTTACAGTCACAGTAGTCTTCATGAGTTTGGCAGCTCCAGGATCTGTGTGGCTGGAGACTAGCAATTGTCTGTGGGAGGCAGACGTAAAAATTCATCAGTCTCAAAAACATAACCTATGAGGAAAGGCTGAAGGATCTGAAGAAAGAAAACAAAAATCTTTTTGAAAACATTTTTTTAAATACACAAAAGGTTTTGCTCCTCCACTTCTGCTTGGAGGAGACTGAGGCTTACAGATACCTGACATGAGAAAAGATGAGAGAATGTGGGAGGCTGAATGATTTCATTAAAAAAAGTTTTTTCCCATGTTCACCCTCCTAGTTTGGGGGTTTTCTGGAGAAGGAAGGAACCAATGGTGTGGATGACTCATGGCTCTTTTCTAAGAAGCCCAGTAATGGTGGGTTGAATCACCGGGTGAACATGGGCAGAGCTGTAAATACCCAGAAGTCTTGGCCTCGTTCTGCTGCTCACATTTCATGATTTTATGACTAAACCTAAACCTGGGGCTCACAGTCCTTTCCATGGAGGTAAATTTAACAGCATACATGTATCATCAGCCACATCTCTTCCTCTTTGCCCTGAGCCTTTGTACACAAAGCAATGATGGGGGGCTTGTAGCTTCTTGCAGTTTCTTGATCCTGTGGGATTCACGCGGGCTGAGCGTGACTGAATGGCTGCGGTCCTGTGGATGAGAAATGCCTCACACCCTGCTGGCATCCAGAAAGGATTACTGTTCCCCTGCTTAATGCGTTTGTTTAATGCCCATTCCATCAGGCTGTTTCTCAGGCTGTTTTCCTTGCAAGATATGTCTCTGTGTGTGCAATTAGCTAAGAGATATTAGTTTAATGACTTGTGTGTGTCTGAGTTAGGCCCGGTCCTATCTCGGATGGCTGCCTTTCTCCTGTCTGGAGACTTAATTCTCTGCAGCACAAACTGCTCTGTCATGCTCATCCCAGGCACTGGATGCAGACAGTGTCTCTTGCCGGTCCCCAGCCACAGGAACCCTGCTATCACACATAATTACCTCCTTGACTCATCACGACTTTTATTACCCCCCCTTCCTTTTTTTGTTTTGTTTTGTAAGTTTGATTTGTTCTTTCGAAGCTATTGTTTCCATCCCTGTATTCCCAGTGGCTCCAGAGGACTGCAGTGTATTCATGCAGGAATTACTGGGGCGGGCTCTGTGGTCTGTTTTGTGTAAGAGTTCAGACTGAGTGATTGTTTTGGTCTCTTCTGGCTGGTTTCTGAGCTTATGGGTTAGGCAGAGGGAGAGTTATATCTGAACAGCAAGCTGCATTGTTCAGTAGCCTGGTGCTGAAGCAGAATCCTTCACCAAAATGTAGATCATCATTTCTTTTAATGAACTGATGAACTAATGAACTGTCTTGGTCATCTCAAGTGGTCCACAGCAGCTCACTGAGAAGTGGTTCATGTAAGATGAAGGGAACACTGATCGTCCAGTCTCCTGAATAGTTCTAGTGCTAGAAATTTTCAGGACCACCCTCCACCTTTTTTTTCTCAGTCTTTTCTTTCCCATATACTTCAGCCCCAGCTTCAAAACTCAGCCCAACAAATGTGTTGGCAGAGGGCACTGGTAAAAGACAGGCTCTTCTTTTTCCATTCCTGGCTGGACTAAAACTTTTGCTGGCTCAGCTGGATGGCTTCTCCTCTAGGCACAAATGGATTAAGTTTCCAGAGCCATCAGTGTGAAAACTATTTGCAGAGATTGGTCCTGCGCAACAACATTTATGGGAAGAAAGGCAAGCAGATATAGGTATATTGTGGGCTTGATGATAGGTATAAGCATGGTCAGGTTGTTCTTTTGAACCAGACATTGTCTGCCTAATGCAACCTCTGGCCCTTTCCTTAAAAGTGAGGGCAGGAGGACTGCTGTACATTTTGGATAGCAATAAGACAGTTTATCTGCATGTCTGGCCTTGTGGAAAGTTTTATTGGGCCTGCAGAAGTGTATATATTCTTTTCAGTTCCTCCCTCCTTGTGCTAATATCCATAGGTAAGGTCTTTGAAGTCATGACCTGCAGCTCTCACTCAGGAGAGGCCTATACTTGCTCCCTTGATGGAAACTGAGGAAAAAGAGGTGTTTGGGTGGACCATGTTGGAAGACTTCCTTCAAGGATTTCTCCTTGGGTACAATGTGTGTGCCACAGAGGCAGCTGTTCTGGAATAGGTGGTTTGAGATACTGTCTGGAGCAACAGGAAAGTAAGTGACAAGTTCATATCTTTCATTGCTCTTCCTCAACAATTTGCACTTCTATAGTAGATTTGGCAAGGCATCAGCTTCAGACTTGGCACCAGGAGGAACAACTGAATTAATTTACCTTATCTCTGCTTTAAAAATTCCAAGACCTATCAGTTTATTGTCATCCAGGAAAGCACTGTGACATTTCTCTTATTGCTGACTACATTGTTCATGTTAAAAAGTGTCATTCATGATGGTTTTGGATGCAGATGGATATAAATCAAATACATTCCTTTCATTGATGCAATTAATGAGCTGAAGGCATGGGGCAATTGTTAAGCTGATGAATACTGAAAATTAAGGCCTTCAAGAATAACAACAAATCCATGTCTATAATAGAAAGAGCAAAGACATGTCAATCTTGTTTAGTTACCTGGTTATAGGATTCAAGTTCCTTCACTGACAGTTTCAAAAAGAGTGTGATGGGCTAAGAATAGAAGAATACCAGATCCAGTAGCTCCTACTGAACCAAACTCATATGAACTCTCTCATCAGACATGCTTTAATTTTCTTACAGAAATTGTTTTCCTACAATGAAAACCAGTCCTTTTTGTGAAGCTAAGTATTTCAACAGGGAACATCTCTCTCTGAGGTTTTTTTTCCTAGATTTTTCATGGGAAACTGACCAAATAATCCCAACTATGAGATTATTGTCTTCCAAATAAAATTTATGGGCCTTTGCTGAAAGACTCACAGGTTTTTTTTCTTCAACCGAAACCTGAGAAACATGTTATGAAGAGATCAAGGATAATGACATTTTTTAGCATGGAAAAGCAACAACATTTTAACAACCTTTCTTCTGAACAGCTTGGCTAATTGTTCATACAAATACTGTTAAAAGACTTGAAGAGGAACAAAACCTCCATGCTTAGGTGGTACCAAACCCAGCTACATGGAAGGTCCCTCTCAAACAGCCTGATAACAGTGCCAAAACCTTGCCAGTCCCAGCTGGCCAGCCTGACTCAATTTCCAACTCCTGTGACCCAAGGCTTGGGGTTTTGGTCCCATCAGGTTTCTTTTGCAAAGAGATGAGAACCTCCAGATTGCACATAAGCTTCATTATTTCCACACCTCCAAGGTGATTCCAAGGGAAAGGGGACAAAAGGACATCTGTCCTAGGGGATGAGCAGGGAAGCCACCAGGGGTTCATGGTGCAGAGACTGGACTCTGGTCCTTGGCTGCTCTGTGTGTCTTCCTCCAACAGAAGACATTAAAGGTCATCGTCATGCCCACTTCTCAAGGCTTGGTTTTTGTTAAGCACACAGCTTTGGGTTTGCTATCTCTGGCTCTGTGTACAGGCTCTTCCTGATCTCTGGACCAAGTTACTCCTGAAAAGAAAAATCCAGAAAAATCCTATGAAAAGGACTCTTGGGTCTTTCCCCTTTTAGACCTTGAAGGCAAAGCTCCATTTGGGCCTGTGGCCATCTTTAAATAGAATTGTATCAAAAGATGAGTTTATCCCTTCATTTATTGGACAGAACAGCCTAATCTCCCTGTCATTCAGGCCTTGCTAAAGCTTCACAAGTGTTGGATGTGGCTGGCTGAGCCAGTGTTCTGCCTGGTCTCAGTGCTATCATAATGTTTTGGGGTGAGAAGTGAGAACCCTGGATACAGATGGATGCACTCATGCACGGGTAATTCCCACTCCCACAGACACCACAGGCCAAGCTCCCCTGCTGCCAACAGGGTTTCTCTGTTGGACTTAGAGGGATGGAAAGGGTAAAAGGGGTGCCCAGGCTGCAGCAAGCCAGGGATGGATGCCAGCTGTCCCATGCATAAGTCTCCAGGGTTTTAACCTCCAGACCACAGTGCTCAGCTTCTTCTGAAAAAGGACAAGGCTGTACAGCAAAACTGTGGAACTGGGAGGCTTTCAGGCTGAAACGAGTCCAAAAGACATATTAACAGGCATGAGGGGCCTGTGATGAAATAGCTAAGGTATTAATGCAGCCAGAGGCTGGTAATGAATACAAGAAATGCCCACATTTACCCAAGAGGTCCCAAAGGTCTCTTGCCCAGAACATTGTGATCCCTAAAGAAATCTCTTTAGAAAGTTAAACCACAGGGTTAGGGCTCCAGAACAAAATCTGGGTTATTGTGGTCTCTCAGCTGTTCTGACCCCTTGTCTGATGAAAATCTATTTAGCAGTTTTGTGGTTTTTAAAGAACATGGATATTATCCTCTGGGAATTGTCAGATGACCATACTCTCTTGCCCCTAGGGATGGCCTGAGCCTCCCACTGTGCCCCGTGGCTGTGACGCAGGTAGCAAAGCTTGGTTCTCATTTTTTCAGATGAGATTCTATCCCCTGGTGACAGGGGAAACCCTAAACTCTCAAGTACTACCTGTGGTGTACAAAATGCTCTTCTAGTACTTTGCTCTCTCTCTCCATCTCTCAGCTGCTGAAGGAAACCTACGAGGTGCAGAGCACAGGTCAGCAAGGCTAAACTGCCATCATCACAATCTGACCTTAACCTCTTCCTGTTGGCTTGTCCCATTACTTCTTCAGTGCATGGAAAGCCTGGAGATGGTCTGTTGGTGCTGAACAGAGCTGAGCTGTAAGGAGAAGATGGGACCTGGAGGCTGATGTGAGCAGTTGGATGGCTGAGCATCTCCAGTGCTGGATATGATACAAACACCATAGAAACAAGAAAACCAAAGCAGGTTTGATGGATCTTCCTCTAAAGTTAATTCCAACTTAGTGCTCATCTGACCTGCTTTTTAGAGGGGTGGACCCACCTTTTAGGACTCATGCACTGCAGTCAGGCACCTTTTTGACCCTTACAAGGGAGACAGTCCCACCGTTGGTGTGGGCAGGTCCTGCCCATGCCCACGGCTGTACCCACACTGCTTAACTGTTTATGTGTCTGTGTGTCCTTTAGCCTCTTTGTCCTTGAGAATTTGTTCTTCTTTTGTATATGTGGTTTCCCATTCAGGGTGCCCCAATGAGGAAGGGCTGGTGAGTGGAGGTCTTGCTGAATGGTACTAGCATGGCCCTTGGCACGAAAACACAACTGATGCTGCAGTTATTTTGTGCACCTGATGTGAGAGTCCTTACAGCCATTCTTTGCTTCAACCATTTACAAGGCCTGATTTTAGTCCAAAACAAGCTTTCTTGAAATAAAATAGTCATTTTCCAGTCTTCCTGTAGAAGCCAAAAGTATTTGAAGTTGGACTGGACTGGCCTAAACACAGGATGGAAAGGGAGTCAGTAGGTTGGGGACATTTTAATAATGAAGAGAAGAATGTGAAAGGAAGGATTAAACATGGTGTTTTATGTGTATTTATTGAGTCAATTTATAAGGTGCCTTTTGCAAAATATCTTGAGCACTGCATGAAAAACCACAACGCAAAATATTTGAAAAATTTGCACATGAAGCCAGCATGTCCCAGCATACAGCCAGGCAGCGGAAGAGAACCTGGCACTGGGAGCACCCCTCTAATCACCAGGCCCCAGCAAAAGGAGATCTGTGTCTGTAGGGCGAGGTGAGCTATCCAGGGAAGGATCTGTTCCCTGTGCACAAGCCAGCCACGGGTGTGTCTCTGTGAGCAGCCTGGAGGACGGGGTGGCTCAGCCCATCAGTCTGCAAGCAGAGAGTCCTGGGCCGACAGACCTCAGTGGAGACAGGGTGACCCTGGCTGATCTGGGAGGCCCGAAGGTGACCCATTGCAAGCCCAGCTGGTGAACACACAGTCCACAGGAGCAGGACTGCCTGGATGGGGAGCATGTTGGGCAATGCAACCACTGTTCCTTCTGTACTGCACAGTCCCCAGCACTGCTGCCCCTGGACTGTTCTCAGGGAGAGGCCAATTAGCAGCCCACTGCTCAATTTCACCTCTAATTTCACCTGGCCAAGGCAAGAGCACAGATGTTTGGGGCATGGTTTCTGTTATGGGATTTTCTTGCTTGGAACTGAAGGCCAGCAGGATTCTTTACTTTGGCATGCTTCCATGCTGATGGCTTTTTCCTGTGAGATGTCCAGGGCTGCCCCTCCAGCTGTGGGGCTCTGCTCAACCCTGCCGAGGGGCTGCCAAGTCCTGCCACAGTGTGACTGCCTCCCCCAAACCTCTGGGAAGTCCGTGGCACACCCATGTGTTGAGGAATACTATAAAGAAAGCACTTAAAAAGAGTGCTTTGAAGTCACAGATAGCTTGGTAACCTCTTGACTTTTTTTTGACAGGTATGTGGAAAAATATTCTGTTGAGGATTTAACTGAATTAAAGAGCAAGTAGAGACCTCAGGGCAAAATTGCAGCACCTCTATTATACACTTTCCTCAATTGTTTTAAAGGGTGGCAAGGAACCGAAAATGGGTAAAGTAGAAAAATGACCATGATGATTGTTTTGAGCCATACAAGATGCATTTTTTAGCATCTGTAGCACAGTTAATTTCCTGATACAGTATTTTTCCTGAAAATAGAAAATATATATATTTATAATGAAAATGAAGGAACACCATGCCCACAGCACAGGAATTAATCTGTACACAAGGACATTTCTTCAGAGAAGGAAGCATACCTACAAGAGAAAGTTTCATTGCAGGAAATACTGCTCACCAAAATGCTGAATTAGGCATATTTGAAGAGATAACTTTGTCTTGCAAATCTAACTTGTGTGGTTTCTACTGTGGTTTAGACTGAGGGAGATGAGTGAGATCAATAAACATTGTGAGTGGGGTGGCCTTCATCAGTTTGACTTCCCTACAATCAGCCACTTGCTTCTCTTCAAATGAGGAAGGAGGGTGAAACAAGTAACAAAAACCCCAAGAAAACCAGCTCATAAAACTATCTGGTTTTAGCTCTTGCCTTTGTCAACTGACTGAAGCGCAATCCACAAAGTAGATCTTAGGCTGGTTGGGACATTTACTACATATATTAAAGCTTTGGGTGATCTCTGTTGGGAAGGGGGTGGGGTGTCCCTTGAGAGTGGCCCAGGGTCTTTTGAATTGGCTTCCCAGTGGGATGAAGCCATGGTGAAGAGTCAGAAGTACTCTAAACGTGATTCATTTCACTGATATATGAGTTGGTTGTCCATCTCCCTGTCCCAGTTTTGGAAGAGAGGTGATAACAAGAACTATGAAGCCCAAGCCTTCCACTGGGATCCTGAATAGAAGCGTGGACTGATACACCTGCATCTTGCTGTGAGAAAGGCCCTGGTTTTCTATCACAGGGTTTTCAGGTATTATTTGGACACTGTCCTTACTTGGAGGACTTTACCAGCTAGGAACACAGCTGATTTACAGTCTAATATTTTTCAGAAATAACCATGTGCCTAAAGCATAGAGGTGTTTGTGTGGAAGATTGTAGAATAGGGGCTGATACTTGGAACTGCTGTAAAGCATTGCTGGGGGAGCTGGTTTGCATGCAGAAGGATTTGACCTTGACCTTTCTCCTGCAGTTCAAGACAACATCCTCTACCCCTAAGCCTGAAAAATGTTCCTCTCCCTTGTTTTAAAAATACATTTGTTATGTCTAATGTTGCTGGCCAGAGCAATGGCACAGACTTTTACCCGCAGAGCTATGTGGGTCAGGGGTGGGAGGTGATGTGACATGTGAGTGACTTTAGCTTGGCTCACTGAAGTCCTCAGTGCAATTACAACAGTAGAACTGTTCTCTTATGCGAACAGTTTATTGTCATCCCAGGGGGTGGTGGCTTTATTGTCCCAGTGGGAAGTACAGCCCTGCTACTCTTCCTGGGCTCACACTCAGCTGTGGCAGCCACAAGCTCGCTATGACATCCATGCTGCCACTTCTAGAGTGGGTTTGAAGGCAGATACACAAAGCTCTGATCTGCTCACGTTCAAAGGACCTGCCAAAGGGCTCAGGCTCTGGGTATCTCAGAGCAGTGTCTCTGATCATCCTCAGCATGTGAGCCAAGTCTTGGATCTCGGCTGCGTAGCTCCAGGCCTTACATGGGGCATGTGTTGGTGCATGAGTAACGTGGCTAGCAGAAGAGTCCCATTTCAGGGATAAGCTCAGGTAAAGTAGTCATGTCCCCTGTGATCCCTTGAGTTAGGTACAGAGCAGGGCATGGACAGAAGCAGTGATGGAACATGTTTGTCTGCTCCAAGCACAGAGGTAACAGCCAGACTGCATGGTCCCCAGCCAGAGAACCAAAGCACCCAGGCCCAGCTCCAGAGTGGTTCTCCTAGGGATCACACACAGAGCTTCCTCTGCCCCAGCTGCTGGGGAGAATGGAGGCCACTGCCATGCTGCCAGGTGCCTGTGTGAGTCACAGAGCACGTGTCCCCCCCCGTCCTCACCCCCAAGTCAGTCTAGACACAGGGAAGTCCAGCTGCCTGCAAACACCCCGTCCCATCAGCTTCCTGGCCAAGCAGCGGTCTCCTGGCTGGCTTGGGTAATTTGGAAGGACTCCAGTGGAGGATTTGGCAGACTTATCTCTCACAATTCTTCCCAGTTCAGACCAATGTGGTAAACTGGTTTACCGAGCACTTCATACTGTTCACTGTGCTTTTGCCTTCTTCGAGTAATGACTGTGTTTATGGGCAAAATGTCAATGTGCATGAGGTGACACCCCTTGCCCTTATGTGAGAGGTTACTATCATGCTGGGGTGGGAGCATCTATTTGTTTTTGCAGGAGAAAAGCAGGTCTAGAGGGCAACACAGTGATTTTACAAGCAACACTGTTGGGTATAGGAAGTCGCATGGTTGAATCCCACCTCTGCCACACCAGGGTGGATTTTCTAGAGAATTCCCAGAAGTGGGGGATCTTCAAGATTTCCTAAGACTCTACCTGCCTGGGAGGATGCATGCAATATCATGGTGGCATGTGGATCATGCTGAGCTTGTTGTCAAACCTCTCCAGGTGCTTATCACTGCCATTGATTTTTTTGATGTGAATAGTTTGTGTAGAGAAGCTGATGTTTTCCCATGGACCATGACTTAAACCTCGTGGCAGCTCATGTACAGGCTGCTGGCAGTGTGGGTATACAGGAATCCTGGCT
Source organism: Chiroxiphia lanceolata (assembly GCF_009829145.1). Taxonomy (NCBI): domain Eukaryota; kingdom Metazoa; phylum Chordata; class Aves; order Passeriformes; family Pipridae; genus Chiroxiphia; species Chiroxiphia lanceolata. The sequence goes on along the minus strand of NC_045643.1, from coordinate 24,761,573 downwards.
GGCTTCCATGCAGCTACCTGCCCTGCTCTGTCCCTTGAAATTAAGAGATATAGAAGCTATCTCCTAGGAGATCTTCTGTGTTTATGCTCTGCTGGGTCAGACTGGCCCACAAAAGCCATCGGGCTGGGGTTGTTTATGCATTAGCTAAATGGTTGGAGGAGTTTGAAAACTGGATATCTCCTTATAACCAGCTGTGGCCCCATTGCCTCTCCATGGTGCAGGGTAATCCTGCTTAGACAGAAGGATGGCAGTACACTCCTGACATCCTCTTCTAGGCACATTAATGCAGCACCAGAAAGCAGTGTTAATGTCCTTCAGGGAGACAGATCCACAAATCTTAAGAACCTGAGCTAGAAAAACCTTGTTTTATTGAGACATTGGGTAATTCAAAGAGGCACAAGTGGCCAGAGTTATGTCTCCCTGTGATGTTTCCTTTTCTTTTTTTTTTTTTTTTTTAACTCACCCTCCTTCACTTTCTGTATCCATTGCAGTTTCTGGCTCTGTGTCAGCTTTTCCCTGCCCGCTCCCCTTGCATTCCCAGTGCATACAGCCCTGCAGAAATGCAGCACTGGGCTGTAAAGAGCTGACTTTTACCGAGGAGCTGGGCTCACCAAGCTCCTGGCATCCGGTAGAGGGCAAGCGAGCTAAAACAGCAATCCTGTCCCTGCAGTCCCTCCTACACTGCACACACCTCAGGGAAGATTTTTTGGGGTTGTTCTGGACTCTCTGCAGACAAGATCATATTATCCAACCTCTTTTTTCCCCTTTTCACCTGGCTGCATCTTGCCATTTCTCCTGGCCAGCAACATCATATTTTATTCTTTTCTAAATTAGTGTCCTGATTTGTACAGGCATGATCTTACATTCAAAACTTTTAGCTATTTTTCAGTCTGACTAGATACAGGAAGTTTTTTTGGTTTGGTTTGGGTTTGGGGTTTTTTTTCGTATGTTTTTTGTTTCCTCTGCTTATTTCCTGTGGTTTTGGAAGACATCTTCCTCTTTTTTGGTCCACTTTGGAGCGCAGGCCCTGGGATCTTGAAAGCTGATTCCCTGGAAGAGCTGATGTTTCCCCAGCTCGTCTGCTATAAGCAAGGAGCAGTTCTGCCCAAGGTGTGCACAAACATTACTCAAATAGTGCCTGCTGCTCTTTACAGCTATAGTACATCCATACATTCATGCTGTAACCTGTTACTGTTCCAGCTGGCAGCTATACAGTCCCATTTTCTGCAGGACAGAATATTCCTAATCAAGTCCCCTTCCTTCTGGGACTGTGCACTGTTCGCCCTTACACCTGGCTGAGGTTTAAGATTTAATCAGATAATTAAAAAAATTAAAAAAGCAAGTTTGAAGTGAAGCAGATATTTCTGTCCTCTTTTTTTTTTGGAATGCTCTCTCTTTGTTCTCAGGACAAATTAATGTGTGTGCATCACCGAAGTGAACTAAAGTGTGGTTCAACTCTCAAAAGACGCTGCAGAAAACCAGCACCACTTGCTGTGCATTTGCTTCCTGTAAAATGTCAGCACTGGGCTGTACTTGCTGAAAGCTGGGAGAGTTAAAAATGCTGAGGGAAATCATGTACTCATTTCCCTTTGAATGCTTGGAGAGCGCAGGCTCCTGGTTCTCTTAGCCTCCTCTGGAAAATCCCAGCGATGAAGATAAGTAGGCTTTACTTCAGCCCACAGCTGTTCTGGAAGGTAAAAAAAGTGAGTAACTAGTTTATTGCCTTTGATAAGGGTGCGTTTGCTCTTGCCTGCTCTCCATTCCCCCCTGCAGCCAGACCAGCAGTGCCCAACAGGACAGAGTGACAGGAGGGAGAGGTGGATGCTGGAGAAGGACGGATCCAGCATGGAGCAAGAAAGCAGATTAGCAGGGTCTGGTTGGGTAGATATCCCAAAAGCCAGGGTGTTGCACAGGAATTGGGGAGGTAGGTTTGGACCCTCTGTTTTAGAGCTGGTAGGTGAGGGAGGAGAACCTGTGCTTGCCAAAGACTCATTAAAGAAGAGCTCACTCTGATGGGGTAGGTTTCATCTGGAGTCTGAAAGAGACAATAAACAGGATGCCCAATAATGACATTTTTATAGAGTTGCTTTTCAGAGTGGGGCTGCACTTAAAATCCAAATTTAGTTTATTTGAGTGGGAGCATCCTCAGCTTTAATGGCTGCTTGCTTTCAAAGCAACATGATAGAGCTTGGCTCATGCAGCTCTTCTGTCCAGGCAAATCTGTGATCTGGATCCCTCCTGCTGTCCCTGGCCTTCCATTGGGCTATGCTGATGCTCATGCTTTGAGATCTTAGATGTAATGATTTTGTGAATTAGCAATCTGTGCTCTGCTTCATTTTAAGGTTTAAGCATCTTTGTACATCAGGCCAGTAAAATATTCTTGGAAATAGACACAGAGCTATAAACCTAAAATCATGCTTTACTGCTGAGTGAGATACCAGAATCTTTAATAAAAGGTCTGGTTAATTACTAGCATGTGATGGCAAGTGATGAGGAGAGGCTGCGGGCTGTGTTTGTTCAACCTGGAAAAGAGAGGGCAAGAGCTAATTGCTGTATTTGACTTTCCAAAGGCAGGGTTCAGAGAGGATGGAGCAGGTCTCTTCTAAGAGAGGCACCACAAAAGGACAAGAAGCAACAGTGACAAGTTGCTATGAGGGAAGTTCTGTTTAGCCCAGAGAGGCTCCATCCCTGGAGATATTCAAAACTGGATCAGAACAGACCCTGAGCAACATTTTCCAACTCTGAAAGGGAACTCTGGAGATCTCTAGCTGAACTCTCTGCTTTGCACAGCATCTCTTTGCTTGAGGTGGGGGGCTCCAGGAGGTATTAGTTTGTGGGGTCACCAGAGGATCTTTTCTTTGGGTGAAAGGAATATACAGCCTTGGGCAGTGGTGCCTCATCCTTCTTACTTTTGTTATGCCTTTTCTTTGGCAGGGTGTCCATGTTAGCAAGGAAGAGAAGAGCTTGTTAGTCCAGATCCTTCTCTGTCACAGTAAGGTCCAGAGAAGCAAGCAAGAAACCAGCAGCGATGCTTGGACAGAAGGTTGCAGAAGGGATCTTGCTTGTGGGCTTATGTCACTGCTTGTGTTCACAGGCTGGTACATATAAACATACTGAAGAAATGGAAAGACTCACTGCTGTAGGAGTGTCCTGCAAGGGGAAACCCACCTGCCAGGGTGCCTGGGTGTCTCAGAAGGGCTACACCAGTGCAGGAGGGCTCAATGTATTACCTTGGAGTGAGATCATCCAAATCACCCCCTCCCACACATGTCTTGACGGGTCATGTGCTTTAAAGCATATGATTAAACATTGTGAGTTGAGGCCCTGTGATTTTCTGTTGGCTCCTTGGTTAAGGACTGTTATTGGTTGAACGGCCATGATGCTTGTCAGAAATGTTCCTCTGTAGCTGAGAGCAGGAAGGGACACTTTTATACAGAGTTGGTTCCTCGGTCTTTCTCCCGTGCTGTTGCTGAGAAGGGCAAGGGGGTTTGTCTGGAGGCAGAAGGGCAGAGTTGGTGTTGCCTCAAAGTGGCCTACAAGGGGTCTCTGCCTTTGCTACTGAGCAGGGTCAGAGGTGGGATAGAGCTTATATGAGGCCAGGGGAGCTGTAGGATGAGAATCTGTTTCTCCAAGATGCTCTGTCCCCTCAGCTCTTGGCTCCATCTCCCTCTGCCTTGGCTGCATCTCCAGAAATGAGTCAGACCCAAGAGGGGTGCAGATACAAGGCCAGGGAAATGGTACTGGAAAAATTCTTGTTTTAGGAGTTGGTAGGGGGTCAAAGGAGCACAGCCCTGCATGCTCCCTAGTCCTGGACTATCTCCTGTTCTTAAACAGCCAGGAGATTGTGAGAGTCTGGGGTTTCCTTTGTGCTAGAGGTAAATGTACCTTCAAATACTTCTCTTACCCTAGGAGAGCTCTGTGCTCTGAGTTAAGATCTGAATGGCCTGTCTTGCCCCAGCCAAAACAAGACTGTTCCCTGTATTTCTTCCAGCACTTGTTTTATATTGTCCCATGAGACAAATAAAGTTACCTCCCTGAGGAGGCTTTGACATAGACATCTAGAGACCAGCAGTTGGATTTTTTTCATAATATGTAGTCACACCAAACTTTCCTTTTCTTCATCCTGTTCCATCCAAGCACTTTCTGTGGACTTGTGTAAGCAATCCCTGCTCCCCCTGGGGCTGCAGCCCCTTTCCACTCCATTCCTGCATGCAATGTTGTTACTCAAAGCAGTATCCCAGCATGGTGCCTTGAAAAGAACTGTTTTCTCTCCTGAGTAGGTTCTCCAAAGCTGTTATTACTTTTCCAACAGCAAATACAAAGCAAGTGTAAATGTTGGCTGATGCTGCTAACAAAATTCTTAAGCATCTATGTGTGCTTTGAAATGCTTTCATCCCGCTGCCTTGCTCAAAGGGTACCAGGCACTGAGGGAATGCCTGTCAATGTAAATGTCAAAGGGATCTTTGGGTTCTCATATCTGTTAGGGGAATCCTGCCCAGTTGCTATTCCAGAGGCTGGGAGGCTGTCCCAGCCCTCTCCAAGAAGCTGGACCCACTAGCATCTGGACTCACTGAAACAAAGGGATTTTTAATCTAATTTTTATCTGGGGATCTAAATCCCCACAGAAACCAAGGAGCATATTGGAAGACCCAGTAGGTGTATGCAATGTGGCTCTTACGCCACCATGAATTTGTGGGAGCACTCCTACCACTGAAGGGAAATCGTAGTTAAGTGGCCTGGAGATGGAAGGTCTCTGAGGCCAAAAGAACAGGTCCTCAGGTAAGAAGCTTGGGCTGTTAGCCACCAAATACGGACAGTATTAATCCCCACTCCCTATAGGTTAGGACTGGGATTTTGCAATGTCTGTAAAGCTGCTGAGGTTTTAGGGTCTTTGCAAACAAACCATCTTCTGCTGATATCCTGAGGATTGCCACTGGGAAACAGTAATAAAGAAGCTGTGGATACTACCAGGTCCTTAAGCCACCCAAGGTCCACCTCAAATAGAGATTTGTTTAAAGTAGGAATTTCTCTGCAAAGATGCGCTGCTACCTTGGTCTGAGATAAAGGCTCTCCATTCCCCTCCCTCAGCTACATCTCCTATATCTCCTTGCGAGGTCCTCTTTCGATAGAAATTAACCCTAGTACCTGCTCAGATCAAGGACAGTCTTCACAAAAATTCTCTCTGCTCTTGTTCTATCATCCCTATAACCGAGTCACTGTGCCTGACCAGCCTAGGTCAATATTGAAACCTTTTTTCATCGTCTCCTCCTGGTCAGCTGCTTGGTTTCAAACTGCTTTGTACACCTAAGACTAATGAAGGCATCTTTGAGAGATGCTTCGGAATGAGTGAGGAGTTTGACTACTGGGGTGTCCAAATCCACAAGCCTCTGCTATGTATGGCAGCTGCAGACCAGACAAACTTGTGACATCCTGTCTCCCCAGCCCCTGCCCCCCTCCCCTTCACTGGAAGGCAGCAGTGCCTGGGAGATGGGCAAATATGGAGCACCTGGCCCCTGAGCCTGAGAACCACCACTGCTTTATGCCTTCCAGCTAATGGGTGGTTTTAGCTCTGCTAATCTCTAATCAGTGCTGGAGAAACCTAAACAAACCAGCCTGAACCACTCCAAAGCATTCGTAATTACTGGATCAGGCTCATAGATAATGCATTTAGGGCTGCTCTAAAAACATCTCAGATAGGGTAAATGTAAATAAAGTGGCCTATAATTGACCCTTCTGCTGACATCTGAACTCTGGCTGGGCTGATGCACCTGGGGAAAACAATATAAGGATGGGAAGGGGTGCCTGGGGCATCAGGCAGGTTCAGACCTACCCCTGAGTGTGACCTGTGGAGCAGCAGAGCTAAGGGTGCAGATCAGAGCTGCAGGAGCTTGCAGAGTATCTGTGCTCCTCGCACAGGAGCCAGCCAAGCTCCAGAGAACAAGAGCTGTTGGAAGTGTGACACATGCTGATGAGTTTTGAGTGGGGGCAAGTACAAGAGGCTGAGGTGTAACCACAGGTGTAACCCTGGCAGTGCAGGTAAGGTTTGCAGCGAACCTCTGGGCACCTAACCCTGAGAAAGAAGAAGACATGATGCCGGCAACTCATTTCTGGGCTATTCTGTTATTTCCTGAAAAGCTTGCTGTTTTCAGTATGATTGCCTTGACGAGCAGCTAGCACTTTGGGCAGGATGGAACAAGTAGGACTTGCAGTGCCTCCCTCCTCCCTGCAGTGCTCTGCTCAGCTCACTCCCACCACGCCAATTTGGTGGGAAAAGCTACTGAACTGGAGTGTCTGAAGTCAGGTTAAGTTTCATGGGGCAAGGCAGCATGTGGCTGGAGCATCGGGGACCTACAGTCCTGAGGAGTATGCGGGGAGGGCCAGAGAACCAGTTCCCTGGCATCCAATAGCCTGGATTTCAAGGCTATTTTGTTCCTTTTGGGGGGGAGTAGGGGTTTCTCGTTCAGAGGACAGGGATCGGGTCAGAGCTTCTTCTGCCCCTGATGCTGGCTCACGCTGGCCTTGGGTATGTCCCCTGCCACCCCCTGGGAAGGGATGGGGGCAAGGGAGGGAAGACCATTTTTCATCCCACTCTGATGTGCTTCACTGTGAATCAATGGCAATTCACAGGATCCAGCACCTTGACAAACCTTCAATTCATGGAAAAAGTTTGCTGAATCTCCAGGCAGAAAGTAGGATGCTGGCCACCAAGTACATCAGTCCCAGCCTTCCTCCTTTCAGCCTCCCCTTCCTCATCACCTGCCCCTCACTATGCCAGCTCTAGGACACAGGAGACTGCCTCCAGCATTCACCATAAAGCACTTTGTGTCAGTCTATCGAAAAGAAGGACTTCAAAAATAATAAGACTGTTTTAATCTTCTTGACTCTTTTTTTTTTTCTTTCTTTCTCCTCCCTCCCCCCGTCCCCCATTACCCATGAAGCAAAAATAAGGGAAAGAAAAAGGCAGAAGGGCACTTTGTTTTCTCCCTCTACACACTCAGAGCTGTAAAATACTTCTTAATCATTGGGAGCAAGAGGATCTCCGTGCTGGGCCTCCACTTTTTGTTTGTGAGTTTATTTTTCCTAATTCATCCTTGACAAAGGACAGAGCCATAAAGGAATCAACCAGCACGTCTGTGGGAAAAAACTGCCCTGAAAAGGGTCGGAGGAATACTGTAGCATTTCCAAACAATTCCAAGGGCTAAAGCCTCTGTGAGATGCAGCTTCAGCTATAACTTGCCTTTCTAGGAACAAGCCTACATCTGTTTGGCAATGCCATATTTTGTAGGGTAAAATAAACCCTTGAGAACAAACAGGCCAGCTTATCCAGAGGGGCAAATGCCTGGGAACAGAGCTCACTTGTTAATCCTAAAACTGTCAGCAAAGACCCACTGGAGAAATTATAGCTGGCCACGGGCACTCAAGCTGTTTTCCCTCTGCCTCCCCGCCTCCCCCCATCCCCACAACAGCTGTAAAATCTTCTTTATTGTTCTGTTGGAGTTGGAGAGCAGCACAGAGAGGTCTCCCAGCTCAGGGCTGCAGCAGCAGTGGCAGGGGGAACATCTGATCCATTGTATCTGCACCGATGTTATTGCTTCGATGGCTGACAAAGAAAATGACTGCGATAAAAGAAGAACAGCCCAAGCACCTACTAAGGAGGCATATGAACAGGAAATCCTGGCTCGTTCCCACATCTGAGCTGCGTACGGTTTCTTTCCCTACAGGATCATTATGTTTAATGTTCTCCTGCAATTCAGGCAGCTGAGCCGACAGAGCCCCTTCCCTCCCCCTCCTCTCTACCTTCCTCTCATCAGATTTCGAGCCCTCCCTGTGGAAAAATGATTTGTGCACAAGCAGCCTACACAATGGTGCTTATAAAGAATTTGCCCCTGCCAGGAGTTATTAATGGCACCCCAGTAAATGCCCCCCAGCAAAATGGGCCACTGCAAGCATCAAGTGCGTGTTGAAAAATCGGGTTTAAATCGCCCCTTGGGGACTGACCTATTGGTCACCTAAAAAATGCAGGATTGGTTTGCTGTATAATTAAGTTCAGGCCATCTCTTGTGCTTACGCACGCAGAAACCCAGATGTCAGCTTGGTACGAGTCAAAGTGCTGGGCTGCTTTTAAAGCACCAGAAGACAGACCATGAGGGCATAACATTTGTCACTGGAAGAAAACCTACTTCAAATACTTGGAATATTTAACTGACTGCAACAGATAATTAGCCAAACCCTCTTACGCCTCCAAATATAGATTCATTAGTCATATAAAAATATCTCATTGGAACCAAATGTGAGTCATTAGTGAAGTCAACAGCAGATCATAAAAAGGTACTGAGAGTCTCCTTCCCGCTATCCCGGAGAAGTTGTGAGTGTGCACTGAAAACAATTTGCTCCATTTTCTATTGAACATCCGCTAGCAAGTCTGTTTTAAAGGGAGGCTTTTGAGGGGCTGCTGGTGTGCAGGCCTGTGCATCCCATTTTTCCACTTTGAGATCTGTGAGATTGCAAATTCTGTACTGAGCTTTTTTCTTTTTTTTCCCTTATTTATGTATTTATTTATTTATTTTTGTCTTCTTGGAGACTTCCTTGAGTCACTCAGGCTAAAATTTGGGTTCTGTAACATAAAATAGATTTTTTAATGTGAAGTGGAATAAAAACTTTTTTGTTATTTGTTTGTAATTTCAAGGGAACATTTTTGTTGGCTTGGAGCAATGAGTGCCGCTGCCGCAGGGACCCCAAAACTAACTGGATTCTTTCCAAAGTGAAATGGGGATGGTTAAAATCAGTGCCCAGCTTAAGCAAGGTGCAGAAAAGTAATACTGTGTTTTAAAAAGTAAAGCAAGTGGGTAGCTCCTCTACGGTGATGTATCTGCAGCATGATGGGCAGCCAGAGAAAAGCACCATGCTTGATCAAACTCTTGTAAAACCTGAGTTATTGTTTGGAAGGACCCAGAGACCGGGATGGGACTGCATACTCGGTCCCAGGATGTATCACAGGGATTTCACAGAGCATGCCGAATGCTGCAGTCCATCATCACATCCTGCACTCATGGATGCCACAAACAAACATGTTGTTGTATAACCCCAAAGCCATGAGTAATCCTGTGCTGAAAGTTGTGTCGCACGAAGAGTCAACAGCTGCATTTTGCATTTTTCTTAATTTGAAAAAAACCCAAAACCAGAACAACAAAAAATTACAGCAGCAAATTTTAACTTTAATTGCTCCAAAGCTGACCTTCCCATGGCTGAGGGAACTCAGGCTCAGTGCCTGACTTTAACCATACACCCCACAAAGAGATTAACCAAGTTTTCCAGCTTCATTAACATTCTCTTGGCTTTGTTGTTAGTATTTTTTAATTAGGGAAAAAAGTCTCCTCTATGTAATATCCCTTGTACTTAAAATCCTCGGCGTAGCTGTGATGGTCAGGCAGCAGGGACAGGAGTGATAGGGTTTGAAATGGGTGTTTCACGCCAAAACCCCAAAGCCTGGAGAGCTCTGTTTCTGTGCCTCTGGTTGTACTGCAGCTTTTGGGCATCCTCATGGAGCAGTGCCTCATGGGGAGGTGCTGAGTCGGCTGCAGGCAGCTTTGATCAGTGGGTGAAATGCCCTGTGGGCAGCCCTATGGACATGGAGCCCTGGATCTCCAAGGGGTGTTACCCAACCTCAGGGTCCTGTTCCCATGGAGCAGGCTCCTAGGTCCAATGTTTGGTGGGTGACTGGATGTCGGGACTGCCCCTGAGCCAAGGTTTTGGCCCCCATCCCTGTGGTGGGACCTGGGCTGAAATGAGGTGGTTTATGATAGGCCTGGCACTTCTGGGGCAGTGGGGTGAGAGTGGGACCTTGCCTACCCCCTGGTTACCCTCTCATGTCTCTCTGGGGATGTGGAGATCACCCAGTTCCCCCTCTCCCAGCACTGGGCATGACCCCAGCCCCCTTGTGGAGTGGGATCTCCATCCCCCCATATACTAGATGTCTCTGTAGGGCATTTTTGATTCCGTCTGTGCTTGGCCCCATTGTATTCAGCGAGGCAGACCCCAACACCATCGCGAGGCAGATCCACATGCCCCGTGGGGAGACCTTGTCTCCAATGCCGCAGGCCCTCGCCTCGTGTTGGTCAGACTCCCCATTTCCTCCTTGGGTCAACCCCAATCTCCTGTGCGGCAGCCCCCAGCCCACTGTGGGCCTGATCCCCTCTCCCCTCCGGGAGGGGCAGCCCCGACCCCCGCGGGGGAAGGGGGGCGGGCGCGGGGGCGGCTCTAGGACCCGGCGGCGCCGCGGCGCGCCCGGCCCCGCTCAGCCCCGCTCCGCGCTGAGCCGAGTCGAGCAGAGCCGTGCTGAGCCGAGCCGAGCCGAGCCTAGCCGAGTCGAGCCTAGCCGAGTCGAGCCTAGCCGAGCCGAACCGTGCTGTGCCGTGCCCTGCTGTGCCGGGCCGTGCCGCCCGGTTCCGCTGCTCTCCGCCCCGCGCCGCCCCTCCGGGGGGCCGAGCGGCGCGTCCACCTGCCGGCCCCGCCACCCGTCAGTCCCGCCATGGCGCTCGGCGGGGTCGGTCGCGGCGCGGCGCGGGCCGCCTGGCCCCGGCTGCTGCTGGCGGCGGCGGCGGCGGCGCTGGCGCTGGCGGGGCCGGCGCTGCCCGAGGTGCTGTTCCGCTGCCCGCCCTGCACGGCGGAGCGCCTGGCCGCCTGCCCCCCGGCCGCCCGCCCGCCCTGCCCCGAGCTGGTGCGGGAGCCGGGCTGCGGCTGCTGCCCGGTGTGCGCCCGCCTGGAGGCCGAGGCGTGCGGCGTCTACACGCCGCGCTGCGCCGCCGGCTTGCGCTGCTACCCCGACCCCGGCGCCGAACTGCCCCTGCAAGCCCTGGTGCAGGGACAGGGCACCTGCGCCCGCCGCCGCGACACGGCCGAGTACGGCGCCAGCGCCGAGCGCCCCGCAGGTGAGCAGTGCCCGGCCCCGGGCACCGCGGGTCCGGCACGGCGCGCCCAGAGCAGCGCACCGGGCACGGGGCACAGAGCGCCCGGCACTGCGCTCCGGCCACCGGGAACCTGGGGCTGGGTGGGGACCGCCCTCCGAGCTTCAGGCACTGAGGATAGTGCATCGTGCACCGAGTACCGGGTACCGGGGATAGTGCATCGTGCACCGAGTACCAGGCAGTGGGGACAGTGCATCGTGCATCGGGCTCCGGGCACTGGGGACAGTGCACGGGGTAATGGGTACTGGGGACAGTGCACCGAGCACCGGGTGTGGGGCGCGGGGCACCGCGCACTCGGGACCGAGTGCCGGGGGCAGCGCCGGGGCGGCGGGGCGCCGAAAGGTCCGGGGGACAAAGGAATCCTAAAGGGTGACCTAAAGGGGATCCTCCTGGGGAAGAGAGACCCCGCGCAAGGGCAGGGAAGGGGAATCCCTGCGGGAGAGGAGCGAGAGAGTCCAGGGAAGAACAAAGGGGGCAGGAATGAGAAGGGCGCTGAGAGGGGATGAACCATGAGTGCGTCCCTGGGGGTGTGGGGAAAATGAGCTATTTTGGGGTGCAGTTACCCCGGGGGTTAGAGAGGTTTCCTTGTCAGGGGACAGGAACCCTAGGGGTCAGTTGTAACGGAGTGGGGATGCAGGGACTGCTCTGGGGGGCAGGCTGGAGGTTGGGGTCTTCTAGTGAAAAAAACCCCATGGGGACAGATAAGGGTGAAATCTGGGGAGATGCAACTGAGGGGCAGAGGAGTCCTTTGGGGAGCAGAGGAAAGTGGATGTTCAGATTTGAGTTTAGTGGAGGACTAAAATCCCCCTGAAGGGTGATGGATGCCCCAAAGATGCGGGGAGAGGCAGAGTCGGAGGACCATGTGCTACCTGGTGGGAAGGGGGTGGCTGAGGGACTGCGGGAGCCCTGCTGTGTGAGAAACCCGTTCCCTATGCCTGCTGTTCCAGCAGAGCCCACCTTGGAGCTGAGATGTGCTCTGCCAGCTCCCTTGGGGGTCCTGGTGCCCTCAGGCCCTCCCTGGTCCAGGCACTGGGTGCAGGGAGAAGAGAAGCATCTTCCGAGGGCACAGCCCTGGGGACAGGGACACCAACAGGCTCCTGACCTGTTGCTGTGATTGCTGTGGGAGGAAGCGCTCCTGGGGTTGCCGATACAGCAGAGCTTGGTTGTATTAATGCCTACTTCCCTTTCGATCGGCTGCAAGCTCTTTCCCTTTCCGTGGGATGTTGAAAATTGACAAATCAAGGCTGGAAATAGAAACCAGCACTTTCTCCTTTGTAATCACCCCTCTTTGACTTCTACCTCCTTGCTGGTTTTGCTCCCCTAGCTATGACTGAGGCTCTGACCCTGTTTGCATAAGTAGTTCAGCAGCACGACTTTAAATTCCCTCCGTCCCCTCTCGAGGCTTTATTTAAAAGTGCTCTGAACCGGGCTGTACCTCTTAGCTTCCCTTCCTGTGAGGATGGGAATGTAGCCGGGTACCTGTACACACTACTTGCTCACACTGCTCTGCTCAAGGAGGAGAGATGGAGAGAGGCAAGTGAAAACAAATCAGCATCAGGGAAAACTTTGCACGTTGCAACCTGCTGCTTCATGTACCCAGCCTGTGACTGCTTTGGTCCTGACTCCTGTCCATGCTCCTTTGCCCAGCTGTGAAGGGCTGTGGAGAACCAGGAGTCTGGAGAACACGTTGATGTGAAATATTCCTTGACTATGGAATATGAGTGTTAAGGGAATGAATTTTACACTCTCCAGAAGAAGCCAAGGGCATTTTGATTTAAGGAATCGGCACTGACTTCCAGGCTTATGCTTTTACAAGAAGTTGGGGGGGTGGAGGGCATTGCAGTGATGGGCCGAGAGGTGCTTTTCTGAGTCAATGCTGCCTTTTTTTTTTTTAATGGACTTTATTGAAGAATTATGTTAACTTCACATGGTATTTTGCTTGATTTTATTATCTTTATTCCTTTACAATTGGTGTGATTTATTTGACCGTATCTCTGTGTGTAATACACACAGACATAAACAGCACAGTTTAAAAACACTTTAATGTATGCAGTGCTCTGTAATATCCATAGGGGGTGACTAATAAAAATACTGGCACATCCCTAACCAGCGTGATGTGAAACATGCAGCTGGAATATTCACAGTTGAGCATGTCTTGGCAAAGGAGCCTGGACATCCAGAAAAGGTTTTGCTCTCTTCAGATTACAAAACTTTCAACAGGTTGTTGTAGCCATTAGGAAAAAAAAACAACCCAACCAAACCAAAATAACCAAACCCACAACGAAACCAAAATCGGAACCTGCCAGTTTCACTTGATACTCTTCAGACTCACATCGTTGCTCCCATGTGCATTGTGCTTGCTAAATGTATAGGTGGGACTGTGAGTTTGCTTTTCGTTTTAAGCAGTGACAGGGAAAGCACTCTGGCACCCAAAAGAGCAGGGACTGGAACTTGCTTTCAAATGCTGATGTTAAGCCACTTTCAAGAGTGCCCCAAGAGCAGGTTTTTGCCTGCAAAAGGCAGGTGTTGAGGTTTTTTTGGTGTGGTTTGTTTTGTGGTGCCTTTTTTTGTTTTTAATATGCTTAAAGGTATTTACTCTTTTCCCCCTTTCCAGCTTGAAAAGGCTCCTTTGGCTGATTCAGGACTGGAATGCAGAGCTCGTGCTATTCCTAAATTAAGAGGTTGGCAAGTTTTTTTGTCTCTGATGAGAGGCAGAAGGATTGCCCAAATGAAACAAGGAATAAAACTCTGCAAATTCTCCTGCTATGGCTCCAGCATTGTTTAGTCTTCCAGTTAGGTCTGTAAAGCCAATCCTGAAATGGTTGTAGGCGGAAAGTAACATAAACCACCATGTAGCTAGGAAGCTGGGGATGTTGTTCATTGCACAAGAGACTTTGGGTATTTTGGAGATGTTGGGAATGTTGGAACAAAATAGCAGCAGTCTGTGGAAATCAGTCTGAGAACTTCTACCCCCGCCCCTGGGGAGGCGAGTGCATCCACTCCCACTAGTGGTGGGAGCGAGACAGAGGCTCAGCATCTCCTGGGATCAGGGCCTCTCAAATAGTCTCATACGCCACTGCACCACACTCCTTCACAGTTTGTTTCAGGTCATCGTGTAACAAATTGACATACTGCTGCTGGCTGGAACCACCTGCCCTGGGGACAGAGGGCTGTTACTGTGCACGCAAAGCTCGCAGAGATCGTGCCAGTCTTGAGTGTGTTTATTCTCCAGCACCTCAGCCAGATTATCTGGCTGTTTTGCAGATGAACTAAATGATGTGCCCGAGGTCCTTCAGGACACAGGGAGCAGAGTAACAGCTGTCTTTTCATCGTGTTAGCAGTCTGTGTCCTGACAGATAACGTCCCAATCCCTATAGCCATCTTCTATTCAAACCCGTCTAGGGTGACCTAGGACCAAATGGGTCCTGGAGACACCATGTGCTTTCAGAGGCATTTTAGGTACCATTAGGTCTTTCAGCCTCTCCAATCTCAGCCGAAGGATGGGGATGCTGCCTTCTGTTTTATCCATGATGAACTGGAATCAGGAGCTTGTGTGGTGTTTTCCAGCTCTCAGCTGCCATGTCCTTCTGCTGGGTTCATCTCTCACCTTCTGTCAGAATAAGCTGGTTCAGAAGCTAGTCCTGCAGCAAGCCAGCTCCAGAAAACACGTGTCAGATCAATGACTTGAACTGGCTCAAGGTGCAGCAGGGTGCCCAGCAGGGTGACAAGTGCTGCTCTAACATAGGAACTTATGCTAAGGGGTGAAGTAGGGCAGATCTTAATGATGTCAGCAGATGTCCTAAATATTCTTGCCCAAGTTATGAGAATAGCTGACGAACATCTATCTTCTCCTAATGGAGAAAAGATCCTACGAATAAAACTTGTTCTACTCTGAAAAAAAGTTTTTGAGCCACTGTTCAAAGCTGATCAGTTCAGGGAATTTTTTTCCCCTTTGACAGTGCAGTTCAGTTGTGTTTGTAGTACTGTTTATTTTGTTGTTGGGATACTTGTACTAATTCAGTGGGGTCTGCCTCAGAACTCACTGCTAGCTATTGAGTCCTGCTTTGGAATCTCACTTATTTATTGAAACAAATGTGTTTTTTTTAGTCCATGCCAGTGAAAAGTAACCTTTCCAAAGGCAAAGAGAGCTGTGCAAAGAATGTAACTGCAAGCAAACTTGAACTTGGAGGGCTGGGGTTGCCTTATTCACCTGATCAGGGACTCCACTTTGAAATCCCATGATACAAAAACAGTGTCAAAATAGTTAACTGTTAAAAGCACAGCTTCTTTTAGCATCCAACTAAAATCCTTATTTGGGTAGCTCCAAATGCCACACATCCTTCCTTACGGGTCAAATGTCAAAACCTTCATTTCCCCTTGGCATGCAGCTGCTAAAAGACAAGTTTAATGTATTGCTCCAAAACACAGAAGACTCTGAGGTTGAAGGTAGCATAATGTAAGTGGAATTTTAACAGCAACTTGAAAACCATGCCAGTAATGCTATGAATGCGTTTTTCATGTCCACTGAATTGCCAGGAAGACTTCTGCTTTTCTCCCGATTTAATAAAGAAATGAAGCCTCCGTCATGATCTGCATCTGCATGTGCGTATCTGTCCTTCTGCCCCCACAACTTCTGATCCTGTCAATCAAGTTGGTGGATCCAGAGCAGCAGTGGATGGCCCTGAAGGCACTGTGTTGCTAAAAAGTGGGCCAGGGGTAGAGGAGAGCCAGGCTGGGATTGTCCGTCCTCCTCATCCTATGCTAGATGCCTTTTGAGACAGAAGCACAGGAGCAAGAGGGAGTTTAGTTCCAAGTGCAGCAGCCAGGTGTGTTCAGTCTGGCTTATGCAAACTTGGGCATTACCAGACACCAGAGAAGCCAACTGCAAGAACCAAATCCACAGCAGTTTGTTAATATGTGTCTCTGCCCAGGATAAGCTGAATGCCTGCAGAGCTCCTTGCCTTGGAAGAAATTATTTAAAGTGAAATGCAATTAGTAACAGCTGTGAGGATGATAAGTGAATGAGAAAACCACACAGCTCATCTGTCCTCACTGTCTGTGGGGCTTTGCCAGTAGGTGGACCAGGTCTCCACACTCCTTTGTGGTAGCTATGTCTGGTCAAAAGCTAACCTGGTTGGGCCCTATCATCTTCTAAGACAATAAATAACACCTTTGTGAAGTAGCTTCTTGAAAATAATGCTACCCTCTGTCTCAGTCCCACTGGTGTTTGCCATGGTGGGAGTGATGCTGGTGTGAAAATGGTGTTTTGGAGGGAGAGGGAAGCCTGGGAAGATTTCAATGCTCTGACCCAAAGCAGAAATGTGTTTTCGTGCTGTCCCTTGGCAAATGATCTGTTTCCTTCTTGCCCTTTGCAGTTGTTTCCTTTCCTCTGGATTTCAGGCTCATACTCACTGAGTATGGTATTTGTCAAGGGAACAGCAAGAAGCCCTGTCTGTGAGAAAGTCCATGTCGTTTGTTTTATCCACATCCAGGAATTGAGCCGAGATAAACAATTCAGAAGGCAAAACAGTGAAAACTGGAATGTGAGAGGTGTCTTTGTGTATGGCTCTGTACTAGACCTGGCTGCAGTATCAGCTGGGGCTAATTTATCTGCCCGATGGGCAGCTGTCGCTGTTACCCACAAACACAACTGGATTTGTGAAGGCAGGGTTTCATCCCAGCAGCCAGCAGCACTCCAGTACCTGCTTTTCCTGGTCACATGTTCTTCTCTAAGGAGCTAGGAGGAGGAGTAGTTTCCCTGGTGGATTTTTTGCATTTCTACTTGAACTGGGCAATTCCAGCTTTCTGAGCATGGTCAAATCTGCCTTCCCTGCTGGGACTGTGATTCTTTCAGGGAGGATCGTTTGCTGACAGAGCAAGAGGAAGGCCAAGGTAGAATGTAAAGATGCTTTGTAAAGCATTTCTGTTCCAGAAGGAGGGCTGAGCTGGGGGGTGTACTGAATTTCCAGGCATAAATATTCCTGTTTTCTTTCACTGAATCAGGGTGAAATATGTAAATATGTTCCTGTGACTGCTTAGCAGGCCCCTTCTGTTAGAGAGATGCAAAGCCATTGCCATTGCAAATGCTCCCACTATCGCTTCCACCTGTCTTCATCCCAGCTGTCCCTTGGGGAGGTGCTGCTTGAATCAGTGCCCATTTGAGGGTGTCCTTTAGGAACAGACATTGAACACAGTGGGCTTGGCTTTCCAACTCGTCCTCGCTGTTTCCATCTGCCAAAAGGGGCAGGTTTTCCAGCGTTAGTCCCCCACGTCTTCCCATGGGAGGGAGCTGTGTTACACATGTGCACCAGTGCACCAACGTGGTGCCTCGTGTGCCTCATATGCTGTGGGATTTGGAGCCTAACCATGGTGCATGGTCCTGGTGTGGACTCGTGAGAGAAGGAAAAATCCTTGCTGGTGGTCTTGACATATTGTGTAGATTATTCTTGGTTGCTGAGCTGATGTCATGGCAGTCATGCCCCACTCCCTCCCTGTCCTGGTACACATCCTCATGCTCTGTTGTACAGGTCTTGGATTTTGTTTGGAACCCAGCTGAGCCATGACGGAGAGTTAACCCAACCAAGTCTTCACTTTTCTGGAAGGATGAGTTTTCTGCCAATTTATCAGATTGCAAATGTAGTATTATTATTTCCACAAACTACCTTCAGCAGACTGAGTCTGACTGAAACATCTTTGCCTACTGTCAGAAGTCACTGCCAGCAAGATGGGAGGTGTTTCTCATTCACAGAGTGGCCAAGCGTGACCTCATTAAACGGCAAGTTGACACCTAATTACCAGAACACGTGATGTCGTGGCTATCCTAGGCAAAGGCTTAAGAGATAGGGGTTAGTGCTCAGTTATTGGAGCTTTGCTGCAGCCCAGCATTTGACAGCTTTTTGTAACTGCATTATTGATTGATTTCTGCTCAGTGTTTTTCTCCACATGTCATTAACCGACATACCAGTGGGAAGATAAAGTCTCCTGCTACATCAGCTTATGGTAGAAATAAATTGTTTAATCATGTACCTTTCTTAGGGACTGAAATACTGGGAAACATCAGGTCACTTATAAGCCTTAAACTATTCTTTGACATTGCAGCTTTTATTCTGAAGAAAGCTGCACTGTGCCTCTTGGCTGGTAAGGGAACAAGTTCACTGCCTGGTGCTCTCTGTAGTCAAAGATCCCATTAATTCTGCCGGCTGTGAGGAACGATTTCTTGGTATTTCATTCTGGACTGTAATTGAGAGTGACACAAAGCACTGGTGGGAATTGGGCTGTGTTGAAATCCCTGCTTTTTCTTACAATTTTCTGCAGATAAACCAGCTCAGGTAGGATGAGGGGATTTCTAATACTCTGCTCTTGAAATTAATAACATTTTCAACACCTTACTGACTGGAGAATATTTTAGAGAGGAGTTTTTGTGCCTCCTTGCAGCTTGTCCTTGTAACTAGGCGATGCAGGATGCCTACAAGTGACACACAGTGCATTGCAGTCACTTGCATGACAACATCTATGGGAGAGTCCTGTAGTCCTATAATGTCATGGAAATTCATGAAGCTTCACCCAGTATTTTTGATTGAAACTACAGCAAGATTCCCCCATAAGATACTACTTTTCAGACTTCAGCCAGAGCAATCTGTTCTTAGCTCTTCTGACTAGCTGTAGAAGACACAGTCCAAGCTAATGAATTTCTATTGGCTTGGTGAGCAGATTGTCTGAAACCTTTCCATGTTTTCTTCTTGCTGTTTTCTAACTAGAAAAGGGTGGGTAGCTGACGTCCATCTCTCAGCAGTGCTTGCTGGGATGAGGAGGGAAAGAGCAATGGTTGGCCATTGTTGGGTACCTCTTCCTTTGGCCATAGTGAACGGGACTGCTTCCATGGTTTGTGCCATACTTGTTAGAAATCCAGGTTGTTATAGACGGTCCATTATAGAGAGCATTTGGGGCAGAAGATCTGCGTTTCTGGCGGTGTTCAGGGAATATTGCCATTCCTGGGACTGGATGCTGGGTCAAAAATAGAGATACTATTTGGAGGCTGGCCCACCAATCCATCACTGAATTTAAAGAGCACTCCAGAACTGGGAGAAAAAAGTGAGACTATGGCAAAATGGTGCCTTCTGGCACAACAGGTCATCTCCCTGTGGGAATTCTGAGTCATTTTGTTGTTGATTTTAGTAACTAAAATAAGTTTATTCTCTGCTTTTTTTCCTTGCCAGACCCCACAGACCCTGTCACCCTCAGCTTGCAGGGAGTGAGACAGATTCCATTAATTCTTGTGTATTATTGAGGGATTTGGGTTGATTCTTGGTCTAGGGGGACTGGGAGGAATTTGGCATGGAGCCCTCTGAGGTAACTATCTTGTCTAGTAAAACTCGGGCTGTGGGAGTTGGTGTGAGGAAATAATAACATCCACTTTGGTTTCTGCAGCCTCTGTCCTGGGGGCTGGTTGAGTGTTGCAGGAGGCCACAAGAATCCTGCTTGTGACCACAGCCAGATTAATGGCCACATTGGCAGCTTTTCAGAAGTGAGGAATTTGTCCACTTTCACAATAATGGCTAGAAATTCCACATGAATTAATTAGTTTTATTATGGGACTTGTCCTTCCTGCTCCTCCAGGGCTGTCTGAAACACTGAACTCATTACATGAAGAAATGAAAATAGTACTAAAAATAAGAACTGCTATCCCAAGCCTTTGTGAGGAAACTCACAGAGTATACCGACATCCTCCACCAGACATGCTTCCCAAGCTGTGGCTTTTGGCTAGATGAGATCTAAACTCAAGTTTTAGATCAATTGCAGCCACTTAAGCACCGCAGCCTGCCCCATGAGGGAGTCCTCTCTCAGCTTGTTGTTCCCTGCTCATCTCAAGCTGTTCATCTAGGCTTCTTAATTACTCTCACAGTTTCAGTTTGATGCAGTGTTCAGATCTGACCCCTGGATGTTGCACACTGGAGGCTGCAGACCTTTAGTCTCCTCTACCCATTAGAATGGGTTTCTTACCTTGCAGGGACATTTGCTTTTATGGTAGTGAAGTGCTTGGAAATACCCTTGGGAAAAAGTGCTCTGCACTTGAATTTTGGTCAAGGGTATGCCATAAAAATGACAGCACAGGACTTTGGAAAGGTTTGATTGAGTGTACTCAGAGTAATGTTAGATTGAGTAAATATTTTGGGAGCCCAGAGCTGATAACTTTCCCTTGCTTACGTTTGTGGGGAGTCAGCCTGCAGAAACTTACCAGGTCTCAGATGGCTTTTAAACAAAGGTTGTCCATGGACTCAGTGGGCTTTTATTTTAATCCCCTTTTAGAAGTGCTGATGTTGTCTTGAGGTTTGCCTGCTGATAAGGGGCAGGTGTGCAAAATGCACACTGCTTGCTGGTAGTTCCAGTGTTTGCTTTATGCGTATTGATTCAGATACTTGTGTTTGGACAGGGATTCTCTTTTTGAGTCTAACCCCTCCTTTCTGCTCAGCTCCACCTTTGTGAACCGGGCTTGACTTTTCCCCCACCCCTTTTGGGTTAAGTGAGTTCAACCTGAGAAAGCTGACCAGTGAGGAGGTAAAGTTCCTGCAGGTCCCACCACACAGAGTGGCTTGGTTGGTGCTCAGCTCTGTTGAGAATTGTGACCCTCATCTTGCAGGCACTAAGGCCAGCTCAGCTGACAAAGGGCCGAAACACAGAGTTTTCAGCATTAACAAAATGTGCCCTGTAAAAAGAGTAAGAAATGAAAATGCAGACATAGATTCTTCTAATCTCAGATGGCTGGAAAGCTTTGGTCTTTCTAGTAATGTTTGTTATGGATTTCAGTTGCTGCTGTCCTCCATTTTTCTGTTTATTCTTTTTATCAGGCTGGTTTCAAGGATTTGTTATGTTAACTCCTGGCCATTAAGTTGGTCCTGCACATATTGAAACTGACCTTTGCAAATTCAGAGCATGCTGAAAATGCTCGGGCAGTGGAGATATGACTGGGCAGTAGACCAACCTGGCCAAAGGTCCATGACACCCGTAATCCTGTCTTAGGTGGTAGCCAGCAGTGCACAAATTGGGAATTTTGAAAAGAGTGTGGAATGAGCCTTGTGAGGTGGGAACAGTGCTATGGAAACCCATAATGCTGCCGATACCGCTCAGCCCATGATTGAAGGGATTTCCAAAGCACAGCCTGGTCTGCCGGCTGCTGCTTCTGTGTTGGGAGACCTGAATTCCAGCAGTGGGGCTTCAAGTGCTGGGGGAAGCAAGCAAATCATTGCCTGTGTACATCACTGCTGTGTCTTGAGGCTTTGGGATAGGAAGAACTCCATGCACAAGACCAATTTGGGGTTGCTCCTACAAAACCAGTCGGCTACCTGTTCTGATTTCCTGACACCTTGTATGTCCTGGAGCAAGAGCCATGGTGAGAAGGGAGGTCCCATCACTTGGGTTGTGCCCAGTGGAAGCACAGCCCTGCCCAGATGTGGTTTTATCTTGAGTTACAAGCTAGGAGAGCTCAGCCTCCATGTTGTTGTTGTTGGAAGTATTGTGTCCCCTGGAGCTGATATGCCCTAGCAGAACTAAACCGTTTCAGCTGACCTCAAAAACTGCTTGAGACTGAAATACAGTGGCCCCCATAAACATTTAACTGAGTCTGTGGTTTTTTGTAGTTGTTTTTTTTTTTTTCCCCAGTTCTTCTCTTTTGCTTTTCCCTGCCTATGTGGGGATAGTCAACTGAATGCACATTCCTTCCATGGCATCCGGTGATGACATGGCATTTTTGGCAGTTAAATTATGCATCTTGTTTATCTCCTGTCATCATCAGCCATGTTAAAGACTGACATCAAGCTTAGTGTTGAGTGTGTGAATGCTCCTGTGGGAACATTTACACCCCACTATGGGCTGCCCACTGCCATACAAACCACATTCTGAGAATCTTTGTACAGGCTGCGTTAAGCTATTGCAACTCTTCTGTTGAAGCAGTGGACTCTCACTGAATTTATAAAACCTTTTAAATGGGGGATGTTACCAAAATTTTGCCCAAGAAAGAGCTGTGGATGGGTGGGACTTCAGGCTATGTGGCAGAAAGAGCCTGCAATGCAAGACTGCAGTTAGTGCAGTCACAGAGCAACAAAGGTAACCTCTGTGAGCAGGGGCAGACTGGCTGAGCTTTGGAAATCCCTGAAGTCGCAGTCTGAGCGGTGTCCGCGGCATGTCTGCCGCCAGTACCTGGGGCTTATTTGTGCAAAGTGTGCAACCTGCCTTGTACTGGAGTAGCCCTCAGCTGGGCTGCTCTCCTTTCTCCAGCTGTGGAAGCATGCATGGTGCCTGGAGGGCATGTAGTCAAAGCCTGGCAGGGATTAGGAGATTGCAGATCAGATACTGCGCCCGCGGTGGAGCTGGGGAGCTCCGACGCCATCGGGTAGGGACACCCACCACTGCATCTAAAAGTGGAGCAAATGGGACTTCCCCATCCTGATGGTGGTGAATAGCTGTATTTCAGAGCCAGAGAAGTGGCGTCGGTTCCCCTATGCCCTGAGCCCTGCCGGTGCAGGCCAGTTCTGCCATCCTGTCCTGGCTGCCGTGTCGTGGATAGAGTGGGACTCTGCTATTTTCAGCTGGGTTGCAGGTTTGCCCTTTTCCCAGATAGAGACATGCATCTGTTTTAAGGTAGCCAAGGCACAGAGTGAGCGAGGCTGAATCTCCCCAGTTTCCCCCCAGAGTCTCCCCCCAGTTTCCCAAGGAGCCGAAGCAGGGACCGCAGGAGTGGGTTTAGACACCGAATTTTGAGCAAACATGTGTTACAATGCTGTCTGGAGGTACTTTTGTCCGGGGGCTTTCCTGTGGAGAGATGTACTCGGGAAGAAGAAATAGTAAGTGACTAAATGTCACGGTTACACTCCTGCCATCTGAAAAGAACTCCCTATTTTCTTTTGGCTGCGAAAATTAACTTCCCTTTCTCTTCCCCGAGCGGGCGAGCTGGCTCCCGGTGGCCGTGCCCCCGTGGCGGATGCACAGGACGGTCCAGGTCAGGCTGAAAGGAAAACTCTCCAACTGGGGGCTTTTCACTGTTGTGCTCCTTTTTAAAGAAAATGCGCAGGGCTTTTCCTGGCCCTTGTGAAGGCCAAGATGCAGGTTTGTAGCTGGAATAGGGTAAGCCTGGCCTCATTTGGGAGCTCCGCTGGGTTTTGAGCTGCTCGCTTCCCTTCTTCATTCCTGCTGAGCTGTGTGGGGTGGGGGCTGGCATCCGGCTTTTTGTTATTCATGTAATTAATCCCATCCCTCCCCCCCGACTGTGGTTCTGCTGCCCCCAGGCACAGACTGGCTGTTTGGCCTCTGCTGCACTGTAAAAGCTCCACCTGGAAGTCTGGGAAACTGAGGCACGTTCTCTGGGTGTGTTGTTCTTGGGCATGCTTATCTTTTGGTCCTGGAAGATTCAGTAATGGTACTGTGTCTTAGGAGAGTTTCTTAGACTGAATAGCTTGCTATTTCCTCCACTGATGAACACTAAAAAAAAATAATGATGCTACGTGTTGCCTAGTTTAAAGATGCCAGGGTGGGGAAAATACTAAAAAGGCTCCAGTGCAAAAT
This sequence comes from Chiroxiphia lanceolata, assembly GCF_009829145.1. NCBI lineage: Eukaryota > Metazoa > Chordata > Aves > Passeriformes > Pipridae > Chiroxiphia > Chiroxiphia lanceolata. The sequence goes on along the minus strand of NC_045643.1, from coordinate 24,738,054 downwards.
TCCCTGGGATTTTTTGATTTTTTAAAAATACTCTTTGCAATAGAAGAAGTCTGGGTTTTTTTAGGATGAGAGCCTGATGGGTAAGGAATGATCCAGCAGCTGCTGCACCTGGGAGAAGTCAAGAGCTTGGTCTTAACTTGCAAAGGCTTTTGTGGGCCCTCTGGTATCTCCTTAGTGCTGAGAAGAAAATATGCATTGCTATACCCGTACTGATCATGTGCATTCAGACTGGCATGTTCATCCCAGTCCCTCTTGCCTTCTTCCTTTGCTGCTGTTTTTTCCCTAGAGCCCTGTACATTTTTCCCATTACCTTTTTTTTTTTTTTTCGGGTCAACAAGTTTATTTTCCTGATATAAAGTTCTGCATTCTCTTTCTTCTTCTTATACTCTTTTGCTGCATTTCTGCCAGCCTCATCTTCTCTCCCCTTGCCTGCTCTCATATTTACTTTGCATATTTTTAGCAGGGTGCTAGAAGGATCATTTTGACCTGTCTGGCTCAGTGAAGACCTGCTGAAACTTGCCATTGATCCAGAGAGAGGAGCTGTCAGGGGATATCCTGCTGGAGTGGGAGGGTTAGGGCAGAGCTCTGCATGAGCATGTCTGGGAGCTGTGGAGGTGACACACTCTGGGTTTGGAGTACGATGGAGTGCACATGTTGGTTCCTGCTTGGGACTGATAATTTTGGTTTGGCTGCCAAACCACTAAAAAAAAAAAAAAAGCCAAATCTAAGGTTTTATTCTGGTAACTTTGAAATACTGGCATTTCTCCATGGGAACACAAAGGAACCTCAGAACAATCTTGCAAAGATATTTAGGGAGACCAGCAGCTAAAAAAGTTCACCACTTGAGCACCTTTGAAGAAAGCAGAGGGAATGAACATCCACACTCTCAAGAGCAGTGCGAAAGAACATGTCACCAGTTTACCCACTGACCCAGGATGTGTGAAAAGTCACCCCAAACTTTTCCTTTGCCTGACAGATGAACATAAGCTGTCTGGGCTCCTGCACTGTAACTCTTGGGTTTTGCCAAATGCTGACATTTCAGTGGGTGTACGCATCTGGTGGTGTTTGGGGGAGAGCCTGGAGGAGCACAGTGATCCCGCTGGGCTTGATGAACCTCCCGAGCAGCAACTGCAGGAGCTGAGCAGGATCTCGGGCTCAGTGGGTGTGGAAGACTTTAGTCCCAAATGGCCAGGCTCTTGGTGGCTTTCAGTTTTTGCTGAAATTGGACCATAAACATACCTCCTTGGTGGAGCTGCTGGCATGCAGGCTCCCCTCCACCCAACTGGCCCCAGTACTGACCGCAATCTTCTATTTCTTTTCCCTCTAAAAGAACCAAAAAGAAGCCTTGGGTTTGACCATAAGCCAACCTTTCTGACTTGGTTGCTGTTACTGCTGTGATTAAACCCAAACAAAACCAAAACCTGGAATGTTTTCTATATGTCCAGTTTTAGTTCCTTTTTTTCCAGGTCATCAGCCAAACCAAATGGCCCCAAACAGACCCCAGGTGTTTGCACTGTCCTGCTTTTTATGAAAATGCACAGTTGCTTTATAAAAACATGCAAGAATTTGGAGTTTTCCTACTTTCCTACTTGCTCTCTTTCTCAAGGGCATTTGCAGAGAGATTGCCTTCTCTGTTGCAGCTGTACTGAGGTGTTTTCGTCCTGGCACTCTCCCTCCAAGGTGGGGCAAAGAGAGGCCATCAAGAAAGAAGCTGTGGAGAGAGCAGTGTGACTGTGAACCCAAGTGGACTTTGGAGCAAAGCTCTGTAATGAAGTTTTCCAGGGGTGTTGTTGGCCTTCTGGATGGGTTAAATGTCTGCATCTGTAGCCACCCCCTTTCTTCCCTCCTGCAAGCTGATCAGGGCTTTCCTGCGAGCCCATCCCAAACCTGGGGCTGGTGGCTTGCTGTCACGTAGCATGATGCAAATCCAGTGCCTGAACTGCACTTGGACCAGCGCCCATCCAGTTTCCAGTGGATGTAGGGCCAAGTCCACAGGAAAGTTTTCCCAGATTTTGGTGAATTGAGTGACCATCATGGCACACAGGCTGAGACATATGTGGACTTTTACCTCTTTTTCTCTGGTTACCTGGCGTGCTGTCTTTCTCCTCAGCATGCAAATTCTTCTCTGCTTTGCATGTCTCTTAATTCAGACCGGTGCAAATTGCTCTCCTCCTCTGCTGATATCCGTTTTCTGACTTAGCATTTCTGCTGCCATTGAGTTCTGGCCTTCATCCTTTGGGGGCTGGCACCCACTGAACCCAGCTGAGAATGTGGCCCTTTGTGCTGGAGCTGCTTGCAGAAGCTGGGGAGCTTTGCCTTCCCTGCTGCGAGCCTTTTTGGCTGGAGAACGCTTGCCCTTTCCTGGTGGGGAGGGATTTAGGGGTGAGGGGGAGGTGAGAGCACTCCTTGTGCTGGAAGAAAAATGATGAATGACTCTCTTGTGCTTCTGAACAAAACCAGGAAATGGGGGGGGGGGGAGCAAAAAAAGAGGAAATGAGAAACAGTAAAGAGGCCTCCCCCGCCTTCATATAAGCAATCACTCCACAGCATCTGGAGCCCAGTAAAAGGGCTGTTCCCAGGAGACCTCACACTTGCCAGCCACACAAATCTCCTTTATTGCAGGCTCCTGGGGCTTGCACCCCCACATACCTCCTTGTGCCGGCCCTGCACCCAAAACCAGCCTAGCAGGGTCAAAGTGAAGCTCGGTTTCCATGGCCATCGACACCAGGGGTGTGCATGTGGCTTGGCTGGCAGATCATAGTCTGGATCCATCCCGAGGATACGGCTGTGATGCTGTCAAAGCAACTGGAGCACCTGCACGCTGTTTGTGCTGGCATGCTGCCTGGCAGCAGCAGGGCACAGACAATGCCATACTCTTATCTGGTGTGAAATCTGCTGGAGTGGAGTCACCTCTCCTGCCCTCTCCTCCAAAATTGTTTTGGATGCAGTAGATGTAGCAGGGATGAGCATGGAGTGTGTCACTGGTCATCACGGTTTGCGTCTGATTTTAACCACCCTCCTTTGCTGGTTGTTAAAAAATGTATCTGCTAGGGACCTTAATAGGTTAAGCTCTTTCTTAGCATAACCTTGCTGCTGTTACTTGTTTAATCATTGTCGAGGGGCTTGTTGGCAGTGGGAAAGCTTTTCCTGAGCACAACTTTAAAATCATAATGCAGGTTTCAGAAACACAGACCCTGTGAAGGAAGTAGTTCTCACCCATTTACAGCTGAAGGTGATCACAGTTGATCACTGAGCATCTTCATCATCCCACCTAAAACACTGGCTACTAATTTCGTTGTAGTTCTTATTCCTCTGTTGTCTTCATCAAGTCCCACCTGAATTAATATGTTAGGTGAGAGTGGGTTTGCCTGTTTGTTTCTCCTTCCCGAGTTGAGAGGAGCTCTTTTTCCCCTGGATGTAAGTCCGTGTGGCTTTTCCAGCTGTTGTCCTCCAGTCTGGAGATGGTGAGTGTTTCTGATGTGGCATTTAGATCTTTCCTGGGAATTTTCAGTGTTCAGGGCTCTGTAGGAGAATTCTTAGTCACAGAAGTAACGCAGGTACTATGGAGCTTCTGTGCTGATGGATGTTTTTGCTTCTTATATTCAGAGATTCTGTTTTCATCCAGGCTTTAGCTCAGTGCTTGCTCACCTGCTTGTGACCCTGTTTTCATTCACACAAATCTGGAGGATCGAGTGCATTATCTGAAAAATACATTTGCTCTCCAGTGTGGGCATGGGAAGAGAAAGTGTTCTCTTGTAAAAAGGTAATTCATCACTTTGGATATTTGCAAGTGTTTTTGAAATCCCCTCTTAACCTCTTGTCAGCAGAAGGGAATCCTTATCCTTTTTCACAACTGCAAAATGCAAAGTAGTATCTTCAGGTTTTCCCTAAATAGTCAATGGTGGTGATGGTGGTGATGCTGGGGATTTGGGGCAGTCTCCATGTAAGTTGACCGGACAAGAGAGGAAAAGCAATATTGCTCTTGAGTTTAGAGCAGCTCCTGGGATTGCTCAGCATTTAGAGGAGTTTGCAGAGAAGGACAGTATTGTAAAAACCCTCAGTTCTTCTGCTTGCAACCCACAGGGCAGTACCTTCCTGTCCTTACTCTACCTTTTCCCTTGTGTCCGGTGTTCTGCGTGCTTGAGGAGGCATGTGGGAAGCCAGGCAGGGCCTCCACTCTTTGTACTGCCTGTGTGAACCCTGGGGTTAGCCTTTGAGTGACCCCTGAATTGCACAAATTTGGAGGCACTGGTCAGAAAAGGCATAATAAGCCCTGTCTGCAAGGTCCAAGCTGTGCTGCTGTAGGCTTCTTAGCTGGAGAGCAATGTTGTGCATGGCAGGTAGCAAGAACAGACTTTGTGTTTGGGACACTAAATGGTCAGGGATGGGCTGGGAGCTGGTTATTTTTTGTTCAGCAGTTATGTTAAAATACGTACCGGAGATGTAGTTCTTTCTCTTTGTGCCAGCAGTGCCCACAGGAGACTGGTGGTGAGTGACCAGTCCCTAAAGCAGGGCAGCTTATGATTCACCCCATGCCTCCTTTTGTTTTTACACCAGTGATGCTTTTAAAGCAGGGTCCTTGATGGCCAGAGACCGGGGTGTGCTGAGTCAGCACCTGTTGCTGCTGCTGTATCGGACCCTGGGCAGGGGTACGAAGTTTTGGGGATGCCTTAGGGCATGACAGTCTCCTCCTCTGGCTGCCCCTGTGTGAGGCACACCTTGTGCTCTCATTAGCACAAACCCCATAGCATTTGAGCCTGGTGAATTTAGTTTCTCTGGAAGTCACTTGATCAAAAACCCTGCGTTGGTTGACTGGGTGACTGCTACATTTTGGTCCTGAGCCCTTCAAGTGAGGTTGGGTCCACTCAAAGGGAGAGAAATCTTTGGACTCTGCTTCCATGGGAAAAACTCCTGAGGGAAGTCTGACTCCTCTGTGGTTTCCATAACACCATGCTGAGGTGTCTGCGTGTTCTGATGTCTTACTAATTTGCCAGTGATGATTTTTTTTGAGTTATTTTTAACAGGCACATTGTGCAACTAATGGGCTTTTTATTGGTGGTAAACAAGCCGAGCTAGGCAGGAATGCTGCCGAGCCTGGAGTGGCAGGCTTGCCTCTGGGTGCTAGAGAAATAACTTGCTCACTTTTTTCCTTTAGAAAAAAAAAAAGAGAGAGAGAGAGAAAACCTGTGGCTCTCCTGCAGCCTGATGCTCCTACCAGCCTCCCCCATGGAAGCAGTGGCAGAGCAGCTGAGCTGCATACTCTGTACCTCATGGCCTGATTTTTGGGTCTAAAACTGCTCTCTGCTCTGGTTTAAGGGATTGTAACCTTTGGTGGGAAGGCAGTGGCTTTGCCCACCCACCTCAAGAGCTGGGTTGTGCAGGGCCAAGTCCTGCCTTGGCCCAGAGAGTTGCTTCCTGCCAGGCTGTGGCTGGGATGCTTGGGGCTGAATGCATGGAGCTGGTGGGTCTTTGTGTAGGGGCTGTGGAAAACCTCCTGTCTCTTATCATGCTTCTTGTTTGATAAGCCGAGATCTGTCTGCACACACACAGAATTTCAAAACACTCCTAGAACAGGAGTGAGATTGGATAGCAAACCCGTGCAGGTACTGCCACAGAGTGTGTGGCCATTGCCCGGAGCAGGCCTGGTGGTGCTCGGTGTGTGAGCCCCAGCCTGTCACTGCAGGGCTGTGCTTGGGCCCTGGGACTCACACTAAGCTCAGAGCTGCCTCTGTCCCTGCAGTGTGTGCCACCAATGTCCAGGATAACCTCAAGTGAAAAGTATCAGACTTCAGTGGCCAAGAAAAGAGTGCTGACCTATTTTGGACACTTATTTATATTCAAGTTGCTTCTCTCTGTCTCTGTGAAAAGGCTGTAGTGACTCCAATACTTTAAAAAAATTTTTCTCCTCCCATAGCTTTTGTTTTGAACAGGATATGATCTAGGACTAACATCTGTATTTTCCAGTAGTCAGAATAAATGTCTTATTATCTTTTCTTTTATTTTTCTTGCTGAAACAGCATTTTACAGAGCAGAGCCCAGCTCTGTAATACAGCTAAGCATTTTCTTGCATTGTATCTCAATTTGTACAGGTTCTCCTTTTATTAAAAGTCTTTGCTACAATTCATAGGTTTCAGACCAAAATGGAAAAAAGATTGAAAATATGTTACTGCTGTTTTTGATCATGAGCCACAACAAGAAGTCATCTAATTTAGGGTCAGAAAAATGATGAAAAACTGTTTGGTTTTTTGTTTTTCTTTGTTTATTTGTTTTTGTGGGTGTTTGTTTTTTTAAGTACTGAAAAGATCTTACTGGTGAAAATGCTTTTGGGTTTTTTTGTCTTGTTTTGACAGTTAGCTATTCTCTATATGCTGCAGTTCACAGTTAATTTCTGATGTTTTGTAAATTGAAACTGTAGTGTCTCTGACAAAATTGTACCACTGGAATAATCATAAAATTTGAACAGCTCGGTCAGTGCAGCCATGTGCACTAACCCTAGCTGGATACTTGTCATCCTGTAGATTTTAGGACTTGCAATTCTTACTGTCAACAGTAGGAATCTAAGATACTTAATGAGCAAGAAAAACAAAGGCAAGTGCTATGGATATTGTCATCCATATGAGTGATGGTTGTATTAGTCCTTTGTATTCCATAATTTTTCCTACTTTAGGAGGTTTTTTTGTGTGCATCTGTGGTTTTGTTCCTGTTTTTTTTTTTGTTTTGGTCTGTTTTTTGGTTGGCTTTTTTTTTTGTGTGTGTGTGGTTGGTTTTGGTTTTTTGTTCGTTTTATTTTGTTTGGGAGTTTTGTTTTATTTTTTGGTATCTTTAAGACTTGACAGAGCAAGGGTGAAAAAACTGGGAGTGGTTTGCTTTATTGAAATTGGAAACCCTTTGGCTTCACTAGCCAAGCTTGCAAATTCACTGAAGAGCGCCAGCCTTGTGCTTAACTGGCTGTGCCCTGTGTGAGTGCATCTACATGAAGATCATGTGTAACTCCCAGAAGGTCAGTGGGAGCCTTTCCCCATCATCCTTGCCTGCAGCTGGATTTGACCCAAAGTGTATCTGAGAAGGATTAGGGAACTTTCTTTGTTACACAGTCGTGGTATGTGGGTTTTGTGCTTTTGTATCTGTACTCCTGTCTTCAGAGTGTCTGATATGAAATTACAAGTTCACGTGCCCAGATAGACACACAGTACCCTCTGTGTGCACTGAAATGTCCCTGTGCAATGATGTGGCTGGATCTGGGACGATCTCATTGCACCATGGCAGAAAGGCTGTGCTCACCCCAAGGCTGATGGCTCTGTGGTTGACATCAAGTATAGCTGCTCCCTGAGCGCGGTCAGACTGTGACTTCCTGCTTGTGAGGGCAAGGAGAGCAGGAGCAGAGCACTCATGATACAGCAAGGGAAAAGAGAAACATCAGCTGAGGTCTGAGGTCTCTGATCCAAGACCTTGTGGTGATGCAAAACTGTCCTGAGAAGCTCAGCATCACCCTTAGTAGGAGTGGGATATGGCATGGCCAACTGAATGACTCCATGCTGTATGCTAGGGTTTGAAGTGTAAAATGCTCTTCAACTTTGAGTGGATCATGTCTGTTTAAAGTTGTTTGTGACCCCTGTGTGTTAAAAACATTTGTAAAGCTCATCTGAAAGGAAGTAGGTCTGAAGGTGAAACTAGTTCCTACTGCTGCTGGGATCAGAGGAATGTAGCAGCTGTGTGTCCCGAGTGGTGTGTGGCTTGGGTTTGGTTGTTCAGATCTGGATATGGAGAGACCAGACTTTGACCCCTGCAATGCAAAAGAAATATTTTTTAATATTTTTGTGATTGTATAAATGGTTTCAATGGACAGCCTTTCTTTGCTTTCAGAAGAGCTGTTCTAGGTGAGCAATCGCTCTAACAAAGAACATAACTTAAAGAAATGATGGCCTCCACAACAGATGCTTTTTTTGTCTCCTGAACACTCCCCACAGGCTGCTGCAGTGGAGCGATGCTGTTGGCGTTTCCTGATCAGATCTGTTGAGGTGTTTTCACATCGGCAAGGAAACCAGAATTTACCAAACTCATCTAGGATTTGCTGGATTAGAAATGATGAGAAGCTGCTGAGTCTGGATGCTCAGGGACTCTCAAGAATTAATGATGTGTATCTAGTCTGGATTAGTTTTATCTACAGAAGTTTTAATGGGAGACATTTATTGGGAATTGAAAAGTTTCTAGTTCAAAGTGAGCAGCATTCTCCCTGCAAATAAGAAGGCAAACTAGAAGGAGTGATGGTCTGTATTGAGTTGGCATGTTTAATATGATTTAGCTACTCTACTGTGAAAGTGAATTCAGATGAAGCTTCCCCTGTCTAAAAAGGCAGGTGAAGGATTTTGTTGTGTGATGAATTGATGCAGTAAAGCAGAAGCTGTAAAAGAGTCTGCCCTGAATACAGGGAATGTCTCTGGAGCTGGCAGTATTGGCAGAGCTGGGAATGGGGAACATTTTGGGCAGTGCATGAGACTCTCCACTTCAGTGCTCAGCCCTCAAATATCCCCTACATGATATATCAGGTCTGAAACCACAAATTTGCTTTTCTGGAAGCACATGAAGGTGATTATTCCATTTTCCTTGAGTCCGTCAAAATTCAGGCCTTTGTACTTTGACTTAGTTGTCTTCATGATTGCTGGTGGTCTTGTGCACACGTGGCTCCATGCCTTACACACCAGAATGTCAGCAGGGTGAATTTTTGATAAAGTTACTGGGAAAAACTTACGATATTCTGTATTGTCAGTTTCTTGGAGACATTTGGATCCAAATCTGAGGCTTGAGTGTTCTTTTTGCCCTGTGTGGCTTCCTCCATATTTGTCTCTAAGCAGAAAGACTGATTAAATTACAGTGCACCTCTGCTAATGTGCACATATGGCAGCTCTCTAAAGTTTCATATTAATTTTTATTTTTCATGTGGTGAATAATCACCCATCCAGAGGGTTGAGGAAAGAGCAATGTACAGTAATTGCTGGATATGCATTTCAAAATTCCCCGTGGAAGACTGTCTAATTAGATTTAATGAGCTGCCTGGTGAGCATGCGTGTGCATGTGTGCTTTCACCACCTCTCTTGAGCTAACAGGATCAGAAGTGTTAATGTGTGTCCGAGGTGAATTGGAGGAGTATGTGGGAGAGGTGTTTTTGCACTTGGAGAGCGCATGTTTGAAGCAGACTTTTTACCTGTGTTTCTCATGTCTGTGCTGTAATGAGGGACTTCCACTGTGAAGGTGAAGCATTTGATAATGCAGGTGATAAATTGGAAGTGGTTTTGCTGTGGTTTCAGCTGCTTAAGTAAGGAGGGTGGGAGCAGAATATCTTTGATAGCTGGAATCCCTTCCTCTGTAATGTATTCTGAAGAGCTGGTAGTGCAGGGGCTGTCAGAGCTGCAGCAGGTCACAAGATATGTGCCACCAAGCTACCAGGGGAAGTGTTTAACTTAACTGGAAACAAGCTGTCAGAGGGGCTGAGATTTCTGTGAATGAGGTGGATGACAGCCATCAGGTTTGCACATTGCTTTGTCTCTGATCTGCAACACCCCTGAGTTGACTGTGTATAATTTGGCTTTTTTGCAGGGGCATGGCCATGGGTCAGTGCTCTGTTTCCAAGAAGGATGAGTCTGGGTAGAAAGGCATGCTGAGAGGGTGGCCATTTTAATGAAGGGTTTCTCTGTGGGGTTTTTTTTATATTTTTTTTTTTTTTATTAATTGGCCTTTGTTTTCTGTCAAGAAAGTTGTCCTGAAGCGTGACTTAGTGAGCCAAACATGCCTGGACAAAGGGAGTATTAAGCCTGCACAGAGGGAGGGGAGAGGGTTACACCTCTAATTACTTTGTGTGCATGTAATTTTTTTTCCCCTCTGGTGACTGATGGGTCTTGAAAGGACTTGCTGGGGTTGGTTTGTGATTCACCAGGGCAGAGCGTGTTCTGGGCTGAGGCTGCGGGCTGTCTGGGCCCTGGATGCCAAGGGCAGGCGCTGCCCTTGTGCTAGTGTTGCTCATGCCTGAGTCAGCACTTGTGCAGAACAGCTGCTCCTCAGCTGAGGGTCAGGCTGTGGGGTCACTGCTCACGCCCCAGCCCAGCTGGACAGAAGGATGGAGAGGCTTGGTTCTGGCACGTGAGCACTGTCTTGAGTGGGGTGGTGTTGGAGCATGTAGAGCAGCATCTCCTGGTAGCAGTGTGGGTCCTCAGAGCCATCCTGAGCTGGTGTGAAGCATCAAGCAGCCAAAGTACTTCTGCTGACCAAGGGGCTGGAGAACGAGGCAGTACTGAACCTCTTTCACACATCCCTATCCCCAAATAGGGACACAAGTAGGGAAAAAGGGATCAGTGCTCTCCCACCCTCCCAATAGGCAGCAGCCAGCAAACTACCCCACCTGCCACTCTGTCTGGTCTTCCTGCCTGATCCTGGAGCCATGGTACATACCCAGGCTCTCCTGAAAAAATGGGACCTGGGTTTGCCTGAGTGGGGAGTTAGAGCTCATGATGTTCATGTGGGAAGCAAGAAGAAGGAAGAAGGGGAACTGGGGTGAAGGAGGAAAATGGGGAATAAACAGTTGTGGAGATGGTGCTCAGGGAAGAGGAGGAGAAGCTGAGGCTGCCTGGGAGAGAGGAGGAGGAAGAGGAATTTGTGGAGTGGGCTGCAGTCCTGGTCTCAAAGCTGATGGATTAGGAGGGCTTGGCAGGGAATTGGGGATCTGGTTTTAGGCAAAGTGTAAAATATGTGGAATTCAGGCAGGGAGCTCCAAAGCCAGTGGGCTTGGCTTCTAAAGTTCCCATGGGAGGAATGCATTTTAGTCTGATTTCTATAAAGGTTTTCCCTTTCCCACTAGTTTTTGGATCCATTGACCAACTCCTTGCTGGGGGGGTGGTGCAGTAGTCTGACCAATGATTTTCTTCTTGAAAGTTTGGTGAAAATCACTGGCCAGATAGAGGGATAAAGGCCCTGTTAGTGCCCATTTGAAGAGGAAGGGTTCAGCATGGGTTCGAGTAGCATCAGGGCATCTAAGTTGGTGCTAGGGGCCAAGATGCACTCATTGGTAACACTGCTCCTGAGATGGCTGGCTCTCTCTTTGGGAAACAATGCACTTTCTGCACCAAAATAATGGAATCATTTAGGTTGGAAAAGACCCTTGAGATCATAGAGCTCAACTTTAAACCCAGCACTGCCAAGTTCACCACTAAACTTAGGGATACCTAAGTGCCACATCTACATGTCTTTCAAATACCTCCATGAGTGGTGACTCTACCACTTTCCTGGGCAATCCTTTCCAGTGCTTGATAACCCTTTCCATGAAGAAATTCTTCCTAATATCCAGTCTAAACCTCCCCTGCTGCAGCCTGAGGGCACTTCCACTTGTTACGAGAAGGGCCAGAAGAGATTATTGCAGAGTTAGATTTTGCATATGGAAAAAGCCTAACCTTGCCATGGGAGGTGGGAGATGCAGGGGAGGGGGCCCTTCCTCATGCTGGGTGGTTCTAGGTTTGAATCCTATAGTTTGAGAGATGGGGTTTCCCTGCTTTTGGGCATGCCTCTCAGTAACTTAAGTAGATCTTACTACTGGGACTTTTTTCTTTCCCTGTTTTTCCAGCCTTCCCTTCTTCATTTCACCAATTTCTTTTTCCTCCTGCTTTAATAAATCTCAGTGGTTGAGAGAAAATATTTGTTATATCTTCCCCATCCCCCAAATGGATATTTTGTACAGTTTTTATTAATGAAAAATTGTCTCTAGCAAAGGGGAATGGGAATCTTTCTCATTTTGAGCAAATTCTTGTCCTGCCAGAGTGTGTAAATCTATCTTCAGTGTCACCTGCTTGGTTGGTTCCACCAGCTCTTCTCTGCTGATGGAAGATCAGTTACATCTTGCAACTCAGTTTCGTTTTGGTGTGTTTTATTTAAAAAAAACAAACAACCAAACAAAAAAACCCAAACCCCAAACACAAACCAACCAACCAACCAAAACCCCCCAACACAAACAAATAAAAATACCCCCCAAAAAACCTGAATGAAAACAAAAAAAACAACCAACCAAAAAAAAAAAAAACCAAAAAAACCAACAACAACAAAAAAACCCAAAACCAAAACAAACAAAAAAAAAACAACAACAAAAAAAACCCACAACAAAAACCCCCACAACCCAAAAACCCCAAACCCACCCAACTTTTTGTGAGTTATTCCATTAAATGGAGCTGAGGGACTGCAGCAAGCTACCTCTTTTGCAGGAATCCCCTTTGGCTTGAAAGAAATTATTCGATGAATTTTCAATTTGTCACGGTTTACTCCTGCCTCCTTCCTTTTGTCCACTAGCCCAACTAGGCTCCTGCTGAGTCTCTTCATTGGCTGACATGCTTTAGCAGGAGTTCTAATGTGTAGGTGCAGTCCTGATGCAGCAGCCCTTCATGCTCTGAGATGCTTGGGGCAAGTGGCTGCAGTGCAGAATGAGGGTCTAGAGTCTCTCCCAGTTTAAGATTACCCCTTCTAGGAGGAAAAGCCATCATTTTTCATCATGAATTCTTTTCTAAGAGCCTGCGGTTGCCTGGTGTCTCAACTTTCCTCCCTTCATCCGTGGGGGAAAGCCAAGTGGTTCACATTCCTTTCAGGAAGAAATCTTGGAAGAAGAGGACTGCGTGATCCTCTGCAGCCATAACCTGAATGTGGTTCCAGTGCAAAGGTATTGGGAAAAGTTCAGGAGCCTTCACTTCAGGAGTATCTGCTCAGGTGGGTGATGGGTAGTAGCTGAGCTCAGTGTTTTATTTTTCTCAAACAATTTCAGATGTGGGATGGAGGTGTTCACTGCTCATCCTGATATAGGGAGCTCTGCCATCTGCAACAGGAACCTGAGCTGCTGCTGGCAGCTGTTAAATTTCGAATAGAAGCCTGTGGTGGGTTGGTGCTGTCTGGATGCCAGGTGCCCACCAAAGCTGTTCTATCACTCCCCTCCTCAGCTGGACATGAGAGAGAAAATATAACTAAAGGCTCCTGGGTTGAGACAAGGGTGAGAAGAGATCTTGCACTGCTGCTGCTCTCCGGTCAGGGTGATCGATGCACGTGCATCCAGGTGGGATGGCAGAGAACACTCCTCCTGACCTCTTGTTCTCACTGCAGAGCCCAATGTTTGCAGAGTATCTGCAACAGGAATATGGGGATGGGGTTGTGCTGAAAAAATGGTGAGTGTGGCTCCTGATCTCTCACCTTCACTTGCATGTGTTGCCCCCCTCCACTCCCCATGGGAAAGTAGATCAGTCAGGTGGTCTTGTGCTGAAGGAGCTGTACAGTGGATGATGCCTGGGCAGCACCAGCACATTTGGTGATGCAAATGGCCATGGGATGTGGGTTTTCATTTTACGCCTCCCATTCAGAACACTCTTAGGATCAGTGGAAGGGATTACAGCTGATAAAGCTATCTGTTACTGTAAACAAAAGCATTTTCTTTCAACTCTCTAAAAGCTCCAGCAGAGAAAATGATAAAAATTCACTTGCTGTTCATGTTTCCAGGGTGTTCATTCCTCAGAGATGCACCAAGAGGGTGGAACAGGAAGACCTAAGGGAGGGTATACATCTCCTGGGACTGTGGTCAGGAGTATTAAGAACAGTTTACAATAATATAAAATAAAGCATAGTGAAGCCAACAAACCCTTCACTAAAAACCACTTTTGCTACTTTCCCTTGGTGCAGCACAGGCCTTGAACCTGACCCCCACCATCTTTCCCTGTGCTGATTTCTGTTACTAATTTCGCTTGCTGCAACAAGTGTTAAAATCCCAGCTGCTAAGCGGCAGGTCTGGGCTGTGTTTCAACACTTCCCCCCCCCTCCCCTTTCCCAGGAGCTGTTGACATGCCTGTGCTTGCAGCCTTTCTGCTATGTCCTCCATCCTGATCCAGCTTTTTCCTTTCCTCTCTCTCTCTCACTTTTGATGGGTTCAGGCTGGGGATGTGATGTGTGTGGTGGGAGCATGTCTACCCTGACAATATTCCTTGAAAACTGTCCCAACCTGAGTAGAGCAGAAAACTAGTGAGAATATTTGAATTGCTGCCTAGTTCGAAGGCTTCTCGGGTGATATTGCACAGGGGCAAATGCTAGACAGACACTGGAACTGGGAGGTCTCTTCCCTGCGGAAGGTGCTCCTGAATTCCTCGGCTGTGGTGAGGCCAGCCCAGCCAGCCCACAGGGTCCCCTGGACCCACTGTCTTTCATTTGGGTTCTAAAGGTGCTTTAATTCAAACTTTGTTCCTCCTGCTCGGAACAGCTCTCTCCCTGGGTTTCCACTAAGTGCGATGTGCTGGAGTCATGGGAACACCTTCAGGCCAGGATGGTGTTTGGAGTAAAACACCCCAGTCCTCCACGTGGGGCTGCCGTGGGTGCTGTCCCGTTGGCACTGTGCACGCAGGGGCCTCGTCCCGTGGCCGTGGCAGATGGGGGCAGGCGGTGAGCAAGCCTTGCCCGCAGGCTTTGCCAGGTGAGCAGCAACTGGCTTTCTGCTTCCCTGCAGGCTGCTCCCTAACATGTCTGTCCCTGCCTGTTTGTGCCACCGCCTGAGCCCCAGGGGTGGGGAGGGCGGACAGTATCCCTGGTGCTGCTCCAGGATCCGACTCCGAAGCTCTCGGCATCCCCTGCTTAGTGCAGGCGAGTGCATGCATGTGTTTTACGAGGCTCAGTTCACCGTGCCCGCTCTTTTGTCTCTCCCCACCCCTCAAAATTTCCAAATCTTACTTTTTTTTTTTTTAATCCCCATCATATGAATGCACATTTCATGCATCCAGGGCATCTGATTACAGTCAAAGTGCAGATTTTTCCCTTTAACACCTCTACAGTGTGCTATGCCATATTAACTCTGTTCGAGGTTATCTGGGCAATAAAGTGGAAACATGGTCCTGGATGTTTAGCTCTTGCACTCAGTAAAGACTTCTCTTTCTTGTTTTAAAGCAACGTACTGGCTGTCCCATTTTGAGGCTGGCTTTCTTCCAAATGAGCCTGTGTGTGGGCACGTGTGGATTATCTTTGTCTCTATGGCTACCCTGAAAACTTTTGAACCAGAAAATTCAATGGAGGGATTGAGCTCTAAGATACTGGTTTCCTACAGCTTCTATGGAAATAGTTACTGGGTGGTAGGATGGTACCTTGTTCATGTCTCCTGAGGGGCTGAAGCAGAAACTCAGTGTTGAACATCAGAGAACCAACAAAGAGCTCACACTCACAATCTGAGGAAAGAGATACATAAAAAAATCCCCCACAAAAATCAAGCTTTGTTAGTTCTATCACTCAAGTGTATTAATATTAATTAGGTCATTTTACTAATTACCTGTTCATCTGTATGTAAGGGGCAATTGATAGCTTGCTGATGGGTCCCAGCTGGAAACTACAGAGCATGAGAAACAGACCTTGAGAGTCACGTGTGTGCAAGAGGGGGTTGATTATTACCTCCAAGAGCTCTTGTTTGCTAGGGCTTTAAGTAATTTTGGCAATTCCTGAGGTTTCATGAGGGATGGAGAAGTGCTCTCTCTGATGAGGGTTAAACACATGCTTTTTGAAAGAATTAGCGCATGTAAGCTATTCACTGGTGTGTGCTTGCTAAGAGCTGCTGTCAACATTTTGAGAAGATAACAAATAACAGCAGTTACAAATATCATCATCATCATCATCCTTATTATATTTTGTCTCTTTTCAGGCACCTCCCCAGTTGGGGATTTTAAAGATGTTTCTAATTAGTCAGTGTTTCAGGCTCTGGGAGATGACTTGCTGAGACTCTGTTGCAGAGATGTCTGTATTCTGTCCCTCTCTGGAGATTATTTTGGGGTGAGCATCATCTCTGCTCCCCTCATGTAGGTCACACACTCTGTAGTGAGGGTAAGGAGATAAAGCAAGGGATTGGAAGGGGAACCTTGTGTTTCACATTTCCTGTGGGCTTTAGGTCTCCTAGAGGGGAGACATTCACTGGAGACTTAATGGCTTGTCTTGTACCAGCAGCTGGATGTGCCAAGTCCTTTTTCTTTGTCTGCCCTGTCCAGCTGCAGTGGCACACAGCTACTGTCTGGCACAAGCAGGTTTTCAAGTCTTACCATGTCTCTGGGTATTTCCATGCTAGGCTGGACTCTGGGGTTAGGTAAAGCTTGGGAAGGAAAGATTTGGTGGTAAGCAAATGTATAGTCTGTATAGTCTCTTGACAGTCTCTCTGAGTATGGGAGTCAGGTCCTATGGGTGATTTTTTTCAGCATGTTTTTAAACATAAGTGGTGACATTTCCCATGTTTCAGTAATTTCATTCCTGATATAATGATCTTCGGAGCCATTCAAACTATTTTTTACTCATTTAGTGAAAATTGGCAGAGATTGGCTTTTAATTTTTGTACTTAAAATACTATGAATTTGATGTCAGAGAACTGAATGGAAAGTATTCATCTGTGTCAGTCCCCTGGACAGACCTCCTTGGTTCTGGTCCCTGCAGAACCCACCAGCTCATTGTCATTTTGGGCAGAAGAGATGCCAAAACTGGCCTCATCCTCCCCCAGCCTAAGAGTGTTTTGGCAGAAATTTGGCCATTTTAAGGCAATTGTCTTTTTCTGGCTTGTCAAGTCTTTTCTTTCCTATTATTTGCTTTCTCCTGAAAGCTGCTGCTGTTTACACCCCTGCTGATAGCAGGTTGTCTGTCAGACTTTCCTAATTCCTTCCTCAGCTCCCTGAACCCAATTCCCCTTTTCCAAGTGTTTCTTGTTCATGCAGCACAACACAGCCCTCAAGTTCAGATTAAGCTGCCAGAGAAAATGCTGTAGTTCCCAGATGTTCATCAGGTGGGAATTATGATTGTGGAATGGGTCTGAACTAGTGCTCCTTTGGCATCAGAGCAGAAGGAAGGACAGGGTCACAAGCATATATTGCTTTCAGAGAAGAGACACTGAAGGCTTGGTCTGAGATGTGGAAACATGAAGGGGAAACGAAGAGGAGAGGGAAAAGTGTCCTTCCCTGAAACAAGAGCTGCTGTTGCTCAAAGCAAGGAGTGAAATAACATTAAATGTAATTGATGATGTGGCAAAAGTGGTGGAGACAAGGCATGGAGGTAGCTGCCTCTGGACATCTGCACATGAACAAACAGCTGTCTCAGGAAGAAATTCATTTGCCCTGGGAAGAAATTACTCTGGATGGGAACTGGTTAGGGCACGTTTACTTCAGCACAAGGCTTCATCATGAAGGATTTTTCCCTCCCCTTAGGCCATCTGGGGATTTCCTGGCTGATCCTATTCATGCTGCTTTCTCTGGGTGCTTGAGAGATCTCTAATAGGTGCTTGTGAGCAGCTGTGATGGAAAAGCATAAAGCTGGCCTAGCTCATTAAGGGAAAATGGGTTCAGAGCAACTAAGGTGATCTGGGGGCATTAATTGGTGGAAGATAAGGACTGAGTTTTTTCTTTTCATTGCAGCAGCCTTCTGAATGCATGATGGGATCTGGCGAGATAGGTAAATGGATGCTGTGTTCATGGAAGCAATGAAATAAGATTCTCACTGCTTTTGGCAAGGGTCCTTTGCCCTGCTGTGTTGCCTTAGCAAGGCATGTTCATCTTCCAGTCATTACTCATTCACTTGTTATTTCATTTTGTGGAAGAGATTATAACCAGCTGAGGAGATAGCGCAATGTGAGAGCCCAGGCTGCTGTCTTAAACCGCTGTATTGTCCCTTTGTCTTTGCTTTGTCCTCCTTCCAAACCCATGGCTATCCAGATCATACAATGGAGAGTAGGCAAGAGCATTCTTTAGGAGCAGACAGTTTGGATTTGTGTGAGTTGAGTTGCCTAACGCTGGAGTTATGTTGTTCATTGTGGAAAAATCAAGGGCTGGAGTCTGGAGCCTGGGACTTTATTCCCAGCTCTGCCACTGATGCTTGCACAATCTTGAGCAGATGACCTTTAGTTGCTCCAGCTGTCTGATGTATGTAAGCATTGTGATGGTGCAGTGTTGATTTCAGAGAACTTATAAACTGTGATGCATTTAAGGAGAGTGAAGGCTCAAGGCTGCAGGACTTCTTCATCAGGTAGCTGGTTACTGCAACCTTTGAATCAGCCAGGCCCCAGCAGGTGGATTGGAGGGAGATCAGCATCAAGATCTGAACCTGAGGACTCACAGTAGCTAATTCAGTCATGAAACAATGAGATTAGGGGTGCTCACACTTTCCCTTAGAACCTGACTGTTCTTTGATGAAAAAGTCTTTAGAAGACAAGACTATCTCTAAACGAGTCTGTTTAGCAAATTGTATGCTGGGACTGTTGTCCTGGAGGGACCTCAGATCAGCACATTCGTTTTAAGTGATAATAGCATTTGATCAAGTAGCTCAGGTGTAGAGTTAGATTTATCACTTCTAGGAGACAGTCTGACCTTTGCTCGCAGGGTCTTACAGTTCAGGACCAAACCTTGGTCCCCCTGAAGCTGTTCACCTAACTGGGAGAAACATTCTCCCCATGAATAATAGGTTATTACTGCCTGACTTTTCTCAAGGGCAAGTTGGAGACTAATGTTGCCTCTTATGTGCCTAGGCTCATGTGTGTTTTGGCACGTACACCTCTTTGATATGAAAAATCACTGGGTTGAGAAAATGCAAATCACTTCTGCAAAATTGCTGATTCTTGTTGTATGAGGAAAAAAAAAAACCCACCCAAATCTTTCCTGAAAGTCTCAAGTTTGAGGAGTGTACAACCTCTGCCATGCTTGGTAATCACAGTGCCTGGTGCCAAGCAAGACTAGAAGTTTTTCAGCAGGTAAGAAGGTGATGGTGAGGTGGATTGTGTTTGGTGCTGTGGGGAAACATCTGTGTTTCCCCCACCCTGCTGGGTGGTTTGTAGTGGGAGCAATGTCAGGGTGAGGAGCATCAAAGGCAGCTGTGTCTCCTGGGCTTCTGCATGGGGTCAGTTTTCCTTAATCTGCATAGGCTGAGTTAAAAATCAGGTCAGATGCACAGCTCAGGGTTGTCTTAGTTTGGGCAGCTGCAGTGCATGAGGGTTTTTTGTGAAGAGGCAATTTTTGAAGCAGGAAATTTTTGAAGCAAGGTAGGTGAGGTAATTACCACAATCCTTTTCTTGGATTTTGCTAAATGCCTCCAGCCTTTGCAGGGCTGAAAAGAGAAAGAAATCAGACTTTTCTCCCCACACCCTGCCTTGTCTTACTTTAACTTGTATGTTCAGAGATAATAGCATGCCAAAATAAAGGGGAATTATTTATTTGGTACTAAAAGCACAGTCAGTGTCAGAGCAAGGGACTTGCACCTAAATATCTATTCAGTGTGACTTATGTGGCTGTCCTTGCCATAGATACAAGGACTTTCTTCTATCTGCTGGCTTGATGCTAACAGTCATTCTGTCAAGGATGGGATTTTTATGATCCCTTTTTCATAGATGTGTACTGCTGGACAGAGTGATGAATTTACTTCCTCAAGGTCTCCTAAGGATGGAGAAGCAGGGTAGGAGGGCCTGAATCCAATTCTTTTGAATCCTCGTGCACAAACTTGGCCGTGAGACTGTTTATGGGACCTTCCTGGTGTCAGGATTGACTTTCCTGAAGTCGGCTTTATTGTACCAGCACAAATTACTTTAAGCAGATTATGGCCAGGGCCACATTAGCTTCTTTCAAGGACTTTACTGTGAAACAGAGTGTACAAGAATTGGAGTGAGATCAGGAACAAAAAAAGTACCGAAAACAAAGCTCTTTGGCCTCACAGATAGTAAGGTAATAGGCATTGAGACTTTCTTAGTCTACCAGAATCCATTTTTAGTCTTTGTTTAATTAATCCTCTTTAATTTGCATTTCCACTTTTGTGGCTAACGCTGTTTTGATGAAGAAACATGCCAGAGCCTGTGACTTCCATGACAAATCCATTCGCAGGCTCTCATGTTGAGCCAACACTACTGACTCTATCTCAGACAGACCAAAGATGAGGACACCAGTAGCAAAGATTTAAAAAGTGAAAATTAAGGAAATTACCTTCTATGGGAAAAGAGAGAGAGAGAGGGAATTCGCCATCTTTTGAACACGGGATTAGCTGGGAGGAGGCCAGACAGAACTACAATAGGCAATAAAGTCAATCTCCCTGTTGAAAGCAGGATTTCTAGTACCTAGCAGAGTTATAAATTCTTGTTTTCAAGCTTGCCTTTTGAAGATGTTTTATGGGTCTCTTTTGAGAACCAGGGCTGAGAGGTCAGAGGCTGCCCAAATAAAGGTATGTACTCTTTCATAGCATCATCTGAGTTGTGGGACTGCTTTCAAGAGGATGCTGTAAATGCTCAAAATTTCCAAGTGCTCAAGGAGAAACTGGGAAAGTTAGTGGGGGTTAAAATCTCATGGAACAGTCTTTGATCTCCACCCACTTTTGTCTACTGTAGGAGATGAGGCTATGTGGACCTGCGGTCTGAGCTGATACAGCTGCTCCTGTGATGGGCTGCTTGTTTCGAGAGACATCCCAGTGATAGGGCCACTTGAACGTATTCATGAAGTGCCTTAGAAGATTGCAGTTCATCCAAGTACCTTTGGATAGATAGAACGGCAAACTGTGAAATGAGGGGTGGCAGGGGTGGGTGGCAGAGGATAAATCTCTCTGTAATGTTATTGGAAAGATAAATGTTTCCAAAATAATATTGCTGTGGGAACTTAGGAATGTATCTTAATATCTAGGAATACACATTGGCAAACATATTGTATTAATAAGGTAAAACAGATATTCCTGGATGTGATAGCCCAGATTTTTTCATTAAATAGAGCACCAGCAAGTGGAGGTGCTATTTTAGGTTTTGTTTTGGTAACTAGTGTTGATATTAAGAGGGCCTGGTTGTACAGAGGAATCTTGGACTTAGTGCTCATAAAATGGATTCCTTTTAAATTAAATGGAAGCCTAAACAAAAGTAGATCTGGAACTAGGATACTTGTCTTTGAAAGGGCAGACTTTGGAAAATGAAAAAACCTGGTGTGTGAAGTCATCTGGGCAGAGAATCATGAGAACTTGAATGCAGAGCTTCTCTCTAATTCAGAGGTGCAGAAACTATCTGGATCGGGGATCCTAAGCAAAGGAAAAAAACAAGGCAGGAAAGGGCTCCTTGCTGGAGCTGGTGAATAGCCACCTTAAAAAGGATAGTTGGGATTAAACAGAGAGTCTGTAAGGAATGGAAAAAAAAGACGAATTGGCAAAAAAGCAATGTCTTAGAGGTCAGGAAGGGTAGGGATAAATGAGAATTGCCAAAAGTCAAGCTGCGTAGGCCTGGCAAAAGAAATTAAAACAAATAGCAACAGGTTTCTCAGCTACATAAATAAAAAGAGACTTGAAGCTGCTGTGCAGTGAGAACCAACTGGAAGATCAAAGATGATCTAGGTATGGCTCCAGTATTAACCAAACTTTGCTTCAGTGTTCAGTACAGTTGGAGGGGATGAGGACATGGAAACCTTAGACTCTAGGGAAAAACTAAAAGTCAAATAATTAAATTGATTGAAATCAGTCAGAGGGCAGGAGCACCAGCCCTGGTGGAAGCTGTACGTGTGAAGGTGTTGAGTACCTGTGATTGCCCTGAATTCATTGGTACGAAGAGAAAAGTCCAGGAAAATTTAGGATAAATGATGTGGATAGTTGAGAGGGTCTGGAATGGAATAAAAATTAATAGCACAGAGTGCTGGGATGGGCAGTGAAAGATCAGGCTGGAGACCTTGATGAACGGGACTTTTGCTAGAGAAATGTGCCAGTGGACAGCTAAACCCTGTATGTTTTAATCAATCCCAGAGTGAGGTTGGACTGCCATTCCGGCCCTGCTTTGCAAAAACCACCCAGGCTCACCCTATATCCAGAGAGAAATGTCCCATGGGGAAGGAAGTGTTAACCCCTCTGAAAGCAGCTGGCAAGCCCTCAGCAGCAGTCATGAGCTAGAAAAAAATGGATGTGGGCAGGCACAGGTGCAGGGAAGAGCTCCAGGGGAGTGGGAACATGTGCCACGGGGAGGGCTTGGCAGGAGAGGGCTTGGCTGCTCCCACAAGTTACAGGAGGAAAACAAAGACAGGGAGGGGAAAGAGCACTGTGAGCTAGAGAAGAGTGCTGGCATGAGGACAGCATACCATAACTCAGCCCTAATAATATCCTGTCTAGAAAATACAGCATCTTCTGCTGGCTGGAGCACTGTCCTTCTAGGACATCTCCAGGTGATACCACAAGGGCAGGGCAGATACTTTTCTGCTCCTAATGAGGGTTGTGTGATGTGGTTGATGGCAAGCCTCATGTCCAGTGGCTCATGAGGCCCTTGCATTAATCCCAGGGAGAATTTCATTTTTTCCTTAAACCAAGAATTTTCTAAAATGTTTTAGTTCTCTTCATAAGCCCAGCAGGTTTGTCAACCACAAGGAAACATAGTGCTGACCCTGCCGTGCTAATGCTCCTTCAGCTTGGCAGAAGGCAAGTTTTGTCATGGGAGGGGGTGACTGTTAAAGATCAATATTGATCCACCAAATTACAAATAAAATTGTGCTCTTGGAATTTGGGGTCTCAGTCAAATTGGAGTTGGGTTTAGGCTAAAGCAGTATTGCTGCTTCGCAATACGTTTTCCTGAATTTTCAAAGGGAATGAAGATGTGTGTTTTCTGTTGCTGTTAATACTGTTTTCTAGGTATGGATCCTTGGTCTGCCTGTTTTTTAAATTTTTTTTTTTTTTTAAATTGTAGCAAACCAGTGGCATGATGTGCTCTGACCTAAACAAGTTTCCATGTACTATATTATTTACTGAGATTTTATTGCTCAGCATTTCAGGGTAGCAGAAGTGTCCTATGTGTTTGTTTTCTTTAGGCTCTAGAGTTTGCCCTGCAGCCAAACCAAATTACTCCAGCTTTGGAAGGGGGGAGCTGAAATGAGAAAATCTGTACTTTGTGACCTTAAACTTTCAATGAAAGGGGATTTTGCAAATGGAGAAGTGGCAAGTGATCAGAAAGTGATTTATTTGCAATGGGGAAATGGGGGAAGACTTTAAAACAAAGCCCTTATACAATTCCAATAACTAGGTAATGCGGTAAAGTTAGGAACAGAGAGAGAGAATCAGTTGCTCGAGAGGAGGTATCAGGTACGTTGTCTGAGCCCCAACAGAAACAGGGAGAAGGATTAGCTGGCATCTCTGATACTTTAATTGCGAATGAAACAAAAGCTGGCAGGAGAGGAATCGAGAAGTGTCACATGCCTTTAAGGTCTCCAGAAGGCTCTTCCCCATATTATAGTGGGCCTTTCTAGAGTGATTTATTGCTGTCACTCAGTGAGGGTTGGATTTTAAGCATTTGCTTCTCTCCACCTCCGAGCTCCCCCATCATGGCTGTGCTGCCTTTGGGGCAAAAGAGAAAGATGCACTTAGATTGTTTATGGCTCATTCTACAGTTTCATTCTAGGAACATCCTAGGGAGGCTGATGGCTGTTTTGATGCCAAATATTCATCAGCCTTCTGCCATTTTCCAGTTAATTTGTCTGGATGACTCCTCTGATGACTTCTCACATTTTCTACCATCTGATGCTCTATTAAGAGTTTGTTCCTTTGTCCATCTCTGGGGCTGTTTTACTGTATAGATGCTGCATCATTTTCTGTCCTGTTTAAGGATTTATGCTAATCCTGTCAGTCATGGCAACTGATCAGGGCCACTTTTGTAAGGAATCATCATCTGGAGACCTCCATCCCAGCTCCACCTCAGTAGGTGTGATCTGATCACTGCCTTTTTCATTGGTGGAGGTTCTTGGTTTAGGGATCAGTGCATACAGTGTCAGCTCTTCTCCTGTGTGCATCCATCTCTGATGCTCTTAGGTTAATTTTTCACAGCGTAAAGTCCAGAAGGACAGTGTCCCATCCTCGAGCCTGCCTCCTCATCCAGTTCAGACCACAGATTTTTCCTGTGTGAACTGCTGTTTTGACTAGGATACTACAAAACCATTTGGTTTTGACTTTAAAATCACTGAAAACACGAGACACTATCACAACCCTTTTATAAACTATACCAGTGGCTAATTAGTTGGATTGTCCATGTTTGTCTAATGCAGTAGTCAGTAAAAGTTGTGTATTTATAAAAGTCTTATAAAAATTTTGGTCTTTCTAGACTTCACTTTCTAGGTGAATTCAGATTTTCCCTGATTGCTCTTTTTGCCTTCTAATATCTTATCTGATCAGTCTGTCCTGCTTTCTTCTGTGGTCCTCCATTATATATTCTAGGAAAGAGAAAGAAGCTTGTGTGGAATTTGCTCTACAGGTTTTATTCACTTTCGGTTTTCATTATTGATAAGCAGTTTCCATTCTCCTCTTTTCTTACACTTCATTAATAGCAAGTATTTATGCTGCCCCAACAAAGGGGCAAAGCCCTGCCCCACTGATTTCTAGTCTTTCCATACATCTCCCATGCTGCTGTGGGGGCACTGGGAGCAGAGATGATACATCATTGTAGGGAAGGGTCCAAACACTGCAGGCATTGGGTGTATTTTGCTCCTTTGGAGCAAATGGGAATGGAAGACTTTCCTAATTCTCTTTCAAATAGGGGAGGACATACCAGCTGGTGATCTTTTGTGCAGAGAGAGTGGAAGTGCTCTGAAACTGGACATGCCCATTCTGCCTTCTCTGGTGCTATAACAAATCCTATCTTTGAAGGCAGAATTTGCATTACCACTCCTTTGAGGTGTTAAATGTGCGTGTTAACTCTTCCCTGCTGACTATGATACCTTCCCTTCTGGGCTACCTGCTCCTGCAGGCATGCTTTCTAAGTGATGTAGGAGAGAGTCGTAGCGAGATGAGTTGTTAACTCAGCTCTTGCAGCTTTAGGGATGTCTCTGGTCTGGAGGAACTTGATGTGTAGGGATCAGGCCATGGAAGGTGGTAGAAATGAGATCAGCCTAAGGATTTTCTTACCCTGGTATTCAATAGGAAGAGTCAAATGCAAATATGATGATTGCAAGCATATGTGGCTGTGGCTGTCCATCTTGAGACCTGTTTCAGTGAAAACTGGATTTATCTGTTTGCCAAGAGCAACATGCTTTTCCCTTTAACCCTCAGGAAGCCTTTCAGCTTTAGTCTGGCTGACACCATCATGGTTTATTTAGCAAGGCAAAGCATGGTGAGGCTGAGGGTGTGGTGTGAGAGGCCACAGCTGGGCTTTATGAAAGGCAAGGAGAAAACAATTAGGAAAAAGCAAGTGTTTTGGTGCAGAGTTTTAGAGTGGGACTTGTAATGTTCAGTGGTAAATAGCTGGTTAATCAATGCCAGATTGTCTCTTGGAAGGTCTCTTAATTACTTCAGCCTGTGCCAGACACTGATATCCTTGAAACCTGAAAAATCCCATTAGAAGGTGCTTTCCTTGGGGCTGAGCCAGCATGTTTTGCTATGTGACAAGACCGAGTGCCGATGGGCTGGGGCCGTCAGGACAGCAACAGGGGTGGCACTGAAAGGGGTCTCTCCCTGCATCAGGGCACCCTGTGCAGCTTGTCAGGAGCTTACAGTGAATCCCTCGCTCTAGGGTGGTGTCCTGGCTCTTCAGTTAGACAGGCAGTGGTAAGAACTGCTGCTGCTGTTTTCCATGTGCTTTGGCTTTGTTCCTGTGCCCTCAGCCTGTGCCAAAGCCTTCTGTAGTTCTGAAAAGGCCGGGCATTTTTCTTTCTTTTCAAAGAAGAGGTGTCCTGGCTCCCAGCCCCTCGCAAGGGCTGCGGTTGATTTTGGAGGCATGATGGAGGTGTGCATGGCACACAGCAGGTGCACATTGCTTTCTGAAGGTCACCTGTTGGCTAAGGGATTTTCAAAACCTGTCTCAATGGTGCAAAACCTGCACTATGGTGTTTAGGTCTTTCTGCTGACTGTTCCTATGGGCTGAGAGGGAGAACTATGAAATTGTGAATAGGGGGAGGAACAAGAAGATCACTATTTTTCAGTTTCATTCAGCGTCCCATTAAAAGATCAAGCAGGGCAGAGAACTGAACCATGATGGTCATAGCTGTAGTAAGTTTGAAATGTCCTTGATATAAATGGCTTCTAAAAGGAAGCATAGAAATTCATAGTGTATGACTGGCTATGGAACATGATGATCTACGTGCAGCCTCTGGCTTGGGAAGGCCCTGTGCCATTGGTTTCCAGAAGCAGAGGAGATGATCAGTCCTAACACTCCTCCTAACATCAGCTGCTGACCATAGCTGTAGCTGCTTGTGGATCACAGAGATCAGTCCAGTGCTTGAAAAGCACACTGGTGCCTTGGCACATAAGGATGTCTTATGTGCCGGGGCCTCAAACAAGTTGCCTGCAGCTGGACAGGTCTGCTCTGCTCATCCTTCAGCCTCTCTATGGATGAGCCTCTGTGTCATGGACTCATGGCTGGTTTAGTCTCTGCATAAGGAACTGCCCTGTCTGCTCCCTGTCTCACTGGGAACTGTTTTCATTTCCAGTGATACAAGGGTGCCTGAGTAACTATCAAACCCACAGCAACACCCACTAACAATTTGGGTTAGGAAGTGCAGAGTTTAATTACATTTTGACTCTCTTTCACTTCACTATTCAGATATTTCTTTTCCTGGGCTTGAAGTCTTGTTGGGCTGGGACAGGAAGGACCAGGGGAGCTCATTCGGCTGCTGCTAATATGCCTTGCTTTTTGCTTGCTTCAAGGGTGGCTTTTGTGTTTAGACATCTGAGAAAAGATACCAGGCAGCAGGGACAAAAGATAGTTGGACTCGGCACTGCAGCATGAAATCAAACTGGAACACAGCACTGGGAGAGCTGACAGTGCTTTGAATATCTTATTCTTGTAGGAAGAGGGACAGGCAGGACATTGACGCCTGCTTCCATTGGAAGAGTTGAAACTCAGAGTTTACAAGGTGTGACACTGGCTGAACAGGACTCCCTTGTACGTGGTGGGCAGGAGAACAAGTAGCTGATGGTCAGGGCAGAACAGCTGTTGAAAGTTCAGGAATGTACCTGATGGGCATGAAAAGCAAGCGGTATAACTGAAGAGCTTGATTCTGAGCGTCTGAAACAGATGGTGGGGATTGCTGCGTCACAGCTGTGACGTGTGGTGGTGTGATGAGGCATCACTTGATCTAGCCAGTCTACCCTGAAGCTGCAATAGTCCTGGTTTCAGCAGGTTACCCTGCTTTTAGCAGGTATAGAGCTCCTGGGCTGCATGTGTGAGTTGCATCCTGTGTTAGCATTAAGTAGCATAATGTATTTGTGTGTATTTGGTGCTCCACAAAAGCCAGGCTGCCTGCTGAGCAGTCCCACCCTCAGTTTGCAGTGAGAGAAATGTGTCTGGGGCAGTGCCCATGCCATATCATGGCCTGAAAGCTGTGGAAGAATGCTGGACACGGGACCCTGGGAGGGTGCTGCAGACCCTCGATTGTGCCCTAACTCCTTCCCCCAGGTGGCACCAGTTCTGTTGTTCTTCCAGTGGCTGGGAAGTACTTGGGGTGACTCAGTGGGAAAACAGCCAACTTTACAGCCAGTGCTCCTCTCTGTTCCCAACTACTTCGTGCCTGGCTTCTCGTTTCACAGGGAAACAGGCATCTTCCAGCACAGGAGCTTACAAAGGGGCTTTCAGGTAACCTCTCCTTAGTCTGGGGGCATGAAGGACCTTTGTACTTTCTGGAAGGGATTTCAGGCACACCATGCATCGAATGCAGGCTTCCTGAGCTGGCTTTTCTGTTGTTTAGGCCACCTGGAAGGATGTGCCAGAGGAGTCTCGCAGCGTGATTGTTTGTGAGCAGTAGCTGGCACAGGCTGCACTGGGTGGATGGAGTGGGACATGGGGGCTGTGTTTTGATTCCGCTTTTCCTGTTTATTGTAACTTGGCAGATGCAAAGTTTCACAGGCTGCAGGGGCAGCAAGATTCTTTTTCTTTTCTCTCTTTTTGCCCTGGTATGTACTGCAACATCTTCTGCCACTAACTCTGATTTTTAGTTTTTTAGTTGTTTGGTGTTTTTTGTTTGTTTTTGTTTGGTTGGTTGGTTTGTTTTGTTTGTTTGTTTGTTTTTTGTGGAGGACAGAATGGGAGAGGGGGACTGGTGTTGTTGAGGCTCGGCAGCTTTGAAGCACATAAACCAGAATATTTAGGGTGGGTTCATTGTCTAGAGAGGAGACTTTCTTCCAAGCAGCCCCAAAGCATGTGAGCAGCTGTTCCTGCTTCAGGTGGGATTTCAGTGGGAAAAAAAATTAAAAAAGGAAGAAGGAAAAAAGAAGCAAATTTCAGCCACACGAAACCTCCCCAAGGCCTGTTCAGAAAATGGAGAAAAGCAGCAATAGTCAAGTGCTCAATTAAGCCAGATGTACTTGCTTTAAAGCACTAAGAGATGTGGCAACAGTGGGTCTAATGAAGTGGAGTTTTATGGAACCAGTGAAATGGAGACGGGTTGGGTGCCTGTTGCTTCCCGATGGGGAATAGCGCAGCAGCACTTTTGTTCTGGAGACTGATGAAAGGAGGGTATGTGGCTGCTTGGGGCTGCTGTTTCCCACCGTCTCCTTGGCTTCTGCCCCCTTGCCTCTGGGATGGCTGTGGTTACAGGGCTTTTCAGTTGCAGTGGTCTATCTGAGAGCAGTGTGAGAGGGTTAATTATAGCACTCCAGGGCAATTTATCTAATGACAGCCTCCCACCTTGGTGCTTCTGGGAGGTTGTGGTGGCCCCCTTGATGTGCTCCTTCCCCAGACCCTATGCCTGGGGAGTTACCTGCCCTCAGATGACTGCTGCATTTTGCTTTGCAAATTTGGGGGTTCAAGAGTACAATAGATAAAGGCCAGATAAAACCTGTTATTCACGTGTTGTACAACACTGGCAGTGTAGTTTGAGTACCACTTGCTGCAGAGCAGCTGTTTGGGCTGTGGCTGGGGAGGCTCACCTGTGCAGGCTCACACCACATGCAGGGTTGGTTTGGAGAAGGACATAAACATCTGTATGCCACAAAACAGCTGGTGTCTGGCATTTTGGCGTGAATTCCATGAGAATGCCAGTCCTTCCTGAAGCCAGGGGATCCCCTGCATTTCCTTGCAGAAGTGCAGTGTTAACTATTTGGCTTGTTTAATAAAGGTTTCTGACTTGGGGACCATCCCACCACCATGTGGTGGATCCCACCACCTTTCAGCAGCTCCCACCTTTCAAGGCCTCTTTGCCACAAGCCTGGGTATCTTCCAAGCCTGTAAATGGTATCCAGATCCTTCCACCAGGAAAGGGGTGCTGTGTAGATCAGGTGCGCAGCAAGCACACTAGGGCACTTGATGATGAGTGTGCTGGTTGGCTGTACATAAAACGCTTCCTGAAGCTGTTTGAGTGGAAAGCTGACTGTTGCACATGCCAGCTTCCCTTCCAGTGGTTCAGCTGGCTTATCACATCTGTCTCCATCACTGTTTTGTGGTGGTCTGTTTTTTAAGCTTTGCAATACCTCCCTCCTCCTTGGGAATGCAGCTGACTGGTGTTCCCCTTTCTTTTCTTCCTTCCTCTACCATGGTTTTATGGCTCTCTTTTCCTGCCTTTTGCTCAGCAGGAGTCTGCATACTCCTGAGGTTGGAGTTTGGGCAACTTCATGGGTGGCCCAAAATAGAGAGTCATTTGCAAACAAAGTGAGATCCAGCCCCTTTTTCTATAAAGGCAAGAGACCAAAGCAATGACATCAGAGCGAAGCAGCAGGCTGCCTGGCACTGCTTCCCTTCCACCTGTGGGAAGAAAACTTCCCCTTCAGAAGGCCAAGTGACATTGATGTGGTCATGCTGTAGGCTCTGGAGGTTGGAAGTCACTGAGGGACTGTAAAGGTAACTTGCATTACTTGCATGTGCATGGCCCTTGTATGCCACAAACTGTTATTACAGATCAGCCGATCTGCAGTAAATTGCTGCCCTGGTAGTCTGTCCATGAGTCTGAGCCCTTCGTGATGTTACTGCACATGTGCATGTGCCAGTCAGCAGTGGGATGAATCCACAAAGTCTTAATTTTGGCAAAGCTGTTGTTTATTTCAGTAGCAGTCTTCATTTTTTCAATGAAGACTTCATGCTTACAGAGTGGCAGTTGCCTTGTTTCAGTAAATGAACATACTAAGATAAATAGTAAATGTGCATAATAAATACACATGCAAGACCAGGTTCAGTCCCTTCATGGAGTACTCTAACAGTTCAAATTCAGTCTCTGCTCCTAGCTGGGAGAAGGATAAAACAAGGCTTAAAGAACTTGAGCAAAGTGACTGCAAAACTGAGTGAAATACTGCCCCAAGAACAAATGAACAAAATGTTTTGACATAATCTGAAACAATTGCAGTGTTACTTAGCTTGAACATTAGATGAAGAAAAAACCTCAAACAATCTGGGAACAGCTCAACTTGTGGCTTAAATGTGGGATATGGCAACTCAGTAGTAGCCCTCATGAGGAGGGAAGGATAATGGCTGTGAGTGCTGGAGGCAGCCGGGAGACTCTGGTGGGCAGAAAAAAATCAAATTACAGCAGATACTGCCTCTATTCACCTATAGTTCAGTGTTCTGGTTTTATTTGGAGGCACTTGTGCTTTGTCCCTGGGAAATGCAGGTTTCAAGAAAAAGCAAACACACAGTTGGTTTTGAGGGTTGGTGCATGGCTCAGGGGCTGCACGGGGACAGTGGGTCCAGCAGACCTCGGGGTGACACTGGTGGTAATTGCTGTTGGGCTCTGGCAGGGCTTCTGAGAAGATAGGAAGGAATTACCGTAATAATAGCGTGTTTTGAAAAAAGCAGACTTTGAGGAAATGTGCAGTGAGATTTGGGTGGGTGGTTAGGGGAGCCTTGGACTGAGCTGCCGTCTGGAAAATTGACTGTGGAAAAGTGAGATGTTATTTAAAAACTGGTAATATAAATGACTGAAGTTCATTCCATTTGTGTGCATAATAACTAGAGAAGCCAATGTGGCTGAGAAGAGAGCGGAGCAATACCAGAGGTAGATGAGAGATGGCTCTCACTGGCAGAGTGGGGCACTGCTGTAACCTTTTAGGGATTTTAAGTGTTTTTTATTTTATGTTTGTGTTGTTGTGTTTTGGTTTGGTCTTTTTCTTTCCTTCCCGATTTTGAGGCTTTTTGACCTTTCTGCAGGGTGAAAGGTCAGACTTTTGGCTGTGCTTTGTGCGGCCTTCCCAGGCAGTGCACTACTCTACCATAGGCTCTTCTGGTCATGGTGTGTCCAGAGCCTTTTCCCCACCAGCCACTGATCTTGATGGGGGTTGTGAACAGGCATCAAAGGGCACGGTTGGGCTTCCAGAGCCAGAGGACACCTTTTTGGTGAGCTAAACCATCCTTGAGGAGCCAGAACAGACAGAGAGCATTGCCAGAAAAAAACACAGACTATCTCCCTTTACTTCTGATGTGAAAGAACTTACAAAATTTCTCAGCCCAAGTCTCCTTGGAGCACGATGTCTTCTCTTTGGCTAAAGCACCCTATCCAAGAGACATGTGGGTCTGAAGACCCAGATGGACAGATGTGAGCACTTCTTCTAGTAGCACATCTTTTCTTTGTGCAGATTCAAACTGATTTTTGACAGTCTGTCTCCAGCTAACATGGTGTTTGCTTGTTGCTGCCTGCACCTAGAAAAATAATAATTTTAAAATAGGAGAATAGTTGGAAAAAGTCCGGTATATTCTGATTTTTCCAAAATGTGCTAGGGAGGCAGAAATATTTAGTGTGAATTCAGAGGAGTGTTTCTTGCTTGTGATTGTGTGTCCATCAGATCATAAGTCCTTCACCAGCCCTTCCTGGCAGGCTGCAGAGCATCATATCTGGGAATCAGCCTTGTTGAGATTCACAGCTCCTGTAATTCTGCCAACCTCTGGCTCTCTTGCAGGAAAGAGAGGTGCAGCAGCTCAATGCTAAACAGAGATCATCTAGATAATAGTTAACATGCAGGCACCTTCATGGAGGCTGTGGTCAGAAAACCTCTTCTGTGCTTGCATGGTCTAGACTGTGGGATGCAAAAGCCCCAGTGAATTTGGGCTTGGGGTCAGAGATGAGCCCATGTTTCCACTGGGAAAATAAAGGTAATTCAAATACAGCAGTAAAACCTGTAGGAAATGAATGAGGTGGTTTTGTGGCCTGTTTTCATTCTGGAGATTCATAGGAGTTGTGGATTTAGGAGCCAAGCTTATACTAGAAGTTGGTGTAGGCATTTTGGGGTGCTTGGGGCACTGAAGACCACACAAATGCATGTGAGTGACTGGGGAAGGAGAGCAGACACTTGGCCTGGTAAGATTAATGGTTTGTTTCATTCAGGAAGAAGCCCCTAATGACTAAGTAGTAGCTACTCTGGGGAATTTGCAGATGGGGTCAATGTCGAATTGGGAAGCTGCAATGCAATTAATTTAAGCTTTTAAAGTGTTTTCAAGTTAGTTCATTTGGTTCTGCTGGGAAGGTTGCAGCTTTGCAGAGGGCTAATCAGAGGAGTGTGTTGAAAGGGCTGAGATATGGTTCACTAGCAAGGGGGAATGCTTTTATGGTGGCAGGGAGCTTGGAGAGCCTCACTCAGCAAACCTTCCAAACATGTTAAGGTCTTTCCCCTAAGCAAGCTGCCTTCACATGTGTTGAGGTTAAGCACAGGCACAAAACCACTGTCATCAGCTGTGAGATGAGACCCTTTGGCTCCTCAGCTTCAGCATTTAGGTGAGTCTGGAGAGCCTCTATTGTAGGTGCACGTGGGATGCTCAGCAGCCCCATGCTCAGGAGAAGTGGAGAAAGAAAAGCAGGATTGCAAATGGAAGTTCAGTAAATGAGGGGACTTGAAACATTCCCCCGCATTTTTGAGGGTCCTGAACAGCATTTTCACTTACCATTCTTGGCACACAGTGAACAGCTGGTGCGGGAGGGAGCAGGATGTTGCAAGCAACACGTGGAGGCTCACTGCTGCCAGGAGGAGGACTGGAGCAGACCTTCCCCAGTGGTAGTTTGTGCTTCACTGTGTCTGCACAGAGTGGGCTGATAATGTGCTACACGGCCCGTCAGTCAAATTGTTTGGAAAGAAAGCTAACAAAACAAACCCTGCTGTTTTATCTCTCTTCAGCTTGGTTGCACATTTTCATGAAATGGTGGAAACTTACTATTTTTGAGAATTGTGTTCCTCTTTGAGATGCAGTTGGCATTTGCTGACGTGTTTGTAGATATATTGAGAGGTGGAGGGGGAAGAGAACTAATAGGGAGACAGGCAGTCATGCAAACATACGCACATGCAGAAACACATAGAGGCAAGCTGTGTAATTGCACAAGTTCTGTATCCTTGGGAAACCGGTCTACAAATATGGTTTTAAAAAAAAAAAAAAGGACTGTTTGAAATAAAGCCTGGTGGAAGGGACATTTCAGTTCCTCTCCTTTCCTCATCTGACATCAGCTCCATGTCAATATTGCTTCTGTGGTTGCTTGGTGCCAGAGGACTTTGTGTGCAGAGTGGCACAGGTGTGCTAAAGGGTACTGGGCAGTGGTAAGAGGTTTTTCTCTGACTTTGGACCTACGTGGATGAAGGAGGGAAAGCTGAGCTCTCCAGCCACCAGGAACAGGCAGAGAAAAGAGAGCAAAGCAGACTACTGAAAGCTGTGCTGCCCTGAGTCAGTGTCCCTGGCACTTTGGAAGAGCATAAAGCATTTCCTGCAGGATGACTGAGTCAAAGGGAAGCACTGGGTGCCCCTTGGATCACCCCTCCGTGCCAGCTGCTCAGGGCAGGGACAGGAGCTTGCTAAGCAACCCCTGGCCAGAACATGCCGTTCCTCCCCAGTCCTGCCCTCCCTGCTGGTAGAGATGGGCTGAAAAGATCTCATGACAAAAAAAAGGGTGTTTGCAGAGCCCTAGGGCTCTTGGCCCCAGGGGATCTCAGAGTGCTTTGTGGACAGCTTATCACAGAGGTAAAACAAGCTCTTGGAGACCAATGCAGGAATTTTCTGGCTGTGGTGTGCAATTCCTCGCTGTTACTGAGCAAGCTGGCATGAGGAAATAACCCTGGGAATGCAGGCAGGCAGAGGGTCCCGGGAACTGACCTGAGGAGTGCTTCAGCAGGCAGAGATTCTCTGAGCTGATCTGTGCCTCATAGAAGCCTGTGTTTCAGAGAGATTTGAAAGACTAGCCTTCCTGCAAGTCCTCCTGAAAGCTGGATGGCACAGACACTTCTGGGCTACCCAGTAATGCTTGTTGTATGCCTTTGCTACCAAATCAATGGTTTAAACATCCACATGTTGCCTGTGCAGAACTGGATGAGACTTAAGCAGAACAGACTTCTGGCTGAGGAAAGGGGAGCTGGAGGTAGTATGAGGGCTCCCTGTAGTTGAATCCAGAAGGGATTGTGCATGAGGTTTCCCTGTTTAGGACTGTTAATGGCTATTAAACCCAATCTAGATGAAATACCTTTGATTCCTGAACTGCTGATGGGCAGGAGGAGAGACGGAGAAGAATTTCTCTTTAATTGTGTCCTTTCTTCTTCTCCTCCCCTGAGCATCCATGGTTGGCCTCTGTAAGAGATGATGTTCCAGGGTGGAAGTGATTCTTCTCTGCTCTGTGTCCCGTCTCCCACCGCCCCCTCTCTTACAGAGCCCATTATTCATGCTCCCTCTGTGGCATTCCCAGTTGCACCTTTGTGCAAAGGGAAGAGTGAAACTTGAGTGGGTGTTTGGTTTCATCTGCCTCTGTAGCTGCATCCAGAGTGGCTTGATTATGCTTGTGGCCAGAGCACCTACCACATTTTCCCTCTGCCACCAGCTGAGCAGTGGTGGATGCTGTGCTGTGGCTCAGTGCTTTGCAGTTTGCCAGTGATAATTGGCAAACCCTGGGTCCTTTTTGGGCTAGGATGGGCCAGAGGACTTTGGGGGAGACTTTGTTCTTGGCAACTCCTGCTGTGATGAAATTGCAATGCCAGTAAAAAGTAAATTTTACTGGTATTTTAAAAATTATTATTTATTTTTTTATTATTTATTAGTTTTTATTATTATATTATTATTTTTTATATTTTTTAAACAGTAAAGCAAACTTCTTTTGAGGTATCTGAGCTCCAGGTCAACAGCATACATACTAGAGCTGTTGCACAAGAACCTTTGCCCAGGGTTCTTCTAGAAGTACTTTGCAGACTGATGAAGCAGAGGTCACCGGGGCTGTGGTCAGGGTTTGTCTGTTCCTTCCCCACCTTTCTTATATATGAAAGGTCAAGTTTAAAGGCTCAGTTTGCTCTCTGGCTGCAGAGGACAAGTGCTGGGTTCCTGTCAGCCTGGGACAGGC
Source organism: Chiroxiphia lanceolata (assembly GCF_009829145.1). NCBI lineage: Eukaryota > Metazoa > Chordata > Aves > Passeriformes > Pipridae > Chiroxiphia > Chiroxiphia lanceolata. The sequence goes on along the minus strand of NC_045643.1, from coordinate 24,702,859 downwards.
AGCTCTGCTCCTTATAATAAAAGCAAAGCAAAACCCAGAACAGGCACTTAAATTATCCTGAAATGGTAGAACTCGTGGATGCAAGAAGCTAAAAGTGTTGGGGGGGGGGGGGAAAGACAAAACCAAACCTAGATAACACTGACACCCCTGCTCAGGGTGAGAAATCTCTCCATGGAGGGATGCTTCATTCCCACAGCCCCAACTGTGCTCGTTCCTGTGTATGGTGCAGTGCCAGTCCAGGACTTGGGCTCTTGGATTTGCCCATTTGCTCCTCACATGGTTTTGGGCAGCACTCTCAAGTTTTTCAGAAGGAAAGTGCTGGCCAGTGGAGGCTGTGGTTGCTGCCAGAGGGAGATGTAAGCCCTGTCCAGCCCAGGACACAGTTGGAACCCTCAGTTAGTGGGGCTTCAGTCAGGGGTGTTGAAGGCCACTTGGTGGAGTTTTTTGTGGGTCTGGGACCTTAAACGCTATGCAAACACCCTGGGCAGATAAGCAAATGCACGTGAAACCCTTTGGGCAAGCTGTCGATGAAGGAAAGCAAGTGCAGAGAGAGAGCAGTGTTGGGGAGGGTGCCTGTGGTCCTTGGCATGATGCATGCTCCCCGTAATACAGGCTGGCCCTCCTGCTAAGTGAGTGCTACTGGCTTGATCCCGTCCCACAGGCCAGATACGCTCCAGGGCCCTTCAAAGGGATAAAGATATATTTTTAACCTGAGGCAGCTGTCGGGTTTTTTTGTATGGTACTTTTTTTTTCTTGTAGCTCTGGAAGTGGCAGGTTGTTTTTCAGCCCTTCTGTTTCTCAGCTGTCTCGTCAGAGGTGTCTGGAGGTCTCAAACCTGATTCCCGAAAATTTCAGAAGTGGAAATTGGTAGCCGCTTTTGAAAATGTTGGCGAGACTGTGCAGCTTCCTACAGACATAAGCTGATGGCCATTTGAACACGCTTTTTCCTCAGCCAAGTCTTCGCCCCATTGAAGCCAATGGGATTTTTCCTTGAAAAAGGCCATAAAGAAATCATTTTCTTGGCAAGGAGAGAGGTGTTTCATGGGCTCAGCATCAGTGTTCAGGAGAACTTCAGCTATCTGCTTAGATTCCTGCCACACTTGTCCCACCCTGCACAAAGTTCTCTACCTTTTGATCCAAAATAGCACAGGAGATGTTTTCCACATGCCATAGGAAAATGGAAGAACTATAAAACATAGTTGTTTTGGAGTTTGGCACCACTCCCTTACAGATATATTTAGTGTGAACTGAAATGGGTCAGCAAAAAGGCATTAGCCAGGATGACAAACAGATTAGGGTTGTGTATCTTGAGGCAATTGCATACCTGCCCATCCCATGCCGGTAGGATTGGCGGGTGTCTTCATTATTTCATGGGTAGTCATATGCAAGCATGCATGACTTGCAGCTTTTGGGCACCATTAAAAGGCATTAGCTGGCTGTAAGAGATGTTTGGTTTGCAGCATGCTCTGTGTTCTCCTGACCTTGAGTCTTGATCTCTCTGCTACCCAGCCCATTTGCTCTTTGAAATGTGGTCCATCACACCTGATTCTCAGACTCCTCCTGTGCACGCAGTTTGTCCTGAAGGAAATGCTGGTGCTTTGCACATGGGGGCCAACCTCTTCTGTCTCAACTCCCTTCCCCTGTGATTGAGCCACCCCTGGAAGCCTCAGGCCAGGAGAACTTCTCCTAAGAGCAGTACCGGATTTGGGAGAGGAGAAAGCTATGATGGGTCTCTGGCATCAGCCCCAGGTGAACCGGTCCAGCTTGGCAGCAGGGTGAGGGCAGGGCTCACCATGGCTGACTTGGAGAGGAGAGCTTGCAGTCAATAGCAGCTAGACCTTCCTGGCCTCTGATCCAGTCTTGCTCCTGTGATGGTGCCTGGGGAGCCAAGAGCAACCTCTGCCGTCCCTGGATGTGTTCATGCACATCGGTTTGCACACTCCACTCCCATCGGTGGTTTTCTTTGGGCTGGTATTTGTTAGCATTGGAAAGTGAGAAAAATGAACAAAAATATTATCAGAAGCAGGTTTTGTGAATGAATCAGCTGACAAGAGGCTTACCAGCTCGCCTGCATTTACTAGCACAGTGCTTATTTGGGCAGATGTCTATATATTTTAGTTGGAGGCAGGAAGGAGCAAGAATCAATGGGGGAAGGCACCACTTCCAGTTTGCTGCTTTTCTGTCAGTTTGTACCATCATTTTTCTGAATGAAGCAGGAGACTGAAATGTGTCTGAGAAGCTGCCCTGTTGCTGTGCTTATTGTGCTGTTGCTGACAACTTGGTGAGACACCAAGAGGAGCACAAAAGATGTCGGAAGGCTAAAACTCTCTTAAGCAGCTCATTGGGCCAGCCTTGCCCATCTCTTCATGGTGCTCTTTTTATTTGATCCTCTCTAAAGGCGGCCTCATGGCCTTCTCTCTTCTCACTATGTGTTTCTAATTAGCGGGGAGACTGGTGTATAAACAGAAGATTCCTGCTCAAAATATTGCTTGTCTGTCTCCTAGGATGATGGCCAGATGGCAATCATCAGGCAGCAGCCTAGACTTTGAGCTCGCCCATCTGGCTATCAACCTGGTCTCGGTTCTCATCTGGAACCAATACTGAGGAAAGTGATGGGCTTTGCCAGATTGGTTTTGCCCCATGTTTGCTTTTCAGTTGCTACCTAAGCAGCTAAAAACCTACAGACCAAATATATTTAGTATTTCTGGAAGTGGGATGATCCCAGTATTGGGATATCTGAGGCCAAAATGGTGAAGAAGTTGAAGAAGATATTGGACAAATCCATTGAGGGATGGGTCTGTTGGTGGCTTTTAAATCCAGTGGGTCAGATGCAGTCTCCAACCATGAAAGTGCTTTTACTGCTGGTCTGCAGCACAAATTGGGAATGGTCCTTCTGTTGTGTCCCCTAGCAGCTGCTGATGGTCTCTCATGAATGGCATGCTAGGCTGGAGGGGCTCTTCGATCCAGCCCACTTGGGCCATCTTGCCATCAAGCAGCTGAGTAAGTTCAGACAAAACTCTTCTTGCAGTTTCTCCTTTATGAGCTTGGGGTTGTAATATCTGAAAAGAGCTTAAAAACCTGTGGCAGAAATAAAACACTTGCTATTATGATTTTTCACTCTCTGTCATGACAGTAGAGCTATGCTCTGACAAAACATCCTGATGCAGATTCTGAAAAAAGGAAATGTTGACATCTGTAAATGCTCTGCATGCTTGGTCTTCTGAAAAGCAGAAGAAATCCAGAAATTAAGGATTATTGTGTACACTAAAGCATTGCTTGCCCTGCATCATGCACAGTTTGATGTGATTTCTTTACCTCTATGTGTCTGAGTTCCATAATGCTGGAAAGCTGAAATTGGAGGTGCTGGAAAGAATGCTGATGTTGGGAGGTTGGGTGCTACAGTTCTTGCTTGGAAGATGCTAAAAGACACTTGATGTTTATCATCACCACCAGAACGACCTGGTCTGTCCCCTGGTGTGGTTACCTACGGAGCTGCTGAAGAGGTCTTATATAGAGAGATATATACAGAGACACATATAGCCTGGGTTAGTGCAGTGACAGGTGATGTACATGTGTGGGTTGAATGATAATTTGGGTTCAAAAGGACCTCTCGAGGTCTTGGTCCAAGGCCCAGCCTAACATAGGACCAGCTTCAATATCAAATTCAGTTATAGTGTTAGATGTGCTTGCTTAGCCAGATCAAAGCAGGCAACAAGGGGGGATCAGCTGTCACCTTCTGGGCTTTTGGAGCAAGCAGGAGCAATTGAGATCTGTCCTCATTGCCACTGAAAAGTCTAAAGGGACTGTTGTCTGCAGCTTTGTGACCATTGTGTCCTGCTTTGCCAATGTTTGCTCTCAGAAATTCCCAGTGAATTGGGAAAATAAGTAAAGTAGAGAGCAGAGGAGATGGAAAAAGTCCAGTGTTTATCCCCAGATTTCTGCTAACTGATTTTGAAATGGCTGAACTAGCTGGGGATCTTGTGGCTTGCAACAGTGGCAAAGATGGGACTGTTCCACTGTCAGCAGAAATGGCCAAATGCAGAAGTAGGTAGAAGCTAAATGAGTAACACAGTGGGAAAAATGGTATGGCAAGGACAATCACTGAAATGGCAGGATCTCCAAGGGAAATTAAGGTGGCCATAGAACAGAAGGAAGGTATTTTTGAAAGCAGCATTGAGAATTTATTTTAGCACTTGAATATTGGGTAAGTATTCCTGGAGATACTCTGGGGGATGATAGATGGACTCAAGGTATTGTTAATAATCACTGTGGTTTTAAGTTTTGGAGCTGAAGTACACTTGGCATCCCTAATCCAACTGGACTTGTGATGGGAAAATTACATTCTCGGGAAGTAATTTAGAAGGTCAAAGAAAAACCAGAAAGAACTTCTACAGCAGCGATTTCCTCTGCTTTCTGAACTGTCTTTTAGAGTGGCAATAACTCCAGAATGAAAGGATCTATTCTCACCTGCCAGATGAAAGGGCTAATGCAATTTAAAAGGTTTGCATGCAAAGGTTTTATGGCTTGGTAACCAGCCGCATTTGAAAATGATCCAGGGTGGGATGAACACGTGAGAGAGCACCAGACTGAGCTGGACCCTTTCCTTGCCTGCCCTTCTCCTGCAGATAATGGTGATGACCGGTCCGAGAGCATTCTTGCCGAGAACCACGTGGATGGCACTGTGGGGATACTGAGTGGAGCTGGTGGGAGGAAGCCCATGAAGACAGGCATGAAGGAGCTGGCAGTTATGAGGGAGAAGGTGAATGAGCAGCAGCGGCAGATGGGCAAAGTCAGCAAGGCCCATCACAACCATGAAGACTCCAAAAAGTCACGGCTGTCGACGGGCAGGGTGAGAGGGCAGGGGCTATGGGGGGCTGAGGGGTGCAGCTGTGGGCTCACTGGGAAATGCTGAATGCAAAGTCTTAGTGACATCTGCAGTAAACTGTCTTAAAAAGATTAAAAAAAAAATTGAAAGAAAAAAGCAGGGCAAGGAAAATAAGGAAAAGCAAACATTGGTTTTGGCCTGAAGCTGAGGCTGAACACACCATCTGATGAACTTTGATGTGCTGGTGAGGAGGCATTATTTTCATTGCAGCTTTACCTCCTGATGGCAGAGCTGGGAAAGGGGGGCTCCTGCTGGCTCGATACCTACCTCTGCAGGGCTGTGGCATGCCCTTTGCCAGTGGACTGCCTTTCTCACACCCTTTTTCCCCTAAGCAAATGCCAGAGATGGCCCAAGGGGATTTGGGAGGGGTAAAGGGGTACTGCTTGCCTGCTGGAGAGCAGCCTCAGTCCAGGTTAGGGGGGCCACAAGCCCCGAGGATGGGCTGTGCGACTGTCTCATAGCAGTGAGAGTGCTCGAAGTCCGTCCCCTTCTTGCCTTCCCTGTCTCTATGCCCTCCAGTCCTTGGCCGTGGTTTCCCTCTAGTGGGCAGTTTGGTCAAGGCAACTAAATGGGATGGGGATGGAGATGGAAATCCACCCCAAAAGGTCCTTATAAACATATAGAGTATTAATATCTGGTGAGCACAGGGACAGAAAGGGACTTTAAAAGATAGTCCTCAATGCCTTCTAAGGAATAGGCAAAACAGAGGTTCAAAATAAGGTGCAAGCACCATCAGCTTTGAGAGCTCCCACACTGCTGCTGCTCCTTTGAGGGGAAAAAACCCCAACACCATCCACTGCAAAAACAGAGATGTGTAGACTCACTTTGGCTCATATCAGGTGTAATTCAACCAGACTGCCTTGGTAGGGAGCCCTGTGTGGAAGCTGCTGTGGAGCAAGAGGGATGCCTCCAGAGGCTAGCTTTGGATACTCTCATTTCCAGGGCTTCCCCTCTACTCCCATGGGGTCTCACATGCTTTGAATTTCACTTCTGGGCCAAAACTGTGCCACAGGTGTGGGAACTCATGAAACCATCCTGGTCTGTCTGGTCTAGCCCTGCTCTGTGTCACTCATCATCACCCATGGGACCCATGGTAGCATCTCTAAGGTTTCTCCTTCTCTGTGTATCCAGGGCTTGGGACCTGGTATTATGTAGGCTCTTGGCCATGTCAGGCACATGGGAGAGACATTCATGTCCACATGTGGCCATGCAGCACTCTGATTTTGGGTGTCTGCATGTGAAGTCTGTAGCAGGACCCAGTGGCAAACCTGTGTCATGAGGAGGTGCACACAAGTGTTCATCCCTACTGGTGTTTCCACTGGCCAAAGTGTTGACCTTGAATGGTACCACTGCCCTGTTTTTTTTTTGGTTTTTTTTTTTTTTTTTAATTTTTTTTCTGCTTTCTGGTCTCTTTTCAGACCCCTTGTCAGCAGGAGCTGGATCAGGTCCTGGAACGCATATCCACTATGCGGCTGCCAGATGAGCGAGGTCCCCTGGAGCACCTCTACTCCCTTCACATCCCCAACTGTGACAAGCATGGCCTGTACAATCTCAAGCAGGTAAGTGGGGAGAGCGGGAGCTCTGGGGCTGACTGTACTCCCAGCAGCAGCCCTTGGCTCTCTGTCTGTCCTCATCGTGTGCAGCCACAGAGCACAGGCACAGATCAGGGCTGGGCTGAGACTGCACACACGATATGAGGTGTGGGGTAAACAGCAAATACTGCACATGACATGAACAGGTTTAGTTGTACCTAGGTGCTGCTGCAGCCATGGGTGCTTAGGTGCATCTGCAGCCACGGGTTCGCAAGTGGAGATGAGATCCACGTCCACGTGTGGCTGTGCGCAGCCAAGAATCTATTTAATTCAGAGCCCCTTCTTCCCTACAAGAGCTGCTTATCTGTCCAGGTCTATTTTAATGTACTTTGAGCCAGGTATTGTCCTGGCTGGGCCTTGCTGCAAGAGAAAAGCAGAGAGAGACTGAATGTTGGCCAGTCTTGCAGACAAAGCAGAAAGGACTTCTCCTGGGGTCACGAAGTTTTATAGTGCACTTTACTGGTTTTCCTCCACAAATCAAGGCTGGTCCCACAGCTGTAGGAGGGATTCCTTCCAGGTGAGGTGGGGCTTGGGGTGCAGTGTGCTTCTGAAGGTATTTATGAGACCCAGAAGGACTCACAGAACTTGTGTGTCTGAATTCTGACTTCTTGGCTTTGTCTATGCAAAACCACCAGGTGTGGCTCAGGCATGGGGAAAAAAGTGCCAGGAAAACCAGCAAAACCCTGGCTTGTCCAGAGTTGACTGCAGTTGTGGGAATAGTACTTGGATATGAGGATCCCTTATAGCTGAGCCTTTGGAGGGGACCCCAGTAAACCTGCTCTTTTTGTGGCTTAGCATTTTACTCAGGGCTACTTCCCTTGATCAGGAGCATTAAAAAAAAGTATGATGCTGTGAGATAATCTCTCTCTGTCCCTTCTCTTGTCTCTGTACCATCTGGACCCTCACCTTCCATCTCCCCCTGAAAAGCCCCATGGGCTGGCTAGATCCTCCAACATGAGCATACTTGGAAGGGCTGGTTGGAGCAGAGCTGGCAAGTTGCCTGTAGGGAGATGAGCCATGTCTGGGGAATGAGCCTGGACAGTGCAGTGATGCTTTGTGTGCTACAAAAGAGAAGACAGTCTCTGCTGCTCCTTGTCCCTGGGAAATAAGTCAACTTGCACTGAAGGGTGCAGGTGGGTTACACACCGGTCAGATAAAGAGAGAGGACAAAAATTGTTTTGTCTTCTTCCTTGCACCTCCCTGCTTGAGGGCAAACAAGGCAAATGTGAAGTGATACCAATTTCCCTCCATCTAGGAGTTGAGCTCATTTTCATTTGATGGAAAGCAGATGGCAACAAAAGCATTCCCAGTTGCTCACACCCCCTATGGGCCAGTACTCAGGTGGAGGATGCACTCTCCTGCTTGGGAGGCTTTTTCTTCCTCTCTTTTTGTACTTTTTTATTCCCATGAACAAGGCTGCATTTTGACCTCAGTCCAGCTGCAGAAAATGGCTTAAATTCAGCTTTACGGAGTGCCCACAGAGGTTGGCCTGCTTGGAGTAACCTCTGCATCTCCCACTACACCCTGTCCAGAAATGGATATGCTGGGTATGGAGGGGCGAGCGTCAGATTCAAAGTGCCTGCAGCCCTGCAGGGCAGGAGGTGGATGATAACAATTAGGGCAAGAAACCTTTGTCTAACAGGACTGGGAGGACACAGTCCAGGTCCAGATGCACCATGGTCCCTACCTCCATTCTGGAACAGAGTGAATCCCTGTTTGGAAGTATGTTTAGGTCTGACTGAGGGGGCCTTGATCTGATGTTTCAGTTTGTTTAGCCTAATCTGCAGGTGAGAAGAAGCTCATACAACTCCTCTGTCAGTCTGTCCCATCCCTCTTTCCCCTCAAACTCTTGACTCTCTGGGTGCTTTTATCCACAATTGGCAGAAGGTGATGCATTTCAGGGACAGTTGTCCTTGTGGTTCATTAAAATTGGCTTCTTGGTCCTTGGATCAGACACTGGGGAAAGAGGTTCAGCCCTCAGCCTGGACTAATGGAGTAACACTGCTGGTGCACTACAGACCCTGGGCTGTTTGAGTGTGGCATCTGTGGATCTTGCCTAAATCCAGACTAGTGCCAGATCACTGGAGAAACCTCAGCTCGGCCTGTGTTTGGGCTTTGGGCTAGTGGACCTGGGAAGGGGGTTGTTTTGTCCCTGTCTTTACTCTGATGGCTGCCCTGTCCCTCTTCATGCAGTGCAAGATGTCTGTGAACGGGCAGCGCGGCGAGTGCTGGTGCGTGGACCCCATCCATGGGAAGGTGATCCAGGGTGCACCCACCATCCGCGGGGACCCCGAGTGCCACCTCTTCTACACAGCCCATGAGCAGGAGGACCGGGGAGCACATGCCCTGCGGAGCCAGTAGACAGACATGATCCTGCTGGCTGGAGGTGGCTCACTGTGGCCCCAGTGCTGGATTTTACGTGGTTTTCAGCGTGTCTCTTTAGGCTCTGGAAGAGACTGGGGTTGGGTCCTGCGTGCTGCCCTCCTTCCTCAGCTGCCTGATTCCTGGCGAAGGGAGGGATTACGGGAGGGGAAAGGCGGTGGGGGGTTTGCAAGGAGAAGGGACTGCTTTCTTAGTCTTTCACCCAACATAAACCAGAGAACCGGTCTTTTTTGCTCCTCGCCCTGCAGCCCTGCCGTCCCTGCTGCTTCGCGGCATCTTCCTCTACCCTCCAGCACAGAGTGCCATGTGCTCCCTGACCCCTCCCAGGGGGCAAAACCCCTTGCCATGGGTGGGAGTGAGTGAAAAAAAAACAAAAGAAAAAGCCCAGCCTTTGCTCCTCTTTTTCTCCCTTCCCCAATACCAAAGACTGTAAATACTGTCATCTGCCTCTTGTGTCCTGCTGGTCCCCTGTGTCCCAGCCCAGCCATCTGTCCTGGAATGGGATGTGCGGTAGGAACATACCACCGCAGTTGGGATGTGTTCCCTAAGGAAGCATTGGTGAGGGAAAGGGCTAAAGATGAGACAGCTGCTCACCTCACCCCCTAAAAACACTCCTGGGTGCTTCCTTTCCTGATGCTGGGGCACAGCCAACTCCATAGGGACTGGCTTCAGCCACTGGTCCAAGAGCATGGGGCCTTTAGGTGACGACAAAGCTAAATGCTTGTTTTACGAGGGGATTTGAAGGGCTTTTGCTGAGTATTTCTTAGGATCAGCTTATACTGAGGGAGCTAAAATGAACTTGCTGAGGCTGGGTGGAAGGATGCCTGTGTAGATTTAGGATAACAAGCCAGGGAATGTCTCTCTCTTTCTCTCATTCATTTTTTCTTTGTTTCTAGATAGGAAAAAACCAAAACGCATCTAAAACCTGCGCTCCCAAGCAGCTGCCCTTGTCCCTCCATTTTTGCTTGGGACTGGAGTGAGCATCTGCTATTCAGCACATAACTTTTTCTTTTTGTAAGTAAATTACAGTATGTATCTTGCTTCATAAAGGCCCTGACACACACACACACTCCTCTGCCCACATACACATTTGTATTGATGAAATCCAAGTGATTCCAGGTGCTCTGAGAGGTTTTGCGCTGGACATGCTGTTCTGAGGAGAGATGTGTCTCTGCTGTTAATTCACCTGTTGATTTCTTTCTGTACAGAACACACCGATGCTGAGAATAAATAACTTCCCCATTGCCTAAGAAAGGAGATTTTATTATTTTCTTCCTTCTCTTTTTTTTTTATTTTTTTTTTTAAATATGGATACCCTTTGTAGAGCAATTGCAAAAACCCTCTCCTAAGAGTAATAATATTGGGCTTTCTTTAAATGGTTTATTGCTTTTTGCCCTGCTTCTTGGACCCACATTTCAGATCCCAAGTGTGAAGGGCACAGGTGGGCTCTGTAACTTAAAGCCTTTGTGACTTTTTAGAGGTTTGGACATGGCAGTGGAGGAGACAGGGGAAGGACCTCCTTTGGAAAGTCGGGGGGGCATATGTGGATGTCTACGAATGGGAGCATGAGAGAAGAAGAAAACACACCTCCATGCGAAACCAAGTAACTGTAAAACTGATGCTACCTGTTTTCTGTTAACATCTGAGGGTGTTCTGCTTTTTCATATAAACCTTGCACATGCTGGCTCTCATCTGCAGTTTGTACTTTCTGTTTTGTTTGGGAATAGGGAAGTTTTCTTATGTGTTTGTCTTTTTCTCTTTTGAAAAAGCTGAGCTGCAGAAAGTTGGAATAAATTAAATGGGATGCCAGAAAACTGTCATCTTCTCCCTCCCCACTGTTCACAGGACGTTTCTTTGCCTGATGCATCACACGCAAACTTGGCCCTGTTCATCTTTTGTCCAGGTGGTGTTGCAAACCCCAGGCCTGGCAGGCAGCAATGGGAGTTGAGCTTTTCATGGTTACTGTCCCAAGTTGTATGAGCAGGGAGGAACTGGTGTCACTCAGCCTTTGGCCAGCTGTATTCCTGCTACACATGTGGGACCTTGTGAATCTACAAAATGCAACCAGGCCCTTGAATCAGCATCTGGCCAGTATTTGTGTGGAGACTCTCTCACTGCCTGACAGCAGCTAGATTTGGTGGAAAGAGGTGGTTGTGTTCCACTTTGCTGGGTGGAGAGGATGGCATTGTGAATGTCCTGTCCAACAAGATGTTCATGGAGCTTCCTGAGATGCTGGGTGGCTATGTGAGAGTGGTGATTTCCTGCTCCTTGAGCAGGGAAGCAGCTTTCCAAGGCAAGGTCCCTCCTACCCAGTGCAGGGACCTTGGCAGATGCTTGGGCAGAGGCTGTAAGGACAACTCCCTTGTTGTCCCTCTGCTCTCTCCAGCTTCCCAGCCTTGATATTTCAGGGGCTTCTTGAGCTGATAGTTGCATTCACTCATGTTGTTTCTGAGCTGGCAGATGGGCCTGTCCTCCATGAATCATCCAGGCTCCTTTAGGTGTCTTGCTACCGTTTTTGCCTCCACTACACCCCATACAAAAAGTTCCTCAGCTAAGCAGGATGATTCAGGGAGAAACTGCGTGTGGTTTCCATGGAGGACACTCCCAAGGACTCTCCCCTTTGCTAGCACAAGGAGAGCAAAATCTGAGCTGGCCAGAAAGTTGACTATAGTGTTTCCAAGTGAAGCCTTTTCCCAGAACAGGCTGTTGGGAAGGTGCAGGGAGGTTTGAGCTGTGTGTGGGACCAGAGTTTGGTTGAGCTGCTTCACCCACAGGGCTGTGGAGAAAGGTCCCTTGAAGGTCCTGCACCGTCTCCCAGGGTGAGAAGTTCTGCCAAAGGGAGTGTGACAGCACAACCTGGTGCCTGGGGCACCACAGGGAGGCAAAGAATAACTAATAATAATAATAAAACTTCACACTACATTCAATTAAAATTGCAGCATTGAAGGAGAGGCCCCATGTGGCCCTGACATGTAGCATCCAGGTGGCTGTGGTTTCCCTTTGGCCTCCGCCAAGGGAAGCAAAACCACTGGGCTGTTTCCCCTTCTGTTTATTTTCTACCCCCTGCCAGGAGGTTGAGTGGGACTGACACATGGTGAGTGGCTGGGCAATTGTGGGGAGCACCAGGAAAATGCCTGGGGGGCAGTAGGTTGCAGGGGAGGGGAAGAGGACAGGGAGGATGTGGGGTAGCTGAAGGTGGATCAGGTGATGCTGGGGGTGGGGGGGATGCCAAGTGCACTGTAGGGCACAAGGGACCTCCAGGCCAGGTGCTTCCTGGAGAAGTCTGAAGGTGACAGAGATGCCTGAGCCCAGCCATGCCAGGGGCCACCCTCCACTTCAGGGGCTGGAGGTGAACAAACAGGAGCCCACAATCCAGCAAAGGGTGCTTGCAACTGGCCAGGCACCTTACAGAGGGGCAGAGGGAGACAACAGTAAGGTAAAAGGAGCAAAAAGCTTCTGGTTAGGCTTCCTTAGGGTTGTGATATGACCTTAATGTCTGCATATGTCTGTGCATGGGTTTGATGGTTGTCGTTGCTTTGGGGTTTCATCTGGGCCGGATTTGTGCCATCTGCCTTATGGGGCACGAGGTCTGGCATTAGGACAGTGCCAGCTGCATGCAGGAGTCTAGCTGAAACCTCAGCAGCTGTGGTGTACGCACACAGAGGTATCTACACTGGCAAGTGAATATTTTCTTAGAGTGGTTTAGGTTGGAGGGGACCTTAAAGATCATACAGTTCCAACCCCCATCCCGCTAGACCAGGGTGCGCGAATGGCGCAGGCAGCGGCGGCACCTCGTGGCAGCTGCGGCGCCGCGTGGCTCCTGCCCCATGAAGTGCAGGCTCAGCCTTGTGGGGTGTCCATTGGGGATGGGGGGGCTGTGCCAGCACCAGGTGGTGCAGATAGGATGGGGGATGCATGTTAGTGCAGCCCTGACAACCGACGGTCTCCCCAGCACAGGGGCAAAGGGGATGGTTTTGCCTCCCACCCTGCTCTGGGCATGTGAGGATGATGCAGTTGAATGGAGGGGAAGAGGGGCACAGAAGGAGGGGGAGATAAGGGGGCTGTGTGGGCAGTGGGGGAGGGTCAGATCTGGCACTGGGGAGGGCACGGGATAGTAGGAAGAGCCACCAAGGGCTACCACAAGGTGATGACTATAGCCTGGCTGGGCTGCCCCAGGGATGCTCCTGCACACTGGGATAAATCTTCCAGCGGCCCAGTGAGGTCTGAGGCTCAAACATCACATCTGATCCGAAGCTGTGGGGCTCAGTTTGCGATAGCATTTAGGAGCTTAACATCACTGGTTGCCAGGTACTTTCTCCTGGTGAGCTTGCTGAATGTGCATGCTGTGCCCCACCGCCACATTCATGCAAAGAAAATTCTAAAAAAAATAGGGTAGCTCTGCTTTTATGATGCTCTAAACTCAAACCTGCAATTTTACTGCTCATCTAGCTTTTGATACTGGTATCAAAAGCTCTTCTAAACCTTTGCGTCCATTTTGCCCCATGCCTTGTACCTCCCCAGGCACCCCCATGGAGCTGGATGAGCCCCTCAGAGTGCCCAACACCACCCGAGCTGTGGAATGCTTGCGGCTGGAGCAGCTCACTGGCAGGCCCCAGCACACAGATGCTCCACAAGGGTCAGGCAGAAGCTAACTGAATGCATAACTTTATTAAATAAATGCTTTGTCATGAGAAAAGACAAAGATCAAAGAGTAACATAAATTATAAGTTGAATAAATAGTATACAGCAATCTTCACTTTTTAATAAAATGTGAGATTTTTTTTTTTTTAAGTACAAAATGCTAAACAGAGCATTAAGCTCTTCTTCCATTGTCAGTTTTTCACAAACTGCTTTTTTTTTTTTTTCCCACCAGTAAGATTATGAGTATTTCTTGTTTACTGGAAAAAAAACCAAAACAACAAAAACAAAACAAAAACGAAACAACAGAGCTACCGTATGTATGTAAAGCTATAAAAAGCTACCGTAAAATGTGTAGTGAGTATTGCTTAAAGATAAAAACCAGGCAGGAAACTCGGAATCTGGTGTGTTTTTAACAAGTGTGTTACAATGGTGGGTAACGTGAGCAGTGACGTCTGTCCCGGTGGCAGTGGCAGGGGGCTGATGGGGCTGGGGAGGGGGGCACAGTAGGCAGGGTTCCTAGCCAGGGCCAGGACAGGGGTCTGGAAGCAAGGTGAACTGTTGGTCGTTAAATATACAATGCTCCATTTGGGGGGAAAAAAAAAATCAACAACAAAAAACCCAAACCAACAGCAAAAAAGTTTTCATGGGGAAGGCGGAGAAAAAGGGAAGGGGGGAGAGAGCGGAGAAATAGTGCAAAATGCTCTTGTACTAGTGGTTTTCGAAGTCCACTGCAGTACAGGCAAGGGGTAGCCCAGCTGCTGAGCGCCGCTTCGTGGGCAGACGTGGTGGAAGGGCTGTCCTGACCCCTTCGCCATCCTTGTCCTCTCCTTCCCAGCTTGCATCCTAGATACTGGTGTGGGCTTGGCTCAGATACTGTAGCTGGAGCCCCCTGAGCCTCACACTTCCCCCTGATGCATGAATTGCCAACATCTCCCCACGTGCCTCAACTCCCCACACTCCCCAGCCCCCAAATCTACACCTTTTGGTTTTCTCACCCTAAATGCCAAAGGGTGCTGCTGGGTGCTGAGAATGGGAGCACCTTGTCACTGCCAACCCAGGGGGTGATCAACCCCTTCTGAAGTCACTTGTATCCCCAGCCTGACCCAAACTCCAACCCCAGTCCTAAATATTAGTGCAGCCTACAAACAGCCTCGTCCTGCTGGGGATCCTTGAGGGAGTGGGCAGCCAGGGGAGTCGCTTGGTGCCCCATCCCAGGAGCCAAGGTGATCTGGGGAGGCAGGAGTGGTGCAGCCCAGACTTCCATCCTCCTCCCTCCAGGTTGGTGTGGACAGGACAGGCAGTGCTGTCCCAGCATGGGATGCGCAGGGGTGAGGGAGGCTGCGTGGGATAGATTTTGGTGCTGTGGGCTCATGGGGCCATGTAGACTTGCTCTTGTAGGGAGAGGTCGGGGAATCATCCTGTGTCCCCCTCCCAGTGTCATTGTAGTGGCCTTGTCATGACACCACCACGAGGCCCTGTGAGCTGACCCTCGCCCTGCAAAAGCATCTTCCCCAAAAGACAAGGTCCATGGCAAGCTGCATCCCTCTGCCTGTTCCCATCCCACCCTGGTGGCATGTCTCCTTTCTCTGCAGCCAAAGGCTTTCAAGTTTTGGGAAATTAAACAACAAAACAAACAAACAAAAAAGCAAGAAAGAGGAAGAGAGAAGGAAAGAAGGGTCCTACGAAGGTGGTACTGGCCTGTAACAGTCAGGAAGTTTTGCACGGGGATCAGCAAGCAAACAAGGGTCCTTGTGGTTGGCACAAGCTCCTCCTCCTATCTTCACCCCACTTTCACCCCACCATCCTGGTTAAATCAACCTTACTCCACCAGCCCTGTAGAGCCCAGAGAGGTCCCTCCCTGCCTCAGCCACAACACCTGCCATTCTCCCCTCCAGCAATACGGCGGTTACCCCGCTCCAGCAGGCTTTTCTGGGGGGCAGATCTGCATTTGGTGACACACTTTGTTCTTTTAAGCAAGGGAAAGTCCTTTGTCCCCAGGTCCAAACATGCTCCGTTGGGTCTCTGTGGAAGTCCATCAGCAAAATTCTCCCCCACTGTAACTTTGAGGGAAATAACCTCAGGTGTCCAGTTCTGCCCTCGATTGGGGCAAGTGTCCTGGTGGGGGGCCCCGGGGCTGCTTAGGGGAATGATGACATGTCATGGGAGGCTATAAGGGCTCCCATCCTGTGGCGGTAAGAAGCCTTCACCAGAACCCCTTGGCACTGAATCCCCCTTGTCCATCCCCACTGGTGGGAACCTGGTGGTGCTGTGGACCTCCTTTTTTCTCTCCCCAGGTTCAGGAACCTCAAAGGGGCTTTGGGGGTGCAGGAACCTTCCCCCTGAGATCAGTTGTGTCCTTTGGCCAGCTCCAGCTGTGGCAGTGGGATGTGGTTCCTGGTGGGTGTGTGTTTGCCCACTGGGACCACAGCACCCAGACCCCACCTCTCCTTCCTTCCTTCCCTTCGCTGCAGGATCTCCTCCCAGCACCAGCATCGTGGAGACCCTTGTCATGCAGAAGCAAGAGGCAACAGTTCCAAAATTGAACGTAAAAGTTAAAAACACCAAATAAGTCGGGAAGGCAGATGAGGGCTGTCCCACCATGCCTGAGGCAGTGGGTCTCCGTGGTGTGGTGGCTGCTGTCCACTCACAAGGAGCTGGTTCCAGATTAAAGGCAAGGGCCCATCATAGGATCTTACTGCAGGGTGGTGGGAATCAACCATGGCAACATGAGCAGTATCCTCAAAGTGAAAGGATGTAGACTGGCATTTTCCTACCCACAGGGAAAGGTATAAACCAGCCTTAACAAAAAACCATGATCAAATAAAATGGAGGTTTGGTTGTTTTTTTTCCCCTGGAGCAAACCACATTTTTGGCTGTGGGAAAAAAAAAAAGTCTCCATAGTCATCTTTGTGGTGGCAAAGCGTGGTGAAGAGTTTTAGCCCAGATCTCCCTGTCCCCATGTAGGGATACTTCAGTCTGGACAGCGACAGAGTAACAGCAGGGTCGGCTGGGATGCAGCCCTCAATGTTGATGGGGCCCTGATCCCACAGGCACTGATGGTCCTCCGTAACTCTGCTCCTGTGCTTAGTCCAGCAGGTTATTATTAGTTTTTGGGAGGGGCAGCATTTCTCCCCCTGATTACATATTACATTGAAACCTCCAGATTGCAGGTTTCAAGGTGAAGTTTCGCAAGGAGGAAAAGCCATGTCAATGCACACACACACTCATACACATGCACGCAGGTGACAAACGCTTCCACACCTAGATGGACAACGGTCAGAGTCCTGCTTGTCCAAAATGATTTCTGACCTTCCATTCGAGAAGAACAGAATACATTTCCTTTTTGGATTATTTTTTTGAAGTCCACAAATACTTTTGGGGGTATTTGTGCCGTTGCAGGACCTGTGTTTCCCTCCCCAGCTCATCTCCAGACACGAAGCCAGCAATCTCACGCCTCCTCCTGATGTGTTGAAATCTGCCTGGATTGGGGGGCAGTCATTTGAGATGGAAATCAAATTGACTTGAGTGAATCCCAACAGTGTGGGGAGGACACTCCGGAGGACTGCAAGGGGAGTGCTGGGTGCCGCAAGGTTTTCCTCTCAAGACCCTTTAGAAATCAACTAGCTAAGATGAAAAAAATAAAAATTAAAAATGAACCTGCCCAAAACCCGTACTGGAAATTCACCAACTCAGAGAGCTTCCTACATCAGGGTGACCTCTGCTTGTGGCAGAGGGGCACAGGCGGCATTAGGGAGAGGTGAGGAACGGCAGAGAGGCTGCGGCTGGTTTGTCTCTGGCTCTATCCTTTCCTTATTGAGTCCTTGTCAAGAGGCTGCAATAGATTCCGAGTCCTCAGTTTCTTCAGGGTTTTCTCTTTTCTTTCTCTTTTCTTTTCTTTTCTTTTCTTTTCTTTTCTTTTCTTTTCTTTTCTTTTCTTTTCTTTTCTTTTCTTTTCTTTTCTTTTCTTTTCTTTTCTTTTCTTTTCTTTTCTTTTCTTTTCTTTTCTTCTTTTCTTTCTCTTTTCTTTATCTTTTTCTTTTCTTTTTCTTTTTTCTTTTCACTTTCTTGTCTCTCTTTGTTTTTCCTTTCTTTACTTCTTTCTTTCTGTCCCTTTCTCTTTTTTTCATTTTCCTTTCTTTCTCTTTTTTCTTTTCCTTTCTTTTTTTCTTCTTACATGAGATGAAAGGAATCGGAGTCCTGGGGAGTGGGGAGGTGCGGAAGGGAGGGTGGAAGGGAGCCTGGGTAGGTAGTGATGGGGTGGAGGGAGGGGATGCGACTTCACTCCACATTGCTGCTGTCGAAGGCATGGCACTGAAGGTCTCCGCTCAGGTAGTCAGTCCCCGGCAGCTTCATGCCGTATTTGTCCACACACCAACACAACCCACGCTTCCGGCCTCGGGAGGGCTTGCACTGGGGAGACACCCAAGGGGCAGAGATCAGGAGCTAGCTCCCTCATGCTGGGGATCAGGCTCAACCCTGGCCTTGCCCCTTTAACCCCAGTGATGAAATTCCCAGGGTAGGACCTAGTCCCTGCTCTCTGCTTTCAGCACATCCCCATCTCTGCTGCCATCCCAGCCCAGGGTTCTCTGACTTCTCCTCCTCCCTCACTAGCTCCTTCAGGATGCTTACTTCAGGCCAGATGGCACTTGGAGCCATCATCAAGGCCACCCACTACCAAACGTGCCTGGTGATGCTCACAGCAACATCCCCACCAACTCAGCAGAGGAAAAACCTCCATCCTTCCCATCCAAGGCAGAGGCAGAGAAAAGCCTTGCTGGGTGGGGAGCATCCCTCCTTCATGGGGCTCTTACCTGCTTCCTCTTGTAGAAGCCCTTGCGGTCGCAGTTGGGGAGGTGGACAGCGCGGGGGACCATCCGCTGGCTGCTCTTTAGCTCCTGCAGAGATGCCTCCATGTGCCTGCGGCAGGGGCCCTGCAAGCAGGAGAAGATGGAGTGTGAGAAGGGGAGCGTCCTCACAGCAAGCCTCCAGCTGCAAAAGCCCCCAGGTCCCCTCTCCTCTGCCACTGGCACCCACTCCCCAAGGGTAAAAGCCATCCTGCAGTCACCTGCCCATGGGAGCCCCATGGAGGGAAGGTGAAGGCACCCACCAGCTCAAACTCTTGCCGGAGCTCGGGGATGACGACACGTGGGTGCGCCGTGTTCTCGGCCATGCCCACAAACTTGGCCAGCGTCAGCTTCTTCCGGCGGTCCTTCTTTAGGGCTTCAGCCTTGAGCTCAGAGAGGCGCCCGTGCTTGGGCCGGTAGGCCTTGGGCGGGTAAGTCTCCTCCGTCATCTCCGATGTGGTCGGCTCCTCATGCTCTCGGGACTCTCGTTCTGGAAGAGACAGGTACCAAACTGTCAGGTCTCCATGGGCTGACTGGGGCTTGCTTTTGCACAGAGAGCCTTCTGCCCAACCCCAGAAGACATCTTTGCACCAGGCAGACAGCATGAGGACAAATAACCAAAGAAATCCCTTTCCCTTTCCCTGTCTACAGCTCTGGCTTTATCTCACTGTGTGGGACTTTGTGAGGCTTTTGTATGACCTCTGAACTCAGGACAGGAAGGTGTCTGAGGACATGGAGGAGTTGGAGGTCTAGGATGGGCTTTGATATACAAGGGCCGTTACCGTTTGTGTGTCAGTGGAAAAAAACTGGTGTGAGGGTCATCCCACACCCAGAAAGGGCCAGATGACACATAAATGAGGCAGAGAAGCCCCTCTTTATCTGTGGTGGGAGAATTAAGTGACAAATTCACACTCCACCCAGCCTTTCAGACGCAAGAGCAAAAGCTAGGAATGCTCGAAGATGAGACAATTCCAAAATCAAGGTCAACAACACAGCAAAGCCACCACATGACAAGGCAGGTACTTCAGCAGTGATACCAAAGATTCAGCTGACAAGTGCTCGGATCTCCAGGGTCCTCAGCTCACAGCCCCACACTCATGGGACACCAGCCTCCATCTGATGGCATGCACCAAGCAGAGAGCAAAGCCAAGGATAATGCTCCCAAGCAATGCTGCCTGACTGTAGTTACCATTGATGGTAGTATTAGCAAAGGGGGAGCACGTTTAGGTTCTGTCCACGGCAGTTGTCTTCCTGTAGACCCCCCAGATCACCTCAGCGTAACCTCTGCCAGCAGGATGCAGTCAGGAGCCCTGTGCGGTTTATATTTAGGAGCAAGCTGGTGACAGTCTAAACTTAGATGACTTGTGACATTTAGTACAGCCACCAGAGTGAAAAAGGGCTATTTCTGTACTAAATTTGAATAGAGTTTAAAGCTCCTGAGGTTCCCAGTCTCCTGACCCTGGTTCTCAGCAGTCCGGTGCTGATGCCAAGTCTGCTGGGATCAGCAAGTGACCATGAGGAAACTCACTGCAGTAGAAGGAAAAGCACCAGAGTGGCTGAAATCCCTTCCTGAACAGCATCTCCTGCAACTTTGATACCAGTGAACCCAGCTCATCCTCTCCTACAGGATGGAAAAAGCTTCAGGATTAAAATAAAAGCAGTTAGACCCCCTCCCAACCAGGCAAACAGGAATCTCCTTGCAGATGGACTGCTCCCTTGAGCCCAGATGCAGCCCCAAGGGGGAGGAGGATGAAGAGGATGCCTCTGCCCTATTAGATTGCCCAGGGGTGGCCAGTGAGGGGAACAGAGGAGATGCTCAGTGGCAGATGGCAGCATCAGCCTGTCACACACACCCCAGCTGGGGGGTTTGGAGGTGACCAAGGGGAGAGGTCGCTGGGTCCCCAAGCCTGCCACAGATACCAGTCTCCTTCCTTGCCAAGGCGAACTTGCACTCTCCCATCAAAAACTGTTAAGTTTTTCACAGCCACTTATTCGTTAAAGCAGTCCTTTTTTTTTTTCTGTTTCCACAAGAACGGTGCTAGATCAGCATCCCAGACTCAGCACCCTCCTAACTACCCACAGCAACATAAGTGACCCCCTGCACCACCCCTGTGACTCACATGGCTCCCCAGCATGGGATCATTTTGCCATTTTTCCCCATGATGCTCATATGCTTGGTGTTTTATTCCTTGTTGCAGGACTCAACTGCTTCCACAGGCCAGAGCTCCTTTATTCTAAGAGGGTTACAGACAAGGGATAGGGAAGAGATTGAGTAAATTTGGAATGACCCCTCAGGAAATGAAACTGGTCTTCTTTTGGACCTTGAGTTGCCACAATATCTTTGAGGCAAAGGATGCACTTCAACTGCACCTTGTACAAAGACATCCACAGTGACTAAGTCCTTCCACGGCAGTGAAACACACTATGTCCCATCCCAGGAATCCCTTCTGGCACCCACTGCCAGGGCTGGAGAAGGCAAATCCAGGGCATCTCCCTGGGCTGCCCTACAATAATAAGGGGATTGGTGCTGGCAACCCTGAAGTAGCACAAGAGGGGCACAGCATATTACCTCTGCAAATAAATGAGGAGCAATTACCTGGGCAATCCTAGCAAATAAAAACAAATAACAAATGAAGGGTACCACGCAGTGAGAATTCAGTCAGAAAAACAGTACGGGGTGTCCAGTCCCCAGGACTCACTCTGCAATGGGTGTTTGCAGCAGCTCGGCCTGCTCATTTGGTCAGCAGCTTTAGCAGCAAACAAAATAAGGTAAAGGTGCAAACACCTGCTCTCTCCTCTCCCTGCAAGCTGTCAGCAAGCCAGAGTGAGCTGTGGAGCCCTTTCAGCAAGGGGAGATGGCAGCCACAGGAGCTCTGCAAGGGAGCTGAGGACTAGTGTGCACTGAAAGCTGCCCAGCTCCCAGCCCGAGTCCAGTGCTTCCTGCAGGGCTGAAAAAGCACCTGGAATTGACCCCCTTCACTCTCCCTGGCATGCACGTGTGCCCCTCAAGCAGTGATATGACAAGGGATGGCTGTGGTGGGACTCCTCCATCTGTCACTCAGCAGTGGTGTCTAGTTTGGGTCTTTATATCCCAGTGAGTACCCCATATATGCCTTGAAGGGATCCCTTTCCTCCACCCTCTAATGTTTTTTATAGCCTAATTTCCTTCAGGAACAAGGCTGATGCAACCCCTTCTCATACACCCGATGATCTGTTCCCTAATTTGATACTAACAAACCAATTTTGACAAACTGAAGGGCAGAGGTCTCTGACACAGAAACTCCTGACAAGCTCTAGGCAGCTGGTGAGAGACCTTCCTGGTGCCAAGAGGAGAGGGAAAGTCAGAGCCAGGACATGCATCACCCATGCAACTCCCCTGCTTCTCTTCCTGGCTGGCTCATCCACCTGAACCCGCAGCTGCCCACTGCAGCCAGGACCAGACACTCCCATCAGCATCTCCAGAGCTCCTGTCTCTGCCGGCCCATCCTCACCCACCAGCTCATTCACTGACCCCTGACTGCCCCTGGGCTGGCTCATGGCAGGCAGCATTGGCACTGCTGTGCCTCCGCGCCTGAGGAGATGCCGGCAGGAGCAACACCCAGTTTCCCCAAATGAGCCCTACTTGTGTCTGTCTGAGACTCGGGAAGGAGGCTGGAGTTCCTCCTCCCTCACTGTCAGGTTCTGGCCTGCCACACAACCCCTTCCCACCTACTACCATCCACCTTGCCAGCCCAGGTGGCTGGGTTTCAGGCAGTCAGCTGTCTGCAGAGGCAGAGCACACTGCACAACCATGGGCACAAGGCATAGGCAGCAAGGCCCTACTCATGGTGTCCCCAGATGAGGGACAGTGGGAACCAGGAAGTGGGTGGCTCACACATCTCTATCCCTTCCCACAACTCAGTAGAAGCTCACCTCTCAGCAGAGGTCCCAGGCTCGCTGGCCACACAGAAGAGTGACATTGCTGGCCAAATCAAGGATGCCTGGCTAGCATGGAGGTGACAGCTAGGCTGTAGACACCTCAAAGGAATACGGCCTACTCCTACAGCCAAGGCATGAGACTGAACTCAACTCAGTGCTACCCCATGGCTTCATGTCTGGTCTGATGCTTTGGTGCCCAGGGAAAGAGATGCAAACATCTGGAAAGGTTCCTGACCCTGGCCAGGCCAAACGGACTGTGCTGTTCTGGTAGGCAGAAAATACCCATTACAGAGCATGTGGGCTGTCCTCTGCCCTGGGCTGAGGGCATGGTGTTTTCTCCCCACTCCAGGCTAGCCAGAGGGAGCTATTTGCAAGTCTTCTACTCTGCCCTCCAGAAGGGACAGGGAGTAGCAAAATACCAGACACTGTTTCTCAGAAGCCGCAAATTACTCCTGTCTGGCAGCCTGCTGTCCTCACCAGATACCATCCTGCCCCTGGACAAAAACCCAGCCTGGGTGCTTCTGGGCTTCAGACGCTTTGGACCCATGTGAGGTCCCCATAAGGTGGTGGGTGCATTCACATGGGGGAGTGGAGTGTGTGGAAACACTGCCTTCCTGCCTGCTGACGTTACAGAGTGGAGCAGGAAGCTTTTACCAAATGGCTGAAAGGCTTGAATTTTTGTAATGCATTTTCATCAGTTCCTGGCAGAAGGGTAGGAAAAGGATCTATTGACCACTGCTGCTAACGATCCTTGTTCATTACAGCCACAGTCCACTGTTAGAGGACTTGCTGTCCTGTTCAACACCTCCCCCCCCCGCCAAAATCCACATCCACCTAAGAAGGACATGCACAACCACAGCACAACTTTGGTAAACAGCCTTATTGATTATTATCATGATCATTATTATTTACAGCATAGGCACTAACATACCCCACTTAATAAGGAAGCTGTTGGAGAAAGACTTAATGGGGATCTCAGTTAAATCTCTAGCACAGGAATGACACAAATGTGAAGTTGTCCAGTCCTCCCTCTGCCCCCAAACAGCCATCTCTGTTCAGGTGCTCATTGCGTATGGGTCTTATACAGGAAATCTGTGCTCAGGTACCTGGCTGGCAAAAACCCTCACTGAGGATTTCCCCCAGCTGCCCTCCCCACTTGTCCCCACTCCAGAGGAAGGGACATGTTTGACCTACACCAGAACTTCCTGGGATGGGCAGGCAAGTTCCTACTTGTCCTGGACTTGCACCTGTGACCATGAGGGGAAGATAAAAATTCCTCCTTCCTGGTCATTGCAGAAGGACAGCCACTGTGTTTGCATTCTCAAAATATAGGCAGGGAAGGGATAATGCAGACAGGGAAGGGATGTAAAGCAAGGAGTGTCATCTCATCTCTCGCCCTTTGGCAGCTGGAAAGCACATCTGAGCAAAAGCATTCCTGAACTCCCCAGAAGCCACCAGAGTCAGCCCAGGCAAAAGGGAGCTTCCACCCGCCTAATGAAGCACAGCTCGTTTACATTCCGGTCGCAGGCACAACCCCCAGCCCCGCACACAACTCCTAAGGGTGGGCAGCAGAGCCGACTCGGGCACTGTGCCCGGGGCTGGAGTCACTGCTCCAGACCCCCGCCCTGGTGAAGTCAGGCAGTGATCTCAGGCGGCCGCCCAGCCCGAGGCCATCTGGCACCCACTGGGGGAGGAGCAGCCAGGGCTGGGGATGCAGGCTCCAGCCAGTCCCTCTGCTAGCCCAGGGCGTTGGCTGCCAGAGAGCCAGCTGCAATGTGCCTTGGACTTTCGACGAACTTTTGTGCTCTGGTTGGGACTTGGCATCAGGCCGGTGCAGCCTCTCTGGTAGCGACTGGTGAGGGAGCATGCTGGTGAGGCTTGCAGGTGATGAGAGACTGGGAGGAGACACCACACACCAAGGACAGAAAAACAGCAGCCCTGCTGGGACTGCCACCCCACCTCCCACAAGTCTCAGTAACATGCCACAGCCACTTAAAACAAATCTGTGTCATACAACACCCGTCTACTAACAGAGGTGTTCTGGATGGCTAAACTCCATGTCTAAGTCATTGAAGAGATGCTGCACCCTCCAAATTGTGACCAGCCACATAATTTGGCTTGGGTGCTGATTTTAGGGTGGAACAACATATCTTCAGAAATACCAGTCTCTTCTCCTGTGGCTCCAAAGGTCACACTTAGGTCTTCAACGGTCTGAAGTGAAGAAAGGTAACTCCCACCATCTCTTCACTATTGCTCCCCTTGCAACCTGTGATGTAATTCTCATGGGTGACACTGCCAAGCTGTTTTGCAGGCACAGGTGCAGTAACAAGAAAACACAGACCCTATATCCTTCCCCGGGAATTAGGCACCTCAACAGCTGCCACAGGTAGCAAATCACCTTTGTGATTTGCAGAGTGTGGAGAGAAGCCTTTAGCACTCAAGGCATTGTGAAGTGCTCACAGAAACACCCGCTCTGCCCCACCACACCCAGTCACCTACCAAAGATGTATGATCAGAGTCCAAATAGTGCACGGCTCAAAAGCCACACAAGCTTTGGAAGAGAGGCTCTGGGGTTTCCAGAGCCTTATATCCCAGTACCTTATATTGCTGTGACAATATGTTAAAAGTTAATGGGACCTCACTACCTTGTTCCACACAGACACCTTTTAAGTGAAGAATATGGATCAGTAAGACCAAACTCAGAGAAGAGATGGAAAAGCAGCCTAAGGGTTACAAAGATTCAACTCTAGGTTAAGAATTATCTCCATTTTATTAAACCAAGAGCCAGAAGGATGCTTGGGAACAGCTCAGGAATATCTAAAGAGCCTCAGAGGCAAGCATTGATGGCAGACGGATATGCTATACTGTGGCCTTTTTTTTTTTTAAGTTACTGTTTGGGCTTTGCTGAACTAGCCTGGAAGACCAGCTCTTTCTCAGGTGATTAATGTCTCCTCAGCAGAAACCTGTGGATGCAGATTCTGCTGTATCAGCCAGGGCTCACCTGCAGAGCGTGAATATCAGGTGCTTGGGCTGCCCCCAGGTTCACACAGGATTTGTGGGAAAGGGAGATCATCATCCTGATGACCTCAGTGTCCTCATACAGAGCTGGAAGGTGGAGAAATGCAGCTCAGCATGTGGGAAAGGAGTTCTTAAGGGAACCAGCTGGTCCGCTGGTTGTCTTGGTCTGCTCTGGAAGTACAGGGCCTATCTGTAGGAATGGATCTCTGGGTCAGCACCACTTCTCCACAGTGCCAGCAAATGCCACAAAGGTGGGTGTCGAGGCAGGTGGGAGAGGTACAGCTATGGGAACTGGAAGCATAAAGATCTGTGTTGCTATGTGCCAAACAGTACTTTCTGAGCTGCCCTTCCTTGCTGCAGCCACAAAATAAAATTCTCTGGGAGCAACTCTCTAGAGCAAGGAGAAAAGCAGGTTTAGATATGGGGAGCTCCATGACATAAGCTCCTTCTCTACATGTTGCTAGTTGTTAGTTCAGCAGTCTTCAAGCATCCATGCTGTGCTGGAAGAGCCAAGCTTGGGCACCGGCTGGTGCACTGATCCGGTGCTGCCTTGAAATGCCCAAGCAAGGACTGGGGCTCACCAAGAGATATTGTCTTTGTCTGTCTCTTCCTCTCCAAGGAGTTCTCCAATCTGTCTACAATCAGTTCTCCATGCAAGTGTGGGAGTTTGCAATGCATATACAAGACACACCAAGACCAGGTGAAGGTCTGGGTCAACAGGCAGCATGGCCAGAGAACTTTGGGTTCCCAGTGACAATGGTTTCTGGCCAAGAGAGAACTCAAAATGTCTAATCAGTAAAAGAATTGAGAAACTTCCCAGAGTTTCTCCCTCCAGTAAGATGAAGAAACAAACATCCATTCATTTCAATTAAATGATGCTGATGTGCACCACCTTGCAAAATTGCAGGCACTCATTGCTAGATAGCTGCTTGTATCAGCGTGACATTTCCTGAACAAAGTTATCTTCCAGGGAACTGAATTGGCAAGTGGAGGGGAACGAAGTATTGCAGGATTAGATTTACATCAAGAAGCTCCTGTTGCTGATGCACTGATGATAGGAAGATAAAACGTATTTCCTTCACATCATCTGGAGACTGCAGATGTTCCCCTTTCCATATGCTGAAACTAGAGAAGAAGCTAGAGCTAAGTTATGACCCAGAGAAATCTAAATAAATCATAGTGACCAAGACATATTCCTCCTTCCTGAGAGGGATGAAATAACTCAGCCTTTCTTAGTCGTGCATCTTTTCCAATAAATCCACCCTAGTGGCAGATTGCATTGGTTATAATAAAGGAGGCAAAATTCCCATCAAGCTGCCAAGGAATTAAGAGCAGGAAAGAGCAAAGAAGGAAAACTCAGAGAAGATTGCATGACAGTTTTTGCCTAACTGACAATACAGGTGAGGAAAATCTGGATTAGCTCCTGACAAGCATCGTTGAATTGTTTACCAGCAATTTCTCCCTGGGGCTTATCAGTGACAAAAAGATGAAAACACACATACTTTAAGGTTTTCTGAATGAAAACAATGTTTGTTTTCATCATCTGGCCACCAGAGATGACTTGGAAAAAATCTCACTGTGTCCTTAGAAATGAAATAGGTGTGATGAGTGGAAGAGAACCCTAATGAGAGTTGATGTCCATCAACTATCATTACTAACAGTTCAAGAAAGAAGTGGGAAGGGGGACCTTTTTGGATGCAGGTAGCTCAACATCAGCAATGGAGGAAGCATAACTAGGGAGGAGGAGTAGGTACCTGTTCTCTCTTGGACTATGTGGGGCCTGTCTCTAAAACTCAGATGAACATTGGTGTCAACATACATGAGATGTCAAGAAACCTGGACTTGAAGGCAGGTGCTGACAGGATGCTGATGCTATTTTGATCTCTGAAACCCAAATATTAAAAATCATAGTAGAGTCAGGTGCTAAGAAGGCCTTAGAAGCTGAGCCATAACCAAGAGTGCTGCTGGTGGCTATCAAAAGCTGGGCTGTTAGTGGGAATATCGTAGCATTTTACTCTAAGAACAGTGTGAAATTAAGAGGAAACCCCTGTATTAAAGGAGATGATCTTGGGAAGAGGATGTCCTACCAAAGATATAGTCACTATAGGTTACACTACGATCTCTGATCTGCTTATGAATGAAGGTGCCTTTTGCCTTTTGGACAGGGTTTTGAGTCTGATTTATTTTTATATTGAGCAGAAGCTTTTAACAAATGCCCTGTTGAAACTGAATCCGGTAGATGCTGCTCCCACTAGAGGCTGGTGGTCTCCATCAAAAGATCTGTTCCCACAGATGGTTACTGAGGGTCTCTGTTAGCCTCCAAAACAGTCAGGAACTGGCAGAGCCAAGAAAGCCAAACCCTTTGTTTGCCCCCAAAGAGAGGTAAAGGAAAGTGGAGAATGGAGATGCACCTGTGTCAGGCGCCAGACCAAAACTGGTCCAATGCCAAAAATATTTCAGGTGTGCAGCTGTGACTGAGAACTCCAGCCCAGCCTGGATTAATTTCAAGGCCTTCAGCCTGACTTTCAGAGTTTTGCCTTAAACCAGATGGAAAAGCTGTGTGAGATCATCCATTGCTCATCTCTGTGTCAACACCAGATGACACATCATCACATGTACCGTCCATTACAAGCTCTCAGGGTTCAAACCCCTGCCCTCAGGACTCCCTTAATGGCTCCTTCTCTCAAAAAGCCTTTGCCTGGAGTAGGCCATGCTGTTATTCAATCATTCAGTCCACTTAAGTAGGACCACAAAAAAGTACCAGAAGTTTTGACATTCACACTCTGACAATACTAATATGCAGGAATTTGCCCAAGCTTGATCCTAATGGATGACTCTTACCTCTCCTAGCCATTTTCCTCCCTGAGCTGTACTATTACATACACTAATCCATTCTCTTTGGTCCAACATAATGCAAAGATGCTTTTCAATGTTAAAAAAAATATCATGGGTCTCTTGACAGAGAAAAGGGTACAGACGTCCATTTTGGGGTCTGAAACTCTAAGAAAGACAATTGATCATCCCTTGCCTTTCTGGAGCCTTTCTGGAATGAAAAAATCCTTGTTGCACTTTGTTGTTTCTCCTGCAACCTCAAGCCACCTCTGCTATTACAAAACCAAATAACTGAACACTGAAATGGTTATGAAATAATGCAGTAAAATTTCACCCATATCTGCTATTTCTTCAGGAAAGCAGGAGTCACAAGTGAAAGCAATGTGACTGCATGTCATTTTCTGTTTAGATGTTGTTAAAATATATTAAGATATACATGTAGCTGTGACTGCTGGACATGAAGTTCCAGCCTAATAAAACTTTCCTTCTTTTCCAGAATCTCCTTTAAAGTAAAAAGTGAAAGCCAGGTTCCATAGTTTTCATTGGCTTATTTAATTACTAGTCTAACATCATTAGTCTAACACATAACATCTGATTTCTCTAAGCACGAATAATAAATGGCTCTGTTGATTTAATTGTCTTCTCAGGATGAATCCCATCTGTATTTGGAAAAATAAAATATTTTTACTGTTTTTCTACAAAAAAGAATTATGAATATTGGCCAACTTTGCCCCTAAAGTTACCTTGAAGAAACATTCCTTCTCCCATTTAGCTACGGGATCATTTCCTTAAGTATCTGTCAGGATTACCTTCTTGCCCTTAAATAGCAACCAGAGAAGTTATCTCCATCAACATAACAATTATCTCCATCAGCAAGCCAGCAGTGTCCATCCAACAAGCAAACAAACCAAACTGCAACAACAGCCCCGGAGGCTTGAAGCTGGTAAGAGCTCTCCAATCCTTCCAAACATAACAGCACACAGTCCTTGGAGGAAAGAGGTAGCTGATTTCCATAGAGGGGGTAGGTGCCCAAAAGCTTATCATTCTCTGGGCCTGGAGGAAAGATGCTCAGCATCTTGCAGGGTCAAGGCCTACTGGGCTAATAAGGAAATAATGTGCCAGCTTGCTGTGGGGGATATTAATGCCCCATTCTCACATTCTGCATGAAAGAGATGGAACTACTGGGGTGGAGTTATGATGAAAAATAATGGGAATATCAGAGGGGTCTGGAGAATGAGGGCAATAAGTGAAAGCAAGGCTTTATGCGTACACACACAAGAAATGCCCACTGACTTCACAGGCATAAATTTAACATGCCTCCTCAAAGTTTAACATGTTGACCAGAATCTCTCTCTCACACTTGTCCTGGAAACATCATAAACAGACAGAAGACTTACCAAAACATGCTGAGAAATTGATTCCTTGAGAGCAAATTTGCCCATATCAAATCACCAAGAGTTCCAAATTTCTGCAAACAGCTGGGTCCTGCTGGTATTAACTTCAAGCAGTAGACTGACATAAACACTAAGGGGTCTGCTCAGATCGTTGGCAGCAAAGAGCCACCTCAAAAACAACATCTTGCTGAGAGTTGCCTTGGCTACACAGCTGAAGGAACAGAGTGTGTCCCGTGGGGGTATGGACACACCTCCAGAGTGGTGAGGGGATGGGGGATGTCACTCCTTCATCACTAGATGTGCCAGGACCCTTCCAGGATGAGCTGAGGCATGAACCATGACCCATACCCAGTGATCTTAAACAGGCAGCCCCAGGACCCAGGAGCACTGGCACAACTGACACCCCGCTCTTTGACCCACAGAGCACATCACCCTCGGGAGACCAAGTGTGGAGGCTCATGCTAAATGGATTCAGCGGGTCCAGGTTTTAGGGGATTCCAGCATGGGGTGTCAGGTATCCCTCTCTTCCTCTCCAGCAAAGCCTCCTCATACTTTTGGTGAAACCTGTCCTGAGGATTAACAGATAATATCTAATTTTTGCCTGTAAAAAAATCTCCTTATAAATGATGAAGTGGTTATCAAACTGGCTGCCAGTGACTTCACACAGGCCAAAGATGATCTTTGGATCATCTCTGACCTCTTCACGCATCATGTCTTCAGGTGCTGTTGCTTCCTCCCCTCAATGCTAGAGGTTGTTTCTCCTGCCCTCAGCTTGCCACATCTCAGAAAATTTTTCATATTTTCCCAATTCAGTTCTTCTTGCACACCTTCCCAAAGGCCAGTTTTTGCTGCCTGGGCATAGAGAAGTTTGCAGAATCCCAGTGACCTCAGTGCCCCTGGCACCATCCCCTCCACTGATGCCACCAGGCACTATTGCCCCCTACATTTCCCCCAGCCCTGGCATGGGGTAGGAGGTGACTCTGCAGGTGACTGGCTGCCCTCTGCAAGTCACAGCTTCTCCACATCTTCAGTGGGATATATCTCAGTGTATTATCTCAGTCTAGCCAGAAAACACAACCCACCTCCAAGCATAGGGGGTGAGCCTGGATCCACACAGCTGGCTAATCTATCTCCTTTCTCACTTCCCATTGTTTGATATGCTCACCTGCTGCATCTCATTTCTCAGCCCTCAGTGGGAGGATAGGGTAGGCTGATCTGTATGTCAATATCTGTTCTTGATGGCAAAATACCATGTGCCAGACAACCAGAACCACTGGACCTAAGAGAAGTTTGTGTGTGCTGCCTGGAAACCACTCTGCCTCCAGAGACAAAAATGCTCCCTGTGTGTGCTTGCACACATTAAATGTTTATGCAGGCGTGCGTGGGCGTGTGAACACGGGTACATGTGTGTGTATACTCACATGCATATCTTTCCTGTGCATATTAATCCTGCTGCTCTGCAACCCACATAGAGGGGCAGGTGTGTTCCAGCCAAATTCCCCACTTATGTCTGGCCTTGAATTTGCACTACTAAGTGCTTAGTAAAAAAGAAACAAAACAAAAAGGCAGGATTTGATGTACCACGGACCCTTTTATCTGCCCTGTGACTTTGCACAGGGGAAACGAGCCGCAACTGTTCTTAGCAGCTCACCCTGCTGAGCAGAGGACAACAAGCCTCGAAAGGGCTGAGGTTCCCGCCCCCCTTCCCAGGCTGCTCCCAGGCTTTTCAGTTTGCATGAAGAGTTCTGGGAAGTGCTACTGCTATAACAGCTCCTGCAGCTGCTCCTACATCTGCGATGTCTTTCGACTCAGAGCGAGTAGAACTTCCAGCGGACGTTAGGAGGAAGCAGAGCACCACGCTCCATGTGAGGCAGCGCCCGTGTGCTGCTTCTCCTCCTCTGCTTCCTCCCCCTCTGCGGTGACACGTGTGCCAAACTAAGCGACAAAACACACAGAGGGATGTCTCGAAGCTGGCACAGAAGGTACCCAAGCTCTCCTGTCCCCTTCTGTCAAGGCTGAGGGGACACCTCACCCTGCAGTAAGGCAAATGCTTCCAGTCGCACATGACTCTGCTCATGCCACTGACGTGCCAAAGTCTGGGCACAGGATGCACAATATCGTCACAAGGAGGCACAATGTCTTCCTTCAGCATCCCTCAGGTTTGCAGAGGTTCCCGTTTGAGACCAGCCCCTGTTCTCTTCTTGTCAGAGACTGAAATGGTTAATGATTTATGCATTCTAGGAGCCTCTTGCAGAATTTTGACCTTTGCATTATACCTCTGCTGGGCAGTTGGGCCCATCCCTCCCTCCAGTGAAGAGCCAAGTTTACAGGCTTTTGACTGTTGCATTATACCTCTGATGGGCAATTGAAGGTGTCAAGCCCTGAAAAGGCAGGACCTCTGATGGCCCACAACAGTCCATCCCCCCCTCTGCCAATCAAAAAAGGCGGGAACCAGGCCAGACACAAAAAACTCTTGCGCAGGGCCCAGGGAGAGTTTGGAGGCTCGAGGCATGGCCCGTGACACTAACCATGGATATAATAACTCATAACTTCTTGGCGTGTGGGGGCTTCCCTCCTTCACCCCCAGCAGACCAAGGCCACCACTTCTACTGACAGACATGGAAGCGGCAACTACCAAGTGTCATTGCTGGACCTCGTGGGCGGTGACTATATACCTTTTGTCCACTCTCAGCTTTTCTTTTTCCTCACTCTCCCTTACTCTTATCCTCTCTTTCTCTCCCCTATGCATTTTCTCCCCCCCCCCAAAGGTTATCTCTATGCCACGTTGTTATGTGACAACACCCAAAATGCTAGCATACCTGTTGATACAAAATTGTTAAAATAAACCTTACCAATATATGTTTTCAGACACCGATTATTCAGTGTCGTTTCACTCTAATCCACCCCAAGGGAATTATTGATAAGAACCTGGGTTACCCTCCTCCCCTTTTTCTGGGGCGGTGCAGTGGTGCAAGCTCTGGAGGGGCTCCTTTCATTCACCTGGAGCGAGTCCAGGGCTGTGTGGAAGCTCGGGGCCAGCTCTATCTCTCATGCACGCACGCGTGCACGCACGCAAGCACAGAGCCACGTCTTTTCTCCGGTGAACTCTGCTGGCACTCGGCAGGAATTTCATTTGGATCAACTACTTAATATTCTCCCTCCTTCCTTAGAAACCAGGCTGCTGAAAAATCCTTCCAGCCAAGGCCCCTCCTTTCCTGTTTGAACCACCCCATTCCTCCCTCCCCCATACACACACACACCGCAGAAACCTGACTCACTTGCTGGCACCTGATGGATTTCACCTATTTTTTTTTTTAATATATTGTTGTTGGAACTCCAGATCAAAAGAAAAATGGAGATTTTCCTGTTTCGTATCTGAGGTTTTGCAGGCCTGTTGATACTAGCTTTCACCTTGACATTTTGGGAGCTGCTTCACACAAAGGACCTGCTGCTCACACCAACCAGGTCCCTCCCCAAGTGACACATGTGCACAAACCAGCGCGTCCCACGGCCTGTTCCAATGACTGCTGCCCTAACCCTCACCCTCACCCTGGATGTGAGGACTGTGTGGAGCTGCCCATCTGCCTCACCACATCCCCATCACTCACCCCTGAAGCCCCACATCCCCAAATGTAGAGCAGAAGAGCATGGGAAGGAGGAACGGGGGGGGGGAATATTTTGGGGAGCAATAAAGGACTGCACCGAACACAAGCCGCAGGAAATTTGGGCTCGGCAGCGCTCCTTCTCCGCCTACTTCCAGCTGACACAGCAAAGATGATTTTCTTAGGGCCAATTCTGCAACCCCCCCCTCCCCCCTTTCCCCTCCTGGTTATCGTTGGCTCATGGTTTCGGGAGGAAACTTGCCAAGTCTTGCTCACTTTCTAGAAAGAGAGCAGGAATGAGAGAGGAGAAGGAAATATTTGACAACCTTTGTTTTTCCATGAGCCTTTTTAGGGCAGCAGGCTTCAGTCTGTGCCCTCCGCTCCCCGATGCTCGGCCTGACCTTGCTGTCTCAGCAGGAGGAAGTCTGGCGGGAGCACAGGGGAGAAAAATGGAAAGATGTGGTATATTTCAAAAGAAAACTAAACAAAACAGAGAAAACCCAGAATCCTGTAGCCTGTGCCATAAATGAAGCTCATTCATGTTTTTTTACCAGGAACAGTCAATTACAGCCGTGATGTTTGGCTTTCAGTACAGGACAGTGTCTGACTTGTGGCAGGAAGCACTACAGGGACCGTCCTGTCCGTACCTACATATCCATCTACTTAAAATTAACCTTACCAAAGCCCTCTAATCCCACACCTGCTTTCATTCCAGACCTCTCAGTAAACCAGGAGCACGTTCTGCTCAGTACCTCCAGCATTTCTCAGTGCCACCGTGCTCAGCATATGTATGAGGAAACTGAGGCACGGTACCTGCGAGCATCTTATCCCCAGGCAAGACATCTGCTCTAGAGGAGAGCCAAGCCCAGCCTCCCAGACTTGGGCTCTTGCAGTACTGCTCAATGCATCTCCACCTCCGTAAGGAGGAAAGCATCTGCAATTTTAAACTTGGCCAGCGTAAGGGCACAAATAGATAGAAATGCAGTTTGATCTAGTCCTCGCCACTGTCACATAGTTTATTTTGCAGAGTGCTGATTCTTTCTCAGCGGTTCACAGCTCAGGGCCAATTTTGGTCATTGATAGATGGGAGGGCCAGGCCAGCATCCCCAGCACACAGTCCCTAAGCTGCTGGCCAAACTGGCAGAGGCCAGAAAGTTCAAGTTAAACTTCATTTCTTTTCTTGCCCTGTTGCTTAGAAACATGCCTATGAAAATATACTTTGTTCTCACACGCTACCAGTCGAATGCCAAATGACTTTTTTCCCCTCTCCCGTCCTCAGGAATTCCTGATTTATTTTTTATTTCTTTTTTGCAATCGCACAAATCTCAAGAGGAGCCTGCTGGTCTCCTGTGGCTTCTTGCAGCAGCCTTTCCAATCCAGGCTCATCTCCTGCCTGCGAACAAAACCTGCCGAAAAGAGGCCCCTGCAGCGCTTGGGGAGTCCAAACTGGAAGTGCAGGTAGTGCCAGGGGGTTGGTTTTGCAAAACAAACCTGCAACCACTCTCCTATCCCTCTCCTTGTTCACTCAGTGGGTGCTCCCCATCGCAAGAAAATCAAAAGCAGTGGTTATTACAAGGGAACTGGCTAAAGTTTTCACGCAGAGCACCTTTGAGAAGTGCGAGGCAGGTGGAATGAAAGGAGATTCATGTTGAGAGCCAAGCACCAAAGCTTTCTCAGGTGCGTTGGTCTGTGTGGGGCACCCTTGCATAGGTGCAAGGATGGGCCCTGCTCTCCCCCAGCCACTGCTGGATTTCAGTGGCATGGCTTTGCCTTCCCCACCACATTGCCCTCCCCTGGCCACGCACATACACATGAAGAGTAAATAAACACTGGGATGACGTGCTCTGGGATACTTCACATATCTCCGCTGCCAGCGGTTATTGCCCAGCTTCCTGGGCTCCACGGCAGGAACATGGCTCCTGGCTTTACCCTCTGCTCCCTGTGCAGGTCTGCTCCCAACCCTCATCCCTTCCAGCTCCCTTCAAAAAACCAAGCTCAGCTTTGCTGTTTCTGGCTGATTTAAGGGAGTTTGGACATCTGATGTCATTCAAAGGAGGGGGGAAGTTATACACATAGAATTTGGTTTTGCTCTGAAGGATGGAGTGTAGCAACCCAACCACTGCCTACAAGCAGCAAAGGGGAAAAATAATAAAAGCATCAAGATTTACTAGGTGCTAGAAAGGAGAAATGGAATCCCATTGCGTGGGTATAAGCAGAAGCTTGCTAACAAGTAGAAATTACTTTTTCATGCTCCAAAAAAAGTGAGGGGTTTGTTTCTGGGAGTTTTTTGCCAAGTGGTCCCCCGGATGCACAGACACCCTCTCTGCCTCTCTTTTACACTGTGGCAAATACAGATGTATTTGGAGGAATATAGGGAATGTGTCCTCACATGAGCTAGAGGACCCAGAAATTGAAGTGAAATGAGAGCCAAAGTGAAGGAGTGCTTTCTTTCATGCTTTTGTCACGTGCAAGAGGCAAACACTTCAGAAGCTTGGCCTTGCACTCATGCTGCCATGCCTGCCTTCATGCTTGCTTTTAACCTGTTCTTTTGGGTTATTAACCACACCATCATTATTTTTTGCAATCACATACCCTGTCCCTAATGCACCTGCTCTCTTCACCTCCCTGGGCTAAAACCCATCACCCAACAAAGACGTCCAGCAGCAGGCAGCCAGGAAGAGCAGGCTGCAATGATCCCAAGGAGAAAGTGGGAGGCTGAGCAACAAACCCACAGGTGGCTGAGGACTTTGGGAATGGGGCAGTTGGTTGCAAGGAGGTGCCCTGCCCTCTCCTATACTTCAAGTTGCAGAGGTCAGCTCGGACTCTAGAGCAAGGTGGAAGATATGGTGAGAGAAAGGGGTCAGGAAGAGGGTGAAGACAGGGATTCAGGAAAGATGTAAAGGATGTAACTAAGGAAGGACTGGGATGCAGCTGTGACTAAGAGGGTGCATCTGGGAAGTGGGGGAAGAAAAGCTTTCCATTGGGGATGGGACAACTCAGAGGTGATGACAGAAGGCAGAGTGGGGGAGGCTGTGAGATGATGCAACAGGAGGTTTGACCAGAGCATGGACGGAAAGAAGGACAGGAAAAGTGGCAAGGGGCATGGAAGAACAGTTGGGGGGATGGAAGAGTACCTACAAAGATGGAAAAGCAACTGCATGTGTGTGTGTAAGAACAACTAGAAAGATGTAGAAGTAGCTGGAAAGGTGGAAAAGTAATAGGGAGGTGGAAGAGCAGCCAGGGGAAGTGGTGCTGGTGGTGGAGAAGCAGATGGAAAAGATGGAAAAGCAACCGGGGGCTTGGAATAGCTGCTGCTGGAGGGCATAGGGAGGGGAAGGAATGGGAAAATAGCTAGAAAGATGGAACAGCAGCCAGGGTGTGTAAATGTGTGTGTGAAAGAGAAAACTCAGGCAGAAAGACAGA
Source organism: Chiroxiphia lanceolata (assembly GCF_009829145.1). Lineage (NCBI taxonomy): Eukaryota > Metazoa > Chordata > Aves > Passeriformes > Pipridae > Chiroxiphia > Chiroxiphia lanceolata. Next base: position 24,666,328 of record NC_045643.1, on the reverse strand, counting down.
AAAGTAGCCAGAAAGATGGAAAAGCAGCTGGTGGTGGTGGAGGGGAATGGAGGAGCTGGGAAGGCAGAAAAGCACACGACGGGGGAGGGGGCTGGAAGCGCAGGGGGGGGAGGGTGTGGATGGAAAAGCGGGAGAAAAGATGAAAAAGTAACCGGGAAGGCAGAAAAGCAAGCGGGGGCATTGAAGAGCACCTGGAAAGATGGAAAAGCAGCCGGCGGGATGAGAAAGCAACCGCGGGGGCAGGGAAGAGCAGCCAGTGGGAGGGAGCAGAAAAGCAAGCGGAAAGATGGAAAGGGAGCCGGAAAGACGGAAAGGCAAGCGGAGGGTCATGGAAGAGCACCCGGAACGAGGGAAAAAGCAGCCGGGAGCTGGCGGTGGGGTGCAAAAAGCCGGCGGAGAGATGGAAAAGGGGCCGGCAAGGCGGAGAAGCATCCGGGAAGGCTGCGAATGGAGGAGCGGGGTCACTCACCAGCCTTGGCTTGCTCGCGGTAGCTCTTCTCGCTGAGGCAGACGGCGGTGCCGTGGAGGAGGGCGTGCAGCGGCTTCTCCTCGCCCTGGCGCGGGAGGCAGCGCAGCCCGCGGGCGCAGCGCTCGGTGTAGACGCCGCAGGGCTGCCCGGCGGGCAGGGCGCAGGTGAGGCAGCAGCCGCAGCCCGGCTCCTTCACCAGCTCGCAGCCCAGCGGCGGCGGCGGGCAGAGCGACAGCGCCTTGGCATCGCAGGGCTCGCACTGCACGAAGGAGCCCAGGCACCGCGACAGCCCCGGGCAGGCGCCCAGCAGCACCAGGAGCCGCAGCAGCATCGCGGCGGGGATGCTGCGGGACGGGGCGCGGGGAGCTGCCGGGGGTGGGCGGCGCTGGCTTTCCGCTTGCCCCTTCTGGGGCAAGAAAACAAAAAAAAAAAAAAAGGAAAAAAGAAAGAAAGAAAAATTAAAAAATAAAATTCAAAAAGGAAAGCGCAGCCCCTGCTTGCAGGCGTCCCACTCTGAGGTTTATTCTCGGGGTGCGAGACCCTCCCGCTTTTCTTTTGGCGTTAGGAGGGGGGGGCGTCTAGGTTTGCTTTTTTGTCTTTTTTTTTTTCTTTTTCTCCTTCTTTCAGCTTTTTCTCGCCTCGAAAGGGGGAATTCGCACCGCGATCCGCGGGAGCGCAAAAAGAGAGGGGGAGGGAAAGAAGGGGGAAAGGGAGCAAAGCCTGCAGGGGTTGCACAGCCTACAGGTTGCAGGGGGAGGAGTGGGGGAGCAGGGGGGTTTGGGGAGGTGGGACTGCGATTTCACACACGCGCACACACACACACACACACACGCACACACACTCTCTTCCCAAAGGGCTGGAAGGAGGCAGGTTGAGAAGGGAGCAAAGTTCCTTGAAAACCAGTGTCCTGCTATTATTGCATCAAAGCAGTCAAGAGGGGAAAAAAAAACCCCAACAACGCAGGAGAAGGAAGAGGGGATGCAAAGCTCCCCTTCCCTCTCTCTTCTTCTGCAGGAGAAGAAAAAGTCTCTCCCGACGCAGCGAGCTGCTGGGAAGCTTGGTATGGAGCAAAGTTGTGTTTCGATCGGCTCTGTTCAACTCTCCCGCTTTCCTCTTCCAGGATTTGCAAAGGAAAAAGAAAAAAAAAAAAGACCAAAAGAGTAAAAAAGAAAAAAGTTTTCTGCAAAGTTGGAGTGTTTTGTTGCAAAGTCTGCAGAGGAGCGGTAAAAAATCAGGGGAAGGGGAAAAAAAAGAAAAGAGAGGAAAAAAAAAATCCACTTTGTAGATCTCCCAACACTTTTCCCCTGGAGAAGTTTCTAAAGAGACTGAATACTGCAGAACAGGCTGTCTTTTAAATAGACTGCCTCTGGCTGCCTGCCAGCCCCTCGCTGCAATTTGAGATCCCAATGACACCTCAGCTTGACTAGGTGCCAGCAGCGAGGGCCCTATCAGTGCGCTCTCGGGCCGTGGGGGTGGGGTGCGCAGCTCCTGACTTCTGGGCTTCAAACCCCGGGCAGTGATCAAGGATAATATTATGAGGAGAGACAAGGGGAGGGGGAGGGGTAAGGGGGAAGCCGCGGATCGGGGTGGGGGGAAAGTTCAGACCTTCACGGGTTAAAGGGAAAAAAAAAAAAAAAAAGCAAAGTGGTTGCCATTGGGTTGCAGGGCAGCCTGGGCTGCAGGGAGTCTGGATGGAAGAGGTCAGGGCTCTGTGTTTGGGGAGGAAGTAGGGAATTGAGTTAGCAGGGCCTGATCCTGTGTGCTGTCCCCTGTGCTGCTGGGGCAAGGACCCCGATCTGCTGCCTGGGTAGCTGGAAGGCTGGGGACCCTCGGAGGAGGAGCTGGTGTGCCTAGCGCTCACCAGCTCCAAAGGTGAGCGCAAGAGGAGATGGCTGGGTGCCTGCCGGGGTGCTACTCTCGGGTCCAGGAAGGAGCCTCTGTGTGTGCAGGGTGCCCGGCTCTCCTCTCCTGTCCCTCTGCCCCCGGGCTAGGTTTAAAAACGCAGTGAGGCTTTGCCCAGTGCTAGGGTGCGCCCCTGACACCCCCAATCAGCAAGGGTTAACGCGGCCGGACAGTGAGCAACAGGGAGGGCTGGGTTGCTTATAAGAACTGTGTTAGATTCCTCTTTGGAAAAGTTCGCTGTTGCTTAGGGCATGCCAGAAAACAAGGGGAATTTTGCCATGTGAAGTCCAATTTGCACGTTTTAGCTCATTCTTCTTCTGCCTCTTGCCCTGCACAAAATGGGGAGGAAGAAGAAAGAAAGAAACGACAACAACAAAAAAAGCACTTTGCAGTGCTCATCCCCTATCCTGGGCAGCTTAGGGTTTGTTGTCTTTTGTTCCACCACCGCTGCATTCCTCAGGGTTACAGTTCTCCCGGCCCTGGTCCCTCTCACTTGCCTCCCAGTTGTCATTCATCGCTAGGAGCGGGGAAGCTGGAAGCGTGGGGAAGGAATCTCCAGCACTGGGGTGTGCAGCCCCGCGGCTGCCCTGGCAGCTCTGCTCAGGGGTTACACCTGGAGCAGGGGTATGAGCTGAACCTAGCTGAGCCAAGGGTGGGAGTCTGCTCAGAAGCACCAACACAGGGGCATCTACCAGGGCAGTGGCAAATTCAAAGGGATCAGCCTGTTCTGGGTGAGGTTTACGTGTGATTCAAGTCAAACCCCCTTCCACATAGGCACACACTCCTCCAAAGCTTCATATTCCCCAGGTTTCTTTTTAGATCAGTCATCTATGCAGCTGCATTGCATGGATTTTGCCACTAGAATGCACCCTTATCTATCGTAAGAGAACGGATGGTTGCTTAAAAGCATTAACTCCTTCTTCTCCAAAATTTCCACACTTGAGGCTTTTGTTGCACCTCTCAGGTGTTCCTTGTTTTACCATGCGGACTCAGTAGTAAAGATCAAATCCCTCCTGTTCTTACCCTTTGCCCTTCAAAAAGGAAGGCCACATTTCTAAGCTTGGTTGTGTGGTTTTTTTCTTTCTACCAAGAGTTTTTCCAGAGATTTTATTTAATACTAACTGAATCTCTGCTTAGATCACAGTTAACTGCAAAAAAATAGGCACCTTTAACATAAGAAAAGCACCCCCCAGGGATTTTATCTGTAAGTGTTTTCTCTAGTTGACACTTAGGACTTTTACAGCATATTAATTGCATCCTGCTTCTGGTTTTTATGAGAATCTGCCACTGGTCTGAATGGGTGCTTTGCAGAAAATAGCACCAGGCAGAAAATGAGTGATCACTGTTCACCTGGAGGTCTGGATGCACTTTGTGCGAGAGCTTAGGGCAGGAGAGAATTTGCTTTCCTCATTCTCTCCACCACCCTGTAAGAAACAGTGTGCCCCGGATTAATACCTGGTAGAGAGACAGCAAGAGTATCAGAGGGGTGGAGGAGAGGTTTCACTCCCACTCCAACCTGTGAGACGCAAAATGGTGAGGCATGTAGAGAACTGCCTCCATCAAGCCCAGCTGCAAGCCCTGGCATGGAAGGCTTGGGCACGGCTGGATTGCCATGGGGCAGAGATCCTGTGAGGGATCCCGGGGAAAGCTGCTCTAATTTAGGGCTGTCCGGGAACTTTCTCTCCAGCTTTCAGGCCAAGATCCAGGTGGTGTGAAGTTGTCTTGCAGCCACCCTCATTTTATTCCTAGGCTGTGCTGTGAGGACATTCATCCACAAAAGCTTACCTGAAAAATGAGTCATATCCTCAGCCAGAAGAGTACAAGATTTTAGCCATGAGATGTGCCTTGATGGCAGATTTTCTCCCATTTTATGAAAGTAGTCTCAGCCATGGCATCTTTGGGCATCACCTGTGTTGAACCACTGAGCCCAGCACTGCGCTCAACTGCAGTTGACCCCCTGGTGTGTGCTCTTCATGCTCCCTATTTTTGTGGCATTTTTTGCTAACACCAAAAAACCTCCCCACTACCCTGGGAACATAAGAAAGCCACGGAACAGTGTGCAGCGTATGGCTGATCGTGAGCTGTAGGAGAGCCTGCAGCTAACAAAGATCACATTTCTCCTGACTTGTGCTCTTCCAATGGAGATCACAATCATGTTTTATGTTTATAAGACATGCTTTCTTGTTTCGAGGGAGTGAACAGAGAGCGTTCAGAGGAAACCAAGGTTTTTATTAGTGTCTTCTAGTGTATTTCATTGCTGTAGGCTCTATGTGTTACATATGGCTCTGCTGCAAAGGAGAAATAATTATTTGGAAAGCAGTTACTGTTCTTAACATCTCAGATATGTCACACTTCATTATGATAGTCTCTATAATGTGCAAAAGCACTGACTTTCCTGGGTACGATAAAGAGGATGGAACACATACTTTTATCAGTTTGGGCTAATCTGTCTTTTGGAGTCACTTAGAACATCAAAAAAGTCCAGTCAATCTGAGAAGATTAGGAGCTGAATCACAGATACAAGAGTGAGATTTTTTTTTCTTCTCCCTTCAAAACCACGGTCTGATTTTTGTACATCTGAAACACATTAGCAAAATAATGCATTTACAGGAGAATGTATAATTTTTTTTTCATGAGCAAGTATTAAAACCCACCAAACAGTTGTGAAATCAGGTGCCTGAAGCATCGTTCCGAAAAAAAAAAGCCAATACTTCAATTCTTAGAGGGGAAAATTACAAGCAACAAAAGCGGAACTGATGGGACAAGTCTGAGATAGAAGTGCAGAGAGGAGAGATGAGCAACAGCAGGAGGTGCAGATATCAACATGATATTTCACTTTGCATGGAGGCTGCATTGAGTGTCAAAAGTAAAACGTGATTTCTTCCCAAGATATTTGTTCTTCCTTTGGACAGTGCCTTCTTGCTTGCAATGATAACCCCAACAAGTATTTGGAGCTTCATGCTGTGAGCCCCTTTCCAGCAGGATCTATCAGCCCATTCTGGAGCAGTGGATGTAGTAGAGCTAGCGAGGGCTAGGTGGCATACTGGATACGTTGGAGAGTCACCTCCAAGGACTTCCTTCCACATCCAGCAAGGGCTAGGCTGAATGAAATTATCTTTTTGCAAGCAGCTTTCTGTGTCATTAAAAAAACAAAGCAACTGATGCTTCCAGAGAAGACAGCATCAATGTTTGCTTTCTAACATGCCTCATGGGGGTATCAATTTTAAACCACATGTAGAAATGAAGTCTCCCCCCATCAGATCAGCGCCTGGGTGTTCTGCAGGGCTGTGTTGGCTCTGTTTCACATTATCAGGGCTCAGCTGCCAAGATTTCCAGTGGTGAGTGGTGCTGGGGTGCCTCCATCTCCCCGCAGAGGCACGAATCAGCTTGGGGTGCAAAGTGGGGGGATTCATTAAGTGAAGGACATCAGATCCTGGGCATCAGGAAGTACGTCGGAGTCTTTTACAAGAACTGAAGCATAAAGGCTATGCTGGATGTTTAACTGATAGAGGCAGAAATAGCTCAGGGGACAAATTCCTCTTGCCTGAGCACAGATGAAATTAGTTTCTTCTGCTAACAGGGAAAAGACAGATGTTTCATCATGAGCAGACCACAGAGGTTCCCCTTTGCACCTTTCTGACAAGAGTGGAGAGCAGAGGTCATTGTATTGCTGGTGGCTCTGAAAGGACCTGAGAGGAGTCCTTGAGTGTGGGGCAAACAGTTCAGTGTCCCTCCCTCCCTTGTCCGTGGCCCAGCAATGAGCAGGTGCAGTGACTCTCCTGCTCCACTGGCCATGCATGCCACAGTCACGGGCCTGTGTATGTTCTTGCTTCCCTGGGGTATCGGGAAGGTGCAGTCTGGCTCCAGGGAGAGATGCTGGATGACTGGACTTGAGTTGCAAAAGAAGCGTCAGTTTCCCCTGTCTGCGCAACAGCGCTGATGAGGCTTCTGTGTCTTGGAGGGGACCAGGTGGGCTTAAAGGGCTGTCTTTGTAAGTGGCTGGAGATCTTGTCAAGGTGTTCTGCAAGCTGGAAATAACCCTGTGAATCGCTCACTTTCCACCTCACCTTCCCCTGCTCAGTGCTGCCCACATTGTTTTTTTGTTATTAATTGTTTTAGATTCAGACAATGCCTCTCCTTTGGCCTCAGGCAGACGCACTGGCTGAATCACTAAAACACTTTAACACACATCTGCTGAGGCAGCAAAACCCAGTATCTCTCTCCTTCTCTCTCTCTTTCACTGCCTCACCAGTATCACAGTCAAAAGGTGACTGAGACACAAAGTAGATCTGAAATTGGCTGAAAAGGGAAAGTGCTCCCAGCTGAAGTGCAGAAAACACCTGCATCTAATAAAAACAAATGAGAAACATCATCAACAACCAGGAGAAAAAATAGTGTAAATAAAAGGAAGAATATAAATTCAGATGGTCTCTCGGGAACTTGAACAGATGCCCTAGCTTACTGTCTTTTGGAGGTACTGTCTAATTATTTACCTTGTAGTGCAGTAAAATACAGGGGGTTGCTGTATGTCTCTGGCATAGACTGAGGTGCTTTAGAAACCCTTCTGTGCATGTGGATGCCATGGTGATGGATGACACAGAAATACGATAGATTGTTGCTGTGTCAGGAGAGGGGCATCTCTTAGAAGAAGGAGTTATCCTAAGAAGGATACTCCTTTCTGCCCTTGTAAGGTTTTGCATGTTCAGTTGTGAGCATTGGGATAATGATTTAGGGTAGAAAATATACTCAGAGTTGATCAAGAATTCAGAATTCCCTTACAGGATTTTCTGGGTGAAGATGGGATGCCCTTTGCCTCTGTGATCACGTATGTGCTGCCTGGCCCCATGAACAGCAGTAAGCAGTATTTTACATAGAGAAGATAACTTCTGACTGTGACCATCACTTTCCTCCAAGCCTGCTCTGTGCATGTTCATTCCTGAACCTTTTCATATCGCCTGAGGAGTTGGCATGAAAATAACCTCTTGGAGCCCTGCTGATTTTATTTTTTCTTTTTTCATCTTTCAGCCACTCTGGATTCCCTTCTGCTCTGTGCATGAGCCAAGGTGGATTTGAGCTTTTTATCTCTTTTTGCATTGCCATGTACCTGGAAATGTTCTTGTCTGAATCAATATCACCACCAGGAACACACTAAAACCCCTGTCCAAAGGGCAGGGAGGTGTAATTTTCATAGAGAGTCTCATATGTGGGTGTCTGTCTGCACCATTAATGGGAATGTGCATGGATGGTTTGGAGGCTTTCTAGGGATGAGGAGACATCCTGATTCTGAAGAGCTCTCAGAAACCAGTCTGTCTCTTCTGTTGAGGTGCTACAGTGGGACATTCAAAACTACTCTGGGATCTGGGGATAACAACTACTGGCTGTTACCATTTATAGTCCTTTTAAACAGGGAAAACTCTCTGCTGCCTGTGACTATCACACCTCGATTTCTTGCAGAGCTTTCTGCTAGTGGGATGCCTGTATGCAGCTGTCTTCATTAAATACCCACAATGAGCAGTCGTATCGTTCAAAGGACAATTAAGGTCCTCACCAAACTAATCCAGGCTACAACTTAGAGCCTCAGCTTCTCTGATGTGAAAGGAAAATATCCTGTCTAGATCCAATCTGAGACACATGCATGGAGCCTCATCGCTGAAGGTCTGCAGAGTTCTGTAAGGTCAGAAATGCGTGTAGCATTTCTGGGTCCTGCTGAGACACCAGGGACAACAGGTTCTGTGATGGTGACGCAGGCTCATGCAAGACTGGATGGAGACAGACCCAACCAGAGGGGCCTTCAACCCTGCTTGGATAATCCTCTTCTTAGCCGCCAGTAACTGGCCTGGATGTGGGCTCATGATTATATCTCTGAAGTAATTCCCTGGACTTCTCCTTACCCCCACTCTATAATTATTCATAGTTATTTTCTAATGGCTGTCCTACCACTTGTTTTCTTTCTGGCTTTCTTCTTCTTCCGAGTAATGAAAACACATCAATGGCCTTTCTCCAAGAACAGTTATTAAAGCCATCACCCCTGCCTATCCCCCCTCCCCTCATTTAAAGCCTATCAAGCTCCATTGGATTTGTGGCCAGGGTTTGCATCAAATTACTATTTTAGGCTTGCCAAAATAAGCACAGCTAGAAAGTTTGGAAGTGGGGGGGCGGGGGGGTGGGGGTGGGGGGGAAGAAGAATAGACAGAGAAAGTTATAATCTTCCCAGATCACTATTAATTACATTTATAATAATTATACTTTTCCAGACGGTTACACTGCTGACAAGCGGGAGGATCAGCACTTGCAGGGCAACCTGTGTGTGTATTTTGGCCTTTGCTTTTTCTCTACAACAAGTCCTTTGTGACTTGCAGCTGCTACTGGGACACCTCTGTCCCCAGTGGGATGGAGAGGACAATGTGCCTGTACAGGGAGGGTGGACGGCTTCACTCTCTCAATGGCAAAGCTTGCTCCCACAAACAAGTCCCAGCTTGGCTTGTCAATTTGCCACGTCTTCTGAGGCTGAATTTGGTTAACCCAGTCCCCTAACAGTCTGGAGCACAGAAGAGGTGGGGTGCAGGATGCAGGACTGTGGATGACTGTCTAAAGCTGTTGCTTGAGGCATAGAAGTATTAAGGGTTGCTGTCTCATGTCTCTGTGCTGAGCTGTGCCTCATTCTGATCTCCTAGGAACATGCTCTTGCATGGGTGAATCTAATGGATGAACACAGCAATTTGGAGTAGCTCCTGTAAGTCAGACTGTTCCTGATTTGTCAGAGGATATTTATTTATTTAGAGGGATGTAGCAATTAGGGAAGAGAACAGAGATATCAAAAGGCATTTGGCTTTTATCTAACCAGCCGCTTCTTCTGGTGCCTTTTCTGAGGCCACTGTCCTCCTCGGTCTCCTGCAGTGCTGAAATTGTTCACAAGTCTCTCCCTTGCATAGCAGCTGAAGTTATTATCTCCTCTCATTGCCTTTGCTTGACATTTCCTGCTTGACACCCCCTTTCCTATCCTAAGTCAGAGGTGTGAGGTCCCAAATACTCATCAGAAGCAAAACCTCAAAAGCATTAAAATAACACATTTTGTTATTGACCCAGTTATCTGCATTTTCAGAGCTGTCTCACTTCAGACCCATCAAAAGCTTTGGATCCTACATATTCTCACCTGTAATGTGATATATTTTATGTCTTAAACAAAATGCCCTCCCTAAAACTGCATATCACGCAGGCCCCTCAGTGAAGAACAGAACCACCCACTTAACCAGTGGGAAAACATTTTTATACAACATCCACTTTATCTCCAGCCTGTGAATCCTGATCCTCAAGGGTAAGCTAAAATAATACTGACTCTTGAACTAAAATTCATAACTCTCCTGCCTGTGACAAATCACAACATCAATAAGAGATATTAATTTTATGGCATATTACAGTTTCCCCTACAATTTACCTGTCCCCCAGGATCCTAAAGGCAATAATTATCTCTGTGTCTGTCCATCTGAGACCAACAGCCTTCTTACCTCCCCTTTTCCATCATCCTCTGCTTTTCAGTTGCTGGCTCCCTTAAGATAGATAGGCATAGCCATCACAACAGAGAGACACAGGTGGTGTTGGTAGGCCAGGGACAGATCTCCCTGGCACTCCTGACAAATGGTTTGCAGTCGTGGTCCTCTTATTCCCTCCCTTGTACAGTAGTAGCAAAAGTACATAGAGCAAGAGCTGTAAGGCCCCGCTTCCAGTCTGCTACTCCTGCCTCCTTGGTGAGGGGAGGCATTTTCACCCTGTGAACAAGACATTCTTCCCCTTGGTTTCCCTAGGAAGCATCCCAACTCCCTTTTCTACCCTGCTGGCCCCCTGGCAGAGCAGAGCATTGCTCGTGGATGCCCCAGGAAGAGTCCTTGCCACTGTTTGATGAATGTTCCATAGGGTTGAGACTGGCCCATAAACCTATCCTTGTTTCAGTCAATATTAAAAGAAATAATAAAAAAGTGGTATAAAAGTAGATGCATAAAAAGTAGTATTAAAGCATATGCCTAAAAAAGGTAGTTGAAATAAGAACAGATGCAACAATCCAGGAAGGCGATGAGGGAAAACAGTCTGTGCCCAGTACAGAAATAGTGAGGCATTCAACGTGCAACTGTCTCTTGGGCTCCCAGACTCAGAGCACACATCAATGGCCTGAACTTGGTCCAAACCATCATTTCTCTCCCTCCCCCCGCTTTATTTGAGAAGAGAATCTCCACAGCCTCCTATGAACCAAGTTTCACAACCTGGGGCAGGCATGTGGCTTTCTCTGGACTCTTCATATTTCCCTTTCACAGCCATGCCATGGTAGGCTAAGAGAGAGGGAGATGGCAAGTCAGACCCACTTATGCCTCGGAAAAGTCACTGGCAGGTCAAGCAAAGCACATGGGTCTCACAGCAAGAGCCAGCAACCTCATGGATCTGTGCTGGGAAACAGCATATGAGCATATGAGTCTTGTGCTTTTGCAGCCTGGGAAAATGTAATGACTCAACACACCCATGCCAGTGGGTGACATCTTTGTGTTGGGATGCATGTGCCGGCATCAGGAATTAATTCAGTATTCCCCCTGCCTGTCAGGCTGACAGGAACTCATTCAGACCAAAGGCGTGTTCCGGCACATGTGACGTCGCGTCTTTGAAGGCATTGCTTGCAATGGTCTTGGGAAAATGCCAGCCAATTCTGTGCTGCTTGACAAGAGGAAGGTAATGGCAATAGGGCAAGAAAGCAGAACCCTCCTAAAAAGAAAATTCCAAGAGAGCTTCTACATAACTGTGGGTCTCACATTCCACTGGGATCCATGGACCTTTGGTCACTATCACTCTGTCTGGAACAAGCCTGGTATAAATGATGCCTTAAAACATTTGGCTTCCACTAGGGCAGTTAATTTTTACATTTCAGGTAGGATCCTGAGATTGAACCCAAAATGGGTGAGAGAGGGTTGAGGGCTCAAGTGAAATGTGGACCAATTTGACAGAGTAGACTGAGAGGACAGTGCCATGAAGAGCAGACAATTACAATGGAAGAGGAGCAGGGACCTCCCTCTCCTACAGCATAAGAAAGTCAGAGAGCCCTTTCTTGGTGTTGAAATGTCACATTAGGAAGGAGCACAGTCAACAAGCATTCTGGCAGTGATGCCAACTCTGCCAGCATTCACATACCAGAATGATGGATTCTTCCTCAGGACAAGACCTTCATCTCTGGACAAAAGCCTATGCACAAATTTAGGCCAAAGGAAAAAACTCATGCCTCCCATGTGCCTTCATTTTTATGGCCCATTTGGACTTTTTTCCTGGAGTTTTCAGCAGCCTCTTCAATCTTCCTGCAGAAATCTCTGAGGACAGACTAATCCAATATAAACTTTACTATAGCAGCTTTCCCAGGTGACTGGCTCCTGTAGCTATTCTCTGCACTGTAGCTCTGCCTGAAGTCACTACTTGTTGCCAGATTCTTGATGCTTTTCTGAGGTCTCCACGTCTGTGAATAACACATTACCTGATTTCCCATCTCTTCCGTGATGTCCTTCCTATCTGCTCTTAAAATTTCATCTTTTCAAAGCATGGCGAGAGTTTTCATATCTTGTGTTTTATGTCTCACTGGCCACTGAAAGCTTCCTAACTCTGAATGTATTTCAAGTGCAGTGGTGTAAGATTTTGGAGGAGGTCACAATGAGAGTCCTGTAAGACCTTCATCTCCATCCTTCCACCATCGCATCCTCAACTTTACTCACACTCATAGATCATAGAATAATTTGGTTTAGAAGGAACATTAAATGTCATCTTGTTCCAACACTCTGCCATGGGCAGGGACACCTTGCACTAGACCAAGTTGCTTAAAGCCCCATCCAACCTGGCCTTGAACACATCCAGGGATGAGGTATCCACCACTTCTCTGAGCAAGCTGTTCCAGTGCCTCACCACCCTCATAGTGAAAAAATTAAAACAACTCTTCCAAATGAATATAGTACCCTGTAAATCCTAATACCTAACTTTGCAGATTCCACCCCACCTCTCCTTGTACATTTAAAAGCTGGTTGTCTGGTTGAAAGTAATTGTGGAGCTCTTCCATGGTTAAAGATAGGTGTGGGGGAGAACTGAGATGCCCCCAAATCTGAGAGTTGTGATGGATGTTGAGAAATCCTGTCCTTTCCAGGGCCAGTTAACTGAGTAGTGAGTGCTTCAGTGCATGCAAGGCTAATGCCTTCAGTCCTTCCTCCAAAACAGCCTGGCTTTTGTATATTGGACTCCACTACTTTTCCAGTAGGCTTAGGAGCCCTTTGGCTGATTGCTGCTCAGCTTCCAGGACCAGGCAGGGGTGAGTGGCTGCAGTCCCCCTGGTAGAGCTGCAACCTGCGTGGGATGTCTTAGGCTTAGTCATACCTGCATCTGTTCCAGCTGGTGGACAAGACAGAAAGGCCACTCTTTTAGCTGAAGGGGTAACTGGAGAGTGACCTTAGACAGAGTTTGGACTTGGGACTTCCATTCCTGGAGCTACCTGGCTACTGTTTTAACCAAGCATGATGTGTGTGGCTGCTGAGTTACCATCACTAATCTTTTTCCTCTCTACCATAACCAGTTTCCATAAGCATTGTGAGGCCAGCTCTGAAAAAACCCAACCAACCAAAAAATAAGCCAGAGAAATTGCTCTGTTGAGGGAAAAGATTAGTTAAGCAACTACATTTCCTGTACATCAAATGGCTGAAGACATACAGGTTTCCAAATTTCTAGGGTACTGTAAAATGAAACACAATAGGAAGGGGGAATGAGATTAATGGGAAAAACGTCGTGGTCTGCTCTTGGCCAGAGCAGTCTCACCAGAAATGATGGGACCTTGCCAGTGAAGGCATGAGCAGGATTTGGCCTTGAATCTGTTAAATGAGGACATTACCAGAGTACCAGATTTCACAGCCCAGTTCTCTGAAACCAATTCTTCTAAAGTAGAAAGGATTTGTTAGGAGGCTGCAAGGTCAGGAAAGCAAGATTATTGGTTTAGCAGCCTTCTGCTGTGCTGGGGACCCCAGGCAATGGCGAGCACATCTCTGTCCAGCATTTTACATCCTTTGCTTTGTCATTTAAAGACTTGTAAAAAGGACGACAAGACATTCTCCTTTCTTTCTCTTCAATATTTGCACAGTTGGAGTAATTCTAACTCTGTGGTTTTTTTTTTTTCTCCTCAGAAAACAAGTGCTTCAATGCCCTTATTTTCTAAATAAACCGAACGTGCCCACACAAGTGCACCCACGAATATTAGCAACCCAAAGCGCATGACCACAACAACGAACCATTTTGTAGTGCAGTCTTCATGAATATCCTGTTCAGACCAGCCAAGCCCCCTGTTCATAAACAGCTCTATAGTTCCTATTAACCAGCAGCCCTCCAGTAATGATCTGTTCTGTTCAGCCCTGTACCCTTTGGTGACCTCCCAATAAAAGACCCCACTATTGCTGCACAGCTTGGCCACAATTAATCAACGTAGCTCAGGACTTGCAAATTACTTTCACCCTTGCCAGCCATTACTGTCGAGTGACCCTACAATAACAAATCAAGATCCAGTAATGGCAAAATAGTCAGGGTTGGTTTTGGGGTTTTTTTCCAAATAGCTCAAAACAGCTCTCTAAATAAATTTTTTTCCTATCCATTTCAGAAATTAAAAGGTACAGCCAGAACTTTGATTAACCTAAGCACAGAGAAATAGTAATTTCGGGGAAAAGACAGACATCACTTTTAATAGGTTAATTGTCCAATCAGGAAAAAGAAGGAATTCCCACTGTCAGTCTGGGCAATCCAAGTCACAGGTCACATCAATGGGACTTCAGTGTGTTTGTGTCCCCACCCCCAAAGAAGAGGATGTCACTCATCTTGTGCCTGGGCACGTCTCTTGCCTGAGTGATCCCCATCTGAAGGCTTGGAAGATGCTATGACAGCTGTGATGAGGAGAGTGCTAGTGGTTACATAGCACAGTCACATGCTGGTGTTTGAGCCCCTGCCCTCTTTAACTTGCTTGTGCAAGTGCAGTCACAACCTCTGGTTTGTGTAAGCCCTGCTCCCCCCCCTCCCCCCCCCCCCGTTTCTTGGATGGTTTTGCTAGTGCCTAATGCTGCAAATGAGTCACTTTTTCCTATAGCAGGTAGTTAATTTCCAGTTCTCTCCTTTATCTGGTTGCCAGTTTTCAGGAAAATGGTAGAAATGTTGCATCTTGGAGTACCCTGCAGTGCTGTCAGATTGGGTTGAAATGGGCTGGTGGGTTGAAAAGCTATTGTAATGTCATGGGGGCACGGAAATGCCCATACCCTTAAGCATAAATATGACTGAGCACCAATCAGTCTGGTGTCACAGTATTGTGGTGGCATTTTCACTGTGTCCTTCATAAGCCTCTGCCAAAGTCAGAGTCTGGAATTTGTCCTGTTTCACCTTGTTTTAGTACCTGGGGTTGAAATGAATTTTAAAACCAGAGGGAAGCACAAAGAGCTGGCACACAGTGGGGTCCTGGCTCTGATCTCTCCAGAGCCACTGACTCACTCTGTGATCTTCGGCAAAGCTGTTGACCTGCTCGTGCTTTGTGCTACACAGCTGGAAAATGGAGTAAAAAAAAAAAAGGCAATGGGAACTTTACTCAAAAGAACAGATGCAAAGATTTTCTAAATAAACAAATCATTCAAGCCCTGCCACTCAGTCTCCCCAATCCTCCTCTCTTCTTTGCACCTTATAGTTCAGGCAAGAAGCAGTTTAAAGTGAAAAGTCTGGGGCTGTGTTTTCTTACACATTCTGGATCCTCCTATAACTGTGAAAATGTTCAAAGTGAAAACTTGACCTGGCAACAGTTTCTGAATGACCTCGCTTTGGCTGTGAAATCCACTTCAGCTTTGCAGGAGCAAATTTTTATAGTCTTCTCTGGTGGAGGAACAAAAAGATTTTTATTATTATTATTATTTTTCTTCAAGAGGAAACTTTATACAGACTGCATGTTATGCTTTCTCCCAGCGCTCAAGGTCAAATCAGCAGTTCTGTTCTCAGTGTTCCCCACTCACTTCATATCACCCAAAAAAATAAATCCCTTCCCTGCTCTGACTCTCATCAGCAGAGGGGAAGGACAGAAGCACAAGCAAACAACGTGACATTTCTGCCATTGCAGCCATGCACAGTAAAGCACACATCTAGGCAATGTGATCATGTAGCTGAAAGTTACTAATTATAATTGCTACCTTCTAGTTCAAAGGAGTAGTAATTCACAGGAACCCTAAGTTATCCAGGACTCCCAGATCCAAGTTCCTTGTACTACAGGCCATGGCACTGGAGATACAGACCTCTAATGGATTAACTTCAAACCGTAACTCAAAAGTGGCCAAAGACACCACTGGTGAAGATTTGATATCAACTTCTCTCCAGCTCAGTAGTGAGTGCAGGATCAGAAGCTGTGGCTGAACATCTGGGGCTCAGCTGGAGCTAACTTGATCCTCCTCAAGCACCCAATTCCAGAAGCCCTCTACTGAACCCCGCAATGACTTGCTGCTGATCATTTTTGCCAGGGCACTGTATGCAGCACCAGCCACGCACTGGTTGAGAACGAGCATTTATGTTTGTTGAAAAGGCTTTCCTGTGCGTGACAGTGGTTGTTTGCATGTGCAGCCAATATGCCTCACACCTCGTCAAGGCTTACGAGTGCATGCAGCACAGGACATTATTATATATGTGCCTGCACACTCTTACAAAGCTGAACCTTTGGCGACAACTAATTCTGAATGATGTGTTAAAAAAAGGAACAGGTATGCAATAAGGACTAATCCTAACCTGGAAAAAGCACTTCTTTTTATCTCCTGGTGTAAACCCTTAAGCAGGAAAGCCTGGCTTCTGACACTGACTTTCCCCATGGCCATAGACAAGTTCTTAGCTTCACCTTCTTAGCCTTAGATACTGGGCTTAATAAACATTTCCTTTTAGTTAGCCAGCTTATACCTGTGTTTCATAGGCTTGGCCTGGGGAATAGCATGTCCCATGGCCATTCCCAATAAGGATCGTGGAGGTGACTACCACAGTGTCGAGAAGGGAATTTAATTATGAGCCAAGCTGAACTGATTTGTGCCAGGCAGACTCCAGAGTATGGTCCTTGATCTCTTAGTTACAAAGATATATATGGCCTGCATTTCCAGAATTGTAAATGAGATATCACATCATCAGGGCTGAGAGAGTAACACACTGAGGGAAGGGAGAAAAGCCAAGGACATATTACAGTATTATCTTATTATTCTTTCACACTCTCAATCAAACTGCGTTCCCCATCCAGTATTTTACACTTGATTATGGGCTCTCTGGGGGCAGAGACCATCTTCTAGCTGCATTTGTGCAGCCGCTGAAACGCTGAGGTCATGTCCTTGATGAGGAAGAATTTCTGCACACTAGGGGTGCTGATGATGCCACGATGCTCACAAGGAGGGTGAAGGAACACTCCCCTGCTGAGATACTACTCGACAGCAGAGTTGAAGATCTGTTTACTTGTCTCACTCATTCCAAGTTGGCAGGGGTTTGGTCATGGCCAAAAGGAATATGTGCATGCGATTTTGCAACCAGACAGTTCGTTCCTCTGCCCACAGAGATGTTTCCACATCGGAAAATGCCTCACCTACATAAGAATTGCCCCTGTCACCAGAAATAACTAAATGTATAACTTAAGTGTGAGGTCTAGGGAATATTGTCAGAAGTCTCCTTAAGGTAATTTTTATTAGGTGTTAGATGTCCTAGCTGAGGGTTATTTTCCCTCTTAAAGGCTAACGTAGGAAAGAATCACATCAGCTCAGCCCTCCCGTGAACTGCCGGCAGATTGTGTTCACAAGGGAAATGGAGGTAGTGGGATGAGCCATGCCAGATTACGGAGTGTGGCCAGATGTGCTGAGGAGTTTGTGAAGCCTGTTTTTGGCTATGGGTTTAACGTGCATGAGGGTACTGCTATAGCTGATCCTCCTGAGGAACTGGAGCTTGATGTTGCTTTGAAATTGTCTCCTCCTCCTGTCTGCCTTGCTGTGGGAGACACTGTTCCTTCACTGTGACATTGATGGCTTTTGGGGCACCCTCTTTGCTCTCCCCACAGTTCCTAGAAAACTTTTCTTCTGCAACATCTCTGGTGTCCGCACTTGGCTTTCTGTCCATCTAGAAGGTGTCCTGTAGCTTTTCCTTCTGCCCACTGTTTGCCCATCACTGTGGCTCAGGCTACCTCAACCAGAGAGGCTAAGTGGGTTAGGGAGGGAGGGAGGGAAGCAGAGCAGGGAGACAGAAGTTGTGGTGCATTGCAAAGGCTGTTCAAAGGCACACAGAAGGAGTCACTTCACTGCGTGCACCATTCTGGCCCATGCTCTACAGCCACAGGGAGGCAGTGATGGAGAAAAGTGTCTATATAGAGGCATAAACTGCTCTGAGCTAAAGTTTTCCCATATATCACCCCCAGCAGAGCAGAGGAGAAGAGAGTGGTGCATGGATGTTATGTACCTCTGAGAAGTGGGTGATAAAAATGGCTCATTATGCACTGGCATGCGTCACATGCTGATCTTACCTCTGGTACTCAGGGACTTGATGGAGGGCGTGAGCTGGTAGGAAAAACATAGCCGTCCCTACTCTAAATCCACTTTCATGCTTGTCCTGGGGATTGGAGACTTGGGTCACATTTCTGTAAATTCTGGTTAACCCTGATGTCTGGTGCAGATAGGCTAAGATCCTCGAGGAGTAGCCGGTGTGTTTGCACAGCTACAGATCGCCCTGCAGGCCATGCAAATTGAGGCATTTATGAAAACCTCGTCCACCAGCCCTTCAGTTCTGGCTGGTAACTTCTTACAAAACCCTCTGAAATCAAAGAGGAAGGAGTCAGGCAGCCCCTGCCCAGGGCAAGCCCCAGTGACTAGATAAAAAGGAACAATCCCCAATTAGCAGCCGGTGCAGAGCCATCTGTGCTTATACATAATCCGCAAGATGTGGACCACGTGAGGAGAGGAGAGCCTGGTATCAGCTTCTTGTGAAACCTACTATGATGGCAGGACAACAGGATAAACTTTTGGGATGCTTATGGCAGGATGAGAGTGGCCAGTTCCATATGGGCAACATCATGTCAGGTGAAACAAGTGGGGAAGGAGGTGGTAGGGAAATTTAGAAGATGTATTGGTGTGATCATGGTTGTGTCTGGGATATTTGTTCAGCTGAGACCTGGAGAAGCTGTCACAGTTGTTACATCACAGGTGACAATTATGGGAGAGAGGAGAATGGGAAGTCCATTGAAAGTGTAGAAGATAGTAACTCTCAGGGTTATATCCAGGAGGGAGTAAGTGGAGGTAATCTCCATTGGTAGCAGTCCCACAGCTCAGTGTTTCTCTTTTCCTTCCCCTGGGGAAAGGAAAACACAGTTGAAGGGGACTTTGGCTTCTGTTTTGGACAGAGTTGGACATTTCACCTGCTTTATCTAAACCAGTCCACATTTTGCAGGGTCTTATCCTGTGGCAGCATTTCCATATCACTAATCACAGTTTTGTTTTGGTTTTTATTGTTGTTGCACAAATCTGAACTGTTTTTGCTTTTTCCAGAGGGAGAAATAAATGATGAAGCGGTGAGGTTTACACTGTATCCAGATGTGCCTGGTAGGCAGTTGTGCAGTGTGTTATGTTTCTGTCTTGCATTATCTCTCAGGTTTTGACTCCAGTGATGCAGAGCAGAGCACCTCAGCAAGCAGTACACTCAGACAGAGGGACAGAGAGAGAACAGCAGCCTTGGAGAATCGTGCTTTGTCCATCAGGTGCTGGGTGATTGCATGAGACAAGCCCAGATTTTGATACTTTTTGTTTCCAGTAGTGCCTGGGGTTTTGGCCCATTGCAGCCATCTGCACTCACACACATTTTGGTGCTGGCTCCCAGGTCTTCCTTCTAGCAATCAGGTTTCCCTCTGCCTGAGGTCATGATCAAGCCTGAGTGATAATAGCACATTCAGATGTTTATCAAGGTCTGGGTCAAACTGTAGAGGTGACTGAACCTAGGAACAAATGTCCTGTTGTGCACAGAAACACTGTTGAGCTGATTTTTGATACACCCACTTAGTGCAGCCGGGGTGCTGGCAGGCAGTCTGTGTTTCGTTGGTCCGTTATGGGACTGAAGCAGGGAATGCAAAGCTGTGGGAGGTTGGGTTCTCTTGCTGAGAGCACCGTTTGTGATTAAAGCCCATAAAGTGACCAGAGGTTGTCACCTCTCTTTAGCATGAGATACACAACCAGCCAGGAAAAGGTAGTAACTGCTGACTTTGCCATTTTACTAGTCTGTTTGCAGTCTTCCAGCTGGCTGTTAACTCTCACAGTCATATTGTTTTCCAGCCTGTGCTGTATTAATTGTCTCAAGAGACTCAGCATCAGCTGCTTTATTATAACCCAAACTTGTGACGAGTAATTCATTTTCTCTCACGGTAATTGCTAGTAGTAAAACATTATTTCCACCCATCAGAAGGTCTCAGTGCAAGAGACAGGCACTCTTTGGAGCAGTTGTGGCAGCTCATCAGAGAAGAACCTAGTATTTGAGACTTGAAGTGCACCCGGATTTGTAGGTGCCAAACCCAGCATATAATACCATGGAAAGATGGGAGCTGACATCTCTCTAGCAAAAATTTGTAAGGCAAGGGGTCACAGATCCTACCTGAGGCACTTCTGAATAGACTTCTAGCTGTACAGGGGTCAGTACCCCCCCAGACTGTCAGTTCTGTTTTCATATCCTACCTGATGTCCATTTTCCTGTTGGGTTCCTGTGTTGTGCTTAGGTTTGGTGGGTTCCCTCAGCCACGTGGACCTGGGTGATTTTGCAGCATGTTCATGTGGTTTACAGTTTCTGAGCTGCAAGATTTGCAAGCTATTATAAACAGGAAGGCCCAGCCAAATCTTGCTGCTTGACTGAGCTATCAGCATCTCTAGATGTGTAGGAGAGGCCATCCTTCCCTCATGTATTTGCAACACAAGGGAAAAGAAGGCAGCATAGTAAAGCTTAGTACCACATAATTTACTGAAGAGTGACAGCTAATTTGCATTTTAGCTAAGACATCCAACAGCAAAATGCAATTGCTTTCACACACACTCCAGGATTCCCACTACATAATCTTGGACATATGGATTTGATGGACAATAAGTTTTGGTGAAGCCCATTACAAACAGGGAAGAAATGTGAAGAGGCTCCAAGGAAGTTTTGGGTGTTTGTGTGAGAAGGTTTGCATTACAAAAGATTCCTGTGAAAGGTATCCCCATGTGAGCTCAGTATTCCTCCACCAAAAGCTTTGTCTGTGCCTCTCCTGTGAGGTGGCCAGTTGAACAGTTCTGTAGGTGGATGATGAGAGATGGACAGAAGAAAGCTGTCTGAGAAAAAGACTCCTGAAGAAAGGACTTGACTGTGGTATGAATGATCAGGCAATTGAGACTGTGCTCATTTTACTCTGGTGTCCTCATTTAGAAATCCTCCACTTGCTGGTCATTTTAAATCTTTTGAGTCAAAAATGAGGTTTTTGAAATTTGACTTTCCATACTATCTAGAGAAGCTGGTGTGGTACTGTCCACCTTTTTTTTTTTATCCCGAGGACAAAAAAATATCCTGACAGGGAGACCTAATTTTGATATGTTATCAGCCAAACATGACTGTGGAAATCTCTATGTTTCATTATCTATTTTAGGTCTTGCTACAAGGAGCAGTCTATGATCCAAGTGTGATCCTGCCAGACCAGGGGGCTCGGTGCCTCTGGTCACTGGTAGCCAGTGTGACACCCAACCATTACTCATGGCAGATCCTTGGGCTGAGGTTCAGACTCAAAATCCTTCTGCTGGAAAAGAGCCCTGCATCTCACTCCAAAGAGCGACACTTTATTTTCCTTACCATCAGCTAACTCAAAAAAATCCTCATATTTTGTCCCTCCAGGCTCTTGTGAGTGCTGGGTGTGTTGCTCTGTGCCACCCCTCTGAAATGACTCCAACAGGGACACAGCTAAGTCCAAAAACCGAACCCCGCTCCTTCTCTTTCCCCAGTTAATATAGAGCAAAATCAGGATTCACACACCTCATGCAGGGCTATAATGTCTACTTTCAGTTGCTGTTCCTGGGGGTTGTGTGTGTCCAGTATGTCTGTCCTGGCTGGAGGTGGAGACACACCCTGTGGAAGACATGATAGGACCATCCGACTGCACCTGGGACCGTAACTAGTCACAGTTGGATGGGTTTCTGCTTTCAGACCAGCCTGCTCCAGCCAGCTACATGCATCCTCCAGGCAATTTTAATGTTCCTGGAAAGTCCTCCCAAAAACAATCACATCATCCAGATCAGCTGAACATGTGGCCCACTGAACAGCTGCCAAAATCAAATCCATGCGCCTTTGAGAGGTGCTAGGGGAATTGCAGAGACCAGAAGGCGTCATGTTAAACTCAGAGAGTGAGACACGCTGTCTTTGGACAAGTTTCTCGGTGAGTCTGCCCTTGGCAGAAGCCTGCAAGCCCATTTGGAGAGGAGCACCGCTCTGTGGTGCAGGCAACTGCCTTGGGCAGCTCCTTTGCCTGCTTATTTTTCTTTCTGCCTTCACTTTTAGTGCTTAGCCACTCTGAGGAATGTTGGTCCCTCAAGTTTAGTCTCTCTAGAAGAGCACAAGCTCTGCTGAGACCACCCAGCCGAGGGGCTGGGTGCGAGGGAGCCCCTCTCCTGCTGGGTTTGGTTACCAGAGCCTGTCTTGTCCTTGTTCTG
Organism: Chiroxiphia lanceolata; assembly: GCF_009829145.1. Lineage (NCBI taxonomy): Eukaryota > Metazoa > Chordata > Aves > Passeriformes > Pipridae > Chiroxiphia > Chiroxiphia lanceolata. Next base: position 24,644,227 of record NC_045643.1, on the reverse strand, counting down.
TTAATACAGTGCTGAGAACAATGGGACTTCAGTCCCTGCTTTGGTCTTGAAGTAATGAATAACAGCATCATCAGCTGAGGCGGTCAGGCCATATTTGGGGAGGATGCGCTGTTTTCTTCCAGGAAATGAGTCTGTGGAGCAGGTCAGCCCCTGTCAGCACTCTGATTGTGCAACCTGTGTGACAGTAATGCGTTGAAGACCTTCATCCCCCTTTCTGCCTTCTCTCTGCACTACACCCTCTGCATTGCCCTTGGCACTCATGAGAAGTTTTTTAATAACCAGGAGTATCAGTGGCCCTCAAGAATATTTTGGAGGATGTGGCATTCCTACCTGCTTATGAGCAAAAAACCTAAACCCGAGTTTTCCCTAGTTGCTTTGCCAGTCAGTCTTTTCCTTGCTGGTTCTTGAGAAAGGTGTTTGTATGTTGCCATTGAAGTCTCAAAAGAAAGGGATGAAAAACACATGACCCTGTGTCCTTGCAAAGAACTTATCTGATAACAATCTTCTCCTGTCACTGGTTTGTCAGACTTACAAGCCAAAGGAATGTTAGCAAAGAGGAGAAGGGACAAGATGTCAAATCTCCCGTCTCCCCCTTTCCAACCTCCCTTTCCACCTAACATCTGCCAACACAGGGCTGTATGAAGAAAAAATAAAGGCTACGCCTGCCAGATGGCTGATGGATAATGGTACCATTGTAAAAATTGGCCAGAGCAGCTCAGACAGCATCCCTGCCACCCATCACAGCGTGGGACAAGGGCTCAGATGGCTGTCATTCATCTCCAGCCATAAAGCAGGATCTTCCCTCCAAGACCCGAAAGACTTCATCCTGCCAGGTGCAAAGCTGTCTGCAGTCTCTTGATTTAAGTAGGAGTGGAGGGTTCCTTGGCATCTCTCTGGAATAAGCATTAATCCTTTTGGATATGTTGTTGTGGGGGTGTCAGGAAAGAGAAGGCTCTGACTGTGTGCTGGGGCAGGCTGATGCAGAGAGAAGGTGCTGAGATACCTTTTGTAGGACATTCTCTGTCAGTTCTGATACATTCCTATCTTTCTTTTTTCCTTCCATCTCTTCTGCTCATTTGTTCTTTCTTGTATTGCTGCCATTGAGGAAGGTTTTTATATTTGTTAAATTTATACTTCAGTGACTCAGCACTGGGCTTAACCATAAACTCGGTTGCCCCGAGGAGATATGGATGGAAGAAACGATTGTGCGTGTGAGCATGTGTTGGCAGGGGGCAACTTCTTCCCCAACCTCAGTTATTCAAGCGCTTTGATTTAGGAAAGCCTGAAGAAAGCTTTCTTACTTCCTCCTTACTCCTGCTGAGCAGAAGCAGGACCAGACGTCATGTTCCGACATGCTGAGCCATCTCCTTCCTTCGTGCTCAGCGGCTTTTCTCCGAGTGCACTCGAGGAGATCTGGGAGAACAGCACTCCCGGCCAGTTTGTAACTCTGAAATACGTCAGCTGATCAGTATCTTGTCTCAAATACCTGTCTGGTACAGACTATGAGTGGAGTATTAACTCTGCAAAAGAGGGGCTTGAGCACTGGAGCAGGATGGACAAGGAGCTGATCTTTAACTCTTTCACTGCAAAGGTCTGTGCTCGCTGGTTACAGCTACCGTATGTTAGCAGTACCTGCACAGGGGGATGCAGAGTCATTCATGAGGATGCACGAAGACAGAGGAGGACACCTATGAGGTGGGCGCCATGGAACTGGGGGGGTCTTGTCAGAATCAGACGAAGTAGGCAGTTCTTCCTGCCACCTGCAGTCAGTCTGTCAGTTGTATAGCCAGAGGATATCATGGATGGGGAAAAGCTTCCAGGGAACTCTGGATGAGTTCCTGAAGAGGAAATTCACTAGGGATTAATAAATTTGCAGAGATTAACATGCTTAGGTAGACCTGGGGGGAACAGCATATTTACTTGTCCTGTTCTTACTTTCCCCAGGTTGCAGGGCCAGATGCACATGTGGTCAGACCCAGTTCAGCTGCCTAATGTTCTTATACAATCTTCTAGCTTCTTGGCAGCTGCCTTCAGCTGAACATTGCCTGGGATAGGCCACAGACATAAGTATGCCCTTCCTGGAACTGCCATGAGTTTTCATGAAGAATACCAAATATTTCCCTCTTGGTTGTCATTAACAGAATGAGGGGGAGAAATGTTGCTCGATGAGAAGCCAAGATGTTGCCCACAAAACGATGTTACTTAAACACACTGGGGGAAGTTTCCACACTAACCATGAGAGCTAAACACACTCCCTTGGTTCCTCATGTGCAAAGTGTGTACAGTTAAGCCTGTTTCCTGCTATAGGCTGTATGGCACTGGATGACTGTAGAGCCTCACTACCTTCTTGGCACTTTGCTCCCAGCAAACTAGATGTGGGCAGTGTCCAAACAGCTGTGTCTAATCCAGAGCCTCCTGCTCCACAGTAAGTGTGGAGCAAAACATAAATTAATAAGCTTACCCTGGCTCATTTATTGGACCTGGCACTGCCATGCAGAGGCACTGCAGGAATTGCCAGAGGTACAGTCAGGGGACACAGCAGGGATTTTAGGTGTTGGATGGTGGGAAACATGACCTGCCCCAAGCAAGTGTCAGGAGCCACTCATCTGGGATGTTATTGGAGTGGCAGGTAGAAGATACTGCTGGCAGTATCCCCAGGCATACCCTGGCTGTTAACTCAGGACTTAGTACTAAAATGATCTCCTTTTGGAACTTTCAGGCATTTCTGAACACTTTCCTCCTGTTCTGTAATCCTGGTTAAGTTTAAACTCTGTAATCACTTGGAAATGAAGAGGCCAAAGCTCACTTCTAATGCACCCTGAGAGAGCAACTGATGTTTCTGGTACCACAGAAGATCTTTGTATTCTCCTTGTTCCAAAGGAAACCCACAAAGCCAAACCTTATGCAACACATTTGGCAAACAAGGCTGTGGTGGGGCTGTGGCTTCGTGACCAGATGAGGTGACACAGGAAGGGAAAGTCCCCAGAACCCAACCCAAGTGCAACAGGGACAGATGTTGTGGGGACAAGATCTACCAACAGAGAGGGAGGCTGTGAGGGGCAAAATATCACATCAGGGAACAGCAAAATCACTCTACTGTCCCATAGGCATCTGACACATTTTTACCAGAGAGGGAATAACCCAGCAGGTTAGAGAAACAGGATAAAATGAAAGAGTTCATCCAGTCAGTGGTATAGTTAATGTTAAATTAGAGGGCAGTCTCAAAATGTAGTTGATGTCTAAATTTAAATTGTCTAATATTTAGATAGTTTGCTACAGCGGACTGTATAGATCCCAGTTTAGGTAGCAGGGAAAGATGTGTATCTCTAAGGAACATTTATCTCAGCCTATCCTGAAGATGGAGGGTATTCCTGATTGAAAATGCCTATTTTTCTTCCAGAACAGAATAATCTAGACAGCTGCTTAATTTAGGCACCTAATTTACAAATGGCTAAAGTTGGTGGGACGAACATTAGGGTAGATAAGAATGAATCCTTCCAGCCTTCTCCATCTTATTCAATACATAAATATTCTCCTGCACCACATTTAAGAAAATACAAAAGTTGTTTTCACCATATGAGTAACAATAAGTACTTGACAAGACTGCAGAGGACCCCAAGGCCTTTGTACTGTATTGTTGACAAAAGAATTACCAATGTGGACTATTTTCTTCTTTCCTTTGCAGCTAACAGAAGACAAAACAGTTTTCCAAGAATTCTGTTTTTAATGTAAATGTGTCAGTAATTTTTTTTTGGAGATGACAAAGCCTTTTATGAACTAAGATGTTTAAAGGCAGCTTCAATATACAAATATCTCATGACAAACGACTTTTGTATAACTTCTACAGCATGTATCAGCCTCTTCTGAATACAACCCCCCATTTTCTCTGTGGAAATGTTCCTCATGTTAGTGATAGGGACCACTGTGTGGTGTGGAGCAACTGAGGATTGTTAGTTTGCCTAATGCAGCACAACTAGATAGAACTTTATTCTTTGGTCTAAAATGCTCTCAAGGGAAGGGCAGAGAGGCACCCCCAGTGTACACAGGCTGGGTCCAGTGTCATAGGGATTGAATTCATCTGAAGGAATACCAGTCTCTGGTTTGAAGAAACTAAGGCTCCATCGAGATAGGATGAGTCAGTTGTTGTTCTGGGGTGGGATATCACAACCGCTGCTTGGCTCTCCACAGGGCCCCGCTGCGGTGAACGGGGCAGTCCTGTCCACTTGCTGTTCTTCACACTGGGGCATTGACTCAGCAGCATCCTGAGGCAGGTGCCAAAATTTCAACCTTATGAGTAATCCATGGGGTTCACATGAAGATGTGACAAGAACAGCTCGCATATTTCAAGCTAGACATGTGCTTCAGAAAGAGGTGAAAATTCCTCATTCTGGGAGTGTGATGAGGGCATTAGGTGCCTTTCAGTCATAGTTTTATATTCCTCTCTTGTACTGTATTTGTCAAGTATCTACATCAGAGGGCTCCTTCCTATGTGGAAGAAGTCTTTTCTCTGTGGAAATCCTTTCATGTTTCTGCTCTAGATCTTTCTTGTTTATGTTATATGTCCCATGAGAGCTGGTGATTCAAACTATTATTTGAGGACAGGGAGTGATGCTGTGTACACAAAGGCATTTTAGCACTTTCAGTCATGTTTTCTAGCCTCTTCCTAAGAGTGATGTAGTCTCTGTTGGACACCAAGACCTTGAGGCTACAAAGGAATTTGGCACAAGACTCAGGGAACAACTCTCTGAATTTCCCTTTGGAGGTGTTCTTTTCTCAGCACACCTAATTTCTGTCTCACTGAGAAGGCAGTTTGCTTTCACTGAAGTCTGGGGAACCTTTTACAGTTTCCTTAGGGATTTACACATACATTTACATATATATTTTTGTATATAATATACAAAAAAACATGACTATAGCTAGGACAGAAGGCGGCACAGAACAACACCGGTTAAGTATTTCTGGTCTGGAAAGAAGGATGCTCTGTCAACCTCAAACTACAAAAGGGATTCAGGAAGAAGAATGCAATTTCTCTACAGTAACTCAGCCAGAAAACCAAGGCTAATGAGATTTTTCCTACTAAATACAGGCTGGAATCCTTCACTGGGACTGATGTGGTCTTCATTTAAGTCCTCAGTCCTCGGAGTGCCATTGGACAGAAACAGGGTGTTCAATTCCTAGCACTTCATGAAAAAATTGAGAAGGTAAAGGAGTATTTTTTCTTGTTCACTGCTCCTTATAGCACCTGATCATTATTTGACTGTATCCATTTCACGTTAGCCAAATAAATTCAAGGAGACTGATTCTTCCAGTAAGATACTTGAACACTTCTAGGCCTCACACAGGGAAGAATCTCCTGGGACTTCCCTTTCAGATGTGGATGTCCTAAGCTCAAACTTGGAATTTCACAGGGAAAAGGGATACTCCTAATTATCTTGTACTCCAGGACACTCTGGCTTCAAAGAGGTCCGTTGCTCTATGCAGGATGGAGTAGCATTCTGGAGGTATGGAACAGCCTCCTTTTCCCACTTAGTGTTTGCAGCGATATGTGCAACTCTCAGAAACTCTGTTTTCTGATTCAGGCAGATTAAGTGGTGATGTCTCTGAGGAGTTGTGATGAGGTATCATCAGGGACAGAAGATCCTGATGAAGAATATTTTAAATGCAATCAATCTGTATGACTTAAGACAAAAAGCATCATTCACACTCACACACATCCAATTGACAAGACCTGCCAATACCCACACAACAGCTCATACAGATGGATGCTTTTGCAACGACTGAAAACATTCTAAGAAGAAAAGAATTACAGTTCTGTTAGTCTGAAAACACATGAGTTTTTAGAGGAACTATTAGTACTCCAAACATATGCAACTCCTTGCATTGCCTGGGGAAGCTCTTGGCTTTCCAGTAGAAAAGCTGTTAAACCAGTAATGGGGGACTGGGTGTATCAAGTGTTTATGAGTCTCCCATCTGTAGGCCAGACAGAAACATCTCATACTGACTGTTTTGCAGTATCATCAACCCATCTGCAGAACTGTCTGTTTGACCCCGGGTATGTGATGGACTTGGCAAGAGTGGGGGGAGTGAGAGGTGAAGAAAGGAAGATGGGTGCAAGAGGAAAAGATATAAGGTGAGTAATGTAAATAAGCCTGTTCAAATATCACAGAACTGACATCATTACATTTCTTCACCAAAGTCCTTCACTCTCAAACCGATAGACTAATTAGAGAACTGCATTTTACAATTCCCTCACCCTACTCCATTAAAATCCATTTTTTCAGCTGGTCTGGCCAAATTCTGAGGAGGAGTCCCACCACATGTTTGCAAGGGAAAGTGTTAGTGCATAGGATGGTCAACTGTGTAACTGGAGGGAGCCAGCTTTTACTGGTAAAGGAAATACACAGCAAAGTCATTTTAGTTTTAATTTTTTAAAATTTTCTTCTTTTTGGCTTTGGGCAGTGCTGAACTTCCCACCCTCTGCAATGCTGTCAGCCTGAACTATACAGACATCTGGCAAACAAATTATAGCCCAGGCAAAGGCTGTCTTGTAGTTAAGTTTATCAATCTCCCCATCTTGTTCTTTCTTTGTCTTTCTTTCTTTCTTTCTTTCTTTCTGCTCTCTCCTTCTTTCTTTTCTGCTCCTCAAACACCTGTGTTTGTAATAAATTAGAGGTCCGGTCGCCTTCGATTCATCCCAGAGAGAAAGAACTGGAAGGTTACAGTGTGATGACATCCCCATGGCTAACAGCTAGACTCATAAAACATGTTCTCATTAAAGCATTTCAGATTTTATGATGAAAACCAATCTATCACAGTCAGCCATGGAGTCTTAAATACAATTTTATTTCTACTAAAAAGGCACTGACCTTGACAGTATATGGTCAATATATTCTGAACACGCTTCATGATCTTTAAGTGGCAGGGATGTTTACAACAGCTCGTGAAATCACTGACAGCTGTTAATACCACACAACCATCCTTACTTTTTTCTGATCACTGAAACAATGATTCTGGGAAGGAGATCCAATGGGTTTTAATCAGTCTGGGCAGAACTGGCCTGAAGTTATACAGCAGGAGAAGGACTACTTTAGCTTTCATTTTCTTTCACACTTTATCTGTGTGACACAATTGTACTAAAAAGAGGGGTGATATGGGCAATCGAAGTCCTCCTTTTATTGAACTGTAACTCTAGTGCCAACACTAGTGCCTTTTAAAGGCTGTTTCCAGGAAAGAGAGAATCACTGTTTCCCAGCCTGATCTGCCCCATCTTATTCTTTAGAGGACATTTTATCAACCTTAGCTTTTCTACAGAACTGTAGATTTTCTGTCTTTGAAAGTGAGGCAGAGGATAAATGCATCCCATTTAAAATGGATGTTACGAATGGGGTTTATTTACAGTCATTGGTGTTCATGAAGTTCTTCATAAGCCAACATTATTTGATAAACTTCATAATCAAAAAGATAACCCTCTTACAGAGAGGAGAAAATGAATAGAGCTACTGAACAATGAGAACTATGAAATGTAATGATCAGGTGCCTCAGGATTTCAGAGATCGAACAAGACACTGCCTTCCATATAAAGAAGGGAAGTTTTAAAATGGGTTTCAAGGAAGAAAACATTGCAACTGCACTCCTTAAAGGGATGTGGGAGCAAAATATGAAAGATGTCTGAAAATGTAGAAAAGCTTTACATAGTAGTTGATCCTCTTTCATAATTTATATTTAAATTTTTTTATTTTTTTAAATTTTATTAATTTGAGACCATGATTGCTGCCAGGCTCACTGCTGGCCCTCTCAGGTGCCCAATGCATCCTAGCAGTCTTGGCTTGGCTGTGCATTCCAGCTGAGCTGGGGAATGTCAAGAACGGAGTGGTATGCACAAGGCAACCAAGAGAAATATGAATTCACATCAGCCTTCCAGATCTTCAAAGTACTGCATGAACTGGGGCTGATACTGCTTATTGGTTTGGAAGCAAGTCTGACTCATTGCTGCCAGGGTTTCTGTCTGGAACCAAGGAAAGCTAGTGAAATGTGAGTGTTTGGAACTGATTGTCAGTGGAAGAAGAAGAACTGGTGATATCAAGAGCGACTTTAACATCTTGGGATGACTGGTTAAAAGATCAGGAGCACAACTAGTGTTATTCTTTGTCCTTCCAGTTTCAGGGAATGATCAGGGAAGAAACAGGAAGGGCCAACAGTTCAATACCTGACTCTGAGCCTGGTGTCACCAGCAGAATGTTGGGTTTTTTGATCAGGGGTTGGTTTACATGCCTGCTGGCAACAGCCAGGGTACACCTGTCTCACAGGGGTAAAAGGATTTTTGCATAGAAGTCAGCAGGGATCTAAAGGTCTTTTCTAAGCTAAACAATTCTATGGTTCTATGATCTAATCCAAAGAGGGTAAGCAAGACTTGCCCAGATCTGCCTTTTCTTTGAAACTGCTGGTTTTTTTTATTGCAACAGCAGAAGAGCTGTTTTGGTCATGGAGAATGAACTTTATTTGTTTCTTTTCGCTGAGATTCCAAGCTGAAGTCTCATTTCCAGTGGGTGGAGTGGTGAAACACATATTGCATCTACTATGTTTAAGCAGAGAACCTCCATTTCCAGGGCTGTCAACTGAACCTTCTTCACACTATGGAGAGCACTTCATAAATGCAAAAAAAAAAAAGTGAAATGTGATCTTGCTGGAATGGGGATGTATCCAAAAGAACTGTACTTTGGGTTGTACAGCCTTCACAAGGAGTCAGAATAAATATCCACACTTCAACGAGAGACCAAACAGAATTGCTCAGTCCCTATGGAGATGAGATGTAGAACTGGAGAATGTAAACAGATGTAGAGATATTTTGATGCATTTTTGAAAAGACAAATTACTTTTGTGCTGCTATATTTTAGAGTTCACTCCATCTCCTTATCAAAAATATGATGCAAAAAACAATAGTCACTTCATTTACATTTCTCAATCTGTCTGGATAGCGAAAGGCACAGTCATCTAGTAGATGAGGTAACAACAGTACCTAACAACTGTTGGGAAAGACTTGGAGAGATTAAGACACTGAAGAAAAAGAAAAGAACTATCAAGAAAGTAAGAGTCCAAAGGAAAGCACTATGATAGACTGAGATCTTGAAATAGCATGTATTTATATATTCTTGCAGGTGGGTTAATCAGTATGTGAGAGATTACAGCACAGTCTCATCCATCGGGAAAAGAGAATGCAAATCACAATTATCCAACTAACCCCACATGGATATAAAGATTCCATTGAAACAAGAAACTATAGCATACAAAATAGGTGGAACTTCAGCTTTATAATCTCATCACCTTTTTTGTGCTGGGGAGACTCACTCCATGAAAAAGGTAAGTCTGACACAGTAAAAGTCTGGAATATTCTGAGCATCTGTGGAGCTGACTTGTGAGGGTGGAAGGGGATGTGCCAACAGCGTCTCTGTAACTAAGGGTGCAATGGCAAGACCCGTTGTTCAAGGATATTTCAACCAATTTCAACTAACCAATGTGGTCTGTTCAGGCCAATATTATGAACAGCAATAAACAAGAGGACACTGTGTCTCATCAGTCTCATGGATATAACTTTCTGCTTACAGCTGTATTTGGCAAAGGCCTGTAGGTGGTTATGGACTTTGAGTCAGTGGCTGGGCTTGGATGGGAGCCTTCTGGCTTACAGTCCTGCACTCTAAACATCTAATCTCTCAGCCCAAAGGAAATTGCGGTGTCCCTTTGGGCCCTTGGTAAGACACCACAGCTTGCTTTGTTGAGTGCTTAGCTTTTGATGGGGATATTTGAAGGTTTCACAGATGGCAGTCAGTGACTCTGCCCTTTTTCTACCTGGAGGCTGCCAATGGGTGGCAGCAAGGAGGCAGGTGTTAGAGGGACATCGGGATACAAATAGAGGGGGTATGTGCAGTAGAGGAAGTGCTGGAATTGCTTTTTCTGTGAAAGAAAAGCATACCATTCTGGCAAACAAACTATCTGAATACAATATTTTCTGCAGTTTGATGCTGCTAAAAAATGCTGCACTGGCATCTCTGCAACATGATACTCCAAAGCAAGAATATGGTTTGTTATTACATCTGTGGCCAGGAGGACTTCATGGTGGTGGAGGAGACGTTCTCAGCTAGGGCTGAGTGTTTAGTTTCCATGTCCCTTCTGTCCTAGGGTAGCAGTCAGCAATAATTACTTTAGTGGTTTGTACCCTGCAATTCATAACCTCTAGGGACTATACTCAGCTCCACAAATTCGTTCCATGCAAGCCCCTTGTAGCAGGATGATGACTTCTAGTCTCTGCTGAACTTGAGGCAGATTCACGTGGGAAAGCTAGAGAAGAAATGCCAGTTCACTGGGGTGGCCAGTGCCAGGCCAGCTTTTGGTAATGAGCCTTCCACATTTGGAAACAATCCTGAAGAGACAGAGTAACAAACCTAATGATTAATCTGAGACATACAATTTAATGAACTACCAGCCACCAGATCAAGAGAGGAGAGGAAAACTGATCACTGATAAGAACTGGTAATGCACATGAACGTTAAGAATATGACACAGGAAGATGGGCCTGTGTCCTTTAAATCTGTTGCAAATTCCTGTTATCTAAGTGTGCTTTTCTTTAGAACAAGAGAAGAGGCATTTTATTTTTGTTTTCTTGTTTAACAGAGCTCCTGTGCCTGACATAATCTTTACACTTGCCTCCCCAGTTAAGCATCTTTTTTCTTTTTCTTCCCTGGTGTTTGCATGAACTTGGTGAACCCTCATCACGTGTGGCAGTGTTTATATTTGTACAGCCTGTTCTGCGTGTCTCTGTTTGTGTTGCCACCACATCTATATGGCTTGGCAGCAACCCCACGGCTGTGTTTCAGCTGCATATAAATCAGCTTCCCACCATGCCCCCGTGTTTCCATCTGTCTGTCCTCCCTGATTGCTCTGAAACGTTGCAGGGCATCGAGGTTAGCCCATGGCTGAACTCTTCAAATAGAGGTGGCACAAAATAAAAGCTGAGCTTCTCCTCCACAAACTCAACTCATCAAGATATGAAGGTGTGGGATGTTTATGTTTTTGAAGGAAGAGGAGGTGCCTTAAAACAGGGACTAGCCCCTGCTAATGTATTGTAGTTTTCAAGTCTGCTATTTCCAAAAAATATGTTTGTGCAGAAGCTCTGAAGTCACCTCTGGCCTGTAGAGCTGATAATCCCTTAGACCTTCCTTACACGAGGATCGCCCCTTCCTCACACAGAGGGAGGTTAGGTTGTTGGCACTTTCTTCTTTCTAGAGCTGGGGTATCCATGCAAAGACCTCCTAGAACTTACATGGAAAAGGGAAGGCCCTGATTTCAGTTTTATGCTCAGAAGGAAGGATCTAATACTTAATTTTAATAGATTCTGGAGAATCATGGGTAATGCCTGTTTTGCTACACAGATAAATCCTTACTAATAGAATTTATCTTATTACTACATCTGTCTAGCAGTGCTTTGTTACTAAACCTTTGCTGGAGAGTGGGGGTGGCTATGATTTAATTTCTGATGGGAGTAACTGATTTAGAAATTCAGAAAAGACAGATATCCCTGTGACATGAATGTCCCCTCTTGCTGCACTCCTTGATGGAAGAGAGAATCCTGGATTATTTTCAGTATTGCTGATGTCCCAGATGCATGTCTGAGTACATATCATTAAAAATCAGACTTGTAAGAAACCTTGGACAGTATCTATCCACAGAAATTTCATAGAACCAGAGTGGTGTTGATGTTCACCAGAATATTTCCATGAAAGTTCCTAGGATGCCACAGAAAGCATTTACTGACCACAGAAAACATATATGAGACAAGTGTATGACAGCATTTATATTATTTTTTTAATGGAAAAAGTATTAAGGAACCAACTGAGAACTATACTGACATATCTAGATTTATTATTTTATTTTATTTTATTTTTTGAATGCTGGATCATAAATTTTAATTCAGTGTTGTCCAGTCTGTAAAACAGTGCAAGAACAGGGCATGACTAGCAGCACAGAGCTTCATTCAACATTTAGAGAGTGGAAGAGAAGCAATCAGGTGTCAAAAAACAACATAGGCTAGATCACAATGAGGAGACATCCTTCCCACCCACTGGGGACTTCTCTGCTCCTTAGAATGAGATGCAGCTGTTCAGGCCTTAGGACAGGAAAAAAAAAAAGGGCAAGAAAAGATTGATCTGGACACAAATCCTTGTCAGGGACTAGTGAGGATAGAAATCTGGAGAGTAAGAGTGCTGTGTTATAGCCAAGATGGGGGTTGGGGGAAACATCCCCTACAGAAGGGATCCAGAGATTGCTACTGAGGTGCTGACACTGAAGATTTTGCCAGGGGTGCAAATGAAAATAGTTTGTGCCCCTCAGAATAACTCCCTGAGCCTCACTCATGCCTAAAAGTATAAGTCTGTGTGGTGGGTTTTGGATGGACATGCATTTACAGCTTTGACTTTTTCATGTTCATGCACTTTATAAAGCCATGATCCTATTTTATTGGGCTTTTATAAAAAGGACTCTTAGGTCTAGCAAAATTCCAGCTTAACAGAAGAGGCTGAGATAGAGAAACATGCAAGAAGGGAGACAAGAGAAGGAGCTTGAGAAGAGGGTAAAGCAGAAATAAGTGCCCATAGAGAACTTCTTGGGCAAAGTGGAAGACGAGGCAGAGCTGTGTCAAAGCAAGTGTTGATTTGTACACTTGAATTTTATCTGTAAACTAAAGGCAAATGTACACTTTGATTAGCATCTCACACACCCCCTCCCCCAAATCCTACTCAGCTAGCCCCTGCATGAACCTGGAGAAGGATGTAATACCAGTCCACTATGCCAGCCATCCCACCAGAGGCATCCCATTGCATTGCTGAGGATGAGAAATGAAGGGGAGGTGCAGTGCAATTAAAGGGGACAGGGAAGGAAATGCATTTCCCTTTCTGTCCAACCTAGGGAATTCAGTACTGCAGATAATTACTGAAACACCTTCCAAAACAGGAGAGGCTATAACAGGAGAGGCTATTTCTCTGCGTTTAGATATAACCAATGGTATAGGTACTGTCTCTAGTGGGATACGCTGTCATAGGGGAGGGAGTATACATTAATATCCATTATGCTTAGAGGGGAGTTTCTCCTCTCCTGCAGAGTTTGTCAGCAGATATTAGATTCCTTCTTTCTCATTTTGAGGTCCTGTAGTCCAAGATTAGAGAAACTGGGCAGTCCTCTAAAAGAATCCTTCTAGTCTGCAGTGCGTTTGAAAGGTCACTGAAGCCAAATACTGCAAAATGAAATTTGCTCTTGTACAGTCCATACAGCTTTCACATAATTGCATACACCCACCCTGAACCCAAGACCCTGGAACAAATGTGACTTCTTTTGAAAAGAACAAACAAACAAACAAAAAAGAAAACAAGCCTAAAACCTACAAATTGCAATGTGTCAAAACCCAGAAAAGATCTGGTATGTAATGTCTGTATCATGTCCTTCCTATAGCAAGAAATGTTAGACAAAGTGTTCTGGTCCTCCAAAGAAGTGGGCTGTACTCTGTGCAGCGTGGAAATGCAGCCCTTCCAGCCCCCTCATGATCCCCAAGCCTTCAGTGCTGGGATCAGCACAAGGAAGGATGCCAGAGAAAAAGTATGAGATTACCTCTCAGCAAAGCCCTTTGGCCTGAATCACTGACATCTTTGATTTAAACAGTAATTTAAAACACTCATGATGAGAAGTCAGGGAAGGCATCCAGGAAGGCCTGGGGTCCAGCCAACCTGGCGTGTCTGCCAATTTGCTATTAAGAAGGTAGGTGTGCTAGGAAGGGGCAGGATCATGGCTGAAACCTGTCATTGCCTCAGCTAAGCCACAAGACCCTTATTCAGAAATGACCAGAGATTGCCTGGCTGTGCCAGCAGAGCCTTGCTGGATGCCTACACCTCTGCTCTTCTGCTCAACTGCTCTAAAGCAGTGGATAGAAGGATCTGGGGAAAATCCTGCCATACTTCCTCCAGCTGATCAGAAAGCCCTGCTGATGTGCGGCCTGTGGATTCCTCTCTGGGCCACTAAGCTAATGGTTCAGTGATGAAGCTTAAGGGTGAGGAAGGCATGCAGAGGCAGGAAGAAACTGCTGAAGAAACAGAAAAAATCTGAATGAAGGGAAGGGCAAAAGGAGCACGTGTAAAAAGAACATGTATCCCAGGCAGCTTCTTTCCGCTCTCCTGTCTCTCCAAGACCAGTGGCTTTCTTGAGCGACACTGCTTGTATCTGCCTCTTGACGTGTGAAGACAAAAGAGAGCAGGGTAAATCCAGTTTTAACTGACGTCCTAATTGCTTGATCTCAAAGGAAGAAGTATATGGCTCTAGATAAAGGTTTCCCAGGTGTAATGCTACTGCAAAATTGACACAGGTCCATTGCCATTGGAGGCCCAGATTTAGAAATATCAGTAGTTTCATTTCGGCGAAGGGAGAGGTGAGTTCCGATCCAGCTCTGAGTCCAGACTCTGTGGCTCTGGTCCACCACGAGTCTCTGGTGATTAATTGCCTGTTGGGGTTAGATGACAGTATGTTATTCTCACAAAAATTATCTTCTTCCTTGCCAGACAATTTCAGATTCTGTCCTGATACTGATTGTGTCACTTTTCCTCTTTGGGTCAGGTTCAGGTTGGAAACTCATTTCTTGAAAAGGGCAGATAGAAGAAGTCTCTGACTTTGAATGAAATTCTGTATGATCATGACTCAATGATCATAAATCCTTCAGGGCCTGGAACCTAACAGAGGAATAAAGGAGGAAGCTCTGTCTCTTCTAGATCAAAGTGAGGAAAAAAAGTTAGATGTGAAGGAGACAAAAGGTGCTGCAGGGTATGTGAAAATCAGAGCTCCCATACAGATTGCTGAAGACTGCCAAAATGGGATTCTCCACAGCCATCCCATATCTACGCAATACAGCGATGGGAGCGATTTTAGATAAGATCAGGCCTAGAGAGAGCATGCCCGGCTCTGCTTCTTGCAGCAGAGCAATATGGAAACCCAGTGCTGGGAAACCGTTTTTCTGTGCCAGTTAAGAGGCAGGGAGTTGTGTGCAACCATTCAGGAGCCTCCGCTCCCACGCATCCTCCCGTTCACTGAAACCCTGCCAGAACAGCAAAGGAGGAATTGATTTATGTGCAGTAAGCTAAGTAAATAGTTAAATAAATAAATAAATAAATACAATAAATTATGTCTTTCCTACCTTGCTCATCTGAAGAAAGAGAGAGGCACGGGAATCAAATTCAGGAGGAAGTCAACTGCAGGTGTGCAAAGCTGGGCATTGGGTGCTGACAGCTCTGGTAAACATGATATTTATTCCCTAGGAGAGAATTTCAGACTGCTCTTTGTGAGACCTGTCACTCACTGTCTCCTGTTCTTGCTAGTGAAATCTCTCTACTGTGAGCTCATCAGGGTCAGACAGCAGTGGAGAAGTCCAGCTTGAGCTTCCCCAGTGTTTTAGTTCTCATTTTTGTGACTCTGTTCCTAAAAGGGTTCAGATTCACTGCAGAAAAGTATCCCCTTGGCTGAATGTAACCCACTGACAGTCACTTTGCTTCACCGTTTACCTGTGTCGATGGCGAGCCAGTTCCCAAGTGTTTTGTCAAATGTCCACCCAGCTGAGCAGGCTCTTCTTCCATGGTCAGTGGCAAATTGCTTGGGGAAAGAACATAAGAAAGTTACAGTGCTAGCTATTCTCTAGATGGGACCTCTCAATTCCTATTAAAGACTTCCTCAAAGCACTTGCTGAGAAGGCTGCCCTGTAGACCATGGTGTTTAATAGGCACTGACCTCGGTGAATCCTCCTCTTCCCTGCTTCTGGCATCCTCAGCATTCGGTGTCAAAAGAACTTCTCATGGGAAGGGCACATAATGTGAAAACATATCACTATGCTTTCAAGCAGCTCCTTTGAGCTTCCCCAGACTGACCTATTTGGGATCTGGTCTTCCACCACCAGGCACCATTTCTTTCTCCTTTGTCATGTCCTCAGCTGCCCACACACCTGCAAAAATGCACAGAACAGGTCTGTAATCCATGGTTTGTTCTCCTGAATTCTCTCTCAATAAAATAGAGATCTAGTGACTGCATTAGCCCATCTACTCCTTGGAATCTAGGAAGGAGTTCAGTGTCCAGAAATACCTAGGGACTCAAACACATGATAGCAAAGAGGGTCTTTCTTTTCCTGCTCTTGCCAGCTATTCATCTCCCACTCTGTTCAAATACAAATGCCCTTTTCCTCTGTGCACCATCAGTAGCAGAACTGGGCCATCGAAGTGAACAGTTCTTTTTCACTTTGTCATAAAAATTGTTCAAGTGATGTTACAACAGAGTTAATTCCCACAAGGAATTAATACAAGGGCTGGGGATGGAGAAGATTTAGGGTCAAGAGATTTCCATGTACCACCTAGTTCAGTTTAACACAATGATTAATAGCAAACTGCAGCTGGAATAAAACCGAGGGTAGTTCTGGTTACTTTAACACCTCTTGTGGGGTCCATACAAGCTTCCTTAGCCTTCAGAGAAAGAAGAAAAACTGTTCTCTACTGTCTATTCTTATGCCAGCATTTTTCTGCCTTCTCCCAGAGCAGCAGACTTTTTAATCCCAGTGTAGATTAGGAGCTAAAGCCTCGGGTTCACTCACCCAGGAATGTTCTAGAAATGCTGCAGATGAAAAGAATAATTAAAAAAGTAAAAAAAAATTGGATACTAAAACTGGAGATTAAAACTATGGATTTGACAGCAATACACAGCTTCATCTGCCTGTACTGCTCTTTGTCTCACACTATTACCTTGGCCCCTCTCTCTTTGCTAATATCTCTTCGCCTTATCCCCCAGAGGCTGACTGCTCTTTCCTCAAATTGCCTAAACAGCTGACATGGAGATGTTAAACGAAGAACAAGTGTTTCCCACCTGTGTGCAGCTGAAAATGGTGCACTCCCGTTTCAGACCCAAAGAAGGGCTGAAAGTGGATTTGTTTTTCTAACTCTCCTAGTTAGTCTAAGGAGAGATATTCCTTCTCTTTGAAAAACCCACTTCTAATAAAAATAATTCATTCTGCTTCTGAGTGAAACCTCAAAATGTCCAAATTTGCTGGAAGTGGGTTTCTGACCTTTCGTTGTGAAAGATGAGCTGGCACGTTTCCCTGGGAAACCTTGCTTTCAGGCAAACGGTTTGACAAAGTCAACCTGTTCCCGCAGAACCTCTCCAATCTGGCCTGTGGTGTTTCCAGCCAAATCCCCCCTCCTGCCCCACTCCAGCCCTCTCTGTTACAGCCGGAGAAAAAGGCATTAGTGAAACAGAAGGATCCCTTCTTGCTTTCAGAGTGGAAATGAAACCAACATTAATCTATTTACAGAGGATCTTCATGTGAAGGCTCAGGCCAAGAGCAAATGCCAAACAGGCCTGAGGTTAGCCTTTCCAAGCAGCAAAAGAAGCTATAAATGTGGTCCTGAAAAAAAAAAAAAAGGGGGGGGGGAAAAAAAGAAGAGAGAGAGAGAGAAAAGAAGGCAGATTAAAAAAAAAAGGCAGGTGCTATTTCAGCAGAGTTCCCGACTCAGCAGTTTTCTTTCAAAGCTTTCCAGTCCCACTGTTTGCTGAGTTGCTCCGGGCTCAGCTACAAGGCAGGCCAGAAAGTACATGTACGGGCCATTATTGCTGGGCTGGCTCGGCATGGCTTCTAACCATGTGCGGATGCTGTTGCATTGTCTGAGCCTCCTGGCAAGCTCCCAAGGGGGCTTCTTGTTTGCACTGCCACATCTGTTTGAAATTCTGGCACATCTCAGCCTGAGAAATATGGTTTGTGGTGTCATAGCAACCACTTTTTCTTGATCTGACAGGCAAGGCAAAGTTATGGAGGCCTGGAAGTGCTTCTTGCAGATCTGATTGCAATGGATAGAAAGCTCCTGAGGCTACTGATCACACACATAACCTGTCTTTTTGCTTTTTTTTCTTCCCTAGTTTGCTATCTCCTACCCTACAGTGCCTTAAATCACTGTACTTGTGGCAGTGGGTTAGTTCAGAATTTTGAATGAGACCATCAAGCCCATTCTTAAAACTTCAAATATGTCCAGCTTAGACCTCTGTCAATGAGCTGTGAAAGGCAAAGTCATCATAGGTCCCCAGACCAAAAACATCTTATATACTAGGGGATACGGGGCAGAAATTTGCCCTTCTGTTCCTGTGATAAGAACATTAAGCCGCCTATGTGAGGTGAAAGGGGTTGTGTGTGCTTCTCCAGCAACCCTTTTTTGGACAGAGACACCAAATTTTTCCTCAAGTATCTTCAGTGCAATCTGCAGTGAAGGAAAGATCCCAAAGCTCTGACAAGAAGATAGATGGGGAATTTAGTTAATCACTACCATTGTTAATGAGTCAAAGAATACTCTACCTTTGGGCTGGGCAGTGTTGTAATTAGCATGCAGTCATCAGTATAAAATGCTTTTGCTGGGTCTCCTAGTGGAAGCCATGTGGGTCCATCCTTCCTCAGTTGCTCAATGCCCTGTGCCATGTAAACATGTCCAGGGAGCAGAGACCAGGGTCTCTTGCCAGTGCTCCCTCCTGTGACGCTGCTATCGTGCTGTGTCAGCAGGAACATAAACTTTTGGCAAAGGAAACAAAACCACCTGAATCTTTTCTCCCTGGAAAGGAGCCTGGCAGGAACCACAGGAATGTTCCTCGAAGCAAACGGTACCAGAGAGAAACTGAAAAGGATGAAATCCTTGACAGCGGTGTCTGGCTTTGGGCTTGAGTTGCTGCAGAAAAGGCATTGTAGGGAGGGATGAAAGGAGAGCTGAGCCCCAACAAGAGCCATCTCTGAGTGCTGGTACTGTTGGGATGGTACTGTGGGCGATCTCCCTGCAGGGAAGCACGTAGCCTTCCTGAAGGGACCAGCTGCCAGGTGTGACTTTCCTCCTCTTCCCGCTAGTGTACAAATGGTGGCTAAGCAGTATGGATTTAAACAGTAGTAGGCTGATCTGAAAGCAGAACATTTGCTGTATAACTTAAAAGTAGGTCAGAGACAGGTTATCCCCAAGAAATGGACTTGGCTTGGCAAAGAGGAGTGAGTATTTGCAGGGCTGTTAAAAACTTGTGCTTCCCCGAAGAAAAGCATTAACAAGCAGGGGAGGAATGGCAGTGGATCCAATTAAAAACACGCGCCAAGGCAAAAACGATAGAAAAAAAGAAAACAGAGTTTTTCAAAATGTCTTAAAAATATACAGTGGGAGAATCCAGACATGTTTGCCATAAACGAGGAGGCAATCATGGTTCAACACAGGTGTCCAGGCCCTGAGGGAAGGCAGAAGAGAGGGCAGCCAGGCAGCAAAGAGAATAATTACAGACTCTATTGAGGGTATCGGCACTTATTTTGGGGTATGAGTCCAACTTTGCTATGAGGACTCCATTTGGAGGCATGCCATGGAAGAAACTCTGAGGAAATATTGACTATCATTACCCACAAGGGTAGGAGGAGCTGAAGTCTCTTCCCAGCTCTGACACCAACCTGTGAAGTAGAGCATACCCTGCTAAACCAATGCCTCAGTTTCCCCACCAAGATTTTCCCCTGACAATAATGCTCCTGATAACTTTGCACATGTTCTGAGAGCTTTGGAGGGAAAGCAAATATAAAAGTAGGAAAGATATCATTTTGAATATGTTAAAATAGCTAACTAGTGTTCTGATCTTCCTTTATGAAATTGTTTGTTTGAGAGGCAGCACCCTTCGATATGATCATCCCAAAGACTTCACAAAGTTGCTGGTCAGTCAGTCATGGTACAAATGCACCCATTAAGGAACGATGGCTGCATGCATTTGTTTAAAAAATTCAAAAGCTCCCCAAACCAAGTCCAAGCCAAATCATTCTCAGATGACTTGACACAACACAGACCCAACAAATTATGGAGTGAGTTATTTGTTTTCCCTCCTTTTTCCTCTGCTTTATGTCATGCTTTCCTATCAAAATGTTTCAAACTCAAATGATTGCTATCTGGGAGCAAGGACTCCTGATGTCCTGGTGTGTCTTGATGAAGCATCACCATGACATACCCTTTGAGCTTGGTCAGGGCTTCTATAAGTTCTTCTTCCACCTCCTATGAAGGGTTTCAAAGAAACTGTGAGTGAACCCCAGGTTACTTAGCTAGGATTTGTGTCTGGGAAAGTCCAATCCAATGGGACGTCTGTGGCTTAGAGGGATGGCTCCACCTCTGCATTTGGGATGGCTTATACAGGTTCTGGAATAGTCTTCCAAGTGAAAAAAATTAAGACAACATGGTAGTCTTCCAAATATAATTGTTGTCACAGTAGCTGTGAGATGAGAGTTAAAAATGGGTAAGTCTTTACTGAGCTGTCCTAGACACCATGAGGTAGAGAAAATCTTAGTCTTCCTTGCTTTGGTGCATAAAGACATGAATGTAGAGAAAGTGGAGGAAGAAGAGCATTTTGAAGGGGAAAAAAAAATTTGCCCATCCCTTGGCTCAGTGGATGCAATAAAGAACTTAACTTTATGATAGTTGTCTGTATTGTGGAGAATGCCATCTGAACTAACATCTCCAGCCAAATTTCAGGAGGAGAAATGGACACTTTCAGATACAACTCATCTGTGTGAATGTAGACAGTTACTTTTGGATGCAGTGATTCAAGTCTCCATTGACTCCACTGATTACATCTGCAATGTAATGTACAATCTCCACAATGGGCTGTAGAGAATACTTAACGTGATTAATTGAGATGGGGCTGTCAGCACCATGTCAGATGTGTCGCATCCAAATTCTGTCAGTCCTTGGGCTGCAAGCCAGTGCCAGCCCACCAGCAGCTGTGATGAACTTTGGGCCAGAACTGTGATGGAGCTGCAGGATGCTCTGTCCTGGTGGGCAGAGCTGCAGAAAGGGTGGAGAGAGAGGGGTATGCCCAAAAAAGGAGGTAAATATGACCCAGGCCTTTGCCTGCCAGTGCTGTTGTCAGAGAAGAGTTGCAATTCTGAATCAGAAGGAATTTCTGGGGGTTGCAAGTAGCTCAGGGTAGGGCAGTGCTCTGGGGTAAACAGTGAATGAAAGGGAAATCAAGCTGCTTATGCTTTAGGGATTAGATGCCTTGCAAATGAGCTGGTTAAAATAATTTTTTTTCTGAATTTACCTGACATCAGCCACTCTCAAGATACTTGCAAGGTACTTGGCTAGAAAAATACAGGTGTGTTCCAGTGCAGCTGTGCCTCTCCTGCTCAGTTAGGGGCTTGGAAGAGTTATTGCCTCTTCCAAGAAGAAAGCTGGTTTTTTCTGGGATAGGAGAGATTGAGGAGGGGTTTGACCTAGAGGGCTTGTATGGTCTAGGCTGAGCTGGGAGCCAGCAGTATTGTGGGTTTTCCAAGATCCTGACTCAGCTTTTGACCTTTGGCAAATCACTGACCTGAGTTAGAGCAGCTGGAAAGTTGAATAAAACTTAGTCTGGCACGAAAAGTAAAGATGCTACATTGAGCTGAGCTGTCAGCCTTCTGTATTTGGGTAAATTTTGGTTCAAAGACATGCGCAACCTGAACTGCCATGCCTTCCTCTGGGATTTGTGTGACTTTGGATCATCCCCTCTGTTGCTGCTCTGGAGTAACATAAAGAAGGAATGGGGGATGAAATGAACTGTGGTTAGCTCTGTTATCAAGACATACGCAATGCAAGAAATCAGAAATCTTGATGGATTTGCTTTTTGACTATTCAGTTAGGATTTCTCATGAGGAGGTACAAGAAATTCTAAAGCAAAGTTGAAAAAAATTAATCTTCTTTCTTTTAATTAATTTTTAGAAAGGAATGTTCTGTTGAGGACGGATGGAGCTGAAGAAGCAGTAGGGGGAATAAAGCAAGTGCAGAGGTTCCATGCATGGTGTTATTGCTGGTTTCTTGTATGGATTGGGGCAGGATGCCCAGTCTTTTCTCCTTCTCATACTCCAGCTGTAAAATAAGGCAACCACATTTTCTTGGAAAAATTTTGAGACTGTCCATTCACATATACATTGCAATCTAATCCAAATAATCCATGAAGTCAAATCATATGGATGCTCTGATGTTATTGCAAAGGGAATCAAAAGCTCTAGAGATCTCTGAATGAAAGATAAGAATGTTCTCTCTTCTAATTTTTCTTCTCTCAAGTACTGCACAAACAAGAGTGAAAACCTGGCCTTCCAGCAACTATATTTCCTCCTCTGTTTTCCAGCTTTAAGTGAAGGTTTACATCAGCTGTTTTTTAATTCACCGTCTTGCTTTGGATTAAACAGGAATGTCAGGAACAGACATTGAACATGCCTGAGTTCTCCTTTCTGCTGCTCCTCACATCAAGTCCAGTGGTGTTAAACATGAGAAGTTGTGTCTGTCTGAAAGCCAAGATAACTCTCAATTTGTGTTGATCGTCCACAAGACTGTAGAATGGCACTCACATTTATTCAAGGGCACAGTACTGAACAGTAAAGGCATAGTGTTTCCAATTAAGCGGTCTGATAGTAAAAGAAGATTTATGGAAGAGATGGGAGATTAACAGAAAAATGCTGGTCCAAGAATTTTGAGGGCACTGACTCAGAGAGACAGATAACTTCAGGCTCCCTTGGGTTCACCAGGTTCCCTTACCACATGGCATTCATTAGGAAGCCCTGAAAGCAAGTGTTTGACCCATAAATGTGTGACTGCTTTCCCTTCTTCACTGACCCTTTAAATAGTTAACAGCACTCTATATCTTCCCTGCAGCAGAAGCAATTCCCAGACATTGAAGCATTTCCATTGCAAAACACAGCTTGGGATTCTGGACTCAGTTATTTGTTTGGAACATGTAGACAAAATGAAAGTGTAGCAAACTCATACCAGATTGGATCCACTTCAGAAGCTGCCAAACAGCTGCCAGTGCTGTCAGGTCAGAATCGCTTGCCAGGCTGTTCCCTGGGGCAGGGGGTAGGTTTTAATGGGGGAACCTGGGATCTGGAGATGAACTATACAGCTAGCCTGGAACAGAATATGCTGTCTACTGCATTTTCCCACCCGCAAGTGTATAAACATGCCCCCTACCCCCCTTTCCAGGCTGAAATGCAGCTGATCTAGAGCATATCCACAGAAAAAAATGCCACTGGGCAGTTGGCAGTTGCTGCAATGTCACTTCAGACAAAAGAATATACGCAAGTTAGGGACTTGGGGAAGAGCAAGCAAAAAAAAGAACAGAAAGAAAAATTTGTGGGATGCCACATAGTTCGGTGTC
Organism: Chiroxiphia lanceolata; assembly: GCF_009829145.1. Classification (NCBI taxonomy): domain Eukaryota; kingdom Metazoa; phylum Chordata; class Aves; order Passeriformes; family Pipridae; genus Chiroxiphia; species Chiroxiphia lanceolata. The sequence continues at coordinate 24,620,992 of NC_045643.1, read as the reverse complement.
CTGCTAAAGGCCCTGCTTTTAACCTCTGGGTCACCCCTTTCAGCCCTGCTTTGCTTAGAAACAGTGGAGAGTGAGTGGAAGCTGCCGCTTTGTAGTCTGGGAAGAAGGAAGGTCTTACTAGTCTAAGTGGACAGGCATACTATCTCACTGAGAGAGTGAAGTAGATGTTAACTGTAAAAGTAAACTTTTTGAAAGCATGTGAGATGTCCAGTCAATTCTTTAGCTGGAACATGTGACTTTTCTTTTGCTTCTGTTTAAAAAAAAAAAAGGCACTTTTCACCAGGCTGAAATGAGTTAAAAAGAAAGAAAAAACCAAACAAGTTGAATGGGATACTGAGGTTCAAAACCCTTTGGAAAGAAAGATTAAAAAAAAAAAAAAAAAAAAAAAAAAGAGAAGTTCTTTGTTTGCTGGATTTAGATCTGAAAGGATTTTTGTTTCATTTTAATACATACAAAAGACGGGGAAATATCTTCCTCTCTTTAGGGACTTATGAAAGCTCACCTTGTAAATCTGTCCATTTGGAAAGGTACAAAATCTTCCATATGTCATTAGTAACATACGTCAGCTTCCCCGATCTCACATTTGTGTGAAAGGGAGCTCTCTCTCTATTATCAGAGATTAAGCAGAGATGACAGAAAAGAAATCCAACAAAAGTGAGGTTAAGTTGGTAAATTACAATGCAAAGGGCTTTGGAAAGAACTTCCTCTGGGGCTGCTTGAAATTTTCCATCAGAATATTTTTCAGTGGTAAATTGCCTTCAATAAAAGCAAAGTTGTTTTGTGTTAAGTTATGACCCATCTCTCAACAAGGCTTCAGAGTGTGGCAGGAAGCCTGGAGATTCAGCTGGGAAATCTTTGGACAGTGTCTCCTAGAGGCTGTCACCACAGAGCTTTGTGATCCATCCTGCTCCATGCCATGTGAAGTGCATTTCTCACAAAGCACCATGGTGATACAACTTCCATGGTGCATGGTATTGTCTCAGCAAGAGAGGGGACCATGCTGCACCATGAGAGATGTGGGCAAGTCAGGAATGTCAGCTCACAAGGAACGACAGGGACACAAAGCATACCAGCTACTACTCCCAAGGGGGGGTATTTCTGAACTGAAATGGAAGGCTCTTGGCCAAAGATTTTCATTGTTTGGTGAAATCTCAACATTTTCCATGGGAAAAGAAAATAAAAACACAATAATATTATTAATAATAAAATAGAACAATTTTCAGCTGAGCTTTATCCAGTCAGGGTTTGAGAAATTACAAGGACTGAGTTTCTATTAAGAGAATTCTTCCAGGGACTCTCAAAAATTGAGAGTGGGAACTATATATTGCTTGGAACTAATCAGACCATTAGACTAGGACCACAGAGGGATCAGGGAAGCCCATCCATATGTGGTTCAGGCTGGGACTGATTATTAATTATCAAGCAATGTTAAACCACATAAGGCAGGAGCAGCCAAAAACTTGCAGTTGGCAAGTCAATATATTTGCGTTTAAGGCAGAGTGTATGGTGCTTCTGGCAAAAGCCAGCATGAAGAATTATAGTTAGTGTCTTGATATTAGAATAACTCATAATGACTTTGATCCTCTTAAATCCTACTGTCTCTGACTTTCTCATCTCTCTTGCCCCAGAAAGACCCTATTAAATTAGCTATTTCAAGGGCTGAGCAGGTCTTGACCATGAACACTTAACATTGCAAGTCCTCAACAAGACAAGAGTGACCAAGAGAGAAACGAAGGGAGAGGAATTTGTGTCTGTAAATTGCAAAGACATACAATACCCACCTTGCACTTATGCTCAGTTTAAAGTTTCTGTCGAACAGCATCTGATTCCTTCCATTTTCCATAGGTGAATTAGCCAAACAACAGACAGACAATAGAGACAAATTGGCCAAGTCAACAAACATGTTAAATGGAAATGAGCTAGCCATGAGAGGGAGGGAGGGGAAATGTTGAGGAAGCCTTTACTAGTAAGTGATCCTTACCTGTGTTCCAGGTAAGCTTGGGAACTGACAAATGAAGGCAGTGCCCTGGGAATTCTTCACACAAGAGATTATATTTTCTATAGCCGTTTACAATTACACCTGCACTGTGTCATTTCAGTCTCCTTGGGCTGGGCCTGTATTGTGGTGTATTTTCCTTCAGCACTGGTAAATAATGACCTTCCTTTGGGTCATTATTTGTGCTGCTGAAGAAAAATACTTTCCCTCTCTCTCTCTCTCTCTCTGACTCTCTGTATTTCTATTTTGAGAAAAGAAATCAAAGCAGATCAAATTGTGTCGAGTGTTAGTGTCAAGACAAAAGGGTTCCTACCATAACCCATCACTTGAAACAAAGCTTTACCAAAAGTTATGATATGCTCAGGCCTGATTTTAAGACTTAAGAGTGAGATAAGTGATAGTTTCCTTCAACTCTTCCCCTTAAAAGAAATTTTTAAAGTGTCTCCTGGAATGTTATTCTCAAGGGACTTAGTCTTGTTACTGACAAAGGAGAAGGTGAAAGGATAGCATTAGGCATTCTGAAAGGCTTTCCACCCATTATGTCAGAAGAAGGAAAAGCATGACCTTGACAGCATAAACTGGGGAAAAGGGTGGGAACACAGTTAAATCATAAGGAAGCATAAATATACATTTATGCATTTAGTATCCTATAAGTTTTTGTTATTTTGTTGTTTCCTGGCTGGTGATGATGAGATTCATTAGTGATGGACATGCTAGATATAAGTGAAAGGGAGGGATTTGTATAGTCAAATTTATTCCTTGTGAGGTACAACCAGAGACCTTGAAATCTTGATATTTTTTGATCTAATATTCATAAGACAGTTCATCACTGCAGAAGTCTCTAACTGTGCGAAGTTTTGGAACTTAAAGGGCAGCCAGAAAAAAAGTACTGATAGCTGTTTAAGCAGAAAGTCCTTATCTCCATCTCTGGCAGTCCTGAAATTTCTGACTGGTGGTAGGACAAAACACTCCCTATATACCATGTTCAGAATCTTTTCCCTTGGCATCTGATATTAGCTGCTGTCAGCAGTGGTGCTATGGAATAGAAAGATCCAGTCTGACATAGGTTGCCTGTTCATGTGTTGTGATACAAAAACCCTGCTGTGCCGTTTGAAGCACAGTGCCATATGTGACAGCCACAGTTGCTTTAGAAACGCGCTGACCAGACTTGAGTGTAGAAGAAACATGAAATGGTCAAGACCAATTAGACCTCCCTCTCCAGTTCTTGGAGGAAAGCAAAAGACTGTGCCTCACGGTCTGCACTCCAAATCTCATCTCATTGTGGTGTTAGCACTAAAAACAGGTGCGTAATGTTTGCCTTGTGATTTTGGGACACTCCTCAGTGGAGAAGTTGTCACTACAAAGCACATTTTCTTTTATCCCTCTACTAGCTCTATGTCCTTACAATTGTTCATCACTTTTCTCTTCTTTGGTTCAGCCACTGAACTTGGAGGGGGTACCTTATCCAGCACAGTGGTTACTGAAAGGCACTGAGATCCTTTCTCTCCAGGAATACAACTGCCTTGCAGCTAAAGGCAGGACTGCAGCTCAAGTTGAACAGACTTGAAACTGAATCAAGCTCATCAGAATCCTGCATTGCAGAGCATTGACCAAACTTTCTGATCCACTTTTAGAGCCTGTGCTTCTAGCTGAAAGTCCTTACATCATGCTGACATTTCCCTCAGGAATAAAGCTATTGAGGTGTGACTCCCAAAGCCACAGCCACTACCAGATTGCAGTGGGTATGTCCTCTCCAAAATGCAAATCAGTACAAGGAAGCTGAACTGGGGCATCCACCCAATAGAGTGAAATGTCCTCCCTATTCATGCCTGAACAAGCTGATCTGAAGCTTTCTGATCGCAGCCGAGATGTAGGGTAGATGCCTTCTTAGTCTCAACAGTTGGCAAGCAGTATAAACACAGAAAAAAAAGCAGTTCAAGTGCCACTTGGCATTGCTTGAGCTAAGCTCAATATAGTCTGTCTGTTCAGCTGAGCCTCCCTGCTTGTCCATCTGCATTGACTCAGGTCTCTTAGCCCAGACCACAAGAGCACCAAAATCTTGCGGCTTGTTTGGCTGTGAGGTAATAATTTCATTAGGAGGTCTCATTCTTGTTGAGAAGGATCTTCCTAAAGGAAACTAGACTTGAGAAATTTTATTGTCTGTATATGCCAATTTGTTCCCCTCCAAACAACTGTCAAACCTCTAAGCCAAGTGATAGAGTTCTTAGAGATTCTTCTGAGATATAAACAAAAATAAGCACCCAGAGAGAGATACAGAAAGATACATGGTACCACAAGTTCATGTGTTTAATTTGGAATCCTGAGAACAGGAAAAGTTTCAAACAGAGGTCTTCATTAATCACCAGACACAAATCAGTGGGAAGCCAGGCATCAATAGTACTACATGAACAAATAGTTTGTTTGTCCAGTGTTTCTTCCTTTATTTCTTCTTTTTTGGTTTGAATCTGTACAGCACCTAGCATGGTGGTGTACAGAAGTACACTTGTAATAACACAGCAGGAGAGCTGACATGCAGAAGGGATCATGAAGAGGGAAAAAACCATCCTAGCAGGCAGCTTCTTCATTTTACATCAGTTTTTAATGTCAGGCCAACTGAGGGTGGAGGGATGAGAGACCAGAAAGTGAAGAGAAAAAAAGAAATAAATGAAAATCCCACAACCCCAACAACAAAAACCTCAGACAAGGCAAGAAATCAGCAGCATATCCAGGGACTTCTTGCTCCTCAGCTGAAGAGCCTGTGTTCATACTCTATCTTGTGTCCCAGACTCACATTGCCTCTGAGGCTGAAATACTGGTTCCTTATTCTGAAGATTGGGTCTCCTGGGCTTTGGTAATATTTTCCAGCCTTTCTAAGGTGTCTGTTTTATGAATAAGGACATAGGAAGACAGACTGACTCCATGGGCACAGAGATTGGTTACCACTTACTTCATACTGACTATCCAGATGGAATAAGAAATGGAGCAGGGATGAATTGACCCAGATTGCTTTTGTAAACAAAGGTGAGAGGGATCAGGTAATGATTTCCCAAGGGTTGTCCAAGGAGGAGGCATAAGCAGGCAGGCAGTGTGAACAGTTCACTGGGGTTTGAATCCCTTCTTCAGAATCCCCTTGCCCTTCTGCTTTTCTCTGCTTTTTAGCAGCTCCATCCTTCCTGTTCCCATGTTCTCTGAGACCTTCTTGGTTTTAGTTTTCTGCACTGCTGAAGGGTGTCACGTATGCTAGGAGGAAAAACAGCCCCCAGAGTCTTGACTTCCACAAACCTTGCCTTACACAGAGTCATTCAGCTCAGTTACTTCTCACTTCTTTTATTTTCTTTTTAATCCTGTTTCTCCCTTCTATCCCTCACCCCCTCCCACTCCCTTTCATATTTATCCCCTAATCAAATCACTATATGCTCTTCTCAGCAATTCTTCTCTAAATCCCTCAGGCGGGTTAGAAGCCCCCTGAGGAAAGATCTTTTTTTTGGCAACTGAGTTGAGATAGGAAAGAGGTCCTTGACAGAAGCATATTCCATCCCAGAAAGTTTTTAATCCTTCCAGATGCTTTGTCACAAACTGTGCTTTTATGCTGGTTCACTTTTAAAGACAGCCAGGATATGTGCAGAGGTCAGATCACAGAGCTGCTCTGGAAAACTCTAAATTGCTCTTGCCTTTGATTCTTGTACTTTAAAACCACTCTGAAGTTTAAATAAATGGATTAGAAATGAGTTAAAGAGCAGGGTACTTAATGCTTCTGCTTAAATCTATAGCCTCGAGCCACAGCACTTTGGGCGGCAAGATCCTGTTAAATCTCACCAGCTCAGCAGGCTCTGAACAAGTCAAGACTTGGATGCAGATGTCTGTGGAGAGGCAAGGTGAGAGAGACCAGAGAGGTGCCACTGGTCCTTCTACATCAGCACACAAGCAAGCCCTAAGGTGATGAAGTGGGCAGTGAGGCATACACTGGACCAGCTTTCAGAAAAGGCATCAGCACCACAGTTATTTGCCAATAATACTAACGCTCTGACACCATATATTTATTTTATTTTATTTTGGTTTAGGACTCATGATTTTCAGACTTGTTTCCAGCTGAGGACATTGAGGAGCAATGATAATGCAGTGGGTTAGATCCTCTTAGGAGATTCATCTGCCTTGAAAGCCCATTCTGCTTTTCGTTGTTTATTATTGTTGGATGACGATAGGACAGCTGTTATATTACATCCTAGAGGTAGCTGCACTTCCAGGGCTGGATGAAACGACTGCTGTAAATGCCAGCTTGGCAGCTATTCTGGCCCTCCTTGGGGCAGGCCCTTATCCCCTGCCTGTGGTATGGCTTTGTTCTGCAAGAGAAGAGCAAAACATTTTGTAGCTGCTATAGAAAGAAGTTTCTCAACGTTTTAGGATAACCCCTGTTTTAAAGAGGAGTTGAGTCAAAGAGAAAATAAATCACTTGTAAAGAGCACAGACCAAGCCCTCTTGCTTATTGCTGAGTTTCTTCCTATCTCTCAACACTGCCCTACCTGAGTGCAGCATCCCTATTCGTGACTCCATTTTTTTTTCAATATGAGGCCAATGATATTGATTTCTAGTTCACACTGAGACACCAGGAGTTGAAAGAAACCCATCCACAGTGATCCAGGTAAACCTGTGGAAGGAGGCACTGATGATTAAAGTCCTGAATTTTGGATGTCCAACATACATAAAAACATGCATGTCCAACTATGGAGGAAGCAAAGAATGGGTTAGCTTGGCTTCCAGAGCTCACACACTCTTCTCTTTGCAGCAGGCTATAAATTATGCAGCATTTAAAGATGACTTTCTAAAACCCTGGCTTTAAAGCTTTTATTTATAACTCCCACACTGATATTTTTCAGACTCGTGACAGCTCCCACCTTCACAAGCTGGGGACATGCCAAGCACCTGGCCTTTTCTATAATGGCCCATTCCCCCCAGTGAGCTCCCCCCACCTCTTTTTTAAGCAATGCTTTGAATATCTCAGGGAGCTTTTATTTATAGCAGAGACAGAAAAAGCGAGTGGAAGAGAGTGAGGATGGTCAAAAGGAAAAGTAGCAAGTGTCCTAAATGTCCGACAAACATCATAGGATTATTTCATGCTGGAAAAAAGTAAGGCCCTGTGAGCAGCCAAGATCTCTTAGTGATAATTAATATAAGAGCAGAATTATTCCATGTAAAGCAGGTTAGACTCAACCTAGCCAAGACATAAACTGATGAATAAAGGGGAACACCTTAGGGAAATGATGAGGGATATGGTACTTGAATCGAATATGCATGTGTGTGAGAATCACAGAATATGCTGAGTTGGAAGGGACCCACAAGTCCCACCTTTAGCCCTGCACAGGATCATCCCCAGGAGTCACACCATGTGCCCCAGAGTATCGTTCAAATGGTTCTTGAACTCTGTCAGGCTTGGTGCTGTGATCACTTCCTTGGGGAGCCTGTTCCAGTGCCCAACCACTCCCTGGGTAAAGAACCTTTTTCTAATATGCAAACTAAACTTCCCCTGACACAACTTCAGGCCATTCCCTTGAGTCCTGTCACTGATCACCAGAGAGAAGAGATCAGTGCCTGTCCCTCCTCTTTCCCTCACAAGGAAGTTGTAACTGCAATGAGGTCTCCCCTCAGTCTCCTCCAGGCTGAACAGACCAAGTGCCCTCAGCTGCTCCTCAATACGGCTTCCCCTCAACGCCCTTCATCATCTTTGTTGCCCTCCTTTGGACGCTCTCTAATAGCTTTATATCTTTCTTATATTGTGGTGCCCAAAACCACACACAATATTCAAGGTGAGGCCGCACCAGTGCAGAGCAGAGCGGGACAATCCCCTCCCTTGACCGGCTGGCGATGCTTTGCCTGATGCCCCCAGGACAGGGTTGGCCCTCCTGGCTGCCAGGGCACTGCTGACTCATATTCCACTTGCCATCGACCAGGACCCCCAGGTCCCTTTCTGTGGCACTGCTTTCCAGCATCTCATTCCCCAGTCTGTATGAACAGCTCAGGTTGCCTGATCCAAGGTGCAGAATCTGGCACTTTTCCTTGTTGAACTTCATGTGGTTGGTGATTGCCCAGTGCTCTGATTTGCTGAGCTCTCTCTGCAGGGCCTCCCTGCCTTCGAGGGAGTCAACAGCTCCTCCCAGTTTTGTATCATTTGCAAACTTGCTCACTATCCCCTCCAGTCCTGTGTCCAAGTAATTTAGGAAGATGTTGAAGAGCACTGGGCCTAAGATGGAGCCCTGTGGAACCCCATTAGTGACAGGTCAACAGTCTGGTGTTACCTCATTCCCTTTTTTGCTTGCTCTGTGAGCCAATTGCTCACCCACCTCATGATGTGTTAATAGTGGCAGTCTCATCTTGGCAGACACCTATCAACAGCAGGACCCTGGTGGGGTCTGTGCAAAATAGAGCTGGTTCTGGGACTTTTATTTTTTTTTGTTTATTTAATTATTTAATTGAGCTTTCAGTGTTAGAGAGCTCAGCCTCGAGGTAAGAGCCATATCTTGAGCTGTAGCATGGTAAAGGTTTCTAGGAGGCCTAATTATGTCTCCTGAAGTGAAATACCTGCAGCAACAGCTCAATCCTTGCTTTGGGATCTGGTTTATGTAGTCACAGTTGAGCCTGTCTCTGAGATTCCCTGTTGGAAAGAGAAGCTAAGATATTAAATTTTAAATAGGACAACTAAAGCCTAGCATACAGAAAAAGCCTCATGTCAGCCTCTTTTTTGGTAGGTGAGGTTGTTCCAGTCCCATGTTGTTACTTCCAGCTTCAGGAGCTTATCTAAGTATCACAGCCAAGAGAAACATCTGTCCAGGCCACACCACCAGACTGCAGAGGAAGATGACTCCTGAAAACTGAATATAGCAGGGAGTGAGCAGTATCTTACAGCAACCCAATTCTTCAGGATTTTTTTATAGAAGAGACCCATTTTCCCCCTGTTTATTGCCATGGCGTCCAAGGCTTGGAATGTCTTTGGCTCTGTGTGCAGTAGCATGAAGCAGAGCCCTGCAGTCTGTGGGGCTTGCTCCTTCTCCCAACCCAAGGAACATTTTTGCACCTCGAAGCAAGCACACTTGCATTGCCAGAGGAAAACAATTCAGACTTGTGAAATCTTTCACGGTTTTGAAATTTTTGTTTGTTGTTTGCCTTTGTTTTTTTAAAAAAACAAATGCCTGGAAGAGGATAAGCATTAAAAAAAAACAAACAAAAACCAACAAAACAAAACACAAAACCCCCAACATGCATGTGAAGCATATTTGTGTCATAACATCTGTTTTCAGCTCTATGCTTTGATTCAGATGTCTCCTCCTCTCTTGTCTGAAGTGACCAGCAGGTCTCAGAGATCAGAAGTCTGGCCAGAGAAAAAACCTGCTTAAAATTGCTTTGTCTTCCCTGCAAAAATGCCCCAGGCTTTGAAGGAATGGCACTTTTCAGCAAAAGTAAATTTAATCGAAATTCTCTGACCACCTTCAGACTACTCTCAGTGGCACCAGGCATTGCTGGCAAAACAAAGACGTCTTGGCAAAATTACACCATTGAAATTGCCGGCAGAAGAGCTCAATTTAACACCCACTAATTGTTGCACAATAGTTACAGGAATAATCGGAATTTGTTAATTAGATGCATGCCAATGAGTAATTCAAGACTGGTTTCAATAATTATTCCTATCTTCCCGATAGGCTGTGGTGGTGATTAGGTTGTTGGCTGTTTCTCTTGATTTCTGCTTCAAATAGAAAGGAGGCGAGAGACATCCGTGCAGTGAGCCATGGTACTCCTTAATGACATCCTGCTCCAAGATGCTGAGACCTGCTTGCCCACGAGTGCTGTTGGTTGTTGCTTTTGACCACAGAAACATCAGAGACAGTGAAATGGGCTGCCAGCAAGTTCTTGGATCAGCACTGTGCCAGTGAAAATAAATTAAGACTTTTTAGTGTGTTTAATTCCTGAAGGAAGATGTAAGGATGACAAGTGCCACAGATTCAAATCTTCCATTATAACCACAGTGGAGAGAAAAAAAAAAAGTTGGAGAACAAAACTCTCCTCCCTGGGACATAGCTAAACTCCTTGTCCCCCAACCTGGAGAAATGCCCTCTACTGGCTCAGAAAAACTTTTTTTTTTTTTTCTTGGAAGATTCACCATTTTTGAAGATTCATCATTTCCCAACTTCAGATCTGATAATTTCTCATCTTCCTTTGGTTAGCTCCTTTAGTGCTGCTTGTCATGCTTTTTTTTGGACCACAGGGAAGAGATACCTCATCAAGGCATAAAAATAGAATAGTGGAAGAGAATTACTTTAACTGACGTTCTGAATGCTAAACAGTAAAAATTGCAACCTAAACACAAAAATGGGGAAAAAACCTGAAAACAAATTGCATTCCATTGCATGATCTGGTCATGTAGCCTTGGGAAGCAAGAGAAATGCCCAAATATTAGAGAATAAGATGGTTTGTGCTGAGAACATAATCCGTTTTCAAGTCAACAGCAGTCACAAAATGCTTAATGTTTCTGACAGTCAGTGTCCTCATGGACTCAAGGGAACTGTTGCTACTGAAATAGCCACCTGATGGAAAACAGCAATAGTACAAACTGGTTCTGGGTGGAAAATACTCTAATATGTAGGATTTGCTGAGGGAGTTAAGGAAGGCAACACACAAGCAGAAGCCAGGAAACATGAAGACTGGTTTTCTTGACAAAGATGTAGGTAAATGGTTGCAAGTTCCAACACCATATTTTTGTATCTCCCCTCCTAAAATAGCACCTTTGAGTGCTCCAGAAACTCCTTGCCTGCCTTGCACTTGTTTATTTCATGGGATGCAGAAGCCAGGGAAGTGCAAGGGACAGAGGTGCAAGAAGGCAATGTTAGTGGCAAAGGCATCCTGTTTGCTCAATATGCAACCCCTCTGAGAAGGGGCAATTCTGCTGCACCAGCAGAGACTGTAAGAGTTTATGAAAAACATATGAACATGAGTCATTGCTTTCCCTTCATGTTCCCATTGCTGGGAAAGGTAGAGCCCCACAAATTACTCCAAAGCTGAGTACCATGCCCTGCTACTTTTCCCCATTACCTGTTTCCTCTCCTCATGTTCTCAGGTGGCTCCTCTTTCTGCCTCCTGTCTTGCAGCAAGGGAACCAAGGTATTTGAAAATGTCCTCCCTCTTCTTAGGCCCTAAGTAGAGACATAACTACTTTTCTAGTCTCTCCTCGGTGCACCTCATTCCTTTGCCAGAAGTACTTCCTCTCTCAGCTGCTCCCTGCTCATTTACATCCCTTACATCACAATTTCCCTAAATTACAGATGCTAACTGATCTGCCTAGATTAGCAGGACAGACAAGATGATCTCCCTGTTCAGTCAATGGAGAGAGACCAGGACCTTCTGGCTGTGCCTTGGGTGACCTGTGTAACCCTCGAGCAGTTTCTGTCTTAACTGCAGAGGGAGCTGAAAGCCAGCAGGATGCTAATTTATCTCCCTGAGGTGAGATAGAGCTGTACCGTTGCATGGGCAAGACTGGACACTTCAGACTAAGACATCCAACATAGCAACATTTGAACAGATCACAAGAGGGGTTCTGCAGGGCTCCATCTTAGGCCCAGTGCTCTTCAACGTCTTCCTAAATTACTTGGACACAGGACTGGAGGGGATAGTGAGCAAGTTTGCAAATGACACAAAACTGGGAGGAGCTGTTGACTCCCTCGAAGGCAGGGAGGCCCTCCAGAGAGAGCTCAGCAAATCAGAGCACTGGGCAATCACCAACCATATGAAGTTCAACAAGGAAAAGTGCCAGATTCTGCACCTTGGATCAGGCAACCTGAGCTGTTCATACAGACTGGGGAATGAGATGCTGGAAAGCAGTGCCACAGAAAGGGACCTGGGGGTCCTGGTCGATGGCAAGTGGAATATGAGTCAGCAGTGCCCTGGCAGCCAGGAGGGCCAACCCTGTCCTGGGGGCATCAGGCAAAGCATCGCCAGCCAGTCAAGGGAGGGGATCGTCCCGCTCTGCTCTGCACTGGTGTGGCCTCATCTTGAATATTGTGTGTGGTTTTGGGCACCACAATATAAGAAAGATATAAAGCTATTAGAGAGCGCCCAAAGGAGGGCAACAAAGATGGTGAAGGGCGCTGAGGGGAAGCCGTATGAGGAGCAGCTGAGGGCACTTGGTCTGTTCAGCCTGGAGGAGACTGAGGGGAGATCTCATTGCAGTTACAACTTCCTTGTGAGGGAAAGAGGAGGGACAGGCACTGATCTCTTCTCTCTGGTGATCAGTGACAGGACTCAAGGGAATGGCCTGAAGTTGTGTCAGGGGAAGTTTAGTTTGCATATTAGAAAAAGGTTCTTTACCCAGGGAGTGGTTGGGCACTGGAACAGGCTCCCCAGGGAAGTGATCACAGCACCAAGCCTGACAGAGTTCAAGAACCATTTGAACGATACTCTGGGGCACATGGTATGACTCTTGGGGATGGTCCTGTGCAGGGCTAAAGGTGGAAATCGATGTTCCTTGTGGGTCCCTTCCAACTCAACATATTCTGTGATTCTGTTCCAAACAAGCAGCAGAGAAGAGAACATCAAAACTGACTCAAAGGAGGGGGGGGGAGGGGGGAACAGGCAAACAATTGCCCCTTGTTGAAATTTATGCTTTTCTTCTTATACTTCCATAAGGAATCTGAAGATAGCCAAAAGCATGGAAAGTAGAGGTTCCCCAGAGACAGGGGAACAGAGACAGTCTCGATTCATGAAGCCCCAGTGGATTTTGCTAATCCTGAACTTACCACCAAGGGACTCAAACCTCTTCTTTTCTGTTCATCTGTACTACAAAAGGAGTAGAACTTTCTAGTTGTCTTATGCCTTCTTGTATTGCCATCTCTTGCTCCCTCACTATCATTGTGAAAACAAACCTTACAAGAACTGTTTTACAGAGGCAGTACTTAGGGACACATGTTGGAATTAAGGGTTCTGACATGACACTAAAGGTTCAAAGATTTTCTGCAGCCTGCTCTTGGTCCCAGTCAAATGGGAGGCTTTGCAGAGTCCAAAGATCAAAACTTCTTCCCCACCCCTAGTCAAATAAAAAAACACAGTAACATTCTGGCCCACCTCTTTTATGGGGTGCTGGGGTAATTACCTACTGACTTCTGCTGCTTCAGCCCTGCCCCTGGAGAACCCATGATACACCAGTGACCTCACTACTGTTCAGCATTAACTCCTTGTCTCTCCACTCCCTTCTCTGCCAGCTAGGAAGATAGATGTATGAATACTCTGAGGAGGAACTCAAGGAGTTTCTAGCTCTATTTTTTCCCTGACCTTAGAAAACTTAACTCATAAGTTGTCCTGTAGTGTACAAAGAAACTCTTCTCTAAGCACCCTGTTTCCTCTGTCTTAAAGTTGAAACTAGATGGAAGCAAAATGAAAATAAACCAGGCATCAGCTACTCACTGGCCAAATAATGGACAAATGGTCTCGGGCATCTTGAGAGGGATAGAAGTAATACAGCTGGAAGAGAAGGCTGATAGACACAAACTGGCTGACACTGAAGGGTCTGAAGAGATTTTATAGATCACCCTGGAACAGGACATTTTTCTTCTATGAATCAGCATAGAAACCTTTCTGTAGAACTCAATACAACATGTGCTTGGTCTAAATACCCCACAGAATTCTTTATTTTCTAATTTCTATGATCTAGAGGCATAAACTGCCTTGTTCTTCTATGTTTGATCTGAGATAGCCAGTTCTTTCCCACAATGTGTGATTGTCTTTGACTTTCTGCCTCTAGTTTAAATGGCTACAATAATCCTGAACACAGCTCTCTACATTTCAGCAGACATAGGTCATGCAGTAGTGACATTTTTGATAATTGTTTATCGATTGTTACTCTGGGAATCAGGGGATGTCAAGGGATTTCCCACTCAAGATTTCCCCACCTTCCCCAAAATTATGTTGGATGGAAAGGAGCAACAAAATCCAACATAAATATAAAGCACACGTTTGGCTAACATCTGAAATGCCTTCAGATATCATCTAAAGTTACACACACATGTCCCCAGTGAAGCCTGAAACAAAGCTCTCAGAAAAGACAGGATTAATTCGAGGTCAGAAGGGCTTTGCTTTCTGTCATAACATTGCCATGATGTAGTACCAAACTCATTACTTACCGTGACATGAAGCTAAGAGACTAAAGAATGGTTTAGAGTATGTTAGTTCATTCTCCCCTTCCACTGCAATATCTTCTCTTGAGGATGGCAGCAAACAATCTAAACAAGAACTTGTGTGTATGGAACAACTTAGTCCCCATGAAAACAATATGGGGACATCAGGGATTTCTGTGAGATGTTATGTTTTTGTTGTATCCAAATTGCCTACAGATTTTTCTACATGTCAGTCTCAGATCGGAGGGGGCTGTATTCTGTAATTAAGCCAAGTTGATTAGACAGTTTCAGAGAAGGGAAACTAGTTCACAATATGTCATCTGACCTTTTCTGCTTTTTTCCTCAGCTCTGATCAGCTGAGAAGCAATTCTGAACTTTTCAAAACAATTTGTTCTTCAATTTGGAATAATGACAGTAAATAGTTCTTTAAATAGCCTCATTTGTCATCTGTCCACTGGGATTAGTTAACATTAAAGAGCTGATCTCCTTTAACTAGATACTTAACCTGTCTACTGCTGACCTGTATGATCCCAGGTAGATATTCTCAGAGGGTCTTGGGTTCACCAATTCTAAAGTCAGAAGGGATGACTCTAATTTTTTAGTTCTGCAACATTGAGGCTTGAGGATTTCCATGAATTCAACCCTTTTTCAGAGTACCAACTAGAAAAAAAGATACCTCATACTCAGCAAAATACTTCTTGGGCCGGAGGTTGCACCATCAAAATTTGGTTGCTTTGGGGATAAGTAATATTTTTCCCCTGATCATTTGCTCCTTCTTTTGGGCCTAGCTGTGTGTTACCTCAACCTCTACAAATGAGCTGCTGTTATCTATGAATTCTCTGCCTAGTTTTTCTTGTCTATATAAATAAAGACTTAGAATCAAAGTTGTGCTTGTGAGCTGTGTATGAACAAGCACATTCTGCCAACAGTAGGAGATTAAAAAAAAGCTACCAGGTTCAAGTTGTTTTGAGTATAATGCTCATGCATAATATCACCCCAGAAACTTCAGGACTTCTGTGATTGTGTCAACTTCATGAAGTTCACACTGAACTCCTCGTACACTGTCTGATTAATCTAAGCATACACTGCAGATGCTTCTGACATTTATGAAGATACAGCAGCCTCTGTAGAGCAACGGGAATCCAACAAAAGACCTCAAAATCCACCTACAGTAGAAGACTGGATGAGAAAAAGGAGTGTAGCCAGGAAAAAAACCCCTGTTATTTACATATCTCGCTGTATAGCAAGTACATTCTGCCATTGTTACTGGCCCTCTGCAAAGCTGGATGTCTTGAACAATGCCTCAGTATATTGGATACAAACTCTGCTCCCTCCTGCTTCTCAGCTATCCTTGATCGCACACTTCCAGGTGCTGATTTCCAGATTAAGGGAGTCTTTATTTTAGACTTTTCACACGCTGTCAACGTGGTGTTTGATTACATCAATAGAGGTAAAATATCAGTGCTTAGTGCAAATAAAGAGATTTTTTAAGCGAGGAGATCTATTTTTGTCACTTCCTCCTGTGGGCAGGTTATCAAGATGACCTGCAAACAGCATTGCAGCAAAGAACAGCTCACTGTTTCAGGAGGTGAGGGGAGACAGATGGTATTTATGGTGTGTCATAAACAGTGAAGGACTCTGGACAATATCCTAACAAATACTCTAAAAAGAAGGTGCCAGACTCTCATAACTCAACATACAGGCTGTCATCCTTTCCCTCCTGCTTTGTGATCTAGATAAGCTTTGCCTTTTAGTATTGCCACAATGAACTCAGCTATAAGGACAAACTTTGTGGTCACAGATAAGGGATGCTAAAGGACTATTTATGAGCAGGACACATGCAGTAATCCACAGAAGGGGGTATGGTTGTCTTCAGGCTGGGATGCCTTACCAGGCCTGCACCTACCTCTCAGGGACATTTTTCCAGTTGTGGTATCAATCATGGACCCATCAGGCCCCATTGGCCGTACCTTAGCATGGTGCAGTGTCAAAAAACAGAACTTGGCTCTAATTCTGGGTTTGATGACCTCCCACAGAGAGGTGGACTCAAGTGGTGCAGTGCTTGACTCCACATTCAGACTTCTCTGAGATTTTTACCTCTGCATGATGGATGCAGAAGAGTGTTTGGAGGACAGTCTTCACAGGGAACTGTGCCCATGGGTGTCACTGCCTCTCAGCAGACCTGTGAGGGTGGGAGGGAGGCAAATGTTGAAGAGATCACCAGATAAAGGCAGTCAGTGCTGACATCTGGAAGACAACCCATGCTTTGTCCTGAAAAAATGGTTCCTTTTCCCTAGCACTGGGGGCTGCCATCATCCCCCTCCTCATTTTTGGGTTGGTGCTGGCCAGTCCAGCCTCCAGACTGACAAAACCCGCTCTCCGTTGTCCTCTAAGTCCGTCAGAGGGAAAGAGTATCATCATCTTCTTGACACGGTGGTCGCCTTCCTCTCAGACTCAAACAGGCCCAGGAGAGGAGCCTTCAGACTGCCTTCCTACTTGGACTTTCTCCAGGGAGACCACTAGGCCAGACAGCGACTGCTGCCATGAGCAGGGTGTTTCTACCGGCAGTGCTGACAGCCTGTTTTCATCAGCTCCGAATGGAAAAATTGTTTGGAAAAAGGCCTGAAATGTTTATCAAAGAACCACGGCATTTAGTGTAAATGATGAAATGATGGCAAATTAATCTAAAACCCACCATTGCTGCTATCAGGAATGATGTTCTGTAATAGTGGTGCTATGGTCAGTTGGCCTGTGTGTAGTGGTTTCACAGGCAACTTTTGTCTTTCAGCTGAAATGCAGCTGCTTCTGGGTGCATCAAGGGCTCTGCAGGGCACCAGCTGCACTGTGGAGTGCAGCGTTCAGAGGTGACCGTTGCATTGGTCGTGGCTACTTCGTGCTGCTGCATCTGCCCATGGCCTTTGGCAGCCTTTTGCCTTACACTGTTGAGTTTCTCATGACAGGGACCAGCCTGTTGTTTTGTGCTGTGATGAGGATTAATAACCCTCATCATGGTTCATGATGTAAACATGAGACAGTCTGGGATATAAGGATTAAAGGCCACAAGGAGAAGGGCTCTTTGAATGTCTTGTGGTAACCACAGGGAAATCTTTCCTTTCCTCAGCAGTCAGGATTTCAGGCTGTTCAGGCTGTTCTAACAAATAATACCCCTCAGGCCTTTCTGACTCATTTGCAGAGCAGTAATTAGGAAAGAAGGGTTTCCTTCACTCAATAGGCATCACTATTGCTTGTGAAGCCCTTCTGGGAATGTGTGTAACTTCTGTGCACACAAAAAAGGTTTTAATCTTGCATGGGCTGTAGCAATCATATGTAAAACATGTAAAAATGTATTTTTAAAGTTATTCTTCTAGTTCTTATGGGCCAAGACTAACTTCTAAACTGAGAACTGAGTGTAGTGTTGTGGTGTGATATTTCATTTCAGTTTGCAGACAGCCTACAGCTATCAGTCACAGGGCTACACTTTCCACTCACCTTTGGATGTCAGTGTGGTGGCAGGTCTACACACCCTGGAGACATCACTGACGGTTTTCAAGGGCAGAGTGGGTAGAAATGAGAAATCATGTAGTAGAGAAAGGAAGAATGAAGGCAGATTCACCAAGCCTTTCTTGTACCTGTGATCAGTGTACCTCTAAAGATGCCTAGGACGGATGTGACATCGAAACTCATGGGCTGGGGCTGAGAAGGAAAACTAGTCTTTTTTTTTCTGAATGAGAAGGAGAATCATGGTTAAGGCAGAGAGAGTTCAGTATTTTGCTTGGAGATTTCCCCAATGCCTAGAGCTGACCAAACTGTCTCACCATGCCTAGAGAGGAGCCATGTGCAAGTGGAGCACTGGTGGCATGAAAGCATCTCTCGCCAACTCTGCTCAGTTTGCTGCCCTCCACCCATACTCTGGACCTATCAAGCCAAGAGTTCATTAGGTTTCACTTCTGCTTTGCCCTTGCTGGTAAGCATTTGCCCAGAGATGAGGTTTCTGCGAGGTGGTGTGTCTGAGGTTGGAGGGAGGGCAGGAGGGAAAGCTATTGTTGCTCTTATCACACTGTGAGATTTGTTACATTCCGAGGAAATCATCTGCTACTTGGCTTTCCCCACTTTCCTGGCCACCGTGAGGCTTTAGGACAATCCCTAATCTGTTCCCTTGTGAACACTGAAGGCCTTTCTTGTGGGAAACAAGTTTGCAAATTCAGTTGTTTCTATCAAAGATGAGAGAACATCCAAGCAGTGCCAGACAGTACAAGCTTCCCCCACAGGCACTCTATCTCTGGCATCCCACACTGATCTATCACCACCAAGACCCACAGCAGAAGCCAGCATCCCTGTCCCAAGCAGCCACCTCCTCCGCCTCCCCCTCTGCTCATAGCCTGCGTTCCTGGCTGCCTACCTCTCCTCCTCTCCAGCAGAGTTGCCAGCGAAGAGAGACACAGTGCAAAGCCTGGGAAAAGCTGGCACTGTCTTTTCTCTCCCCTGTGCACAAAAGAGCACGTGCAGGCACACAAACCCGTGGGCTTGAACCTGTGACTGGGACTCATATCCCACTTGGTGGGGTGGCTGCAATCCCTGAGCTATGCAGGGCTCTGGCTGGCAATGGCAGTGGAGCAGGGATGTGTCTTGGTGGGGTGGAATAAGAAAGGTGGCACTTCGGGACCAGCACAATGCTGAGGTGGCAGTGAGGATTGGAGTCCTGATTTCTGCCCCCTGATCCTCCTTATCGTCTTCTCCTGCCCCTCTCCAAACCTGCCCTTCCTCTCCTTAACATGCAGTGCTTTGCACTCCCTCCTTGCCCTGGGGAAGCAGCCACTCGAGAGGCAAGGCTTTGGGGAACCAGGAGGAGCATCTCTTGGTGCTGCCAAAATCATTACCACGTTGCTCCTGAAGCCTTGGCTTTGGGTATTGAAGAACACTGCTCACTGGCCCAGCCTCCCCAGGGGCCACTTCTGCCACCACCTAAGCCCTCATCTCTTCTTGCAAATCTCTTCAACAGAGTTCAAATCCAAAGATTTTGGACATTTCCCATGCCCCCCCCATCTTGCCCTTCACACTTTGATCATGACTTTGCATATCAGCCCCTTGTCAGAGGGCAAGGGGAAAACTGGCTTCCACCAGTCTTTCCTCCTCCCACCTCTCACTTGGTGAGCAAACCTGGCCCCCTCACTCCATCTGCATCAGAGATGAGGATCAAAGGATCACCCTTAGCTTTCTCCTCAAGGTCCTGCTGCAACACCACATGCACATCTGGTTGTGGTTTCCTTTGGGAGGGCTCCAGATAGTTGCTGTGTTATCATCCCATCTACTCAGCCTCCATTCCCTCTCCGCCTTAACCTGCTCCCTTCCTCCCTGCCCACCCCAGGCCACTGCATTACTGATGCTCCTCTCCTCTGCCACCTTCAGACACCACTGGCTCATGGCCAGGGAGGGGACAGAGGAGGTGCTGTGGCTTCATGTAGAGGTGGGTTGAAATATTGTGGGGTCAGGAGGTAATGAGAAAAGCTTGCGTTTCCCTCTTATCTCCCACCCAAGGCTCTCATCGGAGGGCCTGAGGATGTGGGATAGAACTCAAAACTGAATCACTCCTTGAAGATGTCTACTGTACCAATGGATAGAGGGCTCTGGGTGGAAGAGGCAGCTTAATTTTGTGTTCCCTGATTCTCCTCAGTCTGGATCTGAGCAAGCCTTAGTGAAATTGGACAGGGGAGAGAAAATGCATGCAGAATCCCTAATGCCATGGCAGGTGGCAGTGACAGAAATGGGAAAGAAAGCAAACCATCAGGAGTGCTTGTCAGAGGCACAAGGCTCAGGAGAGTGGGTAGGAGTTGATTATTTGCTGGTAAATCACACTGGGTTTCATGGTGAAGCAACTAGGGCTGCCTTAAAACCCACCCATTAGTTCAGTGGGATTTAATGTCTTCCATTGGGTAAATACCACCTTACTTTATTAAGTGATCCTCATCAAAGTATTGGCAAAATTACAACATTTTTTCATAAATCCAGCAAATTGCAGTCTGCCTACAGCCATCCACTGGAGTCTTCCTTGTCCTACTATAATTGAACTTTGTTGTGGGGGAGGGAAATGGGTTTACATTTTTTATTGATGGGTGTGGTTTATGGGAGATCTGTCATCTGGAAGTGACAGTGCCAATTAGGGTTTCATGTTTTCATGTAAGTTGCAGAGTCTTCGAAAGCAGAAAAAAGAAGGAGATGAAAGCAAGCCAAGCTATTTAGAGTGATAGATCTGGGGAAGAGTAAAAGGGGAAATACCTTGGTTGCTACCTGCAGCTGTGCAACTGTCCCTCTGTCCTTCTTTCCCCCTACCAAAACACACACACACATTCCCCAACATGTGCTTAGTGAAGATCAGAGGTTTATTTATCACTGCCCTAATCACACCTTTCCCCAGCCATGCAAGTAAGGCTCATGACTGCACACAAGGTATTGCGTGGTCTTCTCCTACATTTCCATAGGTGTGAAGCAAACACCTTCTGAAGGGAACTCCTTAGGGCTATCTCTCTTGGGTCACTCTCTGTGATACAGGCAATTTGAAAACACAATGTTTTGGGAAGGAAAGGCACAAAAGTATAAGACGCTCCCTGGTAGTGTCTTGTAATATACGGTGATTTTAATTCACCCAGCTAAGGACAATGAGCATGATAGGTGCTTGGTTTGGGAGCATCTCCATTATATTAGTGATGGGACAAGGGAAAGAGAAAGAGGGAAAGATACTGTATTTCCGGGCAATCTTAATCCTTGGGATTTACTGTCTTGAGCCAAGTGTCTGATGGCAGATGCAGCAGCAACCTCCAAAAATCCAGAGGCAAAGCTTTACTTTCCAGAGGCAAAACTTTACTTTCCAATCTTTAAGCATCCTGGGTGCCCACTGAGACTGCTGACAGTCTCTCCCTCCTTCTTTGCTGTGTCTCCACAGCCGGCAGCTCTGCCTCTGTCCACAAAGACCCTCCAGACCCCTTGCATAAGGGCCATCAGCCAGCTTCATGGGCTAGATGGCAAATTTAGCAATCTGGGCAGAGGGGCAGGGAGTGTGTAGCATGGCAGTGTGCTTTGAGAGCCAGGCTGCTCCCATTTATGGGAGGGATGGGTGCTCAGGATTTATGCTGCTGAACATGAAAAATAAATACTTGTTTTCCACATGCTTTGCTAGACAGTGTGTGCTACCCAGCTGATTCAAACACTCATCCATCAACCTCCTTTGACTTGTCACTACAACACTGAAGTGCATGGGGAGTGAGCACTCCCATATGGGGATGAGAGAAGGTTCCGTTTGCCACGAGATGTTGAAATACCCCTCTGAGCCATCTCCTAATACAGGCAGTTTGGTAGAGCATTGCCTTGCTGCTGTGAACCATCACTTCCAGCTTGGACTTAAATGTCCACTTTTATCTTTCCCTGTGACACAGCATATCTCCTTTGGTAGGCTCAGCTAACTGTGGGCCAGCACAGGACTTTGCTCCTTTGGGGCAGATAGGACACTCTCTTGGGTAGGATTTCAGAGCTGTTGGCCATCATGGGTGGCAGAAGAGGAGTCCCTTTTGGCAAAGTGGATGTGATGCTGTCTCACCCATCACCCTTTGCTTGGCTGCTTCTCTGTGTTTCCCCTGGAGCGCTCTATTAATAGCCCTGTTTCCAAACAACACTGGCACTAATCATAATTTATTGGGACTTAAATGACATGTCTGACAATGACATTGACTGCTGGTGTTTGAGTATCAAGCAGGAATTTTAATGAGAAAAGGAGTAAAAAGAATAATGTGTTAAAAGGCAGATGGATTTTACCATGCTTGTGTTTAAACTAGATGATAAGAGTGTGATTAAAGTTTATCTGCATGCTAAGATGGATGAGTTAGTTGATTCCCTTGAAGGCCAGGTGGCCCAAAGGATTCGTTCTTGCTTACTGGGACTGGACAGCTCTGAACCTGTGCCTGTGGGAAAATCATGAAATATGAAACATGGACAGTAGGATTGAGGACACTCTCAGCAGGTTTGCTGACAACACCAAGCCGTATGGTGTGGTTGACACTCTGAAGGGAAGGGATGCCATTCAGAGGGACCTTGACAGGCTTGAGAGATGGGCCTGTGTGAATCTCATGAAGTTCAACAAGGTCAAGTGCAAGGTCCTGCATTTGGGTCTGGGCAATCCCGAGCACAAAAGCAGGCTGGACAGAGAATGGATTGAGAGCAGCCCTGAAGAGAAGGACTTGGTGTGTTGGTTGATGACAATCTCAACATGACCTGGCAATGTGTGCTCACAGCCCAGAAAACCAACTGTGTCCTGGACTGTGTCAAAAGAAGCATGACCAACAGGTTGAGGGAGGTGATTCTGCCCCTCTACTCCACTCTAGTGAGGCCCCATCTGGAGTACTGCATCCAGGCCTGAGCCTCCAACATAAGAAGGATGTGGACCTGCTGGAGGGAGTCCAGAGTAGGCCACAGAGATGATCCAAGGGCTGGAGCACCTCTACTGTGAAGACAAGCTGAGAACTGGGGTTGTTAATCGTGGAGAAGACAAGACTCCAAGGAGACCTTATAGCATCTTCCAGTATCTAAAGGGGCCACAAAAGAGCTAGTGGGGGACTTTTTACAAGGGCATGTAGTGATAGAACAAGTGGAATGGCTTTAAACTGAAAAGGAATAGATTTAGATTGGATATTAAGAAGAAATTATTTACTCTGAGGGTACTGAGGCACTAGAACAGGTTGCCCAGAGAAGTTGTGGATGCCCCACCCCTGGAAGTGTTCAAGGCCAGTTTGGACAGGGCTTGGAGCAACCTGGTCTAGTGGAAGGTGTCTCTGCCCATGGGAAAGGACGTGGAATTGGAAGAACTTTAAGGTCCTTTCCAAACCACACCATTGTATGATTCTATTCTATGAAATGGGAGGGTGGTCTCCATCAAACTGCCCCTGTCTTTGGATGGATGTTCTCTGACACTGTACAGTGAGTACATTTGTACATGGATGCCCGTAAGCACAGCCCTGCTCTAGTCCTGTCTCCTCAGAGAAGGAAGACTGGTCCTGTCTCATATAGGCTGTGTGTGAAGAACCCAACTTGGCAAAGGGCTTGGGATGCAGTGGATTTGGGGTCATCTACTGTCCTGGGACCACAGTATTCACACACAATACAGACAACTCTAGTGGCAGTCCTTGAAACTGGTGGGGAGTAGATGCTCACATTATTTTCTAGATAGAGACAATGAGTTGACAAATGGCAAAACACTAGAAAGACCAGGGAATGACGAGGACACTGCGCCGGGAGTGCCCTTTTCCATGAAGCTGTGTCTGTAGTGGTGACAACACAACACCCACAACATGTGTGGGACTAGGCTGCCTAAACAAAAGAAGCAGTGTCATATTAGGACCAGTAGTGTCCCACCTGGCATCTGTTGGACATGCAGAATGAAAAGACTGGGGCATAGGTCCTGCCCCATATCTGACAGGCCCATAAGGATGCTGAGGATACCCTAGAGAGTCTAAAATGGCTTAGGCAGTTGGCTCCTGCCTAAGTTTCAAGTCAGTGTCTCCCTACTGACTATCTTGTTTCAGGTCCCGCTGGACAACAGAGAGAGAGGGCAAAAGCTAGAGAAGATATCTTTGTCCAGAAACTGAAAATACTCTTTTGACAGGAGCATTAGAGGTCAGACAAGAACTTGCCAAGGTTCAGCTCTGTCAGTATCTTGTCTTCAATAATGGATGCTTCAGGAAAGTGTGACCCTTCCTTTGCCCCTAATCTTTTTTTGGCGCTATTTCCAAAACTTTTTCATCCCACAAAGGCTGTTCTGTGTAAATATGCTGAAGCAGATTCCCCAGAAATAGAGCTTAGAGTTTCTCTACCCTCTATATCTATTCCCATCTGAATAAACACACTCTTAAAAAAATAAATGGTTACCCAGATATAGCAAATAAATCAATCCAAGCACGACTCCAGAACTGATCTTACAGCAACTTCTTTGTTTTTTTGTGGTGCAGCTTAACAAACATCTTTCTTCTCGCCTCAGAATGAAGGCATGTGCATGTAGATCCCCTAACAAACATGGAGCATCACCTTCAAAACTGCCTCTGGTAAAATTTTTCTGGAAACATTCCAGGGAAAAAGTGCTTGCCATGTGTTTCATGTCCCATTCAGTATGCGAGATGGAGTTATTTGTTTGTTGCTGCTTTGTCTTTGTTTGTGCAAACTGACGCCGCAGGGACTTCTTTTGAGGGCATTTTTCAGCCAAGAAGATTATCCCATATAAATACAGTAATATAAATAGATTTGTCAGTAGAATGGCTTCAGGATGTCCCATCTATCTATCTATCTATCTGTCTATCTATCTATTTGTCTATCTATCTATCTATCTATCTATCTATCTATCTATCTATCTATCTATCTATTTGCCTTTGTAGATAACAGAATAACAGAATTAAATTCCTATCACTGACTAAAACAGACACATTGGGTTTATCTTGTTTTGTGTCTACACTGAAACTGTGAGCAAGAACTGAGCTAATTAAATCAGGCAGATTTATCTGCCTCATGTACACCTAGGAGTTACGGCCCACAGTGGATCATTCTGTTCCTTTGCCAAAGGGTATTGCTGTTCTAGCCGAGGGACAGAGAGGCATCTGGGACCCATAAGCCTTTCAATAACTAACTTTGACCTGAAGAGGAATGTTACTGAGAACCATGAGCTGCTAGCTGAAAGGGGAAACTCCCATCAGTTCTGAGGCAATTTAGCTACTGTCACCTTTCCCAAGGTTTTTGCAGCAGTGAATTCCCTTTATGTGTATGTTTTTACCTGTATCACAAAATATTTTTGAAATGCGCCATAGTTTTTGAGCTGTTGGGAAGCCAGCATGGAAGTCATCAGAGCAATGAGAGGAAAGATTTTTCAGTCCTGATGCTGTTGGTATAGCCTCTGTCAGAATCTGATGCAGATGAGGGTCCTACTGATATGTGATCCTGAATAAGTCACTTTGAAAAATGTTTGAAAACTGATTCATAAAAAGGTGGCCCCAAACGGACTGGGAATGAAACCCAAAATGAATACTCTGCTCCCAAGCTTACATGTGTAGTCCAATACTAGCAAGCCATCAAGCAAAATAGGAGGAAAAAAAAAGCTGAACATGAAATCCTGCCTGACTTCTAATGAGCTGTGATGAAAAACAAAATAATAAAACTACACAAGCAGGCCTATAAATTAGCTTTTTTTCTCCTGAATGATTACAAGTCCCTTCTGCTAAAAAGGTTCTTAAACTTTCATATGTCCTGAGGGTATGGAGTCATTGCCTGTCACTTGATGCACCCAAAAATGTTTGACCTGCTCTTCACCATGAGGTGAAAAGGGTTACCTTAAACCTCAGAGGAAGAGGTAGCAACTTGTTAAGCTGCCATAATTATGTGCAGGTATCTGTGGTTCCTAGTGTGCTTACCAACTTTGCTTTCATGGAAATCAGTGGGATTTTTTCACTTGAATAAATGTCAGGCACCTAAGGAAGATCTAGGCTTGGGGAGAGCCTTAATCTGTCTGATTCTTAGCAAACAAGTGTTTTCCCAGCGATACTGGGAAAATAAATAGAGGGAGGGCTGAGAGATACACAGAGAATTTGGCAGTAAGTCTATATGAGTATCTCAGACGAAAGACAGTCCTTAGTTCTGTCTGGAAACAGGGGCTATAGGAAGTTTCATGAGCATTTTGGGACCAATCAAGGTTGAGGCTGTAGTCTCCTAGCTTGAGAGCCAGGAAATAAAGGACAACCCAGGTTGCTGGCTCCAAAACAATGAAATCATTTTCATGCCCGTTTCTTTGCTACAGCAACTGCAAGTATAGAAAGAATTAGAAGAATGAGTGGCTGAATTCCAACTCATAAGAGGTGAAAGGTGCAAGGGAGAGAAGAGATGATGGCTGGTACAGGTCTCTGGGCTTTCCCCACTACACTGTGCACGCACATGGAACTGTATTTTAAATCAGATGAATCACTGAAAATTGGAAAGTGTCAATTTTTGTTTTTACAACTGTATGAATAAAATTAAAGATTAGGTTATTACAGACATCAGTCATGCTTTAAAAAATCCACTAAATTGGCTGAAAATGAGACAGAGACAATATTAATAGATACAGTGTTACTGTAGTCTATTTTCCATTACTGTCATTGCACTTATCAGACAGAGTCAAAACTGTTCTTTTGCCTTTGTTAGACAAATACATGACTTTGAAAGAAACCCTTTTTAAGGACTTTTTTTGAGATTTTTTACCTTTTTCTTCTATGAAATTGGCAAAAATAATGTGAAATGAGCAATTCCTTTAGATGGAAAAACTAAATATATCAGGTTTTTGAAAAGCTTTGCTTACATTTTAACCTTTAAATGAAATTGTTCTACAGTTTACAGTTTAAAATGGAAATACATTTTAAATAAAAAGAAAAAACCCAAGAACATATACTTTTGGCAATTATGACTTTAAAAGCAAAATTTGGTAGCATTAACTTTTTCTTTTTAACAGTCTAATTTGAGATGAATTGGCATTTTTCTGTTAAAAAATGTAATAAAACCTACTTTGCTATATTTTTCTTGTACAAAATCTTCAGTGATCTGTACTCCAACCCTTATGAAAATTATGATGTGAGGGGAAAGGAAACCCAGAAGTTCCTTAATTTCTTGAGCTGACTACCAGGTGGGTTGTCTAAGCCACTCACTCAGAAGGCACTTTAATCCTGTTTTTCTTAGACAGGACTGTATCCCACTCCCACCCCCTTCCATGAGTTTCAGGAGAAGGTATCTGGACACAGTGAGATGACAGCTCTTGTTATAATATCCACTCCCATGGATCCCCTGCAGGTAAAGCTCAGTTGGTGATCCCAGAGGAGATAAGCTATTGCTGATGATGCTGAAGTACAGGAGATGCATATGGCTTATCTCGGTCATTCAGTTTGTGTCTGAGATGAGGCACCAGATAAGGATGCAGAATTTGTGCAGACAAAGCCGAGCAACTGCATCATTAATAACCAGAGAGGAGGAGCTGACATTTATTTGCTCAAATATCCATAAACAAAGACTCTCAGAAAACGGTTGTTTTCAAATGAGTCATTGAATGGGCATGGCGGTTGAGTCTGCAGCAAATCCTCGGTGAGAAACTCGAGTTCTCAGTTAAGAATCTCTTTTTCTGGGGAGAAAGACAAGCTCCAGATTCAACACAGTACTCCCCCATGTTGGCAGGAATTGTATTTCTCCCTGCTGTGACCAGTGACGCACTATGGGGTCAGGGCTAGAACTGTCTCTCTGCTCCTTAGATTCATGGTCTCTGTAATCTTTTTCAAATTAAAAATGGAAATGTTTTAAAACTGAAATGTTGGGCAGTGCTATCTCCTGACACATTTCCTGTGGTGTTTACATAGCTGCATCAGTGAACATTTGTGATTTAGGCTATCCTAGGATTGCACATAGGCTTTGTCATACCACTTGCAAGACGGACACAATCTGGTCTTTAAACCAATTCCCCTCCATTCATTCTTGATATAATTTCTTTCCAGTTTAGCAGTAGTCCCCAGGGAAGAACAGCAGGTAGCTATGTTAGGAGAGATTCTCTCTTGCTCTCTGCATGACCCTTCCTCACCTTGCTCAACCATCAAAACCAGTCGAACCATGAATAATGCATATGTAACCCTATGGCTTTTCATGGCTGTCCAGAGAGCACAGAAACAGACACTCAAGAGGCTGGGTCAGACCCAAGAGTGCTGGCAAAAAAAAAAAAAAAAAAAAAAGAAGGGCTTTGATTTACTCCTACTCTCTTTGTTCCAAGTTTCCCTCTGAAAACAAAGGGAGGTATATATGGGCTCTTGCCTTTGTGCAAAATATAAAAGCATTTTCATTTCTGCAAAGCCCCTGTTGTAGAACTAAAGAAAGGATGCTTTGTGAGCAATTGGTTGGTGCACGTTCTTAAAAAAAAACTCAACGAAAACTTGGCTTCCAGGAAATATAGGAGGAGCAACAGATCCTGACCTGTTCAGCACAGGTGAGGGGGAGTGACCTAATCAGGAGGGCTTTTTTATTCCTTTTGAGACATCAGTCTGGCTTTTAAGTTTCTCTCAGGCTGGCAAGATTCAGCATGAAGTGTCTAGGGTTTTGAGAAGAAGGCCAGCTGAGGGGTCAGCTTTGATTCCTCAAGAGCTGGTGCTGGCAACCCTGATGAAGATAATTTACCCTTTGTGGAACAGGGTCATCATCAAAATCTGTGCTCCTGCAGAGGTTTCTGGCTGGTAGAGGAAATATCATAGCCATGTTTGGCAGCTGGTGCTGGTCATCTTGTAGTGCTGGCCATCTTGCTGGTTTACTAGATTGATCCTTCTCCATAAGGTCCTTTCTCTGCTACAGCTCCTGCTGTCTCAGAAAGTCAGGTTCAATTCAGAGGTGAATCCCTTGGGAGTTAAATCCATACTACAGTCAGAGGTGTGACTTAGCTTGTGTAAATACACCTGCCTGAGATTTGTACAACCTTGTTGAATGCTTCTAGCATTATCTGAAGAAACTTAAACTCAGGAATGGCTGTAGAGCAAAAAGGATTCAGGAGGAAACCACAGGTAGTAAAATAGATGGAATACCTTCATTGCATGGTTAGCATTTCCACATTGTCCAGATGAGCTAGTGGGAGGCTTACTGAGTCTGCCCAAGGAATCCACTGCTCTCATTTGCCTGCCATGCAACCCAGCATAAGCTCATGTTTAAAAAATACAGAGGACATGAGTAAATCAACTCACAGTTACTGGGTAGACTGGTTTTGTAGACTGAAATGCACAATAGTTTGGTGTTTTCCTATTTTTAAGGACCTGTCTCTTGGTTTTAGGAGACTGGTGTTCAGATGCTACACAAATAGACAACATCGTGAATAAAAGTGTTTTGGAAATTTCCCAAGGAAACATCTTTTCTCTCATAAAATAACAATGTATGGAAAGAGTAAAACTCCAGACACACACATGGATTTTGATCAATATCTATTTCAAGATAAGTTTTTGGTAAAGCTAGTATTTTCTGATTAGAAAATAAATTTTTAGATATCCATTTTTAAAAAAATATAACTTTCCTTTTTTTATAGTGAACATTATAAGATGAATATCAAAAGTACAGAAAATAAGACCCATTTTTTCCCTAGCAGTGGAATATTTTAACTGCCCTGCAAAGATACTTGAGAGTCTTGCTGCAGAATTTTATTAAATAGGATATAATTTCTTGTCTGAAGCTGTCCTAATCCAAAGCAAGGAAAAAAATATGAGGCTGCAAGACTTCTACAGAAGAAACTTCACAATGCTACTTCTTCTTTAAAACACCAAGGATGAAAATGCCCTTTCTCAGTAGCCCTGGAAACACCATTATTTAGTATTACAATAACAGGTGCTGATTCTCCCTTTACAGCAGAAGGATGACATGTTCACTGGCCTAGAAGCTTATGGCTCTGTGGAACTTGAACTGATTTATGAAGTATTTGACTCCCATCATTTCAGAAAAGCCTCAAATATAGGAAAAGGTGGTGGTGATGCCAACCAAGGTGTCTATGTACAGATCAGCTGTTTACAGAGTATGCAGTGTTTCCTGAAGAAAATACAGTGTGCGAGGCAACTGATGCAAACTCTGCAAGAGAGGAAAGAGTTACTCGATGACACAGAATTGGACTGGGTCCAAGAGGATTATCAGCAAAAAAAGGGGCTTTAGTTTAGTCCTGCTATCTTTGTTCCAACTTTTGCTCTGCAAACAAAAAGAGAAAATATACAGGCTCACGGCTATGTGCAACATATAAAAGCATTTTCACGTCTGCAAAGCCCTCACTGCAGAATTAAATAATGAAGGCTTTGTGAGAAATTGGTTGGTATTTGTTCTTAAAAATAGCTGCATCACAGACAAATCAGCTTTTGTTCGGAAACTGGGCAGGCCACATGACCAAGTCAGTCAGGACAGGTGATGACAAGGATTGTGGCTCGCTATTGTGTTGTGAAACTTCATGAAACATTGCCCTGCCCTGTTCCAGGACCTCAGCAAGTTATCAGCTAAAGAGACCAGGTTTGGTCAGGTGTATCGAATATTTTTTCTTCCAGGATAGGAAGAGAGAGGACCAAGTCATTGCTAGATGTGGTATCCATCCTTCCACAAGAAGCAAGTTCAAGGAATAACAAGCTCTTCACTTCTTATCCTTTAGTATTGCACTTTCCCTCCTGTTCATACCACAATGCATTTTAACAGCCTTATCATCCTATTTAGAAGACATAGCAAAATGTATCTTATACGCCATGTTTTTCCCATATCATTAATACAGTAGCAATCCTTTTAAAATCTACAGAACTACAGCTTAGCTCAGAGACTTGATGATCCTTGTGGGGCCCCTTACAACTCAGAATATTCTGTGATTCTGTAATGAAACTATAATGTGCTAATAGGAAGCAGGATTTGGGAGGTTCCTCTGCCCATCTTAACACTACACAGGTGGGCTGGAGATTTAATAAACATCTGTCTTGTGACCACATGTTCTCTATTTGATGGGTGAGGTGTGTTCTCAGAGATGGCCAGGAGTGGTTAAATAAGAGCAAGGACAGGCATCAGGGTCTACACAGGGAGTCACCCTTTCAGTTCTTTCTAATGAGCTTGTAGCTTCTGCTCTCACCTGGTTCTTGGTGTTTGGCAGCAGTGAAGTCCATGGCCCCTAACCAACCTGTTCCATAAACAAGAATTTATGTTTCCCACTGATGTTTCTTCCTCCTTGGACACAGGGTTTATTTTGAGAAACTAACAGGATCCTGACCAGGGATCTGTGCGGTAGTCCAGGGTTGAAATTTTGATTCTCAATCAGAGACTCCTTTTTCACTATTACACCTTTGTTCAGGCTGTAACAGAGCTTGGACTGGTAATGACTAACCTAACATTTCTGTTGGATTTTGCCTGTTTCTGTGAGTGTTAGCAATTTTAAAATTTAATTTAGTGTAATTTAGTTTATTAAATTTAGGAAATTCACCTTGTGTCTGACAGCAATATTCTAGTGGAAAGTGACCTGAAAGCCATTCCTGGATAAAACATGAACAAAGAGCATGTGAAATTGGCTTCCATTGCCTGCTGACTGCTGGCTGAGATTCTTCATTATTTTTGTCTTGTGCTGGGTGCTGCGAGAGGGCCAGGCAGTTTCAGCAGTCCTGGATCCTGTCTCCTACTCTTGAGAAACTCCATAAGATGACATTCCAGCCTGCATCTCATCTGCGTATTAGACTACACAGGGAGGCAGGTCAGCTTGCCTGAAGAGCTCCTCTCTCCAGAAGAAGCTGGGCCTTTGCTCTCAGTGCCCACTCAGCTTGACAGGAAGACAAATGAGGACATTTGTAAATTTTTTTTCTCATACAATGTACTCCCAGCTTCCTTCCAGCCTTGATTTTGAAACTGGCATGTGACTGGTTCAGTTGAGTCCTCCCATGTCTTTCTAACATTCCTTTTCAATTTGGGCATATTGTTCTGCTTGGTGATAGTGGCTCTGATAGTTGCATGAGTCAGCCATTTTGCGCAGTTTGGCAATATACCGATCTATTGTTTTTTCAGCTCCTTGGACAATGTTCCTGATTCTGTGGGTTGAAAAGCACTTCTAGGATTTTATAGAGTCCTTCCTACTCTTGTCCCCACCAAACACTGTAGATGCATATGGTGGACCTTATCTCAGAGAACTGAAAAGATGCCTGTTGCACTTCATTTTCTTTCCCATTCTCTATTAGCTATTTCAGTTCTATTAGCAGCCAAAAGGGCACCAAGCTACTGACCATAGTCCTTTTCACATTTCTCTGTCAGAACTGAGACACTGCTGTGCCCTTGACCTTGACCTTTTCCCCCTCCTTCTCTTTCTTTCTGTGACGTTGTTCTTGTGCTTTCAAGTCCTTTTTCCTCGCTCCGCCACCCTCCATGATGCAGCACAAAAGGCAGCTGCCCACAGAGAGGTGAAAGTGTTGCTCTTGACTGTTTGTGTGCTTAATTGTTACAGAAGTGCTCCCTTGAACTAAGTGATTTGTGGCTATTAATTCATGCTATTAAACAAGCTGTGAAGAAAGGATTGCTTGCTGTTATTTTGCATTTGTTTGAGTGGCATCCTATTTGAAAGTAGGTTTTATCAAGTTTTATCTTGAGATGAGTGACACAGCTAATTATACTTGTTTTTACAAGCACTGAACTCCAGTCTGAAGTAGAGTGAGCATATAAAGCACCAGTGTCATAATTCTTACAGATAAATGTTTGCTTTCACAAAATGTTTGAGCACATGGGTATGAAATGTGACTTCTGCTAGTACAAGTCACATCACAGGAAAACTCTGTGTGCAGTCAACAGTTTTTTGTGCCTTTTACCCTTAATAATGCAGGGGAAAAATGGAAGAGGAAGATCCACTGGGACACATCCCAGCACAGAGGGACGAGCTGAGCAATGAAGGAATGCTTTGCAGGAGATACCATGTTCTTTCTCTTCCCTCCATGGGGCTTGGACGACCTTGAGTCCATGGTTATATTTGGTGTTGGAAGGAAGATCTAAGGGGTCTAGATCAAACATGTCCACAGAAACTAGAATAATAATAAAGACGAGCCCATGTAGGAAGTTAAATTCTTCCTATGTAGCCTGGTGAGGGGTCACTGAAGAATCTGGGGTAGGGAACTGCTTCTGTAGAAGATGACCCAGGTAAATGTACCTCCTCCATTAGACCACGTGTATTGCTAAACCAATATGTAAATTTACAGAAATAGCTTACCATCATAAAAGGCTGCAATTTTTCTGTGCCTGCATGCCAGGTCATCTAATGGCAGGTGTTAGCTAGTAAGAAGGATCATTTTCAGTCAATGCATAGTGACTCCTCAGCACAGCAGGTCAGAGAGCTAAGGGTTGTAGATAGGCTCTAAGAAGAACTGAGATAATTTTATGACCTGTGAAAGCATTTGCCTGGCTATTCCTGTATAATCAGTAAGAAAAGGGTAATCAAAGCTTGTTCCTTGGGGTACCAGCTAATACTAATTAGCACACAGACAAAGCTTTGCTGAAAGCATCACACCCAGGCATGTGATAATTAATTAGCTGATTGTTTGGGGGAAGGTGTTCCCCTTACCTTCTCCCTATCCTACTGAAAGATTACATAATGGGAAGGAAGGAGGGTTTTATGCTTGCTCATAAAATAGATCCCTGTGAATTTAGTCCAACACAGTAAATTTGGGCAGCTTCTCCAGGAATATGAATCTGTGCTGAGGTTTAAAGAGATCCCTTGAACTGCTACTCCAAGTTGTATCTCAGTGCATTGGGGGACAAAGGTAGAGCTATTAGATTTTTTGGCCTGTTTCTCCTCTAGAAAAGGACTGTTACCAAAACCACATATGTCCACCCCCTGTGTATTCTCAGGCTGTAGCCAATGATACTCAGTCACAGTCCTGAGCTTCTGGGAACAGAGGTTTGCCTGGAAAACAGTTACTGCCAGTTTCTGTGGTACAAGAGAATTGCCACTCATAGCCAAAATCAGGCAGTGGTACAGGCTCTTGGCACCACCTCAGGAAACTTTGCAGATCAAAGCTCACCCCCTCAGATGGGCTATGGGGCTGGCTGCCTTTGCCAAGCAGGGCTCCTTGCAATGAACTCACATTTGACGAAATCCAATGTCCTGACATTACAGCGACCGCTTTGGCTCCAAAGGGCTCAACTCAGATAGAGGTACAGGAGTCTGGCAGTGACCAAGTGTTTTCTCTTGTTCGCTTCCTATTTCTAAGAGACTGTTGAATAGGATCCCAAGTGATATATCTGCCTTCTTTTCCAGGCTGGTGTGTGTGTGTGTGTGTGTGTGTATGTGTGATTGTGAGTATGCAGAAAATATCCTTCCATTGTCATATGGGAGAGAAGCGAAGACGAACCAGTTTAAAAGAGCAGTGTAAGGCAGAGTATAATTTTCTTTTAACTCTGTACAAATATCTGCCTGGCCAGACCTCCATAGTGCTCAACACTCTACCCAACGAAGTCACAGCCAAGTTTTGCAGCTGCACTCAGGGTTTCTTACTCCCTTCTCTCCCCTGCACAAGCAGAGAAAAGAGAACCTATGTTGTGACTGGAAGTGTGTGACATACAGGTTGGCTGGACCTACAAGGGGCAGAGGAAGAGAACAAGCTGTTCCTTGTAATTTCATAGGTCCTGCTTAAAAGCCACCATCTGGGAAGATTCTTGATTATCAGAATGACCTTCTGGTCAGGTCTTGAAGAGGTGGTTATCCTTTCTTGAGAGGGGTGGTGGTGGGAAGTCCCCTCTACTGCTCCTACAGAGCGGTCCTGAAAATTTGCATCTGTGGGCCAGGACTTTTCAAGTTCGGTAAAGCCAGTGTTTTGTGAGCAGACTTGGAAGCAAGAAGGAAATAACCTCATGCCATCAGTTCCTTTACGTGGCTGATTTTTCTGTCTTGTAGGATATAAATGTGCTATGAAGCAGCTCTCCTTTGGCTTGCTTTGGGCTTGTGTCCAACCCACTTCCTGTGTGACTCACCTGCTTTTGGGTTTGACTTCGTACCCAAACCTGCCATCCCTGCTCCTTGGAGGGTGGTTTAGCCCATAGATCTCTTAGCAGGCCTGTGGCGTGCACCTCCAACATCTTTCCCAGGTGGCCCACCAAGACAAAACCTAGCAGTCTGATGCCCAGTACTGCTTCCACAAATACGGCTTTTCCCATCACCTGAGTTTGTATAACCATATCCATGACAAGTGGTCGTAAAGAGTGTCCACAAGGTTATGTGACTCACTGAGTGCCCATGGGGCTGACTTTTACAGAGCTCAGATTACCACATGAGGGGATAGTTGTTCTCAAGGCCTGAGTCATTTGCTTAATGGGCTCTATTTTTAAATGAAGGAGGCAGAGATGGCAGTGTTAATGGGAAGGAAGATAACTACCACCATTGCTTTGACATTGGGGGCGTTAAGCAGAGTCTCTTCTTCCTAAGGTTGTACTCCAGCCTCAGGCAAAGGGAGAGTCCATATTGCTTCTACCAGTTTAAGGACAGAGAAAAGCACAGTTTAAAGCACAGTGGAAGACTAAACACAAAATATTGCATTTTTGGTTTTCAGGACATGTAAAAAAGCTGGTAATGTGTCAAAAGCCGGAAGCTCAAATATTCTCAGATGTCTTCCCAAAGTGCTGAGTAACGTATTTTAGAGTTGTGCATTTGGGCATGTGTGAGTTATCGTGTGTGGCAGAAATAAAGCACTTTCCCTTTTCTTATTCGTGTTGCATACAGACACAAACGCGTCATTCACATAAATCAGGCACAATTAGCCAGAGGGCTCA
Source organism: Chiroxiphia lanceolata (assembly GCF_009829145.1). Classification (NCBI taxonomy): domain Eukaryota; kingdom Metazoa; phylum Chordata; class Aves; order Passeriformes; family Pipridae; genus Chiroxiphia; species Chiroxiphia lanceolata. The sequence goes on along the minus strand of NC_045643.1, from coordinate 24,585,538 downwards.
AATTTACAGTGTTTCTGATAAACCAGACACCTAAGAAATTCTGTGATGGGAAAAGGCTGCACTCTGCAAGAACACAGCAGGTAACAGTAGCCTTGTGAACGATAGCCCAAAGCCTCAGCTTTTGCCCCGGTACCTGAACATCTCACTGTCCTGAGGGAAACATCTGCGGAGCAATTATTATCTTGGAAAGAGCCATGGGAAAATAAAGCAGTCGGTAACACTTGAAAAGCGTCCCAGATTCCCACTGAAAGGCTTTGTCAGAGCTGTGAACCTTCACTTTATTTAGCTGTATGCTTTTTTTTTTTTTTTTTTTTGGAGTGGGTAGGAAACCAAAAAAGTATCCTGTGTGTTGCTGCAGTGGAAAATCTCAGCCGTGATAACATTCAGCTCAAGGTTGTTATCGAGTGGATTGTAACCTGTGGAATATGGGAATATTTCTCAAAGGAAAAACAAGCCCTGTCACTTTGTGCTCTTTAGGAGCTTAACTGTCTGTGTCTCAATAAAATGCATCTGGATGAGCCATGTAACACTCAGAGGGACAATGACTACATCATACTGACCTGTGAAGGGGCTGGGTGTGTTCCCTTCCTCTCTGCAGGACACAATTTTTTTTTGTCACAGACACTCCTCTTTTTTCCTGAGGTTTTTTTACGTAAGAGGAAAGGGAGTTTGGGACCTTCAGCCTGCACAAACTTTTCTGCCTCTGTCTCTGCTGACATATGTAAACTACCAAGGCAGGTCATTAAATACATGCCTATCACAGCAGGAGGAATGACAGGGCTGCCACTGAGCATGGTGTTTCCTAGCAGGACAAGCTGAATGGCACAGTCCCAGATGCTGCTCCATGATCTGGCATGCCTCCTGCTCATGGGTCTCATGCAGCAGGAACAGGGTCAGATATCTGACTGTTGGTTGCAATGGTGACAGAGAGATGTGGGAGAGCCTCATGGGGTCTGCAGAGGTGCACTGATCTGTAAAGCAAAGATGTGGGGCACAAATTCCACATAGAAATGTCATGTAAGGATGAGCAATAGGGCTTGGCTCTTGCCTTAAGAGGCTATCAAAGGGTTTTGGGCACAAAGTGACAGCATCACTCCACCCATTTTCACAGATGGCAAAATCAAAAAACAGGGCAGTGAAATAACTTAGTTAAGGTCACCCGAGGAGGCAGTGAGGAGCTGGGAATAAAACCCAGGTTTCATGAATCACTAAACCACACTGCTTCCCTTAGGGCTATGGATGTATTATAATAGAGAAAGATCCAGATGTGGTTTTTAACTGTCATTCAATACTCTGTGTGATATTACTCTGCCTAAGAAAATATACAAATTCGGACTCCCTGGAGATCTGACTAGTTTGGGGAGCTTGATTAAGCTTGTTTGGCATGACATTGTTAGGCAGAACAACACACAAGGGGATGGGGGGCAATTCTCAAATATACTATCAGGGCCTGTGGATTGCTGAGCCCTTTCTGTAACCAGAAGGATCCATAAGGATTTGAGAAAAACAATCTCAGAAAATGAAGGAGGATGCAGAGTCATCAGGACCACATCAGGAGGTAGGAAGAAAATAGATGCTTGGCAACAAATCTGTGATCAGACGTGCTGTTCCAGTGGCAGCCATCCCCTTAGAAAGTTATTATTCTCCAGCTGTTCATCTCTGTTCCCTCCATTCCCTTCCCAACCCACCAACTCTTCTGCTTGTTAACTGCTTCAGAAATCAACCCAGGCTGTTCTGAGGGAGCCCTGCTTGGAGGTGATTGCAGAGCTGCCAACGTTGGCCTTTTGGCAGAGGTAGTCAGCAGTGGTGGTGAGGAGGAGACAAGGCAAGGGTCCGGAGGTGGCCAATTTTCCACCCAGCTCTGTCACATCTCAGCAGCATTTTGAGCTGCAGTCAGAGAAAAGGGCGTTAGCTGAGTAAAAAAATATTGCTCTGCATGTAAAACTCTTCATGCTTTGATATTAACAGTAGGCAGAGAGCGGGCCAAAATCCCAGAGCCTGAAGCCATGATTTAAACTGATCTGTGTTCACATTTTTACCTCCAGGTTTGAGCTGGGGGGATGGGGAGAATGGAAGAATTGCATCCTTGCCTCAAGTTTCTTCATTAAAATTGTCCCCCACCCCACCCTGACAAACTGTGTCTGTTTTTTTCCAAAAAGGACTGTTCTTGGAGTCAGATGATTGCATATCATCTATGTTTTAGCTAAATAATGAGCTCCTTAACTTTTGGAATTTGCTTATACTGTTAGAAGGTTATATTTACTATACTAAAAAACTTGAAATGAAACACTATCCCTTTCATACTTCTTCACATTAAATAATTGTTTGTGATTTAAAGTTAACTACTGGTTTCTGCAGCAGAACCCATGCTTTTGAACATTTGATCTTAGAAATGCAGATTTCATACTGGCTTAAACTGGGAATAGCACTCTTCCTTTCCTTCCCGATAGGGTTATATGATGCTCCTGAGTGATGTTAAAAAAAACATCTGATCTGCATGTTAGGAGGGTAATGGAAACACCTGTGGGCCCAGATGAACAGAACCATCCTCATCCAGTCCACAGACCATGCAGTAAGTCTGTGTCAGAAACAAGAATCTCATCCTGTTCTGGGTATATGTACTCAAGTCCCAGAAGTGATTCTTTTGGATACTGTGTTTTAAAAGCCTTCAAGAACCTTTGACGATCAGGTGTGCAAGCCTAAGCCACTGATGAGACCTTGTGCATGGCTCCTGGCTGTGTTGAGGGTTGAAAGTGGGGGAGAGAGGGTGATTTTTGGGGGAAGCAGTGCAAATTCATAGCTTTGACTCTGCAAAACACTGTAAACAAAGCAAGAGAGAAGCTGTCGTGTACTGATGGCAGCTCATACTCAGTAGATACAGGTGAACTGAACAATAGTTTGGTGACAATCATAGATAGAAAGCACTACTTTGATATTGGCATTAAATCTTCCTAATGACCCAGTCATATCAACCCCTACTTTTCAAAAATTAAAAAGCCCAAAGCTTCCTGTGTGTTTATGTTTATTTTAAAAGGCCATCAGGAACCTACAGGAGAAAATTCGCCTTTTGCTTCTCTGAAGAAAGGGGCAGGAGTCATCTCATCATTCTCTGATTACTTAAAAGGTGGGTGGCTTACATAAATTAAACTTGCTCTGTAGCTGCTGGAGAGATACTGACAACTCCAGGAGAGGATTTCTGCCAATCTAACAAAGAAATAAAAATGAGAAGTTTCTAGAGTGTCTCTTTCTCCATCAGCTATAGGAATTTAGATCACCAGTTTAGTACAGGTGCCTAAAACTTAGGTTTAGTGAGCTGAAGCCACAGCCTGATAGTCATGTCAGAGAGAGGGAAACTGCCTGACCAGGAGATGAAAAATAAGGGCTGAAAAGGGGAAGCAGAGAGTGGCCCCAGAGAAGGTAAAAAGAGACGGAAAGTTGAAGAGTCACAGACAAAAGACAGAACTTTTAAAACAAAGCCAGTTCAGAGGCTGTAACGCAATGTGTCCTTCAATATCAGGTTAGCTGTTCAGTGGCTGGCACTTTGCACCGTGTGAAAAGATCTCAGCTGAAGATCTTTGATAATCGGGCCAGCCGCGGCGTACTCGGGGGTACTATTCCCATACGCCCAGCAGGCAACTGCAGGGAGAGGGAGGCAGAGCTTTCCCACTGCTGACAGACACCCTTGCTGTCTCCTGCTCCCAGCCACAGTGAGTCATGACTCCAGAGACACCGCCCTGGGCGCTGAAGAAATCCACAAACCACTACAATGTGATATTATGGACAGGATGGAAATGATGCTCTTCTTCTTGAGGCTTCATGGAGGGAAACTTTGCCAGGGTTATGGGATCAGGAGGTGCTGTGAGTGTGCGGTCAGGAGAATGCCCTGAGGATGGGATACACAAAAGGTACACTGGAAATGGGTGATGGACATGTCACGCTGCAGGAGGCAGGTCTTGATGGAGAGACCAAAACTGAAAGCTTGCTGAATCTTAACTGCAATAGCCTGCAACTGGCTGCACATCTCCTTACAATTCAAATAAACTGTTATACTGCAATAAATGCAGCCCAGCCCAGCCAGCCAGGTGTTTGCTCCTCAGACATTGATAACTTAGTGCAAAATTATAACACCTAATGCTTCTGCTCACAGCCACGCTTGGCTGCAGTGCCCTGTAAAATCAGTCTGGGCTCAGCTTCTCAGCCTATGGCAATTAGCCTGATTCCCCAGGAGACAGGTGGGGGGATGCCACATGAGTGTATTTACAGAGGGACAGATATATTAAAGCTTACCCCTGCTTGTAAATTAAATGCACTGTTGAAGCTCTGGTCAGATACTTACCCGACCACCCTGTCACCTCTCCTGATTTATCCCTGCAGCAGATGTAGACCCACACTTTGTGGTGAGCACTACCAGTAGCAATTCTATTACTCACACTCCTCTTTGCCCAGAAAAGTATAAAACTCAAGTATGTGGACTCCTTTGGAAAGGGAAGGGGGAGCAGCATGGTTTCATGGAGGGGTGGAAAGGCTTATCTTGGCTGAGATCATGCCTGACCTACCAACATGAGGTTGAATGGGTTTCGAGGGATGGCGATCAGCCGTCGAGCAACAAACCTCAAACAAACCCACAGGCTGCTGGACAGGGAACCCCATGCAGCTCTGGTTCTCTTATCTCCCCTGGTGGTGCTGGTTTGGAGGGTGTCATGTGGCAAGACATCTGTTCCTCCAACCACCCTCCTTCCTCTCCTGTCTATCTGAATGACTGTCTGCCACCCTTGCTGATGGCATCTGTCCGCACTGTTCTTGCTGAGGACAGTTTAGACAGACTTCAGGAAAGCCCATGTCCTCCTTAAAAACTGGAAATGGGACTTAACTTCTACCTTTGTAAATGAGCTTCAGTCTTGTCTGTTGCTCAAGTCCTGGCCATGCTGCAAGATGGTATTATATTGCCAAAGACCTCACTGTGGTCTTCAACATCCTCATGAAGGGAAGCAGAGGGCAGGTACCGATCTCTTCACTCTTGTGACGAGTGACAGAACTTGAGGAAATGGCATGAAGCTGAATTGGAGGAGATTTAGATTGGGTATCAGGAAAAAGTTTTTCACCCAGAGGGTGGTTGAGCACTGTAATAGGCTCCCCAGGGAAGTGGTCACAGCCCCAAGCCCCTGAGATTAGGTCAGTTGGTTAAGAGCGTGGTGCTAATAACACCAAGATCATGCGTTTGACCTCCCTATGGGCCATTCACTTAAGACTTGGACTCGATGATCCTTGTGGGTCCCTTCCAGCTCAGAATATTCTGGGATTCTGAGTTCAAGAAGTGTTTGGACAATGCTCTCAGACACATTGTGTGATTCTTGGGGTGCCTTGTGTGGGGCCAGGAGTTGGACTCAATGATCCTGATGGGTCTCTTCCAACTCAACATATTTTATGATTAGAAGTCACTTGATTTACTCTGCTTTTTTCTTCTATCTTCCTTTCTTTTCTCTGGATTCCCCGTTCTTCCTCCTACTGCTTTTATGGTGCAGAAATGAGTAAGGAAGCAGATTTACATGGTGTGAGGTAGTAAGAAGAACCTTATGCCACACTAGCACAGCTACTATGTTAGGCAGAAATGTGTATGTCTAAATGTTTGAGACCACTTGCACAGGACAGCAACTGCAGGATCGTGGGTATAGAAAAGCCTGATGTCTTGAATACTGTAGGAATACTTAAATACAGCCAGCCTTGATCCTCATTCTGGGAAACAACAGCTGCTGCCAGGATAATTTTATCCTCTTGCTTACACAAGAGAGAAGATCTATTTTACAAACATCCCGTGATCTCCTGGACCCATATAGGCGGTTATTCCAGGTCACAGTTGCATCACTGCAGTGGCAGGTCCGTATTCTGACCTGCTTTTTTTCTCTCTTCCAGCAGACTCTTCCTGCCTTGAATGCTCTGAGCCTAGGGACCATATTCTTTCCTCTCCTGATTGAACTGGTTATCACTGCATCCTCTTTCCAGACTCTCTCCGTGACTTGAAGGACATTAGGAAAGTTTTTTTCTCCATCATATTCAGTCTAGTGACTCACCTAACATCAAACAACAAACAGTCACGGAAGAGAAGAGCTGTTTTCCCTGCTTGCAGCATGCAAGGCACTAAAGATAAGGTATGCTCATGCCCTTATCAATTCTCATGCTGAAGTATTTGGCTTTTCCTGGCATTATACATCCACTATCTGCCTGAGTGCAAAGAAAGAGACATAAATTAATTAAAGAGATAAATTTTCCAGCTCACTGTCTTTCCACTGCAACTAGCTGCCCTGCCACACCTGTAATCTGCACAGTACCTCTGACTACCTCCCAGAAACGCTTCCCAGATGAAAGTTTCTCTAATGGAAAAGTGTGGAGACAAAGAAATCTCAGAATTCTTCTTTGTTTTTTGGAGGGGTGGCAGGAGAAGAAAACCTGAAATGTTTCATTTTACAATCAGTCACTTTGTTATTTTCTCATTTGTTTGTTTGTTTGAAATAACTTTCTGGCTCCACATTTCCTTTTGAAAACATTTGGAAGATTAAAAAAAAAATTCCCAAGCCTTTCAGAGGAGCTAAAAATGAAAACCATTGGCTTTTCTGGAGGAGAAAACTGGTTTCAGAAGAGACGGGAAAATGGCTTAAAGTTGAAAAAAACTTTGTATTTCAAGAAACTAAATTCCCTTCAAAATGGTATTTCTTTCAGATTTTTCCAGCACCAAAGTTTCTCCTCTTTTTTTTTTTTTTTTTAACTCCTCCTGGTGAGTCCAATCACACATTTTTGCTCTGAACTGTAATTACCACATTGGAAGTGTTGTGTAGCACAGCCAAAAGCAAGAGCCCTCCTGCTCACTCTCTGATGCTACCCAGCAGCACGGAGGGTGCCCAGGAGGGTGGCTTTCAAGACACATTTTTATTTGATTAGCGATGGTCACTTGGCATCTGTGCAATCAAAGTATTCCCATATTTAACACCAATCTGTGAATGCTGATAGTCAGTGGGGTTAATCATTATGGAAATACTGACCAATTCTTGAGTCAAATATCAGGTGGTGCCAAAAAACAGAGCCCTAGGACAAAGGACAAAGAAGTTCATCTCTGACTAATGCTGCAGATAAACCAGCTGTTACACAAAAACATGTCTTCCAACACAACAGTTGGGTCATAGCAACATCTGAATCACAAAGTTCCTTCTCCTTTCCTGTGAAAAACAGCAAATGCCATTAGGCACCATAGTTTGGGATTCTCAAAGCCTGTAATGGGGACAACTTATAGCCCTGATAACAAACTCTCCAGGCTGCTGGGAGTTATTTATATAGAGCTTAGAGGAAAAAAAAAAAAGAAAAAAAGAAAAAAAAAAAAGGAAAAAAAAAAGAAAAAAAGAAAAAGGCTTCAGATGTAGCCATGGATTAACTTAGAAACTAGAAATTAGAAAAGGGTTTCTAAGCAGCAGAGGAGAGGAGGTGTAGAACATGTCAACCATGGGTATAGCACTTGTCAAAACTGGTATCAAGTTTTAAGATTATCTGCATCAGTCAATGAATGACACAAATGGCTGTGAAGGCAGTGGCCAGGCCTCTTGATTTAGCTCTGCCTTTCTATAGTCCTGTTTGTTGAGGACCGAAGAACCAAAAATAGAGGCAATAGTCACAGCAGTCAGTGCTTTCAGTCCCTCCCCAAAGTAATGGAAATAATGACTGCCATCTTCAACAGTCACTCAGATTTGGAAAGTTTCCAGTTTTGGCAGCCCAATGTAACAGAGAGTGAAAAGTATGTGATTTCACACAGGATGGTCCTCTCTCAGCACCAATGAGCTGGATACACCATTGGGCCCTTCGGAAGTCTCGGTTCAGCCATCGACTAATGCCCACAGATGTTTCCCCTAATCAGCTCATTCTGTCTGGCCCACAGCAGCAGTAGGAGTGGAACGCACTCAGCAGCACTTTTTGGAGGATGGGAAATGCAATTTACAGGGTAAAAAAGTTCCAAATATTTCCCTGAGTTTAATGTTGGTTGCAAATATAAGAATCTTAAAGGGTAGAGAGAACAATATGTGACACGCAGTGTGGGCTGTGCTTCTGATCCTGTCAGTTTGTGTGTATCTATTGTTCACCAGTGTTAACAATGGGATTCCCGTCATCTAATTTTGACTTTGCTTTTGGAGCAATTCAAATTATTTTTTCAAATCCCTGTCCATGGCAGGATACAGTGGCTGTTGCTTAAGGGATGATTGTGAGGCACAGTTGGGATGAAGCTTAGATGTGCTGCTACAGCATGTGGAAAGAGGCTGACAGCTCTGGATAGCAGTGCATCCTCTGTGCAGTAGAGAGTGTTCTTGGAGAGAGACAGATCTTTTGCCCTTCAGCAGAGTGGGATTCTAAATAGCCATCTAAGAGTAGATGCTAAATTTTTAAACACAGAAAGGACAGTGTGATGAATCCCATCTGAATAGAATATGGTCATTAACACATCATTAAAAATGCCTAGTGTCTTACAAATGCAAACAATAAAATCATTCCAGGAGTGTCAGACTCCCCTTTCTCTTTAAAAGCAGCTTTTTTTTTTTCAGTACATGGTGACCTTTCAAGACCCAGCCTGCTACTCTTCTCCTTCACAGCTATGCTGTTTCCCAGATGGCTTGGAGCAAGATGTTTGCTTTCTGTGCCCTAGAAGCAGTGGTGCATCCTCACCTTGTCTTTCATAAGGATTTAACTCTCAGGACCCAATGCAAAGCAAATCTTACTTCATATTCTGATTCTTCTTTGGCAGCTCAGAGAGGACTATGGCTTTTGGCTTCCCAAGGGATAATGCCATCTGACACAAAGGTGGGTGCCTCACCAGATGGTGCCACCATCTTTAGCTACACCTAAAGAGGTAGCTGGGAAACTATGAATTGGCCTCAGAATAGATCTCTGGGGAGCATGTGGAGCCCAAGGGTAGCAGGTTCATACTGCCTGCAATGTTTGCAGGACAGCTTATCTGTCTTGGTATAATAGGATGCTGTCATCTAGTTTGAAGTCAGGGGTCTGGGCACACTATGGTAAGAAGTACCAGGACAGGAATAAAGAAATGAGGTGGTTAATAACCTTGATTATCTATCCAAACTATTGAACCACAATGCAAAACAAAGGAGGACAGCAGTAATATCCCTTTTATATATGGCCAGTTCTGCTACTAGAAAATGCTGTTCCATGGTGTTCCACTTCCCACCAACAACCATATCCCGTTACATCCAACTTCAACTGGGTAACTTTCCCTTAGACAATATTTTCTGGACAGCAAAACCTGGAAGAAGTTAATCTCCAATGTTAAAGAAAGAGGAGGTGCAGAGGAAGGGTCCTGCAACAGAGAAGAGCACATTCATATTGCAGACAATGGCAGAGGGCCTCAGCTTGTTGAGTTTAGTGAAATGAAGGCTGAAAAGGGTAAGACTGGCTGCTACAGATACATCGGGGGCCTAAACACTGAGGGGGAAATGGAGCTATTTAACTCAAGTACAATGTTGGCACAAGAACAGCTGGGTACAGGCTGCCCATGAATGCATCTAGACAATAGCAATAGAGAGAAAAGAGCAATACAAAAGTGAAAAAAAAGAAAAAGAAAAAGAGAAACCAAGTAATTTTCAGATTATAGAGTCATAGAAATGGAGCTGAGAAAGGCCTCTGGAGATCTGCTCATTTTGGTTTTTTTAACCTTTGATTATACGACAATCACACCAAAAGAGAAAAGCCAGAAACCATTTTATCAGTGTGGCCACAATACTTTTCGTTCACAGCTTACTAAATCAAAGACTGTCCCTTGCATGTTCCTCTTATTATTTCCCCCATTTTGGTTGTATGTTTGCATATGAGAACATGAAATATTACAATTAATAATTTGCAGTCGTTTCACAGCCCTTCAATTTAACAGTGCTTCATGCATAATTGGGTGAGAAATACTGCTCTACCGCAAATCTTTACCCCAAAACCCTGTCACAAGCAGGGCTAAAGCATCCCTCATTCTAGATACACTCATGAGAGGTTGTGGAGATGTGGTTGTTGCTAACAGTAGGACTAAAACTTTGTGATTTCTTCTAGCACCAGGCAAGGAAGGAGGCTTGAAGAAATGTGAGTGAAATGCAGCCTGTGCCTCCTCTCAACCACAGGCAACAGAAGGAGTGCTAAGCTTGCCCCTGACTCCCAGTCCCAGCTCTGCTACTCCCCAGTCTCCACACTCCTACCTTAGGACTGTGGCAAAACCAGCCAATTTTCCCATGCTTCTGAGAAGCCTTGATCCCTTGCTGATGTGCTCTGGCTCTGTATGACCCTCCTTGTGCTTCTTTCCTCCTTCCACCTGCTTGACTTGTCTGCTCAGCAGTCACCCTCTTCCAAAGCTGGCACTGATTTTGACAGTGGGTAAAAAGAATGCCCAATAACAACCAAGTTGTTAATCCACTTGGAGACTGGAGGTGCTACTTTCCTACAAATAAAGATCAGAAGGAGTTTATTTTGGCTTCATCTGTGCCTCTGCACAGGAACCTGTGTCATCAGTGGCTCTCCAGACTGGGGTGAGCTAAAGTGTCAAGTCCTTCTATTTCAAATACCCATGTATGCATTCTTTCCACAGGCTGTGAAAATACCCCCAAAAAGCTCTTCTGGGGCTTAGAGCATTACTGTTCCAGTCTACACTGTCATTTAGTTCCCTGGGTAGTAGAGAAATTGGGAGTGGAGAATGCCAAATCTGGCTTTATTTTGGCCATACAAATGTATTACTGAGTAGAGAAAAGTCAGGGAAAAACATAAATCTCACTGCTGCGCTCTAGTGCTCTGGGAGTTTTTCAAGTCCCTCTGGAATCCAGAGGCAGTTTTCAGCTTGGAAGTCTAAATGTACTTTACCGATGGGGCCAAATCCAGTCTTAACGCAAGGCCATGGAAGTCAGGGGAGTTTTGTCAGGAATGCATTAGGAATTGCTTTGCTTCTTTAGGGGCTATATATTAGGGGAGTTGCTGAGCCAGTCTGCCTTTACAAAATGTAAGAAGTAATAAAGAACAAATTTTGTACCAGTGTGTTTTCACTCCTCACCCTGAGATTATCAGATCACTGCAGGCACCAAATCACTCTTGCAAGACAACAGTAAAAATGTTTTGCTCTGCTCTGCTGTCTACTACAGTGTGTCTCAAAACTCCTGCAGATATTCCTGTAACTTTTTCACTTTCACCTTCTAATTATCAAAGTGGTATTTTCTCTATTGCACTACACAGTAAACAGAGCATAGGACTGAACTATACGCCATCCTGATGGTGCACTGCAGAACCTGCTCACTTCTGCACAATATGAGGGTCCAAATATCCCACAGAAAATGGAGCTGTGTTGCTGGTGGACAAGTAGCAGCTGCCACCATTGCACTCCTCTTCCTTGTGCCAGTCGTGACAAGCTCCTGGTCCTGCAGAGGTCAGGACCCTGGAGAACTGCAGCAGAGACATCAAATGCTATTCAAGGCTCCCGCAAAGTTGCTGCATCTCAGACATCCCAACTATTTTAAATTTTAAACACAGCTTTGGAAGGCATGTCTCTCCTGCAACATTCTTCCCATTGCACTCATGTGCACGGGCTTGGCTTTCCAAACAACAGCTCTACTGAGGAGCTTGCTTTGTTATTAATAAGATGGCTGTGTTTATGTAGTTTAAGTGATGTTAAAATTAAAGTCAAGTTATGATTCAGCTGACTTCAAGTTTTCTCAGCTCCCTTCCTTTGCACACACAGTTTGCCCTGCACTTGTTTGCCTTGGCAGGGCCTGGGCTTAATAGTAACAATTTCATCTTCCATTTATAGTCATCTGCACGCCATGTTATTCTTATAAAGCAGAACGCTTCTTAGAGCTGTGCAAGGGGGACATGTAAAGCCATGCATGCAAAGGCAAAAATCTTTTTGGGATCTCAGCTTCTTCACATAAGGAATAGCTTTGTCTCTGCCCTTTGGGAAAAATTAGTATGAAGGGAAAAAAGTCTCCTATCTCTGACTTTGGATCTTGAAAGAGAAAGAAAAACAGTCACAAACCTGCAGTGTATTACATTCAGTGTACACTACTTGGCAAATTTCCAGGGCAAATGTAGAAAAGCTGTAAGCTGGTGGAGTTGCTTATATCAACTGAGATATTTTCTGCATGGAGAGAGGAATTCATTTTTTTCTTAGATATTTGGACTTTAAGTGACTACTGTACCAGCAACTATCTCTTCTAAGAGACTGTGCTTGGGTTCCCATCCAAACTTGTCTTGGGTTCCCACACAGACTTTCTAGTACCTGAGCACTCTGCAGCGCACGGAGGATTGTCTCCTTCCTTTTCATCACTGGCCAGACCTTCTTTCAACTTTATCCTTTGAATCAATGCTCATTCTGGAGCTTCTGGATGATTTATTTTTTTAATGTAATTTAATTTTGTTTCAAATTAACATTTAAAGGAGGATTGTAGCAGGGATTTGACATTTTGGAGACCAAGACTCCAGGGGGATCTTTCAGTTTTGCCTTAAATGTCCATAGAAAAGAAAAGAAACATGAATGAGAACCTGGCTGCAGCAAGGCCAAAGGGAACTGCAGCCACAGTATCATCTGATGAGAGCAGCCTGACACTCATGAAAATGAGATTTGTCCTCCCTCAGTGCCACTAAGTTCCTTTTGCTTTGCCTCAGCACAAATGAGATCTTGAGCCAATGATGATAAGCCTGGAATTTTTCATCAAACTGAAAAATAAGGTGGATGGGGAATGACAGAGCCCTTAGTGTAGCAGAAGGTAGTTTTGCTTCAGCTAAAACCAGTTTGCCTTTGTGCTGTGAATGTCCCTCCTTTTTGGCAAGCAGTGTTCCCCACCACCCTGTCCCCTACCCACAGGCCCCAAAGTACTGCCAGCTCCTTGGCCTAGTGTTGGTTGAGATGGGGTTCCTGGCTCCCTAGAATAACTTCATGAGAGTTCCTTGTCTTCAGGAGCCCCTAAGCAAGGCCTGCTGAAACAGCACCTCTCTTGCAGGATCTCAGAGTGGCCATCACCTGACTGGTACGGCAGGACCTCCAACTTCTGATGTCCTTCTGGGTGATTCTGGACTCCAAACTCATCCTAACACCCCATCTGACAAGCTGAGACTCCAGATCCTCAGCAAAACAAATGTGAGCTTGTCCTTTCTCTTTTCACTCAAGAAAAATATGGGCCAATATTGCTTCTCTCAATTCCTGTGGTGGTCACTAATGTAACAACAGCAAACTGGGGAGAAATGACCAAATTTTGCAGTCATAGGGAGAACAGAAAAAGTGCAATATTTTGGGTAGCAGCATGTGACTGGATGGGGTCCAAATGTGCAGGCAGAACTCATGGTGGAGAGCTCCTTCCCTTCACTATCCTCTCCCAGTGACATGTCCAACCTTAGTGTGCCTTTCTAGCTAAGTGCTGTTTGATTCCTGTGCCTGTATGTGCATCTATAGTGTGACTCCTCATGTGTGTCACATCCTTGTCCCAAATCTGCTTCCCATTTGCCAGGAATCAGATTCCCTGCTGTTTCTGGGGGACTTTCTCTGAGCTGCTCAGCCATGACCAGAGCCTGAGGCACATTGGATGGCAGCTCATGAGTCTCACACTGCAACGACTGACCACAAACTGAAAGCCTCCCAGTGGAAGACTGCTCTTTAGGAGCATGTAATGCTCCTTTCCCAAAATTACTGGTTACTCAGTCACTTGTGCATAAACAGGAACTTTGTCCCCTGCTCCTTTCCAAGTGCTGGAAGGCCAGCAGCTGGCATGCAATCCTATCATCTTTGAAACAGCATCATCCCCCAAAACATCAGAAATGCATGGATGGTGTCCTGGCTTTCCAGTAACCAGATTCACTTGCACTTTCACTGATGTTACAGTCCATGGAATAAAACCATCTACACTTTGCACAGAATTGGCAAGCTGGGAGTGCAGCTCTCCTTTGTTCACTCCTGGCAGAAGATCCACCTGACTCCAACTAGGAGCTCTGTGGGGCAGAATAAGAATTTTGCAGTGATAAAGTCACATAGGGCCTGTTTTAATTATAAGTATTGCTTTTCCTTACAGACTCTGTCTCCTCCTTAGCTCTGAGTGACTGACTGGGAGACAGCCTGGGTCGCTGTTTCGGACACCTTCAGCAGTAGGTGCTCAGCTTCTCCCCAGATCTGTGATGGTGCTGGGGATGGGGGTAGTCCCTACTCTGGTTCTCTGGAGCTGCTGCTTGCAGTGAGTCATGAGTGCTCCATGCTCTTCTGCTTGCCTAAAAGCTGGGCCTGAAATTTGAGGATTGATCTCTACATTCAGGTGCTGAGGATTCCTTGCCACGATCTCTCAGCATCCCAGCCTGACCCAAACACATCTTGCAAAGCACACACCATGATCCTGAATGGCTGCCTCTTGCCGTGAGGCTGTTACCTTTTAGGCATCTGGGGACTCAAAAAATACCTGATGCAGCCTGAAAGTAACATCTGAGCAATATTTGGGCCTTTCTGACAAACTGTCAGTAGTGGTTAAATGAATTTTCTCTGCTGTTTCTATGGGTCTGGAATAGGAATACTCTCAGTGTCCTGTTCATTTTGTCTGAGGCAGGGCCATGGGAGAGGTAGATAAATGAGTTTATAATTCCTAATCCGAGTGTGTGGCTAATGGGAAGGTTGTCCTTTTACTCTCCTGTGACCCCTTCACCTTCTTTTCTCCTCTTCAACCAGCACTTTCCACCTTGACGTTTCCCCTGCTTCCATCATCTCTAACCTCGTCTGCCCTCACTCTCTCCTTTAAATATCCTGCTTCTCTCTTCTTCCACCCCCAATACCTTTCTGCCTTCTAGCTTTGCCTCTGGTGAGCTCTCTGGGTGTGCCAAGCCACTACTTGTTCAGCAGCAGCCTCTGCAGCTGCTCTGGCTTTCTTGGCTCTCTTGGCTTTCTTTCCTTTTGGCCTCCCCCTGAACACCCGGAGGTGGGAAACCTCAGAAAGACCCTCCAGCAGAGAGGTTTCTGACCCACTGTTCCCTCAAAGGGAGAAGATCAGGTTCTCTTAGGGAAGTTTGGGGATGCTTTGTCAGCAAAGGGGATGGGGAGACCCACGGTACTGCCCTGGGAAATCATTAACTCCCCATCTGAACTGAGCAAGATGCTGTGAAGAAAGTGTGTGAACATAATGCTTTTCATTAAATGCCTTGCAGGGGATCATGGGACTTGCAGGGGGAAGAGAAATGGACTAAACAGAAGACACAAACTCAGGAAGAGCTGAACATTCAGGAGACGGATAAATAAACTCAGAGAGGGGCAGAGTCCAGATGAGACCTGTCATGGAAGGGTTTGGGGTTCCAAATGAGCAGCAAAGAAGATCCTTAACACTAGTTACAATACATCTATGGTGGGTGGCAGTGGAGAGTCTGAGTGAACAGAAGAACAGATGGATGGTACCCCTTCAACTGAAAATTGTGACAGGCGGCTCTATTTAGAATGTATTAGTGGGAAGCAAAAAGAAAGGGTGGCTTTTCTTCTTCTTTTTTTTTTTTTTTTTTTTTGTTTTGTTTTGTTTTGTTTTGTTTTGTTTTGTTTTGTTTTCTCTGTGTGTGTGTATTGTTTGGTAAGGAGCTCAGCTGAGTGTGAATTACATACTTTAGCTTCATTAAAAATTAGAAAAAAGGACTGATTTATCCTCTGACTGTTGGACCTGAGGCATCGGAGATGGATTTTAGTTGCCCAAAGCCAGACAGTGAGTCTGTGGGAGACAAGGGATCTGAACAACATGGAGTTCAGAAATCCTGAACACCAACCGCTGTGCTTGGGAGAGACCTCCTTGCAGCTGGTATGTTGTTGTGAAAAAGCGGTAAGAAGTCGGCTTGGTTTCAGGTCACTGCCAGGAAGAGAGAGACACAAAGTGGAGGCAGTTTAGAGGAAGAATGACCAAAATTATGAGAGGTGGCTGAGCTAGATTGGTTTCTGAACTGCAATTGAGAAAGTGAAATCTGCCTGGCTTGGCCAAATGACAGTGAAGAGCTCAGACTGACAATCAAATTGCCTTGGCTTCATGAATAACTGTAAATTGGTTGAGAGAGGCAGCGGCAGAGTCTTGATAAACCTCCAGATTGCTGAAGGGTGTAAAGACCAAGGCTAGAGAAAAAATGGTCTTGGCCCTGGACCAGGTCCTGGCTCAGGCTGTGGTTCTTTACCACTGCAGACGGCCATACTGAAAATGAGTCTACTGCACGCCTGTAGCTGTAGCACAGGCTGACCTTTACCTCATCCTCATTGGAGCCACATGAAATATGAGAGCTCTTGTTCAGTGTCATTTCCTCTTCTTCGGGTTCTGAACTGTAATCAATGTCTGTTGGCATTTTCTGTGAGTTAGAAG
Source organism: Chiroxiphia lanceolata (assembly GCF_009829145.1). Classification (NCBI taxonomy): domain Eukaryota; kingdom Metazoa; phylum Chordata; class Aves; order Passeriformes; family Pipridae; genus Chiroxiphia; species Chiroxiphia lanceolata. The sequence goes on along the minus strand of NC_045643.1, from coordinate 24,569,177 downwards.
CTTGAATGCACATACTTGAAGGGAACAGCAAAAAGTTGTTTTTGTAAAATGCTGTAGCAGCACTGAGATTGAATGCTGAACAGTGAATGGATGGTCTTGGTACCATAGGATAGAGGAACAAGCTTACCTATGTTGAATAGGTTTTTCCTCCTGATGTACCCTAGTGGGTCAACTGAGGGGATAGACTAAATCTTTCTGAATAAAAGTATCCAGTCCTGTGCAAGCTCTCCATGAGTGATGCTGGTGTAACCTCGTAAGTGAGCCTTGGAGTTAACATTGTCTTGATAAACTTGGAACAAATTGCTCTACAGGAAACTTTTGTTTCCGAATGTGTGGAGACACAGCCAGACGTCACAGTGCTCATTATGCTTAAAACACATTTTCAAGATCTCCTTCCAAATCACAACGGCAAGAAATGTCAAAAGCAATAAAATCAAGCTTGCAACATAATCACCTGACTCCAGGAGATGGGCTCTAGACCTCAGCTGATAACAAAAGGATTTGTAAATAGCAAAGGGTTCAAGTTTTACATCTGATCTAAATAACAGGGTGGATAATTGTTTCTGTTCTACAGAAAATATTTCATTCCTTCAACCTGAAATTAAACAAACCATTTTGATTTGGGATTTTTTTTTTTGGTTGAAAAAATGCTACCTAACAAAAAAAAAATTAATTTCAAAATGAAAGGAATAATTTGGGAATACAAAGTACAAAGTCATGTGGGAGCACATTTTATACATATTTTGTTTCCAAAATATAAAAACAGAGTCTTGGGGGGAGGGGGAGAGGGGCATGATATTTTTTCCTGTGCTTGTCAAGTTGAATTTAATTACTTCAGTGATTTCTAATATTGAATCTTCAGCAAATTCCTTTTTGTGGGCTCATTGCATGATATTCCCAAAGGGAAGTCCTTTTTGCTGAAATGTGCCTAAGCAGGGAAAGATGATGTATGTTATGTCACTACCTCCTCTCCCACTCAGAAACTCACAGGGCTGCTTTTTCTCTTACAGGAAGATCTCTCTTTCTTCCCGGAATCTAGTACTGTTTTCTCATCCCAGCTGCCTTCCATCCATGCAGGAGTGTGGGGCAGAACAGGCCTTGTAAACAAGGTGGTGATGCACTACAGGAGAAGGCTGACCTCACAAATATTTGGATTTCCAAAGCGTCTGGTCTGATGAGCTGAGCTAGCTGAAGCTATAGGGCAGACAGCAGCATCACCATATTCAACTGTCTTGCAAACATCCTGCAGCCAGCTTTCTCAGAGGGGAGAGAAATAAGAAAACATTCACCACCACCACCACCAAGAGAAAAAATAAGTGTCCTGTCATACACGAGTGAAATTCATGGGAATAATAGAATTATGCAGCTCCACAGATGGTGGGTCAGTAAAGTGGGCCTTACCTGGCCTCAAATCTTTCATATTTTAATGTATTTCCTTATTCTGTAAGTTATAGGTGCCCCATTGCACATAACACTTAATGATGCATAGGAGAGATGAAACAGTATTTACCTGCTCATTGCCAATGTCCCCTTTATCTTTGCTTTAAAGGCTTGATTCAGCTTTGAGAAATCTGCCTTGCTACAAGTCAAACTGAAAGCATGCCTCAAAAGAGGAAGACATTCCTATTTATTTTAGTTAATTGCCTGTTTGTATAATTACTCATTCTGAAATCTAACTTACAATAAAATCTTCCCTTCCATCAATACAGCTATTGTTCCAGCCCCCAGCATGTCTGTCCCAGCAGTCATTTGCTAGAGCTGGGAAGGCTGTTTGTAAAGGTGAGCTTTACAGTCTACTTTGCTGGTCAGTGTGTCTGACCTACAGAAACCAGGTCAGACAGTTTCCCAACCAGTTCCAAGACCCATTTGTCTTCCAAGTCCTTCACCATAAATCAGTGTAATAAAGAAAGAGTGAGGGGATGATGAGGAGGATTTGAGTTTGGTGACCGTAAAACAAATATGGATTTTACAGTTAAGCATCTGTTTTTTGACTTTGCCATCTCTACCATAAGTGTATGGAAATGTGTGTCCCTGTATATTAAAACCAAAACAAAGAAGAACACTGAGTGTGGAAGAACAGTAACATGAAAGATGTTCTTTACCATACAGCAGAAAGTGCTCAGGTGAGACTGGGACCAGGGCAGTGGATGTGTCTTTATAAACCAGAGTTTTAAAAAAAGGTAAAAGAAGATAATGCCTTGCAGCCTCCTTAAACAAGAAAAAATTTATTTTCCCAAGCTAATTTCCCTTTTTGATTGTTTTGTTTTGGTTTTTTTTGTTTGGGTTTTTTTTTGTTGTTGTTAGTATGTACAAACAGGAGAAGAACATTGCAAAAACCTGCTTGGACCTGGGGGCTTTGGGAGCCCTGGCTGGCATTTACAGTGCACCTCAGTGATTCAAGACTGTGAGATTTTTCCCCAGCACTGAAGGAACACAAAGTCTCTGTTTCGAATGTATAGTCCAAGTCAATGATGAAATGGTGTGCCCTGTTAGGCTAAGATGACAGCAGAGGGCAGGGAGTGGAGTGCAGCCTACAAAATTAAAATTAAAGTGAACAAAAAGTTTACTAAGCTGCTTTGAACACCATATTAGCCTTTCACCCATTCCCAGCTATGAGGTGTGACCTTGCCTGAATTGGCAGGGTCTGACAAAGGAATCAGTTTCTGACCATGTTTATTTTGGCTGTGGCTAGCATGAACCCAGGGGCAGAGCAGGAAGTCTTCCCTCACCCCAAGTGCCGTTTGGGATACACCCTTCCTGGGCCAAGCTGAGCTGGACTGGCAGGAGACAGCATTTATGGATGCATGTACATCAGGAACAGCCCAAGCTCTGCTTGTTTTCTAAATATGGCCAGAGGGTGTCTTAGAAAGCTAGCAAGGTTCCAAGCCTTGACGAGATGAAAGTTGATTCAAGCAGGACACAGTCAGGTCACTGGATCTGGCCTTCAGATGAGGAGGTGGGTCATATTGAAGGATCTGAGATTTTATACTGATGATAACTGTAGCTGCTCTGATTTTGTGATCTACTCTGTTTTGTCCTGAGGCCTGTGCCTTTCCTTGTTAGCAATATGCAACACCCTGGTGGCCTCCCACTTCCCTTCTGTCAAAGGTACCTGTCTGAGAGGAAAGCTGGATAACAGGACAGTTTTCTTTGTGATCAGTTCCATTGTGCCTGGAATGGGAACTGGACATGGCAAATACATTTTCCAAACAGCAAAGAGAAGACCCTGTCTAGATGATTAGTTGGATGTGTCTCAACATGTCCCTGGAGTTTTGCAGGATAAGCCCAGTGGCTGTCTAGTAACGGGCAGAAATGGCTGGTATCTCCTAGGCAGTTTCTGCCCCCATGTTTCCCAACATCTCATCCAAATGTGTGGGTATCCCAAGGAGGAGCCAGCGCCTGCAGTAGTGTGGGAGGGGGAGGAGGGAGAGGGGAACAAGCCTTATGTCCTTGTAAGAGTAACAGTTTAGTCTTTGCTCTCAGGGACACAAGCTGGCAGTTGGCTTTGTAGTAATCCACATGACAACAGGAATAACATCAGGCGTAATTAAATGAAATGGTGGTATAAGTTCAACTCTTTCCCCCCAAAGCACCCAGCCCCCTCAACTCATTTTGAAACAATGCACCTATTGTGTGTTCCAAGTAGCCTTTAAAAACACAATCGATTTCTTTCTTCACCATCGTAGAAAAGAGCTTGCTGCTTGGATAACGAATGTTGAAATGTCTCAGGGAGGACAGAGGCTGAAGGAGGGAGGGCATGAGACACCTCATGCCTCCCAGCTTCTTCTGATGTCCTCTTCCAGCCCCACCCCCCCCACCTAGCACCACACACGAGATAATCATTGCTCCTTGTTAGTACAACTTTAAATGCTCTCTCTTTCCACCCCTGCAACCCACAACAGTATCCCCTATTGTTTTGGTGTTGGAAGTATACATGACGTGGTTACGATTCTGCCTTTTCCGGGGCCTTGTCAGGTTATGGATGATTGATCATGCTTCATCCACCCGATGAAGCCTGTCAAAGAATAGCACAAAATTTTCCCCTCTGTCTCCTTTCCCTAAGTGCGACTTGGCTGAGAGGACTGCTGTGCTGGGTTTGAATGGCAATTATCTAAGTGTGTGGCTCCAGCTCCCCCTGCTAGCTCCCCTCTCTTTAAAAAAATGAGACTGAAATGTAATCAGATTTACTTTAATGAGGGGGGACCACGAAAATGCATCCCATGAAAAAGAACTTTGTGGGCAATCCAGGTCCCACACCATAAACAAAATCAAGTCACTCTATATTAGAGTAGAGAAAGACTTAACATAGGAGAAACCCTGTTTATACCCCCTCCTTATCACAGCTTTCTAGCCAGCCCATTAAACTGCTTCGTACCCACTCCTGTGTCACATCCCCATGTAGATGTATGTGTATGTGACTTCTGGGTAACAGAGTTGGATGTGGAAAGGCAGCACCAGGGCAGAAATGGACCAGATTCTGAGTACTTTGATTTGAGTTTGGGATGGTTTGGAGTTCTTTGCTGAAATATGAGTCATCTTAAAACTACTACGCTAGGAACTGTGGGGTTTTTACTGGTTCAGCTGTCTGGTTTTTGTGCATCTTTAAGGCATTTAGACATGAATCCTGATGCCAATGACTGCAGCATTATTAACAATTTACGTGTTTGAAGACTGCACGTGACTGTGTAATGCTAAGTACTACATCTATATACATGGGTGCATGTATCATTGATCACTGAAATTGGTTTATAACTCTACCAATTTGTATTCTTTTTAAGGTTCCAATGAGATACCCGAGCAATCAATTTTGAAGGTTTGCAGTACAGTCATCTACATAAAACTTGGAAATAGTGGAGTCTGACAAATCAGTCCTGAGAATTATTCATCTAATCAATGGACATAAGAAAATTTCTTCCAGAAATGATCACGTACAAGAAAAAGAATCAAAAATTATATTCTCAGCATGATTATTTTTTCAGTGCTCCTAATTTTGGGATATCCATCCATGTTCTTTCCTCAAGTAGGACAGTCATTATTTCTGCAAAAAACACCTGCACCCACCCTGGGAAACTTTAATCCCAAACTAGTGCATATGATTTGAAAATATTGAAGCAGAATTTTTGGGAAGCTGTTCATGTAATATTTGATTTTGTCACCCTAAATTTCTGGGAAGTTTCAGGCCAGTCGGTGAATGTTACAGAAATCTTAATGTTGTGGCAACTGGGGATTGTTCATAAACTCTTTTCCAAACATAACTACTAGGTTAACTGTTGACCGGATAGTACCCAGAGAGTATATTTTATTGACTGGGAATTCATTAATAGTTAACTGGTGTGCAGACATTGAAACAATGCACTGATTCTTCATATTGAATCCTGTTTCAGACAAATACAATGAGATGCCACGGTCTGTTGCTTTCTCAGCTCAACATTGCTGAGTGTTGATGTCAGGGAAAAGTCTTACTCAGTTAACAGCATTCCTAGAGCACTCCGTGGAACTGAGGGAGCTACAGAAAACTCTGAGACTTCATTGAGATACACAGGCTGAACCTACAAAAGAACATGAGACCAAAAAGCAACCAAACAAAAACCCCAAAACAAGCAGAAAAGAAAAACAAACAAAAAAAGAGAGAAAGAAACCAAAAGGAAAAAGGTGATGGAGCTCCAGAGCTAAAAAGTGTCACTGGGGTTCCCAGGTCAGTAACATGCACAAGACATAAGCAGACAAAGGATCAAACCTGCCTGCTCCAGCACAAAGCAAGGGTTTCCTGCTACAAAATGTTACCTCTGCCAAGAAAGGTTCATTGGGTGCCTTTTAAATGGTTACCTGTTTATATGTTTGGTTGCCTGTTTATATGACTAGTTTTTGCTCCTGCAACCTGGAGCTTTTAATTTCTCAGCTTTCTTCCCTGGAAGTGTGAAGAGTTATTTGTAAACTTTATTGCCCTGCGAGGCAGTGAGAGAATGAATTCATGTGTCTGCAGAGGTTTGAAAGTGCTGAATGTGACTACTACTTATAAAGGAATTTGGTTTCTGAATGCTAGTGTACCCAGAAACACAGGGAAAAGTGTTTATGTTTTAGAGTCCTATTGAACACCAGGAGGACAAACATTCTATATTTGTTGAAGGCCATGATCATTGCTGTAAGGTTAACCAGAAAGGGAAAACATGTGGCAGCCATCCAGGAAACTCAACTATCAGAAGGTAAACAGGCATAATCAACCAGGGACTCCAAAAAGTTGCACTATCAACAAAATAAAAGATATGACCCCCTCTGAAGGTCCTCTTTCCTAGAAGGGATGTGTCTAAATAAAAAGCAAATATTTAGGGGTAAGAAATAGCTTTAAGACTATGGGTAAAGCCAAGAAACAGGGCCAGCCCTGGTTGTGGTGGTACACTGATAATGGTGCTTTTTAAAAACCAGACAGTATATTTCTGCCTGTGCCAGCCCCTAAGGAGAGACACACTGACCATCCCTGTCCTTTTCTGTAAGAATTAAGTGTTTGGGGTTTTTTCTGGCAAGATGTATATGATAGTGAAGACAGTAGGACTTTTTCCATCCCTGCTTCTGAGATTGTTCTTTTTGGCCTTGCTGTGTTCCTATGCCAAGCATACCCCACCTGTTGGACTACTTGGGCAGAAATGGTATCTATGTGTTTCTGATAAATTTTTGTCCTAGGGTTTAGCGAATTGATTTATGCACCCATGTACCTGCTGACGCTCCCAGTGTCTGCAACTGAAAATACTTGACCCCACGTCCTTGCACAGTGTGTACTTATCTCGTATCCATTTTGAGCCTGCCATCTGCAAACATCAAGGAAATATTTCCAGTTTACACAGTTCTACTGTTTTACCTTGTCAGTCATGGTAAGCACATGGTCAGCACATGGTCAGCAAGTCGCACTTAAGCATGTATGTTTTTTTGTGTAGCCTTAAAAATGAAACAGGAATATGAAAATCAGTGAGAAACCACTTTTTGCCTAGTAAAAAGTAAACTTCTGTCCTTGTTTTAATGTAGTTGCTCTTTCTGTGAAAGATCAAGTGCACTTGATAGACTGACAGTCTCTCAGATTTGTACTATCAAACAAAGGAAGAACTGGTAAAGAATTCTGTAGCTGCATCAAGCTACTTTACTCCTCCAAACAAGTCTGTCTCTAGCTAATTTGTGGAGCAGTTAGACTTTCATTCCTCTTTAATCTTTTTTCTTATTTGGAACAGGTGATAGACTGATCCAATATATCAGTAGACCTCCTTAAGCATATTGGGGCGGCTGTGTTGTACTGAAGGGCTGTCGTCTAATTCTGTGAATGTTCACACGCTACAGGACTAGTTATTACACATACATTCCAGTATTGTAGATGTAATTATAAACAGTTGCACCTCATGTTGGTGTATTATTGGAAATAATAACCTGTGTCAATCCCACCATGTATTTGACATGCAATTATTAAAAAGATGTATTCATTAAGGCACTATAATTTTCTGATTTTCTGGTTATGAGAGAGAAGTAAGGTATTTTTCTTTATCTACAGTTATAAAATCATAATTATGGTATCTGTATCCTGGTGTAGTACTTTGGGTTGCAACAATCTATGCCTGCTACATTTTTCACTCTAAATATCAGATGCTTTGGGCTGTTTAAAATGCCATGTGGGTTTTTCTGGTTGTTTCTGGTGGGTTTTTTGTTGTTATTGTTTTTTGGGTTTTTTTTTGTTGTTGTTGTTGTTGTTGTTGGGGTTTTGAGGTTTTTTTGGTTTTTTTTTTGGTGTTTTGTTTTTGGTAGTCTGCCCAAATATCCTTTTGCAAGTGACACATCCTGATACTGATAGACCTTCCCGGGAAAGTTTCAGCAGGGAGGAAATGGGAGAATATGACATCTCATAAACTCCCTATGACTCCAGAACAAAGCCCAAAGGCTATCATTATTGATATGCATAGTGCTAGCGTCAGTTCCAAAAGAGAATCTCAATTTATTGTGTGTTGGGAGTTTCTAGGGTCAGCTCCATCCTGCTAAGTGATATAACAGTGTGTCAGTTGCACAATAGGAGTAATTTCACAGTATTCATACGTCACTTCCACAAGAGAGCAGAAAAAAATACTCTTGTAGTTATAGGGTAGTTTGGTTTTTCTGACATTTAATTATTACATAGTAGGCATCAGTGTTTTAATGGGACTGGAAAAAAAATCAGTTCAAATAATTTTTGGACTGAAAACAAAATAATTAATAGAAACCAATTACAAGAATGTGCTTCCTATCCTTGACAAACTTCCCTATTTCTTTCCTTTTTTCTCTTTCATGGTCATGTCATGTCATGTCAGAGCTGATTAAAAGGGATGGGCCTTAGAGCATTACATGGGTGGGCTTTGGACTATTGAGCTTCTGTTCTGGAAATCACAAACTTCAGTTTCACTGTCTCTCCCTAACACAGTGAAAACACTGAAGTGAAATCCCAGGGCTAAATTTTTTAGCCTCAAGTCTAAGTTAATGGGTGCTGAGATAGAAGGAAAAAGTCATATTTCACAGTCACAGACTAATGACAAAGCAGTTTCTATTGTAATGGAAAACTGAATAGCAAATGTGACTCTTGCATCACAATTACCCAATATGCCATAGCAGCTGACCTCTAAAGATGGGCTAGATTTTGTCCAGTCACCATCTGATACAGAGCAAGACCGCCCAACAGAGGACACCCATCAGGCTGCTCTGCCAGGCTGCTGCCATCCTATTACAGAGATACTGAAGCAGAAATGACAAGACACAGGTAATACCATAAGCAACACAATAGGAAATGTTCCCAGCAGAGGCGAAGAGAGAGAGGCAGGAGGACAGGAAGGAGGAAGGAGATAAGGGCTTACATAATCATATTTAGGCAAACATAAACCCATAGAAACACCTTCCCCTATGTCCCACTAAATTTTTCGTTCCAGAGGTGCTTGGGAGCATTATGTAAAATGAAATAAAACCCCATCAAATTAACATGTGGCATGAGCAGACCGAACAGTTAACTCCTGCTATTAATGCCCTTAGCAGCTTCCAGACTAAGGAGGGTGTTTCTCACCCTTGCTTTCCTACCTTTTACAGAGAGCAAGAAGTACCATTAAAGGAGGTGAGTGTTGTATCTGGTCCCTGACTGCCTTCTCTGCCACTTATTGCAGTGAAGAAACAAACTTCTACAACTGCATGATGAACAACTCTGCTTTCTGGGAAGAGCCTGGCCTAAGAGCAGCCTGACGTAAAAACTGACTTGCAATAAACAGAGCTGGGTGCATTTTGTTCCTTGTTTTTTTGGTATCCCTAAAATGTGATCTCAGAGACTTTTTGGTGCACATAGATATGTTCTGGGTTGTCCAGGACTGGGAAGATTTATCAAAATAGAGGAAGCAAATGGTTAAGATTTGTCTTAGAGTAACAGTTCAACCTTAGTCTGAGAAAATGCCTCCTAAATTGCTGGAAAGGTTTAGCTGTTAATAGGTTTAGCAGTTGATCAGCTGATTATTGTGCACAGTATAAAGGCCTGAGACTTGTTGCTGCTTTTAAGTGTTGTTATCTGGGAAAGGCTACCTTTTGCTTCTGAGAGAACAGCTCTCAAGTTCACCCAACCACAAGTGATTGGAACAGACTAGAAAAATTGGAACAAGCCAGTGATTTATCTTCTCGGTAAATTGAAACCACTACCAGGGATGCAGGACACCAGAATGGGGTGGTGGAACTGATTACTCAAAATCAAGTCAAAATCCAAATTTCTTCCTCTATTCAGGCCTTCCCAACATGGAGCAAGGGATATAGGAGCAGATCTTTTCCTCTCTGCTTCACAGGAACTGCCCCTAGAAATTCCTTAGCTCTGTGAGGAATATAATCTGGGGGCTAGTGAATCATGAGGTCATTCCAATAGAAGAATCAAACCAGGCATTTTCTAATCCTTCTGGTCACAAGGAGAGAACTTAATAAAACAGTGATTTAAATAAATAGTCAAGCACAAGTCAGTTCCTCATCACTTTCCGTTGTTACCTGTGATCTATCAACCTCAGGAGATCCAGAAGTTAATTCATAACCTGCAGGAGAATGGGAGTGTGGGCCCAGGCACATGGAGTGTTGCACAGCTCTGAGCCCTTTCTCTGCATCCTTGGCCAGTGGGGCTTCATATTCACACAAGGATGTAGCCCAGGTTAGTGAGCACACTGAGCAGCTCTCCTTGGCATGGATCTGCAAGCTATTGCTCTCGGTTACCTGTGGGTCTTCTCAGATGAGACAGGAGAGGAGTGTGCTGAGTGTATGAGAAAAGGCATTTTACTTGCTTCAACCCTTCAAGGCAAGTTTTTTCCAGAAGTGACACTATGGCCCATGTTCTTCCAAACAATTGCAGCAGGAAAGCCCTGCCCATCGTCTCTTACTCTATTTCCTCTTCCTTCCCTCTCCCTGAATTGGGCACCACTACCCCAAAGCAGTGGGAACATGTGGATATCCTGCCAGGACAGTCCATATTATGTCCCACCAAGGTCACAGGGAGACGTCAGCCAGTCCACAAACCTTTTGCACCACTGGTGGAGCCCCTGAGGGTCAGGCAGGGTCAGAGCACAGATGGGACTCCTGTTCCATTCCTGTTCAAACACACAGCAGGTGACTGTTAGTTTTCAGTGTTGTTCTTACAGTGTTCGCTACTCCCTCCCTGTGTGTTTAAATATGTGTGTGGGTATGTAGGGAGGGAGTCCCACTGATGTTTTTCGGAACTAGTAATTTTCTTGCCTTGTTTTTTTCACTTTTCATAGCATTATTACTTCATTAATATTCCTAAAAGCCAAGCCTTACTCCAATGGGCTCTCATGATTAAAGACTAAATGCTGCAGAGGAGATGACAGTCCTCACATGTGCCAATGAGTCAGTGAATTCCTTTGTGAAGCCTAAGTCCATCCAGATGTTGACCTCAGCTCTGATACTATGTTCTTTCCTTATTTTGTCTAGTATTGCTGAGTCTATTTAAAATGGGTATGACATGACCATCAATGAGGAAAGACAGGCTCTCTAAAGAGGATAAAATGCTTTGCTTCTTTCTACAATAGGATTGTGAAGCTCTTTCCACTACCATAATTCTTGACCATTGCCTATCAAATGCTTGTGTCACAAATATTATTGCTCATTTGGTACTATTTGGATTACACGGGCCTAAGTGTCTAAAGGTGATCTAAGTGTATTTGTATGGGTCTAATTTGGATTTTCAGGCTTTTTCTACAGAGTCAAATAGCTGCATGGAACAACACTAGTAAGCAGGGAGAACATAAAAGCAAGGATCTATCCACATGTGGCTGCTAGAAATGTTCTGGTTTTGCAGTCTAAACCCAGTGTTTTCATTAAATACAAAGGTAGCAAATAGTATTCTGAGTAATTAGATTTCCCCAGCAATTTTGCCGTTTCTTTGCTTTTCTTTGCAAGCCATTTCTTAGAAACTGGACTCTCTTTTTAGCAGTTTCTGGGCCAGATATTTCCTTGCTGTGAATCAGGGCTGCTCCATCATCTTCCACTGCAGGCTGCATTGTAGCAGGCCAGGAAGTACACTGCTCCTGAAGGTCATGTGTGACGAGGACCAGAGGTAGTCATACAGCCCTACTTGCTACACAGGTTTTAGTGAGGCTCCAACAGAGGAAACGAGCAGAGTGCCAAATGAATCATGTTCTAGGCTCTTCCTTTGCCTTCTCCACCCCTCTGGGTGACACAAGCCACCTTTTCATGATGCAGATCAGCAGAACTGGATATTTTTCTAAGACTTCTCTTTAAACAGATTTCTGGAATCTGACCTTCAGAAACATTTACTCTGCCAAGACCCCTCCCAGATTTGGGACATTTTCCTAAGTGGTACTTTGCTTTCCTGTTGTGGGATTCAGCCTGGGGATGCAGGGACTATAAATGGGGATTCCCTCATCTCAGCCTGTCCAGTTAGGTCCAGCAAAATGGAGTAACTCTCTCAGGAAGTTCCTCTCCAGCTGTCATAACACACCTGCACTATACTGACCTGCCACAGAGTTGTTAAGATAAAGCTGTTCAGCTGATGAGGAGAGCTTTAGGATGGGAGCAAAGTGAGCAGAGCAGTGTGGTGCCACACCTTTGGCAATATTTAGTCTGGATCCCCTTATTCCTTTTTAACTGGGATTTGCCTGTTGTTACTTAGGCCATTAGGCACTTAGTTACAGATGCTTCACACTTGGTTGACCACGCACACATGAAGTCTAGGCCTGCTGCTCTGCCTCTAAGCTCCTGACACCTTTTCCAGGTCTCAATGGCTTTCTCTGCCTGTGCTTGCACCAGGCATTGCCTCCCTGAGCTTCAGCAGCAGAGGTGTGGCCTCTTCTGCACACACAGCTTTCTGATCTTGGAGGCAGCTTTGGCCCTTTCCCCAAATTGCCCCAAATACTGCCCTTTAAATAGAGGAAAGGTAGGAAAAATGCCAAGAGCAGGAATGGGGGGAATTCTGAGCCAGATGCAAAACCAGAATTCAAGTCTCTAGAGCCTCTGTGCTGAGCTCCTTCCACCTGGTTGTACTGAATATATCCAAAGGCAGCTGTCAGTAGGCTGGAGTAGCAGTGACTTGAAGTCTACGATACAGTTAACACAAACTGGCATCTCTCTGTTTAGTTTTCTCTATAAAAGTCTATTTCTACTCTCTACTTTTCTCTCCCTCTCACTCTTTTTTTTTTTGTTTGTTGCATGATCTCTGCCAAAAATACATTGATTTACTTGCAACAAATCATGCCAGGATCAGAACAGCTATATCTAAATTTATGGTCCAATTTTCCAACAGAGTAATTTCCTGCTATTTTCCTGCCTCCTGAGTCAGAACAGTATATTTCTACATACTGCCAGACACGGACAATTCTTAGTTAGAGATGAAGCCATTCCAATCCAGAGCCAGTATGGCTTTCAAAGGCCAAATCTTTCAGTTCTTATTCAGGATTTTAATTATAATGATCCAGACACGTGTTTTCTCATGGCCTGTACATCAGAGCTCTCATGATGTTCTTGCTTGCATTTCAGAGATGCAGAAAGAATGATGGAGGTTATTACTTTGCAGTGCTTTTCAGAGGTGGTGTTGGGATGAGTTTGAGTTATTAGTTTATGAGATTAGTTTATACAATGCTGCTGCAGAGCTGGTAACAATTTTCATTATGCACTGTAGAGCATCCTCAAAGGGGATCTGCTCTATCTCACAGCAGAAAGCAGCACAGATATGAAAGGAACTTCAAATACTTAAAAAGACAGCACACAAATAGACTTTGTCCCTCCTCAACAGCCCACCTTGACAGCATTGGTTTGATAATCAGCAGCCTCTGTGCATTAAGCCAGTCCCATGTGGCTTAGTGATTCATGGATGCAAGGCAGGAGGGAGGATTTCTCCCAGTCAACTCTTTGACTGCTCATTTTCAGTCTCAGAGGCCCATATCACATCTGGAGCTTGCCCTGTCATGGGTTTTGGTTTGGGATTCATAGTGTGTGAGCATAGGGAGGGTTACTTTACCATCTGCAATTTCCAGTTGTGGACTAGGGCATTCAAAATTCAAACAAACAAACAAACAAACTTGTCATCCTTCCTGCAAAGGGTCTTTTCCTTTATGGGTACCAGAAAAAAAAAAAGACATAAAAACTTCATTGTTAACTTTTAAAAATTCCACAAGGACAGGCAATACAACAGCCTGATGTTCGAGGTGAGTATGAAGTAAATGTAGTCTTGCACACACATATGATAAGGTGCTGAGTTCCTCATTCAGTGAAAGTCCTGAAATCCCCCTGAACAGTAAGCCCCAGTTTCCTCATTGGAAGAAAATACATTAAGGGACACTCACAATTTAATGTGTTCAGTGCAGGTCCCAGATCAAACTGTGGTATTCTGTGTAATCCCTGATGAAAAGCAAAGCAAGGAGGAGCACTAAGGCACTGGATAAGAGGCATCCTCTCAAACAAAGGTCAGCCAAGGTTGAGGGAAGGCCCCAAATCCATGTCAGGTGATAAGATAGGAAAGAGGAATTAGCTTTCTCAAGAGGTCCTTCTGAAGCAAGAGTAGAAGGGATAGTCTGGATGGGGAAGAAACCTAGCCTGACTATACTCTTTCCTCAAGTAGAGCAAGAGATGGCTCTCACACAACCTTTTAGTTTACTTAAGGTGTTTTCTGAAGGCTTCCAGGTGTTTCTGTATCTCTTCCCTGACTGTTTCCTTTCTAGGAGTGGTGATCTGCAGCTCACAGGAAAAGTTTTGCACCCTGTTGGTCATCAGCCCCTGACAACAGGCTGGTTCTGCACCTTTGGATTTTCTCACTGACCTCATTTTTCAAGGCTGAACTTTCCACCTCCAATGGTTTCAGGCTTGATCTTAAAATAACTGCACCTTGCATTGATTCACCCACATCTAAGGGTTGGGTTTCTTAGCCTCTTCTGAGTCAGGGTGTGTTTTGGTTGCTCCTCACTGAAAACTACTCAGTTTGCCCCCAGGAGGGCCTTTTGACCGTGCTCTGATCAGTTTTTTTCTGCCTTAGTCATATTGAAATGTCTTTCACACCCAATATCTGTCATCAAGGGGAGAGAGCTGAGGATATCATGGCAAGCTGTGACTTGGAAAGGTTTAGTTGTGGGTGCTTATACATTTTCCAAAACCAGGTACAACTCTGCATTGCTATGGTGACAGAGTCCTTCTTAATTCTCCTCAGCAACAGCAAATAGGGAACATATTGGCCAGAGAAGGAAAGTATGGACCCAGGGGCCCTGGAGATGATATATACTTCTTCACGACCTTGGAAGCCCACCTAGTCCAGGGAAAGAATGCATCATTCAAAAACTGCTAGCCACTGACATTCAAGAGCAGGATTTAGATTCACAAAAAAAACCCCCCAAAACACAAAGGAGTTTGAATCAATCCAAAGAGCACAAATCCTCCATTGCTGGTTGGTTTTTTTTTTTGTGTGTGTTAATTTCTCACCTGTGTTCTGGTTTCTAAACAAAAAGGGGGACCTGTGTCTTTTTTACCCACCACAAAGTTAAAATTTGATGAACCGTGAATTTTAAACCAGCCCCCCCCCCAAAAAAAAAAAAAAAGAGAAAAAAAATCCACCTCCTTTGCAGGCAGACAAGAGCATGAGCCTATTTTATTTTTTCCTACACCCTGACATTGGCTGGCTTCAAACAGGTTGTCCAGCATCACACAGTTACAGGATGTAATGTTACCAGGTATCCTGAATTTTTATTCTGGTGGGAAACAAAGGCTCTGTGTCTTTCTATCGGGGAATTCACCAGTATTCCTGTATTCCTGCCAGCTCATGATCATCCTAATGTTGCCAAGTAGTAAGTGATTAATTGCCATGAGACAGACGAGAAAAAAAAATCACAAGATACGACAGAAAAAGAAACATTTTTGAAATGAGCTGATCCAAGATATATTTGCTTGCACTTTGATATTTGAATCATTTTTGTTCACATAATCAGGCTTTTGACTAAACTTCTGATGTCTGTGTGCATGCCCAGCTTATAAAGAAAAGAAAACAGAGTCTATCTAGTAACAGTGAGGAGTTCAGGGGCTAAGGTTTTTAAGGAAAACACAACCTATCACAGGAATTGATAACCTGAATGCCCTTTAAAGCAGAAGTGCCCAACCTGTGGGCCACAGCTGGTGTCAAAGGCCATTTCACGTGGTTCATCTTTTCAGCTGAGATTGACTTAAGAAAGTGTGAGGGCCTATGAGAAATTATAGTAACTGACATTGGCTAGTGGTCCCAAATAATTTGTTGATACCCAGTTAGGAGATGCGTATGGGACTTGATGGACTAGATAGATCATTACCATGACTTTGACATCACCCCTCCTTTCCTCCAATGATGCAGCCTGAGTACTTTGGCAGACTAAAGCTGGGAGAACCTAGAGAAAAGATGCATGGGTTGGAGGGTTTGCTTGGTGCTATGTAATTCTATGTTAGATCCTTTTTAAAAATATTCCTCAGAAGCAAATTTATCTGCCAAGTTTCAGTACGGCATGAAATATGTACAGCTACATAACCTTCTGCCTCATTCCAAAAATGGAGAGTTACTAAGAAAAGATCAACTCAGGTTTAGCTATCACATCACAGAGGTCTTGAATGTCAGTCAGCCAGAGACAGACTGTGATTTTACCATAAAGTTGTAGCTGCAAAGGTCTCTCCTCTGCTGAGAACTAGGAAGCAGGAATGTGAGAAGGGAAAAGAATGGAGAACAGCTAAAGTGGAGGGCAAAGGGGGTAAGAACATGGGACAAGAAGGACATTGGAGAAGGATGGAGAGAAATGAAGCCTTTCAGCCCCTCACCAACAGTGGCACCTGTCCCAATCTTGGCCTCACTTGTGTTTCAGTGGCTTGTCTTACTGCCATGACTTTGGGAAAAAGAGCTTGTTTACAGGAAACAAGCTGGCTGTGTTTTCTCTAGCCTTGCTGGGCTGGGGCAGAGGCTGAAGCAGGCTCTTTTTGCTGCTGAGAAAGCCCCAGCTTCTAGGGGTATGTGAATGCTGCAACTCACTTCTTCCCATCCCTACCTCCTTCCCTCGGCACTGGCCCTTCCTCACCCCAGCCTCAGGCACGTGGGCGTTAGAAGGGGTTTGTGGTTCCCAGAAGGACTGCAGGATCCCTGGAAGCTGCTGGGCCCATGTTGTGGCTAAATCTGTGGGGACTGGCCCCCACCTGGTACTACCCTCCCTTGCATCCTTACGCTGCATAGAAGATATTTAATGAACGGATTTCCTGTAATAGATGGTAGCAATGACAAGAAAAATAAGATGTTGCACCACCTCTTGGCAGAAGTGGCTCAGAAGGACAATTCAGGCTGCTGTCTATCCTCTCCTAGCCCTCTCCCTCTCTGTTCCCACGCACGTTTTCTTATGGGTCATGCTGAGGGCTGAAAGAAAAACTGTGCACTGTCTTCTTAACAGCAGGCACAGGGGTTATCATTCCAGCCTTGAAAACCAAGGCTGAAAACAGGGAAAGGGGGAGGTGACATATTTTGGGAGAAACGAGTATTTAAAATACATCGTATTTGTTCTATTGGCCTCTTCCCTACCTCCCTCACAGCTTGTAAAACTCCTACTGTCTCCCTTCCTTTTCAGGCAAATGCTTGGCTGGTCGTTTCTCCCAGCACACAGCATTCCCGTCACCCTGTCCCTGCGGCTACTAACCCACCTCCTGAAGCTTAAAGAGAAGCTTGTGGGCCAGCTTCTGTCCCGGTCCTTTCTGTGGCTGTTGCTTGACTTGTATACAGCAGTATGTGTTGGATGGAGCTCCTGCTCCTGATGAACAGAGGGTGCCAAACCACATGAATCTGGGGTTTGGCAAAGTCCAGCTGCTTTCAGATGGAGAGGCAGGGAATGCCGGGGGCAGCAGTCCCAGCACAGTGGGTTCGTCACTTGCAAGGAGGGGCTGGTCCTGGAAAAAGGGAGATGTCCCAGTTAGTCATCACCCACCCGCTGGTAGCTGGGAGGCACTCTTGTAGCATCTGCTGCTCAACAAGGCACAGCCAAGGTCAGGAGTGGTGAGGGCTATTCCCTGAAGAACGAAGGGCCACTGCTCCAATCCAGCTGCACGTTCTCCCCTACCCACAAGCCTGTGGGGCTGCCGCCAAGAGTCAGCAGTCAATAAGCTTAACACTGTAATGATGTTGATTCAGTGCATGCCTAAAGACACTGGGGGTGGTGATAGCACGGGTAATATGTGGACCCAGATGTACATTTCAGTAGGTGACTATGGGACACTGACAGAAGGAAGAGGGTGTCTGGAATGACCATCCATAATTTCTTTTTGCATGACTTGCCATACCTTCACATTCCAGTTATTTGGAAGAGTTTCACTTTTAATAACAAGCAAAAGACATTGAAAGCACATTGGATTTACTTAATAATACACAAAACAGTGAGCTTCCCGCTTCCAAAAAGTGAAGAACAACAAAAAGGGATCAAAATCTTCTCAGGTATTACCCAGGTATATTCCACAGGCAAGAGGTACATGAAAAGGATGCTGTTTTCCACAAGCTGTTGTTGTATTCCTCACTTGTATCTCTCAAATATATTTTGGAAACATCTTTCTGAGAAAATTTAATATCAAGAAAGCTTTGGGGTAAGAGTTCATAGATACAAAGCAAATGGATTATGCAGGAATTTAGCTTCAGTAAGGACTGATGGCAACTGACCGAGGCAACCAGCTGCCTGTCTGGGATTTCTGGGACACTTCTGCTCCGGCTGTCCATAGATCTCCAGAGCAGAGATATCTCCGTGATAACTGCAACAATACTAATAACAGCCAATAAGTAGCTAATTGAAAGTTCATGTGACAGCCTAGAGAACAGCTATACAAGTTGTGATCTCATGTCACATGTTTACCCTTGATGGGAAAAAAATGGAAAACAAAAGTCATGAGACAAAAGGAGTGGGGACCACATCGCTAGAGCCAGGCACTTGAAGCTTGCTTTGGGATTGCACTTGTGCATTGAACCGTACAGGTTGCAGATGCCTGCCAATATCTGTCTCTGCTTCCCCTCCACCTCCATTTCACAAAAGAAGGTCTACAGTACCCTCTTTTATTTGAAGGCCTTTAAAAATCCCACAGATTATTCCATGGCTGCAGACCTAAACCATCCTTCCCTTGGGAAAGTGCTAGATACGTTGTATGTAACCCTGGCAAGATACATTGTCCTACAGTCTTCTAACTTTGACCCTTTCATATATCCCTTTATTGCCCTCAAGAAAAACAGACTCATAAAATGCAACTCATTAAATGCCCACACATTGTGAGACACTACTACTAAGCCTCTGCTGTTAAGGCTTTCAAATTTCACATGGTATTAAAAAGTTTACTGGACACTTGTTCCTCTTCAAGATTGCAAAACAACTTTTTGGGTCCCTGTGCTATAAACTGGTAGTGAAAGTGAACTAAAGAAACTCAGATTTTATTGTAATCCATGTTACTAGGAGTTGTGCTTTAACACTTCATGACTTGGCCCGAAAGTAAAGAACCAGTAGCTCTTACAGACTTTTTTTCCAGCTGAGAGAGAGGTTGGCAAGGTACACAACTAAATAATCCAAAGAATGCCACCCCAAATGCACTGAATCCCAACGAGAATTTGATGCAGATTGCTTAGAAATCTCATGTCATTTTTTCTGCCAAAGTGCAGATCAGGCAAAGTGAGGGAAAGGTCTTTCTAATTTAGTCCTAAGGATCCCATTTTGAGGCAGTTTAACAATATCAAAAGGGCATTTTCCTTTACTGTTCTAAAAATGTGGAGGCAGGTACTACAAATCCCCTTTCTACACAACAGAATCCATCTTGGGTATCACAGATTTATCTGCATCTCATATAGTCCATGGTTTTTCTGCAAAGACTGTTCAAAAGCCTTACTTGTACAAACAAGGACATGTAATGTTATCATAGCTGAAAGAATAACTTCAAAAAAGATGTGATTTAGCAAGGCCATCAGAAAACCTGTGTTTTTTTCCCCTTCATCAGCTGTTTTCAATGCCTGTCCAGCTCTATCTGTGTGGACAAGGAAGTGCTAAGAACAGTTACAAAACATTTGTGAGGGACTTGGCCCATGTAAGAGTGATATTTGAAAAATGTCCTGAAAACCATCATTAGAAACCTTCAAGGGAAAGATACTTCCTACCCACTGGCTCTTCCTTACAGAATTTTGTGAGCATAGGTAGGATTAGCCCTGAAAAGTAACCAGAAACATCAGTTGGACATGGGGCAATAAGGGGGTATTGCAAGAACAGTTTTTAAATCAAGACTACGTGCTGGAGATCTAAATCTATGCAACGTGACCCATGTGTGGATTCTTTCTTCATTCAGCATCCTTCCTTGAAAAGCGGGGTTTACTTTCTGGCTTTTGTCAAAACAGGTGTTGAGCAGCTTGATACCTCAAATGCCATAATATCCTCAGGTCCTCAAAGACTGTTTGAGAAATATGTGCCCAAGGCTTTGGAAGTGTCTCAGCTCACCAGCTGTTAGCTCCTGCTCATGACAGAGGATTTATAGCAGAAGGTACACATAACATCAAGGTTCCTGGACGTGGTCCTGGGTTGATTTGGGACCAGTACATCTGAGGTGGTGGGAGACAGGCTGTGGTGTAAATGATGGTGTACACACCTCTAGTTGTTAAAACTTGTGACATAAGACCATTAAGTCATTACAATAGTATGGAGACACTATTTATAAGCTTGAGGAACTTGGTGATGTAAGTCAGTGATCTGTCTGGGTGAACATACAAACCATTTATATTCTGTCCAGTATGTACCTAATGAAATTGTATAACTCTGAAACAAACAAAACCTTAAATTACCCTGTTTCATAATTAAAAAAAAAAATAAATCTTGGTAGAGTTTTAAAAATATTTGTTGCATCATGTTGCTGAACAAAACAGAAAGTGTGATCTTCTAGTGTCCTCATCTCCAAAGAGTTCAGGGTTGCTTAATTAATGAGGTTTCTGGGATTTATTAGTATTTGTTAAGCATGTGCAATATGATCCGAAAGACACAATGCAGTTCCTGACCTCAGATTCCATTTCAAAAATTGGACAGCAAATGACAAGGAGCTCAGAGAACATGAGAAGAAGTAAAGCCTGTTGTAGGAGTGGAAGGATTTATGTTGTAGCCCAGCATTTTATTGTCTGTGTTGGGCTGGGCTGGGATTTTGTCACTGGTTTGTGCCAATGCCACAAACCCTGTGCTGGTCCCAGAAAGATTTTGATAGGGAAACGTATGGCATCTTGCCACTGTGAGAGAAGGAGTTTGATTGTTGGCCGGAGAGCGGGGAAAGATTGAGGAACTGGAGAGAAAAAGGGAAGGCACAAGTGGGAAATCTTTGCTTAGAGTTGCAGCTATTCTCAAACTTGGAACAAATGAGGGCAGCTTTTCCCTAATTTCCATTGGCAGCACCTCAGAAAGGTTTTGCCTTTTTGGCATGAGGGGTAGGTCTCAAGTAGAGCCTTTATTTTGTATTCCACTTCATTTGCTCACTGCTATCACAGAGCTCCAGACTGTGGACAAACTTCTGGGTTGTGTTTTCTTTCTAGAGCACCAGTATTTTTAACATCTGAAACAGCTGGTCTAACCAAAATGTTTGGACTGTATTTAGGAAATTCTTGTGAGAGGTACTGGCTGGTGATGTAAAGGAGACAGATGATCTGTCTGGGCTAAATCAATGTAGCTGTAGGTATTGTCATTTATTACAGATGGAGGGAAAAGATAGTGTAATATTTCAGACTGGAAGTCAGATGTAAGGCAAAAATCAGTACCTTGAAATCTTTTCTCCCAGTTTTGCTTTTTAAGCACAAACCCATCATTCAGAAAAGGTTCTAAAGACAGATGCTTTAGTTATCCTGGTAAAGTACCTGCATGTTGGTACCCTCTCTTTGTGCTTCAGGAATGATGAATACCTCCATGCTCTATCACAATCTGAGACCTATGTGCCACCATCCCTGCCCCACAAGAGACAATAATTCATACTCACGCATTTAGTGTCTTTCCGTTTGTGCTGTAAAAAAGGTACAAAAGCACCCCGAACAAACATGTTAAAAACAGAGTCATGGTTCAACAGAATAATTCAGCAGCAGCTCATAGAGAAGATAATTTCAGGTGACGTCCATGCAGAAGAGGATACCAAACTTGAAAGTACAGGCTTACTTGGGGATGAACCCAAAAATATACAGGGAGTATTGCAAAATGGAAGTAGCTTTTCTGCTGGAAAGTGTGAGAACTTTTCCCTGAGGAACCCTACCCCATATCCACATGAGCACAAAGGAGAAAAGTCAGGCCTGGAGGTGTTGCCAGAAGGGTAACATACCTCGTGTAAAGTACATTACAAAAGCAAATGCTGAGCTAGCAACAATCTCTCTCTAGTAGCAGTGGGAACCCCCTCCTGCTTTATTTTGTAAAGCATCTTTCATATCTTCTGCCAAAGACTTTAGGCGACATCAAGTTTTGCAAGGAGGCGAGTAATAATAGAGCCAAAACTTGGTTCAGACTGCCAATAACAAGTCACTGTAGCCTGTAACAGTGAAAGGTCATCCACAAAGGCATTATGAACACACATTTTTTGCCCCAAATTCTGGATCAAATGTTCTGAGGAAGAGGTAGAGAGTTGGGCTGGGTCCAAAGTATGGGGAGAACTTGTAATTAGTCTTTTTGTAATTCTTTTCCCACCCTAAACCTTCTACATTTCCTGCCTCACTTAACTCTTTCCAAAGTATCCTTCTGCAATGTCACAATTGCTAAGGTATGATACAGACCAGACACAGGCCAGATGGCCTCCTGAACGCCACCCTTAGGCATCTATGACTTGCACCAGGTGACTGGTTTTTGGTGTCACAACTGCCACTTTCCAAGAGCGCTTTAAAGCTTGGTCTGAAAAGTCCATCCTTCTCTTGAGCTTTAATAATTGTGTGGCAGTCATTTTTTTTGCCTTTACTGGGCTGTTGGATACCAGCTTCTCACACAGCTGCACATTTTTAGGAACATGTTCAACAAGATGGTATAATAAGGTTCACCAGTGCACAACCATACAGATTAACCTGTCTTCAGAGGTACCTAGCAGGCACATGAATCATGGAGTATTTTGAATTAAAAGAAGTGTGGACATATTTCCAAGTTTAAAATTTTATCACATTTGCTTTCCTTTGCAGCAATGAAGTTTGAGTTTCAAATAATTTTCTCTCTCTCTCTGTGCCTTCTAGTTGGGACATTCACAAAGAAGACACAGCACAGCATCCCCCACTCCACAGCATGGAAAACTGCCTCATGCTTCTCAGGTTGTTGGTTATGTTAGTACTTTAAAAGGACCAAAAAGAAAGAAAGGAAAACAAAGAAAGAGTCTGTCCTGGTTTGAACTATAACCACACCCCTGGCTCCCCAGAGGCAGCAAGCCAAACAGTCAGGGGTAGGCAAGCTCATCTCTTGAAAATTCATCCCTTTCTGTGGTTTTGAGCATTTTAAACTGAGCTGTTCACAAAGGAAACTGGGTTATGATGCCACTGTGGAGGCTGGAATTGAGACCTTATGACCTGTCCTGTTCTGTATATATGGCATTCATTAATGTGGCAGCTGTGAAACCAAAGGCAGCTGTGAAACCAAAAGGACCACAGGCTGGAAGGTTGATGTGATGAAGCTCAGAAGATGAAGTTGTCCATCTCCCTCTCCTTCCTGCATTTTTCTTTTTCAGATGGGCCCAGGTGTCTTGTGTGTCTGCTGTTCTCAGTAAGCAGCTGCCCAAACCTTTTTCAAAACCAGGTAACCTTGCAGTGCAAGGGCTGGAAAACTCAAAAGATGTGAAGTGAGGCACATCATGGCTGTGTTCACCAAGCTCATGACCAGGTGCCTTATATCTTCACAGAGCTGAATTCTTTCTTGATAGCTATGAATAGGGAGAAGTGACCAGTGACTGTCACCTGGTGCCTCCACATCAGTAGTGCAAAGAGGGGGATATACTGTCTACTCCCAACATACCTTCCCTTCTCCCTGTCCCACAGCTCTTTGAGAGCAAACCAGCTACAAGCAGTCAGCTTTGTATTTTTTTGGTGTGTATATGTCGGTTTCTAAAGCATCTCTCGCTACTTTGTGTCCGTTTAGATCTGGACTGAAAACCTAGGTGCAAGAGATGCAGCCAAATAATCATTCTATTGTGCAAGGTGATGCTGTTTGTTTGGAGCAGGTGATGTCTCTGCTCTGAAGGAGATAAAGTGGACCTTGTTGCAGTTGGATGGTTTCTAGGGTGTACTTCAGGCTGAGGGTCTTTGGCAAGGCAGATGCATACTTTAAGCACACCAGGGGAAGGACTGAGGCCCTTCAATCTACTGCAGGAGAGCATTCCACTGAAAAAGAAGAGGAATGGATAAGCAAAAAGAACTCTAGGCTTTCCAGTCCCTGAAAAGAAGTATTATTCTCTGGAGTAAGAAAGGAAACAGTGAAAAGTAAAATTTTATCCTGGTGAATAAAACAGAGAGAAGAGGGAACTAGCGAAATGAGGTCATTGGAAGCACCTTGTAAAGCTGTCTGCAGTATCCAGCCTTTACAAGAAAGGTCAAAGGCTTGGTCTTGTTTGCTACGCATGTCTCTATTTGCCAAAACTCAGCTCAGTGATAGGTTCTTTAACGTGAGAGAAGGATATGAAGTGATGGATAATATTTCCACCACCTTTGAAAAGCCAGGGGAAAGGTTCCAGAAAGGCAAGCATGGCAGTTTCTTCAAGAAGAGTGCAAAGAGTTTTGTTTCTAAATTTGCATTCACTCCTTCTGGGCAATTTAGCCTGGTTTTTGTTGTTGCTGCTATTGTTTTTTGCTGCTTTTGTTGTTGTTTGGTTGGGTTGGGTTTTTTTCTGTTTGCACCCAGCAAAGTATTTTGAGTGAACTTGATGCATAGTCAAAGTTGTGTAGTCAAGTGCTGAGTGTGTTATCTTGTGCCAGCTTTGTAAGGGACAGCTCAGGGCCATATGTGTGTTCGTTGTGGACTTGGTATCTTGCTTCACACACCTACAACCAGAAGTTGCTATCCTGGATCTCACACTCCTCCACTGCTATAGTGAAACAGTATTTGCAGCGTCCCACAAATCAAGGTTAAAAGTGTTCTTTCAGGAGCTGTAATTATGATGAATATTTAATAGCAGACAAAGTAACAAACTTCAGAGAAGAAAAGAGCAGGATCTCTTCATGTCTGTCTCAATGAAGCTGAGCACAGAACTACTGATTACAAGAGAATCAAATCACACTTCACAGTTCTCACTCTAGGTGCACTTTGTGTTTACCTGAATATATCCATCTATGAGATAACTCCCTCCGCCAACATGCCACTCTTGTGACAGCGTCCAGTCCTGTCATACCCTCCTCAAACCCAACCCCGAGTTATGACATTCTCCCCTTCTCTTCTAAAACAAACAAGGGAAGGGAAGACATCACCTTATATTTTAGGTTTAGTGACTAAAGCATATTTTCAGGAGAGACGAGCTGTACGAAGAGATGGGCACGGAGTGGGGGGGCAGTGCAATTTGTAGACACCAAGAATAATGACTGAAATGTCTATTCCCTTCTAACCATTACTACTTATCCCCATTGTTCCTTGTTTTTGTAGGGTGGAATGAGCACTCTTTCAGTCGATGGCTTGTAGAAAAATGCTATTCCTTATGTCATTTTGTGCATCTCAGGAAGCTGGAGTTTTCCTCTGGGTCTAAACTCCTGTGCAGCTGCTTATTTGCAGATAAATACCTAACAAGGTTCAAATCCACCTAAACTATTCTTCATAACGTTTCTTTCACCTCCAATAATTTCTCTTCCCTAATCACCACTCCTTAGTTTGGCTACTCTGTCTTTTTGCTACTCTCAACTAGGTTGCTGAAATGTCTGGCATATTGTCAACTGTATGATCCAGCAACAGGCAGCCAAGCTTCTCATTTCCCAAGTATCTACAAACATGTCTCTGCAGTATGGTTGGTGTTGGTCTACAAACAGAAGCCCGAGTTTCTTCTCCTGTTTAGACACGTGCAGATCAGAAAGAGGGATGGGGATGGAGTCAGGACTAGAACAACACATGTTGGGCCTTTCTTCATAACAAAATCAAGCTAATCCAAAGCCTGCTGATCTTTTGAGAAGTTCAGGTTCAAGTCAAAGACTGATTGAAATTTTTCTATTTCTGTGTTGGACAAACGCATGTAGTTCAGAGATGCTCAAGAAAGGAGATGACCTGTTTTTGGAAGCTAAAGAAACATATGATCTCTCAATAGTCAGGAGGTATGAGCTATATGCAGAAT
Source organism: Chiroxiphia lanceolata (assembly GCF_009829145.1). Taxonomy (NCBI): domain Eukaryota; kingdom Metazoa; phylum Chordata; class Aves; order Passeriformes; family Pipridae; genus Chiroxiphia; species Chiroxiphia lanceolata. Next base: position 24,543,404 of record NC_045643.1, on the reverse strand, counting down.
TGTCTTCCTCATAATTTGACAAATAGGTTTGCAGAGGACTGAACAGTTATACTAGCCTGTTGCCAAGCCCAGCAAATTCTTTTCTTGTAAGGATGGCACATTCCATAATGAATAGCTAAGATGATCTGTTCAATGAGCCATTTGCAAAGTGCAGACTCTCTTTAAAGCAAAAGTTGTTACGGGAATTGTTTCTATTATAACTGTTCTATAAATACACAGTAAATTATCAGTCAGGTATTTTCTACATGGCTGCACAATATTCCTAACTTTGCACATAGGCTTATTATTTAACCATTTCTTTTCTGCTCTCTGGCAACTCACAAAGCAGAGAAGAGGACCTATCATGCTAGTCAAATTCTTTAGGTAAAGTTAGCAAATGGTGGAAGACTGAGAAGTGGCTGAAGATGGGATGTGGAAAAGGCTACACAAAAAGAAACTTCTTCTACCTGTTGATATGCATGCTTGTTGAAGATAATTTTAAACTGAAAAATAAGGAGGACTGATTCTTCTTTTAAAAAACTATTAATAAAAATACATCAAATGTGCGAACTCACATCAACTTTTAATTCTGAAGAAACAGAATGAAGATTCACTGGGTTGTATCCAGGACTCCAAAGAGAAACAATTTTGCAAAATAAGATGGTGCATCTGGTTGCAAAAATTTGTATCTGTTGTTTTAATTTTTAATTTCTGCAGTCTTCAGGCATTCAGAAAGGAAAATTGTGCTGAAACTTTCAAAAGATGTATTTCCTTGACTGGTCACAAAAATCCAGAACTCAACACTGAATTAAAACTTGGTAACTTTTTTAAACAATGTTTATTAGAAAGATTGTCACCTTCTAAACAAAACCTGAACCCCCATTGGGGTGTTATAGCCAATACAGGATGGTGTTTCTTCCAAACCACTTAAAATCCAGTGCAATTACATAGATTAGGAATGGAAGTGAAATTGAACACAGACATATGCATGGAGAGGAATGGTACTATGACATTTAAAAAGTTAAGAATAGTCAGGACAGACAGATCTGATCCTGGCATAAGTTTGTCAAAAAAGACATTCATTGTCTTTGGATCCCAGAACTCAGAGCTCAGGCTTCTACCTCCATCTCTGGAGAAATATCTGCTCATGTATCCTGCTCTTTACTGGCTGCACCTTGCTACTGCAGTGGCTGATGCTCACAGGGGGTTGTGAAGGACTTGGTTGCCTTTTCCCACCTTCACAGGTGACTGCCATTGTTGACCAGAAAGTAGATATCATTCTGGGAGGTGCTGCATTGTCCTTTCACCTTAAGAAAACTCTTCTGCACAGAAAAATCCTTCCATTGCTTTGTTAAGGTGATTTGTGCTGAAGTGTTAAAAAAAGCCATTCAGAGGGTCAAGAATGTCACTCAAAGAGCCTACCTCGTGGCACAGATCTGACAAAAATCTGCCAGAATGCATAGACCTATACAAGTGCTGTGCAAATCCAAACTACAAAACACTCAACATCTCTAAGCAGCCCCAATAACTTTTTCACTTCTAGGGCTCTGTATGCCCCTCAAAGCATGGCACCCCAATCTCAATTTGACTGCCGAATTCAACTAGTTGTGGTCCAGAATTGGAAATTCAAAGCCCCAGGATGTGTGTATGTGGCAAAGGGTTTTCTGCCAGCAAGTCTGGAAATCTGAAATTATTTATTTTTGAACTATAAGTAGCTTGAGAGTTGAGACATTTAATAACAGTCAAAAGAGTCTGTGCATTTCTCGTTCAGAAAACAATAACTTTCAAAACCATATTCAGGTGTGAAATTAACTATAGAAGGTGGTTGGCTCAGGTCAAGATTCCAAGTATAGAGACTAATAATAGCCATTTTACTGTCAGAATTGTTTAGGGCCAGGAGAATACAACTACTAGGTCAGAAGGATTTTATTTCTCAACTTCAGATTAAATTAGAGCTGCTCCAAAACCACATTGCTTTAGAAGCGACGGATACATTTGCTCCTACGAAAAGCCCAGTGTGTCTTGGCAGAGAGAAAGGGCTTTTGCTACATCCATGAAAACATCTGCACGGGTTTCCTGGACCTTGAATATGCTAGCAGTGGGGACCCAGCTGGTACTGAGAGTGGAGGGGGGTGAGTGGAAATTAACATCCTCCTGGGATGGAAGGCAAATTGGGTTGCATGGCTCACACCAGCTTTGCATTGACAAACAGCACTAGCTGGAGTCCCAGAGTCACAAGAGAGCTTGTTTTTCACAAGGTCGTGCAAGGTTCACTCACATCCTTCTTGCCTGTTGGTCCTGAAACTACATGTTAGCCCTGTGCTTCTGTTGCCATGTCTGTGCACATTTTCAGTTGTTTAATAACCTAGATGGAAGTTATCCACAACAGCTTCTTCAAGCTCCATTGCAAATTTTGTCTCAGAAGGCTTCTTCACACTTTGCAAATGACATATGAGTTTCCAGTACACACTTATGACAGTGTGCTCTGTTCCAAAAAGTTTTCCTTTTAGGTTAAGAAAGGAGATTTGTTTCTTGTCACCCCAACAGAGACATGTACTCTGACCTTTGTGTTGCTTTGGCTGATGGACTATTGAGAGAACTTGTCAGGTTTTTGCAAGGTGATACCTGTAGGCCGATGGGATGGTGCTGGAGTCAGTAAATCAAATTACTGTGATCCTAAGGTGCTGATGACCATTTTCACTGCTGTTTTTTTCTTGGCCGTAGTTGTGGGGGTTTATATAAACAGGGAAATTACATTGAAAAGCCAGAGGAAGGAACAAGGATACCTTGTGGACCAGAACTAGACACATTCTGGATGAAGTGTTGCTTGACATCCCTTTGGAGCCAAAAAATAATGACTTGAACAATGCAGATGGGATGTTGCGAGACTGTATAAAACCTCTCACTCACTGAATCCCAGCTAACCACATTGCAGCTTTATCTTCAGTGTTACTTGGAATTGTGTCAGAGGCTTTTCTTCTCTCTCTTTTTCTTTCTTTCATTCCATTTTTTTTAAAACCTCAAGGTCAAACTAAACATATGCTTAAAAATAAAGCTTTATCAAGAGAGATGGAGGACTAAAGGGCTTCCTATTTTTAGTAAGGGCAATCTAATCTAAGCAGAAGTTGTTCAGGGCCCCTCTCTATTTTCCATGAAAGGTAGGTGCTCCTGGGATGATTCCCAGGGCTTTCTGTGGCTTCTGTTTTCAGATGTAACCCAAACCACTGAGTTTTATTGAGCAAGTATCCTGGAAAGTCCTGAGCAAAATGAGACAGCTGATAGTCCTAGAATACCAGTACTTTCAGTAAGGTCCTGCAGCTGTATCTCTGGGTTGTGAATTCTCATAGGCTTTAAGCCAAGCTCTTTCCCCCAGTCCTCCCCCAGCTACTGATATGGTCCTTGACAGGGCAAAGCATCTGTCCAACTCAAAGCACAGAAAGTGATTAAGTGCTTTCTTAATCAGGGCCTTGTAGCTCTTATATTTGACTCTTGGCTTACTCAAAGCCAGATATTTCAGTAAATTTAATGTGGAATTGGATGGAAATGGTAGTGAGACAGGGAACTTTTCACTTCTAGGTCATCACTGAGCAATTTTTCAGGAAGGAAAACCCTATAAAATTATTGTTGCTTGAAGGCAGTCAAGAGTGTATTTGAAATGTTGAAGCACAAATATGTTGGCTGGTCTGCCTGCTCTGTATTGCCAGCGTTATGGGAATTTGCTTATGAGTTTACTGTACTGAGACAAGAAAATTACTTTTGAAACACCCAACAGACAGCTGATATAAAATTTTAAGATGGAGAAAAATAAAACACAGCTCTGCTTTTGAAACCAGGAGAAAAAGAAATTTCTTTCCCATTGGCTTGAGACTTTAACCTATATCCTATGGAACATTGTATATATATTGTATATATACAATGAAAAATTGCAGAAGAGGTCACTAAGAAATCTAACTGGTTGTTTTTGACCTATAATGCCTGGACCTGTAGGGTCTGTGTATTGCTTCTTGTAGGATGCTATTGAACAAAAAGAAGACAAATCATCTGATTGCTGGGAGGATTAAAAGTACTTTACAGAAAAAAAAAAGTTTGAAAAAAAGTTGAAAACTTCTGCTTTAGTGAACAACAAAATTATCACCAGAATATTCAAATTTATAAATAAAAGAAATAAAGTCAGATTTCTGTGTAGCTCAATGACTTTTTGTTTTGGAAAGGAATGATTGCTAAGCAGAATGAGATATCTGGGAGTGGGGAGCTAACACAGAGCCAGGGCTGCAAACCATCCTTTTTTTATTCCTAAGTTTGCAGGAAACTTTGCCATGCCTGGGTCTTGTGGAAATCTGAAGCAGGCTTCCCTCCTTTCCATCTCTTCAATTTTAAGCAATGATCTGCATGCCTTGAAGTTTGGAGAGGAAATATGCATAAAGCCTGCAAGTATTTACGAGAGCTATAAAAAAGAGCTTTTCGGTAGTTGACAGGGGAAGTGATTAAGGTACCCAGGCAAAGACTGCAGAAAAGAGGGAGAAGTGGTGCCAGAAGAGAACCTGGCAACAATCCCAACGTAATGATAAGTGACTTTAAGAAGGAAGAGTTGTGGATAAAAAAGCAAAAAAAATTAAACTGAAGTAGATTGCAAGACTTTTGGCCTTGGAGACTAAGCTATGGAGACTATTGATTGCTGGACTTACAGTCACAAAAGGAAGGTGATGTCTCACCGTGCTCATGACTCAGAGTTTACTGGTCAAATCCCACAAAACAGCAGTTCATCAAGATTTACTTGAATTTGAAAGGACTCCATTTCCCAGGCATCTCAGCTTTCTCCATCTGTGTTTACACAAATGGGTCTTGGGTCACCCCAGAGATTAGCAAAAAACTACTCTAAATAGAAACACACGCATGGGCCATGTTGCCAATCAGGATCTCTCTGAGCAACTATTTCTTGTTTTCCTGTTTAACAGGTGGAGCATGTGTCCAGATCTGTCCCTAGACAGCAACCTGTGACATGAGCTTTCACAGATGAAATGACAGCTGAAGAGCATTCAGTTATCATGATCAATCGTGAGCATAAAAGTCTACCTTGGAAAGTCTGAGTTTGAGAGTCTTGAAAAAATGTTATGGGAAATCACTCTTCATGTCCCAAATGGAACAGAAATGGCTTCTGGCCAGATGCCCTTGAAAATGGGGAGGAGGAAACCTTCTCACCTACAGCAAGTAGAATGGTGTACAGAGAGGGAGACTAATAGAAACATATAGACAAATTTCAAAACTATTCAGGAAATAGTTGTGAGTAAAGGGTACATTTGCTGAAATTGGACCAGCTACAGGAAAAGAAAACAAGGCCTGAATTCATCAGGACATACTGAACTAGTGCTTTAGACTCTAAGAGTTGGCTTATGTCCTCCCCTAAAGTCAATGACCTGCTAGTTTGCTTTCATCAGGGTTTACTTATTGTATTTTAGTTTAGGTATTTCAACTGTACCAGTGTGCAGTCTGTCTTCTGTTGCATTACTGTGTTACAAAGATGAAGTACAATGACACAGAATAAACTCATTGATCTACAAATATAGAGCGTATATCTTGATAGGCAATGATATTGCTTGATCTTTGACACTTTTGAGTTTCTTTCTGGACACGCTAATGTCAGGAAGAACTTCAGGTGCTGAAGCATGCTGAGAATCAGTGTGTAGCTGTAGGTTCATGTCCAAATTCAGATATCAACAATCTGGGTTCAGGTCATTATCATATTGCAGGAACACATTTAGTAAGATTCTGCAGTGATATTCCCTGAACCTGTTACTATTCAAGATTTTTATTTATTACCTAGAGAGAATGAATACTCCAGATAGAAAACATGCTATTTAAAGTAGCAGTTAACATAAATTTGAAAAGAGGACAAAAGACTTTTGTACTTCAGAATTATCAGATATAAGTGGAGGAATAATCCAGGGGTTTGGGAAGAGAAAGGATGAAATTTGGTAAAGACCAGTGAAAGATACACAGTTCTATACTTAGGCAAGAACAATCGGATGTACAAATATGGAATGTGAAGTAACCAGTAGAGAAGGATCTGGGGTAATTCTGAATTGCAACCTGAAGAGAAGTCAGAAGACTTAAGATTGCCATGAGAAAAGTAAACACCAAACAGGGATATATAAACTGGAGTACCATCTGCATGACATAGCGAGTGATTTTTCTGATGTATACTCTTCTCTCCAAGTTTGGGCACCATGGTTCAAGAAGGATGGATCTGTTTGAGCAATGTCCAGAAGAGACCAATAAGAACTATTAGAAGTCCAGGGAACATGACTAATGAGGAGAGATTGAAATAGGGGGGGTATTTTGTCTGGAGAATATCAGACTGAGAAGGGATATGATAACAGTCTTTAAATACATGAAAGATAGATGAAGAGGAAGAGAACAATTTGTTCTTTATGTCCAGGGTGCAGAGGAGAAGGGTTAAAGTCTAACAAGGGACATGTAGGCTAGATTTCATGAAAAAACCTTTCCTAATAGGAAAGATAAATAAAGCCCTGGAATAGCCTGAGATTTGAACTTCATCTGAGATTTTTAAGGACAGGTTGGATACAGCATGTCTCAGGGGGAGGACAGGTTTTGTCTGTGAACAAGCAGCCAGAATTAATGGCACTGAAGAAAGTCACTTCCACCTCCATTTTGTGCACTGTCTACAAGCAACTATGCCAAGTTCTTGCTAAGATATGACAATCACTGTGATATGTAATTTCAGATTAATGGGTAATTCAGGCTGCTGGACCACAAAGTTTTGCCCTTCTGTACCACTCCCCAGGTCTTCAAACTTAGTCCACACACAAATTCAAATAAAAATGGCCAAAAAACTTCTTTTTATTCTTGCATTAATGAGACATTCAGCAAAGCAAACCTTAATCCAAAACTTTGCCTCAACACAACCTGGACTTCTTTTGATATTTGAAAAACATTTACTGTATTATCCTATTTTACAAATAGGATACTATTTTCTAGTAGGAATAAAAATACAAAATGAAACAGTGAAAACCCCGACATCTGTTTGTAGGTAGAAAACTGCATTTCCTGAATCTTTGGAGAGACCATCTTCATACGGTTGCTAACATTGTGTCACCAGGCTATGGATAGGATACTGAAAGATGCACAGGTTCTCAGCATTGACCATTGTTGTGGTAGCCTGCATTCAACTCTGGGATAAAAAAAGGAAAAACTACTAAAATCTACATCTAGTCTTCCAGCCTGGGTATTTATTTGATTTATTTGGAAATAGTCTTTGTTGCTATATTGCATTTAATGACATATACTGTATTAGAACCATTTGAATGTGTGCTGGAGACTTTTCAGGCTGCTCCGAGTTGGGGGCAGGTCTTTGCTGACAGGTGTGGGTTTAGTTATTGCATTGTTTTCTAAATGGTAGGAAGCTCTACGTGTCCAAGTAGGTTCTTCCCACCCCATCAATACCCCAAACCTCTGGAGGTTTACTCCCAGCTTACTCCCATGATTTATAGAGGCTTTTTGTTTCCCCAGCAGCCCCAGAAGACCTAGCTATGTTGTACCTTTGCCCAAAGGAGCATACCACCCCCACAGACTGTGTGCACAGGCTGAAGTGACCAGGTGTTCCCCAGTCCCTGCCACAGGCAGTGGAGGAGGGCAGACAGTGCTAGCATGACTCAGGGAGGAGAAATCTCTTCCTGTCACCACAAATAGAAATAAGCTAAATTATGCTTCAGTTGAAGAGAGGAAGGAGGATGCTTCAAGGCCTTTGCAGGCAAATCAAGGTGAGCTAGCCTGTGGGATAAATTCAGTTTTAATTTGCCTCTGCTCTGTGGGCAGGGGTCAGCTGTGATACACCATTTTGTCACATGAGCCCAGGAAAGCAGTTTTGTCACTGTCAGTAATGAATGTCAGTTCTGTTGTTACATCCCCAGAAGGAGAAAAAGACAGAATTGCTGTGCACAGAGGGCAAAAAATTTCCATAATTTTTCCTTCCCCCCTCCTCTGTGCACCATCCTCCCTTTTGCTGCCAAAGAAAAGAGCCCCTCAGAGGTTACCCTCCGCCTTTCTTGAATTCACATGACTTTGCCGCTTCGGATCCTTCACCCCCTGCGTTTAACCGAGGTTATGAAAACCAAGCTGCTTGCTCTCTGTTTGTTTTCAGTGATCTCCTCTGTGTGCTGCCAGCAGCCAGAGCCATGGCCTTTCCCAATGCAGGGCATCACAGTGAGCTCCAAGTGCACCCAGAGTTGATGAGAGAGGTGCACGAGACAGAAGCCAAGCTGAGCTTATGTAAAAAAAATAAGGTCGAGGCCTTACCAAGATTTACAAGTGCTTTGTTTTCAAGGTACTGGTGATTGAGCTAAGGTCATGTTTTTCTTGCTGCTCTGAGGCAGAGACTAGCTGCAGGGCACAATGCAGTTCAGTACAGGGGCTTTCAAAGAGTGTGACCAGTCAACTCTGCAGCTGCACTAGTCTGAACCCTGGGTGTAAGAACCAGCAGCAGCTGGGCTTTGCACTGGAGCAGTTTCCATAAACCTGATGCCTGCTGCAGGTATGCAACTGGTGGTGGGACTTGGGAAATGAATTGGGTAGTTGCATACAATGGGGGTAAATCCCCACTGCATTGGAAAGTGGCATTTTCAAAGTGTGCTTAAGTCCCATCTTCAGGCATGGCAGGTTCGTATCTGTAAAGCATTTCTATTGAGAAACAGGATCCTAAAGCTTCTGACACTCAGCACTGTCAACTTAAATCCCATTGATTTTGGCATTATTGGAACATCATTCCTTCTACAGGAGCTTTAGAAGGAGTCCTAGTGAGAAGGAACAGTGAGTGAAAAAGTCAGAACAAAAATTAGAAGTTTATAGATGTATTGCAGAGTGAGATCAGAAATTTATCTACTTATCTCTGCTGTTTCACTGGTTCCTCTTTTGGTTTTAACTTTCGTGGAATGTATTTAATCACTCTCAAATGTCAGAGTATGAATATGGGTGATCCTGTCCCAGATGGCTAACACAGGGCATGGGCTTGTCACACAAAGCAGGGGGACATGTGTGAGGACCTAGAGGACTTTATGTGCTGTTCCTATTTTGTGACTTCCTTTTAGACCACAAAACTGTGCATTGAGTCCTCCTTTGCACTTTCTTGTTCAGCTGTGTCTTGAAAGCTGGCTAGTACACTTCTTAGGGAAGATACCTGAGGTCGACTCTGTGCTGTAAGAAAATTGTCTTCTCTGGTAATCTGGGCACCTTCACCAGGGAACAGCTGGGGCTGGAGATGATTGAGGCCATAGGGAGGAATTCATATCAGCTAGTCCTGATCTGTAGCAGCTACTCAGTTCTGCATGCAGATGCACTGCACAGGAGATCAAGCTATGCCTTGACATGAAGTTCAATGAAAGGAACCAAGAAAGTTTGTTTTTCCAGGGCTGGTTATTGATCAGTGTTTTGAGGGGGGGGGGTGGGCGGTGAGGGTGGTTCTAAAGCTCCCGAAACAGCTTTTCCTACACATTTTTAGTATCTCTATTCCTCACCAGACCACAAATGCAGTGGAAAGTGGAAGTCTTTGGAAAAAGGGATTGAAAGTGGCCAGTACAGGAAGACAAACAGACTGAATATATGCATAAACCAACATGGCACACTCATCCTTGTTCCCCCAGAAAAGGGGGCTAAAACCAGAACTCAGACTAAGTTTTGAAATGCAATGTCCCATGGAAATGAGCCACCCCACAGTTGAACCACAGTTTTTTCTTCCCTAAACAGTTTTTTTTGAAGTTGTCCTGGGCAACATAAGGGTAAAGTTATCTGTGACTCGACCTGTGTCGCTGTAAGAGTCTTGCCCTTGCCCCTTGGGGAGGTTGGTCACACCAAGAAGATCTCATTTGACTGAAAATAGTTATTATTATTTTTTGTCTCTATTTTTTTCTTCTTCCTTTTTTTTTTCTTTTTCTTATTCTGCTGTTTTCATCTTATCTAACTCAGAAAAAAAATCCATACAGATGAAGTATCTGTGGGTCATCCTTGTTCTTTTTTTTTTTTCCTTTTGACAAATGTCTCTGGTACTATTAGCCCAACTCCTCAGCTAAGCATGACAGTGGTTCAAAAACTCCAGAGTCGAGTGATTGTTGTGTTACCACATCTGTGAGACAATTATCCACACCAGCTTTGTACCCTGAGTCCTTCCTTGCTTCATCTTCTAAACCACAAAATCATATGTCTTCTTCTGGTTAAAAAAAAAACAACACCCTCCAACAAGCTTCTTTGTATATGTCAGGTTATCCACCTGCATTGATTACTGTTATAATCTTTCAAGAGTTAAGAGGCTTAGAAGAAATCATGGAGTGTATTCTGTATTTTTTTTTTAATTTGTTTGTTTGTCTTTTATGAGTCAGAGCTGAGTTACTTTGAGGCCTTTTGCACCTTCTTATTGGGAACTTTGAATCACAGAATGATAGAATGTACTGAGTTGGAAGGGACCCATCAGGATCATCGAGTCCAACTCCTCGCTCTGCACAGGTCACACCAAGAATCACAATGTGCCTGAGAGCATTGTCCAAACTTGAACTCAGACAGGCTTGGTGCTGTGACCACTTCTCTGGGGAGCCTGTTCCACCCTCTGAGTGAAAAACTTTTTCCTTATATCCAACCTAGACCTCCCCCAAATCAGCTTCATGCTGTGTCCTCGAGTTCTGTCACTGGTCCGGAGAGTGAAGAGATCTGTACCTGCCCCTCCATTTTTCCTCATGAGGATGTTCAAGACCAGAATGAGGTCTCCCCTCAGTCTCCTCTTCTCCAGGCTGAGCAAACCAAGTGACCTCAGCTGCTCCTCATGAGGCTTCCCCTCCAGACCCTTCATCATCTTTGTGGCCCTCCTTTGAATGCTTTGGACTTTGACAGGGGAAGGTTGACATAACTGATTCATAATGTCAGTGACCCATAGGAAGATATTTTCTTTGCTGAAAAGCATCACTCCAAGCCAGGAATTGCAATGAGAATGTGGCAAAGGATTAAGAAAGCTCCTGGTGCACATGAACTAGGTTGTTCTTCCATAGCCTATGGAGATGGTATCTGCTTTGGTACAAATAATGTGTTTTGATTTGTGTTTATATTTCATTTAGCATGCTGGTGCCAGTGCCAGTATGAACCTGTAGGTATTACTCAAATGCAAATATTAAAAGTAGCTTTGGCATTCATTCTTAGGGCCCTTTATGCTAAGGGTTTATTTCCTGCTGACCAGGAACTGTCCAGACTGGCTATCTGCATTTCTTACACAAAAGAACTTCATCCAGTTTTTCAGTCAGGTTAAATTATCCCTTCTTGAAAGATAGAGGGCTTGAAATGTAAAGAACCTAAGTAATGAGTTTTCTACCTTTGCTATCAATGATTTTGTTCCACTAAAGAGCTGTGGACCGGGTAGGGAAGGTTTTGGTTTACCTAAAGATCTTGGAATAGTGTAACAATGCTTTCTATGGGAGAGGTTCTCATCTGGGTGAACTCACCATTCTGTCCTTGTTGTCATTGCCAGCTTATTATCATCACCAACTTATCACATACTAGCAAAACACCAAACTTTTCGGTTCTGGAGATGTTCTCGTGCTGCCTTGATTTACCCTATAATGCTGTTTTCTTCTCTTGTGACCAGCCTTGGAGAAAAAAAAAGGTCCTTCTATGCACAGATAACAGAGTTACTGTTTTAGCTCATGTAACAAAGGCTTGTGTTTTTGTTGTCATGGTTGCCACATTTTGTTCCCATAGCACTGTCTGTGTGTACGTGGATGTGATTCATTACCTACAGACACTAGAGCCTACACCCTGTGCTGCTGTTTGTACTCAAACCGCTTCCCTGTAATAGAACGAATAAATATCTCAAATCTGCCTCTTGGTGGGTTCAAATTGTTTGGCTTTGGTCCATCTCCAAGGACATATCAATTAATTTACAAAAGTAGGGTTGACAAAAACATGTAATATTCCCTTGCGAGCAGCAGTCAGTGCATGTTCTATATTTTAACATAAACTGATGTGTCTTCCATTTCCCTGTTATACAGGGAAGCATCCACAAATATATGACCTTAAAGATTATTCGTAGGAAAAGCAAAGGAATAGATCATTCCTGATAAAAATTGTCATGCCAGCTATTGGTTGCATGGTAGGAATATGGTTTGCCTGCAGTTTTCCTGCAACTCCTGAATAATTGGATTGCTTGATGTATTGTCTGGTGTACTGACTGGAGTGCATGGAGTACCACAGGGAAAATCAGATAGCAAAATGCTCAGTAAGTTTATGTATTCTTTACAGGGCCCATGCAAACAAAGCACGTCCACTTGGATTTTTTTTTTTCACAGAATCACGGAACCACCAAGGTTGGAAGAGATCTTCAAGATCATCTAGTCCAACCATCAACCCAGCACCCCCATAATCACGCCTAAATGTTATCCTCAAGTGCCACATCCAGACATCTCTTGAACGCTTCCAGAGACAGTGACTTCACCACCTTCCTGGGCAATTTATTCCAAAGCCTAATCACTCTTTCAGTGAAACTTTTTTTTAATATCTAATCTGAACCTCTCCTGGTGCAGCTTAAGGCCATTTCCTCTCATCCTTTCACTTGGGACATGGCAGAGGAGACCAACCCCCATCTGGCTACACCCTCCTTTCAGGTAGTTGTAGAGACCAATAAAGTCCCCTTGAGCCTCTTCCTCTCCAGGCTAAACACTCCCAGCTCTCTCAGCTGCTCCTCATAGAACTTGTGCTCCAGACCTTTCACTGCCTCCATTGCCTTTCTCTGGACATACTTACCCACCTCAGTGTCTTTCTTGTAGTGAGGGGCCCAAAACTGAACACAGAATTTGAAGTGTGGACACCACAGTGGGATAATCACTTCCATAGTCGTGCTGGCCATACTATTCTTGACACAAGGCAAGATGCCTTTGGCCTTCTTGGCCACCTGGGCACGCTGTTCATTCATATCCAGTCAGCTCTCCACCAGCATCCCCAGGTTTCTTTCTGCTGAGCAGCTCTCAAGCCACTCTTCTCCAGTCTTACAGCATAACCCCCCCCAAAAAATTACTATAAAACATATTGCCTGCAAGTAGTTGTAGGGGTACATTTAGGTATCACTTGCGAACATGTTAAATAATGGAAAATTCCTTGTAAATTCACTTTTTTAATATATAAGTTCAATAATCAGTACTAGAATCTCTTAGGATCAGGACCAGTTTCATCAGCTCTCACAAGTATAAAACAGAACACTCAGTCTTCAAAGTGAAACCCTGTGCTTTGCCACTAAACCACCCCCACTTGAATTTCCTCCAGAATTCTTTTGTGTGTGTGTGTGTGTGGTTTTTTTTCTATCTTATATTGCTGGTTCCTTTCTCCTCCACCTTTTCCCCAATACCCTCAAAAAGAGCAAAACCCCCTAAATGCTTCTCCAGAATCTCACAATGTCAAAACTCTGAGATCTACCAACACTTCATTTTCTTTTTATAAAAGCCAAACAATTCCCCTTCTCTTCTTTCCAGCAATGATACACATTCATTTTGCAGAATTAGCCTCTGAAAAAGCCTGATTGACCCTGACTCCAGCTTTTGAAGGAAATGAACTGTGCCCCTCCACGGGAAGAACTCCCTGGAATGTACCATTGGAGAGAAAGAAATTCAGGAAGATTTGTCATGTTTCCCATGTTTGAATCCTGCTGAGTGCTTGTCCTTTCTGGTATTTTGTGGCAATAAACTCCATATGCTAAGGTTGTAGTAGAGGACTTTTCAGTCAAGTAGCTACAAGTATGACAAGGTATAATGAGGAGAAAATAGGGAATAATTTAAAAGATAAGATGTAGATTTTTTTTTCAAGGCAAAGAGGAACATTTAAGGGCTGGAGATGGTATCTATATCATCTGGAAGGTTTAATTCAAAGCTGGATATTTGCCTGAAGAATAAGGATTATTTCAAACAGAAATTAGATGAGAAGACTCCTATAGGCCGTGTTAGAACAGAGTAGCCTCTTTCAACATCTCATGTAGGAACTATTTCGGTTCCCCAGAACTGCATCATGACTTTCAGCTTTCTTTGGCTGCTGCCTGGCTAGATGCCAGCACAGAGGAGGAAAGGGAAAACGTTCCTTTTTTTTTTCACTTCAGCTAGAATTCTGGTTTCAAGGAAAATATCTGCTCTGCCTTTCATCAAACTCAGTGTTGGGCCAGTTGATATGTTAGGGCTGGGAGTATTCCATGTGGTGTTCTAAGATCGACTCATTTGACTGCTGTGCAGCAAGTGTCCTCTCTGTGGCCTCATGGGATGGTAAACTGCCAGGTGGCCTTTGCAGAAAACTGTTTTCCATTGCTGAAGTGGAGGTTTAGGTTCTGCTCTGCTTATCTCAGGTAGGTTCCCTCTACAAGGTCAGAGTCCAGGACACTTCTCACGAACAAGCAATTAACAGCTCTGCAGCAAAGTAAACAAACAGGATCTGGTCATAAACAGATCATTAGCCACTCCATTTTCTGAATCATCACATCCAGTTTGGAACGGGAATCCCATCTAAGCTGGTTGTTTTTGGCAAATCAGATGATTCCTTGTGACCAGAAGTGACTGGTTTCTTCCCTTTATTTCCCCATGCTGTTGAACATAATACAATATATTTTTCATCCTCCATTGTGGTTAAAGACAATGAACCAAAGGGACTAGGAACTCTCTCCAGTGGTAGCTCTGCTTGAGCAAAGCTCCAAGCAGAGCAATGTGGGGAAGGGAGAGAAAACCTGTCATTTGGGCAGCTCCCTTTCAGAATAGCAACAGCAGCAAAGAGGCCAGATAATGGCAACTTGGGGTGGGAGAGATGGGTAAGAAGCCATGATGTGGGCTTGAGTGCATCCACTAAGTGTTCAAACCAGAGGCAGTTTTCAGTTGGATCTTGAAATGCACTGCAATCTAGAAAATGTGTGTGTCAGCAGCAAAGCCTCTGGAGAACTGTGGGGATTTTGTTATTTCCTGGAGATTCCAACAAACAGAAAGAAAAAAATAAAGGAAAGAGAAGAAGAACTGCATGCCAGTTTCTGTGTAAAACGTGGGAAAACATACTTTGTATCAATTACATATTTTATCTCTTCTGAAATAGGACAACTTGTGTCACTCTTGAGTACTTTGAAGCGTAAGAAAAGACAGAAAATTCAAAATGAAGAGCTCTTTTGAACAGAAGAATATAAATGTTTCAAAGAATGTTAATTTTTATCTTCTTAGATTTTTCATTAATACACAACAACCACAAATGAACAGTGTGGCAAAGCCAAAAAGAAATGTGTAAACTTGCAAAAAAATCCCATGTGAAAAAATTTCTCTGGGGAAAAAAATTACATTTCCACAGTTAAAAAAGTGAAAAAGTTGGGGACAGAGTGGTTTAATCCTTCTTTGTGTGTCTGAAAAAGTGGGTGCCAGCACCACTATTTTTTCCCGTCTTGGATCTCAGAGGGTGCCACAAGAAGCAATTTGCCTAGCCATGCTGAGAGGACATGAATACCTCAGAGGAATTTCTTCAGATTTGAAGCCAGTGCTCTGACATTACATGGACAATACCTTGGAGGTACTGAAGTACTAAAAAAAGAAGAAGAGATTCAGGTCTGCGTATGAGTTCCTGCATCAGAGCCCAGCCAAGACTGCTCAATCCCATCACAGGAAAGCAGGAGATCTGAGTCAGTGAGGGTGGTAGAAAGGAATGAGTACATCAGAGCCTCCCAATTGCACATGATGAACCAGCTGGAATATCGGCATAACTTAGTCTTTCCCTTCAAACACACAGAGATGCTTCATGCAGCTCTCCCTGCGCAGGGGAGATGGACTGTTCTCCACCGGATACAGAAGGACAACATGAAAGTCCAGCACAAACATGCCTCTGTCAGAGCCATCGCTGCCCACCTCCTCCCCATCACTTACTCATCCCTCCCATGGGTAGGACTGGAGATGAAATAGCTGTGGAAAGCAGTAGACAGGCCTGCCCGAGTGGAAAGTGAGCAGCTGCTGGAGCCTCAGAGTGACACTGGCGTAAATAGTTTATGTCTGTAATGACAGAAGCTTAATATATGCAAGCTCCCCAGCATCATGGATATGACAGACACTGCATCCCTTTGTGTTGTGGACACATGGAAACCAACATGTTCAGTTAATCCCACGTTTCTGGACCTCGTTGCTGTGTGTGTAGATCAGTTCCAGAGGAGAGACTGGAAGGCCCTGGAGCAACTTCTGCTGTCTTTCAAGGAGTACATCCAAGCCTCTTTGAAAATACTCAGTGGGGAATGTTTGCTTCAGATATTGCCCTCCAGTGCAAATTGCA
Organism: Chiroxiphia lanceolata; assembly: GCF_009829145.1. Lineage (NCBI taxonomy): Eukaryota > Metazoa > Chordata > Aves > Passeriformes > Pipridae > Chiroxiphia > Chiroxiphia lanceolata. The sequence continues at coordinate 24,527,117 of NC_045643.1, read as the reverse complement.
TTTCGTCATGGGCCTGGGATAGTGGAGGAAAGAAAGGATTCTTTAGTATAATGGGCTCAGATTGATATCCTAAAAGCCAAGCCTATGTTTTGGTGCAGTAGGGAACCATCACTGACAGTAGGAAAACATGGCTGACAACGGGAGGAGTTGTAGGAAACACCTGGTGGGGAGCAGATGGCCTGAATAGCACACTGAACTTCTGTAGAGAAGCAACAAGAAGCATCACATCAAAGTAAAACTATAAATTACACTTTGTGTAATAAATTACACTTTGATTAGCCCAAAACATCCAAATCATCATGGAAACGATAACAATTTATTTCCCTTTTAAGGTCATGTTACTCAGCAGCTGGCAAAGTGGAGGCCCTTTCTTGTAGCTCTGTTCCCCAGATACAGTGTCTGTCTTATTAACATTAACTTGTTATCTCCAAGATAAATTGAAAATCTTGAGGCTGCTCAGCCAGAATGTGCTAATTAGAAATTGAAGGGGCATTTTGCAAGGTATGATTCACTGTGCTTGGACAGTGAGTGGTAGTACACGTTGGCAGAAGGTATGCAAATTGACAGCAAAAAGGAATTTGCACCCACGATATCTTCCCCCAAGTATTCTCAAATTCAGGAAGGTCAGAAGTGACAGAAATAGAGAGCTCTCTTTCTTATGATACACCATCAGAAAAAGTGAAATGGTCCAACATTGCAGTACACTTTCATGAGAATCAGGTGATTTGCTAATTCAGGGACCACTGAGACAGAGAGCACATTCTGCATCACAAAAAGAGAAGATTCTCACAGCCTGAAGACAGATGAATACACTAACCATTTAAGAGAGTGCCAAACTAAATGGACTGGTTGCTGCAATGAAGGCACCAAAGGCAGAAGAAATTACAAGGGTATGGGAATGAAAATCAAAATATACACACAAAAAGAAACAAGCTGTTGCCAAGGCCAAACTCAGGAGGTCATGAAGAGTTCTGATGATGGGGGAGTAAGAAACAAGAGATATCAGATGCTTAGATGAAGGAGTCCAGGATGCTAATCAAAGGTGTGAAGGTGGGAGCCGGGTAGAAACAAACTCTTCACCTACAGCGACAAACCATCCAGCCACAAGAAGATAGTTATAAAGAAATCCAGGGCATTTGAAGCTGAACCATTCACAACAGGACTATTGAATGGGCTTATCTTTGTCTTCTTGACCTGGTGCTGGTAACAATTACTCTTGTACCTAAGCAAATACTGGCACAAGACACAACAATATCAATTAAAGATGAAAGATGGAGCAATCTGTGTGAAGCTTTGCAGGTGAAGTGCGGATTGGAGCACAGGGGAAAAGATATGGAGAAGATAACAAGAAAATCTGTGAACACCTGGTTTGAACGTTAACTTTGCCTGTGATACCTTCAGGTTGCATGATCTTAAAAAAAATCACTTTTTCCTTGACACCAGTAGAAAACTCTTGTTATTTTCTCAAAGCATGGTACATAAAGGCCATCCTCTAGCCTTCACAGAGAGCAATTTGATACACCAGGGTCAAGAGTTCCAACAAGATAGAGGTTACTCCTTTCAGATGAACTGGTTCTCCAAAACGTTAGTACTGAATTCCCAGCTTATAGGTAAGTCAGTAGATGATGGTGAGAACATGTCTTTAATTAGACAAATAACATATTTTTTTTTCAGGGACAAGGAAAGACCAAAAATAATGCCCAGCCCTCAGTGAGACCAGCTGGAGCTTTGCCATAGATTTCACTGGTGCAAGACTGTCAGTCTTCTTGTTCATCTGAACCTTGCTCCAGGCAGTTCCTCCTGGTCTCCAAACCAAAGCCCTTCCATGCAAATCAATCCATCAAACTTTTTTTGATCATTGTAGGCAACTAGCAGAAGACCAGGTCGTGTAATCTATGCCTTCTTTCCTATCCTTCATTATCCTGGCTCATGCACCTGTGGTTGTCCTATCTCCTCCTTACTTCAGTTAACTCCAGCGACTGATACCTCATCCCTGCCCATATCTGTCAAAACCTTTCCCAAATCGACTGTCTAGATGTATAGGACCATGGAGGAAAAAACTGGTAGGGCCTCCAGACACAGTTTGGTGCTGTGACACTTGGGCTGGAGTGGTGTGCTACACTGAGTGGTGTTGGCAGGAGAAGATGGGGAGAATAGTCCTAGTCTTTTCCAGAAAATTCATGCCTCGTGTATAGGGACATCTCTTGCTGACAGAGCAGCTTTTGCAGAGCGCCTCTTCCAGGCTTTCATGCACAGCCATCTTGGAACTGCTCTTTTGCTTTCTGTAGCCTCACACACCACTGGCAACAAAGAGATAATCAGGAGGACAATGTCTTGATTTAGAGATTGATGCTTCTCTCTCCTTTCTGGCAAAGACCTAGGCTTGTGGCTGGAGGTCAGCTGGGGTGCAAGTAGCTCTTTCAATCCACAATGGGATGGAGCAGCCATTTTAACAAAAGGGAGAAAGAGCTGTTTCCTCTGTGGCTGAAAAAGCTTGTAATTGACCTGGCAGAGCATGCAAATCCTGGTTTGCATGGGAAATGCTCTCTTTTCCCTTGCATATGTGTTCCTTTGTAATACTGCTGGGGGCTGCTATGCTGCTGTCTGCATTATCTAGCTCTTAATTATGTGCAGCAGGGTCTGTCAACACAGTGAGACAGAGCAGAAGACTTCTGGTAAAGCCCTCACCAAAGACAGCTCAGAAAATGCAGCCAAACCTGGAGGAAAATGAAGCAGCTAAAACAGAGTCCCATCTCCCCACCCCATAGCATGATCAGAGCAGATTAAGAAATACCTATTTTCAAATCCAAGTACCCTTTTTGCTCCACCCGTGACCTGGAAAGTTTCAGTGCCTCCCTAGATTGCTCCAAAAGTGCTAAATGAAGAGCTGTTTGTATGACTTTCATGTCATTATCAGCCCTCTGCTGATCTCTTCTCCCATTTGTCCCAAGGGTTGCACAGGTACAGGTCCAAAAACCCTACATCATATCCCAAGAACTAAGTATTAGATGTAGCAAACAGGTGCATACAGAAATAAGAGGACACAAGAATTCCATCTGGTTTTGTAGCTATGGTTTTGCTGAAATTCAGCTTCAAGAAAAGGTTTAAGTGAACTGAACTGGGGATGGAGGAGAGAGCATAAATTCCCAGTGCATATATGAATTACCTTTTAATGGTACACTGGCTTGTCAGCCCAGCATTAGCTGTTCACTCACTCTTCCATGGAGATGGCTGGTTCAAGGAAGGAGGATCTAAAATGTTTCTTGAATCAGTGTGTTAAAATTCAGTATTCATTAGATACTCCTTTGCTGAATCTCTTAGCTGGAGGAGAAGCATGACTGCTTTGCTTCCAAATTCTAGTCAGGAATCTAATTTCTAACCCTTTCTTCTTTCTCAGTTCTTTTTCTCTGGTGTATCACTTCTTCAGCTCCTCTCCCATCTCCTTTCTCTTCATCTGTCCTCAAACTATACCATTTGCCCATTGTAAAGTAGATGTAAGTATTGCCAATTTATGGTTAAGTTTCTTTTCTTCCTCTATCTTTATAGTATACTGAGTCACAGAAAACAGAGATGAGGGAATCTACCTGCCTCAAGGCAAGATTGCCTTTGCTTAAATGATTTGTCTAACCTGCTATTAAAACCATTCAGAGATGGAGATTTCACAAGTGCCCTAGGCAAATCTATTGCCTAAAAATAGACTTCTGTTTATCAAATAGTCTGAAACTATAATCTGTAGCAAGGGATTATTTTACATGCTCTCTAGAACCAAGGCTGAGACAAACAAAGAGGCCAAGGCAATCTTCTGCCATCATTCTGGGGTCAGAAGGAGTTCTTAGAGCACAGCCTTCTGGGTGGAGTCACATCAAGTCTCCTGGCAGCTCTGTGGACTGAAGTTAAAATGCTTGAGCTGGTTCTGATATGCAAGGACCTATGGTAAACAAAAAGTCACTATTTTAGTCGCTGAGATTACAGCTCTGAGTTGTGGCTACCTCCCTCCACACTCAGACATCTACACCCACACCCACACCTTCCCTGAAAATGATCTTGGGTTTCAGTTCCAGAGGACCGACTCTTGTACAAGATGAGATAGGTTTTCTGGGAGAAGATTGGCTTTGGTGGGTAGTTGGGATAACTTTTACCCCAGCATAGCCAATTAGAGACATTCTGATGAATGATTAGGAGTACAATTGAGACATTTTCTGTCTACGATGTTATAGTGAACACTGATTTTTCCAGGTGAACACATTTCTAATGCCTTCCCCCACATCACACTGCTGATTGAAAGCTCCAGGACTCCATGCATCATGGATCTTTGACCCTCATAGAAGTGTTGGGCTTAGCATGAAGCAAGTCAGGGGTCATTTAAGGAAATGTGTACTCTGATGGCATGTTCTATGAGGCTGTCAATCATCAGATTTAGTGTTCTGGTGTCTTCTTCCAAAAGAAGTTAAAACCAGATGCGTATTTTCACAGAAAAGGAAAATGGCTCTAGTTCGTATGTGTATAATCCACACCTTGCTTAGCCCAGGCTTGTGCAGCAGATCTAAAGAGCTCAGAAACATCATCTCAGTCTGTGTCTGGGTGAAATATTCAACATGATAAAATCAGAGCAATCCCTGTTCTGTTCATTGGTAATGGCTGTGGTTCTGGAACAGTAAGTATTGAGTAGTCAATAATGCTGAACTAAGAGCGAACAGAAAACACAGAGTCCTACCTTGCTTCCCTACCCACTCCTTTGCTGGTGAATGTTATAATTTATTTGCTTGAATTACTCTCTTCTCTGCTGACTGCAATCCCCTTTGATCTTCAGACAGAACACCAATGACTAATGAGGTGTACACGTTCCCCAGAGGAGCACTGTTTCTCACTTCTGCCTCTGGCTAGTCTGGAGGTCTACTGAGGACAGAGCAGCAGGAAACACTTTTGCACTGAACAGCAGAACCTTAGAGGATGTGAGCCAGTGATGGCTCTAGACAATATGTGAACAATGAGATCACAACAAACCCCTAATTTAAAGGATCTTTGTTCCAGTTCCATGTGCTTCAAAAAACTGTACAGCCATCTGTACTGTCCGTGAACATAGATCCATTTAAACAGAAGCTCTATGCTGAGTAAAAAATAATGGCCTTTGTCCTATAAGCTGTGCTTTCCTCTTTGGCAAAGCCACTTAACTCACCCTTATAGAGGGGCAGAATTTCCTTTGGCTGACTTACTTCATATTTTTTGCCTACGGAATGAGTGTGGATTTCTACAACGAAAATGACTGACGCTTTGCACATAGTCAGCCAGGTTCTGTTACTGGAATCAGTGATGATTGAACCACTGATCTCAGTGGAGTTTTTCCCATTTACTTCAGCAATGAGTTTGTTTTTCTCAGTCTATGCACATAGAGGTACAAACTCGAGAGTGGCCTGAATTCACCTGGTCTTTCATTGCTCATAAATGAGCACCCATGCATTTAGGGGAGTCAGTGCATTTTTCTTTCCAGAATAAATAACTAGGTCCTTTCACCCAAAGCATTCAAAGACATTTCAAGAGCTTAATGCTGTCTACCTAGTAACAATTGTAACAGATTGTTGAATGGTAAGATTACTTGGAATCAAAAATTGAAGTTTCCCTCCGGGAATTTCCTTTTCCAAAGAAACCCATGATTCACTAGATAAATGCTAGAGAATCAAAGTTATCATTCTTACAAAGATTATCCAGCATTCCAGAACAGATCTTGCCATCAATGTTGTTAAATCTTCAGCCTCCTGTCCCAACATGAAGGAAGTCAGATGGGAATATTTATGGCAGCTGTTAAGATAAGGCAAAGGGCATCCAGCTGCAACTCTGAATGGCTTTTTGCAGCTGCACATGGTGGTGCTGAGACAGCCTTTATATGCTGCTTAATTCCCAGATTAGCTCCCAGCAAAGAGTTTAAGCCTCCAAGCTGAATGATGGTGTCTCAGTGTTCTAACTTTTGCTTATTCTGGGAATTGAGGTAAACATGTCTGGCTGTTTGGATTGCAAAAAATATGAATTGCCATTGAAATGCATCTGTCCTAATTTTCTTGAGGCCAACGTTCCTAGCTCCAGAGAGATGTGATCCTCCTAAGGGTGTGATTTCAGACATATCCCCTTCCCCATGAAAAGGGTACTGAGGATCTGAGCCTAATATAAACAGCAGTGCAGTGCCCAATGCTAAATGCTGCTGGAAGAGGCTTTTTGGTATCTGAGAACTTGAATCTCATGAGGAAAAGTTGGTTGTTTGGATTATGTCCAATGACAATCAAGTTCACACAGGCTGAGAAGAATCTCTCACAGCTCATGACTGACCGTGAAGAGGAAGATTACTGCCTAGGAAAGGGTGTCTGTGTCAGGTCAATGATGAATTAATAGGATGAGGAGCAGCTTATTTGGATTTGTCTGGAATATTTTCACTCTGCAGACTAAGGTAGCTGCTTTCCATGATGTTCTAAGCCTGCAAATTCTTTCTGGCCTGAACAATATTTTTATTATTATTATTTTTACACATGTAGACTAAACACAATCCATACATCTCAGAGCTGACCAAGGAGTTCTCTCCCTTGCATTGGGAAAACAGGGCCCTTTGGATTGTTTATAGCCAGCTCTGTGCTTTGGATGGGTGACTTTGTAGGACCTCTCTTGCTTTGGGTGACACAAGGGAGGCAGTAAGAAGGTCACTGCACCTCAAACTTGCTGTGCTTTATTCTTAGTGACTTGAACTAGCACCACACATAAACTCTGCTGGGACAGCTAGTCTCTAAGAGGACAAATTCCAATTTTGCACTGAGTGGCACAAATCCAGAGTCAGTTTACTGAAATCAGCAGAGTTATTTTGGATCAGGACCGAAAAGAACGTAGCCTGAGGTCAGAATCTGAGCTGAACAATCCTCAGAAGCTGCAGAGACTAGATGGTGTTTACTTGGTAAGCCAAGGCATATCTGAAGATATTCAGACTTGAGCTGTCTGACCTGACATGACTGAAAGTTGCTCTAGTTCTCTGGCTCCTCTCTGGCAAGAGATTTACAGTTTCTCTGGCTTATCAGTAAAGTATAGATCAGTTTGCCATCTCTTCTAATGACTTTCACAGGGTCCCCAGGATCCCGTCTTTTTCTGGTTACAGTAGTGGGACCAGTACAGGACACCTTGAGTCCTGTGTGCTGTTTTGGGCACCCCAATATAAAAAAGGCATTAAGCTTCAACATCCTCACAAGGGAAGTGGAGGGGCAGGTACAGATCTCTTCATTCTCATGACCAGTGACAGCACTCCTCTTCATAGTGGATAGTACCAAACTGTTTGAAAAAGTGGGAAGCTCGTAATTAGAAATCCATCATGTTTATGTATATGCATTAAATTCATGCAGTTACATACACCCACATACAATACATTTAGTTACCTTTGATTAGAAGTTAAACTACAAAACACTGATTTAATCTTGACAACATCAGTTCAATCACATCTTCTCCAGCACCAATGACCCTGCCCTTTACTTCTAGCCCTAGGATTCCAGAACTCTTACATCAGTTTCCAGCTCCATCACAGTTTTACCAGATCACTTCAGAATAACAGTTTAATATACAAGGATCTGTTTCCTCATCTGTGATACTTAATCTCCTGGGAGGTTTGCCAGCATGCTGGGGGTGCAAAAGTTGTTTAGGTCTTGTACTGGTAAAAAAGTGTTTGGCAGGTGAAGTTTGGCTATGGTCACACCTCATCTGGAAACTTCCAAACAGAGTGAGATTAGCTAAATTCTGAGTTCAGAACTGGCAAAGAGGTTTCCTTCTTCTGGTTCATTATACATCCTTCAATGCTCACTCTTACGTTTTACAGAGCTGTTCTCAGACTTTTCTGAAAAACTCATGAAGTGGAAAGTGATGCAGCAAAGCTGGCTGAATGACTTCCCTTAAAGGCCCTTTAAAAACTATATTACTTGTTACAAACAGACAGAAAGACCAGATTGCAGAAACTTTTTAAAAAACCTTTTTCTTTCCTCTCTTCATTATCTGGAACCCCTCTTTCTTGCCTATTAACCCTCTCTGGTCCAGGAAAGTCTGGGCTAGAATCTCTCAGGAACAAAAAAAAACAGGTCCTTTGGGTGCAGTGGAACAAACAGACATCCTTTCTCAGCAGGTACCTGCTTGGTTCTAAATAAAAAAAATATTTTAGATGTTCTTCAAGTAAAATGTTTTGAATGGTCAGAAACTAACCTTAAAACATTTTCAAACATTATTCAAAACAAGTAATTGATAAGGATTGTTTTTTCGAAATAATGGTGAAATTTTGTTCAAATTTTCAGTGTACAACTAACCAAAATCCTATATTCAAGTAAAACCCTTTCTCCTGTTCTTGTGGTGGAGTTTAGTTCAGATTCTTAAGTTACCACTGTAAATCCCTATTTAGGTAAATTAACCTTTTTTATTGTCTAAGAATACTCTTAATGGCTTAATAAAAAGAAGTACTAAAAAAAGACTTGAATGGAAACAGGCTTCATTTGCACCTAAGTATTAGGTCTTTACGTTTTGGCCCAGAGATTCAAAGCAAAATGCTTGCAGCTTGATTTCTAGATTTGTATCAAACACAACTGGCAAATGTATCAGTACATGTTGTATCTTTATATATCAGGCCAACTTTTGTAGGCGTTCAAATATGAACATTAATGTGTATTTGAAGCACGCATCTTAGAAACCTGCCTGTATTACTGCACTCAAACTTAAAAACAATTCCCTAGAGCTTATGTAAAAACAAAATAGTTTTCTCTTCCATACCACTTAGGAAAGAAAAATCAGAAAGCATCAAAGACATTAAAGCAGAAGGGTGATTTGTGTCAGTTTTGGAAGGTCCAACAGGTAAAGAGTGAATTCCAACCCAGAGATTTGATATTCATTCTATTTCAAAGGTGAACATAGCGTTCTCTGAGCTTTGCTTAAAAAAATGTTATTTATTTTTAATAAAACCCATTCACTCACTGGCCTGTTAGCTTGGCAGCCACTGCTTAATGCTGTCAACTGGAACATGTGAGTTAGCGAATAAACCCAAGTTCCCAGGACCTAGGCTGGCAGAGGCTAAGTGCTTTTTGGAGATGCTGCATTTGAGTCCCTGGAGGAGAAAAAATGGCTTTAAAGCTCTTCAAGGCTAAGAGATTCATGGGGTCTTGTTACAGTAGGCTCCCTTATGTCTCACTTGTGTGTGCCTTCCTGGCTGGGGAAAGCAGTATGAGTTGATGGGGAAATGAGGGCAAGTAACTAGGGGTTTTTTTCTGGACAGTAGAGGTTGGGGTCTATATGCTGGGCTTTTTATGCCAGACTATGAGAGAGAAATAATAGTTCTTAAGAGAGGGAAATAAATTAGGGCCACAAATAACTCTGGGATGACTGGCATCTTAAGCATATGGCTGCTGTCATGATTGGAAACATCTAGCTGAGGTGTGGGTCCTGCTCTCTGTCTGTGACCACAAGTAGTGGAGAACTATTCTGTGACATTAACATTCATGACACAGATTTTAAGAAAGTCAGCATTTTGAATGTTATTTTTTGTTGTGTGGCTACCCATCCTTTAGGAACTCAATCGAGATTCACTACCTCGTTATATTAGGGACTCCCTGGAGTCACTGGATGGAAAGTGATTGGCTCACATTGAACACAGGACTAATGTGAAACATTGCATTCAATTCAACCACATTGCATTGAACCACTTTTCAGTAAGCTGTGAAATTCTTGCTGGATGCTTTTCATGAATGGGACTATGGTCCAACCACAAGAAAGTCTCTGAAAAGAGAAACTCTCTCTGCCTCTTTCTAGGTCATTCAGCTAATTGCATTAATTTTCAACTGTAGTTCTGTCTGTAAGGCGGCAGCAAAGACAGGGATTGTTTTTTGCCAGGAAGATTTCCCAGTCCCTCTTTTGGGAGAGCCATCTGGACTCCAGTTCATATTCTCAGTGACATTTTCCTGGGCTCCTTACCTATCCCCACTGTTGGGTTTCTGTGGCAATGAAAATCTCTGGCATGACTCTCATAATGTTAGCATTAAACCCATCAGTTGTACTTGAGGCAACCCACACATCTTCCTTTCTGATGCTAATTTGGTTTCCTCCCTGGAAATCTAAAGTATCAAAGCTTTGCAGCATTTCTTTAGAACAGCCATTCTAAAATGGGGCTGGACACCAATTTCTTTCCAACTTCTAGTGCTGATGTTCCAAGTCAGTCATTATCTCTCTTTATTTTCACCCCCCAAGCCCCCACCCTAAGTGGACAAATGGAATCTTTACGAGAGAATAAAAGAATCCAGATATCCTTTGATGAGATCTATAAAAATTAAAATCCAGTTGAATCCAGACATTTCCCTACCTATCGCATTCAAAGCCTCCCTCCGGCAAGGATCTGCTCTTGAGCTCACTGTTACTATGCCTGCAACCCACAATTACAGCTTCTGAGCTCAGGCCACTTGAGAGAAGTGAAACCAGAAGGGACATTTTGCCTGAAATTCAGTAGCACTGAGGTTGGTGGCTTTGGGCCTTGAGGAATATCTCAAAACCATTTCGGCTATTTAGTGGCAGGAGCTGAGTTTCTGGGGTGGATGAGAGAAGTAAAACACTTTCCTATGAAAGCCAACCTCTGAGGCAGGAGTCAGGCTGAATGGTTTTCAGTACTATGCTGTGGGATTTGGTTGGGTTACCCGGAAGGAATTGGCCTCAAAACTGGCCCAATGCTTCTTGCAGAAAGATTTCACCGCTAACACTTTGCAGAATTACATCTACCAATTATTGACTGGTATTTCCTAGCAGAAGTAATTTGTACTTGTTTTTTTCCCTTTTAAAAAAAGGAAAAACCACTGCCTTTCCAAGAGAACATCAGAGTGCTTAACCAATAAAGGATTTTCTTTCCTTCAGGGGAAAAAAACATCCTTCTATTTCTTATAGATCTTACATGCATTGCAACACTCTTTTAACTTTTCCAGGCTTAGGTTACAGTGCCTGCAGTCCTGGCATGAAAGCTGATTTACACCCCAAAGTAAAGTAAAACACTGTCAGACTAAGAGCTTTGAAGGCCTTGACTTCATGGAGGTTAATGGAGTGCAAACCGTTAATGTCAGCTCAAGAATGGCTCAAGGGAAAATGAAATAATGTTAAAACTAAGCAAATTACAGGAAAAGTGATACTTGGTAGTTTTGTGAGGCTTATTCTTGGGACAAATGTCAAAATGTACTCTTTGCCATATATGCTATACATTCCCTCAATTTGTTCTGAGATGACTATCTCTATATTCCGCCATAACAGAAGGGAGATGGAGAGATGAAGATTCAGTCCACTCAAATACCCATAGTAATTGCAGTTCTGAGAGTTCACTGAGGACTTAATATGGTCAATAAGATGACTTTCTGAGAAAGGTTCTGTCATGGACACTTGGGCTTGTCATCTTATTTAGTATTTGCTTGATGTGTAAACAAGACCATGTTCCTGTTTCCTGACTTCTCCACCACCTTTTATAATTCTTCGCCTTAGAATAGAGCCTGAGAGCCTCTTCTGGCCAAAAAGTAAGCCTTTATTAGCCCCTTACCTCCTACAATATATGCAGTCACCTTACAGCTGTAGAAATTATGTCATTGGAGAGTGATAGCTCCATTTTTGGTGAAAATTTCCATTTGAGTTGTTGTTGGAGAAGAGTGAGAAGGAGAAGATTTGGAGATATTGTGGCCACAGGACCTCTTCTTAGAACATGGCATTTCCATGCAAGTAGTTTGGCTGTTTCAACTGCCAGGCAAGAGATATGGTACAGTCCTTAGACAAGACACATACAATCTGTCAAATGCATATTCTAAAGTGTAAAAAACAGGATAGCCTTGTTTATGTCATGTCCTATCCCTCATTTTTCCTCCCTCTGTCCTAATAGCTTTGATGTCACTCTCCAGTGATGCCTTTTTTTTGAGCTGTGGGGTGACTGACAGCAGAAGGCTGGGAAATGCCCATTTTGATCAAAATTTCCAAACTCATTGACAGTCTAAGGGTTAGCAAGACTGGCTACCCTTTTCCTCCTCAGATTCTCTAAAAGTTGTCCTAATAAATTACTAGGTGATTCAGATATTTTTCAGTACCTTTCTTTAGCACCTTTGCTGCTTAAATGGGCTTGAAAACAGAGTCTAGGGCGTATCTATGTCTCTATCCGTTCTGCCAGTATATTTCTCTTTCACAAGTTTGTAAATGACAAGTTCATTCCAATACTGTAAGTCAACTGATTCTAGTGCTTCCATGCTGTACCTGAGCTTTTAAGTTCTTGTGGTCTTCAACAGTTCATGAAAACCTTGCCATCCAGTGGGACTGAAGTCTGTCTCATGTTGCCTTGTCCCTATTATTTCTTTAGCAAGGACACTGAATGGATGATCTGGGCATGTCCTGATTCTTTTGACACAGTGAGTAGCTATATGAGCAGAAAGGTTGTAAAATTAAGTAATGTAAGGAACAAGAGTTTCAAGAATTTCTCACAAAGTCTCCACAGATAGTGGGAGTCAGATTGCTCTAGATGCACCAAGACGATTGTGAGTTTATTTTCCAAGAGAGTCCTCCTAATTTTCACTTTATAGTGAGCAAGTTGGATTTATCTGGGGCCTCTCTCTCATAGATGAATCATAGGTATCTATTTTTGTGCATATGCTTTTGTATTAATTGGCAGTTTCACTTTGATTCACTCCTTTTCTGTTTGCTCCTCATTAAATATTCTGGCAAACGATGTTCAGTCCTGTGTTTATCCAATCCTATGAGTTTTGGCATTTTCTTACACAGTGAAAGGATGAAACCGATTTCAGGCTGGAAACTAGTGAATTTAGAGGGAGCACTTACAAAGAGTGAATTTAAGATGAATCATGTGGCCAAGTTGCCCAATCAGAAGAGATATAAATCCCAACAACAAATTGTCCATGAATAGAGAAGGGAAAAGGACTATTTATTTGTGTGACTTCACAGCTGGATTCACACAATATGTACATTTGAAAGCAAAAAATGAAATGCAAGTCATTCAAGAAACAACCTGCTATGAATCGTCGACAAAGAAATGCATTTGCAACAAGGAGTCTCAAATAGCAAAATTCTTGCATGAGGCAGCATGTTTTCCGGTTCAAGTCTTACATGTGACCAAGGCTTCTGAATGGACCCTTAATGTAAAATGCAGAAAAAAGCCTCCTATACCTTTATAATTTTTATGGCTTATATTTTTAGGGCAAGACATGAGTATTAAATCCCTCCTATCCCTGATCTGTCTGGTGACTTTTTTTGAATGTTGACAGTTTCGCAAAATGGATGTTCTTTTCATCTCTTGGGGAATGTCTGGGCAAAAGTGACCAATGCAGTACAAGAAGAATGACTAAAATCCTGTACATAGCTCTGAACACATAATCTAGGCTAAGTCACAGAGCTGGCTTGCCAAATGGGCATGAATGAAAACCAACTTCTCTTCCTGCTGGCGGCAAGCTTGGAGGAAAGATGATCTGTTTAAGTCTAGTCTCTTTCCTTGGGCAGTCCCTTGTTCAAAATTAAAATTAAAATACACCAGTGTGCCAATATGTTTACTGAAAAGCTCGGCATGGCGCAAGCACTGTGCAGTCCAGGTGAATATCTGCCAGAGAGTCTGCATGGAAAGCCACAGCAGAGTTTTCCAACACCATACACTGCCTGCATGCTCCTCTTCTAGAGTCTCTGTGCTTCTGCAGTCTATTGTACTCCAGTAGTAATGGACCTATGGACCTGAAAACTTCCATTTTAGATTTGAACCAAACACGTTTCTCCCAAAAAAGCAAAATGTGGAGCAGTTCACAACCAGTTTCTCCTTTTCCATTCCTTTTTATGGTGGCAATCTCTCTGGCAAGGGCAACATAGTTAGGCTTAAAAGGATGAGATCGAGGTTGAGTCTTATTTCAGATCCATTTCTAAAATCTGATGGTCACTGTGAAGGCCAGTATGCTTTTTTTTCTGCACTGGGAGAAAGTAACGTTTTTTTTCCCCCAGTAGCTTAGAGGACTTTTCTGGGAATGAGAGGGCACTGGGGTGAAATGTCGCAGCTTTAATGGCAAGTTACCCAGGCTTTCTTTGTTAGGGATATGTGATATATTTGCACGTCTACAGAAATTTGCTACACTCTTCCATGAGGTGTTGAAGCCAAGCTTTTGAATGCTGAGTAAATCTGTATTCCTTTTAACATGCCCAGTTTAATTTATTCCATCAGCACTGGCTACATAAAGACATAAATCTTCCCATGCAACAGAACAAAACAACCGGCATCAATTTGTAATTTCTAATAACTGAGCTGCAACTGCCAGGTGGCCAGGAGTTAGTGTACTTCATCTTTTCCTTAGGTTTCATATAATAAAGTGAATAATTAGGGTAATCAATTTAGGGGAAAAAAAAAAGCTGCACCTGTTTTGCTCAGAGCAGAATTTGGAGAGTAGGACCCACTTGTTAGAGACAACAACATCTTGGTTGGTAAGAGGACTTGATTGAAACAGAAACAAAGAGAGGTCCTGAAGTTCATGGGGAAAGCAAACATGTTGAATGTTCAACTATGTCTCCAGAGCTGCCGAGTCACTTGTCGCTGGAGATCTGCAGAAAGACAATGTCTCTCCTGAGGTTTCAGCTCCATCGACTGGGGGGTACAACAGAAAATCATGGGAAGAATCAAGTGTGATCCTTTCTAGCCCCAGCCTTCAAACTTGGCATAGAGCTATTTTCAGCAATTCTGAACATTTGCTTTAGCAGAGAGTAAGATTTGAAGACTTTAGGATGTTCAAGAGAAGAAATGTTTCTAAAACAAGCATCTTAGTGAAAGTGCTCTTGAAGTAGTCTGGATTACCTCCTTCCCTGTCCCATTTCATGTCTTCCTATAAGAAAACACACTGGAGGGAACAGGCCTGTATTGGGACTAGCTTCTTCATGGTTTTCAGACAGTGGCTGTGGGTAACCAGCAGCTTGAAACAGTGGAACCCATGGATAACATGCTAATGAACTAATCCAGGATGGATGTGAGAGCATATTCCGAGAGTCCTTTTCCTGGCAGACTCAACAAGCTGGAACCAAACCTCCATTAGACTTGGGTCTTTAATCACTCTGGGTAAGCCTGTGTTAATGAGGGAAAAGATAGGGTAGGGGAGTGGGCATGAACCTCACGCATCAACTAAATCCCACTACCTTTGAATGTACATTGCTATCTGCTGTGCGAACTGAAGGAGTGAGTGGCAGAGGTAGTAAGTTATTGTACATGAACAGATGGTTAAGGGAGATGTGATACATATATGTCTCTGATAGCTAGAAAAAATATATGGATATTCAAAATCCTGACTTCTCTTCCTAATTCTGTGAGGAAATGTGGCCTAAGCCAGTACACCCAAGACAATCAATCACTTAGATTTAGTGTGCAATCTTTCTAAAAGGCATATTGTCATAAAAGGGACCTTAACTTTGTATCCATCTTATAGAAAACCTTTCCACAACGTTATATTTAAAATGTATGAAAGGTCTCTGTCTGTCTCATTCGGTGGTGATTTTGGGCTGACTTAAACAGAAAACTGAAAAAATGAGGAGCCTTCCATGAGGTTGGCAGCTCACTGCACTTTTCTATAGTTCAAAGAACAAATACTGTTGTGACCACCTATACTGCTGGTTTTTTGCAGTTATGCCATCTATCTAGGATTTCAACTCATCTGCCTGCCATGTAAAAAGTTTATAGTACAGACTGGCACTTTTCAGAAGTGCAGAGACTTTGGTGTCTGGACCACATTCAACTTTTACAAGCTCTAAGGACCACATGCACATTGCCATGTTCATGGGTTTAAACCCAACATAACAGCACCTCCTTCTTTTCCAGTTCTTTCCGTTTCAGGTTTCGTCCTGAAAGCCTTAAGATTTTAGACTGTTTCAAGAAAAACAGTTAGGGAAAAAATGTCTGGTTTAGAAGAGTAATTTATTTTCCTCCATCTCCTTTTTCAGAAGTGGCCAGACTGTTAAAACATTAATTACCAAAAAAAAGAAACAAAAAACACCCAAAAATCCCCCCCCCCAAAAAAAAAAAAGAAAAAAAAAAAGCCAGCCTAAGGCAGAGCATGAACATGGGAAGTTTCAGTCCAAATGATTAAAATTTGAAAAAGCTATAAATCCATGAAAAGAAGAACTTACACGGGAGAGCGTTAAGACAAGCTGAATTCCCATAATGTTATTCTCAATGTTAATTACATAATGCATTAATAAATGGGTAGTGGTTGTTATTCACAGAGGTGGATTTGGCTTACTGCCCCTTAGGAATTCACTCTCTCATAGCAGCTGCTGAAAGAAATGCTATCTGCTGGGCAGACACTGCTGTGTTGTTTGGAACTGCTAGAAAGGAGTAAGATCCCATGTAAGGTTATGAACCCCTTTTCACCTTCTGTTATGCATCATCAATCTTTAAACATGATGTTCCCATTCACATTCAAGCAAATACCATACTACCATAAAAGTCTCTTAAAAAATATAATAAAATCATGAAACCAGTTATAAAAGTAGTGAATAGAGAAGATGTTTCATTGTAATAAGCTCAAATAAGAGATAATGATCTAAATATCTCCCCATTTTAGGAAAATGTGCACCTGGAATCTACCCAGGACTTTCACAATGGGCTGAACCAGCTCCTTCAGACTCTGGGAAAGTTCAGACCCACATTCCCACTCTCTGGCTCGGAACCATCTCAGCTTTGATCTTGTGCATATTTCACCATGTTGCACACCACTGCCTTCCTGTTGTGGCTCTGGTCGATTGCGTCATTTAAGAAAAGAGCTACAGAAGATGTTGGGGAAAAAAAGGTATGTGGGAGCATTTTTGGTCCCCACTCACCACACAAACACACATAAAATAAGAAAGAAAGATAAAAGAAAGGAAAGAAAGAGGGAGAGTGAAGGAAGATGTGGCCCATGATAATATGTGAGCCATTTTCTGTATGATGCCTTACTGCAAGGGTGAAATGCTTCCATCATGAGATTTATTGAATCTCATTGAGAAGTTATGGGCCTGAAGAGGGGATTTCCCCATGAAATTTTGTGGTTTGTGTTATGCAGGAAGTAAGACCCTATGAGTTTTAGTGGTCACTGAAAGCTCTAAAGACATCTCAGCATGCTCATAAGACACACTCACGGAAGTTTCACTGAGCAGGCAACTACAACTTACATCCCAGCAGATGGATACTTTCCATTGGCTTCACATTTGCTAGGGCAAAAATCAAGACTTGGGCTTCTGGTTCCTGCCTCAGACTGGAACCAGTCTGAGTCCGTGATGATGTTTCCAACAACATATTTGTTTGGTTTTCTCCATGAGCTCAGCCTGAATCCTACTGATTTGGAAAAATGAGACAGAGGTAATGTCCCAGCTTGGAAGTGTTTCCTAAGGGCTGATATGACACACAGACACAGGAGTTTACTTGCCTGGAGGAGCACCGACACAGAAGGAGTCTTTGATCAAATTTGCCTTCTGTCTGTTCAGGGCACCTTCTATCTCTTCAAGACCATGTTTCACAAGGTTCTAGTCACAGCCTCTAAATTGCCCAGTTAACATGGGCTTAATCCTACCATAAAAAAAAAGGAAAAGAAAAAACTTGAAGCCATTATATTCTTTAACTCAAGTGGCTCTTAGTTCTGTCTCCCCAGCCTACATTGTCAATTAAGAAATGTTTTGTGTCAATGTTTTCAACAGATACCAGAAGAGATGGAATATTTAGTGGTGCGCAGTGAACAAATGAAACAGCTCTATCTGCTCCTGAAAAGACTTACTAATCTCTAAGGAGCTTGTGGACCTACAAAGGGAAATGTCACAGAGAGCGGGAGACCTCCTCTTCCTCTCTTCATTCACCTTAATCCCATCAGAGAGCGGTAACTGAGGGCAGTATGCTCCCTGAGTTGTGATTCAAAGGAAGGTAGTCCTACATCCGTGGTACAACTTGGCTCTAATGACTCCTTGGTAAAAAAGCAGCAGGAGTTTCTTAGTGGTAAACAGTATTAATCACCATTTCCCATCGGTGCAGCCTATTATGAAGCGATTAAAGACTGTTTACAAGGAGGGAGGGAGGGTGTCATGGGGGTGGTATTTGCTTTGGCAACTGTTCATTTCCCCAAATCCCTGGGAACCATATTCCTGGTTTAATTACATGGAAATCTCTGAGGTCAAAGGACTAAGACAAAGTCTAATTTCTTTCTCACTTCCTTGTGCCACAAACTCCTCTCTGCCTCCACCAGCCAGTGTCTGAAAGTGGCACTGTCTGCAAAGAGCCTTAACCTTCCCTAAGAAGGTGGTTGCTGTCTACTGGTGGGACCCTGTGGCCTGCGAGGAGGTTTGAAATTTGGGTGATCATTTGGTTTACCCAAGTCCATTTAATTCTTCAGGCTTTGGGCACAATATTGTGTTGCTGCTGTCACTCCTCTCTTCCTCAATATAAACATTTTCAGGCAGTTTCTTTGTAGAATAAAATGCCTACAAACAATGCAGGTAGGTTGCCTCATGCCTGGTAAAGCTCAAACAGCTAACCCATGGCCTACTCATATTCCAGGAACTTTTCTTAAATAAAATTAATTAGAAATAAACAGAGCCAGGGTGATTATTAATCCACTTTACCATTCTTTGGAATTTTCTGGTTGCTGCAATACTGAGTGAAATTGATTTCCCACCCTTCCCAGCCCTACATACATTTTCCTTATTGCAAATATCATAGTTCTATAGCTGTTCCAAAAAGAAAAAAATTAAAAGCACAGAATTTCATTTTTTCTTTTCCAAATATGAAATATAACAGTTTAGTATTTGTGGTGATATTTGCCACTTTTACAGGGTTTTGACAGTAGTGACACACACTAGCAACTTGGTATAACCAAAGCTCTGCATGAAGACTACCCCACTGTGGCACTACGATGTATTCAGAGTAAGAAACCATTCACTGTGCAGAAGAAGTTGTCTTACTAGGCATGCTGGAGAAATAAAAGGGAAAAGAGAGACAAAAATGCTATTTTAATCTCATAGAAGGACAAACAAGATAGGGGTGGCATATAAGATGTCTGAAACAGAGTTTAAATACCGCAGTTTAAAACTCATAAAATTAGGAAAAGGCACGACAGACACACAGACACACACATACACACACACACACTTCCTCTGGGATCTCCTGCCGACAGTAGGAGCTGAAGATAGTCAGCACATTGCAGGAATTAGCTCAGACTCTTCTGGCAAAGTGGATTGAAATTGAGATTTGTAATATATGTTCTACCACCACAGAGCAAAATGCAGTGCTGTGCTAATTCCAGGTCTTGCAGAGAGCACCTTGTTTGCAGAGAAAAAAAATGTGGTTGTGAATAGGGAGCAATATGCAACATTAGGAACAATTAACTGCAGGGGCAAGATTTAATGACTTTTTAAAGTTTCCATCACTCAGGCATAGGGAGGGGCTTTTTAACATAAACCAGTGACAAATTGCTGCAGAGAACAGAGCCAAAGGAATGGTTCTGTTTTAACATCAGGAGTTAATCGACCCAACTTAATCACACACTTTGGTTATATTTATCTAATATAATTCACTGAGAAAAATTCTTGAGTCAAAATAGCAGGTTTCCAGAGTCAGTTAGGGAGCTTGTTATATAAATACCACGTTTAGAGGGGAAATATATCAAAAGGAAGTTCCACTTTTCTCAAACGAAAGGTCTGAGCCCTGGCATTTTTCTTTCTGCTGTTCAATTCCACAAACATCTGAATTAAGGCAATCTGCTTGCTACTAAAAACTCCCAATGAAACCAGAAACTGAGGGAATACCCCCAAAAGAAACTACTGGGTGCTCAGGCAAGGCACTGCACAAAAATGGCCTCTTGCATGGCCACCTTCTGATTTTCTGTTCTGGGGAAAATTTTAATGCCAAATTACTGAATTTAGCAGTTGCCTTCCCTCCAGGTAAGCCAAACTAGTAATATGAAAAACTTTAACAGATAAAATGGCTTAATTAAGAAAGAGCGTCCTTTAAATGTTATTCTGGAATGGTAAGTTTGTGTGCCCAAGTTATCAGCTCTCATCATGTCTGCATCTGAGGCAAATGAGCTATTTCTGAGGAAAACAAACCAGATCCTGGCAGAATTATTGGAGGGCCTCTAAGAAACTTGGTGTGGTAACTTACACTCTCTCTCAGGCACCCTAGCTAGTATGAATATCTCATTTCTGCACCAGATGCATATGTCAACTTCAAGTCTCACAAAAGGTATATGACCTTTTTTCAGTCAGGCACTTTTTTTAGATAAATTTATCTTCTAGAACTACTACTAAAAGATGCAAAAAAAAGAGCAAAAGTCCTCTGTATGTTGTTAATTTAGGAGAACACTATTTTTTTTGAGAGTATTTTGGTGCTTAGTTGCTTTCCACTACTTAGTCCACTGAAGTGGGCTCACCAATATTGCTATTTCATCAGTCCCTGTGCTACCAGTGGCTGAAAGGGCACATCCAAAAATGCAAAAACTCCACATGGTTTCTCTTTCTCTTACCCCTTTGGTAAACCTCAGCTTATGACCAACTTCAAAGACGTCTTGAAGGGATTTAGGGTCGTGTATCTTTAGCTTGGCCATTCTTGTGTTTTTTATGCATGATAAGTTCTCACTGAGGATGGCAGAGAAGGAAAACACCTTTGCTGGGATTTCTGATCTAGGGCTATATTCAAGGCGTATTTGAAATTGAGATGTTTTTATATAAGTACTAATTGAAACAGTCCCTGAAACATATATCTTCCACCCTGAGCCCAATTGCCTAAAATTTTGGACCGTCTTTCTCTGCTGGTACTCAATACAGTCACTTGCACAGGGCCTTTTTCAGGATCAATGCAATTGTAAGCTGAGCAGATGATTATTTCCAATGGTAGCTTAGATTTTATACAAAATGGAATAACAGAGGGAAAGGAATTTTGGAGAGATTAGAAAAGAGGTATTGCGAGAGGCTTTGAATGAAGACAAATGGAGTGGGGAAGAGTGCTATCTGGGAGACTGACAAGGATACCAGAGGGGAATGGAAAACAAGAGAGCTGGCCAAATCAAGTAACAAAGAAAGTGTGTGACTGATGATGCAAGGACTTTGTTAAGAGGCAGCCAAGGTCAGGGAGACCTGGAACAAAGGGACCCAGGGAAGACCCCTCCAAAGTGCTGACAAGGAGGGAGAGAGGTCAGTAAATGGAGATACTGCTGGGAGCCTTACCTTGGACCCTGCAGTGAGGATCCAGACGATGTTCTGAGGGGAGGACTGTGAAAGAGGTTTCTTGAAAAAAACAGGAAAAAAATTTCTTGAGAAAAAAAGGAAACAAATGGCTTTGCCAGAAGGGCCCCTTGAAAAACTGGCCTCTTAGAAATATCTGCAATGAATATTTTTTCTCCCCTGGACTCCTACAAAGTGTATTCTGCCTAGGAAGCTCTCTGTAAACCAGCTGTATCACTTTATTTTCACGCATTCTGTGGTTCTGTTCCCCAACACATAGCTGAGGCAAAAAGTGGAGGACAGGGCTTATTCCTCAGGCTCAGGTAGGTATTAATCATTCTGCCTGGACCAGCTTGGTGCCAATGGCAAATGAACACAACACATTGATCAGTGCTTGGAGGAACTGCTGGATTTGACACTAGTCTCTTCTGATTTAAAGTTCTTTACAGTGCAGTGGAGGTGAGTGCATTTTGTCAAAACTAAGAAACACTTCGCAAACTGGAGAAAACACTAGACCATCTTGAAGCAGGTAATTTTTATTTTTTCAAAATGTCCAGAGAGCTTTAAGTGTTTTCCTGGGCCCTTTCCCAGGATTCTTCTAATTGTTAGTCCCATTCTCCAACTTGGATATTGCTGAGCTACTGCCCCTTCCTAATGTCCACACTTCTAGAGAAGGATTCTTGGGGATTTTTCACAATTCCTGCAGCAACTAAGCCAAAGGAATACCTTCATATCTCTTGCAGTAAGGCCTGTCTATCATCTTGGTTAGCACATTTTCTTCGGTAAAAATTGACATTTTCTTCTCCCCTCCTCTCACTCATGTCAATGGGTTTATTATTATCAAGGGACTGAAACACACCTTTTAACCTCTCCTTAATTTTACATTTGCTGTGATGCTGCTTGAGAGCTTGTTTCATCAGTAAACATTTGAGAGCCAAGGAGCCTTGACCCAGACTAGGTCCATGCCCTTTTTTGTTTATGGTGGAGATCTATGTGGTGTGCAAAGGGTTACCTAGAGAGAGGTCTTCTGGCTGACACAGCCTCCTCCCTCAGTAAATGCTACAAAGGGTTAAATACATAACAAACACCGTGAGGAAGGATAAGAGAAGAGAAGAGAGGGCCAGCCAAGCTGTTTCTTGTGCAGCAATGCCAAACTGGTTATTTATAGCATCCTGGACCAGCATCTGCCATTTTCCCTTTTCTCACTCCCTGTGAGGTGAGAGGCATTTTCACTTTCCCCTGTTCTCTCTCTCACAGTTCTGGCAGCTCCTCTCCTTGAACTTGACCAAACACAGCCAACCTCAACACAGCTGTTTGATAAACAGAAACAGGGGCAGCAGGCCGGGCTTTGAAGAGGCTTTTGCAGAGCCATAACTGAAGGTTTGAATAATGGTGCACAGTTGGCTGAAGGCTCCTCTCATTTGGAAGGACATCAGGCACAAGCAAGAGTTCGTCAACTAATTAACAAAAATGGAGAGGAGAAAGATGCCAAGACAAACAGGGGCTTTTGAAATGGTGCTCACTTTGTGGCCACTCTTTTCAAACATTCAATTATACACATGCACATACACACATACTAAAGGAATTGCCTCATACATGTGTGTTTAAGCTAGCTTGGTATCATGCTGAGACCTTCGAGTAAGCTCTTTACAGGTCCATGCAGAAGAGAAAACATGATAGAGGTGAGAAAAATTGCCTATTTACCCAGAGATTAGAAAATTTCACTCATCTTTCTTCTTCCACATTTTGCCTCCCTGTGTACAACTTACAGGTACTAAATGGGGTAATGGTATTAAAGAAAATAAAACTAATAAGCACTCAAAGTTGGGGGAAAGTGAAAAAAAAAAAATAAACTATCTGCTATTATTTGCAAGCCTCTTGGAAATACAAAACACTGCCAAGAAATTTGCCAACTTTACTGTGCATGCACAAGTTCCCATCCTCTTATGTGGGAAGTGTTCTAGAAAAGGAAACTCCTTCCATTGGGATGGGCAGAGGAAAGTATTGTTATATTTTTCAAATATGTTCCTTTCTTTACCTGGGCTTTTAGGACTACATTAGGAAGTGAAAAAGGTTTAAAAGGAAAGGCTGGTGCTCTCAAAATGGGTCAATACCCACATTCTAGATGTCTGGGACTCAGAGTTCAGTTCTAATTTGCTACATTGGCCTTTTATGTTAGAGTCAGCCTTGGACGTCTGGTAGTAAAGGAGTTTCATCCTTGCTTATTTAGACATTATGCCTTAAAGGAGAAAAACATCTGATGAAACCCAAAGCTCATGTTAAGATATATTATCACTAAAGCATATGTTAAGCCATATCACCCTAATGAATGCCTGTTCTTACTCTTTTACATTGCTCA
Organism: Chiroxiphia lanceolata; assembly: GCF_009829145.1. Taxonomy (NCBI): domain Eukaryota; kingdom Metazoa; phylum Chordata; class Aves; order Passeriformes; family Pipridae; genus Chiroxiphia; species Chiroxiphia lanceolata. Next base: position 24,503,545 of record NC_045643.1, on the reverse strand, counting down.
GTCATGTTTTCAGTATCTCTGGAAGTGGATTTTCATTCTTCCCCTTATAGCATTTCCCACTAACCTGGGAAGCCCAACACCAGAATATTTGTCAGACTGGTTTTTTCCCTGTTCACCTGTAATTTTTTCAATGGAGGGGGGGAATGAAATAATGAATCCCATGACTATAATTTTTTCCTCAGCTTCTAGCACAGGCAGGATCTTGAGGTTCCACAAGCAGCTAGAACAATTGCCTTCTGTGAACTTGACAGGGGATTAATTTTGCACAAGGTGTTTCTGAAAGCTTGCAAGTAGTTTCTAAATTTCAAAGTCAGTGAGTACCTCTGACAATAGGTTAACAGAAGTGTCGAAGAGAGAAGGCTTGTCCTTCTTCCACAGCTGACACATTATGGTCATTTGCGGCATGGCTTTCCAATGACACAGATCTGGTCTGGAGTTCTGGCTCCATCACCTGATCAGCCACAGCCCCTTTGAAGGCATTTATTTCTGCTCTCATAGTGGGTTGTGCCAGGTCTGTAGGATTCTGTTCATAATGCAAACATTTTACTCAGGACCCAGACTCCCCTCTGTATCGTGTTAAGTGCTTCCTTTGCTGAGGAAGCACAGAAACATGTTAGTGCACAGCAGGACCTGGGATCAGACTCTGCATGGATGAGAGCTTTGTGGCTAGGCTTTCATTTGCTCCAAGCAGTGATATTTAAAGATGTGATCAGACCTTGAAAATGTTTGGGACCCAGTGGGATTATGGGAGACTTTCTTTGGCACCATTTGAACTGGCAGGGGAAATGTAGTATCCACCATCTGCACCAGTGGCATGGTGCCAGGAAAGGGGTTTTTTTTGGGTGGTACTCAAGAGAAAGATAAAGTTTTACCCCCTTCCAGGCCTCAGCACTGGATGTGGACACAGCCTGTGCTGACAGAAGGCAGCTTTTACTGGCACAACAGGTCATGCAGTCCAGGCCTAACACTGGCAGAAAAGATCTGAATTAGTGCCAGCAACAAAGGTGGTATTTTGGACAGTCATCTGAAAAGAAGAGGACTGGAGACCAGTGATTTGCTGAGCAGCCCTCAGATGCTAATCACTGTCATCTCCTCTAGGTATGAACTGGATTTAGCCTGGCAGTTTCTGAAATAAAGCAATCCAAACCCCCTCTCTTCACATATACAGGCCACCCATAAAAATCACCTCGACATACAACCCCACATGAGGGACTGAGCTCATGACATGCAAGAAGGGGCTGCAATTTCAGAGTAATGACAAGTCTGATAGTGCCATGTTCTTGGATTGTCTCTTTGAATTTGATAATGGACTAGCAAAAATGGTTATCTAGGTACTTTCCCTCTTTCCAGGATTTATCCTGGAGACAAATTGTTTCATCCACAAAATTCTTGTCTGCAAAACCAAGCAAAACTAATGTGTCATTTCTCTTTTCTATCTTCCTAATTCCTCACTCACTGTAGTATGGCAAATGCCTTTTCAGGCATTTGAAAAAGCATTGGTGTTATTTTTGAGACTGCTTTTATAAGCAGCATTCCCTTTCAGAGTAGGTGCCATACAGTGCAGAATTTTCAATGTGTTTTCTTCTTTCTCTTGGCACAAGGAAAATTTCACTCCAGGCACCTACAGAGGTCTTGATCTGCTTTCTTTGCCGTGCATAAAATAACAATCTTTAAAAGTTTTCTTTTTAAGGTGTGCAAGACCTACTTCAAGATCCAGTTCCATTGTTGAACCAGAGTGAATTTCAATAAATAAACAAATCAGCTGGGAAATTTGGCCGCAGAGAGAGAATTCATGAGCAAAAACATTGGATAGAGCTCTTATCACTTCTGAAATGTACTGGCCTTTGAGCCCTCTCAGCAGGGAAGCAAATGTAGACATCTGGAGTATACTTCTCTAGAACAGTATGTTAGAGAACCTACAGGTGACTGTCAGCCATGGAGGACAAGTGTAAAAACCCTCACCTGTCCATAAGTCATGAGGTGTGTATGTGGTATTCAACACTGCCAAGAGATCAGTCAAAGTGTGGTTCTCTATTTACATACACACACAAATAGATATCAGAGTCATAATGATGTGAAAATGTAATGAAGAGACTTATTGCTGTCTCCATGTGTGATCTGGTAGCTACAAGGTAGAGAGATCTCTAAGTCTTTCATCCTCAAAGTATTTTGGAACCAACGTGGTGCAGCTTGTGCAAAGTCACAGGATTGACAAACATAGCTTAAATCGTATCTGTATTTGTTTCCCTTGCAATGACTGAGATGAATGTCCTGGACACAGAGATTCTAACATGAATTTGCTAGCTTACGGGAAGCTCAGAAGCCTGCTGAGAAACATAACAGGGACACACTATCTCCTTCTGTCCCAATGGCATGACAGGCTCATCTGAAGAGAATAGGCTATAAAATGCTGCTACGGTAGGTAAGGGACACCAAAAACTTATGTCTACCACTGTTCCTGAAGCCTTAAGATCCAGAATAAAATTCTTTGGCATTCCTCTGCCTTCATGCAGGTTATCTAGAAAGGCCAAGTGGTAAAGTAATCGTCTGTAGAGGACTGGAAGCATTTGCTGAATGCTGACTCATGGCTTCAGTCCCCTGTTGACAAACACACAACTCTGATTCCCACTGTGTGAGATGAAAGGAGCAGAGAGATTTACACTGTGGCTACTTCTTTGACTGAGTCAACTAAATAATCTAGTACATCTATGTCTTCTCCTGTGGATAAGCCTAAACCATATTAATAAGCCATTATTTTTTGAGTAATCAAAACCAGCTAGTGCCTTCTGTCCCTCACTGACCTCTGTATGAACACTGGTTCCAAATATATGCCCAAATCTCACATAACAAACATGACCAAGCAGTCTCTTGATGTCATTCCTGGTTTACGTAGAGCACAGCACCACAGCAATCCATTTCTCACCAGTTTATATCTCATCTATATGCTCTGCCTTTATTGCTAATAATTCTTTAAAATGACTCTATGTGCATACAACAAAAAATCACTTGGCAGTGACAGCAATATGTTTGTAGTCCTGCCCCAAGGGATCTGATAGATACTTTGGTCTTTTTTTTTAAACTGTGAGTTCAAAAAAACCCTACCCCAAGCCCCAACAACTGAAACAAAAAATATCCTATGTTACAGGAGATATATGCAGCAATCCACTGAAACTCATGGAGTGGATGATGGAACAAAATGACTCACTTCTGGGCTTTGACCAGTCCAGCAGAGATATTGTCATTATTCAAACATGACCAGCACTTCTGTCTAGCAGACGAAGCCTGCGGCACTGGAGTCAGAAGGGCTGGGTTGCTCTCCCAGTTCTGGTGTTGGCTTGCTGCTGGATTCTGGACAAGTCCTTCTTCTCCATTTGGAAAGGAAAAGAAAAAGGAAAAATAATAGCATGGGTATGGAGAGTTTGGAAATCATATAAAGTAAGAGGAGCTGAGAGTAACTGCTACACAACGGTGTCTATGGAGCCACTGTGGTATGTTTGCATGGGCCCAAGCCCATGCGCGTGGGCACGGACATAGGCGGACTGCCAGGGAAGGAACTTGCTCATTGCCTTAAACTGGGCCCAAACTCTTGTCCATGTGCATCTGCACAAATGGGATTTGTAGATGATGCCTTAGGCTACAGTCCATCCCATCAAGATTTATTCCAAGTTTAGCCTGTCCTAAACCCAGGCACAGGCATCTTAAGCTTGAGCTGCAGCCAACCAACAGTGTGATGAAGCTATAAACTATAGGGTGCCTAATTCTGTTCTCAATCTGCTCTTCACCCTGTGGTGTGGACCAAACCTCCTAGGAGACTGCTGTTGCAGGACATCTGCAGGAGACTCTCTTGCACGGACGGGTGAAGAAATTGTAACACACAAGGAGGGTGTGTGTGTGTGTGTGTGTGCGTGTGTGTGTGTGTAGCAGCCATGAGATCCTGGTCAGCCCAGCAATTCCTTCACGTTAGCATGGAGAATGTGACTGCAATGGGCTGGAGACTCACCAGCTGGGCTCTCAGTGGTCATTGTCAGGAGGATCTGGGCATGGTGTCAGTCACCCTGCTCCACCATGGGACTGCTGGCCACAGAAACAGCCAGCCTTAAGCAGGATCATCCAACTGCTCAGCAGAGCGAGCTCTTGGAGCAGAGGTTTCTTCAGAGAACAGCCCTGGCTGGGCAAGTTTATCTGACTTTTTTTGCTCTGGATAAACACCAAACCTGGGTTTCAGGTTGGAGGGCTTGTTTCCCATTGAATTTGTTCTATCATGTGCTTTTCTAAAGGAATGACATTGCAAAAGATACCTTCTTCTCCTTGCTCTTAAATGCTTTTCCAGATTTGCACCATCCCAGCCCTACAGGGAGGCTGCCTACTCATATTTAAAGGCACAGTACACAGAAACCAGAATTACAGCTGTGCAGCCCACGCACTCATGTCTGCAGGACAAACATGTGCATCAGTTGAGGAGGCAATGAACAACTTTTTTCCTTTTTTTTTTTTCTTTCAGGTGCTATATGATGAAATGGAGATATGTAAGAACCACAGGAAGTATTTATTTTAAGTACAAGCTAATGCCATGAATGTTATTTGCATTACATGACAGCCCAATGAACCACAATATGAATAAGGAAAGGAAAAACTGGTGTTTTCCTGACAGGTAAATCTCTCTGTTGCTTTCTCAGATTTCCTATCAATACCAATTTGCATTTCCTTGCAGACCATTAGGAATGTCATTAGGTAACAGAGAATATCAGTGAGGGTTCAGAATTGCAAGAGGGCTTGTGAGTAGATGCTGACATATTTCTGAGGGGCAGGAAGTGGGTGGATGCGGGAGCTGAGAAGGGAGGTGTTGGTCTGGCTGATATATATTTCCCTTGATGTATAGCAGGCAATTTAAGCCCATCAAAGTGAAATCAGTTCTGAAATCATGAAAACAATGTTCTCTTTGTTCAGCTGCAAAAGAAAGACAAGCAGTCAAGCAAAAGCAAAATATTCTAGCACAAATATCCTGCTGGTTATCAGGCAGATAGAAAGAATCAGGCAGAGGATAACCTCTGTTTCAAATGGTCAGGGTCCTGGAAAATATCAGCATGAGTAACTGGAGTTCATCAGCCTGTACTTACAATTGGATAGAGAACGCTCTACCCAGACATGGAGTGTTATCTTGCATTAAGCTCTCAACCACCTGAGCACCTCAAGTGAAGTGTGATTAAGTGTCCTGCTGACCAGCTGCTCCTTCCAGCTGAGAGTAGCCTGCTTTTCAGTAGTGAGTAAAAATCACTTCTGTATAATGTTAAGTTGGCATCCTGCCAAGTCATAACCATCCGTCCTTTCGTTCAGTGAGTCATGGACCCTCTCACAGCATCTATGGCTGGGGGCTTACTTGGTCTCATCTGAAAGTTGCTGCCTCCCAGACATGGTCCAGGAATACCACCAGCTGATTTGGACATAAATTCCTACTCTCACTCCCTAGGATTTCTGTGGAAGATTGCCTGGTTGTCTGCTTGCACTTTTCTCCAGCTTCACTCAGGCAATGCCTGCAGAGGAGATGTGGCCATCTCAAGTGGCTGGAGTCTTCATAGGGAGAATGAAGAAAGTGAGCCAAGAGTGGCCATGAACTGTGTTATCCAGCCCACAGCAGGAGGCAATTTGGAAGGCCCAGAGATACCTTCATGATGTCACATAAAAAACTGGAAGATGAACTCATCTTGTTGGTTGTGTAGAGGTTAGGTAAGTAAAAAGCGACCTCTCAAAAGATGTAACTTGAGCAACAATCCCTTGTTCTCTCCCTATAAAGAAAAGACCACCCACAGAGAAGGAGAAGTCATCATTTTCATTAACCAGAGGGCTAGATTAGTCTCTACTGTTCAAATTGGACGACAATTCTTCTGCATCCTAAATTACAGAGAGGATGTAACTTCTGGATTAACAGGGTTTTGACATCCCCACCCCATTGCTCACCCCTTCCCTCCAGGCAAGGATGACAGCAACAAGCACCACCCAACTCCTGCATTAAGGGTTATCCAATACAAGGAACTTCGGTGGCTATGTGAACGTGGTTTCTCTGGTATGAGAGAAGAGGCCTATTTAGATTCAAGCCAGAGTCAACATGACTCATTGGCTAATACATCCTTCACTGCAGGGCTCAGGAGGTCACTGCAGGTTCAAGTCTCACACTGGGACTTGGAATGGTACTTCACACTGTGGGGAAGGGAGGGGAGATGCTGAGGTCCTGGAGGTGCTTCGTATTGCAGGAGAGAGAGATTTTAATCTGAGATCCCTGCTGGCAACTCTTCCAAAGGGGCATTAATTACACCAGGGCAAATTCATCCCCGGCGGGGGTTCCTTTAGCTTCAATGTGGCTCTCATGGGGCTGATTCTCTTGTTATTTTGGAGGAGCACTATGTGCTATTTCATTCTTTTTGTTGTTGTTGGTTTTGGTTTCTTTATTACTTTTTGGGTTTTTTGGGTGACCTGGTCTTCTGGCTCATGTCCACTCTGGCAGTCAAACTGGTTCCAGCAGCCAAAGGTGTGTGTGTTTGTACGAGCCCTTGCAGAGTTGCTGCACGAGCTTATGGCCTGGCTAAATGACTACTTTGTTGCTTTGTAGACCTTTTTCTTTCACCTCTCTGCTAGGACTGGAGGAGTGGGGAAAGGGGTATGCAGTCCTTTTGTGTCTCCACTTCCCAGCCCTACAAATTCCTAACGCAGAATAAATGACAGAAGAGCCATATCTCTGCCCCCTTTCCTACAACTTTAGCTATTTGCTGCTTTTCCATCAGCAGTTCTGATTTTAGCACCGCTCTCTCTTTCCACAGAAATGCATGAAGCTGCAGCAACTTGGGGAGCTGTTCCCAAACAGCTACAGACTCAGCAGGGGACAAGGGCTGATCATGTATGCCCTCCCTAATGTCATTCCAAGGGTCTTGCTGGAGCTTGGTTAAATGGTCTTTTGCACAGTAATGACACCTGAGAAATGCACAGAAAAGGTGGAGAACTTTCTCAGCAAGCTCTGGTGGCTTAAGCTCCTTTTGATGAAGCAAAAGGAAGCATTCATCCCTCTAGAACAGCTCAGTTGGCAGTGAAATGGAGTCAACTCTGGGTGAAACCCAGGACTGTGTACAAGGAAGGGATGAAAGTCCTCGTTTCTGAGCAAAAGAGGTGAAAAATTGAAGGGAAGGTGAATGTCTGTGTTGTCTGATCACAGCTTAAATATTTCTGCTCTGGGAAGGGATCTCCATGGAGTTAATTCCAAGTGGTTTGCAGCGCCCGATCTTAGAGCATCATCTGATAATGAGAGAAAAGTGGAAGCTGTCAGAATCTCTGTAGAAATATGCTGAAGTATGTAACCATTTTCCTTACAGGCACAACATCTCACTGTAGAGTAACCAGTAAAAAGTATCCAACCCTCAGCTTCTGCTGCTTCTCCCTCCCAAGTGGCTCCTTTTAGCTAGACTCTCAAAATAATCCCAGTGAGCTGCTTCCATGATCACTTCAAATTTTCTTCCTTACTCTTTTTCAAGCAAATGGGGATTACCATTCACTCCATCTGTTAGTCACTCACTAATAACTTTGAATCTATCCACTGATCAAAGTTGACAGAGGGTGAAAAGAAGTATTGTGTTCCTCCTATTATTGGGAAAATAGGCAAGTAGGGTAGAGGGAAGAGAAACCTTCTGAAGGGAGAAGTTACAGCAGGGAAAACATTATTTTTAAACACCAGAAACTCCAGCCAAATAACATTATACCTCAGAGTCCACGCTCAGTCAGTTCTGTTCTTCACAGGACTGGCTGTTTCTGAAGCAGTTGCACAGTAGATTTGTCTACTTGCTGCCTGACTGTCCCAATCCTCATTTTCCTCTTAAAAATCACTGTTGCAGGACCATGGGAACAGAAATAATTCAAGAGAACAATCCAAGGGACTACCACTTTAGGAGAAACCTTGTGTTAACCGGACTGCCAGTTCATTTCAAGAGACAACGAAGTAGGTCAAAGTCATCAGCCCTGAGGTCATTTCAATGGGGAGGAGTAAAGATGGGTCAAGTAATTTGTTTGCATTAAGTTTGTCAGTGCTCATAGATGATGCTGACCGGAGATTTAAAGTCTCCCTTTTAAATCATTAGAGCGGAGGCCGGAGGTGAAACGTGATGCTGTTAGTGCAATAAGATCTATTGTCAGGATTTTACCAGACCTGTTTTCCTGTCTGATTCACCACAGGATGGCTAAAGGAGATCTTCAGCAAAGCTTACTCTGATAGAGTTAATGTATTTTACACAGAAAGCTGCCATCCCTCAAGGTCGTTTTATCTCTTAGTTACATGAATTCTAGGAAAGCAAAGTTTCTTTCCAAGTAAGTTCCTGGTTTATCCAAGTGAGGGTGTTACAGAAATTGTTGTATAGGATCCAGGTCTTTCCAGGGTATAGTGAGTGTGTGTGGTGTTTAGATTTAGGCTGTGTGCTGCCAAGCTACTGACTCCCTTTTTTCTTCCTCTTTTTCCTCATCCCACTCTCTCTCCCCAGATCACAAGCCTAAGAAAAATTAATAAGAATAATAAATAAACAGATGAAAGTGGAAACATTCCCAAGCCTGTTATCACACA